>NC_133327.1:145105508-147694916 GCF_042186555.1 Aquarana catesbeiana | reverse complement strand
TCCCCCCCCCCTTTCTTTCCCCCCCCCTTCCCCTTCCCATGTTCCATTACCCTTACCCTCCTTCCCTCCTCACTTCCCGCTCCCCCTTTCTCCCTCCTTTTCTCCTTCCCCCCTCCCTTTCTCCCCTCCCTCTCCCCCTCCTCCCAGTTTCCTCCCCCCTTTTCCCCTTGGCCCTCCCTCTCCTCCCTTTCCGCTCCCTTAATATGTGTTTGGCTAAATCCATTGTATCCTTTCACCAGCTATCTTTGTAGCCCCCCACTTACGCTATGCTTTTTACTTAGAGGGCTCTAAACTATCCCCTTGTCCGCCGCGGGGGAGAGTTGTTTGGGTGGCCCGGTGCCGCACACGATCACCCAAATCATAGGGTAAGCCGAACTAGTAATTATGTTTTATTCTTTCCCCCTTTCTACATGCTGTTTTTAAGATCACTACTTGTAGTGTACTGTATATTGTTTTTACTTGTATTGCATTATATTATTTGTCTTATAGATTGGTCCTCCTGAGGAAGCGATAATATCGCGAAACTAGTCGAGAACCAGACCAGTCAATATATTGTAATTTACAGATATTCTTTGGTGATCTTTGAATTTCTGTTTTTGCATTTTAATCTGTATACCATGTATTTCCTTTTTGTAATAAATTCCTTTTATACATTCTGTCTATCATCGTTTACCTGTACCGGTATAGTCCAGCCATTTCAGGGTGTGAACATTATGGGGCCAACATCAGCCACTGTCCCCTATGTCCCACTCTCCTTTCCTTGTACATATTAATTTGGATGATGGTACGGTTTAAATTTTACCACCCTTATTATTTGAGGCTATACTCACAATTTGTGCATATTCATTGGGTGGATAACACACCCGTTTTCCTTTTTTTCCCTTGAGTGCCTCTAATTCCTAATTTAGATTACCTTTTTGTTTATTAATTATCCCATTATGTCGGAGTTTGGCCCCCTCCTTTAGATGGACCATACATGGGAGCAGCCCTATCACTGACCACGCAGGTTATGTTCCATACAGCCAGACGTTCCTTCACAGTTACCCCACTATACCATGTTCAACTCAAACCTTTGATATTGCACCTATTGTTGCCATGGATGGGTTTGGTCAGTCTGTATTCACTGCCCTTTGCCCGGGAGTGTGTGCTACTGTGGACCGTTTAGTCTCCGGTCCAGTGTGATTATTGTGTTATCCATACCCCTAATCCGTAGCTGACCCTTACCCATGTTGGCCCTTTGTAACCTAATCCTATCATTGCTACATCATCGCCCTTCTGCGATTATCCCTTTCTAGCCTAGAATATTACATTATGTAGTTTGACACCCTATGGAGTTCCCTGCCTTCATGTCATCTAACCCCTAATCTAATTATTGTTAGGATTTATTCCATTCTTCCCATCCATCTACCATGGCTTCCTCGCTGTTGGTTGTCACTATTACCTTCAGATTTCTATCCCTCCCTACTACGTTGTACTCAGATCCACTGTTTTACACATGCTCACGTTTTTTATTTTATTATCTGTTACTACCAATCAACCATGTATAATTTTCATCATTCCCTTACCACTCTTCACCGCATCACTTCTATTCATTTACAACACACACTTCATCTTTCATTGGCACATCCTTAAAAACCCCCCCCTCCCCCTACACCCCCTCCCCCCACACCCCCTTCCCCCCCTCCTTGTTCCCTGTCCTTATTCTCACTCCTATCACTCACCAACAGGTAGCCCCAACTGATTAATGCTCTCATCTCTCAACCAGGTCTCTTAGTAGCCAATGCTGCCCCCCCTCTGTTTGTAGTGCCATCTATGGGGGACCAAGTCCCGTTTGTGTTTACCAACACCTTAATGGATTGGGTGGCAATTTACTGCCACTCTTATTTCTTTTACACATACTGCTATTTATTTATTACCATTTTTTGTCATGATGTTTAATGTTTTTGTTTATTTTGTTCGGACTGACCCTAGGTGCCCCTGTGTGGTCCGTGGCTGCCTGTGCCTTTCCAAGCGGCGGACATGTGTTTCTCCTGGCAGGAGAAGATGCCCTGGTGTTCGTCTCCTGCTTGTCCTTGCGGAGCCCAGGGTTTCCTACCCATGGGCTCGCCTTGAACACAGCTTGCGCAGTAGCGCGGTCTGCGCACCTGCGCAGTGCGGAGAAACTGACCCGGTGACGTCAGACGCTTGCCGGCTGGCGGCGTCGTGGGCGTCTCCGGGTTGGGGGAGCTCACTTAATGGGCCCTCGGGGCCTGTGAGTGAGCATCTGAGCTCTCCCCATGATAGACTGCTGACGTGGGGCTGGGATGGAACGGAGGCCTTCAACACCTCACTGGTGTACATCTATAGGTACGTTATGTTCTCTTACCTTGGATACTATCCTCTACCCGACGCTACCTATTTTAGATACCTTCACTTGGATTTTATCCTGTATCTCATGTTACATTTGATACTATTTATTGACAGACTGCCATGCAACCCTGTGGTTATCTACCCTTAGTGTGGACTTCCACACATTGTACCCTCCATGATGCCCAGTGCTTGGAATTGGTTGGTTCTCCTGCTCATTACGATTACGGGCCACCCGACCCCTACGCCATCGCAAGTCTTTTCGTGGCTAGCATATGTATTACCCTTCGTCCCAACCATTATGGTAAGCCACATCACACGCTTCTATTGTTTATTAGCCCAGTGTAATCCCTCTTGTTTGTTCCCCTTCCCCCCCTCCCTCTACCCCCCCCCCTGTTCCTGTGCATTGTCTGCTCCTCCTCACCCTGTCCCCTACCCCCTTTTTTCCTTTCCCTTCACTACCCCCTCCCCCGGTGTCCCTCCCAGTCCCCCCCCCCCTTCCCCCCCCCCCTTTCTTTCCCCCCCCTTCCCCTTCCCATGTTCCATTACCCTTACCCTCCTTCCCTCCTCCCTTCCCGCTCCCCCTTTCTCCCTCCTTTTCCCCCCCTCCCTTTTCTCCCCCTCCCCTCTCCCCCTCCTCCCAGTTTCCTCCCCCCTTTTCCCCTTGGCCCTCCCTCTCCTCCCTTTCCGCTCCCTTAATATGTGTTTGGCTAAATCCATTGTATCCTTTCACCAGCTATCTTTGTAGCCCCCCACTTACGCTATGCTTTTTACTTAGAGGGCTCTAAACTATCCCCCTTGTCCGCCGCGGGGGAGAGTTGTTTGGGTGGCCCGGTGCCGCACACGATCACCCAATCATAGGGTAAGCCGAACTAGTAATTATGTTTTATTCTTTCCCCTTTCTACATGCTGTTTTTAAGATCACTACTTGTAGTGTACTGTATATTGTTTTTGCTTGTATTGCATTATATTATTTGTCTTATAGATTGGTCCTCCTGAGGAAGCGATAATATCGCAAAACTAGTCGAGAACCAGACCAGTCAATATATTGTAATTTACAGATATTCTTTGGTGATCTTTGAATTTCTGTTTTTGCATTTTAATCTGTATACCATGTATTTCCTTTTTGTAATAAATTCCTTTTATACATTCTGTCTATCATCGTTTACCTGTACCGGTATAGTCCAGCCATTTCAGGGTGTGAACATTATGGGGCCAACATCAGCCACTGTCCCCTATGTCCCACTCTCCTTTCCTTGTACATATTAATTTGGATGATGGTACGGTTTAAATTTTACCACCCTTATTATTTGAGGCTATACTCACAATTTGTGCATTTTCTGGCATATCATACCCAAAGTACTCCATATATTTTATACGGACCTCGCTTGCACTTTGGGGGGGCAAGCACTGAAAATCAGATACAAACCAGCAAGCACAAACTGAAGAGCAGTAACGATTGGAAAAGCAGGAGGCTGAAAAGTGTGAATCGTCTCTCACCAAAACGAGATTAGCAGAAGGAGCCCAAAGTGTGGAGCACTTGGTATTGATCTTCTCTTTTCTAGTGCTGTCGTATGTGTTGTACGTCACTGCATTCTTGATGTTCGTAATTTTCAACAAGATTTGGGTGACCATGCATATGCCAGACAAGTTTGAGCCAACATTCGGAAAAAAAAACATGGATTTTGTTGTCGGAATGTCCGATCGTGTGTACGCGGCATAAGTCTTGTTAACTTGCTGCTTATTTTCACTGGCACGTTGTACACTTGCAGAGCACTTGATGCACAAGTTCTACCATGTTTCCCCGAAAAAAAGGCTGGGTCTTATATTAATTTTGGCAACCAAAAACAGACTAGGGCTTATTTTCGGGGTGGGGCTTGCCATTTAATCCCCAGTGTGAACAGAGCAAAAGTGCTTGCATACTGCTAGAATCCTCACCACCACCGTAGAATATAATGCAAAAGGTATGTGCCTCTGCAATCCAACCATGTCCCATACTTTCCCATAGTGCCACTCAGCGGTTCTGTGACCCGCCTTATTGGTCTTCCCCAGCACAAGCATTACAGAGGGAGGGGGGACCGTCAACCCCCCGCTCACAGCTGGCAGAAGAGGAGAGCAGCGGGGATCAGCTGAGCGAGGCTTGGCGCTTACATGTCCGAGTTGCAGAGGTGGGCCGAAATCCCCCGCTGACAGCTGGGAGAAGAGGAGGAGTGCAGCGGGAGGTCTGCTGAGTGCCAGGCGGCGCTACAAGAATGCATTTTACTCAACTATACTACAGAAATACACACCCTCCACACATAATACAGTAACAGAGAGGACTCCAGCAGTCCACAACCACCCTAAACTAGGCTTATTTTCACGGTAGGGCTTATATTGCAGCCCTCCTTGGAAATTAGGGTAGGTCTTATTTTCTTACTGTTGGGGAAACACGGTAGTTGACACTTTTATAATTTGAGACAAACTTGCGTGGCAAGTCCCTAGCAAGAGCAAGGTTACAGTGGCAAGTCTACAGCAAGAGCTCTGCAAGTCCGCAGCATGAAAATTCAGCCACAGTCACCCCTGTGGTGGGATGACTATTGCACAACATAACTTGACTTGCAGAATGTTTGCAAAGAAAGTTGATCTGGAGTCATGCAATGCAGACTTGCTGCAATTGTGCAACAAACATGTGAAGCCTGGCAAGCCTAGCAATAGCAATAGCTTAGAAGGTCATTTTTAAACTGCAGCTCAATTGCTTGCTATCTGGGTGGTTCCCGCTACTCTCTCAGCCGAGGTTGAGACCTTGGAGAACCGCTCGTCTCATGCACATCATTAGATCCAGATGGGGCTCAGGTGTAACACTGTGCAATATTGGTGTTATGCAGAACTGTATTTGGCCTCAAGATGGCAGTGTTCCACAACTTAGTTATTACACAACCCACCATAAGGGCCCCAACTAGCCAGCAGAAGAGATCTTCATGTGTTTGGGGTATCTGTTGGCACATTTACTTGCCTAAATTCCAGAGAGTTAGGCCCCATGTACACTAGTAGCTCCTAAACTTGAGTTTAGGAGCTTTTGGGTATGTTTTTTTTTGCCAAAGCTCCTAAACTCAACTCCATAAAAGCCTATGTGTCCATGAACACATAGGCTTTTAGGATCATTTAGGAGATGCTGAGATCGGAGGAGGTTCAACCTCCCTTAACCTCCCTCTCCTAAACACAGGAGAATCGCATTCAGGATAGGAACGTTTTGACCGCCGGCCACAATACGCGGCAAAATCACGCCACAATTTTACTGCGATTTTGCCACGTTTTGAGTTTTCCCATGGCTGGCAGTCTTGGCAATATAGATAAAGCTCATTGAAAAAAATTGCATGGTTCCCCCCCAGTCCATTACCAGGCCCTTTGGGTCTGGTATGAATATTAAGGGGAACCCCGGACCAAAATTTTAAAAAAAATTACGTGGGGGGCCCCCCAAAATCCATACCAGGCCCTTCAGGTCTAGTATGTAAATTAAGGGTAACCCTGCGCCAATTTTTTTTTAAAAATGGCGTATGGGTCCCCCCAAAATCCATACCAGACCCTTATCCGAGCAGGCAACCTAGCAGGCCGCAGGAAAAGAGGGGGGGATGAGAGTGTGCCCCCCCTGAACTGTACCAGGCCACATGCCCTCAACATGGGGAGGGTGCTTTGGGGTCTGACCCCAAAGCACCTTGTCCCCATGTTGATGGGGACAAGGGCCTCATCCACACAACCATTGCCCGATGGTTGTGGGGGGTCTGCGGGCAGGGGGCTTATTCGAATCTGGAAGCCCCCTTTAACAATGGGACCCCCAGATCCCGCCCCCCATGTGAATTGGTAACGGGTTACATTGTACCCCTACTAATTCACAAAAAAGTGTCAAAAATGGTAAAAAAGACAAGAGACAGCTTGGGACGAGTCCCTTATTAAAAAAAAATAAATAAAATGTCCAGTGATGTAAATCCATGCCGCCCGACAGACCGAAAAAAAAAAAAGCCACAACAGCTCAGCCTACATGGGAGGCTCCTGCTGAGTGACGCTTCTTCTCGATGACAGCTGTTATATAGCTGAGGGCGGGGCCACCCGGTGATATAAACGGGTGACCCCTCTTTGACTGAAATACTTTACAGTAGATATCATTTGCTGCACAGTGATTGCAGTATTCTAGTCTGCATCTCCCCAAGGTAATACTTAAAATCTGGCCTGTTGGTGGGCCCTGAGGACTGGAGTTGAGAACCACTGCTCTACAGGGAAGTTTTAGGGCTTATATTGGGGGTGGGAGCAGGTTTAAGTTTAGGTAGAAATTGACTAGACATCTACTTTAAATATCATTATTCTCGACAGATTCAAATACAAATATATACAGTAGTAGAATAAAAACTTGATTCTATCATCGTTAGTGCACAGTAGATACATAAATATATACAGTATGTGGATAAAGTAATGATGACATATCTAAATCCCATACTTTGTGTGAGTATGGAGGTGGGTCACCTGTTCTTGTTTTGTGTGATCGTTAAGGTAACGTAGTAATCTAGCAGTGGTTATAACCGCATTATGTTACTTGTTACTTATTCTCTATTTAGGAGAAAGTAACCTTGGGGTTTTAAATAGACATAAGTGTCAAACCACAGACTATAAAGGAATGTGCATTAGATTGTATTCATACCAAATGAGTTATTTAGTGTTAATGTTGCATATCAAGAAATTTCATAATCTTCACAATTGGCTAGTTAAGCCATGTCTGTAGTCTACATCAGCCCTTTTCAACCAGGGTGCCATGGCACCCAGGGATGCCTTCTGGGTTCTTCAAGTGTGCCTTGGCAAAATGAATAAAAATGTCCCCAATTTGCCCCAAAATTGTCTGCAAGCCTTTTTGTTACATAATGCCGCATGTTTTTATTGTGCAGCAATACAACCAGCCGCTGGTGTCCTAACAACTGATGAAGCCATTAGTTGATAAGGAGCATATTGGGTGCTTTGTTTGGCTCTCTCCTACCCTTCTCTGTCAGAACAAGGGTCACATTAGCTGAATGAGGGCGAGGAACTTAAGGAGAAGAGAAGAGAATACTGGTCAACTTGGAAGCATAAATCTCCTCTGATGTTGGGTGTCCTAAGTGTGTGGATGTTCCTGTGTTATGTAAAATACAGTATTAGCCCTCGTTGACACTGAATGTGGCTTCAAAATCGTGCTACTTCAGCGCAATTTCAAAGCCGCTGGTCAGTGCAATTGCATGTGCAGCTTGCAGATATCTGTGCAATTTCATGCACAGATGTCAAAGCAAGTCACACATGAAATTGTCAAAAATAGTGCAGGAACCTTTTTCAAATTGGTGCAAGTTGGAGTCGCACTGATTTGAATAGTTCTATAGACTCAAATAGGGTGTGACTTGTGCGATTTTGAACTGTGAAATCACATGACAAGTTGCACTGGTGTGAACGGGGGCTTAGTATATTTTTAATATTTTAGAATGGGAGGCCTAGAGACTGGGCAGAATTGTAAAGATTACCAAGACTGGAAAAAGGTTGAGAAACTCTGGTCTACATCAAACTGACAGTTCACATGTACCTAAGGTTGTCATGGACAATAAATAGAAGTGCACCATAGAACACTATAATTAGTGTATTAAGTTGGGATATTCCAACTTTAATCACCATGTGATCAACAGATTACTGGGTGGGGCTGGGGAGGATCCAGCTGTCATGGTACTCGTTGGTACCAATGACAAAATAAGAGGAAGGTGGACCATCCTTAAAAATGATTTTAGAGACTTGGGAGCTAAATTGAAGAAAAGGACCTCCAAGGTGGTATTTTCAGAGATTCCGCCGTTACCTCGAGCCACACCAGAGAGGCAACAGGAGCTTAGGGAAATTAGCTGAGAAACTGGTGTAGGAAGGAGGGTTTTGGGTTCTTGGAGAACTGGCTGACTTTTCAGTGGGTTACCGGCTCTTTATTAGGGACGAGCTGCATCTTAATAGGGAGGGCGCAGCTCTGTTGGGAATAAAGATTGCCTAGAAGTTGGAGGGGCTTTTAAACTAGGTGTTGGGGGGGGAGGGGGGGTTCAGAGGAAGCCAAATGTCGGCAGTGAGGATAAGACAGAGGGGGAATAGTGGAGGCTCAAGTGTTAATATATCCATGACATCTAATCCCGGGGTTAATGAGTTACCAAATCAAAAATGAAGCCTGAGAAATCATATGGAGAAAATAATATGCACCAGTATAAAACTCAGGGGAACGTTCACAAATGCCAGGAGCCTAATCAATAAAATGGAGGAACTGGAGCTGCTATTACGCGAGGAGGATGTGGACTTCACTGGAATAACAGAAACTTGGTTTGACAGCTCACATGACTGGCTGGCAAACATCCAGGGTATTTCTTGTATTGGAGGGACAGGGAGGGTAGAAGAGGGAGAGGGGTGTGTCTACAGTGCCTTGCAAAAGTATTCACCCCCTTGACATAATATATATATATATATATATATATATATATATATATATATATATATAACCCAAAACTGTGTGGGTGCAACAGTTGTAGCAGCAAGTATACCATATGCAGTGTCAAACCAGTCCAACATAAATATAGATATGAAAAAACTATATATAAGTTCAATTCTTCTGTGTAGATTTTTTTTTTTAAAGGTGTTTATTTTCAGTTTTAAACAACAAAAGAAGGACAAAACAAAAGGAAAAGTACAGACTGTCAGTACAAATAAGAATATTGCAATCAGCAACTTAATTTGGATAATGAATAAATTACAATTAGGATGTCTGAAGAAAACATTTATACCCCAAAAAAGAATAGAACTAAACCATTTTCACACACACTCATTCATACACATAGCACACACAACCCTATTACTGCAGTATATTTCCAGAAACTCCAAGGTAGTAAACTGTTAAATGCACACAAGAGTCTCCATCCACATGTATATATATGTCAAATATTATTCACTGAATCACAACATCATACCACATTACTGAGATAACTGTAAAGAGAGGACATCCCCCAGAAGTCCCCCGAGAGGTCCAGCCACAGCTGCCATATTTTGGTGAACTTCTTAGGGCATGCCTTTCTTTTATATATCAATTTGAATTTGGGAAGGGTCCCATGAACAATGCGGAAGAAAGCGTGGGCCGAAAGGGGAGCAGTATCTTTCCAGTGTAGTAAAATTGTTTTACGTGCGTAAAATAACAATATACGTATCAAAGTTCCAGCATGTGTGTGAGGAACATGGTCATTCAGAACTCCCAGAAGCCCAACCTCTGGGGTATGAGGCACCTGCAGATGCAGTTTACGGTTGAAAAAAGCAAACAAGGCCTTCCAGAAAGTTGCAAGTCCAGAGCATGTCCAGAACATATGAAAGAAATCAGCAGCACACATGTTACATCTAGCACATGCAATATCTCGACCCAAGCCCATTTTAACCAACCTAGCAGGTGTATAATGATGTATAAACTTAACTGTGCTTATGATATCCTGAAAACATATCTCCATTGCCTCTTCCCAATCCTCTTCCCTCTTCCAATCAGGCATAAACATCTGCCATTTACGTTGAGAATTCTGAAAGGGATCCGCACCCACAACCTGGAGGTGTCCATAAAAGGTTGTCACCAGTTTGTTTATTTCTGGGAACGACAGAAGGTCCTCAATAGAAGATTCTGTGAGCTCTATGGTCAATGAACCAAATTGTGCCCGAAGGGCATGCCATAATAAAAGATACTTGAAAAAGAATTTATTGTTGAGACCAAATTTAAGTCTAAGAGATTCAAAAGACAGTAGGGTATTCTCCTCGAATATATGAAAAAGGTGTGTGATTCCAAAACGGGCCCACCACTTCGAGACCGGATGGCCAGAGAGCTCAGGAATATTTGGATTTCGCCACAGGGGAGCCTGTGGCGAAATTTCCGCAGTGGACCATGTCAGTGTTTTTCCCCCTTCCTCCAAGCCATAAAACAAACCTCAACGGGGGAGAATCCGGAGCCACCAGTCCTCCTCGATCTGTGAAACTCATCCCTCAAGGAGGTAGGTGATTCAAATAATGTCAAAAGAAAGGCAGTGGCAGGAGTGATTGAGGGGCAACGACGACCAGGTACGGAATTTATCTGTCATTTGATGGACTATAGGGGCGATATTGAGTTCTTCATATCTAGGGAGGTCCGCATGTATCTGAATACCTAGGTACTTAAAGGAGGGTGTTAGTTGAACACGTGACCTCTGTAGATATTCATAAGGAGAAGGAGGACCAATAGCAAAGGCCTGGGATTTTTCCCAGCCCACCTGGAGCCCCGAGACTGCACCAAACTCCTCCACAACTTGTAGTAATTTAGTAAAAGATCTCTCTCTACCGTCCAAATATACCAGGGAATCATCTGCGTATAGAGATATCATCTCTTCCAGTGGGCCGGAACGGACACCCCCAATCTCAAACGTCTGCCGCACCGCCAGAGCCAGTGGCTCAATGGCTACTGCGAACAGCAGTGGAGAGAGAGGGCATTCCTGCCGAGTACCCCTGTTCAATGAAAATGGTGCAGAGATATCCTTATTTGTGCAGACTCTAGCCCTCGGGTCAGCATATAGTAGTCAAACCCATTGGAGAAAGTATGGGCCAATACCCATCCGTGCCATAGCTTTCCATAGGAAAGACCAGCTCACAGTATCAAAGGCTTTTAATATGTCCAAGGACAGAACTAAACCAGAGCGTTTTGCACGTGCTGCATCATGGACATGCAAATACAATCTACGAATATTATCAAATGTACTCCTGCCAGGCATGAAACCGGATTGGTCCGGCGGTATAAGGGATAGGATAACTGTCTGAAGTCTAAGGGCAAGTATCTTTGCTAGAATTTTTGCGTCATTGTTCAGGAGTGAGATAGGCCAGTAGGATCCACATTTTTGTCTATCCTTACCAGGCTTGGGTATAACAACAATGAGTGCCTCATTCATAGAATCAGAACGTTTCCCCAACTTAAGAGAATCTTGAAATGTTTTGAGGAGCCTGGGAGCCAGCTCCTCCACATGTGTTTGATACCACTCCGAGGGGAGTCCATCCAGGCCAGGATTTTTTTTTTTTTTTAGAGGGTAGGAGGCGTATGGCCTCCTCCAGCATAATGGGTTTATCTAAAAGGGATTGTTGAGAGTTACTAAGTGCCGGGAGGTCAAGGGATTCGAAGAAGCCCATAAAGTCAGTTTCTGAAGGGATATCCGTACCCTTGTATAATGTGGCATAGAAATCTGCAAAAGTTTGGTAATAGTCAGTGCGTCAGATGTAGTCGAACTGTCCGGTGACTGAATTGTGGCAATCGAGGCATCCTAACAGTCCGCGTGTGCAAGATATGCAAGGAGCCTGCCATTTTTCCCTCCATGCTCGTGAATGCGAGCCAAGAAGTACAACTGCTGTTTCCTGGTCAAGTCTACCATGTGCAGCTGTAGAGCCCTATGGGCATCCATCAGCATACCCCGAGTCTCAGAGGAGGGAGAGCCCGAATGACGGGCGCGGGCCTCCTCCAATGCTTTTCGGAGAGCCTCCTGTGTCATCCGTCCGGCGGACCTATATCGCTTAATTCTGGAGATGTAGGAACCCCTGACCACAGCCTTAAAGGCATCCCAGACAGGGGCCACAACAGCAGAGTTTGTGTTAAGGGACCAGTAATTTGCCATGTCAGTCGGTATGACCTCAGAGATCTCCGGCGTGGAGATCCAGAGAGGGCTGAGTCTCCAGGCTCGGAACGCTGGTCTGTGGCCCACAGTTAAACCCACCTGTATCATAGAACGCTCAGACTCTGTCTGGGGCAGATAGTTTATGGACCGAACGTTAGGTAAAAAGTCCTTCGTGGCCAGGGCATAATCAATTCTGGAAAGAGCTGCATAGGACCTAGACTGGCAGGAGTACACCTTGGCACTGGGGAATTTCCAGTGCTACAGATCCACATATCCGTAAGTATTACACCACGCACGAAACAACTTTGATTCGAATTTTAGAGGTTTTAGTCTAATTCAGGTTGCAAGACCGAATTGAAATCTCCAAGGATAAGCATAGGACAATTAGGCAAGGTGGCAAAATGGATATTGAGATCAGAGAACATTACAGCCGGGACGGGGGGGGAGAGAGATAGACCGTGACCAGAATGAGGGATGTTCCATGAACTGATATGTGTAAAATTACATACTGCCCCTTAGGATCTAGGATAACTTGATGACACACGAACGGTAACCCCTTACGGATTAGGATTGCAATCCCCCGGGCATAATTTGAGTAGATAGATTGATAGTGATTGGCCACCAAGTATTTTTTAAGTGCCATCACTTTGGACCCCATAAGGTGAGTTTCCTGGAGGCACAGGATGTGTGGTTTACTATGTTTCAGGGCCTTAAAGATAGATGCTCTTTTAAATTTAGAGTTCAGTCCGCGGACATTCCATGAACAAACATTTACGTCAGTCATAGGATTGGTATTATAAGTGCTGGGTCAGGGGGGAGGGGGACAGTTACGGGGGTCCCGGAGGGCTCCCCATCCCCGGTCACAGCTCCATAGGAAAACAAGGGCCGCAGTGCTAAACATACAATCATCCATACATACACCATACACACAACTACGTAAACTAAATACATTAGCATATTCATTACCAAACAAGGGCAATAAATTCCCTTCCCAGCTCCAAAAAAGGGGAGTGGGCCTCTACCCAGAACTTGTACCATGCATGGGGCGCATGGCCCGGAACAGGAAGCAAGAAAAAAGTCCAAAAAACAAAATAGTCAGTGTTTGACAACAAAATTTCAAAAGGAGTGGGGGATTAAACCCAAAGGCAGCTCAGGCTTGGTTAAGGACCAAGATTAGGCACTCTCCCTCCGGAGACCTGTATGATCATCCAAAGTCAGCACATGTTTGAGCAACAAAACAAAACTTCACAATGATGACTAACAAAAAATTAATTCAAAAAAGAGAACCAGGAGGAGGGAGGAAACTTCAGTTTCAGCAATGGAACCATCAGGATGTGGAGATCCGCATCAGGCAGGGGGCTTAGGAGGGCAGGGTAGTGATTCCCACCAGGACATGGCATCTTGTGGGGGCTGAAAGAAATGGCCTTTCCCTTGGTATGTGGTCTGGAGGGTAGCAGGGAATAACATGGAATATTGGATATCCTGCTCCCAAAGCCTCTGCTTGACATGATGGTAACTGGCTCTATCACCACTCGCTCCTGCTAACATGGCCACCGTAACACTGTCCATGGGCCCAGCTCTTCACCAGCCTCCACTCCGGATCTCTTTGGGGACGGCCAGGACGTGTCCCAAACACACCGTGCCTTCCTAAAGTACAATGTGCTTAGATTTTACAAGAAACAAAAAGTGCTTCACCAGAAGTGTCATATAAATCTGCTCACCAGATATCTCTGGCCACAAAGTGACTGCCAGGCATATAATAGAAGGAAACTTTCCTCACTTAGCTAGGATTTTCCAAGCCACATGTAGCTCCAATCAACTGTCTACAATATCAATCAAACTTCATTCAATCATAGACAATGAATATTATTCCTCAAAGTGTTACACTCTGGAGTGTAAATCCAACGCTCCTTGTTATTAGATTTCACAGCCCTGACTGTTGAAAAACATGGTGTTCTTTGGGTGATGTGATGTGTTAGGTTTGCGCCAGACATAGCATTTTCTTTGATGGCCAAAAAGTTCAATTTTAGTCTCATCAGACCAGAGCACCTTCCTCCATGCATTTTGGGAGTCTCCCACATGCCTTTTCGCAAACTTAAAACGTGCCATTTTGTTTTTTGCTGAAAGTAATGGATTTCTTCTGGCCACTCTGCCATAAAGCCCAACTCTATGGAGCGTACGAATAATTGTCATCCTATGTACAGATACTCCAGTCTCTGCTGTGGAACTCTGCAGCTCCTCCAGGGTTACCTTGGGTCTCTGTGCTGCCTCTCTGATTAATGCCCTCCTTGCCCGGTCCGTGAGTTTTGGTGTGCGGCCGTCTCTTGGCAGGTTTGCTGTTGTGCCATGTTCTTTCCATTTGGTTATGATAGATTTGATGGTGCTCCTAGGGATCATCAAAGATTTGGATATTTTTTTATAAGCTAACCCTGACTTGTATTTCTCAACAACATTGTCCCTTATTTGTTTAGAGAGTTCCTTGGTCTTTATGTCAGTGTTTGGTTAGTGGTGCCTCTTGCTTAGGTGTTGCAGCCTCTGGGGCCTTTCAAAAAGGTGTGTATATGTAATGACAGATCATGTGACACTTAGATTGCATTAACATTATTTCACTAATTATGTGACTTGGTTGAACCACAGCTTTTTATGGGCTTCATAACAAAGGGGTGAATACATACGCACATTTTACTTCCCCAACTTAGACTATTGAGTTCTGATCCACCACATATAATTCAGATTAAAAAAACATTGAACTAAAGGCTGTAATGTAACAAAATAGGTAAAAAGCCAAGGGGGGTGAATACTAGCTAAAAAGTTCTTCACTAGACCAGTGTGCTTTGTGTTTTGCTTTTTCAATGCAGAATTTCATGCAGACTATTTTGTAGCACAAGTACAAGCATTGAAATATAGTAGATGCGACCTAACACAACATAATTATAGCAATGACAAGCCTCCATCCCTAATATGTATACAACAAAAAGAAGGAGAAAGGAAATGGGACTTTGTATGAGGCAAGTCATTGGATTGTTCAATTTATTAAGAAATAGCAGATTACATTAAGGAAAGTGTCAATCTGTAATACAGGACACAATCCAGTGTAATACATTTGCATAAATATAAATATAAAACAGTTATACAGAAGAAAGTACAGAATAATAAATAAACATATTAATTACAAAAGGACACTCATCCATTCATAAAAGTTCAATGAACATGATCGATTTTTCATGGTAGGCCAAAATTGTTTAAAGCATCAGTTTGATATAACTCGACGCACGTTTCATGGCTCTTGCCAATCATCAGGAGTAAGATGCTCTGAAAATAAATCAGTAATATTTATGAGTAGGGATATCCTTTAAATAGAGAAACAATCTCTAAAAATAAAGGTGTGCAACTTACAGTGCGGCCAAATGGTGGCGCCCAACCTAGGATCCAAAGGAAGAAGAGGGACAAGGATGATCATCTCACCCGGGGCTGAGGTGAGGAATCCCATCCAAGCCAGAAACAGCAGCCAGGTGAAGACCAGGTGACCATGTCACAACCATGTGGTTCTGGTGTATGCTTATCAGTCCATACTGCTCTGCAATGGTAAGAAAATGAAACCATTTGAAATGAATGTGTGTAAGTAATGAGTGGAGCTCCAGGAGGATCAGAGTAGATAAGGCACCAGAAGGAGACTCGACCATGCAGCAAGGCAGAAGCAGGGCTGGACTGGGACAAAAATTTGGCCCTGGACTTCATCCAGACTGGCCCACTTTGACAGGTCTCTCCCATGCCGGCTGGACACTGAGAAGCCGCCTCCCCCGGCCTGCCACCCAAGCCCCCCCCCACTAGCCATTAGCCGTTCTACATTATTTCTCTTATAGGCAGTACCAGTGGGGAAGCTAGACATTATTTCACCTGGGGCAAAGAATCAGTTTGGTGCCCCCCCCCAATGGGACAAGATTAGGCAGGAAAGTGAGGCCGCCCTCCTTCCGGATCGTGTGATGAGCTTCTCAGTGTTGACTCATGAGCATAATGTCTGTATTCAGGCGCGCTGCATAACTAGCCAGGGAGAGGAGGTGAGCACTGCGAGGGGGACAGAGGACCGGAGGGAGGCGGCGGTCCACTGTCACTGAAATCGGCCCACTGAGCCATCGGCCCACCGGGAAACTCCCTGTAGTCCCAATGGCCAGTACATGCCTGGGCAGAAGACACTCTAGGTGAGCAAGTGATGTCTCGACTGTGCAGAGATACCAGTAAGACAGGTGTCACTCTAGATGTACTGGTGGATCTTGACAGATGAATGAAACAGGAAGCGGAGTCAGGAGCCAGAACCAGGGTCATACACAGGAGGTCAGTCAGGAACAGGAGCAGAAGCGTGGTCAAGATCAAGCCAGGGGCATACACAGTAAGCACGCAGTGAGTGAAGTCCATGTAAACAAGCCGGGGGGAGAGCCAGGAGAGAAGCCAAGGCAGGTCCAAGGGCAAGCTGGGATAGCAACAAAAAATCCAAGAATACAGCAACACAGAAGCACAGAATACAGGGGGGCTAACGATCATCCAGCAACTTGTGGACCAGACTGCTGTCTTTAAATAGGCCACTGTATGCCAGGATCTGTCACGCTTTGCTTGAGTTGTGGCACACAGGCATGTGCGATTTCATGCGCATGTGCACGGGGGGGCATGGCCAAACACTCCGTAACAACGTCTGAGCTTTTCCGCACGCATTGGCATAACCATCTTGAGTGTTGGCAAATATGCCAGTTTTTCTGCATTTTATTCTCTGACACAAGCAAATTGCTTATTAGGCATGAAATCTATGCCTTAAAGTGGATGTAAACCCTCACTAATAGCCAGTGAAGTGAACAGCCTTAGATACACAGGGATGAAACAAATCTCCCTACATAAGTTTTACATGTATATCTGCTGTCTTCAGGTTGCTATATTCTTTGCAATTCTTACATCGTGTTAGAATTTTTACTTTCTCATTCTGCAGTAGGAGTGGATTCTTGGCTTACACTGGGAGACAGCTGATTGGAGGAAAGGCACACACCCCCACTATTCCTCCCACCGATACCAACAATAGGGCACTTTTCCTACCACTGATACCAACAATGGGGCACTTTTCCTACCACTGGTATAAACAATAGGGCACTGATCCTACCACTGATACCAACAATTGGGCACTGATCCTACCCCCAATTTCAGGGCCATATTCTTCCCACTGATAACAATGATGGGGCACAACTCCTTCCCCTGATACTAGCAATTTTTTTTTGTACACTGAGTTACAAATGCACAGCTCATTGCACACTCTTAGTATTGGTATGAATAACTTCCATGCACATGTGTGACAGTTATGCCATCTTTAGCTGACGAAGTAAGAAAGCCGATGTGGAACCCAGAATAAGACCAGACAAAGATGTCAGTGGCAATGATGGAGTGATGAGGGGATTGCAATTGTCCCAATGTTGGAGGAAGGGGGGGGGGCTCAGTAGGTAAGTGTGCCATAATGTGCAAGTATGCTTTGCACATTACAGCAAGTACCCACCTACCATGATGCAGACTTTAGCTTTAACGATAATATAACCATTAAATGTATTGTTAGGTACTGCTAATTTAAGTAGCTGAATATGTATTTATAAATATCTGCCACCTGTAATTCTGTGTTCACCAGCACTCAGACTGGGAGAGTGAGGAACAGTACTCTGAGATGATCAGTAGTCTATGCAGCGGACAGATGGGCTAAGAAGAAGCATGCTGACTGTAGGAGTGAGCAGAGAGCTTACTTTATCAGTCTGCTGCTGCTTCTTGACACAAAGACACACAGGGGGGAGGGAAGGTTCTTCACTGTACTGCATAAAGGACAATTCCTTATTTTGTGAACCCCACTCACTTCCACCCGAAGGATACACAGACAGCAATAAAAACCCAGCAGGCACAATGTATGGAGGCTGTAAAAAAATTTTTGGCTGTAGAAACAGTTCAACTTTAAAATATTGTTTTAATAAAGCAAACTGCTTAAGTAGTGGTTAATGTCCCTGTGAGTATGACAAATATATCTGCCTACCCTGTTTCTTCTTCTTAAGCAAAAAACCTGACCTAATATAAACCACTTCCTATCTTCAGAAAAAAAGTCTGCACATGTCTAGTGCTCACAGTAATCATTTAGAAAACAATTACTAAAATGTTCTAAAACCATGTTTATCAGAAATCAGAAATTCCAAATAATGTTTAATAAACATATTCATATATTTTATAGAACAAGAATTCTATAATAGTGATGAGAGTAACAACACAGTTGCCATTTTCATCTTTCCTATCTGCATGCCTTGCCCCCTTTAAGCACAGCACTTCAGATACAGTATGATAGCATTAAAGCAGAACTAAAGTTCTGCTGAAACAAACAGTGAGCACAGAAGGGTTTTTATTGCAGAATAGAAATGCAATGACTTTGCTTTAATAAATTGCACCTACCTGCCTGCTGGCTGTCTTCTCTGGCAAAGTAAACTAAGCAAGCAGCGCATGCACAGCTAAGCCTCCAGCCCTGTCCCAGTCTCTTTGTCCCAGAATGACATTTTGGCTACCTTTAATTCCACCTTAAAGTGTGTATATATATATATATATATATATATATAAATACAGTTGTGCTCATAAGTTTACATTCCCTGGCAACATTTATGATTTCTTGGCCATTTTTCAGAAAATATGAATGATAACACAAAAAAATTTCTTTCACTCATGGTTAGTGTTTGGCTGAAGCCATTTATTATCAATCAACTGTGTGTACTCTTTTTAAATCATAATCACAACAGAAACTAACTACCCAAATTACCCTGATCAAAAGTTTACATACCCTGGTGATTTTGGCCTGATAACATGCACACAAGTTGACACAAAGGGGTTTGAATGGCTATTAACAGCTTCCGGACCAGCCGCCGCAGTTATACTGTGGCAGGTTGGCTCCCCTGCGCAAGCCGTTGTAGCTGTATATTGGCTCTTTAATACGCCTCTGGCGGCGCGCACGGGCCCGAAGCGTGTCCCCAGAGCCGATGCGAGATGACCTCTGGGCGCCCGCGATTGCTCTTTGCAGAACGCGGATGTGTGTGTGTGTGTAAACACAAAAATCCTGGTTCTCTCAGGGGAGACGAGACAGATTGTGTGTTTATACTAAGTATGAACACCGATCTCTCTCTTCCCCTAGTCAGTCCCATCCCCCCTACAGTTAGAACACACTTAGGGAACACAGTTAACCCCTTGATCACTCCCTAGTGTCATTTATACAGTAATCAGTGCATTTTTATAACACTGATCGCTGTATAAATGTCACTAATCCCAAAAATATGTAAAAAGTGTCCGACTTGTCCGCCGCAATATATCGCAGTCCCGATAAAAATAGCTGATCACTATAATAATAATAATAATTTAATACTAATAAAAATGTTTTGTAAACACTATAACTTTTCAATATACGCCTATTGTGATTTTTCTTTACCAAAAATATATAGAAGAATACATATCGGCCTAAACTGAGGAATTTTTTTTTTTAAAGTTTGGGATATTTATTACAGCAAAAAGTAAAAGATATTGTGTTTTTTTTTTTCAAAATTGTCGCTTTTCTTTTGTTTATAGTGCAAAAAATAAAAACCGCAGAGGTGATCAAATACCACCATATTTTTTGTGGGAAAAAAAGGACGTCAATTTTGTTTGGGTACAGTATCACAAAAAATGGCCTGGTCATTGAGCAGCCAAATCTTCCGGGGCTGAAGTGGTTTAAAGGTAACCATCCTTGCTTGTGATCTGCTTGCTTGTAATTAGTGTGTGTGTGTAAAAGGTCAGTGAGTTTCTGGACTCCTGACAGACCCTTGCATCGTTCATCCAGTGCTGCACTGACGTTTATGGATTCTGAGTCATGGGGAAAGCAAAAGAATTGTTAAAGGATCTGCAGGAAAAGGTAGCTGAACTGTATAAAACAGGAATATAAAAAGATATCCAAGGAATTGAGATGCCAATCAGCAGTGTTCAAACTCTAATCAAGAAGTGGAAAATGAGGGGTTCTGATAAAACCAAACCACGGTCAGGTAGACCAACTAAAATTTCAGCCACAACTGCCAGGAAAATTGTTTGGGATGCAAAGAACAACCCACAAATAACTTCAGGTGAAATACAGGACTCTCTGAAAACATGTGGCGTGGCTGTTTCAAGATGCACAATGAGGAGGCACTTGAAGAAAGACATTACTACGCAAATGCCACAAAGTTTCCCGCTTACAATACGCCAAACAGCACAGAGACAAGCTTCTGGCACAAAGTCATTTGGAGTGATGAAAAAATTTTGCTTTTTGGCCACAACCATAAACGCTACATTTGGAGAGGAGTCAACAAGGCCTATGTTGAAAGGTACACCATTCCTACTGTGAAACACGGAGGTGGATCGCTGATGTTTTGGGGATGTGTGAGCTACAAAGGCACAGGAAATTTGGTCAAAATTGATGGCAAGATGAATGCAGTATGTTATCAAAAAATACTGGAAAAACATTTGGATTCATCAGCCAGAAAGCTGCGCATGGGACATACTTGGACATTCCAACATGACAATGATCCAAAACACAAGGCCAAGTTGACCTGTCATTGACTACATAAAATTAAATTTCTGGAGTGGCCATCTCAGTCCTCTGCCTTCGATACCATTGAGCCACTCTGGGGAGAGCTCACACGTGCAGTTCATGCAAGACAGCCCGAGAATTTACAGGAACTGGAGGCTTTGTGACAAGAGGAATGGACAGCATTTCCATCTGAGAAGATAAAGAGCCTCATCCACAAATACCACAAAAGACTTCAAGCTGTCATTGATGTTAAAGGGGGCAATACACGGTATTAAGAACTGGGGTATGTAAACTTTTGATCAGGGTAATTTGGGTAGTTTCTGTTGTGATTATAATTTAAAAAGAGTAAACACAGTTGATTGATAAATGGCTTCAGCCAAACACTAACCATGAGTGAAAGAAAAGTTTTTTGTGTTATCATTCATATTCTCTGAAAAATGGCCAAGAAATCATAAATTCTGCCAGGGTATGTAAACTTATGAGCACAACTGTATGTATATATATGTAGCAGACACCTACTTTTAGGTAGGTGACCTTTCTTGCTAGATTTCTATGACAGGTAAATTTAGACAGGCTGATGCTATCACAGCAGGCCTGTTTTGTTGATTTCCATATTTAAGTGACAGGTAGTTTATGTGTTGGTCTCGGCCAATCATTAATTTGCTTGGTAATCCCAGTACTCTCATATAAAAAGCGGGGTCACATGGTGCCGGGAGTTCACGTCCGGTCCTGCTCTGAGAAGAGAGCCAGCCTGGTTCCCGGAGGGGAGGTTGGATGTTTTCCCCTCCGGGGAAACCTCCCTCCGGAGGTTAGCCAACGGAGCTTCACCTTAGTGAGAAGGGTGGAGAGCCGATCCTCATGAAGGAACAGACGACATCTTACAGCATGTAGTCATGGATGTCATAGGCCGCCCCTGCGGGGAGGGAAGTGGGCCACAAAGAGTTAAAGGAACTAAGAATCATTGCGGATGAAGTAGCAACAAAACGGAAGGAAACTGGGCGATCGATCGTTTATGAGTGGCACATGGACTATTGATCACGTGAGTGAAAGCCCAAGGGAAGGGTACTACCAGAGACTGAGGGTTGTTGGTGCACAAGTCAGTGAGATGGGTAGTAATGGCCTATGACTTTGAATTCAGCATTGCCCCGGGATTCCAATCAGTCAAGCGGGAGGAGTTATTCAGAGTGGCTCTCCTATAGCTTAATTTGGAAGTACCATGTCAGTGGGAAGTAGTGGTAAAAAGGTAGCGGTGAAGCTGCAAGTACACACATAGAGATATGGATCGTTTCTTTTACAGTCATCCAGATGAAGAGGTTATTCAGAGTTACTCTTTATCAACTTATTCTCTATCAAATCTACTTCCATCTTCCCTGATTGAAGAGATCGTTTAAAATGATTTCCTGACTATCCACAATTGTTCATAGATTTTCCTGTAAGAGCCATTGAAAGATGACAGTGTAACAGAAGAGCATCTCAAAGGAAGTCCTTCTCCCATCCCAGTTTATGTTGATGAATAAAGCATTAAGAAAAAGCACTAAGGACTGTGACTTTTAAATCTTTGGGCTGCGAGGGTTGAGTAGTTACGGATATAGCAAATATTAAGCCGCTCCTTCGGGGGTAAGCGCTTCATATATATATATATATATGTATATATATATATATATATATATATATATGATGTACAGTATATCATCTTTCAAGTCCCTGGATGTGAGGGTTGCATTATTTATTCACTTTTGAACCTTTTTTTTCTTTATTTTCACCTTGTGATTCTGCAGATAACTCACTTCCTGCCCAAGGATGGCTACTCTAATTCACTCTGCTGTATCTAGGTTGGAAGCCATGGGTGTCACCCTAGGACATGACTACAAACATGTCTTCCTCTCTACTGTATGTCTCTATTACATGGGGGAAATTAGTAGTTTACATAAAATAATGAGAAAAGAAGATAACATTGCTTCATATACCAGTTCACAGGCAATTACAAGGACACTGCTTTTTTGGCAAAACCAACAAGGTTTTTCTGTATTTGCTAAAACTGTTCATAGCTTTAAAGTGGTATTAAATCAGAAAATAAACATATATATATTGCATATAGAATGCAGCTTACCAATCCTTTAAAGTGATAATAACGGAGTTGTAAAGGCAGAAGGTTTTCTATCTTAATCCATTATATGCATTAAGATAAAAAAACCTTCTGTGTGCAGCAGCCTCCCCAGCACCCCCTAATACTTATCTGAGCCCCATTTCTATCCAAGCATGTCCATGAGTCCCTCAGCCGTCCCTGACTCTCCCTCCTGATTGGCTGAGACACAGCAGTGGCATCATTGGGTCCCGTGGCTGTCAATCAAAGTCATTTAGTCAATTGGGAGAGAGAGGGGGCAAGGCCGAACGGCAGCTCTGTGTCTGAATGGACACACAGAGCTGCAGCTTGGCTCGGGTGCCCCCATAGCAAGCTGCTTGCTTTGGGAGCACTCAACAGGAGGGAGGGGCCAGGAGCAGTGAAGGGGGACCCGAGAAGCAGAGGATCCGGGCTGCCCTGTGCAAGACCACTACACATAGGAGGTAAGTATAACATGTTTGTTATTTAAAAAAAAGAAAACAAACAAACACAATCACTTTAAAGGCAGATTTATTTACAAACACGTTATACTTACCTGCTTGTGCAGTGGTTTTGCACAGAGCAACTCCTGGTCCCTCCCTCCCCCAAAGTGCCCCCATAACAAGCAGCTTGCTATGGGGGGACCTGAGCAGGCTTGCTCCCAAGTCTCTGCTCTGTTTCCATTCACACACGGAGCTCAGCCCTGACCCAACTCTCTCCTCGGCTCACTGGCTTTGATTAACAGTAGCAGGAGCCAATGCCCAGATAGCAAGGATAACTTTCCACACATAGGCGGCTCTAGACTTTGTGAGGCCTTAGGCAAAACTTAGACATGAGGCCCCAATCACTCCCATAATGGGAAAAATAATTCAAGGGATGAAAATGAACTGTATTAGGAGGGTACAGTACAGGGGGTAGGTGAGTGGGCATAATAAAGATATATTTTCCTCAAGCAGAGCTGCACAGGGAAGCTGCTCTCACAGATCCTACCTATTCTGGTAGGCTGTCACAAAGAGAGAAATAAAAGGGGGATGGGTGGAGAAGGAAGGAAAGAAAGAAAGAAAGAAAGAAAGAAAGAAAGAAAGAAAGAAAGAAAGAAAGAAAGAAAGAAAGAAAGAAAGAAAGAAAGAAAGAAAGAAAGAAAGAAAGAGAAAGAAAGATGGAACGAAAGAAAGAAAGAGAAAGAAAGATGGAACGAAAGAAAGAAAGAGAAAGAAAGATGGAAGGAAAGAAAGAAAAAGAAAGAAAGAAAGAAAGAGAAAGAAAGATGGAACGAAAGAAAGAAAGAGAAAGAAAGATGGAACGAAAGAAAGAAAGAGAAAGAAAGATGGAAGGAAAGAAAGAAAGAGAGAAAGAAAGAAAGAGAGAAAGAAAGAAAGAAAGAAAGAAAGAAAGAAAGAAAGAAAGAAAGAAAGAAAGAAAGAAAGAAAGAAAGAAAGAAAGAAAGAAAGAAAGAAAGAAAGAAAGAAAGAAAGAAAGAAAGATGGAAGGAAAGAAGGAAAGAAAGATGGAAGGAAAGAAAGATGGAAGGAAAGATGGAAGGAAAGAAAGATAAATAGGTAGGTAGATAGATAGATAGATGGAAAGAAGGAAAGATAGATAGATAGATAGATAGATAGATAGATAGATAGATAGATAGATAGATAGATAGATAGATAGATAGATAGATAGATAGATAGATAGATAGATAGATAGAAGGAAAGATAAAAAGGGGGATGGGTGGAGAAGGAAGGAAGGAAGGAAGGAGAAAAAAAAGAGAAAGAAAGAGAAAGAGAAAAAAAAGATGGAAGGAACGAAAGAAAGAAAGAAAGAAAGAAAGATGGATGGAAGGAAAGAGAAAGAAAGAAATTAAGAAAGAAAGAAAGAAAGAAAGAAAGAAAGAAAGAAAGAAAGAAAGAAAGAAAGAAAGAAAGAAAGAAAGAAAGATGGAAGGATAGATAGATAGATAGATAGATAGATAGATAGATAGATAGATAGATAGATAGATAGATAGATAGATAGATAGATAGATAGATAGATAGATAGATAGATAGAAGGAAAGATAAAAAGGGGGATGGGTGGAGAAGGAAGGAAGGAAGGAAGGAGAAAAAAAGAGAAAGAAAGAGAAAGAGAAAAAAAGATGGAAGGAACGAAAGAAAGAAAGAAAGAAAGAAAGAAAGAAAGAAAGAAAGAAAGAAAGAAAGAAAGAAAGAAAGAAAGAAAGATGGATGGAAGGAAAGAAAGATGGATGGAAGGAAAGAGAAAGAAAGAGAAAGAAAGAAAGAAAGAAAGAAAGAAAGAAAGAAAGAAAGAAAGAAAGAAAGAAAGAAAGAAAGAAAGATAGATAGATAGATAGATAGATAGATAGATAGATAGATAGATAGATAGATAGATAGATAGATAGATAGATAGATAGATAGATAGATAGAAGGAAGGAAAGATAGATAGAAGGAAAGATAGATGGAAGGAAAGATAGATAGATAGATAGATAGATAGATAGATAGATAGATAGATAGATAGATAGATAGATAGATAGATAGAAGGAAAGATAAAAAGGGGGATGGGTGGAGAAGGAAGGAAGGAAGGAAGGAGAAAAAAAAGAGAAAGAAAGAGAAAGAGAAAAAAAGATGGAAGGAACGAAAGAAAGAAAGAAAGAAAGAAAGAAAGAAAGAAAGAAAGAAAGAAAGAAAGAAAGAAAGATGGAAGGAATGAAAGAAAGAGAAAGAAAGATGGAAAGAAAGAAAGAAAGAAAGAAAGAAAGAAAGAAAGAAAGAAAGAAAGAAAGAAAGAAAGAAAGAAAGAAAGAAAAAAAAAAAGAAAGAAAGAAAGAGAATGAAAGATGGAAGGAAAGAGAAAGAAAAAGAAAGAAAGAAAGAAAGATAGATAGATAGATAGATAGATAGATAGATAGATAGATAGATAGATAGATAGATAGATAGATAGATAGATAGATAGATAAATAGATAGAAGGAAAGGAAGATAGATAGATAGATAGATAGATAGATAGATAGATAGATAGATAGATAGATAGATAGATAGATAGATAGATAGATAGATAGATAGATAGAAGGAAAGAAAGAAAGAGAGGGGGGTGGAGATGGAAGGGAAGGAAGAACATCCCCTACATCAGTGTACTCACTGGGAGGCAGGAGGGACTGGATGGATCAGACTCCTCTTGTCCTTTTCTCTTTGCTGGGTTCAGCTTGAATCTTCCCGCCCACACATCCCCTTCTCTGAGGCAGAGCAAAGAACACTGCCGAGGAGAGTGGGCGGGGCAGACACAGGAGGAGAGGGCGGGAGGAGGAGGAGCAGAAGCTCTCTCTCCTCTTCTGTCTGGCTGTGCGGGCAGCAGGGGGAGGGGGGAGATCTCTCAGAGCTCTACACTGAGCGGCTCTCCCTGTCTGTGATCCGGAGCTCCGATCACATGTCTCACTCGCAGCCCGTATCTCTCCCTGTAGCAGAGCGAGGGGCTACAGGACTGTGTGATGGCGGAGATCTCTGCTGCTGGAAGGGCGGCTCTCTAACTAGGTAAACTAGCCAGCTGTGCGAGGCCCCTATGACTGCGAGGCCTGAGGCCACCGCCTATTTCGCCTAATTAGAGAGCCGCCTCTGTTTCCACAAATGTGTGGCAGTGAATTGTTAACTTGATGCACATTTTCACTGGCAAGTTGTACACTTGCAGAGCACATGAAGCACAAGTTCTACCGTGTTTCCCCAAAAATAAGCGCGGGTCTTATAATAATTTTGGCAACCAAAAACAGACTAGGGCTTATTTTCGGGGTAGGGCTTGTCATTTAATCCCCAGTGTGAACAGAGCAAAAGTTGCTTGCAAACTGCTAGAATCCTCACCACCACAGTAGAATATAATGCAAAAGTTATGTGCCTCTGCAATCCAACCATGTCACATACTTTCCCATAGCACCGCTCAGTGGTTCCGTGACCCACCTGATCGGTCTTCCCCAGCACAAGCACTGCAGAGGGATGGGGAACCGTCATCCCCCACTCACAGCTGGCAGAAGAGGAGAGCATCGGGGATCAGCTGAGAGCAGCTTGGCGCTTACATGGCCCACCTGAGCTCTCTTACCGACTCCGAGCTTTGCAGGGGGGGCGAAATCCCCCGCTGACAGCTGGGAGAAGAGGAGGAGAGCAGTGGGAGATCTGCTGAGTGGCGAGCACGCTACAAGAATGCACTTTACTCAACTACACTACAGAAACACACACCCTCCACACATAATACTGTAACAGAGAGGACTCCAGCAGTCCACAACCACCCTAAACTAGGGCTTATTTTCGGGGTAGGGATTATATTGCAGTCATCCTGGAAAATTAGGGTAGGTCTTACTTTCAGGGTAGGTCTTACTGTCAGGGAAACACAGTAGTTGACACTTTTCTAAATTGAGGAAAGTTTGCGTGGCAAGTCTATAGCAAGAGCAAAGTTACAGTGGCAAGTCTACAGCAAGAGCTCTGCAAGTCTACAGCATGAAAATTCAGCCACAGTCACCCCTGTGGTGGGATGACTATTGCATAACATAACTGAACCAGAACTTTCAGCAGACTTCAGAATGTTTGCAAAGAAAAGTCATGCAATGCAGACAAACTGCAATTGTGCAACAAACTTGTGAAGCCTGGCAAGTCTAGCAATAGCTTAGAAGGTAATTTTTAAACTTGCAGCTCAATCTCTTGCTATCTGGGTGGTTCCCGCTGCTGTCTCAGCCAATGAGGAGGAAGAAACCTGGGAGGGCCGCTCGTCTCATGCACATAGTTGGATCCAGGTGTAACACTGCAATGTTGCTGTTATGCAGAACTGTATTTGGTCTCAAGATGGCAGTGTTCCACAACTTATTATGTTATTACACAGCCCACCACAAGGGCCCCAACTAGCCGGCAGAAGAGTTCTTCATGTGTTTGGGGTATCTTTTGGAAAATTTACTTGCCTAAATTCCAGAGAGTTAGGCTCCATGCACACTAGTAGCTCCTAAACTTGAGTTTAGGAGCTTTTGGGGAGTTTTTTTGCCAAAGCTCCTAAACTCAACTCCATAAAGGCTTACGTGTCCATGAACACAAAGGTTTTTAGGATCATTTAGGAGCTGCTGAGGTTGGAGGAGGTTCAACCTCCCCTAACCTCCCTCTCCTAAACACAGGAGAATCGCGTTCAGGATAGGAACGTTTTGACTGCCGGCCGCAATACGCGGCAAAACTGCGATTTTGCAGCGTTTTGAGCTTTCCCGTGGCCGGCGGTCAATGTAGCAAAGTCTCACTCATTCACTCACTTGGGAGTGGCTTAAAGTGGTACTGTATTGTGTTATATTGCAATTTTCTTGGTGTTCTGCCATTTGGAAGACTTCAACAATTGTTTTATTTTGCCTATTTTGCCATTTCTGTGACATTAAAACAAGTTAAACATTTATCTTAAACATTTATCAGCGTGTACGTGTTTATCCTTTGTGTGACAACCAGAGAGTCGGCCAAGGTATTTTCGTGGTGTCAGCAGGGACAACACTCTGCTCAGGGCTCAGTAGTGAACAGGGTACCTGGAATACTGAGCAGCTCCTGAGGGGGAAGCGCTACAGTATTAGGGGGGCTGCAAGGACTGTTGCACACAAAGTTTTTTAGCTTCTTGTCTAGAATGCATAAAGGTATAAAACCTTGAGCCTTCACAATCACTTTAATGCTGATTGCATTAGTTTTATTTTTAAGGTTTGTTTTCTTTATTTTCCCTTGGTGATCTGGCCAGGAAAATACTTTCTATCTTAGGGTGTCTCCACTCTACATTGAGGAGCAATGGAGACACCTTTGGACAGCAGAATTGTCAGCTTATTGATAAGTTAATATTTGTGTCATCATGGATATTACAATCTAAATGTACGACCTTTGTATAATAAACTTTACATTTACCAAAACGATGTAATTTGTGGGTCTACCTAATCTATCCAATCAATTTGTATTTAATTGGGCAGGCCTATGCACTACAGAGTTGTTGGTAGATCTAAAGGAGATTTTACAATCAGATTATCAGATTGTTACAAGTAGCTTCAGATGCACTAGCAGATTTAGATGGACTTGACAAATAAACTACAGCTGAACTCCAGCTAACACTTTTTATCGGTCATAGTGAACGTTATTTTTTCCTTTTTGGATAAAGTTTTTACTTAAATAAATAAAAGCTGATCATTGTAAGTACCCATGTCAGTGGTAAATGTTTTTTTTTAATCTTCTAGCTTCTACTTTTGCTGGACAGCTTAGTTTGTTAAAGGAAGTAGAAAAATAACAAATAATAATGGGTTCCCCATTGACAACGTCACGTATGACGAAACGCGTCTGGAGAAGGGCACGTATTGACGTCACCATGCAAATTTTCTAGGAGGATGGGCTCCGTTTGTTTGTGCCAGCCGGAATTGTTTTTAACACATGCGACGTTCAACCTACAGATGTAAGTGTAATATCTTTTTTCTAAATAAACTATTTAAACTGTATTACGCTATGGTTAGTCTTCTCTTTTTGGGGCATTTACCTAAGCAAGTACGGACTCCATAGACGGTGAGAGGGAGAGACTTGCACCATCCAGTCTGCTGGAACCGGTTTTGATTTACATCTGCAAGCTAAAGGCTGTGGCTGGGTTATAGCCATCTGCCCTTTATGCTTGCCATCTGGTAAGCAGGTCTTTGTTACTGTGGTTGGGCACTCTCCTGTTTGTGTATAATCACTGTGGTGCCATTAAGAAGAAATAGTGATTTATTATGGACTTTATATGCCTTGATTTGATTGATTGAGACTCTCTAGCACAGCTTCTCTCTTTTTAAGAAAAATAACAGACTTACTGGCCAGACCACCAGGTGAGAGTATAGGAAAATAAGACTAAAAAGGAAATCGAAGGCAGCCATCACACCTAAGATTTGGTAAGCAAATTCATATATTTTATTTTGGGGTTTGTTCTGTTTCAAATGCTGCTTTATGCCTTGACATACCTCCTTAGATCAAGTCTGAACAGGGTTTAACACCAAGAGCTATAAAAAAAAAACACACCACAACTAGAGATAACTAGATAACCTGCAATATATAAGAGGGACTCAAGTGTTGTCCCCAACACTTGTAGCCAAGTGTGATCCCCCTGTGGGGGCTGTAAATTAGAAATGCTTTGAGGTGCATTGCATTGAGCCAGGCAGATCTATCAAAATGAATGGGCACCTTAACGCCTGAAAATGTAGGTTCTGCTGCAACTTTTGTAATGTACTGTAATACACAATGAATGGAAAGTGGGAGTCATTCGTGTCGGTGACCAGAATAATAACCCCTAGCATTGGTGTCAATGACTGCAATAAAAATCCCTACCATTAGTGTCAGTAGCAGTACTAAATATGTAAAAGTAAAGTGCAGCGCTAAAGTATGAGTACAATTCTTTTGAATAAAATGTACAAAAATAAGTAAATGTCCATAAGTAAAAATATGGGGACCAATAGGTCCTAATAGTGATAAACCAAAAAGTAGTCCAGTGAAATGAAAAAAACAATCCAGGTGTATCGAAACAATAATATATATCAGATTGTAAGTGTCACATAATTAGTGAAAATTAATAGAAGATCCACCACCAAAGTCACCAATCACTTACCGGAAACGATTGAACTCAGATAGGTGTACACCTAATGAGTCAATCAGGCTTTTCTGAGGTACCAGACATGGTTCGGGCTCACAGCAAAGGCTCAATCTGAGGTTTAAGGTTTTATATCAAGTAATATTAGTTTTTTTTTGTTTTGTTTTTGTTTTAAAATAATAAACATGTTATACTTACCCTGATCCTCCTCTTCTTGGGTCCCCCACTGGCTCTCCTTTATTATCGTCTCTTAAATGCCTTACTCTGAATTTACTGAACACTGTGAGCCTTTTACAATCTGCATTGGAAGCTACTGCAAGTCAGACAGAGCTCCCATTATTTCCTGGCTGGAGGATGTCTAGCATTATCTAGCTCTTTCCTCACCCTGACTGTCTTTGGCATACCCTTTCCATTTTTTGGTTTATCAGTTCTTTGAATCATGGAGGCCCAGCATTACTTGTTGGTGTTACCTATGGCAGTCCGTGTGCAAATGCAGAGCCACTCTGACCAAGTGTAAAATTCTATGGAGTGCAAACTAAACCTATACACAAAAATCAGACACATCATAAGCTCAAGAAAAGAGCAAGTACAGTCCTTTGAGTGTTTAAAAGAACACAGCCCCCTACCTTTCTCTTTTATCCCCCCACTCCCTCTCTCTCTATCTTCTCCCTCACTTCCCTCCTCCCTCTCTCTTCCCATCCCTGTCACTGATGTAAAGGAATGGTGGACACACTGAAGACAGAAAGCAATGTTGGGGACTCTAACTTTGTAAACTTTGACATAAAGGGGAAATGTGCTGTAAGCGGAGATTGTGAAGGCACTAATGGAAGGGTGCGTAGTGGGCGGGGGGAGATAGTCATGTAACGGGGGCTCCAGGAAATCTGATTTAAGGGGGAACTCTGGGGACTCTGATGTTAGGGGGGATTCTGGGGACTCTGATGTAAAGGGGAACACTGTGAACTTTGGGGACACTGATGTAATGGGGACTCTGGGGACTCTGATGTAAGAGATGGACTTTGATATTAACAAACGGGGTTATCCTGGCTTCTGCCTGGCTTCTGCCTCTGTGTTGTTTTGTATGATACTTACCCCTGACTTCTGTTCAGTGGCTGGTCTGCGGAGAGAACAGAAAGAAGCAGCACTAGACAAAGCACTTACCTTATTGGGAAGGGGAAGCCATTAGGTCTATGTCCTGGAAAGAACCTGTTTGAGGGCCTTATTTTTTTTTACTAAGTAGCATCACAGTAACCCTTCCTGTTGAGTTAGTGTGACTTTAGATCTGTTAGAGCTGTAGCGTTGCCCCCCCATGGGGTCGCTGCCTGTTCTAGTTCCACATGTCACCCTGCTTGGCCAGACATTCATTTCAGACACACTTAGCCAGTCGTTGAACAGTGTTTAGCTTGTTTTTTTGTTGTTTTTATTTAGGGCAGGGATCCTCAAACTATGGCCCTCCAGCTGTTGCAGAACTACATGTCCCATGAGGCATTGTAAAACTCTGTCATTCACAGACATGACTACACATGATGGGAATTGAAGTTCCTGAACAACTGGAGGGCCGTATTTTGAAGACCCCTGATTTAGGGGATTAAACTTGGAAGTGACATGGGATGCGCAAATGATGAATCTTGCTTGGTTGAAATAAAGATGGTTGAATCTAAATTGACAGGCTCATACTTCACATCTCCTCCAGCACACTGTTAAGATCACTTGCTTTTCTCAACTGTACAATTCTAGATTCCTGTCACCGTTAGCACATGGTTAGGCCTCACTCTGAATAAGTCACAACATTTTACTAATAGCCATTTGCTGGCAGGGGTCTGTAGTCCCCTTAGTTGTAGCAACCAATTTAGATGAAAAAGGATAGTGTATAACTGGTACTTGGTGGACTACTGATCCTAGAAAGTCCAATGCAAATCCTTCCAACCCTCCTGGCTGCAGCAACTTGACTGCAACAACACCACAGTCTCTCCCTCTGGCTTCACATCCCATCCTGGCATGTCTTTCCCAGAGCTTCTCACTCACTGACTCGGGCATGGATTCCTCCTGAATGACTTGCCTGGCAGTGCTCCCCACTGTCCTCTTCCTGCTCCTGTTCCAGGACACCTCTCAATTACCATCTAGAGAGATGCTCCCACCAAGCTCCCAAGCTCCAGACCCGAGTTCACCCCACCCCAGAAAGGGGGGTTCCCTCAAAGGCCACGACAGTCTAACACCTAATCGTTCTCTTCGCTCCTCCCAAGACCTCCTGCTCTCAAACTCCCTTGTCACCTCATCCCATGCTCGCCTTCAGGACTTCTCCAGAGCCTCCCCCATCCTCTGGAATGCTCTACCCCAATCCGTCCGATTTTCTCCTACTTTATCCACTTTCAGACGATCCCTGAAAACTCATCTCTTCAGAAAAGCCTATCTGGCCCCCACCTAACAACTGTACATTTATCTTCTCAATCAGCACATCACCCACAGTTATTACCTCTTGTATCTCTTGACCTTCCCTCTTAGATTGTAAGCTCTAAGGAGCAGGGCCCTCTAATTCCTACTGTATCAAAGTATATTGTATTTGTACTGTCTACCCTCAAGTTGTAAAGCGATACGTAAACTGTTGGCGCTATATAAATACTGTATAATAATAATAATAACACCCCATCATTCAGTTCTTCCACCTGACAACACCCCCACCACAGGCTGATCATGGGTATATATAGGAGACTTGCCCCCTGCCAATCCTAGTTGGGGATTGGTCAGGGCTCCCAAATACACCCCATGTCACTCCAGCCCCCTGCCCTGCCTCTTTTCCAGAACCCTCTGGAAACAAAGGAGGCACCAGAGAGATGAAGTACAAGTCAGTCACCTGCTGCTACACTAAACCACTCCCCAGCCCGAGATCAAAAACAAACAGGTCTAGCTCATAGCTAAACCTGCCTAAATTAACCTGCACTGGCAGTACAAATAAAAACACTACTTTGTCAACCTACCTACCTAAGGTAGAGGGTGCTACAGAGCCATGTTCTGTTCATGTAAATCTGCTTGGCCACAGAACTGATGGTGGTTAGGGGAAGCGGTTGCCCTCCTGGTGGTACAGCTCCCCCTCAGTATGTCCACACCTGGGCCCTCAGGTGTTTGGTTAGATCATGGGGCAGCACCCTGCAGCCACGTTATTATGCAAGGCCTTTGGGAACTTGGGGAGTTGTTCAGATGGTCTTGGACTCGCCATCATACATGTAGACGGAAGCATTTGTAGGCGGCTGCTAGCATCATAAATGGATCCCTCCGTTTATTATAATGGTTGAGCAGAATGGGTGTAGATCATGCTGGACTGACTCTATCAGTCAATGTTGTAGATTGCTAGGGTGTGGGCAGAGGGAAAGAATTAGTTTCCAGAGGTACGTGCCCAGTTTGGAAAAAGGTGGTGATGAGCCCTGTTAGAGCTTGGGCTGCTGCCTCGGTGTGCCCCCTTACGGTCGACTCCGCATGTAATGTAGAAGAAATGAGGATAAAGGAGCGCCCGGTGATCAAAGAGGTAAGTCATTTGTATTTTATTTGAAGACACAGCCAGCGCTGAGGACTTCTAACAGTCCAGATCCATGTGCCAAAGGCACCCTCCAACAGGACCATCCACAACTATTTTTGCTAGCAGCCCTGATGAAGGGGGAGTCTTTAGCCCCCCGAAATGCGTTGGGCCTCTTTTTATTGACGAAACTTCAAATAAAATACAAATTACATACCTCTTTTATCAGCGGGTGCTCCTTTATCCTCATTTCTTCTTCAGTTAATTATAAGGCTTTGGCTGTAAAATATGGCCATGATCAGTAGTTAAGGGGAGCTTAGATTGATTTTTCCGTACTGAAATAATGCTGGTCTCCACAAGGGCAAAACAACTGTTTTCTTTATGCCCTGTTCACATTTAAACACGGTCTTCAGGTGCTCTCTCACAGCTCTGTTTCTTAATGCATTAATACGCTCTCTTTGCAGTGCACAGAAATCAAAGAAATGTCACACTGTTACATTTCAATAAATGTAAAAATAAAAGGCACCGACCTGCCAGGATTGACACTTCCTGTATAGACCATAGAGAATCACCCATTGTAGCTACCAAAGCTACTAGATGTCCCTGTTAGAAGTTCCCAGGGGAAACAGTGAACATCATATAGGCAGTGATTGTAGAAAAGCCATTTACATTGGCAACCATTCCGGTCAGTCAGACAGTAGGTATGTAGTCTGGGAATAGGATTCTCTTCTCGGAGAGAAGCGCGAAGACTTCTCCTGATATGGGAGGCAAGAATGATTGCATTCCTTCTTTGGAGAAATGTCAGGTCATTCAGTAACCCACTGCAAGGGCACAGGTCTTACTTCTCTAGACACCTCTCCCTATGTGCTTTTAAAGATGATTGCAACTCAATTAAAGCGGGGTTCCACCCAAATTTTGAACAATATCTATATGTATTCTCTTCCTTGCCTAGATGCTGACATGCCGTTTAAAAAAATTTAAATCGCCGTAATTACCTTTTATTTTTCTATTCTTCTTTGCACTTCCTGGTTCTCCTCCTGTGGGAGTAGGCGTGTTTCTAGCCTCTCCCAGACTCCTGGGAGCTAGTCTCAAGCTTCCCAGGATGCCACTGAGCATGTGCGGGAATGAGCGGTGAATGCTGGGAGCACAGCATTCACCATATCCAGGAAATAAATGCTTGTGGGCGTCAAATGCCCACAATGAAGGTGGAAACCGCCTGCAGTGAATAATATAAGTTATTCTTTCCGACTAAATCTGACACAGGCGGACATATTACACACAATACGTGAGTATGTAATGCTGAGAAGAAAAGTTTGTGAATTAACTCAAAAAAAAAAAAAAACGATAGATAGGTGGACCCCCGCTTTAAGTGGGGTGTCACCATTACCTCGTATTAATATTTGTACATATGATCAACTTCAGTAAAGTTTGTTTGTTGCCTTCAAGGAGCCTGGTATGGACCCTGTTTAATTTGTTCCACTAATGGACTACTCTTGGACATATACTTGTGCCGGCAGGCAGAGCAGCTGGAAAGGTCCCACTGTATGTTCTAGTCAGGCAAGACAGGGTCACCCACAAAGTGTCTCTAGAGGGGCAAGGTCTACAGGTTTCCATCTAGTAATTTCAATAATACTGGTGGGCCCCATGCTAGGGAACTATAGATGCCATAGATTGTGGATCAGATGAGCCAGTAAGGAAGGAGTTAAATTACACTTTATATAATGAATTAAAAGTCCGCGCTTAGGAGATTAAAGGGTTGCAGCCTCCCCCTAATTAGTTCCCAAAGGGACGTTAACGTATTAACGTCCAAAGAGGAAAAATGGGGATATGGCGCTACCCTAATGCCGCGTACACACGGTCGGACTTTCCGGCATACTTGGTCCGGCGGACCAGAGTGTGCCGGACAATCCGCCCGTGTGTGGGCGGCGGCGGACTTTTCCGGCGGACTTCTTCCCAAAAGCCCGCCGGACCTAGATTTTAAACATGTTTGAAATCTTTCCGTCGGACTCAGTTTCGGGCGGAAAGTCCGCTCGTGTGTGTGCTGGTCCGACGGAAAGCCCGCTCGTGTGTAGGCTGGTCCGACGGACCAAATACGACACGAGGGGATGGTATTGCATCTCGCGCTCGCTGCAATAGGAAAAACAAATCTTCCTATTGCGGCGAGCGCGGGGCATACCAGGCCCTTAGGTCTGGTATGGATTATAAAGGGGAACCCCGCTACGCCGAAAAAACGGCGTGGGGTCCCCCTAAAATCCATACCAGACCCCGATCCGAGCACGCAGCCTGGCCGGTCAGGAAAGGGGGTGGGGACGAGCGAGCGGCCCCCCCCCTCCTGAACCGTACCAGGCCGCATGCCCTCAACATGGGGGGTGGGTGCTTTGGGGGAGGGGGCGCCCTGCGCCCCCCCCCCAAAGCACCTTGTCCCCATGTTGATGAGGACAAGGGCCTCTTCCCGACAACCCTGGCCGTTGGTTGTCGGGGTCTGCGGGCGGGGGCTTATCGGAATCTGGGAGCCCCCTTTAATAAGGGGGCCCCCAGATCCCGGCCCCCCACCCTATGTAAATGAGTATGGGGTACATGGTACCCCTACCCATTTACCTAGGAAAAAAGTGTAATTAATAAAACACACTACACAGGTTTTTAAAATATTTTATTAAACAGCTCCGGGGGGGATCTTCCTCCGGCTTCGGGGGTCTTCTTCCGGCTTCGGGGGTCCCTCCGCTTCATCTTCTCCCGGCGTCCGGTTGGTTCTTCTCCGCTCTCCGGCCTCTTCTCCCGGTGTCGCAGGTCTTCGGCCGGCCCCTCCGCTCTCTTCATGTAGCTCTATTGCGAGCGGAGGTCCGGACTTCTTGGCTTCTTGGCTTCTTGGCTTCTTGGCTTCTTGGCTTCTCTTCTCTTCTCTTCCCCCAGATGTTGACACGACGCTCTCTCCGGCTGGACTGGTCTCTGAGGGCTGCGTTGTGACTTATATAGGCGGAGACCCCGCCCCCATATGATGTCAGAGTCCTTGGGCATGCTGGGACTGTGACGTTTTAGGGGGCGTGGTCGACCACGCCCCCTAAAACGTCACAGTCCCAGCATGCCCAGGGACTGTGACATCATATGGGGGCGGGGTCTCCGCCTATATAAGTCACAACGCAGCCCTCAGAGACCAGTCCAGCCGGAGAGAGCGTCGTGTCAACATCTGGGGGAAGAGAAGAGAAGAGAAGCCAAGAAGCCAAGAAGCCAAGAAGTCCGGACCTCCGCTCGCAATAGAGCTACATGAAGAGAGCGGAGGGGCCGGCCGAAGACCTGCGACACCGGGAGAAGAGGCCGGAGAGCGGAGAAGAACCAACCGGACGCCGGGAGAAGATGAAGCGGAGGGACCCCCGAAGCCGGAAGAAGACCCCCGAAGCCGGAGGAAGATCCCCCCCGGAGCTGTTTAATAAAATATTTTAAAAACCTGTGTAGTGTGTTTTATTAATTACACTTTTTTCCTAGGTAAATGGGTAGGGGTACCATGTACCCCATACTCATTTACATAGGGTGGGGGGCCGGGATCTGGGGGCCCCCTTATTAAAGGGGGCTCCCAGATTCCGATAAGCCCCCGCCCGCAGACCCCGACAACCAACGGCCAGGGTTGTCGGGAAGAGGCCCTTGTCCTCATCAACATGGGGACAAGGTGCTTTGGGGGGGGGGGCGCAGGGCGCCCCCTCCCCCAAAGCACCCACCCCCCATGTTGAGGGCATGCGGCCTGGTACGGTTCAGGAGGGGGGGGGGCCGCTCGCTCGTCCCCACCCCCTTTCCTGACCGGCCAGGCTGCGTGCTCGGATCGGGGTCTGGTATGGATTTTAGGGGGACCCCACGCCGTTTTTTCGGCGTAGCGGGGTTCCCCTTTATAATCCATACCAGACCTAAGGGCCTGGTATGCCCCGCGACGGGGCTAGCAAGGTGTCAATCTCGCCGATAAAAGCGGCAAGATTGACATCCTTCTCTAGTCCCGTCGCACCTGAGTCACGTTCAAAATGAACGGACTTGTCCGTGTGTGGGCAAGTCCGTTCATTCTGAAAGTCCGCCGGAACTCCGGCGAAAGTCCGTCGGAAAGACGGGCGGACTTAGCCCGCCGGAAAATCCCGGCGTGTGTGGGCAAGTCCGTTCGTTTTAAAGTCCGGCGCACCTGGCGGACAAAGTCCGTCGGAAAGTGTGCCGGACCAAGTAGGATAGAAAGTCCGCTCGTGTGTACGCGGCATAAGTGACGCAAATAATAATGGTTGTAAAAAATATATAAGGTAAGTGGACTACTAATATATACCTTATAAAAAATATATATATACACTCTGCAGTGCAATAAAAAATATATATAAGTGCGTGAAAAATTATATAAAATAAAAAAGCTAGCCACCAAAATGCTGGTACACAACAAACACTCTATCCCAGCAAAACAGTAAACAATAAATCACCACAAAATTATTTGCAACAATATTGGAAAATAAAGAAACAAAAAAACACGCTTAAACTAATACATGTGGTTAACACTGTGATATAAAAAATTATTTAAGTCCTTAAAGTGCATAAAAGTCCAAAAGAAAGTGAATTCAAATCTTCAATGTTCAATTAATGTTCATAGATGCTCAGATGAATCAATTAGAACAGCAAATAGTAGGTAGAATGCTTACCAGATGGCAAGCCAAATGAAACAAGTGGCTTAAACCCAGCCTGGGCCTTTAAGGAACCAGTCCCGGTGAATTTGAGCAAAACTTCCACTCGTGAAGGATAAACGTGGATTCATGCGAATTCATCCCAAAAAAATTGGATATAAAACATAGTATATTATAGAATAATATTGTCAACAAATAAAAAAAAAAAGAAAAAAAGAGGAACCCTCACACAGTGATAAATCATATAAAATCATAAAAAACACCCAGTGCCCATAGACACACACAGGGTCTCTGTGCAAGTGACATAAAATCATGCAAATAATGAGAATAAACCCAATAGTGAGTGTACACCAAAACCTTGCAGAGTTTCTGCTTACCAGATATTAGTAAAAATGCGTGCATAAACATCAACCACCGAGGGATTAGTTGGTGAAGGGATATCAAACGTGCCGCAAAACACACCAATTTCCTGCTTACCAGATGGAAACCTTTGAATAGACACACTGACACAGCTTGGGAAAACAGCCTCCTTGCACCGGACAATGTAAACCAATCACGCCCGTCATATCTAAAGCTGTCTGGGTGGTCCCGAGACTCCTCCCATCTCGTTCCAATGTAGCATGCCCTGCAGGGTGGGTTTCATGTGTCTCCTAATGGGAGTCAGCCGGAGACAGGTCCGCTTTAAGCTTCCTGAGGTAAGACGCGCCTCACAGGACACAGCACCGCCCCTTTCAGGGGTAGGCGGGGCCAACAGCAGAGAGCAGCGTTCGGTATAAGAGCCGAGAAAGGTAGGTGTGGTCAGCAGCTACAGGGCCGCGTTCGGTATAGAGCGCGGTAGTTTCAGTGTTTTATTCATCCGTTGTACTCTTTTACACGATTAGATTTCAATGTAGATATTTCGGTTCTGGTACTGACGTTTTGTTACTAGGCTGTGGGACGTTTATGCCTTTTCCTGAGTTTGCTACTTGCTCAAGAGCGAAATCTCACGATACGTAACCATAGTGACAGAACGCGCTGACAGTGGTGTTGGTGAGGCAGAAGGGAAGGAGGCCCGGAGCTGTGTGATCGGGCAGCAGAGGGCGGTGCCAATCATCTCTCAAGCAACTGTCCTGGAAAATTCATGAAAATACCGTTACCGGAGAGGACTGTTTGGTGGTGATAAGACAAAGAGGGGTCCAGGTCTGGAGCGGACGCTGGGAGGTCTGAATTAGACCGCTGGTCAAGTCGGTGGAGGAGCTGATCATAAGGCGGAACATCCAAGGGGAGACTCATCCTAAGTTACCCACTCGATGCCTATTACCCCTGCAGGGGTGACTACTTTTGGTGAGTGGAGAAACATTGGGGGAGCACCTGAAGTCACCAGTTTTCATGAGCACAGAAGTCACTGGTTTTTTATCATTTTCTGGATTGCACAAGTTTGGAGGACACTTTTTGGTATCCCAGCTGGGACTATATACATACCTTTTATAGACTTATCAGTGTTGTAATAATATAATGGATACCCACGCACAATTTTCGGCACAAGTATAGCACTTAATTTATATTAATTGTATCAGGAGTGAAGCAAGTTGGACTTAGTACAAACACAGATCGCATAATCAAGTATTTTCCAATATTGCTGCAAATAATTTTGTGGTGATTTATTGTTTACTGTTTTGCTGGGATAGAGTGTTTGTTGTGTACCAGCATTTTGGTAGCTAGCGTTTTTATTTTATATTTTTCACGCACTTATATATATTTTTTATTGCACTGCAGAGTGTATATAGATATTTTTTATAAGGTATATATTAGTAGTTCACTTACCTTATATATTTTTTACAACCATTATTATTTGCGTCACTTAGGGTAGCGCCATATCCCCATTTTTCCTCTTTTCACATTAAATTACACTTTATGCAGTCTTGTTACTTTACACTTTTAGCATCTAGATACCTATCATATACTTACCTTTACTTCATTCTCCCATTGCTTTGTTCACCACCAGGAGCTGATAGAAAAACCCATTACTTCTGGGTATAGAGGACCATGTGACTCACTCTATGTGACTGCTTTGAGAAAATCAGCGCAGTCACATGGAGTGCCTATAGCTTTGTAATCTATGATTTAAACAACTTGTATCTTAAATAGGGTTTTCCTTTCACGAGTATATACATTTGTAAGGGCCCACATTAGAGGGAACATGTTAATTTTTCCTGCATATAGAATGCACAGTTTAGGGGCCACAAAAAAATGATCAGACCCCATGTGCCGTATGAAGGCCCAAGTAAGGATACATGTTAATCTGTAGCGACAATCACCTTAAAAAACAGACAAATTTCAAGATTATCCACTATCTTAAATATATGCATACATACAGTACACCATTCATGAATCTGAAGGCAAGAATCCTTAAAGTAGAATTCCAGTCAAATCCTATCTATACTCAAACCTGTTCCCACACCCATTTTAAGCACTATACTAACTATCTTGTAGAGGAAAGATGTGTACTTACCTATTCCCTGGGAGTTCCGGTCCAGTCACTTGATAGGCTCCCAGCATCAGCTTCACGTAACAGAGAGACAGATGATGATGGATGCCCAATAGTATGTCTATGGGTGAAGTCACCAGATATGCATTGCATCCGTTGGTGATCTCTCCTCTTTGCTGAAATTGGCCGCTGGGGAGATCACGTGACCGGATCGAAGCGCCCTCAGAATAGGTTTAGACATTTTTCCTCTACAGCAGTGGCTCTCAACTCATGTCCTCAGGACCCACTAACAGGCCAGGTTTGCAAGTGTAATGGAAATTTGTAAGTTCTGTATATAATTGTATTCTATTTTGTATGTATTGCACACTGCCCTCACTGTGCACACAGCACTAATAATGTTATCAGTACATGTTTACATTCTTTCGAGTCCTGATTAGAATTAGCCTGCCTATGTAACGCCCCTTGTTACCATAAACATACAATTGTAATATTAATGTGATACCTACGTAATCATGTGCATAAAAACCTTCAATTGCGTCATAATAAAGCAGAACAGTTATTTGGAAAGATGCTGAGCGTATCTTTTGTGTCTGTTCCCTACTGCAGTAGTTATAAATAATTTGGAACCACTAATCAATATGAGGATAGGAGTTGTCTATCATCAATTTAACCAAATCAGCATGGCAAGCTTTGCCTTAGGAGGGGATTCCAGGTGACCCTGAGTATCCGAAATGAGGAGCTTGAGACGATCCGGAAATTTCTGATAATCAGCCGGCTGAGGTAAGCCTTTTGCTTACATTTGAGTTATCAGACTTCCTTCATCGGTAAGGCATTTTTGGGACAAAGGGTACCTATTTTACTCCCCTTAATTGAACTGTATTGATTGGTGGTTATATGTTATGTTGTCCCTGTCTATTGTTCATCGGAGTGTTATAGATAAGAAAGGGAAGAATAGTGCTGTTCACAGGTATATGTAGTACATCTGCTAGATAAAGTAGTTTAGAGGCAAGAGGGTATAGGCACATGTAGAGAAGACTGGCCAGCCATTATGGGCATTAAATTAAGTAAGGGAATGAAGGGTAAGAGACCCTCAAAAATGCCCAGCGCAAGAGGAGCGCTATATATGAACCAAGGGTGCGGTTCCGCCTATACTGAGCCCCTAGATTCATGGTTAAAGTGGACAGGGATCCACAATGGGTAACTGGGTTACCAAGGTCCACAGGGACTAAGAATCATGCAGAGTAAACAGCTAGAGAAACAGCTATCTATGTGAGCAGGATGGATCAAGGGTGACATTAACACTAGACAGAAAGGGACATTTTCATGTTAAGTTGTGGGATGAATTTGGGGTCAGGCACTACAACTAGTAAAATCAGAAACAGAGAAATGAGAATTAAAACAGAATACTTTATAGGTTGTCAGAGAGGGAAAATGGGATGAGCACTCTGGCTGCCCGTCTGATCATAGAATCATAGAAGCAAGATATAAAGGATATCTGAACAAAATAAGGAATGCAGAATTTAAGGCAGGGAAATATTAATGAAAGTTAAGAGAAAGTGAGAGAATGATATGCATGTGTTGTGTACAAATGGGAAAAATGTAAGCGATTTTATAGAGATATTTGTGTATGTGTGCGAATGCTGGGACCTTTAGTTCTATTGCTTGTGTGTGTCATGTACGCAGATGTGACCCCCTCCTTTGTGCTCTCCTGAAAGAATGTGGCTGAGATGAGAGGTCAGTGATAAGCTGGAAGGACACCATGCCAATTCCAGTTTTTTAGACAAAATATTTATAACAAAATGTGCCGGGTTAACGAATCTAATGGTAAACAATGTGATCACAATTATTTAGAATTTCCAAACATGGTAAAATGAAGGTTACATTTAACCGTGTATTACACAAATTGAATATCCTTTGATAGTGGAAACAGTGCATTAAAAAAAAGGGCAATTAAAAAAGATTAAGATGAGGTTGTTATTTGGAATATAGCTGCCATAATATTTAACAAAGCCCAGATGGATGGGATACATAAGAAGTTTTTTTACAAAAATACAATTTTAAGGTTTTTGAAAATAACTTGATGCGCGGTCCATGATGTGAGAGTTATAATAAATAAAATTTAAATATAACAGACCCATCACATCAAATCCGCACACCCTGTTAGGATAGATGCCACCTGCAGCCAGTTGTTTTATAGTTTTTGTATTTTTGAAATCCAAAGCAGAATGTGTGGATTGTGAAATGATGTGCCCCTTTTTCTTGTAAGTACAGTGGTAAAAGCAGAAGAATATTTTGGATTTATGGACATCTCTCCATGACCACAGGGTATTGTTATCATTTATTATAATATTGCCCGGAAAAAGTTGTCTTTTGAAACATGAAACTGGAGTTCTTACACAAACAGTGTGATAGAAAACAAGCAATTGTAATATATTTATGCAAGCTGGACCCAGTGATGAAGGGTTCATCCCGATATATCAGAGCTGTAGCTTTTATGCAAAGGTGCTATTAGACAAAGTTAGATATTGTTTTGGTCAAACATTTAATTTTTAATGGTCCGACATTCTGTGCAGCAAATATACAGCTAACTAAATGTTTGTCTAATGAAAGGTTTAAAATATGAGTTTGTTTATGTACAAATCTAACAATGAAAAATGCGTACAATTGAATCCAGCCACCTTATTGCCTCTATTGGAGGAGGCTGGAGACAAAGGAAGACACGTGTTAAATTGATGACGTAGGAATCAGCTGCTGTGGGCCCAGTGCAGGACACACTCCCTGAAGACCCAGATATTACATTTTTTGTAGATTTGAGTATGCAGTTTATCACCCAGAAGGATACTCTGTATTCAAAGTCATTGGATCTTTTTCTCCCCAGCTCAAGAAGCAGAGCTCCATGTTTTAGCAAAGCCTGTGAGCTATAAAAAGAGTGTATATTTATATAGATAGTCGAGATATAGAGAGCTTTTGGTTCCATTTGAAGGGCCAGAAGTTTGTTTTTACTTTGGCAGGTAAACCAATAAAGCATGCCAAGTTAATTTGATTGGCTGTTTTCAGCCTTCCAGGTTCTTGCTGAGGTAGCCATATTAACTTTCATACATGGAAGCAGACCAGGTGACTAAGGATGCTGCATTTACAGCCCCGAACACTTGATGGGTCTGTGCAACTCACAGATTTCACCCTAGTTCTGGCCCAGTATAGCTGGGATTAATAATTCAACTTTAAAGACCCCAGAACGAGAAGAACAAGTGATCCACAGGGGGCAACTTCTTATGAAGCAGGACTTTGGAAAAGGTGATCATTTATGTCTGCCAGTCACTCTTTTCCCTCCAGCTTGACACATGGACCGTGTCATCAGTCACAAGCAGTTATGGCTGCCTCAGTAAATGAGCATGGGATAGAGCCAGGGTTCTTCACAGTTGTTTTTATAACATACCACTTCTTGTTTTACCTGTTACCAAAGGTGTTACCAAAAGCTGAACATTCCTTCCAGAGATTACAAAAAGATATATCCAGATGCCCAAGTTAGGATCTTACAAGTATGCATTTTGTCTGTATGGACATGTTTTTTGGATGTTCAGTGGCAAATGCTACTGCAAAGGCCACAGTAAAAAGTGTTATCAGAAGTAGTTTGTAAATATAGAGTGCAGAAAGTACAGAGAGTAACAGAGGAAATCATTTTTATAGGAGAGTCCTTACTAGAAGTTTGAGGTTTTATTTTTATACCCCCTACTGTCTACAATGTAGCGGACAAAGTAGAGTAAGAAACTAGAAAACTTTTGCCTGAATGTTTTCTTATATTTTATCAAGCCCCTAAGGGGATGTTGGACTCTCTCCCTATGGGATTTGGTTTGGGAGTGAGTTACCCACTTGCTTATATTTTTTTTTTAATTTTTTATTTATCACAGGAAACAGGTCCACAGGGACCGACATAACAATAATAAACATCGTAACAGCGTGGTATAAACAATTACACAAAGATCATACAGAGAGCCTGGTTGTGTTTATCTCGAAATCAACTCGTAGTGCACCACTAAATGGAGTTGCTATATTTCAGACAATCAGGGTATGTAGTGTCTCCGAGAATAAGAACTATAAGTGCTGACTGTATTCCTCAGACTGTATCCTTATCGTATCATAGTCATCTAGTGCACATAGAGGTGTATAGTCTATAGGACGTCCCTTGGTGAGTCCTGTATCCTACTGTTTTCTCATTTTCATAGGGGGAAGAATAGACAGAGAGTGAAGAGAGAGAGAAGAGGTGGGAAGGGGGGGGGGGGAGTATTCGCGAACAAGGAGCCCTTAGTTTTTCCGATTGAAACCACTCTCCAGTCTGTCAATTAACAATTTAGTAGTTTAATGGTTTAATGTTTTGATAGTTTAAATTGCTTAATATTTTAATAGGGGATTCTATAATGGATTCCGGTCTGAATTAGGTGCCTGTGTCCTCTCTACGGAGGGCTTGTCCTTCCTCTGAGTATCGAAACACGTTCCATAGCTGCCAAGTCCTGGAGTATGACTCACTTCTGTTTTGATTCGTGAGAATCAGGTCTTCTAGTTTGTTAATTTCGTCTATTTTTCTTAGCCAAGAGGCAATGGAGGGCGGGTTAGGGGATTTCCAGTTAAGGGGAATACATACTTTAGCTGCGTCAAGTAGGTGGCGTACAATTGATTTTTTGTATATACGAGCAGGAATATCCGTAGCATGTAAGAGGAAGTATGCCGGGTCATCAGGGACGATGCGATCAGTAAATTTTTGTATTATCCTATGAACCTCCTTCCAAAAAGGCCTTATCCGGGGGCAGGACCAAAAGATATGTGTTAGCATGCCTGTGTCTTGTTGGCATCTCCAGCATAGCTTCGATGTCTCAGGAAAAAGCTTGTGTAGTAGTGCTGGTGTTCTGTACCATCTCGTAAAGATTTTGTAGTTAGTTTCTTGAAACTTGGTGCATATGGATGATTTATGTATGAATTGGAGGATGTGTGATCGTTTTTGTGTAGTGAAGTGACAGTTCAGATCTTTTTCCCATTTGGCAAAGCTAGGGTGTTGGTAGTCCCCTAGTGGGGAGATGAGCATATTATAGGTCAGTGATAATGTGTGCGAAAGCACTCCTTTTTCCATACAAATTTCTTCAAAGGCAGTGAGAGGTGGGTCGTTTACCGTTGGGGGTGTCAAACTGCTAAGAAAGTGTGAAAGTTGGCTGGCCCTCAGGAAGTCCAAGCGGAAAAGTCCGCCTGGGTCCGAGAGCTCGGCCAGCGTCGTCCATCTTCCCTCGGTGGTAAAATGGGAAGCTTGATATCTCCCCGCCTCTCTCAACACGTGGAATGTGGGGTCTGTTAATCCTGGTGTAAATTGAGGGTTTCCTATTATGGGTCTCAAAGGTGAGTTCCCATGGGAGATGGATGTTTGTGTTAGTAGACGTGCACACGTTTTAGTAGTGTGCCCAATCAATGGGTGAGATCGTATATGTGAGGGGAGAGTTGAGCTGCACCAGGGGGCTCTTTGGAGCGGAATCCCAGATTGTGCTTGCTCTAACTGTACCCATAGTTTGGTTTCCTTATGTCGGCACCAGTCGATAAGCCTACTCAGGTGTACTGCAAGGAAGTATGTTTTGATCTCCGGCATGGCCATTCCGCCATGGTGTTTTGGGAGTGATAAAGTCTGTCTCGGAAGGCGCGGTCTTTTCCCTGCCCACAGAAAAGTTAGAAATAGGGAATGCACTTGTCTAAAGTAGGTTGCGGGTATGTGTATAGGTAGGGCCTGTAGTAGGTAGAGAAATTTGGGAAGGATCATCATTTTTAGTATGTTACAGCGACCAAACCAAGAATGTAATCCGTTTTTCCAGCTGTTGAGTAGTTTTTGGACAGTGTTCAGTAAGGGCGGGAAGTTGAGTTTGAAGAGTTGGGAGAGTGTCGGGGGGATATAAGTGCCTAAATACTTCAGGGCTTTGTCTGTCCACTTGAAATGGAAGTATTCTTAAAGTACATGAGCTGAGTCTGTGGTATTTCTATACCCATTGCTTCTGATTTATTGAAATTTATTTTTAGGTTAGAGAGATGTCCATAGGTCTCAAACTCCTTCATTAAGTTTGGTAGGGAAATGGTTGGGTTAGTAATGGAAAACATCAGGTCATCTGCGTACGCAGACACTTTATGTTGGGTATTCTGCATTGTTATCCCTGTAATGTCTGGATTTAGTCTCACATGGCAGAGGAAGGGTTCCAGGGTTAGAGCAAAGAGTAAGGGTGAGAGTGGGCATCCCTGTCTGGTTCCGTTTCGTATTGGAAAAGGATCCAAGACAACACCATTAGCCCTGACTCTAGCTGACGGATTCCAGTATGCTGCAGATATCCAGTTAAACAGCTTTTCCCTCACTCCAATGTGTTTCAGCGTTTGAAACAGGAATTTCCATCTTATTCGATCAAACGCTTTTTCAGCGTCTGTACTAAGGAAAATACTTGGCGTTTGATCTCTATTCGCTATGTGGAGTAAGTTCAGAACCTTAATGGTGTTGTCTCTGGCCTCTCTGGTCGGCACGAACCCAACCTGATCTAGATGTATGAGTTGTGGTAGATGATGTTGTAATCTAGAGGCTATAATCTTGGTAAAGAGTTTTAAATCGGTATTTAGCAGGGATATCGGGCGGTAGCTGTTGCACTGTGTAGGGTCCTTGCCCTCTTTCGGTATTACTGAGATCTGTGCCTGGAGTGTGGAGGGGTGAAATTTTGAGCCAGTGCCAAGATCATTAAATAATTTAATGAGGTATTGGCCTAAGGATGGGAGGAAGGTCTTATAGTAGGTAATGGTCAAGCCATCGGGTCCCGGTGCTTTCCCCTGTCTGGTGGAACTGAGGGCCGATTGTAATTCAATTAACGTGATGGGTTCTTCTAATAATTCCCTGGCTTCGGTCGGTAAGGTTGGCATCATTGACGAGGCTATGTATTCAGGCGTATTGTCTGCGGCGGGTAGTGTTGTGTGTAGGTTGTACAAACAGTTGTAGTAGGTTCTGAATTCCTCTGTGATTTGTTTGGGCATAGACGTCGCCTTTCCTGAGGAAGACCCAATCTGCGGTATGTATGACGCTAGTTTTTGTTGTTGTAGGGACTGAGCCAGCATCCTCCCGCATTTATTGCCGGATTCATAAACTTTCTTTCGGCATATCTGTAATGCCGCTTTAGCTTTAAAGTGTAATATGTCTATGACCTGTTTGCGAGTGGTGTCTAGCTCGGCCCCTATTTCCCTTGTTGGGGTCGTTTTATGTCTTGTTTCTAGCGTTTGTAGTTTCTGAAGTAATGTGTTTAATTGTTCTGTTCTTTTACGTTTCAGCCTAGAGCCATGTTTAATAAGCACACCCCGGATCACGGCCTTATGGGCCTCCCACACCAGACCAGCGTCACTGCCAGGGGTATTGTTAGATTTGAAGTAACACCCAATCTCCTTCATTACATCTGCACAGACCTCAGGGTCTTGCAGTAGGCTTTTGTTCAATCGCCATGGCGAACGCTGAGTCGTGTGCGGGTCAGCGATGGCATAGCGCATCACTATCGGGGCATGGTCAGACCACGTGATAGACTCTATTTTAGTGTTTAACACCGCTTGTAGATTTCTATGCGGGACTAGAAAGTAATCGATACGGGAGTACGACTGGTGAGGCTGGGAGAAAAACGTATAGTCCCTCTCACCCGGGTGAAAGAGACGCCAGACGTCTATAAGTTGGGCCGAGTGTAGAGCCGCTTGTATGCGTTTGCGTAATGTTCTTGAGGTCAAAGTTGTACCCGAGGACGTGTCTTCAGATGGGGTTAAGGGTGTGTTTAGGTCACCTCCTAAAATTAATTGGCCCTCCGCGAATTGCATGAGTTGCTCAAGCTGTCGCGTTATGAATGTGTCTTGATGGGTATTAGGGGCATATAGGTTTGCAAGGGTCACTTTTGTGTTACCTATCTGGCCTTTTAGAAATAGATATCGTTCTTCTGGATCTGTTTTAGCATCTAGTCCTACCCATGGTATCTTAGCTGATATTAAAATCGAAACCCCTCTAGATTTGGCCTGTGAATTGGTGGAGTGATAAACAATGGGGAAGTATTTGTTTTTAAGGATTGGTACGGTATTGTCTCTGAAGTGTGTTTCTTGCAGTAGAATTACGTCTGCCTTCAAGCGTTTCATATCTTGAAGAAGCATCCGTCTCTTTTCTGGTGTATTTAGACCCTTCGTGTTTAAGGAGATTACGTTTAGGGTGTCCATGTTCGCGAATAGGAGAGAAAGGGGAGTGTACAATAGGGATAAAAAAAAAAAAAAGGGAAGAGGTTATAAGATGAGAGTAATTTAGGAAATTATTGGGGTAGTTAGCCCCTAGATAAAGAGGAAACTAGAGGTGTAGAAGGTTTAGAGAGCTGTCACTAGGGTGTGCAGCTTGGTAGGATACTAAGAGTGCAAGGAGGAAAAAACCCTTGCTAGTGCGTTGTCCGGAGAAAAAACCCCGGGTATACAACGCTGTCCTAAGTGGGTTAGTGGATAGACATGGCCAGGAGTCGGACCTCCCAGTGTCTCTCTCCACCCCCGGCAGGTTTATGGAATGTGTGTGTAATCGGTATAATATTCCAGTCTGGTAGGTCTACTGATAAATAAGAAGTAATGAACAATATCAAGTAGTTATTAAGCAGTAATTAAATTAACATTTCACATCAACTAGTTGAAACAAGCTATGCAGAACAAGTGCAAATAAGTGTCTTCACCACGATATTGGAGAAGTGTTAAGATCTTTTCTATGTTTCCCTTATTGTGTACACTCAGGTGTGTGTGGTATGTTTCACGTCTAGAAAGGTTGTAATAACATCTTGTTGCTTGGAGAGAATAGACAACTATACATCTCCTTTCATTGCAAAAAACCACAGGCGCCTTCCGGGAGGTCGTACACTGGAACATTACCCCCCCCCGCCGCCCCCCACCCATCAGGAACCATTCTGTCCAACCGGAGTAGTCTCTGACCCAGTGGGATCCCTTGTTTAACAAACAAAAGGTGCTCTAGGCTGGCATAGAGTTCTACAAGCCGTGGGCACTCCGGATTGGCATAAGGTTCTACCAGCGAAGATCGCTTCGGACTGGCGTAGGGTTCTACGAGCTGAGGGCACCCCGGGCAGCCATAGAGATCATCCAACTCAGGGAATTCTGGCTCTGTAGTTCTAGCCGTGTATGTTCTGGGCTGATAGGTGGTTAAGTCAGCTGAGGGGACTGTGAGTCCATATATGACTGAGCGATTTGTGGGCTTTCTGGGTCATCAAAGACTCAGTTCCCCGGATAGGTTCCTGACTGGCAAAAAGTTTACCTATCCCTGGCCGCCCGGAGCGCCGTAATGGCAGGGACATGAGAAGAGGGGATGGCGAAAAGATAATCCCCCCCCACCCCCCCGCCACGGCTCCGTCCAGGTTGTGAAGCTGGTTATGGTGGGCTGACTGGGAGGGGGGTGTTCAAGGTGTGTGTTTTCGGGTCTGTAGGGGTGGGGAGATCATCCTATAATGGGGGGAAAGTGGGGATCCAGCCGGTCTAGGCTACTCACGTGCGGCATTTCCCGAGGCAGAGCGGCGTCTCCTCCTTCCTCGCTGGCGCGGCGGTAGTGGACCTCGGGCAGCCGAAGGACCCGATCTGCCCGTCGGGTGTGGGAGGATCTGCAGCCAGTCTGGGATCTGGATCGGATCTGTGTCCAGGTAGCTGAAGAGTCCCGGGAGGTCCGTGGTAGCCTGCAGGGTGAATGCTGTTGACTCGTTGCGGAAGGTCACAGAGAATGGATATCCCCAGCGGTAAGTGAAACCCTTTTGCTTCCCCAGCTCAAGCAGGGGTCTCAGTAAGGCTCGGCGCTTCAGTGTGGCTCTCGATAGATCCGGAAGAATCCTAACTTGTGCTCCATGGTGCTCAACGTCGCCGTGTTCCCAGGCACAGCGCAGAATTGCCTCTTTCTGTAGGTAGCGATGTAGTCTGCAGACTACATCGCACGGATTAGACGGGTCTGATGGCCGCGGTCCTAGGGTTCTGTGTACCCGGTCCAGCTCTATCTCCGTGCCTGATTCATCCAGGGTAATGCGGAAAATTTCCTTTACTGTCTCTGCTAGCTGATCTGAGCCGACAGCTTCTGGAATACCTCGGAGCCGCAATTTGTTTTGGCGGATCCGGTCCTCGATTTCCTCCAGATGCAGCTGCAGAGATATGGCGGAGTCTTTGTGAGAGTCCCGGGCCTGCTCCAGGGCCGATACTCTGTCCTCAAGTGAGGATACAGCCGTCTCCCCTAGTGTAACCCTTTCAGAGAGGCTGAACACTTCACCCCTCACCTCCTGTATATCTCGGTGATGTGTCTCTTCAAGGCGGAGGATCATCGCCTCGATATCTGTTTTGGTTGGGAGCGCCTGTAGGAGTGTGCGGATGTCTTGGTCCACTGGTACCGGTTCGGGTGGGGAAGGGGGAGCCATCCTCTTTGGTGGGGAAATCTCCAGAGTTCCAGATGTCGGGCTGGGAAGGGTAGCAAGGCTCCCAGGGAGGAACTGGGTAGTTCTGGTAGAGGCCTGCTGTGGAAACTCACGTGGAGAGCCTCGTGGTGCAGCGACCCTGGCACCGGGAGAGAGTTCCTGTCTGAAATAACGGTGTATTTCTCCTGGGGTCTGGATGGAGGGGATCCCTTTGGATACTGCTCCTGTTCTGTATCTTTTGGTAGTTTTCATACCGATGTAAGTTGAATTGTTTGCCGGGGTTAGGAGGCTGAGAACAGGAGCTCAAGGAAAAAGCAGCCTCACTCAGCCATGTCCAGGCCACGCCCCCCCACTTGCTTATATTTTGTCTCAGCAGCTGAAGTCCTCCATTCGGATCTCAAAGAAAACGTTGCTGATCTTTTAAGGTTTTTGACAAACTTATTTATGTGTTTTCTCCCCAATTCCAGATCCTAAAAGTTTGGAAGGATCTAAAACTAAAGCCAGGTGACTTGTGGATTGTTTAGAGACATTTATATATAAGGAAATGTTAAGAGACTCAAAACAGCATCTATTTCATGTACAGCTTTTGCAAAACTTGAAGGAAAAGTCACCTGGATCCACACCAGACATTGCAAAAATGACTAAATTAAAGAAATCTCTGTGTTTGATTTGTTTCCCTCTTGTGATCACAGTCTAGGGTACTTTTTGATTCAATTACTTTAATTGTAAGGGATATATATATTTGAAAAGTAGTTTAGCCATGTTGAAGTCATATTTGTCTTTTTTATGTCTTCCATTTTATGTAGAATTGTCTGTGTTTACATATGCTGATAAGTCAGCATGCCAACAATTCAGCTAGAAGGCCATTCTGGCCACAGGAGTGTACAGCCAGTACTCTATAAATATGTCTTATCAATCATTTGTTTTTCACAATGAAAAGTTGCTCAGCTATTATTTTCTCTACAATGGAGTTTTTTTGCCTCTTTGGCAAGGACTACCACCACCTAAGTGTGTGGAGGTTCCATGTTAAAAGTGATAGCAGGTATGGTTAGTGATCAAAATATTGATCAAAAGAGGGGAGACTGTAATGGAAATTTGTAAGTTCTGTATATAATTGTATTCTATTTTGTATGTATTCCACACTGCCCTCACTGTGCACACAGCACTAATAATGTTTCAGTACATGTTCACATTCTTTCGAGTCCTGATTAGAATTAGCCTGCCTATGTAACGCCCCTTGTTACCATAAACGTACAATTGTAATATTAATGTGATACCTACATAATCATGTGCATAAAAACCTTCAATTGCGTCATAATAAAGCAGAACAGTTATTTGGAAAGATGCTGAGGGTATCCTTTGTGTCTGTTCCCTACTGCAGTAGTTATTATTAATTTGGAACCACTAATTAATATGAGGATAGGAGTTGTCTATCATCAATTTAACCAAGTCACAAGATAACTGAAATACATGATGGGTGATATCATTTGCTGCTCAGTGATTGCAGTATTCTAGTCTGCATCTCCCCAAGGTAATACTTAAAATCTGGCCTGTTGGTGGGTCCTGAGGACTGGAGTTGAGAACCACTGCTCTATAGGGAAGTTTTAGGGCTTATAATGGGGGTGGGAGCAGGTTTAAGTTTAGGTAGGAATTGACTAGACATCTACTTTAAATTTCAATATTTTCGACAGATTCAAATAAAAATATATACAGTAGTAGAATAAAAACTTGATTCTATCATTGTTAGTGCAGAGTAGATAAGTAAATAATATATACAGTATGTGGATAAAGTAATGATGACATATCTAAATCCCATACTTTGTGTGAGTATGGAGGTGGGTCACATATTCTTCTTTTGTGCGATCGTTAAGGTAACGTAGTAATCTAGCAGTGGTTATTACCGCATTATGTTACTTGTTACTTACTCTCTATTTAGGAGAAAGTAACCTTGGGGTTTTAACTAGACATAGGTGTCAAACCACGGACTATAAAGGAATGTGCATTAGGTTGTATTCATACCAAATTAGTTCTTTAGTGTTAATGTTGCATATCAAGCAATTTCATAATCTTCACAATTGGCTAATTAAGCCATGTCCGAAGTCTAAATCAGCCCTTTTCAACCAGGGTGCCCCTGGCAACCAGGGATGCCTTCTGGATTCTTCAAGTGTGCCTTGGCAAAATGATTAAAAATTTCCCCAATTTGCTCCAAAATTGTCCGCAAACCAGAAATAGATAAAGCCTGCCTTTTTGTTACATAAAGCTGCATGTTTTTATTGTGCAGCAATACAACCAGCCGCTGGATTCCTAACAACTGATGAAGCTATTAGTTGATAAGGAGCATATTGGGTGCTTTGTTTGGCTCTCTCCTCTAACCTTCTTTGTCAGCAAAGGGAGCACATTAGCTGAATGAGGGAGAGAAACTTAGGGAGAAGAGAAATGTTGGAATACTAGTACCGTAAGTACCAGTGTGCAAAGGTGGATTTGCTTTGGAAGCATAAATCTCCTCTGATGTTGGGTGTCCTAAGTGTGTGGATGTTCCTGTGTTATGTAAAATACAGTTGTATCCCTCGTTCACACTGAATGCGGCTTCGAAATTGCGCTGGTCAGTGCAATTGCATGTACAGGTTGCAGATATCTGTGCAATTTCATGCACAGATGTCAGATGTCAATGCAAGTCATACATGAATTGTCAAAAATAGTGCAGGAATCTTTTTCAAATTGGTGCAAGTCAGAGTCGCACTGATTTAAATAGTTCCATAGGCACAAATAGGGTGCAACTTGTCATGCAATTTTGAACTGTGAAATCGCATGACAAGTTGCACTGGTGTGAACGAGGGCTTAGTATATTTTAGAATGGAAGGTCTAGAGACTGGGCAGAATTGTAAAGATTACCATGACTAGAAAAAGGTTGAGAAACTCTGGTCTACATCAAATTGACAGTTCACATGTACCTAAGGTTGTCATGGACAATACATAATAGTGCACCATCGACCACTATAATTAGAGTATTAAGTTGGGATATTCCAACTTTAATCACCATGTGATCAACAGATTATTGGGTGGGGCTGCGGAGGACCCAGCTGTCTTAGTACATGTTGGTACCAATGACAAAGAAAGAGGAAGGTGGAGCATCCTTAAAAATGATTTTAGGGACTTAGGAGCTAAATTGAAGAGAAGGACCTCCAAGGTGGTGGTATTTTCAGAGATACTGCTGTTACCTCGAGTTACACCAGAGAGGCAAGAAGAGCTTAGGGAAATTAGCTGAGGAACTGGTGTAGGAAGGAGGGTTTTGGGTTCCTGGAGAACTGGGCTGACTTTTCAGTGGGTTACCGGCTCTTTAGTAGGGATGGGCGCAGCTCTGTTGGAAATAAAGATTGCCAAGAAGTTGGAGGGGCTTTTAAACTAGGTGTTGGTGGGGGGGGGGGGGGGGGGTCAGAGGAAGCGATAGCCAGCAGTGAGAATAAGACAGAGGGGGAATAGTAGAGGCTCAAGTGATAATCCATGACATCTAATCCCGGGGTTAATGAGTTACCAAATCAAAAATGAAGCCTGAGAAATCATATGGAGAAAATAATATGCACCAGCATAAAACTCAGGGGAATGTTCACAAATGCCAGGAGCCTAGTCAATAAAATGGAGGAACTGGAGCTGCTATTACGTGAGGAGAATGTGGACTTCATGGGAATAAGAGAAACTTGGTTTGACAGCTCAAATGACTGGCTGGCTAACATCCAGGGTATTCCTTGTATCAGAGGGACAGGGAGGGTATAAGAGGGGGAGGGGTGTGTCTATATATGACGAATGATTTACGGGTAGAAAAAGAGGAATGACATCAGTGATAGGGCAAGGGGGAGGTAGAGTTAGTATGGGTGGAACTAAGGGTAGAAGTAAGTGGGAAATGAATAGTGGGGGTATGTTTTAGGCCCCCTAACCTGAAGGAAGAGGTGGAGTTGGATCTCCTTTCACAGAAATGGCAGCAAGGCAAGGAAATGTCATCGTGATGGGGGAATTCAACTATTCTGACATTGACTGGACGGAAAGCACAGCCCACTCATTAAAGGCCCGCCATTTCTTAAATTTCTTACAGGACAACTTCATGTCCCAATTAGTGGATTCTCCAACAAGAAATTATAAATTGCTAGATCTATTAATTACAGATTAAACAGATCTGATTGCAGAAGTGGGAATACGGGACAACTTGGAAACTAGCGACCACAGGATTATTACATTCAGCCTAAATCATAGGAAAGGGAGGCACGAGGGTAGTACAAGAACACTAAATTTCAAACGAGACAACTTTTCTAAACTGCACTCAATGCTGCAGAATACTAAGTGGGACCAAATCCTTGAAACATTGAACACAGAGGAAAAATGGGAGTGTTTAGGAACATATTAAATAAAAGTATTATGCATTCCAATGGGTAATAAATATAGAAGAACAAAGGTTAAACCTGGGTGGCTTAACCAAAACGTAAAATGTCATATTAAGGACAAAAATAGTCTTTTAAAAAGCACAAAGCGGAGGGGTCATTGTCAGCATTCCAACACTACAAGGAATGCAATAAGAAGTGTAAGAACGCAATCAGGGCGGCTAAAAATGACTATGAGAGACACATAGTGGAGGAAAATAAAAAAAATCCCAAGAAATTTTTTAAATATATTAACAGTATAGAGGCGAGGTCAGAACATAGGCCCCATAAAGGATGAGGAAGGGAAGTTGGTTACAGATGACAAGGAGAAGGCAGTTGTACTAAATGCTTTCTTCTCCTCAGTCTTCACACAGGAAAATGAAAGGTATAACAACCACGACTGTATGGTTAGTAGCACATCACAGGATCTACTCTTCTGGCTAACAGAGGCCGGAGTCTGGAAAAGGATTAGAGAAGCTCAAAATAAATAAATCACCACGGTTTATGCCGGTGGAAGGGAAGGTCCGGTATTGGAGGGGACCCGGGTCTACAGGAGGTAGAAAGAATCCCAGGAGGGACGGTTGAATCCCTGGAAGTTCAAAGTCGTGGTACTACAAAACCCAGCAGTGAATCAGCAAAAATCAGCAAAGGACTTGTGATATATCCAGAGACAGCCTCTACAGGGCAGGTGCAGTATGTTAACCCTTTGTATGGTGATCTTAATAATGAACTAAGTGCATCTCAATCAGAGTTAATAGTGGATTGGAACTTAAAAGATCATTTGAGAGCACTTCCTACAAAGAAAGGACATTCAATTACTTATAACCGCTGTTGAATCATCCTGCAAACAGGCTGTGGAGGGGTTAAGGGAGGGAGGATATAGGGGCACTGGGACATAGAGTAGAGGAAATGGAGATGGACAAGGATGATATTAGACAAAGAGTGGCTGATATCCAAGATATGAAAAAACATAATGAGGAAGTGTTGAATTCTCTGTTAGATCAAATGGATAATCAAGAAAATAGAGATCGTAGGCAAAATATACATATAAGGGGCCTGCCTGAAATAAAACAACATTTTGAATTGCTTCCAAAGGTGATCAGTCTGTTCCAGTTAATTCTGGGGCCATCTGCGCCGGATAAGATTGAAATAGACAGAGTCCATCGTGCCCTCACCCCTACCCCCCAAAATGCAGAAAAACCAAGAGATGTCATTTGTAAACTACATAGATATCCAGTGAAAGAAGTCATCATGAAAGCAGCCCGCAATAAATCCACGGTTGATTTTGAAGGTGCACAAATAGCCTTATTTCCAGATTTATCATATAGAACTCTTATGCCGCGTACACACGGTCGAAATTTCCAACAAAAAATGTTCGATGTGAGCTTGTTGTCGGAAATTCCGACTGTGTGTATGCTCCATCGGACATTTGCTGTCGGAATATCCGACAACAAATGTTTGAGAGCTGGTTCTCAAATTCCGAGCATGTGTACACAATTCCGACGCACAAAATTCCACGCATGCTCTGAATCAAGTATGGGACGGAAGCGCTCGGTCTTGTAAAACTATCGTTCGTAATTGAGATAGCACATTCGTCACGCTGCAAATTTTTAAATCTTTCAATGCAGCGCATTCTCTTCTTCTTTATAATGCTAGAATAATGAAGTTGTTTTTCTGCTGATATTCACAGAGTTCTGACAAACTGATTTCTTTATTATTTCTCGTGATCTCCTGAAAAATCTTTTTTTTTTTTTTTCGCCAGATCTCCAGAAAAATGTTTTAATTTTTTTATAGTGATCTACTTTTTTTTATTTTTTTATCAAGATCTCCTGACTTTTTTTTTTATAGTGATCTCCATAATATTTTTTGTGTGGCAAGTTACCACAACACCATTATTATCTTGTATTTTTTAACCTCAAAGAGGTTGGTTGGTGTTGGTGTCCCTTTGGTAATTTGACAGGGATAAAGAGGGGGCGAGAGGCAAGCCTAGGTTATTAAAACAGTGCCACATCCAATAAACAAGATACAAACAAAAAAGGGTTCCCCTGGGTGGACTTTAAAGGCACTTAATATTGTCCTTGGTATATTTTTACATAAGTATGCAACAATATAATAATAAACAAATTTTATTTATGAACAAAATTTTAAAAATATTAACGGAACATTGACATATCTAAGCAATTCGCTTTTATCACCATACAAGGTAGATACATGAAAAGAACTCTCCTCACACCCAAAAGGTGAGGAGAGCTCTTTCCATGTATCTACCTTGTATGGTGATAAAAAGGAATTGCTTAGATATGTCAATGTTCCGTTAATATTTTTAAAATTTTGTTCATAAATAAAATTTGTTTATTATTATATTGTTGCATACTTTGGTATATTTTTACATAGGACAATATTAAGTGCCTTTAAAGTCCACCCAGGGGAACCCTTTTTTGTATGTATCTTGTTAATTTGACATTGTATTTTTAAAATGTACCTGCCTACTCACAAACAAACTGTCCTTTTTTGAAGTAAAACACATAGCCAAGTATTTGACAAAAAAAAAAGTAATTTATTAGGTGTCATAACAAACTAAAGAGGAAGGCAATGCTGGATAAACTGTTGAAATTGATGAAGCCTTTGTACCCCAGGGCAGACATTAATTATTTGACAGGCAAAATTGGTAGCCTGAGGAGTCCATTTAATAGGGAGCACATCCCGGTCCAGGACGGGAGCAGCAGCAGATGACATATATGTCCCGAGGCTGTGGTCTTACAACAGCCTGCGTCTTTTGCCAGACCACACCGAACCCAGGCCATCACTCTCAAGACTTCCTTGCACGCTTCCTTCCAGGCTGTGGCTGTGGTGTTGGAGTTGTGTCAGGAGGTGAAGGAGCAGTATGGTCCAGTTGGGAAAATCCCACTGCTGAGCAAACTGGGATGCCACAGTCTGCCATTCCTGTGGGTTTGAAGGAAACTGTGGAGTGAAACAAGAAAAAAAAATAGTACTTTTGCACACAACATTGCAAGCAGATTAGACACAAACATTCTTGGCCAAAATAAGTATAACCTTTATTTTTAATGAGTATTTAAAGACAAAAGTATAAGGTCCACTTATCAGATTCCTTACCCCCTCTGATGGCCCATTGTAAAAAATTAAGGGGGGGGAGATGTTTTGGACAGGTAACCCTCCCCACTTCATTGAGAGCTGAATGCATAAATAATGTGTGTTACTTTGGCCAGTCCTTCCTTACTTACACAATTGGCAGCCCACTGGACATGTAAGAAGTCATAATAAAAAAATATGAATACACATTGTACAAATTGAAGCACATTTTTACATTCTGCAATTACCTATCAAGATAATAGGAGAACAAAACGTTAAACAGTACCATTTGAAAGTATTCAGGCTACTATTAGTTACTATTATTATTGCACTACATTCTTTACATTATTTATCTTGTTTTGTGTATTGTGAACACAAATATGTTTTGCAGCAGTTTTTATCCACTATTAGCACTATTATTCACCAGTTATTTATTTGGATCACTATTTATTTGTGTTTTTTCTTGTTTTTTGGACACAATATTTGTAGTAGCGCAAAAGCTTCTTTCACTTATTGGTATCGGTTGACTTAGCGGTTGGGGGGGAGAGAGGGTTCCAAATGAGTTTGGGCCCCCCCAAAAAAAACCCTCTTGCACTCTGTCTGAATTTATTCTAAATAACATTTTAGGGGGTGTTTAGGGTAAGCATTACAATAGAGCTGACAAAATACATTGTTAAGTGACTAGCCTAGGTGTGTATGGGCCCAGGATAGCATGCTGGGGAGGTTAGTGAAGGCAAATATGCATGAAGGACAAAAAAGGAACTTTAAGGCCTCATTCCCACGATGCCGATCTGCTGCCACTGAGTCCGCCAGCTCAGCAGGAGATCTCTCCGTTGATCTCCGCTGAGCCGGCGGATGATGTCCCTCTCTGCTCACTGAGCTTGCTATGGAGAGATCGGACGAAAACGGACAGCATGTCCGTTTTCATCAGATCTCACCCGATCCGATCCGCCAGGGACGGATGCGAACGTAGGGCCATCTGTCTGATTTTAGCGGATCGGACATTGTCACTGCTGACATCCATCGCTCGATAGAATTACATGGAGCGACCATTTATGAACGGTCCGCCCATGTGAAAGGGGCCTAAAAACTTCCCGCATGCTTGAGGACAAAGGGGACATTCACAACATATTACAATCATGGTAATTAGGGAATGAAGAAAGAAATACAATACATTAGCATACATTAAATAAATAGAATGTAATGTTAAAGGAGAAAACTTACCTTAATATAGTCCTTCTGCAGGACCTGAATGATGGCAGAACAGATCTCTGGAATAATGATCCCCAGAGCCTGGGGGGAGATGCCTGTCGAGAACTTGATGTCCTGCAGACTTCTCCCCATCGCCAAGTACCGCAAGGTGGCGACGAGCGTCTGCTCGGGAGTGATGGCTTGCCGCATGCAGGTGACCTGCTTCATAATATAATAGGACAGCAAAGCCAACAGACGGTGAAAACGGGGGCCGTCATCCGGAGATAATTCCTGAAATCATCAGGATTATTCTCACGGATCTCCTGCAACAAAGGCATGTGAGAGAATTGGTCACGCTGGAGCAACCAATTCTTTGTCCATTAACTCCTCCTCGCCCTGTTCATGGACTGGGCTTGGGTCAAAGCAAGAACTCCAACACCAAGCCCCTGCACAGCACGAACTCTATGATGAGTATGTACCCACAACATGGCTAGAAAACGGTCGGCTGCTCAAAACGAACTAACAGAACGCACTGAAAATCAGAAACGAGCAGACAAGAACGCATTGAAAAACAGTAACGAACTGACAACACGCACTGAAGAACAGATACGAACCCACAAGCACAAACTGAAGAGCAGTAACGAACTGAAAAGCACGGGGCTGAAAAGCGCGAATCGTCTCTCACCAAACTTCTACTAATACGAGATAAACATGAGATTAGCAGAAGGAGCCCAAAGGGTGGCACACTTGGTATTAAACTTACTTTTTATAGTGCCGCCGTACGTGTTGTACATCACCGCATTCTTGGCGTTCAGAATTTCCAACAACATTTGTGCGACAGTGTGTATGCAAGACAAGTTTGAGCCAACATCCTTCGGAAAAAAAATCCACGGTTTTGTTGTCGGAATGTCCGATCGTTTGTACGCATTATGCAACGCAGAATGATTAAATCCTTGTTGGAAGTTCTACAAGCAGCTGATGTTAAATATTGCTGGGGATATCCCTTTAAGGTTGTAGCAACCCAGAATGGGAAAACAGCAACAGTTAAAACGAAAGATGACTTGCAACACTTCATAGAGGTGCTGGAGTTCCCCCTGGTGGACCTTCTGGATTGGAGCTTGAATAACTACAAACCATCACTACAACGACCAGAACGATGGCAACAAGTGCCAGTTAAAGGTCGACGGAAAATTGATGTGCATGTGGACAAGACAGGACTATAATCCGGTCATAGAAAGATATGCCTGAGTAGTGGTGTAAAGTGAAAAAAGCTAAGAGGAAAGGAGCAGATTGCCTAGAGTTGACTTGGGGGGGGGGGGTATTTTGGGTGGGTGGGAGAGGTTGTTTTTTCCCTCTTTTCTCTCTTAATCCCCCACCACCACCCCCTTTTTTTTCCTAATCCCTTTTATAACACCCCCCTTTTTTTTTCTTTTCGGGAGAGGGAAGATGGGGGGAGGGGGGAGATGTTGTTTTTCCCTCTGTCCTGTCTTAGTCCCCCATCTGCCAAAAGGCGAAGGGGGGGACTTCACCCTCCCTTTAGGTGGATGTGCCACAGACAGTGGCATAGTAGGTTATGGTTTTTAGATGGTTTTGTGTGTTTTTCTTTTTTTCTTCTCCTCCTCCTTCTTCTCATCAGATGCATCCAAGGCGAGAGAGCTCAGAAGGCCGGGCGCAGACACCGATCAGGCACAGCAGTAAAATAAGAGACTCATGGGAGTAATGAGAGAATGGCAGGTAGAATGAAGATTGTATCATATAATGTGAGAGGGCTTTGTTCAATTGGTAAGAGGGGCCGCCTCTGGCATGAACTGCATCACATGAAGGCAGAGATAGTTTTTTTGCAAGAGACGCACTTCGTGGCAGGGTCGACCCCTCGTATGCCTCTTTTTCCATATAATCAATGGTTTCATGCATCTTCACCCATTCCTAGGGCTAGAGGAGTTACAATAGCTATAAACAAACAATGTCCCCTAGTACCTATAGAAATACGAGTAGATCCTGAGGGATGCTTTCTTTTTTGTTAAAGGAAAGGTCTAGGGTCAGTGTTATACCCTAGCTACTATACATGCCCCCAATAGCAGTACAGTTAAATTTCTATCTAAAACTTTAGCTATCCTGGGGACGTTTCCGGAAGGTCTATTGGTTATGGGAAGGGATTTTAACATTACCTTGGACCCTAGTCGAGACACATCTTCAGGGAAAACCTTTGTGTTTCGTAAGGCTTTAAGATATGTTAAACAGTGTCTTCGCTCTCAGCACTTGGTGGACAGTTGGAGGGTACTGCATGAGCGAGACAGGGATTTCAGTTATTACTCCGAAATATACAATGTATATTCAAGGATGGATATGTTGTTGATTGATCAATATTATCTGAATTATGTAAATTCATCAACTATTGAGTCAATCAGCATGTCAGACCATGCTCAAATAAGTTTAACGATATGTCTGGCATTGATTGGACGCCTGGAAAGAACATAGCGATTGAATGAATCTATTTTGTATGATAAACAGAATGTGGATTCCTTGTCCCGCACATTAGCATTATATTTTGAGACCAATATATTAGAGGAGGTGTCTGACCAAGTGGTATGGGAAGCCCACAAGGCAGTCATCAGAGGGGAGTTAATCTCAATGGGTTCGCGTATTAAAAAAAAGAGACAGAAGAAAATGGTTGGGCTCTTAGAGGAAATACATAAACTTGAAATTAAACATAAGGCCCATTTAAAACCTGTGGACGCGCAGAGACTGGAGAAACTGCGGGCAACCTCAAAACAGCTTCTCAATCGAAAAGTTCAAAATAAACAGATACATTGCCCACTGATTCTATGAACAGGGGAATAAGGGTGGGAGACTATTGGCTAGACAACTAAAGAAACAACAGTTTTCATGCCATGTTCACACTATAAAGACAGGCGATAAGCAGATAGTGGACTCCCAAGCAATAGCAGCTGAGTTTCACCGCTTTTATGCGTCTCTATATAACATAGACTCAGTTCCTGTGGGGGCGGAGGAGGGTGTACGTTTGGATAGAATTCGGAAATATCTTGAGGCCTCAGGGCTACAGGCCATTCCATCTGCGGCCTTGGAGGAAATGGAAAAGCAATCTCCATTGAAGAACTGGGTGGAGCGATTGAGGCTCTGCCATTAGGTAAAAGCCTGGGACCTGATGGTTTCACAAATATGTATTATAAAAAGCTTTCCTCAATCCTGTTGGTTCCTCTTTGCAGATACCTTAACTATATCTCAGTCTCTAACCCATTGCCTCCAGAGGCACTGTTGGCTTATGTGACGGTTCTCCCGAAGGTAGGGAAAGACCCTCAGTGCTGTGCCAGCTACAGACCCATCTCCCTCCTTAATTCTGACACTAAGCTCCTGGCTAAAATTCTGGTCCTAAGGTTACAAAAACATATAGTTAAACTGATTCACCCAGGGGGCGTGGCCTGGACATGGCGAAGTGAGGACGCTTTCACTCTGAGCTCCCGGCTTCTTCCTGGCTTCATCCCGGCTGGCCTAGCCTATTATGATCTAAAACCCACCCGGTGAGCGAGGCATGTACTCTAAGAAGAGGAGAACAAAAGGGAGAGCTAAACAAGCACGACCGAGAGACTCAGGGGGAACTATAGACCACTTCTTAACTCAACCCCGGACTCCCCCCCTGGACTCTAAGATGGCGAAGCCTCGTGGAGAGATGAGCGAAGCTCAGGGGAGCCGGCCGGCATCCCCAGCTGCTTCAATGGATTCGGACTCCTATTCAGATGTCCCTGCCACTCTGCAATCCGGATCAGGGACCCCTCTACTAAGTTCTAGGGGTGCCAGAGGAGATGCGGAGGTATGGGCACTTCTTAAAGCCCTCCCCACTAAGGCGGATATAGAATCCCTTATCGGCCGCTTAGAAGCACAGCATCGCACAGACATGCAGGAAGTGAGAGGAGAACTGAGCTCATTGACCACAAGATTGATGGCGGGCGAGGCCTCAGTGACAGACCTGGAGAGAAGGGTCTCAGAATTGGAACATCTCCAAGAAACCCACGTGGGCGCTGCTACGATGCTCCAACTGCACCAGGAGGAAATGGAGGACCGAAGCAGACGTAACAACCTTCGTCTGCGCAACCTCCCAGAAGCAAAAGGACCAGAGGATCTAGCCGCCACTGCAATAGCCATCTTCCTCAAGCTTCCGGGTGACCCACTCCCGCAGAATATGGAGTTCGATCATATACACCGAGCGCTGGGTCCGAGACCACAAGACCCTAAAAGACCGAGGGACGTTATATGCCGCCTCCATCATTACTCCCATAAGGAAACAATCATCCGCCGAGCATGGGAGGCGGGAGATATAGACTTTGACGGAGCAATAATTAAAATCTTGCCAGATGTTTCCCGAGCCACCCTGCAGAGGAGAGCCATGCTCCGCCCGGTGCTGGAGACGGCCCGCCGACAAGGAGCTACATACCGCTGGGGATACCCACTCTCAGTGATATTCAAGAGAGGACAACGATCATTTCAGCTGCGCTCTCCGAGGGACATAGAGGCCCTCTCTACATTCCTGGAGACGCCCCCCTTCCGGATTCCGAATTGGCTGACGTTCCTTCCACAAACGGGGGGACGATCCGGCCCACAGTCTTCACAGAGGAATCTCCAACTGAGACCGCAGAGACAACGCTGGAGGTCTCGGCCGCCTACACCAGACGGGACACGTGAGTCATGAGGGTTTACTCCCTTCCCCTGATACAAGACATCCAATATCACTATTTACCTCCATCCTGCTGAAATCCCCTTTTCCGAGCCCCCTATGTGCCCCACTGCCAGAAATCTGGATTAACTATCCCCTACCAGGGAACTTCAAGGAATGGGGGGGAACGATCCCCCACTATCCCACCCCCGCCTCTGGAGGTGACAAGCCCCAGATATATCTTGCCTAGACTGGGGTCATCAGGTCTGCCACTGGGATAGCCGTGACTGCTGATGGAACTTCCCCCTCCCCATGGATATATGACAGAAGATCCTGGATGGTCGGAGAACCTGTCCACTAGGAGATCCAGAAGACTGGGGGTCTTTTAGGGGGGCGGTGCTGGGGGGGGGTGGACGTGACTTCTGGATGTGTCGGGTTTGGGGGGGGGAAACCTTCACCCTTCGGGTAGGTGAATGTGATAGCTGACTCCAGGAGGTGGTAGATGGGGATGACTGTGGGACGTCCCCCCCCTTCTTTGCCTCCCGGGATACCCTGCACATGGTTTGGCGGTTCTGCCGTTAGATTTTGTTTTATGTTTTCTTTATGTTTCCTTTTTTCATACAGTTGATTACACGGGTATATGTTATAATGCCTCAGGAAATATGTTGCATAAGTTTAAATGTACGCATGGGATGATTAGTCTATCAATCACTCCTTTACATATGGTATCCTATGCTTTATCATGACAAACCGGCTCTTTCATTTGTCCAACGGCACCAGGCTGAACGGCAACCTATACTGAAATGTGCCGAGCACATAACTCTCTACGGGGTAACCCGAGCACCGTCACAAGGCGCAGGGCTGAAGTCCATTCAATTAACCCTTAGTAATCCATAGATGGAAACGCTAAGTTGTTTATTTCTTATTATATTGTTTTGATTTTTGTTTTGGCTCGCTGGAACTGCTCGTGGTTTTACTACATATATGCCTGCCCACGAAGCTTGTATATGGCCCACTGTACTCTCTCAACCACCCTAACTAGTTTATGATATCCAGAGTAAGGGTGCTTTTATGTACAAAGATAACCCAAATAGAGACCCTGGGTGCGGGATTGAAGTTCCTCTTTCTCCCTTCCGCCTCCCCTCTGGGCCCCTCTTACCGGGGGTCAGGGGGTGGGGGCGGATGGAGGGGATCATGTGAACAAGATGAGGGGGGCCGTACTTTTGCAGCTCCCAAGGCTTGGGCTGGGCGGGATGGGTCGGGGGCACCTCTCCTTGGCCTTCTCCAGTTACTTCCCCACATAGGCCAGCACGTCTCTTGGCTGTGATAGGTGGAGATGTGCAAACACAAGCATAGTGCTTGCCGTAGTAGTTACCCCCCCACCTTCCCCCTGTACTGAATCCTACTGTTTGTTTCCCCTGCTCCTTCTATACTAATATACCACAATAGCTGCATTCCCTCAGATATAAGAAATCGTTTATAAGGTCACTTCGTAGAGACCTCTTACAACACACCCGCAGCTAGGTTCCCCTCCCCCGTCCCTTTTCTCTTCTTCTACGACCTGAAAATATTTTCAGTAAATGCAAAAGGCCTTAATACACCGGAGAAACAGCATATTTTGATGAATGACTTAAGACGCGCTCAGGCTGATATAGCCTTTATTCAGGAAACTCATTTTAAAGAGGACCGGCTGCCAGTCCTCAAGAATAGATTCTTCCCTCTGACCTACCATTCTACTAACAAGACTAAATCTAGAGGGACCTCCATCCTCCTGTCAAGTAAAATACAATGGACCCCTCGCGCTTCTCTGGTGGATAAGGAGGGCAGGTATACATTAATTAAGGGTCTTATTGGAGATGTGCTCCTGACGCTGGCGACCATATATGCCCCGAATGACTGTCAAGATACTTTCATGCAACACACTCTCTAAACTAGCTAATTTTCATGAAGGCCAACTGATATTAGGGGGAGACTTTAACACACCTTTAGCCCCAAATGTAGACACCTCCTCAGGATCGTCCTCCATATCGATTAGGGCCCGTAAACGTATCACCAAAACCCTACATGAAAATCAGCTGATCGACGTGTGGCGCCTCCAACATCCGGGTGAAAGGGACTATACGTTCTACTCCCCCCCCATAAATTACATACAAGGATAGACTATTTCCTTATTCCCCATGGCCAACTACATGCTGTTAAGGAATCGACTATAGGCCAGAGGACATGGTCAGATCATGCTCCTATAACATTGACCTATGCACTATCCGATAATCCCACAAATAGGACTCCCTTCTGGTGCCTAAACGAAAGCCTCCTGCAAAGACCGGAAGTCCTAGAGGAAGTGAACAGAGAATTGAAATGTTATTTACGCACAAACACGACAGCGGGCTGCGCTCCGGGATCGGTGTGGGAGGCTCACAAGACGGTTGTCAGGTGTATATTCATAAAACACGGCGCACGGATAAAAAGAGAGAATGGGAAACAGTTGGAGTTACTTCTCAACAAACTCCACACCACTGCGTCACAACACAAAATCTCACCCGACCCCCTGGTGGAGGCTGAACTTAACTCCATCCGCAGTCAAATAAATGACCTCCTCGGATATAAAGCAAAAGCAGCATTACAAAGATGTCGCCTCATTGCTTATGAATCAGGAGACAAATGCGGACGGATTCTTGCCAGAGCAGTCAAAGACCTTAGGATGCAAACATATATTCCCCATATGAAAACGATATCAGATACGAAAGTCAGCCTACCACGTCAAATAGCTAACTCTGTTAAAGACTATTACAAAACTCTCTACAATTTACCGACCCTACCACGTGCACAGCCCCGGATGGAGGCATATTTGTCCTCCAGCCAGATCCCTACATTAACACCAGAAAATATAGCGGAATTAGAGACTCCGATAAAGCCAGAAGAACTGACATTATCACTTAATTCGGCCAAACCTGGTAAAGCCCCTGGACCAGATGGTCTCACCCTTCCATATTACAAAACGCTATTCCCATCTCTCAGCTCTCACATGGTATCCTTCTTTAATGAAATAGGACACAAGGCAGCCTTTTCAAATGACACCACGCGGGCACATATTACGGTCATCCCAAAAGATGGCAAAGATCCCCTAGTTTGCAACAGTTATAGACCCATCTCCCTGTTAAACACAGACCTCGAGCTGTTTACTAAGATCCTAGCGACCCGTTTAGCTCACCATGTGCAGTCTCTAGTTCACTTAGATCAGGTGGGCTTTATTCCAACTAGGGAAGCTAGAGACAGTACAATTAAAGTACTAAATCTGATATATGTAGCCAACCAGACCCATACGCCCTCAGTCTTTATAAACACTGACGCAGAAAAAGCATTTGATAGGGTCAATTGGGAATATATGTTTGCAGTCCTCAGACATATAGGATTGGGAGAAAAGATGATGGGATGGATTACCCAAATATACAATACCCCTACAGCACAAGTTAAAGTGAACGGAATTCTATCAGACCCCTTCCGAATTACAAATGGGACAAGACAGGGTTGCCCGCTGTCCCCCCTTCTTTTTGCCCTCTCATTGGAACCATTTTTGTGCAAAATCAGAAATAACCCAGACATTCAGGGCCTAACGGTTGGGGGTGCCCAGTACAAGGTCTCCGCATACGCAGACGACATGATGTTTTCCCTCTCAAACCCAGCAATCTCCCTCCCAAACCTTCTTCGGGAATTTGTTTGAAGTCGGAGGCTATGGGTATAGAGTAGGGATGAGCCGAACACCCCCCGGTTCGGTTCGCACCAGAACCCGCGAACGGACCGAAAGTTCGCACGAACGTTAGAACCCCATTGACGTCTATGGGACTCGAACGTTCGAAATCAAAAGTGCTCATTTTAAAGGCTAATTTGCATGGTATTGTCCTAAAAAGGGTTTGGGGACCCGGGTCCTACCCCAGGGGACATGTATCAATGCAAAAAAAACTTTTAAAAACGGCCGTTTTTTCGGGAGCAGTGATTTTAATGATGCTTAAAGTAAAAAAAAAAAAGTGAAATATTCCTTTAAATATCGTACCTGGGGGGTGTCTATAGTATGCCTGTAAAGTGACGCGTGTTTCCCATGTTTAGAACAGTCCCTGCACCAAATGTCATTTTTAAAGGAAAAAATCTCATTTAAAACTGCTTGCGGGTTTAATGTCATGTCGGGTCATGGCAATATGGATGAAAATCAGTGAGACAAACGGCATGGGTACCCCCCAGTCCATTACCAGTCCCTTTGGGTCTTGTATGGATATTAAGGGGAACCCCGCACCCAAATTAAAATAAGGAAAGGTGTGGGGCCACCAGGCCCTATATACTCTGAACAGCAGTATACAGGCGGTGCAAACAAGACAGGGACTGTAGGTTTGTTGTTAAGTAGAATCTGTTTGTAATTTTGAACATTTTTAACGTGTTTAGCTCCAGCCAAAAAATCTTTTCTAAGCTTTTTGGAAAACATAGGGAAGGGTTATCACCCCTGTGACATTTGTTTTGCTGTCTTTCCTCCTCTTCAGAAGATTTCACCTCACTTTTTTGTCCCAATGAAAAATGTTTTTTGAAAATTTGGGTTTTTTTGTGGAACAAGGATTGGAAAGCATCAGTGGAAAGGAGAACTTGTTTTCCCATATTAACTCTTACAGGAGAGAATTTCCCTTCCTAGGGGTAGATTTCATCTCACTTCCTGTTGTCTCCTTCCGTTTACAAGTAGGAGTCGTTTGTAAGTTAGATGTTTGAAAGTAGGGTCCTGCCCTATATACTCAGCAGAAATTTGGGCCTTAGGTGTTGCTGTGGCCACAACACTGTAAGCCCTCACAGGGCCCTGCTGTGAAATATTAGATCAAGAATTGTAATTACATGCCCCTGTTGAACAGGAGCTGAAAAATTAGGCCTTAGGCACTGGTGCTGGTGCCACAACACTGCAACCCCTCACAGACACTCTAGTTGGAACGCAGGAACGAGCCCTGCTGCAAATTATTGCTTCAAAAATTGTAATTACACGCCCCTGTTAGACAGGGGCAGAAAAATTGGGCCTTAGGCACTGGTGCTGGTGCCACAACACTGCAACCCCTCACAGACACTCTAGTTGGAACGCAGGAACGAGCCCTGCTGCAAAGTATTGCATCAAAAATTGTAATTACACGCCCCTGTTAGACAGGGGCAGAAAAATTGGGCCCTAGGCACTGGTGCTGGTGCCACAACACTGCAACCCCTCACAGACACTCTAGTTGGAATGCAGGAACGAGCCCTGCTGCAAAGTATTACATCAAAAATTGTAATTACACGCCCCTGTTAAACAGGGGCTGAAAAATTGTGCCTTAGGCACTGGTGGTGGCGCCCAGAACCAAAAATGTTCTTACAAGCTATCAGCGTGATGATTGAGGAGGAAGAGGATAATTACTCAGGGATAGTCACTCAGCATCAGCATAGGCAGTCTTTGAAGGGATCTGAGATTTCAAAAAAAATTATTCGGTTACATCAGCATCAGGTGCTTGGTAGCTGGTGGTGATCCAAGACTCATTCATTTTTATGAAGGTCAGCCGATCGACCGAGTCGGTGGACAGACGCACCCTGTGATCGGTTACCACGCCTCCAGCAGCACTGAATGTGCGTTCCGAAAGAACGCTGGATGCAGGACAGGCCAGTAGCTCAATTGCATACTGTGCAAGCTCTGGCCAGTGATCCATCCTCAAGACCCAGTAACCCAGAGGATTTTCGGTGGGAAAGGTGTCCAAGTCTGATCTTGCCCCTAGGTATTCCTGCACCATGTAAAACAGACGCTGGCGATGGTTGCTGGAACCGATCATACCTTGGGGCTGCGGACCAAAAAATTGTCTGAACGCATCGGTCAGACGGCCACCTTCTCCACCGCTCCTTCTTTGACTGACCGAAGCCTCAGCAACACGTTGTCCAGAAACAGGAGTTTGTAACCTCCCAGTCTCTGGGAACGCGTTGCACAGACCTTTCTGCAAGGCCTCCCGAAGATGTTTCATCCTCTGCTCCCTCTGCGATGGCAAGATAAGGTCCGCAACCTTACCCTTGTAACGTGGATCAAGGTGGGTTGCCAGCCAGTATTGGTCCTTCTCCTTGATACCACGAATACGAGGATCCTTACGCAGGCTTTGCAGGATCAGGGAGGCCATGCAGCGTAGGTTTGCTGAGGCATTCGGTCCGGAGTCCTCTGGGTCACTAAGAACGACATGGTCCGCAGCCACCTCCTCCCAGCCACGTACAAGTCCATGTGTTTCTTGGGACTGATCCCTTAAAGACTGCTGCTGATGCTGAGTGCCAGGCTCCACCTCCATACTGACACAATCTTCCTCCTCCTCCTCTTCCTCCTCGTCCTCTTCCTGTGTGATCGGCGGGCACGCAGGAACACTGTCTGGATAAAGGGGGCCTTGAGAGCTAAGGAAGTCCTCCTCTTCCTGCCTCTGTTCTGCCTCAAGTGCCCTGTCCATTATTCCACGCAGCGTGTGCTCCAACAGGTGGACAAGGGGGACAGTGTCACTGATGCATGCACTGTCACTGCTCACCATCCTCGTGGCCTCCTCGAATGGTGACAGGACAGTGCATGCATCCCTGATCATGGCCCACTGGCGTGGGGAAAAAAAACCAAGCTCCCCTGACCCTGTCCTGGTGCCATAGTCGCACAGGTACTCATTGATGGCCCTCTGCTGCGTGTGCAGCCGCTGCAGCATGGCCAACGTTGAGTTCCACCTGGTGGGCATGTCACAGATTAGGCGGTTCTTGGGCAGGTTAAACTCCTTTTGGAGGTCCGTCAGCCGAGCACTGGCATTATATGACCGGCGGAAATGCACACAGACTTTCCTGGCCTGCCTCAGGACATCCTGTAAGCCCGGGTACCTGCCCAAGAACCGCTGCACCACCAAGTTAAGGACGTGAGCCAAACAGGGCACATGGGTCATTTGTCCCTGTCGGAGGGCAGAGAGGAGGTTGGTGCCATTGTCGCAAACCACCATTCCTGCCTTAAGTTGGCGTGGCGTCAACCACCTCTGAACCTGCCCCTGCAGAGCTGACAGAACCTCTGCCCCAGTGTGGCTCCTGTCCCCCAAGCACACCAGCTCAAGCACCGCATGGCATCTTTTGGCCTGCGTACTTGCGTAGCCCCTTGAACGCCTACGGAGCACCGCTGGTTCCGAGGAAGAGGCCATGGAGGAAGAAGAAGAGGAGGGGGTGGAGGAGAGAGGTGTGTCACAATCAGCATTTTGGAGGCGTGGTGGCGGAACAACCTCCAACACTACTGCACCTTGTCCTGCATCCTTCCCAGCTGCCAGCAGAGTCACCCAATGCGCCGTGAAACTTAGGTAACGTCCCTGTCCATGCCTGCTGGACCATGAGTCAGCGGTAATATGCACCTTACCGCTGACCGCCCTGTCCAGCGAGGCATGGACATTGCCTTCCACATGCCGGTAGAGAGCCGGAATCGCCTTCCGTGAGAAAAAGTGGCGTTTGGGTACCTGCCACTGAGGAACCGCACATTCCACAAACTCACGGAAGGGGGCAGAGTCTACCAACTGAAAAGGCAGCAGTTGAAGTGCTAGCAATTTTGCCAAGCTAGCATTCAACCGCTGGGCATGTGGATGGCTGGGAGCAAACTTCTTTCGGCGGTGCAGCAGCTGGGGCAGGGAAATTTGCCTGGTACAATCTGACGTCGGTGTACCAAAAGCAGATTGCCCACAAGTACTTGGCTGTGACACACCTAATTCTACACCTTCATTCCTCTCACTGCAGGTCTCAGAGAGGACTGAAGGTCTAGTGGGGTTGGAAATCTCAGCTGATGAGGAGCAAGGAGAGATCCTCTTTGTTCTTTGGTGTGGGTCTTTTAGATACGCTTGCCAACGAACTGCATGGCAGGTCAACATATGTCTGGTCAAGCATGTGGTACCCAAGCGGGAGATATTTTGGCCACGCGAGATACGCTTGAGACATATGTTGCAAATAGCAGCGGTGCGATCTGATGCACTCGTCTCAAAAAAGGCCCACACCAAAGAACTTTTTGAATAACGCGCAGAGACTGCAGCGCCCTGCACATGTGGAGCTTTGGGGTGTGATGCAGTCAATGTGCTGCCCTTAGGCTGGCCCCTGGAGGGCATCCTGCCTCGTTGGTGATGTGCTGCCGCCTCCTCCTCCTCCTCCTCCTCCTCCTCCTCTCTCCTATCAGGCACCCACGTTGAGTCAGTGACCTCATCATCCCCTCCCTCCTCATCACTGGAGCAAACCTGGCAGTATGCTGCAGCAGGGGGAGCATGACTGCCAGATTGCTGTCCTTCTTGGGCACCCCCTCTGTCCGCGCTCATGTTACTGCCTTCATCGAGCTCAGTATCGTCATCAGAGCCTTCCAAACGCTGGGCATCCTCCTGGAGCATGTACCCAACACTGTGGTCAAACAGTTCGAGGGAATCCTCATGAGGACATGGTGGAGCTAGGGAAGGAGTCACTGATGACATTGAGCTGAGGGAAGAGGCCGCTGCTTTGCCAGACAAAGCACCCTGGGCATGGGTGAGAGAGGATGAGGAGGATGAGGACGGCTTGGTCATCCACTCGACCAAGTCTTCCGCATGTTGCGGCTCAACATGGCCAGCTGCCGAAAAAAAGGCCAAGCGTGTCCCATGGCCACGTGCTGATGAGGATGCACCGTCTCCACGACCAGCACTAGACACAGAGCCTGCTTGCCCTCTCTTATTGGCTTGTGACTGTCTGCCTCTCCTTCTTGGCCTTCCAGACATACTAATGGCCTGTAGCTGCACTAAGCTGGGATAGAACACCTGTAATTTTCTTCAGGTAGCTTTATATACTGTAACCAGACAAGCCTGCCTGTCAGTAGGAAGATAACAGGAACGGATCTAGCTGTACACTGTGAGCAGGACGCACTGTACTAAATGTAAATAGTCTAGCTGCCTGACCGTGGTACTAATAGGATCAAATAGAACACCTGTAATTTTCTTCAGGTAGCTTTATATACTGTAACCAGACAAGCCTGCCTGTCAGTAGGAAGATAACAGGAACGGATCTAGCTGTACACTGTGAGCAGGACGCACTGTACTAAATGTAAATAGTCTAGCTGCCTGACCGTGGTACTAATAGGATCAAATAGAACACCTGTAATTTTCTTCAGGTAGCTTTATATACTGTAACCAGACAAGCCTGCCTGTCAGTAGGAAGATAACAGGAACGGATCTAGCTGAACACTGTGAGCAGGACGCACTGTACTAAATGTAAATAGTCTAGCTGCCTGACCGTGGTACTAATAGGATCAAATAGAACACCTGTAATTTTCTTCAGGTAGCTTTATATACTGTAACCAGACAAGCCTGCCGGTCAGTAGGAATTTAACAGGAACGGATCTAGCTGAACACTGTGAGCAGGACGCACTGCACTAAATGTAAATAGCAGGAACGGATCTAGCTGAACACTGTGAGCAGGACGCACTGCACTAAATGTAAATAGTCTAGAAGATAACAGGAACGGATCTAGCTGAACACTGTGAGCAGGACGCACTGCACTAAATGTAAATAGTCTAGAAGATAACAGGAACGGATCTAGCTGAACACTGTGAGCAGGACGCACTGCACTAAATGTAAATAGCAGGAACGGCTCTAGCTGAACACTGTGCGCAGGACGCACTGCACTAAATGTAAATAGCAGGAACGGATCTAGCTGAACACTGTGAGCAGGACGCACTGCACTAAATGTAAATAGCAGGAACGGATCTAGCTGAACACTGTGAGCAGGACGCACTGCACTAAATGTAAATAGTCTAGAAGATAACAGGAACGGATCTAGCTGAACACTGTGAGCAGGACGCACTGCACTAAATGTAAATAGTCTAGAAGATAACAGGAACGGATCTAGCTGAACACTGTGAGCAGGACGCACTGCACTAAATGTAAATAGCAGGAACGGCTCTAGCTGAACACTGTGCGCAGGACGCACTGCACTAAATGTAAATAGCAGGAACGGATCTAGCTGAACACTGTGAGCAGGACGCACTGCACTAAATGTAAATAGCAGGAACGGATCTAGCTGAACACTGTGAGCAGGACGCACTGCACTAAATGTAAATAGCAGGAACGGATCTAGCTGAACACTGTGAGCAGGACGCACTGCACTAAATGTAAATAGCAGGAACGGATCTAGCTGAACACTGTGAGCAGGACGCACTGCACTAAATGTAAATTGCAGGAACGGATCTAGCTGAACACTGTGAGCAGGACGCACTGCACTAAATGTAAATAGTCTAGAAGATAACAGGAACGGATCTAGCTGAACACTGTGAGCAGGACGCACTGCACTAAATGTAAATAGCAGGAACGGATCTAGCTGAACACTGTGAGCAGGACGCACTGCATTAAATGTAAATAGTCTAGATAGAAGATAACAGGAACGGATCTAGCTAAACTGAATACAGTGTATATATATATATGCAACACCTGGGATGCATATATATACACAATACACTGTAAGTGCAGCTAACTGACTGACTGTTCTGCCTAATCTATCTAACTCAAATCAAATGACACTGTCTCTCTCTCTCTCTATCTCTCAGCACACCGGAACACACACTACACAGGGCCGCCGTGCAGGCGGCCTTATATAGTGTGGGGTGTGTACTAAATCCCCTGAGCCATAATTGGCCAAAGCCACCCTGGCTTTGGCCAATTACAGCTCTCTCTACTGACAGCGCTGTGATTGGCCAAGCATGCGGGTCATAGTGCATGCTTGGCCAATCATCAGCCAGCAATGCACTACGATGCCGCAGTGAATTATGGGCCGTGACGCGCCACACGAATTTAGCGCGAACGGCCCATAACGTTCGCAATTCGGCGAACGATCGAACAGCCGATGTTCGAGTCGAACATGGGTTCGACTCGAACACGAAGCTCATCCCTAGTATAGAGATACCGCAACCTACAATGCAAACACTTCGCTCCAGTTTCAATTTTAAATGGACATCTACAGCTCTGACATATTTAGGTACCTCGGTCCCAGCGAATCTCAACCATATCTTTAATTTGAATTTCCCTCCCTTACTAACTAAAACTTGAAATCTACTGACATCTTGGTGTAAAGGCCTTCATTCCTGGTTCGGTAGATGCAATCTTATCAAGATGTGCATCTTACCCAAATTCCTCTATCTACTACAGGCACTCCCAATCGCGATCCCCACATCATTTTTCAGAAAGGTACACAGCCAATTTAACAAATTCATATGTGCAAACAAGAAGCTGAGACTATCTCGTATCCTACTCTCTCTACCCAAGGTCTCCGCAGGCCTGGCTATCCCAGATGTGAAAAAGTACTACCAAGCAGTACATCTCGGTACAACTGCCCCATTCCCTTCCTTTCACCTTTTCTCCCCTCCCTATCCCTCCCTCCCCCTATGTATTGTCTATGGTCCTTCTGTTGCCCCTCCCCTCTTAGGCACTGAGGTTTCGCCTGGGTGGGGCAAGAGCCGATTGGAGGTTAGTGGTGGGGAAGGATGACTGAGGATTTTCTTTGTTTACCTTCTCCTGATGGAGATTCTCTGATGTACACTAATAATTTTGAAATGTAAATGAACTTGCCTCTCCTTCCCTTCATATGATGAGTCAACTGTGCCCCTCCCCTTCCCCTCCTAGTTACTCCCATTGTGTGTATGTATTGTATTGTATTGTCTAAGCCCATGTTGGGCATTCTAAAAATAAATAAAACTTATATTTGAAAAAAAAAAAATTTGATTCACCCAGATCAAACAGGGTTTATGAAGGGCTGAGAGGCTAGAGATAATGCTATTCGGGCCCTACATGTATTGCATTAGATGCATAATGGACCGAACCAGACCCTGAGTGTAGTAATTTCAATGGATGCTGAAAAAGCATTCGATAGGGTGGGGTGGGAGTTTATGGTCAGATTTTTGAGGGAGATGGGCCCGAGAGAGCGGATGATGGGATGGGTGATGGCACTTTATTCAGATCCTAGAGCAAGAGTTAAAGTTAATGGTAGACTATCAGATTATTTTGAGATATGGAATGGGACTAGGTAGGGATGCCCACTGTCCACATTGTTATTTGCTATGGTGCTGGAGCCCTTTCTGTGCACGATTATGGGAAATAGGAAGATCAAGGGGATTTGTATTGGATCAATGGAACATAAGATCTCAGCTTACGCAGATGATCTACTGTTGTACCTCTCCTCTCCTCAAGAGTCTTTGATGGAACTAATGTTGGAAATAAATTCAGTAGAATGGTGCCGCGCTCATCCAAGCAGAAAACACAAATAATATCAGTAAAAATGCTCCTAATACCTGTGATAATCCGCACTAAAATATACGTCGATCAAAAAAATTTAACAGGTATAGTGGTGGTCTCTTGGAAGGGTCAGCCACTAAAAAAATGCATAATCTAAAATAGAAAATATATATGAAGTGCACTAGTGCTCAGTGCTACATTAATAAACAGTGACTCTGAATACCACAATATTAATAACAGGTAAAACAATAGCAACTCCTATAGGGAGTATAAAAATCGGAAAACAAATAAATAATATATTATTTTATAACGTGAACTAGTGCTAAGCGCTATAATAGAAATTCAATGTGACAAATTATTAATCAGTGCAAAGGTGCTAGTAACAGATACCGCAATAGTAACTCCTATGTAAAGTGAAAAACTCCAATATATAAGTGGATGCCACAGGTGTAGCATACATGCAATCCTCAAAGTGGCTTTGTGCAACAAACAATTAAAAAAGCAGCATCCACGTGATGCTTGAAATAGACAATCACAGTGTTTCAATAAAGAAGAACAGTCCTCCTTCATAAGGTGATGACAACTTCCTAGCATACAAATATACAGTGAGGTGCTCGAATGTGACAAAGTGGTGCTCCTCTTCGTGTTCACACAATAGTGGGTAGTGGCCCCTTACCTTAGGGTAATGGGGTGACAGCAAATAACCAGTAATGGGGGTACCATCCTTTAGCTTCCTTCTCAATCCTTACGATCTCGCTCCTGGAGCATATTCCCTCAGAAGGTGAAGGGGCACGGAAATATAAAAAAGGAAGGTCCCACAATAGTGTAGTATTGTTTGGCAAGACTAATTTTATTTTCAAACAGCATAGGTACTCACAGTAAAAGTAAAAAAACAGCGCTTATCTCCAACGAGCGGCGAGCTCGTAAGCCTCTATTAGCATCGGTGCCTGTCCTGTCCCTACGCGTGACGTCACCGCACACGTGACTTCTTCAGGGGATAACTATAGGCCCCATAAGTGTCTTTAAATAGTATTCAAATGGTATGTATTGTATTGTATTGTATTGTCTAAGCCCATGTTGGGCATTCTAAAAATAAATAAAACTTATATTTGAAAAAAAAAAAAAATTGATTCACCCAGATCAAACAGGGTTTATGAAGGGCCGAGAGACTAGAGATAATGCTATTTGGGCCCTACATGTATTGCATTAGATGCATAATGGACCGAACCAGACCCTGAACCAGAGTGTAGTAATTTCAATGGATGCTGAAAAAGCATTCAATAGGGTGGGGTGGGAGTTTATGGTCAGATTTTTGAGGGAGATGGGTCCGAGAGAGCGGATGATGGGATGGGTGATGGCACTCTATTCAGATCCTAGAGCAAGGGTTAAAGTTAATGGTAGACAATCAGATTATTTTGAGATACGGAATGGGACTAGGTAGGGATGCCCACTGTCCACATTGTTATTTGCTATGGTGCTGGAGCTATGGTGCTGGAGCCCTTTCTGTGCACGATTAGGGAAATAGGAAGATCAAGGGGATTTGTATTGGATCAACAGAACATAAGATCTCAGCTTACGCAGATGATCTACTGTTGTACCTCTCCTCTCCTCAAGAGTCTTTGACGGAACTAATGTTGGAAATAGACAGGTTTGACCTTATTTCTAAAATAAATATTGAGAAATCAGTGTTGATGCTGAGCCATGTGCCTTTAAGGATGAAGACCACCTTGCAACAATCTTTTCCTTTTGTTTGGCACCTTGATTCTATATTCTATTTAAGGATCTATATCTTCAGATATAAAGCACCTATATGATCTAAACTATTGACCCTTGATGGTATCCATAATAAAATACTTTTTCATACTCTGACATGGTTTGGCAGGGTAAACGAGCTTAAAATTAGTGTAATTCACAGGCTTATTTACGTTTTACATACCGTACCCATAACACTCCCACAGACATTCTTAAAACAAATACGAAGGGCTTTTATGACCTTTGTGTGGGAACATCCCAGGTTGGCACACAAGATTTTGAGGAGACCAAAACGGGATGGTGGGGTGGGACTAGCGGAAATAGCATTTTATTACAGAGCCATGGCCCTGGTTCGTATAATGAACTGGTGCCATGACTCTGCTGGTAAAATTTGGGTGTCCTTGGAGAAAACATTAGCAGGTAGGAACTTGGCTGGAGCCCCCTGGATTTCATGTTTCTTATAGGGGGTTGTTGGAATATGCATCACCACTGACGAAGACAACACTATCCATTTGGGATAGAATGAACAGTACGGGAAAGTTTGCCCCCCCCCAATATTCCCTATAACACCATTGGAAGGATTTCCCTGGTTTTCCCCAGGGGAAGAGAAAGGGAGTTTAGATCGATGGGGAATGGACGGGAAAGGTAATTGCGCTGGCGTGGCCCCACAGGGTAAATTGCTTCCATTGGTGGATTTGGTTTGAATACCGAGGAAGTACCAATGCCTGTATGGAAATACCGTCAACTGACAGACTTGTTCAATAAGTGGAAGCACCAGATTAGGCCAGCGAACCCGCTTACTACTTTTGAGGAATGGTGTGTTAACTTATCAGAGCCAGGTCATATGTTGTCTCGAATGTATAGGCTGGTTCTGAGCATCCAAAATATGAAAACTCCCTATTTCATTCGAGAATGGGAAAGAGAACTGGGCTATAATTTTACATCAAAGCAGATTAAAAAGCTGATGGGAGCGACACACCATACCTCAATAAGTTCCCATATACAGGAGATGTCTTATAAGTTCCTGGCTCAGATATATCCATCGGCGGATGTTAACTGTTACTCCCCATTTGCTAAATGCTGCCAAAATATTGATACCTAGATTTTGGAAACAGTCTGGATATCCCACTATAATGGATTGGAAAAGGGAGGTAGAAAAAACAATGGAAGCAGAGAGATGGATACATATGGTTAAAGACCAACAGAATAAATTTAAAGATACATGGGCAGGATGGCTGTATTACTCCTCAGAAATAGGGGAGGAGTAAACCCTTTTGGGGGAAATGCTGCATTATGGATCGATAGTCTGTGAGATGCATCTGGTGGGGGGAAATTGGGAGGAGGTGGGTTTTTTTTTTTCTTTTTTTTTTTGTGTTGTTTCTTATTTCCTCATCTGGGAGGCACAGTGGAGAGATGATTGATGTAATTAAAGGAACAGGATAAGTTATCATAGTAAATTAGGCACGGGATGGGCAACACGTAATGGAATCACATAAAGAAGGGTAGATTGAAATGAAGGTGGAGAGGTATAAAAATAAAATAGTAGAGTGAGATTATATTGAATTAAAACACTAAACATAATAGGACACAAAAATAGTATTTCGAAATTATACACTTTTTAAAAAAAAAATGTATTTATTATTTATATTATATTTTTATTATTTCTTTATTTATTTTTGTGTTGTTGGTTGTTTGACACACGTAATAGGGCGCTGTAAAGCCCCCTTCTTCATTATACTTTGAATAATGTTTTGTGGTGTATGTTAATGAAAAGATTTATATAGATATATTAGTGTGGTGTATGTTAATGAAAAGATTTATATAGATATATTGTGCCATGTGTATTTCTATGTTGTATTTTGGAATTTGTCTTAACCACTTCAATACAGGCCATTTTCACCCCCTTCCTGCCCAAGCTAAATTTCAGTTTTCAGCGCTGTCGCAATTTGAATGACAATTGCGCGGTCATGCAACACTGTACCCAAATGAAATTTTTTCCCCACAAATAGATCTTTCTTTTTGTGGTATTTGATCACCTCTGCGGTTTTTATTTTTTGCGCTATAAACAAAAGAAGAGCGACAAGTTTGAAAAAAACACAATATTTTTTACTTTTTGCTATAATAAATATCCCAATTTAAAAAAAAAAAAAAAATTTTTTTCTCAGTTTAGGCCGATATTTGTTCTTCTACATGTATTTATTAAAAAAAAATCGCAATAAGCGTATATTGATTGGGTTGCGCAAAAGTTATAGCTTCTACAAAATAGGGGATAGTTTTATGGCATCGTGACTGCGACATTGCGGCGGACATATTGGACACTTTTTACACTATTTTGGGACCATTCACATTTATACAACGATCAGTGCTATACAAATACATTGATTACTGTATAAATGTCACTGGCAGGGAAGGGGTTAACACTAGAGTGCGATCAAGGGGTTAATTGTGTCCACTTTAACATTCTACGTGGAAGTGAGCTGCCATCTGGACAAAGGTAGACCGGTAGGGATGAGCCGAACACTCCCCCGGTTTGGTTCGCGGCAGAACATGCGAACGGATCGAAAGTTTGCGCGAACATTCGAACACTGTTAAAGTCTATGGGACCCGAACGTGAAAAATCAAAAGTGCGCATTTTAAAGGCTAATATGCAAGTTATTGTCCTAAAAAGTGTTTGGGGACCCGGGTCCTTCCCCAGGAGACATGTATCAATGCAAAAAAAAAAGTTTTAAAAATGGCCGTTTTTTCAGGAGCAGTGATTTTAATTATGCTTAAAGTGAAAAAATAAAAGTGAAATATTCTTTTAAATATCGTCCCTGGGGGGTGACTATAGTATGCCTGTAAAGTGGCGCAGGTTTCCCGTATTTAGAACAGTCTCTGCACCAAATGACATTTCTAAAGTAATAAAAGTAATTTAAAACTGCTTGCGGCTGTAATGTAATGTCGGGTCCCGGCAATATGGTTGAAAATTATTGAGAAAAATGGCATGGGTACCCCCCCCCCCCCCCCCCCCAGCCCATTACCAGGCCCTTTGGATCTTTTATGGATATTAAGGGGAACCCACACCCAAATTAAAAAAAGAAAAAGCGTGGGGCCCCCAGGCCCTATATACTCTGAACAGCAGTATACAGGCGGTCCAAACATGACAGGGACTGTAGGTTTGTTCTTAAGTTGAATCTGTTTGTAATTTGGAACAATTGAGATAACAATAAAAATGATTTAAAAAAAAATGAAAGGAACAGTTTAAAAATAAGTTAAAAATAAGATAAAAAAGCAAAAAAATAATAAAGAAAAAAAAAGCACCCCTGTCCCCCCCTGCTCTGGCGCAAAGGCGAACGCAAGTGTCGGTCTGGCGTCAAATGTAAACAGCAAATGCATGTGAGGTATCACCGCGAAGGTCAGATCGAGGGCAGTCATTTTAGCAGTAGACCTCCTCTGTAAATCTAAAGTGGTAACCTGTAAAGGCTTTTAAAAATGTATTTAGTTTGTCGCCACTGCACATTTGTGCGCAATTTTAAAGCATGTCATGTTTGGTATCCATGTACTCAGCCTAAAATCATCTTTTTTATTTCATCAAACATTTGGGCAATATAGTGTGTTTTAGTGCATTAAAATTTAAAAAAGTGTGTTTTTTCCCAAAAAAATGCCTTTGAAAAATCGCTGCGCATATACTGTGTGAAAAAAAATGAAACACCCACCATTTTAATCTGTAGGGCATTTGCTTTAAAAATATATATAATGTTTGGGGGTTCAAAGTAATTTTCTTGCAAAAAAAAAAAAAAAAATGTTTTTTATGTAAACAAAAAGTGTCAGAAAGGGCTTTGTCTTCAAGTGGTTAGAAGAGTGGGTGATGTGTGACATAAGCTTCTAAATGATGTGCATAAAATGCTAGGACAGTTCAAACCCCCCCCCCAAATGACTCCATTTTGGAAAGTAGACGCCCCAAGCTATTTGCTGAGAGGCATGTCGAGTCCATGGAATATTTAATATTGTGACACAAGTTGCGGGAAAAAGACAAAATTTTTTTTTTTTTGCACAAAGTTGTCACTAAATGATATATTGCTCAAACATGCCATGCGAATATGTGAAATTAAACCCCAAAATACATTCTGTTGCTTCTCCTGAGTACGGGGATACCACATGTATGAGACTTTTTGGGAGCCTAGCCGCGTACGGGACCCCGAAAACCAAGCAGTGCCTTCAGGCTTTCTAAGGGCGTATTGATTTCACTCTTCACTGCCTATCACAGTTTCGGAGGCCATGGAATGCGCATGTGGCACAAAACCCCCCCAAATGACCCTATTTTGGAAAGTAGACACCCCAAGCTATTTGCTGAGAGGTATAGTGAGTATTTTGCAGACCTCACTTTTTGTCACAAAGTTTTGAAAATTGAAAAAAGAAAAAAAAAGATTTTTTCTTGTCTTTCTTCATTTTCAAAAACAAATGAGAGCTGCAAAATACTCACTATGCCACTCAGCAAATAGCTTGGATGTCTACTTTCCAAAATGGGGTCATTTGGGGGGGTTTGTGCTATCTTGGCATTTTATGGCCTTCAAAACTGTGATAGGTAGTGAGGAGTGAATCAAAAATTTACACCCTTAGAAATCCTGAAGGCGGTGATTGGTTTTTGGGGCCCTGTATGCAGCTAGGCTCCCAAAAAGTCCCACACATGTGGTATCCCCGTACTCAGGAGAAGCAGCAGAATGTATTTTGGGGTGTAATTCCACATATGCCCATGGCATGTTTGAGCAGTATATCATTTAGTGACAACTTTGTGCAAAAAAAAAAAAAAAGTTTGTCATTTTCCTGCAACTTGTGGCAAAATATAAAATATTCCATAAACTCAACATGCCTCTCAGCAAATAGCTTGGGGCGTCTACTTTCCAAAATGGGGTCATTTGGGGGGGGTTGTGCCATCTTGGCATTTTATGGCCTTCAAAACTGTGATAGGTAGTGAGGAGTGAAATCAAAAATTTACGCCCTTAGAAATCCTGAAGGCGGTGCTTGGTTTCAGGGCCCCCGTATGCAGCTAGGCTCCCAAAAAGTCCCACACATGTGGTATCCCCGTACTCAGGAGAAGCAGCAGAATGTATTTTGGGGTGTAATTCCACATATGCCCATGGCATGTTTGAGCCGCAGAGGTGATCAAATACCATCAAAAGAAAGCTCTATTTGTGGGAAGAAAAGGACACAAATTTCGTTTGGGTACAGCATTGCATGACCACGCAATTAGCAGTTAAAGCGACGCAGTGCCAAATTGTAAAAAGTGCTCTGGTCAGGAAGGGGGTAAATCCTTCCGGGGCTGAAGTGGTTAAGTACTGTTGCCAACGGACTGCATGGGAGGTTGACATATGTCTGGTCAAGCATTTGGTGCCCAAGCGGCTGCTGTTTTGGCCACGCTTGATACGCTTCAGACGTATGTTGCAAACAGCAACGGTGTGATCTGCTGCACACGTATCAAAAAAGACCCACTCCAAAGAACTTTTCAAAATACGCGGGGAGTCAGCAGCGCCCTGCACATGCGGAGCTCTGCGGTGTGATGCAGTTGGGTGGATGCCCTTAAGCTGGCCCCTGGAGGGCATCCTGCCTTGTTGGAGATGTGCCTCTTCCTCCTCTCTTCTATCAGGCACCCACATAGAGTCAGTGACCTCATCATCCCCTCCCTACTCGTCACTGGAGCAAACCTGGCAGTATGCTGCAGCTGGGGGAACATGACTGCCAGTTTCTTGTCCTTCTTGGGCACCCCCTCTCTCTGGATTCACGTTACTGCCTTCCTCAACCTGGGTACCCTCATCGGAGCCTTCAAAACGTTGCGCATCATCTTACAGCATGTACCCGACACTGTGGTTGAACAATTCATGGGACTCCTCCGTGCATGATGGTGGGCCTAGGGAAGGAGTGACTGATGATATTGAGCCAATGGAATAGGCCGCTTTGGCAGCTGCATTGGCAGGCAAACTACTCTGAGCCTGGGTGACAGAGCATGAGGATGATGAGGACGGCTTAGTTATCCACTCTGCCAAATCTTCTGCATGTTGTGGATCAACACGGCCACCTGCCGAAATAAAGGACAAGCGTGCCCCACGGCCACGTGCTGAGGATGCACCGTGTCATTGACCAGCACTGTTGGCTGTAGACACAGAGCCTGCTTGCCCTCTTTTAGTGGCCTGTGAGCGTCTGCCTCTTCTTGGTGGCCTTCCAGGCATGCTGTAAAATTTTATTAGCAAAACACCGCCTGAAGTGTACTAGAAAAAGTACACCAGGAATGGCCTGCAGTCAGATATAGGCTTGGCTAGACTAGAATGCAGTGGATATACATGTAGGAGACTGTATATATATTTATGCACTGCAGATCACTGAATCACCTGCCTGCCTGCCTGAAAGTATATTTGAAAACGTATACCAGGAATGGCCTGCAGTCAGATATAGGCTTGGCTAGACTGGAATGCAGTGGATATTTTTATGTAGGAGACTGTATATATATTTTATGCACTGCAGATCACTGAATCACCTGCCTGCCTGAAAGTATATTTGAAAACGTACACCAGGAATGGCCTGCATTCATATATAGGCTTGGCTAGACTGGAATGCAGTGGATATATATATGTAGGAGACTGTATATATATTTAATGCACTGCAGAACACTGAATCACCTGCCTGCCTGCCTGAAAGTGTATTTGAAAAAATACATCAGGAATGGCTTGCAGTCAGATATAGGCCTGGCTAGACTAGAATGCAGTGGATGTATATGTAGGAGACTGTATATATATTTTATGCACTGCAGATCACTGAATCACCTGCCTGCCTGCCTGAAAGTATATTTGAAAACGTATACCAGGAATGGCCTGCAGTCAGATATAGGCTTGGCTAGACTGGAATGCAGTGGATATATATATGTAGGAGACTGTATATATATTTTATGCACTGCAGATCACTCAATCACCTGCCTGCCTGCCTGAAAGTATATTTGAAAACATACACCAGGAATGGCCTGCATTCAGATATAGGCTTGGCTAGACTGGAATGCAGTGGATATATATATGTAGGAGACTGTATATATATTTAATGCACTGCAGAACACTGAATCACCTGCCTGCCTGCCTGAAAGTGTATTTAAAAACGTACACCAGGAATGGCCTGCAGTCAGATATAGGCTTGGCTAGACTAGAATGCAGTGGATTTATATGTAGGAGACTGTATATTTATTTTATGCACTGCAGCTCACTGAACTTGACCCTGAACTCCATGTCCAAGAGGGTCACAGTGACACAGTCCTGGAAAATAATGGTGGCCACACAAAATATTGACACTTTGGGCCCAATTTGGACATTTTCACTTAGGGATGTACTCACTTTTGTTGCCAGCGGTTTAGACATGAATAGCTGTGTGTTTAGTTATTTTGAGGGGACAGCAAATTTACACTGTTATACAAGCTGTACACTCACTACTTTAGATTGTGGCAAAGTGTAATTTCTTCAGTGTTGTCATATGAAAAGATATAATAAAATATTTACAAAAATGTGAGGAGTGTACTCACTTTTGTGAGATACTGTAAAATGACTCGCGGTTACCATTGCCGGCATCTGGCTATTGAAAAAATAAAGAAAAAAATGGCATGGGATTCCCCCCCCAGTTCATACCAGGCTCCCCCGGGTCTGGTATGGATTAAAAAAAACAAAACAGCGTGGGGTACCCCCAAAAATCCATATAAGACCCTTATCCGAGCATGCAGCCTGGCAGGTCAGGTAAGGGGAGAGCACGAGCTAGTGCCCCCCTCCCAAACCATACCAGGCCACATGCCATCAACATGGGGAAGCAGTGTTTTTGGGTGGGGGGGCTGCTACAAGAAACAGTTTTTGACAATCCTTAGCTTACACTGCGCCCCAATTGGGCAAAGCTTTGGGCGAATACTCAAATTTGGGGGTTCGGCGAACGCCCGAACAGGCAAATGTTCAGCATGAACTCATGCTTGGGCCAAACCGTTTGCCCATCCCTACTCAAGAACCTCAGCCCCTCTGACTCTGACACACTGGGTTGAGTGTAGAAACATACAATATCATAGGAATTCCCTGAAAGTAATACTTAGCACCCAATAGTACTGCTATATCAAAAAACACAGGCACTAAACCAGGTAGCAAAGGCAAAACTTAATATATTGTCACCCAATATGGTTGGTGGCTAGGCAAGCATGAAAAGGTTTAACATACAAAATGATTAACTGCAAGGACTAGGCATAAGACTAGATTTGGCTTCCAGATCAGCGTAAACAGTAGCAAGGCCACCTCAAGTGCAGCAGTGAGTAGTAGTAAAATCAAATCTACCGAGTGCTGAAACTATACTTCCAGAGTGCATTTATGGCGGCAATGCCAGTCCTAGACAGACTAGGTATGCAACGTCCAAAAGAATAGTAGGATGTTAGCGGAGGGGGCAGGGGAACAGAGGGGGGTTGCAGAATAATTATTACATTAGGGGCAGTCCTTTGAGTTGTTTCTCTGCCAGCTATCATTGGGGCCCTTTAACTACTTCCCACCCAGTCACTGCACACAAACAGCCAGGTGGTACTTTCCTCGTTCTGAGTGGACATTCAGGAACGTCCCTCAGAACGAGTGCTCGCAGCGTGCCTCGAGTGCTGCGGCTCGATCCTGTGAACATTATGATCACAGGATCCAGCTGAGCAGAGATCGGGATATGGGTGCTGTGATTGGCCCTCCCAATCACCTGATGGCTGTGTCCAATCACAGCCGTCACAATGTAAACAGAGACGCGTGTCTCTGTGACAGCTCCCTGCCGAGCTCAGTGAGAGCTCAGTGAGAGCAGTGTGGGGGGAGGGGGAATCTGCAGATCTGTGACAGCTCTCTGTGTGAGGATGATTTTACACAGAGAGATGTTACAGATAACCCCACAAAGTACACCAAGCACCACTGATATACCCCTGTCCCTATACACATTTAGGTGTCCCAATAAAAAACCTGTCTGTCCCCCATCATTGCCAACAGCAAATAAACACTGATTTGGGTTATTTTTACCAAAGAAATGTAGCAGCATCATTTGTGGTCAAAATTTCTCAAGAGAAATTACTTATTTGCAAAATTTTATGACAGAAACTAAGAAAAAAGCTTTTTTTAATAATTTTTGGTCTTTTTTTATTTGTAGCGTAAAAAATAAAAACTCCAGCGGTGATTAAATACCACCAAAAAAAAGCTCTATTTGTGTGAAAAAAATGATAAAAATGTAATTTAGGTACAGTGTTACATGACTGAGCAATTCTCATTCAAAGTGTGACAGCCCTGAAAGCTGAAATTTGTCTGGGTAGGAAGGGGGTGAAAGTGCCCAGTATTGAAGTGGTTAAGATCGTCAGTGCACTTAACGACAGTCCCAGTTAACCTGCATGCATTATAGTCATAATATAGGTATGGTGTAGTCTTGGTACAGGTGCAAGGTAGATGTGGTTCAGATGCAGTAAAAGTTTGGTACAATTTGGTATAGGGTTGGTATAGGTGCAGTCCAGTTTGGGATAAGTGCAGTATAGAGTGCAGTATGGGTTGAGTACACTTGGTGCCCTGCAGGATGCACTTGGTGTCGGGATGCTGCGGTGATCTCTCGCTGTAGAATGGGGGCCCCTTAGTCTCTCTCCAAAAGCCTCCAGTGATCAGTGGTAGGGAGCAAGGGGCGAGTTGATGCTCCAATTTCCTTGCAGCTGTGATGTGGGTGGTGCTGCACTGCCCCTGGGTGTCCTCACTTCCAGTCTCCTTGTTAAATATGTTTATTGAGTTTTTCATAGATAACAGAGTAAATAAATATATAAATAAAAAAGTAATACATAAAATAAATACATAAATAAATAAGGAGATGAAGTAGACATATAAATATGAAGCATGAGCATTCCATATACAATTAGTATAAGATAAATAATATCATCGTGAAAATATAAACTCATCTTATTACTTTAAGAATGATACAATTTATAGGAATACATCAATGTGATCACGAAATTTGATAAATAAATAAACAAACAAATAGTCGCTGTGACTTTTTCTGCTCATGGGTATATGTCTAATAAGGAATAAGAATATAAAAAAGAAAGAAAATATAGATAAGAAGAAGAAAAGAGGGGGGAGTATAGGTGGTGGTGGTCTGGCTCCTGAGTTACACAAATTATTATTATAATGTATGTTCTATATACAATCTAATGAGGTAATAACAAAGATTGGTCGAAGTCATTAGAATAATAATGTTTAACCCATGGTTGCCATATCTTTTGAAATTTATTAATCTTATTATCAGCTATAGCTGTCATTTTATCAAAAATAAGTGCTCTATTGATTCTATGCTTTGTTTCAGCCAGAATTAGAGATTTAGACTTCCAAGCTTTGGCAATTGTTTGTTTGGCTGAAGTAGTAATTTGAATGAGTAATTGGAATTGAGTATGAGAGAGTGTATTGGGTTTGAGGTTTAAAAGTGCTGTAGCAGGATCAGGAAGAATAGAGATTTCAAGAGCTTTAGAAGCCATGGAAAATATATTTTTCCAGAATTCCTGGACTATCGGGCATTGCCACCAGATGTGAAAGTGAGTTCCAAGTGAATCGCAACCTCTGAAGCAATTAGGTGGGTATGTAGGAATGAATTTTGCTATTCTAGCTGGTACTAAGTACCACCGTGTAAGAACTTTATAGTTTGTTTCTATGGCATTACTATTAGGAGAAGAAGATTTAGTGGCTAACCATATGTTTGACCAATCTTTGTTATCGAAGGTCAAGTGCCCATTTGGCAGTATATGGGGGTAAGGGTAAGTTTTCATCAGATTTATTTATAAGTTGTTGGTATAACAAAGAAATCATTCCCCTGATATGTGGGTCACATATACATATCAGTTCAAATTGAGTCATTTGATTTAGAGAAGAACCTGTAATAAGGAGTGGTTCATAAAAATTTTTAATTTGTAGATAGCGAAAGATTTCACTTCTCGGAATATTAAAGGTTTCACACAAATCATGAAAGGAGTATATAGTATTTGCAGATGTCAATCTGTATAAACGATTCAGATTCATAGAGGACCATATGGAAAAAGATCTAGGAAATTTCCATGCAAGGTAGAAAGCTGGGTTCCCAAGAAATGAAAGTAAAGGATTATGCAGAGATTGGAGATTATGTAAGGTTTTGAACTTATCCCAAATGGCTAAGGTGTGTTTAGTTATGGGATTGGAAATATTTTTCCTGTCAATCTGTCGAAGCCATAGCATATTGGCTACTGATATAGGGTCAGTATCTACTGCTTCGATAGCTACCCATAGGGGTGTTTCGATAGTAGCATGGTATTTAGGTAGAAGAGCCATTTGGGCAGCATAATAATAGGATAAGAAATTGGGTAGTCCTAAACCACCTTTTAGTTTGTTAAGGTAAAGTGTAGATTTGGGTATACGAGGGTTTGTGGAACCCCAGATAAATGATAAGACTCTTCGTTGAGTAAGTCTAGTAAAATAAGATGGTAACGTTATAGGTAACACTCTAAATAAATATAAAAATTTTGGCAATATTGACATCTTAATAGCATTGATTTTACCTAACCAGGAAAGTGAAAGAGAGGCCCATTGTTTCATACATCCTGATGTTCGTTTCAATAAAGGTAGGTAGTTAGCTGAAAACAGATCTTTGAGAGAAATTGTGAGTTGTACCCCTAAATAGGGTAGTTGTTTAGAGACCCAAGTAAAAGGTAAGACAGATTTTGTATGTTGAAGTTCACATTGCGATAAAGAAATATTTAAGGCATTTGATTTAGAAGGGTTAATATATAGTCCAGAAATATGAGCAAATTTATGCAGTAATTTAAGCAGATTTGGGGTAGATATATGAGGATGGGACAAGAGAACAAGAATATCATCAGCAAAAAGGCTTATCTTATGATGGTAACCACCTAATTCAATCCCTTTGATGTCTATATTTGTTCTAATTAGTTGTGCTAAGGGTTCTATTAATAGGGCAAAAAATAATGGTGAAAGGGGGCAACCTTGTCTTGTACCTCTATTTATGTCAAACATAGTGGATTTATAACCAGAGTATTTAATATATGCTCTTGGTTTATTATATAGTGATGAGACCCAGGTAAGGAAATGGTTACCAAAACCCCATTTCTGTAGTATATAATCCATATATGGCCAAGTGACAGAGTCAAATGCCTTTTTTATATCCAGTGAAACCAGACATGCTGGTATATGTCTTGTTTTGGCTGCATGTATGAGTAAAAGTGCTTGTCTTATATTGTCACCTGCCTGACGTTTCGGAATAAAACCTGTTTGGTCTTTATGGATTAAGTGTCCTATAATATCATTCATTCTGGTAGCCAGGGCGATAATTAGACCAAGAAGAAGAGTCAGATTGTGGTTTGGGAATCATAGTGATAATAGATGTGAGTGTCTCTGTTCTAAATGAATGACCTTCAAGAATTGAGTTAAAGGCCCTAGTTAAGATTGGTGTAAGGATATGCGTAAACTGTCTGTAATATACTGCTGGGAACCCGTCAGGGCCCGGTCTCTTGTTAAGTTTTAGAAGTTTGATAGTATTCAAAACCTCTGTAATAGGACTTTTCGAGAAGGTCTCGTTGTTTTTGGTCGAGATATGGGAGTTTAATATTAGAAAATAAAATATCAGCTTTTGACTTATCAAATGTTGGGGCTGGGGAATATAGTTTAGTAAGATTGGTACGAAAAAATTCAAGAATTTTAATCGGATTGCTAGTGTATGCTTCTTTAGAGATTTTTTCAAGCTTCTGGCTAAGGGTGTATCCGGTTTATTAGCCTTCAGGTAAAAAGTATGTTGTCGTTTGCGTAAAGATTTATCATCAGAATCAGTTAAGAAAAGATCTAAATCTAGGCGGGCTTTTTCAAGATTAGAATTATTAATAGTCGTTGGGCAAGATTGAAAGGTCTGATGACAGTTATTAAAGTTAGATTCCAATTTTGAGAACATTATTTTGCGTTCTCTTTTGAATTTAGTTGCTAATTGTATCATTCTACCTCTAATGACAGGTTTATGAGCTTCCCACAGTGTGAGGGCTGAGATATCATTGGTGTCGTTATCTTTAAAATAGTTAGATATTGATTTCTCAATTTCTTTATTAAGAGATGGATGAGTAAGCATGAAATCTTTCATACACCAAGTTGTGTCATGAGATCTAGGAAATGTAGAAGCTATATTAATGGAAACTGCACAATGGTCAGTCCATGGGAATGGTATAATTTTAGTTGAGATAATTTCTGGTCGCATGCTAGAAGGGATAAGAATATGATCAATCCGAGAAAAAGGTTTATGTGGGTAGGAGTAATAAGTAAATCGTCTATCAGTAGGATTGATTTCACGCCAGGTATCGACCAAGCTGTGAGAGGTAAGTAAACGTTGAAAAGTTAGATTTGTTGTACCTGTTGTAGGCCCAGGGGGAGATTTGACAAGAAATGGGAAGATTGTTGCATTAGAATCACCACATATAACAACTGTTCCAAATTTGTGAGAGTCTATGACTTGAAAAAAGTGTGACAAGAACGCTGTTGGGCATTTGTTGGGAGCATAATAAGAAACAATGGTTATAGGGTTGTCGGAGATATAACCTGTTAAAATTAAATATCGACCTTCCGGATCTATCACTTGCGTTTTAAGGTTAAACGGAGTGGTACGATGGAAACCTATTAGCGTACCCCTTTGTTTAACTGCAGCAGAGGCGGCATAGAATTGTGGGTATGAGGGTGAGAGAAATCTAGGTTGAGCTTTTTCTGTAAAGTGTGTTTCCTGTAAGCATATAATATGGGCTTTTTTGGATGAAAAGGATCTTAGAGCTTTAGTGCGTTTATGTGGGATATTAAATCCCTGTACATTTAAAGATAATATATTTATCGGAGCCATAGATTAACCACTTGAGCCCCGGACCATTATGCTGCCTAAGGACCAGAGGTCTTTTTCCAATTTGGCACTGCGTCGCTTTAACTGCTAATTGCGCGGTCATGCAATGCTGTACCCAAACCAAATTTGCGTCCTTTTCTTCCCACAAATAGAGCTTTCTTTTGATGGTATTTGATCACCTCTGCGGTTTTTATTTTTTGCGCTATAAACGGAAAAAGACCGAAAATTTTGAAAAAAAATGATATTTTCTACTTTTTGTTATAAAAAAAATCCAATAAACTAAATTTTAGTCATACATTTAGGCCAAAATGTATTCGGCCACATGTCTTTGGTAAAAAAAATGTCAATAAGCGTATATTTATTGGTTTACGCAAAAGTTATAGCGTCTACAAACTAGGGTACATTTTCTGTAATTTACACAGCTTTTAGTTTATGACTGCCTATGTCATTTCTTGAGGTGCTAAAATGGCAGGGCAGTACAAAACCCCCCCAAGTGACCCCATTTTGGAAAGTAGACACCCCAAGGAAATTGCTGAGAGGCATGTTGAACCCATTGAATATTTATTTTTTTTGTCCCAAGTGATTGAATAATGACAAAAAAAAAAAAAAATATTTACAAAAAGTTGTCACTAAATGATATATTGCTCACACAGGCCATGGGCCTATGTGGAATTGCACCCCAAAATACATTCAGCTGCTTCTCCTGAGTATGGGGATACCACATGTGTGGGACTTTTTGGGAGCCTAGCCGCGTACGGGGCCCCCGAAAACCAATCACCACCTTCAGGATTTCTAAGGGTGTAAATTTTTGATTTTACTCCTCACTACCTATCACAGTTTCGGAGGCCATGGAATGCCCAGGTGGCACAAAACCCCCCAAAATGACCCCATTTTGGAAAGTAGACACCCCAAGCTATTTGCTGAGAGGCATATTGAGTCCATGGAATATTTTATATTTTGACACAAGTTGTGGGAAAGTGACACTTTTTTTTTTTTTTTTTTTTTTTTTTTTTTTGCATAAAGTTGTCACTAAATGATATATTGCTCACACAGGCCATGGGCATATGTGGAATTGCACCCCAAAATACATTTATCTGCTTCTCCTGAGTATGGGGATACCACATGTGTGGGACTTTTTGGGAGCCTAGCCGCGTACGGGACCCCGAAAACCAATCACCGCCTTTTGATTTTTTGAATTTTTGATTTTACTCTTCACTGCCTATCACAGTTTCGGAGGCCATGGAATGCCCAGGTGGCACAAAACCCCCCCAAATGACCCCATTTTGGAAAGTAGACACCCCAAGCTATTTGCTGAGAGGCATGGTGAGTATTTTGCAGCTCTCATTTGTTTTTGAAAATGAAGAAAGACAAGAAAAAACATTTTTTTTTTTCTTTTTTCAATTTTTAAAACTTTGTGACAAAAAGTGAGGTCTGCAAAATACTCACTATACCTCTCAGCAAATAGCTTGGGGTGTCTACTTTCCAAAATGGGGTCATTTGGGGGGGGTTTGTGCCACCTGGGCTTTCCATGGCCTCCGAAACTGTGATAGGCAGTGAAGAGTGAAATCAAAAATTCACGCCCTTAGAAAGCCTGAAGGCGGTGCTTGGTTTTCGGGGTCCCGTACGTGGCTAGGCTCCCAAAAAGTCTCACACATGTGGTATCCCTGTACTCAGGAGAAGCAGCAGAATGTATTTTGGGGTGTAATTTCACATATTCCCATGGCATGTTTGAGCAATATAACATTTAGTGACAACTTTGTGCAAAAAAAAAAAAAAAAATGTGTCTCTTTCCCGCAACTTGTGTCGCAATACAAAATATTCCATTGACTCGACATGCCTCTCAGCAAATAGCTTGGGGTGTCTACTTTCCAAAATTGGGTCATTTGGGGGGGGGTTTGAACTGTCCTGGCATTTTATGCACAACATTTAGAAGCTTATGTCACACATCACCCACTCTTCTAACCATTTGAAGACAAAGCCCTTTCTGACACTTATTGTTTACATGAAAAAGTTATTTTTTTTTTGCAAAAAAATTACTTTGAACCCCCAAACATTATATATTTTTTTAAAGCAAATGCCCTACAGATTAAAATGGTGGGTGTTTCATTTTTTTTTTCACACAGTATTTGCGCAGCGATTTTTCAAACGCATTTTTTGGGGAAAAAACACACTTTTTTAAATTTTAATGCACTAAAACACACTATATTGCCCAAATGTTTGATGAAATAAAAAAGATGATCTTAGACCGAGTACATGGATACCAAACATGACATGCTTTAAAATTGCGCACAAACGTGCAGTGGCAACAAAATAAATACATTTTTAAAAGCCTTTAAAAGCCTTTACAGGTTACCACTTTAGATCTACAGAGGAGGTCTACTGCAAAAATTACTGCCCTCGATCTGACCTTCGCGGTGATACCTCACATGCATGGTGCAATTGCTGTTTACGTTTGACGACAGACCGCCGATTGCGTTCGCCTTAGCGCGAGAGCAGGGGGCGACAGGGGTGCTTTTTTTTTTTTTTTTTCTTTATTATTTTTCTGCTTTTTTTATCTTATTTTTAAACTGTTCCTTTCATATTTTTATTTTTTAATCATTTTTATTGTTATCTCGGGGAATGTAAATATCCCCTATGATAGCAATAGGTAGTGACAGGTACTCTTTTTTGAAAAAATTGGGGTCTATTAGACCCTAGATCTCTCCTCTGCCCTCAAAGCATCTGACCACACCAAGATCGGTGTGATAAAATGCTTCCCCAATTTCCCAATGGCGCTATTTACATCCGGCGAAATCTAAGTCATAAAATGCTCGTAGCTTCCGGTTTCTTAGGCCATAGAGATGTTTGGAGCCACTCTGGTCTCTGATCAGCTCTATGGTCAGCTGGCTGAATCACCGGCTGCACTCTCAGGTTCCCTGTTGAGACAGGAGAGCCAGAGAAAAACACGGAAGACGGTGGGGGGGGGGCATTCCCTCCCACGGCTTGTAAAAGCAGTCTAGAGGCTAATTAGCCGCTAGGATTGCTTTTACATGAAAGCCGACCGCTGGCTGAAAAGAATGATACCAAGATGATACCTAAACCTGCAGGCATCATTCTGGTATAACCACTCAAAGTCGTGAATGGCGTACCTGAAGACAAAAAAATGGTTAACAATAAAGCACAGTAAACGGTAAAGTATAAAAAATTGCATACCTGAAAAAGCACACATGATAAAACATAATAACAATAAAACATTGCAGAATAGAATACAGTAAAAAAGAGCAGAACAATAGAGAGAGAATAGAGAGAGAGAGAACAATAAAACGACAACTATTTTTTTTTATTTTATATATATATTTTTTTTTTGACACTTTTTTTGTAACTAACTTTTGTAACTGTAACCGGTTCCAGGTTCGGGTCTCTCAAAATGCGATGGCATCTTGGGAGACCCTGTGAAAGTGTGCCTAGTCTGTGCAATGCTGTACCCTACGCTAATACTCAACTAGTGAATGGTAGCGTTCAAAACATTCACCAATGCAAAGACCAGGATTGTCAGGACAGGAGGGACAATAATAGCGGGTGTCACGCCTATATCCGCGCTTCCTGCAGACACAACATCTTTTTTGGGGGGGTTCGTTGGGTAGGGGTACTCGGGAGGACATAAAGAAAATGCCTCTCATGCAGCCGACTGCATTTGGTTGGGGATGTGAATGGGGGAAGTACGGGCGCTGCAGAAGTGGTGGGTTCCCAATTAGGATTGGCGAATGCAGCAGGAAGGGCACTATGGGCACGACGGGCCTGTGTTTGTCTTCTTGGTGGCAGCGGGACACTACTTGTGCTTGCCACCTCACCAGCTTGAACTGCACTTATGGGACTCGCCACGTCACCAAGTGTTACTGCAGTGCTGGTTTGACTACGACCGGGGTGTACTAGGCCGCTGGTGCTTGCCAGTTCACCAAAACGCTACCAAAAAAACTGTTAGCGATCGCAGGGATCAAGGCCTGACTCTGCGAACGCTGCAGTTATGTGTTTAGTGTTTTGTAAGTGTCAGTGATCGATCGATACTGCACTTGGGTGGGCTGGGCTGGGCCGGGCGGAGGGGCAAAACACAGGTGCTAGCAGGTATCTGGGCTGATCCCGCTAACACTGCGTTTTTGGGAACCCTAAACTGCTGGGGACGCTAGTATAGATCTGATCGGATCAGATATTGATCCGTTCAGATACTATACCACTAAGGGAGGTGTATGCTGCGTGCGTGGGTGTTAGCGGTACTGGCGCTAACCTGACGCTGCCTGGGGCTGGTGCTTGCCAGTTCACCAAAACGCTACCAAAAAAACTGTTAGCGATCGCAGGGATCAGGCCTGACTCTGCGAACGCTGCAGTTATGCGTTTAGTGTTTTGTAAGGGACAGTGATCGATCGATACTGCACTTGGGTGGGCCGGGCCGGGCGGAGGGGCAAAACGCAGGTGCTAGCAGGTATCTGGGCTGATCCCGCTAACACTGCGTTTTTGGGAACCCTAAACTGCTGGGGACGCTAGTATAGATCTGATCGGATCAGATATTGATCCGATCAGATACTATACCACTAAGGGAGGTGTACGGTGCGTGCGTGGGTGTTAGCACTACTGGCGCTAACATGACGCTGCCTGGTGCTTGCTTGCCAGTTCACCAAAATGCTACCAAAAAAACTGTTAGCGATCGCAGGGATCAGGCCTGACTCTGCGAACGCTGCAGTTATGCGTTTAGTGTTTTGTAAGTGACAGCGATCGATCGATACTGCACTTGGGTGGGCCGGGCGGAGGGGCAAAACGCAGGTGCTAGCAGGTATCTGGGCTGATCCCACTAACACTGCGTTTTTGGGAACCCTAAACTGCTGGGGACGCTAGTATAGATCTGATCGGATCAGATATTGATCCGATCAGATACTATACCACTAAGGGAGGCGTATGCTGCGTGCGTGGGTGTTAGCGGTACTGGCGCTAATCTGACGCTGCCTGGGGCGACGCATATCACCGCCGGGCGATCAGGGGGCTAAACCTTTATTCGGTAATAAACGGCGGGTGCCCTGACACTATAAAAAATAAACGAACTAACCAGCGTCAACCGTAACGTTTATACGGTGATCAGTGGTGAAAGGGTTAACTAGGGGGCAATCAAGGGGTTAAAACATTTATTAGATAGTATATGGGGGTCCCTGACACTATAAAACGCTGACGGCGAACCTAAATATTTACGTCCCTAACTAGCATCACCAGTGACACTAATACAGCGATCAGAAAAATGATCGCTTAGCAACACTGGTGACAGGGGGTGATCAAGGGGTTAAAATTTTATTAGGGGGGGTTAGGGGGGTACCCTAGACCTAAAGGGGGGTAATACTAACTGTCCCAACACTGTAACTGTCACAAACTGACACTATGCAGTAATCAGGAAAAAAAAAAAAAAAAAAAAAAAAAACCTGCTAGTGTCAGTTTGTGACAGGGGGGGGGGGTGATTGGGGGGGGATCGGGGGGCGATCGGGGGGGGGATCGGGGTGTTTTGTATGCCTGGCATGTTCTACTGTGTGTGTGTGTGTTGTGCACTTACATTGATGTCTTCTCCCCTCGGCGCTGGAACGGAATACCGAGCTGAGGGGAGATTACATCATTTCCTTTGCTGCTGTTTAGCATACAGCAGCAAAGGAATGTTCCCATTGGCCGGCGGCGATCGCGAGGGGGGGGCCACGAACGGATGGCCTCCCCCTCATCTCGGATCGCCGGGGAACAGAACGGGACCGCCTCGGGCGGCGGGGGGGGGTCCGATCGGACCCCCCACCCGCGGAAGGCAAATCACGTACATGTACGTGATTTTGCCTGCCCGTGCCGCTTTGCCGACGTAAATCGGCGTTAGGCGGTCCTTAAGTGGTTAACCAAGGTAACTGATGTATCATAGCATAAAAAATATATACTTTGAGCCAGATCCACCACTCTGAGAAACATGAGGAAATCGGGATTCAAGAAAAAAGAAGAAAAAAAATATAAATAACGAAAGAAAGAGGTAAATAGAACAATCGTATTAACCCGTAACATAAATAGTGCTGCATAAATAGAAAGCAGAATAATAGGGTTAGGGAGCATCTCAAGAAAGTTTTTAAAACTTCCTGAGAGGGTCCAAGTCCATCAGCAGAATCCTCCATAAAAAAAGGCAGGAGTCTGCAAATGGGAAAATCAAAGGGGCAGCAAGAAATTCCTATAGGAAGAACGGCCCCGGAGAACCACAGGTACCAAAAAATAGAAAAAAAAAGGAGAATCAGAAACCCAGCAAGAGATGTGTGAAGCTTTGCTTAAAAATTATATTATATATAGAAAAAAAAAGGACTAATGAGAAGAAAGTCAAATTGACTATCCAATTATAGCATAACCTCCATGTTTAGACATATCTTTTGCCTAGTGAAAAAAAAGGAGAAAAGTAAAGAACAGGTGGTTATGCTAAAAAAAAAAAACCAAGACCAATTTCAGTAATAAAACCTGTAGTGAGAGAAAATTATTGGTAGTAGGTTTCTTCTTTTCAGTCCATTGAATCATCATTTTTAGGCGGTGAGTGTTCATATCGGCCGCACTTGTGGAGATTTTGGTATGAAGATGAATAAGAGTTGGGGTCTAAACTTTTCTTTTGCTGAGGAAAACGAGCTGTTGAACGTCTGCGAGGCTGATCTTTAGGTAAGGCTGTTTCTACTAAGCCTAATTCCAATAAAGCCGATTGTAGGTCCTCTGAAGAGCGACAGACATATCTTGTTTCCAGGTGTGTAAAGCGAAGGCAAAAAGGGAAGCCCCAATGATAGGTAATGTGGTTATTCTGGAGTACCTGTAACTGGGGTTTGAGGGCCCGTCTTTTTGCAACTGTAAGAGGAGACAAGTCTGTGAATAACTGATAAGAATAACCCAGAAAGCTGAGAGACTCTTTTCTTCTAGCAGCTGATAACAATTGTTCTTTAGTTTTGTAGTAATGCAATTTAGCAATTATGTCTCTTGGGGGGCCGTTGGTTTTACGTGGTGTTAAGGCTCTGTGCACTCTGTCCATTTCTAATCTATCAATGGTAATATCAGGGAGTAATTCTTGAAAAAGTGTGGTAATGGTTGCCTGCAGGTCTAGGATAGATTCAGGTATACCTCTTATCCTTAGATTGGATCGTCTATCTCTGTTTTCTTGTTCCTCCAAACGTGACTGTAAAAGGGTATTTTCTTCTTTAACCAGTTGCCGACCGCCGCACGACGATGTACGTCGCCAGAGCAGCACGGGCAGGCAAAAGGGCTTACCTGTACGTCCTTGCCTGCCCGCGGGTGGGGCGTCCGATCGGACCCCCCCCCGGTGCCAGCGGCGGTCGGATCGAGGTCAGGGTCAATCAAAGGTGAGGGGGAGGCCACTCATTCGTGGCTCCCCCCTCGCGATCACTCCTGGCCAATGACAAGCTTCCTCGGCTTCTGTGAATGTAAACAGAAGCGGAGGAAGTGATGTCATCTCAAGTCTTTTCGTCCGGCGCAGAGGAAAGAAGACATCCAAGTAAGTGCACCAACACTACACTAACAGTAGAACACGCAGGCACACTTGTCACCCCCCTGTCACCCCCCAGTCACCCCCTGATCACCCCCCTGTACCCCCTGTCACTCTGACACCAATAGCAGGTTTTTTTTTTTTCTGATTTATTGCATTGGTGTCAGTTTGTGTCAGTTACAAGTGTTAGGGCAGTTAGGTTAGCCCCCTTTAGGTCTAGGGTACCCCCCTTTAGGTCCAGAGTACCCCCCTAACCCCCCTATTAAAGTTTTAACCCCGTGATCACCCCCCCGTCGCCAGTGTCACTAAGCGATCGTTTTTCTGATCGCTGTATTAGTGACACAGGTGACGCTAGTTAGGGAGGTAAGTATATAGGTTTGCTGTCAGTGTTTTATAGCGACAGGGACCCCCATATACTACCTACTAAAGGTTTTAACCCCTTGATTGCCCCCTAGTTAACCCTTTCACCAGTGATCACCATATAATTGTTACGGGTGACGCTGGTTAGTTGGTTTGTTTTTTGTAGTTTATTGTAGTTTATTACAGTTTTAGGGCACCCGCCGTTTATTACCTTATAAAGGTTTAACCCCCTAATTGCCCGGCGGTGATAGAAGTTAAGTTTTTAGGATCAGATAAGGTCTGCGTCGCCCCAGGCAGCGTCAGGTTAGCGCCAGTACCGCTAACACCCGCGCACGCAGCATACACCTCCCTTAGTGCTATAGTATCCGAACGGATCGATATCTGATCCGATCAGATCTATACTCCCCAGCAGTTTAGGGTCCCCCAAAAAAACGCAGTGTTAGCGGGATCAGCCCAGATACCTGCTAGCACCTGCGTTTTGCTCCTCGGCCCAGCCCAGCCCAGCCCCCCCAAGTGCAGTATCGATCGATAACTGTCACAAAACACTAAGCACACATAACTGCAGCGTTCGCAGAGTCAGGCCTGATCCCTGCGATCGCTAACAGTTTTTTGGTAGCGCTTTGAATCAGTCGCTGACAGTCAGGAGCTTTTTTGCCTGTGAGTCTCACTAGTGTACCCCTAAATTTAGAGCCCAAAATGGCAAATCGAAGGTACACTAGTGAAGAGGCCTACACGTTTCTGAGCATGACAGATAGTGAAGAGGAAGTCACTCATCTGTCAAGTTCAAGCTCAGAATACGAACCTGTAGAGGACAGCGGCTCCATGACAGATAGCTCTGACGACGGAGTTGTGGTCCCTTCTAGGGTCAGGCGTACCAGACCCCGAACTTCTTCTTCTGTCCTTGAAGTGCAAGAACCGCAGGGCTCTCGTATGGAGCAGAGAAGTACTAGTGCCGCTACTCCTTCTGGTGAACTGGCAAGCACCAGCGGCCTAGTACACCCTGGTCGTACATCCAGCACTGCAGTATCACGTGGTGACGTGGCGAGTCCCATAAGTGCAGTTCAAGCTGGCGAGGTGGCAAGCACAACTAGTGTCCCGCTGCCACCAAGAAGACAAAGACAGGCCCGTCGTGCCCATAGTGCCCTTCCTGCTGCATTCACCAATCCGAATTGGGTACCCACCACTTCTGCAGCACCCGTACTTCCCCCTTTCACTGGCCAACCCGGAATTCAGGTGGAAACAGTTGACTTTATGCCACTGGATTTTTATTCACTGTTTTTCACCGAAGATCTCTATAGATCTATTGTGGACCAAAGCAATTTGTACGCTGGTCAACACATCGCCGCTAATCCCCAGTCCTCCCTTGCCAGAGATTGGAGACCAATTACGGTCTCCGAATTTAAGATCTTTCTGGGCCTTTCCCTCAACATGGGCATAACCAAAAAGAGAGAGTTGCGGTCATATTGGTCCACTGACCCAATTCACCATATGCCCGTGTTCTCTGCTTCAATGGCCAGGGCACGATACGAGCAGATTTTGCGGTTCATGCACTTCAACGACAATGAACTCTGTCATCCTCGTGGAGACCCTGCATACGATCGGCTCTACAAAATTCGGCCCCTCGTAAACCACTTCAACCAACGTTTTGCAGACTTGTTTACTCCCCATCAAGTTGTCTGCGTTGATGAGTCTATGATTAAGTTTTCTGGCCGCTTGTCCTTCAAACAGTACCTTCCCAGCAAGCGTGCCAGATACGGGGTCAAGATGTATAAGCTCTGTGACAGGGCCACAGGCTATACATGTAGATTTATGGTTTACGAAGGCAAAGATAGTCACGTAGAGCCGATAAACTGTCCTGACTAGATAGGAAGCGCTGGCAAGATAGTGTGGGACTTGGTGTCACCCCTATTCGGAAAGGGGTACCACTTGTACGTGGACAATTATTATACGAGCGTGCCACTTTTTAGTCACTTGTTTGATCAGCAGATTGGAGCATGTGGCACCGTGCGACCTAATCGCCGGGGCTTTCCCCAGCGGCTTGTAGAGTCCCGTCTTAGGCTGGGGGAGAGAGCCTGCTTGAAGTATAATAATTTGCTCGCTATGAAGTGGAGGGATAAGAAGAATGTTTTCGTTCTCACCTCCCTTCATGCAGACACGACGACCCAAATTACTACGGCGACTGGTGTTGTGGAGAAACCCCTCTGTGTCCACGAATACAACCTTAATATGGGAGGGGTGGACCTCAACGACCAGTTGTTGGCGCCGTACCTAATTGCCCGTAAGGCCAGACGCTGGTACAAAAAAGTGTCTGTTTATTTATTTCAATTGGCTTTGCTGAACGCTCATGTGCTATACAGAGCTTCAGGACGGACTGGATCCTTCCTTAAATTCCAGGAAGAGATCGTCAGAGCCCTTCTGTTTCCAGACGGTGCTCCACCTCACCTTCCCAATCCAAATGCAGTAGGCCGGCTGCATGAGAGGCATTTTCCTTATGTCCTCCAGAGTACCTCTACCCAACGAGCCCCCCAAAGAAAATGTCGTGTCTGCAGAAAGCGCGGATTTAGGCGTGACACCCGGTATTATTGTCCCTCCTGTCCTGGCAATCCTGGTCTTTGCATTGGTGAATGTTTTGAATGCTACCATACACTAGTTGAGTATTAGCGTAGGGTACAGCACTGCACAGACTAGGACACACTTCCACAGGGTCTCCCAAGATGCCATCGCATTTTGAGAGACCCAAACCTGGAACCGTTACAGTTTTAAAAGTTACAGTTATAAAAAAAAAAAAAAGTAAAAAAAAAAAAAAGTAAAAAAAAAATACACAAAAAAATATAAAATAAAAAAAACAAAAATAGTTGTCGTTTTATTGTTCTCTCTCTCTATTTTCTCTCTATTGTTCTGCTTTTTTTTACTGTATTCTATTCTGCAATGTTTTATTGTTATGTTTTATCATGTTTGCTTTTCAGATATGTAATTTTTTTATAGTTTACTGTGTTTTAAACATTTTTTTGTTTTCAGGTACGCCATTCAGCTGCAGCGCGGATTTATTTATCTTGACAGCAACAGCGTTTGCTCCCACGATACATAAAGCCGTGACTCCAGCGCTGTCGGAGGTGATTTCACCACCACAGTTACATACTTCAGCATATATGCCGAAGCGTGGGGGCAGAAGTGGGTGGAGGAGCGATTTGCTCCTGCCTTTTGCGGGAGGATGCCCCCATGCTTCGGCATATATATATTTTAGGTAGGCACAGGTTGCGTTAAATGTTTTATTTTTTACTATGTTTTTTTTTTGTATTTGCTTTGCAGGTATGGTAAGTATTACTGTTATACTGTAATGTTACTTTGTTTTTTGTTAACCATCATTTGCTTAGCAGGTACGCCATTCAGTTGCAGCGCGGATTTATTTATCTTGACAGCAACAGTGTTTGCTCCCACGATACATAAAGCCGTGACTCCAGCGCTGTCGGAGGTGATTTCACCACCACAGTTACATACTTCAGCATATATGCCGAAGCGTGGGGGCAGCAGTGGGTGGAGGAGCAATTTGCTTCTGCCTTTTGCGGGAGGATGCCCCCATGCTTCGGCATATATAAATGGTGCATGTATGCCCATCATTAGAAGTGGGTGGATGAAGGGAGGTATTCTAATGGTGGGCATACCCACCGATCAATATATTTTTTTCGTTCAGCCCACAGGCTGCATGAAAAAAAAGTTTACAATATATGCCCAACAAGGACCAGCAACGTACTGGTATGTTGCTGGACTTTGAGTGGTTATACCAGAATGATGCCTGCAGGTTTAGGTATCATCTTGGTATCATTCTTTTCAGCCAGCGGTCGGCTTTCATGTAAAAGCAATGCTAGCGGCTAATTAGCCTCCAGACTGCTTTTACAAGCAGTGGGAGGAAATGCCCCCCCCCACCGTCTTCCATGTTTTTCTCTGGCTCTCCTGTCCCAACAGGGAACCTGAGAATGCAGCCGGTGATTCGGCCAGCTGACCATAGAGCTGATCAGAGACCAGAATGGCTCCAAACATCTCTATGGCCTAAGAATCCGGAAGCTACGAGCATTTCATGACTTAGATTTCGCCGGATGTAAACAGCGCCATTGGGAAATTGGGAAAGCATTTTATCACACCGATCTTGGTGTGGTCAGATGCTTTGAGGGCAGAGGAGAGATCTAGGGTCTAATAGACCCCAATTTTTTCAAAAAAGAGTACCTGTCACTACCTATTGCTATCATAGGGGATATTTACATTCCCTGAGATAACAATAAAAATGATTTAAAAAAAATAAAAATGAAAGGAACAGTTTAAAAATAAGATAAAAAATCAAAAAATTAATAAAAAAAAAAAAAAAGCACCCCTGTCCCCCCCTGCTCTCGCGCAAAGGCGAACGCAAGCGTCGGTCTGGCGTCAAATGTAAACAGCAATTGCACCATGCATGTGAGGTATCACCGCGAAGGTCAGATCGAGGGCAGTAATTTTAGCAGTAGACCTCCTCTGTAAATCTAAAGTGGTAACCTGTAAAGGCTTTAAAGGCTTTTAAAAATGTATTTAGTTTGTCGCCACTGCACGTTTGTGCGCAATTTTAAAACATGTCATGTTTGGTATCCATGTACTCGGCCTAAGATCATCTTTTTTATTTCATCAAACATTTGGGCAATATAGTGTGTTTTAGTGCATTAAAATTTTAAAAAGTGTGTTTTTTCCCCAAAAAATGCGTTTGAAAAATCGCTGCGCAAATACTGTGTGAAAAAAAAAAATGAAACACCCACCATTTTAATCTGTAGGGCATTTGCTTTAAAAAAATATATAATGTTTGGGGGTTCAAAGTAATTTTCTTGCAAAAAAAAATAATTTTTTCATGTAAACAAAAAGTGTCAGAAAGGGCTTTGTCTTCAAGTGGTTAGAAGAGTGGGTGATGTGTGACATAAGCTTCTAAATGTTGTGCATAAAATGCCAGGACAGTTCAAACCCCCCCCAAATGACCCCATTTTGGAAAGTAGACACCCCAAGCTATTTGCTGAGAGGCATGTCGAGTCCATGAAATATTTTATATTGTGACACAAGTTGCGGGAAAAAGACAAATTTTTTTTTTTTTTTTTGCACAAAGTTGTCACTAAATGATATATTGCTCAAACATGCCATGGGAATATGTGAAATTACACCCCAAAATACATTCTGTTGCCTCTCCTGAGTACGGGGATACCACATGTGTGAGACTTTTTGGGAGCCTAGCCGCGTACGGGACCCCGAAAACCAAGCACCGCCTTCAGGCTTTCTAAGGGCGTAAATTTTTGATTTCACTCTTCACTACCTATCACAGTTTCGGAGGCCATGTAATGCCCAGATGGCACAAACCCCCCCCAAATTACCCCATTTTGGAAAATAGACACCCAAAGCTATTTGCTGAGAGGTATAGTGAGTATTTTGCAGACCTCACTTTTTGTCACAAACTTTTGAAAATTGAAAAAAGAAAAAAAAAAATACGTTTTTCTTGTCTTTCTTCATTTTCAAAAACAAATGAGAGCTGAAAAATACTCACCATGCCTCTCAGCAAATAGCTTGGGGTGTCTACTTTCCAAAATGGGGTCATTTTGGGGCGGTTTTGTGCTATCTTGGCATTTTATGGCCTTCAAAACTGTGATGGGTAGTAAGGAGTAAAATCAAAAATTAACGCTCTTAGAAATCCTGAAGGTGGTGATTGGATTTCGGGGCCCCGTATGAAGCTAGGCTCCCAAAAAGTGCCACTCATGTGGTATCCCCGTACTCAGGAGAAGCAGCAGAATGTATTTTGGGGTGTAATTCCACATATGCCCATGGCATGTTTGAGCAATATATCATTTAGTGACAACTTTGTGCAAAAAAAAAAAAAAAAAAATTGTCACTTTCCCGCAACTTGTGTCAAAATATAAAATATTCCATGTACTCATCATGCCTCTCAGCAAATAGCTTGGGGTGTCTTCTTTCCAAAATGGGGTCATTTGGGGGGGTTTGTGCCATCTTGGCATTTTATGGCCTTCAAAACTGTGATAGGTAGTGAGGAGTAAAATCAAAAATGTATGCCCTTTGAAATCCTGAAGGCGGTGCTTGGTTTTCGGGGCCCCGTACGCGGCTAGGCTCCCAAAAAGTCCCACACATTTGGTATCCCCGTACTCAGGAGAAGCAGCTGAATGTATTTTGGGGTGCAATTCCACATATGCCCATGGCCTGTGTGAGCAATATATCATTTAGTGACAACTTTTTGTAATTTTTTTTTTTTTTTTTGTCATTATTCAATCACTTGGGACAAAAAAAATAAATATTCAATGGGTTCAACATGCTTCTCAGCAATTTCCTTGGGGTGTCTACTTTCCAAAATGGGGTCATTTGTGGGGGTTTTGTACTGCTCTGCCATTTTAGCACCTCATGAAATGACATAGACAGTCATAAACTAAAAGCTGTGTAAATTCCAGAAAATGTACCCTAGTTTGTAGGCGCTATAACTTTTGCGCAAACCAATAAATATACGCTTATTGACATTTTTTTTACCAAAGACATGTGGCCGAATACATTTTGGCCTAAACGTATGACTAAAATTGATTTTGATGGATTTTTTTTATAACAAAAAGTAGAAAATATCATTTTTTTTCAAAATTTTCGGTCTTTTTCCGTTTATAGCGCAAAAAATAAAAGCGGCAGAGGTGATCAAATACCATCAAAATAAAGCTCTATTTGTGGGAAGAAAAGGACGCAAATTTCGTTTGGGTACAGCATTGCATGACCGCGCAATTAGCAGTTAAAGCGACGCAGTGCCAAATTGTAAAAAGTGCTCTGGTCAGGAAGGGGTAAATCCTTCCGGGGCTGAAGTGGTTAAGGGCTGTTATCTCAGAAGTGCAATATTGTGTTTGACAGTCAATATCATCTACCCTCAATTCCAGTTCAGCTGTTCTCTGACCAATTTCTTTAATTTCCTTAGTTAATTTATCTGTGATATGGTCAGAAGTCTGTTTCAATGCTTTCTGTAACATCGCTTCAAATGTAGCAAACATATCTGTTTGTGATACATTTTGAGCTGGAATAGTAACAATGTCAAGATTTGTTTTGTCAGCCTGTGTTTTTTGTCTGGGAGGCTGTGGTTTCCCAGCCTGTGAAGCGCTGTGCTGTGAGGAGATAGATGACGCCGCCATATTAGCCGCCAGTCTGAGAGCCGCCTCAGATTTGTAATTGGCTTTTATTTTGCTTTTTGGTCCTTTCAGGACCATAATTTATGTTTAGTAAGGCGCTGGGGAGGTTTACCTACAATTTTGTGGTATTTTGTAAGCCGCTGGGACCTGTAGTTCTCCGGTCCGAATTCCCGTGGAGCGGAGCTCTAAGGCGGCATTACCGTTCCCTCAGGCATCCGCGCATGCGCCCTCCTCACTTCCAGTCTCAGGCTCTGATCTCCACTGGTATGGTCTCCCGCTGGCAGGTAAATATAAAGACAGAGGTTTTTCTCTTACTCCTTTGGTGCCAAGAGAAAGAACTTTCCCAGGCAGTTTAATAAAAATCATCTCCCTATTCCTCCTTGTGGATCTGACCTCTCTCCCTCTCTCTTTCTTTCCTTTTTATTCTCATTCTCTCTCTCTCTCTCTCTCTCTCTCTCTCTCTCTCTCTCTCTCTCTCTCTCTCTAAGAGTAAACATATATTTATTTAAAAGCTATCATTTTATTTGTAGAAAAAAAGTTATTTGACATGCACAGACAATCAAATCATAGAGATGTAAAAATGGGGTCCAGTGTTGCTCATAACAAATTCACATAATTTTACTGTTAAGATCCACAGGCAGAGGTTGCATAAGGCCCCTTTCACACTTGTGCGACTTTTCCTGCGACTTTGGACATCAGAGTCGCATGGCAAGTCCTACCCCATGATTCCCAATGGTAACCATTCATATCTGTGTGACTTCAAGTCACACCAACTTCAAAGTAGTCCCTGTACTACTCTGGTCTGACTTTGATGCGAGTTGAGGTCCATAGACCTCAAGTTTACATTCCCTGAAATCGCAACAAAATTGCGGCCATAAAATCACAGCAAAATCAGGCAACTTTCAAGTTGCAGCAGTGTGAAAGGGGCCTAAGCAAATCCAATGATTTTCAGAGTCCTGAGACTCCTTCCTCAGGAAGTGGAGGTTAACAGCACATGGATCTTAACAGTAACATTATGTGACTTTGTTATGAACAGCACTGTACCCCATTTTTACTGTGCCCCATTTTTACTATGTACAACTTTACATTATAGCTTTTATATAAATATATGTTTTCTCTTCGAGCCTTTAAAGTCCCATTTTAGCAGGGGGGGGAATTATTTTTCTATATTAACCAAGGGATGAGGCCATATAAAGCAGAATAAATCTTCCAATTCTTGATATAAATGTTATAAATTGAGTTGCAGTTCATTGAGTAAAATAAGTGTTTAATCCTCTACCAATCAACAATAATTCTGGCTCCCACAGACTGGCTACAGTATGTGCTCTTGTGGTACACAGATTAGCCCTGTTGATTTAAGAAGGTGCTCCTAACGACAACTCGTTATGTGTATAGAAGACACCTGTCCACGGAATCTCTTTCTTTCATTCAAATCTCACTATCATGGGCAAGACCAAAGAGCTGTCAAAGGACGTCAGGGACAAGATTGTAGATCTGCACAAGTCTGGAATGGGCTACAAGACCATCAGAAAGAAGCTTGGTGAGAAGGAGACAACTGTTGGAGCTATTATTTGCAAATAGAAGAAATACAAAATAACCATTAATCTCCCTTGGTCTGGAGCTCCATGCAAGACTTCGCCTCATGGGGTAAGGATGATCATGAGAAAAATGAGGGATCAGCCCAGAACTACACAGGAGGAGCTTGTGAATGATGTCAAGCAGTGGCGCTGGTAGGGGGTGGCTTCTGGAGCTATAGGCCCGAATCTAGAGCCCATAGCCCTGAGTCTCTGCAGGGGTCCCCAACCACAGAGCCGCGGCTTCTCTGCAGCTGGGCAGCGAGTGCAGCGGGACGCATGACAGAGTTGGAGAGCCGGCAGAATGGAAGAGCTGGAGAGCCAGCCGGTGGGCAGCATGACAGAGTCGGCGGGCAGCACCGGAGAGCCAGCTGGCCGTTTGGCGGGCAAGAGAGCAGAGAGATGACATCATCTCTCACCGCCCGCCCTGCATCACTGCTGTTCTGCTCTCACTGTGCAGCTGCGGGCAGCAGAGAAATTACATCATCTCTCACTGCCTGCCCTCTCTCTGGGGACCCTGATGTAAGGGGGGGCTCTCTGGGGACCCTGTTTTAAGGGGGGCTCTCTGGGGACCCTGATGTAAGAGAAGGCTCTCTGGGGACCCTGATGTAAGAGGAGGCTCTCAGGGGACCCTGATGTAAGAGGATGCTCTCTGGGCACCCTGATGTAAGAGGAGGCTCTCTGGGGACCCTGATGTAATGAGGGGGGTGCTCCCTGGGGACCCTGATGTAATGAGGGGGGTGCTCCCTGGGGACCCTGATGTAAGGGGGGGCTCTCTGGGGACCCTGATGTAAGAGGAGGCTCTCTGGGGACCCTGATGTAAGAGGAGGCTCTCTGGGGACCCTGATGTAAGAGGAGGCTCTCTGGGGACCCTGATGTAAGGGGGGGCTCCCTGGGGACCCTGATGTAATAATAATAAATAATATATATAATGTAATATTAATATATACATATAAATACACACACACACACATATTATATATCTGTGTATGCCAGCCCAAGCGTATGACTTTCTTTACTTTGCATTCAGAACTCATCAATGCGATTCCGGATAATCCAGAAATTGGAGACTTCTACATGCTGCCCAAGATTCACAAGACAGGAAATCCAGGCAGACCCATTATAACAGGTATGAATACACTTATCAAACATATCTCAGGAAACATGTTAATACCTTTAGTCATGAACTCTGCAAGTTATCTGCAAGACGCCACTGATTTTCCGAACAAGCTTAACAATATACAACAATTACCACCAAATACACTTCTAGTCACTATGGATGTAGAATCTCTGTACAGTAACATCCCTCACAAGGATGGGTTGACAGCATGTCACAGATTCTTATCATCCTCATCAAACCACAAATACCCTGCTGAGAATGTGACACAGCTCACCGAATTCATTCTTACACACAACTAATTCAATTTCAATAATGATATCTCTCTCCAGTGTATGGGTACTGCTATGGGAAGCAAAATGGCACCCTAATATGCAAACTTATTTATGGCTGTCCTGGAGGACACATTTCTGAACAGCATACAACAAAAGCCATACAGATATTATCGCTATATTGATTATATCTTCATGATATGGACTGAAGGTGAAGTAAATCTAAACCACTTCTTCTCATTGATCAACACTTTTCACCCATCTATCAAGCTAAAAATTGATTATTCGAACACACATGTCAACTTCCTAGACACCACAGTATACATCAGGGATGACAAGCTTCACACTCCAGTATACAGAAAACGGACTGACCGATGCAGCTATCTTCATAGTTCCAGTTTTCACCCCAAACACACTAAACGGGCCATCATACACAGCCAGGCCATCAGATACCAACGAATTTGTTTAGACCCAGAAGACAGAGATAAAACATCTCAGAACACTGGCAGGCTCCTTCCATAAGAAAGGTTACAAAGACAAAACCATCAACAGCATAGACACAGCCTTGAAAACCCGAAGAGAAAATCTCCTCCAATACACAGAGAAAAAAAAACAAATAACTGAGTACCTCTAGTCACCACATACAACCCAACACTAGAAGGGATCAAAAAGATAATCAAAGATTTACAACCCATTATAACAGATGAAAGATGAAACTCTGAAAGGAATATTCCAACAACCCCCATTATTGGCTTTCAGACAACCACCCAACCTCAGACACAAATTAATCAGCAGGAAACTTAACACTGATTATGAAGTCACAAATAATGGAAGTGTCACACACACAAATGGTCCAAACACACACAACAAACTAAGTTTATCGCTGCCCAATTATACCTACTCCAACAGTAAACAGTCTGTATGTATATTCCTCGCGTAAGGTGTTGCAGCTCTCCCAAAAGTCCACTGGGTGGTAGACATGATTCTGAAAATATATAAAGACAAGAGAGCGCACACCAGCCCTAGTGTGTTATCGTTTAATAGATGAAGATAAGTGTATAAAAAAACAAGGGTTGCACTCACAAACATCCAGCGTTAAATGGCATAAATAGCTCCATAATAGCCTCCTCCCCTGGTCTGTAGGGATCAGTTAGCTCACAGCAACTAGCAGCGTGGTAAAGTATTCCAGTAAGCACAGACCGCCGGCTTCCTTGTAACACACACCGCCCAAAGCACTCGCACGGACCAGCTGGCGCTGCCTGACGTCACTCGTGGCTGGGGAGGGGATGCACAGTGATGCTGTTGCTATATAACCCCTCCATCTTGTAGATACCTCTTGCTGTGTACTCCGTGCTCCTGGTCTGTTATGATGCCATTGGTTCATAGATAGGAGGGGCGGGGGGTTTGAGCAAATATTATCACTAGAGGAGATGAGGGCGTTACCTGAAGAAGGAGGCCACGCTCCTACGAAACATGTTGTCCTAGCAATTGCATGAAGCTTACGACAGGAGTCAGCTGCATCACTGTGCATCCCCTCCCCGGCCACGAGTGACGTCAGGCAGTTCCGGCTGGTCTATGCGAGTGCTTTGGGCAGTGTGTGTTACAAGGGAGCAGGTGGTCTGTGCTTACTGAAATACTTTACCACGCTGCTAGTTGCTGTGAGCTAACTGATCCCTACAGACCAGGAGAGGAGGCTATTATGGAGCTGTTTATGCCATTTAACGCTGGATGTTTGTGAGTGCAACCCTAGTTTTTTATACACTTATCTTCATCTATTAAACGATAATACACTAGGGCTGGCGTGCGCTCTCTTGTCTTTATATATTTACAGACACACACAAATGGGACCTTCAATATCATGGGATCTTACAGCTGTACCTCCAGTGATGTTGTGTACCTCATCCAATGCAAAAGGTGCAGCAAAGCATCTTATGTTGGTGAAACAGGACAGAGGTTGCAAGTGAGGATGAATTTGCACAGACATACCATCAAGGAACATAAAGAAGACAGTTTATGCACACCTGTGGGACATCATTTCTCACAGCTGGACCACACTATAGAAGACCTCAATGTTTTAGTTCTTAAAGGGAATTTGAGAACTATCCAGGACAGGAAAACGTTTGAACTAAGAATGATAATTCTTTTTGATACAAAAAATAATGGCCTAAATTTAGATATTGGTTTCCTTACCCATTATACTAAAGTTTTACGACCCCCTCTGTGACTAGCACCACCACCCCCCCGCCCTCCAGTCTATAGCTCTCCCTCTGTCTTATATCACTAACTCTGCTGCTATCTTTATTACCATTAATTTGTATGTGTTTGTTTTTCTTTCCTTTTCTTTTTTTTTAACATTCTGATAAAAAATTTGTGAATCAGTACTGCTTGGACCTTGAAGAAGGGGACATAGCACGAAAGTTTGTCCTGAAAAATTGTATGTTAGTGCAAATAAAAAAAGTATCACGGACAGTACTCAATTTTCTCTATGTACTTCGCTGCTATGGGCTCTAGCCTCAGATCTTTTGTAGACCTAGCAACAACCCTGATCTAAAGTTTGGACCACAGTCACAAAACAAACCATTGATAACACAATACTCTGACAGGGATTGAAATCCTGCAGCACCCGCAAGGTCCCTCTCCTCAAGAAGGCACATGTACAGGCCCATCTGAAGTTTGCCAATGAAATGATTCCAAGAAGGTTTGGGAGAAAGTGCTGTGGTCAGATTAGACCAAAATTGAGCTCTTTGGCATGACTCGCCGTGTTTGGAGGAAGAAAAATGCTGACTATGACCCTAAGAACACCATCCCTACAGTCAAGCACAAAGGTGGAAACATTATGCTATGGGGCGGTATAAGTCGACTTTGCTGCATTGAGGGCCAATGGACGGGGCCATGTATTTCAAAATCTTGGATGAGAACCTTCTCCCCTCTGAACACTGAAGGTGGGTCGTGGATGGGTCTTCAAACATGACACTGACCCAAAACATACTGCCAATACAGATGGGCCGATCACCCCCCTGTTTGGTTTGCAGCAGAACTCCTGAACAGGGGAAAAGTTCTGCATCAAACCGCAAACTCCATTGAAGTCTATGGGAGCCAAACATGAGAAATCACAAGTGCCCATTTTGAAGGCTTATATGTAAGTAATAGGCCATAAAAGGGGTATGGAGGTCCGGGTACTGCCCTGGTGGACATGTATCAATGCAAAACATTTTTTTTTAAAACGATCATTGTTAAAGGAGCAGTGATTTTAATTATGCTTAAAGAGGAACTGCAGTCTGCTCACATCATTTGTAATACAAAAATCTTTGCCATTCTGAAGCTGTCCTCCAACCACTTTGCATATTATTTTATATATACTGTGATTCTGTACTTGCCAAATATGCTGCAGAAATCTCCCTCCACGGAGTCTGGCTGAAATCATTTTAACTGTGGGCAGCTGAAGCTGCTGCCTGTTCACTTCCTGGATTTACACAGACACAAAGAGGCACACCTCAAGCTCTGCAGCTCGCATTGGCCCTCTTATGACTCATCCCCCCTCCCTTCCTGGCAAACTCTCACGAGAGTGAGAGAGAGAGCTGTGCATGATGCCATAAGCCTAGGCTTTTTTCAGACAAGAAACAGGAAGTGGGTTGTATAAGGTATTTACTGGCAGAAAAAAAAATGTTTTACTTTCCAAAGTTAAAACAACAAGGGCAAAGGATTTAATAGATGGAAAGATGAAAAAATGAGTGCAACAATAAAAATTAAAAATTCCTTTAAATATAGTGCCTGGGGGGGTCCCCTTAGTCTGTCGGGAAAGTGGCACATCTGTAGCATGTATAGAACATGCTGCAGCAAAAATTAAATTTCTAAAGAAAAAAAAATGAGTTAAATCACATTTAAAATGAATTATGGTTACAATTGCCGGTGTTTCATCAGATTCGGCGACCTGTCAGAATTTGTGACATTCCGTCGCCGCCATCTTGCTACACCCTGTACTCGTCCACAGTCAGACGGATTAAAAAACACTGAATGTCACTATATAAGCTCCGTTTAGTGGTTAAAATGCCAGACTCTGGTGGGTGTTCGCTTGCCACTGTCTCACTGTATCCTTACTGTAGGCGAGTGTGGGGTGTAGCAAGATGGCGGCGATGGAACATCACTTCTGTTTCAAAATTTGACGGGTCCCCTAATCTGATGAAACACTGGCACCCAGCTATTTAAAAGAAATTAAGAAAAAAATGGGGTCTGGTATGGGTTTTAAGGGAACCCCTTACCAAAATTCATACCAGACCCTTATCCAAGCACGCAGCCTGGCAGGTCAGGAAACGGGGCATGAGTGTGCGCCCCCCCTCTTGAACCATACCAGGCCACATACCCTCAACATGGGTTTTTTTTTGGGCGAGAGGGGCTTTCCCCCCCACCCCAAAGCACCATGTCCCCATGTTAATGGGGACAAGGGTCTCTTGCCCACAACCCTGGGCTTTGATTGTGGGGGTCTGAGGGCAGGGGGCTTATTAAAATCTGGAAGCCCCTTTAAGAAGGAGGCTCCCAGATCCTGTCCCCCTATGTGAATGAGTATGGGGTAAATAGTACCGCTACCCATTCACCAAAAAAGTGTCAAAAAATAATAAAACACAGAGGCAGTTTTTGACAATACCTTTATTAAAAAAAAAAAAAAAAAAGTGTCCCCCCTGATGTAGATCCATCGTCAATCACGACGCTGCCCAAAAAAAAAAGCTATGCACTCATTGATGGCTGACCACTAAATGCCTTCTCTGCCATTTAACAGTTCTTATATTGGCATCAGATGGCGTCGCCAGGTGGCCCTGCCCCCTTGTGACTTTACGGACCGGTGCACCCATCTCCCTTGTTGAGGGATTGTGGCCTCGTATGTGACCTGCCAGGCTGCATCATGGATAAGGGTCTAGTATGGACTGGGAGGGATCCCACACCTTTTTTTTAAATTATTTTTTACCAGCAAATTTTTTTTTTTCTGTTCAGTTGTCAGCGGGTAAGCCCATTGACAGCTGATGACTCATCGGTTGTTAAGGATGCCATGGCCAGCTTCCCTGCCCCGCTCCTTACAGCCAGCTCTTACTGCACCCTGATTAGGAACAGAATGCACTGTGCAGTACGCAGTGCGTTGCAGGGCGATTGGCTGGGCGAACACCTGTAAATTTGGGTGTTCCCCGAACGAAGCAAAGAGCCAATGTTCAGTTCCAACTCATGCTCGGGCCGAACCGCTCGCCCAACCTTAACTGCCAAGGCAACAAAGGAGTGGCTCAAGGAGATGCTTATTAAGGTCATGGAGTGGCTTAGCCAGTCTCCAGACCTTAATCCTATTGAACATTTATGGAGGGAGCTGAAACGTCGAATGGCCAAGCGACAGCCAAGAAACCTTAAAGCGAAGTTCCGTCCGCCCTTTTAAAAATGAACAGACAGCAGTAGGGATGAGCCGAACACCCCCCGGTTCGGTTTGCACCAGAACCTGCGAACGGACCGAAAATTGGCACGAACGTTAGAACCCCATTGACGTCTATGGGACTAGAACGTTCTAAATCAAAAGTGCTCATTTTAAAGGGTAATATGCATGGTATTGTCCTAAAAAGGGTTTGGGGACCCGGGTCCTGCCCCAGGGAACATGTATCAATGCAAAAAAAAGTTTTAAAAACGTCCGTTTTTTCGGAAGTAGTGATTTTATTGATGCTTAAAATAATTTTTAAAAAAAGTGAAATATTCATTTAAATATCGTACCTGAGGGATGCCTGTAAAGTGGCACGTGTTTCCCGTGCTTAGAACAGTCCCTGCACAAAATTACATTTTTAAAGGAATAAAAGTCATTTAAAACTGCTTGCGACTTTAATGTAATCTCCTGGCAATATGGATGAAAATCAGTGAGAGAAACGGCATGGGTACCCCCCAGTCCATTACCAGGCCCTTTGGGTCTTGTATGGATAATAAGGGGAACCCCGCACCCAAATTAAAAAAGGAAAGGTGTGGGGCCCCCAGGCCCTATATACTCTGAACAGCAGTATACAGGCGGTGCAAACAAGACAAGGACTGTAGGTTTGTTGTTAAGTAGAATCTGTTTGTAATTTTGAACTGGTACATTTTTAACGTGTTTAGCTCCAGCCAAAAAATCTATTTTAAGCTTTTTGGAAAACATAGGGAAGGGTTATCACCCCTGTGACATTTGTTTTGCTGTCTGTGCTCCTCTTCAGAAGATTTCACCTCACTTTTTGTCCTAATGACAAATGTTTTTTGAAAATTTGGGGTTTTTAGTGAAACAAGGATTGGTGATAAAGCATCAGTGTAAAGGAGAAAAGTTTTTCCCATATTAACTCTTACAGGAGAAACTTTCCCTTCCTAGTGGTAGATTTCATCTCACTTCCTGTTGTCTCCATTCGAGCGCAAGTAGGAGTCGTTTGTAAGTTGGATGTTTGAAAGTAGGGGCCTGCCCTATATACTCAGCAGAAATTTGGGCCTTAGGTGTTGTTGTGGCCACAACACTGTAAGCCCTCACAGGGCCCTGTTGTGAAACATTAGATCAAGAATTCTAATTACATGTCCCTGTTGAACAGGGGCTGAAAAATTGGTCCTTAGGCACTGGTGCTGGTGATACAACACTGCAACCCCTCACAGATACTCTAGTTGGAGCGCAGGAACTAGCCCTGCTGCAAAGAATTGTATCGAAAATTGTAATTACACGCCCCTGTTTAACAGGGGCTGAAAAATTGGTCCTTAGGCACTGGTGCTGGTGATACAACACTGCAACCCCTCACAGATACTCTAGTTGGAGCACAGGAACTAGCCCTGCTGCAAAGAATTGCATCAAAAATTGTAATTACATGCCCCCGTTAAACAGGGGCTGAAAAATTGGGCCTTAGGCACTGGTAGCGGCGCCCAGAACCAAAAATTTTCTTACAAGCTATCAGCATGATCATTGAGGAGGAAGAGGATAATTATTAAGCATAACAGGATAGTCACTCGGCATCAGCATAGTCAGTCTTTGAAGGGATCTGACATTTCAAAAAAAATTATTTGGTTACATCAGCATCAGCTGCTTGGTAGCTGGTGGTGATCCAAGACTGATTCATTTTTATGAAGGTCAGTCAATCGACCGAGTCGGTGGACAGATGCACCCTGTGATCGGTTACAAAGCCTCCAGCAGCACTGAATGTGTGTTACGAAAGAACGCTGGATGCAGGACAGGCCAGTAGCTCAATTGCATACTGTGCAAGCTCTGGCCAGTGATCCATCCTCAAGACCCAATAACCCAGAGGATTTTCGGTGGGAAAGGTGTCCAAGTCAGATCTTGCCCCTAGGTATTCCTGCACCATGTAAAACAGATGCTGGCGATGGTTGTTGAAACCGATCATACCTTGGGGCTGCGGACTAAAAAACGGTCTGAACGCATCGGTCAGATGGCCACCTTCTCCACCGCTCCTTCTTTGACTGACCGCAGCCTCAGCAACACATTGTCCAGAAACAGGAGTTTGTAACCTCCCAGTCTCTGGGAACGCGTTGCACAGACCAGTGACAGGACAGTGCATGCATCCCTGATCATGGCCCACTGGCGTGGGGAAAAAAACCTGACCCTGTCCTGGTGCCATAGCCGCACAGGTACTCATTGATAGCCCTCTGCTGCGTGTGCAGCCGCTGCAGCATGGCCAACGTTGAGTTCCACCTGGTGGGCATGTCACAGATTAGGCGGTTCTTGGGCAGGTTAAATTCCTTTTGGAGGTCTGCCAGCCGAGCACTGGCATTATATGACCGGCGGAAATGCACACAGACTTTCCTGGCCTGCCTCAGGACATCCTGTAAGCCCGGGTACCTGCCCAAGACCTGCTGCACCACCAAGTTAAGGACATGAGCCAAACAGGGCACATGGGTCATTTGTCCCTGTCGGAGGGCAGAGAGGAGGTTGGTGCCATTGTCGCAAACCACCATTTCTGCCCTAAGTTGGCGTGGCGTCAACCACCTCTGAACCTGCCCCTGCAGAGCTGACAGAACCTCTGCCCCAGTGTGGCTCCTGTCCCCCAAGCACACCAGCTCAAGCACTGCATGGCATCTTTTGGCCTGCGTACTTGCGTAGCCCCTTGAACGCCTATGGAGCACCGCTGGTTCCGAGGACAAAGCACAGGAAGAGGCCATGGAGTAAGAAGAAGAGGAGGGGGTGGAGGAGAGAGGTGTGTCAGAATCACTAGTAGTGGAATTTTGGAGGCGTGGTGGCGGAACAACCTCCAACACTACTGCACCTTATCCTGCATCCTTCCTAGCTGCCAGAAGAGTCACCCAATGCGCCGTGAAACTTGGGTAACATCCCTGTCCATACCTGCAGGACCATGAGTCAGCAGTAATATGCACCTTACCACTGACCGCCCTGTCCAGCGAGGCCAAGACATTGCCTTTCACATGCCGGTAGAGAGCCGGAATCACCTTCCATGAGAAAAAGTGGTGTTTGGGAACCTGCCACTGAGGAACCGCACATTCCACAAACTCACGGAAGGGGGCAGAGTCTACCAACTGGCAATTTTGCCAAGCTAGCATTCAACCGCTGGGCATGTGAATGGCTGGGAGCAAACTTCTTTTTGTGGTGCAGCAACTGAGGCAGGGAAATTTGCCTGGTACAATCTGACGTTGGTGTACCGATAGCAGATTGCCCGCAAGTACTTGGCTGTCACACACCTAATTCTACACCTTCATTCCTCTCAGTGCAGGTCTCAGAGAGGACTGAAGGTATAGTGGGGTTGGAGATCCCAGCTGATGAGGAGTAAGGAGAGGTCCTCTTTGTTTTTTGGTGTGGGTAAGCTTGCCAAAGAACTGCATGGCAGGTCAACATATGTCTGGTCAAGCATGTGGTGCCCAAGCGGGAGATGTTTTGGCCACATGAGATACGCTTGAGACATATGTTGCAAATAGCAGCAGTGCCATCTGATGCACTCATCTCAAAAAAGGCCCACACCAAAGAACTTTTGGAATAACGTGCAGAGACAGTAGCGCCCTGCACATGCGGAGCTCTGAGGTGTTGTGCAGTCAGTGTGCTACCCTTAGGCTGGCCCCTGGAGGGCATCCTGCCTCATTGGTGATGTGCCTCCTCCTCCTCCTCCTCTCTCCTATCAGGCACCCACGTTGAGTCAGTGACCTCATCATCCCCTCCCTCCTCATCACTGGAGCAAACCTGGCAGTATGCTGCAGCAGGGGGAACATGACTGCCAGATTGCTGTCCTTCTTGGGCACCCCCTCTGTCCGTGCTCACGTTACTGGCTTCATCTAGCTCAGTATCATCATCAGAGCCTTCTAAACGCTGTGGTCAAACAGTTCGAGGGACTCCTCAGGAGGACATGGTGGGGCTAGGGAAGGAGTCACTGATGCCATTGAGCCGAGGGAAGAGGCCGCGTTGGCAGCTGCTTTGCCAGACAAAATACCCTGAGCATGGGTGAGAGAGGATGAGGAGGATGAGGACGGCTTGGTCATCCACTCGACCAAGTCTTCCGCATGTTGCGGCTCAACACGACCAGCTGCCGAAAAAAAGGCCAAACGTGTCCCATGGCCACGTGCTAATGAGAATGCACCATGTCCACAACCAGCACTGTTGCCTCTAGACACAGAGCCTGCTTGCCCTCTTTTATTGGCTTATGACTGTCTGCCTCTCCTTGTTGGCCTTCCAGACATACTAAAGGCCTGCAGTGAGATGTAGCTGCACTAAGCTGGGATATATATATATATATATATATATATATATATATATATATATATATATATATATATATATATATATATATATATATATATTCATACTGCAGCTAGCAAAATCAACTGTCTGCCTGTAGTATTCTTAGTGTAACACCACCAATCTTCTACAGGTAGCTTTAGCTGAACACTGTGCAGAGGTCGCACTACACTAACTTGTAGCTTTAGCTGAACACTGTGCAGAGGTCGCACTACACTAACGTGTAAATAATGTAGCTGCTTGCGGTAGTGATAGGATCAGGAAAACAACACCAACCTTCTACAGGTAGCTTTAGCTAAACACTGTGCAGAGGTCACACTACACTAACTTGTAGCTTTAGCTGAACACTGTGCAGAGGTCACACTACACTAACTTGTAGCTTTAACTTGTAGCTTTAGGTGAACACTATGCAGAAGTCACACTACACTAACTTGTAGCTTTAGCAGAACACTGTGCAGAGGTCACACTACACTAACTTGTAGCCTTAGCTGAACACTGTGCAGAGGTTGCACTACACTAACTTATAGCTTTAGCTGAACACTGTGCATAGGTCGCACTATACTAACTTGTAACTTTAGCTGAACACTGTGCAGAGGTCGCATTACACTAACATGTAAATAATGTAGCTGCCTGCGGTAGTGATAGGATCAGGAAAACACCACCAGCCTTCTACAGGTAGCTTTAGCTGAACACTGTGCAGAGGTCGCATTACACTAACTTGTAGCTTTAGCTGAACACTGTGCAGAGGTCTCACTACACTAACTTGTAGCTTTAGCTGAACACTGTGCAGAGGTCACACTACACTAAAAAATGATGTAGCTGCCTGCGGTAGTGATAGATTCAGAAAAACACCACCAATCTTCTACAGGTAGTTTTAGCTGAACACTGTGCAGAAGTCACACTACACTAACTGTAAATACTGTAGCTAATAGGACTAATAGGATCAGAAGAACACCAGCAATTTTATTCAAATACTGTAACAACACCTGCCTGCCTGTCAGTAGGAACAGGAATAGATCTAGCTAAACTGAATACAGTGTATATATTTATATACAACACCTGGGATGCATATATATACACAATACACTGTAAGTGCAGCTAACTGACTGACTGTCCTGCCTAATCTATCTAACTTAAATCAAATGACACTGTCTCTCTGTCTCTGTCTCTCAACACCAGAACACACTACACAGGGCCGATGTGCAGGCGGCCTTATATAGTGTGGGGCGTGTACTAAACCTCCTGAGCCATAATTAGCCAAAGCCACCCTGGCTTTGGCCAATTACAGCTCTCTGTACAGACGGGGCTGTGATTGGCCAAGCATGCAGGTCATAGTGCATCCTTGGCCAATCATCAGCCAGCAATGCACTGCGATGCCGCAGTGAATTATGGGCCATGATGCACCACTCGAATTTGGCGCAAACGGCCCATATCGTTCGCAATTCGGCGAACGGTTGAACAGGCGATGTTTGAGTTGAACATGGGTTCGACTCGAACACTAAGCTCATACCTAGTCAGCAGCTACACATACTGTAGCTGCTGAATTTTAACATTAGGACACTTACCTGTCCTGGAGTCCAGCAATATCGGCACCGCAGCCGATATTTACATCAGCTGGTCAGGTGCTGCCACTGCCATTGCAGGTAAGGGAACGTGGCAGTGTAGCCTTTTGGCTTCACGGCCGCAGTCCCTACTGCGCATGAGCAAAGCGTGCTGCGCTCTCTCACTGGCCCGGCAGAAGGAGAGGGAGGAGGGCCGAGCTGCTAATGTAATTTGCCGCAGCCCGGTCTCCCAGAAGTGGGGACAGGGTACCTGTAAAAAATGGTACCCGCTCCCCCCCCTCCCAAATGTGGCACCAGAGGGGGGGAATCAGATAAGTGGAAGTTCTACTTTTGAGTGGAACGCTACCTTAAAGCGGGGTTCCACCCAAATTTTGAACAATATCTGTATGTATTCTCTTCCTTGCCTAGATGCTGACATGCTGTTTAAAAAAATTTAAATCGCCGTAATTACCTTTTATTTTTCTATTCTTCTTTGCACTTCCTGGTTCTCCTCCCGTGGGAGTAGGCGTGTTTCTAGCCTCTCCCAGACTCCGCACAGAATCCTGGGAGCTAGTCTCAGGCTTCCCAGGATGCCACTGAGCATGTGCGGGAAGGAGCAGTGAATGCTGGGAGCACAGCATTCACCACATCCAGGAAATAAATGCTTGTGGGCTTCAAATGCCCACAATGAAGATGGAAACCGCCTGCAGTGTATAATATAAGTTATTCTTTCCGACGAAATCTGACACAGGCGGACATATTACACACAATATGTGAGTATGTAATGCTGAGAAGAAAAGTTTGTGAATGAACTAAAAAAAAAAAAAAAACGATAGATAGGTGGACCCCCGCTTTAAGGATTTAGAGAAGATCTGTAAAGAAGTGTGGACCAAAATCCCTTCTGAGATGTGTGCAAACCTGTTCACCAACTACAAGAAATGTCTTACCCCCGTACTTGCCAACAAGGGTTTCTCCACCAAGTACTAAGCCATACTTTGCTTGGAGATCAAATACTTATTTTACTCACTGACATGTAACTCAATTTATAACATTTGTATCATGTGTTTTTTCTGGATTTTTGGTTGATATTCTGTATCTATCATTTAAAATACACTTACGATAAAAATGATAAACCCTTTATTTCTTTGTAAGTGGGCAAACTTACAAAATCTGCAGGGGAACAAATAATAATTTTACATTGCTACAACCTCTTGCAGCTGTACTGTAGAGCCTGACTGCTCACTGTAATCACTTTTTGTAGCTGCATTCTACAGCATGAATTAGTGTGACCACCCAGAGCCTGACTTCTCAGTGTATTCACCTTCTTGCAATGGTATTCTAGAGCCTGATTTCTCCATGTAATCACTTACTTGCAACCTTTTCTAGAGCATGAATTCCCCACATACCCTCAACATGGGGGTTTTTTGGGGCGAAAGGGGCTTTCCCACCCATTCCCACCCACCCCAAAGCACCTTGTCCCCATGTTAATAAGCACCTAATGCATAGGAGTATGAGTATAAACTCGTATTGTCAGCATGTCACAAATACATGATGGCACACTCTGACCCCTAGTGGATATTGTATGGATACTGCACACAAAGATAAACGTTAAAAAAAAAAACACGAGACTTCTTATCAATAAATCAAGCATTTTTATTGATTATTCAGTATAGCATAGTATATGGTTGTTTTAACAAACAGATAAAGATAATAAAGATTTTAAATTATTCAATTGCCTCAAGCTGCCATGGGATCTGTCCTACTGGAGACATAAAGTAGGACGCAAATTGATCCCTGACATGTGTACCTTGTCTGCTTACACGAACACCAGTCCAATGAGCTCTTTCCATGTTCTGATGTAATGGGTCCTCAAACTCAAATCCATCCCGCTGCCTTACAAAATTATACAAGGCACATGCAGCTTTAACAGCACAGACCACATTTTGCATGTTTAGAACAATGGGAGTGTGCAGGACCCACCATTTGTTTGCTAAAATGCCAAATGCACATTCGACAACTCAACATGCTCTTGTTAGCCGATAAATGAACACACTCTTCTGTACAGTTAGATTGTGCCCCGAATAAGGCCGTAGAAGATGCTCACTCAGAGCAAAGGCCTCATCCCCCACAAAAACACTGGGTAGGGGAGGGCCATTCGTGCCCAGGAGTGGACTGTTTTCCGGAAGGTCCAGACTATTGGTATGCAGCATGTGTCCAAAAGAAGAATTCACAAAAATAGTAGAGTCGGCACTGCTGCCATACGACCCAATATCTATAAAACGGAAGCAATAATTAGCATCAGCCACTGCCATTAAAACAAATTAAAAATGTTTCTTGTAGTTAAAATACTGGCTTCCGCTACCCATGGGCTTTATGATCTGAATATGTTTTCCATTGATCGCTCCAACGCAATTGGGGAAGTTGCAGCGTTGCCAGAAAACTTCAGAGATCTGTGACCATTCTTCTGTTGTAGGTTTGTTAAACACAATATCCTTCAACACATCCCAAATAGCAGAGCAGGTGTCACGGACTATGTAACTTGCTGTTGATTTTCCAACCCGAAAGGCATAGTGTAGACTTGTTATTGATTGTCCGGTTACTAGGTACCTACAATTTATTGGGTTCTTCATGCATCAGTCTTTAAAAATTACAAAAATAAGAAAAAAATTACCTCAGTGATGTGATGATTAGTCGTTCCACAGGGGGTATACTGTTACGGAAATATGTGTCCATTCATTGCAACCGACTACTGAGTAAACACAGTAACTCATCAAAGCTGTGAGCAAAGATAAGAAATGTGGGGTTTATTAGTGGACATGATAAGAAAGGAACAATGTCAAACATCATGATTCCAAATAAGTTTGACTAACCTTTTTATGGACATCCTAGTGTAGTCCAAAAATGTATCCTCATGATCACGTAGGTCACTGTACATGACCCAAAATTAGCCTCTCTCTTCTCAATCAGCAATTATGGGGTGGATCCAGTATCTGCGTGCCCTCTTCTTTCTCCTCTCTCTTTCATGCAGAAAATATGACGTAACAGTGGCTGCTGCCACAAAACACGCCGTCTCATCATCACTCATCTTTGCAGAGGACAATACAAACACATGGAGCAGGAAGCACAATGATGATCCGAAAGAAGAATATTCACCCAGGATGCAGATGAAAAAATCTAAAAACATAGCAACAAATGATGAAACAGATGATCATTTTTCCTATTGGCTAAAAAAAACCACCAAAGCTCAAAAACGCCAGAAAACGCTGCATGCAAAGGCGCAATTACGCACAAATACAGGCGACAAAACGCGCAACAAAACGCCGTAAAAAATGCTCAAAAACGCTACGCTCAGGTGTGAATGGGGCCTTAGGGACGGGACAAGGTAGGGCGGGTGCTCTGTAGCTGCAGCTGGCTCTCTATATTCGTGCGTGTCAGCAGCGTTGCTCCTCTGTGTTATTCAGCTCACAGTCGGGCTCTTTACTTCCACCTCTGGTTGCTTCCTGCATGTGCACCCCTCGTGTGTACTATATTTTGGATTGCAGCTCCTCTCGTGTCTCACAGGGACATGTAGAAACAGGATCTGGGACTAGGAAGACCACCTTACAAGTGAGGGCTGTGAGTACAAGTGAAGGTATGAGGCTGTTTGTGTACGGGGGGGGGGGGAGTGTCAGCTGAGTGTGTACAGGTAGGTATGTGTGTTGGGGGGGCAGCTGAGTGTGTACAGGTGTGTGTGTGTGGGGGGGGGTTGGAGAGCTGAGTGTGTACAGGTGTGTGTGTGTGTTGGGGGGGTGGGGAGCTGAGTGTGTACAGGTATGTGTGTGGTTGAGGGGGGCAGCTGAGTGTGTTAAGGTGTGTGGGGGGCAGCTGAGTGTGTACAGGTGTGTGGGGGGCAGCTGAGTGTGTACAGGTGTGTGTGTGTGTGGGGGGGCAGCTGAGTGTGTACAGGTGTGTGTGTGTCTGGGGGGGAGATGTGTGTATGAGGGTGTAGAGGTATGTGTGTGGGGGGGGCAGCTAAGTGTGTACAGGTGTATGTGTGTGGGGGGGGGCTGAGTGTGTACGTGTGTGTGTGGGGGCAGCTGAGTGCGTACAGGTGTGTGTGTGGGGGGGCAGCTGAGTGTGTACAGGTGTGTATGTGTGTGGGGAGGAGCTGAGTGTGTACAGGCGTGTGTGTGTGTGGGGGGGCATCTCAGTGTGTACAGGTGTGTGTGTGTGTGTGTGTGTGTGTGTAGGGGGAAGTTGAGTGTGTACAGTTGTGTGTGTGGTTGAGGGGGGCAGCTGAGTGTGTTAAGGTGTGTGGGGGCAGCTGAGTGTGTACAGGTGTGTGTGTGGGGGGGGCAGCTGAGTGTGTACAGATGTGTGTGTGTGGGGGGGGCAGCTGAGTGTGTACAGGTGTGTGTGTGTCTGGGGGGGAGATGAGTGTATGAGGGTGTACAGGTATGTGTGGGGGTGGGGGCAGCTGAGTGTGTACAGGTGTGTGTGGGGGGGCAGCTAAGTGTGTACAGGTGTGTGTGTGTGTGGGGGGGCTGAGTGTGTACTTGTGTGTGGGGGGGGGCAGCTGAGTGCGCACAGGTGTGTGTGTGAGGGGGCAGCTGAGTGTGTACAGGTGTGTATGTGTGTGGGGGGGAGCTGAGTGTGTACAGGTGTGTGTGTGTGGGGGGGGCATCTCAGTGTGTACAGGTGTGTGTGTGTGTGTGTGTGTGGGGTTGAGTGTGTACAGGTGTGTGTGTGTGGGGGGGGCAGCTGAGTGTCTACGGGTGTGTTGGGGGCTAAATGCATAGACACAATTTGGGGGGCTGAGTGCATAGAGGTGTGAGGGGGGCTGAGTGTATAGAGGTGTGAGGGGGACTGAGTGCGTACAGGCATGATCAGTGAAGGGGGGGTGCCAGATATAGGATCCGCCCTGGGTGCCAAATGCTTTAAGTACGCCCCTTTCTACACTGCTGTTCCGACCAGGGAATTTCACAGGTCAGAATGTCAACAAAGCAGCCAGATACACCCTGTAAATATCATGGCTGTGTGTAAAGGAATGTGATTTCAGCTCTGTGTAGTGTGGGCAGGAGAAGCTGTTCACAGTGCTGAGATGGGAAAGGAGCTCAGCCAAGTGCCTTGCCAGGGGTGATCCCTGTCCTCTGACTCCTCAGTTGTGATCCCTGTCCTCTGACTCCCCAGGGTTTATCCCTTTCCTTTGCCTCTCCAGTAGTGATCCTTGTCCTCTGATTCTCCAGTGGTCATCCTTGTCCTTCGATTTTCCAGCGGTGATCCCTGTCCTCTGGCTGTCCAGGGGTGATCCCTATCCTCTGACTCTCTAGCGGTGATTCCTGCCCTCTGATTCTCCAACTGTAATCCCCGTCCTCTAATTCTCCAATGGTGATCCCTGTCCTCTGACTCTCCAGGGGTGATCCCTGTCCTCTGAATCTCCAGACATGTTTCCTTTCCTCTGACTCTCCAGAGGTAATCCCTCTGACCCTCCAACGGTGATCCCTTTCCTCCGACTCTCCAGGGGTGATCCCTGTCCTCTTACTGTCCAGGGGTGATCCCTATCCTTCGATTTTCCAGTGTTGATCCCTGTCCTCCGACTCTCCAGCCGTGATCCCTGTCCTCTCCCTCTCCAGCCGTGATCCCTGTCCTTTGCCTCTACAGCCATTATCCCCATCCTCTGCTCTCCAGCTGTGATCCCTGTCCTCCTCCTCTCAGCGGTGATCCCTGTCCTCTGACTCTCCAGCATAATCCCTGTCCTCTGCTTCTACAGCCATTATCCCCATCCTCTGCCTCTCGAGCTGTGATCCCTGTCCTCTCCCTCTTCAGAGGTGATCCCTGTCCTCTGACTCTACAGCCGTGATCCCTGTGCTCTGCCGCTACAGCCATGACCCCATCCTCTGCCTCTCCAGCTGTGATCCCTGTCCTCTTCAGCTGTGATACCTGTCCTCTCCCTTTCCATCAGCTATCTCTGTCCTCTGCCTCTCCAGCGGGGATCCCTGTCCTCTCCCTCTCTAGTGGTGATCCCTATCCTTCCTTTCCTCAGTGGTGATTCCTTACCTTTGCCTCTCCAGCTGTGATCCATATCATCTGCCCTGTCATCGGTGATCCCCATTCTTTGCCTCTCCAGTGGTGATCCCTGTCCTCTCCCTCTCCAGCGGTGATCCCTGTCCTCTCCCTCTCCAGCTGTAATCCCTGTCCTTTGCCTCTACAGCCATTATCCCCGTCCTCTGCCTCTCCAGCTGTGATCCCTGTCCTCCGACTCTCCAGCCGTGATCCCTGTCCTCTCCCTCTCCAGCCGTGATCCCTGTCCTTTGCCTCTACAGCCATTATCCCCATCCTCTGCTCTCCAGCTGTGATCCCTGTCCTCCTCCTCTCAGCGGTGATCCCTGTCCTCTGACTCTCCAGCATAATCCCTGTCCTCTGCTTCTACAGCCATTATCCCCATCCTCTGCCTCTCGAGCTGTGATCCCTGTCCTCTCCCTCTTCAGAGGTGATCCCTGTCCTCTGACTCTACAGCCGTGATCCCTGTGCTCTGCCGCTACAGCCATGACCCCATCCTCTGCCTCTCCAGCTGTGATCCCTGTCCTCTTCAGCTGTGATACCTGTCCTCTCCCTTTCCATCAGCTATCTCTGTCCTCTGCCTCTCCAGCGGGGATCCCTGTCCTCTCCCTCTCTAGTGGTGATCCCTATCCTTCCTTTCCTCAGTGGTGATTCCTTACCTTTGCCTCTCCAGCTGTGATCCATATCATCTGCCCTGTCATCGGTGATCCCCATTCTCTGCCTCTCCAGTGGTGATCCCCGTCCTCTCCCTCTCCAGCGGTGATCCCTGTCCTCTCCCTCTCCAGCTGTAATCCCTGTCCTTTGCCTCTACAGCCATTATCCCCGTCCTCTGCCTCTCCAGCTGTGATCTCTGTCCTCCTTCTCTCCAGCGGTGATCCCTGTCCTCTGACTCTCTAGCATAATCCCTGTCCTCTGCTTCTACAGCCATTATCCTCATCCTCTGCCTCTGGAGCTGTGATCCCTGTCCTCTCCCTCTTAAGATGTGATCCCTGTCCTCTGACTCTACAGCCGTGATCCCTGTGCTCTGCCTCTACAGCCATGATCCCCATCCTCTGCCTTTCCAGCTGTGATCCCTGTCCTCTTCAGCTGTGATACCTGCCCTCTCCCTTTCCATCAGCGATCCCTGTCCGCTGCCTCTCCAGGAGGGGATCCCTGTCCTCTTCCTCTATAGTGGTGATCCCTATCCTTCCTGTTTTCAGTGGTGATTCCTTACCTTTGCCTCTACAGCTGTGATCCCTATTATCTGCCCTGCCATCGGTGATCCCCATCCTCTGCCTCTCCAGTGGTGATTCCTGTCCTCTGCCCTGCCAGCAGTGATCCCTGTCCTTTTACCTGCCAGCGGTGATCCCTGTCCTCTGCCTCTCCCACAGTGACCCCTGTCCTCTGTCCTGCCAGTGGTGATCCCTGTTCTCTGCTTCTCCAACAGTGATCCCTGTTCTCTGTCTCTCCAGCAGGGACCTCTGTCCTCTGCCCTGCCAGCACTGACCCCTGTCCTCCACCCTGCTTACCCCTGTCCTCTGCTTGTCCCCTGCTGGCCTTCCATCCTTTGCCTTGCTGACTCCCTGTATGCAGCCCCTAAAAACCAATAGCCTCTGTACACAGCCCTACAAACTGGTGATCCCATCCTCTGCCCTGCTGACCTCCCATCCTCTGCCCCCTGACATTTTTTACTGCACCCCCACATCAGACAAGCTAGATCTGGCCCTGAGAGGTAGTTAGAGAGAGTGAGTCCCTCGAGAGAAAGGGATAGCTGTATTCAGGGCCTGTAAGGCGGCAGAGAATGATACCCATCAGGTGCAGAAGGAGATTAACTATAACCATCGGGATGTAAAGTCACCTCAACCTGGGGTTCACTCCAGAGCAGGTATGCCAAGGGGAACACACACCTGTAGTTAGGAGTTGGGACATAGGAAAAACCCTGTTTTTGTATGCTGGAGATGTTACCTTTGCATTTTTTCTAAGAAAAATATTGAAACGTTGTCCTTGGCTGGTCTGAAGTTACTAAAGAGGTGTATTGCAAGTAACCAGCGCACACATAGTTCACCGAGTGGGTCTTAACACATCAGGTATGAAGATATCAGTGTGGAGTGGAGTAATGTAAAGACACATATGGTTACCTAGGGTAACGGAAGTTTTACAATCATCCTGTCGATATCGGGTACTTACTATTGGTGGAATGGCCTCTAGCAGGGAGGGAGATGTTGTCAGCACTCTTTCCGCCAGCGGCATGTTTCCCAAAGTAGCAGGAGCTGATTCGCATCACAGAGGTTCCCATCCTGTACAGAGGTACGGAGGGTGAAGAGTTAAGTTAGGTGCATGTGTGAAGCCAGCGCACAGTGCATGGCAGGGCCCACTCCACTATTGAGGAGTAGTAGTGGAAAACGCTGACCGGGTGAATGTGGACAGAGCTCGGCAGAGAAGGTGTGCATTGTCACGGGGAAAAGAGAATTAACTGCAGAGGAATGGACTAAGTGCGCTTACAATCCAGTGAAAAAATGTGAGTGGAATAACTCAATAAATAATAAATACTGTGTATGATGAGTGTCAAAAAGTGCTAATGAATAAATTATACAAATAAGTGTAAATTAATGTGCATTCAGTGATCTTACACGAAAAATGATTATAAGGAATAACAAGATTATTTTCAAAATTCATACAAAATCAATAAATCATTGACAGAAAAAAGTAATAAAAGAAAAAAAGTCCATTCAAAAAAGGTTAAAAAAAAAGTCCAGTGAAGAAACACAAATTACATGGAGAGGGATCACACATCCACAGTTCGTATAAATACAGCCCATATAGGTGAAGAGGGAGGAAGGAAGTATGAAAAAGGATCCCAGCAACCGGTGACTTCAGAGGACAATAAGGATGGACCCTTACCGGACAAGGTGGACCTCCTTAATAGCAAGGTCTAATAGGCGTGCAGATATAGCCCTCTGAGTCGGATCCAAAGTAGGATGGCTGTCGTGTCGCAGCAGTGTAAACCCAGCCTCAATGTGTTGTGAGGCTGGGTTCACACTTGTACGACAAATGCTCCGACATTGGGACCTCATGTCGCATGACATTTGAGAGCCTTCTTAACTGGTCCGACACAAGTCGGTCCCACTTTGAAAATGCTCCCTGCACTACTTTGGTCCGACTTTGACTCTACTTCAGCCCATTGAATATCACTGAAGTCGGATCACTGTCCTAAATGATCCGACTTTGGCATGCAACTTGTGTTCTGATGATCTTGAAGGGGAACCCCATGCTAAAATTTAAAAAGAAAACGGCATGGGTTCCCCCTCCAAGACCATACCAGACCCTTCGGTCTGGCATGGATTTTAAGGGGAACCCCCCACGCCGAAAAAGCGGCATGTGGTCCCACCCAAAATCCATGCCAGAACCTTATCCAAGCACACAGCCTGGCAGGTCAGGAAAGGGGATGGGGATGAGCGAGCGCCCCCCTCCCTTCTGAACCGTACCAGTCTCCATGCCCTCAACATGGGGGGGTTGGTGCTTTGGGACAGGAGGGGCCCTGCGCCCCCCACCCCAAAGCACCTTGCACCCACGTTGATGGGGACAAGGGCCTCATGTGACCTGGCTATCTCTGAGAACAAGAAACTGTTCTCTCCAGCATTAAAGACACAACTGAGCATGTGCAGGTTGGCTACTCTGCCTGTGTTAGCTGGCCTTCCACAGATAGACAGTTCAGGAGGGGGAGAATCTATGCATACAGGATAAAACAGCCTTTCTGCACAATTAAGATTAACCCCTTAAGTTCCACAGTGAATCTAATCAGCATGTTATGTTGCATATACAGACTGATTTTACTGTTCTGGGTTTAGTAACACTTTAAGTATGTTTGATTCAAGAGATTAGAAAAGCATGTCATTATCAGCTCTCGTAGCCTCCCTGGCGGTATGATTATGTCATATTTTCGAATCTCAAAGCGTTTTGCATAGAAATTCTGCGTTTTTTACTGTAGGCCTGTAATTCTTAGTAACAACACACTTAAATCTGTCCAAACAAGAGTCTAGTAGACATCCCGGGTATGATAAAGTTTGAAACACGAAATCATAAATTATAACATAATAAATAACTATAAATAATTATAAAAAATAATAATAATAAAATGAATTTCCCCATGAATCACTATCGCTCAATCCTGCAAAGGTCCCAATTTACTATCACTGTTTTCTAGCTGGTCAAAAAACACTTTTGATGTAAAGGGACACTTTTTGGTTGCCATGGACAATCTCAAGTTTCCAGACAGAAAGAAAAGTATATATAATATAAAAGTGCATGCAGAGCACTGGACAAAGCACTAGGGACAAAAGGGAGGTGAAATAATTTTATACAGTAATGTAATCTGTAGGATTACAGTGTACTGTATGTGTTATGTTTTTTGTACTTTTTGAATTTGCCGCCGGGCTCCGCCCCCATGCGTCGTGATGCTCGCAGGGAATGAAGCCTGGCACACAGAGCATTGGGCGGAGGATCCTGCGGAGGAGACAGTGGGGGGACATTGCAGGATCCTGGGGACAAGGTAAGTTACCTGGAGCAGGATTCTACAACCCAATGTGGCTCGGGGTTACCGCTAATGGTACTGAAATTTAACCCCGGCCACACTCGGGAATACCGCCTGGAGGGTTAATTCTTTCGCTGGCAGCGATGTATGGCATACATCAATAGCAACAGGCGGTTTCCATGCACTCCTGGCAGCTGTGTCTAAATTAACAAGCCGACTGCCAAGTCCTGCTGCCGATCGCTTTCATGGACCACGGTACATTCGGCCTAAAATTAATTTTATTGTATTTTTTACTGATATTCTGTGTTTCATAAACCATATTGTGTAACATAAAAATTGGAACTACTATCATTTTATTCTTCAGGTTCTCTGCTTTCAGAAAATAATATATAATATATAAAAAATATAAGAAGTTTCCCTATGGGGTTTTAAACTGCAGCAATGGAGTCATTAATTTAGAAAAAATATTTTATTATTACAATGATTAGTGGGGTTACATTAACATAACCATTGTTAAAAATATGAGCACTGTGAGAAAACAGGATACGTTCAAAAAGTACATGAAACAAACTGCTGAACAGTGTACATTAAACATTACATGACCATACACAGAATTAATGCTGAAAGAGCCCCCATGCGTTTCGACCATATGCAGTGTCGGTCTTCCTCAAGGGGAAAGCATTATAGATTTCTAAAAGACATATTGGGGGTCATTTACTATAGCGCTATGGCGCTAATTCGCGCAAATTGCCACGAATTAGCGCTAATTTGCGTCAATTTAGCGCGAATTAGCGCTAATAGCGCTAATTCACGCTAAAACGGTATTCACTATAGCGCTGGTGAGAAAATACTCCTAAAATCGAATTTACTATAGCTCCCTGAATCTAAATAGTGCCCAAACCCTTACTCTGCTAAAACCTAGAGAATTGCACATGGAAATAATGTTTAGAGCATGACATAATTGCCTAAATGGTACTGAAATATGCGGTATATTATTTAAAGATTATCTGCTTTTAAACTGTGTGAAAAAGTGATTTCTACACTGAAATATCTTTAAAAGTCTGAAAAGTGAAAAATTCCCCGTTTTGGACAACTAGGTGCCAACATAACTGAGCATGCTCAGACCTGAATATAATTCTCATTTTAACTCAAATGTCTTTTTTACCCGGAGCTATAGTTAATACCAAAATGAGAGCTAATTAGAGAGCATTTTTTGGGAGTTAAAATCTGCTCTAATTTAGTCCAAATGAAGTTTCAGTCATTGATTCTAATGGAACAATTCTAACTTTCACAAAAAAACCTTTTAATGTTGAGATGAAATGTATCTTTCTGTGAAATAAATTTTCCTTTGCAACATTGTTGCTTCTACTTAAAATATTTAGTTTTTAAGGCCCCTTTCACATGGGACAGATCCGTGTTGATCCGACCCATGAACATCCGCTGCTCAGCGGGGATCGCTCTGTTTTCCCCAGCTGAGCCGGCGGATGACAGGGCGGGACCCGCACACTGTGCAGGGACCGCCCTGTCAGATCTCCGCTTTCCCCTATGGGGGATCAGATGAGCACAGACTGTCTGTCCGTGTTCATCCGATCCGCTCTGCAGACGGATAGAAAAATAGGATTTTCTTCCGTCTGCAGAATCAGACGAGAGCGGAGCCGGATGACATCGGGTGTCAGCGGATGTACATCCGCTGACACCCGCTATCCCATAGGGATGCATGTATGTCCGTATTTCATCCGAAAACGGATGGATGAAATACGGACATAGGGTCCGCATGTGTGAAAGGGGCCTAAGAATGCTAGAATGTGGAATGTTTTGATGTTTTGGTCAAATATATTTATCTCTGTCACTTTCACTTGTTACGCTCCATCTCACAACAATCTTTACCCCAACTCACACAGGTGTCTTTACAATCCACAAACAATACCATGGCTGATGAAAATTTAAAATGAATCACAATTTTTTGTGCTTTTTATTATTTCCAAATATTCATAATTTGAGCCCAAAAAATGTGATATGTGTACCAACATCAGAAATCAAAATGTAATTCCCAAAAATTTGAGGGTAATATTCTACTCTCACCCACAAAAAAACACCAAATATCACAGAATAAATCAAGAAGAATAACTCTTGAGTAATGTAATTCCATCACTTGTATGTCCATAGAAATGCAGTATTTATGTGTTTTTATGTGTATTTATGTGTAGTTATGTGTAGGAGGGTCTTACATGTGGCAGCTCCGTGGCTTAGAGGTTAAAACTTCTGCTTAGTATCTCTGAGGGTCTGGGTCCAAATCCCAACCATGTTACTTCATGTAGAGAAGTTGTCTCATCTCCCAGGTCCTATAACTATGTCTAAATGTAGTAGTTATGTGTAGGAGGGTTCCACCACCATTGTAAGTCTTTTCCAGATACACTATATAGCCAAAAGTATTGGGACGCCTGCCTTTACACACACACATGAACTTTAATGGCAGCCCAGTCTTAGTCCGTAGGGTTAAAATTTGATTTGGCCCACCCTTTGAAGCTAGAACAGCTTCTGGGAAGGCTGTCCACAAGGTTTAGTGTGCCTATGGGAATGTTTGATCATTCTTCCAGAAGTGCATTTGTAAGGCCAGGCACTGATGTTGGATGAGAAGGCCTGGCTCGCAGTCTCTACTCTAATTCAGCCAAAGGGTGTTCTATCGGGTTGAGGCCAGGACTCTGTGCAGGCCAGTCAAGTTTCTCCACCCCAAACTTGCTCATCCATGTCTTTATGGACCTTGCTTTGTGCACTGGTGAGCAGTCATGTTGGAACAGGAAGGGGCTTTCCCCAAACTGTTCCCACAAAGTTGGGAGCATGAAATTGTCCAAAATGTCTTGGTATGCTGACGCCTTAAGAGTTCCCTTATCTGAAACTAAGAGGCCAAGCCCAACCCCTGAAAAACAACCCCACATCATAATCCCCCCCTCCACCAAATCATTTGGACCAGTGCACAAACCAAGGTCCATAAAGACATGGATGAGTGAGTTTGGGGTGGTGGAACTTGACTGGCCTGCACAGAGTCCTGACCTCAACACAACAGAACACCTTGGGGATGAATTAGAGAGGAGACTGTAGGTCAGGCCTTCTTGTCCAACATCAGTGCCTGACCTCACAAATGCACTTGGAAGAATGGTCAAACATTCCCATAGACACACTCCTAAATCTTGTGGACAAGAAGAGTTGAAGCTGTAATAGCTGCAAAGGGTGGGCCAAATGAGTTTTAAACCCAATACTAATACTGGGATGCCATTACAGTTCATGTGTGTTTAAAGGCAGGCGTCCCAATACTTAGGCCAATATATTGTATATTGCTTGTGACACTGAGTATGGCTATGGACTTAGGGCTGGTTCACACAACAGAGATGCAGAGAACATGTGTGAGGCTGCCTGGTGGCTAAGTGGGTAGCACTTCTGTCTAGCAGCACCTGGGATGTTGGTTCAATTCAACATGCTAATGCTTGTGTTGAAGTTTATATGTTCTCCCTGTGTGGGTTTCTCACCACAATCCAAAGACATGCTGGCATTTTATTTGTCTCCTGTCGAAATAGGTTCTAATGTAAGAAAATTAATTTTGGACTTTAGATTGGAAGCTCATTGCAGCCAGGGACTGATGTTAATGTTTATTAGCACTAATCATGCCCAGGGACTTGGACATTTCAAATTTTAGGGTTTACACTGCAAGGGTACATATGCTTAGAAAACTGTTGCTTTGCTTATGTGGATGCAAATGGACTTTGATCTTTGTCCTGTAGTTGGAGATTTGATGCACATAGCCAAGGCTAACACAGTTGCAAATACTATTGTGTTCCTGCTCATGCTTCAGACATACATGAAGAGACAGATTGAAAGATACTGGTGGGCGTGTACTTCTATTGAGTGTGTCAGTGTGCTAACAATACAACCTCTCTTATATAAAGGCCTGCAGTAGGGGGGGTTCGTTTGGCCTGAGAAGGTCAGGTTTTTTGTTGTGAGGGAGAAGGAATGATATTGGGAGATTTGATTAAATTCTTGTGCATTTTTTCAATCAAAAGTGGGTTTATGTGGCCATGCTGTCAATGTTGTGTGTGTATTGTTCCTGTCTGATTATGCCAACATTGTTTGGAAGCATCTGCTGACCTACACTTTTTGATCTCGTTTAATCGTGTACACCGAAATGCAGCTTCCAGCAGAACATGGTCACCAATGTATGTATGTGTGGATTGTGGGCTGGTGGTGGGTGTTTTGAATAAGTCTTTTGTAATATTATGTTGGAATGCTTTGTAAGAATGACTGTTAAGTATGTTTCTATAATCTTGCAGATAATAATGTGATGTGTTGCCCGCTATACACTGAAATTAAAGCTGTGTCCACTCTAAGGTTTTGTCTAATTTTAGATTGTAAGCTCCTATGAGCAGGGCCCTTAAAATTCCGTTGCTAAATGTAGCACCATATATCCTGTCAATTTTTTTGAAGCTAGTAAATGTAAATTTATTTTTTTTTCTGCTGGTAAAATAAAAGTACATTATTGAGCTTTTGTTGTGGTGTGTGGTGTTTTTTTTTTTTTGTTTTTCCCTTCTACTTTTCTTTCTCCTAAGTTTTTGTGGGTGGTGGTTTTGGGAAAGTGCAATATCTCTTTTATATTTTATTTCAATATGTATTTGTGCACCAAAAAACTAATCTCTTTGCCCTGGTTCACATGCTACTTTGAAATTGCGCTACTTCACTTGAAGTAGCACGATTTCAAAGTAGCAAGGTCAGCGTGATTTCAGGTGGCTTCATACACAAATGTCTATTGAAGTCACACCTGAAATCGGCAAAAGTAGTGCAGGAACTACTTAAGCAAATTGATGTGGTGCCACAAAAAAAATGTTGCATCGATTGGAACAGTGCCATTGCCAATAGTCATGCGATTTGATCTCTCAAATCGCATGTCCAATCGCTCCAATGTAAACCTAGGCTTCTGCACAACTGCAAATTATATATAAAGGTTCAACCTTTATCATTAACAGCTGTGGAGAATTGCAGGTAATGAATTCAGCAGGTGGATAGGCAGTGTTTGAATGTGTCAGCTCTGGTTCACATTGGTGTGATTTGACATGTCAAATCTGTGGCAATTGCACTGTTCTAATTGGTGCGATTTGTATTGATATTGGTGCAGAAACCTGCACTGATGTCTCTGCTGTTGCCCCCACAGTCGGGACTGACATGGAGGAATGAAATTGTGGGAGTTCAGCTGAACGCTTTCCTCCCTCTGTCAGAGTGAACCAGGGCTCAAACTGGGCCTTTTGCCTTTGTAATTCACCTGCTGCTAACCCAGGGACACCATTTCTTATCAAACTCCCTTAAGTTTACCTTCAAATATATGTAGAAATACAGATTTGCATATCTAAGAATAAAAAATACTAATCATGGTTGAGATCAAATATTCGCAGCTGCAATCAAAAGGGTGGTTTCACATTCTGACCTGGAAATTAGTCATTGTATGCACCCGGAAGTTCCTGTGCTGGTCAGGATCTCCATCTAGGTGGACATGGCGAGGTCTCTTTAGCAGAGGTGCTGCTCATTGGCCGGGTAAGTGTAGGATATGTACTTGTACTTAATGCGGGGGTGGATGTCATAGTTAGATTTGGTGTGGGTGGGGTTCATTGATTTGTTTGGCATCACCACACATTTGCTTCCATCCCATGTGCACACATCACTTCCTGCATTTGTTCTGCTGATGTAAATCAGTAAGGACTATGCATGTATAAAAGAGAGCTCCTTTTATTAATATATATATGACTTGTTTCACAGTTGGGCGAATTTTCCAGCAAATTTGGACCTCTGAGTTGCATGACAAGTTGTACCCCACGATTCTCAATGATAACCATTCATATCTGTGCTACTTTAAGCCGTACCAACTTCAAAGTAGTCCCTGTACTACTTTGGTGTGACTTGAGGTATATCGGGTACAATATTACACAGGCATTCCCAGAAGTTGGGGCCAAGTTGCAGCGGCAAAGTGGCAGCAAAATAGTGTGACTTTCAGGTTGCAGCAGTGTGAATGAGATTCAAGGATAACACCTTTGAATTTGGCCCTATTGTCACTTGTGCATCCTGAAGGTGTAGCAAATTTGTCCCTGCACTACCTTGGTTTGACTTCGATGCAATTTGAGGTCCATAAACCACAAGATTACACAAACATTGCTTCAAGTCATGACAAAGCTGTGCAATTTTAAGGTCGCACAAGTGTAAATGGGGCCTTATTCAAAGGTGTTATCAATTAATCGCATTAGGTTACTTTTACACTTGGGTGACTTTTCATGGAGCTTTGGAGCTCAGAGTCACATGAAAAGTTGTCCCCCTTGATTTCCATGCATATTTATTAGAGCTGCACGATTAATCGCCATCGTGATTTTTTTCCCCTTTACGATCTTGAAAAAAGCGTTTCACGATTCTTGCTATGCAAAGAACTCTCTCTGCTCTTCTGAAGCCACAGCCGAAAACCAGGAAGTCTGCCAAGAATTAGAACATTCTTTATCAGTGAACTTAACTAGAAACCTTGTAACAATTTGTCAATTAAATAGAATTCTGTGTAAGTGAGGAAAGTTTAACCACTTAAACACTAAACATTTTTCTGACATTTGTTGGTTTCAGGTTAAAATAATTTTTTTTTTTTTTGCTAGAAAATTACTTAAAACCCCCCAACATTATATATATATTTTTTAGTAGAGACCCTAGAGAATAAAATGGTGGTTGTTACAATATTTTATGTCACACTGTATTTGCGCCTTTCAAATGCATTTTTTTTTGGAAAAAATTACTTTAATGAATTAAAAAAAAAAAAAAGAAAAGTTAGCCCAATTTCTTGTGGGATAATGTGAAAGATTTTACGTCGCGAGAATCGTGATCTTTTTATTCTAAGCAAAAAAATTGTGATTCTCATTTTGGCCAAAACCGTGCAGCTCTAATATCTATGCAACTTCACCCATGTTCACATAGGTCTGAATTGACATGTCAAATTGTAGGCCAAATCGGCGCCTATTGATGGCAATGGAACTGTCCGAATTGGTGCGACGCCACAACGATTCCCAAAAGTAGTTCCTGCACTACTTTGGGCGACTTCAGGGGGCGATTTCTTACCTCCCAACTTTTTGAGATGGGTATAAGGGACACCTATTAGCAAAAGTAGGTAGGCATAGGACACCTTCTTAAAGGAGAACAGTTGGGACCTATGTGATTTCACTAGACATCTGTGCAGGAAAGTGCACTGATGTCTCTGAAATCGCTGACAAAGTTGGGCTGAGTCACACTTGTGCAACTTTGGACATCAGAGTCGTATGACAAGTCATACCCCATGATTTTCAATGTGTACCATTCATATCTGTGCGACTTCAAGTAACACTGACTTCAACGTAGTCCCTGTACTACTTTGGTCTGACTTTGATGCGAGTTGAGGTCCATAGACCTCAAGTTTACACAGGCATTCCCTGGAATTGCGGCAAAATTGCTGATGCAAAATCGTGGGAAAGTTGCGTGTCTTTCCCTGCGACTCCTGCGTCCATAGACCTCAAGATCACACAGGCATTGCTTAAAGTTGCATTAAAATCTCACAACTTTCAGGTCACACAAGTGTGAAAGGTGCCTAAGTCACTGTGCTGCGTATTATTTTATACCTAGAATATAAAGTAGTCCCACCATCAAACACTAGTAAACATATGTTCTCAATATAATTGTGCTCAAATGGCTGAAAATCACACAGATGGTATCACCTACTGAAAGCTTGCATTGTACTCAGCAGCATATGCTGAAAAGAGGCAAATGCCTATTAGCCAATACCACATCGGCATGAGCATGGTTGTTAATATAATATTAATGCCTGAAATGCAAAACATTATTGTATTGAATCAAACATTAGTAAATGTATTTTCTCTGTAGGTAAGTGCTCAGCTCTGTAGCATAGCGGTATACCCTGCTGCCCCCAAAAGTTCAAGCCATGAATTCAAATCCCACAGCATCACCTCCTGGAAGTGTGCATTGTACTCGGAAGCATAATTAGCCAAAGCACATCAGCTTGCTTTATTCCATATTTTAACTCTTCAAATGCATGCAATGGTATGTACTTATTCAATAATATTATGGTATGGAATTCCAAAATTCAAGGAAAAAAATGTTGTAGGGTCCCCCAGTACATACCAGGCCCTTCAGTATGGACTTTAAGGGGAACCCCACACCAAAATGTAAAATACATTTGATGTGGGGCCCCCCAAAAATCCATACCAGACCCTTATCCGAGCATGCAGCCTGGAGGTCAGGATAGGGGGGGACGAGTGAGCACCCTCCCCTTCTGAACCTTACCAGGCCACATGCCCCAAAGCACCTTTTCCCCCATGTTGATGGGGACAAGGGCCTCTTCCTGACAACCCTGGTCGGTGGTTGTTGGTCTGCAGGCAGGGGGTTTATCAAAATCTGGAAGCCCCCTTTAAAAAGGGGGCTCCCAGATCCTGCCCCCTATGTGAATAGGTATGGGGTACATTTTACCCCTACCCATTCACCAAAAAAAGCAGTGAAATGTAAAAAAATCAATAGCCGGTTTTTGACAAGTCCTTTATTGTAAAATAGCTCCGAGCTGTCTTCTTCCCTGAGCCATCTTCTCCAGACGCTGTCTCTCCCTCCTCCATCTTCTCCCCGAGCTGTATTCTCTCAGAGCCGTCTCTCCTGCCGCCGCCATCTTCTCCATCTGCTGTGTTCTTCCGCACCGCTGGTTACCCGCTAATAAAAAAAAGCTGCTCTTCTTCCATGGTGGTCTTCCTCCGCTGTGTTGCCACCCGCTGTGTGGCGTCTCTTACATAGCCATGGAGCGGACTCTCCGGGTGACATTATCGGATGGCCACAGAAGACCGCCACAAGAAGAGCGGCTTTTTTTATTAGTGGGTAACCGGCTGCGCTGAAGAACACATCAGCGGGAGAAGATGGTGGCAGCAGGAGAGACAGCTCGGGGAGAAGAAACATCAAACACTAGTGAATGTATTTTCTATGTATGACTGTGCTACACCCAATAGGCTAGCGGTCAGCACTTCTACCTTGAAGAACTCATGGGTTCAAATCCCACAGAGAAATACTAAAAGATTGAATTGGTGAAAAAAAAGCAAATGACAATTAGCCAAAGCAGCATATGCTGAAAATAGGTGAATGCCAATTAGCCAATGCACTTTAAATTTGGCTGATTCTATTATATTAACTCTTCAAATGCATGCAATGATATGTAAGTATTCAATACTATTATGGTGTGACATTCCAAACACCGCACACTAACTAATGGGCAGATTACATTTTTTGTTTGTTCATTTTAATTCGCTTGTGCACTGAAAAAATAAACACAGCTGGGGGATGGTAGGTTGGCTGGCATTTGAACTTGTACCGTGAGTGCTGTGGAGACATCTGAGCAGACTACTAAGCCATTGTGCTAAGTATGAGACCTGCATAAAAGTGTAGTATGATTAAAGAATGAATATAAATAATTACCGCTTTATAGTCACCTAAATTAAAAAATAAAAAACAACATACAACAAATAGGTAACCTAAATGTTTAATACATGTAACTTTACAGAATAGCAGACATTACTATGTAATAATCATTCATAACTGCATTAGTTAGCAAAAGAAGGAAAAAACTAGGAATACTAATTGCAACATACATCAATAGATGCACACGAGGTAGAGCACATCTCACATAAAAATGTTTCTTTCACATACATGGATCATGGTTACAGTGCAGTACTATATAACAACTTGCAGCTTCCAGCTTGGTAGGAATTGGCATTTGCATATACACGGAAGCGCTAATTAGCGCCAGCTTAGAATTTACTAACATGTGTTTCTCACTAATAGCGCTAATTTTTCATTCGCACATTCGCCTGTTGAAATTTTATTTGACTAAAATGGGAGCTATTATTTGCCATAGTGCCCAGTACTTCCTGGCGCTATAGTAAATGACCCCCATGGACTTTAACAGTGTTCGCGTGCTCGAACAAACTTTTTTCCTGTTCACATGTTCTGGTGCGAATCGAACGGGGGGGGGGGGGGGAGGGGGTCGGCTCATCCCTACCTAGCAGTAAAAAGGGTCCCTGGTTCGTATTCCCAACCACACCACAAGACTACCTGCCTGGAGATTGCATGTTCTCCCTGTGCCTGCGTGGGTTTCCTCCCACACTCCAAAGACATGCTTGTAGGTTAATTGGCTTCTGTCTAAATTGGCCCTAGTATATGAATGTGAGTTAGGGACCTTAGATTGTAAGCTCCTTGAGGGTAGGGGCCCATGTGAGTGTATAATGTATATGTAAAGCACTGCGTAAATTGACGGCACTATAGAAGTACCTTAAATAAAAATAAATAAGTCTTCACTAATATTATGGTGTGAATCTCCAAAACACCATACACTAGTTAACAAGCAGTTTACATTTGATAAACTTTATTGTATGGTATATAAACCATCAAACACTAGTAAAAGTATTTTGTATATATAATTGTGCTCAGCCCAATAGGCTAGCAGTTAGCGCCTCTACCTTCAAAAAGTCAGGTATTGAAAGACTCATGGGTTCAAATCCCACAGAAGAATCCTAAAAGTTTACTATTGGTGGAGAAAAGGAGAATTACTGTTAGCCAATTAGCCAAAGCAGCATACAGTGAATGCCAAGTAACCAATACACTTTAATGTGGTTGATATTATTGTATTAACTCTTCAAATGCTTGCAATGGTATGTAAGTATTCACTAATATTATGGTGTGAATCTCCAAACACCACACACTAGCTAACAAGCAGTTTACATTTGATAAACTTTATTGTATAGTATATAACACATCAAACACTAGTAAAAGTATTTTGTATGTATAATTGTGCTCAGCCCAATAGGCTAGCAGTTAGCACCTCTACCTTCAAACATTCAGGTATTGAAAGACTCATGGGTTCAAATCCCACAGAAAAATCCTAAAAGATTGCATTGGTGGGAAAAGGAGAATGCCAATTAGCCAAAGCAACACATATATATATATATATATATACACATACACACACACTGAAAATAGGTGGTTGCCAAGTAGCCAATGCACTTTAATGTGAACATTTTTATTGTATTAACCCTTTAAATGCATGCAATGGTATGTAAGTATTCAAATATAATATGATGTGACATTCCAAACACCACACACTAGCTAAAGGGCAGTTTACATTTATTTGTTTGTTTATTTTAATTCACTTGTGCACTGAAAAAATAAACACAGCTGGTGGATGGTAGGTTGGCTGTTGTTTGAACTCATATCATGAGTGGTGTGAAGATATCCAAGCAGACCACTAAGCCATTGTGCTAAGTACAAGACCTGCATAATAGTGTAGTATTATTAAAGAATGAACATAAATAATTACTGCTTTATAGTCAACTAAATTAATAAATAATAAATCAAAAACATGAAAAAAACATACAACAAATAGGTAACCTAAATGATTAATACATGTAACTTTACAGAATAGCAGACATTACTATGTAATAATCATTCAGAACTGCATTTCTTAGCAAACGAAGGAAAAAAAAACTAGGAATACTAATTGCAATATAAATCAATAGATGCACGGGAACTAGAGCACATCTCTGATAAAAATGTTTCTTTCACATAGATGGATCATGGCTACAGTACAGTGCTATATAACAACTTGATAAGAATTGGCATTTGTATATACGCGGAAGCGCTAATTAGCGGCAATTTAGAATTTACAAACGTTTGTTCCCCGCTTATATCGCTAATTTTTCATGCGCAAATTCGCCATTTTGTTTCCATTTGGCTAAAATGGGCTCTATTATTTGCCATAGTGCCCAGTACTTCCTGGAGTTATAGTAAATGACCCCCACTGTATGAATGAATAGGTAATTTAGCAATATGTATACAATAGTACAACATTGTTTAAAAAATTATTTAATTGTAGAGTAAATAATTACCACTGGTAGCAGTAGAACAGACCGCTCGGATGTATGTATTAAACATGTCATTCAAGGATTCAGACCACCTGACATGAGCCTGCTGTAGAATCTGGTGTGGTGTCCTATCCTCCTCTCCTGGAGTGCGGGCAGCGGCTCCAGTGTCCGCTCCTCCAGCTTCCTCCGCCATGTGTCTCTTCTTCCGCCAAAGCACTGGGCATCCAATAGGATTGTCTGACGCTTTGGCCAATCAGGAAACAGATCTCACAGACCTGCCTCCTGATTTGCGGGGAGGGACTTTAGTGGGAAAACAGCAAAAATTAATTCGCTATGGGCATACAACTGGGTGACCTCGGAGCGCAATGCTCTGCGCTCAGAGCACACCCTTTTTTGAAGCCCTTTTAGAGCCTAAGGACATTTCAAAGCAAAATTTCTAAATTTATCTGGGGAACCTCAGGATATTGCCTCTTGCAACAAACTTAGACCTAGAACACAAGGAGGACTAGGGGTCCCTAACTTAATGTGGTATTACCAAGCGGCACGCTTGGGACAATTGTTGGTCATCTACTCAAACCTGGAGAAAACCAATTGGGTGCATATAGAGCGGCAAGCGGTCCCAACACACACATTGGACTTCCTTCTATGGTGCCCTCCAAGAGATTGCCCACCCATTATGTCACCAGTGCTCTCACACTCTTTATCCCTTTGGGATGGCCTGAAATGCTGCTCCTCACTGACTTCGGGTATGCAACCATTTGCACATATTTTTCATAACCCAAAATTCACACCGGGAATTAACATTAAAGCCTTCAAATGGTGGTTAGATAAAGGGTTATACCGCATTGGACACTACCTAACTCCCATGGGCCCAATTTCACTCAGCTACTGTAAAAATAAATTGCAAATGCCAGAAACGGGCCTACAAAGGCATACACAATACAGCACTAATTGAAGCTAATCTGAAGGTAGTCAAGAGGTGGTATCTAGTCCCGACGAGGCTGGCAAAAATGTTCCCTTCTTCCTCCCCCCTTTGCTTTAGAGGATGTGATTCTCCAGGGTCCATGCTCCACATCTGGTGGGAATGCCTGAAAATCAGAGGGTTCTGGAATAGAAATTTTCACATGATCCGCAATGTAACAAGCTGCCATATCCCTAAAGACCCCGCAATGGCATTGCTCAATGCTCATGTACCCTACATCAATAGAGCTACCTGGGATTTAATGTTTTTCATATTTTTGGGGGCAAAATTATCCATAGCAAAAGCATGGAAACAATCAAAGGTTTTCTTTTTGGCAGCTAAAAGGAAAATTTCCTGGATAATGGCCCAAGAGAAAATGGTTAGTTCCCTGAAAGATACCGTAGCTAGGTTCGAGCTGACCTGGAAACCCTGGACAACATATATAGGAATTCCCGAATAAAAATCTGCATCACGTAAAAATGGAGAGGGCTCCCGAAAGGCTGGCTCTCCTGAATACTTTCTTCTTTTCTTACTCCTTTCTGTCCTTTCTTTCCGTATAAAATTCTCTGACGCACTCCCTAGTAGTGCAGTTTAGACTCCGCTTTTGACCATAAGAGCAAGGACCAATCTTACAGAGCTCTCTCCTATATGGAACACATTACACATAAGCAAGGCTCAATGATGCTTTAATCTCAAACCAGTTGACCAAGTTTACTGTTACATTTAACCTAGATTACAGTTCTCACTATTTACAAGCGATTGAGAGTTGATGTAGCAATAGTGCCTTAAAACCTATCTTTCTATTTTTGTATGTATTTTTACTTTACTTTTTTCTTTTTTCCTTGATGGCCTCAAGGCAAAACACTAAGGCCTCTTTCACACGGACGATCCGTATGTCCGTTTTTCATCCTTCCGTTTTCGGATGAAAAACGGACATACATTCATCCCTATGGAGCGTCGGATGTCAGCGGTGACATGTCCGCTGACATCCGACCCCGCTCCGATCCGAAAAGTGTAACGGAGGAAAAACCTACTTTTCCATCCGTTTTCGGATCGGATCGGGTGAGGATGGACACTACGGTCCGTCATCACCCGATCCCCCATAGGGGAGAGCGGCGCTCTGACAGGTCCGTCGCTGCACAGCGTGCAGCGATGCACCTGTCATCTTCCTGCTCAGCGGGGATCGGCGGAGCGATCCCCGCTGAGCCAGCGGATGTTCACGGGGCGGATCATCACTGATCCGCCCCGTGTGAAAGAGCCCAAAGACTCTGCATTTATCCTGCTACATATATCTTCCTTGTCATGTACTGTATGTTCAAATACTTCTATGCGGAAAAAACTGACTGTTATGTTTAATCATATTTTCAATAAAAACTTATTGAAAGAAAAAATACTGCATGAAAAGTTGTGCACAATTTTTGCAGCAAATGATGTATATGCTTGTACATTCACAAATAAAGTCTCTAAAAATCTGGTGTAATGACCGGAGAAAATAAGTTTTACTACATGTAATGGGGTGGATTTACTAAATGAATGGGGTTGATTTACATCCATGTACGCCCTCCCAGGCAAGGTAAGCCCGAGTTGTAGCCATCTTTCGGCTATAACGTGGGCGGGAAGGGGTTAATGTATTGGATAAATTTACCATTAATAAATTTGCCTACAGTAGAATGTTTGTAAAGTACTTCACATTCACCTTTTAATTATACCATTGCTACATAAATGATGGCTGTTTTAAAAAGAATATGCAGTCCGCAATGTTCTCCCTGCAGTCCAAGGAGAAATGGATAAAAGGAAAAAAGAAGAAGGGAGAGATGTAAGATAAAGAAAAGGGAAGAAGGGGATGTAACCGGCACACAGCTGGCAGAGAAGAAGAAACTACAGAGACACCATGCGGCAGCTGCTCTATATGCTCACACAGGACTTCTATGTTGATCAAGCAAATGCTGTTTCACTTCCATCCACTAGAGAGAGCCTGTGGGACACAACATACTAGGGAGACTCTGATGCATTCGTTTTTATTTATTTTGTTTTTCGTTAAAAATTGCATTCGTCCGAAAATCCAAATTAATTAAGGTCGAATCTGTCATTGAAGGCTTATGGTTTCTGTCGAATGTTCAAAGAAGATTCGACGGAGCAGCTAAAATTGTACGTGTACATTTCCGGTCGAATTTTCCACCTACAAGCTAGCTGTAGTAGAATTCTAAATGTTGTATGACTAGTAATAATTATATTTAATAATTATTTTACTAGTCAACCAAAATTAGAATTTTTCTTTGGGCGGATGCATTTGACCGGAAATGTACGATTGCAGCGTCGTACAGTTTAGCTGCTCCGTCAAATCTTCTTAGAACTTTCGACAGACACCATAAGCCAAAGATTTGATGTTTGTATGTTTTTCGTTGCTTTGTCAAATCTTCGTCGTTGATGTTGAATGGTCTACTCTACCCCAACAGTCAGCCAACTTTCACATTCATTTCTCAAACTCCAAGTGCAATGGCGGGCGCGGCATCCGACGTTGTGTCAGATATTGATATGGCATTATAATATAGAATCTATAATAATAAATTCCCCCCCAAAACACGGGCAGCCTCTGAGGCTATCACAACACTAGCAACACTAGTATCACTATCAAGTTCACAACACTAACACAATAGCAGCAAATTATTATGAAAACGTTAAGTTTAACTGTAGCTTACTTCACTATTGTTCTGCTGCTGTGCTTATGCTTTATTGCTAAATAATTCAGGTTCTCTGACAAACGGACCAGCTAAGATTGACTGTCTTCTGAAATGATTCAGTGTGTGTGTGTCTCTCTCTGCTAGCAAATCGTAAGTGAAAGTAAGTTGGCTGTACTTGTGTACTTAGTTCTAGCTATTTTACTGCCCCTCCTCTTTGGTTACAATCAGCCAATAACATTCATCATCATCATCATTATTTTTATCTTACTTCCCCCACCCAATTATAACAGCGATCTTTTCTCTCTATGTCGAATCTTTTCTCTCTATTTAGAATAATCTTGGACTAATAGACTTAAGGTTAGGCACATTCGACCACAGGTTCGATAGACACAGATTGTTATTGTCAGCGTCATGTCGAATCTCCTATCTATATCGCACCGTTGTCACAACGAAAACGAAAATAAAGCATTTGTTTATGTCGGATCTTTCGGTTTTCGTATTCTGCCCTTTCGTTATCGTTTGTTAAAACGATAACGAAAATACCTGAAATTCAGGCGAAAATGCATTCGGACTAAAACAAATGCACATGTCTAAGCCCTACTATGCAACACAGCCAGGTTGATGACATTATAGTTAAAGTAGTTCTAAAGGCTGAAGTTTTTTTTTACTTTTATGCAATGCATTTTATGCATAAAGGTAAAAAATCTAGACATGTGCAGAACGAAAAAAAAAATTGTTTGGTCTTGTTAAGTTATTTACATAAACCCGTTTAATTTGTTTTTGGAATTTGTTTTGTTTATTCGTATTCAAATTGATTCACATTTTCGGAATTCGAAAAGTTTTCGAATTTGAATAGTTTTCCAATTTCCAAAGAGAATAAAATAGAATAAAAAAATAATGGAATAGAATAGCAAACATATATAATAGAGAAAAAAAATATAACAGAAAATAAAATAATAGAATATAATAGAGTAAAACAGAACAAAATAGAATAGAAAATAAAATAACAGAATATAATGGAATAGAATAGAATACAAATCAACAGAATAGAAAAAAAAAGAATAGAATAAAATAGAAAGAATATAACCATCTTATGAAATTCAAATAGAAAAGAATAGAATAGAAAATATAATTAAAAAAAACAATAGAATAGAAATTCGAATTTGAATAGAATAGAAAAGAATAGATTAAAACAGAATAGAAAATAACAGAATAGTATGGAAAAAAACAACAGAATAGAATAGAAATAATACAATTATCTTCCTATTCTAATCAATTCTTTTCTACTCTATTCAAATTGATTCTCTTTGAATTTTGAGAAATGGTTATATTCTTTCTATTCTATTGTTTTTTTTTTTCAATTCTATTCTTTTTCTATTTATTTAATCTATTATATTCTTTTCTATTCAAAATTATTCTAATCGAAATTCGAATTTCGGAAGGTGGTTGTCAGGTACTCACCAGGGCCGAAATGCTGAGAGCGGCTCCCCTTGCAGCTGAGTGCGCTATACCCCGAAGGTGGCACAGAAGGTATCGGTCACGGAGAGGCACAGGTCGCCAGCAGGTAGGAGCGACTTGCGTGGAGATCTTCTGGCAGAGAGAAGAACAGTGCAGAGCGGACTTGACACTGGAAGGATGAGAAGCCTGGCCAAGACTCAAGCACCTTGATCCGAAGAAGGTGACTGGAGCAGGGTCTGGTGAGGAGGCCGAGGGTCAAACACAGTGGCCCGGGCAGAAGGAAAGTCCTTAAGGCAAGCCGGGGTCATACACAATGGTCAAGCAACAGAGAAGTCCTTAGAGCAGGCCGAGGGTCAAGAACAGGGATCAGGCAATAGCAAAGTCCTAGAGTAGCCGAGGGTCAAACACAGAGATCAGGCAAGTAGAGAAGTCCTTAGGCAAGCCGAAGGTCAAGTGCAGGAGAGATTCAGAGGTGGTCAAGACGATCCAGGTCACAGCAGGCAGGCACAGTTATACAGAACTTAGGAACAGGAACACTGGGAGCTGAAGAGACAAACCAGCAATAAGCAAGGGGCAGAGCTGCCTTTTATAGGCCCGCCAGGGGGATCTCGCGCTGTGGCGCGCACGTGCCCACGTAGATGTGCCGCATTGTGCACCTTTGCGAATTCTAAAAAAAAACTATTCAATAACTATTCCAATCGATTCAAATTTAAATTCTGTACTATTGTAATGCGGAAATTCGAATACATCCAAATTTCCAAAAAATGAAAATTCGTCCGAATTTAGATATGGTACGAAACAAACTGCACATGTCTAAAAAAAATCTTCTGTGTGCATCTCCCCCCTCACCCCCCCCCCATACTCACCTGAGGCCCACCCCGATCTACAGATGTGCATAAGTGAAGAAGGTCTATGGGTTCTGCCTCCTCATTGGCTGAGACACAGCAGCGGCAGCAATTGGCTCCCGCTACTGTCAATTACAGCCAGTGAGGAGGGCGCGGGGGGAGGCATAGACACACAGAGGCGGCTTGGGAGCGAGCAAGTAGAGCAGGGGGAGGGGCCTGAGACTCCAACGGGTAAAGGAATGGAGGAGGATCGGGGCTGCTCTGTGCAAAACCATTGTACAGAGCAGGTAAGTATGACATGCTTGTTATTAAAAAGAAAATGGACAGTGAAAGAGAAGCAGCAGACTAGTGCAGACAGGTGAGGTCATCTACTCGCTTTGCTCTCTTCTCCTATCAGTATGTTCTTTATCAACCCATTTGCCTGCAGCACACCTGACTGGCATCCAGTCCTACTTCTCCTCCTTTCAGCCTGAGTGCTGCTTTAAATAAGATTGCAACAGGCTGATACCAAGTCAAAGCTGGGTATTTACACTAGTTGCATTAAAAAAAATACAATTAAAGCATAAATGAACTGTATCTGAGCAACACAAACTGAAAACACTGTTTCATTTATTTTAATATGCAAAGCATACTCACCCATCCATTTGTGTCAACATGCTTTAATTTGTTGGAAATTACTTTGAAAGACACCTCCCCTGGCATTTTTAGCTATTTTGAATAAGGATAAATGATTCATTAAGCATTTACTTCCTGTAATCCATCTGCCCTTAGCGCAGGCATGTAGGCAGGATGGTTTGCTTAGCTGAGAAAGCCCCTCCTTCAGATAAAAGAAATACAATTCTTAAGAAGACTCCTGGGATGTATGATATCATTTTGGCCTAGGCCAGAAACCACGAGACAACTGAAAAAAGAATTAAAAAATAAAACGTTTAAAACAAGTAAATATAATACACCTTCCTATCTATTTAGTAATGCTAGCAGTATGAAGGATTAGGATTAAAAATAGTCAATGCTGATTGAGAGATTTTTAGTTCCGCTTTAATGATTTATTAATGAATAAAGAGCATTAATGTTTGCCTTATATATCTGCCTGGAGTTAAGCTTTAAGAACATGAAATGAAGACCGCGCAATCCTTATGCCAGGTATGTTTATTGTAGTGTCAGGATCATTTCATACAGTGTCGGGATTATGACGTTGGCACTGAGCAGAGTGGCCCAGCCAATACAATAAACATACCTTATGCAAAAATGTATTGCTGTGTAGCCTCAATATCCTGCCCTTAGTTTACATTGGGTTGAGTAGTGATGGGCCCTTTGGCCCATACCGGCTTTGGTTACAAGCAGTGGCTTGGAGCACGGAAGTCTGCTATAGGACCATATTTGCACCATGACAGACTATTTCAAACATTTTTAGCTTTTAAAACCATTAATGATGCACTTCATTTGTGTTCTTCATCGTCTAAGCAATACATGTTTTATTTAGTTAAAAGAATACTTATTCATAGCCTGCTGTGACAAAATACAATAAGGCAGTGAAGAAATCATGTCTTGTCATATATAAATAGTAAAAGAAGAACCATGTAACGTAAGTACATCCTGTACACTCAGCACATTTTTTCTTTTTCATCTTTTGGTTATATTTGGCAGAGGAGTGCAGCGCATTCGGTTATTTTCTATGCAAGAAAAGAGGTATTTAATTAGCACCAAATTACTGATCAACGGTAAGTCATCTGATAATGAAAAGAATGCTGAGTTACAAGTTACTGCACGCTTAGATGTGTTCAAGAAACTGATTTTTGTAACAGACTGGACTCTATACATCTGTATTCTGTATAATAGGTAAAAAATGGGGCGACAAAAAACTATGAGTTTTAGGATCCCAAAAATCAGATGCATTCACTGTAGATTAAGAACACATATTATTAATTAGGTTTGTATAACCTAAAATCTAACTTGCAAAAAAGATTTTAAATATTATAACATGTACAACACCCTATGATAACAAATTTATTTCAGAATGAAAAGGAAACCAATTCGGCCTAATAGGAACATTTAAAGTTATGATAAGGCATAAATAAAAATGTTTTAACTCATGAATAAGAATATGACTGTATTTATATTGAAGGTTGGGGTGCTGTAGAGAAGGGGACTGGAGTGTAAACAATTACCCTGATTTACAAAAGAAATCGCGCATGCTCACTTTACAAGGAAATTTTCATTTAGCTAAATGAATGTAGTATAAAATACCTGATTACATGCATGGAAACTTTACACGCACAGAAAAAAAAAAAAAAAAATGCTTGCATTAAGTGACTGGATAATCAAAATCAGCACAGCTTTCCCACTTTCACTAAACTAAGTGAAAACTTCCTTGCAAAGGGAACATGCTCTACTCTTTTAGTAAATCAGGCAAATTCCCACAGGACTGAAGTATAATTAGATCTAGATCTACAATGCATCTTAATACATCTTAAAGTTGATCAATTCAGCACACTTGTGGCAGTTTTCATCATACATGTGTTGACCACACTGTGGGTTCGCTCAATGCTTAGGGCGGTGCTTCCTGCCAAGCAGAATGCTCTTTTTTTTTTTTTAACCAAAAGAAACTGCCAAGCAGAATTCAGTTTAATACTTATCCTGGTAAAGTCTCAAACTAGAGGGAACCGTTTGCTTTCAATGTAAGGCACTTTTCATGTGTATGTTTTTCCACTTTTCTGTAGCTATTGTGTGGTTAATAAGCTTCTGCTTTTCTGTAGATCTTACAAAATGTAAGCAGAACTTTAAACACAAACTCATCACTAACAGACCCCGAACAGCCATGCTGTAAACGAATGTCATAAAAGTGCTATAATTCCTTATCTTTATAATTTTTATATTTTTTCAATTATATTCCTTTATTTTCCATTCTATTTTATTCTCTTTGGAAATTGGAAAACTATTCAAATTTGAAAACTTTACGAATTCTAAAAAAAACCTACATGAAAACTATTCGAATCGATTCTAATTTAAATTCCATCTGAATTTTTGTTGTTGTTTTGGATTCGTTTAAATTCTGTACTATTGTAATTCTGAAATTTAAATACATCCGTATTTAAAAAAAAAAATGAAAATTGGCTGGGACACAGCAGCAGCAGCTATTGGCTCCCGCTACTGTCAATCACAACCAGTGAGGAGGGCGCGGGGGGAGGCATAGGCACACAGAGGCAGTTCGGGAGCGAGCAAGTAGAACAGGGGGAGGGGCCTGAAACGCCAATGGGGAAAAGAAGGGAGGAGGATTGGGGCTGCTCTGTGCAAAACCATTGTACAGAGCAGGTAAGTATGACATGCTTGTTATTAAAAAGAAAATGGACAGTGAAAGAGAAGCAGCAGACTGGTGCAGACTGGTGAGGTCATCTACTTGCTTTGTTCTCTTCTCCTATCAGTATGTTCTTTATCAACCCATTTGCCTGCAGCACACCTGACTGGCATCCAGTCCTACTCCTCCTTTCAGCCTGAGTGCTGCTTTAAATAAGATTGCAACAGGCTGATACCAAGTCAAAGCTGGGTATTTACACTAGTTGCATTCAAAAAAATACAATTAAAGTAAAAATGAACTGTATCTGAGCAACACAAACTTAAAACACTGTTTCATTTATTTTAATATGCAAAGCATACTCACACATCCATTTGTGTCTCCATGCTTTAATTTGTTGGAAATTACTTTGAAAGACACCTCCCCTGGCATTTTTAGCTATTTTGAATAAGGATAAATGATTAATTTAGCATTTACTTCCTGTAATCCATCTGCCCTTAGCTCAGGCATGTAGGCAGGATGGTGTGCTTAGCTGAGAAAGCCCCTCCATCAGATGAAAGAAATAAAATGCTTAAGAAGAATCCTGGGATGTATGATATTGTAGCGCACTACCCCCATAGGAGCTGCTAATTTGTTCATTTTCCCACTGGCCATCCCAGACCCTCGGAGCTACCCTTACCTCTGACACTTCGGGTTCCATCATGTGTAATAGCACAGACTCAATTTCCCTTTAACCCAGCTGTGATGCAGTAGTATGCGGTCAAAACAAGACCTTGAGATAAATTCACAATGCACAATGTGGTATACCTGTTTGTCTTTACCTGGATCTCCACTTGTTTGATGCAAAGGAAAATTGAAGTTACTTACCGGTAACGTTTTTTCCAGGAGTCTCAGGACAGCGACTTGAGAGACCTCGGCTCCTCCCCTCTTAGGAAACACCGCCTCCACCAGACTTTTAAGTCGCCCCTTCCCTTTAGCCCATCAGTTTTTGCGCGAGAACCTCCGGCCAGTCTAGGGAGACATAAGAACACATCATAACAACATTTATATTCCTGATGCTCTCACGTCCTAGTGGCAAGACAATATCTGGGTGGGTACCGGTGCTGTCCTGAAAGACTCCTGGAAAAAACGTTACCGGTAAGTAACTTCGATTTTCCCTCTTTCGTCTTTCAGGACAGCACACTTGAGAGGATAAGCGAGCACTTACCCTAGGGTGGGACTACTGCCTGCAGAACTTTTTGCCCAAAAGCCTGGTCCTGGGCAGACAATAAGTCCAGTCTGTAGTGCTTAACGAAAGTCTTAAAACTTGACCACACTGCTGCTCTGCAGATCTGATCGGGTGTAGCACCAGCCCACTCTGCTTGTGATGTTGCCATAGCCCTAGTGGAATGAGCCCTAATACCTTCCGGAACTTCCACCCCCTTTGCTATATAGGCTTGACTGATAGCCAATCTTAGCCATCTGGCTATAGTGTGTCTAGAGGCTTTGGAACCCATCCTTGCCCCTGAAAAGGAAACAAAAAAGGAGTCGGATTTCTTAAACTGCTCCGTAACCTCCAGGTACCTTAATGCACATCTTCTGACATCTAACTTGTGGAAGACCTGTTCCTGTTCCTTCACAGGATTTGAGCAAAAAGTGGGTAAACAAATTACCTGGCTTCTATGAAATTCCGAAACCACCTTTGGAAAAAAGGCCGGATCGGTTTTAAAAATAAGCCTATCCGGAAAAACTTGAAAGAAAGGTGCCCTCCTAGAGAGGGATTATAGCTCACTGATCCTCCTTGCAGTAGTGATGGCTACTAAGAAAACCGTTTTGAGGGTTAAAAACTTCACCGTACAAGACTCAATAGGTTCAAAAGGACCCTCTGTAAGGGCCTGTAGTACTAAGGATAGATCCCATACCGGAAAGGGGCGAGAGCTGACTGGTCTCTGCCTACTTAAAGCTCTGAAAAACCTGGATATCCAGGGATCCACTGCTAGCTGTTGTTCAAGGAATACACTTAAAGCTGACACCTGACTTTTAAGGGTACTAAGTGCCAACCCCTTATCTGCTCCACTCTGTAGGAACTCTAGCACTGCTTCTGGACTGCGAACATTAAAGGAGCTCTTTGCGCACCAAGAACTGAATTTCTTCCAGACCTTCAAATAGATTCTGCACGTCTCCTTTTTTCTAAAATTCAGAAGAGTTGTTATCAGTCCTTCGGAAAACCCCTTACTTCTCAGCAAGTCCTCTTCAGTAGCCAGGCAGCCAGATTCCAACTCTCCACCTGAGGGCAGCAGACTGGGCCTTGATAGAGTAGATCTTCCCGGACCGGTAGAATCCAGGGTGATTCCACCGCCAGTTTCCTTAGGACCGAGAGCCATGGCCTCCTGGGCCAGTGTGGAGCTATCAGGATTAGGGTCGTGTCCTCTAACTGGAATTTTCTCAAGACCGCAGGCAACAGAACCGGAGGGGGGAAAGCATAGAATTTGGCAAAATGCCAGCTCTGAGACAGAGCATCCACCCCTATCGCCCCGTCCCAGCGGTTCAGGGAGAAAAAGGAGGGGGGCCTTCGTGTTTTCCCCTGAAGCGAAAAGGTCCACACATGGGATCCCCCATTTTTCGATAATCATCTTGTAGATGACTTGATTGAGGACCCAATCGCCTTCCTTCAACTTCCTCCGGCTAAAGAAGTCTGCTCTCTGGTTTAACTCCCCTTTCAGGTGAACTGCCGATAGAGAGAGTACCGTGACCTCGGCCCAACTGAAAATTATCTCTGTCAGACCCCAAAGGGATCTGCTCCTGGTGCCCCCCTGTCGGTTTACATAAGCAACCGCTGAGGAATTGTCTGAACGGATCTGTACATGATGTCCCCGGAGATCCTGTTGGAAGGCTCTGAGAGCCAGAAAAATGGCCCTCAGTACTGCGTCCTCGACCCCCCAGGAACCTTGTGCCAGACTCGTCCCCAGGTGTGCGCCCCAACCAGTGCCACTTGCATCCGTTGTCACAATTTTGGACACAGGCAGAACCCACTCCAGACCCTGCGATAGGTTTGCTGCCTTTCTCCACCACCACAGGGATCTCTCACTCATACAGGAATGAAGACCGCCGAGTCCAAGGACTTCTGAGTGTTGTCCCAAACTTTCAGAATGAACCACTGTAAAGGGCGGAAGTGCACTCCTGCCCACCTTACTGCTGGGAGGGCAGCTGTCAGCAATCCCAAGGCTGACATGGCCCTTCTTATGGTGATTGCCCTGCAGAACTGCCAAGGCCCTGTCTATCTTGGCAATTTTTTCTTCGGGAAGAAAGACTCTCCGTTGGATTGAGTCCAGGATGTAACCTAGGAAAGTAATCCTCTGGGATGGAACCAGGCTGGACTTCTCCAAGTTTAGGAGCCATCCCAGATGTTCCAGTATACCTCTCGCTACTTGCAAATCTTGGACCAGCTGCTCTGAGGAGGGAACAAAAAGGAGCAGGTAGTCCAGGTATGCCACTACCGAAATTCCCCGAAGGCACATAAATGCCAGAACTTCCGCCAAACTTTGGTGAATATCCAGGGTGAAGAGGAGAGCCCAAAGGGGAGGGCCTGGAACTGAAGATGCACTACTTCCTCCCCAGACCTTACCACCAGCCTGAGGAACTTCTGACTGTCCTCTGCAATCGGAATGTGCAGATAGGCGTCCCTTAGATCTATGGACGCCATGTAGCAATTCGGAGGGAGTAGTGTTTTTACAGAAAAAATTGAATCCATCCGAAATTTCTTGTAGGAGATTGATAGGTTCAGGGGCTTTAAGTTCAGGATGAGCCTGAATTTCCCTGAAGGCTTCCGAACCACAAAGATGCGGGAGTAGCAACCCCTGCCTATTTCTCCGGATGGGACACGTGATATCACATCCTGCCGCTCTAGATCCTCCAGTGAGGCTATTAATGCCGCTGCCTTCTCCACACACTTTGGCAACACCGTAACCAGCAGCCTGTGTGGGGGGGACTTGAGAATTCTAATCTGTAACCCCTCCTTACGATCCCCAGAATAAACTGATTGGAGGTAACTGACTCCCACTGTGGGAGGAAGGCCCCCAGTCTTCCTCCCACTGGGGTTAACCCGTCATTGGGGCTTTCGGGGCTGTTCAGGAGGGCGAAAAATCGCTCCCCCGCGCCCTCTGCCCTTGTTGGTCCAGACTTTTTTTCTTAGACTCTGCCCTAGGAAAATTAAACTTCCTTTGCGAACGAGTCTTCTTTTTAGGCTGTTCTCCCAACTTTTTCTTAAAGGGGAAGGCCTTCTTTTTATCGGCCGTTCGATCAATAACCGCCTCCAGATCCGGACCGAACAGCAAGTCCCCAGTGAAAGGGACCCCGCAAAGTTTTATTTTTGAAGCATTGTCCCCCTGCCAGGTCTTTAACCAAAGGGCTCTCCTGGCTGAGTTGGCCAAGGCAGTAGATCTAGCAGACATGCGGACCGACTCCGCCGAGGCGTCAGCAATGTATGCGATCCCCTTCAAGAGCATTGGGAAGGAGGGGAGAATCGTCTCCTTAGCGGTTCCAGCTTCAATATGAGCTTTTATATGTGTTAGCCAGGGCTCCATGTTACGTGCCACCACTGTGACGGCCATGGCCGGCTTAAGGTTGCCTAAAGAGGAATCCCAGGATTTTCTAAGTAGAGAATCCATCCGTTTGTCAATGGGATCTGTTAGCACCCCCATATCTTCAAACGCCAAGTCTGTTTTTCTGGATACCTGAGAAAAGGCTGCATCCAGTCTAGGTAACTTGTTCCATACAGCAGCTTCATCCTCTGAAAAAGGGAATCTGCGCTTTAACGCTCTAGAAAAGAAAGGTTTCCTTTCTGGGTCCCGCCATTCCTTTTTAATGGTATCTACTAGGACCTCATGTACCGGAAAGACCCTTTTCTTCTGCTCTTCAAGACCCACGTACATTCGGTCATGTAGAAACAGAGATTTTTTCTCCTCCTGGATACCTAGGGTGGTGTGAATTGCTCCCAAGAGCTCCTCCACCTCCTCCAAGGAGAGTTTATATCGGGAGGTTCTGGAGGACTCGCCATCCACCTTCTCTCCATCTGATTCGCCTGAGGAATGTGAGGATGCACCATCTGATTCATCCTCTAAAGCCTCTGTGGAAACCCCCGGTAACTCCTCACTGACTGAGGGACCTGAAGGACCAGGTGCGACATCTTGCTGTGCTGGCAGAGGACCTGCTGGGGGCTGAATAGGCTGAAAATTTTCAAACCATGTTTTGAAAGATTGAAAAGTGCTGGAAAGCTCCTTAAGGCTCCATTCACACTAGCGCGTTTTTTGATGCATTTTGCATTTTGCAGAAATGCATGGGAATTTTTTAACATGGGTTCCTATGGAACATGTTCACATCAATGCTTTTTTGTATCTCTGCGTTTTTGGAAAGGGTCGGGGACTTTTTTTCATGCAAAAAGCAGCGTTTTGCATGTAATGGATTTCAATGGACAAGCATCAAAAACGCAAGTGCACCGTTTTTGCAGCGTTTTTGCAGCGTTTTTGGTGCGTTTTTGGTGCGTTTTTGCCGGGTTTTTTTTGTAATTTTTTTTTAAGACTGTAAAAAAAAAATGAAAAAAAAAAAAAAAAACGCAAAACGCAAATCGCGGCAAAAACGCGGCAAAAATGCCGCAAAAACGCTACAAAAACGCTGCTCAAAAAACGTGCCAAGCATGAAAAAAAAACCTCCAAAAACGCTCAAAAGCAACATGCATAGGTGTGAATCGAGCCTAACAGAAGCTGCCAGGTCAGAACTCTGTTCCATAGAGTGTTCCTTAACTAAGCCTTCAATGCATTTCTTGCACAAAACCTTCCCTCAGGACTCTCCTAAAGTACTTCTACATGATGGACACTTTCTTTTGGACACATGTAAGGGCTTGGTCTTTTCCGCAGGTTTGTCCTGGAATGACAAAACAAGTGCCAGCATCAGCAACAGTCTTTAAAAACAAAAAAAACAAGTGACCAACACCAGGAGTGCACCCCCCCAGGACCAACCACCACCAGGGTCCCAGACGTGCCTCTCCTCCCCTCTGACCACCAAGAGGTGGGTTTATCTCATGGAGCTAAGTGGGAATAAGGTAAGGGAACACCACCCCAGGGCTCCACTTACCTTAGTGTGGCTGGTGCTGGCGTCACCCAGCACAGAACGGGAACCATCCGTCTCTGACATCCCTCTGGCCAGGGGAGTGGTTTGCCTCAGAATGCTCCTCTGTCTGACACTTCAGCTTTAATGGAGCCCGAACCAGCCGTCGCACCGTTTGTTTATCCGTCCCGCGGCTGGAACCGGAAGCCACGGTCCGAACGGAAGTGCCCTTCCCATCGCAAATGACGTCGCCCGTCATCCGACTCAGCGTTTCTCCATGCTGACTCTCAGAGTGAGGGGAATTTGGGCACCTTTGTATTGCCTTCCCCAGGCAGCGGAAAAACAAACTCCCAGGCCTTCACATTCCCCAAGGGAGGACAGGGAGCGCAATGCCACAGCAGGTAACCAGATTCCCCATCCGTACTGCTGTGAATGAGAGACCTCTGTCTCTCCTTTCCAATGATTGTACCAGCTTCAGCCTCACCAGCTGATATGGCCTAGGTTCCTAGCGATGTCTCCCTCCTGGAGGAAACACCAAAACTGAAGGGCTAGAGGGAAGGGGCGACTTAAAAGTCTGGTGGAGGCGGTGTTTCCTTATGCCCCGTACACACGGTCGGATTTTCCGACGGAAAATGTGTCATAGGACCTTGTTGTCGGAAATTCCGACCGCGTGTGGGCTCCATCACACATTTTCCATCGGATTTTCCGACACACAAAGTTTGAGAGCAGGATATAAAATTTTCCGACAACAAAATCCGTTGTCGGAAATTCCGATCGTGTGTACACAAATCCGACGGACAAAGTGCCACACATGCTCAGAATAAATAAAGAGATGAAAGCTATTGGCCACTGCCCCGTTTATAGTCCCGACGTACGTGTTTTACGTCACCGCGTTTAGAACGATCGGATTTTCCAACAACTTTGTGTGACCGTGTGTATGCAAGACAAGTTTGAGCCAACATCCGTCAGAAAAAATCCTAGGATTTTGTTGTCGGAATGTCCGAACAAAGTCCGACCGTATGTACGGGGCATCAGAGGGGAGGAGCCGAGGTCTCTCAAGTGTGCTGTCCTGAAAGACGAAAGAGGGAAAACACTCGCAAAGTTGTACTTAAGTAAATCTTTGTTTACTGTAATTGCTTTAAGGCAAGTACTACAATGGTTGTACTGTCAGACCAACGTAGTCTAGCAGTCAACTGACTTCAACCACAAAGATATTACACAAATGTAGAGTTTTTTAAGTAACTTGTTATTAATGTGCTAGAAGAACATAGGATAAATGACAGAGTGATTTGATCTCACTATGAGCACTATCCTATCCTGTGCGCACTTTGTAACTACAATTAAATCAGAGACTAATTTAATTGAAATATAGTACAATATCTAGGGAGCTCCCCTTAATTAGTATCACAATAACCTCAATATGTTAAAGAGACACAAAGCCTTGTGTTTTATTAAACAGTCCTTCTTTTCTTCTTTCTTTCTGCTAGCAAAGAATAAAGTGAATTTTGTAATCCAAAGGGTTAATGACTCCTGATCAAAGTAGGCTGAAATATAGGATCAAAGTTCTGGTGCAACAGCACTGCAACTTTCTCTGATGCCAATGACACAGTACTAAATCCTTTATGAGGTACAGGCCCGAAGCCTAATATTAACTCAGTCTAATCCTCTTGACTTTGCTTGTGGGACTATGGGTCCCAACAACTCTGTATTGTACAGATGAATGTGTAAAAGTGTATCAAGAAGCTTTTGGGCAATAGCCCTCTCACCCAACCAGGACAGTGTTGTCAGAAGACTCCGTTCTGATGTACAGGGTTCTGTCCCCGGCCGGCCGGCACTGCTGTGCTGCTCTGCTCCACACAACAAGACGCTCCCGAACTCCCAGATGGCTCCGACAGGCTCCTCTGGCTCCTTCCCAGTATTGCCCCGCCATCAGTCCAGCTCTCTGGGGTGTCACAGTACTGCTGCTTGGATCTCTCTTCCGTGGAGGTAGGCCGCACTGTGCTGGAAACTTCACACAGATTCTCCCAGGCTGGCCATGCGTGTACAAGAGACCTAAGATGGCCGCCCCCCAGCCCTTTTATAACCTTCCCACAATGCAGTTTTGTTCCCCTGATGTTCATGGGAGTTAATGGGCATCATGGGTAGGTCAAGTTAACCACTTAAGGACCGCCGCGTGACTATGTACGTCCAACGACTATGTTGTTATGGCAGTAGCTAGCTGTCATAACCCCAGTATCCCCGTTTTCGTGCGGTGGCCGGCTTTCAGATAAAAGTGGTCCCTGTGGCAGATTCGCTGCGAGATCACTTTTATCGGTGGTGGGAGAGGGGGCCCCCCCTCCCGCCGCGATCCGGTGCCCTCCGCCGCTTACCGGAGCCGTCGGTAGCAGCGGAGGCGATCGCGTCCTTCCCCGTGGTGTGTCTGGAGACGAGTGAGGCTAAGATGGCGCCCACTCGTCTCCATGACACTGCTGGGCGGAAGCGACGTCAATACGTCACTTTCGTCCACGCCTCTTAAAAGGCACATTTTTTTCAAATGTCATTTTTCTAAATGACTTTTTTTTTTTATTGCATTTTAGTGTAAATATGAGATCTGAGGTCTTTTTGACCCCCAGATCTCATATTTAAGAGGTCCTGCCATGCTTTTTTCTATTACAAGGGATGTTTACATTCCTTGTAATAGGAATAAAAGTGACACCATTTTTTTTTAAACAGTGTAAAAATAAATAAAATATTGTAAAATAAATAATAAAAAAAAAAAAAAAAAAATTTTAAACCCCCCCGTCCCGACGAGCTCGCGCGCAGAAGCGAACGCATACGCGAGTAGCGCCCGCATATGAAAACGGTGGTCAAACCACACATGTGAGGTATCGCAGTGACCGGTAGTGCGAGAGCAATAATTCTAGCCCTAGACCTCCTCTGTACCGCAAAATATGCAACCTGTAGAATTTTTTAAACGTCGCCTATGGAGATTTTTGAGGGTAAAAGTTTGATGCCATTCCACGAGCAGGCGCAATTTTCAAGTGTGACATGTTGGGTATCAATTTACGTGGCGTAACATTATATTTCACAATATAAAAAAAAATTGGGCTAACTTTACTGTTGTCTTATTTTTTTATTCAAAAAAGTGAATTTTTTCCCAAAAAAGTGCGCTTTTAAGACCGCTGCGCAAATACGGCGCAAAAAAAAGTATTGCAATGACCGCCATTTTATTCTCTAGGGTGTTAAAAGAAAAACCATATATAATGTTTGGGGGTCCTAAGTAATTTTCTAGCAGAAAAACCTGTTTTAAAAATGTAAACACCTAAAATCCAAAACGGGGCTGGTCCTTAAGTGGTTAATGTCCAAATGTAAACAACAAAACACTCCCATGTCAACTTCTTAAATGATGAAAAATAAAGATGCAGTACTTTTATATTTTGCCCGCTAGATGGCGCCATATACCAACTTATTAACATTACAGAATTACATTAGAAGCAAAAATTTGTCAGTGCTACAATATCATTTTGGCCTAGGCCAGAAACCAGGAGACAACTGAAAAAATATTTAAAAAAATAAAACGTTTAAAACAAGTAAATATAATACACCTTCCTATCTATTTAGTAATGCTAGCAGTATTAAGGATTAGGATTAAAAATAGTCAATGCTGATTGAGAGATTTTTAGTTCCGCTTTAATGATTTATTAATGAATAAAGAGCATTAATGTTTGCCCTAAATATCTGCCTGGAGTTAAGCTTTAAGAACATGAAATGAAGACTGCGCAATCCTTATGCCAGGTATGTTTATTGTAGTGTCAGGATCATTTCATGTCGGGATTATGGCGTTGGCACTGAGCAGAGTGGCCCAGCCAATACAATAAACATACCTTATGCAACAATGTATTGCTATGTAGCCTCAATATCCTGCCCTTAATTTACATTGGGTTGAGTAGTGATGGGCCCCTTGGCCCATACCGGCTTTGGTTACAAGCAGTGGCCTGGAGCACAGAAGTCTGCTATAGGACCATATTTGCACCATGACAGACTATTTCAAACATTTTTAGCTTTTAAAACCATTAATGATGCACTTCATTTGTGTTCTTCATCGTCTAAGCCGCACAGTCTTTGCAATACATGTTTTATTTAGTTAAAATAATACTTATTCACAGCCTGCTGTGACAAAATACAGTAAGGCAGTGAAGAAATCATGTATTGTCATATATAAATAGTAAAAGAAGAACCATGTAACGTAAGTACATCCTGTACACTCAGTACATTTTTTCTTTCATCTTTTTGGTTATATTTGGCAGAGGAGTGCAGCGCATTCGGTTATTTTCTATGCAAGAAAAGAGGTATTTAATTAGCACCAAATCACTGATCAACAGTAAGTCATCTGATAATGAAAAGTATGCTAATTTACAAGTTACTGCACGCTTAGATGTGTTCAAGAAACTGATTTATTTTTGTAACAGACTGGACGCTATACATCTGTATTCTGTATAATAGGTAAAAAATGGGGCGACAAAAAACTATGAGTTTTAGGATCCCAAAAATCAGATACATTCACTGTAGATTAAGAACACATAATATTAATTAGGTTTGTATAACCTAAAATCTAACTTGCAAAAAAGATTTTAAATATTATAACATGTACAACATCCTATGATAACAAATTTATTTCAGAATGAAAAGGAAACCAATTCGGCCTAATAGGAACATTTAAAGTTATGATAAGGCATAAATAAAAATGTTTTAACTCATTAATAAGAACATGACTATTTACCGTATATTGAAGGTTGGGGTGCTGTAGAGAAGGGGACTGGAGTGTAAACAATTACCCTGATTTACAAAAGAAATCGCGCATGCTCACTTTACAAGGAAATTTTCATTTAGCTAAATGAATGTAGTATAAAATACCTGATTACGTGCATGGAAACTTTACACGCACAGAAAAAAACAAAAAAAAAAGTGCTTGCATTAAGTGACTGGATAATCAAAATCAGCACAGCTTTCCCACTTTCACTAAACTAAGTGAAAACTTCCTTGCAAAGGGAACATGCTCTACTCTTTTAGTAAATCAGGCAAATTCCCACAGGACTGAAGTATAATTAGATCTAGTTCTACAATGCATCTTAATACATCTTAAAGTTGATCAATTCAGCACACTAGTAGCAGTTTTCATCATACATGTGTTGACCACACTGTGGGTTCGCTCAATGCTTAGGGCGGTGCTTCCTGCCAAGCAGAATGCTCTTTTTTTTTTTTTTTTTTTTAACCAAAAGAAACTGCCAAGCAGAATTCAGTTTAATACTTATCCTGGTAAAGTCTCAAACTAGAGGGAACCGTTTGCTTTCAATGTAAGGCACTTTTCATGTTTATGTTTTTCCACTTTTCTGTAGCTATTGTGTGGTTAATAAGCTTCTGCTTTTCTGTAGATCTTACAAAATATAAGCAAAACTTTAAACACAAACTCATCACTAACAGACCCCGAACAGCCATACTGTAAATGAATGTCATAAAAGTGCTATAATTCCTTATTTTTTGGCATCTCAAACAGTATTTAGGCCAAAGCATTAGCATGACAGCCAGGAAAAATGCAATTTCAAAAGTAGAGTCCCGCAATATCTATTTCCATTATTCTTTCATGACATGGTGCCTTTAAAGTGATTATAAAGGTTGGAATTTTTTTTTTGTTTCAATAATTTTTATTAAGTTTAGTTGACAGAAAAGAAAATCAACATAATGTACTTTACATTGTGAGTATGAATATTAACATTGCTCGGTCGTTTGTGCTCTATGTATACTTTAAGTATAGTGCATCCATTTTTGTATCAATATTCAACACTCTAGTTTAGAGGTATTGCTTAGGCCCTGTGTTGTGCTAAAATTGTTGCAAAATAATAATCTTGTAGATGTACATGGCCTACTCCCCCTGCTTTTCTATGTTTAATCAACTTGCTAAAAGCGGATCTAGCTCTTTTCCCCTGTCAAAGATATTTATTTAGTATTGGTTATAATGCATTGAAAAAGGAGTTGGGAATTGGAATCGGTAATGTTCTATAAAGACAGAGTAACTGAGGTAGTATCTGCATTTTAAAAGCTGCAAGCCTATCCAACCACGATAGTTCGTTTTGTGCTATTTGGTTTAACCTAGCCTCTAGTGAATTTAGGAAAGGTGTATAATTTGTATAAAGGTGTCTTCTGTTTTAGGAGTTAAAGTTATGCTTAGATACTTGATGCCCTCTTTTTTCCAAATGTGTGGGAATTTTTGCGCTAGATCATGGCTAAGCTTTTCCGGGATGCCTAAATTCAAAATATAGCATTTTGTTTCATTTACCTTATAAACCTTACCTTATTAAATGTTTGTAATGCTTCGTGTATGGAAGGGAGAGAGATTTCTGGGTTTGTGAGCATTAATATTATGTCATCAGCGAAGAGACTTATGGTGTGAGTTCTGGTACCAATTTTTATTCCTCTCACCTGTGAATGTGATCGTATGTAGGTGGCTAGTGGTTCCATCAGGAGATTACAAATTAGTGGGGAAAGGGGGCATCTCTCTCTAGTTCCATTTGTAATTGTAAATGGAGTAGACAGTTCCCCAAAAATATAAACTTGGGCCGATGGGTAGGTATATAGAGCCATTATGGCTTTGTATATCGAGCCGTGAAAGCCAAACTTGTTTAACACCTGTGCTAGGAATTGCCAATATATCCTATCAAACGTCTTCTCTGCATCCAATGCTAGGAGCAGAGAAGGCGTTTTGCACCAACTGGTTAAATGTATCACATTTATCAAGCGCCTGGTAGCGTCAGCTGTCTTCCTCTAGTGAAACCAGAATGGCCGATATCAATAAGAGAAGGTAAGATGTTCACTAATCTCGTTTCCAATAGTTTTGCACATATCTTGATATCCTTGTTAAGCAATGAGATAGGCCTAAAATTTTGTGGGGAATCAGGTTCTTGGTTTCGACAGAGCTACTATCAAGGCCTTTAACATCTCTGGAGGAAATGGGGAGGAGGCAGCAGCAGAGCTATAGATTCCAACTAGATGCGGGATTAACAAAGTCTGGGGAATGCCAAGGAAAAAGCCAAAGTCTACTTACCACCAGCTTGCAGACAACCAAATTGACCTAACAGTAAGCGTTAAAAAAGGGGTTTAGTCTGTATGCATTTGCAAACGCATGCGTGAGCCACAGAGCCATGTCACGACACCCTTGTATTTATGGTGCTAACACTAAACTATGAGTGTCCCCACAGTGGAGGCACATGCATTTTAATGGATAAATGAGAGCAGGTGGACTGGAGGGGAGCCCACCCCTCCTTAAAAGGTACAGGAGCACACCAAACACCCAGCAATAGCACAATGGCTGCAAAGCTGTTGGTGCACTGCTGGACCAATACAAACACTCACGTGATAACAAAAGCTTGCCACCACTCTCATTTAAAGCTGGCTATTTCAGTAAGCAGCATTGAGAGGCTAAAACAGGTACTAACAAAGTCTGGGGAATGCCCAGGAAAAAGCCAAAGTCTACTTACCACCAGCTTGCAGACAACCAAATTGACCTAACAGTAAGCGTTAAAAAAGGGGTTTATTCCGCACGCATTTGCAAACACATGCGTGAGCCACAGAGCCACATCACGGCACCCTTGTATCTGTGGTGCTAACACTAAACTATGAGTGTCCCCACAGTGGAGGCACATGCATTTTAATGGATAAATGAGAGCAGGTGGACTGGAGGGGAGCCCACCCCTCCTTAAAAGGTACAGGAGCACACCAAACACCCAGCAATAGCACAATGGCTGCAAAGGTGTTGGTGCGCTGCTGGACCAATACACACACTCACGTGATAACAAAAGCTTGCCACCACTCTCATTTATAGCTGGCTATCGCAGTAAGCAGCATTGGGAGGCTAAAGCAGGTACCAACAAAGTCTGGGGAATGCCCAAGAAAAAGCCAAAGTCTACTTACCACCAGCTTGCAGACAACCAAATTGACCTATCTAACAGTAAGCGTTAAAAAAGGGGCTTAGTCCGCACACATTTGCAAACGCATGCGAGAGCCACGTCACGGCACCCTTGTATCTGTGGTCCTAAGGTCCTAACACTAAACTATGAGTGTTCCCACAGTGGAGGTACAGGAGCACACCAAACACCCAGCAATAGCACAATGGCTACAAAGATGTTGGTGCGCTGCTGAACCAATACAAACACTCACGTGATAACAATTCCAACTAGATGCGGGATTAGAATATCTTGGAATGTTTTGTAATACTCTCCTGTGAACCGGTCTGGGCCTGGGCATTTGTTAGTCGGAAGGGAGAATATAATTTTCCTCACCTCTTCAGCGGTGATAGGAAAGTTCAGGTTAGCGAGATGGTCGTGTGTCAGTTTGGAAAGTTTGATTTTTTTCAAGAAATGTTTCTATAATAGCTGGCATCAGTTGTGCTGCAGTAGCATCGTTTTTAATATTATAGAGTAAACCGCAGTATTGGCTGAAGGCGTCAGCAATGACTTGTGGGTGGTGTTGTTTTGTGCATGTGGTGGGTGTATTATGAAGTGGATTTGGGTTCTGTATCTGTGGCCCCTAAGTTTGTTAGTCAGCAGTAGGGATGAGCTTCGTGTTCGAGTCGAACCCATGTTTGACACGAACATCGTATGCTCGACCGTTCGTCGAATTACGAACGATATGGGCATTCGCGCCAAATTCGAGTGGTGCGTCAAGGCCCATAATTCACCGTGGCGTCGCAGTGCATTGCTGGCTGATGATTGGCCAACCATGCACTATGACCCGCATGCTTGGTCAATCACAGCGCTGTCTGTACAGAGAGCCGTAATTGGCCAAAGCCAGGGTGGCTTTGGCCAATTATGGCTCAGGGGGTTTAGTACATGCCCCACACTATATAAGGCTGCCTGCACGTCGGCCCTGTGTAGCATGTTCCGGCGTTGAGAGAGAGATAGATAGATAGAGAGACAGACAGTGTCATTTGATTTAAGTTAGAGTAGGCAGACGAGTTAGTTAGCTGCAAATACAGTGTATTGTGTATATATACATCCTAGGTGTTGTGTGTGTATATATATATATATATATATATATATATATATTATATATACTGTATTCAGTTTAGCTAGATCCGTTCCTGTTATCTTCTTCCTACTGACAGGCAGGCAGGTGTTTTTACAGTATTTACAGCTACCTGAAGAAAATGGCTGGTGTTCTTCTGATCCTCTTAGTCCTATTAGCTACAGTATTTACAGTTAGTATAGTGCGTCCTCTGCACAGTCTGCACATAAAGCTACCTGAAGAAAATTGGTGTTCTTCTGATCCTATTAGTATAGCAGGCAGCTGTAGTATTTAAAAGTTAGTGTAGTGCGACCTCTGCACAGTGTGCACCTAAAGCTACCTGAAGAAAATTGGTGGTGTTCTTCTGATCCTATTAGTACAGTACTGCAGGCAGCTGCAGTATTTACAAATTAGTGTAGTGCGTCCTCTGCACAGTGTGTACCTAAAGCTACCTGAAGAAAATTGGTGGTGTTCTTCTGATCCTATTAGTATCACAGGCAGCTGTAGTATTTACAAGTTAGTGTAGTGCGTCCTCTGCACAGTGTGCACCTAAAGCTACCTGAAGAAAATTAGTGGTGTTCTTCTGATCCTAGTAGTACAGTACCGCAGGCAGCTGCAGTATTTACAAATTAGTGTAGTGCGTCCTCTGCACAATGTGCACCTAAAGCTACCTGAAGAAAATTGGTGGTGTTCTTCTGATCTTATTAGTACAGTATCGCAGGCAGCTGCAGTATTTACAGGTTAGTGTAGTGCGTCCTCTGCACAGTGTGCATTTAAAGCTACCTGAAGAAAATTGGTGGTGTTCTTCTGATCCTATTAGTATCATAGGCAGCTGTAGGATTTACAAGTTAGTGTAGTGCGTCCTCTGCACAGTGTGCACCTACAGCTACCTGAAGAAAATTAGTGGTGTTCTTCTGATCCTATGAGTACAATACCGCAGGCAGCTGCAGTATTTACAAATTAGTGTAGTGCGTCCTCTGTACAGTGTGCACCTAAAGCTACCTGAAGAAAATTGGTGGTTTTCTTCTGATCCTATTAGTACCACAGGCAGCTGTAGTATATACAAGTTAGTGTAGTGTGTCCTCTGCACAGTGTGCACCTAAAGCTACCTGAAGAAAATTGGTGGTGTTCTTCTGATCCTATTAGTACTGCAGGCAGCTGTAGTATTTACAAGTTAGTGTAGTGCGTCCTCTGCACAGTGTGTACCTAAAGCTACCTGAAGACAATTGGTGGTGTTCTTCTGATCCTATTAGTATAGCAGGCAGCTGTAGTATTTAAAAGTTAGTGTAGTGCGACCTCTGCACAGTGTGCACCTAAAGCTACCTGAAGAAAATTGGTGGTGTTCTTCTGATCCTATTAGTACAGTATCGCAGGCAGCTGCAGTATTTACAAATTAGTGTAGTGCGTCCTCTTCACAGTGTGTACCTACAGCTACCTGAAGAAAATTGGTGGTGTTCTTCTAATCCTATTAGTATCACAGGCAGCTGTAGTATTTACAAGTTAGTGTAATGCGTCCTCTGCGCAGTGTGCACCTAAAGCTACCTGAAGAAAATTGGTGGTGTTCTTCCAATCCTATTAGTACAGTACCGCTGGCAGCTGTAGTATTTACAAGTTAGTGTAGTGCGACCTCTGCACAGTGTGCACCTACAGCTACCTGAAGAAAATTAGTGGTGTTCTTCTGATCCTATGAGTACAATACCGCAGGCAGCTGCAGTATTTACAAATTAGTGTAGTGCGTCCTCTGTACAGTGTGCACCTAAAGCTACCTGAAGAAAATTGGTGGTGTTCTTCTGATCCTATTAGTACCGCAGGCAGCTGTAGTATGTACAAGTTAGTGTAGTGTGTCCTCTGCACAGTGTGCACCTAAAGCTACCTGAAGAAAATTGGTGGTGTTCTTCTGATCCTATTAGTACCGCAGGCAGCTGTAGTATTTACAAGTTAGTGTAGTGCATCCTCTGCACAGTGTGCACCTAAAGCTACCTGAAGAAAATTGGTGGTGTTCTTCTGATCCTACTAGTACAGTACCGCAGGCAGCTGCAGTATTGACAAATTAGTGTAGTGCATCCTCTGCACAGTGTGTACCTAAAGCTACCTGAAGACAATTGGTGGTGTTCTTCTGATCCTATTAGTATAGCAGGCAGCTGTAGTATTTAAAAGTTAGTGTAGTGCGACCTCTGCACAGTGTGCACCTAAAGCTACCTGAAGAAAATTGGTGGTGTTCTTCTGATCCTATTAGTACAGTACCGCAGGCAGCTGCAGTATTTACAAATTAGTGTAGTGCTTCCTCTTCACAGTGTGTACCTACAGCTACCTGAAGAAAATTGGTGGTGTTCTTTTAATCCTATTAGTATCACAGGCAGCTGTAGTATTTACAAGTTAGTGTAACTCGTCCTCTGCACAGTGTGCACCTAAAGCTACCTGAAGAAAATTGGTGGTGTTCTTCCAATCCTATTAGTACAGTACCGCAGGCAGCTGCAGTATTTACAAGTTAGTGTAGTGCGACCTCTGCACAGTGTGCACCTAAAGCTACCTGAAGAAAATTGGTGGTGTTCTTCTGATCCTATTAGTATCATAGGCAGCTGTAGAATTTACAAGTTAGTGTAGTGCGTCCTCTGCATGGTGTGCACCTAAAGCTACCTGAAGAAAAGTGGTGGTGTTCTTCTGATCCTATTAGTACAGTATCACAGGCAGCTGCAGTATTTACAAGTTAGTGTAGTGCGTCCTCTGCACAGTGTGCACTTAAAGCTACCTGAAGAAAATTGGTGGTGTTCTTCTGATCCTATTAGTATCGCAGGCAGCTGTAGTATTTACAAGTTAGTGTAGTGCGCCCTCTGCACAGTGTGCACCAAAAGCTACCTGAAGACAATTGGTGGTGTTCTTCTGATCCTATTAGTATAGCAGGCAGCTGTAGTATTTAAAAGTTAGTGTAGTGTGACCTCTGCACAGTGTGCACCTAAAGCTACCTGAAGAAAATTGGTGGTGTTCTTCTAATCCTATTAGTATCACAGGCAGCTGCAGTATTTACAGGTTAGTGTAGTGCGTCCTCTGCACAGTGTGCATCTAAAGCTACCTGAAGAAAATTGGTGGTGTTCTTCTGATCCTATTAGTATCATAGGCAGCTGTAGGATTTACAAGTTAGTGTAGTGCGTCCTCTGCACAGTGTGCACCTACAGCTACCTGAAGAAAATTAGTGGTGTTCTTCTGATCCTATTAGTACAGTACCGCAGACAGCTGCAGTATTGACAAATTAGTGTAGTGCGTCCTCTGCACAGTGTGTACCTAAAGCTACCTGAAGACAATTGGTGGTGTTCTTCTGATCCTATTAGTATCATAGGCAGCTCTAGGATTTACAAGTTAGTGTAGTGCGTCCTCTGCACAGTGTGTACCTAAAGCTACCTGAAGACAATTGGTGGTGTTCTTCTGATCCTATTAGTATCATAGGCAGCTGTAGTATTTAAAAGTTAGTGTAGTGCGACCTCTGCACAGTGTGCACCTAAAGCTACCTGAAGAAAATTGGTGGTGTTCTTCTGATCCTATTAGTACAGTACCGCAGGCAGCTGCAGTATTTACAAATTAGTGTAGTGCGTCCTCTTCACAGTGTGTATCTACAGCTACCTGAAGAAAATTGGTGGTGTTCTTCTAATCCTATTAGTATCACAGGCAGCTGTAGTATTTACAAGTTAGTGTAATGCGTCCTCTGCACAGTGTGCACCTAAAGCTACCTGAAGAAAATTGGTGGTGTTCTTCCAATCCTATTTGTACAGTACGGCAGGCAGCTGTAGTATATACAAGTTAGTGTAGTGTGTCCTCTGCACAGTGTGCACCTAAAGCTACCTGAAGAAAATTGGTGGTGTTCTTCTGATCTTATTAGTACCGCAGACAGCTGTAGTATTTACAAGTTAGTGTAGTGCGTCCTCTGCACAGTGTGCACCCGAAGCTACCTGAAGAAAATTAGTGGTGTTCTTCTAATCCTATTAGTACAGTATCGCAGGCAGCTGCAGTATTTAAAAGTTAGTGTAGTGCGTCCTCTGCACAGTATGTACCTAAAGCTACCTGAAGAAAATTGGTGGTGTTCTTCTGATCCTATTAGTATAGCAGGCAGCTGTAGTATTTAAAAGTTAGTGTAGTGCGACCTCTGCACAGTGTGCACCTAAAGCTACCTGAAGAAAATTGGTGGTGTTCTTCTGATCCTATTAGTACAGTACCGCAGGCAGCTGCAGTATTTACAAATTAGTGTAGTGCGTCCTCTTCACAGTGTGTACCTACAGCTACCTGAAGAAAATTGGTGGTGTTCTTCTAATCCTATTAGTATCACAGGCAGCTGTAGTATTTACAAGTTAGTGTAATGCGTCCTCTGCACAGTGTGCACCTAAAGCTACCTGAAGAAAATTGGTGGTGTTCTTCCAATCTTATTAGTACAGTACCGCAGGCAGCTGTAGTATATACAAGTTAGTGTAGTGTGTCCTCTGCACAGTGTGCACCTAAAGCTACCTGAAGAAAACTGGTGGTGTTCTTCTGATCTTATTAGTACCGCAGGCAGCTGTAGTATTTACAAGTTAGTGTAGTGCGTCCTCTGCACAGTGTGCACCTGAAGCTACCTGAAGAAAATTAGTGGTGTTCTTCTAATCCTATTAGTACAGTATCGCAGGCAGCTGCAGTATTTAAAAGTTAGTGTAGTACGTCCTCTGCACAGTGTGTACCTAAAGCTACCTGAAGAAAATTGGTGGTGTTCTTCTGATCCTATTAGTATAGCAGGCAGCTGTAGTATTTAAAATTAGTGTAGTGCGTCCTCTGCACAGTGTGCACCTAAAGCTACCTGAAGAAAATTGGTGGTGTTCTTCTAATCCTATTAGTATCACAGGCAGCTGTAGTATTTACAAGTTAGTGTAATGCGTCCTCCGCACAGTGTGCACCTAAAGCTACCTGAAGAAAATTGGTGGTGTTCTTCTAATCCTATTAATATCACAGGCAGCTGTAGTATTTACAAGTTAGTGTAATGCGTCCTCTGCACAGTGTGCACCTAAAGCTACCTGAAGAAAGTTGGTGGTGTTCTTCCAATCCTATTAGTACAGTACCGCAGGCAGCTGCAGTATTTACAAGTTAGTGTAGTGCGTCCTCTGCACAGTGTGTACCTAAAGCTACCTGAAGAAAATTGGTGGTGTTCTTCTGATCCTATTAGTATAGCAGGCAGCTGTAGTATTTAAAATTAGTGTAGTGCGTCCTCTGCACAGTGTGCACCTAAAGCTACCTGAAGAAAATTGGTGGTGTTCTTCTGATCTTATTAGTACAGTATCGCAGGCAGCTGCAGTATTTACAAGTTAGTGTAGTGCCTCCTCTGCACAGTGTGCACCTAAAGCTACCTGAAGAAAATTGCTGGTGTTCTTCTGATCCTATTAGTATCATAGGCAGCTGTAGGATTTACAAGTTAGTGTAGTGCGTCCTCTGCACAGTGTGCACCTAAAGCTACCTGAAGACAATTGGTGATGTTCTTCTGATCCTATTAGTACAGTACCGCAGGCAGCTGAGGTATTTACAAATGAGTGTAGTGCGTCCTCTGCACAGTGTGCACCTAAAGCTACCTGAAGAAAATTGGTGGTGTTCTTCTGATCCTATTAGTATCGCAGGCAGCTGTAGTATTTACAAGTTAGTGTAGTGCGTCCTCTGCACAGTGTGCACCTACAGCTACCTGCAGAAAATTAGTGGTGTTCTTCTGATCCTATTAGTACCGCAGGCAGCTATAGTATTTACAAGTTAGTGTAGTGCGTCCTCTGCACAGTGTGTACCTAAAGCTGCCTGAAGACAATTGGTGGTGTTCTTCTGATCCTATTAGTATAGCAGGCAGCTGTAGTATTTAAAAGTTAGTGTAGTGCGTCCTCTGCACAGTGTGCACCTGAAGCTACCTGAAGAAAATTAGTGGTGTTCTTCTAATCCTATTAGTACAGTATCGCAGGCAGCTGCAGTATTTACAAGTTAGTGTAGTGCGTCCTCTGCACAGTATGTACCTAAAGCTACCTGAAGAAAATTGGTGGTGTTCTTCTGATCCTATTAGTATAGCAGGCAGCTGTAGTATTTAAAAGTTAGTGTAGTGCGTCCTCTGCACAGTGTGCACCTAAAGCTACCTGAAGAAAATTGGTGGTGTTCTTCTAATCCTATTAGTATCACAGGCAGCTGTAGTATTTACAAGTTAGTGTAATGCGTCCTCCGCACAGTGTGCACCTAAAGCTACCTGAAGAAAATTGGTGGTGTTCTTCTAATCCTATTAATATCACAGGCAGCTGTAGTATTTACAAGTTAGTGTAATGCGTCCTCTGCACAGTGTGCACCTAAAGCTACCTGAAGAAAATTGGTGGTGTTCTTCCAATCCTATTAGTACAGTACCGCAGGCAGCTGCAGTATTTACAAGTTAGTGTAGTGCGTCCTCTGCACAGTGTGTACCTAAAGCTACCTGAAGAAAATTGGTGGTGTTCTTCTGATCCTATTAGTATAGCAGGCAGCTGTAGTATTTAAAATTAGTGTAGTGCGTCCTCTGCACAGTGTGTACCTAAAGCTACCTGAAGAAAATTGGTGGTGTTCTTCTGATCTTATTAGTACAGTATCGCAGGCAGCTGCAGTATTTACAAGTTAGTGTAGTGCCTCCTCTGCACAGTGTGCATCTAAAGCTACCTGAAGAAAATTGCTGGTGTTCTTCTGATCCTATTAGTATCATAGGCAGCTGTAGGATTTACAAGTTAGTGTAGTGCGTCCTCTGCACAGTGTGCACCTAAAGCTACCTGAAGACAATTGGTGATGTTCTTCTGATCCTATTAGTACAGTACCGCAGGCAGCTGAGGTATTTACAAATTAGTGTAGTGCGTCCTCTGCACAGTGTGCACCTAAAGCTACCTGAAGAAAATTGGTGGTGTTCTTCTGACCCTATTAGCATCGCAGGCAGCTGTAGTATTTACAAGTTAGTGTAGTGCGTCCTCTGCACAGTGTGCACCTACAGCTACCTGCAGAAAATTAGTGGTGTTCTTCTGATCCTATGAGTACAGTACCGCAGGCAGCTGCAGTATTTACAAATTAGTGTAGTGCGTCCTCTGTACAGTGTGCACCTAAAGCTACCTGAAGAAAATTGGTGGTGTTCTTCTGATCCTATTAGTACCGCAGGCAGCTATAGTATTTACAAGTTAGTGTAGTGCGTCCTCTGCACAGTGTGTACCTAAAGCTACCTGAAGACAATTGGTGGTGTTCTTCTGATCCTATTAATATAGCAGGCAGCTGTAGTATTTAAAAGTTAGTGTAGTGCGTCCTCTGCACAGTGTGCACCTAAAGCTACCTGAAGAAAATTGGTGGTGTTCTTCTGATCTTATTAGTACAGTATCGCAGGCAGCTGCAGTATTTACAAGTTAGTGTAGTGCCTCCTCTGCACAGTGTGCATCTAAAGCTACCTGAAGAAAATTGCTGGTGTTCTTCTGATCCTATTAGTATCATAGGCAGCTGTAGGATTTCCAAGTTAGTGTAGTGCGTCCTCTGCACAGTGTGCACCTAAAGCTACCTGAAGACAAATGGTGATGTTCTTCTGATCCTATTAGTACAGTACCGCAGGCAGCTGCAGTATTTACAAATTAGTGTAGTGCGTCCTCTGCACAGTGTGCACCTAAAGCTAACTGAAGAAAATTGGTGGTGTTCTTCTGATCCTATTAGTATCGCAGGCAGCTGTAGTATTTACAAGTTAGTTTAGTGCGTCCTCTGCACAGTGTGCACCTACAGCTACCTGAAGAAAATTAGTGGTGTTCTTCTGATCCTATGAGTACAGTACCGCAGGCAGCTGCAGTATTTACAAATTAGTGTAGTGCGTCCTCTGTACAGTGTGCACCTAAAGCTACCTGAAGAAAATTGGTGGTGTTCTTCTGATCCTATTAGTACCGCAGGCAGCTGTAGTATATACAAGTTAGTGTAGTGTGTCCTCTGCACAGTGTGCACCTAAAGCTACCTGAAGAAAATTGGTGGTGTTCTTCTGATCTTATTAGTACCGCAGGCAGCTGCAGTATTTACAAGTTAGTGTAGTGCGTCCTCTGCACAGTGTGCACCTGAAGCTACCTGAAGAAAATTAGTGGTGTTCTTCTAATCCTATTAGTACAGTATTGCAGGCAGCTGCAGTATTTACAAGTTAGTGTAGTGCCTCCTCTGCACAGTGTGCATCTAAAGCTACCTGAAGAAAATTGCTGTTTTTTTTCTGATCCTATTAGTATCATAGGCAGCTGTAGAATTTACAAGTTAGTGTAGTGCGTCCTTTGCATGGTGTGCACCTAAAGCTACCTGAAGAAAATTGGTGGTGTTCTTCTGATCCTATTAGTACAGTATCACAGGCAGCTGCAGTATTTACAAGTTAGTGTAGTGTGTCCTCTGCACAGTGTGCATCTACAGCTACCTGCAGAAAATTAGTGGTGTTCTTCTGATCCTATGAGTACAGTACCGCAGGCAGCTGCAGTATTTACAAATTAGTGTAGTGCGTCCTCTGTACAGTGTGCACCTAAAGCTACCTGAAGAAAATTGGTGGTGTTCTTCTGATCCTATTAGTACCGCAGGCAGCTGTAGTATATACAAGTTAGTGTACTGTGTCCTCGGCACAGTGTGCACCTAAAGCTACCTGAAAAAAATTGGTGGTGGTCTTCTGATCTTATTAGTACCGCAGGCAGCTGTAGTATTTACAAGTTAGTGTAGTGCGTCCTCTGCACAGTGTGCACCTGAAGCTACCTGAAGAAAATGAGTGGTGTTCTTCTAATCCTATTAGTACAGTATCGCAGGCAGCTGCAGTATTTACAAGTTAATGTAGTGCGTCCTCTGCACAGTATGTACCTAAAGCTACCTGAAGAAAATTGGTGGTGTTCTTCTGATCCTATTAGTATAGCAGGCAGCTGTAGTATTTAAAAGTTAGTGTAGTGCGTCCTCTGCACAGTGTGCACCTAAAGCTACCTGAAGAAAATTAGTGGTGTTCTTCCAATCCTATTAGTACAGTACCGCAGGCAGCTGCAGTATTTACAAGTTAGTGTAGTGCGTCCTCTGCACAGTGTGTACCTAAAGCTACCTGAAGAAAATTGGTGGTGTTCTTCTGATCCTATTAGTATAGCAGGCAGCTGTAGCATTTAAAATTAGTGTAGTGCGTCCTCTGCACAGTGTGCACCTAAAGCTACCTGAAGAAAATTGGTGGTGTTCTTCTGATCTTATTAGTACAGTATCGCAGGCAGCTGCAGTATTTACAAGTTAGTGTAGTGCCTCCTCTGCACAGTGTGCATCTAAAGCTACCTGAAGAAAATTGCTGGTGTTCTTCTGATCCTATTAGTACAGTACCGCAGGCAGCTGAGGTATTTACAAATTAGTGTAGTGCGTCCTCTGCACAGTGTGCACCTAAAGCTACCTGAAGAAAATTGGTGGTGTTCTTCTGATCCTATTAGTATCGCAGGCAGCTGTAGTATTTACAAGTTAGTGTAGTACGTCCTCTGCACAGTGTGTACCTACAGCTACCTGCAGAAAATTAGTGGTGTTCTTCTGATCCTATGAGTACCGCAGGCAGCTATAGTATATACAAGTTAGTGTAGTGTGTCCTCTGCACAGTGTGCACCTAAAGCTACCTGAAGAAAATTGGTGGTGTTCTTCTGATCTTATTAGTACCGCAGGCAGCTGTAGTATTTACAAGTTAGTGTAGTGCGTCCTCTGCACAGTGTGCACCTGAAGCTACCAGAAGAAAATTAGTGGTGTTCTTCTAATCCTATTAGTACAGTATCGCAGGCAGTATTTACAAGTTAGTGTAGTGCCTCCTCTGCACAGTGTGCATCTAAAGCTACCTGAAGAAAATTGGTGGTGTTCTTCTGATCCTATTAGTATCATAGGCAGCTGTAGAATTTACAAGTTAGTGTAGTGCGTCCTCTGCATGGTGTGCACCTAAAGCTACCTGAAGAAAATTGGTGGTGTTCTTCTGATGCTATTAGTACAGTATCACAGGCAGCTGCAGTATTTACAAGTTAGTGTAGTTCGTCCTCTGCACAGTGTGCACTTAAAGCTACCTGAAGAAAATTGGTGGTGTTCTTCTGATCCTATTAGTATCGCAGGCAGCTGTAGTATTTACAAGTTAGTGTAGTGCGACCTCTGCACAGTGTGCACCTAAAGCTACCTGAAGAAAATTGGTGGTGTTCTTCTGATCCTATTAGTACAGTACCGCAGACAGCTGTAGTATTTAAAAGTTAGTGTAGTGCGACCTCTGCACAGTGTGCACCTAAAGCTACCTGAAGAAAATTGGTGGTGTTCTTCTGATCCTATTAGTACAGTACCGCAGGCAGCTGCAGTATTTACAAGTTAGTGTAGTGTGTCCTCTGCACAGTGTGCACCTAAAGCTACCTGAATTAAATTGGTGGTGTTCTTATCCTATATTAATACCACAGACAGGCAGCTACAGTATTTATAGTTAGTGTACTGTGTCCTCTGCACAGTGTTCACCTAAAGCTACCTGAAGACAATTGCTGTTATTCTACTTCTATTAATACCACAGACAAGCAGCTACAGTATTTACAGTTAGTGTACAGTGTCCTCTGCACAGTGTGCACCTAAAGCTACCTGAATAAAATTGCATTGGTGGTGTTCTTCTGATCATATTAATACCACAGGCAGGCAGCTACAGTATTTACAGTTAGTGTACTGTGTCCTCTGCACAGTGTGCACCTAAAGCTACCTGAATAAAATTGGTGGTGTTCTTCTGATCCTATTAATACCACAGGCAGGAAGCTATAGTATTTACAGTTAGTGTACTGCGTCCTCTGCACAGTGTGCACCTAAAGCTACCTGAAGACAATTGCTGTTGTTCTGCTCCTATTAATACCACAGACAGGCAGCTACAGTATTTACAGTTAGTGTACTGTGTCCTCTGCACAGTGTGCACCTAAAGCTACCTGAATAAAATTGGTAGTGTTCTTCTGATCCTATTAATACCACAGGCAGACAGCTACAGTATTTACAGTTAGTGCACTGCGTCCTCTGCACAGTGTGCATCTAAAGCTACCTGAAGACAATTGCTGTTGTTCTGCTCCTATTAATACCACAGACAGGCAGCTACAGTATATACAGTTAGTGTACTGTGTCCTCTGCACAGTGTGCACCTAAAGCTACCTGAAGAAAATTGGTGGTGTTCTTCTGATCCTATATTAATACCACAGGCAGGCAGCTACAGTATTTACAGTTAGTGTACTGTGTCCTCTGCACTTTGTGCACCTAAAGCTACCTGAAGAGAATTGCTGGTGTTCTCATAATAATAATACTACAGGCAGGCAGTTGATTCTGCTAGCTGCAGTATCAGTATATATATATATATATATATATATATATATATATATATATATATATATATATATACATCCCAGCTTTGTGCAGCTACATCTCACTGCAGGCCATTAGTATGTCTGGTAGGCCAATAAGGAGAGGCAGACAGTCACAAGCCAATAAAAGAGGGCAAGCAGGCTCTGCGTCTAGAGGCAACAGTGCTGGTCATGGAGACGGTGCATCCTCATCAGCACGTAGCCGTGGGACATGCTTGGCCTTTTTTTCGGCAGCTGGCCGTGTTGAGCTACAACATGCGGAAGATTTGGTAGAGTGGATGACCAAGCCGTCCTCATCCTCCTCATCCTCTCTCACCCAGGCTCAAGGTACTTTGTCTGGCAAAGCAGCTGCCAACGTGGCCTCTTCCCTCAGCTCAATGGCATCAGTCACTCCTTCCCTAGCCCCACCATGTCCTCCTGAGGAGTCCCCCGAACTGTTTGACCACAGTGTTGGGTACATGCTCCAGGAGGATGCCCAGCGTTTTGAAGGCTCCGATGATGGTACCCAGCTAGAGGAAGGCAGTAACGTGAGCCCAGAGAGAGTGGGTGAACAAGAAGGACAGCAATCTGGAAGTCATGTTCCCCCAGTTGCAGCATACTGCCAGCTTTACTCCAGTGATGAGGAGGGAGGGGATGATGAGGTCACTGACTCCACATGGGTGCCTGATAGGAGAGAGGAGGAGGCACATCACCAACGAGGCAGGATGCCCTCCAGGGGCCAGCTTAAGGGCAGCACACCGACTGCATCACACCGCAGAGCTCAGCATGTGCAGGGCGCTGCTGTCTCTGCGTGTTATTCCAAAAGTTCTTTGGTGTGGGCCTTTTTTGAGATGAGTGCATCAGATTCCACCACTGCTATTTGCAACATATGTCTCAAGAGTTTCTCGCGTGGCTAAAACAGCACCCGGTTGGGCACCACATGCTTGACCAGACATATGTCGACCAGCTATGCAGTTCATTGGCAAGCATACTTAAAAGACCCACACCAAAGAACAAAGAGGACCTCTCCTTGCTCCTCATCAGCTGGGATCTCCAACCCCACTATACCTTCAGTCCTCTCTGAGACCTGCACTGAGAGGAATGAAGGTGTAGAATTAGCTGTGTCACAGCCAAGTACTTGGAGGCAATCTGCTATCGGTGCACCGACGTCAGATTGTACCAGGCAAATTTCCCCGCCCCAGCCGCCTCCAAAATACTACTAGTGGTGATTCTGCCATACCTCTCTCCTCCACCCCTCTTCTTCTTCCTCCATGGCCTCTTCCTCTGCTTTGTCCTCGGAACCAGCGGTGCTCCGTAGGCATTCAAGGGGCTACGCAAGCACGCAGGCAAAAAGATGCCATGCGGTGCTTGAGCTGGGGTGCTTGGGGACAGAGATTCTGTCAGCTCTGCAGGGGCAGGTACAGAGGTGGTTGACGCCAAGCCAACTTAAGGCAGGTATGGTGGTTTGCGACAATGGCACCAACCTCCTCTATGCCCTCTGACAGGGACAACAGACCCATGTGCCCTGTTTGGCTCATGTCCTTAACTTGGTGGTGCAACGGTTCTTGGGCAGGTACCCGGGCTTACAGGATGTCCTGAGTCAGGCCAGGAAAGTCTCTGTGCATTTCCGCAGGTCATATAATGCCAGTGCTTGGCTGGCTAACCTCCAAAAGGAATTTAACCTGCCCAAGAACCGCCTAATCTGTGACATGCCCACCAAGTGGAACTCAACGTTGGCCATGCTGCAGCGGCTGCACATGCAGCAGAGGGCCATCAATGAGTACCTGTGCGACTATGGCACCAGGACAGGGTCAGGGGAGCTTGTTTTTTTTCCTCACGCCAGTGGGCCATGATCAGGGATGCATGCACTGTCCTGTCACCATTTGAGGAGGCCACGAGGATGGTGAGCAGTGACAGTGCATGTATCAGTGACACTGTCCCCCTTGTCCACCTGTTGGAGCACACGCTGCGTGGAATAATGGACAGGGCACTTGAGGCAGAACAGAGACAGAAAGAGGAGGACTTCCTTAGCTCTCAAGGCCCCCTTTATACAGACAGTGTTCCAGCATGCCCGCCGATCACACAGGAAGAGGACGAGGAGGAAGAGGAGGAGGAGGAGGAAGAGGAGGATTGTGTCAACATGGAGGTGGAGCCTGGCACTCAGCATCAGCAGCAATCTTCAAGGGATCATTTACAGTCCCAAGAAACCCATGGACTTGTACGTAGCTGGGAGGAGGTGGCTGCGGATCATATCGTCCTTAGTGACCCAGAGGACTCCGGACCGAATGCCTCAGCAAACCTACGCTGCATGGCCTCCCTGATCCTGCAAAGCCTGTGGAAGGATCCTCGTATTCATGGTATCAAGGAGAGGGATCAATACTGGCTGGCAACCCTCCTTGATCCACGTTACAAGGGTAAGGTTGCGGACCTTATCTTATCTGCCATCGCAGAGGGAGGAGAGGATGAAACATCTTCAGGAGGCCTTGCAGAAAGGTCTGTGCAACGCGTTCCCAGAGACTGGGAGGTTACAAACTCCTGTTCCTGGACAACGTGTTGCTGAGGCTTCGGTCAGTCAAAGAAGGAGCGGTGGAGAAGGTGGCCATCTGATCGATGCGTTCAGACAATTTTTTAGTCCGCAGCCCCAAGGTATGATCGGTTTCAGCAACCATCGCCAGCATCTGTTTTACATGGTGCAGGAATACCTAGGGGCAAGAGCTGACTTGGACACCTTTCCCACCGAAAATCCTCTGGGTTACTGGGTCTTAAGGATGGATCACTGGCCAGAGCTTGCACAGTATGCAATTGAGCTACTGGCCTGTCCTGCATCCAGCGTTCTTTCGGAACGCACATTCAGTGCTGCTGGAGGCTTTGTAACCGATCACAGGGTGCGCCTGTCCACCGACTCGGTCGATCGACTGACCTTCATAAAAATGAATCAGTTTCGGATCACCACCAGCTACCAAGCACCTGATGCTGATGTAACGGAATAATTTTTTTTTAAATGTCAGATCCCTTCAAGACTGCCTATGCTGATGCTGAGTGACTATCCTCTTCCTCCTCAATGATCATGCTGATAGCTTGTAAGACTATTTTTGGTTCTGGGCGCCGCCACCAGTGGCTAAGGCCCAATTTTTCAGCCCCTGTTTAACAGGGATGTGTAATTACAATTTTTGATGCAATATTTTGCAAGGAGGGTTCGTTGCTGCGCTCAACTAGAGTATTTGTGAGGGGTTGCAGTGTTGTGGCACCAGCACCAGTGCCTAAGGCCCAATTTTTTAGCCCCTTTTTAACAGGGGCGTGTAATTACAATTTTTGATGCAATACTTTGTAGCGGGGCTCGTTCCTGCGCTCCAACTAGAGTATTTGTGAGGGGTTGCAGTGTTGTGGCACCAGCACCAGTGCCTAAGGCCCAATTTTTCAGCCCCTGTTAAACAGGGGCGTGTAATTACAATTTCTGATGCAATACTTTGCAGCAGGGCTCGTTCCTGCGGTCCAACTAGAGTATCTGTGAGGGGTTGCAGTGTTGTGGCACCAGTGCCTAAGGCCAGTTTTTTTGCCCGTGTTCAACAGGGACATGTAATTACAATTCTTGATTTAATATTTCACAGCAGGGCCCGTTTCTGCGCCCACCAAGAGTAACTGTGAGGACTTACAGTGTTGTGACACCACCACCACCACCAAAGGCCCAATTTTTCTGCCCCTGTTCAACAGGTGCATGTAATTACCATTCTTGATCTAATATTTCACAGCAGGGCCCGTTTCTGCGCCCACCAAGAGTAGCTGTGAGGGCAACACCAACACCTATGGCCCCAATTTCTGCAGAGTATATAGGGCAGGCCCCTACTTTCAAACATCCGACTTACAAACGACTCCTACTTGCAAACGAAAGGAGACAACAGGAAGTGAGATGAAATCTACCCCTAGGAAGGGAAATTCTCTCCTGTAAGAGTTAATATGGGAAAAACGTGTCTCCTCTCCACTGATGCTTTATCACCAATCCTTGTTTCACTAAAAACCCCAAATTGTCAAAAAACATTTGTCATTGGGACAGAAAGTGAGGCGAAATCTTCTGAAGAGGTGCACAGACAGCAAAACAAATGTCACAGGGGTGGTAACCCTTCCCTATGTTTTCCAAAAAGCTTAAAAATAGATTTTTTGGCTGGAGCTACACTTTAAAAACATATCAGTTCAAAATTACAAACAGATTCTACTTAACAACAAACCTACAGTCCCTGTCTTGTTTGCACCGCCTGTATACTGCTATTCAAAATATATAGGGCCTGGGGGCCCCACGCCTTTCCTTTTTTTAATTTGGGTGCGGGGTTCCCCTTAATATGCATACAAGACCCAAAGGGCCTGGTAATGGACTGGGGGGGGGGGGGTTACCCATGCCGTTTGTCTCACTGATTTTCATCCATATTGCCGGGACCCGACATTACATTAAAGCCGCAAGCAGTTTTAAATGACTTTTATTCCTTTAAAAATGTCATTTTGTGCAGGGACTGTTCTAAGCACGGGAAACACGCGCCACTTTACAGGCATACTATAGACACCCTCCAGGTATGTTAGTTAAAGGAATATTTCACTTTTTTTTTCACTTTAAGCATCATTAAAATCACTGCTCCCGAAAAAACGGCCATTTTAAAAACTTTTTTTGCATTGATACATGTCCCCTGGGGCAGTACCCGGGTCCCCAAACCCTTTTTAGGACAATACCATGCAAATTAGCCTTTAAAATTAGCACTTTTTATTTCAAACGTTCAAGTTCCATAGACTTCAATGGGGTTCTAAAGTTTGTGCAAATTTTCGGTCCGTTCGCAGGTTCTGGTGCGAACCGAACCGGGGGGTGTTCGGCTCATCCCTAGCCAGCACCTTCCCTGCATTATTACTGCTTCTGTAGTGGACAATTTAAGTCTCCTGGAGGCCTTTTTAAAGTCCTCCAGAAATAGTAGTCTTAGTTCATTGCAAAGATTTGTTAGCTGTTCAATCAATTTCTCGGAAGTGTGCTCCATGTTTTGTTTTTTAAGCTTATCGATTTGTGAGATTAATGTTTCGGTATGCTGCTGCCTCCTTCTCTTGTTTCTAGCCCCTTGTTGAATCATAATGCCTCTTGTAAATGCCTTTTGTGCATTCCATACAGTGGAGGGATTAGAAACCAAGTCCTGGCTGTTCTCAAAGTATTCTGCAATTTGTTTTGCAATCTGATACCTGGTCGGGACATCCTGGAAATGCCTAGGGCTGGCTCTCCATACGAAGGTAGGATTGTGAGTGGAGGAGTCGCCCACTGTCAATTTCAAAGAGGCATGGTCCGACCAGGTAATGTTATTAATTTGTGCAGTTTTGCATTTGAACAATACCCATTTATCTACTAAAAACAAATCAATTCTACTATAAGAATTATGGTTATTTTAAAATAATGCATAGTTCTTTGGCATTGATGCATCTCCAGGCATCATACAGCTTGTAAGACTGTAATACCGCCTTCAAAGGTGGTGGGAGGCGTTTTGGTTGGAGGAGTCAATCGTTGGCTCTGGAGTAATATTGAAGTCCCCACATATCACCAACAGACCTCTCTGTAGCTTGTGTATTTTTCTCATTATCTTGTGGAAGAACCTTATTTGTCTAGTATTAGGTGCGTAGATGTTGGCGACTGTGTAGGTATTGGAGTTTATTTCATATATCAGGATTATAAATCGACCTTGTGGGTCGCATATGACCTTATCGGGCCGGAAAGCTACAGTGTCTCTCACTGCTATTATCACCCCTTTCTTTTTTGCTTCTGCGTTGGCGTTATAAATGAAAGGAAACTTAGGGTGTATACATTTAGGAGGTGATAGATTGTAAAAGGGCATATCTTGAACACATAGCATGTCGCAATTATGTTGAAGAGCTTCCTTCTATAGGGATCTTCGTTTGGCCGGATGGTTAAGGCCTTTGGCGTTGATGGTCAAAAAATTAACCGCCATGACAGATAAGTGAGAAAGTGCTGAGTGTTGTGATGCTTAAATAAGCCACTTATTGTTGGCAGTGTCGTGTCCTTTACCAGGAAGAAGGGTGGAATCTGATGGAGTTCTGGAGTCCATGGTGTTCTCTCGAGTATGGTCCTAGTTAACTCTGTAATCGGAAGTTTACTTTTGACTGTTAGAGTAAAAAGAGAATAAACATTGGAACAGTAACTGAATAAAACGGTGGCAAATAGCCAAACAGCAGGAGAAAGTAGATGAGTGTGACACATAGCCACTCAAAGAGTTAGAAGAGAGAGAAGTGGTCTATCGAACCAGCAAAAAAAAAAGAAAACAGTTTGGATCAGAGGAAGCTCCTCCCTAGCGGGTATTTCCATATGTAGCTATAATCCTGTTCCAGGTCAATTATGAGAGTGGGCGTTCTTGTGGTTTACTGTACGCCATTCAGAGTCTGGGTTGGTGTGGTTGCCATTTTGATGCGGGTGTGTAGTCGGTTCAGGGATAATGCCCCATGTGCTCAGTAAGGCCATGCCTTTAGCCACTGAATCCATCACATGTTCTGTACTGTCTTTAGTGACAATCAACTTTGTTGGAAAACCCCATTTGTAGCTCAACCTGTGATTATTTAGAGCTTTGGTAATAGTGTTTAGATTCCTGTGTTTTTGGAGGGTGTGCTGAGATAGGTCTGCATAGAATTGTAAATCAGTGTACGGTGATGGTATCTGTTCTCTTTGTCGGGACACTGCCATTAGCCTCTCTTTAGTGTGGTAAAAATGGAGTCTCAATATGACATCTCTGGGTACGTTAGCAGAGAGATAGGTGGGTGTAGGGAGATGGTGTATTCTATCCATAGTAAAGTCAAGGGGGGCATGGCCAAGCTCATGGAGGAGTGAGACTTGTCTCTCTGGAGCTCCCGCACACACCGGGCTAAAAGAGGCTCTCAGCATTTCCAGGACTCCGCATAAAGGTCGGTAATGGGGAGGAGAGGTGGGGGAGAAGGACGCCGTACCCCCGATACACAAACTGAGGGGGAAATTGACCGTTTCTTCATTCACTTGGGACAAAATCAGCACGGCCCCCCCAAATCCAAGATGGCGCCGACCCGCTCCACAGGCACACATGCTGCCTCACAGGGAGCCACTTCACAGCGCTCCACACCCCATATGACAACCAGGCAGCATGCTAGATCCCCTCCAGATTCAGAGAATGATTCTGTGCACTCTGCATGTCACTCCCCAACATCACACCGGTCTTTTAGTGGATGGGACATGGAAGCTTATATCAAGGCTCTCCCCACCAGACATGATTTTGAGGCATGTGTTCAGAGACTTGAACGCTCTTACAAGCAGGAGATTTCTGAGCTGCGCAAATATGTCACAAGCAGGCTGGAAGATGTAGAACAAACTGTAGAAGAGACTGTCTCTACACTTCAGACACATGAAGTCATCTTACAGAAGCACACCTTACAGATACAGCAACTGATATATCACCAAGATGACCAAGAAAAAAGAGCCAGACGTAACAATATACGTATCCGCGGCCTCCCGGAGTCTGTGGAAACTAAAGATGCGATTAAAGATGCCATTATGCGTGCAGCACGCAACCAAGATGCCATATACTTTAATGACGCCTCTGTGACTCTATTACCAGACATCTCTAAGCTGACCCTGGATATGCGATGTGCTTTGAAACCCCTTACACGAGCTCTTCAAGCAAAACATATTAAATACCGCTGGGGTTTCCCATTTAACCTCTTTGCATCCCATGAGGGAAAGTCAGCAACATTTCGCACTCTGGGCGACCTCCCAAAGTTCCTTGGGACTTTTGAACTACCACAGATCTCCATCCCGGATTGGCCAATCCACGCAGCGACTCCTGGATTTCCGGTTGCATCTAACTGGCAAAAGCAGTCCAAGAAGAACAAACGCTCAAAGTCGGATTTTCCCAAAGCAGCAGATGGATGAACCTCCGCCGCATATTATCTGACTAACTATTTTTTCCTTCACAGGCACCTCACGAGTGAAGCTGTTCAGGTTTGTAGTTACAGTATCGTTGGGACATTACGCTTTTATGTGTTCTTCCCACATACAGGTTTTGACTTGAGATCCTAGTAAAATGGACCTTTCTCACTTGAATGAGATCCCTGACTGATACTATTATTACCCACCCTGTTTCGTGTCTCCTCCGGAGCCCCCCCCCCCACCTCCTCATGATGCAATGTTATTTCTGCTGTCTAGGTTGTTGACCCTGCATGCTGTCAAGTTATTGAAATTTACCCCTAGGTCTTGTCCTGGTGGACAACTCAATCTAGATATGCAAAATACATACAGCTATGCAGGGTCCTGAGTTGCTATGTTTATAGAAGAAATTCTTTTTTTTTTTTGTTGCCCGGTGTGTGCGGGCCCCTCTGTGGGCTGACCACTACCCCCTACATAGGGTTCTCAGCGCCCGTAGTGGTATTAGCTGAAATATTGAACACAATGTTCTTAATGCAGCCTTGGAGGCCTTGGTTTTTCAACCTTTCTTTTCTATCTGTTTTTCTCTTTTCAATTTCACTTATACTTACCTTACACCTCATTACCACTAGAGGTTGCTCTAGTACCTCTCTTTACCCTCCCTCCCCCTTGATTGAGACAGCGAGCCTCACCCATGTTAATTCTTGCCTAACTACCAAATTACTTTTCCCATGGCAACACAAACCTCCCTGAAAGTCTCCTCATTAAATTGCAGGGGCTTTAACACCCCAGAGAAAAGGAGGCAAATACTATATCATTTTCATAAAATCCACACCCAAATTCTACTTCTCCAGGAAACTCATTTTAGGTCTGACACGATTCCGCATCTTCTCCACAAGCAATATCCCACCTGTTTTCATAGTACCAACCCTTTGGCAAAATCCAAGGGGGTCTCTATCGCATTCCATGTTTCATTCACACCAGATGTGCTAGACATCCTTATTGATCCACTAGGGAGATATGTCTTTCTAAAACTTTCATATATGAATATGATTTACACTATAATCAATGTTTATTCTCCAAATCAGGATCAGCTGCAATTCCTCTCTACGGTGACCTCTCGCCTGAAACGATTTAGCACTACTAACATGATCCTGGGAGGAGACCTCAATGCCACCTTGATACCGCACCTTGACACCTCAACGGGTAAGTCCTCAATTTCCCCAGGTTCCCTGACCAAAATGTGTACACTCCTTTCAGACTTATCCCTAGTGGACGTCTGGAGGATGCTACACCCTACCACTAAAGATTTCACATATTACTCCCCGACACACTCCACCTACAGTAGACTAGACTACATATTCATCTCCCAATCCTTACTAGATTTTTCCCCCAACACTTCTATGGGCCTCACTTTGTGGTCTGACCATGCTCCCATACACATGAGCTTGGGAAGCATACCTACACAAAAGAAGAGAGCCACCTGGAGGTTAAATGAGAATTTGCTTTCTGATTCGGTATGTACCCAGGACACCATACAAACCATCAAACACTTCGTTTCAGACCATGCCCACCAACCCACTCATGAAATGGGAAGCTCTCAAATGTGTCCTTAGGGGTAAATTCATCCAACACGGCTCCAGGCTTAAACATGCACGAACAGCAGACATCACACGTCTCCTATCCTTAATAGCCACCTTAGAAGAGTCACATAAACGATCCCCTGATGATAAACTACAACTAGCCCTCACTAATGCCAGAAGAGACCTCTTGCAAATTTTTGCGTAACGCTCACTGGTGGCGAGAGATAAAGGGCGATTCGCCCATTACTCACAAGCTAACAAGTGCGGCAGACATCTAGCACAGACTCTTCAGCCCAAGCAGACCCGGAAGTCTATCCCCTGTATTAACTCTTCCAACAAAGGTAAAATAATAAATAATTCAGCCATAGCCGAAGAATTTCGTCAATACTATGCCGCCCTATATAACCTCACTCCCCAAGCACCGCCGCCCAAACCCCAATCGGGTTCCCCAATACAAGACCTGTCCTCATATATTCAGGAAACTGCACTCCCAACCATTCCAGCCTCTGAAGCAGATGACTTGGAATCTGCCCTGACTGATTCTGATTTCCAATTTGCCATAAAAAACCTAAAGAATGGTAAAAGCCCAGGACCAGATGGGTTCTCCTCACGCTTCTATAAGATGTTTGCTCTTTTGCTGTCTCCTTTGATGGCAAAAGCATTCATTGCCATAGACGAGAACCTGGCTCCCTCCCCCACTTTACTCCAAGCCCAAATAGTAATCATCCCGAAACCAGGCAAAGACACCTCCCTATGCTCAAATTATAGACCGATATCCCTATTAAATATAGATCTCAAATTATACGCTAAGATCCTAGCGAACCGTCTCTCACCTCTTTTGCCCAATCTAATACATAGAGATCAAGTGGGTTTCGTCCCTGGACGTGAAGCCAGGGACAATACCACCAAAACCATTCACCTCCTGGCATTTGCCCAACGTAATCACACACCGATCTGCCTTCTCTCTTGTGATGCTGAGAAGGCTTTTGACAGGGTCAGCTGGCCCTTTCTCCAAGCCGACCTTTCCCAAATAGGACTACGGCCTAGAATGCTTTCACGCATCATGTCCCTATGCTCCAAACCCTCAGCTATAATTTCAGTTAATGGGACCTAATCAGAGAAACTCACAATATCAAACGGCACAAGACAAGGCTGTCCCCTTTCCCCCCTCCTATTCGCCCTAGTAATAGAACACCTAGCCCAAGCTATTAGAGCAAACCCTGACATACGAGGTATACAAACCCTTTCCTCCCAATGTAAACTTTCCCTTTACGCAGACAACCTGTTTCTTTATGTGACTCATCCCCATATTAGTATACCATCCATACTCACTGAAATCAACCGGTTTGGAGGTTTTAGTAACTATAAACTGAATATCTCCAAAACGGAAGCACTGAATATTTCCTTAACGCAGGCAACCCTTTCTTCTCTTAAGGCCAACTTCTCATTTCAATGGCAGACAAAGTCAATTTCATACCTGGGTACGGCTATACCAAACCAAACCACACATTGGAGATATATACGCCCTAAATCAGCCCACTACTCACAAAACTTAGATGCCTCACAGAATGCCGATGGGAATTACCAGTGTCCTGGTTCGGTCATATGAATGTGCTGAAAATGGACATACTCCCTAAACTACTGTATTTATTTCAAGCCCTCCCAATTGCTCTACCATCCGCTTTCTTCCGCACTCTCCGTTCTATGGTGATCCGATTTGTATGGAGGGGAAACCATCCAAGACTGAAACACAAACTCCTATGCGCCCCCACCTCTAAAGGTGGGACAGGCCTCCCAGATTTTGAACTTTATCACACTGCGGCATTGGTCTCCCGTATCCTGGAATGGTTCCCCCGCCCTTTACTTAAAGCCTCCACCTTGGTGGAACAAGACTTATTTTCAGCTGACCTCCGGGCTTTACCATGGGGTTATGAACTGACCCATAAGTCTCTTACTAAGCTGTCCCCTCTGACCAGAGATGCCCTGGTAATCTGGTACCGTAGAAAGGAAAGCTACTCGCTCTCCTCTGAACCAGGTCCCCTTACTCCTCTATTTGATAATCCGGCCCTCCCTGAGGGCGGTTCAACTCAAATCATAGATAACTACCACAGAGCTGCTTGGCCTACAGCACAACAATTTGTTAACAGCACACATGGCACTTTCGTGTCAGACTTAAACATCAAATCCTCCAACGTGACGTGGTTAACGCGTTTGCATCTGACAGCCTACTGCAAAAAAATACACTACTCCAAACAGATTCACAGACCTTTGACTGGCTTCGAGCAACTTTGCACATTGTCGGAGACTCCCCGTCACACCCTTTCACTGATCTACAAACTGATCATAGATCACACTCATGATACCCTACCTAAATACACTAAAGCGTGGTCAGAGGAACTCGGGAGGGACATAACCGTAGCTAAATGGGGTAAAGCCTTTCTCTTTACCCACAATCAGCCATCTCGTGCTATACTGAAGAAAAAAATTATAAAGTATTATCCAGATGGTATCGGGTGCCAACGAATCTCAGGATCATGTCTCCATCAACCACTGACATCTGTTGGAGATGTAACTCAGCGAAGGGTACGTATAGTCACATCTGGTGGGAATGCGATGTGATCCGTCCATTTTGGACTCAAATCTTCCAGACCTACATGGAAATATATGATAAACCGCTCTCCCCCTCTCCTTTTATTGCTCTCCTCTCCATACTACCCGGCAAGATTAAGTCACAAAAACACAACCTCCTAAAATTCTTTCTCAGTGCTGGAAGGCAATTAATCTCTAGACACTGAATATCCACCTCTCCCCCATCCCTTATAGAGTGGGTGAGTGAGATATACAATACCATGCTTATAGAGGAAATGCAAGCCAGAGCCATAGACAAATATGCAAAATTCTCCTTCATCTGGAGTATCTGGAGGCATTACTCTACTTCAGATAAACTAAAGCGCAGACTCTCAGAGACAAGCGCACCCGGTCAGGCTACAGGGACACTCAACCCAAATCAAATGCCCTAGAAATATGATGTTCCACTTTGGGACAAGGCTCGCTGTCCGAGTTCAAACCCATGTTCGACTCGAACATCGTGTGTTTGGTCGTTCGCCGAATTACGAATGATATGGTCTGTTCGCACCAAATTCGAGTGGCGCGTCACGGCCCATAATTCACCTACAGTATAGCTACCTGCAGCCAGGTGCTTGTGTAGGCTCTTTGAAGTATTTCCAGTTACTGTACTGTGTACCCCGCACAGTCTCACCTACAGTATAGCTACCTGCAGCCAGGTGCTTGTGTAGGCTCTTTGAAGTATTTCCAGTTACTGTACTGTGTACCCCGCACAGTCTCACCTACAGTGTAGCTACCTGCAGCCAGGTGCTTGTGTAGGCTCTTTGAAGTATTTCCAGTTACTGTACTGTGTACCCCACACAGTCTCACCTACAGTATAGTTACCTGCAGCCAGGTGCTTGTGTAGGCTCTTGACGTATTTCCAGTTACTGTACTGTGTACCCCGCACAGTCTCACCTACAGTATAGCTACCTGCAGCCAGGTGCTTGTGTAGGCTCTTTGAAGTATTTCCAGTTACTGTACTGTGTACCCTGCACAGATGCACCTACAGTATAGCTACCTGAAGACAAGTGCAGGTGTTATCATACTAATAATACTACAGGCAGGCAGTTGATTCTGCTAGCTGCAGTATAGTCGGTATATATATACATCCCAGTTTTGAGCAGCTCACTGCAGGCCAATAGTATGTCTGGAAGGCAAACAAGGAGAGGCAGACAGTCACAAGCCAATAAAAGAGGGCAAGCAGGCTCTGTGTCTAGAGGCAATAGTGCTGGTCGTGGACACGGTGCATCCTCATCAGCACGTAGCCGTGGGACACGCTTGGCCTTTTTTCGGCAGCTGGCCGCGTTGAGCCGCAACATGCGGAAGACTTGGTCGAGAGGATGACCAAGCTGTCCTCATCCTCTCTCACCCAGGCTCAGGGTACTTTGTCTGGCAAAGCAGCTGCCAACGTGGCCTCTTCCCTTGGCTCAATGGCGTCAGTGACTCCTTCCCTAGCCCCACCATGTCCTCCTGAGGAATCCCTCGAACTGTTTGACCACAGTGTTGGGTACATGCTCCAGGAGGATGCCCAGTGTTTTGAAGTCTCCGATGATGGTACTGTGCTAGATGAAGGCAGTAACGTGAGCCCGGACAGAGGGGGTGCCCAAGAAGGACAGAAATCTGGCAGTCATGTTCCCCCTGCTGCAGCATACTGCCAGGTTTGCTCCAGTGATGAGGAGGGAGGGGATGATGAGGCCACTGACTCCACGTGGGTGCCTGATAAGAGAGAGGAGGAGGAGGCACATCACCAACGAGGCAGGATGCCCTCCAGGGGCCAGCCTAAGGGCAGCACACTGACTGCATCACACTGCAGAGCTCCGCATGTGCAGAGCGCTGCTGTCTCTGCACGTTATTCCAAAATTTCTTTGGTGTGGGCCCTTTTTGAGACGAGTGCATCACATCACACCGCTGCTATTTGCAACATATGTCTCAAGCGTATCTCGCGTGGCCAAAACATCTCCCGCTTGGGCACCACATGCTTGACCAGACATATGTTGACCTGCCATGCAGTTCGTTGGCAAGCGTACCTTAAAGACCCACACCAAAGAACAAAGAGGACCTCTCCTTGCTCCTCATCAGCCGGGATCTCCAACCCCACTATACCTTCAGTCCTCTCTGAGACCTGCACTGAGAGGAATGAAGGTGTAGAATTAGGTGTGTCACAGCCAAGTATTTGCGGGCAATCTGCTATCGGTACACCAACGTCAGATTGTACCAGGCAAATTTCCCTGCCCCAGCTTCTGCACCGCAGAAAGAAGTTCGCTCCCAGCCATCCACATGTCCAGCGGTTGAATGCTAGCTTGGCAAAATTGCAAGCACTTCAACTGCTACCTTTTCAGTTGGTAGACTCTGCCCCCTTCCGTGAGTTTGTGGAATGTGCGGTTCCTCAGTGGCAGGTTCCCAAATGCCACTTTTTCTCACAGAAGGCGATTCCGGCTCTCTACCGGCATGTGGAAGGCAATGTCTTGGCCTCGCTGGACAGGGCGGTCAGCGGTAAGGTGCATATTACCACTGACTCATGGTCCAGCAGGCATGGACAGGGACGTTACCTAAGTTTCACAGCGCACTGGGTGATTCTGCTGGCAGCTGGGAAGGATGCAGGACAAGGTGCAGTAGTGTTGGAGGTTGTTCCGCTACCACGACTCCAAAATGCCAGTACTGGTGATTCTGACGCACCTCTCTCCTCCACCCCCTCCTCTTCTTCTTTCTCCATGGCCTCTTCCCGTGCTTTGTCCTCAGAACCAGCGGTGCTCCGTAGGCGTTCAAGGGGTTATGCAAGTACGCAGGCCAAAAGATGCCATGCGGTGCTTGAGCTGGGGTGCTTGGGGGAGAGGAGCCACACTGGGGCAGAGATTCTGTCAGCTCTGCAGGGGCAGGTTCATAAGTGGTTGACGCCATGCCAAATTAAGGCAGGAATGGTGGTTTGTGACAATCGAACCAACCTCCTCTCCGCCCTCCGACAGGGACAACTGACCCATGTGCCCTGTTTGGCTCACGTCCTTCACTTGGTGGTGCAGGGGTTCTTGGGCAGGTACCCAGGCTTACAGGATGTCCTGAGGCAGGCCAGGAAAGTCTGTGTGCATTTCCGCCGGTCATATAATGCCAGTGCTCGGCTGGCAGACCTTCAAAAGGAATTTAACCTGCCCAATAACTGCCTAATCTGTGACATGCCCACCAGGTGGAACTCAACGTTGGCCAAGCTGCAGCGGCTGCACATGCAGCAGAGGGCCATCAATGAGTACCTGTGCGACTATGGCACCAGGACAGGGTCAGGGGAGCTTGGTTTATTTTCCCCACGCCAGTGGGCCATGATCAGGGATGCATGCGCTGTCCTGTCACCATTTGAGGAGGCCACGAGGATGGTGAGCAGTGACAGTGCATGCATTAGTGACACTGTCCCCCTTGTCCACCTGTTTGAGCACACGCTGTGTGGAATAATGGACAGGGCACTTAAGGCAGAACAGAGACAGGAAGAGGAGGACTTCCTTAGCTCTCAAGGCCCCCTTTTTTCAGACAGTGTTCCTACGTGCCCGCCGATCACACAGGAAGAGGAGGAGGAGGAGGATTGTGTCAGCATGGAGGTGGAGCCTGGCACTCAGCATCAGCAGCAGTCTTCAAGGGATCATTTACAGTCCCAAGAAACCCACGGACTTATACGTGGCTGGGAGGAAGTGGCTGCGGATCATGTCGTCCTTAGTGACCCAGAGGACTCCGGACCGAATGCCTCAGCAAACCTACGCTGCATGGCCTCCCCGATCCTGCAAAGCCTGCGTAAGGATCCTCGTTTTCGTGGTATCAAGGAGAGGGATCAATACTGGCTGGCAACCCTCCTTGATCCACGTTACAAGGGTAAGGTTGCGGACCTTATCTTGCCATCGCAGAGGGAGCAGAGGATAAAACATCTTCGGGAGGCCTTGCAGAAAGGTCTGTGCAATGCGTTCCCAGAGACTGGGAGGTTACAAACTCCTGTTCCTGGACAACGTGTTGCTGAGGCTTCGGTCAGTCAAAGAAGGAGCGGTGGAGAAGGTGGCCGTCTGACCGATCCGTTCAGACAATTTTTTAGTCTGCAGCCCCAAGGTATGATCGGTTCCAGCAACCATCGCCAGCGTCTGTTTTACATGGTGCAGGAATACCTAGGGGCAAGATCTGACTTGGACACCTTTCCCACCGAAAATCCTCTGGGTTACTGGGTCTTGAGGATGGATCCCTGACCAGAGCTTGCACAGTATGCAATTGAGCTACTGGCCTGTCCTGCATCCAGCGTTCTTTTGGAACGCACATTCAGTGCTGCTGGAGGCTTTGTAACCGATCACAGGGCGCGTCTGTCCACCGACTCGGTCAATCGACTGACCTTCATAAAAATGAATCTTGGATCACCACCAGCTACCAAGCACCTGATGCTGATGTAACCGAATAATTTTTTTTGAAATGTCAGATCCCTTCAAGACTGCCTATGCTGATGCTGAGTGACTATCCTGTTATGCTGAGTGATTATCCTCTTCCTCCTCAATGATCATGCTGATAGCTTGTAAGAACATTTTTGGTTCTGGGCGCTGCCACCAGTGGCTAAGGCCCAATTTTACAGCCCCTGTTTAACAGGGGCGTGTAATTACAATTTTTGATGCAATACTTTGAAGCAGGGCTCGTTCCTGCGCTCCAACTAGAGTATCTGTGAGCGGTTGCAGTGTTATGGCACCAGCACCAGTGCCAATTTTTCTGCCCCTGTTTAACAGGGGCATGTAATCACTATTTTTGATGCAATATTTTGCAGGAGGGTTCGTTGCTGCGCTCAACTAGAGTATCTGTGAGGGGTTGCAGTGTTGTGGCATCAGCACCAGTGCCTAAGGCCCAATTTTTCTGCCCCTGTTCAACAGGGACATGTAATTACAATTCTTGATCTAATATTTCACAGCAGGGCCCGTTCCAGCGCCCACCAAGAGTAACTGTGAGGACTTACAGTGTTTTGGCACCAGCACCACCACCATCACCAAAGGCCCAATTTTTATGCCCCTGTTCAACAGGGGCATGTAATTACAATTCTTGAACTAATATTTCACAGCAGGGCCCTGTGAGGGCTTACAGTGTTGTGGCAACACCAGCACCTAAGGCCACAATTTCTGCAGAGTATATAGGGCGGGCCCCCAATTTAACACATCCAACTTACAAACAACTCCTACTTGCAAACGGAAGGAGTCAACAGGAAGTGAGATGAAATCTACCCCTAGGAAGGGAAATTCTCTCCTGTAAGAGTTAATATGGGAAAAACGTTTCTCCTTTCCACTGATGCTTTATCACCAATCCTTGTTTCACTAAAACCCCCAAGTTTTCTAAAAACATTTGTCATTGGGACAGAAAGTGAGGTGAAATCTTCTGAAGAGGAGCTCAGACAGCATAACAAATGTGATAACCTTTCCCTATGTTTTCCAAAAAGCTTAAAATAGATTTTTTGGCTGGAGTTAACACGTTAAAAATGTACCAGTTCAAAATTACAAACAGATTCTACTTAACAACAAACCTACAGTCACTGTCTTGTTTGCACCTCCTGTATACTGCTGTTCAGAGTATATAGGGCCTGGTGTCCACACGCCTTTCCTTTTTATTATTTGGGTGCGGGGTTCCCCTTAATATCCATACAAGACCCAAAGGGCCTGGTAATGGACTGGGGGGTACCCATGCCGTTTGTCTCACTGATTTTCATCCATATTGCCAGGACCCGACATTACATTAAAGCCGCAAGCAGTTTTAAATGACTTTTATTCCTTTTAAAAATGTCATTTTGTGCAGGCACTGTTCTAAGCACGGGAAACACGTGCCACTTTACAGGCATACTATAGACACCCCCCAGGGGCGATATTAAAGGAATATTTCACTTTTTTTTTCCACTTTAAGCATCATTAAAATCACTGCTCCCGAAAAAACTTCAGTTTTTAAAACTTTTTTTGCATTGATACATGTCCCCTGGGGCAGGACCCGGGTCCCCAAACCCTTTTTAGGACAATACCATGCAAATTAGCCTTTAAAATTAGCACTTTTGATTTTGAGTGTTTGAGTCCCATAGACGTCAATGGGGTTCTAACGTTCGTGCGAATTTTCGGTCCATTCGCAGGTTCTGGTGCAAACCGAACCGGGGGGGGGGGGGGGTTTCGGCTCATCCCTATTCATTACTTTCATTAGCATCTACCAGAGCATTGATTGTGGATGCATACTCCCCCATCTTGTTCTCTACATGAGACATTCTATCTGAGACTGATTGTAAGTCCATGCTAAATTTATGCACAGATGATACCATATCTGAATGGAGGGGCCTTCTTAATGATATCAGCATTTCTTTGAGCACTGTGTCTAGAACAGGCTGATTGTTAGTGGGGAATTGGTCTATGGAGTCTGGCAGCTCCCTAGTGTCATCCCCTGAGCCATGGAGAGAGCTCACCTCGTTTTCTTCATCCGCAGCATCCATCCTGAATCTCGTCTTTTCTGGACTTCCAGATGATGGTGTAGCTGGTGAGGGATGCACGCCTTAAGGTGGGCTGCTCCTTTTTTGTGATTTCCCCTTCTGAGAGGGACGATGAGAGAGTCCAGAGGCCAGGGTGGATGATGACCCGGCGCCATTTTACCTAGGCCCAGGGGAGAAAAACTCTGAGTTTCTGGGGGCGCTTCCCCTCAGCCTTGCGTCTAGGCATGTTGGGGTTATGATCCTCCGGTGCAAGCAAGCTAGAACGCTGGTATAGGGTGTCAGAATAGTGCCTGGGTTGTCTGGTATGAGCCGTTGTGTGCCCGCTGTTGCCGAAGCTCCGCTACTGCATGTCTGCAACGGTCTCCGGCTAGCTCCGCCCCTAGGTTGGAATTTTTTTTAAATAACAAACTTGTTATACTTACCTGTAGAGATGGGCCAAACAAGTCCCCATTTTGAAGGCTTACAGTATATGCAAGTTATTGTCCATAAAAAAGGTATGGAGGCCTGGCTACTGCCCTGGGGGACGTGTACCAATGCAAAACATTTTTTAAAAAATATTGTTTTTATAGGAGCAGTGATTTTAATGATGCTTAAAGTGAAACAATAAAAATGAAAAATTCCTTTAAATAAACTGCCTGGGGGTCCCTTTAGTCTGCCTGTAAAGTGGTGCATCTGTGCAGAGTATAGAACCTGCTGCAGCAAAACTGACATTTATAAAGAAAAAAAATGGCATTTAACCACTTGCCGACCGCCGCACGACGATGTACGTCGACAGAGCGGCACGGGCAGGCAAAAGGACTTACAGGTACGTCCTTGCCTGCCCGCGGGTGGGGGGTCCGATCGGACCCCCCCCCCGGTGCCTGCGGCGGTCGGCAAATCTCCCCTGGCGATCGGTGGTGAGGGGGAGGCCATCCATTCGTGGCCCCCCCCTCGCGATCGCTCCCAGCCAATGGGATCATTTCCCTGCCTCTGTATTATACACAGAGGCAGAGGAAATGATGTCATCTCTCCTCGGCTCGGTAATTTCCGTTCCGGCCCGAGGAGAGAAGACAGGTATGTGAGTGCACCAACACACACACACAGTAGAACATGCCAGGCACACAAAACACCCCGATCCCCCCCCCCGATCGCCCCCTGATCCCCCCCCAATAACCCCCCTCCCCCGTCACAAACTGACACCAAGCAGGTTTTTTTTTTTTTTTTGTTTTTTTTCTGATTACTGTATTGGTGTCAGTTTGTGACAGTTACAGTGTTAGGGCAGTGAGTGTTAGGCCCCCTTTAGATCTAGGATACCCCCCTAACCCCCCCTAATAAAGTTTTAACCCCTTGATCACCCCCCGTCACCAGTGTCGCTAAGCGATCATTTTTCTGATCGCTGTATTAGTGTCGCTGGTGACGCTAGTTAGGGACGTAAATATTTAGGTTCGCCGTCAGCGTTTTATAGCGACATGGACCCCCATATACTATCTAATAAATGTTTTAACCCCTTGATTGCCCCCTAGTTAACCCTTTCACCACTGATCACCGTATAACCGTTACGGGTGACGCTGGTTAGTTCGTTTATTTTTTATAGTGTCAGGGCACCCGCCGTTTATTACCGAATAAAGGTTTAGCCCCCTGATCGCCCGGCGGTGATATGCGTCGCCCCAGGCAGCGTCAGATTAGCGCCAGTACCGCTAACACCCACGCACGCAGCATACGCCTCCCTTAGTGGTATAGTATCTGAACGCATCAATATCTGATCCGTTCAGATCTATACTAGCGTCCCCAACAGTTTAGGGTTCCCAAAAACGCAGTGTTAGCGGGATCAGCCCAGATACCTGCTAGCACCTGCATTTTGTCCCTCCGCCCGGCCCAGCCCAGCCCACCCAAGTGCAGTATCGATCGATCACTGTCACTTACAAAACACTAAACGCATAACTGCAGCATTCGCAGAGTCAGGCCTGATCCCTGCGATCGCTAACAGCTTTTTGGTAGCGTTTTGGTGAACTGGCAAGCACCAGCCCCAGGCAGTGTCAGGTTAGCGCTGGTCGCGCTAACACCCACGCACGCACCGTATCCTCCCTTAGTGGTATAGTATCTGATCGGATCAATATCTGATCCGTTCAGATCTATACTAGCGTCCCCAGCAGTTTAGGGTTCCCAAAAACGCAGTGTAAGCGGGATCAGCCCAGATACCTGCTAGCACCAGCGTTTTGCCCCTCCGCCCGGCCCAGCCCAGCCCACCCAAGTGCAGTATCGATCGATCACTGTCACTTACAAAACACTAAACGCATAACTGCAGCGTTCGCAGAGTCAGGCCTGATCCCTGCAATCGCTAACAGTTTTTTTGGTAGTGTTTTGGTAAACTGGCAAGCGCCAGCGGCCTAGTACACCCCAGTCGTAGTCAAACCAGCACTGCAGTAACACTTGGTGACGTGGCGAGTCCCATAAGTGCAGTTCAAGCTGGTGAGGTGGCAAGCACAAATAGTGTCCCGCTGCCACCAAAAAGACAAACACAGGCCCGTCGTGCCCATAATGCCCTTCCTGCTGCATTCGCCAATCCTACTAATTGGGAACCCACCACTTCTGCAGCGCCCGTACTTCCCCCATTCACATCCCCAACCAAATGCAGTCGGCTGCATGAGAGGCATTTTTATGTCCTCCCGAGTACCCCTACCCAACGAACCCCCCAAAAAAGATGTTGTGTCTGCAGCAAACGCGGATATAGGCGTGACACCCGCTATTATTGTCCCTTCTGTCAATCCTGGTCTTTGCATTGGTGAATGTTTTGAATGCTACCATTCACTAGTTCAGTATTAGCGTAGGGTACAGCATTGCACAGACTAGGACACACTTTCGCAGGGTCTCCCAAGATGCCATCGCATTTTGAGAGACCCGAACCTGGAACCGGTTACAGTTATAAAAGTTACAGTTACAAAAAAAGTGTAAAAAAAAAAAAAAAACACAAACAAAAATATAAAATAAAAATAATAGTTGTCGTTTTATTGTTCTCTCTCTATTCTCTCTCTCTCTATTCTCTCTATTGTTCTGCTCTTTTTTACTGTATTCTATTCTGCAATGTTTTATTGTTATTATGTTTTATCATGTTTGCTTTTCAGGTATGCAATTTTTTATACTTTACCGTTTACTGTGCTTTATTGTTAACCATTTTTTTGTCTTCAGGTACACCATTCACGACTTTGAGTGGTTATACCAGAATGATGCTTGCAGGTTTAGGTATCATCTTGGTATCATTCTTTTCAACCAGCGGTCGGCTTTCATGTAAAAGCAATCCTAGCGGCTAATTACCCTCTAGACTGCTTTTACAAGCAGTGGGAGAGAATGCCCCCCCCCACCGTCTTCCGTGTTTTTCTCTGGCTCTCCTGTCTCAACAGGGAACCTGAGAATGCAGCCGGTGATTCAGCCAGCTGACCATAGAGCTGATCAGAGACCAGAGTGGCTCCAAACATCTCTATGGCCTAAGAAACCGGAAGCTACGAGCATTTTATGACTTAGATTTCGCCAGATGTAAATAGCGCCATTGGGAAATTGGGGAAGCATTTTATCACACCGATCTTGGTGTGGTCAGATGCTTTGAGGGCAGAGGAGAAATCTAGGGTCTAATAGACCCCAATTTTTTCAAAAAAGAGTACCTGTCACTACCTATTGCTATCATAGGGGATATTTACATTCCCTGAGATAACAATAAAAATGATTAAAAAAAAAAAAAATGAAAGGAACAGTTTTAAAATAAGATAAAAAAGCAAAAAAATAATAAAGAAAAAAAAAAAAAAAAAAGCACCCCTGTCCCCCCTGCTCTCGCGCTAAGGCGAACGCAAGCGTCGGTCTGGCGTCAAATGTAAACAGCAATTGCACCATGCATGTGGGGGTTCAAAGTAATTTTCTTGCAAAAAAAAAATAATTTTTTCATGTAATCAAAAAGTGTCAGAAAGGGCTTTGTCTTCAAGTGGTTAGAAGAGTGGGTGATGTGTGACATAAGCTTCTAAATGTTGTGCATAAAATGCCAGGAAAGTTCAAACCCCCCAAATGACCCCATTTTGGAAAGTAGACACCCCAAGCTATTTGCTGAGAGGCATGTCGAGTCCATGGAATATTTTATATTGTGACACAAGTTGCGGGAAAGAGACAAATTTTTTTTTTTTTTTTTGCACAAAGTTGTCACTAAATGATATATTGCTCAAACATGCCATGGGAATATGTGAAATTACACCCCAAAATACATTCTGTTGCTTCTCCTGAGTACGGGGATACCACATGTGTGAGACTTTTTGGGAGCCTAGCCGCGTATGGGACCCCGAAAACCAAGCACCGCCTTCAGGCTTTCTAAGGGCGTAAATTTTTGATTTCACTCTTCACTGCCTATCACAGTCTCGGAGGCCATGGAATGCCCAGGTGGCACAAAACCCCCCCAAATGACCCCATTTTGGAAAGTAGACACCCAAAGCTATTTGCTGAGCGGTATAGTGAGTATTTTGCAGACCTCACTTTTTGTCACAAAGTTTTGAAAATTAAAAAAAGAAAAAAAAAATTTTTTTTTTTGTCTTTCTTCATTTTCAAAAACAAATGAGAGCTGCAAAATACTCACCATGCCTCTCAGCAAATAGCTTGGGGTGTCTACTTTCCAAAATGGGGTCATTTGGGGGGGGTTTGTGCCACCTGGGCATTCCATGACCTCCGAAACTGTGATAGGCAGTGAAGAGTGAAATCAAAAATGTACACCCTTAGAAATCCTGAAGGCGGTGATTGGTTTTCGGGGGCCCGTACGCGGCTAGGCTCCTAAAAAGTCCCACACATGTGGTATCCCCGTACTCAAGAGAAGCAGCAGAATGTATTTTGGGGTGCAATTCCACATATGCCCATGACCTGTGTGAGCAATATATCATTTAGTGACAACTTTGTGCAAAAAAAAAAAAATAAATAAATAAATTGTCACTTTCCCGCAACTTGTGTCAAAATATAAAATATTCCATGGACTCAACATGCCTCTCAGCAAATAGCTTGGGGTGTCTACTTTCCAAAATGGGGTCATTTGGGGGGGGTTTGTGCCATCTGGGCATTTTATGGCCTTCAAAACTGTGATAGGTAGTGAGGAGTAAAATAAAAAATGTACGCCCTTAGAAATCCTGAAGGCAGTGATTGGTTTTCGGGGCCCCGTATGCGGCTAGGGTCCCAAAAAGTCCCACACATGTGGTATCCCCATACTCAGGAGAAGCAGCTAAATGTATTTTGGGGTGCAATTCCACATATGCCCATGGCCTGTGTGAGCAATATATCATTTAGTGACAACTTTTTGTAATTTTTTTTTTTTTTTTTGTCATTATTCAATCACTTGGGACAAAAAAAATGAATATTCAATGGGCTCAACATGCCTCTCAGCAATTTCCTTGGGGTGTCTACTTTCCAAAATGGGGTCATTTGGGGGGGTTTTGTACTGCCCTGCCATTTTAGCACCTCAAGAAACGACATAGGCAGTCATAAATTAAAGGCTGTGTAAATTCCAGAAAATGTACCCTAGTTTGTAGGCGCTATAACTTTTGCGCAAACCAATAAATATACACTTATTGACATTTTTTTTACCAAAGACATGTGGCCAAATACATTTTGGCCTAAATGTATGAATAAAATTGAGTTTATTGGATTTTTTTTAGAACAAAAAGTAGAAAATATCATTTTTTTTCAAAATTTTCGGTCTTTTTCCGTGTATAGCGCAAAAAATAAAAACGGCAGAGGTGATCAAATACCATCAAAAGAAAGCTCTATTTGTGGGAAGAAAAGGACGCAAATTTTGTTTGGGTACAGCATTGCATGACCGCGCAATTAGCAGTTAAAACGACGCAGTGCCAAATTGGAAAAAGTGCTCTGGTCAGGAAGGGGGTAAATCCTTCCGGGGCTGAAGTGGTTAAATTGAACAATATTATTCCATCTAGAGCTAAATCAGGGTTGTCATCATCCCTGTTATTTAACCCCTTGCCACCGAGCGTAAGCAAATGTGCGTACTCGGCTTTCGGGGGTTATACCGGGATGATGCCCGCAGCTGCAGGCATTATCTTGATACTGTTTTTTCGAGCTGGCGATCGGCTTTCCAGTGATAACAACCAATGCGGCTAAAAGCTGCTCGGCTGTTATACCGGAGGAGCAGGAGGGGACGCACCCCCTCCCGCTGCCTCCCGCTGCTCTTACCGGGCCTCCCGTTCCACCAGGAGATCCGATCAACAATCCGCCGCCTCTGTCGGCTAGTAAGCGTCTTCGTTCCAGCCTCCTAATTGTAAACATGGAAGCGACGTCATGATGTCACTTCCCGTTTACTCGGCTGCCAATGGCGCCGGTTTTAAAAAAATATACAGTAATCAGAATCGCCGAAAATGGCTTTTAGACCCCCGATCCCTCCATAAAGAGTACCTGTCACCACCTATTACTGTCACAAGGGATGTTTACATTCCTTGTGACAGCAATAAAAGTAATCAAATTTTTTTTTTTATTTTAAAAAACAATTTATTAATATTAAAATAAATAAGATTTTTTTTTTTTTAAAGAGCCCCCGTCGTCGCAAGCAAAGAAAACGCATATGAAGTCGTGCCCGCATATGTAAATGGTGTTTAAATCACACATGTGAGGTATCGCCGCGATCATCAGAGCGAGAGCAATAATTCTAGCACTAGACCTCCTCTGTAACTCTAACCTGGTAACCGTAAAAAAAAATGAAAGCGTCGCCTATGGAGATTTTTAGGTACCGTAGTTTGTCGCCATTCCACGAGTGCGTGCAATTATAAAGCATGACATGTTTGGTATCTATTTACTCGGCGTAACATCATCTTTCACATTATACAAAAAAATTGGGCTAACTTTACTGTTTCTTTTTTTTTTTAATTCATGAAAGTGTCCCTTTTCCCAAAAACACCGCTGCACAAATACTGCGTGACATAAAATATTGCAACAATCTCCATTTTATTCTCTAGATTCTCTGCTAAAAAATATTTATAATGTTTGGGGGCTCTAAGTAATTTTCTAGCAAAAAAATACAGATTTTAACTTGTAAACACCAAATGTCAAAAATAGGCTTAGACATGAAACATCTACAACGGAAAATCTCTGAATTGGGACTTTAAAGGCAACCAACATAACAACCATGTATATATGTAAAACATTTTGGTTTTATTGAAACACTCATAAAACTCCCACACGGGACAATTAAAAAACAATTTAGTACATACAAAATGATTGCATTGAAATGTGAAGTGGTGATACCCAACTAAAAAAGCTGATTGATCGTATTACAGCAATGACATAGAATGGGTACTGTATCCAACAAAGTTTCGATTATCTTCTTCAGGGATGGGAGTCAACACTCTGAAATCAGAAAATTCTACCATAATATAATATTCTTTTTTGTATAATGACATACATTGCATCAATATATATACATATACTCACAAAACATTGAAAAATATGTAAGATCTCTTGCAGAGCTCCACAGTTTCCCACTTGCATAGCAGGATTTTCAACAAGATCACACAAACCAATATGTATAAGGATTTAGGTGTTGTCTCCCATACATGTGGGGTTGCATATTAGACCAAGCAGAAAACAATTGTTCCAAAAGGACACTGCGAACTGAGGGTATAAAACAGAAGGAAATAATAATGAAAAAATATTGAAGAGAAAAAAAAATTATATATATATATCTATATCTATATATCTATATCTAGATAGATAGATATACAGTGGGGATGGAAAGTATTCAGACCCCCTTAAATTTTTCACTCTTTGTTATATTGCAGCCATTTGCTAAAATAATTTAAGTTCATTTTTTTCCTCATTAATGTACACACAGCACCCCATAATGTACACACAGCACCCCATATTGACAGAAAAACACAGAATTGTTGACATTTTTGCAGATTTATTAAAAAAGAAAAACTGAAATATCACATGGTCCTAAGTATTCCGGCGCCGAGGAGAGAAGACATCCGAGTGAGTTATACAAACACACACACACACAGTAGAACATGCCAGGCATACTTTACACCCCCCTTTACCCCCCGATCCCCCCTCACCCCTCCCCCCCCGTCACACTGACACCAAGCAGTTTTTTTTTTTGTCTGATTACTGCATGGTGTCAGTTTGTGACAGTTACTGTGTTAGGGCAGTTAGTATTAGCCCCCTGTAGGTCTAGGGTACCCCCCTAACCCCCCCTAATAAAGTTTTAACCCCTTGATCACCCCCTGTCGCCAGTGTCGCTAAGCGATCATTTTTCTGATCGCTGTATTCGTGTCACTGGTGACGCTAGTTAGGGACGTAAATATTTAGGTTTGCCGTCAGCGTTTTATAGCGACAGGGACCCCCATATACTACCTAATAAAGGTTTTAATCCCTTGATTGCCCCCTAGTTAACCCTTTCACCACTGATCACCGTATAACCGTTACGGGTGACGCTGGTTAGTTCATTTATTTTTTATAGTGTCAGGGCACTCGCCGCTTATTACCGAATAAAGGTTTAGCCCCCTGATCGCCCGGCGGTGATATGCGTCGCCCCAGGCAGCGTCAGATTAGCGCCAGTACACCCAGGCACGCAGCATACGCCTCCCTTAGTGGTATAGTATCTGAACGCATCAATATCTGATCCGATCAGATCTATACTAGCGTCCCCAGCAGTTTAGGGTTCCCAAAAATGCAGTGTTAGCGGGATCAGCCCAGATACCTGCTAGCACTTGCGTTTTGCCCCTCCACCCGGTTCCACGCATACTCGGAATCAAGCAGAAGAGCCGCACTGGCTATTGAACTTAATTTTTATTGGCTCGTCGTATGTGTTGTACGTCACCGCGTTCTTGACGTCCGGAATTTCCGACAAGATTTGTGTGACCATGTGTATGCAAGACAGGATTTTGTTGTCAGAATGTGGGATCGTGTGTACGTAGCATTAGAGTGCAGGACTGTGTTACCTGCAGTAACTTTTCTATAAAGTTTGGTTGTTAATTGGCCTTTGTCTATTTTGTTTACTGTAACATCCAGGTAAATTTACCTCTTGTAAATCAAAATTCATAGTGAAAAATACATTGAAGTTATTTCTATTCATTAGCTCCAAACATTGTATCAGTTGGGACAAGGGTCTATCCCAAACGAAGGAATATATCGTTGATGTACCTTTGCCAGATCATTATCTGGCTAGTATACATCGCTAAATCTTCATCTGATAGGAATATTGTTATATAATGATTCCACATCAATCGTACGCATTCTCTGGAATAATTACATTTTCAAATATTTGCAAAAAATGTAATGTATCCGTTACATATGAGGCCAGACTAACAACATGGGATCTTAGGTGCTTTTCTATCAATTGACTTGCACTTTCGGAAATTGAGCCATTGCCTGAAATGATTGGTCTCACTGGTGTATCATTGAAGGATAGATGCTGGCCTGAGAGGCATATTTCTATTTTCACTGCTAAAGGTATGAGGTCGATGTTGTGTAGTTTAGACTTATTTTATTTTTTCATTATTATTCTTATATATATATATATATTTATATTTATATATATATATATATATATATATATATATATTTTATTAATTTTTATATAGTGTAAATATTTTATTATAACTTTTCATGTGACAACACTGAAGAAATTACACTATTACACTTTGCTACAATGTAAAGTAGTTAGTGTATAGCTTGTATGACAGTGTGAATTTGCTGTCCCACTCAACACACAGCCATTAATGTCTAAACTGCTGGCAACAAAAGTGAGTACAACCCCTCAGTGAAAATGTCCAAATTGGGTGCAATTAGCCATTTTCCCTCCCGTTGTCATGTGACTCGTTAGTGTTACAAGGTCTCAGGTGTGAATGGGGAGCAGGTGTGTTAAATTTGGTGGTATCACTCTCACTCTCTCATACTGGTCACTGGAAGTTCAACATGGCACCTCATGGAAAAGAACTCTCTGAGGATGTGAAAAAAAGAATTGTTGCTCTACATAAAGATGGCCTACAGTAGGTTATAAGAAGATTGCCAAGACTCTGAAACTGAGCTGCAGCACAGTGGCCAAGATCATACAGCGGTTTAACAGGACAGGTTCCAATCAAAACAGGCTTCATCATGGTCGACCAAAGAAGTTGAGTGCACATGCTTACCGTCATATCCAGAGATTGTCTTTGGGAAATAGACATATGAGTGCTTCCAGCATTGCTGAGGAGGTTGAAGGGGTGGAGGGGTCAGCCTGTCAGTGCTCAGACCATACGGCGCACACTGCATCAAGTTGGACTGCATGGCTGTCGTCCCAGAAGATGATGCACAGGAAAGCCCACAAACAGTTTGCTGAAGCAGACTAAGGACATGAATTACTGGAACCATGTCCTGTGGTCTGATGAGACCAAGATAAACTTATTTTGTTCAGATGGTGTCAAGCGTGTGTGGTGGCAACCAGGTAAGGAGTACAAAGACAAGTGTGTCTTGCCTACAGTCAAGCATGGTGGTGGGAGTGTCATGGTCTGGGGCTGCATGAATGCTGCCGGCACTGGGGAGCTACAGTTCATTGAGGGAACCATGAATGCCAAAATGTGACATACCGAATCAGAGCATGATTCCCCCCCTTCAGAGACTGGGCCGCAGGGCAGTATTCCAACATGATCACAACCCCAAACACACCTCCAAGACGACCACTGCCTTGCTAAAGAAGCTGAGGGTAAAGGTGATGGACTGGACAAGCATGTCTCCAGACCTAAACCCCATTGAGCTTCTGTGGGGCATCCTCAAATGGATGGTGGAGGAGCACAAGCTTGTTTGGAGGAGCACACTGTTATACAAGCTGTACACTCACTACTTTACATTGTAGCAAAGTGTCATTTCTTCAGTGTTGTCACATGAAAAGATAAAAAATATTTACAAAAATTTGAGGGGTGTACTCACTTTTGTGAGATACTGTATATATTTGAAAATTGATCAGTCCTGATGTACTGACGTCCTGTCTCATTTCTTGAGGCCCTAAAATGCCTGGACAGTACAAATACCCCCCCAAATGACCCCTTTTTGGAAAGAAGACACCCCAAGGTATTTAGTAAGAGGCATGAGTGAGTTGTAATTTTTTTTTGGCAACATTTTTTGGGAAAATGAAGAAATTAAATACATTTTTTTTTTTTAAATACTGTCACCAGTGCAGTACAGCAACATCATATGACTGGTGTGGCAGTGATATGAGACACTGACTGGTGTAAAAATAAACATTTTTAATAATTGTTTTTCAAGTTTATAAACTTTTTTTTCTTTTTTTTACATTTTTTTTCTACATAGTGTGACCAGAGCAGTACACTATGGTGACACTGTACTGCTCTGGGGAGGTGATCATTCGTTTTTTTTTTTTTTTTTTTTAACCAAGCTAACGATGTAAGGTTGTAATTATGGCTAGATAATTTTGTTTTAACCACTTTCCGACCAGCCGCTAAAATTAATAATAATAAAAATGCCATAAATCTATTCCCTATTTTGTAGACGCTATAACTTTTGCGCAAACCAATCAATATATGCTTATTGAGATTTTTTTTTACCAAAAATATGTAGTAGACTACATATTGGCCTAAACTGATGAAGAAATTAGTTTTTTTTACTTTTTGGGGGAATTTTTATTATAGCAAAAAGTAAAAAATATTGTTTTTTTTCACAATTGAGGGTCTTTTTTTCGTTTATAGCGCAAACAATAAAAATTGCAGAGGTGATCAAATACCACCAAAAGAAGTCTCTATTTGTGGGAAAAGACGGACATCGATTTTGTTTGGGTACAATGTCGCACTACTGCGCAATTGTCAGTTAAAGGGACGCAGTGCCGTATCGCAAAAATGGCCTGGTCATTAGGGGGGCAAATCCTTCTAGTCCTTAAGTGGTTAACTGATTTTAAGATATAGGGCTACTTTTTTATCCTGTTGTTCAACATTTGTTTTAAAGGACATGGACATAGGACATAGAATTAGAGGAAGAGATAGATGTGTTTGTGGTTGGAAACAATGATCAAAGGAAGGAAAAGAAGTGCTTCACTATTAGCCACATCCGAGTTAGAAAGACTAAAATACACTAAAATACGGTAAATGTGAGGAACTGGACATGGGGGGGAGGGTACAATTGTCAGGTTAAAAGAAGAAGTAAGTGGGAGGAAGAATTTAATACATTTTTCTGTATCAGTGAGGATTTCAAAATTGTCTAGGATGACATGAGCCCTGCCAATTATTATCCCGACAAAAATGAAGCCACAAAGACAATTAATCTCAAATGATCTTGAGTCTTCGAACGTGTGTTCATTTTTCTTACAGGATGAGGTGAGGACCTTTCACGCATCAAAAACAGTATAATTTAAGAACTTAGAATTATTTTCTCAGAAAGGCCATATCACTTGTGACTATAGGATGGTAATCACAAGCACATTGTGTTTTTTTTTAATAGTTTTCCACAGTCAAATAATTATCATATGGTTTTCAGAGTAATGTTTTATAAAGATTACCTCACAGCTTACATGTTCAAACTATTTCTGTTTCTACAAGACATAATGCTTATCTTTATTAATCAATACAGTACATATAAAATATCCTGAGCATCAGTAATGGTGTGCTACTAGGGTTAGACTTCACATTATATAGGTTAGACCCATAAGCAGAAATGAGGGCTACACTGAACTCAAAGTATCCAGTCATTAAGTTCCCACACTGTTCACCAGTGTCTGTTTACCATAAAGTGATATTTAAATTGTGGGTAGACTTCTGTAGAGTAAATGGTCCTCCAGCTTATTAGATCTATGGAGGATTCCAGCCACAAACTCTAGGTCCCTGAGTTCTTGAACACTAATCTGCCACAGTGTCAGGGACTTTATCATTTTACACAGTGCAGAAATCAGTGGTGAGAAAGTGACTACATGTTAAGTGGAACTGGGAACAGTTATAATTACCAAATGCTATAAGAAGCCAATGGGTGTCTCAACCCTCCAGTTTGTGTCCATAACATACCAATGTTTGATAGATTTACACATTAATGAAAATTGTGCATTAGCCAGTTAATAGCACTATTGTTCAATAGCTGAGAGTGAAATCTTTCTTTAGCAGGCAGGAATGTCAACTATTTTTAATAGAAGTTTTGTTCATGATTAAAGCCATAGCCTAGTGTAAAATGGACAGACAGTTGTGTGTTGGCAATGGCTATTCTGTTATTCAGGATTTGGAACACCTGCCACTTTGACACCCATATGTCATCACATATTGCATTGATCTAAACCTAATTACTAATTTTAAATATTCAACTTTCATTAAAACATTACCTGGTGGTCCCGCTAAGAAAGTCCTTCTTTAGGCACTTTCTATTATAGTGCATCTGAGTTTTCTGTCTGTCACACTTCCTTGTGGAGAATATACACTCACTGGCCACTTTATTAGGTACACATGTTCAATTGCTTGGTAAAACAAATTGCTAATCAGCCAATCAATGCATTTAGGCATCTAGATGAGGCGAAGATGACTTGCTGGAGTTCAAACCGAGCATCAGAATGGTGAAGAAAGGGCATTTAAGTGACTTTGAACATGGCATGGTTGTTGGTGTCATGTTCAAAGTATTTGAGTATTTCAAAAACTGCTGATCTACTGGCATTTTCACGCACAGCCATCCGTAAGTTTTACAGAGAATGGTTTGTAAAACAAGAAAATATCCAGTGAGCGGCAGTTGTGTGGAGGAAAATGCCTTGTTGATGGTCAGAGAACAATGGGTAGACTGGTTTGAGATGATAGAAAGGCAAAAGTAACTCAAATAACCACTTGTTACAACCAAGGTATGTAGAATACCATCTCTGAATGCACAACACATCGAACCTTGAAGGAGACGGGTCACACCGTGTGCCACTCCTGTCAACTAAGAACAAGAAACTGAGGCTACAATTCGCACAGGCTCACCAAAATTGGACAATTGAAGATTGGAAAAATGTTGCCTGGTCTGAGGAGTCTTAATTTCAGCTGCGACATTCAGATGGTAGGGATAAAAATTTGGCATAAGCAACATGAAAGCATGGATCCATCCTGCCTTGTATCAACAGTTCAGGCTGGTGATGGTGGTGTAATGATGTGGGGGATATTTTCTTGGCACACTTTGGGCCCCTAAGTACCAATTGAGCATTGTTTAAACACCACGGCCTACCTGAGTATTGTTGCTGACCATGTCCATCCCTTTATGACTACAGTGTGTTCCCCATCTTCTGATGGCTACTTTCAGCAGGATAATGCACCATGTCACAAAGCTCAAATCATCTCAAACTGGTTTCTTGAATATGACAATGAGTTCACTGTACTCCAATGGCATCCACAGTCAATAGATCTCAATCCAATAGAGCACCTTTGGGATGTGGTGGAATGGGAGATTCGCATCACGGATGTGCAGCTAACAAATCTGAGGCAACTGCAGGATGCTATCATGTCAATATGGACCAAAATCTCTGAGGAATGTTTCCAACACCTTGTTGAATCCATGCCATGAAGAATTAAGGCAGTTTTGAAGACAAAACCTTGTTGAATCCATGCCATGCCATGAAGAATTAAGGCAGTTTTGAAGGCAAAAGGTTGTCCAACCCGATACTAGCGAGGTGTACCTAATAAAGTGGCCAGTGAGAGTATATACTCCATAGGTATGGCCCACCATTGTCCTCATTACAAAGCTGGTACTGATCAATGAAGTAGAGCCAACTCAGGGGCAAGCGCATAAATACAAGAAGTGTTCAAAAGAGGCTGGAGGAGATCAGCAGCACTAGAATACTAAAAAAGGATACATATATAAGGATATATATAAAAAATACAAATAACATTTTATGTAAAAAAAAAAAAAAAAAACATAGCAACTGTTTATGATTCATTGTGCTTTTACAAAGTAAATATCATTCAATTAGGGTTGGAGTGAAATAACTTTGTTTCCATAGTAATAAACAATCATATGGACAGGTCATTAGATGGAAATATACCCAAGCCAAGACTATGGACTTTAAACTATTTACATATTCTCAACAAGCAGTAAACAAGCTTTAGAACGAGTCATCATTTAGCTTAGTTAAAAAAAAAAACTGCTTTGTGTTTACATTAGAGGAACAGCAGTCTGCCAAGATTCTGTGCCCATAGAAAAACTCACTAACTGTGTTGTGAAATTTGAAAATGTATTTCCTCACAGTGTTAAAAGATACAGAGATGAATGAGAGCTTGTTTATACACTTTGGATGCTAGAACAGAAAGGCTTGGAGCATTACCTAAAAGGTAATTCAGCGCAAGGCCGGCATGACAGGGGTTAATGGCGCTTGTATGAGGATAGGAAGGGGGTGGCAACTATGAGTGGTGAGTGCAGACAGGAAGGGGAAGAGCAGTGAAAATAGTCTTGGAAAGGAAGGGGAGGAGTCAATAGACACGAGGATAGAGGGTTAGGAACTTCCCACCTGCCCGCCCTACAATTTAGCTGTTTTGGTGAAGATATGCAGCAACTAGGTGGTGGTTTGTGGCAATTGGCGGGGTACAAGGTCCTGTTTCAGCATAAAAGGCATGGTGTAGGGACCCGTATGACTTACGGCTCCCAGTTGGTATAAGGGTACCTGCTAATCGTCTCTGAGTTGGGGTTTCCACGACTGGAGGCCCAAATATGACTAGCAGGTACAAGTTATGGGTTATGCCTATGGGGGACCTTGTGCTACATTTTGTGCTACAAAACTGGAGATATATTAAAGAAGGTTTATTTTGTTATTATGTTGATTATGTTAATTATTTATATTTTGGTTAATAAAATGGCTGCTACGGCCAATTTACCCCATTTCAGTGTTGAGTGGTTATTGGGGAGGAGTGGGGGTTAATGGTATAGCAGGCCACAAGCCATAGTTAATGCCATAGTCATGTTATTTCTTTTTCTTTTCTTTTTTTATTTTGCACACTTACACAGTTACATAGTTAGTCAGGTTGAAAAAAGACACAGGGTTATCTAGTTCAACCCAAAAAAAGAAAATCATACAATCCCATATACACAATCCTATACCCACAGTTGATCCAGAGGAAGGCGAAAAACCCTAACAAAGCATGATCCAATTTACTATAGCAAGGGGAATTCCTTCCTGATCCCAGAGAGGCAGTCAGATATTCCCTGGGTCAACTTTACCTATAAATGTCAGTACCCAGTTATACTATGTACATTTGAGAAAGAATCCAGGCCTTTTTAAAAGCAATCTACTGAGCTGGCCACAACCACCTCTTGATGGAGTTTATTCCACATTTTCACAGCTCTTACTATAAAGAAACCTTTCCGTATTTGGGCGATGACATCTCTTTTCATCAAGATGTAAAGCGTGCCCCTTGTCCTCTGTGATGACCTTAAAGTGAATAAATAGTGAACACAAAGTTCACTATTATGCACTATTACTTATGTATTTGTACATGCTGATCATTTCCCCCCTTAATCTTCTCATTCTCAAGAGAGAATAAATTCAGTTCCTCTGATCCAGTGGTTCTCATTTCTTGTCCTCAGGACCCACTAACAGGCCAGGTTTGCAAGATAACTGAAATACATCACAGGTGATATCATTTGCTGCTCAGTGATTGCAGTATTATAGTCTGCATCTCCCCAAGGTAATACTCAAAAGCTGGCCTGTTAGTGGGTCCTGAGGACAGGAGTTGAGAACCACTGCTCTAATCTTTCCCCATAGCTGGTTGCCCTTTTCTGCACTTTCTCCAGGTCTCCGATATCTTTTTTGTGAACTGGTGCCCAAAACTAAACTGCATATTCCAGAAGAGGTCTTACTAATGATTTGTACAGGAGCAAAATTATTTCTTTCTCTCTGGAGTCCATACCTCTCTTAATACAAGAAAGGACTTTGCTCGCTTTGGAAACTGCAACTTGGCATTGCATGCTATTATCAGGGCTCAAAATTTCAAGTCCTGAGCTACTAGCCAGGCCTCAAGGGTGACTCCCCACCAGTTGCCCCACCCAACCCCTACCCTGCCCTGCCCTAATTTCGCCCCTAAACACACCCTCATAAATTATCTCATGAAATGACACTTAAAATTTTTTATGCAGAATTAAGCAACTTTATCTATGCTCAACATGTAGCCTACCCGTGTCCACCAATGCAGCCTCACCCATGTCCACCAATGCAGCCTGCCCATGTCCACCAACGCAGCCTGCCCATGTCCACCAACGCAGCCTGCCCATGTCCACCAACGAAGCCTACCCATGTCCATCATGCTGCCTATCCGTGTAAATCATGCTGCCTACCTGTGTCCATCATGCTGCCTACCCGTGTCCATCATGCTGCCTACCCCTGTCCATCATGCAGGGGAGCAGAGGAGAGGAAGAGCATTGCCAGCCGTGTGATAAGAGTGCCGAGGGACATCACTGGAATAGCTTTGATTTAATTTGCCGTGTTCCCGCCGTTCCGTGTCCCGTACAGCCCCTCCCCCTGGCTGGGGCACTTTGATACACGTCACTCGTGACGGGATTGGACGGGTGATCTGTCTATCAAATTCCCCGGGACCAGGGGGAGGGGCTATGTGTGACAGCGAGTGTGGGGGACACTCGGCTATTGAAATGAAAGCTGCTAGTGATGTCTATCGCGCTCTGATCATTCAGCCGGCTCTCTCCACCCTCTACCCCTCTGCGAGTGCTGGGTGAAGGACTACCATACAACCTGCCGGCGGTGCTCTTCCCCCTTGCTACCAGGCAGCCCACGCTCACCAGCCCTCAAAATCTACTCGCAGAATGCAAGCAGGCGAGTGGATTTTGTGAGGGCTGCTATTATTAAGCTCATGATCTGCCAAACCTTCACCATTGATTCCCCATACATACCCATGCTTTCCCCCCATACATTATGTGAAAGCAGAGACCCTGAAGAATAAAATAATTGTAGTTTCAATTTTTTATGTCACACAATATTAACACAGTGGTTTATCAAGCCCAAAATGTCAGTAAATATATAATGAAGTTGATTTTAGGGCATACATACAAAATATATTACCAAATGTTGTGTTAAAATATAAAATATGAGGTTGCTCTGATTAAATAGATACTCAATGGGGGTCATTTACTATAGCGCAGGAAGTACTGGGCACTATGGAAAATAATAGCTCCCATTTTAGCCAAATAAAATTTCAACAGGCGAATGTGCGAATGAAAATTAGCGCTATTGTTGAGAAACATACATTGGTAAATTCCAAATCGGCGCTAATTAGCGCTTCCGCGTATATGCAAATGCCAATTCCTACCAAGTTATATAGTACTGCACTGTAACCATGATCCATGTATGTGAAAGAAACATTTTTATGTGAGATGTGCTCTACCTCGTGTCCATCTATTGATGTATGTTGCAGTTAGTATTCCTAGTTTTTTTCCTTCTTTTGCTAACGAATGCAGTTATGAATGATTATTACATAGTAATGTCTGCTATTCTGTAAAGTTACATGGATTAAACATTTAGGTTACCTATTTGTTGTATGTTGTTTTTTATTTTTTAATTTAGGTGACTATAAAGCGGTAATTATTTATATTCATTCTTTAATTATACTACACTATTAGGGTCCTTTCACACTGGGGCTTTTTACAGGCGCTATTGCGCTAATAATAGTGCCTGCAAACTGACCCGAAAGTGCCGCTGCTTTCATTCCAGTGTGAAAGCCCCGAGGGCTTCCACGCTGGAGCGATGCGTTGGCAGGACGGTAAAAAAAGTCCTGCTAGCAGCATCTTCGGAGCGGTGAAGGAGCGGAGTGTATACCGCTCCTTCACCGCTCCTGCCTATTGAAATCAATGGGATGGCGCGGCTATCCTGCCGGCAAAGCGCCTCTGCAGAGGCGCTTTGCGGTGGTTTTTAACCATTTCTCGGCCGCTATCGGGGGTAAAACCACCCCGCTAGCGGCCGCATACCGACGGTAAAGCACCATTTACAATAGCGGCACTTTACCGCCGATGCCGCCGCCCGCCCCAGTGTGAAAGGGCCCTTATGCAGGTCTCGTACTTAGCACAATGGCTTAGTGGTCTGCTCAGATGTCTCCACAGCACTCACGGTACAAGTTCAAATACCATCCACCAGCTGTGTTTATTTTTTCAGTGCACAAGCGAATTAAAATAAACAAACAAAAAAATGTAATCTGCCCGTTAGTGTGTGGTGTTTGGAATTTCACACCATAATAGTATTGAATACTTACATATCATTGCATGCATTTGAAGAGTTAATATAATAGAATCAGCCAAAGTGCATTGGCTAATTGGCATTCACCTATTTTCAGCATATGCTGCTTTGGCTAATTGGCTAATAGTCATTTGCCTTTTTTTTCACCAATTCAATCTTTTAGTATTTCTCTGTGGGATTTGAACCCATGAGTTCTTCAAGGTAGAAGTGCTGACCACTAGCCTATTGGGCGTAGCACAGTCATACATAGAAAATACATTCACTATGTTTGATGTTTCTTCTCCCCGAGCTGTCTCTCCTGCTGCCGCCATCTTCTCCCGCTGATGTGTTCTTCCGCGCAGCCGGTCACCCACTAATAAAATAAAAGCCGCTCTTCTTGTGGCGGTCTTCTGTGGCCATCCGATAATGTCACCCGGAGAGTCGGCTCCATGGCTATGTAAGAGCTGGTGACAACACAGCAGAGGAAGACCGCCATGGAAGAAGAGCAGCTTTTTTTTTTATTAGTGGGTAACCAGCGCTGCGGAAGAACACAGCAGATGAAGATGGCGGCGGAAAGAGAGACGGCTCTGGAAGAATACAGCTCAGGGAGAAGATGGAGGAGGGAGAGACAGCGTCTGGGGAAGATGGCTCAGGGAAGAAGACAGCTCGGAGCTATTTTACAATAAAGGACTTGTCAAAAACTGGCTATTGATTTTTTTACATTTCACTGCTTTTTTTGGTGAATGAGTAGGGGTAAAATGTACCCCATACCTATTCACATAGGAGGGCAGGATCTGGGAGCCCCCTTGTTAAAGGGGGCTTCCAGATTCTGATAAACCCCCTGCCCACAGACCGACAACCACCAACCAGGGTTGTCGGGAAGAGGCCCCCTGTCCCCATCAACATGGGGAAAAGGTGCTTTGGGGTATGTGGCCTGGTAAGGTTCAGAAGGGGAGGGTGCTCACTCGTCCCTCCCTATCCTGACCTCCAGGCTGCATGCTCAGATAAGGGTCTGGTATGGATTTTGGGGGGCCCCACATCAAATTTATTTTACATTTTGGTGTGGGGTTCCCCTTAAAGTCCATACCGAAGGGCCTGGTATGTACTGGAGGGACCCTATGACATTTTTTTCCTTGACTTTTGGAATTCCATACCATAATATTATTGAATAAGTACATACCATTGCATGCATTTGAAGAGTTAAAATATGGAATAAACCAAGCTGATGTACATTGGCTAACTATGCTTCTAAGTACAATGCACACTTCCAGGAGGTGATGCTGTCAGTGGGATTTGAACTCTTGGCTTGAACTTGCAGGGCCAGCAGGGTATACCGCTATGCTACAGAGCTGAGCACATACCTACAGAGAAAATACATTTACTAATGTTTGATTCTATACAATAATGTTTTGCATTTCAGACATTAATATTAAAGTAACAACCATGCTCATGCTGATGTGGCATTGGCTAATAAGCATTCACCTCTTGTCAGCATATGCTGCTGAGTACAATGCAAGCTTTCAGTAGGTGATACAATCTGTGTGATTTTCAGCCATTTGAGCACAATTATATTGAGAACATACGTTTACTAGTGTTTGATGGTGGGACTACTTTATATTCTAGGTATAACAGTACTCAGCACAGTGACTTAGGCCCCTTTCACACTTGTGCAACCTGAAAGTTGCGAGATTTTGATGCAACTTTAAGCAATGCCTGTGTAATCTTGAGGTCTATGGACGCAGGAGTCGCAGGGAAAGGCACGCAACTTTCCCACGATTTTGCATCAGCAATTTTGCCGCAATTCCATGGAATGCCTGTCTAAACTTAAGGTCTATGGACCTCAACTCACATCAAAGTCAGACCAAAGTAGTACAGGGACTACGTTGAAGTCAGTGTTACTTGAAGTCGCACAGATATGAATGGTACACATTGAAAATCATGGGGTATGACTTGTCATGCAACTCTGATGTCCAAAGTCGCACAAGTGTGACTCAGCCCGACTTTGTGAGCGATTTCAGAGACATCAGTGCACTTTCATGCACAGATGTCTAGTGAAATCATATAGGTCCCAACTGTTCTCCTTTAAGAAGGTGTCCTATGCCTACCTACTTTTGCTAATAGGTGTCCCTTATACCCATCTCAAAAAGTTGGGAGGTAAGCAATCGCCCCCTGAAGTCGCCCAAAGTAGTGCAGGAACTACTTTTGGGAATCATTGTGGCATCGCACCAATTCAGACTGTTCCATTGCCATCAATAGGTGCCGATTTGGCCCACAATTTGACATGTCAATTCAGACCTATGTGAACATGGGTGAAGTTGCATAGATTTTAGAGCTGCACGGTTTTGGCCAAAATGAGAATCACAATTTTTTTGCTTAGAATAAAAAGATCCTGATTCTCGCAACGTAAAATCTTTCACATTATCCCCAAAAAAATTGGGCTAACTTTTTTTTTTTAATTCATTAAAGTAATTTTTTCCCAAAAAAATTGAATTTGAAAGACCGCTGCGCAAATACAGTGTGACATAAAATATTGTAACAACCACCATTTTATTCTCTAGGGTCTCTACTAAAAAAATATATATAATGTTGGGGGGTTCTAAGTAATTTTCTAGCAAAAAAAAAGAAAAATGATTGTAACCTGAAACCAACAAATGTCAGTGTTTAGTGTTTAAGTGGTTAAACTTTCCTCACTTACACAGAAGTCTATTTCATTGACAAATTGTTACAATGTTTCTAGTTAAGTTAACTGATAAAGAATGTTCTAATTCTTGGCAGACTTCCTGGTTTTTCTATTCCTATCTTTTGATGGCTGTGGCTTCAGAAGAGCAGAGAGAATTCTTTGCATAGCAAGAATCGTGAAACGCTTTTTTCAAGATTGCAAAGGGGAAAAAAATCACAATGACGATTAATCGTGCAGCTCTAATAAATATGAATGGAAATCATGAGGGATAACTTTTCATATGACTCTGAGGTCCAAAGCTGCATGAAAAGTCACCCAAGTGTGGAAGTAACCTAATGAGATTGATAACACCTTTGAATAAGGCCCCATTTGCACTTGTGCGACCTTAAAATTGCACAGCTTTGTCATGACTTGAAGCAATGTCTGTGTAATCTTGTGGTGTATGGACCTCAAATTGCATCAAAGTCAAACCAAGGTAGTGCAGGGACGAATTTGCTACACTTTCAGTATGCACAAGTGACAATAGGGCCAAATTCAAAGGTGTTATCCTTGAATCTCATTCACACTGCTGCAACCTGAAAGTCACACTATTTTGCTGCCACTTTGCCGCTGCAACTTGGCCCCAAATTCTGGGCATGCATGTGTAATATTGTACCCGATATACCTCAAGTCACATGAAAGTCACACCAAAGTAGTACAGGGACTACTTTGAAGTTGGTGTGACTTAAAAGTAGCACAGATATGAATGGTTATCATTGAGAATCATGGGGTACAACTTGTCATGCAACTCAGAGGTCCAAATTTGCTGGAAAATTCGCCCAACTGTGAAACAAGTCATATATATTTTAATAAAAGGAGCTCTCATTTATACTTGCATAGTCCTTACTGATTTACATCAGCAGAACAAATGCAGGAAGTGATGTGTGCACATGGGACGGAAGCAAATGTGTGGTGATGCCAAACAAATCAATGAACCCCACCCACACCAAATCCAACTACCACATCCACCCCCACATTGATTAAGTACATATCCTACACTTACCTGGCCAATGAGCAGCACCTCGTCTTTGCTAAAGAGACCTCGCCATGTCCACCTAGATGGAGATCTTGACCAGCACGGGAACTTCTGGGTGCATACAATGACTAATTTCCGGGTCAGAAGGTGAAACCACGCTTTTGATTGCAGCTGCGAATATTTGATCTCAAGCACGATTAGTATTTTTTATTTTCTGATATGCAAATCTGTATTTCTACATATATTTGAAGGTAAACTTAAGGGCGTTTGATAAGAAATGGTGTCCCTGGGTTAGCAGCGGGTGAATTACAAACACAAAAGGCCCAGTTTGAGCCCTGGTTCACACTGACAGAGGGAGGAAAGCATTTAGCTGAACTTACACAATTTCATTCCTGCATGTCAGTCCTGACTATGGGGGCAACATCAGAGACATCGGTACAGGTTTCTGCACCAATATCAATACAAATCGCACCAATTAGAACGGTGCAATTGCCACCGATTTGACATGTCAAATCACACCAATGTGAACCAGAGCTGGCACATTCAAAGACTGCCTATGCACCAGCTGAATTCATTAACTGCAATTCTCCACAGCTATTATATATAAAGATTCCACCTTTATCATTTACTTGCAGGTGTACCTGAAACCTAGGTTTACATTGGAGCGATTTGAGAGCTCAAATTGCATGACAAGACACAGCCCATTAGCAGCAATGGCACTGTTCCAATCGATGCGACACCAATTTTGTGGCGGCACACCAACTTGCTAAAGTAGTTCCTGCACTATACTTTTGCCGATTTCAGGTGCAACTTCAATAGACATTTGTGTATGAAGCCACACGGATGTCTATCAAGTCACACCTGAAATCACACTGACCTTGCTACTTTGAAATCGTGCTACTTCAAGTGAAGTAGCATGATTTCAAAGTAGCATCAATGTGAACCAGGGCAAAAAGATTAGTTTTTTGGTGCACAAATACATATTGAAATAAAATATAAGAGATATTGCACTTTCCCAAAACCACCACCCACAAAAACTAAAGAGAAAGAAAATTAGAAGATATAAAAAAAAAAAACAAAAAAAAAAAAGAAAAACCACACAATAAAAGCTCAATAATGTACTTTTATTTTACCAGCAGAAAAAAAAAAAAATTACATTCATTTACTAACTTCAAAAAAAATTTGGACAGGATATATGGTGCTACATTTAGCAATGGGATTTTAAGGGCCCTGCTCATAGGAGCTTACAATCTAAAATTTGACAAAACCTTAGAGTAGACACAGCTTTAATTTCAGTGTATAATGGGCAACACATCACATTGTTATCTACAAGATTATAGAAACATACTTAACAATCATTCTTACAAATCATTCCTACATAATATTACAAAAGACTTATTCAAAACACCCACCACCAGCCCACAATCCACACATACATACATTGGTGACCATGTTCTGCTGGAAGCTGCATTTTGGTGTACAAGATTAAACGAGATCCAAAAGAGTAGGTCAGCAGATGCTTCCAAACGATGTTTGCATGATCAGACAGGAACAACACACACAACATTGACAGCATGGCCACATAAACCCACTTTTGATTGAAAAAATGCACAAGAATTTCATCAAATCTCCCAATAGCATTCCTTCTCCCCCACAAATCACAGCAAAAAAACCTGACCTTCTCAGGCCAAACAAACCCCCCTACTGCAGGCCTTTATATAAGAGAGGTTGTATTGTTAGCACACTGACACACCCAATAGAAGTACACGCTCACCAGTATCTTTCAGCCCGGGTTCACACCTATGCGAATTAGATGCGGCTTACACCGCATCTAATTCGCAGGACATTTTAAAATACATTCATATGAATGCATCTGGTTCACATATGTGCGTTGCATTCGCACTGCGCATTGCACAAAAAACGTGTGCGTTTTTTGGGCATTGCGGTGCGAACTACAAGCCTATTATCTCCTATGGGAACGCATCTGATTCGCAGATGCATTGCGTTCTGAACAAGGATTTTCTCTTTCTCCTCACTACACCTCCCCCTCTCCCTCCCCCCCCTCTCCCTCCCCCTCTCCCTCCCTCCCCCTCTCCCTCCCCCCCCCTCTCCCTCTCCCTCTCCCTCCCCCTCCCCCTCTCCCTGCTCTCTAATCCTGAGCAAAAACGCAATGAATCCGTTGAACAGGAGATTGTTATCTCCCCAGTGAAACCTGAGCTTCAATTCGCACCGCACATGTGTGAAACCAGGCTCAATCTGTCTCTTCATGTATGTCTAAAGTGATTGCACCTGATGAGCAGGAACACATAATACTATGTGTTAGCCTTGGCTATGTGCATTAAATCTCCAACTACAGGACAAAGATCAAAATCCATTTGCATCCACATAAACAAAGTAACAGTTTTCTAAGCATATGTACCCGTGCAGTGTAAACTCTAAAATTTGAAATGTCCAAGTCCCTGGGCATGATTAGTGCTAATAAACATTAACATCAGTCCCTGGCTGCAATGAGCTTCCAATCTAAAGTCCAAAATTAACTTTCTTACATTAGAACCTATTTCGACAGGAGACAAATAAAATGCCAGCATGTCTTTGGATTGTGGTGAGAAACCCACACAGGGAGAACATATAAACTTCAACACAAGCATTAGCATGTTGAATTGAACCAACATCTCAAGTGCTGCTAGACAGAAGTGCTATCCACTTAGCCACCCAGCAGCCTCACACATGTTCTCTGCATCTCTGTGGTGTGAACCAGCCCTAAGTCCATAGCCATGCTCAGTGTCACAAGCAATATACAATATATTGGCCTAAGTATTGGGACGCCTGCCTTTAAATGCACATGAACTATAATGGCATCCCAGTATTAGTATTGGGTTCAAAACTCATTTGGCCCACCCTTTGCAGCTATAACAGCTTCAACTCTTCTTGTCCACAAGGTTTAGGAGTGTGTCTATGGGAATGTTTGACCATTCTTCCAAGTGCATTTGTGAGGTCAGGCACTGATGTTGGACGAGAAGGCCTGACCTACAGTCTCCTCTCTAATTCATCCCCAAGGTGTTCTGTTGTGTTGAGGTCAGGACTCTGTGCAGGCCAGTCAAGTTCCTCCACCCCAAAATCACTCATCCATGTCTTTATGGACCTTGCTTTGTGCACTGGTCCAAATGATTTGGTGGAGGGGGATTATGATGTGGGGTTGTTTTTCAGGGGTTGGGCTTGGCCTCTTAGTTCCAGTTAAGGGAACTCTTAAGGCGTCAGCATAACAAGACATTTTGGACAATTTCATGCTCCCAACTTTGTGGGAACAGTTTGGGGATGGCCCCTTCCTGTTCCAACATGACTGCTCACCAGTGCACAAAGCAAGGTCCATAAAGACATGGATGAGCAAGTTTGGGGTGGAGAAACTTGACTGGCCTGCACAGAGTCCTGGCCTCAACCCGATAGAACACCCTTAGGCTGAATTAGAGTAGAGACTGCGAGCCAGGCCTTCTCATCCAACATCAGTGCCTGGCCTTACAAATGCACTTCTGGAAGAATGATCAAACATTCCCATAGGCACACTAAGGCCCCTTTCACACTGGGGCGGTTTGCAGGCGGTATTGCGCTAAAAATACCGCCTGCAAACCACCCCTAAACAGCCTCCGCTGTTTGTTCAGGAATTACATTTTGATTTCTGATGTTGGTACACATATCACATTTTTTGGGCTCAAATTATGAATATTTGGAAATAATAAAAAGCACAAAAAATTGTGATTAATTTTAAATTTGCATCAGCAATGGTATTGTTTGTGGATTATAACGACACCTGTGTGAGTTTGAGTAAAGATTGTTGTGAGATGAAGAGTAACAAGTGAAAGTGACAGAGAAAAAACGGAAAATTGTATACTTACCTTCCGTAATTTTCCTTTCCTGACGCATCCCATGGCAGCACACACAATGGGTTGTGACTCCGCCTCCACAACCTGATAGGACTGGTTAGCTATAAGTTTTGAAGAGGAGCCCACCGCTGCATTCTTAGTAACTATCACCTTAGAAGGGTGGGATTCCGTGTGCTGCCATGGGATGCGTCAGGAAAGGAAAATTACGGAAGGTAAGTATACAATTTTCCGTTTTCCTGACGCATCATGGCAGCACACACAATGGGAAATAACTCGCTACATGGGTGGGTGCTTTTAGAGCATTTTATTTACTCAGGTACAAGGTATAGAGGAGTTAGATTGAATGATTGATCTTCCGAACTCAACAGTGGTTAATTGAGCCGGATCTATTTTGTAGTGTGACATGAACGTGTTTTTAGAAGACCAAGTTGCTGCCTTGCAAATAGTTTCCGCTGACACTCTGCAGTACGCTGCCCAGGAGGTGGCCACTGCTCTGGTCGAGTGGGCTTTTAGACCATCCGGAATTGGAAGCGATTGTATACTGTACGTCCTCTTAATGATTTTAATCAACCAGGTCGCTATTGTTCTAGGGGAAGCTGCTTGCCCTTTTCTAGGGCCATGTGGAATGACTAGGAGGTTTTCGACCTTTCTGAATGGTTCAGTAGCTTCAAGGTAGGCAACAATGGTAGACTTGACATCTAGGGGGTGTGGATGCCCTTCATTAGAGAGAAAAACTGGAAGATTGATTTCCGAGTTAAAGTGGAAGGTAGACGTCACTTTGGGTATAAATCGTTCTGATGGTCTGAGGACAACTCTATCCGGGTAGAGAACTAGATGTGGTTCTTTAATTAATAGAGCGTGCATCTCCGAGACTCGTTTGGCAGACGTTATTGCGATCAGAAATGATAATTTGAGCGTCAGATCCCATAAGGATACTGATTGCAGGGGAAGAAATGGTTTTTTTGATAGAGCTTCTAACACGGTGGACAAATTCCAGGTTGGAAAGACTGGTTTTCTGGGCGGCCTTATCTTCATGCATGCCTTCAAGAACTGAACTATGAGCGGGTCTAGGGCCCATCTAGTTCCCATCATTGCGGACAGTGCCGAGACTTGTACTTTAAGAGTGCTCGCACCCAGGCCCTTTTCCAGGCCTAGCTGCAAGAATTCCAGGATATTATAGACTGAAGGAGATAACGGATCCCAAGAATGTTGCTGGGCAAATGCGGTAAATCTTTCCCAGATCCTGCTGTACGTGCCATTTGTTGATCTTTTTCTGGCCTGTTGCAGTGTGGCCACTACTCTGAGTGAGCATCCCTTATCCAGCAGCCTTTCCCTTTCAACCTCCATGCCGTTAGGTGTAAGCGTTCTGGTGCCGGGTGCAGGAATCGACCCTGAGAGAGTAACTCCGGACTCAACGGGAGCGGAAGCGGCTCTTCTGTGTTCAATTGTAACATAGTCGCGAACCAAGGCCTCCTTGGCCAGAAGGGCAGTACTGCTATGACCGTGGATGTCGAGTTCCTCAGCCTGGCCAGAAATCTGGCTATTAGGGGAATTGGAGGAAAAATGTATCCCAGGTGGAATTCCCATGGGTGGTGAAGGCAATCGATCCCTGCTGCTGTCGGATAATTGTTCCTCGCTAAGAATTGAATACACTTGTTGTTCTCTGGGGTTGCTGCTAGATCTATGTCGGGCATCCCCCATTTGTGGGTGATGAGAGCAAAGGCTTGGGAACTGAGAGACCACTCGTTGTTCGATACAAACTTCCTGCTCAGGTCGTCCGCTAGTTGGTTTTGTATACCCGGAACATAAATCGCCTTCAGATCCGTCAGGTAGATCTGAGCCCACTCGAGTATGGGACGCACTTCCTCCATGAGCGTCTTGCTCCTGGTACCTCCTTGTCTGTGGATGTAATTTACCGCTACTGTATTGTCTATACGTAAGAGAACACTTTTCCCTTCTAGGTATGGTCCGAATGCTAGAATAGCCTGCCAGGCGGCTCTGAGTTCCAGGACATTGGAGACTATGCCGTGTGGGCGGAAAGACCAACGTCCCTGTGCTCCGTGATGTTGGTAGTGTGCTCCCCATCCCTGAAGACTGGCATCCGTCGTGACCACTTCTGGTAGTGGAGGAACTATGGGACGACAGCATGATAGGTTGCTGACCCGTGTCCACCACCATGCCGATCTCTTTACTGCTTGGCTGATGATTATTCTCTGCTTCATTGAGGACCCGTCCCATTGAGACAGGAATGCGTTTTGAAAGACCCTTGAGTTCCACTGGGACCACTGGATCATTAGGAAGGTCGAGGACATGGAGCCCAGGATGCTCAGACACATTCTGGCAGGAAGATGTTCTGCCGCCAAAAGGTTCTTTATTTTGTGAATCAATGGGCCTATCTTCTCTTGAGGCAATCCGACCGTATTGGAACTGGTGTCCAATTCTGCGCCTAAGAAGACCATTCTTTGCGTTGGAACCAGACTGCTCTTTCCCCAATTTATTACCCAACCGAACTGTTGAAGTGTAGAAATTAGAACTGCTCGATGTTGGAGGGCAACTTGTTGGCTGTCGGCCAGGAGGATGATGTCGTCGAGATACCCAATACCCTTAGACCTTTTTCTCTTAGGAGAGCTATGATCGGGAGTAAGACCTTTGTAAAGGTCCTGGGAGCCGTCGATATGCCAAATGGAAGGCTTTGGAACTGGAAATGCTGATGACCTATTGCAAAGCGTAGGTATTTCTGAAAGGTTTGGTGCACCGGAATATGTAGATAGGCGTCGGACAAATCGACCGAGAGCATCCAGTCCTTTGTCCCTATTGCTAGTAATATGGACTGGAGGCTCTCCATTTTGAAGGATTCGACTGAAATTGTTTCGTTTAGGTCTTTCAAGTCTAGTACTGGCCTCAAATCTCCCGTCTTTTTTGCTACTAAAAAAGGCGGAGAGTAGAATCCTAAACCTCTCTGTTCCTGAGGAACCTCTATGATTGCTTGTTTCTGCGATAGTTCTTGAATATAACTGGTCAGAATCTTTCGTTTTGGTAGAGAAGATGGTGTTCTGGTCAGTCTGAAGTGGTCTTTTGGAGGTTTGTGTTTGAATGACCATCTGTGACCCTCCTGGATGGTGAAAATCGCCCAGGCATCTCCTATTTGATTTTCCCAAGTCTGAGTAAACCGCCTCAACCTCGCTCCTACTATCGCGGGCTGGGCGTGCACGCCATCAAAATGACTTCTGCTGCTCTCCTGAATTGGGGACTTTAGGTTTTTGCACCCTTACAAAGGACGACTGGGGATTTCGCCAATTTCGCTTGAATTCCCTTCCTGGTTTGTAAGATCTTGCCTCTCGGTATCTTTCTGGCAACTGGCGTCTAAACGGTGGATTTCTTTGTTTGGGCCTTCTATCGGAAGGGATGAGGCCAGACTTTCCTCCAGTAACTTTTGAAATCGCTGTGTCTAGTTTAGGGCCGAATAAGTTGGTGCCGTCGTAGGGAATCCTACACCAGGTCGACTTAGAAGTCGCATCTGCGACCCATGGTTTTAACCAGAGTGCTCTCCTTGACATTACTGAAGCCAACATCGCCCTTGCTGAAGATCTTATGATATCCACGGCCGCTTCAGCCACGAAGTCTCCTGCTAGGCTAAGTTCTTGCATAGCTGATATGATTTTTTCCTGATCCGCTGCCTCTAGCAACAATTTCTCAATGTTGGCTGCCCAAAAGGTAATCGCTCTGCCGACCGCTGCCAGAGTGATCGCTGGTCTGCATGCTCCTCCTGCTGCTGAATAGGCTTTCTTAAGATCGAGGTCTATTTTACGATCCATTACATCCCTAAAGGTAACGGCATCCTCGATCGGGAGAGTTACATGTCGCGCCAAACGCATTAGTGAGGAATCTACTACAGGAGCTGAAATTAGAGGGTTCACCATTGGTTCCCTTAATGGGTAGAGTTTTGCTATCCTGTTGTTCAGACTGGTTTTTTTATCTGGTTTCTGCCACTCATCCTTTATTAGCTCTTCTAGCTCTTCAATAAAAGGAAAGGTTTCAGGGTCTTTTTTCAGGTTAGGAAAATACTTCCTTAATTTGCGTGGTGCCTCTTTCTCCTCTTCCCAACCGATTGCCTCTTTTACAGATTTTGCGAAGGGGTCTATAAGCGCAAAATCAAACGAAGTGGGTATTAGAATTTCTTCCTCTTCTGGGGAGTCTTCCTGAAGAGTATGGGAGGCTGATGGGGAGAGATCTTGCGGCGTATAAGAGGTTGAGGCCATTGAAGCCTGTCTGATGGATTCGTGGGCTGCCACTTGCATGATAGACTCTTTCACAGATTCTTTTATTATATTGGATGCTTCCCTTGCATCCGCTTCTTTTTCACGGGTTGCTTCATCCAAACAGACTTGGCAGACTAGCTTAGCGGGTAGTGCTACTGCTCCGCAAACCCAGCAGGCGTTTGCCGCAGGATGGGTGCGATGGTCATCGCGAGCTTGGCGGGATGAAGTCTCATCTCTATGGTGGTGGGATGAGGTTCTTGACCGACTCCGTCTGGACTGAGAATGTTTTGAAGGTGATCGGTCCTTGCGTTTGGAGTGCGTTGATCTTGATGATCTGCCAGAGCTATCAAATAATATAGCATTAGTGGCAAGGCTCTCTTTTACTCCTCTTCACTACTTACCTAATGTCTGTCCCCCCTTACCTTGTAGCCCGTGGATGGTCTGCTGGAGCAGCGGCCTCCATAAAAAGGAGATAGAGTGTATCTGAAAGGAAAAAAGTTTGTATGTGTGTTTGTTTTTTTTTTTTTTTAAAAAAGGCAGGAGGTGCCCAGAGAATAGAAATGCAGAGTTTTAGCAGAGAGGATGAGAGTTCCAGACTTACCAGTGTCAGGGATCAGAAAAATAAACACAAGGCAGCACTGTGGTGATGTTCTGGGGCTCACAGAGGCAAAATGACAGATTTCTTTCGTTTTTAAATATACCGCCGTCGCGGTGGCTCTGACGTCACGACCGCGCATGCGCAGTGGCCATTTGCGGTGTCCGGCGCCATCTTGGAATCTGGCGTGCCCTAACGCCGCCTATGTCAGATCCTGTGCGCCCTGGAGCCCGTGCTATGCATAGCTATGCATAGTAGGAAGACGCTGTGGGACTACAGCGCCCAGCACACCTGGAGCCCCCCTTACACAGATGTGTATAAAGAAATACAGCATGTCAGGAGAGGGCAGAGAAGGAAAGAAAGCTAGTACCTGGAGGCCGCTGCAGATGTCACCAAAAACCTCTTTAAGGTTTGTAAGGCACAGGTGGATTGTTTTGTTTCTAACCCCTGAGACCACCAGAGTGGGGTTCCCTTGCATAAAGCTCTTTTAGAGACTGTACAGCAGGGCTTCCAACTAGGAGAGGCTTGAACCTAGCTGGGGCGAAGCGGTAAGGGGTTCTTCAGCTTTTACCGGTCCAACCATCTAGGTGAGGAAAAAAAGGAGAATGCAGCGGTGGGCTCCTCTTCAAAACTTATAGCTAACCAGTCCTATCAGGTTGTGGAGGCGGAGTCACAACCCATTGTGTGTGCTGCCATGATGCGTCAGGAAATATATTTTACCAAAACATCAAAACATTCCACATTCTAGTATTCTTAAAATCAAAATATTTTAAGTAGAAGCAACAATGTTGCAAAGGAAAATTTATTTCACAGAAAGATACATTTCATCTCAACATTAAAAGGTTTTTTTTTTTGTGAAAGTTAGAATTGTTCCATTAGAATCAATGGCTGAAACTTCATTTGGACTAAAATAGAGCAGATTTTAATTTCCAAAAAATGCTCTCTAATTAGCTCTCATTTTGGTATTTACTATAGCTCCGGGTAAAAAAGACACTTGAGTTAAAATGAGAGCTATTTTCAGGTCTGAACATGCCCAGTTGTGTTGGCACCTAGTTGTCCAAAACGGGGAATTTTTCACTTTTCAGACTTTTAAAGATATTTCAGTGTAGAAATCACTTTTTCACACAGTTTAAAAGCAGATTATCTTTAAATAATATAACACACATTTCAGTACCATTTAGGCAATTAAATCATGCTCTAAACATTATTTCCATGTGCAATTCTCCAGGTTTTAGCAGAGTAATGCCACGTACACATGAGCGAACTTTACGGCAGACTTTGCCCGGCGGACTTTGACGTACTTTCTGAATGAACGGACTTGCCTACACACAATCCACCAAAGTCCGTCGAATTCGTACGTGATGATGTACGACTGGACTAAAACAAGGAAGTTCATAGCCAGTAGCCAATAGCTACCCTAGCGTGGCTTTTTGTCCATCGAACTAGCATACAGACGAGCGGACTTTTCGACCGGACTCGATTTCGACGGATTGATTTAAAACATGTTTCAAATCTAAGTCTGTCCAACTTTTGAGAAAACAAAGTCCGCTGGAGCCCACACACGATCGAATTGTCCGACGAAATCCCATCCGCCGGGCAAAGTCTGCCGTAAAGTCCGCTTTGGGAGCTATTTGGTTTCAGGGAACTATAGTAAATTCGATTTTGGGAGTATTTTCTCACCAGCGCTAGTGAATACCGTTTTAGTGTGAATTAGCGCTAGTAGCGCTTATTTCCGCTAAATTGCAGCGAATTAGCGCTAATTCGCACTAAATTGCCGCAAGTTAGCGCTAATTCGTGGCAATTTGCGCGAATTAGCGCCGTGACGCTATAGTAAATGACCCCCAATGTGTCTAGCTGTGAAACAGCAACAAACTTCCACCTGACATCTGACAGTTTACTTGCCTAATTTGCACCGAATGTGTAAACCCCCCCCCCCCCCCCCCGCAGCAAAAGGGTTAAAGTGCTTTAACTACTTGTTGAAAATAAGTGTTTGTATTCCTGACACAGGCTTACTTTATGTTGGATTTGTTTGAATACTACTGTGTATATTGATTATCACTTTTTACACTAATGCAAAAAGAAATCACAATTAATTTTGGTCTTTTTTTCAGATAAATTTGAACTTTGTGAGAACTCTGAAGAATTTTTAGTAAACCACCAGTCATCACATTAATAAGAAAAGAGATACATTGTGGTTGTTTCTTTGGGAAGCACAACTTAGTTCAGCACATTTGGAGAAATAAGTGTAAAATAAGGGTCTTGATAAACACCCTACCCAAGTGGCATTTTCTTTTTTTCTTGCTGTTTGAGTCTTGTAAGGATGAATTGCTCTGTTACAGTTACTAATCTGGATTCACCTCTAAATGTATTTAGCCTTATTACTTATATACTCCTTTTTTTCTTTGGTGCCACATTCAACATCATTGCCCTCTGGATTTTTTGTTGTAGAATGAGAAAAAGGACAGAAACCACTGTTTTTCTGATGAACCTGATATTTGCTGATATCTTGATTGTATTAACCTTTCCATTCAGAATATATACTTTCTTATATGGATGGAACCTCAGCACTGGGTTGTGCAGAACACTAACAATCTTCTACTTTGTGAACACTTACGTGAGCATTTTCACAATCTCAGCTATTGCCTTTGATCGATACTTGGCCATAAATAATCCACTGAAGTATAAAGGCTCTATGTCCCCCATGAAAGCCTCTATTGCATGCTGTTTCTTTTGGACTCTATGTATTACTATTGGCATACTGAGGATTCTGTATCAAACCGGGGCAGAAAATCCAAATACCTGTTTTTTAAAGGTGAACACAGAACCCAATAAAATGAATCTAGCTCTTGCAGGGATTGGGTTCTTTCTCCCAATGGTATTCATCTGCTTTTGTTTTGGAAGGGTCATGAAAAATCTACGTGTCAAAGCACCAATGGACCTCAAAGAGCAGCATGCCTTTAGGAAAGCAATGAACATTACTGCCTCTAATTTTGTGATTTTTGTGGTCTGTTTCCTGCCAATCCATGTGGGATACATAGTACGCTATGTTGCTGAAAGCAACCATGCACCCTGCCATAGTCTTAAATCAATAAGTGTCTTTATAAAAATAGTATCAATCATTGCTAATGCTAACTGTGTTCTGGACACCGTGTGTTATTACTTTGCAGCCACTGAATTTCGAAATGCTTTCTCTAAACAAATACAAATTTCTCCAAAGTGCAGCTTCTTCTGTTGTCAGAAATTAGCTTATCCTCATGAATAGAGTCCTTAATTTATATCGGTAGCTACCTGAACACTTTGGATCTGAGGTCCAGAAGTTACAAAAGATGACAAGGTTACTTTTTTAAAGCGGCGGTCCGCCCACTGCTGCAAGAATTAAAAGCCAGCAACTACACATACTGCAGCTGCTGGCTTTTAATAATAGGACACTTACCTGTCCTGGAGTCCAGTGATGTCGGCACCATAGCTGATGTTTCCATCAGCTGTCGGGTGCTGCCGCCGCCTTTGTAGGTAAGGGAACTTGGCAGTGTAGCCTTACAGCTTCACACCGGGAACCTTACTGTGCATGCGCAAGGCTCCGCTCCTCTTTCCTACTGACCCGGCGGCAGGGGAAGGAGGAGGGAGGAGGGAACTGAGCGGTAATGTCAATGGCTGCAGTTTTGGCTCCCAGAAGTGGGGACAGGATACCTGTCAAAGATACTTGCCTTAACATGGGCATGTCCCATTTTTAACTTTTTAGTGCATATTTTGTTACCTGTCTTTACGAAAGGTAGTATTTGTATTATCTATATGTTTGTATTCCATTGTACATGAATAAACTAAACATTCTTTGATGTAAGCATTTGATCACGCTCCCTCCATCCTTCTTCTACACAATCTGCTCCCCCCTCCCCCCTGAAAGGTGACAAATGTGGCACCTGAGGGGAGAGGAGAAAAAAGAGCAGAAGTTCCACTTTTTAAATATGATTTGATGATTTCAACAGTAAGTTTGTTGACTAATATATAGCTGCCAAAAAAGTTGTAGGCCATGAAATTTAAATTTAATTCAAATCAGTACTTATTAAAGAGGCAGAGTATAAATACAAATACAAATTGTATAATTTGACGTACAGAATACACAACAGTTGGCCATTCAGATGTTTGTTAAAGGCTGCCAGAACCATCAGCAAATTTGTTACATAACAGTATCACGTCATCAACTCCATGAAGGTAAAACACTATTATATTCCAATATGCCTCTAATGGTTTTATAGTGTAAAAAGAAGAGAGAATAGAGGGAAGAAAAGTAAGAAACTTGATGGCTCCAGCTATCTGCACACAGCTGTCAACCCCATCTGCAAGAATCAGTAGATTCTTGCAGCTGGGATTCGTAGCATGTCTAAGACCCCTTTCACACTGGGGCATTTTTCAGGCATTTTTCAGGCGCTTTAGCGTTAAAAAAAGCGCCTGAAAGAAGCCTCATCTGCAATCCCAATATGAAAGTCCGAGCCCCTTTCATACTGCCAGCGCCCGAAAAATGCTGGTAAAGCACCACTTGAGACCCCTTTCACACTGGGGCATTTTTCAGGCGTTTTTCGGGCACTGGCAGTGTGAAAGGGCTCGGGCCATCGGCGCACCCAGACCGGTGACAAAAACACGAAAGCGCTGCAAAGAAGCTGCTTGCAGGACTTTTTTTGATGCCCTGACAGCACAGCGCTCCAGTGTGAAAGCACTCGGGCTTTCACATTGGGATTGCAGATGAGGCTTCTTTCAGGCGCTTTACAGGCGCTTTTTTTAACACTAAAGCGCCTGAAAAACGCCCCAGTGTGAAAGGGGTCTAAACACTGATGTCAATGATGCCTGGTGCCTTACTATGTCTCCAGCTGAAGCTGTTTTTAAACTAATTAATCTAATATGTGGTTCTATCCAGGGGCGGATCCGGGGGGGGCAACGGAGCAACTGCCCCCTCCGAGAATGTGGGTGAGTGGGCGGGCAGGCGTCGCTGCAGGTAAGGGAGCCAGAGGGCGGCTCCGCGGCTGAGAGCACGGGCGGCTCCGTTGGTGAGCAGCTGTGCGGCTCAGTGACAGTGAGCGGCTGCTGGCCAATCAGCCGGCGGGCGGGGGAGCAGAGAGATAACATCATCTCTCACCGCCCAGCACCTGCCCTGCATCCCTGCAGTTCCGCTCTCACTGTGCAGTGTGCAGGCAGCCGTGGCAGCAGAGAGATTACATCATCTCTCTGCTGCCCCTGGGGCGGGATGCAGCGCTGACACGTCCGCTCAGGATGAGCCCTTTGTGCGCTCTGCTCTCTCTCTCCGCTCTCCCAGCGGCAGCAGCCAGCCCATTCCTCCCTGCCCAGCACTGATGTCAGCGCAGGCTGGGAGGGGCGGGGCCGAGAATCAGTGCTCAGCCCATGGCGGCTTGGGTAGGTGGTGCTTGTTGAAGGGGCGAGCGTGGGTTGCGTTCAGCGCTGTCCTGGGAGATGAGTTAATTCACTGTCACAGGACACAGGGGGCAGTGGCCAGCCAATCACAGCATGATCTAGGCACAAGGGGGGCAGCGGGCAGCCAATCAGAGCGTGATTTGGACACAGGGGGGTCTGGGACACAGCAAGAGACAGTTATAGAAGGCAAGTGACAATCCGCAATGTGTGGCATGGGACCTGGCAAGTGACAATCTGCAATGTGTGGCATGGGACGTGGCAAGTGACAATCCACATCTAGTGACAGGCGACGTGGCAAGTGACAATCCGCAGCGTGTGGCAGGTGACAGTGGCAAGTGACACGCTCGGGGCTCCCACTGCTTCTATGGTGAGTTGAACCATTTCATTTTTTATAACAATGTAATAATAGTAATAATGCACTTCAATCATCCTGACACCATAACAACCATGGTGCCGTGATGATTGAAGCGCTAACACCAGCCATTTCCCCATTAAATTTACCCCCAAAAAATGTATTTTCTGGCAGTGCCCCTCCCGAGACTAGGCTCTGGATCCGCCCCTGGTTCCATCAAGACTGGATAAAATTAATCCTCAAAGCTCATTTTGTTTCTGCAAATTCAGTCTGGGAGGTATGTTGTACAATATTTTATGGTAAGTTAGTGAAGACCAGAATTATTATACTAATCCATAGCGCAACTCGAATTAATGTTCCAAAAATACCACAGATTGCTCTTCTGAACAAATAAAAAGAGGAAAATTTAAAACATGCTCAAAAACTGATAGCCAATATTTTTCTGACAGATAAGGAATGATAAAGAATATATCATGGATTATGACCACTGAATAAATGATTTATCTTTATGGAGGACGAATACATATTATTTTAAAGAGTATGGGATCTGGTTATAGTATTTACAAATTTTATCAGTTAAAACAAATATGAAACTAAACCGATAAGAATAGACACTCCAACCATAAATGGGCCTAGAGAATGCTCTGAGGGCTTTGACCAGTAACTTAAAATGTATCTAAAGGCAGAACTTTTTTTTTTTTCGTTTTGGATAGAGTAGTGAGGGGTTAGAACTCCTGACAGATTTATATTGCTGTCTGTGTCTGCAATGGGGAAATTCACCCTCTCTATTTGCCCTGGCAACCTTTGTCGTGGATACTGAAATATTCCTTCCAATGGGGACACCTATTTCAGGGACAGATGTCTAAGAGGGAATTTCTCCTCACTTACTGTTGTGTCTACAGGCCTTGAAGTGAAGTGAAATTGTTCCAATGAACACACACATTTTAACCATTCCTTACTGTATCCAAGATGAAAATAAGCTTTGGCTTTAGATATACTTTAGCTTTCTTGTCCATGCATTATATTGCTTTTGATTTGGCTGATGCCTCATTCATATATTTCTACTACATTATGTGATAGATTTCTCCCCTAGCCAGGAGGAAAAAAAAAAACATGTAATATTTTATATATATATATATATATATATATATATATATATATATATATATATATATATATATATATATATATATATATATATATATATATAACAAGTTATCACTCCCTAGATGTGGTGGCTGCATTAGATTTATTTTTTGGGTTAAGAACATTTTTTGCAAGTACGGAGAATTTGCAGTGCTACCATGAGCTGAGCAGACAACAAAAACAATCTTATTTGTTCCTTTGCAAATAACAAATCTCATAAATCTGCATGGTAAAGCCATACAAAGACAGTAATTATGATATTTTATGGAAAGAAAACCAAACAAAAAAACAAATGCAGCCACCTAATCTAGGAGCAGGTAGGCTTCAATACAATACATTTATGTTTTTGGGTCTATAGACACTTTGATGCTTTTTGTTTTTGTTTTTTTGTTTTCTGATATTATGCTTGATTTGCCTTTTGCCTTAATATTGAATGGAAGAGATGCACAGCTTTCATTCAGTATAACAGGTGTAAACATACTGACAGTAAAATTGAAATTTGGTTTACATACTCGTGTGAAAACTAAAAACTGGATATGTTTCCGGTGTTTAATACAATGTATATGTTGTATATGGATACATGTTGTACTGTATTTCAGAAGCTGTAATATTAATTGCTTTATTTTGATACTAAAATTAATAAAACTATTGGAAAGAATTACATTGCTTCTGTTAGCAGACTCTCCCTTTACAAGAGCATTCAGAGCATGATAAAAGGTTGCCTTAGGTTAGGAGCTGGTTAATTTTCTGCATTCAGTGTATGTATAAGCTCTAAAAGAAGTTTTAGCAACATTCATGTAGGAATATTTTAATGACATCATCAGGAATATTTAAATGTTTCAGGAGATTATTAGAAGAAAGGAAATCTAAAAATGAACCCTTTTATGATATAATTTACTATGACGAAACGCATTGGCTGTGGGAACAGAAGGAAAAATCGTTTGGAGTATATGGAAGCCATCACACCTTGGATATAACTACACATGCTGGTTTTGACTCTCTTGTTGATGGAAGGAGTCAAAACTCTCTGGTGAGTGTGGCGTACCTGGTCTTCTGGAGTGAGCACACATTGGAGTACACTCTGTCCCTGTCTTTGTGTTTGTAGTACTGTAGTAAAGAAGTGGGACTGTCCCCTGAAGAGCACGCTGATTGCATTGGTTCACAGTGATTAAGATCACATATGGACTTTTATTACCGATATGATTTATGATTGCACATGATATTGATACAACTTATGATTGCACATGATATTTAGGTTTTTATGTGGATTTGATTACAGTGTATAGGTAGCACTGTTATCCATAGGGTAGGTGGGGATTTTTTTTTACTTTCTTTAGTTGTTTTACATAGCATAACAGCAGCAAAGCAGAGTTTTTTGTTCATCTTTTTTTAATTTAATATTTTATCACTGTTTTTTTAGTTACTATTTCATCATTTGTTTGACATTAACATATCCATAGCATGGGTTAATATTTCTTTTTATACACAGACATAGTCTACTGCTGTTACTATCAGGATGGGGGTACAAAGCAACGATGTGTAGCTGGTATTGGAGTAAGTACATGAAGACAAGAAGCGGCTGAAAGAGGCTGAGGAAAATTAACAGTACAAAAATGCAAATAAAAAAAAAAGGAAATAGTTAAGAAGAAAAAATAAAAAACTTGGCAGTTGTTTTGATACACAGTGATGTGGCAAACTAAATGCCATCCAGTTAGGGTTTACATCTTCTTTAAGCCTGGGTTCACACTATAGCGATGCGGGAAGCAGTGCGACTCCAGTGCGGGTTCCCGCATCGCATCTCTCCCACAGGCAGTTGACGCTGCCTGCAGATGTCAATACAATGTTAATGACACCCCCAGATTGGTTCACAGATCACAGTGCGAACTGTGAATTCAGACAGAAATCAGATCGCATGGGTCTGAACATCCGTGCGATCCGATTCCAGTGCGGGAAAAAAAAAGTCCCTGCACCTATTTTGTGGGAATCCAATGAGGGTTCAGCCATACAAAATGTATGGCTGAGCTCACATTGCACAGACATCGCATGTGATTGGCATAGCAAAGCGGGTGCGAATCACATGCGATATCTGTGTTCGCATAGGTGTGAACCCGGGCTAAAGGATAAGTTCACGTTTCTAAAAAACTAATAAATGCACATTTTTGCAGGTAAAAAAAATGTGCATTTATTATTATTTTTATAGGAGCCTGTAAAACATTGCACCTGTGATCAGCAGTTCATGGGTGCAATCTCAGGCTCCTACAGACTGTCACTGTAGCTGTTCACCCGTACCTCTTTTGAGCAGGCAGTTACAGAATGAAAGGAAGAATCAATAAACTACTAGAGTGCTCACCAATGCCCTAGTAGTTCATTGAGAAATACAAGCAGTGAGCTGCAAAGGATGTTGGTACTTGTAGTTCATTCATTTAAAGAACTCTGTGAAAGAATGAATAACACAGCTGTGTGGATGGAGCCCCACACGACCACGTTCTTTTTAACCACTTGCTGCCCGCCCGCCATCATATGACGGCGGGACGTCATTTAATAAAAATGCTATAAATCTATCCCCTTATTTTGTAGACACTATAACTTTTGCGCAAACCAATAAATATACGCTTATTGCGATATTTTTTACCAAAAATATGTAGAAGAATACGTATCGGCCTAAAATGAGGAAAAAATTTGTTTAAAAAAAAAAAAATTTGGATACTTATTATAGCAAAAAGTAAAAAATATTGTGTTTTTCAAACTTGTCACTCTTGTTTTGTTTATAGCACAAGAAATAAAAAATGCAGGGGTGATCAAATACCACCAAAAGAAAGCTCTATTAGTGGGAAAAAAATGATAAAAATTTCATTTGGGTACAGTGTAGTATGACCGCGCAATTGTTATTCAAAATGCGACAGTGCTGAAAGCTGAAAATTGGCTTGGGCAGGAAGGGGGTGAAAATGCCCTGTATGGAAGTGGTTAAACTGTGACTGCGAGTGCGGGTCATAGTTAGAAGGGAGATCAGGGAGAGGCTGCAGGAGCGAGAGCATGTTACATGTTCCACCCTAAAAATCTAACTTATCTTTTAAAGCGGACCTTCAGTCATTTTTTCATCTTTCCATCTATTAAAACTTCTGCCCTTGTTGTTTTACCTTTGGATAGTAAAACGTTTTTGTTCTGTCAATAAATACCTTATACAGCCACTTCCTGTTTCTTGTCTGGTAAAAAGCCTAGGCTTATGACATCATGCACAGCTCTCTCTCTTATGCCCCATACACACGGTCGGACATTGATTGGACATTCCGACAACAAAGTCCATGGATTTTTTCTGACGGATGTTGGCTCAAACTTGTTTTGCATACACACGGTCACACACAGTTATCGGAAAATCCGATCGTTCTGAACGCGGTGACGTAAAGCACGTACGTCAGGACTATAAAAACGGGGCAGTAGCCAATAGCTTTCGTCTCTTAATTTATTCTGAGCATGCATGGCACTTTGTCCATTGGATTTGTGTACACACGATCGGAATTTCCGACAACGGATTTTGTTGTCGGAAAATTTTATAGCAAGCTCTCAAACTTTGTGTGTCGGAAAATCCGATGGAAAATGTGTGATGGAGCCCACACACGGTCGGAATTTCCGACAACAAGGTCCTATCACACATTTTCCGTCGGAAAATCCGACCGTGTGTACAGGGCATAACTCTCGTGAGAGTTTGCCAGGAAGTGAGGGGGGGTGAGTCATAAGAGGGCCAATGAGAGCTGCAGGGCTGCAGAGCTGGAGGTGTGCCTTTGTGTGTCTGTGTAAATCCAGGAAGTGAACAAGCAGCAGCTTCAGCTGTACACAGTTAAAATGGAAGCAGCCAGACTTAGTGGAGGGAGATTTCTGCAGCATATTTAGTAGGTACAGAATTACATTATATATAAAATAATGTGCAAAAAGTGGTTGGAGGGAAGCTTCAGAATGGCAAAGATATTTTTATTGCAAATTATGTGAGCGGACTGCAGTTTCTCTTTAAACTATGTTGCCTGCAATCTTGTTAGAGAAATATAGATACAGTAAATGTCCAAAAGAACCATCTGCTGACTTCTACAAGCAACCCGACTCTTTCTTTCATTTCCAAATCTCTACTGCAAAAAAAGATAATTGGAATCTGATTGGTTTAGCAAACCAGACTTTTGGTTTCAAGATTGATAGGTATAGATAGACATACTGTGATGTAAGAGCAAGAAGATACTCTGTATATGTGTAGAGTGATATAAGCCAACAGTTTCAAGGCTAGAGCGCTTGAAGCTGTTTATGTCTTTAGGCCTCATGCACACTGGACGCGTTTAACACTGCTGTTAGGGACATCTGACTTTTTTTTTTCTGCCTCTAAACGCCCCTGCATGTTAACCTATGTATCCATTCAAGCATAGGCATTTAGAGGCAGAAAAAAATCCACTGCAAGCGTATCCAGAAGCAGCAGCGTTTTGGCAGAAAAAAATCTTGATGCATGTAAACACATCTAAAGACGTCTAGACCCATGTTAACGCTAGGCACAATTTGTGCTTGAACGTTAATTAATTTCAGTGACCAAAATAAAATATTAATAAATATGAATAAATGTTGCGCATACCAGAAAAAATAAACTGATACTGTAAAACAAATAACCTCAAATGATATATCAAATCATCAAATTAAATCAATTCACACTCAGTGTAATAAAATAGTTCAATAAAAGTAAAGTGCACATGTGCTAAAAAGTGCATAACCGTCCATATCAAATGATAAATAAGGTGTCTAGTTTTCTTTCTTCGGTGCATGTGTAGCGTCACATATGGCGACCCATCACATTTTGCTACCCACTGGAGTGCACATGCGCAACGCCGACATATGCGTTTCAACTCTTTTACGACAAAACTCCACCCCTAAGTCCAGGTTCAAGCCCCTCCTTTCAAGTGGACATAAAGTTAGAATGTAATTATGCCGAGAGAAGCGAGGCAACCGAAGCAAGCCCGCTAGGGGTGTGGAGTATTGTTGTAAAAGTATTGGTACGCATATGGTGGCGTCGCGCATGCGCACTCCAGTGGGTAGCGAAATTTGATGGGTCGCCATATGTGACACTACACAGGCACCTTCAGTGTGACAACATATAAACAAATGGTATACTTCCACCCGATCGTGACAACTCAGTGCTCCTAGTATTCTCACCTCAATAAATAAATAATCAAATACTCATTTGATTACATATAGAAATCCTCCTCCATCCATGTTCCCCACCTTGTAGTCCTTTTAAGTTGATTTGGATATTCTCTGATGTTGGTCCCTTTAAGACTCCCTCACATGCGCTCATCCATATGTTAGGGTAAAAAAAATGTGACCTCCCATAGTGTAATATTATCAGTAAAAATCAAGAAGTAACTCTTACATCAGAAAAGCAGTAAATACGCCTTTGTTATCATATACTCAGCATAAAAAGATCTCCAACACATCACTTCCAGTCTGGGATGCCCTACACATTTCATCACACCCGCGTGACTTCATCAGGGATGTTCTGATCACCATACAGCATATATTCACTATCTTACTGTTGCTTTAAATTGGCATCCTTTACTGGCAGGAACTGTAGTATATTACGCCCACTTCCTGTCCAGCAGACATATTGCTTAATACCTCCTGCTGTGAAGAAGCATGAAGAGAATAGCTTTACCATTTCTTAATACTCGCTTTGGAAGCATAAGTCTTTTTACAAACAAAAAAGAAAAATGTATAATTCTCAGTAAAGATTACAACTGTTAACCCTTCAGCCTCAGTCTTTATTGGGAAGTTGTTAGCTGTCTGCCAAGCCTTGTACTTCAAACACATTGTGAGGTCAGAATAGTAAAAAAGACTTTTAACACAGCGGGCCCAGTCTAAAGAAGAGTGGATTCATTCTAATCATCAGCTAACCTCTACAGCCACAGACACTACAGAAGATCTGTTTCAGTATGCAGCACACAGACCAGGATACTACACCAATCATCCCTCAGCATACACAAGCAGAGAAAAGCACATACAGTATGCCAAGGACTAGGTCACGCTGCACAAGCTCTAGCGTCACTAGTCAATCGGATCAGACATCAGTTAGTGATAAAGCTGCCAGGTCCAAGCACACCAGCTCTAGACATTCAAGCTGCTCTAACCTGTGTAGTGGTACCCCCTGCTAATAGACTCTGTACCCCACTGATTACCTCAACTCTGCAAATGTTCCATTATCTCTGACACCCTGGGTTCAGTCATCTTACCAACTGTATTAGTAAATAGAGACTCACACAGTATTAAAGAAACAGTTATAAAATAGTTATATCTCAACTTTGTCAGATAGTAAGAAAACACTCTTACACATGTAGCGCTTACCCCCGAAGGAGCGGCTGATTAAACATTATATCTGTAATTCACGTTTACCACCTGACCCATCGCAGCCCATACAACCAAAAACAGTCCATATTGCATTTTTCTCTTGCATTATTAAGTAACAAGAACTGGGATAGGAAAAGGGTTTCTTTTGAGATGCTCTTTTGTTGCTTTATCATCTTTTCTCTGCCTCTCATGCAAAGAGCTAGCATCACTGCCGATAATAAGAAATCACTCTATGTGATTTCTTCATCAGGGAAGATGGAAATAGATTTGATTGAGAATAATCGATGAAGAGTCACTCTGGATAACTTCTTCATCTGCAGAACTTTTTAAGGACAGTCTGTATCTCTATATGTGTGCTTGCAGCTTTACCGCTACCTTTTTACCACTACTTCCCATCTGCATGGTACTTCCAAGTTGAGCTAAAGAAAAGTCACTCTGAATAACTCCTCCCACTTGACTGATTGGAATACCGGGGCATTGCTGAACCCAAAGTCACAGGCCATCACTGCCTATCTCACTGACTTGCGTACCAACATCCCTCAGCCTCTGGCAGTACCCTTCCCTTGGGCTTTCACTCACGTGATCAATAGTCCATGTGCCACTCATAAACGATTGATTGCCCAGTTTCCTTCCGCTTTGTTGCTACTTCTTCCACAATGATTCTTTGTTCCCTTTCCGCTTTTATGGCATGCTCCCTTCCCCACAGGGGCGGCCAACGACACCAGCGACTACATGCTGTACGGTGTCATCTATTCCTCTACGGGTGCCGGTTCCCCACCCTCCTCGCAGGGGGGCTCCATTGGCTCCCCGGAGGGGGAAACCTCTCCCCTCCGGGAACCAGGCTGGCTTCTCCAAGCTGGAAGACTCCTCTCGGACCATGTGACCAGGCTTTTATATGAGAGTCCCGGGACATTGCCCAACAAATTAATGATTGGCCGGGACTCGCATACAAATTACCTGCCACTCAAATCCCAAATGAACAAACAGGCCTGCTGTAATGGTACAAGCCTGCCTAAATTTATCTGAAACTATAATCTAACAAAAAGGTCACATACTTAAAAGTAAGTGCCGCTACACATACAAGATATTTTATCTATCCTTATCAAAAAGGCAATATAATGGTGCAAAGTTCCTTTAACTGTAAATGAACACAAATATTAACCCAATCACAGAAACCTATGTGAACAGGTTAACAGGAGAGTAGACAACTGGCACTATATCTTCTGTGTCAGGTTTCTCCCTTCTGCCTCCTCAACTCACAGGCCATTAAATCTTGCACAATGTACAGTAAATAAACAATATACAGACTATTATATTCAAATTGGCTGGCTCCCTTTAGATAAAGTCCAATGAAATTAAAGCAAATGAGGGAAAAGGATACCAAAGGGTAAAAGGGTATTCCTTGAAATCCAGAAGTCTTCAGCTAACCTCTTTGTGTTGTAACTAAAGTAATCCTTGATAACAGGGTATAGCAAATTCGACAGAACTTCAAGTTATCCTTGTTGTATTGTAACTTCCTTTGATATGATCCTAATGATGTTATCCAATATACCTGCTAGAATCAATAATGTGAACTGGGAATAGATGTCTGCTTTCAGTGTTCATTATAAAATAAGAACTGACTTCAGTGGAACTACAAGTACCACCAGCTGAACTGTGTGAATGATGTCTGAAAGTGTCTTTAACAATAAGATGGGCTATTCTCGCTCATCACTCTGGAACTCAGATAGCAACGATGCAGAGGATGAGAAGACTCTAACAGGAACTCTCTCTCTGTATCCTTGCTCTGGGAAATGGCACCGCTGGGCCACGCTGCAGCCCACTGGGATCTGAAGTGCAGGCATCTCTGGATGACCTGGAACACCTTCTGGTCCACTGCATGGAAGAAGCAATGCTATCCGCAGAGGTCCCTCCGGGTATAGCTGTCCGGCTCCCCGCTATTGTAGTTCACACCAGTCCTGCTGGCATAGTCACTTCAGCATTCTGAACTACATGTTCCATGAAGCTTTGCTCTGAATCCTATCACAGGAAAAAGGAAATTGACACATAGAGTCCAGCAAACACTAGAGGGAGCCACCCCACATTAATACCACAGAAAATGTCTCTGGATTGCAGGCATAATAGCCAGCCCTGGCTACATTCTCCCCCCACTTGAATTCTTTGGTCCCCAAAGACACAGAGACATCAAACTAATAACTTTATGAGAAGAAGAGGTTACTAACAAATTTATAATAACATCAACCACAATCTAAATTCAACAGATATTGACACACAAAATATCCAAAATAGTAAATGTTAAAACAATGTATAAGTGCAGCGCAAATAAAAATTCCCAAACGTTGCTGAACAACAAGTCCCAGAATATTTTTTCAATGTAGTGATGAGAAAAAGTCCAGAAAGTTGATGGACAACAAGTCCCAGAAAGCCTTCACCAGTGATAATAAATTCACATTAGGTGACAGTCCCTCCACCTCTGGTCTTATTATCTACTCTCACCTCAAAGCATGGACTCCTGAGCTAACAGGTAGTCATGCAAGCATATCCCAATATACCAAATGGGCTGAAGCAGATCACACACTCATTTCCAGACTCCTCAGAAACAAATACGGACGCCAAACCATAAATGATAAAAGGAAAAGATCTAAGTGTTCACTGTATGTTAATAAAAGCTTTAATTGTGTCCAAACACGGACTACTGACATTTAAACAGTTAGGTACAGGCATAAACAAGCATGTGTCAGTCTGATTCTGAAGGGCAGCAGCGGGTTTACATCATACGCAGCCTTTCCCCCGTAGGCGTTACGTTCCTGTGAACTTCCTCAACGGGGCGTGGCTACAGCATCACCTGCCAGTCAATATATTGGAGGTCGCTGTTATGGCAACAACTGACGCCAAACACAGCGGGACAGGGCCCCGACGGGGCCTGTACCTAACTGTTTAAATGTGAGTAGTCCGTGTTTGGACACAATTAAAACTTTTATTAACATACAGTGAGCACTTAGATCTTTTCCTTTTATCATTTATGGTTTGGCGTCCATATTTGTTTCTGAGGAGTCTGGAAATGAGTGTGTGATCCGCTTCAACCCATTTGGTATATTGGGATCTACTTGCATGACTATCTGTTAGCTCAGGAGTCTATGCTTTGAGGTGAGAGTATATAAGACCGGAGGTGAAGAGACTGTCACCTAATGTGGATTTATCATCACTGGTGAAAGCTTTCTGGGACTTGTTGTCCCTCAACTTTCTGGACTTTTTCTCATCACTACATTGAAAAAATATTCTGAGACTTGTTGTTCACCAATGTTTGGGAATTTTCGTTTGCGCTGCACTTATACTTTGTTTTAACATTTACTATTTTGGATTTTTTGTGAAAATTCTATTCAATGTTCAGCTTGCATACGAGGGGGGTTTGTTTTTATAATTCTTCATATATATATTTCTGTGCTGATTGCACCCTCTGCTTTTTTAGATATTGACACACCTCTGGATTTTGCTGAAACCATTTATATACACTTTCATTTCATTCAAACTCAGTTTTTGAACAAGCCAGGGCAATTGCCGTGTCCCATCCACTGGTGTCAGAGGTCAGAGCAGAGTCGCCCCCTACCCAATTAACGATAGAGGGATTAGGCATGGGAACTTGCCTTCGAATAGTATGAATTAGTTCATCAGAGTTCTCTCCTAAAGTATCATAAGTGAGTCTCCTGGGAGGATGTATATTTTGTCTCAACCGGACTGGAGAATACTTCTCAGCAGGTTGAACAGGATTATCTGTTGGGCTCCTGGCATGATCAGGGCTGCATGGCTCTAATGGGAGATCCATAACTGCAGACTCAGAACTTGGCAGTGGAGAGAAAAGATCAACCTCTTCAAGGAGAGTAGGAATAAGTGTCTAACATTCTCCGTTTTTCACACCCATGCAAGGAACTTCAACCTCTGCAGGGCAATCCAATTCAGGTACAAGCAAAGGTTCATCAGAAAAATGTATCAATTCCCTTGTTTCCTTCTCAGAAGTTGGGCTAATACTCTCAATATTTATCCTATCAGCTTCCCTGAACGATGGTAGGAGCTCCAGTTCTGGACTGAGAGATCTGCGTATTGTCTTAGTAACTTCAGTTGTCCCTCCAGTCGGCACTCCTCCTCCTTTCTCATTCATAGTTCCTGCATCAGGTTCATTTTCTGCAAGCCACATCCAAAAAGGCACGGCCACCACACCTTCTTCTTCCTCATCATCTTTTTATTCCTCTGATAATACAATGGGAGTAGGAATTCGTGGTACATATTCTTCCTCATATTCTTCTGGTAATACAGGAGGAATAGAAGTTTGTTGCCGTGAGCGAGTCCTGGATGGAGTTGGCTTTGGAGGAGGTGAAGAGGGTACTCGAGGCACCCTGACCGCATCAGACTATGGAAGCAGATGGTTTCGATGCCACATCTTCAAAGGCCCTTGTTCCCCTTCAGGTCTGATTTGGTAGACTGGTAGCCTGGGAAGCTGTTTACAAATGACATAAGGTTGTGGTCACCATCGGTCAGCCAGCTTGTGTTTCCCTGGTACCCCCAAGTTCTTCAATAACACACGATCTCCTGGTTGCAAATCATGTATTTTCACTTTTAGATCGAAGTTCCTTTTATTCTTTGATTCCCTGGCTGAGGTATGTACATAGCTTTCTCATATGCTTGCCACAGGTTCTTCCTTAGCCTTTCAACATAATCTCTGTGAGAGGTCAAAGAAGTGTTGGAAGTGCCAAAAATGAAGTCAACAGGAAGGTGAGCTTCTGTCCCAAATATGAGGTGATATGGAGTCACTCACAGCACTGTTGTAAGCATGTACCACAGAGACAATATGATTTCCCCAGTGCTGTTTCTTCTCCAAGGGCAGAGTCCCCAACATATTCAACAAAGTTCGGTTAAACCTCTCAGGTTGGCAATCCCCTTGTGGGTGGTACGACGTGGTCTGAGACTTCTTTATGCCTAGAAAGGTGCACAGCTGATGGACTAAACAACTCTCAAAGTCTCTTCCTTGATTGGAGTGGATTCGGACAGGCAACCCCTAATGCACAAACAACTTCTTGTCAAGGACTTTGGCCACAATGGTCGCCTTCTGATCTTTGTTGAGATAGGCTTGCGCATAGTGGGTGAAATGGTCAGTCACCACCAGGATGTTATTTCTTCCACCTGTATCAGGTTCCAGGCACAGGAAGTCAATCAACTCTAAAGGCTCTTGGCTCTGCAAATGTCCCATGGGGGCAGCCCTTACTGGTAATGTCTACATGCTAGACAGGAGTGACAATAGCTTTCTATCTCCCTTCTCATATTGGGCCAGTAGAACCTATTAGGCGGAAAGTCCTCTCTGTTCCTAAATGCCTATGGTCATCATGCAAAGAGGTCAGGATGGTTGAATGATGTTTCTCAGGAAGGAATAACTGCCATTTTTCCTCCCCATCCTCTGAAGGACCTCGCCTATACAGTACTCCATCCCCTAACTGCAATCTGTTCCATTTCCGATGAAGAATCTTCGCTCCATTCACCGGGCTCTTCAACAGTAATCTGGGGTCCTGCTTGTTCAGGGCTTGAATAGCCAGATGACATTGAGGATCCTGATCCCTTCTTAAATCTCTTTTGGACAACTGAGGAAGGCCCTCACCTCAAACTTGCGTCAGCCCACAGTAGCGTCTGGGTATCCCAGAGGGGTGAACTCCAATAGATTCAGCGGCAACACCTCCCTTCATCGTCCGAGCCATGCTATGGCACAAGGCCTGCACACCTTCTGCAGTCCCAAAGGCCCAATTCCCCAGACCCTTCCCCCCTTCTATGAGGCCTACGAGATAAGGCATCTGCATCTCGATTTCCTGCCCCAGTTTGGTATTTGAAGCTGAATTGGAATCCGGCCAAGCAGGCGAGCCATCTGTGTCCTGTCGCATCCAATTTGGCTGAAGTAAAAAGGTAGGTCAAAGGATTATTATCCATCTTTACTACAAACTCAGCTCCATACAAGTAATCCTTCAGTTTGTCTACTACTGCCCATTTTAGAGCCAGGAACTCCAGCTTGTGATCGGGGTAGTTTCTTTTGGATGGAGTAAGGCTACGACTCACACAGTCCACTGGTCTGAGACCACCATCTTGTTCTTGATAGAGAACTCCTCCCAGACCATCTCTACTGGCGTCCACATAAAGTTCATAAGGCTTGCCAGGGTCCGGGGCTTCAGTGAGACTCTTCTTTAAATGGCGAAATGCTTTTTGACACTGATGAGACCATTGATTTTGTACTGATTCTCCCTTCCTGCAACCACCGAACTTCTTTGCCTTGAGTCCATCCTCTCCTTCTCCCGTGGTCACTTGTAAAAGTTCATTGAGAGGCCGAGCAATCTTGGCGACGTTTGCCACAAACCACCCATAATAAGAGCTGAACCCCAAGAAAGATCTTAATTCAGTCACAGTACTTGGCCTAGGCCATGTAGTAACAGCCTCCAACCTCTTTGGGTCCATGGCAACCCCTCCTGCAGAGACAACATGACCCAAATACGTAACAGAGGTTTTGTAGAACTGACACTTCTCCAATTACAGTTTCAATCCTTTCTTATGGAGCCCTGAAAAAAACCTTCTCTAACCGGGCTTCTTGTTCTTCTAAGCACAATGATGTTGTCCAAATACACTAATAGTTCTACTAGATTCATATATCCTACCGTTCTTTCCATCAATCCCTGGAAGGTTGCTAGGGCCCCTGACAATCCCTGGGGCATTTGACTGAACTCATAAAACCCCAAAGGGCAGATGAATGCAGTTTTTTCTCTGTCTTCTGGATGCATGGGGATCTGGTAGTACCAAGTTGAGTACACTAAACCATTTATCTCCAGTAAGACACCGGAGAGCATCCTCAATGCGAGGGGTTGTGTACTGATCAGGAATAGGGATGAGATTCGTGTTCGAGTCGAACCCATGTTCGACTCGAACATCGGCTGTTCGATCGTTCGCCGAATTGCAAACGATATGGGCCGTTCGCGCCAAATTCGTGTGGCGCGTCACGGCCCATAATTCACTGCGGCATTGCAGTGCATTGCTTGCTGATGATTGGCCAAGCATGCACTATGACCCGCATGCTTGGCCAATCACAGCGCCGCCTTAACAGAGAGCCATAATTGGCCAAAGCCAAGGAGGCTTTGGCCAATTATGGCTCAGGGGATTTAGTACACGCCCCACACTATATAAGGCCGCCTGCACGGCGGCCCTGTGCAGTGTGTTCCGGTGTGCTTAGAGAGAGAGAGAGAGACAGTGTCATTTCATTTGAGTTAGCTAGATTAGGCAGGACAGTCAGTCAGTTAGCTGCACTTAAAGTGTATTGTGTATATATATGCATCCCAGGTGTTGCATATATATATATATATATATATATATATATATATATATATATATATATATATATACACATATATACACTGTATTCAGTTTAGCTAGATCCGTTCCTGTTATCTTCTAGACTATTTACATTTAGTGCAGTGCGTCCTGCTCACAGTGTTCAGCTAGATCCGTTCCTGTTATATTCCTACTGACAGGCAGGCTTGTCTTGTTACAGTATTTTGAAGAAAATTACTGGTGTTCTTTTGATCCTATTAGTACCACAGTCAGGCAGCTAGACTATTTACATTTAGTGCAGTGCGTCCTGCTCACAGTGTTCAGCTAGATCCGTTCCTGTTATCTTCTTACTGACAGGCAGGCTTGTCTTGTTACAGTATTTTAAAGAAAATTACTGGTGTTCTTTTGATCCTATTAGTACCACAGTCAGGCAGCTAGACTATTTACAGTTAGTGCAGTGCGTCCTGCCCACAGTGTTCTGCTAAACCTACAAGTTAGTGGGGTGCGTCCACCTCACAGTGTTCAGCTAAACCTACAAGCTAGTGGGGTGCGTCCTGCTCACAGTGTTCAGCTAGATCCGTTTCTGTTATCTTCTTACTAACAGGCAGGCTTGTCTTGTTACAGTAAATACAGCTACCTGAAGAAAATTGCTGGTGTTCTTTTGATCCTATTAGTACCACAGTCAGGCAGCTAGACTATTTACAGTTAGTGCAGTGCGTCCTGCTCACAGTGTTCTGCTAAACCTACAAGTTAGTGGGGTGCGTCCTGCTCACAGTGTTCAGCTAAACCTACAAGTTAGTGGGGTGCGTCCACCTCACAGTGTTCAGCTAAACCTACAAGCTAGTGGGGTGCGTCCTGCTCACAGTGTTCAGCTAGATCCGTTTCTGTTATCTTCTTACTGACAGGCAGGCTTGTCTTGTTACAGTAAATACAGCTACCTGAAGAAAATTGCTGGTGTTCTTTTGATCCTATTAGTACCACAGTCAGGCAACTAGACTATTTACAGTTAGTGCAGTGCATCCTGCTCACAGTGTTCTGCTAAACCTACAAGTTAGTGGGGTGCGTCCTGCTCACAGTGTTCAGCTAAACCTACAAGTTAGTGGGGTGCGTCCACCTCACAGTGTTCAGCTAAACCTACAAGCTAGTGGGGTGCGTCCTGCTCACAGTGTTCAGCTAGATCCGTTTCTGTTATCTTCTTACTGACAGGCAGGCTTGTCTTGTTACAGTAAATACAGCTACCTGAAGAAAATTGCTGGTGTTCTTTTGATCCTATTAGTACCACAGTCAGGCAGCTAGACTATTTACAGTTAGTGCAGTGCGTCCTGCTCACAGTGTTCTGCTAAACCTACAAGTTAGTGGGGTGCGTCCTGCTCACAGTGTTCAGCTAAACCTACAAGTTAGTGGGGTGCGTCCACCTCACAGTGTTCAGCTAAACCTACAAGCTAGTGGGGTGCGTCCTGCTCACAGTGTTCAGCTAGATCCATTTCTGTTATCTTCTTACTGACAGGCAGGCTTGTCCTGTTACAGTAAATACAGCTACCTGAAGAAAATTGCTGGTGTTCTTTTGATCCTATTAGTACCACAGTCAGGCACCTAGACTATTTACAGTTAGTGCAGTGCGTCCTGCTCACAGTGTTCTGCTAAACCTACAAGTTAGTGGGGTGCGTCCTGCTCACAGTGTTCAGCTAAACCTACAAGTTAGTGGGGTGCGTCCACCTCACAGTGTTCAGCTAAACCTACAAGCTAGTGGGGTGCGTCCTGCTCACAGTGTTCAGCTAGATCCGTTCCTGTTATCTTCTTACTGACAGGCAGGCTTGTCTTGTTACAGTATTTTAAAGAAAATTGCTGGTGTTCTTTTGATCCTATTAGTACCACAGTCAGGCAGCTAGACTATTTACAGTTAGTGCAGTGCGTCCTGCTCACAGTGTTCTGCTAAACCTACAAGTTAGTGGGGTGCGTCCACCTCACAGTGTTCAGCTAAAGCTACCTGTAGAAGGTTGGTGGTGTTCTCATACTACAGGCAGGCAGTTGATTTTGCTAGCTGCAGTATCAGTACATATATATATATATATATATATATATATATATATATATCCCAGCTTAGTGCAGCTACAGGCCATTAGTATGTCTGGAAGGCCAAGAAGGAGAGGCAGACAGTCACAAGCCAATAAGAGAGGGCAAGCAGGCTCTGTGTCTAGTGCTGGTCGTGGAGACGGTGCATCCTCATCAGCACGTGGCCATGGGACACACTTGGCCTTTTTTTCGGCAGCTGGCCATGTTGAGCCGCAACATGCGGAAGACTTGGTCGAGTGGATGACCAAGCCGTCCTCATCCTCCTCATCCTCTCTCACCCATGCCCAGGGTACTTTGTCTGGCAAAGCAGCGGCCTCTTCCCTTGGCTCAATGTCATCAGTGACTCCTTCCCTAGCCCCACCATGTCCTCCTGAGGAGTCCCTCGAACTGTTTGACCACAGTGTTGGGTACATGCTCCAGGAGGATGCCCAGCGTTTGGAAGGCTCTGATGATGATACTGAGCTCGATGAAGGCAGTAACACGAGCACGGACAGAGGGGGTGCCCAAGAAGGACAGCAATCTGGCAGTCATGCTCCCCCTGCTGCAGCATACTACCAGGTTTGCTCCAGTGATGAGGAGGGAGGGGATGATGAGGTCACTGACTCAACGTGGGTGCCTGATAGGAGAGAGGAGGAGGAGGAGGAGGAGGAGGCGGCACATCACCAACGAGGCAGGATGCCCTCCAGGGGCCAGCCTAAGGGCAGCACATTGACTGCATCACACCCCAAAGCTCCACATGTGCAGGGCGCTGCAGTCTCTGCGCGTTATTCAAAAAGTTCTTTGGTGTGGGCCTTTTTTGAGACGAGTGCATCAGATCGCACCGCTGCTATTTGCAACATATGTCTCAAGCGTATCTCGCGTGGCCAAAACATCTCCCGCTTGGGTACCACATGCTTGACCAGACATATGTTGACCTGCCATGCAGTTCGTTGGCAAGCGTATCTAAAAGACCCACACCAAAGAACAAAGAGGACCTCTGCTTGCTCCTCATCAGCTGAGATTTCCAACCCCACTAGACCTTCAGTCCTCTCTGAGACCTGCACTGAGAGGAATGAAGGTGTAGAATTAGGTGTGTCACAGCCACGTACTTGTGGGCAATCTGATTTTGGTACACCGACGTCAGATTGTACCAGGCAAATTTCCCTGCCCCAGCTGCTGCACCGCCGAAAGAAGTTTGCTCCCAGCCATCCACATGCCCAACGGTTGAATGCTAGCTTGGCAAAATTGCTAGCACTTCAACTGCTGCCTTTTCAGTTGGTAGACTCTGCCCCCTTCCGTGAGTTTGTGGAATGTGCGGTTCCTCAGTGGCAGGTACCCAAACGCCACTTTTTCTCACGGAAGGCGATTCCGGCTCTCTACCAGCATGTGGAAGGCAATGTCCATGCCTCGCTGGACAGGGCGGTCAGCGGTAAGGTGCATATTACCGCTGACTCATGGTCCAGCAGGCATGGACAGGGACGTTACCTAAGTTTCACGGCGCATTGGGTGACTCTGCTGGCAGCTGGGAAGGATGCAGGACAAGGTGCAGTAGTGTTGGAGGTTGTTCCGCCACCACGCCTCCAAAATGCTAATGATTGTGACACACCTCTCTCCTCCACCCCCTCCTCTTCTTCTTCCTCCATGGCCTCTTCCTCGGAACCAGCGGTGCTCCGTAGTCGTTCAAGGGGCTACGCAAGTACGCAGGCCAAAAGATGCCATGCGGTGCTTGAGCTGGTGTGCTTGGGGGACAGGAGCCACACTGGGGCAGAGATTCTGTCAGCTCTGCAGGGGCAGGTTCAGAGGTGGTTGACGCCACGCCAACTTAAGGCAGGAATGGTGGTTTGCGACAATGGCACCAACCTCCTCTCTGCCCTCCGACAGGGACAAATGACCCATGTGCCCTGTTTGGCTCACGTCCTTAACTTGGTGGTGCAGCGGTTCTTGGGCAGGTACCCGGGCTTACAGGATGTCCTGAGGCAGGCCAGGAAAGTCTGTGTGCATTTCCGCCGGTCATATAATGCCAGTGCTCGGCTGACGGACCTCCAAAAGGAGTTTAACCTGCCCAAGAACCGCCTAATCTGTGACATGCCCACCAGGTGGAACTCAACGTTGGCCATGCTGCAGCGGCTGCACACGCAGCAGAGGGCCATCAATGAGTACCTGTGCGACTATGGCACCAGGACAGGGTCAGGGGAGCTTGGTTTTTTTTCCCCACGTCAGTGGGCCATGATCAGGGATGCATGCACTGTCCTGTCACCATTTGAGGAGGCCACGAGGATGGTGAGCAGTGACAGTGCATGCATCAGTGACACTGTCCCCCTTGTCCACCTGTTGGAGCACACGCTGCGTGGAATAATGGACAGGGCACTTGAGGCAGAACAGAGGCAGGAAGAGGAGGACTTCCTTAGCTCTCAAGGCCCCCTTTATCCAGACAGTGTTCCTGCGTGCCCGCCGATCACACAGGAAGAGGACGAGGAGGAAGAGGAGGAGGAGGAGGAGGAAGATTGTGTCAGTATGGAGGTGGAGCCTGGCACTCAGCATCAGCAGTAGTCTTTAAGGGATCAGTCCCAAGAAACACATGGACTTGTACGTGGCTGGGAGGAGGTGGCTGCGGACCATGTCGTCCTTAGTGACCCAGAGGACTCCGGACCGAATGCCTCAGCAAACCTACGCTGCATGGCCTCCCTGATCCTGCAAAGCCTGCGTAAGGATCCTCGTATTCGTGGTATCAAGGAGAAGGACCAATACTGGCTGGCAACCCTCCTTGATCCACGTTACAAGGGTAAGGTTGCGGACCTTATCTTGCCATCGCAGAGGGAGCAGAGGATGAAACATCTTCGGGAGGCCTTGCAGAAAGGTCTGTGCAACGCGTTCCCAGAGACTGGGAGGTTACAAACTCCTGTTTCTGGACAACGTGCTGCTGAGGCTTCGGTCAGTCAAAGAAGGAGCGGTGGAGAAGGTAGCCGTCTGACCGATGCGTTCAGACAATTTTTTGGTCCGCAGCCCCAAGGTATGATCGGTTCCAGCAACCATCGCCAGCGTCTGTTTTACATGGTGCAGGAATACCTAGGGGCAAGATCAGACTTGGACACCTTTCCCACCGAAAATCCTCTGGGTTACTGGGTCTTGAGGATGGATCACTGGCCAGAGCTTGCACAGTATGCAATTGAGCTACTGGCCTGTCCTGCATCCAGCGTTCTTTCGGAACGCACATTCAGTGCTGCTGGAGGCGTGGTAACCGATCACAGGGTGCGTCTGTCCACTGACTCGGTCGATCGACTGACCTTCATAAAAATGAATGAGTCTTGGATCACCACCAGCTACCAAGCACCTGATGCTGATGTAACCGAATAATTTTTTTTGAAATCTCAGATCCCTTCAAAGACTGCCTATGCTGATGCTGAGTGACTATCCCTGAGTAATTATCCTCTTCCTCCTCAATCATCACGCTGATAGCTTGTAATTACATTTTTGGTTCTGGGTGCCACCACCAGTGCCTAAGGCACAATTTTTCAGCCCCTGTTTAACAGGGGCGTGTAATTACGATTTTTGATGTAATACTTTGCAGCAGGGCTCGTTCCTGCATTCCAACTAGAGTGTCTGTGAGGGGTTGCAGTGTTGTGGCACCAGCACCAGTGCCTAAGGCCTAATTTTTCAGCTCCTGTTCAACAGGGGCATGTAATTACAATTCTTGATCTAATATTTCACAGCAGAGCCCTGTGAGGGCTTACAGTGTTGTGGCCACAGCAACACCTAAGGCCCAAATTTCTGCTGAGTATATAGGGCAGGACCCTACTTTCAAACAACTAACTTACAAACAACTCCTACTTGCAAACGGAAGGAGACAACAGGAAGTGAAATCTACCCCTAGGAAGGGAAATTCTCTCCTGTAAGAGTTAATATGGGAAAAACATTTCTCCTTTCCACTGATGCTTTCCAATCCATTGGGACAAAAAGTGAGGTGAAATCTTCTGAAGAGGAGGAAAGACAGCAAAACAAATGTCACAGGGGTGATAACCCTTTCCTATGTTTTCCAAAAAGCTTAAAAAAGATTTTTTGGCTGGAGCTAAACACGTTAAAAATGTACCCGTTCAAAATTACAAAGAGATTCTACTTAACAACAAACCTACAGCCTGTATACTGCTGTTCAGAGTATATAGGGCCTGGTGGCCCCACACCTTTCCTTATTTTAATTTGGGTGCGGGGTTCCCCTTAATATCCATACAAGACCCAAAGGGCCTGGTAATGGACTGGGGGGTACCCATGCCGTTTGTCTCACTGATTTTCATCCATATTGCCAGGACCCGACATTACATTAAACCCGCAAGCAGTTTTAAATGAGATTTTTTCCTTTAAAAATGACATTTGGTGCAGGGACTGTTCTAAACACGGGAAACACGCGTCACTTTACAGGCATACTATAGACACCCCTCAGGTACGATATTTAAAGGAATATTTCACTTTTTTTTTTTTACTTTAAGCATCATTAAAATCACTGCTCCCGAAAAAACGGCCGTTTTTAAAAGTTTTTTTTGCATTGATACATGTCCCCTGGGGTAGGACCCGGGTCCCCAAACCCTTTTTAGGACAATACCATGCAAATTAGCCTTTAAAATGAGCACTTCTGATTTCGAACGTTCGAGTCCCATAGACGTCAATGGGGTTCTAACGTTCGTGCGAACTTTCGGTCCGTTCGCAGGTTCTGGTGCGAACCGAACCGGGGGGTGTTCGGCTCATCCCTAATCAGGAATAGTGTGGCGATTTAAAGTCCGGTAGTGAATACACATGCATAGTGACCCATTCTTCTTCCGCACCACCACAATAGGGGACTCATAGGGACTTATGAACTCCTGAATGACCCCTGACCTTTTCAATTCAGCCAACTGCTCTCAAAGGTCTTCAGGTCAGTGAGAGGTATTCTCCTAGCTTGCTCTCAAAAAGGCTTATCCTCTTGCAACCAAATTTGGTGCTGAGCATTTTTGGCACATCCTATATCAAAATCATCCTTCGAAGAAAAATCAGCTGTGACTTCATTCTTTGCTGCCATACAGGATGTAAAACTTCAGCACAACACTGGAACTCCTTCCACATCTGCTGACAATCCTCTCTACCAGTAGTCTCTTTAGGAAGCACGGGGTAGCTGCACTCACTCGCCCCACCAAAATTCGCACCCCTAGCATGATCGGATGATCTGTGACACTCTGAAGACTAATTGGCACTTTTTTTCCAGTTTGGGACAAGTCCTTGGTGGGGACCAATTCAGGAACCATCTCTAATTCAGCAGCTTTAGCTTGTTCTTCAGTTTCTAATACAACAAAGGGGCCTGGTTGGTCCCAGGTCAGCTTGACAGTGGCGTTCAAACGAGCAACTTCTCCAGGCTGCAACACTCTCTCCCTGGTCTCCAACTTCCACAGACATCCTACCCCCACAACAGGGACGCTCTGCTCTCTTGCCACACATCGACAGGCTTGAAGTAACTGGGGATGGATCTTGTTAGGGATGGAACAATCTTCTCCCAATACAGACGACAACAGTCTCCTCACCAGGTCAGTGTTTGTCCCAATCAATATTGAATTCCGTCTGGCCCCTGGTGGCCTGGGGCACACAACCGCCAAGGTGTCAAATGCTTCCACTTTCCCAACAGCTGCTGGTCCGAAGGATATCTGAATGGGGATATACCCATCATATGGGCACTTGGCAGTTCCATTTCCCCAGATCTACAGTTCTTCAAGTTTTCATAAAGGAATGTGGCTCAGGTACTTGTCATAGAAGTCTCCATATAAGAGCGTGACTTGGGCCCCAGTGTCTAGCAAGGCCCTAGTGTAAATACCCTCCACTTGTACAGACACAATTGGGGATGGCCCCACTAATCTGTCTGGGAAGTTCTCTGGGTTGTTTCTAGTAGAGTTGGGTCTGCAATCTCTCTTTGGAGTATTTTGAGAGAACCTAACAGTGGCCCTAGGTGGTGTTAAGACATTGACCCTCTGTGCCTGGGTCCTTGATGTCTTGCCCTCACGTCTTTGTATGTTTTTTACGTACATGTTCATGTGGGCCTAATTGGAATAATAATTATGTTCCAATAGTCAATTTTAATTTTATACATGGAAATGTTTTATATCTGTGATGGCATTTAGTATATATGCTTTTTTTTTTTTTACTTTTTGACTTTTTGTATAACGATTGATATCAAATCTTTTGCAGGTCCTTATGATAATTAATTTGATTTTGTATTTAGTAGTTTTGTGACTTTTACATCTGTATCTGCATTTGTATTATTATCTATTATACATTTTTCTTTATTAGTTCTGATTTTTTTTTTTTTTTTAGCCTTCGATTGCACCATGTGGGGAAGCTGCATTTAGCTTACGACTACATATACAGTATCTCACAGAAGTAAGTACAACCCTCTCATTTTTGTAAATATTTTATTATATCTTTTCATGTGACAACACTAAAGAAATTACACTTTGCTACAATGTAAAGTAGTGAGTGTACAGCTTGTATAAAAGTGTAAATTTGCCATCCCCTCAAAATAACTCAACACACAGCCATTAATGTCTAAACTGCTGGCAACAAAAGTGAGAACACCCCTAAGTGAAAATGTCCAAATTGTGCCCAATTAGCCATTTTCCCTCCCCGGTGTCATGTGACTCGTTAGTGTTACAAGGTCTCAGGTGTGAATGGGGAGCAGGTGTGTTAAATTTGGTGTTATTGCTCTCACTCTCTCATACTGGTCACTGGAAGTTCAACATGGCACCTCATGGCAAAGAACTCTCTGAGGATCTGACAAAAAAGAATTGTTGCTCTGCATAAAGATGGTCTAGGCTATAAGAAGATTGCCAAGACCCTGAAACTGAGCTGCAGCATGGTGGCCAAGACCATACAGCGGTTTAACAGGACAGGTTCCACGCAGAACAGGCCTCGCCATGGTCGACCAAAGAGGTTGACCGCACGTTCCCAGCATCATATCCAGGAGTTGTTTTTGGGAAATTGACGTATGAGTACTGCCAGCATTGCTGCAGAGGTTGAAGGGGTGGGGGGGGGTCAGCCTGTCAGTGCTCAAACCATACGCCACACACTGCATCAAATTGGTCTGCATGGCTGTCATCCCAGAAGAATGCCTCTTCTGAAGATGATGCACAAGAAAGCATGCAAACGGTTTGCTGAATTCAAGCAGACTAAGGACATGGATTACTGGAACCATGTCCTGTGGTCTGATGAGACCAAGATAAACTTATTTGGTTCAGATGGTGTTAAGCGTGTGTGGCGGCAACCAGGTGAGGAGTACAAAGACAAGTGTGTCTTGCCTACAGTCAAGCATGGTGGTGGGAGTGTCATGGTCTGTGGCTGCATGAATGCTGCCAACACTGGGGAGCTACAGTATATTGAGGGAACCATGAATGCCAACATGTGCTGTGACATACTGAAGCAGAGCATGATCCCCTCCCTTTGGAGACTGGGCCGCAAGGCAGTATTTCAACATGATAATGACCCCAAACACACCTCCAAGACTACCACTGCCTTGCTAAAGAAGCTGAGGGTAAAAGTGATGGACTGGCCAAGCATGTCTCCAGACCTAAACCCTATTGAGCATCTGTGGGGCATCCTAAATGGAAGGTGGAGGAGCGCAAGCTCTCTAACATCCATCAGCTCCGTGATGTTGTCATGGAGGAGTGGAAGAGGACTCGAGTGGCAATCTGTGAAGCTCTGGTGAACTCCATGCCCAAGAGGGTTAAGGCAGTGCTGGAAAATAATGGTGGCCACACAAAATATTGACACTTTGGGCCCAATTTGGAAATTTTCACTTAGGTTTGTACTCACTATTGTTGCCAGCGGTTTAGATATTAATGGCTGTGTGTTGAGTTATTTTGAGGGGACAGCAAATTTACACTGTTACACAAGCTGTACACTCACTACTTTACATTGTAGCAAAGTGTCATTTCTTCAGTGTTGTCACATTTAAAGATAGAAGAAAATATTTACAAAAATGTGAGGGGTGTACTCACTTCTGTGAGATACTGTGTATATGTATATATATATATATATATATATATATATATATATATATATATATATATATATATATATATATATAATTTTATTTTTTTTTTATTCATTCATTTGAATTCATTGTTGCTCTTTGCTTCTCCCCTCCAGGTGCAATTCATTTTGGGCATTTACTAGGTCTGATTTTATGGGGAGGTTTCTTTTCAACATTCCTTGCATTTGATTGGCTGTCTATTTTTCATTAGCTTCATATATACATAAGATCAGATTTTGTTCATTCAGCTATGACTAAGCATCTGTTTGTGATGTGAAACATGTTAGCTGTTCTTCCCTGTTCTTTATGCTTCAGATATGACTGTTTTGGGATTTTAATCTTTCAATAAAGATGCCTTCAGTAGTGTGCAGCCGTCCAGGATTTTTCCTTCTTCCCTGACCCTGGTGACGGGTTACTTGACTGCAAAGGTAGCAAGAGTGTCGATGCCAGGCCTTTCTTCTGGGGCCTTTTCTTGGCCTTCCTCCTCTTTCCAATCTTGGAGCTCTGTTTCTTGTCAGGGTTCCCAGCTGGCTCCCTCACTGAGACCCCTGAAAGTTTCCCACTTTCTGATCTAGGAACAACTTTTGTAATACTTTCAGAATTTCCGCCAACAGCTCGGCATTCTTCCCTTCTGCGGGCACTGCACCTTGAAGTGCCCTGGCTCCCCACACTTGAAACACTTCCAGATACTGGTCCTTTCGGCCTGTGCTTTGGCTTGATCCTCCATAACATGCATCAAAACTTGTTGTACCTGCTCTTGAACTTGGGCTCCAGTGTCTGGTAACTTTGGGTGTAGATTATGCCACAGGAGTCTTATGGCACTCCCCCCACTCTGACTCCTCATCACTTTCCGGCACACTGGTGTCCACTTGAGCTGAATGAGCTGCAACTTTCTCTGCTGTCTCAGGGGTCTTCGCGAAAACCCGTGCCTCTTGATTTTTCTTATCCAACAGGTCTTCTTCTCTCACCAATTTCATCAACTCTGGGTAAGTACCCAGAGAGAGAGTACTCTCCTGCTCCTTTCAGTAGTAATCAAAGCACAATTGGATGGTTGGGCCTAGCCCCTTGCAGAATTCTTTCCAGTCTGGCTTTGTCCGCTTCCCAAGGATCAATCCCCTTTTTCAGGATAATTTGATGCAAGATTCAATCCACCTGAACAACATAGTCCTATAACCTCTCTCCTCGACACTGATGAGTATATTCAAATTTATACATTAAGTCTGGTAGTTTTCCCACTCTTTCGTAAACAGCACACAGAGTCTCAATGTACTCCATAGCCTCACACTCCGGTTTTCTCCTTTTCAGACTTCGAATGACTTCGAATCAACTGCTGGACTCTGGAGACTTTCACTGATCCGTTGTCTCTTCACTGCTTCGGACACATTCCAGTCTTCTAATGCCTGCATGGCTTGATCCATCCAACTGTCAAACTCTTCCTCCCCACTTGGGGTGGGAACACGGCCTGAGAAGAATTGCAACTTCCGATACCCCTGATTAGCAGAGATGGCATGACTCTTTATCAGGCTCTCAACCAATCGACTCATATCTGTGTAGAATGAAGCAGGGGGCATTCCAGCCATTGGACTCCCTCGTTGAGACTGAGAGGGGTCTTCATCCAGTTCACCTGTTGGCTGCAATGGGATCACTTGACCATTAAGGCCTTCTGTCAGACTTATGACACTACTCTGAAACTCAGCTGGAATACTCTCCCTCCATTCCAAGAGAACATATGTGCAATCGTCATCATACTCATATTTTAAGTCTAAAAGGTAGGACCCTTGTTCTGGGACAGCCTTTCCCATCAGCTGTCGCACCTCCTTGTCGAACCACCAGACTCCTGGCAGTTTCAAAACTCTGGTTAGCTCCAATCCGCTCCTATGTTTTCAGCCCCAGTCAGTGGCGGTGACCGGGTCCATTTTCTCTTCTACCCTGGACACGTCATCTGACTTGCTCGAGTGTCTCAGATGGGGTATCTAAGTGGGACCTCCAAATGTAGCGGTACCCCCCATGTCTATGTACCCCACTGATTACCTTGACTCTGCAAATCCTCCATTACTTCTGACACCCTGGGTTCAGTCATCTTACCAACTGTATTAGTAAATAGAGAGTCACACAGTATTAAATTGCATTAGTGAGAACACAAAAATAGTTATATCTCAACTTTGTCAGATAGTAAGAAAACACTCTTACACACAGATATTTTATCTATACTTATCAAAAAGGCAATATAATGGTGCAAAGTTCCTTTAACTGTAAATGATCACAAATATTAACCCAATCACCGAAACCTATTTGTACAGGTTAACAGGAGGGTAGACAACTGGCACTATATCTTCTATGTCAGGTTTCTCCCTTCTTCCTCCTCAACTCTCAGGCCATTAAATCTTGCACAATGTAAAGAAACAATATACAGACTATTATATTCAAATTGGCTGGCTCCCCTTAGATAAAGTCCAATGCAATTAAAGCAGATGAGGGAAAAGGATAACAAAAAGGTAAAAGGGTATTCCTTGAAATCCAGAAATCTTCAGCTAGCCTCTTTGTGTAACTAAAGTAATCCTTGATATAGCAAATTTGACAGAACTTCTGGTTATCCTTGTTGTATTGTAACTTCCTTTGATATGATCCTAATAGTGTTATCCAGTATAGCTACTAGAATAAATAATGTTAACTGGCCATAGATGTCTGCTTTCAGTGTTCATTATATAATAAGAACTGACTTCAGTGGAACTACAAGTACCACCAGCTGAACTGTGTGAATGATGTTTGAAAGCATTATTTTTAACAATAAGATGGGATATGCCCACTCACCACTCTGGAACTCAGATACAGTTGGCAACGATGCAGATGATGAGAAGACTCTAACAGGAACTCTCTCTCTGTATCCTTGCTCTGTGAAATGGCACCCGCCGGGCCACGCTGCAGCCCACTGGGATCTGAAATGCAGGCGTCTCTGGATGACCTGGAACACCCTCCGGTCCACTGCATGGAAGAAGTAATGCTATCTGCAGAGGTCCCTCCGGGTATAGCTGTCTGGCTCCCCACTGTGTAGGCCGCAAATCAACAGCAGCTCACTGTCATACAGACCTCTTGCTGACAGAGTCAAACGGCATCCCAGGAGACTGATATAGGCTGCGCCAGCCCTTTTTATATCCTTTCCCAGCAATCTGCTCTGTCCACTCAGCATTCTGTTAATTGTAGTTCAGATCAGTCCTGCTGGCATAGTCACTTCAGCATTCTGAACTACACATCCCATGATGCTTTGCTCTGAATCCTATCATAGGAAAAAGGAAATTGACACATACAGTCCAGCAAACACTGGAGGGAGCCACCCCACATTAATAACACAGAAAACGTCTCTAGATTGCAGGCATAATAGCCAGCCCTGGCTACACCTGTCATCCACCAGGGCTGCAGCTGCCAGGGCCCATGAAAAAGCAGAAGCCACACGTGCACTAGCTTCCTATGCAATATGTGAAGCTGAAATGATAAGAGAACAGGGCTGCATAAATGAAGAACATCGTAAAAGTAAATCTGAAGCACTTATGCCCTGTACACACGATAGGATTTTCCGATGGGAAATGTGTGATAGGACCTTGTTGTCGGAAATTCCAACCGTGTGTAGGCTCCATCACACATTTTCCATAGGAATTTCTGACACACAAAGTTTGAGAGCTTGCTATAAAATTTTCCGACAACAAAATCCATTGTCGGAAATTCCGATCGTGTGTACACAAATCCAACGCACAAAGTGCCACGCATGCTCAGAACAAATTAAGAGACGAAAGCTATTGGCTACTGCCCCGTTTATAGTCCCAACGTACGCGTTTTAAGTCATCGCGTTCGGAACGATTGGATTTTCTGACAACTTTGTGTGACCGTGTGTATGCAAGACAAGTTTGAGCCAACATCCGTCAGAAAAAATCCATGGATTTTGTTGTCGGAATGTCCGATCAATGTCCGACCGTGTGTACAGAGCATTAGAAGAAAAGCAGAGGTGAAAGCATCTTTACATATTTTCAAGCAAGAAAAAACTGCTGCAGCAGCCTTAGCTGAACCCAGAGTTCTCATGAGAGCTGCCTAAGAACAGTACAGAGAACACTCTGTGATAGAAACCCATATGACACCTCTCAGTGCAATCCAATGCACCTGTGAGTATGTACAATTGCATAAGACCATGTACACTGATCAACAGTCTAATGATGCATAAAAATCATCAAAGGTCCTGCTAGCAGCAGACAACTGTGATATATATGAAATATGAAAAGCCAAGTGGTTACATACTCAGAGACCAATCCAAACAATCCGATGGTCCTTCAGGAAACCAAACAAATGGTGATATAATCCTTCCACGGGCAAACATGAATCTGGCCTACAGCGGAAAGACTTGCAGCAAAGGAGAACAACCACAAACTAGAGTGGATTTAACCAAGTACCCCTGCCATTTTATCAGCCACAAACAGGCCCTGTGTTTGTTCCCAGAAAATGCTCATTTGAGGCATCAGGAGCCACAGATGTGACAAAATATTTGATACGCTGTGAAATCGTGAGCTCTGGTCTCTTGAAGTTTGACGACCATCCAGAAAACTATTGGGCCTGGAAGTTATCTTTTCTAAGCGGCACCCAAGACTTAAGTCTGACAGACGGAAACGCTTGCCCTACTCTCCAAATGGCTCGGACCAGAGTCTTCTGAGCAAGCCAAAAGAATAAGGTGAGTCCTTGTTCATGATGAGACGGCAGCGCTTACAATGGTAAGGTAATGCAAAGATTGGAAGACTGTTATGGGTCACCTGAAGTAATTGAAGATTAGGGATGAGCCGAACACTCCCCAGTTTGGTTCGCACCAGAACATGCAAACAGGCAAAAAATTTATGCTAACATGCGAACACCATTAAAGTCTATGGGACACGAACATGAAAAATCAAAAGTGCTAAATTTTAAAAGCTTATATGCAAGTTGATGCCATAAAAAGTGTATGGGAACCTGGGTACTGCCCCAGGGGACATGTATCAATGCAATTTTTTTTTTTTAAACAACCGTTTTTTCAGGAGCAGTGATTTTATTAATGCTTAAAGTGAAACATTAAAAATTAAATATACCTTTAAATATAGTGCCTGTGGGGTTCCCTTAGTCTGCCCGTAAAGCAGCGCATCTTTCCGATGTAAAATATATATATGTGGTGCTACCCCACCTAAGATGTGACAACTACTGATCTAATGATGAACAATAAATAATGTAATAGAATGTACAATGAATGAGCAATAATAACATGTGCAATAACCAAATACACAACACTGACAGTGGTGAAGTGCAAAAGAGCAATAAAGTGAACTCAATATAAAAAGTGCAGTGTGCATAAAAATGAGCAATAATATATATAGACAAAGATATTGCAAGAAATGTATGAACTAATAACACATATTGCCATGAAATGAATATCCGAATATTAAATAAGAGAAACAAAAAAAGGAAAATGCAGTTGAAAAACGCATATGGTGCGACTCCTGGTATTAGCACGAAAAAGTCTTCTATGGGCGGTACAAAAGTGCAAGTGCAATGTTATACATAAATAGGGATGTGCAAAAAATGTGTGAACTAATAGCACATGATGCTAAAAAATAATAAATAGAAGGCGCATGCGCAGCAGCTCCTAAGATGGCCGCAGGCTGTTAGAGCTCCGCTCCACCACGGCTCTGTGACAGCCACCGGAGCGATTGGAGCAACCCCCGAGCACCTTACCGGGCCACACGAACGGGGGAAACCCCCAGGAACACTGCCTTGAAAACGGCGAACATCCGCAAGAACCTGACGAGCCAGATGACCGCGGCAGGCATTCAGATCAGCTATGCCAAGATGGCGGCGGCTCCACGAGGCCCGCACAACACAGAGGGGATGGAGCACTCTATAGCGGACCAGGACACACAGCATCCACAGCCACCACAGTCCCCAGGTACAGACTTTCCGCCCCTGCCCCTGGCTGCTTCTCCCTCATCCACAAAGTCCCTCTTGGGCAGGATGGGCTTGGGCCTTCCCTCCACATCTATGATGGACCCTCATACAGGACTGTTATTGTCAGTATCAGAAGCCCACTCTGACATACCTGTGCCATCCGATTTCCCCTCCATGATGGAGGTCTTCTCCCAGCTCCTCTCCAAGAGCCTGGCCCAAAATGCAGCACAAATTACCTCATCCATCCATGCTGACCTGCAGCAAATTGGGATGAGGATGGACATAATAGAAAAGAAAGCTGATCAAGCAGTTTCTCGCATCAATCAAAATTCAGCAAGGATTCAAGACTTGCAAGACCAGCTGGAAACAGCATTTGCCAAAATCGATGACCTCGAAAATAGATCGAGACGCTATAACTTTCGCGTTCGAGGACTCCCTGAATCAGAAAAGGATGTTCATGCCGCAGTGAAGACCCTTTTGCGGAACCTCATACCAGATATCACAGAGCAACAACAGGAGCTAGATAGAGCTCACAGAGCCCTTCAACCCCCCCCCGATCAGATGGCCTTCCCAGAGACATCATTGTGAAACCCCATTTCTTCTCCATAAAGGAGGAGGTGATGAGAAGATCTAGGGGCTCAGAAAATCTCAAATTGATGGGACACAGGATCCAGATTTTTGCAGACTTGTCGCCATACATTGTGCAAAAAAGGCACTCTCTCAAACCGCTACTTCAACTACTGCTTGAAAAAGAGATCAAACTTTTCCTACAGGAAAAAAAATTACAGCTTCTCTTCATTCGTGAAGGGAGAACGGCTGCTCCTGCAACTGGGTTTAATCTCCCAGAATCCTTCTTCATCACAGACCAGCAGGAGCTCCTCTTCATCCACAAAAAGACCTCCGCCAGCAAGCCCGCTGCAACCCACCTGGCTTAAACAGAGCTCCAAACGCTCTAAGGAAAATCTTCCCCCGTGATGTGCTGTCCTCCTCCATTTGGTTCAGGGACCTGATCCGGAACTCCCTCGTGGACATTTTCGGTTCAATGGTGACATCTCCGGGATTTCTTTTACGCCCTCTGCAATGACGCTATATGACAGTTGGGCATTATTCCTTTGCAGCAGTTTCCATTTTTCCCATCTCGAATGTCACAGGCTTAGCAACAGCCGACCCTGTGAAATTACAGGGATGGGTCAGGGGCGGGAGGGTTTCTTTTAATTTACATATTTCTCAAGCTGGACAGTACTCAGAAAAGTTAGGTATTTCCAGGTACTATTACTTGTTGGACCCTCCACTCACTGGTTGACCCTGAAGTTGTACTTACATTAGTATTTTCAATATCCTTGATCACATTTTAGTGACCGAATGGACCTGCTGACCCCCCTAATCAGATTCCACTGCTCCACTACTGAAGCCTTTTGGCCCGATTGGTGCAGTGCAATCTTATTTCACATAAAATCATTATTTTCTAGGGTTGCTCTGTTTTATTCTTCTTTTATTTTATTTGAAGCAATGTTAGAATGTTTTATGCTCGCTAGTTATACAGTTTTATAGGTGGCGGGGCCGTGGTGGACCTAGTGCACCTCCAGTTGAAACCAGAGGCACTGATCGTGCATTTGGTTTCTAGTCCGGTAGTCCCTCTGATTGGACACCGGCCCTCTCAGGTAAAAGGGTAAGGCATGGCCAGTCCATTCTACCCTGGGGTAAGGGAGGGGTCTGGGGACCCCTGTATTATTACTTTCTGTTCTTGCTATATGTATCAGATTTTAGTAACTTGTCTACCCTCTCTAATACTTTCTCTCACCCCTCTACTTCCTTTCTCTGCTTCTTATCACTTGATCGCTTCCAGGTTCCGCACTCGCTTATGGCCTCTCCTCTCAGGTCTTTCATTCCCGGCAAGCCTATTCCAAGGGATCCTCGGGACACTTTCATCCACGCGTACAGGTAAGACCTATCCTATAAGCATGACCTTACAACACTCAATTTATGACTGATCTCCCTAAAGCCCCTCCTACCCTTAAAATTGTATCACATAATACTCAGGGAATGAACTCCCCTGTCAAAAGAAGGAAACTCTACCATTCTATGCACACGGACATCCTCTTTTTACAGGAGACACATTTCCCCATATCATACCAACCCACATTTCTCCATCGCAACTTCCCCCAATTCTTCATATCATCTGCACCCAACAAAACAAAAGGGGTGGCTATATGTTTTGCCAAACATATCAATCTATCTCAACCTCAGACGATTATAGACCCTCTGGGACGCTTTATACTAGTATCGGGGAACATAGATGGTGAACAATACACCTTTGTATCCTATTACTCTCCTAATAGAGGTCAAAGGGCATTTTTTGAATCCATACTACACAAACTCCGCCCTCACCTTAAGGGCACAACTGTTATCGGTGGGGACTCCAATATAGCCTTTGACTTCTCCTTGGACAAGTCTGGAGATGGGATAACGGAACCCAAACGCCCTACTAGACAGAGCGTTAAAGTAGCTAAGTCACTACATGAGGCGGGATTGGTAGACGTCTGGAGGGAAACTAACCCTCGCTCTAAAGTTTATACACATTTCTCAGCACTCCATAACTCCTATGCCAGGATAGACCACATCTTTACATGCCACTATGATCCCTTTGGTAGTAAGGTCACTGATTATAGACTCTCCTCTATCGGACAACTCAATGGTTACTCTAACCTCCACAGAACATCAGGACGTAGGGAGCACAACCGTTGGCGCCTGCAGGAATCCATTCTTAACGATCCCATACAGGCCACTATCTTTGAGAAATATATTAAGGAATACTTTAGCCTAAATACCACGACTGACGTCTCCCCGTCCACAGTTTGGGCTGCTCATAAAGCGGTGATCAGGGGGATATTAATGCAATTATCAGCTACACTAAAAGTGGAACACAAAAGTGACACGATCAAATTGACAGCAAACTTTCGATCTCTTGCAAAAGCCCACAAACTAAATCCCACTTCGGAATCTCTGACTCACCTGGATAAGGCTCGGGCCCTTCTCAACCTGAACCTAACGACAGCGGCCGAAAAGCATCTCAGGTGGACAGGGGCGTGTTTTTACTCCCAGAGGGATAGGATAGGATCGAAATTGGCGGTAAAACTTAGTCCTAAACCTCGCCAATTGGCATTCCCCAAAATTAAGTTAAACTCAGGTGGCCTGACCCAGAACCCTACCAAGATTATGGAGGCATTCCAACAGTTCTATTCTGAACTTTATAGATCTCAATGCCACCATTCAGGCTTCCTTGACTCCTTGCCTTTACCTTCCTTAACCTCAGAACATAGGGACCTACTTGAAAGCCCCTTCTCAGTCACGGAGGTTCTGGATACTATTACTTCCCTGAAAGTCGGCTCCTCTCCTGGACCTGACGGGTTCTCCACCGGGTATTATAAAAAATTTGGGAAAACATTGGCCCCACATCTCACAAAGTTTTTCAATTTTCTTAGGGAAGGATCCCCTTTGGGGGCTGACTTAAATGCAGCATATATTTCGGTGATTCCCAAACCAGGGAAAGACCCGAGCGAAGTTGGAAATTACAGGCCTATCTCCTTAATTAACAACAACATCAAGATTATAAACAAGATTCTAGATTAGCAAGTTTTATCCCCTCATACATCCATAGATGTATGAGGAGATCGACCTACACAAGGCGTTCGATTCAATTGAATGGAACTACCATTTCCGAGATCCTTAGAAGATGGAACTTTGGCCCCCATTTCCTAAACCTAATCAACTCTATGTACTCTAATCCATCTGCCCAAGTGAGGTTAATGGGAAGATATTCGACCTCCTTTTCAATTGGGAGGGGCACCAGGCAGGGCTGTCCCCTCTCGCCCCTTCTCTTTGCGATGGCCATAGAAACTTTGGCCATAGCAATTTGAACAAGACCAGGAGCACAAATGCGCACTTTATGCGGATGATCTCTTGCTATATATAACTTCACCTCTAATAACCACTCCGAATATTTACGGGGTTCTGAACTCATTTAGCAAAATCTCGAGCTTAAAGGTCAACATGTCTAAATCAATAGCTTTAAATATCACTGTTTCTTCTGACATTGTGACACAACTAACTAACAATTTTGAGTTCTCCTGGGCCCCCATGACTATCCCTTATCTGGGGATTCATTTAACCCCAGAAATAAATAACCTCTTTAAAGCTAACTATCCCCCCATGATCAACAGGTGCAAGGGGGATCTCCAACAGTGGTTGAGATGTGGTCTGTCCTGGCTGGGAAAAATACACGCTGTAAAGATGACTCTCCTTCCCCGTCTCTTATACCTGTTCCGCTCTCTGCCAATCCCGCTTCCGAGGAGTTTTATTCGCAAACTTCAATCAGAGATTACTCGCTTTGTCTGGGGCAATAAGGGTTAGGGATGCCCATCCAAAATACTTTATCGCCTTAAGTCACAGGGAGGCTTAGGCCTTCCGGACCTCTGGAGCTACTTTCAGGCGGCGCAATTATCACAAATATATATCATTTCCTCTAAGGGCCCGAAGCCCTAGTGGCTCTCAATGGAAAGGTGGGCTACACCCCTCAACACCATTGATTTCCTTCTTTGGTGTGACCCTAAACAAAGACCTGCCATAATGGCCCCCACACTTTCTCACTCTATTGCAATATGCACTAAATTATTTAAACACCCCTCCCTTATTTCGCCGCTCAAACCTTTATCCCACATATTTCACAACACTAAATTTCCACCAGGAGTAAACATCCAAGCATTCCGATGGTGGACTGACAAAGGCCTTTACCGGATAGGACATTTCCTTTCCCCAGCTGGCCCTCTTACTCTGTCTTATTGTAAGCGTACACTAGAAATGCCTGACACAGAACAGTTCAGATTTACACAAATCTCCCACTTCTTAAACTCTATTTGGATCAACAAACCTGAACCTTCCTAAATAACCCCTTATGAACATTGGTGCTCAAACCTTTCGGAACAAAAGGGAGGAATCTCCTTGATTTACACTGCACTACAGACAAATCTGGATAAGCCGTCCTACGCAAAGACCTGGGAGGAGGACATGGGCGAAATGTGGCCGACGTCAGATTGGTTCAAATCCTGGACACGCTCCTATAGAGGTATTTGTAACATCTCCCTTATAGAGGCCAGTCTAAAGGTCCTGACCAGGTGGTATTATGTCCCATCCAGATTGGCATTGATATACCCTGGGACCTCACCTCTCTGCTTTAGGGGTTGCGGACTAGAGGGTACAATGCTACATACATGGTGGACTTGTCCCCGCATCAGAACCTTTTGGAAGAAAACCTTTCGTACAATTGGTAAACTAATAAAGGTCTCGGTAGCCCCCAATCCACATATTGCCTTATTCAACCACGATATACCCAATACACCTAAGCACTTACAGATACTATCCTACTTCATTTTATTGGGTGCGAAAATCACCATAGCAAAAGCATGGAAGAGACCCATGGTTTTCTTTCAGGTTTGCAGGAGAAAGGTGTCCTGGATTATGTCCCAGGAACAAATAGTAGCAAAGCTGAAAGACAAAATTGGGAAGTTTAATACCGTCTGGGAACCTTGGGCCACGTTCTGCAACATATCTCTCATAGCGGGTATTGAACCTGACGCAAGTGTAGTTTCTGTTATTAACTGAACCTCACCCTACCTTCCCCCTCTTTTCTCCCCCTGTTCACACGTTTCCTACCTTTTTTTTATGGGATTGCTTAGATCCCGCTTTTTCCCAGGTATAACATGACATATACACACCCAGAGGGGAATTCTTAAAAGAATGTTAATCGGAGTATCCGAGGGACCCCTTCTTCCTCTCACTAGAGGATCACTAGTTACCGCAGTGGCGAACTGGAAATGGAGGGCTCCGCTTTGATAGCCCCTCCAACCAGTCCATAACGCTCTGGGAGGGTCGGCTGATTCGGGGTAGAGCCTAAACACACCTACAGGAAGATCCCACAGGGGGGGTGTGTGAGGGTTCCCTGGGTCATCCGGCGTCTATCCCCCAGGAGCGAATCCCCACCTCTGCCTATCCTCCCGCACAGGTGGGCTCCCTCGGATAACTCTGTACAGTACATACAGATCAACTGACCTGAACTTACCTTACTGTCTCTTGAAATCTCTGATGGAAATCACTGAAGATACCTTACCTGTAAGAATATCCCCATAGGGTTATCTGCTGATCCTGGAGCACCTGTTTAGCTCTCTGACATACAGGATTGCTCATACTTGGTTCATTGGTTTCTTTATATGAATACATTGAAAATCTTTTTTTTTTTCTCCTTTTATTACTCTGTTTTTAACAGAGAAGTTTACTACACTACTGAGTTAAGGTTGCCTACAGGACATAACAGAGCCTCATATAGCAGTTGTGAGTCAATTTGGTTGTGACGGTCTTGCAACTATAACACTCAGTTTGGCTTATAATTGATGTTCACAAATGTAAGATACTTTCTGTGTAACTTTACTTACTACTTCAGAAATGTATGCAATTTTCTGTATGGTATGCAAAAACTCCAATAAAAATGATTTGAAATTTAAAAAATAAATAATAAATGTCCAAACAGATAAAAAGTGCAGTTCAAAGAAGCATACAGTGCGACTCCCAATATCAGCACGATAAAATCTTCTATGGGTGATGCAAAAGTGCAAGTGCAGTGGGCCAACACTAACAGCCAGTGTCTAATGTTCGTTGTGTAGATCCGATCCTGTTCCGGAGTGCGGCAACTGTTTCTCCCAGCCTCTCACCTGTAGTTGCAGCCCCCAATGGGCCGAATCAAGCATGGACCAACAAGTGGTAGAACTGTATCAGGGATCAGCTTCCAATAATTGTCACAGCCCCGGGGGACACATGTACACAAGCCGCAGTAAGCACTCTCCCGCACTCAATGGATGTCCTCAGATGTTCTCAGATGGATGATGGAAAGAGAAGAAATGGCTCCATAGTGTAGTATATTAGGATGTTTATTTAAAAGAAAAAAGTAGCAACTTACATAAAAATCAATGCGTTCCACAGTAAAAGCAAAGGCTTCCGGGTTTGGCCGTACCTGGGAGCAGCGGCACCTGGCTCCTCCCTGACGCGTTGCGTCACAACACACGTGACTTTATCAAAGGGTCAAGGAGTCAGGTGTCGAATAGCCAGTATAAGTAATAGCGGCCATAACAGCGGTGGATAATTAAGCCAATCACAATACATGTGCATAGTAAACAGTGGAGAACATCTTCAAATGACATAAAAATATTTAAGAGTATTCAAAATATTAGTGACAGACTCCAGCACTACTATCAGGAAAATTAGAACAGGAAAAGATAAAAATAAAAAATACATTAGTAAACCTAATTCGCATGCTCCATCTGGTGGTGAGTAAACGCAAATACCATCTAATAGGGATAGAAGGGACAAGTCTCAGACGCCATCTAGTGGTAGATAAAGGGTAGATAAACTCTATCCTATATAATCTATAACTCACTGATGACATCTAGTGAGTAAACCATATGTATACATGGATAACTGGAAAGAAATGTCTATCAACACACTTCCAACCTCACTGATGACACCTGGTGGGGAAATATCATAAGGGAGGAGATGATCAGACAAAATACCAGCACTCATAACCCCACTAGTGACATCTAGTGGACATCTAAAATGATGACATACAAGGGAATAATATTAAAATACTTCAAATGTAAAGAATACTGACAGAAAAAACTAATCCAACTAATATCAGACCCGTACAGTGCAAATCTGAAATGCCTGATGACAATAGAACAGATAAAGCATCTTCCACTAGAAGGGCCAAAATGACCAAAATTGAAAAACATACAACATATATTAAAAATTAGAAATAAAACAATTAAGGTCAAATTCTACGTTATGCTCTAGTGGCAATAAAGTACGTAATTCGTAGATCCATCTCGACTCAGCTTGACTAATCTTGATAACTTTATTGTCTCCCCTCCAATGTGGCTTGTATTTTTCTATTCCACAAACTTTTAGTGAGGAGGGATCGCTGTTATGATATTTTGCATAATGTCTTGATAAGCTATGCTTATCAAAACTCTTTTTGATGTTTTGCACATGTTCCCTCATAGTGCTCTCTTCGTTCAACCAATATATTGGATTTGGCAGGGGCACTCTAATAAATAAACAACCCCTTCACTACGGCATGATATAAAATCTTCTATTAGGTAATTCTGTAATGTGACAGTTGAGGTAAAGCTCGATTTCTTTTTTTTGTTTTCTTTTGTAAGTCGACATGTATAGCAATTTTTACATGGATAGTATCCCTTTCCCTCAAAGAAGGAAAACTTTTTCTTATTTGGGGGATCCAATACATTTTTAGCCGAACGATCCCTCAGAGTGGGGGCTCTTCTGTACACGAATTTGTTTTTTTTTGAAAGGATAGTGCCCAGATGTCGATCTGTCCTAATGATGTCCCAGTGCTTTTTAATAATTCTCTCAATTTGCTTGTGCTGAACATTAAAATGACCTTAATTGTTTTATTTCTAATTTTTAATATATGTTGTATATTTTTCAATTTTGGTCATTTTGGCCCTTCTAGCGGAAGATGCTTTATCTGTTCTATTGTCATCAGGCATCTCAGGTTTGCACTGTACGGGTCTGATATTAGTTGGATTAGTTTTTTCTGTCAGTATTCTTTACATTTGAACTATTTTAATATTTTTCCCTTGTATGTCATCATTTTAGATGTCCACTAGATGTCACTAGTGGGGTTATGAGTGCTGGTATTTTGTCTGGTCATCTCCTCCCTTATGATATTTCCCCACCAGGTGTCATCAATGAGGTTGGAAGTGTGTTGATAGACATTTCTTTCCAGTTATCCATGTATACAATATGGTTTACTCACTAGATGTCATCAGTGAGTTATAGATTATATAGGATAGAGTTTATCTACCCTTTATCTACCACTAGATGGCGTCTGAGACTTGTCCCTTCTGTCCCTATTAGATGGTATTTGCGTTTGCTCACCACCAGATGGAGCATGCGAATTAGGTTTACTAATGTATTTTTATTTTTATCTTTTCCGGTTTTAATTTTCCTGATGGAGTAGTGCTGGAGTCTGTCACTAATATTTTTAATATTCTTAAATATTTTTATGCCATTTGAAGATGTTCTCCACTGTTCACTATGCACATGTATTGTGATTGGCTTAATTATCCGCCGCTGTTATGGCAGCAGCCGCTATTACTTATACTGGCTATTCGACACCTGACTCCTTGACCCTTTGATAAAGTCACGTGTGTTGTGACGCAACGCGTCAGGGAGGAGCCAGGTGCCGCTGCTTCCGGGTACGGCCGAACCCAGAAGTCTTTGCTTTTACTGTGGAACGCATTGATTTTTATGTAAGTTGCTACTTTTTTCTTTTAAATAAACATCCTAATATACTACACTATGGAGCCATTTCTTCTCTTTCCATCATCCATCTGAGAACATTTGAGGACATCCATTGAGTGCGGGAGAGTGCTTACTGCGGCTTGTGTACATGTGTCCCCTGGGGGCTGTGACAATTATTGGAAGCTGATCCCTGATACAGTTCTACCACTTGTTGGCCCATGCTTGATTCGGTTCATTGGGGGCCGCAACTACAGGTGAGAGGCTGGGGGAAACAGTGGCCGCACTCCGGAACAGGATCGGATCTACACACCGAACATTAGACACTGGCTGTTACAGTGTTTGCCCACTGCACTTACACTTTTGCATTACCCGTAGAAGATTTTATCGTTCTGATATCGGGAGTCGCACTGTATGCTTCTTTGAACTGCACTTTTTATCTGTTTGGACATTTATTATTTATTTATTATTTTTTAGCATCATGTGCTATAGTTCACACATTTTTTGCACATCCCTATTTATGTATAACATTGCACTTGCACTTTTGTACCACCCATAGAAGACTTTTTCGTGCTGATACCAGGAGTCGCACCATATGCGTTTTTGAACTGCATTTTGCTTTTTTTGTTTCTCTTATTTAATATTTGGATATTCATTTCATGGCAATATGTGTTATTAGTTCATACATTTCTTGCAATATCTTTGTCTATATATATTATTGCTCATTTTTATGCACACTGCAATTTTTATATTGAGTTTACTTTATTGCTCTTTTGCACTTCACCACTGTCAGTGTTGTGTATTTGATTATTGCACATGTTATTATTGCTCATTCATTGTACATTCTATTACATTATTTATTGTTCATCATTAGATCAGTAGTTGTCACATCTTAGGTGGGGTAGCGCCACATATATATATTTTATATTTTTTGGAGTTATGTGAGTACACTTCTTTATGTAGGCAGCTTCCTGTGTATTAACGAGTGTGTTTTTTTGCGCACTAGTTGTACTTTCTATTTTGTTGTTGCATCTTTCCAATGTTTATTACAGTCCCACAGCAAAATTACATTTCTCAAGGAAAACATTTCTTTTAAAATTGCTTGCGGCTGTAATGTATTGTTGACTCCTGGCAATATAGATGAAAAACCATTGAAAAAAACGGCGTACAGTTCCCCCTTCGGGTCTGGTATGGATTTTAAGGGGAACCCCACGCCAAAATGTTTTTTTTTAAATGGCATGGAGTCCCTCCCAAATTCCATACCAGACCCTTTTCCGAGCATGCAACCTGGCAGGTCAGGAGGGAGGGACGAGCGAGCACCCCTCCTCTCCTGAACCATACCAGGCCACATGTCCTCAATATGGGGAGGGTGACATAAACGGGTGACCCCGCCTCCTCTGACAACACATGACATCACATGGGACCTCACATGACATCAGAAGGGGCCAGGGTGGCCCCGCCCTTGCCTATATAACAGCTGTTACAGCCAAGAGACAGCAGTCAGTGTGACGCCTCCCACCAAGATGGAGTTTTTTTCTATCTTTTGTGTCCATCGACACCGTGATTAAAGATGAATGGACATCACGGGACACTTTTTTTTTTATAAAGGAATTGTCAAAAACTGTCTCCTGTAGTTTTTACTTTTTGGACACTTTTTTAGGGAATGGGTAGGGGTACAATGTACCCGATACCCATTCACATGGGGGGGCGGAATCTGGGCCCCCCCTTTGTTAAAGGGGGCTTCCAGATTCCGATAAGTCCCCCGCCCACAGAACCCCACAACCACCGGGCAAGGGTTGTGGGGATGAGGCCCATGTTGAGGGAATGTGACTTGGTATGGTTTGGGGGGGCGCTCACTCGTCCCCCCCTATCCTGACCTGCCAGGTTACTTGCTCAGATAAGGGTCTGCTATGGATTTTGGGGGGACCCCATGCCATTTTTTAAAATTGTGGCATGGAGTTCCCCTTATTCCAACTTCAGTACACTGTTTTATATATACAATACTGCCTGCACTGACTGAATATAGAGTTTACACTGAATATCTAGTCTACATTAAATGTAGAATATATATATATTCAGATTGAAGGTGGAGGAGCGCAAGGTCTCTAACATCCACCAGCTCTGTGATGTCGTCATGGAGGAGTGGAAGAGGATTACAGTGGAAACCTGTGAAGCTCTGGTGAACTCCATGCCCAAGAGGGTTAGGGCAGTGCTGGAAAATAATGGTGGCCACACAAAATATTCACTCTTTGGGCCCGATTTGGACATTTTCACTTAGGGGTGTACTCACTTTTGTTGGTTTAGACATTAATGGCTGTGTGTTGAGTTATTTTTGAGGGGACAGCAAATGTACACTGTTATACAAGCTGTACACTTACTACTTTACATTGTAGCAAAGACATAATAAAATATTTACAAAAATGTGAGGGGTGTACTCACTTTTGTGAGATACTATATATATATATATATATATATATATTACATTGCCTGCACTCCACTAACTAACCTGCCTGCCTAATCTAGCTCAATCTATCTCCATTCACACACTATACACGGCCGCTATGTAAGTAGCCTTATATAGTGTGGGGTGTGGAATTAGTCCCCTGAGCCATGATTGGCCAAAGGCACCCTGCCTTTGGCCAATTATGGCTCTCGCAGCAGAGCAGACTGTGATTGGCCAAAGCATGCAGGTCAGGTGTCAGACGTCAATGCACTTGCGATATCGCAGTGAATTATGGGACGTTCCGCTGTGCTCAAATTTCCCACGAACACCCCATATGTTCGGCTCGTTTTAGAACAAACGAACACCCAATGTTCGAGTCGAACATTAAGTTGGGCTTATCTCTATTGAAGATGCACTTCTGATGGAAATTTAAAATTATCCAAAAATAACAAAGACAAGCAGAAGCTGAGAGAGCTTGGAGGCATACTTTTAGAGCTGGAGGAGGCAAAAGCTGGTGGATACCTGCCAGGCCTCTCATATTTGGATACAGCACGTGGAGTCAAAGCGATAATCGAGAAGCTTCCTTACAAGTTTCAAGAAAGATGCCTCAGCTCGTTGCGATGCACTCTAGACAGAAAGTCAGATATGAAGGAACACTTCCATGAGTTCATGCAGAAGATCTTCGACAGTGGTCAAGCTGCAAAAGCACCACCATTGTAAGAAAAACAAGAATGTTGGTACTTACCAATATTTGGAGTGTATCATCCTCAGAAACCAGGACAGATACGAGTAGTATTGGACTCAAGTGCAAAGCATGAAGGCATCTCCCTAAACGATGTCCTCCTCAGTGGACCCGACTTGAATAATACGCTCCTTAGAGTCCTCATTAGATTCCAAAAAAAGAACTTGTTGCAGTAACAGCAGATGTACAACAAATGTTCTACTGTTTCCTTGTCCGTAGAGATCACAGAGACTACCTGAGGTTCCTGTGGTATGAAGATAATGACTTTAACAGGGATGTCACAGAATACAGGATGAAGGTACGCATGTTCGGGAACAGCCCCTCCCCAGCTGTAGCTATCTACAGCCTGAGACGAGCAGCACAGGAAGGTGAAGAAAAGCATGGCACAGATGCCCAACAGTTCGTCATGAGAAATTTTTTATGTGGATGTTGGACTTGCTTCTTTCCCCAGTAACGAAGAGGCTATCGAAATCCTTAAAAGAACAAGATAGATGTTAGCAGAATCTAACATAATGTCAGAGAACTCACACAGTAAGCACCAGTCTCCGTGCAGCAGCTGCCAATCCTCGTTCCGCTAATGCCAATGTGCATGCACTGAACCATAGCCAGAGACAAATGAGATCAAGGGTGGGCATGCACAATGGCACCTCTATGCGAACGCGCGCGCTAACGCGCACCCGCGAGTGCCTAAGCGCTAATGTGCTAACGCGCATGAGCCAATGTGCTAAGGTGCTAACGCGCATGCGCCAATGTGCTAAGGTGCTAATGCACATGCATCCACGTACGCTGGCACGAATCCTGGCACACAGCACCCTATATAAACAGAGAGTCTGCCTAGCATCAGTGCTGGATTGTCTTCAGCTTGTTCCTGTGTTCCTGTTGTTACTCTGCCTGATTGACCTTGTTCCTGAAAACCCGGTTATCTTCTGACCATTCTCTTGGATCTCCCCTGCCTTCTGAACCTGCCTCTGCCTGCAATACTGACCTTGGCTTAGACTTATGATTACGGCTCTGCCTTCTGATTCTGTACCCCGCTGCCCGTCTGTTGCCAACCTCTACCTGTTTCTGACTACAGTTTTGCCTTCTAAATTGGTACCCCGCTGCCATCCTGTTGCCATCTCCTGCCTGTTCCTGATTCTGCAGTTTATCCTGATTTGGCTCCCGCTGAACAAGTCTGGTGATTAGTTTCCACATCTCCTCAGCAGAGGTTCCTGTATCTCCAAGTTCCAGCCTCCTGCCTGCAGGCACCTGCACCCTTTCGTTGCCCTCGCACTCCCTGGACCCACCACCAGGGGTGCTTGGATCAGAACCGTGCAAGAGGCCACCCTCATCATTTCGGGCTCCACTGTAAGGTACGTGACACATAAGGTTGCACAAGATAGCTTCCAACAGCAGCAAAGTCATGGAAGCATTTCCCTCAGAGGATCATGTAAAAGACCTCAAGGACCTAAATCTAGGAACTAGGCATGAGCTCGATGTTTGGGTCAAACATAAGTTCAACTCGAACATCGGGTGTACACCCGTTCGCGGAAGAACGAACATTATGGGACGTTCGCGGAAAATTCGAGCACCGCGGAACGCCCCATAATGCACACAGTGCCTTGCTGTATGATGATTGGCCAAAGCATGCACCTGACCTTCATGCTTTGGCCAATCACAGCGCGCTCTGCTAAGAGAGTCATAATTGGCCAAAGGCAGGGTGCCTTTGGACAATCATGGCTCAGAGGGACTAAGACCATGCCCTACACTATATAAGGCTGCCTACACGACGGAGGCCCTGTGTAGTGTTGTTGGTGTGGACGGAAAGATAGCTTGATTTAGATTAAGCAGGCAGGTTATTCAGTCAGTGGCAGTGTATTTGATATATATATATATATATATATTAATACACCGCCTGAAGTATATTAGAAATAGTACATCACGGAATGCACTGTAGATATAGGCTACACTGGATGCAGAGTATATACATTGATGATATATATATATATATATATATATATATCATCAATGTATATACTCTGCATCCAGTGTAGCCTATATCTACAGTGCATTCCGTGATGTACTATTTCTAATATACTTCAGGCGGTGTATTAATTATATATATATATATATATATATATATATATATATATATATATATATATATATACATACATACACACACACACACACACACACAGTCTCATATATATTTATATACTCTGCATCCAGTGCAGCCTATATCTACAGTGCATTCCGTGGTGTACTGTTTCTACTACTACTTTTCTGGTGTTGTACACAGTACACAATACAGTGCAGCCATAGTGCAGTTGCTACTACTTTTGCTACTGATTTTGAAAAGTTCCTTGGTGCGGGCCTTTTTTGCCACATGTGCAGCAGATCGCACCGTTGCTGTTTGCAACCTATGTCTGAAGCGGATCAAGCATGGCCAAAACATCAGCCGCTTGGGCACCACATGCTTGACCAGACATATGACGACCTCCCATGCAGTCCGTTGGCAACAGCACTTGAAAGACCAATATCAAAGAAAAAAGGCAGACTTCTCTTTGCTCCTCATCTGGGAATGAAGGTAAAGCAATAGGTGTGCCAAGTACTTGCAGCCGATCTGCTATCAGTACACCTCCATTTGATTTTAGCAGGCAAATTTCCCTACCCCAGTTGCTAAACTGTAAAAAGAAATTTGGTCCCAGCCATCCACATGCTCAGCATCTGAATGGTAGCTTGACCAAATAGCTAGCACTGCAACTGCTGCCTTTTCAGCTGGTAGACCTCAGTGGCAGGTTCCAAAACACCATTTCTTTTCACGGAAGGCCATTCTGACTCTCTACCGGCATGTGGAAGGCAATGTTTTGGCCTCATTGGACAGGGCGGTCAGCAGCAAGGTGCATATTACCGCTGACTCATGGTTTAGCAGGCATGGGCAGGGACATTACCTTTCCTTCATGGCACACTGGGTAACTCTGCTGGCAGCTGGGAAGGATGCAGGACAGGGCTCGGTATTGTTTGAGCTTGTTCCGCCACCACGCCTCCAAAATGCTAGTGGTGATTCTGCCACAGCTCTCTCGTCCACACCCTCCTTCTCTTCTTCCTCTATGGCCTCTTCTGTAGATTTGTCCTCTGAACCAGCGGTGCTCCGTAAGCATTGAAGGGCCTACGCAAGTACTCAGGCAAAAAGATGTCATGCAGTGCTTGAGTTGGTCTGCTTAGGGGACAGGAGCCACACTGGGGTAGAGATTCTGTCAGCTTTGCAGGGGCAGGCTCAGAGGTGGTTGACGCCACTCTAGCTTCAGCAAGGAATGGTTGTATGCGACAATGGCACCAACCTTCTCTCCACCCTCCGACAGGGACACTTGACCCATGTCCCATGTTTGGCTCATGTCCTGAATTTGGTGCGGCAATTCTTGAGCAGGTACCTAGGCTTACAGGATCTCTTGAGGCAGGCAAAAAAAGTCTGTGGTCATTTCCGCAGGTCATACAATGCCAGTGCTCGGCTGGCTGACATTCTCTGACATACAGGATTGCTCATACTTGGTTCATTGGTTTCTTTATATGAATACATTGAAAATCTCTTTTTTTGTTTTTTCTCCTTTTATTACTCTGTTTTTAACAGAGAAGTTTACTACACTACTGAGTTAAGGTTGCCTACAGGACATAACAGAGCGTCATATAACAGTTGTGAGTAAATTTGGTTGTGACAGTCTTGCAACTGTAACACTCAGTTTGGCTTATAATTGATGTTCATAAATGTAAGATACTTTCTGTGTAACTTTACTTACTACTTCAGAAATGTATGCAATTTTCTGTATGGTATGCAAAAACTCCAATAAAAATGATTTGAAATTTTAAAAAATAAAAAATAAATAATAAATAATAAATGTCCAAACAGATAAAAAGTGCAGTTCAAAGAAGCATACAGTGCGACTCCCGATATCAACACGAAAAAATCTTCTACGGGTGATGCAAAAGTGCAAGTGCAGTGGGCCAACACTGTAACAGCCAGTGTCTAATGTTCGGTGTGTAGATCCGATCCTGTTCCGGAGTGCGGCAACTGTTTCTCCCAGCCTCTCACCTGTAGTTGCAGCCCCTAATGGGCCGAATCAAGCATGGACCAACAAGTAGTAGAACTGTATCAGGAATCAGCTTCCAATAATTGTCACAGCCCCCGGGGGACAGATGTACACAAGCCGCAGTAAGCACTCTCCCGCACTCAATGGATGTCCTCAGATGTTCCATCATCAGATGGATGATGGAAAGAGAAGAAATGGCTCCATAGTGTAGTATATTAGGATGTTTATTTAAAAGAAAAAAAGTAGCAACTTACATAAAAATCAATGCATTCCACAGTAAAAGCAAAGGCTTCTGGGTTCGGCCGTACCCGGAAGCAGCGGCACCTGGCTCCTCCCTGACACGTTGCGTCACAACACACGTGATTTTATCAAAGGGTCAAGGAGTCAGGTGTCGAATAGCCAGTATAAGTAATAGCGGACGCTGCCATAACAGCGGCGGGTAATTAAGCCTATCACAATACATGTGCATAGTGAACAGTGGAGAACATCTTCAAATGGCATAAAAATATTTAAGAGTATTAAAAATATTAGTGACAGACTCCAGCACTACTCCATCAGGAAAATTAAAACAGGAAAAAGATAAAAATAAAAATACATTAGTAAACCTAATTCGCATGCTCCATCTGGTGGTGAGCAAACGCAAATACCATCTAATAGGGACAGAAGGGACAAGTCTCAGATGCCATCTAGTGGTAGATAAAGGGTAGATAAACTCTATCCTATATAATCTATAACTCACTGATGACATCTAGTGAGTAAACCATATGTATACATGGATAACTGGAAAGAAATGTCTATCAACACACTTCCAACCTCACTGATGACACCTGGTGGGGAAATATCATAAGGGAGGAGATGACCAGACAAAATACCAGCACTCATAACCCCACTAGTGACATCTAAAATGATGACATACAAGGGAAAAAATATTAAAATAGTTCAAATGTAAAAGAATACTGACAGAAAAAACTAATCCAACTAATTTATATTGGACATATACAAAATTGGATATGATGATCCCCCCACCATAAATATACATACAAAAAAATTTTTCTAAAAAAAATTTTCTATTACAATACCTAATGACGACCCGATCACATATTTTGGCTATAGGACACACACTAATGGTCCCCCTTTAAAACCAAAGTATTAGAATAGCATAATATACAAATACCAGGTTCAATATACACAGATAAACACTGACAGAATTGAGGTATACCTTTGCATTTTAATTTAATTTATTTTATTTTATTTAAAAAAATTTAGTGTCATTATTTGTAATATTAAATTGTCTGTTTATCTCTTGGCTATGATGTGCTGTATCGGCACATTACAGGTTAAATGTGTGGCCAGTATGTGCATATATAAAAATCTTATAAAAAAAATCAATCAGCAGCGCTTCGGGGGTGTCATCGACCCGGATGCTGGCTTAAATCTCAGCAGTAAGTGAGAGAGGAGCGAGTGTGGCGGAGCGCTGAAGGGTGACGTCCTTTGCTGACAGCTCGGACCACATCTTCTCCCACTGACATGAATGCGCAGGCGCACTACTTAGGCTTCAGTCTGCAATATCTTCAAACAAATGGCCGCCAAAACAGCTTAAAGATTAAACCCATTAGGCTCCGGTCTTCAAAATCTACACCAAAATGGCCGCCGAGCAATTAGCACGTAATTGCACCCATTACATGGCACACTATTCAAACTGAAGAGGTGTAGCAAGATGAACGCCCCAGTAGAAGTCTGATGATGAAACGCGCGTAGGGCAGACTTACGGACATCTTGCAGCACCTCTAGCAAAGCGATTTTGATATCTTTTTCATGCTCGTTTTAATCATTGAAAATGTGAGTACCACAGTGTTATTAAGCTTTAATAAAAGTTCCTATACGGTTTTGCGCTATGGGTATCCCTCCTTTCTTTTATATGTAATACATCAAAACAACACGGAAAGTAAAGTTTGGAGACATCTATGATTGCTACACAGTGGCAGATACTGTGACTGCCTGGACCCCTGCAGGGGAAAGAAAATCCGGTTAGTGCAAGCAGTATCAGAGCATGCAGATAAGGCACTAATTAAAAAGCCAGCACCTGGATAAGAAGTTTTCCCACAGAAATCTGTTGCTCAGAGATTGAACATCCTAAAATACTCCAAAAAGAACTTTTTTTTTTTTTTTTTTCATTAATGGAACTCTTCCTATCCAAGATTACTGGTTAAAAACACATCAGTCACCTTTTACAGTATATTGGATATTTAGTATGATTTTGTATGATCTAGCACCAGTCACTTTATGGAATTCATAGCACTGGACATTTTGTATGATTCTGTATGATTTAGCAACAGTCACTATATGACATTTATAGCACTGGTTTAGCACAAATGCACTTTGTGGAAATAATTGAAGTATTTTATGTTGATATTTCACTTTTATTACAATGTGATTTTTAGTAACCGAGTACCAGTCACAGATTCCAGATCTAAAACACTCACGTTATTTTGGTACATATAGGTTTTTTTTTGTTGTTTTTTTGTCTTTGTTCTTTTGCTTTTTGCTTCGCTCATAAATATAATTTTTAAGAATAATACTCTAGATCTATAGGAGTTATGTACACCAGGTAATATATAGTGGAATTGTCCACTGTATGCTTCTTTGAACTGCACTTTTTATCTGTTTGGACATTTATTATTTATTTATTATTTTTTAGCATCATGTGCTATAGTTCACACATTTTTTGCACATCCCTATTTATGTATAACATTGCACTTGCACTTTTGTACCACCCATAAAAGACTTTTTCGTGCTGATACCAGGAGTCGCACCATATGCTTTTCTGAACTGCATTTTCCTTTTTTTGTTTCTCTTATTTAATATTTGGATATTCATTTCATGGCAATATGTGTTATTAGTTAATACATTTCTTGCAATATCTTTGTCTATATATATGATTGCTCATTTTTATGCACACTGCACTTTTTATATTGAGTTCACTTTATTGCTCTTTTGCACTTCACCACTGTCAGTGTTGTGTATTTGATTATTGCACATGTTATTATTGCTCATTCATTGTACATTCTATTACATTATTTATTGTTCATCATTAGATCAGTAGTTGTCACATCTTAGGTGGGGTAGCGCCACATATATATATTTTATATTTTTTTGAGTTATGTGAGTACACTTCTTTATGTAGGCAGCTTCCTGTGTATTAGCGAGTGTGTTTTTTTGCGCACTAGTTGTATTTTCTATTTTTTTGTTGCATCTTCCCAATGTGTATTACAGTCCCACAGCAAAATTACATTTCTCAAGGAAAACATTTCCTTTAAAATTGCTGGCGGCTGTAATGTATTGTTGACTCCTGGCAATATAGATGAAAAACCATTGAAAAAAACGGCGTGCAGTTCCCCCTTCGGGTCTGGTATGGATTTTAAGGGGAACCCCACGCCAAAATGTTTTTTTTTGAATGGCGTGGAGTCCCCCCCAAAATCCATACCAGACCCTTTTCCGAGCATGCAACCTGGCAGGTCAGGAGGGGGGGACGAGCAAGCACCCCATCTCTCCTGAACCATACCAGGCCACATGTCCTCAAAATGGGGAGGGTGACATAAACGGGTGACCCCGCCTCCTCTGACAACACATGACATCACATGGGACCTCACATGACATCAGATGGGGCCAGGGTGGCCCCGCCCTTGCCTATATAACAGCTGTTACAGCCAAGAGACAGCAGTCAGCGGGACGCCTCCCACCAAGATGGAGTTTTTTTCTATACTTTGAGTCCATCGACACCGTGATTGAAGATGAATGGACATCACGGGACACTTTTTTTTTTTATAAAGGAATTGTCAAAAACTGTCTCCTGTCGTTTTTATTTTTTTGACACTTTTTTAGGGAATGGGTAGGGGTACAATGTACCCGATACCCATTCACATGGGGGGGCGGAATCTGGGCCCCCCCTTTGTTAAAGGGGCTTCCAGATTCCGATAAGTCCCCTGCCCACAGAACCCCACAACCACCGGGCAAGGGTTGTGGGGATGAGGCCCATGTTGAGGGAATGTGACTTGGTATGGTTTGGGGGGGCGCTCACTCGTCCCCCCCATCCTGACCTGCCAGGTTGCTTGCTCGGATAAGGGTCTGCTATGGATTTTGGGGGGACCCCACGCCATTTTTTAAAATTTTGGCATGGAGTTCCCCTTATTCCAACTTCAGTACACTGTTTTATATATATACAATACTGCCTGCACTGACTGAATATAGAGTTTACACTGAATATCTATTCTACATTAAATGTAGAATAATATATATATATATATATACACAGATTGAAGGTGGAGGAGTGCAAGGTCTCTAACATCCACTAGCTCTGTGATGTCGTCATGGAGGAGTGGAAGAGGATTACAGTGGAAACCTGTGAAGCTCTGGTGAACTCCATGCCCAAGAGGGTTAGGGCAGTGCTGGAAAATAATGATGGCCACACAAAATATTCACTCTTTGGGCCCAATTTGGACATTTTCACTTAGGGGTGTACTCACCTTTGTTGGTTTAGACATTAATGGCTGTGTGTTGAGTTATTTTTGAGGGGACAGCAAATGTACACTGTTATACAAGCTGTACACTTACTACTTTAGATTGTAGCAAAGACATAATAAAATATTTACAAAAATGTGAGGGGTGTACTCACTTTTGTGAGATACTGTATATATATATATATATATATATATATATATATATATATATATATATATATATATATATATATATATATATATATAAATAATACACTGCCTGCACTCCGCTAACTAACCTGCCTGCCTAATCTAGCTCAATCTATCTCCATTCACACACTATACACGGCCGCTATGTAAGTAGCCTTATATAGTGTGGGGTGTGGAATTAGTCCCCCTGAGCCATGATTGGCCAAAGGCACGCTGTGATTGGCCAAAGAATGCAGGTCAGGTGCATGCTTTGGCCAATCATCAGACGTCAATGCACTTGCGATCTCGCAGTGAATTATGGGACGTTCCGCTGTGCTCAAATTTCCCACGAACACCCCAAATGTTCGGCTTGTTTTAGAACAAACGAACACCCAATGTTTGAGTCGAACATTAAGTTGGGCTCATCCCTATTGAAGATGCACTTCTGAAGGAAATTTAAAATTATCCAAAAATAACAAACAAAGACAAGCAGAAGTTGAGAGAGCTTGAAGACATACTTTTAGAGCTGGAGGCGGCAAAAGCTGGTGGATACCTGCCAGGCCTCTCATATTTAGATACAGCACGTGGAGTTAAAGCGATAATCGAGAAGCTTCCTTACAACTTTCAAGAAAGATGCCTCACCTCCTTGCGATGCACTCTAGACAGAAAGCCAGATATCAAGGAACACTTCCATGAGTTCATGCAGAAGATCTTCGACAGTGGTCAAGCTGCAAAAGCACCACCATTGTAAGAAAAACAAGAGAGTGTTGGTACTTACCAATATTTGGAGTGTATCATCCTCAGAAACCAGGACAGATACGAGTAGTATTGGACTCAAGTGCAAAGCATGAAGGCATCTCCCTAAACTATGTCCTCCTCAGTGGACCCGACTTGAATAATACGCTCCTTAGAGTCCTCATTAGATTCCAAAAAAAGAACTTGTTGCAGTAACAGCAGATGTACAACAAATGTTCTACTGTTTCCTTGTCCGTAGAGATCACAGAGACTACCTGAGCTTCCTGTGGTATGAAGATAATGACTTTAACAGGGATGTCACAGAATACAGGATGAAGGTACGCATGTTCGGGAACAGCCCCTCTCCAGCTGTAGCTATCTACAACCTGAGACGAGCAGCACAGGAAGGTGAAGAAAAGCATTGCACAGATGCCCAACAGTTCGTCATGAGAAATTTTTTATGTGGATGTTGGACTTGCTTCTTTCTCCAGTAACGAAGAGGCTATCGAAATCCTTAAAAGAACAAGATAGATGTTAGCAGAATCTAACATAATGTCAGAGAACTCACACAGCAAGCACCAGTCTCCGTGCAGCAGCTGCCAATTCTTGTCCCGCTAATGCTAATGTGCATGCACGGAACCATAGCCAGAGACAAATGAGATCCAGGGTGGGCATGCACAATGGCACCTCTATGCGAATGCGCGCGCTAACGCGCACCCGTGAGTGCCTAAGCGCTAATGTGCTAACACGCATGTGCCAATGTGCTAAGGTGCTAATGTGCTAACGCGCATGCGCCAATGTGCTTAGGTGCTAATGCACATGCGCCCACGTACGCTGGCACGAATCCTGGCACACAGCACCCTATATAAACAGAGAGTCTGCCTAGCATCAGTGCTGGATTGTCTTCAGCTTGTTCCTGTGTTCCTGTTGTTACTCTGCCTGATTGACCTTGTTCCTGAAAACCCAGTTATCTTCTGACCATTCTCTTGGATCTCCCCTGCCTTCTGAACCTGCCTCTGCCTGCAATACTGACCTTGGCTTGGACTTATGATTACGGCTCTGCCTTCTGATTCTGTACCCCGCTGCCCATCTGTTGCCAACCTCTACTTGTTTCTGACTACAGTTTTGCCTTCTAATTTAGTACCCCGCTGCCATCCTGTTGCCAACTCCTGCCTGTTCCCGATTCTGCAGTTGATCCTGATCTGGCTCTCGCTGAACAAGTCTGGTGCTCAGTTTCCACATCTCCTCAGCAGAGGTTCCTGTATCTCCAAGTTCCAGCTTCCTACCTGCAGGAACTTGCACTCTTTCTTTGCCCTCGCACTCCCTGTACCCACCACCCAGGGGTGCTTGGATCAGAACCGTGCAAGAGGCCACCCTCATCATTTCTGGCTCCACTGTAAGGTACGTGACACATAAGGTTGCACAAGATAGCTTCCAACAGCAGCAATGTCATGGAAGCATTTCCCTCAGAGGACCATGTAAAAGACCTCAAGGACCTGAATCTAGGAACTAGGGATGAGCTCGATGTTCAACTCGAACATCGGGTGTATGCCCGTTCGTGGAAGAACGAACAATATGGGGCGTTCGCAGCAAATTCGAGCACCGCGGAACGCCCCATAATTCACACAGTGCATTGCTGTATGATGATTGGCCAAAGCATGCACCTGACCTTCATGCTTTGGCTAATCACAGCGCGCTCTGCTAAGAGAGTCATAATTGGCCAAAGGCAGGGTGCCTTTGGCCAATCATGGCTCAGAGGGACTAAGACCATGCCCTACACTATATAAAGCTGCCTACACGACGGAGGCCCTGTGTAGTGTTGTTGGTGTGGACGGAAAGATAGCTTGATTTAGATTAAGCAGGCAGGTTATTCAGTCAGTGGCAGTGTATTTGAGATAGATATAGAGATATATATATATATATATATATATATATATATATATATACTGCATCCAGTGTAGCCTATATCTACTGTGCATTCTGTGGTGTACTATTTCTAATATACTTCAGGCGATGCATTTATATATATATATATATATATATATATATATATATATATTAATGTTTGGGGTATTTAGCTCAAGCGATAAATGCGTTTTTAGTGCAGTGAGTCCACATCAGACAGGCATTATAGTTAAGGGCCTGGTAGCCCACGTTTATTAAACCGAAAAAACAAAAGCAAAAAGGTCCATTCAGGATTCCCACGCAGGGGTTTAACTTCATTAAGCACTCCAAAAATAAGGAAAACATACCAAGCCACCTGGCTCTCTTGTCAGCAGTTCCTCTGCTTGCTCTCAACAGATTTGCCAATTCTTTACAGCCCCCTGGACTCACTGGCTTCCTCAGTCTCCCCGACTCTCAAGGCTGGCCAGCCTTTCCCAGTCCCTGGGCAAAGAATCCCCTTTACATAGGCTGCAGACTCCCACAGGGCAGACCACTCTCCAGACACAGGTCTGTCTTCACACAGCAGTAGCAACAAGCTACACACACTCCACCTTCCTCCACCCTCTGCTCTCACTAGCCCCTCGTTATATGGGCTGTGTGCACCTGGGCACACAACCTGCTGGCTCTCCATAAGACATGGACACAGGGTTAGAGATCCCATCCCTTTTCCCAGTGACAGGGACTATTACAATATATAGTCTAGTATATATATATATATATATATATATATATATATATATATATATATATATACTCTGCATTCAGGGTAGCCTAAATCTACAGTGCATTCCATGGTGTACTATTTCTAATATACTTCAGGCGGTGTATTAATATTTATATATATATATATATATATATATATATATATATATATATATATATATATATATATATATATACTCTGCATCCAGTGTAGCCTATATCTACAGTGCATTCCGTGGTGTACTGTTTCTACTACTACTTTTCTGGTGTTGTACACAGTACACCATACAGTGCAGCCGTAGTGCAGTTGCTACTACTTTTGCTACTGATTTTGAAAAGTTCCTTGGTGCGGGCCTTTTTTGCCACACATGTTCAGCAGATCGCACCGTTGCTGTTTGCAACCTATGTCTGAAGCGGATCAAGCATGGCCAAAACATCAGACGCTTGGACACCACATGCTTGACCAGACATATGACGACCTCCCATGCAGTCCGTTGGCAACAGCACTTGAAAGACCAACATCAAAGAAAAAGGCAGACTTCTCCTTGCTCCTCATCTGGGAATGAAGGTAAAGCAATAGGTGTGCCAAGTACTTGCAGCCGATCTGCTATCAGTACACCTCCATTTGATTTTAGCAGGCAAATTTCCCTACCCCAGTTGCTAAACTGTAAAAAGAAATTTGGTCCCAGCCATCCACATGCTCAGCATCTGAATGGTAGCTTGACCAAATAGCTAGCACTGCAACTGCTGCCTTTTCAGCTGGTAGACCTCAGTGGCAGGTTCCAAAACACCATTTCTTTTCACGGAAGGCCATTCTGACTCTCTACCGGCATGTGGAAGGCAATGTTTTGGCCTCATTGGACAGGGCGGTCAGCAGCAAGGTGCATATTACCGCTGACTCATGGTTTAGCAGGCAGGGACATTACCTTTCCTTCATGGCACACTGCGTAACTCTGCTGGCAGCTGGGAAGGATGCAGGACAGGGTTCGGTATTGTTTGAGCTTGTTCCGCCACCACGCCTCCAAAATGCTAGTGGTGATTCTGCCACAGCTCTCTCGTCCACACCCTCCTTCTCTTCTTCCTCTATGGCCTCTTCTGTAGATTTGTCCTCTGAACCAGCATTGAAGGGCCTACGCAAGTACTCGGGCAAAAAGATGCCATGCAGTGCTTGAGTTGGTCTGCTTAGGGGACAGGAGCCACACTGGGGTAGAGATTCTGTCAGCTCTGCAGGGGCAGGCTCAGAGGTGGTTGACGCCACTCTAGCTTCAGCCAGGAATGGTTGTATGCGACAATGGCACCAACCTTCTCTCCATCCTCCGACAGGGACACTTGACCCATGTCCCATGTTTGGCTCATGTCCTGAATTTGGTGGTGCGGCAATTCTTGAGCAGGTACCTAGGCGTACAGGATCTCTTGAGGCAGGCAAGAAAAGTCTGTGGTCATTTCCACTGGTCATACAATGCCAGTGCTCGGCTGGCTGACATTCAAAGGAAATGCAACTTGCCCACCAACCGCCTCATTTGTGACATGCCCACCAGGTGGAACTCAAGGTTGGCAATGCTGCAGTGGCTTCACACGCAGCAGAGGGCCATCAGTGAGTACCTCTGTGAGTATGGCACCAGGACAGGGTCAGGGGAGCTTGGCTACTTTTCTCCATGCCAGTGGCTACTGATCAAGGATGCATGCACTGTCCTGTCACCATTTGAGGCGGCCACGAGGATGGTGAGTAGCGACAATGCATGCATCAGTGATACTATCCCTCTTGTCTTCCTGTTGGAGCACACGCTTTGTGGAATAATGGACAGGGCACTTGAGGCAGAACAGCGGGAGGAAGAGGAGGACTTCCTTACCTCTCAAGGCCCCCATTATCCAGATAGTATTCCTGCGGGCCCGCCAAACACACAGGAAGAGGAGGAGGAGAAGGAGGATTGTGTCAGCATGGACTTGGAGGATAACACTCAGTAGCAGTCTTCAAGGGATGGTTTTCAGTCCCCAGAAACCCAAGGAGTTCTACGTGGCTGGGAGGAGGTTGTTATGGATCATGTGATCCTTAGTGACCTAGAGGACTCAGAATCGAATGCTTCTGCAAACTTACGCTGCATGGCCTCCCTGATTCTGCAACACTTGATAAAGGAGCGCGCATGCCCGTTGTGAGCCTCGCGCATGCTCAGAAACGCGTAGTGGATCCCTGTCAACTTGAACTGCCAGAGTGACGTCTACACCCACGTGTGCTTGCTGGAACGTGGAAGTGTCTATCCAGCCTTACCGCACTACAGCCGGCGTCTCTGTGCGGAGGTCCACGGCCATCCACCCGGCGTACATCTTAGCCTTCCACACATGGGAGTTTTGACGATACTTGGATCCAGTTCTCTTTGGAAGCTGTAACCTACAAACCCCGATGTAAGTGCTTATATGTGCTTTTTATATATTAATAAACACTTATACTTAAGAGGCGCTTTCTCTTTGTTTCTTATGACCATTATGGAGAGCTGACTTCACTCAACAGGAAGCTGCCCTGAGTTTGTGTCCATAGAGACCCCCCTGGCTTCTATATCCATCCTTATCACAGATGATCCTTAATCAATAGACTTTTATCTCTTCAATATAAAGCATTGGACTATTTTTTATTCTTTATATTTTTTTATATCAATGGACTTGAGCGCTGCTACATTATACATTTCCCTGATTCTGCAAAGCCTGCGAAAGGACCCTAGGATTTGTGGTATCAAGGATAGGGATCATTACTGGCTGGCAACCCTTCTTGATCCACGTTACAAGGGTAAGGTTGCAGAACTCATCCTGCCTTCGCAGAGGGAGCAGAGGATGAAAAATCTTCAGGAGGCCTTGAAGAAAGGTTTTTGCAATGCATTTCCAGACCCTGGGAGACTACAATTTCCTGGTGCTGGACAACGTGTTGCTGAGGGTTCATTCAATCAGAGGAAGAGCGGAAAAGGTGACCAGCTGACCGATGCCTTTAGACAATTTTTCAGTCCTCAGCACCAAGGTCTGATCGGTTCAAGCAATGGTCGCCAGTGTCTGCATTGCATGGTGCAGGAATATCTAGGGGCAAGAGCAGACTTGGAGACCTTTACAACAGACCATTCACTGGGTTACTGGGTCTTGAGGATGGACCACTGGCCAGAACTTGCTCAATATGCAATTGAGCTACTGGCCTGTCCTGCATCCAGCGTTCTTTCTAAGCGCACATTCAGTGCTGCTGGAGGGTTTGTAGCGGATCATAGAGTGCGCCTGTCCACAGACACCGTTGATGGGCTCACATTCATAAAAATGAATCATTCTTGGATCACCAGCTATAAAGCACCTGATGCTGATTTAAATAATAGATTTTTCTATGGATGTGGAATCCCTTGAAGACTGCCTATGCTGAGTGACTATCCTATTCCTCCTCAATCTTGATGATGCTAGCTTCCAACAATATTTTTGGTTTAGGGCACCACCACCACCACCCAAGGCCCAATTTTTCTGCCCCTGTTTAACAGGGGCATGTAATTAACATTTTTTATATGATATTTCACAGCAGGGCATGTTCCTGCGCCCAACAAGAGTATCTGTGAGGGGTAACAGTTTTGTGGCACCACCACCACCCAAGGCCCAATTTTTCTGCCCCTGTTTAACAGGGGCATGTAATTAAAAATTTTGATATGATATTTCACAGCAGGGCCCATTCCTGCGCCCACCAAGAGTAACTGTGAGGGCTTATAGTGTTGTGACACCACCACCACCACCCAAGGCCCAATTTTTCTCCCCCTGTTTAACAGGGGCAAGTAATTACAATTCTTGATCTAAATTTTCACAGCAGGACCCGCTGTTACGCCCACCAAGAGTAACTGTGAGGGCTTACAGTGTTTTGGCACCACCACCACCACCACCAAAGGCCCAATTTTTCTGCCCCTGTTTAACAGGGGCATGTAATTACAGTACAATTTTTGATATAGTATTTCACAGCAGGGCCCTTTCCTGTGCTCACCAAGAGTAACTGTGAGGGCTTACAGTGTTCTGGTAACGCTAACACCTAAGGCCCAATTTTCTGCAGGGTATATAGGGCAGGCCATATAGCATATATACTTCTGTTCAGAGTATATAGTGCCTGGGGGGCCCCCCCACAACATTTTTTTTTAAAATTTGGGTGCGGGGTTCCCCTTAATATCCATAGAAGACCCAAAGAGCCTAGTAATAAGCTGGGAGGGGGGACCCATGCCGTTTTTCTCAATGATTTTTCATCTATATTGCTGGGACCCGACAATACATTACAGCCGCAAGCTGGGACCCGACAATAAATTACAGCCGCAAGCAGTTTTAAATTACTTTTTTTCCTTTAGAAATTTCATTTTGCTGTGGTACTGTTCTAAACACAGGAAAATTGCGCCAATTTACAGGCATACTATAGACACCCCCCAGGCACGATATTTAAAGGAATATTTCATTTTTATTGTTTCACTTTAAGCATTCTTAAAATCACTGCTCCCGAAAAAATTGCCATTTTTAAAACTTTTTTTTACATTGATACATTTTCCCTGGGGCAAGACCCGGGTCCCCAAACACTTTTTATGGCAATAACTTGCATATAAGCCTTTAATATGATACGACCCACATTAGCATGATGGTATATTACCAATATCTGTGACCAAAGATGGGAAAAATAGATCCTGTAGAGTGCAGGTGAGATGTGACCCCCCTCTCTCTTGGACACAGCTGGCTCCCATGTGGGGTGTTGGAGGAGAGGAGGGGTACCTGCTGCGTAGACATCTCGACATGAGACTACTGATGTTGATGCGAAATATAAATGTAAGAATATACATACTCCTACCTCATGTGTATTCTACATGACAACATTTACTGATTGCATTGTACTTACATAAAAACATATTGCAAAAAAAAAAAAAATTTAGCATTTTTGATTGTTCACGTTCGTGTCCCATAGACTTTAATGATGTTCCCGTGTTCAAATGAACATTTTGCATGTTTGCATGTTCTGCTGCGAACCGAACCGGGGGGTGTTCGGCTCATCCCTACTAGGAACGGAATCACTGCCCCTTCAAAGAAGTTTAGGGCTCAGTTGGGATCTGAAAACCGACAGCTTTACATTTAGAGTATCCAGAGAAGAGAAGCCGTTCATGAGAAGAGGTGTCTTGTCCACGGTCAACAGCCTTTATGGCTCCCTAGAGTTCATAGACCCCATCACCATGCAAGGCAAGGCTCTTATGAGAGAAATTGCTATTGAATGTGAACAAAGTGAATGGGGCACGCCTCTACCTAAGGAGAAAGAAATGCAGTGGAAGTTGTGGAGTTACTCATCGATAGAGCTTGAACAACTCATCATCCAAAGGTCATATGTCCCTGTTTCTTTGTCTGCCACAAAGCAAAGAGAATTGCGCATATTCTCAGATGCATCTACTATGGCTATAGCAGCTGTAGCCTACCTTAGAGTAGTGGACTTTGAAGGACAAAGTTATGTTGAGTTTATCATGGGAAAGTCCAAACTAGCTCCATGTCCAGCTCACACTGTTCCATGCTTAGAGCTTTGTGCTGCTGTCTTAGCAATGGAGATGGCAGACTTGATTGTTGCTGAACTGGACTTTGAGATCCATACAGTGAAGTTTTACACAGACAGCAAGATTGTGTTAGGATATATTCACAATGCTTCAAAAAGATTCTATATGTACGTGTCAAACAGAGTGACACACATCCGAAAGTCCACACGCCCAGAACAGTGGCACCACTTCAGTACAGATATAAATCCAGCCGATTATGGGACTAGACCTGTACTAGCGGCTGTCCTTAAGCACACTAACTGGTTCTCAGCTCCATCTTTTTTGACTACATCAGAAACCAAAGAGACCACTCAGTTAGAGACCTTTGAACTTGTAGAACCAGATAATGACAAAGAAGTATGGGCACAAAGTACAGCGTTCAGAAATGCCAGTAGTCTTGACACCTGCAATGATTTTGACCCAGAACATTGAAACAGTGACAGCTCCCACGGGAGACTTTGGTCTCAAAGACCTATACACCAAGCAATGGAAGTAAGTTCAGAGTCTTGCAAACATCGCCTGGAAAAGATGGAAACAAGAGTACCTGGTGATGCTCCAGTCATGCAAAAAATGGCAAGCCTAACCTGCAAGTCGGAGATGTCATTCTACTAAAAGACATTCAGGTTCACAGAAATGAATGGCCAGTTGCACTCATTATTGAGACTGTACCTAGTAATGATAGCAAGGTTATGTAGCACACTCTAGTAGTGTGCTAGAAAGGATAGGCAAATTCAACCAGGCCTGGCTTGTTGCTTGGCCTGTTTGTTTTCATTCTGGGTTGGGAGTGGCTCAGAGTAGTGCTGGGTGACTCACAGGTGACATCACTAGGACCTCCTACTTCTTTCCAGAAGGTTCTAGTGCTTTGTGGAAAGAGAGGCTGGAGGGGAGGTGGAGTCACCTGGGGTGTTCTGGGGAGCTCTGACCAATCCCCAACTTGGATTGGCAAGGGGGCATGTCTCCTCAAATACCCAGGATCAGCCGAGCAAGGGAGGAGTTGTTGGGAGGAAGAGCTGGAGTGACAGCGTGCTGAGGCTGTCGGGGCCTCTGAGGGAGCTCTCCAGTCTCTGGGGGGGTGACCTTGGGCTTTGGCTGGGTGCAATCAGGACTACTTTCTGGAACACGTGAAAAGGTCCTGGACCGGAGGCACAAGAGAGAGCAAGGAGAGAACAGCGGGAGAGTGCACTGCTGAGAGACTCCAGGGGTCGCATCCAGGAGGGCTGGTGAGTGAAACACAGTCAGGAGGACTGGGGAGGCATGCCGGAGAGGAGTAGGAGTTTGCAGTCAAAGATGAGTGCAGAATCAGAGGAGTGGACTGTGGAAGGGGCAGTGGAAAGAGGCAGCCAGGAGGGCTGGCAGGGCCTGAAGAGGGCTAATTGGGATCAGTAACTGCATGTAGGACAGTTAGCACAAGGACTTTATGCTATTTTCTCTGCTTCACTATAAGGGCCCGAGGTCTCTGCCTGCAAAAGGCATTTGCTTAGGCCCGGCTGAGCCAGTGTCAGGCCTACCCATACAACCGTGATAGCTGATCCTGGGAATTAAGTGATGCTGGAGGTGACAGAAAGTAACAGTCTGCAGCAAGTGATGTGCTGGAGGAGTGAGGAGAGGTAACTTCAAGCAAGACTGTGCAGGAGGAAGTTGAAGGAGTATGTACAAGTAGTGTACATAGTTGTCCCAAAACCAAATTACTGAGTATTCATGCTGGGCATCTCATATCTCCTATCCCCATCAAAGTTATTCCCCTAAATAAATTACAAAAAAACAAAGTTCACTGACTGCTTTATGTCTCAGAGTGCCTGAGGGTGAATGCAGGGCTGGGCAGGGTGAAAGACAAACCACAAAACTTAGCAGCCCCTACGGGGGTATTGCTACAGTTAGAAAGGTCCAAGTTAAAGTCATGAGACAGGGCACCCCTAAGGTGTACCTTAGATCTATCTCTGAAGTTGTTTTACTTCTTAAAAAAGAAACATAGTGGTATAATGTTTATTATGCCAGGTGGGGAGTGTTCTGATCACCATACAGCATATATTCATTATCTTACTCTTGCTTTAAACTGGCATCCATTGCTGGCAGGAACTGTAGTATATTACGCCCACTTCCTCTCCAGCAGACCTATTGCTTAATACCTCCTGCAGTGAAGAAGCATGAAGAGAATAGCTGCACTACTTCTTAATACTGACCTTGGAAACATAAGTCTTTTTAAAAACAAAAAAAAGATTACAACTGTTAACCCTTCAGCCTCAGTCTTGACATGTGAAGGACCTAATCCACAGTCACTTAAACCACCCGTTAAACATAAAATCTAACCCCTCCAAACCCCCCCACAAATGACATGACAAGATTTTGGAGTAAATGGCCTTGACGGCCTTTTTATTAACAATTACCATAAAATTAAAAAAATAAAATTTTAAATAACTCTTAGCCAACTTTTTATGTACTTTTTGGGGTCTTCGAGGGGAACACACACCACTGGTCACTGCAACAAACTTCTTTTAACTTTAGGCCTAAAGTCGCAAGCCCCCGACTCAGAGACGGTACTCAACCTTCGCAGTGACCTACCTTTTACCCCTTCCTGGTTAACCCCTCGTAACCGGAAGGTACCTGAGAACCCCATACCACAGATGGGTACCAACCATGTTATATACAGGTAACATCCATCTTCTCCTCCTCCAAAGACCCAACCACTGCCACAGCACGAAACAGGGTAAAACCTTACCCTTGTGTGCACCTCCACACCCTCAGTGCTCGCTGTATGCCTTCCTGCAAACCTAGAGCCCAAAGATCAGTTCCCACTTCATTAAGGTGCACCCCATCGCTCCTAACATACCTCCTTGTATCCACCTCCAACTCTCTATGACGTATGGCTACACTCCCGTTCCTGATCACAAACCTGCTCACTTCCTTGTTTACTTTCACTCGGGCCCTATCAACCTTTTTAGCTGACCAAGCCCACCGCCAAGACGTCCTGCCCACCATATCTGACCAAACGATGACCATCCCTGGGGAAAGCCGCACTTAAACGTAAAAAATCACATTTTACGTCCCGTATAAGATCCCGCATAGACCTGGCTCCCATGTCTTTCCCCCCCCCACATAGAGCACCAAAACTTCTGGTTCTCTGTCCAAACAGGGGAACCTGTGTAGTTCCGAACGCAACCTGTTCCAAAGCATACCCGGTACCCCGATCCATCTGACCTGAGCTTCTTGTCTGGGGATGCCCAACTGCCTACCGTTCGGCCGAACATCAGCTCGTCTGGCCCCCCAGTAAACGTATGAGTGACCCAGGATCCAAACTAGGCCAACCTCTCCATCTGTGAACAAGAAAGTGACAACACAAAACAGTAAGCTCCCCCATAAATAAAACACTAAAATAAAAGCCAGAAAAACCCTAATTCTGTAACAAATGTGGGCGAATATAAAGCTTAAATCTGTCCGAGTCCCACCTACCAATACGCTTAACTGCTTTATAACTAAGACCAGCCCTGGAAGCTTCTGTGGCCGCCCCTATTCAAAAAGAATGGGAGGAGTAACTTTTTGGAACATAGCCGGCCGCTGTCAAACATTTTCGAAATACGGCTATGAATTGGAACCTTGACAAGGACCACCCATCGCTATGTATCAGAAATGAGCCTGTGAACCCAGGACGCATGTCCCGGAAAGCTTCCACCGCTCTTACCGGACAAATTTGTGATTCCATAATCCGGAACACTTCAAGTCGCATGCCCTTACCAGTCTGATCAGTTTTTGACCGTCTTACCCACATTCTGACTGAATCCTGCAAATAACCCACATCCCCCACCAGCAGCCCCCCTTGAGACCGTTTTGAAGGGCTGACTAGCTCGCTTATCCGTAACACCTCAAAGAAACCCAGTGCAAAGGCCGCGCGAAATAGCTTACATTTATACTCTGAGCTGCAAACGTTACTCAGATGTGAAAATAAGACATGTAGCATGTCAAAGGAAACTGGTCGCCGCCCATCGCTCTTCTTATGTGCTCTCCTGTACACCTTTACTGCTTGTTTCACCCAGAAATCCTTAGTGTAGTCCCGTTGCACTTGGAATTTGAAAAGAAAGGCCAAACCTGCCAACTTCCGATCAATGGCAGCTACTGAGATACCCCTCTCTAATCCCATATTAATAAAATACAGAACTGCGTGGGCTACCTCTCGAACCTCAGGGGCGATCTCAAGCCTGTGCAAGCATGCTAACTATTCTTGCCATACCTTGGAGTAGGCATCCCAAGTAGCCGTACTCACAGAGCGTTGAATCCACCATGCTGCGTTCCCAAGGCAATGTTCCACATCCAGTCGGGACAGGTGACCCCATGCTGCTCTGCATCTGGTGCCAACTCCCAGAACCTGTAACACTGAACACAAGACAAAGCGTCAGCCATGGTGTTATCGAACCCTGGTAAGTGCACAGCGTAAATGAAAGCATTCAATTACAAACAGCGCAGTACCAAATGTCGCAGCAACCTGACCACCGGCATGGACGTCGCCGACAAGCGGTTAACCACCTGGACGACCCCAAGGTTGTCACAATTGAGACGCACTTTCAAGTTACGGAAGGATTCCCCCCATAATTCCATTGCTACTACAATCGGAAACAGTTCCAGGAGGACTAGGTTCTTTAAGAACCCAGCCTCACCCCATGCTGGGGGCCAACAGGCAATGCTCCATTGTCCCCAAAGAAGGCCCCATAGCCGTGGAGCCTGCAGCATCCATGAACAACTCCAAATCGCAATTGCTGATGGGACCCGACATCCATAGAGCGCGCCCGTTGAACGACTCCAGGAAGTCCTGCCACATCCGCAAGTCCTCTCTGTGCTCACTGTTGAGACTCACGAAGTGCATCAGTGCCTTGACTCCAGCAGTTGCTGCCGACAGCAAAAAACCCTACCCATGGGAATTATTTGGCAAGCAAAATTTAGCTTCCCCAACAAAGATTGTAACTGACGCAACTGTAACTTGCACCTTCCGATGGTCCCACGCACTTCTGCCTTGAGATTTTCCAGCTTGTCCGTCGGCATTCCATCCCAATCGAATCCACTTCAATTCCCAGGAAAACCATGGTTGACGTGGGGCCCTCTTTTTTCCAGAGCTAACGGGACCCTGAAACGTTCCACTATATGTTGCAACGTCCCCAACAGGATGACGCAATTGTTGGAACCCGGTGGGCCAACACATAAGAAGTCATCCAGATAGTGAATGACCGAGTTGATCCCGGAGACGTCCCGTACTACGCATTGCAAAAAGGAACTGAACATTTCGAAGAAAGCACATGAGATGGAACATCCCATCGGGAGATAACGATCCACATAGTATGCCCCATTCCATGTACAGCCCAGCAGACGGAAACTGTCTGGATGAACCGGCAAAAGCCGGAAAGCTGATTCAATATCTGCTTTCGCCATCATAACGACGAACCCATGATATTGCTGCATCAAAAGAAGTATATTTTACTGCACACTCCTCCGGAGCAATCGAATCATTGACCGACCTTCCCTTTGGAAAAGAAAGGTGGTGAATCAATCTGAACTTGTTTGGCTCTTTTTTGGGAACTACTCCCAATGGAGAGACCACCAGGTCTGGAAACGGAACCCTATTAAAAGGGCCAGACACTTTCCCCAGATTTACCTCTTTACCAAGTTTTTCCGAAACCACTGCCTGATGCAGCAGGGCCAAACGTAAATTCTTTGCTATGGGTGGGACGGTTGCCAAGGAGCACGGTATTTTGAAACCGCTAGAGAAACCCGATTCTAATAACAGATGCTTTCCAGTCGGGGTACCTACTGAGGAAAGGAAACATCCTTTCCACCTGCATCGGTGTCGTCCCTCTTACCCGCAGGCTCTCCAACCCGCCCTTTCCCTCTTCTGAAGCACTTTGACCGTGCGTGGGATCCCCCGCAGCCAGAACACGTGTGTTTGAAGCGACAGTTTGCCCTAAACTTACACGTGCCCTCGTTGAATTGCCAACAGAAGCCCCATCTTTTGTCGGTCAGTTGTTCTGAGGCTGCGGTACCTCCGACCCCTGCCTGAAAAAAATGATTAGGTGCCCGCGCCGCAGTCATAAGCTTCATCCATAGGCTAATATCCTTGTGGTCCCAGCACAGTGACGGTCGGACAGCCATCCGTTGTTGAAACTGTTCGTCGTACCGTAGCCATGCCACTCTGCCATACATCCGGTGTGCCTCACTAATGGCTTCTAGATATATGAACAAAGCCGAGCAGTGTTCTGGGGTCTTTTCCCCCACTACACTTGCCAAGATGGCGAATGCCTGTAACCAGTTTGAAAAAGTACAAGAAATCAGCCGATATCTGCGTTTTTCCTCGTCCTCCTTCTTGCTTTCTTCTGGCTTTAATCTGTCCAGATTGAATTTCTTTAGCTGCAATAATGTGAAGATCTCCGCATATTCCCCTTTCGAAATTTTTTCTTTTACCTCCGTTTTAAGATGGGCACCCAGGGGGCCCTCAAAACTGACATAAAATTAGCTTTTTGCGGAGTCCGCCAGCCTGACTGAATCTGCTTTTTTCTTCCCTGCCTTTCCCCGGCTGTCCGGAGCCGAAACGCTGGCTGTTATGTCGAGGAATAGACTACCGCCGTCCCTATTCCCGCTGCCATCACGGGCGAATTGCCTGTAACCCAGGTAGCGACTGCTGACAGTGGTGTGGCCATCGCAGCACGATCCTTACATTATGGCGGGGCCCACACCTGCGCCGGTGACGAACTGTCCCCTATGCTCAGCTCAAATCGCTGTACCAAATCCCACAAACCAGACAATAAATCCTGCAGGCCTGCCCTGCCCGCAATGTGTCCTGCGCCCCTAGGCTGTTCTGTGTGGGGCCTATCACCACCTGCCCCTGATGAACTACCCTCCCCTGGGGACCCCCACTTTCTACCCTGATCTAACAAATTTTTTAATAAAGAAGAGACAGATAAGGAAGAAAAGCACTCACCGGGCTGCCCAGGACTGGGCCCACCAGCCACCACTCCGAAATCCACCGCTGACGGATGTCCCTGGTCCTCGTCCCTTTCCAACCCGAACAGTTCACCCTCCAATCTGTCGCTGTTCTCCTCCGGCCGAACAAACACTGGCTGCACCCCAGAGGGTCCTGCTCTGGTTGCCAGGGGTCTACGTTGCTGTTCCTGTCCTGCTCTCCGTCCTGTCACACCAGACCCGCTTGCTGCCTGCATTGATGGACTCCTGTTCCTTCTCCTGGTCTGGGCATCCATTGCTCGTCCTCTGCCCTTGCTCACCACTGTCACAGCGCTCCTCACGGTCCTCCCGTTGGTCAACGTGAGACTACCGGCCACCCCGACAGCCTGGCCAGCATCCCAAGGCATGGCTCTCCCTCTCTGGGCTGACTGGCTGCTCTGACCTTCTCCCACAGCCCTGGCCGCCTGTTCCTGGCATCTGCGATGACCAGGGGGGGCAGAGCCATGTGCTGGGCTCCCCCATCCCTGTGCTCCTGTCTCTGCACTGTGTCCTTCTTAGGTCACCATTCCCGGATCCCTAGGGCTGCTGGTCACTGGGGGGTGGAGGTTCACTCTCTCTCCTTAACTGCTGTTGTTGCCTCTCACCACCAGGAGAGGTGTCAGGGCTGAAGCGCTCCGGCGGCTGTGACCGCCGAGCACATTGTGTCACTGGTCCCCCCCGTCCACCGCCGCTCTCTCTTCATTTATAATGGTCACTACCTATGCCTGCAGCCAGTCTGTCCCTTGTGCCACTGCTGCCGCTCGTAGCTGTAACATTAATGCATCCATCGCCGCCATTACCAGTATGCAGAGAGTGGGGACAGAGAGTGTGAGAGCATGTAGAATCGTCTCCTCCGCCGCTCACTAGTGACATCACTTCCCTTCCTCCTAGCTTACTGACCCGAGCGCCTCCCCTGCTCCGGTCACTCCCCCTTTCTTAAAGGGGACAAATTTTTCTCTTACCAATGCATGACTGTGCTGTCCCCACCTGTCATGCTGTCCCTTCGCTAATCCTTTCCTCTCCTTCTACTCCGGGACTCTTTATTGGGAAGTTGTTAGCTGTCTGCCAAGCCCTGTACTTCAAACACATTGTGAGGGCAGAACAAGGGGACTAGAATAAAATATTATTCTGAACCAATGAAATGAATTAATGCCCAAGTACTTGACATGCCTAAAATTTGCCTAAAAGCTTCTTAATGTGCATGCGTTTACAAGGGTTAAGCTTTTTTTCTGCCAAAACGCTGCTGCCAGGAGGAAATGCTTCTAGGCGAGATGGCCAAATGTCCAGTGTGCATAAGGCATTACAGTGCAATTTAGCTCAGCTTAGAAAGCTCTGAAAAACATACATTTCTACTTGGTGGGTACCCATCATGGAGAAGCCTTCTAGTGCTGTGTAATATGCAGGGTTCCAAAACAACATACTCAAAGCTGTGCTAAGAACAAAGCCATGCTGAGAACTTTTAGACTTGCATGTGTAATCCAATAAATTTAAAACTTTAACCACCTGCCGACCATTCGCCACAGTTGTACTGCGGCAGAATGGCATGGCTGGGCGAAACGACGTTATGTAACATCGCTTCGCCCTGTGGTCACTAGGGGGCGCGTGCGTGCCCCCCTGCTCGCCCAGGGAGCCAATGAGAGTGCCCGGCGGTCGCGATCACCGCCGGGCTCCCGCGATTGCCCGGGGCACATGGAGAACCGGGATCTGTGTGCGCAAACACAGTTTTCGGTTCTCTGAGGGGAGAAATGACAGATCGTCTGTTCATACAGAGTATGAACAGCGATCTATCTCTTTCCCTACACAGTCCCCTCCCCCCTTCAGTTAGAGCGCACAATAAGGAACACATTAACCCCTTGATTGCCCCCTAATGGTTAACCCCTTCACTGCCAGTGACATTTTTACAGTAATCAATGCATTTTTATAGCACTGATCGCTGTAAAAATGCCAATGGTCCCAAAAATGTGTCAAAATTGGTCGACGTGTCTGCCATAATGTCGCGGTCCTGATAAAAGTCGCAGATCGCTGCCATTAATAATAAAAAAAAAATTAACAATAAAAATGCCATAAAACTATGCCCTATTTTGTAGACGCTATAACTTTTGCACAAACCACTCAATATACGCTTATTGAGATTTTTTTTTTACCAAAAATATGTAGAAGAAAACATATCGCCCTAAACTGAGGAAAAAAATAGTTTTTTTTATGTATTTTTGGGGGATATTTATTATAGCAAAAAGTTTTAAAAAATGCGTTTTTTTTCAAAATTGACGCTCTTTTTTTGTTTATAGCGCAAAAAATAAAAACTGCAGAGGTGATCAAATACCACCAAAAGAAAGCTCTATTTGTGGGAAAAAAAGGACATCAATTTTGTTTGGGTGCAACGTCGCACGACCACGCAATTGTCAGTTAGAGCGACGCAGTGCCGAATCACAAAAAGTGCTCTGGTCAGGAAAGGGGTAAAATCTTCCTGGGCTGAAGCGGTTAAACAAGCACAATAGCTCTGGCGACATAGTTCCCACACAGCAAGGCTTCCTTTGATGGGCACCGAGCAATAGCTCAATCCATAGAAATGGAGGGCTCCATTGCTGCTCAACAACTTTTGTGAAGTTGTTACTCCATATGGGGAGTTCAATGCTGGTTCTAATTTAGATCTGTGAAGTCACTGTTTTCTTGTAGTCTATCCAAGTTTTATTGTGTGTTAAGCCCTGATGAAGGAGAAGTGGTGTTTCCCTTGAAACGTGTTGGCTGTTGTTATATTACTTTTTTACCAACAATTAGCCACTTGAGCTCCAGAAGGTTTACCCCCCTTCATGACCAGGCCATTTTGTGCGTTATTGACAATTGTACAGTCGTGCAACACTGTAGCCAAATAAAATGTATGTCCTTTTTTCCCAAATATAGAGCTTTCTTTTGATGGTATTTGATTACCCCTGCGGTTTTTTATTTTGTGCGCTATAAACAAATAAATAAACCAACAATTTTGAAAAAAATATATTTTGTACTTACTGCTATAAAACACATCCAATAAAAAAATTTAAAAAATCAAATTTCTTCATGAATTTAGGCCAATACAGTGTATGTATTCTGCTACTTGTTTTTAGTAAAAAATCCCAATAAGCGTATATTGATTGTTTTGTCCAAAAGTTATAGCATATACAAACTATGGGATATTTGTATGGAATTTTTATTTATTTATCTATTTTTTACTAGTAATGGCGGCGATCAGCGACTTATTGCGGAGGCGGCAAATCAGACATTGCGGTGGACAAATCAGACACTAAGTGACACTTTTGACACTTTTTTGGGGATCAGTGACACTAATAAAGTAAACAGTGCTAAAAATATGCACTGTCACTGTACTAATGAATGACACTGGCAGGGAAGGGGTTGACATCAGGGGCGATCAAAGGGTTAAATGAGTTCCTAGGGAGTGCTTGCTAACTGTGGGGGATGTGCTTGTACTGTGGGAAGGCAAAGATCCTGGTTCCTGCTTAGCAGAAACACAGAATCACTACCTTCCCTTTTCACAGAACAGCGATCTGCCTTGTTTACATCATCAGACCGCCGTTCTGCTTCTCTCAGGAACGATCGGCGGGTCCTGGCGGGCATCGAGTCCACCGGACCTGTTGGCTCCCAATGTGTCCAATCACAACAGGAGTGGGTCGCCAGCAGCATGTGTGCATGCCCAGACCCGGAAGTGCAAAATCACGTACAGGTACGTGATTCTGCAGAGGGGAGCCGCCACATATGTACGATCTTGGACTCTTTCATCTGGTTTTGGTCTGGCACTCCCGTCTGTATTTCTATATTATGCCAGGTTAATACTTTTCTACTAAAAATAGAAAACCATTAAAAAGAAATTGCAACTTATGGATATTTTTTAAAATATTCATGTAGTGTTATCATTTGGGGTTGAGGTAATTTGTGTTTAATGTAAAGTTTTATGTATGTACTTGGATGGATAGATGGATAGTGAAAAAAGATGAATATTGACTTTTTATGTTTCGATACAGAGATGTTTCGATACAGAGAGCTTTTTTTGGGCACATACAGGATGGAATATTATAAACCAAAGTGAAGTTTATACTGCCTACATACATACAGTACAATACCCACTTTGTATTTACTGATAAGAATAGTAAAGACGAAAATGAACACAGTTGACACATAAAAGGGCAACATCTGCTTTACGGTTGGTTAATATTCAGATAAAGCTTTACTCAGCTATTGAGCAATATAATAATGTATTAAATATGTAAAGCCTAATAAGGAACTTCTCTTATTCGGTCCCTTAGTATGTTAGGTCTGCAATTTAAAGTGTTTTATTATATCTGTTTGATAAGTACAAATAATACCCATTGATCTTGAAAGAAATCTTATGACCTGATAACTTCCTGCGCTCTCTGCCTGTGCTGACCTTTATTAGGTACAATGTTTTCACCTATTTCTGAGAATTACAGAACCACATCCCTCTATGTTAGGTATTACAGGAGAAGGGTGAAGATGTGTAGTCTTAACCTGTCTCTGTTTTACCAATACAGTGGGGTACAGGAGTGTTATCATCTTAGGACTGAAAGCATTTTACTGGCAGAATCACCAGGTGAAAATAAATTTAAAGTGGACTTCCACCCTGAAAGACAATGTGAGTGTACCTGAGTTAAGCCCCTTCACTCTACCACAATTGGATATTTTTTTAGGTGCTTTTTTTGTATGGAAGGGCAGCAATTCTTCCTTTCTTGCCTAAGTGAGAATGGTATGCAGAAGGGCACTGCTGGGCTTTGGGATTGGGTAGAGACCTTTGGAAAATCTGCGCTTGTGCGTGAGGACGGCACAGTGAAGCAGGTCCGGGACCTAATTTCCTGTGCATGCACGAGCACAGATTCCTGAAGTCTGGGCAGAGCCCTTTCGCGCAGGTCTATCGAAAATGGAGAGGCTGGTGGAGCGAGCAAAGCCACGATCAAGTTCCTCTTTAAAAAGAGCTTGGAAAAAAATATAGTAGCCACCTCATCTACGTACTGGTAAGCTGAAACCTTTTTGCATGTTTGTTTTTTAATTTAGATAAATTAGAGGGGGCCCTTAGATCCCGCCCCCCCATGTGAATGGGTATGGGGCACCCCTACCTAGCCACCAAAAAAGTGTCAAAAAGTAAAAATCACAATACATAGTTTTTGACAAGTCTTTTATTAAAAAAGAAAAAAAAAAGTCACCTGCGATTTCCACCCTGAAAAACATAAAACAAAAAACCTCCACTCTCGATGGGAGACGTCCCACCGACTGCTGTCTCTTGGCTTTGACAGCTGTTATATAGGCAAGGGTGGGGCCACCCGGTGACGTAACGGATTGACCCCACCCCTTCTAATGTCATGTGCCGTCAGAGGGAGGTGGGGTTATCCGGTTACATCAGCGGGTGGCCCCGCCCTTGCCTATATAAGAGCTGTCACAGCGAAAAGACAGAAGTCAGCGGGACGCCTCCCATGGAGGCTGAGTATTTTCTTCTCCCACCCTGCACAGCCAGGCACACACATTTTCCACACACGCTGGATACAGGATTTAGTTCTTGCAGCTTTGTTTTTTTGTATTTTATTAGGGAACTTGAACTTGGATAGGAAATATGGTATTATGGGATGCCCACTTGATCAGCACAGAAAGATTATTTAGGGACACAACTATATACACACAGTATATACTTTTCTCCTCTTCTACCTCCAGCACAATCTTCCTTGTAGAACTACATCTCCCATGACCAGCTAGCACTGACAAGATGATCTAACCTATATCCAGTTAGATCTGTAGCAGATGCCCTTTGCAGGCAGGGACCACAGGCCCTTTTTGGTGTAGCAGAAAAGAAGTCCCAGTCCTATTCCTGTGGCTACTGCTCCCAGTACCACATCTTCAGGCACTGCCAGCCCCCCTGGCTGCAGCTACCTCTTTCACTAGCCCTCCTGGCTAAACCTCCACAGTCCTCCCAGAATGACTCTGCATCCATCCAAGACTGCTTGCACCCAGTCCCTTCAGGCATGCCTTTTAGTCCTCTGGCTTTCTTCATAACAAACAATGTTACATCTGGTACTGAAACATATCCTATAGTACTGAAGTTCAAGTGGCCAGTTGGCTGCTATGCAGCCTAAAAATAGTCTATTGATTCAGGGCCAGCCTTAGCAGGGAAGCAGAAGCGGTCTCAAAGATATGCAAGAAAAAACAAATGCAGGCGCATCTGAGTCAGACTGTAAAGTGTGTATTGCTAAAAACACATAGTAACTTACATCTAGGTAAATAAGGAAGGGTACATCTGTGGGTAAACGCTATGTGGGGCATCCATCACACTGGTCAGTAGAAGGTATGCTGTCTCAGCCACACTGTGGGCTCTCCCGGCTGGCAGGAAGTTGGTATGATGGTGGAGAGCTGGAGAAAGGCTTGGAACACTTCCTGGATCGCAGTGCTAAAGGGGATGACCTTACAGGCTTGATCGCGACATGTTTCTGGGCTGGCGCACCCTGGTGGTGGGAGGAATGCGAGCTTTCCTCTGGCGCTTTCAGTCAGAGGTATCGTCTGGTACTAAAATGATGGGATCAGTCACTACTGGCCTCCACAACGATAGATAGCTCCAGCATCCTTTTGACTTTGTCACTGATGTCCTTTCTCCTAGCTTTAGGAATTTGGTATGGTTTAAGTTTGACACAGACCCCAAGTTCAGTAACAATATCATGCTGAACCACTGAAGTCATACCAGGTAACCAGGTGTCTGGAATTGTAACTTCAGGGACTTACAGGGACAGATCCCACAGTTAGTTGCACCCTATCCTTCAGGGGTTTAACAGGTTTACATGGTATATCTGCTCAGGCTTTCTTTTACTCTGTTGATATACTTTGTAACTTTACCTCCCCAACTTTTTTTTTCCAACAAAGGGACCCTGCCACTTAGCCAGGAACCTGCTTTCAACAGTGGGAACCAATACCAGAACCTTGTCACCAGGTGAGGAAAACAGAGTTAGGCCCCCTGTTGTATATTCTTTGTTGGGCTTCTTGAGATTGAACTAAGTGTTCTTTTACAATAGGCATGATTTCTGCAACCCTGTTTCCTTGGCTATATCTAGGAATCCCCGAGGGTGTCTTCCATAGAGCAACTTGAATGGTGAGTACCCCGTAGAGGACTGTGGAACCTCCCTGATGGCAAACATCAAGTACAGAAGCAAAAAGTCCCAGTTTTCCCATCCTTGTCAACAACCTTTTTCAACACACTTTTTAACGTTTTATAAGATTTTTCCACTAAGCCATCGGTTTGAGGGTGGTACACAGAAGTTCGCAACTGTGTCACCTTAACCCTTTCCCACCCGGCCTATAGCAGATTGACGTGGAGCAGAAGAACAAGCCAGCGTGCGCCCGTGCGGTGTGTCACTCTGACATACCGCATCTCCGATCGTGTTAAGGAGCCTCTGACAGAGGCTTCTTACCACGTGATCAGCTGTGACCAATCAGAGCTGATCATCGCGTGAACCAGGAAGTGCCGGTAAACGGCATTCCTCGGTTTGCGCTGACAGGGAGAGGCAATCGGTGGCTCTCCCTGTCAGGGGGGGGGGGGTCTGTGCTGATAATCAGCACAGCCCCCATCAGATGTGCCCATCAGCTGCCAATCAGTGCTCAACAGCTGCCAGTCAGTGCCCCACAATAAAGTCTCTCAGTGCCAATCAAAGTGCCAATCAGTGCCCACCACAGTGCCCATCACAGTGCCCAGCAGTAACACCTATCAGTACCTCAGCATCAGTGCTGCCAATCAGTGCCATCTATTAGTGTCCATCAGTGCCATCTGTCAGTGCCAATCGTGCCACCTGTCAGAGCCCATCAGTGCCCACCAGTGTCACCTATCAGTGTCCATCGGTGCCACCTATCAGTGCGATTCAGTGGTGCATATCAGTGCCGCCTATCAGTGCCCATCGATTCTACATATCAGTGCCTCCTCATTAGTGCCCATCAGTGCCACCTTATCAGTGCCAACTCATCAGTGCTGCCTTATCAGTGCCCATCAGTGCCCGTCAGTGAAGGAGAAAACAAAATTTTATGACAGAAACTAAGAAAAACTTTTTTTTTTCAAAAATGTTGGTCTTTTTTAGTTTTTTTTTAGCAAAAAATAAAAACCCCAGAGGTGATCACATACCACCAAAAGAAAGCTCTATTTGTGGTAAGAAAATGATAAAAATGTAGTTTGGGTACAGTGTTGTATGACTGCGCAATTGTCATTCAAAGTGCGACAGCGCTGAAAGCTGAAAATTGTCCTGGGCAGGAAGGGGCGAAAGTGCACTAAAGGGCTTCGAAAGTGGGGCAGGGGTGCTGACATTTGACATACTGGATGGGATTGACAATAGTTCTCAATGTCTTTCTGTACCCCAGGCCAATAAAACCTGTGTAGCACTCTTTCAGTGGTTTTCTCAATACCCAAATGACCTCCCAGAAAGTGTCATGGGCAAGTTGGAGTATTACACTTCTGTATGACTTAGGGACCGCCAACTGTTCAATAATTTCAACATTCTTTTAATATCCACAATACAGTAAATCCTCATTGCTGCTGAAATAAGGAAAACAGAGTCTGTTCTCTGGATCGACAGGTACATCATTAACCATTACCACATTTTCCCAGGCCCTGCAAGAGTAGGGTCTTTTCTCCTCTCAGTAACAAAGTTTTCCTTGTGTACATTAGGATCAGTAAATTCTAATGTAGCATCAGTGTCAGCAGAAGGCTGTCCACTTTCACTGGCTGTGGGGACTTCCTCAGTCTCCTCCAATTCACCTGCCATAACAGAGAAAGGAAAACATGGGGATCCCTGAGAGGAGTCCCCTGAATCCACATTGTCGGTGTTCGCCAAGGGTCAAGACATTCCCACGGTTCCCAAAACTTAGGGAAACCCCTACCAGTTATGGCCTTATGCACTAAGTGGGGTACGAGTCTGACCAGATGAGTACCTAAGTCAGTTTCAAACTTGACAATGGCTATAGGATACTCCCGGGTATCCCCATGTACGCAAATCACAGCAGTTTTCCTAGCATGAAAATTCACTCCTTCACCCATATCAACTTTAACCACAGTAACCAAACTTCCTGAGTCCAGCAAGACTATAATAGGCTTATTATTGACAGTCATTTGGCATATGTGTTTTCCCAGACTTGCCGCTGCAGCGTATGAAACAGCAGCAAACATAAGCTGCCATCTGAAAGATACATCACATTGCATAGCTTCTTCTGTCAATGGACAGTTTGCTGCAACATGTCCCAGTTCCTGACAACGGAAACACTTGACATTGACCCAGTTAGGTTTGCTGACAGACACTGTCTTCCCTTGTTTGGGATGCCAATCTTCAGACCTGGTACCAAAAATCCTCCCCTCTGTCGACTTGCCATGCCTACCTCTCACTTCCCCTGGAACAGTCTTACCAGTTGCCTGGTGGGACTGTGGCTTTGGGTGGAAGGTCTCTGAGGTTGTAGGTGACCAGGCTCTCAGCAGCAAAGTAGCTCTTAATGAGATTATCAGCTGACTTGGGGTGCCCTTGGCTCGCCCAGTTCTGCAGAGGGATAGGCAGACCTCAGGTAATGGTCCATGACCACACGCTCCACTATTTGTGGTCCAGACAGGGACTCCGGTTGCAGCCACTTTCACACCAGTGGATCTGCGAACATGGAGGCCTCTCAACTTGGAAGGACCAGCTGCTTACCTGCTGTGCTTGAACCACCAAGGTAACACCTAGTGGTGCCAGAATTTTCTGCTTGACTTTCTCATAATCTGGTGCATCTGTAGCTTCCAAATCATAATAGGCCTTATGTGATTTTCCAGTTAGTAAGGGGAAGACTAGTCCTGCCCACTGCGTTTTCGGACAGCCTTCCCTCTCAGCAGTACTTCCATAGGTAACTTAGAAAGGCCTCTGGGTCATCATCACCAGTCATTTTGGATAAGCAGCAACCCACATGGGTGTGTGAAGAGCAGCCCAGAACACCCATTGCTTTATCCAGAGACCTCTGTGCAAGCGTTTGCACTACCTCCATCAATATCTTTTGGTTATTTTCCACAGCTCTCACTAACTTTTCAAACAGCATCTGTGTCTCTTCCTGAACAGCCTTGATCTGCTGTTGATTCTGCTGAATCAGCACCTGTATTTGCTCCTGCACTGCACTGACTTGTTGTTAAAGTACAGTGTTTGCTGTTGTGCAACATTTGCTTGCTACTGTGCAGCTTTAGACAACATTAACTGTTTTAGGAAATCCACCATATTCTTTTACTCCTGATACTGGCCCTTTAAGTAATAGCTTCTTGCTAAAACTGCCAGCAGGCCCCCACCATATGTGAGCTGGGGATAGGTAGCAGGTACAAAAACTCACTGCAATGAGCACACTTTCAGGCACAGATACCAGATGAATGTAGTGGAATCGAACAGTGCAGTGTTTATTGGTGCTATTTACAAGTCCATTTACAGGTGCTGCACAGTGTTTCAAAAAATAAACAGGGCAAAATCTTAAAAAACAAAATCCTAGCCCATGTCCCGGCACTAACTTCATAAATCCAAGACCTGATGTCATGTACCAGATAAGACCAGAACTGTGTGGACTGCAACAGAGGAAACCTAGATGTGTATAAGTGAAAAGATTAAATGATTTATTAAGGATAAGTGAATAAATATAACACAACCACCTCCAATATCACTCAGTGCACAACAACCAATACCAAACAGAACCCCACAAATAATAATAACCAATAGCAAACAGAACCCCACAAATAATAATAACCAATAGCAAACAGAACCCCACAAATAATATTAATAACAGAACAAATATATACAAGTAAGTGAAATACCCAGATCATAAACAGAGCCAGGCCAGGGTCGTCAATGGGTGGTCAGCAGCTGGGGAAGGGAAACAAACAGGACAATGAGAAGATGGATGGATCACAGGAGGGACGAGTCAGATACAAGGCTCAGGGTCCAGGGTTCAGGAAACAGACAGGGAACAGGATAAACAGGTTCCAGGAATCAGGTTTCAGGTACAGGAATCAGGTTTTCAGGATCAGGGTAACAGGATGCAGGCTGCAGGTCAGGGCTCAAGGACAATAACAAGGCAAGATGTGTGTGCACGTGCCGGGTATTTATACTGCAGCTGCTAATTAAAGTCAGGTGACGCCTGTCTGCAAAGGGTAATACCTGCTCCATACTGCCAGGATCCCTCCGCTGGTGGATGCCAGTACTGCGGCCCAAACTGCCAGGAGACACCTGCTGGTGGACCTCAGTACTGCACACTAAATGATCGATATTACCAGCGGAGGGGACCTTTCTTGACACCTGACTATCAGGGCTGGGCAAGCTTAAGGCTTGTCAGTCTCCACAAAATATTATGGCTTACACCAACTTTTCAGCTCTCTCAGACAGGACGTGTCTGTTTCCCAGGATTGAGAGCTTTTACTGCATGTCCCAGTAAGTATAAATTGCGCATGGGGAGAGGAGTAAAACCCAAGCTGGTCCAAGGATCAGAGAACAGGACTTTTCCAAGCTCCCTCTGGGACACTCTGCTACAGCTGCCATATTGCTGGGACTGCTGAGACAGCTGCTAGAGACACTATAGCCTTTTAGGAACTGACCATACAGTCATCTAGTAGCCTTATTGCTTTATTGTTTTCTGCAGGAAACTATTCTCATGTGCACCAACAGTACAACTGGGACCCCAATGCTAGCTGGCTGAAGAGTTAGGACTGAAGACTGTCCTTTTACAGTTGCTACACCGAGACCTTTACCTACTGCCTATGATAAGAGGTACCTCTCAGGAGACATTGCACAATAGTCTAGCTATTCTCCTAGAGTGCTTTTATGCACTGTTCATGGCTGACTTTGTTGATTTATGTGTTGATTTCAGTCTTGTGGTACAAAGTTCATTTACCATTTATTGTTCTTCTGTCTTTCTTGTTCTAACTCATAGCCAAGATAAAGGTATTTATATTTGTATTACTTTAAGTGCTTGCGGTGACTTTTATTGAACCAGATGTGCCAGAGGGACTGAATTTGTTCTTGGAATCAAGGTGCAGAACAAAGAGCCCAAATTGCCAAGTGGTCTTTTGGGGGTAACGGTACACACACATACATTGGATGGATTTGTGTCTTTCTTAAACCTAATAAAATGTGTAACAGCAATACAATAAAAATTTGTATCTTTTATTTAAACTAAAATGTGTTCTTTATCTCCAGTCAAACAACTCTGTCTAAGCTGAGAGGTGCATTTTGGAAATAGCATTTGAAAAGCATTTCCTGTCTATTATTTCACTTTTTCCATTTTTGTGTTGTTACCTTGTACTTTTCTGGAAATTCACCAGAAGAATCAGAAGCAGTGGCTAATATATGTGATAAGTGAGAAGTGTATACACACAGTGAAAAACATAAAGACTTCTGAGTTTCAACCAGGGTTTACATGATTACGTCTCCATGGGCCAACATCTCAGTCCAGAAAGTAGCTACTGGCCCTGGATGATGACTGAATTAAAATGGTTCCATCATTTCCGTACTGTGATCTTTGTCGGAGGTTTTAAATAACCATCTACACATTGCTTAGCATGCATAAGATCAGCATGAAATATATATCTCACATCAAATTTGCTTAAATAGCAAAATCTTTTTGAAACCAATCTACAAAGAGTATCAAATGTATATCTATATCTTTGAGAGAGAGATATAGCTAACCATTATAGAGAATATATTAACTCTTTATCAAGACAGCCTCATAAAGAGAGCCTATAAAAATCCTCATCTCACTATGCAATGGAGATGCAATGGAGTTATGATTTTGATAAGTCCAGACACTGTTCATTGCTTTTAGACAATGGGCATACAAGCTGGTAAATAAGCCGGCTGGGAGATCCTGGGTGATGTCAGTGACCATATCTGGTAAAATAGGTCAGGCAGCATCAATACCCAGTTTGTGTACAGCTGTGGGCATGGGAGATGTAATTTGCAGCGAGAGTACATTGGCATCAGGAATATCATGCATGAGTCATCGCGTTTATATTAGTGGGTTGTAGGGTGCTGTTCGTCTTGATTGATGATGGAGCTACATTGCTGTTAAAGGTGCCTCCCATATTCTAATAAATACCACACCCCCTCTACAGACCCCAACATCTACTGGACCAGGGACCCTTGTCCCCATCAAGCCCTTTATACTTATGCAGCCTCACTGAGGTGGGTCTTCTTCTGTGGGGCTACATATGTACATATCTGTGTTTGTGTTAGGACCTGTTCTTTCATTCCCTACCCTCTCCTTCTGATTTATTAAGGACTGCCAGTTAGGCTCTATTGGATTAGAGAGCTTGTCCCCAAGTGGAGAATACAAATGGTATTGCTACTATGAAGCAAAAGGGATTGCATAGTAGATGACTGTAAATATTAATATACCATTTTTCAGTGATCATGACATGTGAAGGACTTAAACCCCAGTCTTCTACGCCACCCCTTAAACATAAACTCTGCTCCCTCCAAATCCTCCCCACAAATGACGTGGCAAGGTGTTGAAGTAAATGGCCTTGATGGCCTTTTATTAACAAAATAGCATAAAATTAAATAAATAACATTTTTAAATAACTTTTAATAACCTTTTCAGTCCTTTTTGGGGTCTTGGAGGGGAACACACACCACTGGTCACTGCAACTTCCTATAAACTTTAGGACTCCAGTCGCAACCCCTGGACTGTGAGACGGTACACAACCTTCGCAGTGACCTACCTTTTTACCCCTTCCTGGTTAACCCCTTGTAACCGGAAGGTACTTGACAAACCCCATACTACAGATGGGTACCAACCATGTTATATCTCCATATAACATACCTATCCTCCTCCTCACAGACCCAAACCACTGCCCAGGCTGTCTTAGTAGTCCCCCTTCTAATTAATCCTATCAGGGAGGGTGAGTGGGAATCTTTCTCCGCTCTCCAAAGACGTCACTTCCCCCCCTTCCTTCCTATTCCCTTCGCAATGTGTGCCTCCCCTGCTGCGGCCACTCCCCCTTTCTTAAAGGGGAAAAAACTTTATTACTAACAGCGTGACTGTGCAGTCCGCACTTGTCATGCTGTCCCTGCGCTGATCCCATTCTCTCCTCTGCTCCGGGACTTTCTTTACAGCAGATATCACTGGCTGTGATATACAGATATATATATATATATATACAGTATCTTACAAAAGTGAGCACACCCGTCACATTTTTTGTAAATATTTTATTATGTCTTTTCACCTGGTGGGCATGTAAAAAATCAGGCAGTTTACGGGCAGGTGGAATTCCCACTGAATTTCAGCCAACCGAGCACTAGCTGTGTATGACCGCCTGAGATGGCTACAGAGTCTTCTGGCCTGCTTTAGCAGATCTTCCAACCCTGGGTACCTATTTAAGAAACGCTGCACCACCAAATTGAGGACATGTGCCAGGAATGACACGTGTCAACTTTCGCTGTCTAAGGGTGGACAGGAGTTTTGTGCCATTATCGCACACCACCATTTCTGGCTCCAGCTGGCATGAACCACCTCTGGGCCTGCCCCTGCAGAGCTGCAAGAATCTCTGCTTTGGTGTGATTCCTGTCTACTAGACACACCAGCTGAAGCACTGCATGGCCCCTTTTAGCCTGACTCATTGAATAGTCCCTTGAACGCTTAGGGGGTACTAGTGGTTTATAGGACAATTCACAAGTGGAGGGCATGGAGGAGGAGGAGGGGGTAGAACTGACAAATCTCACATCATCACCACTAGCTGTATGGAGGCATGGCAGCACAACAAGCTGCAGCACTGAGCCCTGTACTGCATCTTTCTGAGTTGCAAGCAGAGTTACCCAGTGTGCTGTGAACTAATTATATTGTCCCTGACCATGCTTGCTGGACCATGTGTCAGCAGTAACGTGGACTTTGCGGCTGACTGTCTTGCCCAACGATGCCACAACATTGCCTTCCATGTGATTGTACAGAGCTGGAATGGCCTTATGTGAAAAGAAATAGCGACTGGAAACCTGCTATTGTGGTACAGCACATTCCGATAAATTCACGGAAGGGGGCAGAATCCACCAGACAGAAAGGCAGAAGTTATAGAGCCAGCAGCTTTGTCAAGCTTGCATATAGACAATGGGTATGTGGGTAGCAGTGTCTGTATTTTTTTATTTTGCTGCAGTAGATGGGGCAGAGAAATTTGCCGGCTATAGTCTACAGCTGGTGGTGTGCTACTGGCAGATAGGCTGCAAGGACCTAGGACACCCTGCGCTATACCATCATCCCTGTCAGTGGAGGCTGTTGAGAGGTCATGAGGTATAGGGGGGTAGACTGGGGTGAGTAAGGAGGAGGAACAGAAATGCATCCCTTTTGAGTGTCTTTCAGGTGCTCTTGCCAATGGGCTGAGTGGTGGGAGGTTAAATGTCTTGTCAAGCATGTGGTACCCAAATGGCTGTTTTTTTTGCCCTGCTTGATGTGCTTGAGACAAAGTTTGCAACAGTGCGATCGGCTACACATGTGCTAAAAAAGGCCCAAACAGCTGAGCTGTGGGAAGTGGGCTTCCACAATATAATGGAATAGGGTGGCTACTCTCTACTCTTCTATGATGGCTTCCTCCTTGGGGTTGTGCCTCACCCTCATTTCCTCCTCTGCTCTATCAGGCACCCAAGTCATGTCAGTGACCTCAGTATCATCATCTCCTCCATCCTCATTACCACTGGAGACAACTTGGCTATAAGTTGCGGCTGGGGGAACATGACTGCCAATTTGTGTACCAGTGTTTTCTCTTCTCTGTAGGCTCATGTTCCTACCGTCCTTAACCTCAGAACCAACATCTGAATCGAGTAATGGCTGCGCATCTTCCTCCATGCCTGATGCTGGGGCTATGGCAGGAATAGCTGTAGACAAGGAGGTGGATTTAGCCACTCTGGCAGCTGCAGAGAACGGCACACTAGTCTCTGCTTGGGTGACGGAGGATGAGGAGGATGAGAATGGTTTAGTAAGCCAGTCCACCACCTCCTCTGCATGCTGTGGCTGGATAGCACGGGCAACATCACTAAACAGAGGAAATTATGCCCTGCCTGATGATTGACCAAGTCTACCTTTGCCTGTGAACACATACGCTGCTGGCCACCTAACATTACCATGGCAACGTCTGCCTCTCCTTGTTGGCCTCCCAGACATGATGGGGGGGTGCTTATTAACAAAATGTAATAAAAATGTGGAAATGTGTAGGTGGATGCACTTTAATCAATGGAAAGTGGTATTTGGTGCACTTTAACCTGAGTACTCACTACACAGACACACTCCACTGACACACTACAATATACTGCACTAAAACTGCACTGACGCACTGCAATATACTGCGTTAAATGTGCAGTAATGCACAGAAATATATTGCGTTAAACGTGTACTAACGCACTGAAATATACTGTGTTAAACGTGCACTAACGCACAGAAATACACTGTGTTAAATGTACAGTAAAGCACTGAAATATACTGCATTAAACGTGCACTAAGGCACTGAAATATACTGCCTTAAACGGCACATAACGCAATGAAATATACTGCGTTAAATGTGCACTAATGCACTGAAATATACTGCGTTAAATGTGCACTAATGCACTGAAATATACTGCGTTAAACGTGCACTAATGCACTGAAATATACTGTGTTAAACGGCACATAACGCACTGAAATTTACTGCATTAAGCGTGCACTAATGCACAGAAATATACAGCATTAAATGTGCAGCAACGCACTGAAGTATACCGCATTAAACATGCACTACACACTGAAATATACTGCGTTAAACGGCACATAATGCACTGAAATATACTGCATTAAACCCGCAGTAACGCCCTGAAATATGCTGCGTTAAACATGCACTAATGCACAGAAATATACTGTGTTAAATGTGCAGTAATGCACAGAAATATACTGTGTTAAACGTGTACTAACACACTGAAATATACTGCATTAAACAGCGCATAATGCACTGAAATATACTGCATTAAACATGCACTAATGCACAAAAATATACTGCATTAAACGTGCAGTAACACAGAAATATACTGCGTTAAACGTGCACTAACGCTCAGAAATGTACTGCGTTAAACACCACGTAACGCACTGAAATATACTGTGATAAACGTGCAGTAACACACAGAAATATACTACGTTTAACGTGCACTAACGCAATGAAATATATTGAGTTAAACGGCACATAATGCACTGAAATATACTGCACTAAATGTGCACCAACACACAGAAATATACTACGTTAAACATGCACTAACGCACTGAACTATACTGCAGTAAAAACCTGCCCTGACAAAATAAATGGTCACTACTCTGACTGAACCTTCACTAGATTCACACTGAACTGATATTCTACACTGACAATAGAATCAGAATAGCACACTATAGCACACTAAAGCCTCGTACACACAATCAGATTTTCCGCAGACAAAACCTCTGACTTTTGTCCGAAGGTGTGTGCCTGGATTTTGTCTTGCATACAAACGGCAAGGAATTGTCGGCCAACAAACACGAACGTACTGACGTACTATGTGTTTTTTTAGCTCTTTAACGCCACCCTTTCTGCTCCTTCTGCTAATTTCATGTTCGTAGAAGTTTGGTGAGTGTTGATTCGCGCTTTTCATTTTGCGATTTTCATTTTGCGCTTTTCATTTTGCGCTTTTCATTTCACGCTTTTCATTTTGTGCTTTTCAGTACCTTTCTGAAACGGCCATTCGTTAACCAGACATGTTGCAGAATCGGAGGAGATAATGTTACATAGTTACATAGTTACATAGTAGGTGAGGTTGAAAAAAGACACAAGTCCATCAAGTCCAACCTATGTGTGTGATTATGTGTCAGTATTACATTACATATCCCTGTATATTGCGGTCATTCAGGTGATTATCTAATAGTTTCTTGAAGCTAACAATGCTCCCCGCTGAGACCACCGCCTGTGGAAGGGAATTCCACATCCTTGCCGCTCTTACAGTAAAGAACCCTCTACGTAGTTTAAGGTTAAACCTCTTTTCTTCTAATTGTAATGAGTGGCCACGAGTCTTATTAAACTCTCTTCTGCGAAAAAGTTTTATCCCTATTGTGGGGTCACCAGTACAGTATTTGTAAATTGAAATCATATCCCCTCTCAAGCGTCTCTTCTCCAGAGAGAATGAGTTCAGTGCTCGCAACCTTTCCTCATAACTAAGATCCTCCAGATCCTTTATTAGCTTTGTTGCCCTTCTTTGTACTCGCTCCATTTCCAGTACGTCCCTCCTGAGGACTGGTGCCCAGAACTGGACAGCATACTCCAGGTGCGGCCGGACCAGAGTCTTGTAGAGCGGGAGAATTATCGTTTTATCTCTGCAGTTGATCCCCCTTTTAATGCATGCCAATATTCTGTTTGCTTTATTAGCAGCAGCTTGGCATTGCATGCCATTGCTGAGCCTATCATCCACTAGGACTCCCAGGTCCTTTTCCATCCTAGATTCCCCCAGAGGTTCTCCCCCCAGTGTATAGATTGCATTCATATTTTTGCCACCCAAATGCATTATTTTACATTTTTCTACATTGAACCTCATTTGCCATGTAGTCGCCCACCCCATTAATTTGTTCAGGTCTTTTTGCAAGATTTCCACATCCTGCGGAGAAGTTATTGCCCTGCTTAGCTTAGTATCGTCTGCAAATACAGAGATTGAACTGTTTAGCCCATCCTCCAGGTCGTTTATGAACAAATTAAATAGGATTGGTCCCAGCACAGAACCCTGGGGAACCCCACTACCCACCCCTGACCATTCTGAGTACTCCCCATTTATCACCACCCTCTGAACTCGCCCTTGTAGCCAGTTTTCAATCCATGTACTCACCCTATGGTCCATGCCAACGCACCTTATTTTGTACAGTAAACGTTTATGGGGAACTGTGTCAAATGCTTTCGCAAAATCCAGATACACCACGTCTACGGGCCTTCCTTTATCTAGATGGCAACTCACCTCCTCATAGAAGGTTAATAGATTGGTTTGGCAAGAACGATTCTTCATGAATCCATGCTGATTACTGCTAATGATATCATTCTTATTACTAAAATCTTGTATATAGTCCCTTATCATCCCCTCCAAGAGTTTACATACTATTGATGTTAGGCTAACTGGTCTGTAATTCCCAGGGATGTTTTTTGGGCCCTTTTTAAATATTGGTGCTACATTGGCTTTTCTCCAATCAGCTGGTACCATTCCAGTCAATAGACTGTCTGTAAAAATTAGGAACAACGGTCTGGCAATCACCTGACTGAGTTCCCTAAGTACCCTCGGATGCAAGCCATCTGGTCCCGGTGATTTATTAATGTTAAGTTTCTCAAGTATAATTTTAATTCCGTCCTCTGTTAACCATGTAGGTGCTTCCTGTGTTGTGTCATGAGGATAAACACTGCAGTTTTGGTTACTGAAGCCCCCCGATTCACTCGTGAAGACTGAGGAGAAGAATAAATTCAATACCTTTGCCATCTCCCCATCCTTTGTAACCAGATGTCCTTCCTCATTCTTTATGGGGCCAATATGGTCTGTCCTCCCTTTTTTACTGTTTACATACTTAAAGAATTTTTTGGGATTTTTTTTGCTCTCCTCCGCTATGTGTCTTTCATGTTCTATCTTAGCCATCCTAATTGCACCCTTACATTTCTTATTGCATTCTTTATAAATTCTGAATGCTGAGGATGATCCCTCAACCTCGTATTTTTTGAAGGCCTTCTCCTTTGCTTTTATATCTTTTATATGCATTTTTACATTGGAGTTAAGCCATCCAGGATGTTTGTTCGCTCTTTTAAATTTATTACCCAGTGGGATACATTGGCTAATGCCCTTATTTAATATGCCCTTAAAGCAAACCCATCTCTCCTCCGTATTCTTTGTTCCTAATAATTTATCCCAATTTATGCCTTTTAGCAAGGTTTGTAGTTTAGGGAAGTTGGCTCTTTTGAAATTCAGTGTCTTTGTGTTCCCTTCATGTTTCCTATTTGTGTGATTTATACTGAAACTAATTGACCTGTGATCGCTGTTACCTAAATTGCCCCGTATTTCCACATCTGTTATCAGGTCTGTATTGTTGGTAATCAGTAGATCTAGTAATGTTTTATTTCTCGTTGGTGCGTCTACCATCTGACCCATAAAATTGTCCTGCAGGACACTAAGGAACTGGCGAGCCTTAAATGAATGCGCGGTTCCCTCCGTCCAGTCTATGTCTGGATAATTAAAATCCCCCATTATGATAACACTTCCCATCCTTGCTGCTAATCCAATTTGTGATAAGGAGGTTAGGGGGCCTATAGCATACTCCCAGTATTATTTTCCCCTTAGCTTCATCCCTTTGGAGCTCTACCCATAAAGATTCCACCTCCTCCCTAGCCCCCTCAGTGATGTCATCTCTCACATTCACTTGTACATTATTCTTGATATATAGGCATACCCCTCCCCCTTTTTTACCCTCTCTATCCTTGCGGTATAGGGTATACCCTTGAATGTTTGCCAGCCAATCATGAGAGCTGTTGAACCAGGTCTCTGAAATTCCCACAAAATCCAAATCCTCCTTGTACAACAGTATCTCTTGTTCACCCATCTTGTCCGCCATGCTCCTGGCATTGGTGAACATGCCACATAGTTTAGACCGGTCGCATATTGTCCTCGTATTGGGTGTTTCAAGATTGCAACTAGGACTTGCTACTATACTCACCTTGTGTTTTTGTGCTTTGGTTAACCTACCACTAGTGCCCCCAATACTACCCTCTGGAATATCTTCCGCGCTGGCTATCACTGTCTCTGGACCCTCCCCCCCATCGCCTAGTTTAGAAACCCCTCTAACTTTTTGACCATCTTCATTCCCAGCAGATCTGCACCCTCCTCATTTAGGTGCAGTCCGTCCCTTCTATAGTACCGGTTACCGACTGAGAAGTCGGCCCAGTCCTCCAGGAACCCAAACCCCTCCTTACTACACCAGCTCTTCAGCCACTTGTTTACTTCCCTAATCTCCCTCTGCCTTTCTGGTGTGGCTCGATGTACCGGTAGTATTCCTGAGAATACTACCTTGGAGGTCCTTTTCCTCAATTTAGCTCCTAAGTCCCTAAAATCGTTCTTTAGGACACTCCATCTGCCTCTGACTTTGTCATTGGTGCCAACATGCACCATGACAGCCGGGTCTTCCCCAGCCCCTCCCAGTAATCTGTCCACAAGATCCGTGATGTGCCGAACCCGAGCGCCCGGTAGACAACATACTGTTCGGCGCTTCAGGTCTTGGTTAGAGATTGCCCTCTCTGTCCTTATGTGTTTTATATTATTGCCCTTGGAGTTATTGCTTTGACCCCAGTCCAGTCCAGGACCAGGAAGAGGAGGAGTTCTTGGACCAAAAATGAGTTGCTTTATTAATCGTGACCAATTATGTCATATGCCTTTGCTGAGGGAGCTCCAGGAGAATAATCCAGATGATTTTCGGAATTATCTCCAGATGACGGACCCCTGCTTTCACCAACTCTTGGCATTGTTGACCCCCTATATTAAGAAGCAGGACACATGCATGAGGCTTTTATTTTATTTTTTGGTTGAATAATAATGATTTGATTTGGTATTTTTTCTATATTTTTGGATGCATAGAATGCACTTTTTGGTTAAGTTCTATTGGCAGATAGCATGTCTAATTTTATTTGTTTTCTTTTTTTAATGCACAATAAAAAAATGTGTAGAATAATACTTGGCTATGTATTTTACTTCAAATAACAGTTTGGGAGTAGGCAGTTACATTTAAAAAAATACAATGTAAAATTGACAAGAGACACCAACATACTTGTATCTTTGATCTTAAAAATGGTAATGGTGTTGTGGTAACTTGCCCATATAAAAATGAAAAAAAGCATAATAATATTATTCTTGATATCACTAGAAATTAAAAGCCTTTGAAAATTTGTTTGCAATAACTCCATCAGTATCACCAGCAAGGCAGCTTCATTATTATCCCATTACCCACTTGCTTACTGGGCACCTAAACCCCCCTCCTGCCCAGACCAATTTTCAGCTTTTAGCACTGTCACTCTTTGAATGACAATTGCGCGATTATACAACACTGTACCCAAATGGAATTTTTATCATTTTTTCCCCACAAATAGAGCTTTCTTTTTGTGGTATTTGATCACCTCTGGGTTTTTTATTTTTTGTTAAAAATTTTTAAAAAGACAGAATTTCTTTTTAAAAAATACAAAACCATTTTATATTTTGTTAATACATTTTGCAAACAGGTAATTTTTCTCCTTCATTAATGTATGCTGATGAGACTACACTGATGGGCACTGATAGGCTGCAGTGATGGGCACCAATAGGCTGCATTGATGGGCACTGATAAGGCGAGACTGATGGGCACTAATAGGCGGCATTGGTGGGCACTGAGGTGGCATTGGTGGGCACTGATAGGTGGCATTGGTGGTCACTGAGAGGTGGCACTGATGGGTGGCACTGATGGGCGGCACTGAAGGGCATTGATAGGTGGCACTGAAGGGCACTTATAGGTGGCACTAATAGGTGGCAGTTATGGGCACTGATGGGTGTCAGTGATGGGCACTGATGGGTGGCAGTGATAGGCACTGATCGGCACTGGTAGGTGACACTGATAGGCAGCACTGCTAGGTGGCACTGATGAGGCACTGATTGGCACCACTGGTGGGCATTGCTAGGTGGCACCTGTGGGCACTGATAGATGGCACTGATTGCTGGAACTTACGTACTGTGGGCACTGATTTGTGGCACTGTGGGCACTGATTTGTTGTACTGGCAGGAGGTACTGGTGGGCACATAACAGGCCCTTCTCCTTCAGGACAGATGTCCCTTCAAACAGAAGCTGACAGCTGATCATGTAGTTAGGGGCCGGAATTGGCCCCTTACTTGGATCTGTGATCACCCGAGTCTCATTGACTCAGGTGATCACAGTGCGCACCTCGCACGCCATTCAGGGGGCGTGGTGAGCCTGCAAAAGGGGAGGACATCAATAGACGTCCTCCCGGCAAAGCAGATCCGCGCTGTAGCCATCATTCGGCTATAGCGTGGATCTGAAGCAGTTAAAGAAGAAGAGAATGTGCGCTGCATTTCGAGATTTCATAATTTGCCACATCACGAATGTTAATTCTCCATTGCAAACGCTAGTTTACAAAACCGACCGCTTCTGGCTCATCCTTGCTTCCGAGCATGCGTGTTTGTACTTTGGACTTTTGTCCGACGGACTTGTGTACACACGCTCGGAAAATCTGACAACAGACATTTGTCTGCGGAGAATTTTAAACAGACATTTGTCCGCAGAAAATCCGACAACTTAGTCCGATGGAGCATACACACGGTCAAATCTACCGTCAACAGCCTGTCATCGCTAGGGATGAGCCGAACACCCCCTGGTTCGGTTCGCACCAGAACCTGCGAACGAACCGAAAATTTGCACAAACGTTAGAACCCTATTGAAGTCTATGGGACTTGAACATTCGAAATCAAAAGTGCTCATTTTAAAGGCTAATTTGCATGGTATTGTCCTAAAAAGGGTTCGGGGACCCGGGTCCTGCCCCAGGGTACATGTATCAATGCAAAAAAAGTTTTAAAAACGGTCATTTTTTCAGGAGCAGTGATTTTAATGATGCTTAAAGTGAAAAAAAAAGGGGAAATATTCCTTTAAATATCATACCTGGGGGGTGTCTATAGTATGCCTGTAAAGTGGCGCGTGTTTCCCGTGCTTAGAACAGTCCCTGCACAAAATGTAATTTTTAAAGGAATAAAAGTCATTTAAAACTGCTTACGGCTTTAACGTAATGTCCGGTCCCAGTAATATGGATGAAAATCAGTGAGACAAATGGCATGGGTACCCCCCCCAGTCCATTACCAGGCCCTTTGGGTCTTGTATGGATATTAAGGGGAACCCCGCACCCAAATTAAAAAAAGGAAAGGTGTGGGGCCCCAGGCCCTCTGAACAGCAGTATACAGGAGGTGCAAACAAGACAGGGACCGTAGGTTTGTTGTTAAGTAGAATCTGTTTGTAATTTTGAACTGGTATATTTTAAAGTGTAGCTCCAGCCAAAAAATCTATTTTTAAGCTTTTTGGAAAACATAGGGAAGGGTTATCACCCCTGTGACATTTGTTTTGCTGTCTGTGCACATCTTCAGAAGATTTTACCTCACTTTCTGTCCCAATGACAAATGTTTTTTGACAATTTGGGGTTTTTAGTGAAACAAGGATTGGTGATAAAGCATTAGTGGAAAGGAGACACGTTTTTTCCCATATTAACTTTAACAGGAGAGAATTTCCCTTCCTAGGGGTAGATTTCATCTCACTCCCTGTTGTCTCCTTCCGTTTGCAAGTAGGAGTCGTTTGTAAGTTGGATGTTTGAAAGTAGGGGCCTGCCCTATATACTCTACAGAAATTGGGGCCTTAGGTGTTGGTGTTGCCACAAAACTGTAAGCCCTCACAGTTACTCTTGGTGGGCACAGGAATGGGCTCTGCTGTGAAATATTAGATCAAGAATTGTAATTACATGCCCCTGTTGAACTGGGTCAGAAAAATTGGGCCTTTGATGGTGGTGGTGCTGGTGCCACAACACTGTAAGTCCTCACAGTTACTCTTGGTGGGCACAGAAACGGGCCCTGCTGTGAAATATTAGATCAAGAATTGTAATTACATGCACCTGTTGAACAGGGACATAAAAATTGGGCCTTTGGTGGTGGTGGTGGTGGTGTTGCCACAACACTGTAAGTCCTCACAGTTACTCTTGGTGGGAGCTGGAACGGGCCCTGCTGTGAAATATTAGATCAAGAATTGTAATTACATGTCCCTGAAAAATTGGGCCTTAGGCACTGGTGCCACAACACTGCAACCCCTCACAGACACTCTAGTTGGACTGCAGGGATGAGCCCTCCTGTAAAATATTGCATCAAAAATTGTAATTACACGCCCCTGCTAAACAGGGGCTGAAAAACTGGACCTTAGGCACTGGTGCTGGTGCCACAACACTGCAACCCCTCACAGATACTCTAGTTGGAGCACAGGAACAAGCCCTGCTGCAAAGTATTGCATCAAAAATTGAAATTACATGCCCCTGTTAAACAGGGGCTGAAAAACTGGGCCTTAGGCACTGGTGCTGGTGCCACAACACTGCAACCCCTCACAAATACTCTAGTTGGAGCACAGGAACAAGCCCTGCTGCAAAGTATTGCATCAAAAATTGTAATTACACGCCCCTGTTAAACAGGGGCTGAAAAACTGGGCCTTAGGCACTGGTGCTGGTGCCACAACACTGCAACCCCTCACAAATACTCTAGTTGAGTGCAGCAATGAACCCTCCTTGCAAAGTATTGCTTAAAAAATTGTAATTACACGCCCCTGTTAAACAGGGGCTGAAAAATTGGGCCTTAGCCACTGGTGGCGGCGCCCAGAACCAAAAATATTCTTATAAGCTATCAGCATGATCATTGTGGAGGAAGAGGATAGTCACTCAGCATAACAGGATAGTCACTCAGCATCAGCATAGGCAGTCTTGAAGGGATCTGACATTTCAAAAAAAATTATTCGGTTACATCAGCATCAGGTGCTTGGTAGCTGGTGGTGATCCAAGACTGATTCATTTTTATGAAGGTCAGTCGATCGACTAAACCTTACAAAACCTCCAGCAGCACTGAATGTGCGTTCCAAAAGAACGCTGGATGCAGGACAGGCCAGTAGCTCAATTGCATACTGTGCAAGCTCTGGCCAGTGATCCATCCTCAAGACCCAGTAAAACAAAGGATTTTCGGTGGGAAAGGTATTCAAGTCAGATCTTGCCCCTAGGTATTCCTGCACCATGTAAAACAGAAGCTGGCGATGGTTACTGGAACCGATCACACCTTGGGGCTGCGGACTAAAAAATTGTCTTAACGCATCGGTCAGACAGCCACCTTCTCCACCTCTCCTTCTTTGACTGACCGAAGCCTCAGCAACACGTTGTCCAGGAACAGGAGTCTGTAACCTCCCAGTCTCTGAGAACGCGTTGCACAGACCTTTCTGCAAGGCCTCCCGAAGATGTTTCATCCTCTGCTCCCTCTGCGATGGCAAGATAAGGTCCACAACCTTACCCTTGTAACGTGGATCAAGGAGGGTTGCCAGCCAGTATTGATCCCTCTCCTTGATACCACGAATACGAGGATCCTTCCGCAGGCTTTGTAGGATCAGGGAGGCCATGCAGCGTAGGTTTGCTGAGGCATTCGGTCCGGAGTCCTCTGAGTCACTAAGGACGACATGATCCGCAGCCACCTCCTCCCAGCCACGTACATGGGTTTCTTGGGACTGTAAATGATCCCTTAAAGACTGCTGCTGATGCTGAGTGCCAGGCTCCACCTCCTTGCTGACATAATCCTCCTCTTTCTCCTCCTTCTCCTCGTCCTCCTCCTGTGGGATCGGCGGGCACGCAGGAACACTGTCTGGATAAAAGGGGGCCTTGAGAGCTAAGGAAGTCCTCCTCTTCCTGCCTCTGTTCTGCCTCAAGTGCCCTGTCCATTATTCCACGCAGCGTGCTCCAACAGGTGGACAAGGGGGACAGTGTCACTGATGCATGCACTGTCACTGCTCACCATCCTCGTGGCCTCCTCAAATGGTGACAGGACAGTGCATGCATCCCTGATCATGGCCCACTGGTGTGGGGGAAAAAAAACAAGCTCCCCTGACCCTGTCCTGGTGCCATAGTCGCACAGGTACTCATTGATGGCCCTCTGCTGCGTGTGCAGCCACTGCAGCATGGCCAACGTTGAGTTCCACCTGGTGGGCATGTCACAGATTAGGCGGTTCTTGGGCAGGTTAAATTCCTTTTGGAGGTCAGCCAGCCGAGCACTGGCATTATATGACCTGCGGAAATGCACACAGACTTTCCTGGCCTGCCTCAGGACATCCTATAAGCCTGGGTACCTGCCCAAGAACCGCTGCACCACCAAGTTAAGGACGTGAGCCAAACAGGGCACATGGGTCAGTTGTCCCTGTCGGAGGGCGGAGAGGAGGTTGGTGCCATTGTCGAAAACCATTATACCTGCCTTAAGCTGGTGTGGCGTCAACCACCTCTGAACCTGCCCCTGCAGAGCTGACAGAATCTCTGCCCCAGTGTGGCTCCTGTTCCCCAAGCACACCAGCTCAAGCACTGCATGGCATCTTTTGGCCTGCGTGCTTACGTAGCCCCTTAAACGCATACGGAGCACCGCTGGTTCCGAAGTCAAAGCACAGGAAGAGGCCATGGAGGAAGAAGAAGAAGAGGAGGGGTTGGAGGAGAGAGGTGTGGCAGAATCACCACTAGTAGTATTTTGGAGGCGTGGTGGCAGAACATCCTCCAACACTACTGCACCCTGTCCTGCATCCTTCCCAGCTGCCAGAAGAGTCACCCAGTGCGCGGTGAAGGATAGGTAACGTCCCTGTCCATGCCTGCTGGACCATGAGTCAGCAGTAATATGCACCTTACCACTGACTGCCCTGTCCAGCGAGGCCAAGACATTGCCTTCCACATGCCGGTAGAGAGCCGGAGTCGCCTTCCGTGAGAAAAAGTGGCGTTTGGGAACCTGCCACTGAGGAACCGCACATTCCACAAACTCACGGAAGGGGGCAGAGTCTAACAACTGAAAAGGCAGCAGTTGAAGTGCTAGCAATTTAGCCAAGCTAGCATTCAACCGCTGGGCATGTGGATGGCTGGGAGCGAACTTCTTTCGGCTGTGCAGCAGCTGGGGCAGGGAAATTTGCCTGGTACAATCTGACGTCGGTGTACCGATAGCAGATTGCCCCCAAGTACTTGGCTGTGACACACCTAATTCTACACCTTCATTCCTCTCAGTGCAGGTCTCAGAGAGGACTGAAGGTATAGTGGGGTTGGAGATCCCAGCTGATGAGGAGCAAGGAGAGGTCCTCTTTGTTCTTTGATGTGGGTCTTTTAGGTACGCTTGCCAACGAACTGCATGGCAGGTCAACATATGTCTGGTCAAGCATGTGGTGCCCAAGCGGGAGATGTTTTGGCCACGAGAGATACGCTTGGGACATATGTTGCAAATAGCAGTGGTAGGATCTTATGCACTCATCTCAAAAAAGGCCCACACCAAAGAACTTTTGGAATAACGTGCAGAGACAGCAGCGCGCTGCACAAGCGGAGCTCTGCGGTGTGATGCAGTCGGTGGGCTGCCCTTAAGCTGGCCCCTGGGGGGGCATCCTGCCTCGTTGGTGATGTGCCTCCTCCTCCTCCTCTCTCCTATCAAGCACCCATGTGGAATCAGTGACCTCATCATCCCCTCCCTCCTCATCACTGGAGCAAAGCTGGCAGTATGCTGCAGCTGGGGGAACATGACTGCCAGATTGCTGTCCTTCTTGGACACCCCCTCTCTCTGGGCTCACGTTACTGCCTTCTTCTAGCTGGGTACCATCATTGGAGCCTTCAAAACGCTGGGCATCCTCTTGGAGCATGTACCCAACACTGTGGTCAAACAGTTCGGGGGACTATTCAGGAGGACATGGTGGGGCTAGGGAAGGAGTGACTGATGCCATTGAGCCGAGGGAAGAGGCCAATTTGGCAGCTGCTTTGCCAGACAAAGTACCCTGAGCCTGGGTGAGAGAGGATGAGGAGGATGAGGACGGCTTGGTCATCCACTCTACCAAGTCTTCTGGGTGTTGCGGCTCAACGCGGCCAGCTGCCGAAAAAAAGGACAAGCATGTCCCACGGCCATGTGCTGTTGAGGATGCACCGTCTCCACGACCAGCACTGTTGCCTCTAGACACAGAGCCTGCTTGCCCTTTTTTATTGGCTTGTGACTGTATGGCTCTCCTTGTTGGCCTTCCAGACATACTAATGGCCTACATTGAGATGTAGCTGCACAAAGCTGGGATGTATATATATACTGATACTGCAGATAGCAGAATCAACTGCCTGCCTGTAGTACTATTAGTATGAGAACACCAGCAATTGTCTTCAGGTAGCTTTAGGTGCACACTGTGCAGAGGACGCACTACACTAACTGTAAATACTGTAACTGCCTGCCTGTGGTATTAATAGGAGCAGAACAACAGCAATTGTCTTCAGGTAGCTTTAGGTGCACACTGTGCAGAGGACGCACTGCACTAACTGTAAATACTGTAGCTGCCTGCCTGTGGTATTAATATGATCAGAAGAACACCACTAATTTTCTTCAGGTAGCTTTAGGTGCACACTGTGCAGAGGACACAGTGCACTAACTGTAAATACTGTAGCTGCCTGCCTGTGGTATTAATAGGAGCAGAACAACAGCAATTGTCTCCAGGTAGCTTTAGGTGCCCAGTGTGCAGAGGACGCACTACACTAACTGTAAATACTGTAGCTGCCTGCCTGTGGTATTAATAGGATCAGAAGAACACCACTAATTTTCTTCAGGTAGTTTTAGGTGCACACTGTGCAGAGGACGCACTACACTAACTTGTAAATACTACAGCTGCCTGTGGTACTGTACTATTAGGATCAGAAGAACACCGCTAATTTTCTTCAGGTAGCTTTAGGTGCACACCGTGCAGAGGACGCACTACACTAACTTGTAAATACTGTAGCTGCCTTCTGTACTGTACTAATAGGATCAGAAGAACACAAATTTTATTCAGGTAGCTTTATCTGCACACTGTGCAGAGGACGCACTACACTAACTGTAAATACTGTAGCTAATAGGACTAATAGGATCAGAAGAACACAAGCAATTTTCTTCAGGTAGCTGTAAATACTGTAAAAACACCTGCCTGCCTGTCAGTAGTAGGAAGAGAATAACAGGAACGGATCTAGCTAAACTGAATACAGTGTACATATATACATATATATATATATATATATATATATATATATATATATACAACACCTAGGGTGTATATATATAAATATATATATATATATATATATATATATATATATATATATACACAATACACTGTAAGTGCAGCTAAGTGACTCGCCTGCCTACTCTATCTAACTTAAATCAAATGACACTGTCTCTCTGTCTATCTATCTCTCTCTCAACGCCGGAACACACTACACAGGGCCCCTGTGCAGGCGGCCTTATATAGTGTGGGGCGTGTACTAAACCCCCTGAGCCATAATTGGCCAAAGCCACCCTGGCTTTGGCCAATTACGGCTCTCTGTACAGACAGCGCTGTGATTGGCCAAGCATGTGGGTCATAGTGCATGCTTGGCCAATCATCAGCCAGCAATGCACTGAATTATGGGCCATGACGCGCCACTCAAATTTGGCGTGAACGGCCCATATCGTTCGGAATTTGGCAAACGACCGAACAGGCAATGTTCGAGTTGAACATGCGTTCGATTCGAACATGAAGCTCATCCCTAGTCATCGTACATTTCCCGTCGGAAAGTCAGATTGTGTGTACGAGGCTTACTTCTCTAGTAGCACTGAACAGAGCCCTGTTCTATCTCTCTCTGCGTCAATATCACACTACAAATGGCCACTACTGAAAGAATACTTTTATAGTGTGGGGCGGGCAAAGGCGTGCGCACAGGGTGTGCCGGGTGTGCCCAGGCACACCCTAATCACCTCATGCGCATTAGTGTTATCGCTCTGGGTAGCAGCAGGAACATGGTAAAGATCTCCCTCTTACCTGCTCTGCCATAAGAAAAGTGTTTATGCTCTTCTCTTTCACTGTGCCGGCAGGGAGATCAATGTGCCGGGGTCATATATATGTAGGCACATACACATGCATGTGTGTTTGAGCTTAAGGGTGCACACCCTAATGCAATAGGCTGCGCACGCCAATGGGGGCGGGTCTAAGAGCAATGAGCCATGATTGGATAGAGTCATCATTACTTTCTCCAATCATGACTCTGACAGTGCTCTGTGCCCTGATTGGACAAAGCTTTCATTGCTTCAGCCAATCAGGGCTTCCATTGCACTATGCAACAGTGCAAGGCATTGTGGTCATTCAGTGGGCCGAACAAATGGTCGAATGCCCCAATAATGTGGGTGTTCTTCGAATGGGCGAACAGCCAATGTTTGGCCCGAACTCATGCTCGGGCCGAACTGTTTGCCCATCCCCACTAAGCAACCAGAGACCGAGGATGACATGGAACCAGCCAGCTCAAAGTATGGAAGTATGGATATTAGCGGCGGCGTTCTAGGCTGCACACAAGGATGACAGCTGTCAAAATCCTGGTGGACCGACCCCTTACTCCGATCTGTGATCCAGCGAGTCTCATAGACTCGCTAATCACAGAGTGAGCCGCGCTCTCCCTGCAGAGTGCGCGCAGGCTGCTCGAGAATGGGAGAACGTCCATGGACGCCCTACTGGCAAATTAGGTCTGCGCTGTAGCCGTCTTTCAGGTATAGCGCGGATGGGAGGTGGTTACAATTGAAACAAAAGGCAAAACATTTATGCATAGATGTAAAAAAAACATTATAAATTCCTGTTTTCCTCTTTTTACAAGTGATCACGTGCCCTCCGCTCCCTTTGTTCTCAGCTGCATAAGAACTGGGGGAAGAGAAGCAACAGCACACTGAGCTCCCCAGTGAATGGCTGTGCAGTGGGGGCATGTCAGGACAAGTCCGATCATTGGAGGAGAGCAGGCTGAGTTCTCAGCATAGCTAGAGAACTGACCACGGTAAGCTATCCTACTTAATGTGGTTAGTTTTTAATAGGAAAGCAGAGGGACTGACAGGAACACCAGGGATTTCACACTAAGGAAGCAATACATAGAGAAAAGGATACTTTTTCATACAAGTACATAGTACAATAAGCATACAGTCAGGTCCATAAATATTGGGACATTGACACAATTCTAATCTTTTTGGCTCTATACACCACCACAATGGACTTGAAATGAAACAAACAAGATGTGCTTTAACTGCAGACTTTCAGCTTTAATTTGAGGGAATTTACATCAACTGCTCATGATCCAAAGCATACCAACTCATCAGTGAAGCATGGTGGTGGTAGTGTCATGGCGTGGGCATGTATGGCTGCCAATGGAACTGGTTCTCTTGTATTTATTGATGATGTGACTGCTGACAAAAGCAGCAGAATGAATTCTGAATTGTTTCGGGCAATATTATCTGCTCATATTCAGCAAAATGCTTCAGAACTCATTGGACAGCGCTTCACAGTGCAGATGGACAATGACCCGAAGCATACTGCAAAAGCAACCATAGAGTTTTTTAAGGGAAAGAAGTGGAATGTTATGCAATGGCCAAGTCAATTACCTGACCCGAATCCGATTGAGCATGCATTCCACTTGCTGAAGACAAATCTGAAGGGAAAATGCCCCAAGAACAAGCAGGAACTGAAGACAGTTGCAGTAGAGGCCTGGTAGAGCATCACCAGGGATGAAACCCAGCGTCTGGTGATGTCTATGCGTTCCAGACTTCAGGCTGTAATTGACTGCAAAGGATTTGCAACCAAGTATTAAAAAGTGAAAGTTTGATGCATGATTGTTAATCTGTCCCATTACGTTTGGTCCCTTAAAAAGTGGGAGGCACATATACAAACTATTGTAATTCCTACACCGTTCACCTGATTTGGATGTAAATACCCTCAAATTAAAGCTGAAAGTCTGCGGTTAAAGAACATCTTGTTCGTTTCATCTCAAATCCATTGTGGGGGTGTATAGAGCCAAAAAGATTAGAATTGTGTCAATGTCCCAATATTTATGGACCTGACTGTATATCAGGAATATGAAATGCTGGGGTAACAAACCCTTTAACCCCTTCATGACCAGACTCAAAACAAACCTTAATGCACAAATCCAATTTTGCAACTTTGACATATGTTAGTAAAATTGTACATATCTGAATAATACATTTTTATTAAGAATAATACAAAAACTGTACATATTATTGCAACTACTTAGTGTATCCAGGTAGATAATACCTTGTTTTTTTCAGGACATAATGGATTTGGATTTTGTGGGAAATGTTAATGGATATCTCCTGTTTTTTTTTTTTTTATTATTATTACCAAAGGAAGCCTGGCTCAAAATAGTAAAAAAAAATCTTTTTTTAATTTATCTATTATTTAGCTGTATATTTTTAGATGACTTGCTGAAGTTTAAACTGAGCATCAGCATTGGGAAGAAAGGGGATTTAAGTGACTTTGAACGTGGCATGGTTGTTGGTGCCAGATGGGCTGGTTTACTGGGATTTTCACACACAACCATCTCTAGGGTTTACAAAGAATAATATCCAGTGTGCGACAGTTGTGTGTGAACAATCTGATGTCTGAGGTCAGAGGAAAATGAGCAGACTGGTTTGAGGTTGATAGAAAGACAACAGTCAATGAACAAATAAATTATGTCAACACAGGGTGGTACTGTGAACAACAAAATAATGCCTTGTCCTATAATTAGTTATTGAAAATCGAGGATAAGGAAGGGATGGACTTTATAGGCATAATTAAAATTTGGCACCTCATGGCAAAGAACTCTCTGAGGATCTGAAAAAAAGAATTGTTGCACTACATAAAGGTGGCATAAGCTATAAGAAGATTGCCAAGACCCTAAAAACTGAGCTGCAGCATGGTGGCCAAGATCATACAGCGGTTTAACAGGACAGGCCTCGCCATGGTCGACCAAAGGAGTTGAGTGCACGTGCTTAGCGTCATAACCAGAGGTTGTCTTTGGGAAATGGACGTATCAGTACTGCCAGCATTGCTGCAGAGGTTAAAGGGGTGGGGGATCAGCCTGTCAGTGCTCAGACCATACGCCGCACACTGCATCAAATTGGTCTGCATGGCTGTCGTCCCAGAAGGAAGCCTCTTCTAAAGATGATGCACGAGAAAGCCTGCAAATAGTTTGCCGAGGACAAGCAGACTAAGGACATGGATTACTGGAACCATGTCCTGTGGTCTGATGAGACCAAGATACATTTATTTGGTTCAGATGGTGTCAAGCGTGTGTGGCAGCAACCAGGTAAGGAGTACAAAGACAAGTGTGTCTTGCCTACAGTCAAGCATGGTGGTGGGAGTGTCATGGTCTTGGGCTGCATGAGTGTTGCTGGCACTGGGGAGCTACAGTTCATTGAGGGAACCAAGAATGCTAAGAGAGCAAGATCCCCTCCCTTCGGAGACTGGGCCGCAGGACAGTATTCCAACATGATAACGACCCCAAACAAACTTCCAAGATGACCACTTCCTTGCTAAAGAAGCTGAGGGTAAAGGTGATGGACTAGCCAAGCATGTCTCCACACCTAAACCCCATTGAGCATCTGTGGGGCATCCTCAAATGGTCTCTAACATCCACCAGATCCATGATGTAATCATGGAGAAGTGGAAGAGGACTCCAGTGGCAACCTGTGAAGCTCTGGTGAACTCCATGCCTAAGAGGGTTAAAGGGGTTGTAAAGGCTCGTGTTTTTTCACCTTAATGCATCCTCTAGTCACCTCGAATCTCCCACTGTGGCCGACCCCGATACAACCTATGTTGCAGGCCGACCCTGCTGCTGCTCCAGTCTCACCCACCTTGAGTATTACCTCTGTAAGAGGTATGTCTGGTTCGTCCGGCTTCCCCAGCGATTTGGGGGCAATCCAGTCCAATGCAGAGGCTTTCTCAACCAGGTTGAGATATACTTTGAGATACTGCCCCAGGCATTTCCCACGGACAGAAGCGAAGTAGGTTTCGTGATATCTTTGCTTTCTAAGAGAGCCTTGGCCTGGGCAAACCCTCTATGGGAGACGCAAAAACCTGTTGTCTTGAGTTACCCTGAGTTTGTGGCTTCATTTAAAAGGGTATTTGACGTTCCTGCTGCAAAGTGCCTCATGTCAATCGAACAGAGTACAAGAACTGTTGGCGACTACGCCATTGAATTCCGTACTCTGGCAGCAGAGGTTGCATGGAACAATGAGGGCCTCGTGGTTGCTTTTTCTCATGGTCTCTCAGATATCATCAAGGATGAGATAGCAGCCCGAGATATACCCACTGAGCTGGAGAAGTTGATCACATTTGCCATCCTCATTGACCCCAGACTCAGAGAAAGACTCTCTTTTAAGGAGCGCTTGCAGAAGCCTCCTGTATGTTTGTCTCCAAGCTTTGCAGTCCCACCCGTGCCTCCCTCACCTCCCATGCCTCCTGGTACTGAGTCAGGCAGTGAAGGTGAACCCATGCACTTGGGCTTCATGCATCTCTCTGCGGATGAGAGAGCCCTTAGGAGGAGGGAGAGATTGTGCCTTTATTGTGGCCAGGCAGGTCACTTTTTGAAGTCTTGTCCTACCTGTCCAGGGAATGCCCGAACCTTGAGGTCCTGTCATGGACAGACCTTAGGTGGCGCTGTTTCATCCCCAGTTATCCAGAAGGATAAGCCCCTGGTTTCGGTCACCCTTTCTTGGTCTGAGTAGTCTATCGAGATACAGGCTCTAATCGACTCTGGGGATGCAGGCCTGTTCATTGATGCTGCCTTTGTATCGAAGCACTTGATTCCGCTGCAGCTGCGTGACACTCCACTTGACATTGAGGCTCTTGACCTCTACAGCCTGCCCATGTGACTCATGAGACGGTTCCATTGTCCATGGCCGTAGTGGCTCTTTACCATGAGATAATCCAATTCCAAGTTATTTCCTCACCTAAGTTTCCGCTGGTTATTGTATATCCTTGGTTACAAAGGCATAACCCCTCTTTTGATTGGCTCTGTGCTGAGGTTCTCTCCTGGTCACCACAATGCAGTGAGACATGCTTCCAGAAGGTAGCCAAGGTCCTGTGCACCTCTTCACTCTGCTCCCTGCTGGAGGAGTACCGTGATTTTAGCGATGTCTTTGACAACGGTCAAGCCGGTTTTCCTCCATACCGACCTAATGATTGCGCAATTGACCTTCAACCTGGTGCCATACCCCCTCATGGCCTGGTTTACCCTCTGTTGGTCTTGAAGGATAAGGCCATGGAGGAGTATGTTGCAGACGCACTTTCTCAAGGTTTCACCTGCAAATCCTCATCTCTTGCTGGTGCTGGTTTCTTCTTTGTGAAGAAGGAGAGTGGTTAACCTCTGACCTTGTATTGATTATAGGGGTCTCAATTGTTTCACGATTAAAAATGCCTATCCGATTCCGTTGATTACGGAGTTATTTGACCGCCTCAAGGGAGCAATGGTTTTCACGAAGCTTGATTTGAGAGGGGCACACAATCTCGCACACAGTTAAGGAGGGTGACGAGTGGAAAACTGTGTTTAATACTAGAAGAGGCCATTATGAGTACCTCGTAATGCCTTTTGGCCTTTGTAACGCCCTGGCAGTCTTCCAGGAATTTATTAACGATGTCCTCCGAGATTTGTTGCAGGTATGTGTGGTGGCTTATCTCATTGATATCCTCATATTTCCCAAGTCCCTGGAGAGCCACCACACAGATGTCTGTCGTGTACGAGTTCCATCGTGAACAGGTTAAATTCCTGGGCTATGTCATTTCCACTGCTGGTTTTTCGATGGACCCAGAGAAACTTTCAGCAGTCCTACAGTAGTCCCGTGGGTTTACATCCTCTGCAGCGTTTCCTGAGATTTGCCAACTGTTATCATAAATTTATTCATAACTTCTCGTCTCTGGTCAAGTCCCTGACTGATATGACCAGAAAGAACGGTAACCCACAGTGTTGGTCTACTCCCGTAGGTTCCGTGGGTGCATACAGTACCTGGTGCATTGGAAAGGGTACGGTCCGGAGGAACGCTCCTGGGTCTCATCCTCGGACGTACATGCCCCTGTCCTCCTCTGTGATTTCCATAGACTTTTTCACCTGAAGCCTGGTGGTCCTCTGAGGGGGAGGGGTCATTGAGGAGGGGGTATACTGTCAAGGCTGGGCTCAGCCCTTCCTTCTCAGACCTGGCCGCTCATCTGTTGGCTAATTGCCAGTCCCCATCTCTCTCCACAGTTACTCAGCTGTTGTTGATATCCTGCTCGTCAGTCCTGCCTACTTAAGCCGTCCAGTCCAGAGGAGCTCTGCCTTTGCCTTGGTCAACATCACAAGAAACATCTCCTGCGTTCCTGTTTAAAGACTGGCTTTGCTGACATCCCTTCTGGCTCCGGATCCTGCTTGCTGTTCCACTACTTTGATTCCTGACTTCTGGCTTGGTTGACTATCCGTTGCGGTTACTGAACTTTGGCTATGTTTTAACTATGTTTGTTCTTTTTACTTTTATTTTATTTACTTTTATTTAACTGTACTTCTGTCTCGGTCTGATTTCATGGTTTCTGACAGTTACACTATTCTCGTAGGTAATTAGTTGAGCTAGTTTTAGATTGATACAATCATGTTCCAATGGCTTACCAATGCTTGTGTGTTCGTATTTTGATAATATTCTCTCTTCTTGGACAACTCTGGGCTTTTGAGCCCCGCTCTGTCTATGTTTTACATAAATATCATCATCTATTTATTTATTATTTTTTTCTACAAAGAAATAATGTCAGTATTAGTCTGTATACATATATGACTATTGCATTCAGAGATTGGTTTTCCACAAGTCGGTGTGTTTTGGCTTGTCAGAAAGAAATGGGCATGTGTTTAGTGATGTATGTCTACACCAATTAAGTCTAATTGATTTTTCAATATAAGGAGACCCCTTCCCACTCCCATTTATGCTCTGAAGAAACTCAAATTTTTGAGTGAAACGCATCAGTGGGACACCACCACATTGTGTTTCATCATTGAAAACAATGTGGTGATGTCAGTGGGACGCCACCACATTGTGTTTCAATGATGACACAGTTCCCCTACCATGAACTTTCCTCTTGGTGACACTCTCGGATGTTCAGCAGGACACGGTAGATGAAAGTAACAGAAGTAATTCCTTGACCTGAGCAGTGTTTGCTGCGTGAGACGCCAGTTACAAGCGATGTCCACAGAGCTGGTGTACTCACGCTCCATCCCTACTTCCACAACTTGGATCCCATGACCTCCAGCTCAGTTCAACTGCCTGGAATCCGGAGAACGGAGCCAGCTCAGTGTTTTTGGCATACGGCTAAAATACGGCCTTTTACTGTCCAGTATCCTTCCCCCATTTGTGTCGTTCTGAGAGTGGAAGGTGTTACACGAACACTTGGGCCACTGCCGAACTGTAATCCATACACTAGCTGTATATCTGACCCACAGTCAATCTGTCACCGCATCGTTGTGTTTCTGGATTTCTACATTCCCTGCCTATATTTCCATCACCGGGACTGTGCAGTGTTCACTATATGTGACTACCCAGATGATTGAAGTCCATATCTGAGACTGTCCATGAGTGTATTACACTGCTATATCTAAATCGATTACTGGTGTGCAGTTGATTATATCTTTCTAGTGGACTGCCTATACTCAGGTATCTGGCAACCAGCCAACTCAGTATTGCTAGCCTATTCCACTTTATATATCATTCAGCCAGTATCCCCTTAATCATACTAGACAGTGTGAGAGTTGAATGTTTGTGGTAGCTACCTTTGTTGTGACAACATTGTCAATTTTTAATTCTTCTTTGTGGTGGAGGACACAATCTCATGTTGTTTTATGTGTGGATTAATTTTTCTAATAAAGTTTAATATCATTTTTGATACACACCTTCTGCTCCTTATTGAAGAATTTCTTTCTGGACGCTGTCCCCTTTGTCTATAAGGTATACCTAAAGTGGCCAGTGAGTGTATTTTATGTGTATATATATATATATATATATATATATATATATATATATATATATATATATATATATATCATTTTTTTTTTTTTTTGTCCTGCCTAAACACACTGACACTAACACTCGCACTGGCACTAAATATAAATCCTTTTTTTTTCATACCTAAAACACACTGACACTAACACGGTCACACAATTGTTGGCCAACAATTATGAACGTAGTGACGTACTAGATGTACTACCTGGTTTTTCAGCTCTTTAGCACCACCCTTTGGGCTCCTTCTGCTAATTTTGTGTTAGTAGAAGTTCAGTGAGTGTTGATTCGCACTTTTCTTTTCGCGCTTTTCATTTAGCACTTTTCAGTTCTTGTTTTTCATTTCATGCTTTACAGTTCGTTTCTGAACTGCCGTTCTTCAACCAGACATGTTGTGGAATCGGAGGAATAACGTGTTATTTATTATTGGCCTTGGAGTTATTGCTTTAACATTATTTTTTTGGTTGAATAATTATTTGATTTGGTATATTTTCTATATTTTTGGATGCATAGAATGCACTGTTTGGTTAAGTTCTGTTGGCAGATAGCATGTCTAATTTTATTTGTTTTCTTTTTTTAATGCACAATAAAAAAGTTGTGTAGAATAATACTTGGCTATGTGTTTTACTTCAAATGACATTTTAGGAGTAGGCAGTTACATTTTAAAAAATAAAATGTAAAATTAACAAGGGACACTTTAACAAGGGACTTTGATCCTAAAAACTACAAGATAATGGTGGTAACTTGCCCAAATAATAAAAAAAAAAGCATAATAATATTATTCTTGATATAACTAGAAAAAAAAGCCTTTGAAAATTAGTTTGCAATAACTCCATCAGTATCACCAGCAAAGCAGCTTCATTATTATCCCATTAAAGAAGAAGAGAATATGAGCTGCATTTCGAGATTTCATAATTTACCACGTCACGAATGTTAATTTTCCATTACGAACGCTAGTTTACAAGACCGACCGCTTCTGGCTCGTCCTTGCTTCCAAGCATGCGTGTTTGTGCTTTGGACTTTTGTCCGACGGACTTGTGTACACACAATTGGAAAATCCGACAACACGCATTTGTTGGCGGAAAATTTGAAGACATGCTAGCCAACATCTGTTGGCAGAAAGTCAGACAACAATTGTCGGATGGAGCATACACACGGTCGGATTTTCCGCCAACAGCCTAACATCGAACATTTCCAATCGGAAAATCTGATCGTGTGTACGGGGCTTAAGAATTACACTGACACTATGTGATACACTGACACTTGCACTTACTGTGATTAACTGATATTTACACTGCCACTAACTGACACTGCCACTAACAGTAAATTGACACTAAGGTCCCTTTCACACATGTGGACTGTTTTTCTGTTTTTCATCCATCCGTTGATGGATGAAAAACAGACATCAATGCATCTTTATGGAAAAACGGATGTAAACTAATGATCATCCATTTACATCCGTGTTCCGTCAACATCTGTTTTTTGGAACAGATCAAAGCCCTATTTTTCTTCCATTAAAAAAAGAGTTATATCAAAAAATGTATGTAAACAGACAAACAGTCCATTTTTGCATGAATAAATGGCTCTGGGACTCAAGTGGTTATGGACTCTAGCTGGAAAATGTTACATAGTTAGTCTGATTGAAAAAAGACCGTCCAGTTCAACCAATAAAAATACAATCCTAGCTACACAATCCTATACCCACAGTTTGTCCAGAGGAAGGCAAAAAACCCAGAAAAGAATGATCCAATTTGCTCCACAGGCAGTCCGTTTCCAGTTGACAGTCCATAGAGGACAGTGGCCTGTGTCTAAGTCCACTCTGCATTAGCAGAGTGGACATGGACCTGTCATCCGCCTGCTCAGCGGGGATCAGCGGAGAAATTCCCTGCTGAGCAGGAGGATCCGCTGGCCTACTCCACCTGTGTGGAAGAGGCCTCACATTCATTACAGGAGATCAAGCCCTTAACTAGTTAATCTTTCTTTTATTTATTTATTTATTTTTTTAATAGACAGATTTTTTTCTCAAAAAATTAGATATGCAAATTACTCAGCATGTCTCTTATCAAATACCTTACAGTGGCTACTTTCCAAAAAGGGGTTATTTGGGGGGTGTTTATACTGTCCTGTCCCTGGAAAGCCTGAAAGTGCTCATTGGATTTCGAGCCACAGTACGCGACTGGGCTCCCCAAACATCTCACACGTGGTATACCCATATTCAGGAGAAATAGCACAAAGTGTTTTGGGGTGTAATGCCACATATACCCATGAGGTGCGTGAGAAATATCTCATTAAAGTGAAAACTTTATGCAAATTTTGTCATTTTTATAAAAACTTGTAGCAAAAATAAAATCTTCCAAAGATTCAACATGCCTCTCAGCAAAACACTTGGGGCATCTACTTTCCAAACAAGGGGTCATTTGACGGGTGTTTATACTGTCCTGTCGTTTTAGGGCCTCTGAAAATGTGATAGATAGTCAGGAAATCCAATGTGTATTTAACGCTCCTTGAAAGCGTGAAGGTGGTCATTGGATTTTGGGCCTCTGTACGTGGTTAGGCTGCCAAAAAGTCTCTCACATGTGGTATGCTCATACTTAGGAGAAGTAACAGAATGTGCTTTGGGGTGTAATGCCACATATACCCATGGCATGTGTGAGCAATATCTCATTAGAGGGACAACTTTGTGTAAAAAAAAAAAAATAATAAAATCTTCCATGGACTCAGCATGCCTCTCAGCAAATAACTTGGGGTGTCTACTTTCCAAAAAGGGGTCATTTTGGGGGGTGTTTGTACTGTCCTGGCATTTTAGCACCTCAAGAAATCTGATAGGCAGTCAGAACGTCAGAGCTGCGTAAATTACAGTATATATATATATATATATATATATATATATATATATATATATATATATATATACCAAAAGACCCCTTTCACACTAAGGGGCTTTAAAGGCACTACAGTGCTAAAAATAGCGTCTGCATAGCGCCTGTAAAGCCTGTAAAGCGCCTCTCCTATCTCTTCAGTGTGAAAGCCGGAGTGCTTTCACACTGGAGTGGTGCGCTGGCAGGATGCTAAAAAAAAGTCCTGCAAGCAGCATCCTTGGAGCGGTGAAGGAGCGGTGTATTCACCGCTCCTAAACTGTTCCTGACCATTGAACTGAATGGGCATCGCTGCCAAACCACTGGCAAAGCGCCGCTGCAGTGGGCGGGTCTTTTTAACCCTTTTTCGGCCGCTAGCGGGGGTTAAAACCGCCCAACTAAAGGGGCCTTATTTGTGGACACTATAACTTTCACACAACCCAATTAATCCAATTAATATACATTTATTGGGATTTTTTCTTTTTACCAAAGACATGTTGCAGAATATAATTTGGCCTAAATGTATGAAGAAATTTGGTTTTATTGTATATGTTTTATAACAGAAAGTAGAAAATATAGTCTTTTTTCAAAATGTTAATTTATATCATAAAAAATAAAAAAACCCAGTGGTGATCAAATATCACCAAAAGAAAACTTTATTTGTGTGAAAAAAATTATATAAATTTCATCCATGTACAGTGTTGTATGACCAAGCAATTACCAAAATGGTAAATATATAATTTGACATCTCAAGATAAAATGTCAAGTATTGAGTTTAGTGATACTTTAATGAAAAGAAAGACGGTGTAAAAACTATTTAGAGAAAAAACATTACAAAACAGACATACAGAGCCTTAAAAATGTATTCATACTCTTTGAAATTTTCCATGATAGACCAGCACAAAGTGGCACATAATTGTGAAGTGGAAGGAAAATTATAAATGGTTTTCAACAATTTTTACAATTAAATACGTGAAAAGTGTGACGTGCATTATTCTATTCAGCCCCCTTTACTCTGATACCCTTAACTAAAATCTAGTGGAACTAATTGCCTTCAGAAGTCACCTAATTAGTAAATAAAGTCCACCTGTGTGTAATTTAATCTCAGTAGAAATACAGCTGTTCTGTGAAGCCCTCGGAGGTTTGGTAGAGAACCTTAGTGAACAAACAGCTTCATGAAGGCCAAGGAACACACCAGACAGGTCAGGGATAAAGTTGTGGAGAAGTTTAAAGCAAGGTTAGGTTATAAAAAAATATTCCAAGCTCTGAACATCCCATGGAACACTGTTCAATCCATCATCCGAAAATAGAAAAAGTATGGCACAACTGCAAATCTACCAAGACATGGCCGTCCACCTAAACTGACAGGCCGGGCAAGGACAGCATTAATCAGAGAAGCAGCCAAGAGGCCCAGGGTAACTCTGGAGGACCTGCAGAGATCCACAGCTCAGGTGGGAGAATCTGTTCACAGGACAACTATTAGTTGTGCACTCCACAAATCTGGCCTTTATGGAAGAGTGGCAAGAAAAAAGCCATTGTTGAATGAAAGCCATAAGAAGTCCAATTTGCAAGAAGCCATGTGGGGGACACGGCAAACATGTGGAAGAAGGTGCTCTGGTCAAATGAGACCAAAATGGAACTTGTTGGCCTAAAAGCAAACTGCTATGTGTGACAGAAAACTAACAATGCACATCACCCTGAACACACCATCCTCGCCGTGAAACATGGTGGTGGCAGCATCATGTTGTAGGGATGCTTTTCTTCAGCAGGAACAGAGAAGCTGGTCAGGGACAGGAAAGTTGATGGGAAGGTGGATGGAGCCAAATACAGGGCAATCTTACAAGAAAACCTGTCTGCAAAAGACTTGAGACTGGGGCGGAGGTTCACCTTCCAGCAGGACAAAGACCCTAAATATACAGCCAGAGCTACAATGGAATGCTTTAGATCAAAGCATATTCATGTGTTAGAATGGCCCAGTCAAACTCCAGACCTAAATCCAATTGAGAATCTGTGGCAAGACTTGAAAATTGCTGTTTACAGTGCCTCTCCATTCAATCTGACAGAGCTTGAGCTATTTTGCAAAGAAGAATAGGCAAAAAGCTAGCAGAGACATACCCCAAATGACTTGCAGCTGTAATTGCAGCGAAAGGTGGTTCTACAAAGTATTGACTCAGGGGGCTGAATACAAATGCACACCACACTTTTCAGATATTTATTTGTAAAAAATTTTGAAAACCATTTATCATTTTCCTTCACAATTTTGTGCCAATTTGTGTTAGTCTATCACATAAAATCCAAATAAAATACATTTACGTTTTTAGTTGTACCAAAAGTAAGAAACTCAATAGTGCAGTACTGTATATCCATACAAAACTATATAATATAATTTACGTTAAATGTGATTACAAAAACCCGTGCTCCCAAATGTGCCAAAAATGTAACCATATATTTACCATAAAGTGCACCTTCCCTCAATTACCAATACACCTTACCCCAAAGAGCCCCAATATCACAAGATTGGGTAATAGCGTTTACAATCTCTCCTTCAGGGTGTTTACTCTTCCAGCATCCAAAATTTCTCAATCCCCCATAGGCAAGTTAAACCAGGACATGAAATAATAAAACATGCTCATAGTACAGAAATCTGCACTTAATCACATTTATTAGGTTAAAAATGCTTACACCAGCAGGCATATACAATATTCCAATACTCAAGATGGCAGAATGGGCACATCCGCTTCGGGTGGCGATGTCCTGATGTCTCTTCTGATGCTTTTACTCATGAATTACTTTATTCTGTAATGTCCATTTCTTGCCCCTGAAGAGGACATTACAGAATTGACACACCCAAGTATAGAGTTCTAAGGAAGTGGTGTAAGTGTTCTGGAGTAACGTACAGTATTATGCTCCAACTGACACATCCTCAATGCCAAAAATTTGAAACATATCTATATTTCCATATGACAGGTTTTCACAGACCAATAATCAAATAATTATTTAACAGAATTACATTACACTTTGTTAGAGACCAAATATGATAAAGATGCTATGCAGATTTCTTTTATGAGGTTTAATGTGCTTTATTAGCCTTCTGGACCTTGTAAGATAGGCATGTTTGGTGTTCAATTGAGTGGTGTTTACTCATACTGTACATTCATATAACCTCTTGTTATGAAGGTAAGTTCATTACTGTAGAAGTTATGCAATATGAACTAGAGTTGAGCGCTTGAGATGTATGAAAGTTTAGTTTTAGTGCAAAAAACAAATTCACAGTAGTTTATTACTTATTAGACGATTTCTGACAAGTATAATTAGAAGTTTTTTGCAGACCCAGCAAGTGGAGGTTTATGAGTCTGCTGCACTCCTTCTTAGCTTGCCTATGTTCTGTTAAATGTGCTTTAACCTGAAATATGATTTATTGAACATGTCACCTTCTCTAGCTGTCCCAACAGATATGGGATTTAAATCTGACCAATTGTGTTACCAAATTCTGAATATGGAGAAATGAGGGTAGGGATGTGTTCAGTATGACTTCCCTATGTTTCTCACAATTTGGGACTCATTAGAACTTACAATCGTCACAGCTTTGAGCAAGTCTGGTATTTTCCTGCACTTTTCAAGAGAAATCAGCTACCTCCAAGACAAATCTGCTCTCAATGTATTCATTGCTACAGTATACATGCCAGGTGAGAGTTCTGTTAGTAACTGAATTCTTTTAGACAGTTGTCACCAGAACAAGTTTCATATGACATTTGTCCTCTATTCCTGTGCCAATGACAACTTAGAAGTTTTGAATATCCTTCACGTTCAGTTCTGGTCACAATGGTCACAAAGGTCACCTGGACAAACAGAACCCCCCCAGTGGAGTCACAAACAGCAATACAGCAAAAAAAAAAATCACAGATGATCTAACCCTTACCTACTCTATCCCCCCAAAATGATTAAGATGCTCTTTAAGTCATATCAACTGAAACTATGGGATCTAATAATTAAATATTTCACCTGACTTTCTATCAAAATTATTTAGTGTACATTTACCCTATGTATCAAGGCAGATTATTATTACTATTATTATATAAGATTTATAGCGCCAACAGGTTGCACAGAACTTAAAAATGTAGAGGGGGGACAGTACAATTACAATACAGTTCAATACAGAAGGGACAGGAGGGCCCTGCTTGTGGAGCAATCTAAAGGGAGGGGGAGATGGTGCAAAAGGTAATGGCTGTGGGGGATAATCTGATGGAGATGGCTCGGGTATAGTCCTTAGGTGGAGGTGGGATAGGCTTCCCTGAATAAGTGAGTTTTCAGGGATCACCTAAAGGCAGACAGGATAGGGGTTGACTAGACATACAGGGGCAGGGAGTTCCAGAGGATGGGAGAGACACTGGAGAAGTCCCGAAGGTGAGAATGAGAGGTAACAAGGGAAACAGACTAGAGAGCAAATTAGTAGAAATTCGCACAAGATTAGTCTAGTGAAAACTATGTTGCCTGACATTTAGCAAAATCTGTTATTTATTAGGAAAGAGTCTTTACTATGACATTCACCAGATGGAAATATGGGAAAAGGGTGAATGTTACCTTCTCTGCACATTCACCTGATATTCCCATAACCTATTTTTGTCAATATAAATTGGATCGTTTGATCGTTGCATTGTGTATTGAAAATGCAACGATCATCTATTGAGCTTGTTAATCCTGTGTTTTTAGTACAGATTCAGCACTTCTATGGTTATTTAAAAAATTTATAAAGAAATAGATTAAAAAAAAAAACAGAACTTACCATCCTAGCACGCCTGGTATGCAGACTGGCATACCCCCTGCTATGTTGTTATTTGCTGCTCTGCATGATTCCTGCGCTTGTATGCACAATCATTCAATAGAATAAAAGTGTTTTAGAGAAGCAGTTGTTTGGTCCCCAATCCCCATCATTCTCTCCTGCTTCCACTAGGTGGCAGCAAAGTAAAGAATATTGTTAATTTCCAGGGCAGTTTATGAACTCTTTGACCCCATACACACTATTAGTTTTTCTGCAGATTTTTGTCTTCACATTTACCAAAACCATATAGTGCAAGGGCCTGCCAGATTGCATACAAATTGAAACTCTTAAAGCGGTTGTATAGTCAATTTTTTAACTTTTACCTACAGGTAAGCCTATAATAAGGCTTACCTGTAGGTAAAAAAAATATCTCCTAAACCTATACGGTTTAGGAGATATTCCCCTTGCAATGAGCCACTTGGGGGATTCTCGGCTGAAAGCCCGGCAGATGCCGGACCTTGCCGGAAAGAAGTCTCCCGCGCAAAAATCTCCCATGCAGAAAATCTAATAGTGTGTATGGGGTCTTAGACAGAGCTTGCAAACAGGAAACTTTTTTTTTTTTTTTTTAAAGTATGAAGCCTAGTGGAATATTCTTTCTATGTTCATAGTGCGTGATCACATAAAATACATATTTTAAAATATGTATATTTGGAAAGAATAAATCAAATTTTAAAATCCCAATCCTTTTATTGCAATGGATTTAGAAAATATCCACTTTGTATATTCATTACTGTATAAAGGAGGTTAGCACATGACTGGATGATTGACATTTAAACTACTTTACCCTTTTCACTAAGCTAATTAAACTTTGATTTTACAAAGTGAACAATTTTTTCACTTTTACTAGATTGACCCCATTCTTTTTCTCACTGGATATGTATTATAAAATATACTCTTTAAAAATATTGCTACAAAATTAGGATTAGCTAGTAAATACAGCAAAAAGTGTAGTCAGCCTAGTGAATGTAGAAGCTAGTATAGATTGAGGAGGGCTCTTTTCATTACTTAAAAAAGACCAGAAGTATTTTTTTCTTCTAAAATGAAAGTGTTGAGGGTGTGGCTTGGCGCATGGAGAGGACGGACGCCTGATAGCTCGGCTCCAGCTCCCGTCCTACAATCAGCTCACAGCATCGCAGACAGAGTCCCCCCCGGCTTCCCTTATGAGCCGGAGAGGCTGCAGCAATACCCCCCGCACCTTGGGGAACCAGAAATCCAGGGAAATAGGCAGTTACTTCCCCATGAGAGGACCGGACAGCAAGACCACGCCGGGTCCCAAGATGGCGGCAACCCGCTCGGCGGCAGCACAGGCCGCACACACAGCTAACAAGGTACAGGCCGTGCACTCCCCTCATTTCCCCCGCTCTTCAGAACCAGAACCCCATCACCCAAGGAGTCCCCCTCACTCCAGAAGCCCCTCTCCTCTCCATCACAACCGGGGGACAGCTGGGACATGGAGGCCTATATAAAAGCCCTCTCCACAAAACAGTATATTAAATCCTATATTAGCAGGCTGGAGAGATCATATAGGAGGAAGATAAGTGACCTCCATAAGGACATAGGCCACCGCATAGAAAATATTGAGAACACTGTAGAGGAATCAGCCTCCAGAATCTCAGAACATGAGAACATATTGCAAGAGCACACTAACCAAATTCAACAACTGTTTTATGGTCTGGACGACCAAGAGAACAGAAGCCGTTGCAACAATATCCGCATACGCGGATTGCCAGAATCAGTGGAAAACAAAGATTTAGCAATGGTGGTCGCTACTGTGTTTAACCAGCTGCTGAATAAGCCCAAAGAGACACCGATCAAAATAGACAGGGTCCACAGGTCATTGGGACTCCACAACCCTAACCCAGCTTATACCAGAGATGTCATCTGCCGCACACATTTTTTCAATGTGAAATCTGACATCATGCATACAGCTCGATCCCAGGAATCCATCATGTTCAACGATACCCTGTTATGCTCTTAACCGATTTATCGAGACAGACCCTGCTTATGCCGAAAGCCCTGAAACCAGTAACAGATGCCTTACAAGCTAAGCAGATCAAATACAGGTGGGGATTCCCCTTCCAACTCTCTGCATTCCAAAATGGCAAGTACGTACCTGGGAGGACCTGGCTAACTTTTTAGGGACTTTTGAACTTCCACGAATCCAGGTTGCAAACGAATCCAGGTTGCAAACAAGACAGGTTCTGCAGGTTTGTTGTTAAGTAGAATCTGTTTGTAATTTTGAACTGGTACATTTTTAACGTGTTTAGCTCCAGCCAAAAAATCTGTTTTAAGCTTTTTGGAAACCTAGGTAAGGGTTATCACCCCTGTGACATTTGTTTTGCTGTCTGTGCTCCTCTTCAGAAGATTTCACCTCACTTTTTGTCCCAATGACAAATGTTTTTTGAAAATTTTTTTTTTTTTTGTGAAACAAGGATTGGTGATAAAGCATCAGTGGAAAGGAGTTTTTCCCATTATAACTCTTACAGGAGAGAATTTACTTCCTGTTGTCTCCTTCTGTTTGCAAGTAGGAGTCGTTTGTAAGTTGTTAAACAGGGGCTGAAAAATTGGGCCTTAGGCACTGGTGGCGGGACTGGCGGCGCCCAGAACCAAAAATGTTCTTACAAGCTATCATCATGATCATTGAGGAGGAAGAGGATAATTACTCAGTATAACAGGATAGTCACTCAGCATTAACAAAGGCAGTCTTTGAAGGGATCTGACATTTCAAAAAAATGTATTCGGTTACATCAGCATCAGGTGCTTGGTAGCTACTGGTGATCCAAGACTGATTCATTTTTATGAAGGTCAGTCGATCGACCGAGTCGGTGGACAGACGCACCCTGTGATCGGTTACAAAGCCTCCAGCAGCACTGAATGTGTGTTCCGAAAGAACGCTGGATGCAGGACAGGCCAGTAGCTCAATTGCATACTGTGCAAGCTCTGGCCAGTGATCCATCCTCAAGACCCAGTAACCCAGAGGATTTTCGGTGGGAAAGGTGTCCAAGTCAGATCTTGCCCCTAGGTATTCCTGCACCATGTAAAACAGACGCTGGCGATGGTTGCTGGAACCGATCATACCTTGGGGCTGCGGACTAAAAAATTGTCTGAACGCATCGGTCAGACGGCCACCTTCTCCACCGCTCCTTCTTTAACTGACCAAAGTCTCAGCAACACGTTGTCCAGAAACAGGAGTTTTTAACCTCCCAGTCTCTGGGAACGCGTTGCACAGACCTTTCTGCAAGGCTTCCTAAAGATGTTTCATCCTCTGCGACGACAAGATAAGGTCCGCAACCTTACCCTTGTAACGTGGATCAAGGAGGGTTGCCAGCCAGTAACGATCCCCCTCCTTGATACCACGAATACGAGGATACTTCCGCAGGCTTTGCAGGATCAGGGAGGCCATGCAGCATAGGTTTGCTGAGGCATTTCGTACGGAGTCCTCTGGGTCACTAAGGACGACATGATCCGCAGCCACCTCCTCCCAACCACGTACAAGTCCATGGGTTTCTTGGGACTGTAAATGATCCCTTAAAGACTGCTGCTGATGCTGAGTGCCAGGCTCCACCTCCATACTGACACAATCCTCCTCCTCCTCCTCATCCTCTTCCTGTGTGATCGGCGGGCACGCAGGAACACTGTCTGAATAAAGGGGGCCTTGAGCGCTAAGGAAGTCCTCCTCTTCTTGCCTCTGTTCTGCCTCAAGTGCCCTGTTCATTATTCCACACAGCGTGTGCTCCAAAAGGTGGACAAGGGGGACAGTGTCACTGAAGCATGCACTGTCACTGCTCACCATCCTCGTGGCCTCCTCAAATGGTGACAGGACAGTGCATGCATCCCTGATCATGGCCCACTGGCGTGGGGAAAAAAAACAAGCTCCCCTGACCCTGTCCTGGTGCCATAGTCGCACAGGTACTCATTGATGGCCCTCTGCTGTGTGTGCAGCCGCTGCAGCATGGCCAACGTTGAGTTCCACCTGGTGGGCATGTCACAGATTAGGCGGTTCTTGGGCAGGTTAAATACCTTTTGGAGGTCAGCCAGCCGAGCACTGGCATTATATGACCGGCAGAAATGCACACAGACTTTCCTGGCCTGCCTCAGGACATCCTTTAAGCCCGGGTACCTGCCCAAGAACCGCCAAGAACATTGTTGTCTAGATGTGTTTGAAACTAAAATGAATTGCAAACTTGATTTAGTGTAATGTAAGGAGGGGACACTCAGCAGCTGTTTACACATCTGGATTCAGGAGCACTAGTGTGGCACACCAGAACAAACTTTTTAGGGTGTCCCACATAGGTACTAAAGTGGATACTTGGGGTGTCTCCATGTGTGAAACTTGTCCAAAAAAGGTAAGTATTCCAGATTTGGTAAGGGAAAAAATCATGTATTCAGCTTGGAACTCTGCCAAAACAGACAATTGTACCCCACTTCCAAGCAATGTTTCATATTCCTATTTCTGGCCTCAAATATCTGTGTGCTAAGTATACCTTTTGTTTCATTCTCACGGTGAGAAAAGACTCAGGACGTCTGAAGACACCAGGAACCCCCCACCTCCGAAAGAAGGGGAACAGAGGACACCACAACCTCAGGATGTGGAGGAAGGAGAGGTGGAAGAAGTGGTTGAAATTGTCACCACAACAGGTCAGTGTCTGACACCACAGATTCAGGTAATAGAGGTATGCCTGCATATTTATAATACATGGTGTGTATTTTTTCTCCTCATTTCACCAGTGCAAATGCACAAATACTAATGCAGGAGATAATGGTGTGCAGTCGGGATTTAGACATCATAAAGCAAAAAACCAATGAGGTTGAACAAAAACTGAAGAACATGATTGATGTATTAGGGAGAATCTAAATACCAACAAAATGCCACCATTTTATTTATTTTTTGACCAATTTTTAAAAATGTTGTTCGCACTTTAAAAGCCAAATTTTGAAGATGCACACAGTGTGTCAACATGTGCTATCTGCCATCAGGGGATGTCAATGTACGTGTTTTGTGGGTGCAACCCCTTCCTCGCAACTCAAGTAGGTGAGAGGAAGTGGTTGCACCCCCAAAACACGTCCATTGATCCCCCATGATGGGAGATAGCACATGTTGACATTAGGCATGGGATCAGGAGGGAAATCCCGAGTTTGACTCCCAATTTGTGTGCATCTTCCAAATTTGGCTTTTACAGGGGTGACATCACCCCATCTGATAAAGACAATATCAACACATTTTTGACACTATAATGTCTGATATTGCCTTCAGTTTTTCAATGTTGAACTTTATAAGTTCCTGAGTTGTGTATGTTATGTTTTTAAACATGCCTGTTTATGTGCTAAAAAAATATTTTCAAGGTAAAACTTTATAAAACCAAGATGATGTTTTTTTACCCAAAAATGTTTTATAACACACATGTGCATGTGCACGGAGTAAAAGGTTTTATACTCAACAATGTGTGGCTCCTTCTTTCAATGCTCAATACCAGTTTTTGTATTAAGTTGGTATTTACAGTGACAATGGGGGTTATTTAATAATGGAAAAACCACTTGGCACTACAAGTGCACTAGGAGAACCTAGGAGTCAGATAAAACAAACACAAGCAGTAAATCAAAATCAAGATTTTATCAGATACATTTTTTTTTTTCAAATAGAAAATATTTACAAATTTGCTGGAATAGCAATGGCCCCCCTACCCGTAAAATAATCAACATATTTTTGCCGCACTTCACAGGCGCTTTGGGAGGGCAAGCCAGGGCGGCCAGCTTCCAGGGCCGTCAGTGTATTGAGGCAATATAATTAGGAGCATTTCTCTTTAAAAAGTTGTGAAGTATGCAGCATGCTAGAACTATGTGGTTCAGTTTGTACTCCATCATATTAATTGCCGTAAGAAATAGGCGGAACTGGTTGGCCATTATCCCAAAGGCATCCTCCACGACTCTTCTGGCTCTGGCCAGCCAGTAAATAAAAACTCTCTTCTCCGGGGTGAGGGTCCTCTGGGGGAATGGCCTCATCAGGTGATCACCCAAACCAAATGTTTAATCAGCGATAAAAACAAATGGGAGTCCTTCAGCGTTCTCTTCTGCAGGTGGCAATCCCAAGCCACCACTCCCACGCCACCACTGGAGACATCGGTAGAACTTGGTCTGGGCAAAGACTCCACCATCCGACATCCAGCCATTCTTCCCCATGTCCACATATAAAAATTCATATGTCGCCGACACCACCACCATCAACACGATACTATTGAAACCCTTATAATTAAAATAGTATGACCCTGAGTGGGGTGGTGGTACGATGTGGACATATTTCCCATCGATTGCCCCTCCGAAGTTAGGAAAGTCCCACCGCTGGGCAAACTGGGAGGCCACAGTCTGCCATTCCTTTGGCATTGAAGGAAACTGTGAAGTCAAAAAGAAAAAAAAATATTAGTACTTTTGCACATAACATTGCAAGCAGATTAGACACAAACATTCTTGGCCAACATCAGTATAACATTTATTTTAAGGAGTATTTAAAGACAAAAATATAAGGTCCACTTATCAGATTCCCCACCCCTTCTGATGGACCATTGGAGAAATTCTAGGGGGGGTTATAAATGAGTTTGGGACCCCAAAAAAAGCCTCTGCCTGAATTTAAGGACAGTAATAACATTTGGACACATTTTAGGGGGTGTTTAGGGTAAAGCACTACTATGGAGCTGCCAAAATACATTGTTAAGTGACTAGGCTAGGTGTGTATGGGCCCAGGATAGCATGCTGGGGAGGTTAGTGAAGGAAAATATACATGTAGGCCAAACAAGGAGCATTAAAAGCTTACAGCATGCATGAGGACAAAGAGGACATTCACAGCATATTACAATCATGGTAATTAGGGAATGATGAAAGAAATACAATACATTAGCAAACATGAAATACATGGAATGTGATGTTAAAGGAGAAAACTTACCTTAATATAGTCCTTCTGCAGGACCTGTATGATGCCAGAACAGGTCTCTGGAATAATGATCCCCAGAGCCTGGGGGGAGATGCATGTAGAGAACTTGAGGTCCTGTAGACTTCTCCCTGTCGCCAAGTACTGCAACATGGCGACTAGCCTCTGCTCGGGAGCGATGGCTTACTGCATGCAGGTATTCTGCTTCATAATAAAAGGGGACAACAAAGCCAACACATGGTGAAAAACGGGGTCCGTCATCCAGAGAAAATTCTTGAAATCATCAGGGTTATTCTCCTGGATCTTCCACAACAAAGGCATACGACAGAATTGGTCACGCTGTTAACCAATTCTTCTTCCATGAACTCCAAGAACCCCAACACCAAGCCCCCACATAACACGAACTCTATGTAACTGCAACATTGCTTCATGGCGTCGGGTGGTCAGAACGAACTAACAGAATGCACTGAAGAACAGAAAGGCCTGTGAAGCGAGAGCTGAAAATCAGAAACGAGCGGGCAAAAACACACTGAAAAACAGATACGAAATGACTACACGCACTGAAAACCAGATACAAACCCACAAGCACAAACTGAAGAGCAGTAATGATCTGAAAAGCATGAGGCTGAAAAGCGCAAATCGTCTCTCACCAAACTTCTACTAACACGAGATAAACACGAGATTAGCAGAAGGAGCCCAAAGGGTGGCACATTGGGTTATTGAATTTCCCTTTTCTAGTGCCGTCGTACGTGTTGTACGTCACCGCGTTCTTGACGGTCGGAATTTGGTGTGACCGTGTGTATGCAAGACAAGCTTGAGCAGGCTTCCGTCAGAAAAACCATCCAAGGCTTTTCCGAAAATTCTGATCGTGTGTACGCGGGATTGGACAAAGTGAATGCTGCCAAAATGAGCAAAGTAGACAGGATTTTTCCCCCTAAATTGAAAGTGGCCCCTCAGTCATTTTTTCAACTTTCCATCTATTAAATCTTCTGCCCTTGTTGTTTTAACTTCTGCCAGTAAATGTCTTATATAGCCCACTTCCTGTTTCTAGTCTGGTAAGAAGCTTAGGCTTATGACAACATGCACAGCTCTCTCTCTCTCACTCTCGTGAGAATTTGCCAGGAAAGTGGGGGGGGGGGGTGAATCAGAAGGGCTGCAAAGCTGGAGGTGTGCCTCTGTGTGTCTGTGTGAGTCCAGGAAGTGAACAGGCAGCAGTTTCAGTTTGCCCGCAGTTATAATGTTTGCAGCCAGACTTAGTGGAGGGAGATTTCTGCAGCATATTTGGCAAGTACAGAATCGCAGTATATATACAATAATATACAAAGTGGTTGGAGGGACGCTTCAGAATGGCAAATATGTTTTTAATACAAATTATGTGGGCAGACTGCAGTTCCTCTTTAAGAATCCATGGTGCAATCAGCTCGGATATCAAATCTGAAAGTTACATTTCAAGATGTATATTAAGAAACCTGTGATGTAGCCAGAGCTTTATAGCTGCCCCCTCGTTAGGCTACGTCACCAATGCCTTAAAGTGGATGTAAACCCTCTCCAATACCCAGTGAAGTGAACAGCCTCAGATGATACACAGGGATGAAACAAATCTCCCTACATATGTTTTACATATGTTTCTGCTGTCTTTAGATTTATATACTGTTTAGAAAGTTTAGATCGTGTTAGTAGATTTTCTCTTCCTGGTTAGCACTGCAGTGAAGCCTGGGCATACAGCCAAGACAGCTGATTAGAGGAAAGGCACACACCCCCTCTCATCATAGGTAGAGACTTTCAGCTCTGTTTGTTGAATTGTTCAGCTCAGTGCTAATCTATTTATAGCACCCTCCCCAACACAAAACTCCAGCTGCTTTTATCATATGTGAGGGAGAACTTGTCAGAAGTTATCAGGCTGATAACAGAAAAACGGAGCAGGAGACAGCTACAGGACATAGGGCTTTGAAGAGAGATATGAAAACACTGCAGATATATTTGCCCAGCTCAAGTTTCATGAATCGGGTTTACATCCACTTTAATTGGAGATCTTGTTTCTAATCTGCACTATCTTGGTGGAAAAAACTTTTCCCCAGATGACTTACAGCACATTTGTGAAATTAGGTGCAGATATCACTGGTTATTTTTTTTTTAACTTTTTTTTTAGCAGCATTGGTTTCTAAAGCAAGGGGGTTAAGAGAGCACTGAGATTGGGCACAAAGTGGAAGTAAGGCTCCATTCACACTAGCGCGTTTTTTGATGCATTTTGCATTTTGCAGAAATGCACGGGGATTTTTTAACATGGGTTCCTATGGAACATGTTCACATCAATGCCTTTTTGTTTCTCTGCATTTTTGGAAAGGGTCAGGGACTTTTTTTCATGCAAAATGCAGTGTTTTGCATGTAATAGAATTCAATGGACAAGCATCAAAAATGCAAGTGCACCGTTTTTGCAGCGTTTTTGCAGCGTTTTTGATGCGTTTTTGCCGTTTTTTTTTTTTATTTATTTTTTTTAGACTGTAAAAAAAAACTGTAAAAAAAAAAAAAAAAAGAAAAAAATGCAAAACGCAAATCGCGGCAAAATCGCGGCAAAAACGCCGCAAAAACGCTGCTCAAAAACGTGGCAAGCATGAAAAAAATCCTCCAAAAACGCCCAAAAGCAACATGCATAGTTGTGAATCGAGCCTAAGAGGCAAGAAAAAAATAAGTTTATATGAATTTTTATAACAAGATTGCACTGAATGCAGGAGTGGAGGGAAGGTCAACTTTAATCATACTTTAGGCTCCATTCACACTAGCGCGTTTTTTGATGCATTTTGCATTTTGCAGAAATGCACGGGAATTTTTTAACATGGGTTCCTATGGAACATGTTCACATCAATGCCTTTTTGTTTCTCTGCATTTTTGGAAAGGGTCGGGGACTTTTTTTCATGCAAAAAGCAGCGTTTTGCATGTAATGGATTTCAATGGACAAGCATCAAAAACGCAAGTGCACCGTTTTTGCAGCGTTTTTGCAGCGTTTTTGGTGCGTTTTTGGTGCGTTTTTGCCGTTTTTTTATTTTTTTTTTTGTAATTTTTTTTTAAGACTGTAAAAAAAAATGAAAAAAAAAAAAAAAAAACGCAAAACGCAAATCGCGGCAAAAACGCCGCAAAAACGCTACAAAAACGCTGCTCAAAAACGTGCCAAGCATGAAAAAAAAAACCTCCAAAAACGCTCAAAAGCAACATGCATAGGTGTGAATCCAGCCTTAGGCTGGATTCACACCTATGCATTTTTAGTGCATTTTGCATTTTGCAGATTTGCACTTTAGAAAGTGTTCCATAGGAAACCATGTTAAATGGACTGTGGTGCAAATCTGCAAAATGCAAAAAGCACTAAAAATGCATAGGTGTGAATCCAGCCTAAAGGTTGCTTCTAATCATAAAGTAGCATCTGCTTACTACTTGCCAAAATCATTTGCCCTATTACAAAACGCAGACATAGCTGGATTTTAACCAGTTTCAAAGATTTTAGATCAAGATACATGTGGGTGAAGAAAATCTGCTTGCATGATTATTACTATGATATTATAAACTATATTGTCAAAAGTATTGGGACGCCTGCCTTTTCACGCCGTAATCGTCCGTAGGGTTCTATAGTGAGTTAGTTCACCCTTTGCAGCTATAACAGCTTCAACTCTTCTGGGAAGGATGTCCACAAAGTTTAGGAGTGTGTCTATGGGAATGTTTGACCATTCTTCCAGAAGTGCATTTTTGAGGTCAGGCACTGATGTTGGACAAGAAGCTCTGGCTTGCAGTCTCCGCTTTAATTCATCCCAAAGGTGTTGAGGTCAGGACTCAATACTTTTGACAATATGGTGTAAATTAAAATAAGACTTAGGTATATGCAAATGGTAATTGGTGTCCTTATGCTATTTTCAAAGGTTTGCAATAACATAAATGCTGAAAGATATTGCAATACTTCATGAGTGTCATATCATACTTCCAGAGATGAGTATTTTCGAGTGTGGATGAGGCCGGGGGTTATGATTCAAATCCCTCGTATACCTCTATAAAAACAGATTATTATGTTTAATAGTGATAGTAATGATGTATTGCTCATTCAAAAAAAAAAAAAAAAAAACACTCCTCCTCTGACCTTTCACTGCCAGAATCCCTTCTGCTTTTTACTAGGATAACTGTTGAAGCTTAAACAAAATCTTTATGATGTCAGAGAAATGTCACTGGACAGTGCAGAAGGTCTTATAGTTCTGTAATACGATCAGAAACTTAATTAAAAAATGACTGCAACGAGAAGTGTTAAAACAGCTCTGAATCTAAGTAACAAAGCTAAAATATAGTCTTTAAAAAAAAAAGATCCCAGGTCAGATTAACCTACTGTATAAAAGCAGCTTTCACTGCAATAGTTACCTTTAGTCAGGAGCTGTCCTCACAGTATTTCTTCACTACCACTAAATGGCTCCAATCTTCCAGACTGATTGAGGGCCACCATCATTCAACTAATTTCCCGTGAGCTCAGGCTGTCAAGGACCCAACAATTAGGAGCCTGGGGTTACAGAAGAATTCTGTAGAGAGTGGCGACACAGGCACTGTCCTCTGCAGAAATTTGGACCCACCCACTGCAGATGGAAGACCAAAGACTCATGAAAAAAACTTATGTTTACTATATCTACAGTATATTTTGGCAAAATGTGTTGTTTCAGTATCATCTTTTCCTTTTAAAAAACTTGTACCCAAATCATGTCCCAAAAAATTGCTAATTTTAGGGCCTCATGCATACTGCGTGTTTAGCAGCCGTGCATGAGGCTCGGGTATGTAGGTATGGCTGGAAGGTATAATGTAGGCTCATATAGCTGGACAGGCTGTCAGCAGCAGGGCCTGGATGGTGCACATGTACCTTCCACCCACATCTAAATGCCATAACCTCATGCACAAGGGTCAAGTGCTCCAGGCAGTGCTCCACAGCGCAGCTTGAAAGCCATGGGAAGTGCTGGGGTTGCAGCATAGCTGGGATAGGAAGAACTTTCATCTAGCCAGGAAATCACCCCTTTAGCAGTTCTTTTAGAGATCATAGATAATATATTAAATTGAGTGTTCAGACAGGGGACTTGTTTGAGAGGTGATTTTTATGGCTCATGAACCCTTTATGCCACAAGAGTGACACACTCCCTCCAAAGTACATTTATTACCATCTGGTCTTCTCCGGTGTGCAACTTGCAAAGGATCTGGTTGTGACAGCCAATTGACAGATTGTCAAGCACTGTACCAAATCACGGGACAGAATCATACTTGCCAACTGTCCCGAATTTCCCAGGACATTCCCGGGATTTAGATCTTTGTCCAAGTGTTATGCCCTGTACACGCGATCAGACATTGATCGGACATTCCGACAACAAAATCCATGGATTTTTTCCAATGGATGTTGGCTCAAACTTGTTTTGCATACACACGGTCGCACAAAGTTGTCGGAAAATCCGATCGTTCTGAACGCGGTTACGTAAAACACGTACGTCGGGACTATAAATGGGGCAGTAGCCAATAGCTTTTGTCTCTTAATTTATTCTGAGCATGCGTAGCACTTTGTGCATTGGAATTGTCCACACACAGTCAGAATTTACGCAAACAGATTTTGTTGTCGGGAAATTTATTGGCCTGCTCTCAAACTTTGTGTTTTGGAAATTCCGATGGAAAAAGTCCGATGGAGCCCACACACGGTCGGAATTTCCGTCAACAAGCTCCGATCACACATATTCCGTCGGAAAGTCCGACCGTGTGTACAGGGCATATCGTTTCTCGGGAAATGTCCCGGGAAATCTGTGTTTTCCCGTTTTTTTTGCCACCGCTGCCGCTAGAGGTCAGCGACCACCATTAATTGTCTCTGCCGGCCGCCATTCTACAGAAGACCAGAAGTAACAGGTCACTCGTCGAGGGGAACAAGCAAGAGGCGGAACCAGACGGTGGCTACTAATAGAAATTGAGCTGCCGCCGACCCCCCGCCCCGCTGTCTGCTGCCGGTCTGTGACCTGTTGTGGGAAAGCCTGCGGGACAGGGAGTTGGCGGCAGCTCAATTTATATTGGCAGCCACCCGTCTGGCTCTGCCTCTTGTTTGTTCCCCTCGGCGAATGACCTGTTATTTCTGGTCTTCTGTAATGGTGGCAGAGACTCCGCTGCTGGGACACCTGATGTAAGGTTGGGCTCCACTGGGGGACACCTGATGTAAGGGGGAGCTTCACTGGGGGACACCTGATGTAAGGGGGCTCCACTAAGGGAAACCTATTGTAAGGGGGACACCACTGCTGGGACATCTGATGTAAGGGGGGCTCAACTGGGGGACACTTGATGTAAGGGGGACACCGCTGCTGGGACACCTGATGAAAGGGGGACACCGCTGCTGGGACACCTGATGTAGGGGGGCTCCACTGGGGGACACCTGATGTAAGGGGGCTCCACTGAGGGACACCTGATGTAAGGGGGACACCTGATGTAAGGGGGACACCTGACGTAAGGGGGACACCTGACGTAAGCGGCTCCACTGGGGACACCTGATATAAGGGGGGCACCAGATGTAAGGATGTAAGGATGGGGCTCTACTGGGGAACAGCTGATGTAAGGGGGACACCACTGGGGACACCTGATGTAAGGGGGACTCCGCTGGGGACACCTGATGTAAGGGAGGCTCCGCTGGGGATACCTGATGTAAGCAGGACTCCGCTGGGGGCACTTGATGTAAGGGGGACATCACTGCTGGGACACCTGATGTAGGGGGGCTCCACTGGGGGAACCTGATGTAAGGGGGGGCTCCACTGAGGGACACCTTATGTAAGGGGGACACCTGATGTAACGGGGCTACACTGGGGACACCTGATATAAGGGGGACACCTGATGTAAGGATGTAAGGAGGGGCTCCACTGGGGGACAGCTGATGTAAGGGGGACACCGCTGGGGACACCAGATGTAAGGAAGGACTCCACTGGGGGCACCTGATGTAAGCAGGACTCAGCTGGGGACACCTGATGTAAGGAGGGACTCCGCTGGGGACACCTGATGTAAGGGGCACTCCACTGGGGACACCTGAAATTTGTTTGCATTGTTGCCAACTATGAGAATGTAGTCAGGTGAAGGGTCAAGCTGGATGGAAGACAGAAAGCAGTTTCCTGGATATTCAGGTTGAATATCCAGGAAGCAATAAAAAGACAATAATATTCACAGGCAGATACAAACTGAAAGAACTGGTCAATCAGAAAAAAGGATGGAAACAACAAGTTCCTTACATAGGTGATCAGTGAGGATCAGGTGTACAGGCTACAGAATGGCAATGTTATAAGAACAGAAACTTTCCATAGATGGTGTGATGACTAGCACCTTTAAATCTCACACACCATAGACATGCATGATCTGACACCCAACCACAGTTGCATAGAGATTACTACAATCATTACCTTTTAGGTACATCATGCACATTCATTTACTTTGATAAGTACTGGTCTATTCTGCAGACCCAGCAATCCATTATGTCATTGGTTTTGCAAGAAGCAGTGGAGTAAAAAGCATTTTTTTCAGCTACTATAAATGTAGCACCCAGGGCTGGATTAAGAGCATCATGGGCCTGGTGCTGAGAATTTTGGTGGGCTTTAAGTGCTGTGTGTCGGCGTGCGCTCCAAGGTGGAAGAGTGCAGCCACGCAGGGCTAATACAACACTATGGAAGCAGAATACCAGGCTTTCGTTAGGACTGCCCGCCCAGCGCCCGTTATTAATCCCGCCATCCATCGGCGGCCAGGCGGTGCATGCAGAATTCAGGGGGGTTCACGCCAGGGGAGATCTCTCCCTGTCAGCCCATTGCTTTCCGTGCATGGCCTGTTCTTTTTGGGTGGCTGGGCCCAGGGTTTTTCTTCTCAGAGAATAAGTGCGGGAACTCCCCGCCCCCCCTTCCTACGGAGAAGCATGCCGCGTCATAGAGTGGGTATGGCCAGATTGCACAGTGGGAGGGTCTTAAAGTGCTGGTACAGGACTGCTGGGTACAGGACTGCATAATACACAGAGCTGCATAATACACAGAGCACTGGGCACAGGATTGCATAATACACAGAGCTCTGGGTTTAGGACTGCATAATACACAGAGTGCTGGGCACAGGACTACATAATACACAGAGCACTGGGCACAGGACTACATAATACACAGAGTGCTGGGCAGTAGGCACAGGACTACATAATACACAGAGTGCTGGGCAGTGGGCACAGGACTACATAATACACAGAGTGTTGGGCACAGGACTACATAATACATAGAGCGTTGGGCACAGGACTACATAATACACAGAATGCCTGGCACAGGACTACATAATACACAGCGCTGGGCACAGGACTGCATAATACACAGAGCTCTGGGTTCAGGACTGCATGATACACAGAGCGCTGGGTTCAGGACTGCATAATACACAGAGCACTGGGTACGGGACTGCATAAGACACAGAGCATTGGACACAGGACTACATAAAACACAGAGTGCTGGGTTCAGGACTGCATAATACACAGAGTGCTGGGCACAGGACTACATAATAAACAGAGTGTTGGGTTCAGGACTGCATAATACACAGAGCACTGGGTACGGGACTGCATAAGACACAGAGCATTGGACACAGGACTACATAATACACAGAGCACAGGGTTCAGGACTACATAATACACAGAGTGCTGGGCACAGGACTACATAATAAACAGAGTGCTAGGTACAGGACTACATAATACACAGAGTGCTGGGTTCGGGACTGCATAATACACAGAGTTCTGGGCACAGGACTTCATTATACACAGAGCGCTGGGTTTGGGACTGTATAATACACAGAGGGCTGGGCACAGGACTACATAATACACAGAGCACTGGGTTCAGGACTACATAATACACAGAGCGCTTGGCACAGGACTACATAATACTCAGAGCACTTGGCACAGGATTACATTAAACACAGAGCGCTGGGCACAGGACTGCATAATACACAGAGCGCTGGGCACGGGACTGCATAATACACAGAGTGCTGGTAACAGGAATCCATAATACACAGAGCGCTGGTCACAGGAATACATAATACACAGAGTGCTGGGCACGGGACCATATAATACACAAGTGCTGGTCACAGGAATACATAATACACAAAACACTGGGCACGGGACTGCTTAATACACAGAGCACTGGTCAAATAAATACATAATACACAGAGCACTGGTCACAGAAATACATAATACACAGAGCGCTGGTCACAGAAATACATAATACACAGAGCGCTGGTCACAGAGATACATAATACACAGAGCGCTGGTCACATCACTACATAATACACAGAGCGCTGGTCACAGGAATACATAATACACAGAGCGCTGGTCACATCACTACATAATACACAGAGCGCTGGTCACAGGAATACATAATACACAGAGTGCTGGTCACAGGAATACATAATACACAGAGCTCTGGGCACAGGACTACATAATAGACAGAGCGCTGGTCACAGGAATACATAATACACACTGCTCTGGGCACAGAACTGCATAATACACAGAGCGCTGGTCACAGGAATACATAATACACAGAGTGCTAGGCACGGGACTGCATAATACACACAGCGCTGGTCACAGGAATACATAATACACAGAGCACTGACCACAGGAATACATAATACACAGAGCGCTGGTCACAGGAATACATAATACACAGAGCGCTGGTCACAGGAATACATAATACACAGAGCGCCGGGCACGGGACTACATAATACACAGAGCGCCGGGCACGGGACTACATAATACACAGAGAGCTGGGCAGGGGAATACATAATACACAGAGTACTGTTTACAGGAATGCATAATACACAGAGTGCTGGGCACGGGACTGCATAATACACAGAGCGCTGGTCACAGGAATACAGAATACACAGAGCACTGGTCCCAGGAATACATAATACACAGAGCGCTGGTCACAGGAATACATAATACACAGAGCGCTGGTCACAGAAATACATAATACACAGAGAGTTGGGCACGGGACTGCATAATACACAGAGCGCTGGTCACAGGAATACATAATACACAGAGCTCTGGGCACAGGACTACATAATACACAGAGCGCTGGTCACATCACTACATAATACACAGAGCGCTGGTCACAGGAATACATAATACACAGAGCTCTGGGCACAGGACTACATAATACACAGAGCGTTGGTCACATCACTACATAATACACAGAGCGCTGGTCACAGGAATACATAATACACAGAGTGCTGGTCACAGGAATACACAGAGCACTGGGTTCAGGACTACATAATACACAGAGCGCTGGGCACAGGACTACATAATACTCAGAGCGCTTGGCACAGGATTACATTAAACACAGAGCGCTGGGCACGGGACTGCATAATACACAGAGCGCTGGTCACAGGAATACATAATACACAGAGCTCTGGGCACAGGACTACATAATACACAGAGCGCTGGTCACAGGAATACATAATACACACTGCTCTGGGCACAGAACTGCATAATACACAGAGCACTGGTCACAGGAATACATAATACACAGAGTGCTGGGCACGGGACTGCACAATACACACAGCGCTGGTCACAGGAATACATAATACACAGAGCGCTGGTCACAGGAATACATAATACACAGAGCGCTGGTCATAATACACAGAGCGCTGGTCACAGGGAAACATAATACACAGAGCGCTGGTCACAGAAATACATAATACACAGAGAGCTTGGCACAGGACTGCATAATACACAGAGCACTGGGGACAGGACTATCCTTAAACAGTCCTTAAAACTTTCAGTGTTCTGTCTCTCTCTTTTTCCCTTCTCCACACAGTCCCTCCTTGAGCTCTCTGGCAAGCTGAGAAGGAGAGAAACATAGAAAAGTGATGGCAGAAAAAAGATCAAGTAGTCCACTGAGTCTGCCCCATTTTTTTTAATGTACAGTGCTTTGAAAAAGTATTCACACCCCTTGAAATGTTCCACATTTTCTCATGTTACTACCAAAAATGTAAATGTATTTTATTGGAATTTTATGTGATAGACCAACAGAAAGTGGCACATAATTGTGAAGTGGAAGGAAAATGATAAATGGTTTCCAAATTTTTTTACCAATAAATATCTGATAGGTGTGGCATGCATTTGTATTCAGCCCCCTTTACTCTGATTCCCCTAACTAAAATTTAGTGGACAGAATGGATGTGAAACACCGCGCTAACAAATACAACTATAAAGGAGCTGCTGCATACAGTCTGACAAAAACCTGCATATGAAAAAACGCAGCGCATAAAATATGCGAGAAGACAGAACTCTTCAGGTTCTGAATGAGTGCTAAAAAATGTTGAAAAAACAAAGGATATAAAGTAAACATAAAGTCTATATGTGAAAGTGAATGTCCCAATGTACAGGAAGGTTAATATAATTCCAAAGGTGGTGATATTCAAGTGGTTGTCTGAAGTCAGATTCCCTCATAAACCGACATTCCAACTGGATGGACAAATCATGGCAGAAATAATGGGTAAAGACTCTTACCAGATCCCGTGGATTCCCGTGTCAGCGACAGGGAATCGCATGAACGGTGTGCCACCAAAGACTTGGAGACGGGGTGAAGAAGGAAGTCTTGACGCTCAGGTCCTCTAGACTGTGGTCTGCATGGATCTCCAGGGGCCACCAGGTAGGTCCTCACGGTAAACCGCCAAGGGGTAGATGGAATGAGCACAGACGTCACCGGAAAAGCTTTAGAGGCACTGGACCTCATGCAGGAGATGTGGAGAAAGAAAAAAATAGGGGTGTTTTTATTCATAAAACAACCATGAATAATATAAAAGTGATCACGATCAATAAAAACAAGTGGGCAACATGGAGGATAGTATATGGGCCCATATATGGATAAAAACACCCCTTTTTTACCTGCACCATGTGGAGGCATAATTTTTCTTTCTCCACATCTCCTGCATGAGGTCCAGTGCCTCTAAAGCTTTTCCGGTGACGTCTGTGCTCATTCCATCTACCCCTTGGCGGTTTACCGTGAGGACCTACCTGGTGGCCCCTGGAGATCCATGCAGACCACAGTCTAGAGGACCTGAGCGTCAAGACTTCCTTCTTCACCCCGTCTCCAAGTCTTTGGTGGCACACCGCTCATGCGATTCCATGTCGCTGACACGGGAATCCACGGGATCTGGTAAGAGTCTTTACACATTATTTCTGCCATGATTTGTCCATCCAGTTGGAATGTCGGTTTATGAGGGAATCTGACTTCAGACAACCACTTGAATATCACCACCTTTGGTATTATATTCACCTTCCTGTACATTGGGACATTCACTTTCACATATTGACTTTATGTTTACTTTATATCCTTTGTTTTTTCAACATTTTTTAGCACTCATTCAGAACCTGAAAAGTTCTGTCTTCCCACATATTTTATGTGCTAAAATCTAGTGGAACCAATTGCCTTCAGAAGTCACCTAATTAGTAAATAGAGTCCACCTGTGTGTGATTTAATCTCAGTATAAATTCAGCTGTTCTGTGGGGTCCTCAGAGGTTTGTTAGAGAACCTTAGTGAACAAACAACATCATGAAGGCCAAGGAACACACCAGACAGGTCAGGGATAAAGTTGAGGAGAGGTTGAAAGCAGGGTTAGGTTATAAAAAAATATCCCAAGCTTTGAACATCTCCCAGAGCACTGTCCAATCCATCATCTGAAAATGGAAAGAGTATGGCACAACTGCAAACCCACCAAAACATGGCCTGCCACCTAAACTGACATGTCTGAAAAAGAGAGCAGAGATCCACATCTCAGGTGGGAGAATCTGTCCACAGGACAACTATTAGTCATGCACTCCACAAATCTGGCCTTTATGGAAGAGTGGCGAGAAGAAAGCCATTGTTGAAAGAAAGCCATAAGAAGTCCCATTCACAGTTTGCGAGAAGCCATGTGGGGGACACAGCAAACATGTGGAAGAAGGTGCTTTTGTCAGATAAGACCAAAATTTAACTTTTTGGCCTAAAAGCAAAACGCTAAGTGTGGCAGAAAGCTAACACGGCACATCACCCTGAACACACCATCCCCACCGTGAAACATGGTGGTGGCAGCATCATTCCTGTTTGCCAAGCATGTGGACTGCTGAGTGCACAGGACCGGTGATCAGCTACTTGTTTGGTTTATTTTACCACTGCTAGCAGAGGGAGACTGATCTTTACTAAAGAGCATTAACCTTTGCATGCAGACTCTTTAAAGGATGCGGGCATTTGAATAGCCAAGCTGTGACATCACTCTAGTGCATGTGCGCGGGAGTCACGACCACAGCACAGCTCTCTCAATGGATAGAATGCCCCAGTGATGTCACCAGCTGATACTCATTAGATTATCTCCTAAAAGGTGCATGTTTAGGAGATATTCATTTTACCGACAGGTAAGCTTTATTATAAGCCTACCTGTAGGTAAAAGTTGCAAAGCGATCTTTACTTCCACCTTAAGAAGACAAGCGGCCACTCGATGAAGTTGGACAAGAAGCAGATTAACCTTAAACTGAGTAAGTGGTTCTTTACTGTTGGAATGGTGAGAATGTGGAACTCCCTTCCACAGCTGGTGGTATCAGTGTAACATATAGAAAGAAAAGGAGGGCGCACCGACCTTGTGCATTACCAAAAATAAAATTTATTAAAAAAAAAAAAGTGTAACAACAAAAGTAATACTCACAAACAAACGTTATAAAAAAGCTTATCAGTGCTCCATCAAGTGGAACCATGCCTCTAGAGACCTGCAATCTGGACTGGGTGTTAGGGGGAACCAGATGGCATTTTAAACAGCTTACGCGTTACAAGGGAGGACCCTCTTCATCAGAGCCACAGCAGTAGTAGACTGACCTCCTCCAGTTTCCTCTGTATATAACCACATGCACATGTCCAAGTGAACGGCCATCAGAGCCTGACACACTCATCCGATTGGGCGCCGCCCACCATGTCAATCTATCCTAGGATGTGTACTGCTATCCACCATCTTAAATCTTTCTGCATAAAGTTGTCCATTAGCCCATGAACATATAGCCATAGCCCTGCGCCAACAAAAGGGGGGTTTTGTTGTTTAGGGGGTGAGGGGAGATTAGATGTCCTCTGGAACAGGAGTGGGTGCTGTGTTCAGAAGTGCTTGACACTGCCACCACTTAGAAAGTGTGGTACGCACGCCACACTGTAACCAGGAAGTGTGAGTGGATTTGCGTTCCAAGCACTTCTGAACACAGCACCCACTCCTGTTCCAGAGGACATCTAATGTCCCCTCACCCCCTAAACCACCAAAACCCCCTCCCCCCACCTCCTCCTTGCCCTGCATGAGAATCTCATAATGAGTAAGCCGTTTGGGATGCCATCTGGTTCCCCCTAACACCCGGTCCAGGTTGCAGGTGTCTAGATACACGGTTCCACTTGCTGGAGCACTGATTATAACGTTAATTTGTGAGTATTACTCTTGTTATCACATTTTTAAAATAAATGTTATCTATGGTAATGCACAAGGTCGGTGTGCCCTCCTTTTCTTTCTATATGTTTCATTTCTATGGATACTCATTGTTCTGAGGAGGGCAGCAAGACCTTTGACATTCCATACTCTATCTGAAGGGTTGGCTACACCACCTACTCATAGACTAAGCCCCCAAGCGCTGGAGATTGTGTTGTGTTGTTTGGTGGTATCAGTGTGTCAGGGTGTCAATAATTTCAAAGAACTTTAAGATCTTAGCAAATGCATACAGGGATGCATATACAGTGATATGGGAAATGGTAGTGACAAACACACGCACTCACGGTAAACTTCCCCATAAGCTGTGTTCCATTTCTATGATGTATATTTTTTGTTCTTTAGGCAGATCTAATAGTGCAGATTCTATCTGCTGCTCAAAGGTGTGCGCAAGGGGTGTGCCAGGTGTGCCTGGGCACACCCTAATCCTGGAGTTGGCAACCCATCAATTGTGAGCAGGTGACAGGTAAGCCGCAATCCTTACTTGCCGACCCCCAGAACCTGGACAAGATAGGCAGCTGGAGTGGAAACTAATGGACCGATCTGTATTTTCTTCTGCAGCAGCTGAAAGTAGGCTTCTCCTCCTCTTCCTCCCGCTGATATTCAGCTGCCACGGGAGGAAAATACAGGGGATTAGTACCACCCCTCTTGTCCCAGTTCCTTTTCTTTCTGCTGCCCAGGTCCCCCTGTGTGCTCACCTGCTCCCCCCATTGTTTTAGGATGACGAGTGGGGAAGAGGCCGGTTAATATGTCACAAAGGCATGTGTGTTGGAGCTTTCAGGTGCACACCCTAATACAATAGGCTGCGCACACCTATGCTGCTGCTGTACATAGGTTTACAAGAGGATATTATGAAGACAGATTAAGGCAGGGCTCGACAAATCCCAGGAACTAGGTTGCAATGGTGAGTAGAAATTGCATCCTGGCTCCTGGGCTTCTGTCAGCCGTCCACATTTGCCTCCCACTTTTTGACTGTGCTATAACCAAAAGGTGCGGCCTCATCACCACACATCAGTGCAGCTTTATCACCGCACATCAGTGAAGAAGAAAAATTACTTATTTGCAAAATTTTATAACAGAAATAAAGAAAAGGGTATTTTTTTCCAAAATTTCCAGTCTTTTGTTTAGCAAAAAAAACAATAAAAAACAGTGGTGATTTAATACCACCAAAAGAAAGCTCTATTTGTGTAAAAACAAGATAAAAAAATCATATGGATACAGTGTTGTATGACCGCGCAACTGTCATTCAAAATGTGACAGCACTGAAAGCTGAAAATTGGCCTGGGCAGGAAGGGGTGAAAGGGCCCAGTAGGGAAGTGGTTAAAGTGTTTGTAACCCTAAAAAAAAAAAAGAAATCCTGTTCCTGTATAGCAGATTAAACAGCACAGTGCTTGTACTGTCTAATCTGCCCCTCTCTAAACTGTAAAAAACCTGTCTGATCTTGTCACTTCCTGTGTTCCCCACTGTGAGCTGACCACGATGATCATGGCTGCTGAGCCCTGACTACCGTGGTCAGCTTGCGTGCCTCCGTCATCCGCAGCTCTCCTCTGTCATCCTCACCCCCCCGCCTGTCTGCTCCTGTGTCTCTGCCCCCCCCCCCCTCCTGCCGCTATTATAAGAAAATAAAAGATTACCAATTATCACTGCCAGCCCCACTATTATAACAAGCCATAACACACAGGGCAAATGTTTTGACTGTGTGTGACTCCAGCCGGGAGTCACACACAGGGTCATGTGACTCCCAGCTGGTCTCCTACTCTGATCCAGGGCTACTGCGGGAGGGGCTGAGCGGCCACGTGACCTACCCGGCTAATGTCAGAGGGAGATCTCGGCCCCTACCGTAGTAGCCCTGGATCGGAGTAGGAGACTGGCCGTGAGTCACATGATCGGCTTGAAGATAGCTGTAAAACTGTATTTACAAGCTTTGTTTAAGAAAAACATTGACCCTGTGTGTTATGTCTCGTTATAATAGAGGGTATCAGAGAAGGACTTTTTCTACTCTTGCTCGCCATGCTCCTGCACGCATGCGCGGCGGATTGGCGCTCTGGCGCACAAGTGTGCATGGCCCGTGCGTGTGCACAACAGTTCCCGTGTGCGCGCAGTAGATCGCGAGTGTGCACGGTATCACATGCAGTGTGCGTAATGGTGCATGCCAGGGTGCACACTGTAGCGGGGCTATTTCAGATGGCTCTGGCGCCCAGACGGGTTGCTGGTTTGTCGTCAGCTTCCTGTTTGTGCCTGTTTCCAGTTTGCCATACCTGATTACCTGCTTTGACCCAGACTGTTCCTGACTACGCTGCTGCTCTCCTTGATCTGACCCTCAGCTTACTTTAACGGACTTTGCTTGATCTGCCTACCAGTGTTTGATCCTCGGCCTGCCTAACGGACTTTGCTTGATCTGCCTACCAGTGTTTGACCCTCGCCCTGCCTTACGGACTTTGCTTGATCTGCCTACCAGTGTTTGACCCTCGGCCTGCCTAACGGACTTTGCTTGATCTGCTCACCAGTGTTTGACCCTCGGCCTACCTAACAGACTTTCTTACTTGCCTTACCTGAATTTGACCTCTGGCCTGGTTCACAGACTTATTTACTTCCTCTGGTACCTGATTCCCCTGTCCTGAATTGGACCCTCAGCCAGTTCCTGAAGCTCAGCTAATCCTTCATACAGCTCCTCAGGCTCTTCAAGGAACTCACACCTGCTGGTGGCCCATGCCTCCGCGTGTCACCTGTTCCTTGTATCACCTTCGGGGAACAGGGTGCGCGTGGTCGCAAGGGCGAGCCGCTCTCGGCATCTCGGCCTTGGTAAGTACTATCCGTGACAGAGGGGCTGGCAGTGATATACATTTTCATGGTAACAACAACTTTAAAAAAACTGGCTCCTAACTTTTTTTTAGCTTCCTCCTAGATTCAAAGCATACTTTGCCAAGCCCTGGATTAAGGTGTTTTCTTGGTTGCATGTAGAAGCACATTTATTGCTTTTGTTATTAATATATTGCTAGATTATTTTTTTTTTAATCAAGTTTCTGGATATCTTTTGTTCTTCTTTTTTTCTTTTTTTAAAGCTATTTAGTGGGCCTTATGATTGCAATGAAAAGTACTAAACATTACTCACTCTACACATATTTGTATGCATGACTTTTTCACAGTAAAACTGTGCTAAAATGCAGAACCAGATAGAAATCTAACACCATAGAGGACTGACTTGTTTCTACTTTACTAGTTCTACTTCTGTTTTCCACTCAGTTTTATTGTGTCATCAAAACCACAGTGAAAATGTACTTTTTTCTTCTGATTTGTGAATAATAGGTCTCTAGAAAAGAGAACCATTTTTCTGTGCATGTAGACAAAACCACTGCTGGGATTTCACATGGGCCCCACTCCTCCACAATTTTACAACCAGTTGTTTGTAAATATCGTCATCCACATTCCAAGCCAAGTTTAGGTCTGCTGCCTGCACTACTATCAGCTTATTTAGTGTGAATTAGTGAATTGGTTCCAAAACCTCCAGGTTTGATTAGTGGTGTATGTTATACTGATTACTTCAAAATCAGATGTCACAATCATGTTATTGTTTTTCTCTCCATGATTGTTCTCCATAAGCATACCTAACAACAGCCCTGAATTGTGTGGAAATGTCCTGAATTTCTTTCCATGGGTTACACCTCTAGTCCCACTGCCCTTTATTGTAATCAAAGGCTGCAGGATCCATTATTCTAAACTCTGCCCATGTCACTAAGTGGAGATACATTGGGGTTTATTTACTAAAGCTAGAGAGGGCAAAATTCAGAGTCGCAATTCTGCAGAGAAATCAGAGTCTAATCTCAGCTTGTTTAATTAAGCTTTAGCAATACAATCTGGAAGCTGATTGGTTTCTCTGCAGAATTGTAACTAAGTTTACCCTCTCTAGCTTTAGTAAATAAAGCCCATTCCTTACTCCTTATCAGCCTGGCTTCAGCAATAGTAGATAGAAGTAAACCAGTGGCAGGTAGGAAAAGTAGGAGGGGAGCCATGGTCTGGCAATCTGTGTAATGACATAACTGAGGGTATGGGCCAATGTGAGACAACAGGAGTCTCCACTGGTTCATCTTGGCACTCCTAACTTAATAGCGAAGTATGGCCATACTTCTCTTCTGGATCACGGGGGTGCGCTTCTGGTCCCATTAGAGACTGAAAAGAGTATAATGGGACCTGGAGGGGGCCTCTTTCTAACAGAGCGTACAGTGAACACCTTCATTCACTCTGATCTTAATGGGACCCCCTCCTTGTGCCATGACTCTCACCCCTGCCTCATCCTCTTACAAAGTAGAAATAAAATTGGCACTGTGTAGCGCTCCTCTTACCTTAACTTTGGGTACTGTAGCTGTGGCTGGCTCCCGCGTCCTCTGTGGCTGGCTCCCATGTCCTCTTTGGCTGACTGGCTCCCACTTCCTCTGTGGCTGGTTGGTTCCCGTGTCCTCTGTGGCTGACTGGCTGACTCCTGTTGGTGGCTGGCTGGCACCCTGCTGTGGCTGGCTGGCTACCTGGTGTGGGTGGATCACCATGGGTGACTGGCTGGCACCCTGGCCCTGCTGTGGATGGGTCACCATGGCTGACTGGCTCCTGTGGGTGGCTGGCTGAATCCTGTTGATGGCTAGCCGGCACCCTGTTGTGGCTGGCTGGCTACCTGGTGTGGGTGGGTCACCATGGGTGGCTGACTGGCACCCTGGCCCTACTGTGGATGGGTCACCTTGGCTTGATGGCTCCTGTGGGTAGCTGGCTGGCACCCTGCCGTGGCTAACTGGCTCCTTGCTGTTAGGGGGTCACCGTGGCTGGCTCCTGTGGGTCGATGGCTGGCACCTTGTTGTGGCTGGCTGGTTTCCTGGTGTGGGTGGGTCACTGTGGGTGGCTGGCTGTGGCACCCTGGCCCTGCTGTGAATGGGTCACCTGTGGGTGGCTGGCTGGCACCCTGCTATGAGTGGCTGGCCGGGCTCCCCGCTGTGGGTCACCATGGGAGGCTGGCTTCTATGGGTGGCTGGCTGGCACCCTGCTGTGGGTGGCTGGCCTGGCTCCCTTCTGTGGTTCATTGGGTGGGTGGCTGGCTGGCATGGCGCACTTTGCTGCAGGTGGCTGGCCTGGCTCCCTGCTGTGGGTCAGTGGGTGAGTGGCTGGCTGGCATGGTGCACTCTGCTGTGGGTTGTTGGCCTGACTCCCTGCTGTGGGTCAGTGGGTGGGTGGCTGGCTGGCATGGTGCACTGTGCTGCGGGTGGCTGGCCTGGCTCCCTGCTGTGGGTCAGTGGGTGGGTGGCTGGCACGGTGCACCCTGCTGTGGATGACAGAGAGGGGGGCTGACATAGAGGGTTGCTGACAGAGAGGGGCTGGCTGACAGAGAGGGGCAGGCGGACAGAGAGGGGCATGCGGACAGAGAGGGGCGGGCTAAGAGAGGGGCGGGCTAAGAGAGGGGCAGGCTGACAGAGAGGGGTGGGCTGACAGAGAGGGGCGGGCTGACAGAGAGGGGCGGGCTGACAGGGGGGCTGACAGAGAGGGGTGGGCTGATAAAGATGGACAGACAGAGAGGGGTGGGCTGACAGAGAGGGAGGCTGACAGAGAGAGGTGGCATGACAGAGAGGGGCAGGCTGACAGTGAGGGGTGGAATGACAGAGAGGGGCAGGCTGACATAGAGGGTTGCTGACAGAGAGGGGCAGGCTGACAGAGAATGGCGGGTGGACAGAGAGGGGTGGGTTGACAGAGAGGTGCGGGCTGCCAGAGAGTGGCAGGCTGACAGAGAGGGGTGGGCTGACAGGGGGGCTGACAGAGAGGGGCGGGCTGACAAAGACGGACAGACAGGCTGACAGAGAATGGCAGCTGGACAGAGAGGGGTGGGCTGACAGAGAGAGGCGGGCTGACAGAGAGAGGTGGGCTGACAGGGGGGCTGACAGAGAGGGGCGGGTTGACAGGGGGGCTGACAGAGAGGGGCGGGTTTACAGAGACAGACAGACAGAGAGGGTTGGGCTGACAGAGAGGGGGGCTGACAGAGAGAGATGGGCTGACAGAGAAGGGGGCTGACAGAGAAGGGGCGGGCTGACAGGGGTGGTTGACAGAGAGGGGTGGGCTGACAGAGAGGGGGGCTGACAGAGAGGGGTGGGCTGACAGAGAGGGGTGGGCTGACAGAGAGGGGCAGACAGAGAGGGGTGGACAGAGAGGTATGGGCTGACAGAGAGGGGTGGGCTGACAGAGAGGGGTGGGCTGACAGAGAGGGAAAGACAGAGGGGGGGTGGGCTGACAGAGAGAGGCGGGATGACATGGGGGGTTGACAGAGAGGGGTGGACTGACAGGGGGGGTGACAGAGAGGGGCGGGCTGACAGGGGGGGCTGACAGAGAGAGGTGGGCTGACAGAGAGGGGGGCTGACAGAGAGGGGTGGGCTGACAGAGAAGGGGGCTGACAGAGAGGAGTGGGCTGACAGAGAGGGATGGGCTAACAGAGAGGGGTACAAACAAGGCCAAGGATAAATCCAAGAAAAAAAAAACAAGCTTACTTGGCTGGCTGGCATTGTGCACTCTGCTGCGGGTGGCTGGCCTGGCTTCCTCCTGTGGGTCAGTGGGTGGGTGGGTGGCTGGCACGGTGCACCCTGCTGTGGCTGACAGAGAGGGGAGGGCGGACAGAGAGGGGTGGGATGACAGAGAGGGGGCTGACAGAGAGGGGGGCTGACAAGGAGGGGTGGGATGACAGAGAGGGGTAGGCTGAGAGAGAGGGGGCTGAAAGAGAGGGGAGGGCTGGCAGAGAGGGGTGGGCTGACAGAGAGGGGTGGGCTGATAGACAGGGGGGCTGACAGAGAGGGATGGGCTGACAGAGAGGGGGGCTGACAGAGAGGGGGTTGACAGAAAGAGGGTTTGATAGAGAGGGGCAGAGAGAGAGGGGTGAGCTGACGGAAAGTGGTGGACAGAGAGGGGTGGGCTGACAGAGAACTAACTGGCTCCTTGCTGTGGGTGGGTCACCGTGGCTGACTCCTGTCGGTGGATGGCTGGCACCCTGTTGTGGCTGGCTGGTTTGCTGGCATGGGTGGGTCACTGTGGGTGGCTGGCTGGCTGGCACCCTGGCCCTGCTGTGGATGGGTCACCTGTGGGTGGCTGGCTAGTACCCTGCTATGCGTGGCTGGCCGGGCTCCCTGCTGTGGGTCACTGTGGGTAGCTGGCTTCTGTGGGTGCTGGCTGGCTGGCACCCTGCTGTGGGTGGCTGGCCTGGCTCCCTACTGTGGATCAGTGGGTGGCTGGCATGGTGCACTCTGCTGCGAGTGACTGGCCTGGCTCCCTGCTGTGGGTGAGTGGCTGGCATGATGCACTCTGCTGCGGGTGGCTGGCCTGGCTCCCTGCTGTGGGTCAGTGGGTGGGTGGGTGGTTGGCATGGTGCACTCTGCTGTGGCTGACAGAGAGGGGGGCTGACAGAGGGGGGGGCACTGACAGAGAGGAGGTGAGGGGGCAGATGATGAATGACTTCAGGAGACACACAGCGTGCCAGGCAGAGAGGCGGGACGGCTGCGATGCACCCACAGACCAGCCCCGCCTCCATACGCGATCAGCTCCGCTGGGCCAATCGAAAAAGCCCATGTCGGCCGCCCACACATGACCCCAATCGGCCAATCACAGGGCGGTCGCCGCCCATTGCTGAGCTGGGCTCGGAGCGATCACGACACTCTGAAACATTTAAAACAGGACAGGAGGCAACCCTGCGCCACCGGGCCCGCTTCCAGTCCGCCCCTGGTCCCTTTACAGCTGCTACACAGAAATCTTTACCTATTGCTTATACTAAGAGGTACCTCTCAGGGAACATTGCACCATATCCTATCCATTCTCCTAGAGTGCCCTCTAGGCTAGTTATAATATTATTATTCACATTGTAGTTAATACTTATTTGCACTGTTTATTGGTATCTATACTTGTGTTCCTATAAGTGCTTGCAATAACTTTCATTCAACCAGATGTGTCAGGGGGCTGAGGTTGTTCTTTGAGTTAAGGTGCAGAAAAAGGTGCAGCTATTAAAGCTCATAAAGTGTCCCATTAGGTACATGTACATTAGTGTTTGCATCTTATGCTATGCTGAGTTTTAGGCATAACAACTAGAAGTAATGTGGATATACTGTGTAGCGCTGGTAGATTTTCATCTACCGTTTATAGGTAAATTTAGTGGGTTATCTGTTTTATACATAGTCAGATTTAGCCTCTGTTCCAGTTTGGCTGTGTTGCATGTAGTTTCACACTGTGCCTGTGGGTGTCGTTGTCGCCATGGGTCTGTGTTGGAAAGGCAACGGGCTGAAGGGTATGAGTGCTCTTCTGTCCCGGAGATAACTCGGTGGAGGTGGTCCTCGGAGTTGCATTCTGGGAGAGGGTATTTATGGGACAGACACCATGTTTTAGGGTCTGTTTCGTTCAACCTGCTGGCCCTCCTGGCCGACAGGTATGTATTAGGAGTACTACCGCGTGGTCCTCCGACCGGGAGGACCACATTGCTGCAGCGTGTGGGTGGGCCCAGAAGCCTGTCTGGGGCCTACCACAGTAGCGAGGGAATGGTCCTGTGCAGTCTGTCCTACAGGAAGAAGCTGGACAACTGAGAAGATCCCAGGGGAGGACCATGGAAGGATCATGCAGAGTGCTGGTCTGGAGAGGGGCCTGGTGACTCAGTTGGAGGACGCATCCTAAAGTTAACCTACCGCATAGTACTGCCGGGTCGGCCTAAAGGTTCTAGTGCTGTTCATCGTAAACCATTACATCCTGTGGCAGAGGATCGTATGGGTTTCTATTACATTCAAGTCTGTGGCAGAGCCTTTTGTTTGTGTTGTGTGCCGGTTGCTAGGTTAGTGAGAGAAACCTGTCTGGACGGGCAAAGGTTCAACTCTAAAAGGAGAGTACATTCATCTACAAGATTCCAATTCATAATACTACATCAAGAAAAGGTATTTGAACTTCCCTGCAACTCTTCTTCTACCTCTTTCCTGCTACTTCCTTCAGTTACTCTTTATTAAAGCATTGGAAAAGATACTCAAGTGTCTGGTGTCTACACTGTCTGGCATTAAACTCAACGGGACCCTAGACCTGGTTCTGGTGAAATTGAGGTAATAAAGGTGACGGCAACAGCCCGCTTTAAACCAGCAGCTCCACCGTGAGTTAGTGCTACATGCGGGGGCGTCGTCCGGGATTGTTAGCTTCCGGTGACAAGGTGAAAACAAACTGTGGCCCAAAAGGAGTATGGGCAAATGATGGAAAAAATATCTGCAAAAAGGACGAAGTGCGCCCCCTGGTGGTAGGAAGTAGTCAGCTCAGATCACAAAATCCACATTGCAGTACATCACCGTAGGTTGTAGGGAATATTTAAAACAGTGAGAGAAACAGTAGTTAGTAAAATACAAGGGATATAACACTGTCATGGAAAATGTAAAGATTCATAAATTATCAAAAAACGAGATACATAAATGAGTGAAATTATATTGTTGTGGAGAGATTAACATCAGTGTAAGAATAGAAATACCAAAGAGGGCTAATTCTGATGAAGGTTGGCTAAAGGTCCAACTCACAAACCCCTGATTGAAAGCCCTCCAAGAAGGGCTTAAAATTGAAGGCTTCATTAAGGCCTGGGGGTGCAGTGGCATTGAGGTGGAAGATCCACCTCAATTTGCTTTGTAAAAGTGCTTTATTGGAGTCACCCCCTCTGGGGTTGGTAGGAATGTGGTCCAAAGCCAAGAAACGTACTTTGGGAGTAAAATCAGCACGCACTATGCAGCAGTGACGACCAATGGGGAGATCAGGATCCTTTTTGTTAAAACTAACTGTATGACGATAAATGCGTTGCCAGAAGGGTAGTTTAGTTTTTCCTACGTAAAAGCAACTGCATTCGCACTGAAAAAGATATACCACCCTGCAGTGCGACAATTTACAAAGTGTTTGGATCGGAATAACTCCCCATTGGGTAACACCACTGATTTGGTTGTGTCCATATATTGACAATAATTGCAGTTCCCACATCTGAATGTACCCGTCAGTCTCCTGTGATCTGGTGTATTGATTTTAAATTCACTGTGGACCAGTTTGTCTCATAGAGAGGGGGCCCTTCTATAGGTAATGAGAGGCTGCGTGGACATGAAAGGTGCTAATGTGGCATCCATACTTTGTAGGTGCCAATACTTTTGCAATATGTCTCTGACTTATCGATGCTGTTGGCAGTATCTCGTAATAACCCGTGTGGGAGGGGATTCATTAATTGATTTTTTAGGAAACAGGAGCCTTCTATTTCTATCTCTGGCTTTTTTATAGGCCTTCTTGAGGATACCATTGGAGTATCCCCTGGCGCAAAGTCTTTTGTCTGAGTATGGCTACCTCTTGGTCAAAGAGAGCATCACTGGAACAATTATGCCTCGCCCTGATGTATTGGGCAAAGGGGGTAGATGCCAATAACGGTTCAGGGTGGAAGCTTGATGCGGTCAGTATCGTGTTACCCGCAGTGGGTTTTCTGAAAAGTTCACTTTGGAAGGAACCATCAGTGTCCTTTATGATGGTCAGATCTAAGAAAGGATTCCTGGTCATATTGTAAGTCATTGTGAATTGAAGATTGAAGGTATTGCTGGACTTGTGGTACTCCAGAAATTCCAACAAAAGTGTAATTGGGCCATCCCACATAAACATGACATCGTCTATGTAGCGATGGCATGCTACGACATGTTCAGTATATACCGCTGCCTGAGTGTCCACAAATAACAATTTTTCCCACTCCCCCAGGTACAGGTTTGCGTATGTTGGCGCGCAGCATGTGCCCATGGCAACGCCCTGTACCTGGAGGTAGTGGGAACCATTGAATGAAAAAAAGTTGTGCTTGAGAATGTGTTCCAAAGCTGCCACCACAAAGTCCACGGACAGGTCAGTATGTGACCCTGACCTCGACAAAATGTGATGGATAACCAAGAGACCAACATCGTGTGGGATAGAGATGTATAAGGCCTCCACATCGATGGCGACCAAACAAGTGTCGCCACTGACGTGGAGGCCATCCAAAATCTGAAGGAGGTGAGTTGTATCTCTAATGTGAGATGGCAATGCCTCGACCATTGGTTGGAGTATTTTGTCAATGTATCTGCTCAGATTGTCTGTGAGGCTTCCCTTCCCAGACACAATGGGTCTTCCTGGGGGCCTGTGAACACTCTTGTGCACTTTTGGAAGTGCATAAAAGGTTGCCTCACGTGGAAATGGTGTTCTTACGAATTCCCAAGTGTTTCTATCAATAATATGTTGGTTATATGCCTCATCTATAAATGCATAGATTTCTTGTGTAAAGCCATCAATCAGTGATTTGGATATTCGCTTGTACCACTGGGGGTTATCCAAAATGTTTTGACACATATTGACATAGTGTACATTGTTTTGAATAACAATGTTACCACCATTATCAGCTGGTTTTATAGTTATAGTGGAATTTTCTTTCAATGACTGTATTGCTAATTGATCATTGTATGTAAGATTTTTGTGTCCGCGAGGTGAGTATTTTAGGTTGCTTATGTCTTTAGAGACCAGTTTCAAAAATGTTGCAGCGTTGGGGTTTGTGCTGGGTGGGGGAAATAAACTGGGCTTCTTTTTCAGAGAAATACTTTTCTTGGGGAAGGTGTCAGGTTGACCCCTTCAGCCCTGGCCAGTAGGCCTTCAAGTTCTATGGAATCTATGAGATCAACTGGTTTATTCTCATCTAAAAGGTCGATGAGGTTTTGGAGGGCAGTGGTTTCAGCAGGGGTGTGAGCTGAATGGTCCGAAAGTGTTTTGGTATAGAGACATTTCAACAAGAGTTAAATGTGAATGTAAAGTGCGACTAAATAAGTGTATGTCTTTAATGACCTCAGATTTGTCAATATGTGTTACAGGGCAGAAGGTAAGGCCCTTTTCCAAGACAGGGATTTCATCTGTGGATAAAATGTGATCAGAAAGATTAATAATGTTTAACGAGTGTGAGGTGATTGGAACTTTTTCTTGGGTTTGTGAGAATGATTTGTGCTCTCAAATCACTTTGATGTGATGTGCCTGGGAGTGAATTAGATCTGTGTGTGTCAGATTGGTGTGAAACATTACTGTGAGTGTGAGAAGTTTTGATTTGGTGTGATAAGTTGGAATGCTCTCTGACCTGTGAAGTTGAGGATTCATCTGTGTCAGAAATGTCGTAGTTCGAGATGTATCTTGGGCGACTGCGTTTCTGACGTCTGCGTCCATTAGCCTGAACTGGTGCAGATGGTATGTTATTTGAAAGGCTGGTAGCCTTAGATGTTTTGATTTGAGTGTCAACTCTTTGGGAAGCCCTATGTTTGGAATGAGGTACTCGGTGTCCATCGGTCCACCTGTAAGCTCGTTCTTCTTAAAAAGATTTTTTATCCCTGAAGAATTTTTTGTCTTTTTTGATCAAAAGTGTCTTTATTGAATTTATCAAATCTCTCCCTTAATTGTACATCCAACTGGTCATAAAGAGCATGTGTTTTGAATTTAGTAAGTTGGAGATTGATAGTGTCAATTTTGGTGTCCAGCTCTGCGATTCTCCTGCTGTACTCCTGAATTAATAAATTCAAGAGATCAGCTGAGCATTGTTTGAGCATTTTTTCCCAAGCGGTCTTAAATTCTGGTTCAATCCTTTCAAAAGAGGGAAACAGTGTTTCTCTCACTGTTTTAGATATTCCCTACAACCTACGGTGATGTACTGCAATGTGGATTTTGTGATCTGAGCTGACTGCTTCCTACCACCAGGGGGCGCACTTCATCCTTTTTGCAGATATTTTTTCCGTCATTTTACTCCTTTTTGGGCCACAGTTTGTTTTCACCTTGTTTAGGGTCCTGGCCTGGGCACCTTCATTCACTGTCCGACGTGTAGGAGATGCCCGATCACCGCCTACTCTGGCGGTAGTTCGGGGTCTCTTAGCCCTATGGAGCCCAGCCTCCTGGCTCTGCTCTTTCCTGTTTGCTTTCCAGCCTTGGATCGCAGATAGGTGGGTCTTACGCGCGCCAGTGGCGGGATGATGCGGGACACGGCTCTGCCCCTAGGGGGCAGGCCCGTGCCGTGCGCCGCTCTGCCTGGGAACTCTGAGGCAGACTATTGCAGCCATCTCTGGTGCAATACTCTGCCTCATCAGCTACAGCTGAGTTGGGCGCTTGTTGCTGCCCATACTCAGCTGTCTGCAATGGCCATATAGGCTATTTAAAGGTTTTCATCAGCAGCAGCACTCACATTGATGGTGCTTGCTTGCTGCTGGGACCCATTTTCCTGTATTTACTCCTGCTATGGTAAGCTCATACTCTCACTATTCTTACATGGTATTGACACCATTAATTTCTGATCCGTTCTGATACTTTAAGATACTTAATATCCTTTTTCTGTCTTTCCTAGACAGGAGACTACTAGGTATACTCCTCTACCTCTAGCTGACCCTATGCTGATTGGAGTAGTTGTTCCACTCAGTGGGAGTTCCTGCAGTGACTGTGGGTTTGTCCAGCTCTGACCCTCCAGGTCTTCTTTGTTTTGGCTACATATCTCTGGCCACATATCCTTACCTCTGCACCACAAGGCACCTATTGCGCAGGTCATATCCATTCTGCTTTTCCCCTCTGTGCCTGGCAGCAGTCAGCTCAGGTATGCAAGTGTATGTCTTTCCTTGTAATGTTCACTGTTGATTGATTGATGATTTATAGAATCTCTGATTATAGAATGATTATAGAATCTCTGTATAAAAACAATCTTAAACTTGATTGCATTATTGTACTAACATTCAAATATGTTTACATTATAGAATATGTATGCTATAGATGACACAAAACCTTTGAAAAAGGACATTTAGTCTGAAACATGTCAGGCGTCATCCGATATAGTCACATGTACTAGCCCGCTGCTACTTCACAGGGCAGTCACCACCATGCCTGCAATTTTGTATTATTAATTGACCATTGATTTTAATGTTTTCTACTGTATAATTATTTGCTAATTAATAAAGTGATATCTTTTAAATACTCTCCTGGTCTGTCCTCAAAATCCTGAGGGGTATGCTGTGCCCAGAGCACTAGGCCTTCCTTGTTCGTTTATAGGATTGGCCAGACCAGGAAACACACGCACTGCTATTACACACTTCCTTGTCTTTGAAACTCTCAACATGGATAATTCAGAGAATCAATTAGCGTGTAAGTCATGCTCTCAAGATGTTTTTCCCAGGTTTTGGTCCACACCAAACACTCCTCAATCTATGGAATGCATTCAGGTAAATGCGTAAACCTGCCCAGATACTGATAGTGAAGGTGTTTGGAAGTACTTTATCTGCAACAACAGATATGCTTCAAACTAGACTATGAAGCTCAGAAATATTTTTAAAGCTAAGAAAGACAAAGAAAGCGCAGCTTTAAAGAAAAAGACATCATGTGAGATGCTTATCATTGGAGATACATACCCAATGGCTCAAATGTTGCATCTAGTCTCTTAGACAATGGTTCAGCAGACCGTTCAATTTCTGAATAGGCCTTATCAGTTACACAACCTGATAAATCTTAGTCCTTCGTGTTGCTATATTTTAGGGCCCTGTTGCCCAAATTGTGGCTCTTTAGCACTTGTTATAGTAGCCAGATCAATAGCTTGTAAAGGCAATTCATTTCAATGGGCAGGGCATTGTATACAATGCTCCCAAACTGCCCCAAAGATGCTGCTTGCAGGACTTTTCCTAATGTCTCACAAGCGCACCGCCCCAGTGTGAAAAGTCACACTGAAATGGAGGTGGTTTTCAGGCGTTATTTAGAGGCTATTTAGAGGCTATTTCCAGCACTAAAATGCCTGAAAACCGCCTCAGTGTGAAAGGACATCTAGTTAAGGACAACAGCTGGAGAGTTTTCTGATTTAAAGCTGAACTCCAGGGTAAAGGAATATTGTCTAAATACGAGAGGCATTTGTATTTTGCAGGTGTATTCTTACTTAGAACTCATGCACACAGGACATTTCAAAAAGGGCAACGCTGCTGTCAGGAAAAAGCAGCGTTATAAAAACCTGTTTTTAGCCGCATTTTTGAATAGCATCGATTAGCGCTTATGCGTGTTTTTGAGCGTTAGCGTTTTTAAGCGTTCTTACAGTAAAAACTGAACTTATTCTCTCTGGAGAAGAGACGCTTGAGAGGGGATATGATTTAAATGTACAAATACCGTACTGGTGACCCCACAATAGGGACATATAATCACACACATAGGTTGGACTTGATGGACTTGTGTCTTTTTTCAACCTCACCTACTATGTAACTATGTAACACTTCCTAAAATGTAAAAGCGCCAAAAAACACCAAACATGGCTAGTAGGTTGTTACAACATTTAGCCGCATTTAGCAGCGTTTAGCAGCCAAACAGCCTCTGCTCCTGGACGCACTGGTAGTTCTTTTTTTTTTTTTTTTTTTACTGCCCCTAAACGCTTATGCCTCCAAACTCCTCTGAAAGTTTATGCGTGCATAGACACATAGGCTAACAAGGAGGAGAGTTCAGAGGCAGTAAAATAAAATGCCAGATGCCCCTAAAAGCAGCTGCAAAAACATCCTGTTTGCATGAGCCCTAAATCTTGGTCGCCTTTGTGTTTTTCCTAGATCTGTGTAGTCATCCCACATGAAAGAAATCCTGAATACACACAGGCTAGGCCAGTGTTTGGTATTTTTATATTTAACCCATAACCTGTGCCTACAGTTGGTATTCCCCTGCCTTAAACGCAGTTCTCCATCTTCATTTTTCTCTCCAATACCCTAACACAATCACTGGCCCTTAGGCACCTCATCTTTTATAGTTGACGTCCCACCAGATTACAGATAGGAGCCCTTCCTTTTTTTTGGTGTTCCCAAACTAGGGCAATACTTTGTAACTTGATTAAGTTATACACCCTACTCTGTATTTTTGCATTCTACATTCCCTTTCCAAAAGTTTCTTCTTGCCATCTATTCCTCTCTCTCATCCTAGCCTCTCCTCCCTCATTCCTCCCTATTTTCCCCTCTTGTGGCCCCAGTCGGATTGAATCCCTATATCAACTTCAAATACCTCCTCAAATGTGCCCAAATAGCTGCCTATCTCTACTTTGGATCTAACTCCCAGGATGAAAATGATCCTGTTTGGTCATTGTCAGTTGATTAATACACTCCCATGGCAAAAGCTGCAAGAACATTGCCAGAAACCCCAGGGAAAAAGCTGAACATTTACTCTTTCGCATTTACAATGCTCAAAAAGTTTTCCTGCCTTGAATTGGTAGTGATATAACAACTTCAGTCATCTAATTTACTGTCTCCCAACTCCTGAGAGTGCACCGCTGTGATATAAAACTGAGGCCTGTAGTTTACAGAATAGTATTGCTCTTCTATTTGACATTATTATGCATATTCAAGATTTTGGGGATAATATAAGCCATCAGCATGCGGCTGGGTGTTGATAGGGCAGCAATTCTCTGACCTCAGGGAACTTTTGAGTCACAGGGTTTTCATCAGAGAAGTAGAAAAAAAAAAAGGAAGAGGGAACATATGTAACTCTTTCAGAAATAAACAGAATTATAATTATTTAAATATGTATGCAAAGAACTATGGCCATGGGACTTTCTGTGAGGCCATTCACTAAATGAAGTAATGGTACAAAAAATAAAATAATAAAACATTTATTATACAGACAGAATTAAAAATGTTCTCCAAATACATAATGCAATTGTTGAAACAAATTCCATTAGAAGCTGACATTCACATAGTTGATAAAATAATAATAAGACAGGTACGTAATAAAAAGTCAGACTGTTTTAACATAAAAGAACTTGGCGCGTTTCAAGGATCCATCCTCTCATCCGGAGTGTAATGCCAAAGGTATCTATAAGTATGGATGGTAAAAAATGGTGTATTAATAGGGATTGCCTATGTTGAACAAAGAAGGGAAAATGTAGGCAAGACAGAGGGTCTAACACTTACATGTCAGCTAATGGATAATAAGATGGCCCAGCTACTAAGGAAAGACGTGGGTGTCCAATATGATGTCATATTTTTCCTAAAGGAGGAAGTGAAATTAGATATAGGCATAAATAAGGTAAGTGAACAGAAAAAAAAAAAAAATAAATTGCTAGTTCATTTTAAGGATGCACATTAGTGCTGCATGGCGAGGAGTGAAAAATGTGGGTGGAACTCTGCTTTAATGTCCGTTTTTCTACTGTCAACAGATAGATGAAAAACGGACAAACGGTCCGAATGTGTGAAAGGGGCCTAAGAAAAGATGGTTTAGGAACTCTTTCAAGTTTTTAGATCTGTTAAAAAGATTTACCTGCACCTCCTAACCTGCTGACAACAACATCAAAACAGACCTAAAAAATGCTTTTCTTTATTAGAGTAGAGAAAGGCTGGAACCACTGCCAGATTTTTACTTCTGTCTATCTCCTTGTTGTAGATTTTCCCTAATTTTCTATCTGGTGAAACCCCAGTAAAAAACTAACAGAAGAGGGGGGCATGGCCAGCACCCATGCAGCATGGATGATCTAATCTGAGCTCTCCATACAGCTTCGGGATCAGCGACTATTTCCAGCGCTTCAGGACCTCGAATACCACTGCAACTGTCACCAGACGATCCCCACATCCCGCACTATCTTGGCGGCATGTCTCCGAAACAGAAGGGGAACAGGCACCTGAAAAAAATTATGGCCTTCCTCCTCCAGTCGGCCTTGGAACTCAGCCAAGATAACCTTGGCTGCAGCACCTGTCTCTCTCCCCACACAGCTCCTGGTTTCTCACTATCCAGCTGATGGAGATGAATGGGACAGCGTCATGGAACTATCCACCTCTGCCCTGCACTTGCCCTCCTTGCCTCTGGGGCCACCACATGCAGGCAGCCCAGCCAATGCCGGAATACGGTATCCACAGCTACTCCAGAGTAGGGAAGAGCTGAACACCCCCCTGTTCGGTTCGCACCAGAACATGCTAACAGGCAAAAAATTTGTTCGAACACTGTTAAAGTCTATGGGACATGAACATGAATAATCAAAAGTGCTAATTTTAAAGGCTTATATGCAAGTTATTGTCATAAAAAGTGTTTGGGGACCTGGGTCCTGCCCCAGGGGACATGGATCAATGCAAAAAAAAGTTTTAAAAACGTCCGTTTTTACGGGAGCAGTGATTTTAATAATGCTTAAAGTGAAACAATAAAAGTGTAATATTCCTTTAAATTTCGTACCTGGGGGGTGTCTATATTATGCCTGTAAACGGGCGCATGTTTCCTGTGTTTAGAACAGTCTGACAGCAAAATTAAATTTCAAAGGAAAAAAACTAATTTAAAACTACTCGCGGCTAATAATGAATTGCCGGTCCGACAATACACATAAAAGTTCATTGATAAAAACGGCATGGGAATTCCCCACAGGGGAACCCCAAACCAAAATTAAAAAAAAAAAAAAAATGGCGTGGGGTCCCCCTCAAAATCTATACCAGACCCTTCAGGTCTGGTATGGATTTTAAGGGGAACCTCGGCCAAATTTGAAAAAAAAATGGCGTGGGGTCCCCCCAAAAATCCATACCAGACCCTTATCCGAGCACGCAACCTGGCAGGCCGCAGAAAAAGAGGGGGGACGAGAGAGCGCCCCCCCCCCTCCTGAACCGTACCAGGCCACATGCCCCTTGGGAGGGTACTTTGGGGTAGCTCCCTAAAACAACTTGTCCCCATGTTGATGGGGACAAGGGCCTCATCCCCACAACCCTTGCCCGGTGGTTGTGGGGGTCTGCAGGCGGGGGGCTTATCGGAATCTGGAAGCCCCCTTTAACAAGGGGACCCCCAGATCCCGGCCCTCCCCCCTGTGTGAAATGGTAGCATTTCACAAAAAAATGTCAAAAATTTTAAAAAATGACAAGAGACAGTTTTTGACAATTACGTAACGGGTGACCCCGCCCCCCTCTGACGTCACGGGGAATGCCAATGGGAAGTCCCCATCAAGTCCCCGTGTGTCAGAGGGGGGCGGGGGTCACCAGGTGGCCCCGCCCTACGTTATTTAAGAACCGTCAGAAGAGGAGAAGTGTCACACAGAGGGATCCTCCCATCATGCTGGACGCGGAGCGGCCCAGAAGACGAAGGGAAGAAGACGCCGCGGAGGAAGATCCAGGACGAGAACACCGGAGGAAGAACCAGAAGAACCAGAAGAAGAAGAAGATGGAGGAAGAAACCAAAGGAAGATAGAAGAAAGAAAATAGAAGATAGAAGAAGCATTTAAATAAAGGAATTGTCAAAAACTGTCTCTTGTCATTTTTAACATTTTTGACACTTTTTTTGTGAAATGGTATGGGTACTTTTGTATAGATTTTGAGGGGGACCCCATGCCATTTTTTTTTTTAAATTTTGGCCGCGGTTCCCCTTAATATCCATACCAGACCTGAAGGGTCCTGAAGGGAATTTAGGGGGACCCCCCACGCTGAATAACTATCTGCATAATTGTAAGTGCAACATTCTTTTAATTTAATAAAATTTTAAAACGTAATACACTATGGAAGTTTTATATCTTTTCACGGCCTATGAATGAATACTTGCCATACGAGATGACATCTCTTGTTGAAACTGTGGGGAATCTTCCTAGCGCTGACAGCCACCGCAACACCCGAGGCTGGGTTAAAAGCCTACGGCACGTTGGGTCTCTGTAAAAAGAGATCTAGGGAGCTGGTAAGCGGCAGTATTTCCTGTGGTGGAGGCACTTTTTTGCACTGTACCCCTACACTCATCACTTCCAGTGTTGGAACTGCATACCACCATTTATGAAAGATCATTGAGTCACCCCCCGGAGGATTGTCTATATTAGTGGATTTTTCATTTTTGTCTATTGGAGCGGACTTTATTATTTAAATAATTTTTATTTCACCTATATAATTTTTGGACATATATATATATATATACATTTTTTCACTGTCTGCTCTCTGTGCACTTATCACTGGTGACAGCGAACACATTTATGCATAAGTATATATTTACATGACTTGCAAAGGTTTATGTAGAGAATCTCAATATACAGCGCAGCTTATTATTTTGTTTGTGGGGATGAGGCCCTTGTCCCCATCAACATGGGGACAAGGTATTTTGGGGGGCTACCCCAAAGCACCCTCCCAATGTTGAGGGCATGTGGCCTGGTACGGTTCAGGAGGGGGGGCGCTCTCTCGTCCCCCCCTCTTTTCCTGTGGCCTGCCAGGTTACGTGCTCGGATAAGGGTCTGGTATGGATTTTTGGGGGGACCCCACGCCATTTTTTTAAAAAAAATTTGGCGTGGGGTTCCCCTTAAAATCCATACCAGACCTGAAGGGTCTGGTATAGATTTTGAGGGTGACCCCACGCCATTTTTAAAAAAAAATTTGGCCGGGGTTCCCCTTAATATCCATACCAGACCTGAAGGGACTGGTATGGAATTTAGGGGGACCCCCACATCATTTTTTGTTTAATTTTGGTTTTGGGTTCCCCTGTGGGGAATTCCCATGCCGTTTTCATCAATGAACTTTTATGTGTATTGCCGGACCGGCAATTCATTATTAGCCGCGAGTAGTTTTAAATGACTTTTTTTCCTTTGAAATGTCATTTTGCTGTCAGACTGTTCTAAACACGGGAAACATGCACCCCTTTACAGGCATACTATAGAAACCCCCCAGGTACAAAATTTAAAGGAATATTACACTTTTATTGTTTCACTTTAAGCATTATTAAAATCACTGCTCCTGAAAAAACAGCCGTTTTTAAAACTTTTTTTGCATTGATCCATGTCCCCTGGGGCAGGACCCAGGTCCCCAAACACTTTTTATGACAATACCATGCATATAAGCCTTTAAAATTAGCACTTTTGATTTCTCCCATAGACTTTTAAACAGTGTTCCGCGGCTTTCGAATTTGCCGCAAACACCCCAAATTGTTCGCTGTTCGTAGAACCGGCGAACAGCCGATGTTCGAGTGTAACATGAGTTTGACTCGAACTCGAAGCTCATCCCTACTCCAGAGGTGAACCAAAACATTATGACCACTTTTAATGCAAATAGTGCTCCTGATTCCTTTGCCATCTTCCCTACAAGTGACCAACCTTTACTGGATACTACCCTCAAAGAAATGTTAACTACCCTAAGAAATTCATTACAAAACGTGCAGCGATTCCACATGTCCTCAGTTACCAGCAGTTTCTCACATTGAAAACCAGATGGGGTATTTTTCTACAACTGTAAACAAATTGGTGGATACACATGAGAAAAACCTAGAGGAGTATGCATGGATCTAACGCAAATTGGCAGACCTGGAGGACAGGTCACGCCGTAATCATAAAAATTAGATGTATAGCGGAAACAGTACAAAGTCTCAAGTTGGCAGGATACGCTAAAGGGTTGATCAAAGCACTGCTACCTGACCTCAAAAATATTAAATTAGTGATAGACCGCATTTATCGCTTACCTATACCTTGGGGTATAATCCCAGAAGTTACAAACCCGTTGAAATTCGCAGACATACAAAGCCTCCTTCTGACAACTTCCTCAATGCCCTAACTTTTTAAACAAATGCTGAACTAGGTTCCCTATTCACAATAGCCTTTATACCCCGTTAGCTATATGGCACCGACTACTTGGACTTTTTCCCCCGATACTACAGCCAAGCACTTCATTGTGAGGTTGATCTCCTGACTGCTTGGTTAACAGTATTGTTTTCTTATTTTTATGGTCATGCAGATTGTTTTCTTTTTGGTGGCCTGACTATTCTTCATTTTTTTTTTATCTTTTGGGGGGTTTTTGTGCTTCATTTACAATTTTTGCTTAATTTCATACTGGGCAACCAACATATGCTTATACTTCAATGAGCAAAACCATCCTTTGTTCTCTAAATCACCTAAAATCAGACTGACCACTACAACTGTAACTCATATCATACCACCACCTGAGTTCTCTATGGGTTTTCTTGCACCGGCACCCTACCAAGGAAGATGGCTGTTTAATTACTTACAATTAACATTAAAGGCCCCAACCATCCAGTAAAGCAGTCCTCCCTTTGGAAATTGGCCAGTGAGACCCAATGTGATGTTCTCTGTGTGAAAGAGAAGCACTTTAAGCCTTTTTCTCCACCCTTATGCTCCAACAGCCAGTTCCCACACATTTTCACAGCTAATACAGATTCCAAAAAAAAGAGGCATTTTGATAGCGATAAAATCTACTCTCTCTTTCCAACTGCACCATTCTGGATCAAGCTGTCAATGTTATATCATTCTTGCGTGTTCCCTTAACAACTCTTTGTAAACATTAATTTAGGGTCTATGCACCCAACGTACACCAAATCCGCTTCCTACGGAAGCTTAAAAGTAGGATCGATGCTATTCAAAAAAGGAGTTCTTTGGGGTGGTGACTTCACTATAACTGAGGACACCAGTATGGATTCCTCCATTCCAGATGTCATAATCTCTTTCTGAATCCTCACCTGAAAGAATACCAACTGCAAGACGTATATGGGGAAGCCAGCATTCAATAGAATGCGTTTATACCTTTTTCTCCCCTTGTCACAAGCCATACTCCAGAATTGACTTGTTCCTAACTGACCAGTGGACTCTACAAAAAAAGTTTTGAACCCTGCCACAGTATGGGCAGCACACAAAGCCTATATGCGTGGCATTTTTATACAACAAAGGTCCAGGCCAAAGAGAAAGAGATTGCAGCGCATTAACAGCCTTCTTAAAGAAATCCAAGATCTTGATTCCTTAAACAAAAAACAGGCAAACGACCATCTGAAAAATAGATGAGGCCACCTCCAATTAGAACTCTGATCCATGTTATTTGACCAATTTTAGTACAATCAAAAATGCTTTAAATCTTCTTTATATGCCAATGGCAACAAAGCAGGCAAACTCCTATCCAAACAAATTAAAAGCCAACGCACCAAATTGACCATTTTTTACCTATATCACCCCGTTACTAAGGAAAAGCTGTTAAACCCCCAAAACAACTAATGCACTTAGTGCACATTATAACTCTTTATATAATCTGAAAGATGACCCTGATGTTAAGCAACCCTCTCCTTCTGCCATAGCATCATTTTTACAATCCATTCAACTACCCAGTTTTACTAATTCACAACTTGAGGCCCTGAACTCCCCATTTACAAGCCAAGAGATAGCTAAAACTATTAAACTTCTCCCCAATAACAAAACAGCAGGACCTGATTATTTTTTGCTGAATACTATAAACAATACACTTCTGTTCTAATGGATCCTCTCGCATCAATGGACAATGCTGCTGCACTCTCTTCCTCTTCCCCAGATGATATGTTAAAAGTTTTCATAATTACTTTACCAAAACCTGGGAAAGAACCCACTTCCCTCCAAAATTTTCGTCCTCTATTGCTAATAAATCACAACCTCAAACTTTACGCCAAAGTGGTAATGAACAGGATCATTGACATACTACCCACTTTAATTCACCCAGACCAATCAGGGCTCACAAAAGTGAGGCAAACAGCAGACGCCAACCGGACGTCTAATCAATATTATCCACCATGCCTATTGTCAGAAAATACCTACTCTGCTTATATCTTTGGATGCAGAGAAGGCATTTAATAGAGTTCATTAATCATATCTAATGCAGACCCAGCAGAAATTTGGTTTTCAAGGTCTTATCCACGATCATGGAGTTTTTTTCCAAACCATCAGCCCAAGTTTACTGTTCAGCAATACTCTCCACAACCTTTTCTATTTCAAACGGCACACATCAGGGGTACCCCTTATCTCTGCTCATCTTTAACCAGAGGCGGCTCTCTAATTAGGCAAAATAGGCGGTGGCCTCAGGCCTCGCAGTCATAGGGGCCTCGCACAGCTGGCTAGTTTACCTAATTAGAGAGCCGCCCTTCCAGCAGATCTCCCCCCTCCCCCTGCTACCCGCACAGCCAGACAGAAGAGGAGAGAGAGCTTCTGCTCCTCCTCCTCCCGCCCTCTCCTCCTGTGTCTGCCCCGCCCACTCTCCTCGGCATCGTTCTCTGTTCTGCCTCAGAGAAGGGGATGTGTGGGCGGGAAGGTTCAAGCTGAAGACCAGCAAAGAGAAAAGGACAAGGGGAGTCTGATCCATCCATCCATCCATCCAGTCCCTCCTGCCTCCCAGTGAGTACACTGATGTAGGGGATGTTCTTCCTTCCCTTCCGTCTCCAACCCCTTCTCTTTCTTTCTTTCCTTCTATCTATCTATCTATCTATCTATCTATCTATCTATCTATCTATCTATCTATCTATCTATCTATCTATCTATCTATCTATCTATCTTTCTTTCCTTCCATCTTTCTTTCTTTCTTTCTTTCTTTCTTTCTTTCTTTCTTTCTTTCTTTCTTTCTTTCTTTCTTTCTTTCTTTCTTTCTTTCCTTCCATCTTTCTTACTTTCTTTCTTTCTCTTTCTTTCTCTTTCCTTCCATCCATCTTTCTTTCTCTTTCTTTCTTTCCCTCCATCTTTCTTTCTCTTTCTTTCTCTTTCCTTCCATCCATCTTTCTTTCTCTTTCTTTCTTTCCTTCCATCTTTTTTTCTCTTTCTTTCTCTTTTTTTTCTCCTTCCTTCCTTCCTTCCTTCCTTCCTTCCTTCCTTCCTTCCTTCCTTCCTTCCTTCCTTCCTTCCTTCCTTCCTTCCTTCCTTCCTTCCTTCCTTCTCCACCCATCCCCCTTTTATTTCTCTCTTTGTGACAGCCTACCAGAATAGGTAGGATCTGTGAGAGCAGCTTCCCTGTGCAGCTCTGCTTGAGGAAAATATATCTTTATTATGCCCACTTACCTACCCCCTGTACTGTCCACTCGCCTATACTGTACCCTCCTAATACAGTTCATTTTCATCCCTTGAATTTTTTTTCCCATTATGGGAGTGAGTGGGGCCTCATGTCTAAGTTTTGCCTAAGGCCTCACAAAGTCTAGAGCCGCCTCTGTCTTTAACCTTCTCATGGAACCACTAGCCCAAAACGTCCGCTTCCACTTTCAGGGTTCAAAATTGGTCATAGGGAACACAAAATCAACTTGTTTGCAGATGACATAATACTTATGTTATCTACTCTAATTTCCTCCCTAGAAGCAGTGCAATCAATATTGACAGAGGTTTTTTTTGTTTTTTTTGGAAATCTTTTTATTGAGTATAAGACATACAAACAGAAAACAACAGTAAACCCGCTACAGCATTGGGACTAGACCCAGTGTCAGCCAGCAACTGGGCTGTTTCCATCATTAGTGACATACAGCTGTAGCACGTCTATAAGAAAAGAACAACAAACAACCTAGTGCTGTATTGGCTCCTGCTCAATTGAAATATCTAAGGATCAGATCATTCATTCGAGACCCAAGGGACACTAATAGATATCAAATAAACCCATATCAGAGATTACAATACAAAAAAGTCACCCAAAGTATAAAAATCACATCCACCAGTAGAGTGGTATTATGTACATGCTCAATCAGTCTGCGGTTGCCCCGGAGGCCTCCGCCAGCCATTTGGCCCACACTCTACGGTATTTTTTGGGGCATCCTCTATTTTGGTAGGTTTCCTTATAGAGTGGTAGTACTTTATTGGCATGTGTTTTCCATAGCAATATTGACGGCGGGGCACATTTTTTCCAACAGAGAGTGATAATTTTTCTGGCATAGAAAATCAGGAGTCCTATCAGAGTCCTCTCCGCTATCCTGGGGGCTAATGCTTCTACTAAGCCTAGAAGGCATATCTGCGGGGTTGGGGCTATATCTATTCCCACCACTTCTTTTATTACAGATATTACTTGTGACCAGTAGTTTTGAATTGCTGGGCAGGACCAGAAGATGTGTATAAAGTCGCCCGGATCCCCAGTACACCTCCAACACTCTGAGGACAGGGAGGTTCTCATTTTATGCATTCTATACGGGGTGTAGTATTTTGTATTGTATGAGGCGGTCACGAAGTGAGACCAGGATTTTGAAGGGGAAGTCCCACATGTCCTCCCAATCCTCGGAGTCCAGTCCCGGGATGTCTTGTGTCCATCACTGACGGAGCTTTGACAGATCTGGATAGGAAACTCTAAGGAGATGTGCATAGAGGACCGAAGTCGGTTTCCTGGTGCATTCATATCTTGTGACCCTCTCCAGATCGGATTGCACTATTTGCGTGTCATTGGGTAATATTTGGGCTTTAAACACATGATATATTTGCATATATATGAAATATTTGCATATAGCGAAATAAACGCGAGGGGGGAACATTATTGTGGCATACTAGATGATTGAAGGGGTGTATTGCCGTGCCGGTGATGAGGTCAGATATCAGTTTAATGCCACATTTGGCCCATATTTTGGGGTCTGGTAGTGAGTAAAGATGGGGTAAGGTCGGGTTGTTCCATAGGTGGGAGTGTGGGGATACTGCATTCCGTGGGAACTTCTCAAGTCCCAGTCCTGCCTTCCAGGCCCTTAGAGTCGTGTGCATGGAGGTGGTCAAGTCATATGGAGCCTTGGGACCTCAAAGGGGTAAATGTGTTAGGGCCTCCACAGAACGGACCACCGCAGCCTCCAGAACTGCCACGGGGTTGGATGCATCCGGCACTAGCCACCAAACTGCCGTGACCAGCTGAGCTGCCAGAAAATATTTCTGGCAGTCCAGAAACGCCAACCCCCCCCCCCCCCCCCGCGCGACACTGGACGCATCAGTGTGGACAGTTTAAATCTAGGGGGGTTTGAGCCCCAGAGGAAGGAGGAGAACATTCGGTTCAATTTCGTAAAAAAATGAGCAAGGTATCCATTGTGGGGATTTACAGAATAGGTATGTAAATTTAGCCATTGCAATGCCAATGTCTAATTTTTATTAATAAAAAAAATGATCAGATAAAATCTAGAAATGTATTTATTGCTTGCTTTTCTTTTTGGCTGTCTCCTAGGTTCTGCTAGTGCTCTTGTAGTGCCAAGTGGCTTTTCCTTTAGTAAATAAGCCCCATTGTCACTGTAAACACAAAATTACTTACAAAACTGGTATTGAGCATTGAAAGAAGAAGCCACGCATTGTTGATTAGCAAACTTTTTAATCTATGCACATTCACATGTGCGTTTATAATTTTTTTTTAAATATATAATTCTTTTTTTATCAATATATATATATATTTTTTAACAATCTTTTCTTTTTTATTTTTTTTTTTTTTATTTTTTTTTTACAAACAGGCATGTTTAAAAACATAACATACACACAACTCTGAAACTTACAAAGTTCAACATCTCAAAAATGAAGGCAATATCAGACATTATAGTGTTAAAAATGTCTTGATATTGCCATAAATCAGATGGGGTGATGTCACCCCTGTAAAAAACAAATTTTGAAGATGCACACAAATTGGGATTCCAAACGGGTAATGTGGGTGCAATCCCTTCCTCTCACCTACTAGCGTTATGAGGAAGGGGTTGCACCCACAAAACGCATACATTGAGATCCCCTGATGGCAGATAGCACATGTTGACACACCGTGTGCATCTTCAAAATTTGGCTTTTAAAATGTACAAATATAAAAAATCGAATCTGGTCATCTAAAAAGAAAATGAAGAACATGATTGATTTTGTTTTAGGGAAAAAGGGATTATATTCTCCCCAAAACATCGATCATGTTCTTCATTTGCTGCTGCATGATGTCCAGGCGATTTCGCATTGCGTCGATCTCCCCATTTCACACCATGATTTTGGGCTCTGGCGCTAGTAAAAGGTTCCGCCGCTTCCCCTTCCACAACCAGAACATCATTTAAAATTGATGAAAAATGTATTTAGAAATATGCAGGCATACATAGATTACCTGAAGATGGGGTGTCAGACACTCACCTTGTGGGGTGCCCATGTCACCCACTTCCTCCACCTCTCCTTCCTCCACATCCTCGGGGGGACTGGGGCTTACTTCCCATTCAGGCTGACGAGGTCGGAGATCCCTGGGATCCTGTTGTCTGAGTCTTTTCTCCCCTATGAGAATGAAACAAAAGGTATACTTAGCACACAGATATTTTAGTCTAGAAATAGGAATATGAAACATTGCTTTGAAGTGGTGTACAATTGTCTATTTGGTAAGAGATCCAAGTAGAAGACATGATTAAAAATCGCTTTTAACCAAACTGCAATACTTACCTTTTTTGGCCAAGTTTCACAGATGGAGACACCCCAAGTATCCACTGGAGCACCTGTGTGGGTTACCCTAAAAAATGTGCTCTGGTGTCCCACACTAGTGCTCCTGAGTCCAGATGTGTAAACAGCTGCTGAGTGTCCTCTCCTTACATTCCACTGAATCGAGTTTGCAATTCATTCAAGTTTCAAAGACATCTAGACAACAATGTCCTAAACTTCTTTTAATAAGACAAATTAGCAAGACCAAAATGTAATTAAAACCATGTATCAACTAAATACATCGTATATATTTTCAAACGATGGTTCCTACTAATGGTGTTTCCTACTAACGATATTTCCTACTAACGATGTTTCCTACTAACGATGTTTCCTACTAACGATGTTTCCTGCGAACGATTACTGTGTCCACAAACATGAAAGTAGCCATTTAAAACTGTACAACAGTAAAGAAAAGCACATGGAGCAGCATGCAAGTTAATAATCATAATAGGAACACATGACAAGTACTTACTTTTTTGAAGCACCTTCTTTATTCTTTGATACTGATCTGGCTTCCTCAGCTTAAGGTCGGACCAGCGTTTTCTTAACTGGTCTTTGGAGCGTTGTACTCCAAAATTCTGCTTCAAACTGTTCGCAACTGTTGTCATGATTTGGTCCTTGCGCAAATTGGGATGGGTGTACGACCCATGTTTCCCATCATAATCCTCCCTCCGCAAGATGTCCACCATCTCCACCATTTCTTCAAAGGCCATATTGGAGGCCTTAAACCTCCTCTTCCGGGATCGGGGCTTTTCGGGCTCCAGGCTTTCCTCATTACTGGAATAATTAACAACCACCTGCTGTGTCTCCGCCATGTTGCTCCTACCGTGCACCATAGAGAGGAGGGGCGGGGAATATTCGTGAAAAAGAATGTCAGGGGCGGATGATGCGGGCAGAGTTTTACGCATGCGCAGTGTATATAAAGCTAACAGTGTATATAAAGCTAAGCTGTACATACGTACGTACGTTCTGTGCGCAGAAGAAAGAGTAACGGAAGTTGCGAGCGTCTGAAAAGAAGGTAAATTTTTAAAAATTTTGAATATCAGTGGCCTATACTGCTTAAAGATTGAGGCCTATATTGGGATAAGATTATGGGAGTTTAGGCTGACATTAGTGTTTTTGTCTTGTGTATTGTCTTACAGAAAAAATGAATAAGTTTAAGGACCCAGAATTTATGTCCAGATTTATTGACAAGTACAGGGAGATGAGGAATCTGTGGGAAGTCAAACACAGTTCACATTGCAATAAACAAGTAAGGAAGGCAACGCTGGAGAAACTTCTGGGATTTGTGAAGACTTGGATCCCAGAAGCAGAAATTAAGTTTTTGGAAAGTAAAATTGGGATCTTGAGGAACAGGTATAGGAAGGAGCATAAAAATATCCAGGCTTCAGGATCAGGAGCATCAGCAGATGACGTATATGTACCCAAGATGTGGTACTTCCAAAAACTACGGCTTCTGGATGACCAGAATGAAGCCAGGGAATCTCTTTCAACCCTTCCCTGCAGCCTTCCCTCCACCCTTCCCTCCACCCCAGCAGAGGCTGACGAGGAACAACCTGGGCCTTTCATCCTGGAAGAAGCGGATGCGCCCAGTTGGAGCCAGGTATATTATTTTTCAACATATTTATTGTCCTAATATTAATGATGTAACTAGATGTTATAACTAATTACCTATTAAGGATTTTATCCAAAAAATTATGTATACATATCAGTTGACAGTAGTGACCAAAAATGTTTGTAACCAGCTTGAAAAATGCTGGGGTCAGAATGATAGTCTTTTATATGCATTAACATTGAATTTGCAAGTCATGATCTTAAAATTGTGTGTGATTGATGAACCAAAAATTAAAACTATGTCCTTTTTTATACACAGGGTGAGCTCAGCCAGGAGGAGGGTCTGGAAAGTGGCAGGCAGGAGGAGGCCGTGCCCAGTGACAGCCAGGAGGTGGCCGTGCCCAGTGACAGCCAGGAGATGGCTGGGCCCAGTAGGAGCCTCACCCAATCCCAGGTGCCTCCCCTCCGCCTTCCAACAAAAAGGCCCAGGAAGGGGACAGTGACAGAGGAGGCAGCACTGGGCCTCATTAGGGAAGCAACTGATGTGCTCAGGAGCCCCCCGACGGTGAAGAGGCCTATGGCTGCTATCTAGCCACCAGGTTGGTAGAATTGGAGAAGGGCCAACGCCTCCTCTGTGAGGGAATTTTTGTTGAGGCCCTTCAGAAGGGGCTGAGGGGCCAGCTAACTGAGAACAGCCACATATATGAACAAGCCCATCCTCCTCCTCCTCCTCATGCCACAAGTCCACCACCAGAGCCACAGCCTCCAGGGAAGGCTGCAGGGCAGCCTGGAGGGAAGGCTGCAGCGAAGAGAAGAAAGTGATGGCCTGGGTTCAGTCTGGTCTGACAGAAGACGCAGGCTGGTGTAGTACCACAGCCTAGGGATAAGCTTCGAGTTCAAGTCGAACTCATGTTCGACTCAAACATCGGCTGTTCACGAGTTCGCCGAACAGCAAACAATTTGGGGTGTTCGCGGAAAATTCGAAAGCCGCGGAACACCCTTTAAAAGTCTATGAGAGAAATCAAAAGTGCTAAATTTTAAAGGCTTATATGCATGGTATTGTCATAAAAAGTGTTTGGGGACCTGGGTCCTGCCCCAGGGGACATGGATCAATGCAAAAAAAAGTTTTAAAACGGACGTTTTTTCGGGAGCAGTGATTTTAATAATGCTTAAGTGAAACAATAAAAGTGTAATATTCCTTTAAATCTCGTACCTGGGGGGTGTCTATAGTATGCCTGTAAAGGGGCGCATAGGTGGCCCCGCCCTCCGTTATGTAAGAACCGTCAGAAGACGAGAAGCGTCACACAGCGGGAGCCGCCCATGATGGATGCGGAGCGGCCCGAGAAGAATAAGGGAAGAAGACGCCGCAGAGGAAGATACAGACGAGAACACCGGAGGAAGAAACAGAAGAACCAGATGAAGAAGAAGATGAAGGAAGAAACCGAAGGAAGATAGAAGATAGGAGATAGAAGAAAGAAGATAGAAGAAAGAAGAAGCATTTAAATAAAGGAATTGTCAAAAACTGTCTCTTGTCATTTTTAACATTTTTGACACTTTTTTTGTGAAATGGTATGGGTACTTTTGTATAGATTTTGAGGGGGACCCCAAGCCATTTTTTTTTTTAAATTTTGGCCGGAGTTCCCCTTAATATCCATACCAGACCTGAAGGGCCTGGTATGGAATTTAGGGGGACCCCCCACGCCATTTTTTTTTTAAATTTTGGTTCTGGGAATTCCCATGCCGTTTTTATCCATGAGCTTTTATGTGTATTGTCGGGCCGGCAATTCATTAATAGCCGCGAGTAGTTTTAAATGACTTTTTTTCCTTTGAAATATCATTTTGCTGTAAGACTGTTCTAAACACGGGAAACATGCGCCCCTTTACAGGCATACTATAGACACCCCCCAGGTACGAAATTTAAAGGAATATTACACTTTTATTGTTTCACTTTAAGCATTATTAAAATCACTGCTCCCGAAAAAACTGCAGTTTTTAAAACTTTTTTTTGCATCGATCCATGTCCCCTGGGGCAGGACCCAGGTCCCCAAACAATTTTTATGACAATAACTTGCATATAAGCCTTTAAAATGAGCACTTTTGATTATTCATGTTCGTGTCCCATAGACTTTAACGGTGTTCACGTGTTCGAACAAATTTTTTGCCTGTTTGCATGTTCTGGCGCAAATCGAACAGCGGGGTGTTCGGCTCATCCCTACCACAGCCTGGGGACATATATGTCATCTGCTGCTGGTCCTGATCTCTGGGATTCCTGGACCAGATTGGGCTCCCTATTATATGGACTCCTCAAGATCCCAATTTTTTTTTCCACAGATGTGTGCCCTGGGGCCAAAAGGCTTCACAAATTCTAAAAGTTTCTCCAGCGTTGCCATCATCTTTATTTTTTACCCAGAATAAATGGATATTTTATTTTTTGAAAATACTTGCCTATATGTTTTTATTCAAATACATTTCTAAAAGACAATGTCTAATTAACAAGGGACACCAACCTCCTTGAGGTTAAAAAAAAATAAAAATAATAATGTTATTGTGGTAACTTGACACACAAAAAAAATATGGAGATCACTAGAAAATAATTTTAAAATAATACTAAAAAAAATCTTGATGAAATTAAAAATAATAAAAGATGACTATAAAAAAAATTGGAAACATTATTATGGAGATCGGGTTTTTAAAAAATACAATATTATTCATGAGATCTGGAGAAATAATCCAGAAATCAGTTTGTGAGAACTCTGTTTGAATATGAGCAGCAAAACAACTTAATTCTTATGGCATTATAACAAAGAAAAAAATGCGCTGCATTGATCGATCACAGAATTTGCAGCATGAGGAAATTGCTAGCTCCAATACGAACGCTAGTTTTACCACACCAAGCTCTTACGTCTTGTACTTGCTTCTGAGCATGTGTCGTTTTTGGTCCGTCGGAACAGCATACAAACGAGCGGCTTTCCCGATAGGAACTGGTTTCGGCGGCGTTCCGGCGGAAAGATTTGAAACATGTTCTATTTCCAGGTCCGTCAGAATTTTAGAAATAAAACGTCCGATGAAGCCCACACATGATCGGAATGTCCGATGGAATGATTCCGTCTGACCTTTTCTGACGGAAAGTCCGGTCGTGTGTACGCGGCATTAGAAGCATGGGAACGTAAGATTTCTCTCTGTAAATTCACCTCCTTTACTTTCTTGGTGTGTAACTTCATCTTTTCTGTAACTTTTCCTGTCCTACAATTTGTCCTGATATACTGATAGCATTTGTAGGTCCATTATAGCAATATTCCTATTTGTATTATTTTGTATCATTGGTAACATCTTTGTTTTAAGGTTGTATCATCTACGTTATATTGGGTAATATCTGATTATTTTAACGTTTCTTTTCTGTATAAATTAATCAGATTGTTATCCTTTTTTGCAAGTTATCATTCGTTACTGATTTTATTGGTTATAGCTGCAACCGCAAGGTTGTACTCACTTATTTGATGTATCATTAATCATATAAGTGAGGTAGGTATAAAAACTGCCATGACAGATGGTGCCTCCTTGTGTGAGGAAGTTTAACGTTTGGGTGAATGTGATTTCTTGTATGGAAGACAGAGCTGGTCTATACAGTCCTAACTCCAGAAACGTTAAGCGTTTTTTTCTTATGTCTTTTGTGTTCACCAGTCTCCCGTCTGAATACCCAGATTAACAAACTTTCCTTTTTACCTTTTGTCTATACTAATACTTTGATGAGACTGATTTTGAATAATGTGTATATAAAAAATTAAATTGTAAGTATGAATTATGAGGGCTCCATTTGGAATCTTGGAGGCAGTGCAAAAGGATACGTGCCTCTCTGCCAAAAAGCAGGTCCAGTTGACTAGTGACTGAGATTATGCAAGCTTTGTGATTGAAATGCACCTGTGGACCCAGAGCTACATTTCCACTGGTGCAACTCCAAAGTCGCATGATTTAGTGTGTGACTGAGGTGTGACTTTACTGTGGTGTAGCTTTGAATGCGACTTTTATCCATATTTACACTCTGGGTCGGAGTCGCGTCTGGAGTCGCATCAGAGTGGTGCAGGTAACTTTTCAGAGTCACTGCAGCTTTGAGTCGCATAGATTGGAACGGGTGCTATTGAAATCAATGGGCTGCGACTTGTAATGCAACTTTGTGTCCAAAGTAGCATGAGAAAGTGCACTAGTGGAAACAGAGACTAAATCACACTGAATGATCTTGGGTATGAATCTTTCTTCTTTACAATTACTAACTGGGGATTGTAAGCTTTGTAATTAGACATGGGAACACTGGCTATATTGTAACTAATACAAATCATATTGCAAATAAGTGTGCTTCAATTGAATGCTTTCTGTACTCCAAGCAGGCATATATTGTCTTGATTATCCAAGTTTGCTCTAATCATTCTTGAGATAACAAAAGTAATAGCCCTACTTTAAGAAATTTTTTAGAATACCTCAGAAAAGAGATTGAACTAGTAATGAGTTTACGAAATCTCCAGGCTGACTTGAAGGACTATCGTCACAAACAGGGAAAATATTGTTCTGACAAGTAGTGAAACGCAGCAATGGTGACAGGGGCGGTACCTGTCAACCCAATCACGGTCCAGAGAGTAGCTACCTCTGAAGGAGAAACCTATAAAAGGTTGGGAAATCAGGTCAGGGTCCAAGCATCAGTAAGGATGGCTAATAGAATCGCTTCAAAGAGGGGGTCTGAGAGGGGTAAACCCTACCAACTGACCCCAAGGGAAGAGATGATAGATAAATATGGGCCCTGGTGGTAAAATATATTCATGATTGGGAAAGTTGGACTAGAATGAGATTTTCTAAGAAAGGTACATTTAACCACTTCAATACCGGGCACTTTCACCCTTCCTGCCTAGGACAATTTTTAGCTTTCAGTGCTGTCACAATTTGAATGACAATTGTGCAGTCATGCAACACTGTACCCAAAGTAAATTATTATCATTTTCTTCCCATAAATAGAGCTTTCTTTTGGTGGTATTTGATCACCTCTGCGATTTGATGGCACTGATAGGCGGCACTGATGGGCACTGATAGGTGGCACTGGATAGGCGACACTGATGAGGAGCTAGTGACAGGCTTTACTGAGTGGCACTGATTGGCACTTTGATGGGGCATTGACAGGCATCACTGATGGGGTACTGATTGGCACTTTTTTGGGCACTGTTATGGGCACTGATCTGCACTTTCATGGGCACTGACAGGCTTTATAGAGGGGGACAGGCTGGCAGGTGATGGGCATTGATTGGCAGCTGATGGGCACCTTTTGATGGGGGCTGTGCTGATAATCAATGTGCTGATTATCAGCACAGACCCCCCCTCTGACAGGGAGAGGCGCCGATCGGCTCTCCCTGTCAGCGTCAACTGAGGAAAGCCGTTTACCGGCACTTCCTGGTTCACGCGATGATCAGCTGTGATTGGTTACAGCTGTTCACGTGGTATGAAGAGGCTTCATACCACTATCGGAGTTGTGGTGTGTCAGACTGACACATCTCACGCGCCGGCTCTGTTATCCTGATCACGTCATATGACATCCGATCAGGATAACTAAACCACTTTGCCGCCGTCATTTTGCTATAGGGCGGGCGGCAAGTGGTTAAACTTAAAGTATGGGAAAATCTGTACTGTGCTCAATACAAAAAAAATGACACGGCCATATGAAAAAGATACTTGGAGTATATGGATGCTGGAGTCAGCGAATAAAACAGAGGAAATTAATGTTTTTACTATGGGATTTAAGGAGAAATCATTCCAAACAAAGAAACAAAATTGTGATGATCAGGGAGACAAGGAGCAATTGTCACTACTGGGGCCTTATGCAGTTGCCCAGTCCTTGTTAGCAGAGTGCTCAAGGGCTGACATGAACTGTCACCTTTCAGTGGCTGACAAAAAGGGAGAGCCACAACACAAGTCTGATACCCCAGTAACATGTGAAGTACAGGGGGATTGGAAGGTACAGGAAGAGGAAGGCAGAGCAGCGGGACATGGAGAGGAAATGGCCATGCTGGCATTAAGGAAGGAAAGTCTCCAGGCAGAAGGGACACGTTCTGTCCCGCTGACGGGAGAGGATGTGAAATGAAGTTTCACTGCAAGAAGCTGTAGTAAGCGCACGGGAAAAATGCCGCTAATCTTTGCGGCCAGGTGGTTAGCAAAACAGTATGAACATTTGAAAGTGCAAAACACATCCCTAAAATAAGCGCTAGAAATAACCAAAGGTAACATCAGTACTTTAGAAGCTTCTATGTCAAATTCTGAGGCTATCCACCAGCAATTAGTACTAGAAAACCAAAGATTACAGGAGGACATTCATCAGTTTGGAAAAAGACTGAAGGATGCAGAAAGCGAAGTGAAACCATTATCTGTCAGCTGCCAGGAGCCGTTTGCTCAGTTCTCAGATAGAGTGGATAACAAAGCAACTGATTTGGGTATGTCTGAGTTCAGGGGGACATCCTCCACACCTAAGGTATGTACCAACAAGAATAAATCCTGGAATTGAATTGAACCTCCGCTTTTCGGAACCCTTCCCCCCTCCGGTGTCACATTTGGCACCTTTCAGGGGGGAGGGGGGTGCAGATACCTGTATAAGACAGGTATTTGCACCCACTTCCGGCATAGACTCCCATGGGAGTCTATGCCTCTTCCCGTCCCCACCGCGCTGTCTGCTGGGACACACACGAAGTAGGGAACCAGAAAGTGAAGCCGCAGCGCTTCACTTCCTGATTCCCTTACAGAGAATGGCGGCGGCAGCACCCGAGGACCAAGGAACGATTCGGTCTTGGGTGCCGACATCGCTGGACCCTGGGACAGGTGAGTGTCCTTATTTTAAAAGTCAGCAGCTGTAGTATTTGTAGCTGCTGACTTTTAAATTTTTTTTTTTCGCGGGACTCCCTCTTTAAGAGCGCTTTAAAAATTGCCCCTATATCTAGTAAACAGCCAGCTACTAATCCAATTTTAGCCATCCCACTTGTAGCCATCGAACATTCTCTGTAATCTAAAACAAAGCCATTTGTTAAGAGATTCTTTACCACTTTAAATAAGATAAAATGTCACTTATGTGGGGTATTTGGTCACATATCTAAATTCTGTCTATCCAGTCCCATTGAAAAAGTCGGTAAACATAATCCATATTGGACCACAAGACGTGATTTTAAAGTGTACTCTGCGCGCTTCGCCACGTGGCCTAGGTCTAAGAAGTATGGACCACCTAGGTCATGGGTCCCATGCCAAAATCCTAAGAAAGCGTCCATACAGGCTGAGGAGGGGCTAATGAAATGGGATGGATCTCTGAAAGAATTTCAACCTTACAAAACAGATGTTATGGGTTTAAGAAGAAGTACGGGTTATTATAGAAAACATGCTGATATGTGTGATGTCTAGAGTTTGTCTTTAACCTAGCTAATTATGTGATTGTGTTTGTGTGGAATATGGAATATATGTTGTGTCGTCTAACTCTGAGGTCTGTTGTCTCAACTGCTGAGAACCCACCCAAATGACCCCCCCACCCCTTCTTTCTGACCAGGTCGGTGAGAGTGTAAAGAGAACTGTATTGACATGCAAATTACCCGAGCAAAGATAAATATCTGTAATAGTGAACTGAAATGTGTATTTACTAAAATATGTTTGTTTTCCAAAGAGACAGTTCTGGAGAGGTTTGTGGTGAGGTATTATGATTTGTTGATAAATGGTATTGATAAAAGATTTATTACGAGTTACTAATTTTTTTTTCTTACCATGGTGAATACATTTTTTGGGGGGGAAATTAATGGTATACCATAAAGTAAAAATCCACGCCGTAGTAATTCAAGTTGAGCTCAACAATTTTTTGGATTTTAAAAAAGTGCACTGTTCCAAAACAAATAAGAAAGACTTTCTTTATGCAATGTAATGTAATGTATATTTGTGGGTGCAGTACTGGTGTGAGTGAAGTCCCTAAGATAATAGATAAGAAAAGTTTTTTTTTTTTCTTTTCACATTTGCACATTTTTTGCAAGTTTTTATTATTTATTATTCAATATATGTATATTTCAATTTTTACTGGTTTGAGCACAACATGCAATATTTTCTGATATTTTATCAAAGCATGTTATTAGGAGATTGGATCTAATTACTCTGATTTTCTTCTTTTCAGTTTCCCAATTTCTCATATTGGGACTCTGCCTTAGTTTTTATTTTTCAGTCTTTGTTCACTACCTCTGAAATTTTTGAAAAAAATAAAAATAAAAAAATAAAATAAAATAAAAAAAAAAAATTTTTTTTTTCCTTATCTATTATCTTAGGGACTTCACTCACACCAGCGCTGCACCCACAATTTTTTCTATTTGTTTGAGTTTTGTATTTAGACTTCTGGTGCTGGCAGCTTTTTTTTACTGGTTTCATTTCTAGTTTTTTATATATTTTTTTCTAGCACAGCGTTACCCATTCGGGTTTTTTTACTAATGTATATTTGTGTTTCATATGCTAATGTCTTGTTACAGGTATATAACCATTGGTTTATTTTGTTTCTAGACGAAAAATGGAATGTTTATTACTAATCTTTATTGGTGTTTTATACAGATTCAGATTCGATAAATTGGTTTCATGGCTTTCAGAACAAAGGGAAATCACAGCCTCCATAGACAACTTTATACAAAATTTGATTCCTGGTTTGTCGGGTTCCACATGTAAATGTTTTAGGTTTTCATCACCAGTATTTAGTTGGTGCTTCTATTTGTCAGTTCATTCAAGTGTGTTTTGAACTACCTAGTGTGTGTGTGTGTTGTATGTTCTGATCGACACGTATGAAGCTCTGGTGTGGACGAGTTTCTTTGCTCCACTGATTAGCAGAACCAACTAACTGAAGTCCGCATTTCCAGTTCTCACTTAGTTTTTTTAAATGAAAAGTTGAGTTAAGCCCCATATACACTATCAGATTTTCTGCTGAGTTTTTCCTTCAGATTTACCAAAACCATATAATATGAGGTCAAACCTTAGGAGTTTCAATGTGTATGCAATCAGGCAGGCCCTTGAACTAAATGGTTTTGGTAAATCTGAAGGAAAAACTCTGCAGAAAATCTGATAGTGTGTATGGGGCTTAAGACTGCAGGACATAATTGTCACTCTTATGCCGCGTACACACGATCGGACATTCCGACAACAAAATCCATGGATTTTTTCCGATGGATGTTGGCTCAAACTTGCATACACACGGTCACACAAATATTGCCGGAAATTCCGATCGCCAAGAACGTGGTGACGTACAAAACGTACGACGAGCCGAGAAAAATTAAGTTCAATAGCCAGTACGGCTCTTCTGCTTGATTCCGAGCCTGCGTGGAATTTTGTGCGTCGGAATTGTGTACACACGATCAGAATTTACAACAACGGATTTTGTTGTCAGAAAATTTTAGATCCAGATGTCACATTTTCCGTCGGAAAATCTGACCATGTGTACGGGGCATAACACATATATTAGGCTAAGAAGTGTTCTAAATCTCTGTCAGTGGTACTGAATTTAGTGGTAAGAGTGTTTTGGTATTATCAAGAGTTTGAATTGGATCTGTCATAGATATCTGTCATATCTGTTTCCTACTCCCAAAGATCAGTGGCTATTCTGATACTTGCAGTTCCAAGGCTTTAAAGGGTATAGGTCTGATGTTACTTTTGTGTAGACTTGTGTTTAAGGCCCCTTTCACACGAGGCGGACTCCGCTTCCACGGAGTCCGCCTCGGTCCGCCGGCTCAGCGGGAGATCTCTCCGTTGATCTCCGCTGAGCCGGCGGATGACAGGTCCCTCTCTGCTCACTGAGCGGGGAGGGGCTTGTCAGGCGCCGCTGCCGCCTAGAGAGGGATCGGATGAAAACGGACAGCATGCCCATTGTCATCAGATCTCACCCGATCCGATCCGCCAGCGTCGGACCTGGACGTAGGGCCATCCGTCTGCTTTTAGCGGATCGGACCGGGTCGGATGTCAGCGGACATGTCTCCGCTGACATCCGTCGCTCCATAGGCTAACATGGAGCGTCTGTTCAGGTCCGCCGTCAAAACTGACAGGTGGACCTGAACGGTCCGATCATGTGAAAGGGGCCTAAGACTGCCTAACCCCCCTGCTGTTATTGTAATTAGTTACACGCCCAGCCATGCCTGGCTGTTCAAGCTCCGCTCATTGTCTCAGGCTAAGGTATGTTAATGTCCCTAGCAGTCTATCTGTGTGTCCTCAAGTGTATTTCAAGCCTGTTTCCTGAACAGTGTCACCATGCAACTATATTTGCTCCTAGAGTTTCCCGTTTGTCTGTTTTTACATTGCTATTTGTTACCAATTGTCTAATGTGTCTTTGGCGTATCTGTCACTAATATCTGTGTGTTTCAAGGCACAACGGTCGACTCGAATTGTACCCCCCTACTGTTCAGTGATCCCAGTGCCTCAGTGCCTGTTTTCTTTTTTTTCTTTGCCTGTTGGCCAGTTGTGTCTGGTAGCAGCAGTTCCTTAAGCTAGATACACATTATACAAGTTCTGTTGTTCAATTTCCTTTAGATTTACTTTCAGATGTGTAGTACGAGGGCCTGCCTGATTGCATACAAGTTGACAGTGTATAGGTCTGGCTTTATGTTGTAAAGTTTTGGGTGAGTCTGGAGAAGAGCTGTGCAGGAAGATTGTATGGGGTGTTACCAGCTCTTGGCTGTTCCAAGGGCCCTCACTTTGGTTATATGTGTGGGCATGCTGTATTTTCCTCAGTTAATACCCATAGGGGTCCTTCCTGTCCTAGACTCCTTGTGTACCTTAACTAGTTGTCCATGTCCTGCATGCCAGGAAGACCAGCAGCACCCCAGTATTACACAAAGCCCCTGTCATTTGTGTGAGTCACTGGTGTCGGCAGGGGGGGGGTTCACCGTGGCTGAAGCCCCTGAGTGAGTCCCCAAAAAGCCCAGAGTCTCGAGTGGGCACCGTTCTATTTATAGCCCCGAGCACCGCAGAGGGGGGACCGATCTTATCCCGAGCGCCGCCGAGTGTGGCCGAGTCACATAGCAGATCCCGGCTTCTGCAGGCTTCAGAAGGCGGGAATTACAATGCAGCCGCCGCGTGAGATCCCCGCTCGACGCTCGGCTCTCCTCCGGCTGCCTGCAGTGAAGATGGGCGTGCACGGCACACCACGGCTGAGCTGCTGCTGCAGGACACATGAAGTCTCCTGGTCGGGTAGGTCAGTGTGTGTCACTACCTTCAGTGTATGTAGGTCAGTGTATGTCAGGTAGGTAGGTCAGTGTATGTTGGGTAGGTCAGTGTATGTATGTATGTCAGGTAGGTAGGTCAGTGTACATATGTCAGGTAGGTCTGTGTATGTATGTCAGGTAGGACAGTGTGTGCCAGGTAGGTAGGTTAGTGTATGTATGTCAGGTAGGTCAGTGCATGTCAGGTAGGTCAGTGCGTGTCAGGTAGGTAGGTCAGTGTATGTATGTCAGGTAGGTAAGTCAGTGTGTGTTGGGTAGGTCAGTGTATGTATGTATGTCAGGTAGGTAGGTCAGTGTACATATGTCAGGTAGGTCTGTGTATGTATGTCAGGTAGGACAGTGTGTGCCACGTAGGTAGGTTAGTGTATGTATGTCAGGTAGGTCAGTGCGTGTCAGGTAGGTCAGTGCGTGTCAGGTAGGTAGGTCAGTGTATGTATGTCAGGTAGGTCAGTGCGTGTCAGGTAGGTAGGTCAATGTATGTATGTCAGGTAGGTCAGTGTATGTCAGGTAGGTAGGCCAGTGTATGTATGTCAGTTAGGTCAGTGCATGTCAGGTAGGTCAGTGTATGTCAGGTAGGTAGGTCAGTGTATGTATGTCAGGTAGGTTGGTGTATGTATGTATGTCAGGTAGGTAGGTCAGTGTATGTATGTCAGGTAGGTCAGTGCATGTAAGGTAGGTAGGTCAGTGTATGTATGTCAGGTAGATCAGTGTTTGTCAGGTTGGGGACGTCAGTGTATGTATGTCAGGTAGGTCAGTGTATGTATGTATGTATGTCAGGTAGGTAGGTCAGTGTATGTCAGGTAGGTAGGTCAGTGAGTGTCAGTTAGGTAGGTCAGTGTATGTAGGTCAGTGCGTATCAGGTATGTCAGTGTATGTCAGGTAGGTCAGTGCGTGTCAGGTAGGTCAGTGTTTGTCAGGTAGGTAGGTCAGTGTATGTATGTATGTCAGGTAGGTAGGTCAGTGTATGTATGTCAGGTAGGTCAGTGCGTGTCAGGTAGGTAGGTCAGTGTATGTATGTCAGGTAAGTCAGTGTGTGTCAGGTAGGTAGGTCAGTGTATGTATGTCAGGTTTGTCAGTGCATGTCAGATAGGTAGGTCAGTGTATGTATGTCAGGTAGGTCAGTGTATGTCAGGTAGATAGGTCAGTGTATGTATGTCAGGTAGGTCAGTGCGTGTCAGGTAGGTCAGTGTATGTCAGGTAGGTAGGTCAGTGTATGTATGTCAGGTAGGTCAGTGTATGTATGTATGTCAGGTAGGTAGGTCAGTGTATGTATGTCAGGTAGGTCAGTGCGTGTAAGGTAGGTAGGTCAGTGTATGTATGTCAGGTAGGTCAGTGTATGTATGTATGTCAGGTAGGTAGGTCAGTGTATGTATGTCAGGTAGGTCAGTGCGTGTAAGGTAGGTAGGTCAGGGTATGTCAGGTAGGTAAGTCAGTGCGTGTAAGGTAGGTAGGTCAGTGTATGTGTGTATGTATGTATGTCAGGTAGGTAGGTCAGTGTATGTCAGTGTATGTCAGGTAGGTAGGTCAGTGTGTGTCAGTTAGGTAGGTCAGTGTATGTATATCAGGTAGGTCAGTGTATGTCAGGTAGGTCAGTGTATGTCAGGTAGGTAGGTCAGTGTATGTATGTCAGGTAGGTCAGTGTATGTATGTATGTATGTCAGGTAGGTAGGTCAGTGTATGTATGTCAGGAAGGTCCCACTGCGAGGTCTGTTGCTTCCGGCCCACTCCGTGCCATCTGCCATGCGTCGCACTCAGTGTCAGGGTTGGTAAGTGTGTTTTTCTTTGGCCAACCATCTCTAGCATTTTTTACCTAATTCCTCTCTACATAGATTAAGGTTTACTTTATGTATATATCCCACAGGATTATGTCGCATCAGCTCCTGAAGAGTGGAGAAAATCATCCACGAAACGCGTCGAGCTACACTTGATGCTACAACCTTATCTACTGCACCTTGATGATGTCATTATTTTAATAATACCATATTGCTATTATGGGATTATTATTCCAGTCACTGGAGATGCCACCTCTGGCATCTGCAGGCTATCCACTGTTTTGTACTAATATCATGTTGATCACTACCTACTTAGTATGATTACGCATTCAATTGCATGTACTCTTCCATCTTGTATGCCTGCACCTTTTATGCCAAGTAAATATGTATGTATATATATGAAACCTTCTACTATTTCTACTATGATTAATACATTTACAATTTTAATCCTCCGCATTCCAACTGCTTCATTTAAAGTCCCAACTCCCTTTTTGCATATAGTGCGTGTCAGGTAGATAGGTCAGTGTATGTATGTCAGGTAAGTCAGTGCGTGTCAGGTAGGTAGGTCAGTGTATGTATGTCAGGTAGGTCAGTGCATGTCAGGTAGGTAGGTTAGTGTATGTCAGGTAGGTAGGTCAGTGTGGCAGGCAGGCAGGTCAGTGTGGCAGGCAGGTGAGTTTAGTGGTCAGCATTGATGGGAACCTACACGGATATCCCCTGTATTTGCATGTGCTGACGTCATCGGCACATACGCACTGAAGCAATGGCACATATGTGCCATTGCTTCAGTTAGCCTGTGCCGTTACCAACAGCTCCCGCCTGCATGCATGGGAGTGACGTCATTGCGGCTCCGACCAATCACAGCGGCAGAGCCCGCAATACCCGGAAGTAGCTCCGGGAGCGATGTTGGCTGCCTGAGTGATGAACGAGGATCAGATAATGATTTGAGCCTATGCTGGAGCCTGTTTTCCTGTGATCCATACTGAGCCCTGGGTGGCTCATAAGTGTTTCCTGACTCTGTCTTGCGACTTAGTCACATTCCCTAAGGTGAGCGCTTTACCTTGGGGGGGGTCACCTTTTGTTTCACCATCGCAGGATATGTGGCACATGGAATCGCAGCACGTTTGAAAACATCATCACTGAAGCACAGTTGTCATCACTTTCATTAAGGACTTTTGTGTTTAATATATGTCTATTTATGATGGACGATTAAGTATATACATTGTGTGACACTCTGCACTTTTTGGCTGGCACATGTCATTTTTGAGCTTTTGTTTGCATATATGAATCATCTATGAATTAACGTTATTTATTTTATTATTTATTTGTTTATTACACTTTTAGCACCTGGCTTGCAATGATTCATTTTGGAGCTTTTTTGTTCATATTACCATTTCACATGCTCACTGCACTGTTTATTTGTGCACATTAAGTTTGTTTATCTTGGGGGATATAGCACATATTGGGGTTAAATTATTTTATACTCTGTTGTATATGCACTGTATCTCTGTGTGCCAGGATTAGGGTAGGGTTAGGAAATCCAACTTGCTCTGTCCAGCATCCAGGACCTCGGGGAAGTATCTGACTCTTTCTCAGTGAGACAATTTCCACTTTGCAAAAACAGGCAGGTGGGGGTAGCATCCAAGTTGACTATGAGTCGTATGGATTGGTGGATGACTCAATTCCAGGGTTGTCAAAATCTAACTTGTACTATTCTCCTCCCTAATGGCAGGGATGGAATATTGTGCACATATCACAGCCAATTTGGGTACTATTCTATCAGACTACTGGGTTACACCCTGGAGTCCATCTTGTTCTGATGGTTTGAATCCGGAGAGCCTCAGATGACTGGTACTGATAAGTGCTGGAGAAAGGAAGGTGTTGTGTTATGGGAAAAGACAGAATCATGAAACAGCAATGCTGGCACAGGAAGAGGTCATGTCCAATGGATGCTGAGTGTCAGAAACCATGAAATCAGGCCGAGGCAGAAGTACAGTTAAATCACACTTGTTTAACAATCAAAGTAAAAAGAACAAACATAGTCAAAACAAAGCCAAAGTTCAGTAACCGGAACTGATAGTCAGCCAAGCCAGAAGTCAGGGATCAATGTAGTGGAACAGCAAGCAGGATCTGGAGCCAGAAGGGATGTCAGCAAAGCAAGTCTTTAAACAGGAACACAGGAGATAGGCTCTGTGATGTTGACCAAGGCGAAGGCAGAGATCCTCTGGACTGGATGGCTTAAGTAGGCAGGACTGACGAGCAGGATATCATCAACAGCTGAGTAAATGTGGAGAGATAGGAGCTGGCAATTAGCCGACAGCTGAGTGGCCATCTCAGATAAGGAGGGGTTGGGCCCAGCCCTGACACTGAGGTAGTGTCCCAACTAGTCCTAAACAAAGTTAAAAATACTTGAGGCCAGGGTACTGGTATCACATATCTAATGATGCACTGTTTTCAGCATCAGGTTAAATTGTACTCAGCAGGGTACACTACCTTGGGGAGTCTATTGTACTTATTCTCTTGTCCTTGGCATGGATATAGAAGGAACACCGGGTTGTACCCTGATAAACCCTGAAGAAAGGTTTTATAGCAAACCTGACATTCCCCTTCACCTACTGAAACTCCCGTTGGGATTCAGGGAGGAGTTAAAAGTTGGGTAGTTAGGGAGTTTGGGCAACAGGATTTAGATAGTGCCAACAGTTTGTGCAGGGCGTGAATAGAAGGGTCCTGCTCATGGGGTTTATGATCTAAGGGGAGGAAGGGTGGTACAAAAATAATAGCTGCTGGGAATTATCTGATATGGAGCTGGCTGAGGTAACATTTTAGGTGGAGGCGGGGTAGGCTTCCCGGAATAAAAGAGTTTTTAGGGATCACCTAGTTGTGGACAGGGTAGGAGCTGGCTGGACATATTGGGGTGGGGAGTTCCAGAGGTTTTGGAGCGGTCCTGATGTTGAGCATGGAAGGAGGTAACAAGGAAGCTGGAAATCAGGATGTCTTAGGAGGAGCGGAGTGGACGATTTAGGTGATATCTCAAGATTGAAAGAGGTTAATCCAAATATCTCAAGGTTTCTCTAAGGTTTCTTAATGGGAAAAGTTTATTCAGGTACAGTCTTAGGGCCACAGCTTTAGTAAACTCCACCCTGTTGCTGTCCTGATGTGGGTATCTATTAAGAGACCAATGTATAGTATTGTGCGCATTTAAAAGTGGACCCTAGAACTATAGTTTTCTTTTTGTTGTTTTGGGAAAAAGCCTATAAACAAATTTGAGCAATAAAGTGCAGTCAGGTTTGACTAAATTCCAAAAGTTTTTGTCAACCATTGTTTTATTCTCTCCTGTTTTAATATTTTTTTGTACCCGACTTGTAAATTTTTAGTAACAGTTATCCTGTTCACCTATTGATCACTAATATAGAAGAGGAGTTATCTATTTTAATTTTTTTTGTTCCTCTTTATTTTTATTTTTTTTGCTAAGTTGCTGCTGCAACAGCTGCAATGTATTATTTTTCAAGGCACTTTATAATATTTTTTCAGGACAGTTATGTATTGTTTGTTTGTTTTTATGAATGCAGATTCAATGCTCTTTGACATAAAGTGAAATGTGTGTGATAAACAGTCTGGGTTGAAGCAGCATTAAACCTGTGTGTGTTTTTTTAATTTTTTTGCTTATTATATTTTTTTCTCTTCTTTCATTTCCTACTTTCTTTGTTTCATATTCTTATCTTTAAATACTTTAAGTGATGGTACCAGTCCATTAGCTGATAATGTTCTTCTATATCTTTAAAAGTAAATGTATTCATCGTCTGGAACTTTTGTTTGAATATCAGAAATGAGCTGTGAATTGTAAAGCTTTACCATTTCTGCCTGACTCTGTTTTTAAGAGTCCACTGGGTCCTATAGAATGGTTTCCTGAAGCATACAAGTACCATATTTCAAAAAGTATCCCTGGACATCCAAGTCTTATGGCTCATTGTAATTCTACATCTCCCAGTCTGTCTACTGCTTTAACCTGAACCAGGTGAGCAGGCGTGGTGTACCAAGGGACCTGACAATAGGATGCAGTGTTGACTAACCCTACCTTCAAGGGCTCTAGTGGATACTGGCTGTGGCTCGGACACCATGCCCTGTGGGGATTCCATTTTACTCGTCCACATTACACCCCTTATAAGTATTTAGCATTCATGGCCACACCGCTGCTACTGTCTGGCATTCCTCCAATAACTGTACACTGACATTCTCCTTTTTCTTTTTTGTATTCATGCATGACTGTCTGGAGGCCCACCCTACCACCACCTGAAGAAGCAACAATAACCATCACGCCATATCTTGAAACCAAGGTGCAATGACTAGACTGTCCTTAACTTTCCTTTACCATGCTGAACAGTGCCGTCTCGCGGTCCAATCCGATCTTTGCAAATATCACACAGCATTCCCAAGTTACGAGACTAAAAGATGCCAGGATCCCGCCATCGATGTTGGAATTCCGCTCTTCCAAGGCAGAGGAGCGTGGAAACATTGCAGCACAGGCACTCATGGTCCGGATGTCTAAAAAGTAGACATGTGCAATTCGTTTCGGCCGAATTTTGCATCTTTCGGACATTCGGATGCATCTGAATGTCCAAATAAAAAAATAACGAATTTCAACTAATACGAAAGAAATTGTAGTGAATCTAACGAATGAATTCGACATGATTCGGTAATTCGTTAAAGATCTAATGAAACAAAAGGTCAACTAGTAAATCTTACAGTCCAATCAGCTGATTAATTTTGTGCTGGAGTTGGATTACTGGCAAAGTGCATTCCTAAGAACTGAGTGAGAAGGGTGTTGTATTGTATTTGAGCAGAGGAGGAGAGATATTGTCATTGTGTGTGTTAATAGATTTAATAAACAAACGACTTTCCAAACTATGAATCATTATCAGGAATATATATACATGCATAAATATTGAATTTCAACTAATATGAAAGATATAACGAATGAATTCAACATGATTCAAGATTCAGTATAACGAATATCGACACTCTACGAATAATAACGAATTATCCAAAAACGAATTAACGTAACATAACGAATATAACAGAACGAAATGATGTATTTTACAAATGACAACGAACCGAAACTAAACAAAATTTCCCATTGTGCACAAGTCTACTAAAAAGCACCAGGATTTCTCTGCTGTCTCAAGTCTACCTTGAATGGTTCCGGCCTGTTAAAAAAAAGAAGAGGAGGTCGCAGTGGTGGTGGGGAGGGTCGGGGCTTCTGGGCTGTTGTGGATGGGTACAAAATCATTGAGGGAGGGCATAAGTTCAAGAATGAACTTCAGGGGGAACTGATGTGGAAATGTAAGCCCTGAAAATGATAGACTTTATTATTAATATCACTTATGCCCCGTACACACGGTCAGACATTGATCGGACATTCCGACAACAAAATCCTAGGATTTTTTGTGACGGATGTTGGCTCAAACTTGTCTTGCATACACACAGTCACACAAAGTTGTAGGAAAATCCGATTATTCTGGACGCGGTGACGTAAAACACGTACGCCGTGACTATAAACGAGGCAGCAGCCAATAGCTTTCATCTCTTTATTTATTCTGAGCATGCGTGGCACTTTGTGCGTCGGATTTGTGTACACACGATTGGAAATTCCGACAACGGATTTTGTTGTTGGAAAATTTTATAGCCTGCTCTCAAACTTTGTGTGTCGGAAAATCCGATGGAAAATGTGTGATGGAGCCTACACACGGTCGGAATTTCCGACAACAAGGTCCTATCACACATTTTCCGTCGGAAAATCTGACCGTGTGTACAGGGCATAACAGTGATCTTTCAATGACTCTATAGTTTCAGAACATGTTTAGAATCAACAGAGACACCATACCCAGCTGTGGAATTTTATCTGGAGGCGCTATCTGACAAAAGCCTCTTCTCTGACCATTTGGTAGCATAATAATGTCAATTCAAAGGAGGTGGGAGGTGGGAAGGGAACAGGAAGAACTTGATCCTAAAAAGGTAGCTGGTGTCCTAGCTTAAGAGATCCCCCCACCCCCATTGGCTCAATGTATCAGTTTTAGCACATGGAAGGGGGTGAGGAGGGGTGGATTTTTTACAAGTGTGTATATATCAGAATACACACCCCTGGCTCAGTCTATTTGGTTTGTGGTCTAAGAAGCATGGGAACGTAAGATTTCTCTCTGTGAATGCACCTCCTTTACTTTCTTGGTGTGTAACTTCATCTTTTCTGTAACTTTTCCTGTCCTACAATTTGTCCTCCTGATATACTGATAGCATTTGTAGGTCCATTATAGCAATATTCCTATTTGTATTACTTTGTATCATTGGTAACATTTCTTTTCTGTATAAATAAATTAGATTTTTATCCTTTTTGCAACTTATCATACGTTACTGATTTTATTGGTTATAGCTGCAACAGCATTGGTTGATTCTATTATAGACAAGGTTGTACTCACTTATTTGATATATCATTAAGCGTATAAGTGAGGTAGGTATAAAAATTGCCATGACAGCTGAGAGATGCACCTTTGTGGCTTTTAATGCCTGAATTTGCCTGTGTTTGTGAATGTACTTATTTTATTGTCTATTGCTCATGCAAATAAAAGATTTTGAACCAGAGCTTTTGTGCTCTTCTCTCCTTTGTATTGTTACAGTATCCAGTGCCCACTGTTTGTGGAGGCAGCAAGGTTGTGTGAAGACCAAGAGATCTAACCCCTTATATTATGGATTGCATTATTGGACTAATCCTAGACTTCTGCCCATTGGTCATCTTAGACCTAAGCGCAAGTACTGCATAAATTGTGGTTTATTGTTATGCACATGAGAAGTATATAACTGGACTGGACTTGATGGACATTTTATTATTGCACTTCGGAATGTAGCTAATTTACATTCTAGTGATCTTGTGTTCTTTTGCACACACAAGTGATTTTTTGTGTTTGTTTTTTTTCTCTTTTTGTTTTTCCTTTTATAGTGCTGAACAAAATTATTCGTCACATCATACTCTCTGTACTCTTCTCCTGTACATACAGTACATTGTGCTCACTGTTATACCCTCTGCATTCCTCTCTTGTACATGCTGCGTACTATCGTTGCTTCTGTCCTCTTCTTCCACACATATTGCCTACTGTCATAGCCTTTGCTTTCTATTCATACTGCCTGTTGTTATACTTTCAGCACTCCTCTCCTGTACATACTGCTTAACATCATATGCCCCACACTCTTCTCCTGTGCATACTGCCCACTGTAATACTCTTTACACCAGTGGCAGCCCGTCCATTGGGGGCACCCGGGCGCAGCCCCCCCTCCTGTAGTCACCAAAAAAAATAAATAACATTTTTTTTTTTTTTTAAATGGACCCTTTAAGAAAAAAAAAAAAAGTCCTTTAACTAAGTGCACTGTGTTCGGGCGCCGGACACAGTGCGCTATGGGAAGCGAGATTGCAGACGTGGCGCTTCATTTGAGGGCACTTAACCCGCCTTGAGGTGCAATACAAAGCGCCGAGTAGCTTCCGCCCGTAGAATCACTATGGGCGGGAGCCAGTGGCAGCTGGTGAAGTTTTTGGATGGGGGGGCGCCAGACCCCATCCATCGGTTTTGACCCCTCCCACTTCTCATAAACCACACCCTTATAGAATCCACCCACTCTGTCCCCTGTATTCCACTTGCTTCCACCCATAGTGTCAGGAGTATACAGCTCAGATCACAGGACAGAGTATACAGTCCCAGCATCACAGGGCAGATTATATATCTCAGCATCACAGGACAGAGTATATAGCTCAGCCTCGCAGATCATGGTATATAGTGCAGCCTCGCAGATCATGGAATATAGAGCAGCCTCGCAGATCATGGTATATAGCACAGCCTGCAGATCATGGTATATAGCATAACCTCACAGATCATGGTATATAGCACAGCCTCGCAGATCAGCGCAAACCAACTCAAAAATGACACTGTGTACAGCTGTACACAGTTAGCAAAATTGTGCAGGACCCTTTTTTTGTCTGCACCAGAATCAAATCGCATGGATGTTCACACCCATGCGATCCGATTTCTGTATAAATTCACAGTTCGCACTGCGAAATGCGAACTGATCTGGGGGTGTCATTAACTTTAACTTTCTATTGACACTTGCAGCGGATCGCATAGGGCAGTGTGAATTGCCTGCAAATTTTATGCGATGCAGGACCCGGCACTGGAATTGCGCTGGTTCCCACATCGTGCTGGTGTGAACCGGCATTCAGAGCCTATGCAATTCCAGCCTGAAGCTGCAGCACCCCTTCCCTGTCTCTGATGTCACATGTGCTCCTGATAACAGCCAGAGAGCCTTCATATGATGTTAAAAAAATCTCTGCAGATCAGCGGAAGCTGCTCCAGCTATTGCAAGAAATCAGATATGTTAGAGGAGGTGTGAAATAGCATTACTGTTTGCAGCACACTAAAAACACATTAAAAAAGAGAGGCTCCCACAACATTTGTGTATGAATATAAAAAATCCTGGGGTAGTGCACACTATAAGCACAACATTAAAAAAGAGAGGCTCCCACAACATTTGCATATACATATAAAAAATGCTAGTCACCACTACCCCAGGAATTTATATATTTATATGCAAATGTTGTGGGAGCCTCTTTTTTTTAATGTTGTGCTTATAATGTGCTGCATTACTGCCTGCAGCACACTATAAGCATAACATTAAAAAAAGAGAGGCTCAGTGGGGGGTGTGGCCAGCGGGCAAGGAAGATGGATGCTTAAGCTTAGCGCTCCACAGTGAGGGAGAACACCGGAACGAACGGGACCGGCCTGAGACGGAGATATCACCTCACAGTCACACAGCAACTCACGGACACATCGGCCCACAATGTCCCGCAAGAGGATGGGCGATCACAAGCCCAAGAAGCTTACCACGCTGCTGTTTCCTCCTGAGAAACAGGTCAGTTACAGTCAAGATGGCGGCGGCTGCCTAGCTGCGCCGCGGGAGGCATACACGGATCTCCCTGATGATTATCAGGGAGAAATAAACACAGGAGAAAAACAAAGATCCCCTACACTTGACCCAGGTGCGGATCCCATGATGAACCCCCGCCAAAGCAAGGATGCGGATGGGTGCACCGCCACCGCGGCCGCCCCAACCACTACTAGAAGTCGAGGCCTTCAACCTGTTGCAATCAAACCAGACCTTACACACATCCATGGCATCCTTCCCCACATCAGGCCAACCTGTCATGGATACCACGTTAAAAGACATGCTGATATCACTATAGACTTAAAAAATAAGTAAAGTGCGCTAATTATATGAAAATACACACATAGATGTGAATACATGTGGGTGGTAGTAAAAACCACAATCTACTGAGAGCAAGTAAATGACTCCATAAGTGGTAGAAATATATAAGTGCCAATCATAAAAACTCAAATAAAAAGGAGAAACAAAAAAATGTGTACATGTGAAGTACAATAATATTAATAGCGTGAAAATCTGAAAATCAAACAAACTCAGTCCATGGGTTCAAACATAAAAAGTTCATCAGTGAAAAAAAGCTTCCATCCACTATACAGCTCAGCAGCAACCAATCCCCTTATGAGTGGATTGACAAAGGAGAGAGATGTGCAGGATGGTGCAAATCCACTGGCGGTGACTCCAATAAGTGAGAAAAGTGATAAAGGTGGACTCTTACCCTCCGTGTTGGACCCCCTCCTTGGCAGGGTCTATCAGGCATGCAGATTTTGCCCTCTGCAGGGACCGTGTGATGAGAAGATCTCCCCAGCAGCTGTCAGGAATGTTGTCTCCGATCCGGGCTGGTCCAAGTGAAACGCCTGGAGAGGGGGGACGGAAAGCTCTCTTGCTTCCAGTGTGGCAAAGGAAAAAGCAAAAGAGCGGAGCTCCAATAGTGTAAAAAGTTTCGGAATTTATTGGATAAAAGTACAAACCGCAACGGAGAGTGCACGCTCCGTGAGGTAAAAATACAATTAAAAACAAGCCGGCATATAAGAATCGTAATAACCCGTGCATAACATGGGGCAATCGTGACGGCTTACGTTGTAATCCCTTTTTCATTTTTTTTTTAGTTTTATGTTACTTTCCTGGTCCCCTCATGGTAGCACATGCATGGATTGTGTATATGCTGCCATGGATAGTCCCCAGGAAAGTAAATTTTAGAGTGGTAAGTATTCAATTTTCCTTTTGAGCAGTGGTTTTTAGCCTCAGTCCTCAAGTACCCCCCGACAGGACATGTTTAGGAAATTGATCTTATCTAAAATAGCTGTCCAGCATGCCCCGGGACTGTGACGTCATAAGGGGCGTGGTCACCCGTTGACATCACACGGTGACCACGCCCCATGCCTATATAAGTCGGCACACACCTCGCAGATGGCATTACAGCAGGAGAGAGCATCGTGTCAACATCAGAAGAAGAGAAGAGGGAAGAAGACGACGGAGAAGACCGGGCCACCGCTAGCAAAAGAGCTGGAAGAAGATAGCGGGGGAGTCCAGCAGAAGATACCAAAGAGCGGAAAAGAACCAGACAGCGACAGAAGAACCGGACAGCAGGAGAAGAGAACAGCGAACACTGGGCCACCGCTAGCAAAAGAGCAGAAGATAGCGGAGGAGCCTGGCAGAAGAACCGGAGAGCTGGAGAAGAGGAAATGCGTTCCCCCTGAAAAAAAGCCCTGCAAATGGTACCCGTCAGGGCTGCCCCCTATCACCGTTGATATTTAACCTAGCAATGAAACCATTGGCGAAACACATACGCACAAACTTTAAGATATCAGGGATTAATATAGGGACAATCACGCACAAGATCGGCGTCTTTGCGGATGATGTGATACTGATCCTTACAAACCAACCTCATCCCTAGCAGAAGCTCACAAATCATTAGAGTGGTTTGGACGCATATCCTATTACAAACTTAACACTACCAAATGATACGTCCTCGATCTAAAATTAGACGCCGCTACGAAAAACTTGTTACAAACCCAATACCCCTTCACATGGCCAGATCATAGCATTTCTTATTTGGGAGTTCAACTAAACATCTTTTTTTGACCAACTTTAAACCCCTTCTGCACTCAGCTCTCAAAACATTACTAAATTGGAACTATCGTGGTCTGGTAGATTAGCAGAATTTAAAATGATGTAGTTGCCACAAATTCTCTATCTATTCAGGACCCTCCCCATCCCCATTCCTAAATACTACTTCACCTCATTCACTCAACCAATGTATTTGGCATGGAACTAAACCTAGAAGCGCAGATTTCAAACGTAGGAAACATAAAATGGTGGGAGGATCTGGATCCATAGATTTTGAAGATTATCACACAGCAGAAATTGTAGATCAAATCAACGATTGGTTCCAACAACCTTTTAGGAAATTGTGGAGTACGATCAAAAAACTCATTACTACTACGCCCTAATTTGAAGTGGTGGTTAATGATCACCCCACTAGGATCTACACTGACCAAGACAATCCCCCCCACCATGGTGGCCGCGACCAAAGCATGGCAAAAACTAACCCATGACATCCACCATAAACTAAACACTCCGCATATACCGATCCCAATCGAATCCTTGCACCATCTGTCACCTGACCTGTCACTGACTCAATGGTCTAGGAAAGGTCTTACAACTATTCAACAGTTATTCCAAGACTCCTACCCAAAAACCTTCTCTAGACTCCCAAGTGAATTTGACTTGCCCCATTCAGACCTCTTTACTTACATCTGCGTAAAACATTGCCTTGACAAACTCAGACCTCCTTTTTACACGATCCCAGTAGCAACATGGGAATATTTAAACTCTACCTCCCCTAAAACAAAAGGACTCCTATATAATACCTTGCACCTAAAATGACAATTCACGAAATCAGCCTCCTATACACACTGGGAAAACAAGCTAGACAAGACTTTTACTGAAAACCAGTGGGAACAAGCATTACGGTCCATCTACAAAGCCAAAAAATTTTCAGCTTTATGGGAACTGACCCAAAAATTGTCCCTTAGATGGTACCTAACTCCCTCAAGGTTAGCATCATTCAACACCAACACCCCAGACATGTGTTGGAGGTGCAATTCTGACAAAGGAGACATAATTCACATTGGAATTGTAAAACTATCCAGTCCTCTTGAAAAACAGTATTCCAAATCATTGCTGACGTAACATGCTTACGTGTTTCCCGCACTCCGGGTTTAGCTCTCCTGAACCTAACCATAGATGAAATTCCTCACCCACTTAGACACGTAACGACCCACATCCTACTGGCAGCTAGACTGTTCTTGACCAGGCTATGGAAAACAGATAAGACTCCTTCCACTAACCAGCTCTTGGTAACTGTCAACCTCCATTATGGTTATGAAATGATGATGATGGCCTCCAGCAAAGGTCGATTAACCAAAGAAAAAAGTAGGTGGAAACCGTGGGAACAGTGGTCGGGAGCCGCTGATTTCCTATAATACCCACAACTGTTGCCTTGATATATTCTATCTGTGACCTTGGACTATGTAGTACATTACTCACTATTCATATTAAGATTTAGTTTAAAGAAATATGTTGATCTCCAATATCACGTCTACACCCTCCCCTGGGATACAGTTGAGTTCCCATTGGGGTATCCGGGAGAGGTGACCACTAGTGGATTACAGTGTTATAGGAGTTAACATATTAGTGCATTTTCTTGCAAGTTTTACTGTTTCTGGTATCTCTATGTTAGAATATCAAACAAGTCTGTACCTAACAACCTTCATTTTATGATAACATGTAAACTGTAATACAATGTGTACATTGTATGTCTTTCGCATATTCTCAAAACAATAAAAAATATTGATTAAAAAAAGAGAGGCTCCCACAACATTTGCATATAAATATAAAAAATCCTGGGGTAGTGGTCTATTTATTAGTCCCGATTCCCCCTAGTGATCTTTGATTGGCTTTGAACTGAATCCCTCATGCTGCATGGCGCGCTCTCAGTCTCTTCCTTCCTACCTTCCAGCAGCTCTGCTTGGGCCGAAGAACGGAGCTGCCAGTGTCACTTCGGGTTTTCGTCTGTTCCACAAAACCTGGAAGTAACCTCTAGATTTAAGCAATAATGAACCCGCCCGTAGTGATTCTACAGGCTGAAGCTACGCAAGGCGGGTTAAAGGCCCGCAAATGAAGTGCCACGTCTGCAATCTCGTGATTGCATTGATGCGGTGCTTCCCATAGTGCACTGTGTCCAGCGCCCGAACACAGTGCACTTAGTTAAAGGACTTTTTTTTTTCTTAAAGGGGCAGTTTAAAAAAAAATATTTATTTATTTATTTTTGGGGTTTTTTGGTGACTACAGGAGGGGGGGGGGGGGGGGCTGCCACTGGCGGGAGCATTGTTGTTTAAATCTAGAGGTTACTTCCGGGTTTTGTGGAACAGACGAAAACCGGAAGTGACGTTGGTAGCTCCGTTCTTCGGCCCGAGCGGAGCTGCTGGAGTGGTAGGAAGGAAGAGAGCACGCCACGCAGCATGAGGAATTCAGTTCAAAGGCAATCACAGATCACTGGAGGGAGTCGGGACTAATAAAGAGACCATTACTCCAGTATTTTTTATATTTATATGCAAATGTTGTGGGAGCCTCTCTTTTTTAATGTTGTGCTTATAGTGTGCACTACCCCAGGATTTTTTATATATATTTATATTTTTATTTATATTTTATTTATATTATATTTTTATTTATATATTTATATTTACATGCTCTCTGGCTGTTACCAGGAGCACATAAAACATCAGAGACAGGGAAGGGGTGCTGCAGCTTCAGGCTGGAATTGCATAGGCTCTGAATGCCGGTTCACACCAGCACGATGTGGGAACCAGCGCAATTCCAGTGCCAGGTCCCGCATCGCATAGACTTCGCAGGCACTTCACACTGCCCTATGCGATCCGCTACAGGTGTCACATAGTTACATAGTTACATAGTAGGTGAGGTTGAAAAAAGACACAAGTCCATCAAGTCCAACCTATGTGTGTGATTATGTGTCAGTATTACATTATATATCCCTGTATGTTGCGGTCATTCAGGTGCTTATCTAATAGTTTCTTGAAGCTATTAATGCTCCCCGCTGAGACCACCGCCTGTGGAAGGAAATTCCACATCCTTGCCGCTCTTACAGTAAAGAACCCTCTACGTAGTTTAAGGTTAAACCTCTTTTCTTCTAATTGTAATGGGTGGCCACGAGTCTTGTTAAACTCTCTTCTGTGAAAAAGTTTTATCCCTATTGTGGGGTCACCAGTAGGGATGAGCCGAACACCCCCCGGTTCGGTTCGCACCAGAACCCGCGAACGGACCGAAAGTTCGCACGAACGTTAGAACCCCATTGACGTCTATGGGACTCGAACGTTCGAAATCAAAAGTGCTCATTTTAAAGGCTAATTTGCATGGTATTGTCCTAAAAAGGGTTTGGGGACCCGGGTCCTACCCCAGGGGACATGTATCAATGCAAAAAAAACTTTTAAAAACGGCCGTTTTTTCGGGAGCAGTGATTTTAATGATGCTTAAAGTAAAAAAAAAAAAGTGAAATATTCCTTTAAATATCGTACCTGGGGGGTGTCTATAGTATGCCTGTAAAGTGACGCGTGTTTCCCATGTTTAGAACAGTCCCTGCACCAAATGTCATTTTTAAAGGAAAAAATCTCATTTAAAACTGCTTGCGGGTTTAATGTCATGTCGGGTCATGGCAATATGGATGAAAATCAGTGAGACAAACGGCATGGGTACCCCCCAGTCCATTACCAGTCCCTTTGGGTCTTGTATGGATATTAAGGGGAACCCCGCACCCAAATTAAAATAAGGAAAGGTGTGGGGCCACCAGGCCCTATATACTCTGAACAGCAGTATACAGGCGGTGCAAACAAGACAGGGACTGTAGGTTTGTTGTTAAGTAGAATCTGTTTGTAATTTTGAACATTTTTAACGTGTTTAGCTCCAGCCAAAAAATCTTTTCTAAGCTTTTTGGAAAACATAGGGAAGGGTTATCACCCCTGTGACATTTGTTTTGCTGTCTTTCCTCCTCTTCAGAAGATTTCACCTCACTTTTTTGTCCCAATGAAAAATGTTTTTTGAAAATTTGGGTTTTTTTGTGGAACAAGGATTGGAAAGCATCAGTGGAAAGGAGAACTTGTTTTCCCATATTAACTCTTACAGGAGAGAATTTCCCTTCCTAGGGGTAGATTTCATCTCACTTCCTGTTGTCTCCTTCCGTTTGCAAGTAGGAGTCGTTTGTAAGTTAGATGTTTGAAAGTAGGGTCCTGCCCTATATACTCAGCAGAAATTTGGGCCTTAGGTGTTGCTGTGGCCACAACACTGTAAGCCCTCACAGGGCCCTGCTGTGAAATATTAGATCAAGAATTGTAATTACATGCCCCTGTTGAACAGGAGCTGAAAAATTAGGCCTTAGGCACTGGTGCTGGTGCCACAACACTGCAACCCCTCACAGACACTCTAGTTGGAACGCAGGAACGAGCCCTGCTGCAAATTATTGCTTCAAAAATTGTAATTACACGCCCCTGTTAGACAGGGGCAGAAAAATTGGGCCTTAGGCACTGGTGCTGGTGCCACAACACTGCAACCCCTCACAGACACTCTAGTTGGAACGCAGGAACGAGCCCTGCTGCAAAGTATTGCATCAAAAATTGTAATTACACGCCCCTGTTAGACAGGGGCAGAAAAATTGGGCCTTAGGCACTGGTGCTGGTGCCACAACACTGCAACCCCTCACAGACACTCTAGTTGGAACGCAGGAACGAGCCCTGCTGCAAAGTATTGCATCAAAAATTGTAATTACACGCCCCTGTTAGACAGGGGCAGAAAAATTGGGCCCTAGGCACTGGTGCTGGTGCCACAACACTGCAACCCCTCACAGACACTCTAGTTGGAATGCAGGAACGAGCCCTGCTGCAAAGTATTACATCAAAAATTGTAATTACACGCCCCTGTTAAACAGGGGCTGAAAAATTGTGCCTTAGGCACTGGTGGTGGCGCCCAGAACCAAAAATGTTCTTACAAGCTATCAGCGTGATGATTGAGGAGGAAGAGGATAATTACTCAGGGATAGTCACTCAGCATCAGCATAGGCAGTCTTTGAAGGGATCTGAGATTTCAAAAAAAATTATTCGGTTACATCAGCATCAGGTGCTTGGTAGCTGGTGGTGATCCAAGACTCATTCATTTTTATGAAGGTCAGCCGATCGACCGAGTCGGTGGACAGACGCACCCTGTGATCGGTTACCACGCCTCCAGCAGCACTGAATGTGCGTTCCGAAAGAACGCTGGATGCAGGACAGGCCAGTAGCTCAATTGCATACTGTGCAAGCTCTGGCCAGTGATCCATCCTCAAGACCCAGTAACCCAGAGGATTTTCGGTGGGAAAGGTGTCCAAGTCTGATCTTGCCCCTAGGTATTCCTGCACCATGTAAAACAGACGCTGGCGATGGTTGCTGGAACCGATCATACCTTGGGGCTGCGGACCAAAAAATTGTCTGAACGCATCGGTCAGACGGCCACCTTCTCCACCGCTCCTTCTTTGACTGACCGAAGCCTCAGCAACACGTTGTCCAGAAACAGGAGTTTGTAACCTCCCAGTCTCTGGGAACGCGTTGCACAGACCTTTCTGCAAGGCCTCCCGAAGATGTTTCATCCTCTGCTCCCTCTGCGATGGCAAGATAAGGTCCGCAACCTTACCCTTGTAACGTGGATCAAGGAGGGTTGCCAGCCAGTATTGGTCCTTCTCCTTGATACCACGAATACGAGGATCCTTACGCAGGCTTTGCAGGATCAGGGAGGCCATGCAGCGTAGGTTTGCTGAGGCATTCGGTCCGGAGTCCTCTGGGTCACTAAGAACGACATGGTCCGCAGCCACCTCCTCCCAGCCACGTACAAGTCCATGTGTTTCTTGGGACTGATCCCTTAAAGACTGCTGCTGATGCTGAGTGCCAGGCTCCACCTCCATACTGACACAATCTTCCTCCTCCTCCTCTTCCTCCTCGTCCTCTTCCTGTGTGATCGGCGGGCACGCAGGAACACTGCCTGGATAAAGGGGGCCTTGAGAGCTAAGGAAGTCCTCCTCTTCCTGCCTCTGTTCTGCCTCAAGTGCCCTGTCCATTATTCCACGCAGCGCGTGCTCCAACAGGTGGACAAGGGGGACAGTGTCACTGATGCATGCACTGTCACTGCTCACCATCCTCGTGGCCTCCTCGAATGGTGACAGGACAGTGCATGCATCCCTGATCATGGCCCACTGGCGTGGGGAAAAAAAACCAAGCTCCCCTGACCCTGTCCTGGTGCCATAGTCGCACAGGTACTCATTGATGGCCCTCTGCTGCGTGTGCAGCCGCTGCAGCATGGCCAACGTTGAGTTCCACCTGGTGGGCATGTCACAGATTAGGCGGTTCTTGGGCAGGTTAAACTCCTTTTGGAGGTCCGTCAGCCGAGCACTGGCATTATATGACCGGCGGAAATGCACACAGACTTTCCTGGCCTGCCTCAGGACATCCTGTAAGCCCGGGTACCTGCCCAAGAACCGCTGCACCACCAAGTTAAGGACGTGAGCCAAACAGGGCACATGGGTCATTTGTCCCTGTCGGAGGGCAGAGAGGAGGTTGGTGCCATTGTCGCAAACCACCATTCCTGCCTTAAGTTGGCGTGGCGTCAACCACCTCTGAACCTGCCCCTGCAGAGCTGACAGAACCTCTGCCCCAGTGTGGCTCCTGTCCCCCAAGCACACCAGCTCAAGCACCGCATGGCATCTTTTGGCCTGCGTACTTGCGTAGCCCCTTGAACGCCTACGGAGCACCGCTGGTTCCGAGGAAGAGGCCATGGAGGAAGAAGAAGAGGAGGGGGTGGAGGAGAGAGGTGTGTCACAATCAGCATTTTGGAGGCGTGGTGGCGGAACAACCTCCAACACTACTGCACCTTGTCCTGCATCCTTCCCAGCTGCCAGCAGAGTCACCCAATGCGCCGTGAAACTTAGGTAACGTCCCTGTCCATGCCTGCTGGACCATGAGTCAGCGGTAATATGCACCTTACCGCTGACCGCCCTGTCCAGCGAGGCATGGACATTGCCTTCCACATGCCGGTAGAGAGCCGGAATCGCCTTCCGTGAGAAAAAGTGGCGTTTGGGTACCTGCCACTGAGGAACCGCACATTCCACAAACTCACGGAAGGGGGCAGAGTCTACCAACTGAAAAGGCAGCAGTTGAAGTGCTAGCAATTTTGCCAAGCTAGCATTCAACCGCTGGGCATGTGGATGGCTGGGAGCAAACTTCTTTCGGCGGTGCAGCAGCTGGGGCAGGGAAATTTGCCTGGTACAATCTGACGTCGGTGTACCAAAAGCAGATTGCCCACAAGTACTTGGCTGTGACACACCTAATTCTACACCTTCATTCCTCTCACTGCAGGTCTCAGAGAGGACTGAAGGTCTAGTGGGGTTGGAAATCTCAGCTGATGAGGAGCAAGGAGAGATCCTCTTTGTTCTTTGGTGTGGGTCTTTTAGATACGCTTGCCAACGAACTGCATGGCAGGTCAACATATGTCTGGTCAAGCATGTGGTACCCAAGCGGGAGATATTTTGGCCACGCGAGATACGCTTGAGACATATGTTGCAAATAGCAGCGGTGCGATCTGATGCACTCGTCTCAAAAAAGGCCCACACCAAAGAACTTTTTGAATAACGCGCAGAGACTGCAGCGCCCTGCACATGTGGAGCTTTGGGGTGTGATGCAGTCAATGTGCTGCCCTTAGGCTGGCCCCTGGAGGGCATCCTGCCTCGTTGGTGATGTGCTGCCGCCTCCTCCTCCTCCTCCTCCTCCTCCTCCTCCTCCTCCTCCTCCTCCTCCTCTCTCCTATCAGGCACCCACGTTGAGTCAGTGACCTCATCATCCCCTCCCTCCTCATCACTGGAGCAAACCTGGCAGTATGCTGCAGCAGGGGGAGCATGACTGCCAGATTGCTGTCCTTCTTGGGCACCCCCTCTGTCCGCGCTCATGTTACTGCCTTCATCGAGCTCAGTATCGTCATCAGAGCCTTCCAAACGCTGGGCATCCTCCTGGAGCATGTACCCAACACTGTGGTCAAACAGTTCGAGGGAATCCTCATGAGGACATGGTGGAGCTAGGGAAGGAGTCACTGATGACATTGAGCTGAGGGAAGAGGCCGCTGCTTTGCCAGACAAAGCACCCTGGGCATGGGTGAGAGAGGATGAGGAGGATGAGGACGGCTTGGTCATCCACTCGACCAAGTCTTCCGCATGTTGCGGCTCAACATGGCCAGCTGCCGAAAAAAAGGCCAAGCTTGTCCCATGGCCACGTGCTGATGAGGATGCACCGTCTCCACGACCAGCACTAGACACAGAGCCTGCTTGCCCTCTCTTATTGGCTTGTGACTGTCTGCCTCTCCTTCTTGGCCTTCCAGACATACTAATGGCCTGTAGCTGCACTAAGCTGGGATAGAACACCTGTAATTTTCTTCAAGTAGCTTTATATACTGTAACCAGACAAGCCTGCCTGTCAGTAGGAAGATAACAGGAACGGATCTAGCTGAACACTGTGAGCAGGACGCACTGTACTAAATGTAAATAGTCTAGCTGCCTGACCGTGGTACTAATAGGATCAAATAGAACACCTGTAATTTTCTTCAGGTAGCTTTATATACTGTAACCAGACAAGCCTGCCTGTCAGTAGGAAGATAACAGGAACGGATCTAGCTGTACACTGTGAGCAGGACGCACTGTACTAAATGTAAATAGTCTAGCTGCCTGACCGTGGTACTAATAGGATCAAATAGAACACCTGTAATTTTCTTCAGGTAGCTTTATATACTGTAACCAGACAAGCCTGCCTGTCAGTAGGAAGATAACAGGAACGGATCTAGCTGAACACTGTGAGCAGGACGCACTGTACTAAATGTAAATAGTCTAGCTGCCTGACCGTGGTACTAATAGGATCAAATAGAACACCTGTAATTTTCTTCAGGTAGCTTTATATACTGTAACCAGACAAGCCTGCCGGTCAGTAGGAATTTAACAGGAACGGATCTAGCTGAACACTGTGAGCAGGACGCACTGCACTAAATGTAAATAGCAGGAACGGATCTAGCTGAACACTGTGAGCAGGACGCACTGCACTAAATGTAAATAGTCTAGAAGATAACAGGAACGGATCTAGCTGAACACTGTGAGCAGGACGCACTGCACTAAATGTAAATAGCAGGAACGGATCTAGCTGAACACTGTGAGCAGGACGCACTGCACTAAATGTAAATAGCAGGAACGGCTCTAGCTGAACACTGTGAGCAGGACGCACTGCACTAAATGTAAATAGCAGGAACGGATCTAGCTGAACACTGTGAGCAGGACGCACTGCACTAAATGTAAATTGCAGGAACGGATCTAGCTGAACACTGTGAGCAGGACGCACTGCACTAAATGTAAATAGTCTAGAAGATAACAGGAACGGATCTAGCTGAACACTGTGAGCAGGACGCACTGCACTAAATGTAAATAGCAGGAACGGATCTAGCTGAACACTGTGAGCAGGACGCACTGCATTAAATGTAAATAGTCTAGATAGAAGATAACAGGAACGGATCTAGCTAAACTGAATACAGTGTATATATATATATGCAACACCTGGGATGCATATATATACACAATACACTGTAAGTGCAGCTAACTGACTGACTGTTCTGCCTAATCTATCTAACTCAAATCAAATGACACTGTCTCTCTCTCTCTCTATCTCTCAGCACACCGGAACACACACTACACAGGGCCGCCGTGCAGGCGGCCTTATATAGTGTGGGGTGTGTACTAAATCCCCTGAGCCATAATTGGCCAAAGCCACCCTGGCTTTGGCCAATTACAGCTCTCTCTACTGACAGCGCTGTGATTGGCCAAGCATGCGGGTCATAGTGCATGCTTGGCCAATCATCAGCCAGCAATGCACTGCGATGCCGCAGTGAATTATGGGCCGTGACGCGCCACACGAATTTAGCGCGAACGGCCCATAACGTTCGCAATTCGGCGAACGTTCGAACAGCCGATGTTCGAGTCGAACATGGGTTCGACTCGAACACGAAGCTCATCCCTAGTCACCAGTACGGTATTTGTATATTGAAATCATATCCCCTCTCAAGCGTCTCTTCTCCAGAGAGAATAAGTTCAGTGCTCGCAACCTTTCCTCATAACTAAGATCCTCCAGACCCTTTATTAGCTTTATTGCCCTTCTTTGTACTCACTCCATTTCCAGTACATCCTTCCTGAGGACTGGTGCCCAGAACTGGACAGCATACTCCAGGTGCGGCCGGACCAGAGCCTTGTAGAATGGGAGAATTATCGTTTTATCTCTGGAGTTGATCCCCTTTTTAATGCATGCCAATATTCTGTTTGCTTTGTTAGCAGCAGCTTGGCATTGCATGCCATTGCTGAGCCTATCATCTACTAGGACCCCCAGGTCCTTTTCCATCCTAGATTCCCCCAGAGGTTCTCCCCCCAGTGTATAGATTGCATTCATATTTTTGCCACCCAAATTCATTATTTTACATTTTTCTACATTGAACCTCATTTGCCATGTAGTCGCCCACCCCATTAATTTGTTCAGGTCTTTTTGCAAGGTTTCCACATCCTGCGGAGAAGTTATTGCCCTGCTTAGCTTAGTATTGTCTGCAAATACAGAGATTGAACTGTCTATCCCATCCTCCAGATCGTTTATGAACAAATTAAATAGGATTGGTCCCAGCACAGAACCCTGGGGAACCCCACTACCCATCCCTGACCATTCTGAGTACTCCCCATTTATCACCACCCTCTGAACTCGCCCTTGCAGCCAGTTTTCAATCCATGTACTCACCCTATGGTCCATGCCAACGGACCTTATTTTGTACAGTAAACGTTTATGGGGAACTGTGTCAAATGCTTTTGCAAAATCCAGATACACCACGTCTACGGGCCTTCCTTTATCTAGATGGCAACTCACCTCCTCATAGAAGGTTAATAGATTGGTTTGGCAAGAACGATTCTTCATGAAGCCATGCTGATTACTGCTAATGATACCGTTCTTATTACAAAAATCTTGTATATAGTCCCTCATCATCCCCTCCAAGAGTTTACATACTATTGATGTTAGGCTAACTGGTCTGTAATTCCCATGGATGTATTTTGGGCCCTTTTTAAATATTGGTGCTACATTGGCTTTTCTCCAATCAGCTGGTACCATTCCAGTCAGTAGACTATCTGTAAAAATTAGGAACAACGGTCTGGCAATCACTTGACTGAGTTCCCTAAGTACCCTTGGATGCAAGCCATCTGGTCCCGGTGATTTATTAATGTTAAGTTTCTCAAGTCTAATTTTAATTCTGTCCCCTGTTAACCATGGAAGTGCTTCCTGTGTTGTGTCATGAGGATAAACACTGCAGTTTTGGTTACTGAAGCCCCCCAATTCACTCGTGAAGACTGAGGAGAAGAATAAATTCAATACCTTCGCCATCTCCCCATCCTTTGTAACCAGATGTCCTTCCTCATTCTTTATGGGGCCAATATGGTCTGTCCTCCCTTTTTTACTGTTTACATACTTAAAGAATTTCTTGGGATTTTTTTTGCTCTCCTCCGCTATGTGTCTTTCATGTTCTATCTTAGCCATCCTAATTGCACCCTTACATTTCTTGTTGCATTCTTTATAAATTCTGAATGCTGAGGATGATCCCTCAACCTTGTATTTTTTGAAGGCCTTCTCCTTTGCTTTTATATGCATTTTTACATTAGAGTTAAGCCATCCAGGACTTTTGTTCGCTCTTTTAAATTTATTACCCAACGGGATACATTGGCTAATGCCCTTATTTAATATGCTCTTAAAGCAAACCCATCTCTCCTCCGTATTCTTTGTTCCTAATATTTTATCCCAATTTATGCCTTTTAGCAAGGTTTGTAGTTTAGGGAAGTTGGCTCTTTTGAAATTCAGTGTCTTTGTATTCCCTTTATGTTTCCTATTTGTGTGATTTATACTGAAACTAATTGACCTGTGATCGCTGTTACCTAAATTGCCCCGTATTTCCACATCCGTGATCAGGTCTGTATTGTTGGTAATCAATAGATCCAGTAATGTTTTATTTCTAGTTGGTGCGTCTACCATCTGACCCATAAAATTATCCTGCAAGACATTAAGGAACTGGCGAGCCTTAAATGAATGGTTCCCTCTGCCCAGTCTATGTCTGGATAATTAAAATCCCCCATTATGATAACACTTCCCATCCTTGCTGCTAATCCAATAGAAAATTAATGACACCCCCAATTCGGTTCACATTTCGCAGTACGAACTGTGAATTCGTACAGGAATCGGATCGCATGGGTGTTAACATCCATGTGATTCGATTCTGGTTCGGACAAATAAAAGGGTTCTGCACAATTTTGCTAACTGTGTACAGCTGTACACAGTGTAACAATGTAATTTTTCAGTTTTTTTGCGCCGATCTGTGAGGCTGTGCTATATACCATGATCTGCGAGGCTGTGCTATATACCATGATCTGCGAGGCTGTGCTATATACCATGATCTGCGAGGCTGCGCTATATACCATGATCTGCGAGGCTGAGCTATATACTCTGTCTTGCGCTGCTGAGATATGTAATCTGTCCTGTGATGCTGGGACTGTATACTCTGTCCTGTGATCTGAGCTGTATACTCCTTACACTATGGGTGGAAGCAAGTGGAATACAGGGGAGGGAGTGGGTGGATTCTATAAGGGATGTGGTTTATGAGAAGTGGGAGGGGTCAAAAACGATGGGCGGGGTCTGGCGCCCCCCCATCCAAAAGCTTCACCAGGCCCACTGCTTCACTCTCCTTTCTTGTATATACTACCCACTGTTATAACCTCAGCACTTCTCCCCTGCTCACACTTTCTACTACCATAGCCTCTGCACTCTTCTTCTAAAATATACTGTCCACTGTCCTACTCTCTGCACTCCTCTCCTGTACATACTGCTTACTGTTGCCATAGCCTTTGTGCACCTCTACTGCACATACTTCCCATTGTCTTGCCCTCTGCACTCCTGTACTGCATGCTTTTTTTCATTGTCTGGTATTTTCTCAGACTTGGTGTTGCGCTCATCCAACAAAGACATGATAAATAAAGTACATAAGCATTAAAAGACTAAAAACTAAAGTGACGGTGCTAGTGGTAGATGCACTAATGCAATAACATAAATAATACAAAATATATCAAAAAGGTGGCAGTGCTAAAGGTATCATGCTAGTATTAGTAAATAACTAGTAACTATGATAAGCCATACAAGTAAATTAATCAGCCCACATGTGACCAAGAACAAGTGCAAAATAATAGTGAATCCTATGTGGAAACCTTGCAAAAAGACCTGAACAAATTAATGGGGTGGGCGACTACATGGCAAATGAGGTTCAATGTAGAAAAATGTAAAATAATGCATTTGGGTGGCAAAAATATGAATGCAATTTATACACTGGGGGGAGAACCTCTGGGGGAATCTAGGATGGAAAAGGACCTGGGGGTCCTAGTAGATGATAGGCTCAGCAATGGCATGCAATGCCAAGCTGCTGCTAATAAGGCAAACAGAATATTGGCATGTATTAAAAGGGGGATCAACTCCAGAGATAAAACGATAATTCTCCCGCTCTACAAGACTCTGGTCCGGCCGCACCTGGAGTATGCTGTCCAGTTCTGGGCACCAGTCCTCAGGAAGGATGTACTGGAAATGGAGCGAGTACAAAGAAGGGCAACAAAGCTAATAAAGGGTCTGGAGGATCTTAGTTATGAGGAAAGGTTGCGAGCGTTGAACTTATTCTCTCTGGAGAAGAGACGCTTGAGAGGGGATATGATTTCAATTTACAAATACTGTACTGGTGACCCCACAATAGGGATAAAACTTTTTCGCAGAAGGGAGTTTAATAAGACTCGGGGCCACTCATTACAATTAGAAGAAAAGAGGTTTAACCTTAAACTACGTAGAGGGTTCTTTACTGTAAGAGCGGTAAGGATGTGGAATTCCCTTCCACAGGCGGTGGTCTCAGCGGGGAGCATTGATAGCTTCAAGAAACTATTAGATAATCACCTGAATGACCGCAACATACAGGGATATGTAAGGTAATACTGACACATAATCACACACATAGGTTGGACTTGATGGATTTGTGTCTTTTTTCAACCTCACCTACTATGTAACTATGTATGTAAAGCACAATACACAGCCCCAATCAATAAATACAGTGCAAGAGGGTGAACTAAATCTTAAGCTGGGCTGGTAAGATGATGCAAAACAAATACATGCCAGGCATATGTAAGTAATGTGCACACCAGGTAACAAACAAACAATGAACAAAGTGACTAGTGCAAAACAACTTAAAATCCTTTGTGACAAATGACTAAAAATGCCCAAAATAAAGTGCACATATAGCAATCTTCTTGAGGGCGGTGAGGTGACTAGAACAGGTGTACAGTGATGTTTCCTCTTCGTGCAACACACCACACACTTATAAATAGTGGTCCCTTACCTATAGGTAATGGGGTAACAGCATAAGCCAATAGTAGGAGTAACAGCCCTTCCTCCTGGTGCAGGGGCTAGATCCTTCCCGGTAATGGGATACCAGCGTCAGACCAGATAATGGGGGCGACAACCTTTATTCTATGACCGGCAGCCTCATACGGGAACTCAGTCCCTCCACGAATATAGGGGGGGTCCTCAATATGAAAAGAACAAAAGGAAGGTCCCAAATAGTATAGTATTGTTGGCAACAAGCTGGGTCTTTATTAGCATAAAAGGTACTCACATAAAAACAAGTAAAACGATTCCTTATCACAGACGAGCGGCGAGCTCATTTCCACAGTCAGCATAGAGTGCCTGTCCCGTCCCTATGCGTGACGTCACACATCACGTGACTTCAGCCCCTGATGACACTGCAGGGGAGGCATTTTTCAGGCGCTTTACAGGCGCTATTTTTAGCCCAAAAATGCCTGAAAAACACCTCAGTGTGAAAGGGGTCTAACTGACTATGCTCAGTTGCTCACACTCCAGCCCCCTTATCATACCATACAGGGTAAATGTTCCTGTATGGTGTGTGATGAGGCTGAGGTTTTGGTGGAGGAAGAGAACACTGCTGGTTGTAGCATTGAAACAGGTAGGTGAAAGTCTATTCTCCCCCTTCCCTCCGCCCACACACACACACTGCAAGATTGGACTTTATTTAATTTCCTGGAGATGGGCTATAATATATATATATACACATTCTTTGCTGTTAATGCTGAACTTTATGAATATGTTAGGAATATACTGGGACTTTTTAGGTGCTGCATAAATATATTCTATATACACATATATTAAAAAGAATGATTTTGTGAAATGCATCTGTGTGTAGTACCTGAAAAGTCCCAGTATATTCCTAACATGTTCAGACATTTTACTTTCACCAGACCTGTCCTGCTGTGGTACAGTGCAAGTTTACAGCACACATTTGTACGGAGGCAGAACAATTGTGACTCTCACAGGAGAAGAATGCAATCTGTCACCTGTTATCTTGCCTTGAGGAGAGCTCCAGTGTGTTGTCCTGCTTGCTCTGTCCTTGCCAAGGAGGGTGGGGGGACTTCGGTGCTGATAGGAATACAAGTCCGCTCTTCTCTTATCCATAGACCTGAGGGGTGTCGTATCTGAGCAGTGGCGATGTCCATGCTCCTGGAGCGACACTCTCCACCTCCCTCGGTCAGCCCTGTGCAGTCACTGACTTTTTTTCTTATTCTGAACTCTGTTCAGATTGCCCGGCCCCCCCCTGCTGGCCGGGCCCGGTACAACAGGGCCAGTTGTACTGGCTTATCAGCGGCCCTGCCTGCTTGCCCTCTACAGAACTTTCAACTTACTCTTCCTGTGTCATTGTACTTCTTCTGCTTCACATTTCACAGAAATTTTACCTTTTCCTGTGTGGTTGTACTTCTTATTAAAGTAACTGAAGAATAAGTATTTCATCCTCACAAAAAAGAAACAGATGTTTTTATTTTGTTTTTATTTTCCATTAAATACCTTAAATGAAATGTTGTTACCCTTTGTAAACAGCACATACATAGATATATACAATAGCACATGACATTTGTAACTTAGTCTTACAGACCACTTGTCATTTGTACACATACTGTACACTGATTTTCTGCAGCCCTGCTCAATGAAGTAGATAGTCAGTTCTCATCAATACACAAGTTACTATACTTTTTTTTTTGCAGGCACCAAACAACTAAAGAAAACCTGTGAATTCACAGTTCATAGGGATCTGCAAAAGTGTATATCAACAATAACAAATCACAATATTACCACAATATTGTTTACAGTACATTTTTTTCTTTATGATCATGAAAATATTTCAAGCTCCATCACATGACCCAACACATCAGTGTTGCCAACCGTCAGTATTTTTACTGGCAGCCAGTAAAAATCGGGCACTTTTCTCCTGCCAGTAAATGCGGTGCCTGAGCGTGTTGTGTCACCTCATCGTGCAAGGGAACCTGAGCAGAGTGGGCAGAGCCTCGTTTGCGGGACTGTGGGATTGGAGCTAGGCAAGCCGGGAGTGGGACTGTCAATGCTATTTGGACTTCAGTGGACTAAAGGGACCACCTGGCGTGGGTAGAGATTGTTACTGTGACTCAGTAGTTGATGTGTCATGTTGGTGAAGTGTCATCATCATCTGTGGTGCTACACAATGCTGTCAGTGTCACTGTGAGTCAATGTCTTGTGTGCGCCTGCCCATTCTGATTTCTTGCCCTCCTGAGTCCTGTCCCTGAGCTACTTACTTACTATATCAAAAATAATGTAAGAAATATGATTTTTGCCATTATATATCTACCTTACATCATATTGCTAATCACATATTGTACTTGTTTGTAGCCTAAATACTGAAATGTGCACTTGAAACTTGCACTCGTAAATACTTGTAAATTTGCACTTACTGGCTGTGCCAGTAAATTTTGGGTGCCGTGTCAGTAAATTTCAATCTGGTAGGTTAGCAAAATTGCAACACATATACAAAGGTCACAAAGCCTCTGGCTACCATAAGCATTGTGGATTTTTCATAGCAACAGAGACTGCAGAGAGTATATTGTTTCCAGTCAGAATGTTTGTTTGGCAAACTTGCAGTGAGTAAAAGGATCAGCTTGGCAGAATCTTTGTGCAGCAGTACTAGGAGCAGACCCTTCACATGTGAAAGGCAAATATTACTGCCTTTCCATATAAACAATGCACTATACATAGAAACAATTTTTTTATATCATTGATAAAATCTGCATAAAGATGATCTTTATTGTATGTATTATATATCTGAAAAAATAATTCAACTATAACTCCTCTTCAAATAACTATAAATTATTTAAGTGCTACCTTGAGATGCATGGGAACTCTTAGATGAGAGCTGTATTGTTAACTTGTGTTGGGCCTTCAAAAATTTGTATCCCAGAAGACAATACCACCTGACGTCATACATGCATTTTGAAAAAAAAAAAAAACGGCCTACACTTAAGCCTGGTACACACTAATAGATTTACTTGTTAAACCCAGCGGGTTGAATGAAAGAAAACTGACTGCTTCGGTCGGAGCCACTGTACTAATAATCCAATGTTACTACAGCAATCTCCCCTGCTGTTCTTTTGTGTTCTCACAGGGGGACGGCCCCTGCCAGAACACTCCAGTCTACACACTAAGCCATTGGCTGAGAGCACTGACTGGGAGCCAGTCGGCCGCTGGTTTTCCAGCATGCTCGTCCAAAAGAAGCCGGCTTCTGTCAGAATGTGTGCACCGCATGCATTCAGCCGCAGAGTGGGATTTCCCATTGTTCCATTGCTTATGAACTCAGCTAAATATACAGATTACATATAAACATGGGAGCTGTTTTACTTGCCAAAGGATTTGGATTTCTGTAAATCCAGTTCTAAAATATATGTCTCATATCGACGGATGTGGTTTGGAACAATTCAGGTCAGCAAAATCTCATTGACATTAATTGAGCAGTACACATGGCATATTTTAGTGGCTACATTTGACCTGCTTTAAGTTGCACTAGTTACTGGTGAACAAGGGGTGTGGGGAGTAAGTGTGAGATAATTATACCCCTACACAGGTACCATCCCAAAGGAACATATACAAAAATAGAGCAAGATTGAGTGGGACTTTGCATGTACCTTGTAGGGTTTAATAAATACACGAATCAAGGAGGTTAAAAAGAAAATAAACAAAGTTTTTATTCTACATATACGAATACTAAAAAACATTCAATTGTTAATAGCTTAAAAACACCATTACAGTTATGTTATCCAGGGTGTTATTGATCCTGGCTGAGGAATCCGATGGGTCAGCCTACGCGTTTCGCAGGATAAACTGCTTCATCAGGGCCTTGGATTATACTTTAATTAATATATATACTGTAATGATAATGCATAAACATATCATTAGTAAACAACATTCTCTAACTAGAGATGCTAAATATTAAAGCAAAAAATATTAATAATAACTACTAGTATCACATTTTAATTTAAATTCTAATTTAATGAATTTGTAAATGTATCCAATATAACATAATATAACCTGTTTTATGCACTGCAGCAAAACACGGGGAGGGAAAATGAGAGAAGGAGAAATCCAAACGCTGTAGCAAAGTGTATAATATATATAATTGGGATATAAATATTCAGATTTGAATCATATAAAGAGTCTATGAAATTGTAAACAGAAAAGAGAGACTTCACCTATAGGATCTATTAATGACCGGTTTGATGGAGATTTAGCCTGTGGAGCCCGTGGGGATTAGCTTTGCATCTCCCTCCCCCCCTCCTCTTCTCCTCCCATACTTTCCCCACCCCTCCCCAATCCTTAAGAGACCCTCTAAAATTTGGCATTTTCTCTAGACATAATTGTTAACTTAAAGCGGAGCTCCACCCTGTTTTACAAGTTTTGCTCAATCACATGCCAGGACTATATTCAGTTATAAACGGATATTTTTTTTTTTTTTTTTTTTCGTTTGTACCTGTGTTTTTTCAATGTCCATCTCTGCTTCCTGTCTTAGCTCCCTGCGGATATGGGCGGGTCATCTGCGGCTATTTCGTAATTTCCTTTGTAGCTGCAATGTCTCCTGGGAGCTCCTGTCATTATTCTCAGGAGTCATTGCGGAGGCCTGCCGCGAGTTCTCGCGGGATTTCGATGGCCCGCCCGTTGTGATGGCAACCCTGAATTTTACAGGGCTGCTCACCGTAAATACTGAGCATGCGCGGGAAATAGCGGTGAATGCTGGGAGCTCAGCATTCACCAGATCCCGGAAATCCATGCTTGTGGGCTTCATATGCCCACAAGCAAGATGGGAATGGTCACGATCGAGATTTATAAGTATATATTTAAAACGAAAACGGACAGCAGCAGCTTAAAACAACTGAAACAGTGAGTGTCACTTTATGATTGTACATGTGTAATAATGATAAAAAAAAAATGGGAATGGTCGAGTGGAACCCCGCTTTAACACAAACATCTATCAATATATGGGAACATCTCTTTGTTTGCTGAGGGGCAAAGCTAATACCCAGACTAAATCTGCATCAAACTGGTCATTAATAGATCCTACAGGTGGAGTCTCTATTTTCTGTTTACAATTTCATAGACTCTTTATATGATTCAAATTTGAATATTTATATCCCAATTATATAAATTATACACTTTGCTACAGCAGTTGGATTTCTCCTTCTCTCCTTTTCCCTCCCAGTGTTTTGCTGCAGTGCATAATACAGGTTTTATTATGTTATATTGGATATATTTACAAATTCATTAAATTAGAATTCAAATTAAAATGTGATACTAGTAGTTATTAATAATATTTTATGCTTTAATATTTAGCGTCTCTAGTTAGAGAATCTTGCTTACTAATAATATGTTTATGTATTATCATTACAGTAGATATATTAATTAAAGTATAATCCGAGGCCCTGATGAAGCGGTTTATCCCACGAAACGCGTAGGCCGACCCATCAGATTTTTCAGCCAGGATCAATAACACCCTGGACAACATAACTGTAATGGTGTTTTTAACCAATTAACAATTGAATGTTTTTTAGTATTTGTAGAATAAAAACTTTGTTTATTTTCTTTTTAAATTGTGTAACCTTAGAAGGTGCCTGCAAAGTCCCACTTAATCTTGCTCTATTTTTGTACTGGTTACTATGTTGATATGACACTTCTTGCACAAGGGTGGCTACACTTACGCACTCCACTGTAATTTTGGGTGGAGCTATGGCTGTCTATGTTTTCCTCTCTTCATCTCAATTACATTGGGGGAAGGTGAGAATTTGTAGTTTACAAAATCTAGCATGGAAGGAGGGTGACATTGTTTGTGATTGTCATTGTTTGTTGTGAATGTTTTGTTTGAGTGCTTTTTTGCATGTTTGCATACTACATGTGCAGGGTAGCCCATTCATTGGAATGGGTTGACCTATGTATGACAACCACATCAAAAGAGCTCATGTACCTTTTTGGGCATTATGGGGTTGATTTACTAAAGGCAAAAAGACTGTGCACTTTGCAGTTGCCCCAGAGCTTAGTAAAAGAGGTAAAGCTCAATTTTGCAAAAAATACCCAATCATGAGCAAGGAAAATAAAACAACAACATTTTTGCTTGTTCTGCTCAGTTACTAACCTCCGGGACAAATGCTCTTGCAAAGTGCAGTCTTTTTGCCTTTAGTAAATCCACCCCCAAGTGTCGTGCATTTTGACACACGTAAAAATAGGCATCTGCTTGCTGTGTTTGGGGTGCCATTAACAATGAATGACACCGCAAGTGTAATGTGCACTTTTTACAAGTTCTGAGAACACATGTGGAAATGCATGCTTTTTTGCGCATTCAGGAACATTCCAAAATGTATGCAGACTTAAATTTTCTGTGCTTGGTGAAAACTTTCTTAGCCAGAAAAAAGAAAACGAAGGCAGTCATCACATCTAGAGATTGGTTAGCTGCAATATATTACATTTTTGTTGTTGGGTTTAAATATCCTATCAACTGCCCCAGCTTATGCCCGTGTGGTTCTGGTGCAACTGTGCATAGTAACCAATCAGCTTCTAGGTTTTATTGTCAAAGCTTAAAGTGATTGTAAAGTCTTGATTTTTTTTTGTTAATTAAAAATAACAAACATGTCATACTTACCTGCCCTATACAGTGGATTTGCACAGAGCATCCCGGATCCTCCTCTTCTCGGGTTCCTCTTTGGCTCTCCTGGCCCCTCCCTCCTGTTGAGTGCCCCCTACAGCAAGCAGCTTGCTATGGGGGCACCCAAGCCAAGTCACAGCTCCCTGTGTTCATTCAACAAGGAGCCACGGCTGGGGCCTGCCCCCTTTCTCTCCTCACTGGCTGACTGATTTTGATTGACATCAGCGGGAGCCAATGGCGCTGTGCTGCTGTCTCAGCCAATAAGGAGGGGAGTCCCGGGCAGCTGAGACAATCCTGCAATATCGCTGGATCTAGATGGGCCTCAGGTAAGTATTAGGGGGGGCTGAGGGGGGGGGGGGGGTGCTGCACACAGAAGGCTTTTTATCTTAATGCATAGAATAAAAAAACCTTCTGCCTTTTTTTAATTGAACAAGCTGAAGTTAGAAGCTGATTATTATGCACAGCTACACCAGCTTCTGTGTGCACCAGCTTTAGTAACCCCCCCCCCCCCCCAATTGTGTTCCATAATAAATAGTATAGTTGCATTCAGTTACGAGTCTGACCTCCTCTGTGTAGTTGTCACCTATCTGGTCATGCTAGTAAGATACTAGGGCTTGGTACTTTTACACAGAGACAGTGACTGCACCTACATAACACAGAGATAAATGATACCAATATAAAATTGTAAGGAATGTTGTAACCAAACTTTGGTACAATTTATGATGTCAGCCTTGGTCCCATAAAGAAAATATCTTTTTACAACAAAGATAGTAGTAATCTGTGATTTCAACATAGAACACAGTATAGGATTTCTGTTCTAGATGCTGGACTCCTGGGTCTGGTCCTGCATCAGATGTTTTTTAGACTTTGGAAATAAAGATACTTTTTCCCAGAATTCTTTGGCCACAAAGTAATAGCAGACACTGTCCAAGCAGCAGTTCAGATCACTCAGGCCCTGAGCAAAAAGGGCAAAGTCACTTACAGTTTTTAACACTGAGCATTCCAGTTTCATGGATTCCATAATAAATCTCACTATATTTCCAACGCCAAGGGGCAAGAAACAAAACAAGAAAATTGCCATATTTGTGGTTACTATGTTGATGGTTTTCTGAATTTCTTTCTCCTCTTGAGCATTAATTTTCTCCTTCCTTTTCAGGGTGAGGATAATTTGTGTGGAACAGTAAACTAATATAAGCATTGGAACACAAAAGCCAAGAATAGAAAAGTACAATGTTCTCTTTAACGGTTTGATGGAGGCTTTTCGGAAGCACAGAGATGGGTTTCTTAACGGTGGAGTTGCGAGTAGGTCAAGGTAGAGACGGGTGGCAATGAAGAGGAGCCAGACAATCGCACAAGATATGGCTGCCTTCTTGGCAGAACGAAAAGATCTTGCTCTTAGCGGAAACTTTATGGCCACATATCTGTCCACAGATATCAAGGTGATGGTGGCAATGCCTATATATGTGTTCATGAAATAAAACGACAGGAGTGCAGTGCAGAATTCAGCACCCAGATTAATTGTGTGCCGGGTGAGATAGATGCGAAAGGGAAGTGTAAAAAGAAGACAGCAGTCACTAAGAAGGAGGTTCATCATATAGACTCTTGTCTCTGTCCATTTTTTCATCTTAAAGCAGAAAACCCAGATTGCCAAGGAGTTAAATATCACACCAAAAACCAACACAAGTATGAGAAAGATAAACAAGAAAAGTTCCAGGTTATTGTTTCTTTCCTTCATGATGCTGGTGCAGTCTGTGCCATTTGCTACAATAAAACATAACATGTTACAAGTGAGACAAACACACTTAACCTGCATGGTGGATCTTTTTAATTACTTAGTACCATGTTAAAAAATAATAGTGACACATCATCTCACTTGCAGCTCACTGATTTCAACATTCTACAAAAGAGACATCTGTTAATAGGAGCTTGCTCTCATGCTAATAGACAATAAAAAGATATTGTATAGTTTACAAATAAAGCTGAACTCTAGGGAAAAACAACAATACACCAGATAATGCAGTTATGCATTCATTAAAATCATTAAATGTACTTTTAAATGCATATAGTAAAAAAAAAAAAAAAAAATGGAATCTGAAATGGTATCCATTTTCTGTAACCCCCCTGAATAGCAGACCGGGGGGCCAGGAGTCTATTTAGGTTCTGCTGGCAGGGAACATGCTGGCACGTGAAGAGAGCAGAAGGAAGAGCTTATCGGTCTGCTGTTGCTCCTTCACTGTCTAGACCTGTGTTTCTCAGCTTTTTCCAGTCAAGACACCCTTTAAAATTATAACGAGGCACCTTATTCTAAAATGTATAAAACTAAACTAAATAGTTTTACATATTACAGCAGCATCCACATACATAGGACATTCAGTGTTAGAGGTGATTTATTCTTTCAAAGCAAATACACTTTTGCACACTGGTACTAACTAGTACTGACTAGTATTCCCCATTTCCTCTCCCCCACGCAGGTAAGGTGACTCCTTGTTTGACCCGACAGAGCAGAGCGGGGTCAAACAAGGATGCTGTGCATGTGCCCGATTTTCTCCTTATCAATCAATTACATCAAGAGTTGTTAGGATGCTGGCTTGCCCAATGCCCAAGGTTGTAATTTGCACAATAAAAACCAATGGCTTTATGTAATAAAGAGCAATCTTGATCCACCTGCTGGCTGGTACACAGTTTTTGGGCAATTTGGAGTAATTTTTAAGCATTTTTCCAAGGCACTCCTGAAGAACCCAGAAGGCACCCTGCTTGAAAAAGGCTGGTCTAGACATAGGCTGAGTTTACTGTTTTACCTACTAATAGATTTGCAATTTTGTCCAGATATTCTTGTGAAACATCTCAGATCTCAGGTAGTTTGGTGGATCACTCTGCTACTTCCTGGTTTAGCCCAGGTTCACACTGAGCTGCGGGAATGAAGCCATGTGAGTTCAGGTGAACTCGCACGATTTCACTCCCGCATGTCAGCGGGTTTCTGCACAGATGTCAATGTAAATCGCAGCCCGAAATTGCAAAAAGTAGTACAGAAACAACTTTTTGAAATCGGTGCAGCGCCGCAGATGCGGTATCGCACCGATTAGGGCGGTGCCATTGACAGCAATTGCCACTGATTTGACATGCAATTTGACATGTCAAATCGCATGTCAAAAGGCTCCAGTGTGAACCAGGGCTTACTGTTAGTATTTCCTGGATCAGCTCCCTGCTCAATGGACAGAGGTGATGATGTTGATTTACTAAACATTAAGCAGGATGTACTGTAGGTGGAGAGCTGACATAGGAAGTTGCATTGTTGAACCAGAAAATAAGCATGCCCCTGTTTGGCTGTTTTTTGTGGCAAAAGTGTGTAAATTATAACGTGACCTTAAAGTGGAATTCCACCCAAAAATGGAACTTCTGCTTTAAGGTAGGCGACCCCTGACATGCCACATTTGGCATGTCATTTTTTTTGGGGGGAGTCGGTACCCTCTTTTCAGAGGGTTCCAGCTCCCACTTCCTCCCGGCGCACCGCGGCACCGGAAGGGAGATCACCCCCCCTTCTCGACAATCATCTGGGACACGTCACAGGTCCCAGATGATTGCCTGGCCAGTCACGGTGTGCGGCGCTTTTAATTTTTTTTTTTTTAGTAGAACTATGCTTTAAATTACAAATTCTTGGTCAGGTAAAAAAGCTTAAATATAGATTTATTTCTAAAGGTTATTTTTTTTTCCTTTAAAATAATAAACACATCATACTTACCTGCTCTGTGCAATGGTTTTGCACAGAGCAGTCCAAATCCGCCCTCCACTGGCTGCTTGCTCTGGGGGCACTCGTGCTTGCTGGCTCTCAAGCCAGCTCTGCCAGCTCTGTGTGTCAATAGGACACACACAATGTGGCTCAATCCAGCCTCCCTACTCCCTCCCCACTGGCTGTGGCTCCCGCTGTCATTGGCTCCCGCTGCTGTGTCTCAACCAATGAGTAGGGAGAGACCTGGGAGAGCCTTTGCTGATATGCACATCGCTGGATCGAGATCGGGTTCAGGTAAGTGTTGGGGGGGGGGTTGCGGGGGGGAGCTACACACTGAAGGTTTTTTACCTTAAAGCCTTGTACACACTCACGGACAGCTCAGGTCGGAGCCGCTGTACTAACTATCCCCTTTACAACCATCTTAAGATTGTCAGCCAGTACACAAGTCGGCATTTTATTGCCCAGTTTGCCAAGGTCAGCTGAATATATTAATGGCAATTTACCTTCACTTTTGTTTTCCTGGTATGAAGTTAAGACTATATATTTGATATTTCTGTGTCATTTGAACTTCAGAGACATTTAGCAACTAGTTAATCCTAAATGCTGTGAACAAATCCTTCTTTGTAGAACTGTTAACATCTGTTTTACTGGTTCATTCAATAACATATGACTTAGTGAGCTTTTATGAGACATCAGAGTGCATCTCACAAAATGACTCCGGAGGAGTTTCACTGGCTCAGTCCCAGGAAGTTCACGGTAAAAAATTTTGCATTCTTAAAGCTAAAGATGCTCTTCTGTTAATATATGAAAAAATCAAATCAATTTGTCTTGCTGAAACATGCCTAAAACTAAGAACACCCAGTTTTACCCTTTATAAAGGGTAAATGTTAAAGTACCTCCAGAAACAAGAAGGCAAACACGAAAGGGCAAGGATAAACCATAAAATCATAGTCATAAAGAACTTTGCTATAACATTATATTATACCAGTTAGAAAACAATCAGCAAAAACCTTTTTGCAATTTGTCCTGCCTGTGAATGTATCAAGAATTAAAAAAACACAATATATGTTTACTATACCCCTAAGAGATTGTATAGGTTTGGGCGCAGACTGGATGACAAATGCCCTAGATGCTTGGATACTGGCGACCTAATTCATATGGTATGGAGATGCCCAAGGCTGGCGAGATATTGGTCAGGGATAATTAGGACAATAGAAATCAGGTTCAAAACCAAGCTAAAGCAGGAGGCCAGGGAATGTATCCTCAGCTTGCTAGGGGAAAGGGGGGAGAGCAATAACAAGAAAATTGCTATAGGAAGGTGCCTTTATCAAGCAAGGAAATTAATTGCACAGTCCTGGCTATCCACTATGCCCCCAACAATAGAAGACTGGCTTAGGACAGTGGACAAGCTAGTCTGGACTGAAAAAACAGTCTACATTAGGAGAAATAGCTATGAAAAATTCAAAAAGATTTGGAGCCCTTGGCTACAGTGGTCGGGCATGGCCCCTTGACCTGGATTCAACTCTGGGGGGAGGGAGGGAGGGGAGAGAGAAAAAGGAAAGGAAAATGCCTAAGGTTTTGGAACCATTAGCTATTATAGGTAAATGAGAATAGGTGTAACGAGGCAGGATAGCTGATCGTATCAGTATCAGTACAAAATGTGGTCTAGGCAACCTTTTAATATAGCTTAAAAATTGGGGAGGACGGGAGGGAATGGGTTGGGCCGAGGGAGGGGGGAGGAGATATAGGTGGAATAGAATGAAATGTACTTTTGCATAATTTGTGATCATTTGTTGATCCCCATTTGTCAATGGGTAAAGTTTATAAGTTTCCTACTTTTTCTTCTTTTTTGTAACAAGAAAAATCTAATAAAGAATATTGAACTTAAAAAAAAAAAAACACAATATATCACTGACCACATGTTAACAACAAAATACTAAGGCTTTCCGGCAGATCAGTCTGCTAAAGTCTCCAAAACTAACTGATAAGAAGGCAGTCAGAATTAACTACCTTTGCATTGGTTGTTTTAGACTGTACAAGGAATAATCCCATCAGTAATGGGTTCCACTGGTTCCATTAGCTGGCTGCATGCTCCTTCACTGAATTTAGTACATTGTACCCAAAGTAAATCCTAGTGGTTATAATGGTAGGAAGAATTGATCATTTGAAAGTGCTTACGGATGTCTAGGGTGACTGTCCCCACAAATTTCATAATCCAGTAATCAAATTGTAAGACTAAACCATTCGGCTTTGGAAGCAAGCAGGCTACAAGAATTCCCTTGCCTATTCCCTTCCTATGCAATTCCCATGAAATTCAGTGTGGTGCGATCTAATCCTATTCATTTTAAATCGCATCGCATCAAAGACATGCATGCCCCTTTTTTTGAACCCTCTGTCGGTTTGTACCATGCGATCCGGTGCAAGCAAACCCACTGCGTTTTCGACCTGCATTTGGGGTGTTGCTAACTTTATATTGACACCTGCAACGGATCGCAAAGGCAGTGAGACTGGAATACGGTGTGGGAAGTGCACACGGATCACAACATTTCACGCACCACTATAGTAGGAACCTAGGCTAAAAAATTTCTTAGCAGAAGATAATGAAAAATCCTAGCAGTATCATAAACTCCATTGAGACAGCTTGAGCAGGGCAGGGGTTATCTGTGACTCTAATGTGGATAGTAATGGCGCAAGAAGGGGGAATATAATGTCCATGCAATAAAGGAAATGCAGTCTCATAGATCTAGAAATCCAAATAAAAGGTCCATAGAAGACTTAGTTAATAGTCTTCATAGTAACCCAGCTTCTGTAGGGAAAAACAAACAAGAAGGGAAGGGCCATCTAAGTGCAGTATGCAAACCAATGTAGTAAAAGTAATGTAGCAACGGTAATAAAAAAACTCATAATATGCAAAGAAGGATCACGTTCATAAACAAGAAGCCACTATCACTGTGTGCTGATAGCGATGGTGTGGCTGTGGGCTGTATTGACAAAGCCGAGGACACTGAATGGGATCCCGAGACCATGCCTGGCCAGCTTACAGGCAGGCTACACACTAGGAGCTTACTGCTCCTTCTACAGGTCTGTTGTGTTCAAGTTGTACTTCAGTTTGTTAGGTAATTCAAAGCTGCTAGTACATCTAACACTCCCCTTCCCCCAGACTGACAATCATGCTGTCTAAATGTGTCCCCGTGCTCATTCATCCAGAGTGGGGGCACTCCAATACAGGAGGTGTGTTACTGGCCAGATCACTAGGTGAACAGAGGACAAAAAAAAAAAAAAAAAATGAACAAAAGAAAACTAATGCAACCACTACATCTAGTGATTGGTAAGCTGCAATATATTACATTATTGGTTTTGGGTTTAATCTCGCTTTAATACCAACTCTCCTTTGGTGTACAGAGAGAGAGAAACTGGTGCAGACAGATTTTGGGAAAGTGCCTTGTGTGCTTTTTAAGGCCTCATGCATACTGGATGTTGACCACTTGCCGACCAGCTCATGCCGATATACGTCGGCAAAGTGGCACGAATGCGCACAATGACGTATCTGTACGTCACTCCGTCATCGGTGGCTAGCGGGCATCTCCCCAATCAGCCTCTCTGTGCCACGATCGTGGGCCACCGGCGGACATCGAGTCCCCTGGTGGCCCGTGATCATGGCACGGAGAGGCAGAACGGGGAGATGCCTATGTAAACAAGGCATTTTCCTGTTCTGTCTAGCAACATGCCAGGGATCTACTGCTCCAAGTGATCTCTGTCATGTTCTAGTGAGCCCATCCCCCCTACAGTTAGAACACGTTGAGGGAACACACTTAACCCCTTGATCGCCCCCTAGTGTTTAACCCCTTCCCTACCAGTGACATTTACACAGTAATCAGTGCATTTTTATAGCACTGATCGTTGTATAAATGTCACTGGTCCCAAAATAGTGTCAAAAGTGTCCGATCTGTCTGCTGCAATGTCGCAGTTACAATAAAAATCGCAGATCGCCGCCATTACTAATAAAAAAAAATTTATAATAAAAATGCCATAAATCTATACCCTATTTTGTAGATACGATAACTTTTGCGCAATTGCAAAAAAGGGGCTTGGTCAGGAAGGGGGTAAAGCCTTCCGGGGCTGAAGTGGTTAAAATAACGTTATAAAAACCCCAGTAGCATTGCAGTGAGTTTTTCAACATTTAACATTTTTACAATAGCGTTTTTTTTTTTTTTGTGTGTGTGTTTATTAGCTTTTTTTAGCGTTTTTCAGCGTTAGCGTTTTTTAGCGGTTTTTATTTATTTATTTATTTTTTCAATGGATCAAAAACATTCAAAAATGCTGGTGAGCCGCTTTTCTGAGCGTTTATCTGTGCTCATCAGCTTTTTGGGACGTTAGAGCATTTTTACAGCTGAAAACAGCTAAAAAAAAATCGCCCCAGCCAAAAGCTGCTGATAACAGCCTATGTGTGCATGGACACATAGGATAACATGATGGGGAGTTAATTGATTGTAGAAAAAAACGTCTGCTGTAAAACAAAAACAGCTGCTGTAAAAACGTCCAAAAACATCCAGTGTGCATGAGGCTTTAGGCTCCATACACACTGAACGTTAAAAGAACGTTATAAAAATGCCAGTAGCTTTGCAGTGAGTCTTTCATTGTTTTTTTAAGTTTTTGCAATAGCATTTATTAGTGTTTTTCCGCGTTATCGTTTTTTTTGCGTTTATTTTTATTAAGAATTTAAAAAAAATTTTTCCAATAAATCAAAAACGTTAAAAAATGCTAGTGAGCCACGTTTTTGAGCGTTTACCAACGTTTATCAGCGTTTATGTGCGTTTAACATTTTTAAGTGTTTTTTGTGGTCAGAAAAACAGCTCCTGAACGCAATTTTTGGGCGTTCAGACAACAGCCCATGTACTCCACTGCTAATAAACGTCCAAAAAACATCCATGTGTGCATGGACACATAGGATAACACAGAGGGGAGTTTATGGGCTGTTAAAAAAAACGCCCAAAAATGTCCGTTTATGAGCTTCAGTGTGCATGGAGCCTTACAGTGCTGCTGCATGCACCAAATTTAAGTACAAGTTCTGGACAGATACATGAATTTGGCGCATTCTGCACCACTTTTAGAATGCGTGAGAGACTCTTTTGCAAAATCTGTCTGCACCTTTATGATTTCCAACGACTGACTTCTGATGTTTTTGACTAAAAAAGAAGTGAATCTTAAAACCTGTTATTCCAGAAATGGAATAAAATGACTTTTCTAGGATTCAGGTATTGATATTCATGTCTGCTGTTGATTTTATTCTAAATATTACCATTTCTTTAAATCACATAGTAAAGAGACACATGAGTGCTTACCAGTGGTTGCGGGGGCCACCATAGAAGAGGTCACAGCCATGAACCGAGTGACAGAGGGGTTTCTATAAAACATGAGCATGAAAGAAATTGTCTCAATCAGTATAAGTCAGTGATTTACTAAGATTGATGTCTCACTTGAAGGGAACTCTGTGAGGTCTGCTTGACATTGTGGGGGGGGATTTACTAAAACTGGAGCACACAGAATCTGGTGCAGCTGTGCATAGTAACAAATCAGCTTCTAACTTCAGCTTGTTCAATTTGACAATAAGCCCCCCAGTTCACATCGGCACGATTTGGCATGCGATTTGACAGGTCAAATCCTATGTTAAATTGCAGCCTTTTGCCAGCAATGGCACCGCCCAATCGGTGCGACGCCGACTTTGCGAAAAGTAATTCCTGCACTACTTTTGGCAACTTCGGGGGCGACTTCAATAGACATCTGTGCATGAATTTGCACAGGTGTCTTTCATGTCGCCCTTGAAGTTGGACTGAAATGCAGCTTTAAAACTGTGCGAGTTTAGAAGAAGTTGCACAATTTCAAAGCCGTGTTCAGTGTGAACGAGGGCTAAAACCCAGAAGCTGAATGGTTACTATGCACAAATCTCCCCCTGTGCTATTATGCTTGTAAACCTCATGAGCATTTGCACAGCGATCATTTTATGGTCCAGTTCTCATATATGGGATATATATGGGCGATTAGTTAAAGCAAAACTCTAGGCGGTAATTCCAGAACACATTTTAAGCCAGTTATTATTTCTAGCATTGTAATTTGTCTTACTATGACCTTTCTGTAATTCCCTACATAGCCGACCAAAGGAAATGAAACCAGTCTGTCTGATAGGGGTTTCCTGATTACAAGATTAGCAGGATAGAATTATGAATCCACAGTCAAGTAAAACAGTTTCTATATCTGTATTTCAACTGTGCATTAGCTTATTGTCTGGAGTCCAGCTGTATGGTAAAAAAAGTGAGTGCAGAATCCCTTATCTGTCAGTTTTTGAATTACAATGAGTATATAGCAGTGATGGCGAACCTTTGGCACTCCAGATGTTTTGGAACTACATTTCCCATGATGCTCAACTACACTGCAGAGTGCATGAACATCATGGGAAATGTAGTTCCAAAACATCTGGGGTGCCAAGGTTCACTATCACTGGTATATAGCATATATGAGCATATATACGAGCATATAAGTTTAATATTTTAGACCTAATGCACACTGAGTGTTTGCTCAGATACTGAACGCATTTTCTCCTGGCAGGAGAGAAGCAGCTTAAAAAAAACGCAGAAAATCAGAGTATTGCACATGCGTTTACTCAGGTTTGTGCATATGCCCATTAATGCATTCTGTCTGCCAGAATAATAAGTTATTCTGCCCATTAGAATACATTCACATGCAAACATGTAAATGCGCCTAGTGTTTACGCTAGTTTATGCACACTTGGCGCTTTTTCTACCCAAGAGCTTCTCTCCTGAACTCACTGGTGATGGGTCTTTTTCTGCCTGTAAATGCTCCTTTTCTAATACCTATGTGTGCATGGACACATAGGGGTTAATTTTCTAAAACCGGAGAGTGAGAAATCTGGAGCAGCTCTGCATTGTAGCCAAGCAGCTTCTCAGGCCTCATGCACACTGGACGTTTTTGGACGTTTTTACAGCAGCTGTTTTTGGCTTCAGACGTTTTTTTCTACAGTCAATAAACTCCCCATCATGTTATCCTATGTGTCCATGTACACATAGGCTGTTATCAACAGTTTTTGGATGGGGTGTTTTTTGGCTTTAAAAAAGCCCCAAATCTAGTGGGTTCTGAGAGGAGTTTTTCAGCTGTTTTCAACTGTAAAAACGCTCTAACGTCAAAAAATGCTGATAAAAGCCGATAAACGCCCAAAAATGTGGCTCACCAACGTCTTCTGACGTTTTTGATCCATTAAAAAAAAAAGCGATAAAAACCGCTTACGCGGAAAACTGCTAATAAACACTAAAAAACGCTATTGCAAAAACGTTGAAAAACGTTAAAAAACTCACTGCAAAGCTACTGGCGTTTTTATAACTTTATTTTAACGTCCAGTGTGCATGAGGCCTAAGGCTACACGGTGCAAATTTTTTTGATTACAGGCATACCCCACTTTTAAGTACACAATGGGGTTTATTTACTAAAGCTGGAAAGTGCAAAATCAGGCTCACTTCTGCTCACTTCTGTATAGAAACCAATGAGCTTCCAGGTTTTATTACTAAAGCTTAATTGAACAAGCTGGGGTTAGAAGCTCATTGGTTTCTATGCAGAATTGAGCCTGATTTTGCACTTTCCAGCTTTAGTAAATAAACCCCATTGTGTACTTAAAAGTGGGGTATGCCTGCATAGTGTTTAATCTATAATCAAACAGGTTAAAGATCATCATACATATTACAGTCTGACTGTCAGACTGTAATAAGCAGCCCATAGATAATTCAGTTTTTTTATTTGACCAGTGGATTGAACGAAAACAACTGACCCGGTTCCCCCAGCCACACATTTGAGGTGGATGAGGGAATCACTCCCGCTTAGCTATTGTATTCTGACGGCGGGGAGTCTTCCCTGTTGTCAGAATACACTGACCAGTGCTGCTAGCTATAGCCTCCAGTGCTGATCGAAAAGCCTTTATCCAGCAGGCTGGTTGTACAGAAGTTGGCTGGTAGATCGACTTCTGTACAACTACTGTTCCCATTCATGGATTGAAATTTGGCCAGTCCCAGTACTTGCTTATATTATCATAGGTTAAAGAATCAATGCCATTAGGCACATTTCTGACCCTCAGTGTACCTATATCTGTATATTTACCGATGCTCTGAAGATTCTCTGTATGCTTCTAGATTGCTGTTTGTTTTATGATTTAAATCTGTACTTATGACATACTGTATATCCTCTTTTGTATATTGTCATGATATTATGTATTTTTTTAACAAGAAATATATTATGTATTTTATATACTTTAATAAATAGTTTGTAAAGAAGAAATTTCGCTGGTCCCTGCTGAACCGTCCAAATTTTGTTACATGTATGGCCGGCTTTAATGGTGAATTTTAGTTGTCCTCCGGCAACTCCATCGATTTTTCGAATAATGCATGGCTAAAGCACTCCAGATCCCATGTTATGTGTAGGTGGGCCATAGTTTGGCATCAAGGACTATAATAAATGTCCTTCTGTGCATTAAATCTGAGATGACAATTTTTTTATTCTATTGACACATTTATAAATCTGAAATTTTCAAAAGAATGTCAAAAAAACTGCATAAGATGGTACATTTTACCATACGATGTGGGACTGTCCACCAATTACTAAATTTTGGTCAGAAGTCACTGCTTTTATTAGTTCAATCACTCAAATACCCAATGTCTGCAACCCTTTGAGATGCCTACTGGGCTACATTGACGATGAATGTCTATCCAAAAGTGTACAAACCTGTTTACGCATAGTCTTGTTTTATGCAAAGAAATCCATAACTATCCACTGGAAGTCACCGTCCTCACCCACTATAGCTTTCTGGCTTACCATCATTAACTGAGCACTTCCATTATACAAATTGACATATGAGGCCAGGGAAGCCACCGTCCTCATCCACTATAGCTTTTTGGCTTACCATCATTAAAGCGGGGGTCCACCTATCTATCATTTTTTTTTTTTTTAGTTCATTCACAAACTTTTCTTCTCAGCATTACATACTCACATATTGTGTGTAATATGTCCGCCAGTGTCAGATTTCGTCGGAAAGAATAACTTATATTATTCACTGCAGGCGGTTTCCATCTTCATTGTGGGCATTTGAAGCCCACAAGCATTTATTTCCTGGATGCGGTGAATGATGTGCTCCCAGCATTCACCGCTCGTTCCCGCACATGCTCAGTGGCATCCTGGGAAGCCTGAGACTAGCTCCCAGGAGACTGTGTGGAGTCTGGGAGAGGCTAGAAACACGCCTACTCCCACGGGAGGAGAACCAGGAAGTGCAAAGAAGAATAGAAAAATAAAAGGTAATTACGGCGATTTCAATTTTTTTTAAAGGGCATGTCAGCATCTAGGCAAGGAAGAGAATACCTACAGATATTGTTCAAAATTTGGGTGGAACCCCGCTTTAACCAAGCACTTCCATTATACAAATTGACATATGAGACAAGGGAAGTCACCGTCCTCACCCACTATAGCTTTCTGGCTTACCATCATTAACCGAGCACTTCCATTATACAAATTGACATATGAGACAAGGGAAGTCACCGTCCTCAACCACTATAGCTTTTTGGCTTACCATCATTAACCGAGCACTTCCATTATACAAATTGACATATGAGGCCAGGGAAGTCACCATCCTCAACCACTATAGCTTTCTGGCTTACCATCATTAACCGAACACTTCCATTATACAAATTGACATATGAGGCCAGGGAAGTCACCGTCCTCAACCACTATAGCTTTTTGGCTTACCATCATTAACCGAGGACTTCCATTATACAAATTGACATATGAGGCCAGTAGATGCCCCTGGAAGTTTAATAAAATCTGGTACTTATGGGTCAATTCACATCGTACTATACTGCCTACTACTTGATTCATAGGATAGGGATGTAAATTTAGACCATATCCTTTCTTATTTTTCCTTTTCTCTAACCGAAAGCCAGGGTTATGTATATTTGTTTTATTTTTCCTCACTTGAGCTACGGATGTAAAATTGTAGCTTCTGCGTTGAGATATATATGTTGACTGGATATATTGTAGATGCAACATATTGATGATTGAGCACTGTTCGCACCACTATCATTATTTATGTTTGTATGCACCTGTTGTTTGTGTACAATAAAATTACACCTTTAAAAAAAAAAAAAAAAAAAAAAAAAAGCAGCATAAAATTTATAAGTTCCACTAGTCCCTGAAGTCGAAGGTTGGAGCTGGGAATGATCGGCAACAGCATTTAGAGGTCTATTTATCCTTGTTTTCACTGAAATATCACATAACTTTCACCCAAAATTCTCATATGTTTCTAATTAAATCTTAAGTAATCTTGGGTAAGTGGTGTATAAAAACACAGATAAATAGAAACCCTTGGTAAATGTACATGCTTATGGTCCTGGATGAGCTTTGAGCACAAAACAGTAAACATTGCAAAGGGCATTATTTGCCTATACAACCAAGGAGAAATCTTACAGCATTCCAAGGATCTGCGGCTGATGAAGGAACATTCAGCTTTAGTAAATCGAGCACCAAGACGTAAAAGCTGAACGGCTTACCTTGGCTCCATTTCTTCTGTGTATACTCAGTAACAGTCAGGGGAGATTCAGTACACACAGCTGAGCAATTCGATCCTTCCTAGAAAAAAAAATATTGCAACCAGCGCAGAGACTTCATGATTACTCAGGATTAATACACAACATTCCTCCTCCAGCCTTCTGCCTCCCCCTCTCCAAACAGCTTTGTAAGTCCTTCCACAGACTACTCATGGAAAGACCTCCTGTACACTGCAAGTTGTGTATAGGTGGCACTAAAGTGAAAGCTGGTCTATTGCCCAATTGCCTTCTTTAGACACTTCCTTTATTCATACACCCATGAATCAGAAACACACGAAAGTCATGCGTCTTCTACGTATTGCATAAAAAGGGACATTCCCATGGTTCCTGCTATAATAACTCTACATAAGGACAGACATGCAGAAAGTTAAATCTTTACATACTAAGCAAATTTCAATAGGGGTATATTCAAAGCAGAAGTTGTACTTTAGACTGTAATGTGGAGCTCTGGGTGTGTCTATACACTTTTCTTGGAGGCTGAGTAATATTTACATGATTCGTTAAAGAGGTAATGTTTGTGCCAGTTCAGCTGATCTGCAAATGTTCCAAAAATCTGTTAAAACAGATCTGTAGCCAAACCTAGTTTTGCTTTGGATGGAGTGGGGAAGGGAATAACACCTCTGTAAGGTTTTCATTGCTGCTTGTGTTTCCACTTACTTACTGGTTGTCACCAGGGCAGGAAGTGGAGTAATCTCTCCTCTGGGGACATGCACAGCAATAAAACACTTCTCTTTTAAAGTGTAACTAAAGACAATTTTTTTTTTTAAGTTTTTGGATAGAGTGGAGAGGGATTAGAATGCCTGTCAGTTTTATTGCTGCCTGTGCCTATATTAGAGATATTTACCCTCCCTAAGGGGAAATCTTCAATCAGTCAATGGGGACACTAGTTCTGGTGTCCCTGGTGACACCTCTGGTTTGCCTCACTTTGAAGGGATTTCCTCTCACTTGGCTATGAGATAGGTATTGAAGGCAAATCTCTCCAATGGGAAACAGATTGCAAAAAAAATGAACTGAGATATTTAAAGCGGAAGTAAACCCATCCATAAAACAGTTTCATTTCGGGTACAAGCCAGAAATGTAACACTACCATTGGTTGTGCTCTCAACCAAACTGTCAAGCCATCCAATGACTGGTGTCAAAACTGATCACATGTGCAGCATCATGGCAGTTGTAGACTAAACAGAGGCCAAGATGGCAGCTTCCTTGGCTGAAAACTTTAGGAGGGTTTACTTACACTTTAAACCCTCCCTTACTATATCCAAAATAAAAAAAAGTTAACCTCTTCATGATGAGGGTAAAACAAATCCTAAAGTCTGCAAACAGTTTTGCAACTTTGACATGTGTTAGTAAAACTGTGCATATCACCGCAACTACTTAGTGTATTTAGGTGAATTACTGTATACCTTGTTTCTTTCAGGAGAAAGTGGCTTTCATTGGCTGGTAAATGGAAATGGAGAGCTCCAATTTTTTTTTTATTATCACAGGAAAATTGGCACAAATTAGTAAAAATATAATTTTTATTTAGTTGTACATTTCTCACTATTAGCATAACCTACCACCAAAGAAATACCCAAAATGAATTCTCTTGCTCCTCATGACCGCAGCGATAACACATATAAGTAAATTATTTGTTGTTTGTACACATAGTAGGGCCCAGAAAAAATAGTACACGTTTTGCTTTTCTTTTTTTAATCTTACCTAAAACATACTGGGGGGGGGGGATTTACTAAAACATGTGCATGGTAGCCAATCAACTTCTACCTTCGGCTTGTTCAATTAAGCTTTGTCAATAAAACTGGAAGCTGATTGGTTTCTATGCAGAGCTGCCCAAGGATAAAAACGCACCAGTTTTAGTAAATAACTCCCACTGACACTTAAACTATGTGACATTGAAACTAGTTTAAAAATTAATTTTGACTTACTTAAAATACACTGATCTTGACCTTTAAACTCGACCCTTGGCCTTGACCCTGGCCCTAACTCTAACCTTGCCACTAACCTAGATAAAACATGATCTACATATTTATTTTTCTCTTTTTTTTAGCTATTTTTTTTTTATACACATTTGTTTTTGTTTACATTTTTCTCCTCTAGCAGGAGAAAAAAATAAAATGTATGTTTATACACAGAGGTGGGCTGTACAGTGACTGATCACTGTGATAGCCAATCAGAGACTATCACAGTAATCAGTTGATCAGGAACTGGGCCTCCCAGTTCCCAATCGTTATTATGGGACCCAGGGCTGTTGGTGAGAGCCCTGTCCCTGTGCTTGGAGTGTGCTGTGCAGCTCACTCCTAGCACAAACACATGTACACATATATGCAGCCTCACGGAAAAAGACCTGCTTCAGTGAGGCCACATATATGTGTACACATGGCAGGAAGTAGCTAAGTAAAGTGGGTGGGACCATCCAGAGATTTAAATAAAACTCTGGCGTCCTGCAGATCCAGGCTAAATCCCAGGGCTCAGTACTGGAAAGCGTTCTGGCACTTGGCTCCACTAATCCCCCTGTCCCGATCCTGGGCTCCAATCCCCTTGCAGCGCAGCCAGCTCACCTCTTCTCCCTTCAGCCACTTCAACCCCACACTAGCATGCCACGACCATGTGCATTGCACTCAGTTGTGGGGCACGTACAGAGCAGCACAATTCCCATGAATGAGTTGCATTCAACAGGGGGTATAATTCATGCCGTGGCGGTGAAGTAAAGCATCGCAGCAGGTGTACATCCCCAGATGCTGCCCCTACAGCTAAAAGGGGTAGCAGATGAGGCAACCAGAGAGTGCCAGATTGTCCCACCCTGACCATCATAATTAAACGACACCCACCTTTTAACCACACCCACTTTTCACCAAGATGCACGTAGCATTCCGCAGGTCGCTGCCCCATGAAGTGTCTCTCATTTTTAACTGCAAAAGTTAAGAGGTATGCTGCTGTGAAGAATTCACATCTTTGTATTCTTCCCCAATTTAAAAAAAAACGGAGAAAGGGCCAGGGGAGCCAAAAACCATAGACCAAGCCAGATAGTCACACCACCTATCCAATAAATGTTGTGTGTGCACATATTGACCAAATCTGTAAAAAATATTGAAATAAAAAACAATGAATATCAAAAAATGACTGAAAGGTCAAAAAATTAAATGTGTTTCAAAGATAAAGGTTATGTGAATAAGTGCACCCATGGGTGTGTTTACATCTTTTATATTTTCCATTTGTTACACACACACTTTAATCTCACATATCTTACAGACACTTTACTCATTTTTTCATATAACCTTTATCTTTGAAACACATAACTATTTTTGACCTTTCAGTCATTTTTGATAGTCACTGTTTTTTATTTCAATATTTTTTTACAGATTTGGTCAATATGTGCACACACAATATTTATTGGATAGGTGATGTGACTATCTGGGTTTGTCCGTGGCTGTCATAATTGGGCCTTATTTACGGGTTACTCTGTAAGTACTTTTCAGTAGACAGTTGTCTCTGATATTTCTTCTTTTTTTATTAGAAGGTTACATATACTAATAGTTACTTTATTTTGAATTTTGAGTAAATACGTGCATCTCACCCCTGATGAATGGCAGGAAGCCAAGAAATGCATCAGATTTGAAACTAAGGGTGCCCAGCCAAGCTTGTTTTAATCATGAATTTCAATAACATTATTTTTCTTTGTCTGTATTTGTATCGTATGATTTATGTATTTTTTGATTTGCAAATGTATTGATTTATGCATTTGTTTGTAACATATATATTAATCATGTCCTTTGATTTGTTTTCATCAAATTTATTATTATTATTATAAAAATTATATCAATCTTCTATGATTATATATGTATTATATTTTATTTATTTATGCTTTAAAAATAATGGACTACACTTAGGGGTTAATGATAGTAAATAAATTTAAAATTTAGTTAATTCATTCATACATATTATCACTACCCACAATGACATGTTTCATGCAAAGTCTCATTTCTATTTCCTAGGCCAATGTGTATTCTTCTACATATTTTTGGTAAAAAAACAAACAAATTGCAATAAGGCTATATTGATTGGTTTGCGCAAAAGTTATTGCGTCTACAAAATAGGGGATAGATTTATGGCATTTTTATTATTATTTTTTTTTTATTAGTAATGGCAGCGATCTGCGATTTTTATCATGACTGTGACATTGTGGCGGACAGAACGGACACTTTTGACACTATTTTGGGACCATTGGCATTTATACAGTGATCAGTGCTATAAAAATGCACTGATTACTGTGTAAATGTCACTGGCAGGGAAGGGGTTAAACACTAGGGGGCGATCAAGGGGTTAAGTGTGTTCCCTCAGCATGTTCTAACTGTAGGGGGGGATGGGCTCACTAGAACATGATAGAGATCACTGCTCTTGATCACTGGGAGCAGTAGATCCCTGTCATGTTGCTAGAATGTGCGCCACCGGTGGACATCGAGTCTGCGGGACCCCTGGGCACGCAAACGCAGTGGGCGCGCGCACTAGCCGCGGATGACGCAACAACTTATGGGTACGTTTTGCGCACCCGTGCCACTTTGTGGACGTGTATCGGCGTGAGCAGGCCGCCAAGTGGTTAAAGCAGAACTTTAGACGAAAAAACCAAGATGAAATTATTTATATATATATATATATATATATATATATATATATATATATATACACATATACACATATATACAGTGGGGACGGAAAGTATTCAGACCCCCTTAAATTTTTCACTCTGTTATATTGCAGCCATTTGCTAAAATCATTTAAGTTCATTTTTTTTCCTCATTAATGTACACACAGCACCCCATATTGACAGAAAAACACAGAATTGTTGACATTTTTGCAGATTTATTAAAAAAGAAAAACTGAAATATCACATGGTCCTAAGTATTCAGACCCTTTGCTGTGACACTCATATATTTAACTCAGGTGCTGTCCATTTCTTCTGATCATCCTTGAGATGGTTCTACACCTTCATTTGAGTCCAGCTGTGTTTGATTATACTGATTGGACTTGAGTAGGAAAGCCACACACCTGTCTATATAAGATATGCACCTCACAGTGCATGTCAGAGCAAATAAGAATCATGAGGTCAAAGGAACTGCCTGAAGAGCTCAGAGACAGAATTGTGGCAAGGCACAGATCTGGCCAAAGGTTACAAAAAAACTTCTGCTGCACTTAAGGTTCCTAAGAGCACAATGGCCTCCATAATCCTTAAATGGAAGAAGTTTGGAACGACCAGAACCCTTCCTAGAGCTATCGGGGGAGAAGAGCCTTGGTGAGAGAGGTAAAGAAGAACCCAAAGATCACTGTGGCTGAGCTCCAGAGATGCAGTCTGGAGATGGGAGAAAGTTGTAGAAAGTCAACCAACACTGCAGCCCTCCACCAGTCGGGGCTTTATGGCAGAGTGGCCCGACGGAAGCCTCTCCTCAGTGCAAGACACATGAAAGCCCGCATGGAGTTTGCTAAAAAACACCTGAAGGACTCCAAGATGGTGAGAAATAAGATTCTTTGGTCTGATGAGACCAAGATATAACTTTTTGGGCTTAATTCTAAGCATTATGTGTGGAGAAAACCAGGCACTGCTCATCATCTGTCCAATACAGTCCCAACAGTGAAGCATGGTGGCGGCAGCATCTTACTGTGGGGGTGTTTTTCAGCTGCAGGGACAGGAAGACTGGTTGCAATTGAGGGAAAGATGAATGCAGCCAAATACAGAGATATCCTGGACGAAAACCTTCTCCAGAGTGCTCAGGACCTCAGACTGGGCCGAAGGTTTACCTTCATACAAGACAATGACCCTAAGCACACAGCTAAAATAACGAAGGAGTGGCTTCACAACAACTCTGTGACTGTTCTTGAATGTCCCAGCCAGAGCCCTGACTTAACCCCAATTGAGCATCTCTAGAGAGACCTAAAAATGGCTGTCCACCAACGTTTATCATCCAACCTGACAGAACTGGAGAGGATCTGCAAGGAGGAATGGCCAATGGCAGAACTTGTTGCATCTTTCCCCAAAAGACTCATGGCTGTATTAGATCAAAAGGGTGCTTCTACTAAATACTGAGCAAAGGGTCTGAATACTTAGGACCATGTGATATTTCAGTTTTTCTTTTTTAATAAATCTGCAAAAATGTCAACAATTCTGTGTTTTTCTGTCAATATGGGGTGCTGTGTGTACATTAATGAGGAAAAAAATGAACTTAAATGATTTTAGCAAATGGCAGCAATATAACAAAGAGTGAAATATTTAAGGGGTTCTGAATACTTTCCGTCCCCTCTGTGTATATATATATATATATATATATATATATATATATATATATATATATATATATATATATATATATATATATATATATATATATATACACACACACACACACACACAGCAAAATTATAAATGCAACACTTTTGTGTCTGCCCCTATTTATCATGAGCTGAACTTAATGATATACAACTTTTTCTATGTACGCAAAAGGCCTATTTCTCTCAATTATTGTTTACAAATCTGTCTAAATCTGTGTTAGTGAGCACTTCATCCATCTACCTCACAGGTGTGGCATATTAAGTTGCTGATTAGACAGCATGATTATTGCACAGGTGTGCCTTAGGCTGGCCACAATAAAAGGCCACTCTAAAATGTGCAGTTTTATGACAGAGCACAATGCCACAGATGTTGCAAGTGTTGAGGGAGCGTGCAATTGGCATGCCGACTGCAGGAATGTCCACCAGAGCTGTTGCCCTTAAATTGAATGTTCATTTCTCTACCATGATGTCAGGGCTGGGCTCAGCCCTTCCTTCTCAAAGCTGGCCGTTCAGCTGTTGGCTAATTGCCAGCTCCTATCTCTCCACCGTGACTCACCTGTTGATGATATCCTGCTCGTCAGTCTTGCCCACTTAGGCTGTCCAGTCCAGATGATCTCTGCCTTCACCTTGGTCACATCTCTAGAGACTATCTTCTGTGTTCCTGTTAAAGACTTGCTTGGCTGACATTCCTTCTGGCTCCAGATCCTGCTTGCTGTTCTACTACGATCAGCTGTCAGCCAATGACAGCTGATCACATGATCAAAACAAAAGCTCTGTGATCGTTTTTTTTTCTCCTCACGCTGACAGGGCGAGGAGAAAAAAAAGCCGATCACCGGCTTATCAGCAAGGGAAATCGGTCCCAAAGAGGAAGAGGCAATTCTGCCTCATATGTGCCACAAGTACCCCCTGCCAGTGCCACCTGCCATTGCCACCTGACAGTGCCCACAATGCCCACCAGTGCCACCTATCAATGCCCATGAGTGCCACCTATCAATGCCTACAAGTGCCACCTATTAATGCCCACCAGTGGTGCCAATCAGTGCCACCTAGCAGTGCTGCCTATCAGTGTAACCGATCAGTGCCCATTATTGCCACCCATCAGTACCCATCAGTGTACATCAATGAAGGAGAAATATTACCCTTTTTAAAATTTTATAACAAAATATATAAAAAATTTTTTTTTTATTTGGTCTTTTTACATTTTTTTAACAAAAAATAAAAACCGCAGAGGTGATCAAATACCACCAAAAGAAAGCTCTATTTGTGGGAAAAAAATGATAAAAATTTCATTTGGGTACAGTGTTGTATGACCGTGCAATTGTCATTCAAGTGCGACAGCACTGAAAGCTGAAAATTGGTCTGGATAGGAGGGGGGTTTAAGTGCCCAGTAAGCAAGTGGTTAAACAAGTGTGATTTAACTGTACTGCTGTCTCAGTCTGATTCATGGTTTCTGACACATAAGCTGTCTCCAAAGGCATTTCAGAGAATTTGGCAGTACATTCAACCGACCTCACAACTGCAGACTAAATGTAACCACACCAGCCCAGGACCTCCACATCCAGCATCTTCACCTCCAAGATCGTCTGAGACCAGCCACCCGGACAGTTGCTGCAACAATCGGTTTGCATAACCAAAGAATTTCTGCACAAACTGTCAGAAACTGTCTCAGGGACACTCATCAGCATGCTCGTCGTCCTCATCGGGGTCTTGGCCTGACTGCAGTTCGTCGTCATAACCGACTTGAGTGGGCAAATGCTCACATTCAATGGTGTCTGGCAATTTGGAGAGGTGTTCTCTTCACAGATGAATTCCGGTTTTCACTGTATAGGGCAGATGGCAGACAGTGTGTATGGCGTTGTGTGGGTGAGCGGTTTGCTGATGTCAATATTGTGGATCGAGTGGCCCATGGTGGCAGTGGAGTTATGGTACGGGCAGGCGTATGATATGGACAACGAACACGGCTGCATTTTAGAGATGGCATTTTGAATACACAGAAATACCATGATGAGATCCTGAGGCCCATTGTTGTGCCATTCATGCATGATTATCACCTCATTTTGCAGCACAATAATGCACGGCCCCATATGGCAAGGATCTGTATACAATTCCTGGAACCTGAAAACATCCCAGTTCTTGCATGGCCAGCATACTCACCGGCAGTGGCGGCTGCTGCTCAAATTTTTTTTTTTTGGGGGGGGGGGTATGGGAGCGCAAACAAACTGAAATATTCAGAAAAATACTTAAAAAAAAACATCAATTGCAGCCTCACTGTGTCTCTCAAATTCAGCCACTTTGCCCATCAAAGGCAGCCACTGTGCTATCAAATGCAGCCACTGTGCCCATCAAATGCAGCCACTGTGCCCATCAAATACAGCTACTGTGCCCATCATATGCAGCCATTGGACCCAGCGAATATAGCCACTGTGCCCATCATATGCAGCCACCGTGCCCAGCAAATACAGCCACTGTGCCCATCATATGCAGCCACTGTGCCCATCAAATGAAGCCACTGTTCCCATCAAATACAGCCACTGTGCCCATCAAATACAGCCACTGTAACCATCAAATGCAGCCACTGTGCCCATCAATTACAGCCACTTTGCCATTAAATGCAGCCCCTGTGCCCATCATACGCAGCCATTGTGCCCATTATATGCAGCCACTGTGCCCATCATATGCAGCCACTGAGTCATCAAATACGGGCACTGTGCCATCAAATGCAACCACTGTGCCCATCATATGCAGCCACTGGGCCCATCAAATGTAGCCCCTGTGTCCATCAAATGTAGCCACTGTGTCCATCATATGCAGACACTGTGCCCAACATATGCAGCCACTGTGCCCACCAAATACAGCCACTGTGCCCATCATGTGCAGCCACTGTGCCCACCAAATATAGTCACTGTGCCCACCAAATACAGTCACTGTGCCCACCAAATACAGTCACTGTGCCCATCATGTGCAGCCATTGTGCCCACTGACAGGCTCCTCTCCAAGTGCACCAGAGCGGCAGCGGAGGTATCCTTCCTTCAGTCCAGCGTGTGTCTTCTCCGCTCCTCTTCCTAAGTGCCAGGCATCCAATAGGGTGGCCTGGTGCTTTGGCCAATCAGGAAACAGGTCTGACGCCCTGCCTCTTGATTCGCGGGAAGGAAGGTTAGTGTGAAAATAGCGAAAGTTAATTCACTATAGTCACACAATTGGGTGGGATCAGGGCACACTCTCTGTGTGCCCCGACTCTGCCTCTGGCTCTAATCAGGTGCCTCTGGGTCTAATCAGGTGCTTCAAAAAGTACCACCCCGCCATAGGAATCCCTGCGTCCTGAAAGGGGCCGAGCGCATGGATGGGGGGGGGGAGGGGCGTCGACCGTGTGCCCACAATGCACGGGCTGCCACTGCTCACTGGATATGTCACCTATTGAGCATGTTTGGGATGCTCTGGATCGGCGTATACGACAGCGTGTTCCAGTTCCTGCCAATATCCAACAACTTTGCACATCCATTGAAGAGGAATGGACCAACATTCCATAGGCCACAATCAACAACCTGATCAACTCTATGTGAAGGAGATGTGTTGCACTGCGTGAGGCATATGGTGGTCACACCACATACTGACTGGTTTTCCGACCCCCCAATACAGTAAAACTGCACATTTTAGAGTGGCCTTATATTGTGACCAGCCTAAGGCACACCTGTGCAATAATCATGCTGTCTAATCAGCATCTTGATATGCCACACCTGTGAGGTGGATGGATTATCTTGGCAAAGGAGAAGTGCTCACTAACACAGATTTAGACAGATTTGTAAACAATATTTGAGAGAAATAGGCCTTTTGTGTACATAGAAAAAGTCATAGATCTTTAAGTTCAGTTCATGATAAATAGGGGCAAACACAAGTACTGCGTTTATAATTTTGCTCAGTGTATATATATTCCAAATATATGCACTGCAGTGTTTTTTTCTGCCACTAAATGTTCTCAGTCTGATGGCCAGCATCTTTCAAACCACCTCCTCAGGTCATCCTGGACCCTCCCCAGCCAGTGAAAAAAGCAAACACAATGATGAGTTCATCTCTCTGTCACTCTGCTTTCTCCTTCTATCAGCATGCCTCAAGTCAGCACATAAACTGACTGGCTCCTTGTACTGCTTCTTCCTCTCAAACTCCAGCCCTGTTCTACAGGCACAACAAGAGGCTGATAACAGTTAAAATTCAGATACTTGCATTGCTTACATTTAATCATTTTTTGAATGTATTAATGATTACAGTGCTGCTTTGTAAAATGTGTGTCTTTTATATTTGCATAGTCTTTAGATTTAAAGCAGAACTAAAGGCATAACTTTTTTTTGTCACTTTGGGTAGTATAAGGGAGGGTGAGATGTTTTACCATCCCTGCCCCCATTGGGTAGATTTCCCTTCACCTCCTGTTTTAAGTCAAAATAGAAAGTGAGAGGAAATCTCTGTAAATATAGAGATTTACTGGTTGTCATCATGGTCACCAAAATTAGTGTCTCCATAGGTGCATTCCACCTCTATTCCTTTTTTTAGTGACAACCCAAAATGTTGGATTTTCTTTCACTTCTTGCTAATAACTGTAAACAGGACAGATAGAGAGGGTGAATCTCTCCAACGGGGCCACAGACTAATAAAAATCTCACAGATGTTGTATTCCCTCTCTACTCTATCTAAAACTAAAGTTAACGTTTTGCTTTAGTTATACTTTATGGTAATGTGTATCACAAGTAACTATTGACAAAAAGAGTTCTCATGATATGATGTTAATATCACTAGAAACATGTGTCAGAAATCAGTGCGATGGTATGTGAAGCATCTAAGCTGCTCTGAAGGTTATCAGATAACCGAGAAACATATGTTTTATATAGCAACTGTAATGTTGTATATTGCATTGCACAATCTGTTAAAGACACCTACAACGTGTTACTGTATGCACAGCCTCATATACAGGTATCAGAACATAACAGCATACCTCCCAACTGTCCCTGATTTCGAGGGACTGTCCCTGATTTGGAACAATGTCCCTCTTTCCTCCTCATTTGTCCCTCATTTTGATCTTTCCAATGGGCAGGGGCGGTTTAGGAGTGCTGTATACACCTCTCCCAAACCACCCCCAAGAAACTGCCTGCAGGACTTTTTGTAACGTCCCGCAAGTGCACCGCCCCGGTGTGGAAGCACTCGGGCTTTCACATTAGGGCAGAATGGGAGGCAGTTTTCAGGTGCTTTACAGTCGCTATTTCTAGCCCTAAAACGCCTGAAAATTGCTTTCAGCGTGAAAGGGGTCTAAGGGGTTTATTTACTAAAACTGGAGAGCGCAAAATCTGCTGCAGCTGTGCATGGTAGGCAATCAGCTTCTAGTTTCAGCTTGTTCAATTTAAGGGGAAGTCCACCCTAATGCCGTGTACACATGGGTGGATTTTTCGACCAGACTGGTCTGACGGAACGAATCCGTCAGACAATCCGACCGTGTGTGGGCTTCATCGGACCTTCAGCAGACTTTTTTGGTCGAGCATCAGACGGACTTTAGATTTGGAACATGTTTCAAATCTTTCCGACAGGTTCGAGCCCGGTCGAAAAATCTGCTTGTCTGTATGCTAGTCCAACTGACGAAAACCGACGCTAGGGCAGCTATTGGCTACTGGCTATGAACTTCCTTATTTTAGTCCAGGTGTACGTCATCACATACGAATCCGTCGGACTTTGGTGTGATCGTGTGTAGGCAAGTCTGTTCATTCGAAAGTCCGTTGGAAGTCCATCAAAAGTCCGTCGGAAAGACCGTCGAACCTTTGATGCTGAAAAGTCCGCCCTTGTGTACACGCCATTAACACTAAAATCTGTAAATCTACAGGTATCCACGATCTAAGACTAACCTATCTAGCCCTGTAAAGAAGAAAATCGGTATACATACCTTTTCTGAAGCCGCTCCGCTCCGGTCCCATGCTGAGCTGTCAGCAGCGATTTTGCTGTGGAGGCGGGTGCAGAGAAGGCAGCCGACAACGGAAGCCCCATAGTAACTTTATGGGTGACGTCACTTCCCATTCATTTACCAGTCATGTCAGCTGTCTCCTCTGCAGAGCTTTCCGCTGCTGGAGACTGGACCAGAGCGACTTAAAAAAAGGCATGTCTAGCGATTTCTTCTTTACAGGGCTAGATAGGTTAGTCTTAGATCGTGGATGCCTGTAGATGTACAGATTTTAGTGTTAGGATGGACTTACACATTAAGCTTTGACAAAAAAAACAAACCTGGAAGCTGATTGGTTTCTATGCAGAGCTGCACCAGATTTTGCACTCTCCAGTTTAAGTAAATCAACCCCAAAGTTTATGTAAACCCTAACAGTGAGCTCTCTTATTTTCTCTTTTTGGTCTGCTAAGTATACCAGTACAAGCATAATGTTACATACTGTATGTTTAATAAGTAGTGCAAAAAATACTTGTTGATCCTACAAGAAATCCTTTGAGCGCCTGTCTGTAGTGAGCTCACAATGCAACACTGAAATCCCCTAAAACATTATCAGGCATGCCTGAGTTCTCTATGTTCTCTATCTCTCTATAACCACTACAGAGGAGGTTTAGTATTGTCTACAAGAGTCAGCTGTATAGACTGATCTTCACTTCTTCATTCTGAAATGTTCTAACACCCTGTTAAAGAGGAGCTCCATGCTCCTACAGAAAAAATTAAAAGTCAGCAGCTATCAGGTTCTGCTGTCGCCATCTCCACTAAGAGAAATCGGCAGTGAACCCTTGCAGCTTCAGATCCGATACTCTACTGCGCATGCGCGAAGCGTGCTGCACTTACTCGTTGGGCCAGCTGTGGGGGAAGGAGGAGGGGACCAAACTTTTGGCAAACTCAGCTGGAAGTGGGAATGGGTACCTGTCAAAAACAGATATCGGCTCCTCCCCAAAAGGTGCCAAATGTGGCAACAGAGGGAGGAAGAGGCAGACAAGCAGAGTTTCACCTTTTGGGTGGAGCTCTGCTTTAAAGCAAAGGTTTAAAGCAGAGGTTCCGCCCACTGCTAAAAAAATTAAAAGCCAGCAGCTACATATACTGCAGCTGCTGGCTTTTAATAATAGGACCCTTACTTGTCCTGGAGTCCAGTGATGTCGGCACAGCAGCTGATTGTTCCATCAGCTGACGGGTGCTGACGTCGCCATTGTGGGTAAGAGAACCCAGCAGTGTAGCCTTATGGCTTTGCGCCGGGAACCCTACTGAGCATACGCGAGGCTCCGTTCCTCTCTCCTACTGGCCCAGCGACAGGGGAAGGAAGAGGAGGGAGCCGAGCGGTGACCTCAATGACCGCAGCCCTGGCTCCCGGAAGTGGGGACAGGATACCTGTCAAAGGCAGGTATCCACAACCCCCCACCCCCCCCCTGAAAGGTGCCAAATGTGGCACTGGAGGGGGGGAGGAGACAAATGAGCGGAAGTTCCACTTTTGGGTGGAACTCCGCTTTAAGGAATATTTCCAGGAAAGTATACATGTTATGGTTATATCCACAAAACAAATCCTTCATGTCCATTCTACATGTATTCAATTTTAAAAGAAATTAAATGTGTGCTTTATTTCAAAATAATGATGGTATTATTAAAGCTCCAACATTACATCTCAAAAATGTATTTTTCGATTTCTTTTAAATTTCAATTGCCTCATTATCATGGAAACCAATGTGTAACTGTGTAAAACCAAAACCATAATGTCATGCTCATATTGACGAGAAATATTTGCAAAAGGAGATGGTTTTAGAAAAAGTGGTCATAAAGCAACTTCATTGCTTGAAATGATAGGCTCATTTTTTTAACCCCTTTAGAGCCGGTTTCTGCCGGCCCTTTAAGGTGCTTAGTATGCTGGGAGGCAGGGTGGGGCTTATGGTCATGCGACTGCCACGGCAGTTACATGATCAAAAAAGCTCCTGATCACAAGCTGTGAATGGAAGCTTTCCAATAGCCGCCGGTGACTGTGCTGGGAGCGGCACAGCTATACTGCTTCTATTGCCTGCAAATGTGGCCACTTGGTGCCAGGGCCGAACCTCCAAGAGGCTGCATATTTGTGCATGCTCCACTCCAAGGAGTTTTTAACCTCCCAGAGGACAGTAAGAAAATATCTGCAGTCATAAGGGTTGCTTTTGCATGTGCGTTTTTGCACATAGAAGTTTTTTGATTAGTTTGAAAAATCTCAATGCAAATAAATGACAATCTTTTCCTCTAGATGGGTGTTACAGTGCCACTATCAAACAAATTAAAGCAAGTCCTATCAGCCCAATGGAGGTGTTGTAGGGTTGGCAGGAGTCGCTCTGCTCATTCTCATTGAGATAGCTGCCCATCTATGCCCACCTTAAAGACAGCGATGTCCATAGGACTGGAAAAATATAACATCCCATATTAATTACTTTAATATTGGCTTCTCTTGTGCCTTGTTATGATTTCCTTGATCTACAACTACAGACCATTGTGGGCTCCAAAGCATGGTACAGGAAGAAATGATTAGTGTGAAGCGCTACCCCCGCAGGAGCCACTGGTAAATATGAGTATCTCTCACCCTGCACAGTCAGACACACAGAATTCTCTACACACACTGAAGTCACGAATCAGTCCTTGCAGCTTGTTTTTGTATTTTATTAGGGGAGTTGAACTTGGATAGTGTATTATGGAATGCGCACTTGATCGGCACAGGAAGAATTCTTAAGGGACACAAACTATATACACACAGTATATACACTTACACTATACACTTCTCCTTCTACCTCCAGCACAATCTTGCTTGTAGAACTACATCTCCCAGGACCAGCTAGCACTACAAGGATGATCCAACATAGTCTCAGTTAGATCCGTAGCAAATACCCTTTGCAGGTAGGGACCGCGGGTCCCTTTGGTAGTGTAGCAGAAAAGAAGTCCCAGTGCTTAGCTGTCCTATTCCTGTGGCTACTGGTCTCAGCACCACCTCTTCTGGCACTGCCAGCCCACCTGGCTGCAGCTGCCCCTTTCACTAGCCCTCCTGGCTTAGACTTTACAGTCCTCCCAGACTGACTCTGCATCCATCCCAGCCTGCTTGCACCCAGCTCCTTCAGGCATGCCTCTCAGTCTTCTGACTGTGCACTCACCAGCCCACCTAATTGTCTTCCTCCCTGGAGATTTTCCCGGCAGTGTCCTCCTGCTGTCCTCTCCTTGCTCCCATGCCTCCTGTTCAGGAGCCCGCTGTGCGTCTTGAACAGGAATCCCTTCCTTACCCAAGTTCAACCCTCCCCCTCCCCCAAACTAGGGGGTTACTCACAAAGGCCTTCAACAGCCTAACACCCGAACTCCCTTCCCTAGCTGGGCTGACCCAGAGTATTTGAGGGGGCCTACCCCCTGTCAACCCATCTGTTGGGGATTGGTCAGGGCCCTCAGAACACTCCAGACAGCTCCGCCTTACTTCCCCTCCCATTCTTCTAGAAGTCTCCAGTGAGTTCTAGAAGTGGGGGGGGGGCTTAGTGATGCTGTCTGTGAGTCATCCAGCCCTTCATGTGTCTCTGCCAACCCAGGAAAAAACACACAGGCTTGGCTGCCAGCCAAGCCTGCACACAATTATCTATGCTCAAACAAAAAACCTTAACTATAGCACTCTAGCAATGCTAGGGGGTGCTACACTTATATGTACTTTAGCGTAGACCTTCACCCAGGAAGGTAAGGGCAACTAACCTCCTCCCTCCACCCCCTCTCTAACACATTTGCAGCTGCTCCCACTTCCTCAGCCCATTGCTAGCCACCTTCTCCTTCCACCCATAGCCTTCAGGGACATGTCACACCTCCAAGGAGGTTGCAGGACCAGCCTACCTGCACTGCCATGTCTCAAGCAAGAGCAGCAGGGAGCCAGCTTTGAGACATCATAAAGTTACAGCCGGGTTCCTAAGTCCAAAATGGCAGGTTTAGAGAGCTGAAGCCCAGCAAAGAATCAGCTGTGGGGAGAACAGTACTGGACTCCAGGGGCGTTGCTAGGTCTACAAAAGATCTGGGGTTAGAGCCCATACCAGTAAGGTAAAGATTATATTAAAATATATTTTTTATTATATTACATATACTATCATTACATCAGGGTCCCTTCCCCTACATCAGGCTCCCCAGAGAGCTTCCCCTTTACATCAGGGTCCCCAGAGAGCTTCCCCCTTACATCAAGGTCCCCAGAGAGCCTCCCTCTTACATCAGAGTCCACAGAGAGCCTCCCCACTTACATCAGGGTCCCAAGAGAGCCTCCCTCTTACATCAGAGTCCCCAGAGAGTCTCCCCCTTGCATCAAGGTCCCCAGAGAGCCTCCCCCACTTACATCAGGGTCCCCAGAGAGCCCCTCCTTACCTCAGAGTCCCCAGAGAGCTCCCCCTTGCATCAGGGTCCTCAGAGAGCCCCCCACTTACATCAGGGTCCCCAAAGAGCCCCCCTTACTTTAGGGTCCCCAGAGAGCCTCCCCCTTACATCAGGGTCCCCGGAGAGCCCCCCCTCCCTACATCAGGGTCGACAGAGAACCCCTTCCTTACATAAGGGTCCCCAAAGAGCCCTTTCCCTACATCAGGCTCCGCAGAGAGCCCCTACTTACATCAGGGTCCCCAGAGAGCCTCCCCCTTGTATCAGGGTCCCCAGAGAGGCCTCCCTTACATAAGGGTCCCAGAGAGCCCCTCCTTACCTCAGAGTCCCCAGAGAGACCCCCTTGCATCAGGGTCCCCAGAGAGCCTCCCCCTTGCATCAGGGTCCCCAGAGAGGCCTCCCTTGCATCAGGGTCCCCAGAGAGCCTCCCCATTGCATCTGGGTCCCCAGAGAGCCTCCCCACTTACATCAGGGTCCTCAGAGAGCCTCCCCCACTTACATCAGCGTCCCCAGAGAGCCTCCCCCTTGCATCAGTGTCCCCAGAGAGCCTCCCCCACTTACATCAGGGTCCCCAGTGAGCTCCTTCCTTACACCAGGGTCCACAGAGAGCCGTCCCCTTACATCAGGGTGCCCAGAGAGCCTCCCCCTTGTATCAGGGTCCCCAGAGAGGCCCCCCTTGCATCAGGGTCCCCAGAGAGCCCCCCCTTACATCAGGGTCCCCAGAGAGCCCCTCCTTACATCAGAGTCCCCAGAGAGCCTCCCCTTACTTTAGGGTCCCCAGAAAGCCTTCCCCACTTACATTAGGGTCCCCAGAGAGCCCTTCCTTACCTCAGAGACCACAGAGAGGCCCCCTTGCATCAGGGTTCCCAGAGAGACCCCTACATCAGGGTCCCCAGAGAGCCTTCCTCTTACATCAGGGTCCCCAGAGAGCCCCTTCCTTACCTCATGGTTCCCAGAGAGCCCCTTTCTTACCTCAGGGTTCCCAGAGAGCCCCTTCCTTACATCAGGGTTCCCAGAGAGCCCCTTGCTTACATCATTGTCCCCAGGTACCCCCTATTTACATCAGGTTCCTCAGTGAGCTCCTTCCTTACACCAGGGTCCACAGAGAGCCGTCCCCTTACATCAGGGTGCCCAGAGAGCCTCCCCCTTGTATCAGGGTCCCCAGAGAGGCCCCCCTTGCATCAGGGTCCCCAGAGAGCCCCCCCTTACATCAGGGTCCCCAGAGAGCCCCTCCTTACATCAGAGTCCCCAGAGAGCCTCCCCTTACATTAGGGTCCCCAGAAAGCCTCCCCCACTTACATTAGGGTCCCCAGAGAGCCCCTCCTTACCTCAGGGTTCCCAGGGAGCTTCCCTTGCATCAGGGTCCCCAGAGAGCCCCCCACTTGCATAGGGTCCCCAAAGAGCCCCCCTTACTTTAGGGTCCCCAGAGAGCCTCCCCCTTACATCAGGGTCCCCAGAGATCCCCCTTACATCAGGGTTCCCAGAGAGCCCCTCCTTACCTCAGAGTCCCCAGAGAGACCCCCTTGCATCAGGGTCCCCAGAGAGCCTCCCCCTTGTATCAGGGTCCCTAGAGAGGCCTCCCTTGCATCAGGGTCCCCAGAGAGCCTCCCATTGCATCTGGGTCCCCAGAGACCCTCCCATTGCATCTGGGTCCCCAGAGAGCCTCCCCACTTACATCAGGGTCCCCAGAGAGCCTCCCTCTTACATCAGAGTCCCCAGAGAGACCCCTCTACATCAGGGTCCCGAGAGAGCCTCCTCTTACATCAGGGTCCCCAAAGAGCTTCCCCCTTACATCAGGGTCCCCAGAGAGCCCCTTCCTTGCATCAGGTTCCCCAGAGAGCCCTTTACTTACATCAGGGTTCCCAGGGAGCCCCCCCTTACATCAGGGCCCCATGGGGCCCCTACTTACATCAGGGTCCCCAGTGAGCTCCTTCCTTACATCAGGGTCCCCAGAGAGCCGTCCCCTTACATCAGGGTCCCCAGAGAGCCCCTCCTTACCTCAGAGTCCACAGAGAAACCCCCCTTGCATCAGGGTCCCCAGAGAGCCCCTTACTTACATCAGGGTCCCCAGGGAGCCCCCCTTACATCAGGGCCCCAGGGAGCCCCTACTTACATCAGGGTCCCCAGTGAGCTCCTTCGCTCCTTCCTTACATAAGGGTCCCCAGAGAGGCCCCCCGTGCATCAGGGTCCCCAGAGAGCCCCCCTTACATCAGGGTCCCCAGAGAGCCCCTCCTTACATCAGAGTCCCCAGAGAGCCTCCCCTTACTTTAGGGTCCCCAGAAAGCCTTCCCCACTTACATTAGGGTCCCCAGAGAGCCCTTCCTTACCTCAGAGACCACAGAGAGGCCCCCTTGCATCAGGGTTCCCAGAGAGACCCCTACATCAGGGTCCCCAGAGAGCCTTCCTCTTACATCAGGGTCCCCAGAGAGCCCCTTCCTTACCTCATGGTTCCCAGAGAGCCCCTTTCTTACCTCAGGGTTCCCAGAGAGCCCCTTCCTTACATCAGGGTTCCCAGAGAGCCCCTTGCTTACATCATTGTCCCCAGGTACCCCCTATTTACATCAGGTTCCTCAGAGAGCTCCTTCCTTACATCAGGGTCCCCAGAGAGCCGTCCCCTTACATCAGGGTCCCCAGAGAGCCCCCCACTTACATCAGGGTCCCCAGAGTGCTCCCCATTTACATCAGAGTCCCCCAGAGAGCATCCAGTGAGAAATGATGTTATCTCTCTGCTCTCTTGCCTCCCGACTCTCCCGTGCTGCCTGCCTGCCTGCTCTCCGGTGCTGCTCGCCACACTCGCGGCCCAGCTGCAGAGAGGCCAAGGCCATCTTTAAGAGACTGGGGGCTATGGGCCCCAGTTTCCGGGCTATAACCCCAAAAGCCACCCCCTAGTGACGCCACTGCTGGACTCCATGGGGAGATTTACTAAAATGGGTGCATTGTAGCCAATCAGCTTCTAACTTCAGCTTGTTCAATTAAGCTTTGACAATAAAACCTGGAAGCTGATTGGTTTCTATGCACAGCTGCACCAGATTTTACACCCCCACCCAGTTTTAGTTAATCTCCCCCCATGTATTTGTAGCTGCTGACTTTTAATTTTTTACAAACCGGATGAAGCTTCTCTTCAAGTACGTCTAGCCCATTTCCTTTAATCAGGGGACCTACCACATACATTATGATGTAGCTTTATAACAATTCCTTTTGTACCGGAGATAATTTTTTGATCTGTGAAAGCACCATGTTATGTAAATAGCATTTATCGGTTATATGGTCCTTTTTACATGTAACACACTCCCAAATAAATACACAACAGTGTAAAGTGCAGTTTAAAATCAGCCACAGAAGCATTTTAAATATGGATGATTAGTGAATAAATAACACATATCCACAACAATAACACAAGAATTACACCGTAAGCTGTTGGCAATTGTTAAGAAGATGAAAGATGTGAAATTGCTGAACAAATGTAATTAGAACCAATGGCGGCTGGTGTTTTTTTTTCCTTGAATTGCATGACAAGGAAAATCAAATTGTTTTCAATGTTACCAGAATACATCAATGTGGCTAAAGCACAGAACATTCTGGGAAACGGTTCATGTACTACTTTGGTGCTATTCCGGTGCATTTTTGGCCCCACAGAATGTGCATAACGTCATCAAAGTATCATCCAAACAGCACTACATAATCGCACTGAAAGTCAAAATCATATTGCAGTAGTGTGAACGTAGCCTTAGCGCATTAAAAAAAGGAACTCATTTTTATTTAACATTCCAAAAAGATATATATAGTGGAGAGGTGGCCACCACAAACCTTGGATGATGGTAACCTACGGCATATTACAGCATGTTGCTTTACTGCATCCTTTAATGCAGTTGTGGGTTTTCTTAAAAAAATAATTAATTGTGTTGTCACATATAGGGGAGATAAAGGAAAAAAAGTGATCCTTGAAAATGAAGCAGAACATATGGCCTCAGATCTGGATACGGGAAAACACATGCACCTGGACTTTCATCAGTCTCAAATTATGAGTTAATGTGAAATCCACACCCCTCCTGACACTTCTAATCAGAAAACTTTAACAGTCCACAAAAGGGATATAATAGGCATAATTACAGGTTACAAATAACATACAAAAAAAAGATTTTCTAAAATAAACAAATAAATAATCAAACCTTTACAGAAAAATACCTCTCTGTTCCAGGGGATAATAGAAAAAATGTGGAATAGAGCCTCACTCAGAAAATGGATCCTAACAATAAAGTCCGCCCGACGGACTCCGCTTTGTTCAGCAGGGGATCGATCTGTTGATCCCCACTGAGCAGGCGGTTGACAGTCCCATCTCTGCTCACTGTGTTGAGATGGACCTGTCAGAGCCCTTCTCTCCTCTATGAGGAGATCGGATGAAAATGGATCCGCCTGTCCGTTTTCATCCGATCCAATCCGATCCTCCAGACGGATGGAAAATAGGGTCACCATCCATCTGGATTTCATGGACAGGATCGGATTGCATATCGGTGGATGTCAGCAGACATGTCACCGCTGACATCCACCGCTTCACAGAGGTGAATGGAGGTTTTCGATTAGGTCCGCCTGCAAAAACTGACAGGCGGACCTGTGAATGGGGCCAAAGATATTTTTTGGATTCCAGGCATCCTGTATCTTTTGGGATCAAGAAAAGTTGCCATCTACAGCCCTTCTCAATTCAGATGAGTGAAGCTGTCATTCCCACCCCGCAGCCTCACATATACAAGGGGCATGTGCTGTATACGTGAGGCTGTGGGATAAGTAACGCCTGGCTGCTTATGATTAGTAAGGATGGGCTTGGGCGTGTTCGCACACTCCCGCACAGATCCCGCGAGGAAGTCGGCACGGCGCTGCGCTAATCACAGGCAGTGAGACATTTCCCGATCTCTGCAGCCGCACCTCGGGAAAATATCTCACTGCCTGTGATTAGCGCAGTGCCGTGCCAACTTCCTCGCGGGATCTGCACGTGGAGTGTGCGAACACGCCAGAGCCCATCCTTAATGATTAGCAGTCCACAGTGATAGCCTTCTGCAGGATAGATCAGGTGGTGGTTTGGACTAGTATCCAAACATGCCTAAGCTCATCCCAGGTTGGCAACAATGCAGTTGGGTAGATATGCTATTATGGGACTGAAACTCATCCCTGGTGGCCATTAGTTGCATGCTAAGCTGATTTCCATGGGCCTGTTTAGAGTTAACAAAAAGCTTTAGCCCGGGTTCACACCTATGCAAATTAGATGCGGCTTACACCGCATCTAATTTGCAGGACATTTTAAAATACATTCATATGAATGCATCTGGTTCACATATGTGCGTTGCATTCACACTGCGCATTGCACAAAAAACGTGTGCGTTTTCTGGGCATTGCGGTGTGAATTACGAGCCCCTTATCTTCTATGGGAACGCATCTGCTTCGCAGATGCATTGCGTTCTGAACATGGATTTTCTCCTTCTCCTCACTACACCTCCCCTTCTCCCTCCCCCTCTCCCTGCTCACTGATCCTGAGCTAAAACGCAGATGAGCCTTTGAACAGGAGATTTTTATCTCCCCAGTGAAACCTGAGCTTCAATTCGCACCGCACATGTGTGAAACCGGGCTTAAACTAGCATAACTGAACTTTTATGAATGAGTACACCCCAAATTGAGCCCAATTAGCCATTTTCCCTCCCCGGTATCATGTGACTTGTTAGTGTTACAAGGTCTCAGGTGTGAATGGGGAGCAGGTGTGTTAAATTTGGTGTTATCACTCTAACTCTCATATACTGGTCACTGGTAGTTCAACATGGCACCTCATGGCAAAGAACTCTCTGAGGATCTGAAAAAAAAATTTTTTGCTCTACATAAAGATGGCCTAAGCTATAGGTAGATTGCCAAGACCCTGAAATTGAGCTGCAGCACAATGACCAAGACCATACAGTGGTTTAACAGGACATGTTCCACTCAGAACAGGCCTCGCCATGGTCGACCAAAGAAGTTGAGTACACATGCTCATCATCAAATATAGAGGTTGTCTTTGGGAAATAGACGTATGAGTGCTACCAGCATTGCTGCAGAGGTTGAATGGGGTGTGGGGTCAGCCTGTCAGTGCTCAAACCATACGCCGTACACTGCATCAAATTGATCTGCATGGCTGTTGTCCCAGAAGGAAGCCTCTTCTTAAGATGATGCACAGGAAAGCCCGCAAACAGTTTACTAAAGACAAGCAGACTAAGGACATGGATTACTGGAACCATGTCCTGTGGTCTGATAAGAGATAGATGAAAGTATTTGGTTCAGATAGTGTCAAGCATGTGTGGAGGCAACCAGGGGAGAAGTACAAAGACAAATGTGTCTTGCCTACAGTCAAGCATGGTGGTGGGAGTGTCATGGTCTGGGGCTGCATGAGTGCTGCCAGCACTGGGGAGCTATAGTTCATTGAGGGAACAATGAATGCCAACATGTACTGTGACATACTGAAGCAGAGCATGATCCCCTCCGGAGACTGGGCCGCAGGGCGGTTTTCCAACATGATAAGGACCCAAAACACACCTCCAAGATGACCACTGCCTTGCTAAAGAAGCTGAGGGTAAAGGTGATGGACTGGCCAAGCATGTCTCCAGACCTAAACCCTATTGAGCATCTCTGGGGTATCCTCAAACGGAAGGTGGAGGAGCGCAAGGTCTCTAACATCCACCAGCTCCATGATGCCATCATGGAGGAGTGGTAGAGGACTTCAGTGGCAACCCGTGAAGCTATGGTGAACTCTATGCCCAAGAGGGTTAAGGCAGTGCTGGAAAATAATGGTGGCCACACAAAATATTGACACTCTGGACCCAATTTGGACATTTTCACTTAGGGGTGTACTCACATTTGTTGCGGTTTGGTAAAAAAGAAGGGGGGTTGGGACTTTAAATGAAGCACCCGAAGGTACCTCCATCCCGATAATTTGGTTCAAAGTACAAGGAAGTTGGGACTTTAAATGAAACAACTGGGTAGTGGAGGTATATGCAAATTATAATTTATTTGAGTAACATAAATACATAATTCATCTTGTATATAGCAGGGTTTGCATAGGACCTGAACATGATGTATAAAAAGATGTATAAAAGTACATACAGACAACGTATGAGTAAGGTAATGAGCATATATATAATAATGGCAAAAAGCCCAATACTGGTACATGCGTCCACATAGTATAAATGTATTCATAAATGAGTATATAGATAAAATCAAAGAATAAGAATGGTAAAATAGGTAAGTATCAGTCCATATAAGGTGTAGTTGTGGCATCAGATGTAGCTCGACGCGTTTCGTGGGTTTTTCCCACTCGTCAGGAGCAGATGCAATAGACATATCTATGGAGTATATAAGTAAAGATGGAATAAGTCATACTCTAAATAGAATACGTATATATTATTTTAGATGTATAAAACTAAAAAAACGTCCACACTCACCCATTCAGACAGCAAATGCAATGCGGGGCAGTCAGCATAAGGGTGGCCGAGGACATAGCTCCCCCACGGGAGCTGAGGCGGCATATTTCATAGAAGCAATGTCGGGCAGTGTGGGGACGTGTGTGGTGGGACTGAGGTATCCATATAACAAACCACAGTGTATAATCCATAGAGGACCATCTGGGAACAAATATCAAAATGTATGTATAGTATGGAAATGTAATTAAAATATAATTAAAAGTAATAATGGTATATAGATAATGAACCCAGTAGGTGTCAGAGAAGAAAGAGGTGAAAGTACAGTGCTAATAGGAGTATGAAGGAAAAAGGGGGGGGGGCTGAGTGTAGGGGTGATGAATGATTATATAGACGTGGAGGGATTATTTGGAAATAAGAAGTTGCCACGTGGAAAGAATAATAATGTGAAGACTGCATCCGACAAAAAGAGGGTGGAAAGAGGAAGAAAGAAAATAAAGAACAAAACAAAAACAGGTAAGTGCCTTACCCCAACATTGTATCAAAACACCAACCAGCAAGCCGATACAGCTGGTGTGTAGAGACCCCAGATGGAGACTGTTCATAAAGAGCAGCTCACTACACTGGGGGGATGAATTTATGCCGCCAACGCCACGTCAGTGAACCAATAAGGGGGAGAATTTGTTGCGGTTTAGACATTAACCACTTGCCGCCTGCCCTACTGTCAAATGACGGTGGGGCGGTGCGGCTCTCGTTCTGGGTGAACATCATATGGTGGCTTCCGAGAACGCTCTCGCGTGCCCGTTGGGGTGCGCAGCGCAGTAATCGTGGCCGCGTCGTGTTGCAAGGACACGGCGCAACACCGATCTCTGTAAAGAGCCATGGCTCTTTAACCATGTGATCGGCTGTGTCACACGGAGATGCCATTAATTGTCGCTCCTCGCCTCACACTGACAGAGCGTGAGGAGAGGAGAGCCGATCAGCGACATCTCCTCACAGAGGACATCTAGGTATGTAATCAGGGCACTGGTCATCAGTGCCCTGATTACAATAAAGCCCCCACAGTACCAGCAATGAGTGCCCACCATTGCCAGCAATCAGTGCCAAGTGCCAGCAATCAGTGGCCATTAGTGATGCCAGTCAGTGCTGGCTATCAGTGCTGCCCATCAATACCCATCACTGCTGCTCATCAATGTCCATCACTGCTGTCCATCAATGCCATCCATCAATGCCCATCAGTGCCATCCATCAGTGCCCATTAGTGCCGCCTATTCGTGCCTCCTATCTGTGCCCACCAATGCTGCCTATCAGTGCCCACCAGTGCCACCTATCAGTGCCGCCTATCAGTGCCCATAAGTGCGGCATATTCATGCCTCCTCATCAGTGCCACCTAATCAGTGACCATAAGTGCCGCCTCATCAGTGCCCATAAGTGCCACCTCATCAGTGCCCATCAGTGCAGCCTATCAGTACCCATCAGTACCATCTCATCAGCGCCCATCAGTTGTGAAGGAATGTGATATAGATAATAATAATAGTAATCTGAAAATGTCTATTTTCTTATGTGCATACATATTTTTCTCCTTACTCATTATATAAGTATACAGGTTTGCTCTGTTCCTATATTTTCTCAAGATGGCGGGTACCCCCTACATCCCACACATCAGAAGAACGCGGAACTGAAGATAAAACCAAAGATCAGCCAGACCTCGTTATGAACATTCTCCTTCTTAACCAATGAAATGTACCTATTAGACTAACATAGCAATGACGTATTTGTGTGTATAAAACATTAACACCGCCTTGAATAAATTAGAAGTGAAACAAGTAATAGCGCTGAGCGTGTCTCAGAGTGTTTACTTTCATATGCATGCATATCAACACTTTTCAAATTAGAGACAGCAGCAGATAACCTTGGGCTCGATTGGAGCTCTTAATCATTACCATAACAGATGGTGCCGAAACCCGGGACCTCAGGCTACAGTCGAAGCCGTACCGCGATAAGCATTCGGGCGTTAACTGATTGATGAGACGGGGTTTGCGCAGCCCTAACAGTACCGGTGAGTTTAATTAATATTCTTACCACTGTACGACTCTCTTATCTTTCGGTTGACGGCTGGATTCTGTCGGTATGCTGAGACTGTCTTAGAGGCAGGTATTTCCTCGCCTGAGGTTGTTTTAACGAACCTGCCAATGGGTTTCTGCTGACTGTATTTGTTCACTGTCTGCCATTCTTTGGGCTGCGAAACTCAGCAGTCTAAGGGTGCTACATGCGTGAATGTGTGGTCTCATCTCCAGATGAGCTGTCGGCCTCTGGAATGAGATTGTTTCCCTTGTGGCAAACGTTTATAGACGGGTGTACTCTGGGTTCGATGAACCTTTGAGGGTTGTCTCAGCTGCTGGCTTTGCAGTCTGAAAGTGTTACAGAAGTCTCACCCCAAGACGAGTTGTCGGCCTCTTGGTGTAGAGCGGGTAAAAAAAAAAAAAAAAAAAAAAACGTCTATAAACGGGTTTATTTTTGCAGGGTGGTCTGCCCTTGTGGTTATTTTAGCCTGCTGAAATTTTGCAGTTCGAAGAGTGGCAGGTGTAATGTCCTGTCGTGAGTGTATTTGTGGTTTATTGTTTGCTATACATGAGAGGGGGTGGGGACTGGTGAAAGTCAGAGAAGGAGGCTACCCGAAGGATCTGTTGGGTCGCGGGACGTTGCTCCTCACTACCCCTGATGTGTTTGTTCTTGTTCTGAGATTAACCATACATTAGTCTTATGAGCCCCCACCGAAGGAATTTGCTGATAAGAACGCTGAGAAAAATATTAACCCCTTGGTTGTACTAGAGAAAAGAAAGTGATATTGTAAAGAAAGTGATATTGCAAAGAAGATGTTGAAATAGTTAACAAAGTTGAAAGAAGTGGCGAAAGTTATGTTGCTGAAGAAAACAGGGAGAAAAATCCTGTGTGATAAAGAAAATTGGATAAAGGAAGTTAAGAAAGATGGCGATTGTATTATGTATGTGTATCACAGAGCTGATGATATGTTGGAACTTGAAACAAAGGAGGGGAGGGACAGCACTGCCCTCCGTCTAACAACCACTCCTTTCTCACCACCCAAGCACAACCCACTGTGACAACTCAGCCCGGCGGCCATCTTAGTGCACCCATGCCTTCACTTTCTACCCAGTCCAGTGCACTTCCTGCCGGCGGCCATCTTGGTACACCCAGTAAGCTTAAACAGCCTGTACCCAGCCCTCCCTGTTTTAAACCAAGATGGTTCATACCACACACCTGTCTTCCCCAATACGGGAGCATCACATTCCCAAGCCGGATATGTTAATGATGAAGAAGCATCTGAGTGGGAAGCCCGACAGCAGGCAGCAAGGCCACCCACTGATTTAACCCCCAATCCGGCTCCAGACTCTCAGTTCCGAGAGGATCTCAAACACATGCTGGCAACTGTAAGGAACAGTGCCTCTTGCCAGACCCTGCCCCAACAACAGTCTCGGTTACCAGAAGGGGCACCAGTGATGTATGTCGCTTTTACTCTATCACAAACAGCGGCCTTAGTGACAAGTCTGCCTGACCCAGAGAAGCAGCCAATTCCCTTCTACCACAGGATAGTGCAGATACAAGAAACTTACTCAGCTGCCTGGAGAGACTTGATCAGCCTATGCCAAATCAAAGCAGGATATGTCTTTTGGCCAGTCATGCAGATGGCCTTCAATGATGCCTGCCTGACAAGTGCCACTTCCTACACCTCAGGCGTGGAGTTCTGTGCACAACTCCACGACTGGGCAAAGGAGAAGTTGACGGATCAGAAGACCACAATCCAAGATATTACCCAAGATAAAGGGGAGTCTGTGAAGAAGTATCATGCTAGACTCATAAAGACACACACACACATGTTATCAACTGCTTTTGTTTCAGGGCTCAGAGAGGATATCAGAAAAGGCCTGATGGTGGCCCGCCCTGAATACCATTCAATGAAAATGTCTGATTTATTGTTGGTAACCAGAGGTATAGAAAATCAAAAAGGTAAAAAACCAACGCCCCTCATGGTAACCCATGACGAAGATCCCGCCTACACTAGTCCACCACCACTGCTCAATACCAGGGAAAGGATCACCTGTTACAACTGTGGGAAACGGGGTCACTTCAGAAAAGAATGCAGAGCCCCAAGATGTCCCAGACGAAAAACCTACCACTTTCCTCATTGACAGGGGTGCAGCCAAAAGTGTGTTGAGGGCGGTGAACCTGCCTAATAGTTCTTTCCTTTCCACTATTGATGTTTCCTGCGTAGGAATGGATGGGGTGCCCCGCTCCAGTCCACTTACTGATTTGCTTGCCAGATTTGTGGTGTCCTCTACATGTCCCTTGAATCTACTAGGAGCTGATGTGTTGTCCAGACTACAGGCCTCAATCAGGACACGCCTGAAGGGGGGATGAAGTTACATACTCCCCTATCTTTAGAAGACTCATCTGCCTTGTGTTCTCTGCCTCTCCTGATGACACTTAATGAAGCAAAAAACTTCAAGTTCAATACTGCAGGAAGTACTTGACAGAATCCCTGCGTGCCTATGGTCCACAGGACCGGAAGACAACGGTCTCTTAAAGGTGCCACTAGTTTCAGTCAAGCTAAAAGAGGGCGCTTCATTGCCCCGGAAACCACAATAACCCCAAGAAGAGAATCCTAAAAAGAGAACCAGGTACCTACTGTGGATGCCTTTGACTGCAAAATACCTCACAGAGGTGGACCTTACAAACGTTTTCTTCAGTGTCCACCCTCACCCCTCCTGCTGGTACCTTTTCGCATTCATCCACGGAAAGAAATGGCAACATACCTAAACAGTTGTGCCACAAGGGGCACAGAACTTTCCAAGCCAGTTTGCAAAAGCTATGGCTATCATCCTTGACACATGACAAGAGGAACACCCGGAAGTGATTCTCTTCCAACGTGTTGATGACCTTCTCCTTTTGTGCAGCTGACTTACCCCCTGTTGAAGTCACCTCAGAAAGCCTGTTGTGCTATCTTGCCAACCAGGGCTGCAGAGCCTCAAAGCCCAAATTGCAGTGGTGCTCAACACCTGTCATTTTCCTTGGACTAATTTCCTAGTGCAGAGCATGGATTCCAGAAGCCTTCCTACTGATGCTCTGCAATCAGACCCCTTCCAGATGTCTCCTGAAGAAATATCTAAGTTTGAGGCCCTCAAGTGTGCCATCTCAGGCACTAGGGCTCCCAGACTACGACAAAACGCTCAAGCTCTTTGTATCCGAACGTCTGGGACATGCTGCAGGTGTACTCACCCAATCACACGGCATCAGCCTACGCCCCATAGGATATTATTCCTGTCGGCTGGATGCGGTAGCAAGAGGAGGCCTATTGTGTCTGTGAGCTGGCTTTGCTACACAAGCCTTGCTTGACAAAAACTTTGAACTTGGTCCTCGAACACTGCCTCGTTCTGCTTGCTCCCCATGACGTTGTTGCCATATTCAACCAAGATCCAGCCGAAACACTAGTCTACTACCAGACACTTGAGACTCCTGTGTTCCCTCCTACTGGACAGCATTACTCTATTAAGTTGTCAAACACTGAACTCTACCACCCTTCTTCCACTTCTCGAGGGGGGAAAGGAGGAGGAGGAGGACACGCGGTCACCACTGAAAACACTGTTCTACAAGCTGAAGCCTTACCACTGGTGATGTCTGCACAGGAGGCAGAGCTGTAAGCACTTACTACAGCATATAAATGGGCAGAGGGAAAAAGAGCCAACATTCATATGGACTCAAGATATGCTTTCAGCATTGCCCATGATTATGGTGTTATCTAGGACAGAGGATTCCTGACGGCTGCAGGAACACCTGTGAAAAATTGATGCCTTGCTTCTCCCAACCCAAGTGACTATTCTGAGTAAAGCACACGACAAAATGAACTCAAAGGAAGCTCGAGGCAATCATCTAGCCAATTCAGCTGCCAAACAGACAGCTGGTGGTCCACGGGAAGTGGACAGCAGGGTGGTAGAAGAAGACCACCCCGTGCTTACCTTACAGACTTTCCCAGTGAGAAAGACACCAAAACAAGTGTGGCGCTAAACAATATATGATGCTACTATATGCAAGTCAATAGACAATAGGAGAATCAATACCATCTGCTACAAGCATATAGTCCTTTTTAAGAACATCAAAGGCACATAGTCTCTATGGCAACGTGTAAAAACAAAATAATGAAGAATAATATGAAAATCTTGACCGAAATTCTGCTCACTACCACCAAGAGTTGGAGAGGCTTACCAGATGAGGTGGACCCAATGGGGCATACGCCGGATTGGGTCGGACAAGGCTTAGGTGGTAAGTGGCTGTATGTACTCCGAGGAGGATGCGGTCTCACGAATTGGTAGTGTTCGTCCAGTGATGTCGGGAGCTTGAGAGGTGTGCACAATCTCACAGATGAGGGTCTTGAGGAAGTAATGGGGTATTCCACACAAAGACCCCTCAAAACAACATTCACCGGACCAGATTTTGATGCGGAAGGATGGAAAAAGAAAAAAAGGGCCACATAGTGTAAATCCAAAAAAATAAAATATTTATTACGGATAAAAAAGATGTACACTCACATGTAGATCCAAAACTTAAAACAGCGCTGTTAGAGAAAAAGTGGCGACAATGGGGTCCTGCCCGACGCGTTTCGTCCCAAAAGACGTCATCAGGGGGGTGACCTTACAGACTTTCCCAGTGGACAGAGTTTATCTAAAAGAACTACAGGAAACAACAAGTGCGGATAAGAAGGAAAGCTGGAAACGGAGAGGAACAACTCTCAGAAATGGACTATTCGAGTGCAACAAGAAGCCTTGTCTACCCAGGAGTATGTACCCAGCCGTGGTGCAATGGGCACATGGAGTGCCCACTTGACAAAGACTTTTATGAACTCTCTTATCAACAAGTGTTGCACCAAGAGTTACTCCACTGACCGACAGCTTCTGCAGATCATGCATTATCTACACCAAATGTAACCCAGGATGCACAGAAGAAGCACAGAAGAAGCACCTGGCAAAAGCCCTATACCCCATTCCAGAGGATGCAAATTGATCATTCTCAAGTGCCAAGAAGTGGCAGATTCGAATACGCCTTAGTGGAAGTGGTCATGACTGCCAGGACCACAGCTAAGAAACTACTGAGTCAGATAGTATGTAGATTTGGGGTCCCAGAGGTGATATTGAGAGATCAGGGACCAGCCTTAACAACAACCCTTACTAAAGAGATTTAGGCAGCACTGGGGGTTCAGTTGGCACTACACATCCCATACCACCCTCAAAGTAGCGGGAAGGTAGAAAGGATGAATGGGACACTAAAAACAGGATGTTAAAGATGGCCCAAGAGACTAACATGAGTTGGCCAGACAGTTAGCACATTGCCCTGTTCAGTGTCAGACACATCCCCAGGGGAAACATGCCCTATCCCCTTATGAAATTTTGTTTGGTTCAGCTCCCAGACTTGGTTGTTACTTTCCACAACAGTTACAGTTACAGTCTGATGTGTTGACTAATTATGTAACCACATTATCACGAGAATTAACCTGAATGCATGTCCAGGTGTTTTCTTCCATTCCAGATCCTGAATTAGATACAGGAACACACCAACTACTGTCTGGAGATCCTTGAGCCAAGTTATGATGGTCCATTCCAAGTTTTGGTGACCACAGCCACCTCAGTCAAGTTGGCCAGGAAGAACACCTGAATGCACGCTTATCACTGCAGGAGAGCGTGTTTTCGGGTGCTGCATATCCTTTTTCTGTTTGATCTAGGGGGGAGGGGCCCAGGAAGTGGCCATCACAAAAATGATAACATAATTACATTTTGGTGTAACTCTTCAGGTACACATGTGACCACCTTTACCTTAGATTATTGTGACATAGTACCTTGTCCGTTTGACCCTTCATGGTGATGCCATTGGTACAGTGATATCCCTGACGGTAAGGACATATATGTATGCCACACAGACAGTTACTGGGGACAGAGTTGTGGTTTCTGTGGGGGCCAGTGGGTTGGAACACAGGGCCAGACTGGGCGACCACAGAGTGCATTAGACAAAAAAAGATGAAAATAGAAAGCCCCATATCCTAACCAAAGATACCCCTGATACATACACTGACCCAGCACACAGTCAGAGGAGGAAGCGAGCAGCTCTCTCCGGAAGCTTTGACCCTCATGTATACATACATGTCATAGGGGTTACAAGGGGGGTCCCTGATGAGTTTAAAGCCAGGGACCAGGTAAAAGCTGGTTTTGAGTCTTTGATCCCCATAACAACTGTCAGCAAGAATGTAGATTGGATTGACTACATGTCATGGTTATGCAATAGAGTTTGTCGATCAGCATACCTGTCTCCATGTGTTCATCTCTAGAGACCAGCTGACCCTCACCTGACTGCTTTTGTAACCTCTCCTCTAAGCATGGCCCCACCCCAGGCCCTATCAGGGAACCCTATATTAACCTGTGCACTGCAAGCCAGCAGTGCTGATCAACCACTGTGTGTTAGCCTCTGTGTGTACTTGCTGTGTTTCCTACATCTGATTCCGGTTACCGACCTTGGCTTGTACCTTACTTTCCTTGTTGTTCCAGTCTGCTGCCTCCTTCCTCTTCTCCTGTAGTGTGAGCGTGAGCTGTGAGACCCCGGGGGCCGCGACCTGGAGCCAGACTGCAGCGCAGTCCATCCTCACCACTAGATGCTCTGGTGAACACCTGCTGGCTCTTAGACTCCGCGCCCTGGGGAATCTATGCTCTAGCTCCCAGTGGGATCTGTGTCAGTGATCCAGTAGACCTGCTTCCTGAACCTCCCAGGGTACAATCCACAGCAGTCAGCCATAGGGACCACTACCTTGCGGTGCATTCCTGATCCCAACGGTGTGCATCTGTCACCCAGCCTCTAGGTGACCTGACACTACACATATTATAACCAACAGAGATTTGTAAATTACTCTAAAGATGCCCTCCAGCGAATTGCTGACCAGTTAGCCCCCACTTTCTATATGACATTCCAGGACCGGATGGCCTTAGACATGGTGCTATCTGGGAAAGAAGGTGTTTTGTAAAATCATAGGAAAAAACGAGAACCTGTTGTACATACATTCCTGATAATATTGGCCCAAATGGTAAGGTTACTCTAGCTATAAAGAAATTAGAAGATCTGTCACTGGAGTTGAAGAAGAACTCAGGTATCACAGACCCATGGGATCAATATTTTAGCTGGATGAGTGGGTGGCAGAAGGTGCTCGCCCAGATACGGGTAACGGTTATAATAATCCTGGTTCTTTTAGCCCTGATTGTATGCTGTATTCTACCTTTTGTAAAAAGTTAATGAACAAGGCTGTAGACAATAGCACACCTACATTTCTCCACCAAGAAGAAGAGGACCCCCTTATGATGGAAGATGACAAACCCTTCACTCCCCTACAGTCACTCCCTGTCCATAACCTCACAATCCTATGTGGTTTTAGGGATAGATAGCGCCTGACTGCACCTCTCCAGCTGTATCGAGGAGGGAAGTGAACAGTTGCTGCCCAATTCTATATACAGCCTAAAAGAGTTGCTGAGGAGAAGGGCCAGGCCAAAGTGGGACTTTTAGTATTAGGGACAGAAAAGAGAAAATAGTCATTTTAGGGGGGATTGTGAAGGAATGTGATATAGATAATAATAATAGTAATCTGAAAATGTCTATTTTCTTATGTGCATACATATTTTTCTCCTTACTCATTATATAAGTATACAGGTTTGCTCTGTTCCTATATTTTCTCAAGATGGCGGGTACCCCCTACATCCCACACATCAGAAGAACGCGGAACTGAAGATAAAACCAAAGATCAGCCAGACCTCGTTATGAACATTCTCCTTCTTAACCAATGAAATGTACCTATTAGACTAACATAGCAATGACGTATTTGTGTGTATAAAACATTAACACCGCCTTGAATAAATTAGAAGTGAAACAAGTAATAGCGCTGAGCGTGTCTCAGAGTGTTTACTTTTATATGCATGCATATCAACACTTTTCAAATTAGAGACAGCAGCAGATAACCTTGGGCTCGATTGGAGCTCTTAATCATTACCATAACACAGTGAAGGAGAAAAATTACTTATTTACAAAATTTACTGACAGAAGCTAGGAAAAACCTTTTTTTTTTCAAAATTTTCGGTCTTTTTTTTTATTTTTATTTTTTTAGGAAAGCTCTATTTGTGTGAAGAAAATGATAACAATTTCCTATTTTTACAGTGTCATTCAAAGTGTGACAGCGCTGAAAGCTGAAAAATGGCCTGGACAGGAAGGGGGTGAAAGTGCCCTGTATTGAGGTAGTTAATGGCTGTGTGTTGAATTATTTTGAGGGGACAGGAAATTTACACTGTTATACAAGCTGTACACTCACTACTTTACATTGTAGCAAAGTGTCATTTCTTCAGTGTTGTCACATGAAAAGATATAATAAAATATTTACAAAAATGTGAGGGGTGTACTCACTTTTGTGATATACTATAAGTAGTAATGCTTAGAGACAGTGGGGTTGATCTACTAAGGCTATTTTCACACTGATCTGACACAAAAGTCATACGACTTCTAATCTGATTTTGCCCTGCGACTTCGTGTCCGACTTCCATGCGACTTCAATGAACGGGATGCATTCAACCCCTACCCATTCACCCCTAAAAAAAAGCAGTGTAGTGTAAATTAAAACAAGAGACAGTTTTTGACAAAGTCCTTTATTAAAAGTGAAAAATGTCCACCAGGGCAGGGGCGGTACAATAAGCTGGAGGTCGGGGGGCGCAGGTGAAGTGTGGCAGTGTGCTTCACAACTGTGTGTGTGTAACTGTACACACTAGCCACTGGAGCCGCTAATAGCTATAATCACGGCTGATCCCAGGCAGGTGCCGCGAGCAAGGGCAGAGGGGGGAGGGGCCCAGTTGCCGCGGAAACTCTTCTTGTCGGCAAATGATAGGGACGGCGACCGGGTGTGAGAAGGAGAAACTGTGCTGCCCCCCTCCTCCCCCCCTTGAGCCGCCGCTGTCAGGAGAGGGCTCTGTTTCCGGCCCATTCCCCCTCCCTCTTTCGGTCAGCACTCAGGAGCGGGGAGAGCGGCTGTGTCTCTGTGTAGAGAGAGCACCCGCAAGATCTTCTTTCCCCCCCTTCTCCTGCTGCTGTACTCGCGAGCGGGGAGCGGCGCCCTCTCCTTCCTATTGGGCAGAAGAAAAAAAAAAATTGAAAAAGGAGCACAAAGGAGGATCATGGGATATGTAGTGCTGAGGACTAGCCCAATTCATTCCTAAGAGGCAAACTGCAGCCCCCAGCATGCCGAACTGAAGGGGAGAGAGAGAGAGAGCCATGCTATAGATGGCAAGTGACATGTGTTGCATCTAGCAGGAGGTGACGGTGGTGGTAAGTGGCACGTGGCATCTGGCAGGAGGTGACAGTGGTAAGTGACATGTGGCATCTGGCAGGAGGTGACAGTGGTGACACGTGACAACTGGCAGGAGGTGATGGTGTTGACATCTGGCAGGAGGTGACAGTGGTAAGTGACAAGTGGCATCTGGCAGGAGGTGATGGTGGTAAGTAACATGTGGCAACTGGCAGGAGGTGACAGTGGTAAGTGACATGTGGCATCTGGCAGGAGGTGACAGTGGTAAGTGACACGTGGCATCTGGCAACAGGTGACGATGGCAAGTGACACGCTGCATCTGGCAGCAGGTGACAATGGCAAGTGACACGTGTCATCTGGCAGGAGGTGACAGTGGTAAGTGACATGTGTCATCTGGCAGGAGGTGATGGAGTTGACATCTGGCAGGAGGTGACAGTGGTAAATGACACGTGGCATCTGGCAGGAGGTGACAGTGGTAAGTGACACGTGGCATCTGGCAACAGGTGACGATGGCAAGTGACATGTGACATCTGGCAGGAGGTGACAGTGGTAAATGACACGTGGCATCTGGCAGGAGGTGACAGTGGTAAGTGACACATGACATCTGGCAGCAGGTGACGGTGGCAAATGACACATGGCATCTGGCAGCAAGTGACGATGGTAATGACATGTTGCATCTGGCAGGTGACGGTGGCGAATTACACGTGGCATCTGGCAGCAGGTGAGGGTGGCAAGTGACATGCTACATCTGGCAGCAGGTGACGGTGGTAAGTGACATGTTTCCCTGTGCTGACAATCAATGCAGGACTCTTTACAGAGGGAATGGTCGCTTTTTTTCTTACACCCGGGGGGGGGGGTGGTGTCGCAGTTTGCCATCTTCGCCCTGGGCACCGAATGACCTTATCCGAGCACTGATGTCCACTGTCAAAGCTCCAGTGTGTCTTCTTTCTCCAGTCTAATCCCTCTGCTGCTGTCTTCTCCCTCCGCTCATGTGTTCTTCCTCCAGTCTTCGTCTTCTCCTTCTCTCTTTGGTGATATGTTCTTCCTCTGATTTTCTCCCTCTGCTGCTTTCTTCTCCGCCGCTGCTGTCTTCTCTGCCGCCGACCCGGACCACCTCCGACGCTGGCTCCTGTCCGTTGTGTCATCTGCAATGTCTGCCAGTTCTTATATAGGCGTTTTTATACCCCATACACTGCTTTTTATTCCGTGATCACGTTTTGTTTTATGCATTGTGGTTTTTTAACAATAAAACTACCTGAGTCACACTCAGGTGGAAGCATCCCTCTTTTTTCCACATGCCCTAGTGAATCGAGAAATCACTCTCCTTTGGGAACTGTTTTGATCCTGTTCCGGTGGACCGAGAGGGACGTCCAGGTCTGGCAGAGGCTCTACCCTTGCCTCCATCACTCCACACCTTTGCCCTTGGTGGCACAAAGCCTCATTGATTCTATGCTCATGGCAGTAGAATCCAACTTGTCCGGTAAGCGTATTCCATCTATTCGTTTATCTTGTTGATACCTGAGCTGACCGTTGAGAATCTGAATGAACTGCCACACGGATCATACATATTCACGGTGGACTGTTTTTGTCGTTTCAACAACACGTCACCATTGGGACATTATGTTCATGTGCACAGAGACTATTTGCATATGAGTTTATCAGCGCTACAATTTCTTTTAATTTTAGCTCACAGTTCTTATATAGCCATGGGGCGTAGCCATCCGGTGACGTCAGTTAGGATGATGATCCCGACTTCCATTCAAATCAATGGGCTAAAATCAGGCCCAGATTAACTCCCTTTGCTTCCCCAAGGCCGGGTCCTACAATGCCGCCCCCCCCCACACACACACACACACCACCATTCTCGTTCTTTATCGATGACTGCTACAATAGATCAATTAAAAACATCTCTCCACAAACGAGAACACTGAAAATAACTGGCTTTAATTGTACAGACTGAAAATACTCTGTAATGCAGAAAATGCCTTTTAAAGATTATAGCAGTAAGAAACTCCCTACAATTTTTTAGTTCTAACTTTTCTTTTGGCAAACTCATCGATAATATCTTCGTAGGACAAAGTATTTCAAAGTTCTGACTCAATGGCAAGTAAAGCTAAACTGTTCAGTCTTTCTTGACCCAAAGATGATCGTAAATAGTTCTTTATGCAAATACATTTCATTCATTTTTATGCACCACAGCTCAGTTGCAGTGCATAGAAACAGTATGCATTTTGCACCACACTGCTCAGCACGCAGTGGCGCTGTTGCAGTGTGAACAGGACACATAGAAAACAATTGTTTTCTATTACCCTTGCAGAGACCTTTGTTTTGCTAGTGCAGAAATCACAGACCCCCTTTTACATCAGTGTCTTCAGTCCCCCCCTTCACATCACATCACAGCCCCCTTTTACATCAGTGTCTTCAGTCCCCCCTTCACATCATGACCCCCTTTTACATCAGTGTCCTTAGCCCCCCCCCCCTTACGTCACATCCCCCCCTGCCTCATCATAAACCCCCCATTACAGACTGACCCATCACAGACTGACCCCCCATCACAGACTGACCCATCACAGACCCTCCCATCACAGACTGACCCCCCAAATCACAGACCCTCCCATCACAGACTGACCCCCCAAATCACAGACCCCTCATTACAGACTGACCCCCCATCACAGACCCCTCATTACAGACTGACCTGACCCATTGCAGACCCCCCATCATAGACTGACCCAAACCCATCACAGACTGACCCCCCCCATCACAAACTGGTCCTGACCCATCACAGACTGACCGCCCAAATCACAGACTGACCCCTCAAATCACAGACTGATCCCCCCAATCACAGACTGATCCCCCCAATCACAGACTGAGCCCCCATCACAGTCCTCCCTCAATATCCTTTACAGCACAGCACTCCCCCCTCCCCAAAGAACCCTACCTTATTCACACAAGACATGGAGCCTGGCCGCTCTGGACAATGGGCGGAACTTTTCACGTTAAAAGTGAGTGATTTATTGCTGGTACTGCCCCGATGCCTAGCGACCAATCACCCACTTCTTAACTTAAAAAGTCCCGCCCTTTGTCTAGCGCTTCATGTTTTGTGTGAATAAGACAGGCAGTGTGGGGAGGAGGCAGTGCAGTGATATTAGAGAAGGCACGGACCTGCCGCACCTGCCATGCTGCCAGGGCCGATCCTAGGGTCACAGACGCCTGGGTGCAGAAATATTTCTGGCGCCCCCACATGGGCGTGGTCATCTTACCAACTCCTCCCCTTTACAAATGTTTCTATGGCAACGACTCAAACACAGAGATGCTCCCCTTAGAAGTCTTCGTTACCGTGGGATCCTCCCATGATCTCTTAACAATAAAGAAAATGCAGGAAGAGCGTACACTAATGAGACCTGGAGGGGAGTCTTTCTGATGCACACACAGAGGGCTTCTGTTAGAAAGAGCCCCCAGACATAATACGGTCAAAGACTGCAGACATGACACAAGAGACGGTCAGAGACTGCAGACATAATACAAGAGACGGTCAGAGACTGCAGACATAGTACAGAAGATGATCAGAGACTGTGGACATGGTACAAGAGACGGTCAGAGACTGCAGACATGGGACAGAAGCTGGTCAGACTGCAGACATGATACAAGAGATGGTCAGAGACTGTAGACATGGTACAGGAGATGATCAGAGACTGCAGACATAATACAGGAGATGATCAGAGACTGCAGACATGATACAAGAGATGGTCAGAGACTGCAGACATGGTACAGGAGATGATCAGAGACTGCAGACATAATACAGGAGATGATCAGAGACTGCAGACATAATACAGGAGATGATCAGAGACTGCAGACATGGTACAGGAGATGATCAGAGACTGCAGACATAATACAGGAGATGATCAGAGACTGCAGACATAGTACAGGAGATGGTCAGAGACTGCAGATATAGTACAGGAGATGGTCAGAGACTGTAGTTCCTATGGACGTTAATAGATAATGGCCGATTGGCCCTCTCACCTGACCCAGCGATACAGCAACGGTTCCTCTGATCAGGAGTCAGCTCATCTGAATTGCCTGTGGCGACTCCGCTGTGTAGCACCCAGATCTGTATTCCTGCAATGACTCCATTCCTTTCTCTGCCAGGGATGGCACCAGGCTGTGTGGCTTTCCCTCTGTTGGCACAGGGCAGCGGGGTTCTCTCTCTGATGGTGTTCTCTCCGCACTGCCCTCTCCCTCTGGAGCCCTGGGTGTTCTTTCCTGGGTGTAGACCCCCCCAGGACAAACCACCCCCCTCCATTAGTACAGCCCCCCCAGGACAAACCCCCCTCCCTTCATTAGTACAGACCCCCCCACCCCAGGACAAACCCCCCTCCCTTCATTAGTACATACCCCCCACCCCAGGACAAACCCCCCTCCCTCCATTAGTACAGACCCCCCCTGGACAAACCCCCCTCCATTAGTACAGACCCCCCAGGAGGACAAACACCCCTCCATTAGTACAACCCCCCCTCCATTAATACAGACCCCACTAGGACAACCCCCCCTCCATTAGTACAGACCCCCAGGACAACCCCCCTCCATTAGTACAGACCCCCCAGGACAACCCCCCCTCCATTAGTACAGACCCCCCAGGACAACACCCCCTCCATTAGTACAGACCCCCCAGGACAACCCCCCCTCCATTAGTACAGACCCCACCAGGACAACCCCCCCTCCATTAGTACAGACTCCCCAGGACAACCCCCCCTCCATTAGTACAGACCCCCCAGGACAAACCCCCCTCCATTAGTACAGACCCCCCAGGACAAACCCCCCTCCATTAGTACAGACCCCCAGGACAACCCCCCCTCCATTAGTACAGACCCCCCCAGGACAAACCCCCCTCCATTAGTACAGACTCCCCCAGGACAAACCCCCCCTCCATTAATACAGAACCCCCAGGACAAACCCCCCTCCATTAGTACAGACTCCCCCAGGGCAAACCCCCCTCCATTAGTACAGACCCCCCAGGACAAACCCCCCTCCATTAGTACAAACCCCCCCTCCATTAGTACAGACTCCCCCAGGGCAAACCCCCCTCCATTAGTACAGACCCCCCAGGACAAACCCCCCTCCATTAGTACAAACCCCCCCTCCATTAGTACAGACCCCCCCCAGGACAACCCCCCCTTCATTAGTACAGACCCCCCAGGACAACCCCCCCTCCATTAGTACAGACCCCCCAGGACAACCCCCCTTCCATTAGTACAGACCCCCCAGGACAAACCCCCCCTCCATTAGTACAGACCCCCAGGACAACCCCCCCGCCATTAGTACAGACCCCCCAGGACAACCCCCCTCCATTAGTACAGATCCCCCAGGACAAACCCCCCCTCCATTAGTACAGACCCCACCAGGACAAACCCCCCCTCCATTAGTACAGACCCCCAGGACAACCCCCTCCATTAGTACAGACCCCCCCCAGGACAACCCCCCTTCATTAGTACAGACCCCCCCAGGACAACCCCCCTCCATTAGTACAGACCCCCAGGACAAACCCCCCCTCCATTAGTACAGACTCCCCAGGACAACCCCCCCTCCATTAGTACAGACCCCCCCAGGACAAACCCCCCTCCATTAGTACAGACCCCCCAGGACAATCCCCCCTCCATTACTACAGACCCCCCCAGGACAAACCCCCCTCCATTAGTACAGACCCCCCAGGACAACCCCCCCCCTCCATTAGTACAGACCCCCCAGGACAACCCCCCTTCTATTAGTACAGACCCCCCCAGGACAAACACCCCCTCCATTAGTACAGACCCCCCAGGACAAACCCCCCCCCCATTAGTACAGACCTCCCAGGACAACCCCCCTCCAATAGTACAGACCCCCCAGGGCAAACCCCCCCTCCATTAGTACAGACCCCCCAGAACAACCCCCCTCCATTAGTACAGACCCCCCCAGGACAACCCCCCCTCCATTAGTACAGACCCCCCAGGACAACCCCCCTTCTATTAGTACAGACCCCCCCAGGACAAACCCCCCCTCCATTAGTACAGACCCCCCCAGGACAAACCCCCCTCCATTAGTACAGACCCCCCCAGGACAACCCCCCCTCCATTAGTACAGACCCCTGGGACAACCCCCCCTCCATTAGTACAGACCCCCCCAGGACAACCCCCCCTCCATTAGTACAGACCCCACAGGACAACCCCCCTCCATTAGTACAGACCCCCCCAGGAAAACCCCCCCTCCTTTAGAACAGACCCCCCAGAACAAACCCCCCCTCCATTAGTACAGACCCCCCAGGACAAACCCCCCCTCCATTAGTACAGACCCCCCAGGACAAACCCCCCCTCCATTAGTACAGACCCCCCAGGATAACCCCCCTCCAATAGTACAGACCCCCCAGGATAACCCCCCCTCCATTAGTACAGACCCCCCAGGACAACCCCCCCTCCATTAGTACAGACGCCCCAGGACAACCCCCCTCCATTAGTACAGACCCCCCCAGGACAAACCCCCCTCCATTAGTACAGACCCCCCAGGACAAACCCCCCCCTCCATTAGTACAGACCCCCCCAGGACAACCCCCCTCCATTAGTACAGACCCCCAGGACAACCCCCCTCCATTAGTACAGACCCCCTCAGGACAAACCCCCCCTCCATTAGTACAGACCCCCCCAGGACAAACCCCCCCTCCATTAGTACAGACCCCCAGGACAACCCCCCCTCCATTAGTACAGTCCCCCCAGGACAAATCCCCCCTCTATTAGTACAGACCTCCCAGGACAACTCCCCCCCATTAGTGTACATAAAGCAGATGGCGACAGGATTGGGTGGGATTGAGCGACAGAGGAGGAGAACATGTCGGGCACGGACCGCCCCCCAGCGATGTCACTCCGATCTCTGGCGGCTGCTCTCCTTCTCTGACAGGAGGAGGGAGGGGGGACGGGCTTGAGCTTGGAAAAGTACAGTAGCGGCGGCGGTGACCTGCGGAGGGAGCCGCCTCAGTCTGGACACAGAGAGGAGAAGGAGGGAGGGGAGCACTCTGGTGCTTCAGCGCCCCCACCTTTCTGGCGCCTGGGTGCACTGCATGCTGCTATGTTAGTGTGGGGGGCGGCCGAGAAGTCGCCGCAGGAGCGGCGCCGCCCCTGCACTACTGCCGCCCCGAGGCCTGGCCTCGGTGGCCTTGTGGGAAATCCAGCCCTGGCTAAAATCATGGCAAAGTTGGACCACAGTAGTGCAGGAAGAATTATCAAAGTCAAACCGACACAAGTCAGACCAGTTAAGATGGCTCTCATAGGGAACCATTGATTTTGACATGTCATGCGACTTGGGCTCTTGAAGTCAGAGCACATGTTAGACCAGTGTGAACCGTTCCTGCGGGTTAGACTGCGGGTTAGAAATTGCGCAAGTTCAGATGAACTTGCACGATTTCAAACGGGCAATACAGTCTGACTTCGGGGGTGATTTGACAGATATCCCTGCGGGTCATGCACAGATGAATATTCAAATCGCCCCCGAAGTCACCAAAAGTAGTACAGGAACTACTTTTGGGATTCGGAGCGGCGCCGCACCGGTTCAGACAGTGCTATAGCCGGTGTTCTATCAGAATACCGCTACCCATCAGAAAATGCAACGGAAGGGACGTTCCGTCGCTGCCATCTTGGTACACCCACCATCGTCCGCAGTAAGCCTACAGTCAGAAGGCGGCAAGCGGACATCTTTTTACACCCACCGAAGTCTTGCATTTCACACTTATTTTTGCCAGTAAACTCAGCTTATATAGTGAAATACAATATTTTGGAATCTGTCAAAGTTTTGATGTTGAATTTTAAAATCAGCGGTGTTCTGTTAGATTAGCAAACCTGTCAGATCCGCAGTCTTGCCAAAGCTTTTAAAATGTAACATCCAAACAGTGTCACAGACTTCCAAATACTGTATTTCACTATATAAGCTGAGTTTACTGGTAAAAATAAATGTGAAATGCAAGACTTCGGTGGGTGTAAAAAGATGTCTGCTTGCTGCCTTCTGATTGTAGGCTTACTGCGGAGTGCGGGTGTACCAAGATGGCAGCGATGAAACGTCAATTCGGTTGCATTTTCTGATGGGTAGCAGCATGGGTAGCACCGGCAATAGCAGCCGATTTGGCATGCGATTTGACATGTCAAATCACATGCCAAATCGGCCCGATGTAAACGTGGGCTAAAACTGGAGAGTGCAAAATCTGGTTCAGCTGTGCACGGTAGCCAATCAGCTTCTAACTTCAGCTTGTTCTATTAAGTTTTGACAAAAACATACAAGTGAAATGATCTTGATGATGATTAATACTTATTTTTTTGATTGGATGGAGGTGAATCCATCAGAATCTCTGAATCATAACAAAACAAATTATTTCAAAATTAATTTGGTCCTGTTCTTTATGTTATGGTTTGGAGATTCGGATGGATTCACCTCCATCCAACCAAAAACAGAGTGCATAAGTAATCTTCTGGAAGAACAAATTAACACCTTAAAATGAATATAGCCAATCTTCTGAAATACCTTCCAAAATATGAATCGATTCAGAACAATATGCAAAATGAATATACAAAGCGAATACAAATATACAAAACAAATTCCGAAAAGGAATCATTTTATTATAACGAATATGATCGAATGAAATGATTAACGTAACTAATGAATCTGAAAGGAAACAAAACAAATGTTTTCGTTGTGCACATTTCTATTAGAAACCAACCATCAATGATGGAACAATTATGTTCCTGGAGACACATTTTTAATAACTCTCCAATAGCTCTTTTTAAATCTCTCAGAGTAGCCAATTCTTTGCAGTAGTTATAGCTGTGTGATGTTATAGCTGTATTGAGTCATCAAATTTCTAGACATATAATTGTGAAGTACTGTAAAAAGTAATATACGTTTTATGTTTATTGACAGGAAGACCTTTTTCTAGGAACTAGGTGGTACTTCATTTTCCCAGACACAGAAAGACTTGCTAACACCTTTGAAGAAGGTTTCAACTAATATTCTGATTATAGAGTGAGTGATCGTAATCAAGTCATATTCTCTTTGGTTAGCATAGGTGTGTTAAAATGCAATCTGCATGATATGAATACAGCGCCGGTGATATTAATTTTAACATACGACTGATATAAAAAAATGCAGACAGATAGAGAGCTGATGACTTCTCAGTATATTGTTTTCATTGTCAAAATAGCAGGCTGCTGCACTGGGAGATGATATCACTAACAGAAGACGTGGTTTTACCTTCCTGGCTGTGTGGTCTGGCAGAGATTGTCTTAAGCACAAATATTTCTGAAATGAATTAGTAATCCTTTAGCAGATATGGCAGATCACATAAATGTATTTAGTCTGGAGTTCAGCTGTAAAATTACCTATGTCATTGATTGGATTTCATTTTTTTCAATCATGAAGACGAAGCAGCACTCCTAACCGTCCCTGCTTCGCCTGGACCTTCCCAGGATTTTCTGTATGTCCCGGAGTCCGAACAAATCAAGGCTGAGTCCCAGAATGGAGCCCAGTGCCGGAACAAGTTCCGAAATTGGGCTCCTATGACTCGCCCAGCTGGGGTGCACTGGCGCAGGCACCGAGTTCTGTCCATGGCTTGTGCGAGGTGTCTAGGGCAGGGTCTTTTTCAAATGGGATGCCGTGGCAAAATGACACACCTGCCGGTACTACTGACTGACCATTAAAGATTTCCACTGTTAACTTCTGCGTACAAAGGAGGAGAAGGAGAGATCACACCTAGCATCCTCCCGGCTCTCCTCTCCTCTACGTTGAGCCCTGTATGTTTGCCGGCAAATGTAAAAGCTATGTGTCACGGAACGTCCCACACTCCGCTTGAGTGCTTCCGTCATATACCGCTTCCTAAGTTCTGGAACACGAGTCCAATGGATCTGGCTATAGGAACCCCAAGAACTAGACAACACCAGTCTTGGAGTACATCAGAACTACTTTTGTTTTGAGATCTCACAGACCTTTATACAGCAGGGATGACTCAAAGCTAACCTAATTAACATGAGCTAATTTACTACAAAATGTACCCAGACCAGATGACAGTCTTGTGGGCACCGAGCTTCACACATTAATATAAACACAATAGCTGGAGCTAATTACAATTAACAATACAAACAACAATCTCCCCCCTCCTCAGCCTAGACCATTCGTCTCCTAGCCAGGGCTGGTGGCTAATGTGATCAGCTCTCTCAATTAACATAAACACAGGTTGATAACACCAGCATCTCCTCACAGGATGTGTCCCAACAGAATGAATCAGTCTTATCAGCAGGGGGCTGCTGGAGGAATCCCCCCTCCCTCTTCAGGGACACAAATCTACAGTAAGGAGTCCCCATACAATATATACATATATACACGACTGAGTCCGATTAATACAGTTCAGACTGGATTTCTCGTTCACCTCACAAAGAGTATTGTTCCATTGAAAATCCAGGGCCCATAATCGGTGGGCAACAGGCTTGCATACAGTCCTCTCCAACAGCCTCTGTTCTGGCTAGGTCTGTGACATTTCTCCCCTTTCGGCAGGAGACTAACACAGGAGGAGACCCCAGACGGGTTGACTCCGAAGTTAGTCCATAGTTCCAGTCCTCTACTGCCTGTACCCACACAGTACCCCAAACAAATTATTCCAAACAGTGTATTACTCACCCAGCCATCCTCTGCCTCTCTCAGAGAACATATCTGCCGCTGGGGAGAGGCCCGGACTGGCCCTTCTCCCTGGAATCCTTTCTGCCACTGGAGAGAAGACAGGGGGACTGGGCTCACTCCAGCCTGCTGTTGGGGATCTGGGCCGACTGCCCAGCATCCCTGGGGTATACAGGTGGGGACTGAAGCCCCATCAACCGACACCAGATCAAGCTGCAGTTGTGAGGTGATGACTGCATTCTCTCCTTGGATCCTGATCTGCAGCTCGCGATAGACTGCCACCTCCTCACCTTGGGCCTCCACAATTGCTGCAGGTGTGGGGCAGAGGTCTTGGACCCTTTGCCCGGTTGCCAGCACTTCTGCTGGGGGTTTGCCAGGTGGTTCCTCCTCTACAGAAACGTCTATTAAATCCCCAGTCTCTGGAATTGGTAAAAGTGTGGGACAGAGGTCTTGGACCCTCTGTTCAGTTACCAGATCTTCTGCTGGAGAAGTTTGTTTTAACTCCATAGATGCTGCTGGCAGAAAATCGCATGTCCCTGTCAGTGTTGTGGGAGAAAGGCCGACTACCTCTTCTCTCAAGAAGGCCGAAGCCACTGTTGGTGCTGGGCAGAACACAGTGAACTTTGGCCCTGATAGCAGCTCTTCTGCTGGAGGCTCATCAGGTTGTTCTTCCTCAGCAGAAAAGTCTATCAAATCCCATGTCTCTGCAACTGATGTCTGGGGATATAGGTTCACCATCTCCAGTCCATGGAACCCAGAAGATGCTATCATTTCTGGGCAGAGGTTAGCAGAGCTCTGCCCTGTTGTCAGCACTTCAGGTTTGGGGACGGCAATTTCCAGATTTTCCACTGCCGATTCTCTGGCATGCCGCTGAACTTGTTCTAGCAGTTTCCTGTATGCCCTTTCCAGATGCTATTCCTTCCTTAGCAAATGGTCCAGATCAGGTTTGAGCTCTGAGACCCCTGCAAGACCGAGCATAGACTCTCTATAGTCTCTCAGGTCCTCAAGGTCAGGTTCCCCTTCATCGCCAAACATAAAAAGATCTGTAAGGTTCTCCCACAGCAATCCAGGGCCGCCAAAGTCATATCCCTCTGGAGAGCATTCTGTTGTCTCCCCTAAATATCCCTCCTCTGCGTGCCATTGCAGAGCCCGATAACGATTGTCCAGCTCTATCTCCTGCTGGACCAACCTGTCCAACTCAGTCACCCATTGCTCCTGGGGCTGCTCTCCCAGGAATGCCATCCGCAATGCCCGTTGGTCACTGGCCCCTTGCTCTTGGGTTGGAAAGCACTTGCCCTGTTTTATACCAGCGAGACGGAGGGCTGCAATCCAGAGCTCCACCCGAATCAGCTGCCTGAGCTCCAGGTATTCATCCTCAGACACAGTCCTGGTGTACGTTGAAAGGATGATCCGCAGCAGCCCCGGGAATTCTGATGCCAGGTCCATATCTCCGCTGGGGTGACTGAAGTCTGCTATGCTGATCTTGGATCCAGTTGGAGGTTTGGATGTCCCAGACTTCAGACTTCAGGAAGCTTTCCCGCTGCTTGCCACCAATGTCACGGAACGTCCCACACTCCGCTTGAGTGCTTCCGTCATATACCGCTTCCTAAGTTCTGGAAAACGAGTCCAATGGATCTGGCTATAGGAACCCCAAGAACTAGACAACACCAGTCTTGGATCAGAACTACTTTTATTTTGAGATCTCACAGACCTTTATACAGCAGGGATGACTCAAAGCTAACCTAATTAACATGAGCTAATTTACTACAAAATGTACCCAGACCAGATGACAGTCTTGTGGGCGCCGAGCTTCACACATTAATATAAACACAATAGCTGGAGCTAATTACAATTAACAATACAAACAACAATCTCCCCCCTCCTCAGCCTAGACCATTCGTCTCCTAGCCAGGGCTGGTGGCTAATGTGATCAGCTCTCTCAATTAACATAAACACAGGTTGATAACACCAGCATCTCCTCACAGGATGTGTCCCAACAGAATGAATCAGTCTTATCAGCAGGGGGCTGCTGGAGAAATCCCCCCTCCCTCTTCAGGGACACAAATCTACAGTAAGGAGTCCCCATACAATATATACATATATACACGACTGAGTCCGATTAATACAGTTCAGACTGGATTTCTCGTTCACCTCACAAAGAGTATTGTTCCATTGAAAATCCAGGGCCCATAATCGGTGGGCAACAGGCTTGCATACAGTCCTCTCCAACAGCCTCTGTTCTGGCTAGGTCTGTGACACTATGCAAGCTGCTCGCCCCCGTCCTACCAACCGATGACATCATGGGGGATGGGGGGAGGAGAATTTGTGCTAGGAGGAGGGGGATTCGTACTAGGAGGGCTGATTTTGGAGGGGGGATTTATACTAAAAGGGGGATTTGAGGGGGTGATTTGTGCTAGCAGGGAGGAGAGGGGCAATTTACAACCTACGGACCACGTAAATCTGCCCTGTAAACTAAATTTTAGGGCTATTTCAGATTTTCCCGCACGACAAAATAATGTCTTGCCTTTTGCAGTTGTGTGTGGGTGGCATTAAGTCTTAATGTTACCCCCACGTAACCACCAAATGTAGGTTTAACCACATCCCATCCGGCCTATAGCAGAATGACGGGTGGGCGATGGCTCTCTCGTTCTACCTGGACATCATATGAAGTCTTTCAGAACAAGGGGCGCAGCGCGGCGATCAGCAGTGCAGTGTGTCACTCTGACACAACGCATATCCAATCACAGTAAAGAGCCTATGACGTAGGCTCTTTGCCTATGACGTAGGCTCTTTGCCATGTGATCAACTGTACTTAATCACAGCTGATCACAGCATAACTAGGAAGTGCCGGTTATCGGTAATCCTCTATTCCTGCTGATAGAGCATGAGTAGAGGACAGCCGATAAGCCGCTCACCTGACCTGGGGGGATCTGCACTGATAATCAGTGTAGTGATTATCAGTGCAGCCCCATCAGCGATGCCCACCAGAGCCCACCAGTGATGCCCAATAGTGATGACAATCAGTGCCCATCAGTGATGCCAATCAGGGCCATTAATGATGCCTTTCAGTGCCCATCAGCGATGCCTGTCAGTTCCTCCTCATCAGTGCCGCCTATCAGTGCCATCTATGAGTGCCCATCAGTGCCCATCATTGCTGCCTATCAGTACGCATAAAGGCTGCCCATCAGTGCCCAGCAGTGCTGCATATCAGTGCCATCTATCAGTGCCCATTAGTGCTCCATATCATTGCACCTATCAGTGTTCATCAGTGCTGCATATTAGTGCATTCTCATCAGTGCGCGTCAGTGCAGCCTCATCAGTGCACATCAGTGAAGGAGAAAAATTACTTATTTACAAAATTATATAACAGAAACAAAGAAAAACTTTTTTTTTCAAAATTTTCAGTATTTTTTCATTTGTTTAGCAAAAAATAAAAAACCCAGTGGTGATTAAATACCACCAAAAGAAAGCTCTATCTGTCTCGAAAAAAAATGGTAAAAATTAAGTTTGGGTACAATGTTGCATGACCGCGCAATTTCCATTCAAAGTGCGACAGTACTGAATGCTGAAAGTTGGCCTGGGCAAAAAAGGGGTGAACGTGCCCAGTATTGAAGTGGTTAAAAATCATGCCAGCACCTTTTTGCATGTTTCAAATGCATAGAACAGCCTAATAAAAAAAATCAACATGCAGGGACATGCAAAAAAGCGATCGTGCTTGGATGCACCTACTTGTGTGCATGCGCCCTCAGACTGGTGTGCACTAGGATTGTGCACAGTTCTAAAGGGTGCCTTGACTGAAAAAAGGTTGAAAAGCACTGGTCTAGGGTCCCACATGCCCCAATCAAAACTTTCTATGACAGCTGTCATCTCTCCCCGCCAGCTGCCTCTGACACTGAACCTGCCCCCTCCTCCTCCTGCTGTGATGTTTTCCGGTACACAGATAGGAGGAGGAGGCAGGAAGAAGGCACACCGTTCTGATCTGAGGTCTGTAATCAATACATAATACTGTAGAGGGATATGGGGAAGGGGGCGGGTGAAGTTTACAAGTTTGCAGAGGATGAAGTTTTCTAAGTTCACCTGGAGTGATTTGGGGGGGGGGGGGCGAGAAGATATGTGCAGGGGGGCACTTTGGGATTGGAGAGGACTTGTGCTAGAAGGGGGGGTTAGATATGAAATCCATCAACCCACCCCCCAGCACAAGTCTTCTCCCCTCCTAAAGTGCCCCCTAGCACATATCTTCTAACCCTCCTTCCAAATGAAAGACATGCTGGCTGCTACAGAGGGGGTGACCCCAGGCACTCCGCCAGAGATGCGATGCAATTGCCCAAACTAGTGCCCCCCTGCCAGGCAAGTTAGTGGAGCCAAGTGCTGGAACTTGTTCTGGCACTGGGTTCCAGGACACAGGGCAGGTTCACACCATGAATGACACAGGAATGCAAAATGCATTCTGTTCGATTCACATGTTACCTGGGTGCAATGCGATTTCAGCCCACTCATTTGAATGGGCTTAGGTCACACCAGAGCGCACCAAAAGTAGTGCATGCACAGCAACTGTATCGCATGGTATTACTGTACTATGCGATGCAGTGCAGGCAAACGTACTGCACTTGCGACCGGCGCTTGGGTTGTCGCTAAGTTAACATCAACACCCGCTACAGATCACAACTGCAGTGCATTTTTAACGTGGGGTAGGAAACCAGCATGGAACGCGTGTGGGGAGGGGGGGGGGGGGATGTGGTTGTTGATGGGGTTGGGGATTGCTTGAGGAGGGAGATAATTTTTTCTGGGAGAAGAAATTTGGGAGAATTGCTGAGAAGGTGGATTGGGGGGGGATTTGTACTAGAATGGGGTGTTGTGCTTGGATGAAGGATAAGAGGGGTGGAAGAGTATTTATTCTGAGAGGGGTAAGTGTTAGGATAGGGAAGAAGGGGGAAATTGTGCTGGGACTGGGGATTTGGGGAGGGTGGAGAAGGACTTGTGCTGAGGAAGGGGGAAGATGATTTGTGTTGGGAGGGGAGATTTGCATGGGAGGATTTGTACTTGGGGGGTTAACATGCAAATTAGTGCTGGATTTTTTGGAGGGAAAGGAGTGGGATTTTTTGCAGAAAGGGTAAAGTGGGGGAAAGTATTGCCGGGTGGGATTTTGCACTCTCCTTACCCCTAACTTCTGCACTTTTTGTTTTGTACTCCTGAATCTTACTATGCATTACACACTCCTGTCCTCTGCGTTATGTACTCCTGGACCCGGCTCTCTGTGTGTCATGTACTCCTTAACCCAGCACTAGACATGTTCAATTTGTTTCGTTCCGAATTAGTTTTTAACTAATTTCGACAAATTCCTTAATTCGGAAATATCCGAATTAACAAAAACCCATTTAACAAATTTTTCCGAATATTCGGAAATTCGAATATTCAAATATTTGTAAATTCGTATATTCGTATATTCGTAAATTCGTACATTTGCACATTTGTAAATTCCTACATTCGTAAATTCGTACATTCGCACATTCGTAAATTCAGGAATTCGGAAATCTGAAATAATAATTAACTAATAATAACTTAGCTATTACTAACTATTAAATTATAGGTATTGTAATTTCCTTTCAAATTTGGCTGTTAGTGAACGTACCAAATACAAATGTATCCAAAGTTACGAATTATCCAAAATAACGAATGCCGTATCCAAACGAATGGAACATAATGAATTAATAATAATAATAAATAACAATAATAAAAACTTTTTATTATTATTATTTATTATTAATTTGTTCCTTTCCATTTGTTTAGATGCAGCATTCGTTATTTCGGATAATTCGTAACTTTGGATAAATTCGTAATAGTCCCTGACTATTTTAATGAAGTAATGAATTACACTAGCGGGGGGGGGGGTGTTTTAGAAGCACCTGATTAGAGCCACAGGCTCTAATAGGTTTCAAAAAAGGTGAAAAGGTCCACTCAGGTGTGTTAGCAAAACAAATGAATATTTGCTTTATTAACACAGAACCGCCTCTCAGCCAATCAGAAGGTGCAAATGTAATACCGGTCACCTGATTGGCTGAAGGCAGAGGCGATCTCATTGGCCGCTTAGCAGAACAGAAAGAAGATGCGCATGGAGGACACAGGAGCCATCACCACGCTACCCGTCCCACAGATCGCTGCCTGACCTGCCACCACGATGGGTAAGTGCCGGGCAGACAACGGGCGGGTGGGGGGAGCACAGTGGCTGCATATTATGGGCACTGAGGCTGCAATTGATGGGGCACAGTTGGCTGCATTTGCTGGGCACAGAGGCTGAATATGATGGGCACAGTTGGCTGCATATGATGGGCACAGTTGGCTGCATATGATGGGCACAGTTGGATGCATATTATGGACACAGTTGGCTGCATATGATGGGCAGAGTTGGCTGCATATTATGGGCAAAGTTGGCTGCATTTGATGGGCAGAGTTGGGTGCATATGATGGGCAGAGTTGGCTACATTTGATGGGCAGAGGTGGCTGCATATGATGGGCAGAGTTGGCTGCATTTGCTGGGCACAGAGGCTGCATATGATGGGCACAGTTGCTGCATATGATGGCCACAGTTGGCTGCATATGATGGGCACAGTGGCTGCACGTGATGGGCACAGTGGCTGCATTTGAAGGCAGAGTGGCTGCAATTGATGTTTTTGTTTCAGTATTTTTCAGAATTTTTCAGTTTGTTTGCACCCCCACAAAAATTTTGAGCACTAGCCGCCACTGGCCAGGCTGTATGCAATAAAGTTATATTAATGACTATAATAAGAAATAATGGCACTAAAAATAAATAAAATAAATGTAATAATAATAGTTGATGTGTTTTAAAGAAATGTTCCTATGAATTGCACTCCCACATTTTTGTTATATGATTCATGCTGGGGATATTCCATGCTTACACAAATCATACTACTAACTCAAAAGGTTTCCACTAAAGAAATACAGACATTCAGGTCTGCTCGTAGGAAGTGAATGTTATAAAAGCCAGATGAAAACACCCACACAGATAGTATAACATTTATGTTTACTAGTTCTGCAAATAGTATTCTTTAGGCTGCATTTACACCTTTTCAGCTCATAAAACGCTTGTATAACGTCCAGAAAAAGCACTGACAAACGCCCAACAAGCAAAATCACATTCATTTAAATAGCTCCTGTTCACATCTGAGCGTTTTGTAGCCTGAAGCAAAACGCCTGAAGGTCAAAAAAGTACATAAGCTTCTTTTTGAGCAGATTACAGGCGTTTTTCTGCTTTTTACATTGGTGACCTTTTGACCTGTGCAAAAATCATGGCAAAAACGCGGCAAAATCACGATAAAAACGTGCGAATTTCTGCCTGAAAACGAAATGCTTAGGTGTGAATACAGCCTTACTGCTATGAAGTCAGACCTAAATTAGGCAATGTAGTCACCATAGTTCCATGTATCTATGTCTTCTTGTTTTCAGACCTGTTCTCTGGTGGATAAGTGTATGTCCAAAACAGGAGCGTTTGGCAGAAAAAAAAACAAAAAACCCTGACACTTGTAAAAGTGTCTAATGCTTTTACAAATGTTTACGCAGATTTACAGGTGTCAAGCACTTAGCCTTAGCCTTACCTAGGGAATAATATGGCAATCGTTTACATTTTTTATGTCACTCGGTATTTGAGCAGCGGTTTTGCAAACGCAATTTTAAAAAAATACACTTTAAGGAATTTAAAAAAACACAATAGTTACCCCATTTTTTTTGTATAATGTGAAAGATGATGTTACACCAAGTAAATCGACATAACATGACACCTAACATGTCACACTTTAAAATTGTACACGCTCGTGGAATGGCAACAAACTATGTTACTTAAAAATCTCCATAGGCGATGCTTTAAATGCCTTTACAGGTTACCTGTTCAGAGTTACAGAGGAGGTCTAGAACTAGAATTATTGCTCTTGCTCTAATGTTCGCGGCGATACCTCACATGTGTGGTTCGAATACCCGAGCACAGAGGCATGGGGCGGTTACATTTTTTTTTTTATTGTTATTGATTTTGAATTTTGATTTTTACACTATCCATTTACATTTTTTTTATCACATTTATTCCTATTACAAGGAATGTAAACAACCCTTGTAATAGAAATAAGGATGACAGGTGCTCTTTATGAAAAGATCTGGGGTCAAAAAGACTCCAAATATCCAAAAAATGTAGCCAAAAAAACGCAACGTGTCGCTCAGGTGTCAATGCGGCCTAATTCTCTGTCTCTTTAAAGTATCTAGTACAGAGCTTGTCAATGAGTGTTGCAAAGTCAATAACCCATTTGCCATTTTAGGCTCATTTTAGAACAGGAAATGGAAGAGAAGGAGATAACCCACATTTTACCTGGGAATTAAAGTACACTTGTCACAAGAGAATTATGATGGCTGCCATTACTGACTTTTCTTTATGAGAATGTTAGTTGCCTTGTAGCCATGCTGATGCTTTGCCTTCAAGGCTTTGATCCACTAATTTGAAATAAAATATAGAAATAAAGAATTCAGACACTTAATTATAACATGCTTTAGGGCTTCTAGGGCTAGAACTCTTAAAATGTAACTCCAGCCAAAACCTTTACAGTGGAAGCTTGGTTAACGAGTAACGCGGTTAACCACTTCAGCCCCGGAAGGATTTACCCCCTTCCTGACCAGAGCACTTTTTACAATTTGGCACTGCGTCGCTTTAACTGCTAATTGCGCGGTCATGCAATGCTGTGCCCAAACGAAATTTGCGTCCTTTTCTTCCCACAAATAGAGCTTTCTTTTGATGGTATTTGATCACCTCTGCCGTTTTTATTTTTTGCGCTATACACGGAAAAAGACCGAAAATTTTGAAAAAAAATGATATTTTCTAATTTTTGTTCTAAAAAAAATCCAATAAACTCAATTTTAGTCATACATTTAGGCCAAAATGTATTCGGCCATATGTCTTTGGTAAAAAAAAATGTCAATAAATGTATATTTATTGGTTTGCGCAAAAGTTATAGCGCCTACAAACTAGGGTACACTTTCTGGAATTTACACAGCCTTTAATTTATGACTGCCTATGTCGTTTCTTGAGGTGCTAAAATGGCAGGGCAGTACAAAACCCCCGTAAATTACCCCATTTTGGAAAGTAGACACCCCAAGGAAATTGCTGAGAGGCATGTTGAGCCCATTGAATATTCATTTTTTTTGTCCCAAGTGATTGAATAATGACAAAAAAAAAAAAAAAATTACAAAAAGTTGTCACTAAATGATATATTGCTCACACAGGCCATGGGCATATGTGGAATTGCACCCCAAAATACATTTAGCTGCTTCTCCTGAGTATGGGGATACCACATGTGTGGGACTTTTTGGGAGCCTAGCCGCGTACGGGGCCCCAAAAACCAATCACTGCCTTCGGGATTTCTAAGGGCGTAAATTTTTGATTTTACTCCTCACTATCTATCACAGTTTTGAAGGCCATAAAATGCCCAGATGGCATAAACCCCGCCCAAATGACCCCATTTTGGAAAGTAGACACCCCAAGCTATTTGCTTTGAGGCATGTTGAGTCCATGGAATATTTTATATTTTGACACAAGTTGCGGGAAAGTGACACATTTTTTTTTTTTTTTTTTTGCACAAAGTTGTCACTAAATGTATATTGCTCACACAGGCCATAGGCATATGTGGAATTGCACCCCAAAATACATTTAGCTGCTTCTCCTGAGTATGGGGATACCACATGTGTGGGACTTTTTAGGAGCCTAGCCACGTACGGGGCCCCGAAAACCAATCACCGCCTTCAGGATTTCTAAGGGTGTAAATTTTTGATTTCACCCTTCATTGCCTATCACAGTTTCGGAGGCCATGGAATGCCCAGGTGGCACAAACCCCCGCAAATGACCCCATTTTGGAAAGTAGACACCCCAAGCTATTTGCTGAGAGGCATGGTGAGTATTTTGCAGCTCTCATTTGTTTTTGAAAATGAAGAAAGACAAGAAAAAAAAATGTTTTTTTCTTTTTTCAATTTTCAAAACTTTGTGACAAAAAGTGAGGTCTGCAAAATACTCACTATAATGCTCAGCAAATAGCTTGGGGTGTCTACTTTCCAAAATGGGGTCATTTGGGGGGGGTTTGTCACCTGGGCATTCCATGGCCTCCGAAACTGTGATAGGCAGTGAAGAGTGAAATCAAAAATTTACGCCCTTAGAAAGCCTGAAGGCGGTGCTTGGTTTTCGGGGGTCCTGTGCGGCTAGGCTCCCAAAAAGTCCCACACATGTGGTATCCCCATACTCAGGAGAAGCAACAGAATGTATTTTGGGGTGTAATTTCACATATTCCCATGGCATGTTTGAGCAATATATCATTTAGTGACAACTTTGTGCAAAAAAAAAAAAAAAAAATTGTCTCTTTCCCGCAACTTGTGTCGCAATATAAAATATTCCATGGATTCGACATGCCTCTCAGCAAATAGCTTGGGGTGTCTACTTTCCAAAATGGGGTCATTTGGGGGGTTTTGAACTGTCCTGGCATTTTATGCACAACATTTAGAAGCTTATGTCACACATCACCCACTCTTCCAACCACTTGAAGACAAAGCCCTTTCTGACACTTTTTGATTACATGAAAAAATTATTTTTTTTTGCAAGAAAATTACTTTGAACCCCCACACATTATATATTTTTTAAAGCAAATGCCCTACAGATTAAAATGGTGGGTGTTTCATTTTTTTTTTTCACAATATTTGCGCAGCGATTTTTCAAACGCATTTTTTGGGGAAAAAACACACTTTTTAAAATTTTAATGCACTAAAGCACACTATATTGTCCTAATGTTTGATGAAATAAAAAAGATGATCTTAGGCCGAGTACATGGATACCAAACATGACATGCTTTAAAATTGCGCACAAACGTGCAGTGGAGACAAACTAAATACATTTTTAAAAGCCTTTAAAAGCCTTTACAGGTTACCACTTTAGATTTACAGAGGAGGTCTACTGCTAAAATTACTGCCCTCGATCTGACCTTCGTGGTGATACCTCACATGCATGGTGCAATTGCTGTTTACATTTGACGCCAGACCGACGCTTGCGTTCGCCTTAGTGCGAGAGCAGGGGGGACAGGGGTGCTTTTTTTTTTTTTTTTTTTTATTATTTTTTTGCTTTTTTATCTTATTTTTAAACTGTTCCTTTCATTTTTTTTTTAAAATCATTTTTATTGTTATCTCAAGGAATGTAAATATCCCCTATGATAGCAATAGGTAGTGACAGGTACTCTTTTTTGAAAAAATTGGGGTCTATTAGACCCTAGATTTCTCCTCTGCCCTCAAAGCATCTGACCACACCAAGATCGGTGTGATAAAATGCTTTCCCAATTTCCCAATGGCGCTGTTTACATCCGGCGAAATCTAAGTCATAAAATGCTCGTAGCTTCCGGTTTCTTAGGCCATAGAGATGTTTGGAGCCACTCTGGTCTCTGATCAGCTCTATGGTCAGCTGGCTGAATCACCGGCTGCATTCTCAGGTTCCCTGTTGAGACAGGAGAGCCAGAGAAAAACACGGAAGGCGGTGGGGGGGGGGGGGGCATTCCCTCCCACTGCTTGTAAAAGCAGTCTAGAGGCTAATTAGCTGCTAGGATTGCTTTTACATGAAAGCCGACTGCTGGCTGAGAAGATTGATACCAAGATGATACCTAAACCTGCAGGCATCATTCTGGTATAATCACTCAAAGTCGTGAATGGCGTACCTGAAGACAAAAAAATGGTTAACAATAAAGCACAGTAAACTATAAAAAGTATAAAAAATTGCATACCTGAAAAGCAAACATGATAAAACATAATAACAATAAAACATTGCAGAATAGAATACAGTAAAAAAGAGCAGAACAATAGAGAGAGAATAGAGAGAGAGAGAACAATAAAACGACAACTATTTTTTTTTATTTTATATTTTTGTTTGTGGTTTTTTTTTTTTTTTTTTACACTTTTTTTGTAACTGTACCTTTTATAACTGTAACTGGTTCCAGGTTCGGGTCTCTCAAAATGCGATGGCATCTTGGGAGACCCTGTGAAAGTGTGCCTAGTCTGTGCAATGCTGTACCCTATGCTAACACTCAACTAGTGAATGGTAGCGTTCAAAACATTCACCAATGCAAAAACCAGGATTGTTAGGACAGGAGGGACAATAATAGCGGGTGTCACGCCTATATCCGCGCTTGCTGCAGACACAACATCTTTTTTGGGGGGGGTTCGCTGGGTAGGGGTACTCGGAAGGACATAAAGAAAATGCCTCTCATGCAGCCGACTGCATTTGGTTGGGGATGTGAATGGGGGAAGTACAGGCGCTGCAGAAGCGGTGGGTTCCCAATAAGGATTGATGAATGCAGCAGGAAGGGCATTATGGGCACGACGGGCCTGTGTTTGTCTTTTTGGTGGCAGCGGGACACTACTTGTGCTTGCCACCTCACCAGCTTGAACTGCACATATGGGACTCGCCACGTCACCAAGTGTTACTGCAGTGCTGGTTTGACTACTACCGGGGTGTAGTAGGCCACTGGTGCTTACCAATTCACCAAAACGCTACCAAAAAAACTGTTAGCGATCGCAGGGATCAGGCCTGACTCTGCGAACGCTGCAGTTATACGTTTAGTGTTTTTTAAGTGACAGTGATCGATCGATACTGCACTTGGGTGGGCTGGGCCAGGCGGAGGGGCAAAACGCAGGTGCTAGCAGGTAACTGGGCTGATCCCGCTAACACTGCGTTTTTGGGAACCCTAAACTGCTGGGGACGCCAGTATAGATCTGATCGGATCAGATATTGATCCGTTCAGATACTATACCACTAAGGGAGGTGTACGGTGCGTGCGTGGGTGTTAGCGGTACTGGCACTAACCTGACGCTGCCTGGGGCAGGTGCTTGCCAGTTCACCAAAACGCTACCAAAAAAACTGTTAGCGATCGCAGGGATCAGGCCTGACTCTGTGAACGCTGCAGTTATGCGTTTAGTGTTTTGTAAGTGACAGTGATCGATCGATACTGCACTTGGGTGGGCTGGGCTGGGACGGGCGGAGGGGCAAAACGCAGGTGCTAGCAGGTATCTGGGCTTATCCCGCTAACACTGTGTTTTTGGGAACCCTAAACTGCTGGGGACGCCAGTATAGATCTGATCGGATCAGATATTGATGCGTTCAGATACTATACCACTAAGGGAGGCATATGCTGCGTGCGTGGGTGTTAGTGGTACTGGCGCTAATCTGACGCTGCCTGGGGCGACGCATATCACCGCCGGGCGATCAGGGGCTAAACCTTTATTCGGTAATAAACGGCGGGTGCCCTGACACTATAAAAAATAAACGAACTAACCAGCGTCAACCATAACGGTTATACGGTGATCAGTGGTGAAAGGGTTAACTAGGAGGCAATCAAGGGGTTAAAACATTTATTAGGTAGTATATGGGGGTCCCCGTCGCTATAAAACGTTGACGGCGAACCTAAATATTTACGTCCCTAACTAGCGTCACCAGCGACACTAATACAGCGATCAGAAAAATGATCGCTTAGTGACACTGGCGACAGGGGGTGATCAAGGGGTTAAAGCTTTATTGGGGGGGTTAGGGGGGTACCCTAGACCTACAGGGGCTAACACTAACTGCCCTACCACTTCTAACTGTCACAAACTGACACCATGCAGTAATCAGAAAAAAAAAAAAACACTGCTTGGTGTCAGTGTGACAGGGGGCGGAGGGGTGATTGGGGGGTGATCGGGGGGCGATCGGGGGGGGGGGATTGGGGGTGTTATGTGTGCCTGGCATGTTCTACTGTGTGTGTGTGTGTGTTCACTCACTGTGAAGTCTTCTCTCCTCGGCGCCGGAACGGAAACTGCCGAGCCGAGGAGAGATGACATCACATCCTCTGCCTGTGTGTACTATACACAGGCAGGGGATGTTTCTCATTGGCTGGGAGCGATCGCGAGGGGGGGCCACGATCGGATGGCCTCCCCCTCGCCTCTCAACGCTCCCAGACCGAAGCCGACCGCCGCTGGCACTGGGGGGGGTCCGATCGGACCCCCCGCCCGCGGGAAGGCAATCACGTACCAGGTACATGATTTTGCCTGCCCGTGCCATTTTGTTCACGTATATATGCGTGAGGCGGTCGGCAAGTGGTTAACAAGCGTTTTGAAAGATGAGCAACTTTTTTTTTTAAAACCTGACTCGGTTTGCGAGTGTTGTCTCCAAAACGAGCAGAATTCAAGCTAATGTGTTGTGCAGTACCGCATTTGTCCAGAGGTGTGGGGGCGCCGGTGACACTCAGAACGGTTCGGAGCCATTCAGAAATACTCAGAATCACTAGGAAATATTCTGTTCCCGAGTGTTACCAAGCCTTTCCGAGGGTTTCTGAGTTCAGCCAAGCTGTCTCCGAGTATTTCTGAGGCTGTCCGACACCCCCCCCCACCTCTGGCCACATACGGTATTGCATGCAATAGAAGTCAATGCAGAATTATCTTTTGTTTCCATTGACTTCTATGGGGAAACTCCGTTGTCGGAAATTCAGATCGTGTGTACACAATTCTGATGCACAAAGTGTCACGCATGCTCAGAATCAAGCAGAAGAGCAGCACTGGCTATTGAACTTCATTTTTCTCGGCTCGTCGTATGTGTTGTATGTCACTGTGTTCTTGACGTTCGCAATTTCCGACCAACTTTGTGTGACCGTGTGTATGCAAGACAAGTTTGAGCCAACATCCGTCAGAAAAAAAACATGGATTTTGTTGTCGGAATGTGCAATCATGTGTACACGGCATTACAGTGTTCACCAAATAGTTAGATGAGGTTCTGAGTCTGTAAACTAGAAGAAAGCACTGGGTGAAGTTACTAAAGCCAGACAAAGCCAAACAACTAGCATTTTCAGCCAGAAGCGAATGTAGCACCATCCTAGATGGGTGCTAGGATTAGTTACATTTAGTGTTGGCTCACTGTGTTCTGTGGAGCTGTGGGTGTATTTTGTTAGGTAAATTTAGCTTACCTCACTGTAACCAGTGTGGCTGCAATTCATTAGTTAGGTCTGTTCAGTGTTCCCAGCTGCTACCAGTCTGATAGCTCCCTCTGCTTTCCAGAAATCAGTAGAACTTTCTGGATTATAGGTGTGGAACTATGCAGATGGCAGCATGAATATTTATACAGCCTTGCCAATCTCAGGGAGCAGAGCCCTGAAGGCTGCTGGGAGACTGTCAATATTCTCTAAGCACACTGAGCTCAGGGTCTTTTCCTAGAGAGGATCAGCACAGCCCTCCAGGACAGTGCTGCCATGTGCTTTCTGTTTGTGTGGCCTCAGGTGGGCGACCTGAGGGCCTGGATGCTGAAGTTGCTAAGTGCTGACTGAGGGGCTGTCTATTGAAGATCTAATCTGGTATCACTGGAGGAAAGTGTCACTTGGAAGTTGGAAGGAGGCAATCAGCTTTCCCTGGACATTTGGAGTATAGACTGCTGAGAGAACTTAGAGACTTTTGGGCTGCTGCCACCCCTCTTGTGCTAGAGAGTCAACTGGGTGTTTGCCAAAGGGGACTTTGGCTGGTGTCCTGGGGAGCTTAATTTATCTAATCTCTTGTGAAGCCTGCTAATATCTGCTTCTGTTACAAGCCAAGTCTACAGTTTGCTATATGCAAGGACTTTTGCTTCAGCTCTACATTTAACTACAAGTAGGGTGCCCACGTGTCCCGGATTGCCCGGGATTGTCCCTTATTTCAGATTTTCGTCCCGTGTCCCGGGCACCTTCATTCCGGGACAATACAGTGTCCCGGAATGGAAAAAAAAAACACACCGCCAGCACCAGTCCGACTCCGCCACCCTTATAATCATAAACTGTGTAACAGTAAAACACACACATCATCATATGCTTAACAGTTAACTGGTTGCTAGGCTAGGGCCGCCCGCCCCGCGTCTAGCAACCAGTGACGTCAGCGGACACCGTCACATGGGCAGTCAGGCACATTGTGGGCACTGGGCAGTGACCTACGGCTACAGCTGAGCAGCGCGCCTCTGTCCTCCGCTCCGAGAGATAGAGAGAGCAGCTGCCAGCCTGGCCCAGGCAGCCAGCCACACTTACTAGCCTTTGGCCCTGTGCCCAGTCAGTGCCAGTCCCGGGGCCGCCGACTATCCAGCAGCCGGTGCAGCAGAGAGCAGCAGCACATTGCCAGCAGCGCAACCCGACTCCGAGCTGCCCGACTTCAACTTCTCCAGTCCAGTCTCCGAGTCCTCCCTCCCTCCCGCCCACGAAGTCCGTGAGTTTGCCGCCCGCCGCCGCCAGACAAACTTCCAGGTTAGTGTAACTTTACATTTACAGTGAGCAGTGCACACTCCCCCTCCGTTCTGCTGCTGTCCCCCCCCACCCCCCTCCATTCTGCTGCTGTCCCCCACACTCCCCCTCCATTCTGCTGCTGTCCCCCCCACCCCCCTCCATTCTGCTGCTGTCCCCCACACTCCCCCTCCGTTCTGCTGCTGTACCCCCCACCCCCCTCCATTCTGCTGCTGTCCCCCGCACTCCCCCTCCATTCTGCTGCTGTCCCCCCCACCCCCTCCATTTTGCTGCTGTCCCCCACACTCCCCCTCCATTCTGCTGCTGTCCCCCACACTCCCCCTCCGTTCTGCTGCTGTCCCCCCCACCCCCCTCCGTTCTGCTGCTGTCCCCCACACTCCCCCTCCATTCTGCTGCTGTCCCCCCCACCCCCCTCCGTTCTGCTGCTGTCCCCCACACTCCCCCTCCGTTCTGCTGCTGTCCCCCACACTCCCCCTCCGTTCTGCTGCTGTCCCCCCCACCCCCCTCCGTTCTGCTGCTGTACCCCCCACCCCCCTCCATTCTGCTGCTGCCCCCCCCACCCCCCTCCGTTCTGCTGCTGTCCCCCCCACCCCCCTCCATTCTGCTGCTGTCCCCCACACTCCCCCTCCGTTCTGCTGCTGTACCCCCCACCCCCCTTCATTCTGCTGCTGTCCCCCGCACTCCCCCTCCATTCTGCTGCTGTCCCCCCCACCCCCCTCCATTCTGCTGCTGTCCCCCACACTCCCCCTCCATTCTGCTGCTGTCCCCCACACTCCCCCTCCGTTCTGCTGCTGTCCCCCCCACCCCCCTCCGTTCTGCTGCTGTCCCCCACACTCCCCCTCCGTTCTGCTGCTGTCCCCCCCACCCCCCTCCGTTCTGCTGCTGTCCCCCCCACCCCCCCTCCGTTCTGCTGCTGTCCCCCACACTCCCCCTCCGTTCTGCTGCTGTCCCCCCCACCCCCCTCCGTTCTGCTGCTGTCCCCCACACTCCCCCTCCGTTCTGCTGCTGTACCCCCCACCCCCCTCCATTCTGCTGCTGTCCCCCGCACTCCCCCTCCATTCTGCTGCTGTCCCCCCCACCCCCCTCCATTCTGCTGCTGTCCCCCACACTCCCCCTCCATTCTGCTGCTGTCCCCCACACTCCCCCTCCGTTCTGCTGCTGTCCCCCCCACCCCCCTCCGTTCTGCTGCTGTCCCCCACACTCCCCCTCCGTTCTGCTGCTGTCCCCCCCACCCCCCTCCGTTCTGCTGCTGTCCCCCACACTCCCCCTCCGTTCTGCTGCTGTCCCCCCCACCCCCCTCCGTTCTGCTGCTGTCCCCCACACTCCCCCTCCGTTCTGCTGCTGTCCCCCCCACCCCCCTCCGTTCTGCTGCTGTACCCCCCACCCCCCTCCATTCTGCTGCTGTCCCCCGCACTCCCCCTCCGTTCTGCTGCTGTACCCCCCACCCCCCTCCATTCTGCTGCTGTCCCCCGCACTCCCCCTCCATTCTGCTGCTGTCCCCCCCACCCCCCTCCATTCTGCTGCTGTCCCCCACACTCCCCCTCCATTCTGCTGCTGTCCCCCACACTCCCCCTCCGTTCTGCTGCTGTCCCCCCCACCCCCCTCCGTTCTGCTGCTGTACCCCCCACCCCCCTCCATTCTGCTGCTGTACCCCCCACCCCCCTCCATTCTGCTGCTGTCCCCCCCACCCCCCTCCGTTCTGCTGCTGTCCCCCCCACCCCCCTCCATTCTGCTGCTGTCCCCCACACTCCCCCTCCGTTCTGCTGCTGTACCCCCCACCCCCCTCCATTCTGCTGCTGTCCCCCGCACTCCCCCTCCATTCTGCTGCTGTCCCCCCCACCCCCCTCCATTCTTGCTGTCCCCCACACTCCCCCTCCATTCTGCTGCTGTCCCCCACACTCCCCCTCCGTTCTGCTGCTGTCCCCCCCACCCCCCTCCGTTCTGCTGCTGTCCCCCACACTCCCCCTCCGTTCTGCTGCTGTCCCCCCCACCCCCCTCCGTTCTGCTGCTGTCCCCCACACTCCCCCTCCGTTCTGCTGCTGTCCCCCACACTCCCCCTCCGTTCTGCTGCTGTCCCCCCCACCCCCCTCCGTTCTGCTGCTGTACCCCCCACCCCCCTCCATTCTGCTGCTGTCCCCCCCACCCCCCTCCATTCTGCTGCTGCCCCCCCCCCACCCCCCCATTCTGCTGCTGTCCCCCACACTCCCCTCCATTCTGCTGCTGTCCCTCCCACCCCCCTCCATTCTGCTGCTGTCCCCCACACTCCGCTCCGGTCTGCTGCTGTCCCCCACACTCCCCCTCCGTTCTGCTGCTGTCCCTCCCACCCCCCTCCATTCTGCTGCTGTCCCCCACACTCCCCTCCGTTCTGCTGCTGTCCCCCACACTCCCCCTCCGTTCTGCTGCTGTCCCCCACACTCCCCTCCATTCTGCTGCTGTCCCCCCCACCCCCCTCCATTCTGCTGCTGTCCCCCACACTCCCCTCCGTTCTGCTGCTGTCCCCCACACTCCCCCTCCATTCTGCTGCTGTCCCCCCCACCCCCCTCCATTCTGCTGCTGTCCCCCACACTCCCCTCCATTCTGCTGCTGTCCCCCCCACCCCCCTCCATTCTGCTGCTGTGCCCCCCACCCCCCTCCATTCTGCTGTCCCTGAATGGCAGTTTGGAAATGTGGTCACCCTAACTACAAGCCAAGTCCACAGTTTGCTATATGGAAGGGCTTCTGCTTTAGCTTAATAGAAAGGAGTTCACTGTCCTCAATCTGTACATAGTTTCTGTTTTTTGCAGTATCCCATTCAATTCTCTCAACCCTATCCAAGTTCTCCAAAAATAAAAACAACACCCCTAGACTGGTTATTGAGGAAAAGTATGTCTAAGATCATGTAGCTGGCTGCGGGGCAATCCACTGGGGAAGAACCTAGGCAAATTTCCAGTGGCTCCTACAGGAGAAAGCGCTGCAGTAACAATAAAAGTTTTCATATGTCTCTTATGGCTGGTGCTTTTTAAAGTGGCCATAGACATTCTGTCTGCATTTGAGCCTGTGATAGAGCAGGCAAATCTGTTCATTGGTTTAGGCATAGCCCTCTCTGTGAGCCCACTGCTGCCTAGCTCACATTGTATAATAAAAATAAGGTTCTATGGCACATAATCATAACAAGAAGCTACAATAAATATTATGTAGCCCTGGTCAGAGGCACACTCTGGACCACAGCTACATAGGTCAGGCTGTCACTGACAATGTCACACATGCTGCAGCCACTGGTGCCCTGATTATCAGTGTACATATCCCTTTTAGAGAAGCCGGTTATCGGCTTCTATTTACATCCCTGATCAGCTGTGATTGGACACAGCTGATCATGTACTAAAGAGCTGCTGATTGGCTCTTTAATTGAAGCCGGGTTTACACTGGTGCGACAAAAGCTCCGACATTGGGAGCTCATGTCGCATGACGCGTGAAAATCAATGTTTCCCTATGGGAGCCGTCTTAGCTAGTCCGACACAAGTCTGTCTGACTTTGAAAATGCTCCCTGTACTACTTTGGTCCGACTTTGATCCTACTTCAGCCTATTGACTATCATTGAAGCTGTCCAATGTTGGCATCCAATGTTGGCATCCAATGTTGGCATGCCCCTTGTGCTCTGGTGATCTTGAGGGGGAACTCCGCGCCAAATTTTAAATAAAAAACCAGCATGGGTTCCCCCTCCAAGAGCATACCAGGCCCTTCGGTCTGATATGGATTTTAAGGAGAACCCCCTACGCTGAAAAAATGGCGTGGGGGTCCCCCCAAGAATCCATACCAGACCCTTATGCGAGCATGCAGCCCAGCTGGTCAGGAAAGGGGGTGGGGATGAGCGAGCGCCCCCCCCCCCCCTCCTGAACCGTACCAGGCCGCATGCCCTCAACATGGGGGGTGGGTGCTTTGGGGCAGGGGGGCGCACTACGGCCCCCCACCCCAAAGCACCTTGTCCCCATGTTGATGAGGACAAGGGCCTCTTCCCGACAACCCTGGCCGTTGGTTGTTGGGGTCAGCGGGCGGGGGGCTTATCGGAATCCGGAAGCCCCCTTTAATAAGGGGGCCCCCAGATCTCGGTATCGTACCCCTACCCATTCACCTGGGGGAAAAAATTGTCAATTAAAATAAACAAACACACTAGACAATTTTTAAAGTAATTTATTAGGCAGCTCTGGGGGTCTTCCGACTTTTGGGGGTGTCTTTCGACTCCGCATTCTCCGGCCTCTTCTCCGCGCTCTCCGGTTCTTCTCCCGCTCTCCGGTGTCTTCTGCCGGGCTCCTCCGCTATCTTCTGCTCTTTTGCCGGCTTTTTTGCTAGCTTTGGTCCGGTCTTCTCCTTCGCCTTCTTCCCTCTGGTCTTCTTCCAATGTTGACACAATGCTCTCTCCCGCTGTAATGCCATGTGCGCGGTGCGCAACAACTTTTATAGGCATAGGGCGTGGTCCCCCACTTTGTGTCTGTTTGCCCCATGTTGGCATGGTGTCCACCATAGCATTTCCTTTGACAGAGCAGAGTTGGGCTGGCCATAAGAGGATTACTTTGATGCAGTTGGCCAGCTTAAATATGTATTGCAATTTGTGTGAACTAAAGATCCCTTTCATTGGTGGTGGTGGGCCAAAAATGGGCCAAAATCACACCCGAGTAATACATGCGACTAGTTTTTCCATACAGGAGGCATCTTGAAGATGGAATTACCAACAAAGGATTTTGTACAAAGTATTAAAGAGGAATTAAACTTCCATCTTTGAATTTTACTAATAGGTAAGACTATAATAAGGCTTACCTATAGGTAGTGTAAATATCTCCTAAACGTGCACCGTTTAGAAGATATTTACTGTACATGCAACCAGCGACATCACTGGCACATGCGCTCTGAAGTAACGGCCACGTTCCTTCAGACCCCTGTGCTGTGACTGGCGGCTCCCGTGCGCATGCATGAGTGACATCTTTGTGGCTCTGGCCAGTCAAAGAGCCGGAGTCCGCAAACCCAGAAGCAAGACGGGTGAAGATGGAAGCTGTCTCCAGCGAATTCATTGCATCACTGGAAGACTTCGTTTTTAGATAGCACATTATGCCTTTGCCTTGCAGGTAGAAAAAAAAAAAAGAAAAAGCCAGCGGTTTACAGTCGCTTTAAATAAATTTCAGTTAGCGTGCTTAATACTTTTCCCCTGTGTCATTCTATTTTATTAAACATAACTTCATTTTTTAACGTATTTGTTTTGTGGGTTCTTTGTATCTATGGATTGCATGGGTTGTTACACACATGTGGTGAAAATTTCATGTCAATAGCACATTTGGAAATATATTTACCTAAAAAAATGGTGACGTGATCAATACTTATTTTACCCGCTGTATGTGACTCTATACTCACATAGGCTGCTCAGATGTGATAGGGAGTATTGCTCAGGATAGAAAATACACTGAAAACTGAGCATGTGCACTAGCTGCCAACACTGCTTTGCAAAATCCCAAACTGCAGTGAGAACATGGACATGTGACTGAGTGAGTATGAACAGCATGTAATACAGCATTTAGTGATAGTTTTTAATGATGTGGGTTTAATGACACTTTAATTATATCAGTACATCGGTTTTGTTGCTACATTAAATGTGTTTGTAAAATTTGCTAACAGTAATCAAATAGACCTACAGAAAGTCACATTTGTATTTTAGACATGTCACTGTTTGCGTAGGTTTGGATGCTGGAAAATACACTCTATAGCGAAATGCACTGCTTACCAGTGGTGGCTGGTGCTCAAAATTGGTGGCGCAAACAAGCTGAAAAATACTGAAACCCCCCCATCAATTGCAGCCTCACTGTGCCATCAATTTCTGCCACTGTGCCCATCATATGCAGTCACTGTGCCCATTATATGCAGCCACTGTGCCCATCATATGCAGCCATTGTGCCCATCATATGCAGCCACTTGTGCCCATCATATGCAGCCACTGTGCCCATCATATGCAGCCACTTGTGCCCATTATATGCAGCCCCTTGTGCCCATCATATGCAGCCACTGTGCCCATCATATGCAGCCACTTGTGCCCATTATATGCAGCCCCTTGTGCCCATCATATGCAGCCATTGTGCCCATCAAATGCAGCCACTGTGCCCATTAAATGCAGCCACTTGTGCCCATCACATGCAGCCACTTGTGCCCATCAAATGCAACCACTTGTGCCCATCAAATGCAGCCACTTATACCCATTATATGCAGCCATTTGTGTCCAGTATATGCAGCCACTTGTGCCCATTATATGCAGCCACTTGTGCCCATCAAATGCAGCCATTTGTGCCTGTTAAATGCAGCCACTTGTACCCAGTATATGCTGCCACTTGTGCCCATTAAATGCAGCCACTTGTGCCCATTAAATGCAGCCACTTATGCCCAGTATATGCAGCCACTTGTGCCCAGTATATGCAGCCACTTGTGCTCATCATATGCAGCCACTTGTGCCCATCAAATGCAGCCACTTGTGCCCAGTATATGGAGCCACTTGTGCCCACCGACCCCCCCCCACTCGCGGGGCTCACGGCTCCGGCAGCACCCCCAACCCCACCGCGCACTGCTCTGACAGACCCCCTGACTGGCACTTACAGCCAGGAAGCAGCTCCTCCAAGTGCACCTCCGCTTCAGCGTGTGTCTCCTCTGCTCCTCTTCCTAAGCGCCAGGCATCCAATAGGGTGGCCTGGCGCTTTGGCCAATCAGGAAACAGGTCTGACGCACTGCCTCCTGATTGGCGGGGAGGAAGGTTAGTGTGAAAATAGCAGAAATTATTTTGCTATCGTCACACAATTGGGTGGGATCAGGGCGCTCTCTCTGCGCCCCGAGCCCACCCTATTTTGAAGCCTATTAGAGCCTCTGGCTCTAATCAGGTGCTTGAAAAATACCACCCCTCCCACCCCTGCCATGGGAATCCATGCATCCGGCGTCCTGAAAGGGGCCGGGCGCATGAATGGGGGGGCGGCGCCCGTGTGCCCACAATGCACGGGCCGCCACTGCTGCTTACTAAATTCAGGAAATGTACTCTCTGGCATGTGTATGCCTGTCTGATATAGTAATACAGTATAGCTGAAGATAGATCTGTCTTTTTTTCATTCAGCCCTCCATCCACACTAGCAAGGTAGATGGAGGAATCCTCCCTGCTGAGACATTGTATTCTGACAGTGGGATTCTTCATTACTAGAATACAATGATCAGGGGCTGCAGCCGCTGATTAACAAAAGTTTTCCAACATTCTCGTTCAACAGAAGTTGATCTAATGTTCTACTTCTTCTGAACGGGGTTGGTCACACATGGATCAAAATCTGGCTGGTTCCAGCCGAACTGGCCAATTTTCGAACCTTCTATGACCAGCTTTATTCATGTTTGTGCTCTGTCCCATACAGTGTGAATGAGCCTGGTACCCTACTGCGCATGCGTGAGGCGTGCTGCGTGTCCTCACTGGTCTCTGCTGTTTTCTGGGACCTCTGTGTCTCCCAGAAGACAGCAGGGGGGGACAGAGGAGGGGCCGGACATGGCGTAGATCGCCGCAGAATCTGTGGCGATCTATCGCCGAAAGTGGTAGCAAATACCTGTATTAGACAGGTATTTGCTCCCCCCTCCCCCTGAAAGGTGCTAAATGTGACATCGGAGGGGGGGGTGGAACTGGAAAAGCGGAAGTCCCATTTTTGGGTATACATGTACAATTACTTTGCAGTCATATGCCCCGTACACACGGTCGGATTTTCCGATGGACAATGTCCGATCGGAGCGTGTTGTCGGAAATTCCGACCGTGTGTGGGCGCCATCGGACATTTTCCATCGGATTTTCCGACATACAAAGTTGGACAGCAGGAGATAAAATTTTCCGACAACAAAATCCGATTGCGTCAATTCCGACCTTGTGTGGCCTGTTCCGACGCACAAAGTGCCACACATGCTCAGAAGAAATTCCGACACGGGACAGCTCGTTCTGGTAAACTTAGCATTCGCAATGGATACAGCACTTTCGTCACGCTGCAGTGTTCAAAATGGTTTAATACAGCGCACTCTCTTCTTCTTTATAATGTGACAAGAATTAAGTAGTTTTGATGCTCATATTCACACACACTTCTCACAAACTTCTTTCGTTACTATTTATCGGGATTCCCTCAATATATTTTGATTTCTCACATCTGACAACATAATTTTTTTTTTTTTTTTTTACTTTAATGTAGAATCTTTTTTTGTGTTTCTCTTTTTTAATTTTTTTTTTTTGGTGATTTTGATTTGTACTCCCGAAAATGTTTGTGTGTTTTTTGTGACAAGTTCCCACAACACCATTGATATGTTGTTCTATTTAATCTGTAGGAGATTGTTTGGTGTTGTTGTCCCTTGTTAATTTCACATTGTACTTTAGAAATGTACCTGAATCCTCACCAACAAACTGTCCTTTTTGGATGAAAACACACACAGGAGAGTAGAATTTACCTTAAAAATTTTATTAAGGGGTCACAACTATAAACAAAGAGGGAGGCAATGCTGGAGAAACTGCAGAAGTGGGTGAAGCCTTGGACCCCCAGGGCAGACATCAATTATTTAAAAGCAAAATTGGTGGCCTGAGGAGTCCATATCTAAGGGAGTACAGTCTGGTCCAGAAGTCACAGAGATCCGGAAAGCAGCAGATGACATCTGTGTCCCCAGGCTGTGGTCATACGAGAGACTGCATCTTCTGTCAGACCAGACTGAACCCAGGGCAATCACTCTCAGGTCTTCCTTCCACGCCTCCTTCCAGCCTTTGGCTGTGGTGGTGGAGTTGTGGCAGCAGGAGGAGGAGGAGGAGGAGGATCGTCCATCTCAATGACATCCGTCTTGTGTGTCAGTTCTCCACTCTCCCCCTTACGTAGGACTTTATAAATCAGGTCCTCAGAGATCTTGCGTTGACCCTCCTGCATGCCCTGCAATTTGGTGGCAGCCATGCAGGCAAAGGCCTCTTCAGGACTGGGGAAGGCTCTGAGGGACGCAGAAGCCTCCTGGATCAGCCTGTATGCTGAATCCTGCACAGGACTGGGAGTGGCCTTCCTGGCCCTTTTGTATGGAAGGCGGAGGGGAGGAACCTGAGACTCAGTCAGGCTGCGACTGGTCCCAGGCTTCTCTTGGCTGACACTTAGCCCCGCCTCCTCCTGGCTGCCACTAATCCCCACCTCCTCCTGGCTGACACTAATAATCCCCGCCTCCTCCTGACTGCCACATTCCACAGCCTCCTCCTGGCTGAGGTCTTCCTGTGTATGAAAAAGGGACATAGTTTTAGTTTTTTTTACATCAATCACACACAATTTTCACCTCCTGACTGCTGCAAATTCAATGTTAACAAATATAACAGACTATCCTTCTGAGCCCAGCATTTTGCATTCTTGTTCCAATTTTGGGTGCCCACTACTGTCTATTGATATGTAAAACACTTTTTTTAATCAGCAATTAATGATCAATAATAACATCTAGTAAACATCATTTATTTATTGCCCAGAAATCTGTAGAAGAATGCTATACCTGACTCCAGCTGGGCTCCTCCACTTCTTCCTGGCAGGAAGGCCCAGGTTGGACATCGGAAGCCTCAGCTGGTATGGAAGGAAGCGTGGAAGGAAGAGTGGAGAGGGATTCCCTGACTTCAGTGTGGTCTGACAGAAATCGCAGTCTCTCATAGTACCACAGCCTGGGGACATAAACGTCATCTGCTGCAGCTCCGAATCTCTGGGAATCTGTGACCTTCTTGCGCTCCCTAAGATAAGTGCTCCTCAGGCCACCAATTTTAGCTTTTAAATAAGGGATGGTTGCTGTGGGGACCACCGGCTTCACCAACTCCAGCAGTTTCTCCAGCGCTGCCTGCCTCTTTTTACTTGTGGTTATAGTGGGGGTGTCTCACTTGCCACAGACAGGGCAGCTCCCTGTACTTGTCAATAAACAGGGGCAGGAAATTGTGGTCGTTGAACCCATCCATTTTCTCTGCAAGACACAACACAAGACAAACCCTAATGTCAGGCCAAACTCCCCTAATCTTGTTACAATATAGGCTTCCATTTCGAAGCAGTATAGGCCCAAGTTTAGATCCTACCTTCGTTAGCACGATCGGCATCTCCGATGCTCCTTCCTCCGCTCACAGATCGTACGTAAGACGCACGCGTTACGATTTATACACACTGCGCATGCGTATAACTCCGCCCGCCCCTGACATTCTTTCTATTCTATTCCCCGCCCCTTTTCGTTCGGCGCAGTGGAGGAAGAGCACATGGCGGAGACACAGCAGGATCGTGCTAAGTACAGTAACCAGGAGGAGGAGGGGGAGGAAAGGCCGGAGCCTGAAACGTCCCGATCCAGAAGGAGATTAAAGGACTCAAATATGTCCTTTGGGGAGATGTTGGAGATGGTGGACATCCTGAAGAAGGCCGACTATGATGGAAAGTATGGGCCTTACCCCAACCCCAATGTCCGAAAGGCCAAGATCATGGCGAAAGTGGTCAGAAGTCTGCACCGGAAATTCGGGGTACGACGATCGAAAGATCAGCTCAGGAAGCGGTGGTCGGACCTGAAATTACGAGAACATGAGCAGTACAGAAAGATCCGGAGAGTGCTGCAAAAAGTAAGTAGTTGTGCTGTGTTCCAATTCTTTTTGTGTTTATTACGTTCGTGCTGCTCCATGTGCTTTTAGGAACTGTTGTACAGTTTAAAATGGCAACTTTCATGTTCATGGGCACATTATTCGTTCGGATCACACATTTTTATTTCGGACTATAAAATACCATTGTTTAGGCCATATGCATTTGGCCACCATTTTGAGGCCCTATACTTGTCTTCAAAGAATTTGGTTGTGTAGATGGCTTTGTTAATAGAATGAAATGCAAACTAGATTCTGTGTAAGGAGAGGACACTGAGCAGCTGTTTTCACATCTGGACACTGGAGCACTAGTGTGGGACACAAGAACACCATTTTTATTAGGGGGCCACACAGGTGCTCCAGTGTATCCTATAGGGGGGTCTCCATCTGTGAAGCTTGTACAAAACAGGTAAAGTATTGCAGGTTGACAAAGGACACTAAAAAAGCTACATCTTGGAACTCTGCTAAAATAGACAATTGTACCCCACTTCCAAGCAATGTTTCCTATTTCTAGTTCTGCCATCAAATATCTGTGTGCTAATTATACCATTTTTGTTTTACATAGGGGAGAAAAGACTCGGAGGACACCCCTCATCCGAGGAGACCAGAGCCCCCCCCCTCTGGAAGAAGGGGAAATCCACCCAACACAAGATTAGCAGGAGGAAGAAGACGTGGTGGAAGTAGTCACCACAACAGGTGAGTGTCTGCGACCACAGGCTCAGATAAGAGATGGATGGTGGCATTTTTTTTAGACCTAATTTATTTTGGGTTTCCTCTCTTTTTAGGTGATCGTGAGGTTGTGGATGAAGATCCTTTCACATCAGAAAGTGCCCAGATCGTGATCGGGGAGATCATGGGGTGTAATTTACAATTGGAAAACATCAAGCAAAATATCAATGATGTTATTCCAAAATATAAAAACATCATTGATGTTTTGGGGCGAGTTTAAAACCCCTCCAAATCACTTTCTTCTTTTGTCTGCTACAATGTACAAAATGTTTTTGTGATTTTTTCCAAAGCCAAATTTGGAGGATGCACACAATGTGTCAACATGTGCTATCTGCCATCACGGGAGATCAATGGACGCGTTTTGGGGGTGCAACCCCTTCCTCAATTATAAAGTAGCTGTGAGGAAGGGCTTTCTCCCCCAAAACACGTCCCTTGATCCCCCGTGATGACAGATAGCACATGTTGACATTGTGAAATTTGTGTGCATCTTCCAAATTTGGCTTTTCCAGGGGTGATTTCCCCCCATCTGAACGCAATATCAAACACAGTTCCTAAATACTCATGTCTGATATTGCCTTCAAGTTCTACCAAATGTGAACTTTGTAAGATCAAGATTTGTGTCTTTCTTGTGGGTTTTACACAGGCCTGTTTTCTATAAAATGCACATTTTGATTTTGGATAATGACACCACAAAAATTGTTATACAACAAACATGTTGGTTTGTCAGAAAAACCTTTGGTAAATGCACATGTGATTGTGCAGGTATTAAAAAGATTGCTCATCAAGAATGTGTGGATTATTGTCTCAACGCTACAACACTTTTGGGGTGATGTAATTGTTGTTTTATGAGAAAATGGGGGTAATTTCCTAAGGGCAAATCCACTTTGCACTACAAGTGCAGTTTCAGTGCAGTTGCAAGTGCACTTGTAGTGAAAAGTGTCTTTGCATTTAGTAAATAACAGCCAACAGTGCTTTGTATAAGGTTACACAATCACGACATTTTCTGCACTCCACACATTTCTGTCTGGGTCAGCTAAAACAAACACAAGCAGTAAATGTCCACAAAGAAGAGCCTGGGGGGAGATGCCTGTCGAGAACTTGAGGTCCTGCAGACTTCTCCCTGTGGCCAAATACCGCAAGGTAGCGACCAACCTCTGCTCCGGAGTGATGGCTTGCCTCATGCAGGTATCCTGACTGCTGATATAAGGGGTCAGCGAAGCCAACAAACGGTGAAATACGGGGTCCGTCATCCTGAGAAAGTTCCTGAAATCATCAGGATTATTCTCACGGATCTCACGGAGCAAAGGCATATGAGAGAACTGGTCACGCTGAAGCAACCAATTCTTGGTCCATGAACTCCTCCCCACCCTGTTCATGGACTGGACTTGTGTCAAGGTCAGGACCCCAACACCAAGCCCCCGCACAGCACGAACTCTACGAGGAGTACGCATACGAAACATGGCTAGAAAACGGTCGGCTGCTCAGAACGAAGTAACAGAACGCACTGAAGAACAGCAAGGCCTGTGAAGAGCGACCTGAAAAACAGCAACGAGCAGGCAAGATCACACAGAAAACTCTGATACGAACTGACTGCACGCACTGAAGAGCAGATACAAACCCACAAGCACAAACTGAACGGCAGAAAACGATCTGAAAGCCACGAGTCTGAAAAAGCGCGAATCGTCTCTCACCAAACTTTTATTAACACGAGATTAGCAAAAGGAGCCCAAAGGGTGCCGCGCTTGGTTCTGAACTGGCCTTTTCTAGTCTCGTTGTACGTGGTGTACGTGACCGCGTGGTTGTCGATCGGAAATTCCGACAACTTTGTGCGACCGTGTGTAGGCAAAACAAGTTTGAGCCAACATCCGTCGGAAAAAATCCTAGGATTTTGTTGTCGGAATGTCCGAACAAAGTCCGACCGTGTGTACGGGGCAATACACACATAATCTTTAGTAGCTCAGGCCTCTACTGCATTACTAAAATCAAGCAATGCTCAGTAACCCATAACAAGATGTAACATTTCAGATTACTGCCTCAGAAGTCTATTTTAGTTCAGTGGACTTTCCCTGAAATCCCAGTTTAAATCTGTAAAGCTGGCCATGCATGGTTAGATTTTTAGTTCAAAGTTCAAATGCTCATAGAAAAATCATTCCATCGTTGAGTCAACTAACTTCATTCAAAAAGCCCTTAGAAATTCACCCAGACCTACTATTTGAATGGAAATCCAGTATGTGTGTTTTTTTATAAATGAAAACCACATTCACAGTTAGAAATTTGTTCATTTGAGAAAAAATTTCCATCTGGCTCCTTAGAATTTTTTCGGCATTATGGTCAAAAACAAGCACCAATTTGATCCCACTGACCATTAGAAAATAAAAGGAATGTTTCAAAAATGAAATTTTGCAAACAAAATTCGACTGCTGTATGGCCAGCTTAAAGCGGAGCTCCGGCCTTTTTTTTTTTTTTAATCACCCCTGCGATAGTTGCAGCTTATGCAATCTAAATCGGCATATGCTGCATATGAAGACTTTTTCTTTTTTTAATTGTTTTTTTTTACTCACTGAACCCTCCGGATCCAGTGAACTTCTATCCTTAGTATGGGCATCTGAAGCCCACTCAGAGTTTCTTCCGGGAAATGGTGTAGATAGCTATTCAGCCTGCACCTCCCGATCTCGTGCCTGCGCAGTGCGAACAAAGTGTACTGCAGGTACTTTGATTCCTGGGATTGATGACATGTATCCCAGGAGCCAATGGGTGACTGGAAAGTACGTACTTCGCTGCGGCGAGGTACTGAGGAAGGGAGCTTTTTAGTGACCCGAAAAGGGTAAAATGCTTTAAAAAAAACATTCGGGGCCAAACTTCAAATACAGAATGGAATTCTGCTTTAAGTTGTGGAGTGAAGAGAGCTCCACCACAAAAAAAAGAATTTCTACATAAACAGATACAGGACACGTGGGAACATTTCTACCTCTTTAAAGCAATATCTGTACATGTGCTATTCATTTTTTATGACTACGCAATTTTGGCTTCAATTGGTTAGTGTGATTCAGCGTGTTATAAAACAATTTATCAAAACTGTAAATGATGCATATTTAAATTATGTACATGTAAAATACTGGAGCCTTAGGTCACAGCATTAGGAATAGAATTACTTTAACATCAGTGTCCATTGTTTGCTTTTCTCTCTTATTTCTTCAGTTATAAAATAATGGCAGAAACTTTATTGTATCCTAGCTGTCAAAGGATTAGTCAGTAGATTCCCGTCACTAAGCATTGCTTAACCATATAAGGTTAAATACTTCGATTTGAGTCACAATACAGCATTTTCCTCTACGTCTCCATCAGTTCTCCATAGAGTAAAAGGAAATAGGGTACAACTGACCCAGTACAAGAAGAGGGGAACCAGATGACTTCTTGAAATTACATTCTTATTTCATGGGCTGCTAATTTGTCAATTACAGTTTAGTGAGCCACCTTTGGTTGCCCTGGACTCATCCTAACCATACTTTTTCTAATCTCCTGCGAAATGTGTTTACAACACTTGTAAGATCATTTACAGTTAACTGACAGGTGCATTTGACCATCAGATAAATGATAAAAATGCAACATATTGCAGCTTACAGTCCTTTAATATGGTGGATGTATTTGTTTTAATTTTTCTCAAACTGAGAAAATTTTTTGCAAACAGAGAAAATACCTGTTGATCCTGCCAGAAATTCAGTGTCCTTGTCACTTCCTGTAAGCTGCACCGATGAATATCTTCCTTACTAGTAGTGATGAGCTCCGAGTTCAAATCGAACATGAGTTTGACTCGAACATCGGCAGGTTCGATTGTTCAATGAAGATCGAACATTATGGGCCGTTCGCGCCAAATTCGAGCGGTGTGTCACAGCCCATAATGCACTGCGTCATCGCAGTGGTTTGCTGACTGATGACTGGCCAAGCATGCACTATGACCCGCATGCTTTGGCCAATCACAGCGCCGTAAGCAAACAGAACCATAATTGGCCAAAGGCAGGGTGCAGGCAGTTCATTCAGTTAGCTGCAGTATATTCAGTACTCTATCCTGTGCAGCTAGATCTCGCTGCAGACCGTTCCTACTGTTCCCTTCCTAATATACTACAGGCAGGCAGTTCATTAAGTTAGCTGCAGTATATTCAGTACTGTATCCTGTGCAGCTAGATCTCACTGCAGACCGTTCCTGTTGTTCTCTTCCTAATATACTACAGGCAGGCAGTTCATTCAGTTAGCTGCAGTACATTCAGTACTGTATCCTGTGCAGCTAGATCTTGCTGCAGACCGTTCCTGTTGTTCCCTTCCTAATATACTACAGGCAGGCAGTTAATTCAGTTAGCTGCAGTATACTTAGTACTGTATCCTGTGCAGCTAGATCTCGCTGCAGACCGTTCCTGTTGTTCTCTTCCTAATATACTACAGGCAGGCAGTTCATTCAGTTAGTATATATATATACATCCCAGCTTTGTGCAGCTACATCTCACTGCAGGCTATTCCTGGTGTACCTATTCAAATACAGTCATGGCCGAAATTGTTGGCACCCCAGAAATTTTTCCAGAAAATCAAGTATTTCTCACAGAAAAGTATTGCAGTAACACATGTTTTGCTATACACATGTTTATTCCCCTTCTGTGTATTAGAACAAAACAAAAAAAGGAGGAAAAAAAGCAAATTGGACATAATGTCACACAAAACTCCAAAAATGGGCTGGTCAAAATTCTTGGCACCCTTAACTTAATATTTGGTTGCACACCCTTTGGAAAAAATAACTGAAATCAGTCGCTTCCTGTAACCATCAATAAGCTTCTTACACCTCTCACCCGGAATTTTGGACCACTCTTCCTTTGCAAACTGCTCCAGGTCTCTCTTATTAGAAGGGTGCCTTTTCCCAACAGCAATTTTAAGATCTCTCCACAGGTGTTCAATGAGATTTAGATCTGGACTCATTGCTGGCCACTTTAACCACTTCAGCCCCGGTAGAATTTACCCCCTTCCTGACTAGTGCGTTTTTTGCAATTCAGCACTGCATCGCTTTAACTGACAATTGCGCGGTCGTGCGACGTGGCTCCCAAACAAAATTGACGTTCTTTTTTTGCCACAAATAGAGCTTTCCTTTGGTGGTATTTGATCACCTCTGCGGTTTTTATTTTTTGCGCTATAAACAAAAAAATAGCGACAATTTTGAAAAAAACGCATTATTTTTTACTTTTATAAATAAATTTCCCCAAAAAATAATTAAAAAAACATTTTTTTCCCTCAGTTTAGGCCGATACGCATTCTTCTACATATTTTTGGTAAAAAAATCGCAATAAGCGTTTATTAATTGGTTAGCGCAAAAGTTATAGTGTTTACAAAATAGGGGATAGTTTTATGGCATTTTTATGAATATTTTTTTTTTACTAGTAATGGCGGCAATCAGCGATTTTTATTGTGACTGTGACATTATGGCAGACACATCGGACATTTTTGACACATTTTTGGGACTATTGTCATTTATACAGCAATTAGTGCTATAAAAATGCACTGATTCCTGTGTAAATGACACTGGCAGTGAAGGGGTTAACCACTAGGGGGCGGGGAGTGGTTAAGTCAGTACTAGGGATGTGTTCTAACTGTAGGGGGGATGGGCTGTGTGTGACACGTCACTAATCTCTGCTCCCAATGATAGGGAGCAGAGATTAGTGACACTGTCACTAGGCAGAACGGGGAGATGCTGTTTACATCAGCATCTCCTCGTTCATCCTCTCCGTGAGGCGATCGCGGGTATCCCCGCGGCGATTGAGTCCGCGGGACCCGCGATCCGACTCACGGAGCTCCCGGACGACTTACCTGTACGCCCATTTGCCCAGCCGTGCCATTCTGCCGATGTATATCGGCGTGCTCTGGTCGGGAAGTGGTTAAGATCTCGGATGCAAACCCAGCTTTCTGACACTGGGCTCTACAGTGCGACCCAAAATCCTTTGGTAATCCTCAGATTTCATGATGCCTTGCACACAATCAAGGCACCCAGTGCCAGAGGCAGCAAAACAACCCAAAACATCATTGAACCTCCACCATATTTTACTGTAGGTACTGGGTTACATAGTTACATAGTTACATAGTTACATAGTTAGTAAGGTTGAATAAAGACACCAGTCCATCCAGTTCAACCTGAGTGAGTGTGGGTCTACAACCCTGACCCTTGTCCCTAACCCTGAACATCGCACACTCACATCAATCCCTACCCTCAATCCAAGGTCCCCATTCATATACTAGGGCCAATTTTGGACAGAAGCCAATTAACCTACCAGCATGTCTTTGGAGTGTGGGAGGAAACCGGAGTACCCGGAGGAAACCCACGCAGGCACAGGGAGAACATGCAAACTCCAGGCAGGTAGTGTCGTGGTTGGGATTTGAACCAGCAACCCTTTTTTTTTTTTTTTTTTACTGCTAGGTGAGAGTGCTAACCACTGCACCACTGTGCCGCCGGGTTCTTTTCTTTGTAGGCCTCATTCCGTTTTCGGTAAAAAGTAGAATGATGTGCTTTACCAAAAAGCTCTATCTTGGTCTCATCTGTCCACAAGATGTTTTCCTAGAAGGATTTTGGCTTACTCATATACATTTTGGCAAACTGTAGTCTTGCTTTTTTATGTCTCTGTGTCAGCAGAGGGGTCCTCCTGGGTCTCCTGCCATAGCGTTTCATTTCAATGTCGACGGATAGTTTGCACTGACACTGATGCTCCCTGAGCCTGCAGGACAGCTTGAATTTCTTTGGAACTTGTTGGGGGCTGCTTATCCACCATGCGGACTATCCTGCCTTGCAACCTTTCATCAATTTTTCTCTTCCGTCCACGCCCAGAGAGATTAGCTACAGTGCCATGGGTTGCAAACTTCTTGATAATGTTGCGCACTGTGGACAAAGGCAAATCTAGATCTCTGGAGATGGACTTGAGATCGTTGATATTTTTCCACAATTTTGGTTCTCAAGTGCTCAGACAGTTCTCTTCTCCTCTTTCTGTTGTCCATGCTTAGTGTGGCACACACAGACACACAATGCAAAGACTAAGTGAACTTCTCTCCTTTTTATCTGCTTTCAGGTGTGATTTTTATATTGCCCACACCATGTTACTTGCCCCAAGTGACTTTAAAGGAGCATCACATGCTTGAAACAATCTTATGTATCCACAATTTTGAAAAGGTGCCCAAATTATGTCCAATTTTTTTTTCCTCCCTTTTTTTGTTTTGTTCCAATACACACAAAGGGAATAAACATGTGTATAGCAAAACGTGTTACTGCAATACTTTTCTGTGAGAAATACTTGATTCTCTGGAAAAATGTGGGGTGCCAACAATTTCGGCAGATGCTCACAGGCCACTAAAAGAGGGCAAGCAGGCTCTGTGTCTACAGCCAACATTGCTGGTCGTGGACACTGTGCATCCTCAGCACGTGGCCGTGGGGCACGCTTGTCCTTTTTTTCGGCAGCTGGCCGAGTTGAGCCACAACATGCAGAAGAGTTGGTAGAGTGGATGACCAAGCCGTCCTCATCCTCCTCATCCTTTGTCACCCAGGCTCAGAGTACTTTGGCTGCCAATGCAGCTGCCAAAGCGGCCTCTTCCATCGGCTCAATGTCATCAGTCACTCCTTCCCTAGCCCCACCATCATGCCCTGAGGAGTCCCCCGAACTGTTAGACCACAGTGCTGGGTACATGCTGCAGGAGGATGCACAGCGTTTTGAAGGCTCTGATGATGGTACCCAGATTGAGGAAGGCAGTAACGTGAGCCCAGAGAGAGGGGGTGCCCAAGAAGGACAACAAACTGGCAAGTCATGTTCCCCCAGCTGCAGCATACTGCCAGGTTTGCTCAAGTGACGAGGAGGAAGGGGATGATGAGGTCACTGACTCTACGTGGGTGCCTGATAGGAGAGAGGAGGAGGAGGAGGCACATCTCCAACAAGGCAGGATACCCTCCAGGGGCCAGCTTAAGGGCAGCCAACCGACTGCATCACACCGCAGAGCTCTGCATGTTTTTCCAAAAGTTCTTTGGTGTGGGCCTTTTTTGAGACATGTGCAGCAGATCGCACCGTTGCTGTTTTCAACATATGTCTGAAGCATATCAAGCGTGGCCAAAACAGCAGGAGCTTGGGCACCACATGCTTGACTAGACATATGTCAAACTCCCATGCAGTCCATTGGCAAGCGTACTTAAAAGGCCCACACCAAAGAACAAGGCAGACTCCTCCTTGCTCCTCATCAGCTGGGATCTCCAACCCCACTTTACCTTCAGTTCTCTCAGAAACCTGCACTGAGAGGAATGAAGGTGTAGAATTAGGTGTGCCAAGTACTTGCGGGCAATCTGCTATCGCTACACCAATGTCCGATTGTAGCAGGCAAATTTCCCTACCCCAGTTGCAAAACCGGCAAAAGAAATTCGGTCCCAGCCATCCACATGCCCAGCGGCTGAATGCTAGCTTGGCTATATTGCTAGTGCTCCAACTGCTGCCTTTTCAGCTGGTAGACTCTGCCCCCTTTCGTGAATTTGTGGAATGTGCGGTACCTCAGTGGCAGGTTCCCAAACGCCACTTTTTTTCACGGAAGGCAATTCCGGCTCTCTACTGGCATGTGGAAGGCAATGTCTTGGCCTTGCTGGACAGGGCGGTCAGCGGTAAGGTGCATATTACCGCTGACTCATGGTCCAGCAGGCATGGACAGGGACGTTGCCTATCTTTCAGGCGCATTGGGTGACCCTTCTGGCAGCTTGGAAGGATGCAGGACAGGGTGCAGTATTGTTGGAGCTAGTTCCGCCACCACGCCTCCGAAATGCTACTAGTGGTGATTCTGACAAACCTCTCTCATCCACCCCCTCCTCTTCTTCTTCCTCCATGGCCTCTTCCTCTATAGATTTGTCCTCAGAACCAGCGGTGCTCCGTAGGTGTTCAAGGAGCTACGCAAGCACTCAGGAAAAAAGATGCCATGCGGTGCTTGTGCTGGTGTGCTTAGGGGACAGGAGCCACACTGGGGCAGAGATTCTGTCAGCTCTGAAGGGGCAGGCTCAGAGGTGGTTGACGCCACGCCATCTTCAGGCAGGAATGGTGGTTTGCAACAATGGCACCAACCTCCTCTTCACCCTCCGACAGGGACACTTCACCCATGTTCCCTGTTTGGCTCACGTCCTTAATTTGGCGGTGCATTGGTTCTTGTGCAGGTACCCGAGCTTACAGGATCTCCTGAGGCAGGCCAGGAAAGTCTGTTTGCATTTCCGCCAGTCATATAATGCCAGTGCTTGGCTGTCTGATCTCAAAAAGGAATACAACCTGCCCAAGAACCGCCTAATCTGTGACATGCCCACCAGATGGAACTCAATGTTGGCCATGCTGCAGCGGCTGCACACGCAGCAGAAGGCCATCAATGAGTACCTGTGCGACTATGGCACCAGGACAGGGTCAACGGAGCTTGGCTTTTTTTCACTATGCCAGTGGCTTATGATCAAGGATGCATGCACTGTCCTGTCACCATTTGAGGAGGCCACGAGGATGGTGAGCAGTGACAGTGCATGCATCAGTAAACTGTCCCTCTTGTCTACCTGTTGGAGCACATACTGCATGGAATAATGGACAGGGCACTTGAAGCAGAACAGAGGGAGTAAGAGGAGGACTTCCTTACCTCTCAAGGCCCCCTTTATCCAGACAGTGTTCCTCCGGGCCCGCCGATCACACAGGAAAAGTAGGAGGAGGAGGATTGTGTCAGCATGGAGGTGGAGCCTAGCACTCAGCATCAGCAACAGTCTTCAAGGGATCGTTTACAGTCCCCAGAAACCCATGGATTTGTACATGGCTGGGAGGAGGTGGCTGCGGATCAGGTTGTCCTTAGTGACCCAGAGGAATCCGGACCGAATGTCTCAGCAAACCTACGCTGCATGGCCTCCCTGATCTTGCAAAGCCTGCGAAAGGACCCTCGGATTCCTGGTATCAAGGAGAGGGATCAGTACTGGCTGGCAACCTTCCTTGATCCACGTTACAAGGGTAAGGTTGCGGAACTTATCCAGCTGTCGCAGAGGGAGCAGAGGATGAAACATCTTCGGGAGGCCTTGCAGAAAGGTTTGTGCAACGCGTTTCCAGAGCCTGGAGGTTACAAATTCCTGGTCCTGGACAACGTGTTGCTGAGGCTTCGGTCAGTCACAGAAGGAGCGGTGGAGAAGGTGGCCATCTGACAGATGCGTTCAGACAATTTTTTAGTCCGCAGCCGCAAGGTCTGATCGGTTCCAGCAACCATTGCCAGCGTCTGATTTACATGGTGCAGGAATACCTAGGTGCAAGATCAGACTTGGAGACCTTTCCAACCGAAAATCCTCTGGGTTACTGGGTCTTGAGGATGGATCACTGACCAGAGCTTGCACAGTATGCAATTGAGCTACTGGCCTGTCCTGCATCCCGCGTTCTTTTGGAACGCACATTCAGTGCTGCTGGAGGCTTCGTAATCGATCACAGAGTGCGCCTGTCCCCCGACTCGTTTGATCGGCTCACCTTCATAAAAATGAATCAGCCTTGGATCACCAGCTACCAAGCACCTGATGCTGATGTAACCGACTAATTTTTTTATGAATGTGAGATCCCTTGAAGACTGCCTATGCTGATACTGAGTGACTATCCTGTTATGCTGAGTGACTATCCTATTCCTCCTCAATGTTCATGTTGATAGCTTGTAAGAACATTTTTGGTTCTGGGCACCACCACCAGTGCCTAAAGCCCAATTTTTCTGCCCCTGTTTAACAGGGGCGTGTAATTACAATTTTTGCTGTAATATTTTGCAGCAGGGCTTGTTCCTGCGCTCAACTAGAGTATCTGTGAGGGGTTGCAGTGTTGTGGCACCACCACCAATGCCTAAGGCCCAATTTTTCTGCCCTGTTCAACAGGGGCATGTAATTACAATTTTTATTGTAATATTTTGCAGCAGGGCTTGTTCCTGCGCTCAACTAGAGTATCTGTGAGGGGTTTCAGTGTTGTGGCACCACCACCAGTGCCTAAGGCCCAATTTTTCTGCCCCTGTTCAACAGGGGCATGTAATTACAATTTTTGACCTAATATTTCACAGCAGGGCCTGTTCCTGTGCCCACCAAGAGTAATTGTGAGGGCTTACAGTGTTGTGGCAACACCATCACACCCCCACCAATGGCCCAATTTTTCTGACCCTGTTCAACAGGGGCATGTAATTACAATTCTTGATATAATATTTCACAGCAGGGCCCGTTCCAGCGCCCACCAAGAGTAACTGTGAGGGCTTACAGTGTTCTGGTACCACCAACACCTAAGGCCCAAATTTCTGCAGAATATATAGAGCAGGCCCCTACTTTCAAACATCCAACTTACAAACGACTCCTACTTACAAACGGAGGGAGACAACAAGAAGTGCGAGGAAATCTACCCCTAGGAATGGAAATTCTCTCCTGTAAAAGTTAATATGGAAAAAAGGTATCTCCTCCACTGATGCTTTATCACCAATCCTTGTTTCCCTAAAAAACCCAAATTTTCAAAATCCAATTGTCATTGGGACAGAAAGTGAGGTGAAATCTTCTGAATAGGGGCACAGACAACAAAACAAATTTTACAGGGGTGATAACCCTACCCTATGTTTTCCAAAAAGCTTAAAAATAGATTTTTTGGCTGGAGCTACACTTACAAAATGTACCTGTTCCAAATTACAAACAGATTCAAACCTACAGTTCCTGTCTTTCTTGGGACCACCTGTATACTGATGTTCAGAGTATATAGGCCTGGGGGCTCCACGGCTTTTTTTAATTTGGGTGCGGGGTTCCCCTTAACCACTTGAGCCCCGGACCATTATGCTGCCTAAGGACCAGAGGTCTTTTTCCAATTTGGCACTGCGTCGCTTTAACTGCTAATTGCGCGGTCATGCAATGCTGTACCCAAACAAAATTTGCGTCCTTTTCTTCCCACAAATAGAGCTTTCTTTTGATGGTATTTGATCACCTCTGCAGTTTTTATTTTTTGCGCTATAAACGGAAAAAGACCGAAAATTTTGAAAAAAAATGATATTTTCTACTTTTTGTTATAAAAAAAAATCCAATAAACTAAATTTTAGTCATACATTTAGGCCAAAATGTATTCGGCCACATGTCTTTGGTAAAAAAAATGTCAATAAGCGTATATTTATTGGTTTGCGCAAAAGTTATAGCGTCTACAAACTAGGGTACATTTTCTGTAATTTACACAGCTTTTAGTTTATGACTGCCTATGTCATTTCTTGAGGTGCTAAAATGGCAGGGCAGTACAAAACCCCCCCAAATGACCCCATTTTGGAAAGTAGACACCCCAAGGAAATTGCTGAGAGGCATGTTGAACCCATTGAATATTTATTTTTTTTGTCCCAAGTGATTGAATAATGACAAAAAAAAAAAAAAAAAATATTTACAAAAAGTTGTCACTAAATGATATATTGCTCACACAGGCCATGGGCCTATGTGGAATTGCACCCCAAAATACATTTAGCTGCTTCTCCTGAGTATAGGGATACTACATGTGTGGGACTTTTTGGGAGCTTAGCCGCGTACGGGGCCCCGAAAACCAAGCACCGCCTTCAGGATTTCTAAGGGTGTAAATTTTTGATCTCACTCTTCACTGCCTATCACAGTTTCGGAGGCCATGGAATGCCCAGGTGGCACAAAACCCCCCCAAATGACCCCATTTTGGAAAGTAGACACCCCAAGCTATTTGCTGAGAGGCATGGTGAGTATTTTGCAGCTCTCATTTGTTTTTGAAAATGAAGAAAGACAAGAAAAAACATTTTTTTTTTTTTTTTTTCAATTTTCAAAACTTTGTGACAAAAAGTGAGGTCTGCAAAATACTCACTATACCTCTCAGCAAATAGCTTTGGGTGTCTACTTTCCAAAATGGGGTCATTTGGGGGGGTTTTGTGCCACCTGGGCTTTCCATGGCCTCCGAAACTGTGATAGGCAGTGAAGAGTGAAATCAAAAATTCACGCCCTTAGAAAGCCTGAAGGCGGTGCTTGGTTTTCGGGGGGTCCCGTACGCGGCTAGGCTCCCAAAAAGTCTCACACATGTGGTATCCCCGTACTCAGGAGAAGCAGCAGAATGTATTTTGGGGTGTAATTTCACATATTCCCATGGCATGTTTGAGCAATATATCATTTAGTGACAACTTTGTGCAAAAAAAAAAAAAAAAATTTGTCTTTCCCGCAACTTGTGTCGCAATATAAAATATTCCATAGACTCGACATGCCTCTCAGCAAATAGCTTGGGGTGTCTACTTTCCAAAATGGGGTCATTTGGGGGGTTTTGAACTGTCCTGGCATTTTATGCACAACATTTAGAAGCTTATGTCACACATCACTCACTCTTCTAACCACTTGAAGACAAAGCCCTTTCTGACACTCATTGTTTACATGAAAAAGTTATTTTTTTTTGCAAAAAAATTTCTTTGAACCCCCAAACATTATATATTTTTTTAAAGCAAATGCCCTACAGATTAAAATGGTGGGTGTTTCATTTTTTTTTTTCACACAGTATTTGCGCAGCGATTTTTTTGGGGAAAAAAACACACTTTTTTAAATTTTAATGCACTAAAACACACTATATTGCCCAAATGTTTGATGAAATAAAAAAGATGATCTTAGGCCGAGTACATGGATACCAAACATGACATGCTTTAAAATTGCGCACAAACGTGCAGTGGCAACAAACTAAATACATTTTTAAAAGCCTTTAAAAGCCTTTACAGGTTACCACTTTAGATTTACAGAGGAGGTCTACTGCAAAAATTACTGCCCTCGATCTGACCTTCGTGGCGATACCTCACATGCATGGTGCAATTGCTGTTTACGTTTGACCGCCGCTTGCGTTCGCCTTAGCGCGAGAGCAGGGGGCGACAGGGGTGCTTTTTTTTTTTTTTTTTTTCTTTATTATTTTTTTGCTTTTTTATCTTATTTTTAAACTGTTCCTTTCATTTTTTTTTTTTTTAATCATTTTTATTGTTATCTCGGGGAATGTAAATATCCCCTATGATAGCAATAGGTAGTGACAGGTACTCTTTTTTGAAAAAATTGGGGTCTATTAGACCCTAGATCTCTCCTCTGCCCTCAAAGCATCTGACGACACCAAGATCGGTGTGATAAAATGCTTCCCCAATTTCCCAATGGCGCTATTTACATCCGGCGAAATCTAAGTCATAAAATGCTCGTAGCTTCCGGTTTCTTAGGCCATAGAGATGTTTGGAGCCACTCTGGTCTCTGATCAGCTCTATGGTCAGCTGGCTGAATCACCGGCTGCATTCTCAGGTTCCCTGTTGAGACAGGAGAGCCAGAGAAAAACACGGAAGACGGTGGGGGGGGGGGCATTCCCTCCCACGGCTTGTAAAAGCAGTCTAGAGGCTAATTAGCCACTAGGATTGCTTTTACATGAAAGCCGACCGCTGGCTGAAAAGAATGATACCAAGATGATACCTAAACCTGCAGGCATCATTCTGGTATAACCATTCAAAGTCGTGAATGGCGTACCTGAAGACAAAAAAATGGTTAACAATAAAGCACAGTAAACGGTAAAGTATAAAAAATTGCATACCTGAAAAGTAAACATGATAAAACATAATAACAATAAAACATTGCAGAATAGAATACAGTAAAAAAGAGCAGAACAATAGAGAGAGAGAATAGAGAGAGAGAGAACAATGAAACGACAACTATTTTTTTTTATTTTATATATATTTTTTTTTTTTTACACTTTTTTTGTAACTAACTTTTATAACGGTAACCGGTTCCAGGTTCGGGTCTCTCAAAATGCGATGGCATCTTGGAAGACCCTGTGAAAGTGTGCCTAGTCTGTGCAATGCTGTACCCTACGCTAATACTCAACTAATGAATGGTAGCGTTCAAAACATTCACCAATGCAAAGACCAGGATTGTCAGAACAGGAGGGACAATAATAGCGGGTGTCACGCCTATATCCGCGCTTGCTGCAGACACGACATCTTTTTTGGGGGGGTTCGTTGGGTAGGGGTACTCGGGAGGACATAAAGAAAATGCCTCTCATGCAGCCGACTGCATTTGGTTGGGGATGTGAATGGGGGAAGTACGGGCGCTGCAGAAGCGGTGGGTTCCCAATTAGGATTGGCGAATGCAGCAGGAAGGGCATTATGGGCACGACGGGCCTGTGTTTGTCTTCTTGGTGGCAGCGGGACACTACTTGTGCTTGCCACCTCACCAGCTTGAACTGCACTTATGGGACTCGCCACGTCACCAAGTGTTACTGCAGTGCTGGTTTGACTACGACCAGGGTGTGCTAGGCCGCTGGCGCTTGCCAGTTCAATAAAAAGCTACAAAAAAAACTGTTAGCGATCGCAGGGATCAGGCCTGACTCTGCGAACGCTGCAGTTATGCGTTAAGTGTTTTGTAAGTGACAGTGATCGATCGATACTGCACTTGGGTGGACTGGGCCGGGCGGAGGGGCAAAATGCAGGTGCTAGCAGGTATCTGGGCTGATCCCGCTAACACTGCGTTTTTGGGAACCCTAAACTGCTGGGGACGCTAGTATAGATCTGATCGGATCAGATATTGATCCGTTCAGATACTATACCACTAAGGGAGGCGTATGCTGCGTGCGTGCGTGGGTGTTAGCGGTACTGGCGCTAATCTGACGCTGCTTGGGGCTGGTGCTTGCCAGTTCACCAAAATACTACCAAAAAAACTGTTAGCGATCGCAGGGATCAGGCCTGACTCTGCGAACGCTGCAGTTATGCATTTAGTGTTTTGTAAGTGTCAGTGATCGATCGATACTGCACTTAGGTGGGCTGGGCTGGGCCGGGCGGAGGGGCAAAACGCAGGTGCTAGCAGGTATCTGGGCTGATCCCGCTAACACTGCGTTTTTGGGAACCCTAAACTGCTGGGGACGCTAGTATAGATCTGATCAGACCAGATATTGATCCGTTCAGATACTATACCACTAAGGGAGCTGTACGGTGCGTGCGTGGGTGTTAGCGCTACTGGTGCTAACCTGACGCTGCCTGGGGCTGGTGCTTGCCAGTTCACCAAAATGCTACCAAAAAAACTGTTAGCGATCGCAGGGATCAGGCCTGACTCTGCGAACGCTGCAGTTATGCGTTTAGTGTTTTGTAAGTGACAGTGATCGATCGATACTGCACTTGGGTGGGCTGGGCGGAGGGGCAAAACGCAGGTGCTAGCAGGTATCTGGGCTGATCCCGCTAACACTGCGTTTTTGGGAACCCTAAACTGCTGGGGACGCTAGTATAGATCTGATCGGATCAGATATTGATCCGTTCAGATACTATACCACTAAGGGAGGCGTATGCTGCGTGCGTGGGTGTTAGCGGTACTGGCGCTAATCTGACGCTGCCTGGGGCGACGCATATCACCGCCGGGCGATCAGGGGGCTAAACCTTTAATCGGTAATAAACGGCGGGTGCCCTGACACTATAAAAAATAAACAAACTAACCAGCGTCACCCGTAACAGTTATACGGTGATCAGTGGTGAAAGGGTTAACTAGGGGGCCATCAAGGGGTTAAAACATTTATTCGGTAGTATATGGGGGTCCCTGACGCTATAAAACGCTGACGGCGAACCTAAATATTTAGGTCCCTAACTAGCGTCACCAGCGACACTAATACAGCGATCAGAAAAATGATCGCTTAGCGACACTGGTGACAGGGGGTGATCAAGGGGTTAAAACTTTATTAGGGGGGGTTAGGGGGGTATCCTAGACCTACAGGGGGCTAATACTAACTGTCCCAACACTGTATCTGTCACAAACTGACACCAATGCAGTAATCAGAAAAAAAAAAAACTGCTGGTGTCAGTTTGTGACAGGGGGGGGGTGATTGGGGGGGGATCGGGGGGCGATCGGGGGGGGGATCGGGGTGTTTTGTGTGCCTGGCATGTTCTACTGTGTTGTGTAGTGTTGGTGCACTCACATACCTGTCTTCTCTCCTCGGGCCGGAACGGAAATTACCGAGCCGAGGAGAGATGACATCATTTCCTTTGCTGCTGTTTAGCATACAGCAGCAAAGGAATGATTCGATTGGCCGGCGGCGATCGCGAGGGGGGGGCCACGAACGGATGGCCTCCCCCTCACCTCCGATCGCCGTGGGACAAAAAACGACCGCCTCGGGCACCGGGGGGGGGGTCCGATCGGACCCCCCACCCGCGGAAGGCAAATCACGTATATGTGCGTGATTTTGCCTGTCCGTGCCACCTTGCCGACGTACGTCGGCGTGAGGCGGTCGTCAAGTGGTTAATATCCATACAAGACCCAAAGGGCCTGGTAATGGGCTTGGGGGTTACCCATGCCGTTTTTCTCAATAATTTTCATCCATATTGCTGGGACCCGACATTACATTACAGCCGCAAGCAGTTTTACATGACTTTTATTCCTTTAGAAATGTCATTAAACACAAACACACGCCAATTTTACAGGCATACTATAGACACCCCCAGGTAGATATTTAAAGAAATTTGTCACTTTTATTTTTTCACTTTAAGCATCATTAAAATCACTGCTCCCGAAAAAACGTCAGTTTTTAAAACTGTTTTTTGCATTGATATATGTCCCCTGGGGCAGGACCCGGGTCCCCAAACCCTTTTTAGGACAATACTTTGCATATTTGCCTTTAAAATTCTCACTTTTGATTTCTCACGTTCGAGTCCCGTAGACTTTAACGGTGGGTGTTCGGCTCATCCCTACTTACTAGCTATCTTCTGTAAACTATCAATTGCCCTTAACCCAATGTAAAGGAGATGAAGAGACACGGACATGTTTGTAGTCTATATCAGTTGAGCAGCCGAGGATAGATAGATAGATAGATAGATAGATAGATAGATAGATAGATAGATAGATAGATAGATAGATAGATAGATAGATAGATAGATAGATAGATAGATAGATAGATAGATAGATAGATAGATAGATAGAGATGTGGAGATGTGACATAACGGCTCATGGACCAAAAGTGTGTTATCTGCAGAATTACCAGGTGAAAATAAAACAAAAGAAGCTTGGAAAAAGGAATGTATCCAACACACCAATGACTAGTAAGCTGCAATATATTACATTTTTGGTCTTGGGTTTAGATACACTTTAAACTCTTCTGACCAGCTTGAAGCTGCTTTTGCATTCCGACTTTATGTACGGAGAGTAAAGCAGTTATGGTGGAAACAAAAGCCCACTGACATAGGCCCACACTTGTATCAATTTTGTAAATTTAACATCTTTTCTCCTTTTATCATGGATTATTTCTAATATTAGGTAATATCAAAGGGCAAGCTTATCGAGATTCTTAATAAAATGTATTAAAAATAAAAAATCAATCTGATTTATAATTATGTTTCTTGTATACCGTGTACAATGCTGAACTGGTAAAGGGAAATTCTGGCATTTTTTCAGTTAATTTCAAGCATAACTACAGACGTTTTTTTTGTTTTTGGATCGAGTAGGGAAGAGTTAAAATATCTGACAGTTTTTTTTATTTCTGTCTTTGACCCTCATTAGGAAGATTTCCTGCACTTCCTGTGCCCCCTATACATAAGATGAAGGTGCGTGGCCATAACTGGGACAAGATTTTGTATGTATCACTATTAGAAAGATTTTCCATCACTTCCTGTTCTGATGGTAAACAAGATGAAATCTCTTCAATAAAGACAAAGACAGCAAGAAAGACTTGACAGAAGCTTTAGTATCCATTCACACTTGCACGACTTGTCATCCAACTTTGGACATCAGAGTCGAATGACAAGTTGTTGAACCCCATGTTTTCCTATAATACCCATTCATATATGTGTGACTTAAAGTTACAGGGACTTCAAAGTAGTTTAAACACTACTTTTGTTCAACTTTCATGCAACGTGATGGCCATAGACCTCAATGTTAACCCTCAAAAGTTGCATGAAAGTTGTACCTGAATGTTAAACATGCAACAATTTTTCATTTTCCATGGGCCAAAGCCAAAGTCGCATTCAAGTCATACCCATCCAAAGTTACGTCAAAGTTGCATCAAACTTGCGTTGAAATTGCATCAAAATGGCACAAAAGTTGCATTCCAAAGTCAAACTATTTTGGAGTCGTACAAGTGTGAATGGAGCCTTAAGCTTTAAGCCTTCCTGGCTCTATTCAGAATAAAATAAGTTTTCACTGAAGGTTGGCTTTAAATGGATGTGTGACTGTCTGTGAGGACAATCACCCAAAACTGTATTAATAGTGTTAATGTACGATTGAAAATAATATTTACCTACCAATCGCCCACACTGCCAATCTTATCTTTCTTTTAAACAGCTACACTGGTGGAATAATCATCTGCTTCAGACACACTTATGGATGTGTCAGATGTCTGATCCTCCACTATGCTCTGTGGCTTCTACGGCTGGCCTCCACATCTCTTATGTGTCCTGTAGTGACATAGAGGAAAAAGGAAACACTGATCACTGTGGCAGACCATGAGACTGACAGTCCTGCAAGTGTTGGTTTCTGAAGAAGACATCAGGCAAAGATTTCTCTACAATGCAGCAGTGTTCAGCAGTGCAGATAGCAATAGATAAAATATATTCACTTTTTTTCTTTGCAGGTAACAGGTTTAATGGGCTCTGTCAGTAAAGCAACAGGGTTGCTTTAACCTCCCTGACAGTATTCCAGAGTGTGGCTCGGGGTGGATTTCCAGTACCAAAAGCGGTAACCCCGAGCCACACTCGGATCACATCGCAGGATCCAGGTACAGTGATCCTACGATGTCTCCCCGCAGTGTGCGGCGGCTGTGTCTCCGCTCGATGTATCACAGAGCCAGGCTTCGTTCCCTGTGAGCGTTGCGACGCACAGGGATGGCGCCAAATTCAAAAAGTGAAACAAATATAGTATATACAGTACACTGTATAATTTCACATCCCCTTTGTCCCTAGTGCTTTGTCCCGTGCCCTGCATGCAATTTTATATTATATATACTGTTATTTCTGCCTGGAAAGTGAAGATTGTCCATAGCAACCAAAACCGTCCCTTTACATCAAAAGCGTTTTTAGACCAGCTAGAAAACAGCGATAATAAATTAGAATCACTTGCAGAATTGAGCGATAGTGATTTGTGGGGAAATCCGTCATCAAACACTGAAAGTAATGACAGCAACAATTCTGCAACTGAGCAAATTTCAGTGTTTTTGATTTGATTAATTGAATTTGAATAATTTTTATTATTATTATATTATTATTTGTTATAATTATAGTTATCTATTATATTATAATTTATTATTTCGTGTTTCAAACTTTATTGTAACCGGGATGTCTACTAGACTCTTGTTTGGACAGATTTAAGTGTGTTATTCCTAAGAATTACAGGCCTACAATATAAAACGCCAAATTTCCATGCAAAAGAATTGTACCGCTTTGAGCATTAAAAATCTGAAATAATCATACCGCCAGGGAGGTTAAAGTGACAAGAAACAATATTCTTATTTTCTAAAAAACATCCATGCACACCTACTACTTAAAGGATATCTAAAGGTTCCTTTTTTATTTAAAAAACAAAACAAACATGTCATACTTACCTCCTCTGTGCAGTTGGTTTTGCACAGAGTGGCCCCAATCCTCCTCTTCTGGGATCCCTCAGAGGCGCTCCTGGCTCCTCCCTGCATCGAGTGCCCCATCAGATTGACCCTGAATTGACCCTGAGGGGTTGTCGCCGTGCTGAGAGTCCAATCTTGGACCCTTTAGCCTCCACCACCAAGAGAATGCCTGCTCTGTTGGCTGGTGGGGCTGGGAAGAATCCTCATCATAGTCGAACCCCGGGGGGGAAGCGTAGGTCATCAACCTGCTCCCAAGCCCCCTCTGTTGCTCATCGGGACCATGCGACCATCATGGCGGTTGTCCTGCCCGCCGCTGGAACGACCCGGCGAGGGAGAGCGAGATCCACCAGTGCCGGCCAGGTGCCTGGGGTGACCGGGGCTGCCAACGGGAGAAGCCGTGGTACTGCTGGAGGGGACGCCGGCATGTCTACACCTGATCAGGACTGGCGCACTGCTTCTGCCAGGCCTTCCAGGCTGAGAGCGCAGCGGGGAGGAGGAGTGATCGGGTGAATGGAGCAGCGCCCCCCAGTGATGTCATCACCGAGCGCCGGGTAACGGAACAGAGAACCCGAGGCCGCGGGCTCTCTATGGAGGAAGACAGATCGGAAAGGGAGCTGACCGCCTCGGAGGATGGAGAGGTGGATGCCAGGGATGACCCTCTACAAGGTTCAGAAGCTGCGCTACAAGGATATGGATCTGCGGCTGTGCTGACTGATGTCGCAGGGTAGCCTGGTAAATCAGCTCTGTGTTCCTCTGTTAACTGTTTGTCTGCTGTCGTGTGCCCTAATCTTATGATCAGTCTCTAGGGGGGGTTCCAGCTACAGGGGTTAGCTCAGCAGGTGGTGGCGGCAGCCGCAGGGGGTTGCATAAACACCATACTGTAGGTGTTCATGGCTGGGTTTAGTGAGGTGCTGGCTCGTTGTGATTCGGGTGGGGGTTTGTCAGGATTGGCTTCCCCAGTGACCGCATGGACGTCTATGAGGGCTCCCGTAACACAGTCGGGCCAGGATTTCGGGGCTCGGGCATCTAATTCCTCTCCGTCAGGGAATGGGCAGCACACTGAGGCGACTACTCCCATGGAGGCGCTGCTGCCTGCACAAGATAAGGTGGCAGGGGAGGACAAGAAGGCGACGGGGGATGCAGATGGAGTACGTTTGGGAGATTCTGCAAAGTGTGAAGTCTACGTGTGCTTCGAGGGACCACTAGGTGCTCATTTGAAGCATGAAGTGATAGAAATCGGATCTGGAAAGGTGAGTATGTGGAGATATTCTCCCTTTTACCCCTGGAGAAATTCAATCTAGATAAGGTTAAGCCGGATGAAAGTAAATAGGGGGAGATAAGACAGCTTATAGGCTTATTCCCAGGACGTTTGGTAATTGGCATCAGGCTTTTAATATTCTGGCCAGTGTTATAGTAAAAAGTCCCCCTGAGCAGTGCTCAGCGCTTTTTTGATATTTGGATTCTATTAGCGAGGCCCAGCGGGTATACAGAGGTGTGGCCTGGTTAAGATACGATGAACAGTTCAGGCAGCGGAAGGCGCTCAGGCCCCTCTTTGAGGTGAGACCACAAAGATATCAGTCTGTGGATGAAACTCATGACTCAGACGCGGCCCCTAACGCTCCCTTTCAAGGGGGGCTGGTGGTGGTTCAGCAACCTCATCACCATCGACCGGAAAGCGCAAAGGTTTCTGTTGGCAATTCAACGAGGGGACCTGCAGATTCGGGGGATCCTGTAGTTTCCGTCATAAATGCTCTGCCTGCGGAGGTTCCCATCCACTCACAAAGTGCTTCAAACATGGCAAAGGTAAGTCCGGTGAGGCTGGCAAGAGGGAGGACTCCGGTGAAGGTGTAAAAGTTGTCTCCCTTCTTAAGTAGGTATCCCGACCGGGCGGCGGCCCGTCTTCTTTTCTTGGGTTTTTCCTGAGGGTTTCTTGATACCTTGCGCATTGTCCAGCATTCCTCCAGTCCCCACTAACTTACAATTTGCACAGCTCCACCCTTCGGTGGTGTCGGCAAAACTGTCTAAAGAGATGGCCTTGGGGAGGATGGCAGGTCCTTTCTCTTCACCTCCCCTGGATGATCTGGTTGTCTGGCCGCTGGGAGTGGTTCCTAAGAAGGAACCCAATTCCTTTCGGCTGATACACCATCTTTCTCATCCTAAAGGCGATTCGGTCAATGATGCCAATGACCATGAATTTTGTGCCGTCTCTTATGCATCATTTGATAAGGCGGTTGCATGGATTCGTAAGTTTGGAAAAGGGGCTCTGTTGGCTAAGACTGACATCGAGTCAGCTTTTCGCCTTCTTCCGGTTCATCCTCGCAGTTTTTGCATGTTGGGCTGCGTCTGAGAAGGTCAATATTTTGTGGATCTCTGCTTGCCTATGGGATGTTTCCTGTTCCTTGTTCAAGGCTTTTAGTTCATTTTTGGAATAGGTGGTGAGGGGCGTGTCGGGCTTGCTGTCCATAATCCACTACCTGGATGACTTTTTGGTGATCGACCCTTCGGGTAGCCGGGTGTGTCATACTCTGTTGGCCACCCTGCAACATGTATTTGAGTTTTTCGGAGTGCCGTTGGTGGCTGAGAAGACAGGGGGGCCGGTCACCGCATTGAAATTTCTGGGTATTGTGATTAACACAGAGGTGATGGATTGCCACCTCCCACTTGTTAAAGTGGAGGACCTGCGGTCGGTTGTGTCCGTTGCCCTCGGCAGCAAAAAGATTCAGTTGCATTCCCTGCAGTCGCTGCTGGGCAAGCTGAATTTCACGTGTCGAATCATGCCCATGGGGTGGATTTTTTGCAGGAGGTTGGCTACAGCGAGTATCAGGTCTCCGCACCATTATGTAGCCCACAAGGCCAATTTACGGGTGTGGCAGCTGTTCCTGGAGCAGTACAATGGGCGGTCCTTGTGGATGGAGGCGATGGTTTTCGGCTGGGATTTGGAGCTGTTTATAGATGCGGCAGGTGCGATGGGATAAGGGCATTTTGTGGAGTGCAGGTAGATGGCCGGATTTGTGGCGTGAGGCAGATTTGCTGGGCAACCTGGTTCTATTGGAATTGTTTCCAATAGTACTGGCTATAGAGATTAGGCGACAGGAATTCAGGAACAAGAGGGTTCGCTTTCATTGCGACAATTTGGGGGTGGTGCAGGCCATTAACAAAGTTTCTGCTTCTTCTCCACTTCTTCTTAGACACCCGGTGCTTCAATGTTTGTGTCTGAATTGTTACGTTTGTGCGGTGCATGTGCTGGGTGTGAACAACAATGTGGCTGATGCATTGTCTCGCTTGCAGTGGGACAGATTCCATATGTTGGCACCGGAAGCGGAGTAGCATTAGGATGCCTTGCCCGGACCACTTGTGGGACTTCGCCTTTGAATGGTAGCTGGGCTACTTCAGAATTCGGTGTGCCCGGCCACTTGGAGTGTTTTGGATCGGAGCGGCCACTGAGGCAGCTCGCTGGGGCTTGGAGGACTGGTTGGTATGGAAGATTGGGCACTGGGAGTCGCAGAGCTTCAGGTTATATGTGCAGCCCCATATGTTGCAGTAATGGTTTGGGTCCTTCTTTGGTGGGGTGCCGGCCTGTGTCTAACTCAGGGCGGGGTTGACATGGTTATCTGTCTATGTTTGTGTGTGTTCTATGTGTGTGGTGGTAGTCCGTCAGTTTCAGTGGCGTTGGTCAATGTTGTCTGTGTGTGTTTAAACAAAAAAAGGTTAGTGTTGGTTTTTATGGTTGGTGTGGATCCTTGGCCATTCCTATGTTTTTTGGGAGGCTAAAGGGGCTGCGGTTAGGCCTGAGGGTTGACAGTTGGGTTTTCCCTGGGGACAGGTCAGGATCACATGGATCAGGGTCCCGGGGATGTTATGGTCCAGGGTCTTACCAGAGGTACATCACTATTCTCTGCTTGACAGGCCCCCAGACATGCTCCTGTTGCATGTGGGGGGGCAATAACCTGGGGCTTCACGCCTCACAAAAATTGTGCAGGGATATCAAATTTGATTTCTTGCGCTTGCGGTCCCTGTTCCCTAACACTATTGTTGTGTGGTCCGACATGGTGGGCAGGTCTTCCTGGCGTTTGGCAATGTTGGTGGAGCGGGTTAACAAAGGTAGAACCAAAGTTAACAAAGAAGTGGCAACGTTTTTTTGTCCGTATTGGTGGCTTTGTTATTCGCCACTTGGACTTGGAAAAGGACCATTGGCTGTTCCTGAGAGGGGACGGGGTTCATTTGAATGCGGTGGGGATTGACCTTTGGGTTTTGGGTCTGCAGGAAAGTATCCAGCGGGCCATTCGGGTGTGGTGGGCCACCCAGGCATAAGGTTTCACGCTGGGCGTCTGTGGCAGAGGTCGTAGGGTTTTGGAAGGCGGGGATGGTTACGTTCTTTGGTGAACGATGGGTTGGGCCCATCTCTGGTATGGGTGATCCTGTCCTAATAAGGGCGGAAGTAATATGTGTTGGGGCAGTTGGCTGTATCGGCTGGAGAAGTTGCCAAACAATTGTCCCCGAGGCGGTGTAAATTGTGGATGGGGGCCGTGAAAAGGCAAGGTGGTACCAGATACAGCAAGTTGGTCAGTCAAGGGTGCCTCCAAAAATCCTAAGACATAGAAACAGGCAGTTACATTCAGTCTGAGAGGTTAGGGTATGTTTTTCTGTTTATTAACGGTTATATTATGTAAAAAAGTTATTTTCATGGTTGGTTATTATAATAAAAGGGCTGCTATGGCCATTTAAACCCAAGAAGTATGTCTGGTCTGATTTATTTAAATAAGTAAAGAGGTACTGGGTATATGGCATACAGCTGGTACTTGGGCAAGAGTAGGGACAGTTCAGATAGCGTCAGTGTAGTGACGGTTGAAAACCGTCTGTTTGCTTGCGTTACTGCTAGTTTAACGCCATATAGTTCTGTGTGCGTTACTGCCAGTTTAACGCCATATAGTTCTGTGTGCGTTACTGCCAGTTTAACGTCATATAGTTCTGTGTGCGTTACTGCCATTTTAACGCCATATAGTTTTGTGCGCTACTGCCAGTTTAACGCCATATAGTTCTGTGTGCGTTACTGCCAGTTTAACGCCATATAGTTCTGTGTGTGTTTCTGCCAGTTTAACACCATATAGTTTTGTGCGTTATTGCCAGTTTAACGCCATATAGTTCTGTGTGCATTACTGCCAGTTTAACGCCATATAGTTTTGTGCGTTACTGCCAGTTTAATGTCATATAGTTCTGTGTGCGTTACTGCCAGTTTAACGCCATATAGTTTTGTGCGTTACTGGCAGTTTAACGCCATATAGTTCTGTGTGCGTTACTGCCAGTTGAATGCCATATAGTTCTGTGTGCGTTACTGCCAGTTTAACGCCATATCATTTTGTGCGTTACTGCCAGTTTAACACCATTTACTTCTGTGTGCGTTACTGCCAGTTTAACACCATATAGTTTTGTGCGCATTACTGCTGGTTTAACGCCATATAGTTTTGTGTGCATTACTGCTAGTTTAACGCCATACAGTTCTGTGTGCGTTACTGCCAGTTTAACACTATATAGATTTGTGCGCGTTACTGCTGGTTTAATGCCATATAGTTTTGTGTGTGTTCCTGACAGTTTAATGCCATATAGTTCTGTGTGCGTTACTGCCAGTTAAACGCCCTTTACTTCTTTGTGCGTTACTGTCAGTTTAACGCCATATAGTTCTGTGTGCATTACTGCCAGTTTAACACCATAAAGTTTTGTGTGCGTTACTGCCAGTTTAACACCATATAGTTCTGTGTGCATTACTGCCAGTTTAACGCCATATAGTTCTGTGTGTGTTACTGCCAGTTTAACGTCATATAGTTCTATGTGTCACTGTACATTTATATTGCAGTTATATTATAGGGCATCTGTGAAGTGTGTCTGTAGTGTGAGTACTCAAATTAAAGTGCACCAAACACCTCTTTACGTTGATTAAAGTGCATCTACGTACAGATTTCAACTTCTTCTTTACATTTGCTTATAAGCCCTGCCAGCTCCCTCCCAATAATGTCTGGGAGGACAACAAGGAGAGGCAGACGTTCCCTTGGCACTGTAATGGGGCCAGCAACAAATGTGTCCACAGGCAAAGATGGACGTGGTGGTCAATCCTCAGGCAGTGCATAATTTCCTCTGTTTAGTGAGTTTGCCTGTGCTATCCAGCTGCAGCATGCAGAGGAGGTGGTGGACTGGCTTACTAAACCTTTCTCATCCTCCTCATCCTCTGCCATGCAAGCAGAGACAAGTGTGCAGTCCCCTGCAGTTGCCAGAGTGGATAAACCTACCTCCTTATCCACATCTATTCCTGCCATAGCCCCACACATCAGCCATTGAGGAGTCAGCAGAGTTATTTGACCACAGCGTCAGCCACTTGCTCCTTGATGATGCCCAGCCATTACTGGATTCAGATGTTGGTTCTGAGGTTGAGGGTGACAGGAACATGAGCCTAGAGAGAGGGAGGAACACTGGTAGACAAATTGGCATTCATGTTCCCCAAGCCGCAGCGTATTGCCAAGTTGTCTCCACACAAAAGGGGCACAAATCTGTCCCTCCTCCTCCTCCTTACCCACTTCAGTCTGCCCTGCTATACCGAGTCATTACCTCTCAGCAGCCTCCACTGACAGGGATGATGGTATAGCACAGGGTGTCCTAGGTCCTAGCAGCACATCTGCCAGCAGCACACCACCAGCTGTAGACTGATGCCAAAAAATTTCTCTGCCCCGTTTGCTGAAGCGGGAAAAAAAATACAGTCCCTGCCACCCACATGCCCAGCGTCTAAATGCAAGCTTGTCAAAGCTGTTGGCTCTCCAACTTCTGCCTTTAATCCTGGTGGGTTCTGCCCCCTTCCGTGAATTCGCACAATGTGCTGTACCACAATGGCAGGTTCCCAATCGCTACTACTTTTCACGTGAGGCTGTTCCATCTCTCTACCCTCACGTGGAAGGGAATGTTCTGGCATCGTTGGACAAGGCAGTCAGCTGAAAAATCCACCTTACTGCTGACACATGGACCAGCAAGCATGGACAGGGACGATATATTTTGTTCACAGCACACTGGGAAATTCTGCTTGCAACTCGAAATGATACAGGACAGGGCTCAGTGGTGCAGCTTGTGCCCCCACGTCTCCATACAGCCCTCCTCCTCCTTCGCCACCTTCATGCCCTCCTTTGCAGATTTGTCCTATGAGCATCAGGTACCCCCTAAGCGTTCAAAGGGCTTTTCTCAGAGTCAGGCTAAAAAGTGCCATACAGTGCTTCAGCTGGTGTGTTTAGGGGACAGGAACCACACCGGAGCAGAGATTCTTGCAGCTCTGCAGGGACAGGCCCAGAGGTGGTTCACACCACACTAGCTGGAGCAAGGAATGGTGGTGTCTGATAATGGTTACAACCTCCTGTCTGCCCTTAGACAGGGAAAGTTGACACATGTGCCATGCCTGGCACATGTCCCCAATTTGGTGGTGCAGCATTTCCAAAATACGTACCCAGGGATGCAAGATGTGCTAAAGCTGGTCAGAAGAGTATGTAGCCATTTCAATCGGTCATACACAGCCAGTACTTGGTTAGCTAAAATTCAGCGGGAAATCCACCTGCCCATAAACCACCTGATTTGTGACATGCCCACCAGGTAGAACTCAACTTTGTCAATGCTGCAGTGGCTATACATGCAGCAGAGGGCCGTCAACGAGTACCTGTGCAAATACGGCATGACGACAGGCTCAGGCCGCCTCGGCTTTTTTTCCCCACGCCAATGGCTGATCATTAAGGATGCATGCACTGTATTGTCACCAGTTGAGGAGGCCACAGGGATGGCGAGCCGTGACAGTGCATGCATCAGTGACACAATCTCTGTTGTGTTCCTGCTGGAGCAGACTCTGCATGGCATTATGGACAGGGAACTGGAGGCAGAGCAGCAGGAGGAATAGGAGGACTGGGAGGGTGGCTGGGAGGAGGAAGTTCCAGATGCTGTCATCCTGATTGACCCCAAGGAGTCTGCTTCTCAAGCCTCGGCAAAATTGAGACGCATGGGCAACCTCATGCTTCAAAGCCTGCGAAAGGACCCAAGAATACGTGGCATAAAGGAGAAGGATGATTACTGGTTGGCAACTCTCCTTGGCCACCGTTATAAGGGGAAGGTCTCAGAACTCATCCCGTCCCCACAGAGAGTGCAGAAGATAAAATCTCTTGAGGACACGTTAAAGAGGATTTTATTGACCGTTTTTCCTGACTCCAGTAGGTTACAGTGTCGTGGAAAACGTCATTTGGAGTCTTCTGTTGGTAAAGAGAGGAGCATTGGAGAAGGCGTCCACCTAAGTGAGGCATTTTGGAATTTTTTTAGTCCTCCCCGCCCAGGGCTGTCAGCTTCCACATCCCATCGGCAGCGTCTGCATCACATGGTGGATGATTACCTCGGGGCCAAAACAGAGATGAAGAGCATTCCAGCTGACGCTCCACTGGCTTACTGGGTCAAGAGAATAGACCACTGGCCAGAACTTGTGCAGTATGCTATTAAGTTGTTGGGCTGCCCTGCATCCAGCGTGCTTTCAGAATGGCATTCAATGCTGCAGGAGGTTTCCTTACTGATCATACAACGCATCTATCCACAGACTCCGTGGACCGTTCAACTTTTATTAAAATGAATCAGTGCTGGATTACCAGCTATGAAGCCCCTGATGCCGATGTCACTGATTAAGTCTTTTTGGGATGTGGAATCTCTGCAGGACTTCGAGGCTGCCTAGCTTTGAGGGTGTTCAATCATTTCATCTGGAAGAATGTTTTTGGTATAGGTTTCATGGACACAATTAACACCCAAAGACCAATTTTTCAGCACCTGTTTGACAGGTGCATATCATTGCAATTTTTTTTGCCTTCATTAAGAGCACCTCTATAGGGTTATGGTGTGAAGGTGCCCCTGACACCCAAAGAGTAATTTTTCAGCACCTGTTTGACAGGTGCATATCATTGTGATTTTTTTTACAGCAAGGCCATTTCTTGCTTTCATCAAGAGTACCTCCATAGAGTTATGGTGGGAAGGTGCCACCGACACCCAAAGACCAATTTTTCTGCACCTGTTCGACAGGTGCACATCATTGCAATTTTTTACAGCAAGGCCAATTCTTGCTTTCATCATGATTACCTCTATAGGGTTACAGTGGGAAGGCACCACCGACACCCTAAAACCAATTTTCTGCACTGGTTTGACAGGGGCCTATCACTGTAATTTTTAACAGCAAGGCCAATTCTTGCTTTCATCAAGAGTACCTTTATAGGGTTACAGTGGGAAGGCGCCACCGACACCCAAAGACCAATTTTTCTGCACCTGTTTGACAGGTGCATATCATTGCAATTTTTAACAGCAAGGCCAATTCTTGCTTTCATCATGATTACCTCTATAGGATTACAGTGGAAAGGCGCCACCGACACCCAAAGACCAATTTTTAAGCACCCGTTACTTCTATGCAAAGTCAAAGTGACACCAGAATGTATCCAAAAAAATCTCTAATCTTGTTCCCAAGGATTATAACAACCTTTGTTGCGGATTCCTACCTTTTGATATTCTGAAAAAATCCCTGTGTGTTTCTCTGTACCTCTGTGCTGAGTGAGTTTAATGGGAGTGGTTTCATAATTATCAGTCAGCTGTGGCACCTGCAGGGCACTAATGAGGAAAGCTGCTGGGCCTGCATCCCTTTAGACGTGTTCCTATTGGAAATATCTCACCAAAACTGACATTTTTGTTGCAGGGGATGCCTGAAATCTGTCTTGTATCTTAGGCAGACTTCTGGGAAAATTGGTGAGCCAATCACACAAGCAGGAAATCATGTTTCTGGGGAGTGGTCAGTACACATTCTGTGTACAGAACAACTCCATGTAGCCATATTGCATTGCATTTATAAAAATAACAGCGGCTGCAGATTGAAAAGAAAAGGTAATTTTTAATAACATTCAATTACAATATGACTTGTATCAGACAGGGGAGAGGCTAGGCTTAGGATGTGAGAGAAGCTGTGTGATGTCTCCTGGAGCTCCGCTGAAAATCAGCTGGGAATAAGGGATATGATATGTGAAGTTTACTTGTGGATTTCTGCCCTGTGATACAACGGACTATCCTGTGGATTGTACTGTGGCTAATTCCCCCAAATCTACTAATTTTACAACTGCTACTGTTGCCAGATCCCTGCCTGATCCTTGCTAGCTTCTAGTGCCGTATTAACTACCCGCTAATTGCAGGTGGATTTGCAGGCAGGTCAGCTGGCGGGACTGCTGTCTGGATAGCTGGATTGTTAATCAGCAACAAGCACCAGGTAACACCAAGGAATACCCACTCACCTGCTGACTGCTCACCGCTTATCATCCTCTAGCCTTACAGCTTTACAGCGCTACCTTTGACACTGGGCTAGCAGTGATTGCGGTGTCAAAATTCAGCTAGGAGCAGTGACAAGAGCGATGGGGAGGAAGCTTAAAGCTGCTGAAGCTGGAGCAGGAAGGTCCGGTGGAGCAGGGGGGTCTAGAGCGGAAAGAGAGGCTGCTGGAGAGGCTGGAGTAGTAAACTTGAGAAGTGTAATGGCCAGAGAAAAGACAGACACAGGCTCATATGCTGGAGGTGAGGAATGTCTGTCAAGTAAGTTGCTGTGTAAATCGATAGTGGAGAGAGACATGAGGGAGGATGGGATGGATGCAGTAGTTGCTAAATTGGAACGTTTCACATGGAGCTCCACTAAGAATACTAAGGTCACGGACTCTGGCAAGGATGTTTTTGCTAAATACGGTAGCATGTCTGTAGAGGAGAGGAGAGGACAGTACTGGAGATAGGACCAAAGATAGAGAGCTGGGAGGAGCAGGAGTCTGCAGGGAACCACACACAGACTTTTTCTGAACGGGAGATAATGGAAGTATCTGAAGTGGGAGACGGAGGAAAGCCTGCAGTGGATGGTGGGGAGTTGGTTAGGACTGTTATGACCGAGGGAGGGGGATGCGATACATTAAGTGCTTCTGTCTCAGAAGTTTCAGAAGTTTCAGAAGCATCAGATGGTATCTCTAAAAATAAATTACTGGCTTCACCTGTTTTACCTGTTGCACCTGTGGGACCTGCGGTATCTTTACCTGCAGCTGCTCTGAAGGGGGAGCCGACACTTAAGGATGTATTCCATGCTATACAGAACTGCAACTATACATTAAATATATTATCTTCACAGGTTAACTGCTTAAGGAAGGATGTTTCTGTTATGCACCTAGACATACAGAAGGTGCGTGAACGTACTTCAATACTAGAGAACCAGGTTACTATTATAGAGAATGACTCGGGCTGCATGAAACAAGAACTTAAAGCAGTAGCAGGGCTCCAATCGAAATACCACGATAACCGTATTGATGAAATTGAAAATAGATTAAGAAGAAATAATGTACGTATCCTTGGAATTCCAGAATGCATGGAAGGGGGCAATACTGCTGAGTTTATTGAGAAATCGCTGCTGGACGTTTTTGAAAAACAAAATTTTACTTACTTTTTCGCTGTAGAAAGGGCGCATCGCATTCCAGCTAGACCTCCTCCTCCGGGTAATCTCCCCCGACCAATTATCTTAAAAATGCTCCATTTTAGAGATAGAGATAAGATCCTCTCCCTAGCACGAACTAAAGGAAATATAGAGGTGAATGGATCAAGAGTTTCTTTCTTCCCGGACTTCATTGTGTCAGTTCAAAAACAAAGAGCCCAATTTATAGATATTAAAAGGCGCCTCCATACCCTCCAGATTCAATATGCAATGCTCTACACTGCTAAACTCTGGATTGTGGCTAAGGGAGAAACTATATTTTTTGTTGACCCTAAAGAGGCCAATAGCTGGCTGGACAGAAATGAACAATCCTTGTCTATCCCTACTTCCAATAAGAATACAGCTTGAAGGATAGAGGACTGGATCGAGGGGAAAGAAAAGAAAAGAGAAAAATTCCCCTTTTATTTTTTATTTTTTTCTATGTCACTTTCTTTGCCTCTTGCTATATTTTTGTTACATTCTAAATGAATCTGACTAGTAAAAATGCTGGTCTAATCATTAGGATATAATTTCCACTATATAAGTGCATCATTTTTTTCTCTAGATTTTCCTTTGTCTTCCGTTTTGCTGGATATTGGCTATAGGCGGAGCTGCAGTGGAGCATAGCCAGACAAACTTATCTTCCTACTAGTGGGCTAGCAGGCCATTGACAAGCCTGGATGAACTCTTGTTTTTTTTTTCCCCCTTTTTTACATCTTACCGTGGGAATTTGTGTGGCATTCAAGAGAAGAGGGGAGGGAAGAAAAAGGAAAGGAAAACATTTTGTTTTTTTGTTTTTTGTTATTTCCCTTCTTTTTTTTTGGATGCTTGTGTGGACGTGCTGGGTTTTTCTTTTTTTTTCTCTTTTTTTTTTCCACCTTTGTTTTTTTTTTTTTTTTCCTTTTTTTTTTTTTTTCTTTTTCCTTTTTGCTCCATTCCGTCCCTTTCTTTCAGCTATATCCACCTTTTCCATCCATACAGAATATAATGGGTTATATACTTATGGATCAATTCTCTCTTCTAGGATTCTGCTTAATATTTATATGGATAAAAGTTTAAGCCTCAATTTGCATATAGGCCCTAGGTACTCCTTATTCTTCTTGTCTTTCTTTTTGCTTATTAAGACTTTAAATAATACTAGTGTGTATATATATATATTCATATAGAGGAATATGGCAAATGAAATCTTGATACTATCATGGAACATAAGAGGAATAAAGGATCGTACTAAGAAGAGGGCTATGTTTGAAACACTAGGGCAATATTTACCATAGATAGTTTGCCCGCAGGAAACACATTTAACTCGAGATACAGTTAATCTACTGCAAAATAAAATGTACCCAATTCAGTATCATGCTGTATATTCTACATATGCTAGAGGTACAAGTATATTAATCTCTTCCAAATTACAGTTTTCCTGCAGGCAAGTGCTGTTGGATCCTTAAGGTAGATACATTTTGCTAGTGTGTAAATTATTCTCCATAGAATTTATATTGGGATCTGTATATATCCCTCCACCATATAATGGTGAGGTAATTCGCCAGATAGGTGAATTCTTCATAGATAATCCAGGGATGCCTCTCTTGATTGTGGGAGATTTTAACAGTGTTTGTGATCCTAACAGAGATAGATATCCAGCTGGCCCTCAAGGAGATACTCCTTTTCTTAGATATTGTAGAGAATGGGGTCTACAGGATATTTGGCGTCTTAAAAATCCACTGTCCTATACCTACTCTTGTTGTTCTAGTACGAATCAGACTCTATCAAGAATAGATCTAACTTTGGGCACGGAACTAGCTTTACCATGGGTGTCTAATATACAATACTTGACTATGGGCTTGTCAGATCATTCCCCCATTTTAGTCTCCCTAAATAAAATAAAGCCTAAGATGAAGCCTAATTGACGGGTTCCTGCTTCTTGGTTAAAGGAAATGTTGCAGGGAGATTCAATGAGTCGAGCTCTAGTGGAGTTTTTCTCCATTAATGAGAACTCTTATTGAAGGCAATAAGTGTCCAAAAAAATTGAACTTAGAAAGTGAATCTTTATTAGCAGCAGAGGTTCAGCAAATGGAAGATCAATATATACAGGACCCTACCACCCCCAACCGCTGCACCTGGAGGGATACACAACAATCATATAGAAGATTGGTATTGGATGAGGCTGATAAGGCCAGGACATATGCTAGCAGTAGCAAAATCTCAGGAGAAAATTAATTTTATTTCCGCCATTAAAAATAGGGGGTGAGATTACAAACGATCAAAATGAAATTAAAGACTCTTTTTTCTCTTTCTATAGTGATTTGTATCAGAGCAAGGTTGAATATTCCATGGCACTTCTTAGAGGTTTTTTGGACCCTTTAAAATTGCCTTCTCTCTCTAGTGTGGCTAGAGAGGAACTTAATGCCCCTCTGACTTTGGAGGAGTTAAGACGGGCAGTGTTAGAAGCCGCAAATAATAAAGCCCCAGGTTTAGATGGGTTACCATCAGAAGTGTACAAATATTATGGGGATATTCTGTTACCGGAACTATTGAAGGTACTTAACCATGCATGGGAAACCTTTAAACTTCCAGATTCTATGAATGAAGCTTGTATTATAGTGCTACTAAAGCCAGATAAGGATTCTTTGGCTCCGGAATCTTATCGTCCGATATCGTTATTAAACTCGGATGCTAAGATTCTGTCCAGGATCCTGGCAGCTAGATTGGGTAGAGTCATGGAGGGATTGATCCATGCAGATCAATCTGGTTTCATACATACTAGGTCCACAGCGATCAACTTGAGGAGACTTTTCTTAAATATGCAGTTACCAGTGGACAACCTTGGGAGGAGGGCTATTCTGTCACTTGACGCTGTGAAAGCATTCGACAGCGTCGAGTGGACATACATGTGGGAGGTACTAGATAGGTTTGGCCTGGGACATACTTTATACAATGGGATAAGCAACTATACTCTGACCCAAGGGCTTGTATGCAAATTAATGGGGTAGTGACAGAGTTCTTTTCATTATCAAGAGGCACCAGACAAGGGTGCCCATTGTCCCCATTATTGTTTGCATTGGCTGTCGAACCGCTAGCAGAAGCGGTTCGGCAATCGGAGGATATCTGTGGGTTTATTAGAGGGGCAAGGCACGAAAAGATATCATTATATGCGGACGATGCACTGCTGTTCCTTGGTGATACGGACAATTCCTTGATATCCTTAATGACCCTTGTAAAAAAAATTGGCTTATTCTCAGGCTTTACTATTAATTGGGACAAATCGGTCCTATTCCCACTTGATGAATTAAGTTTTGATATACCGAAGGAGGCCCAACAAATTAAAGTTGTGAAATTTTTTAAAATTTAGGAATATGGATATACTCAAGGTTGAAAGATTATTTGCAGTATAATTTAACTCCCATCCTGGATAAATTTAAACAAAAGAGTATAGCATGGTCCAAATTACCCCTATCAGTTGTGGGCCAAGCAACCTCATAAAAATGATATGGGCCCAACAATTATTATATGTTTTACATAATTCACCTATTTGGATACCGTTAAAATGGTTTAAAAAAATCGATTTTTTGTTTCGTAAGCTATTATGGAAAGGTAAGAGCTCTAGGATTAGACTGTCTACCCTTCAGAGAACTAAAGAAGGAGGGGGTCTAGCAGTGCCACAGCCAAGAGTGTATTTTATAGCTTCCCAATTGCAGCATTTTGCGGGGTGGGGGACGATGGATTGGAGAGATCCAATACAGGCTATGTTATTAAGTCAATGTTCGATCTATAACCTTACGGCCCAACTAGAATTAGGATCATTTGCCTGCACTCACTCTAGCCCAACATTGGTGCTAATAAATAAAGTATGGCAGGAAATGAGGCGTACAATGAAATATGAAGGGGTGTCAGAATTCTCTCCAATATGGGGGGAATAGGTACTTTGGAGAACTCTGTAAACTAGAGGGGTTTGAATATTGGCATTCTAAAGGAATACAATATATTCCTCAGCATCATGCTTAAAGCGCTATACGGTCTTTTCAGGAGCTACAGGAATTATATAAATTGCCGCATAATAACTTTTATAAATATCTACAACTACGACATGCAGTCTATTCCCAGTTTAAAGGAGGAGGGATGAATATAAGACCAATACCAATGATATCTTTATTAGCAGGTGCAGGGAGAAAAAAAGGTTTAACCTCTCTAGTATATAGTCAACTTATGGCGAATTATCAAGATATTTTGGATAGCCCAGGCAGAAAGGGTTGGGAGATGGATCTGGGGGTTATACTGGACGAGGAATGGCAAAATATTTTGAAGAGGGCACCGATGGTTTCTTTATCATCTACACACTGCCTATTACAACTGCTCATTATCTATAGGACATATAGTACTCCAGTAAAATTATATAAGTGGAGGCGGAGGGAAACTTCGGATTGCCCAAAATGTAAGCAACCCCAGACAGATTTGCTTTATATGCTTTGGAAATGTCCTAAACTGGTTAGGTACTTGCGAGAAGTGGTGTCTACAATTAATGGGGCTTATAACAGCCAGATAGAATTGGACCCCAAAATATGTTTACTGGGTTATCTTAATGAAGAGCTATACCCGAGGGAAATGTCAATTTCAATTGGTAGACTATTATTTACAGCCCGTAAACTAATAGCTAGAAAATGGATGTCTTCCAGTGTACCAGTATTTGAGGAATAGCTCTCCCAGGTAAATGAGGCAATATTAATGGAGCGATAGGTTTGTCAGAAAAGGGGTACAATGGATATATTAGCTAAGTTGTGGGGTCCCTGGTTAATAACACCAGGTCTGGCCTCATTCTCTTGGATTCCAAATATAATAGTAAAGAATGTAAGAAGAAAGAGTACATAGGAAAAGTATAGGCTGTATGGGAAGTGTTGAGCAGTGTGGGAGGAGGAGAGGGAGAGGGAGGGGGCTTGTTTTATTTCTTTCTTTCTTTTTTTTTTTTCTTTTCTTCCCCTTTTTGTTTTCTTATTTGTTTTTCCTGTTTTTTTGTTTTGTTATGAATGGTTTTGTGCAGGTAATTCTACTTGTGGTATATAGTCACTGCTGGGGATCGATGGAAATAAGAAATTAGAATTTAAAAACATATACTTTGTAAAATCCGTGTTAAAATTGCTGTATGTATGGATATTGTAACACGTAAATAAGAAAATGTTGAATAAAGAAGTAATGTAAAAAAAACAAACAATATGACTTGTATCGCAATCGTACACGCTATATTATTTTTTCTTTATTTGCTATATTTTTCCTCCACGAACGTATATATGATCTAACTTAAATAGGAGATGGTATGTGTCAATTATATGGGCTTATTTTGATTTTTACCATGAGTCTTATGTGGCACATCCAACCAAGCTAACTCATTTTTTGGCTCTCCCATACTGGGGTAAGGACACAGTGGGGGGGAGATTTATTAAAACTGGAGCACTCTGAATCTGGTGCAGCTGTGTATGGTAGCCAATCAGTTTTTAACGTCAACTTGTTCAATTAAGCTTTGGTTGTAAAACCTGGAAACTAATTGGTTTATATATAGAGCTGCACCAGATTTTGCATGCTCCAGTTGTAGTAAATAACCCCCAGTGAGACTATATTTATTTTGATTGTGTGACTTATAGAAACCCTCTGCGTGGTATATGATATTTATTATTATGTTTTTAACAGTTGGAAGTTTTTAGTGCCTTTGAGGTGTGTCCATGTGACACATGGACACACCTCTTTGTATTTTGAACAATGCTGTTGATGCTTTATATCTGATGTAAGTGTGTGGAGACACTGGATTGTGTTAATTTATTGTATATGTGCAGAGGATGTTATTATATATTTGTAAAGCTATATTTATCAATGTTTCAGATTGACCATCATTGGTGAATTTGAGTGTTTACATATAACATATTAAGGGTGGTCTTTGTATAACATTATGCCATCTAACGGATGATTTTTTAAAAAAATTTTATTGTTATTGAATTGTGTTTTTATGTGAGGTCTAATAAAGGAAACTTGTACTTTTCTTTAATATATTTTTTTATTCATCGGTGTCTTAAAAATCCCAACCGACATGTGCTATTCAATGTAATATTAGGGCGCTTCATTAAAGATCAGATTAGGTCTTCTAAGAATACATCTTGAGTTTAGTGTCACTTTAAGGAAGCAATAAACTTTTCACTGTTGTTTAAAGTCTCCACAAGGAGTTTGTTGAGGACAGCAGAGAATGGAGGTATTTTAGATGATGCACAATTGGAATTCATATAGAGAAGCTGTTTTACCTGCTAAAGAATTTGAATCTATGTTCACCCCGTCCTGAGATTATACAGCCCTGCCAAACAGCAGAGCCAAGTTGGTGACCTGACTTTTCTTTTGCTGTTAAGCAATAAGCCTGGATAAAGGATAAAGGAGGGTTTCCGCGCTCACGGACTTAGGTGTGCAGCCTCCCCTTAAACAACCCTCCTAGAGGGTGGCTAATGGTAAAGAGAATGTTAAGGTAGGGGTAAGTGGCGCTACCTGTAATGGGGTATCTGTTGTGATAAGTGTGCTAAATAAGTGATTAAGGACAACCGCTCAACAGCAAAAAACTTTGTGCATAAATAATGTCCCCACCTATTAAGTGAAGGGGGTCTAATCTGTGAAATTCCCCTCTACAATCTGTGTAGTAAACCAATTAAATACATATATAAAGGTGAAAGCTCATAGAGCCAACAAGCATATGTTTAGTACCCTCCAACCATCAAATAGACGTGTCTGGTTATGATAGGGGGTGTACTAAACAATCAATACTCCATGTGAGTGATTAGTGAAAAAATATTGTTAAAAAAATAAAATATAATAATAAATAAATAATATAATATAATAAAATAAAAAAGCCTGGCCACCTCTCTGTCACTAGTCTTTGGACAATGAAGGATCAGCAGAAATGCATGAGTTTATTCCACTGCTCACTCTGCTCTTTGCTTCTTTCATCTTGTTCTTTATATCAACACAAATGCGAATGCAGAACATCTGATTGGCCTGTAGTGCTGCTTTTTATTATCCTATTCAGAATACTGTTGTCCCGGGGATTATATGAGGCTGATACCAAGTCAGATATGGGGACTAGGGATGAGCTTCGTGTTTGAATCGAACCCATGTTCGACTCGAACATCGTGTGTTTGCCCCTTCACGAACTGCGAACGATATGGGCCGTTCGCGCCAAATTCGCATGGCGCGTCACGGCCCATAATTCACTGTGGCATCGCATGCTTGGCCAATCACAGCGCCGTCTGAACAGAGAGCCGTAATTGGCCAAAGCCAAGGAGGCTTTGGCCAATTATGGCTCAGGGGATTTAGTACACGCCCCACACTATATAAGGCCACCTGCGCGGTGGCCCTGTGTAGTGTGTGTTCCGGCGTTGAAAGCGATAGACAGAGAGACAGTGTCATTTGATTTAAGTTAGATAGATTAGGCAGGACAGTCAGTGAGTTAGCTGCACTTACAGTGTATTGTGTATATATATGCATCCCAGGTGTTGTGTGTATATATATATATATATATATATATATATATATATATATATATATATACACACTGTATTCAGTTTAGCTAGATCCGTTCCTGTTATCTTCCTACTGACAGGCAGGCTTGTCTTGTTACAGTATTTACAGCTACCTGAAGAAAATTGTGTTCTTTTGATCCTATTAGTACCACAGTCAGGCAGATAGACTATTTACAGTTAGTGTAGTGCGTTCTCCTCACAGTGTTCAGTTAAAGCTACAAGTTAGTTTAGTGTGACCTCTGCACAGTGTTCAGCTAAAACTACAAGTTAGTGTAGTGCGTCCTCCTCACAGTGTTCAGCTAAAGCTACAAGTTAGTTTAGTGTGACCTCTGCACAGTGTTCAGCTAAAGCTACAAGTTAGGGTAGTGCATCCTCCTCACAGTGTTCAGCTAAAGCTACAAGTTAGTGTAGTGCATCCTCCTCACAGTGTTCAGCTAAAACTACAAGTTAGTGTAGTGCACAGTGCTCAGCTAAAGCTACAAGTTAGGGTAGTGCGTCCTCCTCACAGTGTTCAGCTAAAGCTACAAGTTAGTGTAGTGCGTCCTCCTCACAGTGTTCAGCTAAAACTACAAGTTAGTGTAGTGCGACCTCTGCACAGTGTTTAGCTAAAGCTACAAGTTAGTGTAGTGCGTCCTCTGAAAAGTGTTCAGCTAAAACTACAAGTTAGTGTAGTGCGACCTCTGCACAGTGTTCAGCTAAAGCTACAAGTTAGTGTAGTGCGTCCTCCTCACAGTGTTCAGCTAAAACTACAAGTTAGTGTAGTGTGACCTCTGCGCAGTGTTCAGCTAAAGCTACAAGTTAGTGTAATGCGTCCTCCTCACAGTGTTCAGCTAAAACTACAAGTTAGTGTAGTGCGTCCTCTGAACAGTGTTCAGCTAAAGCTACAAGTTATTCTAGTGCGTCCTCCTCACAGTGTTCAGCTAAAACTACAAGTTAGTGTAGTGCGACCTCTGCACAGTGTTCAGCTACCTGTAGAAGGTTGGTGGTGTTCTCCTGATCCTATCACCACCGTAGGCAGCTAAATAAGCTACAAGTTAGTTTTTTGCGAGCTCTGCACAGTGTTCAGCTAAAACTACAAGTTAGTGTAGTGCACAGTGTTCAGCTAAAGCTACAAGTTAGGGTAGTGCGTCCTCCTCACAGTGTTCAGCTAAAGCTACAAGTTAGTGTAGTGCGTCCTCCTCACAGTGTTCAGCTAAAGCTACAAGTTAGTTTAGTGTGACCTCTGCACAGTGTTCAGCTAAAGCTACAAGTTAGGGTAGTGCATCCTCCTCACAGTGTTCAGCTAAAGCTACAAGTTAGTGTAGTGCATCCTCCTCACAGTGTTCAGCTAAAACTACAAGTTAGTGTAGTGCACAGTGCTCAGCTAAAGCTACAAGTTAAGGTAGTGCGTCCTCCTCACAGTGTTCAGCTAAAGCTACAAGTTAGTGTAGTGCATCCTCCTCACAGTGTTCAGCTAAAACTACAAGTTAGTGTAGTGCGACCTCTGCACAGTGTTTAGCTAAAGCTACAAGTTAGTGTAGTGCGTCCTCTGAACAGTGTTCAGCTAAAACTACAAGTTAGTGTAGTGCGACCTCTGCACAGTGTTCAGCTAAAGCTACAAGTTAGTGTAGTGCGTCCTCCTCACAGTGTTCAGCTAAAACTACAAGTTAGTGTAGTGTGACCTCTGCGCAGTGTTCAGCTAAAGCTACAAGTTAGTGTAATGCGTCCTCCTCACAGTGTTCAGCTAAAACTACAAGTTAGTGTAGTGCGTCCTCTGAACAGTGTTCAGCTAAAGCTACAAGTTAGTCTAGTGCGTCCTCCTCACAGTGTTCAGCTAAAACGACAAGTTAGTGTAGTGCGACCTCTGCACAGTGTTCAGCTACCTGTAGAAGGTTGGTGGTGTTTTCCTGATCCTATCACCACCGTAGGCAGCTAAATAAGCTACAAGTTAGTTTTTTGCGAGCTCTGCACAGTGTTCAGCTAAAACTACAAGTTAGTGTAGTGCACAGTGTTCAGCTAAAGCTACAAGTTAGGGTAGTGCGTCCTCCTCACAGTGTTCAGCTAAAGCTACAAGTTAGTGTAGTGCGTCCTCCTCACAGTGTTCAGCTAAAACTACAAGTTAGTGTAGTGCGACCTCTGCACAGTGTTCAGCTAAAGCTACAAGTTAGTTTAGTGCGTCCTCTGAACAGTGTTCAGCTAAAACTACAAGTTAGTGTAGTGCGACCTCTGCACAGTGTTCAGCTAAAGCTACAAGTTAGTGTAGTGCGTCCTCCTCACAGTGTTCAGCTAAAACTACAAGTTAGTGTAGTGCAACCTCTGCACAGTGTTCAGCTAAAGCTACAAGTTAGTGTAGTGCGTCCTCTGAACAGTGTTCAGCTAAAGCTACAAGTTAGTGTAGTGCGTCCTCCTCACAGTGTTCAGCTAAAACTACAAGTTAGTGTAGTGCGACCTCTGCACAGTGTTCAGCTAAAGCTACCTGTAGAAGGTTGGTGGTGTTTTCCTGATCCTATCACTACCGCAGGCAGCTAAATAAGCTACAAGTTAGTTTTTTGCGAGCTCTGCACAGTGTTCACCTAAAGCTACCTGTAGAAAGTTGGTGGTGTTTTCCTGATCCTATCACTACCGCAGGCAGCTAAATAAGCTACAAGTTAGTTTTTTGCGAGCTCTGCACAGTGTTCACCTAAAGCTACCTGTAGAAGGTTGGTGGTGTTTTCCTGATCCTATTACTACCGCAGGCAGCTAAATAAGCTACAAGTTAGTTTTTTGCGAGCTCTGCACAGTGTTCAGCTAAAACTACAAGTTAGTGTAGTGCGAGCTCTGCACAGTGTTCAGCTAAAGCTACCTGTAGAAGGTTGGTGGTGTTTTCCTGATCCTATCACTACCGCAGGCAGCTAAATAAGCTACAAGTTATTTTTTGTGAGCTCTGCACAGTGTTCACCTAAAGCTACCTGTAGAAGGTTGGTGGTGTTTTCCTAATCCTATCACTACCGCAGGCAGCTAAATAAGCTTCAAGTTATTTTTTTGCAAACTCTGCACAGTGTTCACCTAAAGCTACCTGTAGAAGGTTGGTGGTGTTTTCCTGATCCTATCACTACCGCAGGCGGCTAAATAAGCTACAAGTTAGTTTTTTGCGAGCTCTGCACAGTGTTCACCTAAAGCTACCTGTAGAAGGTTGGTGGTGTTTTCCTGATCCTATTATTACCGCAGGCAGCTAAATAAACTACAAGTTAGTTTTTTGCGAGCTCTGCACAGTGTTCAGCTAAAACTACAAGTTAGTGTAGTGCGAGCTCTGCACAGTGTTCAGCTAAAGCTACCTGTAGAAGGTTGGTGGTGTTTTCCTGATCCTATCACTACCGCAGGCAGCTAAATAAGCTACAAGTTAGTTTTTTGCGAGCTCTGCACAGTGTTCAGCTAAAGCTACCTGTAGAAGGTTGGTGGTGTTCTCATACTACAGGCAGGCAGTTGATTTTGCTAGCTGCAGTATCAGTATATATATATATATATATATATATATATATATATATAGGCAACAGTGCTGGTCGTGGAGACGGTGCATCCTCATCAGCACGTGGCCGTGGGACACTCTTGGCCTTTTTTTCGGCAGCTGGCCGTGTTGAGCCGCAACATGCGGAAGACTTGGTCGAGTGGATGACCAAGCCGTCCTCATCCTCCTCATCTTCTCTCATCCATGCTCAGGGTACTTTGTCTGACAAAGCAGCTGCCAACGCGGCCTCTTCCCTCGGCTCAATGGCATCAGTGACTCCTTCCCTAGCCCCACTATGTCCTCCTGAGGAGTCCCTCGAACTGTTTGACCACAATGTTGGGTACATGCTCCAGGAGGATGCCCAGCGTTTAGAAGGCTCTGATGATGATACTGAGCTAGATGAAGGCAGTAACGTGAGCACGGACAGAGGGGGTGCCCAAGAAGGACAGCAATCTGGCAGTCATGCTCCCCCTGCTGCAGCATACTGCCAGGTTTGCTCCAGTGATGAGGAGGGAGGGGATGATGAGGTCACTGGCTCAACGTGGGTGCCTGATAGGAGAGAGGAGGAGGAGGCACATCACCAACGAGGCAGGATGCCCTCCAGGGGCCAGCCTAAGGGCAGCACACTGACTGCATCATACCCCAAATCTCCACATGTGCAGGGCGCTGCTGTCTCTGCGCGTTATTCCAAAAGTTCTTTGGTGTGGGCGTTTTTTGAGACGAGTGCATCAGATCGCACCGCTGCTATTTGCAACATATGTCTCAAGCGTATCTCGCGTGGCCAAAATATCTCCCGCTTGGGCACCACATGCTTGACCAGACATATGTTGACCTGCCATGCAGTTCGTTGGCAAGCATATCTAAAAGACTCACACCAAAGAACAAAGAGGACCTCTTCTTGCTCCTCATCAGCTGAGATCTCCAAACCCACTACACCCTCAGTCCTCTCTGAGACCTGCACTGAGAGGAATGAAGGTGTAGAATTAGGTGTGTCACAGCCAAGTACTTGTGGGCAATCTGCTTTCGGTACACCGACGTCAGATTGTACCAGGCAAATTTCCCTGCCCCAGCTGCTGCTGAAGTTCGCTCCCAGCCATCCACATGCCCAGCGGTTGAATGCTAGCTTGGCAAAATTGCTAGCACTTCAACTGCTGCCTTTTCAGTTGGTAGACTCTGCCCCCTTCCATAAGTTTGTGGAATGTGCGGTTCCTCAGTGGCAGGTACCCAAACGCCACTTTTTCTCACGGAAGGCGATTCCTGCTCTCTACCGGCATGTGGAAGGCAATGTCCATGCCTCGCTGGACAGGGCAGTCAGTGGTAAGTAGCATATTACCGCTGACTCATGGTCCAGCAGTCATGGACAGGGACGTTACCTAAGTTTCACCGCGCATTGGGTGACTCTGCTGGCAGCTGGGAAGGATGCAGGACAAGGTGCAGTAGTGTTGGAGGTTGTTCTGCCACCACGCCTCCAAAATGCTACTACTAATGATTGTGACACACCTCTCTCCTCCACCCCCTCCTCTTCTTCTTCCTCCATGGCCTCTTCCTGTGCTTGGTCCTCGGAACCAGCAGTGCTCCGTAGCCGTTCAAGGGGCTACGCAAGTATGCAGGCCAATGGATGCCATGCGGTGCTTGAGCTGGTGTGCTTGGGGGACAGGAGCCACACTGGGGCAGAGGTTCTGTCAGCTCTACAGGGGCAGGTTCAGAGGTGGTTGACGCCACGCCAACTTAAGACAGGAATGGTGGTTTGCGACAATGGCACCAACCTCCCCTCTGCCCTCTGACAGGGACAAATGACCCATGTGCCCTGTTTGGCTCACGTCCTTAACTTGGTGGTGCAGCGGTTCTTGGGCATGTACCCGGGCTTACAGGATGTCCTGAGGCAGGCCAGGAAAGTCTGTGTGCATTTCTGCCGGTCATATAATGCCAGTGCTCGGCTGGCAGACCTCCAAAAGGAGTTTAACCTGCCCAAGAACCGCCTAATCTGTGACATGCCCCCCAGGTGGAACTCAACGTTGGCCATGCTGCAGCGGCTGCACGCGCAGCAGAGGGCCATCAATGAGTACCTGTGAGACTATGGCACCAGGACAGGGTCAGGGGAGCTTGTTTTTTTTCCCCACGCCAGTGGGCCATGATCATGGATGCATGCACTGTCCTGTCACCATTTGAGGAGGCCACGAGGATGGTGAGCAGTGACAGTGCATGCATCAGTGACACTGTCCCCCTTGTCCACCTGTTGGAGCACATGCTACGTGGAATAATGGACAGGGCACTTGAGGCAGAACAGAGGCAGGAAGAGGAGGACTTCCTTAGCTCTCAAGGCCCCCTTTATCCAGACAGTGTTCCTGCGTGCCCGCCGATCACACAGGAAGAGGAGGAGGAGGAGGATTGTGTCAGTATGGAGGTGGAGCCTGGCACTCAGCATCAGCAGCAGTCTTTAAGGGATCAGTCCCAAGAAACACATGGACTTGTACGTGGCTGGGAGGAGGTGGCTTTGGACCATGTCGTCCTTAGTGACCCAGAGGACTCCGGACCGAATGCCTCAGCAAACTTACGCTGCATGGCCTCCCTGATCCTGCAAAGCCTGCGTAAGGATCCTCGTATTCGTGGTATCAAGGAGAAGGACCAATACTGGCTGGCAACCCTCCTTGATCCACGTTACAAGGGTAAGGTTGCGGACCTTATCTTGCTGTCGAAGAGGGAGCAGAGGATGAAACATCTTCGGGAGGCCTTGCAGAAAGGTCTGTGCAACGCGTTCCCAGAGACTGGGAGGTTACAAACTCCTGTTTCTGGACAACGTGTTGCTGAGGCTTCGGTCAGTCAAAGAAGGAGCGGTGGAGAAGGTGGCCGTCTGACCGATGCGTTCAGACAATTTTTTAGTCCGCAGCCCCAAGGTATGGTTGGTTCCAGCAACCATTGCCAGCGTCTGTTTTACATGGTGCAGGAATACCTAGGGGCAAGATCTGACTTGGACACCTTTCCCACCGAAAATTCTTTGGGTTACTGGGTCTTGAGGATGGATCACTGACCAGAGCTTGCACAGTATGCAATTGAGCTACTGGCCTGTCCTGCATCCAGCGTTCTTTCGGAACGCACATTCAGTGCTGCTGGAGGCTGTGTAATCGATCACAGGGTGCGTCTGTCCACCAACTCGGTCGATTGACTGACCTTCATAAAAATGAATCAGTCTTGGATCACCACCAGCTACCAAGCACCTGATGCTGATGTAACCGAATAATTTTTTTTTAAATCTCAGATCCCTTCAAAGACTGCCTATGCTGATGCTGAATGACTATCCTGAGTAATTATCCTCTTCCTCCTCAATGATCACGCTGATAGCTTGTAAGAACATTTTTGGTTCTGGGCGCCACCACCAGTGCCTAAGGCCCAATTTTTCAGCCCCTGTTTAACAGGGGCGTGTAATTACAATTTTTGATGCAATATTTTGCAGCAGGGCTCGTTCCTGCGTTCCAACTAGAGTATCTGTGAGGAGTTGCAGTGTTGAGGCACCAGCACCAGTGCCTAAGGCCCAATTTTTCAGCCCCTGTTTAACAGGGGTGTGTAATTACAATTTTTGATGCAATACTTTGCTGCAGGGCTCGTTCCTGTGTTCCAACTAGAGTATCTGTGAGGGGTTGCAGTGTTGTGGCACCAGCACCAGTGCCTGAGGCCCAATTTTTCAGCCCCTGCTTAACAGGGGCATGTAATTACAATTTTTGATGCAATACTTTGCAGCATGGCTCGTTCCTGCGTTCCGACCAGAGTATCAGTGAGGGGTTGCAGTGTTGTGGCACCAGCACCAGTGCCTAAGGCCCAATTTTTCAGCCCCTGCTCAACAGGGGCATGCAATTACAATTCTTGATCTAATATTTCACAGCAGGGCCCGTTTCTGCGCCCACCAAGAGCGAGTGAGGACTTACAGTGCTGTGGCACCAGCACCACCACCACCACCAAAGGCCCAATTTTTCTGCCCCTGTTCAACAGGGGCATGTAATTACAATTCTTTATCTAATATTTCACAGCAGGGCCCTGTGAGGACTTACAGTGTTGTGGCCACAACAACACCTAAGGGCCAAATTTCTGCTGAGTATATAGGGCAGGCCCCTACTTTCAAACATCCAACTTGCAAACGACTCCTACTTGCAAACGGAAGGAGACAACACGAAGTGAGATGAAATCTACCCCTAGGAAGGGAAATTCTCTCCTGTAAGAGTTAATATGGGAAAAACATTTCTCCTTTCCACTGATGCTTTATCGCCAATCCTTGTTTCACAAAAAACCCCAAATTTTCAAAAAACATTTGTCATTGGGACAAAAAGTGAGGTGAAATCTTCTGAAGAGGAGCACAGACAGCAAAACAAATGTCACAGGGGTGATAACCCTTCCCTATGTTTTCCAAAAAGCTTAAAATAGATTTTTTGGCTGGAGCTAAACACGTTAAAAATGTACCAGTTCAAAATTACAAACAGATTCTACTTAACAACAAACCTACAGTCCCTGTCTTGTTTGCATCGCCTGTATACTGCTGTTCAGAGTACAGAGCCTGTATACTGCTGTTTCCTTTTTTAATTTGGGTGCGGGGTTCCCCTTAATATCCATACAAGATCCAAAGGGCCTGGTAATGGACTGGGGGGTACCCATGCCATTTGTCTCACTGATTTTCATCCATATTGCCAGGACGTGACATTACATTAAAGCTGCAAGCAGTTTTAAATTACTTTTTTTTCTTTAAAAATGACATTTTGTGCAGGGACTGTTCTAAGCACGGGAAACATGCGCCACTTTACAGGCATACTATAGACACCCCCCAGGTATGATATTTAAAGGAATAGTTCCCCTTTTTTTTTTTACTTTAAGTATTATTAAAATCATAGTTACATAGTTACATAGTAGGTGAGGTTGAAAAAAGACACAAGTCCATCAAGTACAACCTATGTGTGTGATTATGTGTCAGTATTACATTATATATCCCTGTATGTTGCTGTCATTCAGGTGCTTATCTAATAGTTTCTTGAAGCTATCAATGCTCCCCGCTGAGACCACCGCCTGTGGAAGGGAATTCCACATCCTTGCCGCTCTTACAGTAAAGAACCCTCTACGTAGTTTAAGGTTAAACCTCTTTTCTTCTAATTTTAATGAGTGGCCACGAGTCTTGTTAAACTCTCTTCTGCGAAAAAGTTTTATCCCTATTGTGGGGTCACCAGTACGGTATTTGTAAATTGAAATCATATCCCCTCTCAAGCATCTCTTCTCCAGAGAGAATAAGTTCAGTGTTCGCAACCTTTCCTCATAACTAAAATCCTCCAGACCCTATATTAGCTTTGTTGCCCTTCTTTGTACTCGCTCCATTTCCAGTACATCCTTCCTGAGGACTGGTGCCCAGAACTGGACAGCATACTCCAGGTGCGGCCGGGCCTGAGCCTTGTAGAGTGGGAGAATTATCGTTTTATTTCTGGAGTTGATCCCCCTTTTAATGCATGCCAATATTCTCTTTGCTTTGTTAGCAGCAGCTTGGCATTGCATGCCCTTGCTGAGCCTATCATCTACCAGGTCCTTTTCCATCCTAGATTCCCCCAGAGGTTCTCCCCCCAGTGTATAGATTGCATTCATATTTTTGCCACCCAAATGCATTACATTTTTCTACATTGAACCTCATTTGCCATGTAGTCGCCCACCCCATTAATTTTCTGGTCTTTTTGTAAGGTTTCCACATCTTGCGGAGAAGTTATTGCCCTGCTTAGCTTAATATCGTCTGCAAATACAGAGATTGAACTGTTTATCCCATCCTCCAGATCGTTTATGAACAAATTAAATAGGATTGGTCCCAGCACAGAACCCTGGGGAACCCCACTACCCACCCCTGACCATTCTGAGTACTCCCCATTTATCACCACCCTCTGAACTCGCCCTTGTAGCCAGTTTTCAATCCATGTACTCACCCTATGGTCCATGCCAACATACCTTATTTTATACAGTAAACGTTTATGGGAAACTGTGTCAAATGTTTTTGCAAATTCCAGATACACCAAGTCTACGGGCCTTCCTTTATCTAGATGGCAACTCACCTCCTCATAGAAGGTTAATAGATTGATTTGGCAAGTACGATTCTTCATGAATCCATGCTGATTACTGCTAATGATACCTTTCTTATTACTAAAATCTTGTATATAGTCCCTTATCATACTCTCCAAGAGTTTACATACTATTGATGTTAGGCTAACTGGTCTGTAGTACCCAGGGATGTATTTTGGGCCCTTTTTAAATATTGGTGCTACATTGGCTTTTCTCCAATCAGATGGTACCATTCCAGTCAGTAGACTATCTGTAAAAAATAGGAACAACGGTCTGGCAATCACTTGACTGAGTTCCCTAAGTACCCTCGGATGCAAGCCATCTGGTCCCGGTGATTTATTAATGTTAAGTTTCTCAAGTCTAATTTTAATTCTGTCCTCTGTTAACCATGGAGGTGCTTCCTGTGTTGTGTCATGAGGATAAACACTGCAGTTTTGGTTACTGAAGCCCCCCGATTCACTTGTGAAGACTGAGGAGAAGAATAAATCCAATACCTTCGCCATCTCCCCATCCTTTGTAACCAGATGTCCTTCCTCATTCTTTATGGGGCCAATATGGTCTGTCCTCCCTTTTTTACTGTTTACATACTTAAAGAATTTCTTGGGATTTTTTTGCTCTCCTCTGCTATCAGTGCTCCCGAAAAAACGGCCATTTTTAAAAGTTTTTTTTACATTGATACATGTCTCCTGGGGCAGGGTCCCCAAACCCTTTTTAGGACAATACCCTGCAAATTAGCCTTTACAATGAGCACTTTTGATTTCAAACGTTCGAGTCCCATAGACATCAATGGGGTTCTAACGTTCGTGCGAATTTTCGGTCCGTTCGCAGGTTCTGGTGCGAACCGAACCGGGGAGTGTTCGGCTCATCCCTAATGGGGACTTTCTCAAATTGAATTTGAAAATAATTGTAATTATATTTTAATAAATATATAACCACATTTTTTTCATATCTGCTTGCAGTACAGCTTTAAATAACTACTTGATGATTAATCACAACCCTGCACTTATGCACTATTCATGTATGTGAATTGAACATTTTAATGGGAAATCATTGTAAGATAAAATAAAGAACATCCTTGTATAAATAATTCATCTTATTTAAATTATTCTAATGTGCCTTTATATCAATTAATATGCATTTCATACAAAAGAAACTAATCAAAAATGCTTCTTTGTACAGCAGAATTTAAGCTCAGCAGACAAAGCATGGTTGGTGAGCTTATATTTTTCTAGCCAAAATAAAAGTTAATACATTAGGATTTTAGTTTGTTTTTTAGGCTAGGTTCACACTGCTGCAGTGCGAATTTAGCGTGATTTTGTTCCGATTGCGTTGCGAATTTGCATTGCGAATTCTATATGTGTTCTTGCGATTCTACTGCAAATTTTGCAGTCTATGGAGCTGAATTCGCATCGCACACGGATCAAACTCGCACAGGACCTTTTTTCCACGCAGGTTATATTCGCAACGCATTGATGTGAGCGGCACTAATGTTAATCTATGTCATTTAAATGACTTGCGAATTTGAGCGATCGCAACGGCTCAAATTCGCAATGGAATTCGCAGCAGTGTGAACCTAGCCTAAGGCTGTTTTCAAGGTAATAGGTGATATCTCCATGATTGCTTGCCTGGTGAACTGTTCATGTTCACCCTTTTTTTGTTTATCATGTTTGCAATGCAGGTAATATGTCTGCAATGCAGGTAAAGGTGTATTTACATAGAAACATTAAAGCATTCGCCTTGGGAATGTCACCATTTATTACCTTATATTTATTTTAGTACACCATACATTAATGCAGACAAATGCTTTTTGTTAAAAATGAGGATTACTGTGCTTATCTCAATCATCATTAAACTTAAATCCCAGCGAAAATGTATTATAGGAGAGTGGGAAGGATTTGAACTGGCTAAGCAGCATATGAAAGGTAACCAAGACCAAGGCTCTGCTGTATAGTTTCGGGATGAGGCCATGCAAGATAGGACCCCAGCCCCATAAAATATTCAAGCATACCCTCTCTCAGTTTACTACAGAAGAGCATCATTTTCAGTTCCTATTCATAGATGGCTCTTTTTGGTCTGTGGGGTCCCACTATGTTTAGCTTTATCTGCTGTTTATCGCTCCTCGTGATTTAAATAAAAAAACAGTGTATTGCCGTATCACTGCTTTAAAAAAAAAAAAAAATGTAGATCCATTCCCCATCCTTCTGGCGGATTGGATGGCAGTCGGGTGTAAACAGACAAGCAGTCCATTTATATTTGACCAAGGCAAGGACATTTAGAATCAGGTTGATCTAATAAAATAAAGGTTAAGTTACACTTGCAGAGCAAAATGAACAGCCTATTTGGCCTTACTAAATTAACCCCAGTGGCTCAGTGCAATTATTCTGTCTCTGAACAGTTATTGAGATAAAATAACAACTACATTAGGGTCTACTTATCAATGCTTTTATCCAAGAAGACTTGTTCCTCCAGGTCCAGGTCAAGCCAAGACCAAGGAACTCAATAGGCACCTCATTTGCTGATACAGATGATCCGCCTCCCACACTTCTACACAGCCATGGTGTACTGTAACACACCTGGCATGCTCCTTTTACTGGCCCACCTTTTTTCACTGGCACAATATTTAACCTGGCCAGGAGAAACGACTACTGTCCCCCAAGAACCTCTCAGCTTGCCTCCTTTATCCCACTGACACAGATGCCAAATTAGTCCTCCTCAGGCTGACACCGCTGATGCATTGGCATTTTTTCCTACCAACACCGAAGCAGCTGCATATTTGCCCCCAGTGACAATAAAAACACAGTGGCATTTTTTTTCCTTACAGTGACAACAAGGGCAGAGGGACATTTTTTCCTTCACTGCCGTTAGTCCATGATGTACTGTGGTGTGTCACAACCATAGGCAGCATTTTAGTGCATGCCACAACCATTACATAAGTTTTGGCTCATGCTGCATGCACTGCTATTAGCCCTTGCTCCGTATTCCACAAGGAGAGGTGCAATTTGGCATCTTCCCTCTGGTATGACCTCATGCCAGCACTGGTGGTTCCATGCTCTTTGCCAGACTCTCTCCAGACTGTCCTCTCTTCCCAAAGGTCTGCCAGTGGGCACACTGGGGCTTTTCACAGAGACTGCCCCATCCCTTTGGCATATTCACCGATCTTCAGTTCAGTTGCAGGGATATTGACTCTCCTTGATGCAAATGGGCTTTTATACTTTCACACTGGGGCGGTACCAGCGTTAGCAGTAAAGCGCCGCTAGTTTTTGCACTCGGGCTTTCACACTGGGGAGGCATGAGAGGAGCTTTTCAGGTGCTATTTTTTGCGCTAAAATGCCTGAAAAGTGCCCCAGTGTGAAAACGGTCTTACTGCCTTGAGAAAGCCATCTCTGGTGTAAACCTGTCCTCATTTACTTTAAAGTATTTGTTCATTAAATAAATTACATTAAGTTATATATGTGTAGCACCCTTATGCCATAGGTAGGTGCTAGAGTGAGGATTTTTTGGTAAGGAACTATCAGTACAGGTAAATTTAGGCAGGCTTATGCTTCAGGCTAGGCCTGTTTGTTTTGATCTGGTGGCAGGGAGTGGTTACTATAGCAGTAGGTGTGACCACTGTGCTTTGGTTCTGAAGTGCCTCCCCTGCTTCCAGGGATAATGTTCTGGAAGAGCGGCAGGGCCTAGAATTGGAGTGGCAGGCAGCTCATGTGAGGAGCCCTGACCAATCCCCAACTGGAATTGGCAGGGGGCAGGCCTCCCATATAAGGTAACAGGCCACTAGGAGGAGTTGTCGGCCGGGTGAAGTGGATAATGGAGTACTAGACAGCAGCATGAGGCCACCCCTATCTGGGGGGGTGCGCCGATCGCAGGAGGAGGCCCGGGAGAACTGTGAGGGAACTCCACCCTTACACAGGGTGAAGTCCTCATCTTTACACGGTCATTGATAAGGAGTTTCTGGAGCAGAGGGGCAGGAGAAGCTGTCATACAGTCCGGTTAAGTTCTCCATCATGGACTCAGGGTAAAGGTTGGTGAGTGTACCACAGTGGAGGGCTGGATGTGGAGACATGCCAGGAAGTCTGTGAGGGAACTTTGTCCTTACACGGTCATGGATGAAGTCCTCATCTTTACACGGTCATTGATGAGGAGTCCTGAAACAGAGGAGAGACTGTGGGGAATAGTGTCAAATCGACGCGGCCCGAGGGCACAGGATTTGCAAGCTGGGCTAGCTGGGAACCGTAGTCCACTATTCAGCACATGCTATTAAACTACTAGGCCTCCGGGGAGAGGTACTGCAGACCTTTGGCCTAGTAGCAGCAACCAATTAGAGTCAGCATTAGAGACTATTCAGAGTGGGTTCTTTTGCATATAGAAGAGGATGTACAAGAAACATAATGTGCTACAGAATAAGTTTGTGTAGGAGGTAAGGATTCCTGGGAGTAATAGTCTGCAGGAGTTACGCAGAGGAGGAGCAATAATCTGCATGGTGATGCAGGGAGGGGACTGTAGATGTTATACATGTGTATCATTTCTTCAAGGCTCAAATGAAGTTCTAATTTATTAATATGATGGCAAAGTAATTTGATCTATGGGCATCCCATATACCCTTTCCCCCAACCAAGTTATACCCCCAATAAACAAAAACAAAACAAAGCAAATTACTGTTTATTGTCTCAGAGGTGATATATGGAGGTCTGGCAGCAGGGTGATATGGTGGATGTTAGTAACTAGTGGCAACACACCCCTACATATGTGCTATGTGTAGCAGAATCTCTGACCTCTTCCAGTCTAATGAGAACCTTCAAGGCCAAAGATAGCTGACATCCTTCAATATGTAGTGGGTTGTGAGGCATAGTGGGTGCAAAGGTGGTAAAAGTCATTGGGCGCCAGGCACTTCTTGGATGTAAAAGAGGTTTTATTTCTTTGACAGTCCTTTTTATATTTCGCAAGGGAAAGAGGGTTAGGGCCAGGACACCCTTCAGTAATTGCAATTTCAAATGGCAGACTCTGAGACTTCAACAGGAGGACAGCTGTACAGGGAAAAGCTCTAGCAAGGTGCCACTTCTGCACGTACAGGATTGCTGTCTTCTATGCCAACAGTACTTAAACAGTTTCTAACGCAACATAACAGTTCTCTCACCTGTACTACAACTTCTCCTGTAGCTCTTCAGCCCCTTGAGCTCCTGGTCTCTCACTGGATCCTCTGATTCACTGACTCTGAATCCCATGAGCTCCTCAAGGCTTTTGCGGTGGTATCTCCCTCAAGCGTCACCCACGCTTCCCTGCTGGGTCCCCAGCTTGGCACTTCGGATACCTTCAAGCTTCACCCCTGCTGACCGACTCGGCCCCTTGCTTGGCACACAAGGCTGCTCTGCAAGCATCACCTCCACTGGTTAGGTCCCTGACATGATCACCGTCTGAAGTTTCCCGATTCTCAACCGTGCCCGTTTGGTGAGAATACTGCTCCGGTATTTGCTTCAGTTAATCACTGTGGTCTCTGGTAAAGGTGGTTGGTCCCTTAGTGGAGACAGCTCCTCTTCTACCTTCGACCACGACAGGTTCTCTGGCTGGCAGGACCGTCACTTTTTGTTGGACTGCAAGCCGTAGTCCCAACCCTGCGCTACCCTCTTACTTCTGGATAGGCCCTCACACAGCCCGGCAGCCTGATGCCCCCAGAACAGGCCCAATCTCTGGCCTAGCAGCCCGGGGCAGGCAACACACGTCCATCCTGGGTGGCACACAAGAACAATTGATCACCTGACCTCACCCAAATATATAGGCTCTCCCAGCAGACCAAGGGATTCAAAAAAATCTCTGCCCATTGGCAGAGATACCCCATATACCCATAACCTGGCCTTGAGTTGCCCTTCTCAATCTAATACCTTTGAGTACCTGGGCCACCTGGTGGTAGAAGAGGAAAGTACAACCAGGCCAAACTTCGGGAGAAGTCAATGGATCCCTAGTAATTAACTACAATAGCTACTCCTGACAAGAAATTTGATGAGGAGCTCCCTGACTAAACCCCGGGGCGCTACATCTGTGTTAACTAAGACAGTTTATTATTTTGACCTAGAAAAAGTAGACCACGTTTATAAAAACATTCATCCAGGCGATGATTTATTCCAAAAAGTTCTTAACTTTTTTTTGCAAAAGTGCATACACTGTATACCTCTATTCTGTCATTCGTATACTTTATTACTCTAGATACTGTACAGTACATCTAATCAGTCTAAGCTATACAGTAGCAGCAGATTTTCAGCTGTATAGCCCACACAGTTGGCATTAGAATGAACAGACTGAGTTTTGATACTCAATGTGTGAAAGCAATAACAAGATAAGATGTGAAAGAGAAAGGAGGGGACAGTGATAACTGGTGCATCAGTATAAGTCTCAGCAAGCAGCTTTAAATGCAAGAAAATATTTGATATTTGACCAGTTTCCAGCACAATAGTTTCAATATAGGTCTGAATCAGGCATCAAAGATATTCAGTGACAATTACGTAAGTAGTCTGGTGGTTAAGGGTGGAGATATGCCGCGTACACACGACCAGACTTTTCGGCATCAAAGGTCCGACGGAACAAATCCATCAGACAATTCAATCGTGTGTGGGCTTCGTCCGACCCTTTCTGTCTAAAAATCTGAGGGATCTTAGAAATAGAACAAGTTTCAAATCTTTCCGACGGACTCGATTCCTATCGAAAAATCAGTTCATCTGTATGCTAGTCCGATGGACCAAAAACGACGCAAGGGCAGCTATTGGCTACTGGCTATGAACTTCCCTATTCTAGTCCGGTCATACGTCATCACGTTCGAAAGCTATTGGCTACTGGCTATGATCTTCCCTATTCTAGTCCGGTCATACGTCATCACGTTCGAAAGGATTGGACTTTGGTGTAGGCAAGTCCGTTTTGTTGGAACTCCGTCGAAAAGTTCTTCGGAGTTCAGTCCGATGAAAAGTCCGCTCGTGTGTACGCGGCATTAGAGTTAAGGCTTAGGGTTCAGGTTACGTTTTCAGTTAGTAGAACTATAGTAAAAACTTTTTTTTTTGGATTGAGTAAGGTAGGTTTATATCCCTGTCAGTGTATTTTTTTTTACCATCTGTGTCCCATTCCATTCCCAGTCCCATTCCAGTCCTAAAGCCAGGGGTGTTACGTCACGTGGTGTGACGTAATGCATAGGAAGTGACCGGACCACGCGAGAACCGGAAGTGATGTAAGAGGCACCTGTAACGCCGTCCAAATTACAGATCTGCTGTTTTTTCACTACTCTGTTGTAAGTTTCCACTTAGTTTTTAAATAAATTAATCAGTTTATACATTCTACACTATGGGAGATTCTTCTTTATCCCCTGTACATATCCGCTGGGGATCAACGTCCGTATGGACTAAGCCGGAGCCACCATCTAATATACTTGTACAATACCTGGAGAGGGCCATCTACCATCACAACATCTTGGAAAGGTCTCCAGCTATACCCATCTCCACTGCTTTTCACTATCCATATGGAGGTAAGAGTCTAGTGAACACTGAGTGATACACACAAAGAGGAACACACCGGCGATTTTATTGAAAAGCACTTATTGAAGCACTGTCTGCACTTTGTTTTATCATAGACTTTATTTATTTTCACTTCATGAACTATTGCAGCACCACTATTTGTTGTGTCAACAGTGTGATAAAGAGAGATTATACGGATTATTGCTACATTCATCTATATAAATTACATGTGTCTCATTGATATATTGCATATACATAGGAATTTTTTTTTTATATTTATATATTTTTTTTTTTTGCACTGAAATCATCTTATGTGCACAGATTCATATTTGTATTTTGCACGGCGCCATGAGCGTTCATTGGTATTTGAGCACAAGCTCATATTTGCACCTAGCAATTTTGCACAACATCTTTAGCGTTTTTTCTGCACAGTCGCATTTTTAGAAATTTTTGCACAGATTATCGCACAGTGCTAAATCATCTATCATTAGGCCACCACTATTTGTTGTGTCAGCAGTGTGATAAAGAGAGATTATACGGATTATTGCTACATTCATCTATAATAATTACATGTGCTCATTGATATATTGCATATGCATAGGAATTGTATTATTGATATTTATATAATTTTTTTGCACTGAAATCATCTTATGTGCACAGATTCATATTTGTATTTTACACAGCGCCATGAGCGTTCATTGGTATTGATTTATTTGAACACAAGCTCATATTTACACCTAGCAATTTTGCACAACATCTTTAGCGTTTTTTTGCACAGTCACATTTTTTAGCAATTTTTGCACAGATTATTGCACAGTGCTAAATCATCTATATTTATAATGTTAAGTTGCGCTGATCACTTATTTATTTTATACCAATTTAGTGCACTCATACACTTTAGATCTAGCTGCAATTTATCAGAGTACAATATTATACATTCACTTTGATAGCGCAAAGGACCTTACTTACATTTAATTGTCCCTTGTTCCCATCTCAGAAAGTCGGGAGGTATGCCCTGCATTCACTATATCTGGTCTCCAACAGTACATAGAACATGGAAATGCAATTATTTTAGTAAATATAAATTGCTAAACATCTTTTCTCATTAGCAGTATATAGCAGTCTTGTGACTTCTATCAGTGTCTGGCCGAGCACTGGTTAAAGCTTGTAGGAGGAGTTTTCATTCTCTGTTGACTGTCCTATGAGGCTGTAGGACCCCTGACTTTCTGTCTGGACAGTGCTGATTGGCTCTGTGCTGATCACATGCACCCTCCCCCCCCCCAAAAAAAAAAGCTTTCTAGCAATACACACCCAACTGAACATGTGCAGAGTGCCTCCTAGGGATCTGTACTATCAGCAGATTTATTGGGGACAGTAAAGGAAAGGGAGGATCAGAGAAGACAGGATCGAACAGCTTTTTTACACAATGCGGTGCCTGTGAGTGCACGTAGGTCTGCGAGTGCACGTAGGTCTGTGAGTGGTCTGCGAGTGCACGTAGGTCTGCGAGTGGTCTGCGAGTGCATGTAGGTCTGCGAGTGGCCTGCGAGTGCATGTAGGTCTGCGAGTGGCCTGTGAGTGCACATAGGTCTGCGAGTGGTCTGCGAGTGCACGTAGGTCTATGAGTGCATGTAAGTCTGCGAGTGCACATAGGTCTGCGAGTGGTCTGCGAGTGCACGTAGGTCTGCGAGTGCACGTAGGTCTGTGAGTGGCCTGCGAGTGCATGTAGGTCTGCGAGTGCACGTAGGTCTGCGAGTGTTCTGCGAGTGCACGTAGGTCTGTGAGTACCTGTGTATTGTCTTGTTGTGTACCTGTGTATTGTCTTGAGTATTAGTGCAAGGAAGCTAGCTGTTAGGTAATTTGGACAGGGTAAAATCCCCAATCCTCACTAAATTTAATAGGTACGATGCCCGGCGGATGTGGAGAGGCAACTCTTTGTACATCTTGCTGCATGTATGCATTCATTGGTCATCCGATCGAGGGCGAATACTGCTGTGCAAAATGTAAGCACATTGTTTCCCTGGAAGCCCAGGTTCTGAATCTGGGGAAGCAACTGTCGGCACTGAGAAATCCCTCCATACTAAGCCAGGAACGTATACGGCAGGGGCCAGCACAGGGGCGGGTGGAGACAAAGAGGTGCAGGCACTAGCAAAGAGTAGATGGATGACAGTCAGGAAGGGTAGAGGGGGAAGTGCCAGGGAGGCCGATCCAGGACTGGAGCATCCCAATAAGTACGCTCCATTGAGTGACATTGGTGAAACCAGTCAGGGACCAGCACTGCTGGAGATGAGGGACTCTCCTAGCAGCCGGGGGAAGAACTCCTCCAGTGAGAGTGGGGGGGGCAGCGAAGGGAAAGGAAAGACAGATTCTGTTGGTAGGGGACTCAATTCTTAGAAGGACAGAGAGGGCAATCTGTAACCAAGACCTGAAGCGCCGGACAGTATGTTGTCTACCGGGCGCTCGGGTTCGGCACATCACGGATCTTGTGGACAGATTACTGGGAGGGGCTGGGGAAGACCCAGCTGTCATAGTGCACGTTGGCACCAATGACAAAGTCAGAGGCAGATGGAGTGTCCTAAAGAACGATTTTAGGGACTTAGGAGCTAAATTGAGGAAAAGGACCTCCAAGGTAGTATTCTCAGGAATACTACTGGTACATCGAGCCACACCAGAAAGGCAGAGGGAGATTAGGGAAGTAAACAAGTGGCTGAAGAGCTGGTGTAGTAAGGAGGGGTTTGGGTTCCTGGAGGACTGGGCCGACTTCTCAGTCGATAACCGGTACTATAGAAGGGATGGACTGCACCTAAATGAGGAGGGTGCAGATCTGCTGGGAATGAAGATGGCCAAAAAGATAGAGGGGTTTTTAAACTAGGTGATGGGGGGGGGTTCAGAGGTAGAGATAGGGCAGAAGATATTCCAGAGGGTAGTATTGGGGGCATTAGTGGTAGGTTGACCAAAGCACAAAAACACAAGGTAAGTATAGTAGCAAGTCCTAGTTGCAATCTCGAAACACTCAATACGAGGACAATATGCGACCGGTCTAAACTATGTGGCATGTTCACCAATGCCAGGAGCATGGCAGACAAGATGGGTGAACTAGAGATACTGTTGTACGAGGAGGATTTGGATTTTGTGGTAATTTCAGAGACCTGGTTCAACAGCTCTCATGATTGGCTGGCAAACATTCAAGGGTATACCCTTTACCGCAAGGATAGAAAGGGTAAAAAAGGGGGAGGGGTATGCCTATATATCAAGAATAATGTACAAGGGAATGTGAGAGATGACATCATTGAGGGAGCTGGGGAGGAGGTGGAATCCTTATTGGTAGAGCTCCAAAGGGATGAAGCTAAGGGGAAAATAATACTGAGAGTATGCTATAGGCCCTCTAACCTGAGGGAGGAAGTCGAGACAGATCTCCTATCACAATTTGGATTAGCAGCAAGGATGGGAAGTGTTATCATAATGGGGGATTTTAATTATCCAGACATAGACTGGGCGGAGGGAACCGCGCATTCATTTAAGGCTCGCCAGTTCCTCAATGTCTTGCAGGACAATTTTATGGGTCAGATGGTAGATGCACCAACTAGAAACAAAACATTACTGGATCTACTGATTACCAACAATACAGACCTGATCACAGATGTGGAAATACAGGGCAATTTAGGTAACAGCGATCACAGGTCAATTAGTTTCAGTATAAATCACACAAATAGGAAACATAAAGGGAGTACAAAGACACTGAATTTCAAAAGAGCCAACTTCCCTAAACTACAAACCTTGCTAAAAGGCATAAATTGGGATAAAATATTAGGAACAAAGAATACGGAGGAGAGATGGGGTTGCTTTAAGAGCATATTAAATAAGGGCATTAGCCAATGTATCTCATTGGGTAATACATTTAAAAGAGCGAACAAAAGTCCTGGATGGCTTGACTCCAATGTAAAAATGCATATAAAAGCAAAGGAGAAGGCCTTCAAAAAATATAAGGTTGAGGGATCATCCTCAGCACTCAGTCTTTATAAAGAATGCAACAAGAAATGTAAGGGTGCAATTAGGATGGCTAAGATAGAACATGAAAGACACATATCGGAGGAGAGCAAAAAAAATCCCAAGAAATTCTTTAAGTATGTAAACAGTAAAAAAAGGAGGACAGACCATATTGGCCCCATAAAGAATGAGGAAGAACATCTGGTTACAAAGGATGGGGAGATGGAGAAGGTATTGAATTTATTCTTCTCCTCAGTCTTCATGAGTGAATCGGGGGGCTTCAGTAACCAAAACTGCAGTGTTTATCCTCATGACACAACACAGGAAGCACCTCCATAGTTAACAGAGGACAGAATTAAAATTAGACTTGAGAAACTTAACATTAATAAATCACCGGGACCAGATGGCTTGCATCCGAGGGAACTCAGTCAAGTGATTGCCAGACCGTTGTTCCTAATTTTTACTGACAGTCTACTTACTGGAATTGTACCAGCTGATTGGAAAAAAGCCAATGTAGCACTAATATTTAAAAAGGGCCCAAAATACATCCCTGGGAATTACAGGCCAGTTAGCCTAACTCTTGGAGGGGATGATAAGGGACTATGTACAAGATTTTAGTAATGAGAACGGTATCATTAGCAGTAATCAGCATAGATTCACAAAGAAGCGTTCTTGCCAAACAAATCTACTAACCTTCTATGAGGAGGTTGCCATCTAGATAAAGGAAGGCTCGTAGACGTGGTGGATCTGGATTTTGCAAAAGCATTTGACACAGTTCCCCATAAACGGTTACTGTACAAAATAAGGTCCGTTGGCATGGACCATAGGGTGAGTACATGGATTGAAAACTGGCTACAAGGGCGAGTTCAGAGGGTGGTGATAAATGGAGAGTACTCGGAATGGTCAGGAGTGGGTAGTGGGGTTCCCCAGGGTTCTGTGCTGGGACCAATCCTATTTAATTTGTTCATAAACGACCTGGAGGATGGGATAAACAGTTCAATCTCTGTATTTGCAGACGATACTAAGCTAAGCAGGGCAATAACTTCTCTGCAGGATGTTGAAACCTTGCAAGAAGATCTAAATTAATTGGGGTGGGCAACTACATGGCAAATGAGGTTCAATGTAGAAAAATGTGAAATAATGCATTTGGGTGGCAACAATATGAATGCAATCTATACACTGGGGGGAGAACCTCTGGGGGAATCTAGGATGGAAAAGGATCTGGGGGTCCTAGTAGATGATAGGCTCAGCAATGGCATGCAATGCCAAGCTGCTGCTAACAAAGCAAACAGAATATTGGCATGCATTAAAAAGGGTATCAACTCCAGAGATAAAACGATAATTCTCCCACTCTACAAGACTCTGGTCCGGCCGCACCAAGAGTATGCTGTCCAGTTCTGGGCACCAGTCCTCAGGAAGGATGTATTGGAAATGAAGCGAGTACAAAGAAGGGCAACAAAGCTAATAAAGGGTCTGGAGGATCTTAGTTATGAGGATAGGTTGCGAACACTGAACTTATTCTCTCTGGAGAGGGGATATGATTTCAATATACAAATACTGTACTGGTGACCCTACAATAGAAATAAAACTTTTTCGCAGAAGAGAGTTTAACAAGACTCGTGGCCACTCATTAAAATTAGAAGAAAAGAGGTTTAACCTTAAACTACATAGAGGGTTCTTTACTGTAAGAGCGGCAAGGATGTGGAATTCCCTTCCACAGGCGGTGGTCTCAGCGGGGAGCATCGATAGCTTCAAGAAACTATTAGATAAGCACCTGAATGACCACAACATACAGGGATATACAATGTAATACTGACACATAATCACACACATAGGTTGGACTTGATGGACTTGTGTCTTTTTTCAACCTCACCTACTATGTAACTATGTAACAGTGAGTATAACAAGCATGCTTTACTGCATATACAGACTGGTTTACTGTTTTGGGTAAAGCAACACTTTAAGAGATGTAAGATTTAAGTGTTAGGGTAAGGTTAATTGTAAAATGCTCATGCATAGCAAAGTAACATTATTGCACTACCCTCTGCCCCATATAGAGCATAAGCCCTAAATAAGCTCAGTATTGGAGCATACACAGCTATAAGGACCTTCTGTACATGTTAGAGTGCCCAACATGTGGCCACAAAAGTGCAGTGTGCTGCTTACTGGGAGTAAAGGGAGAGGGTCACATACCCCCATATACCCAGAAAAAAAGGCAACTTACAGGGCTCTGGAAGGTGAACTACCAGAAGCTCCTCATCAGCAGTGTCTACCAGAAGCTGCTGTCTTCCTTCAAGCTGATTAAAATATTTAACTCTGTGGGCCGACCAAATTAAACTCAGCTTCAGTACTAGATTGATGATACACAACAAGGGGGTCTTGTGCTGCAGTGGACCTGAAAATGCAAGGCTGTGACATCCCAGAAAGGGCTGGATTACTGAGATGAGCAATGCTGATAACTTTGCATAGACTACAACGATTGCTGGAGCAGTAGGAGGTGGTGCAATTTGATATTATGGAAATTGATTAATGCCATTCGGAGATGTTGGAACATGTGGCAGGTCCTTTTTGTAACAAAAAGTTGCAAACTGGCCTTGAAAAAAGTAAAAAAATAAGTTTAAGCTCCAATCCACTTCAAGCGACTGTAAAGCATAATTTTTCTTCTGTGAAATAACAAACAATTTATACTTACCTGCTCTGTGAATTAGTATTGCACAGAGCAGCCCCAAACTTCCTCTTCTAGGGTCCCCTGCCGGTGCTCTAGGCTCCTCCTCTTCTTGATGCACCACCATAGGAAACCGCTTCCTATGGGAGGGTACCAGCGGGCTTGCTCCTGAGCCAGGCTGTGTGCATCTATAGACACACACAGAGCGGCTTGCCCCCCTGGCTCCCTCCTCATAGGATTTGACTGACAGCAGAAGGAGCCAATGACTCCTGCTGCAAAAAACATTTTATCTTTAGAACCACTTTCAATAGGGTTCAGAGCTATGTTTATGCTTAGTGCTTTTTATTTATGCTTTTTATTTTTGCTTTCTATGACCCAAACTTTGCCCAGTTCGCTCATTCCTTATGATCACCAGTCCCTGTCTGTGTACCACCAAAGCCAAGTGAAATATAAAGCAGTTTTAAAGGCTCCTTCCTGGAAGCAGACTGTCTACTTACTCTGCTTACTGGTGTAGATGCTGTGAAAGAGTATATCACACAGGTCACGTATTCTCTTTCCTGCAATCACTGTTAAAATTCCTTGACAGCACATTTTCCAGTTTGTTTCCCAGATGGGGCTATATAGTCTACATATAGTTTATATAGCTGCAACTATGATGGCAGATCATACTAAAGGTGGTTTTTACACTCCCCCACTTGTCTGGAGGCCCCCATCCAGGGCCAATCCTCAGCGCTGCAATCTGCTGCTTAAGTTGACTGACTGCACTGGTTGCCGCCCGGCCTCTAGCTAGCAACCAGTGACATCAGTCAGAGGACGCGGCCGCCCCAGCAGCTAGTGAACAAGCTCCACCCACCTCTGTCATGTTCTTCCGACAGTGTGGAGAGGGAGCGGAGCAGAAGGATGGCCCTTGATAGCTGGCGCTGCCTTGCTGCTGTGAGTGACAGACTGTACTGCACTAGGCCGGCGGCTTCAAGTAAGTCTAACACTGTCTACTTAAGTAAGTTCAAGTTGTGCATCAAACACAGCCACTGTCTGTGCCTCTTTAAAGCTGCCACTGTGCCCATCAAACACAGCCACTGTGCCCATCAAAGCTGCCACTGTACCCATCAAACAGCCACTGTGCCCATCAAAGCTGCCACTGTGCCCATCAAACACAGCCACTGTGCCCATCAAACACAGCCACTGTGCCCATCAAAGCTGCCACTGTGCCCATCAAACAGCCACTGTGCCCATCAAAGCTGCCACGGTGCCCACCAAATGCAGCCACTGTGCCCATCAAATGTAGCCACTGTGCCCATCAAAGCTGCCACTGTGCCCATCAAAGCTGCCACTGTGCCCATCAAATGCAGCCACTGTGCCCATCAAAGCTGCCACTGTGCCCATCAAAGCTGCCACTGTGCCCATCAAACGCTGCCACTGTGCCCATCAAACGCAGCCACTGTGCCCTTCAAACGCAGCTACTGTGCCCATCAAACTCATGTTATATAGTCCAAACGTTGTGTTAATTTTTAAACACTGGTTTTGTTGGAAGTACCAATAAATATAGCCTTATTGATAATTTGCATTTTTATTCTCGTGTGTGATTGTGTAGACAGGGCCCCAGTGCACTGTATTGCCCGGGGGCCTATAATGCTCTTAAGATGGCCCTGATCACATGCAAGGAAAATAAACAAAAACTGTATTTTTGCTTGTGCATAACTGGCTGATGGAAGTCACTTCATTCACTAATCTAAAGGAAAATTCACTTGCAGAGTGTAACTTACCTTGCCAAATGAAAAGCATATTTGCCCTTACTGAATTAACCCCAGTGGCTCAGTGCAATTATTCTGTCTCTGAACAATCGTTGAGATAAAATAACAACTACATTAGGGTCTACTTATCAATGCTTTTACCCAAGATTCACATGACCTTAAAGCGATACTAAACGCACACTGTTTAATTTACATTGTCCCTTCTATTTCTGTATGTGGGTGTATGTGTGTATATACAGCTGTCACATGACCCAAATCTTTCTCATCCTGCCTGTAGGGAAACATAAGCAGGAGCAGTTTCTAGTCCTATGCTGCTGGCCACATGTTCAAAAAAAAAAAAAAAACAGCCCTTAGAATACAGATTAAAAATAAAAAAATAATATAAATGAACTGTTTTAAATTGGAATATAAATGTATATTTGAAACCAAATCTTTATAATTTTGTGGAAATAACGTGGTGTAGGTGGATTTCTGCCAGTCACAGGCTGTGTCACTCCCCTCGAGCCTGGGTTTTAGAATAAGAGGGAGCTAAAGCCACCATCATTTTACATGTAATATCCCACCCCTATTCTGTTTAGCTGGTTAGTGAGCATGGAGGAGGAGGGAAAGAGTGCAATGTCATTTACTACTGTGTATACACCCACATGTGTGACTCTATAGTCACATAGCTGCTCAGATGTGATAGGTAGGAAACTCACTGGAAACTGAGCATGTGCAGAGTTGCCACTACAAAATCCCTAGCTGAATTGGGGACATGGACAGAAGGTGGAGATAGAGAGAAGTGAGATCAACCAGGTTTTTTTGTAGAACACAGAAAATGAATCTCAGTGACTGAGTGAGTGACTGAGTGAGTATGAACAGCATGTAATACAGCATTTATTGATAGTTTTTTATGATGTGGGTTTAGTGACACTTTAACCACTTCAATACAGGGCATTTGCACCCCCTTCCTGCCCAAGCCAATTTTAAGTTTTCAGCATTGTCGCAATTTGAATGACAATTGCAGTCATGCAACACTGTGCCTAAATGAAATTTTTATCATTTTTTTCCCCACAAATAGAGCTTTCTTTTGGTGGTATTTGATCGCCTCTGCAGTTTTTATTTTTGTGCTATAAACAAAAGAAGAGCGACAAGTTTGAAAAAAAACACATATTTTTTACTTTTTGCTATAATAAATATCCCAATTTAAAAAAAAAATGTTTTCCCTAAGTTTAGGCCGATATGTATTCTTCTACATATATTTGGTAAAAAAAAAATTGCAATAAGCGTATATTGATTGGTTTGCGCAAAAGTTATAGCGTCTATAAAATAGGGGATAGTTTTATGGCATTTTTATCATTTTTTTTTTTTTACTAGCAATGGCGGCGATCTGCAATTTTTATTGTGACTGTGACATTGCAGTGGACAGATTGGACACTTTTGACACCATTTTGGGACCATTGGCATTTATACAGCGATCAGTGCTATACAAATGCATTGATTACTGTATAAATGTCATTGACAGGGAAGGGGTTAACACCCTGGGGGGTGATCAAGGGGTTAACTGTGTGTCCTAGGGAGTGATTCTAACTGTAGGGGGAAGGGACTCACAAGGGGAGGAGACCGATCTGTGTTCCTCTGTAGTAGGAACACATGATCTGTCTCCTCTCACCTGACAGGACGTGGATCTGTGTGTTTACACACACAGATCCACGTCCTGGCCCTGTTACCGGGCAATCGCCGGTGCCCGGCAGACATCTCAGCCACCTGGCACATGCATCGGCTCCCGAGTCCCGAGGCGCACCCCCCAGGCGGCCGGGAAGCCCAGGACGTCATATGACGCCCGCCCAGTATGGGAGATCCCTCCTGCGGACGTCGTATGACTATGTCTGGGATGGGAAGTGGTTAACCTTAGATCATACAATTTTTAGTTTGATTCAATTGGGAAAATTTGTGAATCTTGGGTGAAAACATAGACCCCCTAAAGAGACCCCAGTGACTTCAATTGTGATAAAAATCCCTAAAAAAGCACAACTATAGTTTAGCACTGCAAAGCAGGAACCAGAGTCGTCGCCCTAATATGATTATATAAATCCATTGCTAGCTTATACATAAACAGTTACAAAAAATAAATATAATGTTAATGTTTATAATCCCTATTGGTAACTATTTAGATATGCACACTGCTCATCTACCGAGAGCCCCAAAAGTAATAAACTGGGGCTGCTTGGCTGCGGGAAGAATAGTCCTCAGGAAGAGTTAGAACTTGGAAGAAAACTGCAGGCCTCACCTGATTGGAGTCAAGGGTAAGGTAGCAGGAATGAGCTGCAGGGGCTTGTAGGGGTTTCTGAGAGTTCCTTCTGGAAGACTGATGAGGGAAAAAAGTTGTCCAGGATCTTCTCCCTGCAGGAATACAATAAGAACACATGCTGACACAGGTCAGGTGAGCTGTGGAACAGAGGAGACCACAATGGCTTACAGAGAAGCTATCAGAGGTTTTGGAGTGGTCCAGGGAGGTCTCGGCATCACCTCCGGTCGCAAAGCATACTAGAAGGTCTAGGAATCCAAAGTGACGCAGTCCTTCCCACACCACCCAGGTCTGCTGTCACTCTGAGAGCCCTGACAGTGACCCTCCAGCACCTCTCGACCTTCACAACATTGTCAGTACAGCTGTGAGGGCTGGGAGAATCTCCACCACCAATGGGACCCTTGGGAGCCTGGGTCCCAAGCCATCATCTCACTTTCCCCCTCGCCACTCTAGATGTCCAGAAATGATGAACTCTCCTGCTGCTGAAGTTTCAGGCAGTGGGGTGGCCCAGTTCTCTTTGCTGCTCCTGCACCTTAATCTGATGCCTCCCTGACAGCTGATGTACTGAGCAAAGGGGGAGCCCGACATAGAAAGAGAACCACCTCAAGCAGCAGAGCTGAGCACTTCTGCTCTGCTACTCCAGTAGTCCACACAGCTGCAGGAGATCGGATCTGGGAAGACCTGGTGATGGCTCGATAGGCACAAGCATGACTGAGCTTCCCAACATGCCCAGCTGGAGGTCATGGTTCATCACGATGCAGAGTCAGGCTGGCTGTGGTGCCAGAGATGTTATTATCGAATTGTGGGAGATTTACAGTGATGCAGCCTGACCAAGTCCTTCAGTGGTGGCAACATTTGAGGAGCCATCTAGGTTCAGCTCTGGCTGATCATGGGGCAGCGCAGAGGCAGCCTGGTGAGACCCTTTCTTTCTCCTCTTCTATAGACAGGGATCAGGGACTTGGGTCTAGGAAGGAAGGCAATAGAGTGAGGTATTACCACAGTTTTACTGCAGTTGTTGGGGCCTAGTGGAATTTCAGGTATACAGTACTGCCCAGGGAGCTGTCCTTGAGCCAGTGAGGTGTGTCTGGGAACAAGGGTGGATTTTAGATAAATCCTTTTGACTAGCAGACACCAAAGACCTCTTCTTGTAACCAACAGTTGTCAAGATCGTTTTGATTATTGTAAACTGAAACTGTTAATGGTTTTGTGGTTAAATAAAGAACTGCTGTGACTGTTTAAACCAATCTACTGCATGTGTTTATTGGAATTTAACTAAGTGGGGCAGAACCAACAAATCCATCAATCAAGACTATATTCTCTCTGCAATGTCTAAGAATGTGAAACACCCACGGTGCAGTGTTGGGTACTGGATATATACAATACTACCTTTTAAAGCTGTTGAATGCAGATGATAGCACGTTGCTGAGACTCTTTTACCATTTGGGCAGTGATTCAAATCACTGCCCATATTTCCTATTCTTCACATACAACAAACACGTTGTTTTCTTACCTGATATGATTATTCTGTTACATTTTGCAGGGTGTATCTGAAAATTTGGTATTGCCGTTTTTCTTCAATTGCTTGGAAGAAATTTATTTATTGTGCATTTGTGCTTGTATGTATCAGTGAAATCTTCAGGATTTCTCCGCAATCAGAGAGAAGTTTAGATCATCAGAGGCGTCAGTTGAGTAATTTCCACCAGCCATATATGCGAATGAAAGTGAAAGGCAAGACAATGCTAATGTGGCACTCCTCTCCTTTATTTATTACGCAACACCAAGCTGTCAGTTCTTGAACTTTGGCTTTCTCAGTAAAGAAGGGAATTGTGTAATGCCAATATAATTTAGGGCAGTCAAGTTCAAGTCTTCAGCAGGGAAGATTTCATGTGCCAGCATGTTACATTAGATGTTTTATACTTTTATATGTAAAGCATTTACGTAAAGCATCAGAAAACCTGAGCTCCTTTAAACTATTTATTTCACTTTTTTTGGAAACTCTCTTATAACAGAGGGTCAACAACACCTACTGCCTTCCTTTTATATAATTGTCTTTACTGCACTTTATAAACAAATCACAGATATAAGACAGGTTTGCTTCTGTAAAATTGCATTTACAGGCTGTAGTTTTATTCTGATACTGCATGCAGAAAACTGGAATGGTGTAAAAATGCACCTATAGGTAACTTATTGTACATTCTATACTTCTTTAAATAAATAAGCCCCCTTCCCATTTTTTGCTGAATATCTCTCACCTAATGCAAACCTTGTCATATTTATCTTTTAGGTGGAGGGATTTTTCCCTCCTCTTCCTTTTGGATGAAGTTGAGCGTTGCAGCGAAAAAAAACATTTTTCTATGGATGTCTTTCTCTTCTGAAAGGTAGTTATTGCTGTTATACTCCTTTACCACCAGCTTTACAAAGACTATAGCCTACCTCCTTTCTAGTTGTTTGTATATCATTTACATAGGGAGATTGAGGATTAAGCCATGTTCTTTTACCTCTATGCGTAGCCTGTTGGGCTTCTGAGTTGAACACGTCCATCCATCCATTGCAGTTAACCCCTTATCCAGGTCTTTGAAGTTCTTACCAGCTCAAAATATACACCCCCCCTTTTTGGGGATTGACTGTGAGTAATGTATTATGTATTGTTTGCTCATTATTTACACTTTAGCTGTCCAATGTGTATGTGTATATAGTTGTTTTTTGTGTAGTAATATGTTCTGTTTATTTTCCTTTTTATTAGCTATTATATCCAACAACACCCTCTGAACCCCTGGGGAAGCTATAATTGTGAAATGCATTAGGATCACACCATCATCTCCCTTCCACTGTACATAAGTACAGTGCCTTGCAAAAGTATTCAAGAGATGGGCGGAGCATAGCGGAGCAGACATGCATTGTTAGAGCTCCGCACCGCTGAGGAGAGAAGAGAAGGACAAAGCAGAGCCTGCAGGCTCAAAAGGTATCCATTTGAACCTTTTTGCCCCAGGGAACAAACTGTGAAAGTTTGGGCAGGAAATATGGTACTGGGAGGAAACCGTGGCAGAAATAAAAATCACCTCACAAAGAGCTCACAGGCACTCACTGCAGCTGAAGCAGCTCCAGTCACCTCACAAGATACAGCATCAGGGCGCTCTCACAGACAGAAAATGTCACAGCAAGACTCTCCATTTGAGTCAGATACAGAACAAATCCTCTCACAAACTTCTCCACAAGCCTCCTCAGCATCCCCAGTAATATTATTACAATTTGAAAAGATGCTTCATAAGGCTTTAAAACAAACCTCAGACCAAATAACAAAAAGCCTAACCAAAGAAATAAGAGAGCTGAGAAACCGCACCGCAGCCTTAGAAATAAAAATGGATGAAATTGAAATTACAACCCAAGTAAATATAACAGAATTGGAACAATTAAAAGAAGAGAATTTAATACTTCAAACTAAGCTCGAAGATTACGAAAATAGAGCCAGACGTTCAAACTTGCGCATAAGGAGAATACCTGAAACTGTGACAGACCTGCAATCTACTATTACTGCTCTATTACAAGAACTAAAGCCAGATATCCCTATTGAACGTTTAGAACTGAACAGAGTACACAGAGCCCTCACAGCCAAAAAGAAAGATGGACCCCCACGTGATATAATCACAAAATTTCATTATTACAGAACGAAAGAACAAATACTAATTGCTGCAAGAGAAAAAAAGGAACTTAATTTTCAAGGACACAATTATCACATTTTTGCTGACCTATCCCAACTTATTATTACTAAAAGACGATCCATGAAACCCCAACTAATGGAACTGCAACGCCACAACATTATGTATCAATGGGGCTTCCCCTTTTCAGTCAGATTTAACTACCAAGGTACAATTTACAGAAGCAGATCAGCAGATGAACTACAACAAACCCTTTTAAAATTAAATCTGACAGAACCCACAAGCAGCAACTCTCCCACACGCAGAAGAATGGCATCATCTTCACCTTCAGGCAGCACTCCGAAAATTTCAGAACAAAATGGGAATCATCATTCTCACAAAAGAGGCCGTTATGCCACATCATCCATGGACCAAGAAGATTCAATGGACTGACATCCTAATTCCTGATATCTCTTCATTTATTATACTAAGAGATGGTTCTCTATAAAAAACTTGTATTTATAACCGAATGTAACTGCATTCTGATAGTCACACACTGTGTGGGATCATGTTACATTCCAGTTATATTTCTTATTACTTCTGATTCATGTAGCCTTAGAATATATAAGTGAAATAAGGAAATTCTTGTTCAGTTATATATTATCAGGTAATAACAATAGATTTATTACTTTTTAGGACAAATATGTTCAATAATCCAGAAGTAATGGAAGCTTTTTTTTTTTCTTTTCTTAAAACAAATATATTATTACCTAACTAGTTCCTAGAATTATGTTTTTGTTTATTCTAATCTAAAGCAATACAACCTCAATTTTATGAGTTAACATATCTAAACAGTTACATATGAATAAAATATGTAATTGTTTACTCTAAAAGGGTTAAAATCCCAAAATAATTCAAACTATCTTCATCAATACCAAAGTTATTAACAGTACCTTTCTAACTGAATTATTTAGCCTAGGGCAAGACTAACCATATACAACCACCCTGGAATAAATAATTTCAACAAAAACTATATTCTGCACTCCAATTAATGAAACATCATTTTGATGTCTTTTGACATAGCACTTCTCTCCTGTAAGCGGAAGATCCGTGTACCCCCATTAGCCCTCCTCATTCTCCCAACCATATTATGTGGGAGTGTGACGAAGGCACTTATTCCCCTGAGAGAGATATTTATTCTCTTTCACGGGTAAATTGTGATTACTTGCAAAAAATAATTTATACAATGTATCATCTAATCTCATATGTTTTTTGTTTACTCTTTACTCCAGAATTCACTGGTTTCTTTTCTATCTATTCATCTCTTCAGTCCACACAGGTTGATCTGCGCAGTCAGCTCTGCATAACAAAAAGTAAGTTAAAACTATTTGATCTGTTGCCATGGCACCACTGAATATACTTTCCCTGAATGTTCAGGGAATAAATGTCCCTCAAAAAAGGACCAAAGCCTTCCGTACTTTCCATAACAAGAAGGCTCACATAGTATGCCTCCAAGAAACACACTTCACCAAAGATTCTACTCCAAAATATATTTCTCCTTTTTATCAACAAATTTACACGGCTTCTGCCTGTACCAAGCAAAGGGGAACTCTAATTGCATTTCACCGATCCACACCATTCACCTTATCATCAGAAATTAAAGACCCAGAAGGTAGATACCTGATACTCATGGGTTATATAATGGATACAGCAATCACGGTGATTTCCTACTACGCTCCTAACAAACAACCTACACCATTCCTCTCACATATATTACAAGTGATTAATACACACAAAATAGGAACAGTGATAATGTGTGGGGATTCGAACCAGGTCCTCCTCCCATTTCTAGATAAATCACCTTTTACACCATCCAAAATAACCTCTAGATTACCTTTTTCTCAACTTCTTTCCAAATACAATCTGGTAGATTCGTGGAGAGAAAGTAACCCAATGAAAAAGAAATTCACTTATTTCTCGCACCCTCATCAAACCTTCACCAGAATAGATCATATTTTTCTAACAATAGGAATGATACCAGAAATTATTGCATCAGATATAATTCCGATTCCGTGGTCTGACCATAATGCAGTATACACTACTATAGCCTCAGCCATACCAAAAGCGCATGACCCAACGTGGTACTTACCGGACATAATGCTCAAACACCCACTACATCAGATGGCCATTGAACAAGCTTTAAAGGAATACATATCAATTAATAATACAACAGACATCTCCCCAATAACACTGTGGGAAGCTCATAAGCCTGTCTTGCCTGGTACAATACAAAGACAAATGGCACTATTTAAACGGGAACGCAAAAATCTAGCAAAAAAACTAGAACTCAATTTTAATGCAGCCTACATATCATTTCAAGATAATCCATCTCAGAGTAGAAAATCTCATCTGGAAAAATCTAGATTGGAATACGATCTATTTCTCACTGAGTCAGTTGATAAATCCCTCAAACGCTCCAAACACAATTTCTACATGAATACAAACAAACCAGGTACATATTTGGCTCGGGCATTAAATTCAACTAACAAATCTTTCAAACCAATACGTTTGAAATTATCAAAAAATGTTTACACTTGTAATCCAGTTAAAATAGTCCATAAATTTCACTCACATCTCGCAACTTTATACAAGACAAACAATGAATTTAATCCTACAGAGGCTGAATCCTTCTTCTCAAAAAAAAACCTTACCTGAGTTATCTCAGAATCAAAAAAGCAGTTTGGATGAGCCTATAACTATAGATGAAGTTGCTAACGCCATAAAAGACCTAAAACTTAACAAAAGACCAGGCCCAGACGGCTACTCGGCTTTATACTATAAAACATTCTCAGAAATACTCTCTCCCATTCTCACTGAAACTTTTAACAAACTTCTAGATGGACATTCTTTTCGGCAAGAAACACTAATGGCAATTGTTTGTATGATCCCAAAACCCCTTTCTGATGATACTTCCTGTGTGAATTATCGGCCTATCTCTCTGTTAAACCTCGATATTAAATTATTAGCAAAAATAATAGCAAAACGCCTCAATAGCATTATAGGAAAATTAATACATAGAGATCAAGTAGGCTTCATGCCAAATAGACAGGCAGGCGATAATATACGCAGGGCAGTGTTATTGGCACATATTGCTAAAAAACGGAAAATCCCTTTATGTTTTCTATCTCTCGATATTAACAGGGCATTTGACACAGTATCCTGGCAATATATGCAATATTCATTACAAAAATGGGGTTTTGGACCCCACTTTTTAACATGGATCAAAGCATTATATAATAAACCCAAAGCCTATATAAAATATGCTGGATACAAATCTGATGCCTTTAATATCAAAAGAGGTACCCGACAGGGTTGCCCATTATCTCCCTTATTATTTGCCCTTATACTCACACCCATGGCCCAATACATCAGAACAAACCAAACTATAACTGGCATTGAAGTAGGAGGTATTACACACAAATTATGTATATTTGCAGACGATATATTACTTTTTCTATCATCACCACAGGTCTCTGGTCCTAACTTAATACCAGCTCTTGATGGATTTGCAGCCCTATCCGGCCTTATGATTAATCCTAAGAAATGCCTAGTGCTTAATATTTCACTCACAAACATGGAATTGATCCCGGCTAGGGCTGCACTCCCATTCACATGGGCAGAAAAATCAATCCCATATCTTGGAATTCATTTAACAGCATCTCATTCTGACTTATTCTCAACCAATTATCCTCCTGTATTAAGACAGATCACAAATCTAATAAAACAATGGTCGCAACTTCCTTTATCCTGGATAGGGAAGATTAATACAATCAAAATGACTATTCTACCCAAATTGCTTTATCTATTCAGAGTCCTCCCTATTCCAATTCCTTCCTATTTTTTGAGAATAGTACAAAAAAGAGCAACTTTGTTTATATGGGGCTCTTCTAAACCACGTATACCTATACACACACTACATCTTCCCAAAAATAAAGGAGGCCTGGGATACCCTAATTTTACTAACTACTACAGAGCAGCACATTTGGCCAGTCTGTCCAAATACCATGCAAAACAGGAAATCCCATTATGGGTATTTATAGAGACTTCAGAAAATGACCCTCTATTAATATCAAATTTATTATGGTTCGATCCTAAAGACCGCTTTAAAATTCATAATCCCATAACTAAACACTTCTTATCTCTCTGGGATAAACTAAAAACCAAATATCAGTTACAATCTCCACACAATCCTCTCCTTTCTTTTATCAGAAATCCGGCCTTTTATCCGGCATGGATCTACCCAAATTCTTTTAAAGCTTGGACAACATCAGGCATTCAGACACTAAATGACTTCATAGCATCTAAATCATTTCTTTCATTCCCATCGCTTAGAGAAAAATATGATCTACCAAACTCTGAGATATTTAGATATCTCCAAATCAAAAATTTCTATACACCATTCCTAAAGGGGGATACACCATTATCCCAATTATCCATTTTTGAATCAATCTGTACAAAAGATCCATTTGCTAAAGGTACAATTTCATCACTTTATAATCAATTATATGGAGTAGCAAATCTTAATAGACCCTCTTACGTTCAGAGGTGGGAGGAGGCCCTGGGACGAACTTTAGAAGACACGGACTGGTCTAACATATGGCACACATCTAAGTCATCTTCACCCAACATCTTAGCACTGGAGACAAATTATAAAGTCCTAACTCACTGGTACCTTGTACCCGCTAGAGTGGAAAAATATTCACCTAATACCTCAGCTCTTTGTTTTCAAGGATGCCCAGAAATAGGCACATATTTACACATATGGTGGATGTGCCCAGTAATCCAAACCTTCTGGAAGGAAGTCTTCGTGATTGCATCTAAAATATTTAAAAAAATAATACAACCAGATCCATATTTAACTTTACTTAATCTAAAACCGGAATGGTTAACACTCTCTCAATTCAAACTTATGATCCAACAAATAACGGCTGCAAAACAAACAGTGGCCAAGGCATGGAAATCTCCTACGTTGGTACTAGCAGAAACAATTCACAGAATGAATAATACAATGTCCCATGCTAAGATGGTAGCCATCGATCAAAATCAAATTCCAAAATTTGAAAAACTTTGGCATCCTTGGATAAAACAACAGTTCCTGTCAAACTTCAATGACTCTGTCCTGTTGCCATGGTAACAGATTAAATGACTTACAGAGACACCCATTCTAAGGCTTCAAAGAGAACTAAAAAGAATAATAAACTGACGAGCGGGACAACCTTGTGGACCATACCTCTACCTTTCAACCCTTTTTCTTCTTTCTCTTTCTTTTTCTCCACCTTACGATTAAAGCTCATTATCAGAATTTATTTGACCTATATACACTCTACTTGTAAACAATATGTATAGTAGGTATAAATCATTTAAATACCTACAAAAGTAACTAAGGAAATGATATATATTTTTAATTTAGGTTTATGTGAACCCAATGTTTAATATTTGAAATTTCATGATATTTACCTATATAAACCCTACTGTAAAACAATGAGCTTACTTTATAGATCATTGTAAACTTACTTTATGTATCTTTATAATATTGTATACTCAATAAACTTCTTTTGACAAGGAAAAAGTATTCAAACCCCTTGAAATTTTCCACATTTTGTCATGTTACAACCAAAAATGTAAATGTATTTTATTGGTATTTTATGTGATAGACCAACACAAAGTGGCACATAATTGTGAAATGGAAGGAAAATGATAAATGGTTTTCAACATTTTTTACAAAAAAAATCTGAAAAGTGTGGCATGCATTTGTATTCAGCCCCCTGAGTTAATACTTTGTAGAACCACTTTTTGCTACAATTACAGCTGCAAGTCTTTTCGGGTATGTCTCTATCAGCTTTCCACATCTAGAGAGTGACATTTGACCATTCTTTTTTGCAAAATGGGTCAAGCTCTGTCAGATTGGATGGCGTGCGTCTGTGAACAGCAATTTTCAAGTCTTGCCACAGATTCTCAATTGGTTTTAGGTCTGGACCTTGACTGGGCCATGCTAACACATGAAAATGCTTTGATCTAAACCATTCCATTGTAGCTCTGGCTGTATGTTTAGGGTTATTCTCCTGCTGGAAGGTGAACCTCCGCCCCAGCCTTTTGCAGACTCAAACACGTTTATTTCTAAGATTGCCCTGTATTTTGCTCCATCCATCTTTCCATCAACTCGCGTTTTGCTTTTAGCCCAAAAAGTTCAACTTTGGTCTCATCTGATCAGAGCACCTTCTATCACTTGTTTACTGTGCCCCCCCAAACTGCAAACAGGAGTTCTTATGGCTTTATTTCAACAATGGCTTTCTTCTTGCCACTCTTCTATAAAGGCCAGATTTGTGGAGTGTCTTGAGGCCTCTTGAGTGCTTCTCTGAATAATGCTCTCCCTGCCTGGCCTGTCAGTTTAGGTGGACAGCCATGGCTTGGTAGGTTTGCAGCTGTGCCATACTCTTTCCATTTTTGGATGGTGGATTGAAGAGTGCTCCATGAGATATTCAAAGCTTGGGATATTTTTTTTTTAACCTAACCTAACCTAACTTCTCGACAACTTTATCCCTGACCTGTTTGGTGTGTTCCTTGGCCTTCATGATGCTGTTTGTTCACTAAGGTTCTCTAACAAACCTCCGAGGGCTTCACAGAACAGCTGTATTTATACTGAAATTAAATTACACACAGGTGGACTCTATTTACTAATTAGGTGATATCTGAAGACCATTTATCATTTTCTTTCCAGTTCACAATTATGTGCCACTTTGCATTGGTCTATCACATAAAAAACCAATAAAATATATTTATGTTTTTGGTTGTAACATGACAAAATGTGGAAAATTTCAAGGGGTATGAATACTTTTTCAAGGCACTGTATTCGACGACCTTACTCTTTCATATTGTATTTTGACTATTATGTGAGGGAGGATGATATTAAAGGTGACTGAGCTAAACATGAATTGTACTCAAGCTACATGCATTTATGGAGATTAAGACCCCACCATTTTTAAAGATTTTTTGTAATAAAATCAGTGTTATTAAAAATATGTTTGTCTAAGGTTTCATCTGTGGGGAGGTTTCAGCACCATTAAAATCCCATTTATTCTTCGTTTTGTTATTTAATCACCCTCTCTATTTGTTTCGTTTTCCATTATCATTGAAAGTGGAAATAAAATAAATTTTGGGTTGTCCCCAGAAAAGTAATAGAGGAAAAATGTTCTACTCAGCAATATATGGACTATTCAGTAGGCACACAGGTATGGCATATGCAAAACATTTTACTAAGCAATATATGGAAATTTCAGTTGGCACAAAGGTATGGCATATGTATACTTACATTGGTCCAAGTAATAGGCAATGTGACATCTTTGATCTTTATAAAAAAAGATATAGGTATACAGAGGAAAAGAAATGTAGGATCTTCTCTGTTCTTGGTCCAGGTTGCTGAATTTCCAACTACAGATTTATTATTCTAAGGTCAAGATGTGATATCATCAAATTTGCCTGGTGCTGCTAGTTGCCGTCAACTCATGGCAAACCTGTACATAGCTGCCCTATTGCGAGCATTTATTATAAAAATGGTTCAGTGCACCACTATACCTATGCCGCGTACACAAGACCGGTCTTTCCATTGGAATGAACTCTGACGGGTTTTTCGATGGAGTTCCGCTGAAACGGACTTGCCTACACACGATCACACCAAAGTCTGATCGTTTAGAACGCGATGACGTACGACCGGACTAGAAAAAGAAAGTTCAATAGCCAGTAGCCAATAGCTGCCCTTGCGTTGTTTTTTGGTCCGTCGGAATAGCATACAGACGAGCGGTTTTCCCGATAGGAACTGATTTCGTCGGAAAGATTTGAAACATGTTCTATTTCTAGGTCCATCAGAATTTTCGAAAGAAAAAGTCCGATGGAGCCCACACACGATCGGAATGTCTGATGGATTGATTGCGTCGGACCTTTTCTGCCGGAAAGTCCGGTCGTGTGTGCGCGGCATTGGGATTCCTCAAACACGCTATTCCTTTCCCAGTAAAAAGTACATAGACTCCGCTTACTTCCCATTATACAGTCACACGGTTTCACCATAACTATTAAAACTAAAGTTATCACCTGCTGTTCTTTAATTGTCTAAAATCAATCTACGATTAATCCCATTTCCATTGCAGATTCCTGTCATGGCTCACAGATAAAATCCTCCATGCAATCTCTAGTGTCCCTTTCCTCCTATCTTCACTACTTTCAGGTTCTATATCAAATTATCTCTGCTCCTCCAACAGCTATAACATTCAACCTGTACCCACAAGATCCCACTATACCCAAAATAGAAAAAAAAAAAACATTTTGGGGGGAATTTGCTTTCTTTAATTAAATATAATCAAATTTGGTTTCTAGCTGCTACATTTGTAGCATCTTGTTGCATTTTTTCAAAGGGTTTTTGCAATTTCCTGTAATATCTAAAGACATGTTATTGCCTAATTTTTGTATGTTCTTAGGAAGGAACTTTACGTTTATGAAATATAACAGAAAACATGTTGAGGAAGTGGTATTCACACGTTTGCAAATATTGCTCAAAATGAAAGTGTCCGGTGTAGTAAAGACTCAATTTTCCCAGGGAGGCAGGAAGCAAATTACTTGCACCAGACAATAAAACTGAAACCCATCATTTCTATTTTTTTTTCACAGTAAATGATAGAACTGCTATCACATATGTATTTTAATTATAATTCTAATATTGTGGCAAAAAAAATCAATTAAACATAATAATGCATGTAGTAAATAACCATTACCATTGCAAACCAAAAAAACATGAATTGAATTGGAACACAGGAGGGCCCTTGCTTTATCTGCACATTCACAAAAAGATAATTTTTATTACTATAGAGAAGCTTTTTACTGTTGGAACACATAATAAACAACCTCTTCATAAGAATGAATGGGAGTTTTTCTCTGCATCCATAAAAGAAGTGAACTGGCATGCTGTACATCGCTCTGTAGACCATACGACATGCATCTAGCAGGAACTGTGATTCTGTACTTGCCAAATATGCTGCAGAAATCTCCCTCCATTGAGTCTGGCTGCATCCATTTTAACTGTAGGCAGCTGAAGCTGCTGCTTGTTCACTTCCTGGATTTACACAGTCACACCTCCAGCTCTGCAGCTCTCATTGGCCCTCTTATGACTCACCCCCCTCCCTTCCTGGCAATTTCTCACGAGAGTGAGAGAGAGCTGTGCATGAGGTCATAAGCCTAGGCTTTTTACCAGACAAGAAAAAGGAAGTGGGCTGTATAAGGTATTTACTGGCAGAAAAAAAATGTTTTACTATCCAATATTAAAACAACAAGGGCAGAAGATTTAATAGATGGAAAGTTGAACAAATGACTGAAAGTCTGCTTTAAGCAGACTTCATACTGTCAATGATTAATCATAGATTTATTAGAACTCTAATTTATCTATAGCTATAACAATACTGTCCACCATTATTGTACACATGGTAAATATCTCTTATTCATGTATCTTTTAAGTACATGAAAGTAACCATTTGTTGTGCATGTTTGTGAAATCTTAATCAGATGGGATTTTTTTTTTTTTTTTACAGACACAGACAGCCTAGTAGCGTCAGTTTGGTTCTGATTTGTCCAGATCTTGTCCTTCTCATCTCTTGATTACCAAAGCCAATTTAATTATTTACATCTTTTGGAGCCACTTCCCTGAAAAATAGACTGAAGGTTAAACATGGATAATTTTCAGGGCTCGAGTTCTGCAGGAACGAGTGAGAATGACATTCCTTCACTTATTCCACAGCAGGAACACCCTGCCCATTAACAACCGCCACCACATCCTGGGGAATCATCCATCATTCAATCCTGTATTCGGCCAGTGGAGCCCGGGGCTGGTCTGGCAGTGGCTGTGTGAGAAAGGATCACCTATTGGTCGGAAGGCGAGTGATGACTCGATGATGTCATGATGCCTTCACGCCACGGCGCCTCACCCTAAGTGAAGATTTAGCATAGAGATCATTACAAGCAGGTCTCGAAGGTGGAGGTGTCCTCGTAAACTGGCACTTTACAATAAATGTTGCACTTTATTTGTTAAAAAAGGAGCACATAATTTATATATACAATATATATATATATATATACACACACACACATACACTTTTTTATTTTTGAGGTGTGGGGGGGGGAATCTTGGGTGAGTTCCCACACTTTTTTTCCCAGGACTTGACCCCTGATAATTTTGCTTCCTTACTTTCAATACTGTTGTGAACAGTCAAGAAAAAAGTGCAGCACAGCAGTTATAAAAAAGATGATGTGTATAATTGAAATGTTTAGTGATTTTGAAATCTCCTGAAGACTAGATAAGAAATGTTGCTTTGCACTATACAAAAGAGCATTCACAGCCTCATGGGTAAGTACACAGATGAAGATGCTGGGGGCGTGGCCAACAACCGAGATGTGAGGACGTGAGGCGCTGAGCTCCGTCTGTGCCGCTTAGATCCCGCAGCAATCCTCCTAGCCCGACCGCCATCCGAAGCCATCTCCAGCCTTAGCAGACCCCCGAGACTCCTGTGCACACCAGGCAATGGTCAAATACGGCCCAGCCATGGAGGAGGCCCTGGGATTCACGCCACCAGCGCCGCCATGCCAGCCGCAGCAAAATGGCGCCAGCCGGCTCCATCCACTGAAGCTCAGCCATCCATCCACCTCTCTGGCAGCCCAGCAACATTGTGGGAAGGGTGAGTCACAACATGCCCCTGCCTGCAGCCCTGAAGACCCCCTCCTGTTCTCCCCCCCAGAGGACACTGACCCAGCAACCCCTCATGCTGCTATCATAACTACAGGCCCTGCAGAGCCCTCTCTCTCACAAATCATGGAGGCTATACAGCACAGCCATGCTTCCCTTACCACTCAGATGGACTCAATTAAAACTGACTTATCCTTTCTAAAGCATGATGTACAGAATCTGAGGCACAGAGTACAGAATGCTGAACGTATAGGGGATTTAGAGGATGAAACACGTCAGTTGCAGGGCTCACTCAGGGAGCTGCGCCAGACCCAAGAGTACACATCTGATAAGCTCACAGACATATAGGATCGCCTGAGACGCAATAACCTCCGCTTCCTAGGCTTTCCAGAAGACTCAGAGGGCAAGGCTCCAGAAATGTTCATAGAACAATGGCATCCACATTTGGCGCCAATACATTTTCAACTATGTTTGCCATTGAGAGAGTGCATAGGGTCCCACTGCGCCCCCTACCCCCTGGGGCACCTCCATGCACCATACTTATTAAACTACTGCACTACAGAGACAGGGAGGCTATCATCAGGGCAGCCAGAGAAAACGGACGCCTGCTCTTTAATGGCAATGGCATCACCATCTTTCCTGACTTTTCAGTAGCCACACAAAAGCAACGTGCCACTTTCTTAGCGGTTAAACGGCGATTATGTGATCTACAGTTGCCATACAGCATGCTATACCTGGCACGCCTACGTGTCATCTACCAGGGCAAGGTAGATCTTCACTGATCCTAAAGAAGCAGCCCACTGTGCAGACACACTAGGCCCCTTGGAACAGAGGAACCAGCAACGGAGATCCCCTCCTCGCTGACCAGCACAATGCCTCACTGAACACATGAAACAGAACTTTCCATTTCCTGATATCCTAACTCCACTGCCTGTTGGTGTCGATAGGAGAGACTAGGGGTCAACACATGGAATCCGACATACCCACACTTGCACTTCTCCACCTACAGGAAGGTTGAGATACCTGATGATGCTCCAAAGGAGACCACACTACCATTATCCTTTTTGGCTGACTATCCTCACCACCACCATGCTAGCTTAAATTATGAACATCCTCCAGCCACTCTGGAAAATAATGCGTCATGGCCGGGCTATTATCTATCCAGCCCAGTAAGCGCACACGGATGGTAGCTTACATCCACAGTCCCCCTTTTTATTATTATCTAGGGTTTGTTGGCCACGGGATTACTTTATAAACCCCCCTGCTTTGTGGTTCTAGTTCAGGGAACAAAGCTCTCATGTGTTTGGGTATGGGAGCCGGGAGGGTTAGGGTGGCCTGGGAGGGTTGGGGAATTTTCCCTATTTTGTTGTTGTTGTTGTTACATGACTGTTATTTTATACCAATTGTTTACAGGTTCACAGGCCAGACAGGCCATCAGGGTACTCAGGTATTATTGAATAGAAGCACAATGTTCTCTCATATGTATTTATCAGGATTCGCCCCCACCTCTCAAGAAGCAGAGAGTCCCCAACTCTGGTTGGCTCTGGAGCATCGCGAGAGATGGACGCGCATATTTTTTTTGACCAACGCCCACACATGGCTAATTTACGCCTGAATTTGTGGAATGGTAGGGGGCTTAATTCTAAAGTGAAACGCTCTATAATGTTTGACTATTTAGCACGACACAAACCGCATGTAATCCTTCTCCAGGAATCCAGGGTTATGGTCCTTAAAAGAGCTAAAATAGCGTACGCTCTTCATTCCACTTATTCCACATATGTTCGAGGGACGTCTATCCATTGCCAAATCAGCACCAATCTCAATTAAACATATAAACTTGACCCTAATGGCTGTTTAGTAGTCCTGGTGCTTGAACTTCTGGGTAAACATACAGTGACAAATATATATGTCCCACCACCTTTTACCAAGAAATTTTTTGAGAGGGCGATGGGCACGATACTGGAGATTGCTGAAGGCCCCTTAATAATAGCTGGGGACTACAACACAGTTCTAGACAACTCTATGGATAGATTTAGATGCTCTACGCTACCCCCCATGCCCCTTGGATCCTTGCTAACCCAATTTAACCTAGTGGAGGCCTGGAGATGGAAACATGCAAATGTGCGGGAATACTCGTGCCAGTCTGACTCTCATGGTACATTATCATGTACCGGGGTATGCCTGTATTGATCTCTGCCTTGTCTCATCCGATATGCTTCACTTAGTGGCAGGAATCAAATATCTCCCCAGAGCGGTGTCCGACCACTCGCCTTTGATGGTGGACCTTGCTCTGGGCACACCCTTATCGTACTGGGTATGGAGATTGAGCCCATTATGGTTAGCAGACCAGGCTGTGATAGACCAGAGTTCGGCAGACATTAAATCATTTTGGGTGATTAACAAACTAAGTGCGCCCGTCCCTGTGGTCTGGGATGCCTTTAAGGCCACTGCCCGCAGCTCATTTGCTGCTGCGATTGGGCGGGCCCGCAAGGCGTCGCAGTCCAGACTGTTGGACGCAGAAGGAGGACTTAGGGATGCGGAAACTGCTTATTCTGCAAACCCTACCCCCGAAGCACACACTACATGGCAACACAGGGCCCGAGAATTGGAGCTGGTACTTCTGGAACACACACAAAAAAACTACTATATCAGAATCAACGAATATTTGATAAAAATAGCCGCCTACTGGACTAATTAGCCAGGCCTGATTATCAGCCATGTAATATTCCTAGAATAACAAATTCAGCAGGCACACTGGTTGAGAAAAATGATGACATTATGAAAGCGTTTGTCACTTTCTACTCCACGCTCTATGCTACTAGAGCTCACTATACAATAGTGGAACTAGATGACTATCTTTCAGATATTTCACTCCCGAGACTAATGGACCAACAGGTCTCTGGACTTGATGCTCCGTTGACGATGGAAGAAATAGGGGAGGCTATACTGTTGTTCGTCAGACATAAAACTCCAGGCCTAGATGGATTTCCTATTGAGTGGTACATGCAATTTCGGGACCTATTGATCCCACTCTTGCTGCGAATGTACAATTTTGCCCTTAAAACAGGACAGTTTCTGCCTTCCATGTCGGAAGCACTAATAGTTTTGATTCCCAAACCTCTTAAGGATCCTCTTAAGGATCACCTCCTATGCAAATCATATAGACTGATTTCGCTTATCAATTCAGATGTTAAAATTCTGGCCAAGGTGCTTGCCCAACGATTAAATACAGTAATTATAACCATTAAAGGGGCAGGCCAAACCGGAATTATGCCTGGACGATCGACCCCTATTAATTTGCGTATACTTTTTACCATCATACAAGTGGTTCATGGCACGACTGGCTCTCGAGCAGTACTGGCTTTAAATGCTCACAAGGCCTTCGACTCAAATCGAATGGCCATATCTTTTTTAAGTCCTGGCTAAATTCGGATTTGGCACTACCTTCATAAAGTGGGTACAACTCCTATATTCCAAACCCATTGTTAGACTAAGGGTCAATGCGTCCATATTGGATGCCTTCCTGATAAAGGCACCAGGCAGGGATGTCCGCTGTCGCCGCTCCTGTTTGCGGTGGCAATAGAGCCCCTTGCATCAATGATAAGGTCCAGTAGGGAGGTTAAGGGACTGACGGGTCTAGAGGAAAAAGTGTCCTTCTATGCGAATGATATGCTGATATATCTGGAGGACCCTCAGTCATCACTCCCAGCCCTGCTGGAGATTATCATGGAACAATCTCCCTCTTACGCTGTTAGGAAGAATAAATATTTTCAAAATGATCTACCGCGATTCTTGTACGTCCTGAGCAATTAACCAGTATACATAACCAAAGCAAAATTTAAAGAGATAGACTGCATAATCACCAATTTCATCTGGAGAGGCGGTGTGGTGAAGATTGCTAAGCACACTTTACAGCTACCTACTTTGGAGGAGGGCCTGGCACTCCCCTGTCTACAAACGTACTATATTGCCTCGCAACTGGCACATGCCCATTGGTGGTTTTATCCTGAGGCTAAAAATGCAGCTGCTGCCCTGGAGGCAGCCATCCTCACCTCATATGAATCTCTCCAAAACCTAATACACCATATGTCGCTTAGGGGGAGGGAAGGGGTAAATGTTATGGCCATGACCTTGCGGATCTTTAGAATTTCTAACTGTTACTACGCAGTACCCAAGCTATATATTCTCCCAACGCCCCACTATGGGGAAACCCATGCCTACCAGAATTCCATCAGAGAACTGACAGGGGATATTGGTTCAAGAAAGGGGTGAAAACAATATCACACTTATTTGCAGACAATATGTTCCGATCCTTTGCGAAATTCAAAAAAGAGTCTTTGGACTCCCACGCATGGCCTATTTTCAATACCTACAGATAAGACATACCGCTTCTGCACAATTCGGGTATCGAAATATAGAGATGCGATCTTCCCCACTTAAACACCTACTGACTGACCCCTCCCACACCAAACTAGTTTCATCTTACTATAAGAATCTACTCCACTCCACGACTAATAGGCTTACCACCATTGAACACAGATGGCGCTCAGACATACCTGAGCTGACGGAGGCGACCTGGGGGGGGATTCTTCCCCTGCAGGTGCCCTCCATCATCTCCTCAAGGGACAAGGTGATCCAGACCAAACTACTGTATAGAGCATACTTTATAACGAATTTATTATATAGGTTAAAGAGATTATCCACTCCTTTATGCACCCGATGTGGAGTGGCCGATGGCACATTCTTCCATCTAATGTGGGAATGTGCTCCGATAAGGAAGTTCTGGTCGGAAGTTACAGCCTTCATCAGCTCTGTAGCTAACATACCAAACATTTGTAATCCTCTTAGATGTCTGCTAGGATACATTGATGATGACGATTTATCCAAAAATGTACAATGCTTTATACGCATAGTGATGTTCTACGCTAAAAAAACAATAACCATGCATTGAAAATCTCAATCCACTCTGACTATAAAGTTCTGGCTTACCATTATCAACCAAGTAATACAACTATATAAGTTAACATACGAAGCTAGAGGATGCCCAAAAAAGTTCTCCAAAATATGGAACTCCTGGGTTAACTTAGATAGTACCATACCACCTGCCCCCTAGGTTACAGAAAATAATAGAGATATTATGGTTTAGAAACTATCAGGGACTAAGCCCTGACTAGAGTAAATTGTGCTGAGTGATATTTTCTGTATGTTGTTTCATAATGTTTACCTGTATGCCTGATCAATGTATTGCACTATGACTGAAGGGATGTTCGCTATGATTATACACCTGTGTAACTATTATTTGTTATGTGTATAAAAACAATAAAAAAGTTAACCTTTAAAAAAAAAAAAAGTACACTGATGAAATGGTTAAACAGGAACACCTTACCTTGCATAAAATATATAAACTGATCAGAATCCCAAAACTATACCTTTCACACATGTACAGATAGAGATAGCGGCGCTAATACAAAATTGTGTAAAATAATGGGTCAGAGCAGCATAATGCCTATGACCCTCTACTTATATATAAAAATAATAATAGTGTCATGAAAAATATTATTTTTATCATGACACTATTATTATTTTTATATATAAGTAGAGGGTCATAGGCATTATGCTGCTCTGACCCATTATTTTACACAATTTTGTATTAGCGCCGCTATCTCTATCTGTACACGTGTGAGAGGATTCTGATCAGTTTACGTATTTATTTAAGTGGCAGCTTTTTTCACTGTACACTGTGTATGTACACACATTTTGTATTCATTTACACATCTTTTATATAGCTTTGCACTTTTCTTTGGCGCAGTGGAGTAAGAGAGATTCAGGGGTGGTTTATTTGTATATCTCTTGCTACAAACCATAAAATATATAAAAAGAGGCAGATACTATTGCAATCCATCCATCTCTTCTGTATTAAAGAGGAAGTAAACCCTGATGAGTTTACTTCCTCTTTGTTTCCCTGCAAAGTTAAAGCATAATGGACTACTATGCATCGCATAGCAGCCCATTATGTGTCACTTACCTGACAAGGGAGCCTGCGATGTCACCGCTGTCCCTTCTCCTACAAAGAGTCCATCTTCTTCCCGGTTTCGTGGCTCCGGCGCTGTGATTGGCCAGAGCCGCAATGATGTCACTCCCGCGCATGTGCGCTGGTGCCGCCACTAAAGGCATGATCGCCGTTAGAGACGGCATACTCAGTGCGCCTGCGTGCCGTTGTCTACAGCGCATGTGCTGTCAGTGCCTGTCTTTTGGAAATATCTCCTAAACCGTGTAGGTTTAGGAGATATTTCTTGCACCTACAGGTAAGCCTTAATCTAGGCTTATCTGTAGGTAAAAGTGGTCTGTAAGGGTTTACAACCACTTTAAGTGGCCTAGCATAAAAGGGTAATGACTTTTCAAAGCCCGCAACAAAGCCATTGTGTTAGTTCATTGGGCTACCAGTAAACATTACTATCTTGATGCCTCCACACTGAGCTCACTGGGAAAACAAGTCCTTCAAGCAGCATGTTTGGGGCGTTGCGGGATCGGTGATGACACCGCTCCTATAACGCCCCTGCCATTGCAATCAATGCCCAGCAAAGCACTTTGGCAGCGGCGCGTTGTGGGTGCTTTTAAACCTTTTTCGCCACTAGTGGGGGGTTAAAAGGGCCCGCTAGCAGCCGAAAAACACCACTAAAATGACGGTAAAGCTTCGCTAAAAATAGCAGAGCTTTACCGCCGACGCCCCCCCCCCCCCCCCCCCCCGGCCCCAGTGTGAAAGAAGCCTAAAAAAGGTAGATCTTTTTCTGCTGATCAGAACATTCAAGCAATTCTTCAAACTTGGATCCATTGGAACTCCTTGAAGGGTTGTCCAAACACCATCTAGATCTTGTGTCAGCCATATCAATTGACAACCGATTGGTTCAAAGCCAAAGATAAATGAACAAATCTTTTCCGCTATCACTATACCAAGTTTGTTCCTCAAATTCTTCATTCCTGCTCATACCTGAAAATTTTTTGAAATCAGTGAGTCTGACATTAGGGGTTGGACCAAGGGGTCAGGGTGTGAAAATCTGGGAGTAGCAGTAGCTTCAAAGGAGGTATTCAAAGCTACCGTAGGACAACATGGTGTTATTAGTGGTATGGTGTGATAGCCACAAGCCTGCACGAGATTAAATTACTGTAATATAGTCTTCAAAATAAGCTGTACTTACTTGACAATAGGTAGGCAAAGAAATGGAAATCCAGACAAACTAGATATTCTAATGTCATGTAAGAAGAAAGAGGAATTAACAAGTGACCATCTCACTTTGCTCTATCTCCCCTGGGTTTAGAATGCCATCACCAGGTAGAAGACCTTATTCTGCCTTAGTGAGAGGCCTGCTCCTCATTCTTAAAAAAAGGGCAGTTTAAAAGGGCTTGTTTTGTGCAAAGTTTGCTCTTTCTTTATATGCAGTAAATAGTGTATTAAACTCTTAAATATATGTGTCTTAATGTAGTGTGACAACAATGAGCAGGTCAGTTTATGTTAGCTATAAGCAAGGTTTAACTACTTGCTGACCACGTTATAGCAAAATGACAGCTACAGCGCGGCTAGTTCTGGGAGGGTGTCATATGACGTCCTCCTGCAATCGCGCCCACTGTGGCATGCTCTGCGATCGCTGTGTCCAGAGGACACTGCTGATCACAGATCAGGGTAAACAGCCAATCACAGCGGCTCTTTACTATGTGATCAACTGTGTCCAATCACAGCTGATCACGATGTAAACACACGCTGGTTATCGGCAATCCTTTCCTGCCCATCAGTGATGCCAATCAGTGCTGCAAATCAGTGCCTATCAGTGCTGCCAGTCAGTGCCACCTATCAGTGACCCCTATCAGTGCCCTTCCATGCCACCTCATCAGTGGCATTCAGTGTTGCCTATTAGTGCCAATCAGTGCCTCCTCATCAGTGCCCACCAGCACCGCCTCATCAGTGCCCATCAGTACAGCCTATCAGTGCCCATCAGTGCTGCCTCATCAGTGCAGCCTATCAGTGCCCATCAGTGCAGCTTCACCAGCTCACATCAGTGAAGGAGAAAAATTACCTGTTTGAAAAATTCTATAACAGAAACTAAGAAAAACTTTTTTTTTTCAAAATTTTGTTTAGCAAAAAATAAAAAATTCAGTGTTGATTAAATACCACCAAAAAAGCACTATTTGTGTGGAAAAAAATGATAAAAATGTCATATGGGTACAGTGCCGCATGACCGTGCAATTGTCATTGAAAGTGTGACAGTGCTGAACGCTGAAAATTGGTCTGGGCAGGAAGGGGGTAAAAATGTCCAGTAGGCAAGTGGTTAAATAGCATGTAAACAAATTTGGCCCCTTCCTGCACTGCAAAGTAAAAATAACAGTGTTAATAATTACAAATATTCATTAAGAAGCAGATATTTTTAGCCTTTCTTACAGTCAATGGTTCAAGGTGCATGGGAGCACAGCTGGGCTTTGTACAGCTGGTACAGTTTATAAAGCTGACGTAACTGACAAACGGCTATATGAAAATCCAGTCATAAATTCATGAAATCATCCCTGAGTATGTGTGGTAAAAGGTTAAATATTGTCGGACATTCTACACTAACCTTATGCTAAGCTGTAGCAATCCTTGCATATATAAATATATATATATATATATATATATATATATATATATATATATATATATATATATATATATATATATATATATATATATATATATATTTTTTTTTTTTTTTTTTTTTTTTTAAACGGAACTCCAGCCAAAAATAACAACCTAAAATAATTAGAAAATAATAAAACCAGCTTTTGTTGCAATACTCACTTTTTCCGCCACTAGATGTCCTCAGTCTGATGGGCAGCATCATTCAACCCACTTCCTCCGATCCCAGGTCGTTCTTGACCCATCTCAGCCTTTGACTGTACAGTAAAAGGAGAAGCAGCTCAGCGATGAGCTCATCAGTCTGTCACTCTGCTTTCTCCTATCAGCATGCTTCTTGTCAGCACGTAGAATAATTGGCTTCTTGTACTGCTTTTTCCTTCCTATACTGTACTTCAGTCCTGCTGTACAGGGACTGCAAAAGACTTATACAAGGTCACATTTAGGTACTAAAAATACATTTAGTAATGTATTGACAATTACAGAGCTGATTTGTGCCTATTACTTTATATCTTCCTAGAGTTCATCTTTAATGAGGATAAAGTGGCTTTCACTTGTCATTACCAGATATTCCACCGAGGGTCATTGTAACAATTATGCCTTCTCTTTCAGACAAAAGTAAATTTAGGTATGGATACTTAGATTTTTGGCCTTATTGTTCTCACATATATTTCTGGTCTGGATATTTTAAAACGGAACAATTAAAAATGTCCTTGCAGCCAATGATTAAAATACATGTTTCTTGTTTTTTCTGTTCATTACTTTTTTATTGATTTTGCAATTATAAGTCACTTTGAACGAAAATATAAAAAGTATTTAATAGCTTCAAATATACAAATTTGCCAACATAAAAAAGAAAAAAAGATAACATCTGTACCAATTTTTGTATTTGGTAACATCATTTATAATTAACCACCACTTAAAGCTGAAGTTTAGTCATTTATTCTTTTTTTTAATCAGCACCCCGGGGACGCTAGTTAAGTGAATGACGAGTGTCCCGTGTACTGGTGACTGTGCTGTTCCCTGAAATCTTCTGTCCTCTGCAACCCCCGAATACCCCCACAGCTGTGATCTTCTGGTGCTGTAGGGGTTAATATGAGCAAGTCCACCTGCCACAGTCACTGGTCAAAAGTGCTGACTATGCCTGCCTTTGCCCTCATCCTGCTCCATTCATATCGGTGCCCAAAATGAAAAGAACTCTATATATGGACTTTTTTATTTATCCACCCATCCTCCATCCATAAAGCATTTTTCATCATAGAGACTAATAGTACAGTTTCTATGGACTGTAGGACTGCTGCCAACAAAAAAATTGGGCTTAGCATGTCTCTACTTTCTACCATTTAGAAGAAGCCTTGTATTTTTATTAATTAAAACAAAGCTTCCTCTGATTGACTGAGAGGCAGGCAGATGACCAACACACTACAACTGATGAAAAAACACATATGGCCCTTTTTTTATCCACTTTATGACCACCCGATACATATGTATGGCAGCTAAAGCATGAACCTTAATGCCCATATGCTGTACATATATGTTACGGAAAGGCCAATGTTAATGTGCTCACTGCATGCTCCCTACACAAACACTGAGATATAGAAGACAGCTCTCTGTCTGGTCAAAAGATTGGTAGCCGGTAGGACCAGCTTCCGATCATGTGACCACTGTGACAGTGGTCACATGATTGTCGATCCTTCCTGCCTCTAGGCATTCCGAACTGTTTAAAGGGATACAGGGATAAGGGATGCTGGAGCTGGAGAGGGTTCAGAGAAGGGCAACAAAAATAATAAGGTGACTGGAGGACTTCAATTACGAGGAACAACTACAAGCACTAAATTTATTCTCCCTGGAGAAGAAACTCTTGAGAGGAGATATGATAGCGATATACAAATACCTCAATGGTGATCCCAGCATAGGAAAAAAAATATCTCAGAGAGTGTAATAGGACACAGGGCCACACAATGAGATTGGAAGAGAAGCAGTTTAACCTGAAGCTGCGTAAGGGGTTTATCACTGTCAGGGCGATACGGATGTGGAACTCTCTTCCACAATTGGTGGTGTCAGTGGAGAGTTTTGATATTTTTAAAAGACTCTTGGATGTGCATCTTAGTGAACACAACATACAGGGATATGGGAAATGATTATTGACACTGACAAACGTACACCTACACAGGTTGAACTGGATGGACTATTGTCTTTATTCAACCTTACCTACTATGTAACTAGGATGAATGGGAAGGGGTTAACATCACAGCACCCCACAGTGCTTTGTAGTGTGCTGCTCTTTGGGTTCTACTGTGAATAGCTTACACACATAGAGCTGATGCATCGCCATGTATTGTGGCAATGTGCAATAATAAATATGTTACCACAACACCAGTGGCGTACCAAGAGGGGGGGCGGGGAGGGGTGGTCTGCCCTGAGTGCTGCACATTAAGGGGGTGTCACTCAGGGGGTGTGCAGTGTGATCCGGAGAGGAGATTGCAGCAGGGCCCTCATAATGAGTGGGCGCCCTGCACTTTCCCAGCTTTGTAAGCATCAGAAGTTCATCGGGTCGACAGAGGGCCCAGCGGTGCAGGGGAGGGCAGCTGCTTGTCTCTCCAGTCATCCAATCAGGCAGGCTGTCCCTTGACAATCTTCACTGTCTGCCGAGTCCCGAGGCAGCTGGAGTTGGTGGGCGAAGCCAGGGGTGTGGCAGCCTCCTCCACTCCTCCCAAAGACTTGTTCACTGGCTGATCCTGCAGCTGAAGGAGGAGAAAGAGGAGAGTACACAGGAACCACGAGTGTCTTCATCTGCAGCTATGCTGTAAGTGAGCACATTGTCACTGTATACAGCCATACCCTGCCCCTATAATACACTATACAGCCCTAACCTGCCCGTATAATACCCTATACAGCGCTAACCTGCCCTTATAATACCCTACACAGTCCTAACCTGCCACTATAATACTCTATAGAGCCCTAACCTGCCACCATAATACCCTATACTGCCCTAACCTGCCACCATAATACCCTATACTGCCCTAACCTGCCACCATAATACCCTATACTGCTCTAACCTACCCCTATAATACCCTATACTGCCCTAACCTGCCACCACAATACCCTATACTGCCCTAACCTACCGCAATAATACCCTATACTGCCCTAACCTGCCACCACAATACCCTATACTGCCCTAACCTACCGCAATAATACCCTATACTGCCCTAACCTGCCACCATAATACCCTATACTGACCAGACCTGCCACTATAATAAAAAAGAAAAGAAAGGACGGCGCCCTCTAAGTGCAGCATGTATGTTAAAAATATTTATTACAATAGATAAAAACACTCACATTTGAGTTGCTAAAAACCAGCATGTAAAGTAGTTTCATCCGCGTGCTCTTGGGGGATGTGGGTGTCATGGGCCAGTGGGGGGGGGTCCTGGGATGTGAGTCCTGTGACCTGGGTCCTGGTAGCTGTTCCGGTGGTGCTGAGAGTCCTCAGAGCCTCCGGGTGGCCAGGATGTCGGTCATGGATCCTCCGTGGAGCGCCGTGCTGACCTGCGTCTTCACTTCCGGGAGCGCGGTGAGGCGGGCGGTGCTTCGCGTTCGGAGCAAGCGTGCTCCTTCATCAGGCTGATTGCCTGATGAAGGAGCACACATGCTCTGAACACGAAGCACACGAAGCACGCGAAGCACCGCCCGCCTCACCCTGCTCCCGGAAGTGAAGACGCAGGTCAGAGCTTCTTCTAGCTTTTAGAAACTGGCTGCCTTCCATTTATTCAGCATCATTTTATCCTTACATGGACTAATACCTGAACTTGTTGTGAAACATTAACTACCACCACCAAGTTCCCCCTCTCAGGAACCCCCAACCCACCCCCTTCCCCCCACCATTTTTAGTTATATGGCTACATCCATTGTGCGTCATATTAACCCCTTGATCGTTTATTTACTGCCACTATAATACCCTATACAGCACTAGCCTGCCACCATAATACCCTATACCCTAGCCTGCCAGCATAATACCCTCTACAGCCCTAGCCTGCCACTATAATTAATACTCTATACAGCCATAGCCTGCCACTATAATACCCTATACCGCCCTAGCCTGCCACCATAATACCCTATACAGCTCTAGCCTGCCACCATAATACCCCATACTGCCCTAACCTACCACCATAATACCCTATACTGCCAAGACCTGACACTATAATACCCTATACTAACCTAACCGGCCACTATAATACCCTATACAGCCCTAGCCTGCCACTATAATACCCTATACAGCCCTAGCCTGCCACCATTATACCCTATACTGCCCTAACCTGCCACCATAATACCCTATACTTATTATTATTATTATTATTATTATTATACTGCCCAGATTTGCCACCATAATACCCTATACAGCCCTAGCCTGCCACCATAATACCCTATACTGCCCTAACCTGCCACCATAATACCCTATACTGCCCTAACCTGCCACCATAATACCCTATGCTGCCTAGACCTGCCACTATAATACCTTATACAGCCCTAGCCTGCCACCATAATACCCTATACTGCCCTAACCTGCCACCATAATACCCTATGCTGCCCAGACCTGCCACTATAATACCTTATACAGCCCTAGCCTGCCACCATAATACCCTATACTGCCCTAACCTGCCACCATAATACCCTATACTGCCCAGACCTGCCCCAATAATACCCTATACCCTAGCCTGCCAGCATAATACCCTATACAGCCCTAGCCTGCCACTATACTTAATTCCTTATACAGCCGTAGCCTGCCACTATAATACCCTGTACCGCCCTAGCCTGCCACCATAATACCCTATACAGCTCTAGCCTGCCACCATAATACCCCATACTGCCCTAACCTGCCACCATAATACCCCATACTGCCCAGACCTGACACTATAATACCCTATACTACCCTAACCTGCCACTATAAGATCCTATACAGCCCTAGCCTGCCACTATAATACCCTATACAGCCCTAGCCTGCCTTCATTATACCCTATACTGCCCTAACCTGCCACCATAATACCCTATACTGCCCAGATTTGCCACTATAATACCCTATACAGCCCTAGCCTGCCACCATAATACCCTATACTGCCCTAACCTGCCATCATAATATCCTATACTGCTCTAACCTGCCACCATAATACCCTATGCTGCCCAGACCTACCACTATAATACCCTATAGAGCCCTAGCCTGCCACCATAATACCCTATACAGCTCTAGCCTGCCACCATAATACCCTATACTGCCCTAACCTGCCACCATAATGTCCTATGCTGCCCAGACCTGCCACTATAATACCCTATACAGCCCTAGCCTGCCACCATAATACCCTATACTGCCCTAACCTGCCACTATACTACTCTAACCTTCTTAAATTGAACTGCAGTCGCGGCAAATCACAACACGCAAGACTGTCGCTCAAAAGAAGCTCCTGCTCCTTTTTAAGTGACAAGCTTCGCACGCTGCGATTTTGTCGGGGGGGGGGGGGTTGCCAGAAATAGGATCTGTCCCAGGTGCCAAATGCCCTGGGTACGCCCCTGCACAACACACATGTGTGACTAGGCTCTATATGCATCCAGTGAAAATAAATAAAACCTTTTATAACCTGCACCCGAAACATAATTTATTAAAATGAAACTGATCAATGAAGAGTTTCCATTAACAACTTACTAAACCAAACCATGCATTGCTTTCAATGATCTGTTCTTTTTCTTTTATTTTACTATTTGTTTTGTTTTATTGGCTTTCTGCAAGTAAATCCTGTGTATCTGGTTTCTTTCTCATATACTATATCTTACCACTGGGTGTCACTGTTTTAGTTTGCAATATTTTCACCGTCACTATTTGCTTTCTCCAATAGTTGAGTTTTCCCATAAACAGATTCCTCTTTTTCACATATTGGTTTATACTTATTAACAGGGTAAACAATGACAGATTTAGATAAAAACAAATTCTCTTTCACTTTTATTCACAAATTAAAGCATAACTCCATGCTTCCTGTCAGTTATACATTCCAAGCATATTAATAAATCAAATGTATTATGCCATTTGTATTAGAACTCATTTTCTACATTCAGAGTGGGAAAGTCTACCTGTTGTAGTCCATGGAGGTGTTTTACGCAAAAGAAAAGTAAACTTAATTAATGAACTGCTAAAGCTAGGAAACAAAACTTAATTAATGAACTGCTAAAGCTAGGAAACACTGCAACTGTGCTAAAGTGAGAAAGTCGGCATGCTTCCCACATATGCTTCCAGGGACACCTTATCTTCTTGTCATGTGATTAAATACTGTGCATCTCCATGCTTTTTCTCTGTCTTGAAGTGACTCTGTCATGAGAGACATGACAATACTTGTCTGTAAGCAGGCAGTTCTTTATTGCAGAGACATGTGAAGATTAGTATTTTTGGCAGTTTAGTTACACTTTAACCAGTTCTTGAGCTGTAAAAGTGGTAGTTATATCCCTTTTACTAGATACCCAGGAGCCGACTGAACAAATTTAATACAAGCTCATGAGTTGTTTTACATCCTTCACACTCTGGGCATACATATAATGTCCACAGAGCTGAAGAGTTTAAATAGGAATCCCTAACCACTTCACAACCACCCTATAGCAGTTTTACTGCTACAGGGTGGCCGCTGTGCGTAGGATCACATATATATACGTTATCCTGCACTTCTGGGTAGCGGGCGCGAATGCGTGTCAACATCGGCTTGTTCCTGCTGTGATTTATAAACCATGTAAGCTGGTCAGCAGGTACCGTAGACTCAATGCCCGCCGGCATCCACAGATCATTAGGTACAGAGGCAGGATGGCAGTCTACCTATGTAAACAAGGTCATTCTGTCAGTAGGGAAGGCATGGATCCTGTGTTCCTGCAAAGCAGGGACAAGGATCCATGTCTTCCCCTAGTAAAAGGAGCACACACACTGTACAAAAACACAAGCTAGGCACATAGTTAACCCTTTGATCGCCCCTGATGTTAACCCCCTCCCAGCCAGTGTCATTAGTACAGTGACAGTGCATATTTTTAGCACTGATCCCTGTATTAGTGTCACTGGTTCCCAAAAAAGTGTCAAAAGTGTCACTTAGTGTCCGATTTGTCTGTTGCAATATCGCAGTCCCGCTATAAGTTGCTGATTGCCATCATTACTAGTTAAAAAAAAAAAAATTCTATAAATACAGTGCCTTAAAAGGTATTCATGCCCTTTGAGATTTTCCACATTTTGGCATGTAACTACCAAAAACGTATTTTATTGGCATTTTATGTGATAGACCAACACAAAGTGGCACATAGTTGTGAAGTGGAAAGAAAATGATAAATGGTTTTCCAAATTTTTTTACAAATATCTGAAAAGTGTAGCGTGCATTTGTATTCAGCCCCCTTTACTCTGATACCCCTAACTAAAATCTAGTGGAACCAATTTCCTTCAGAAGTCACCTAATTAGTATACAGAGTCCACCTATGTGTAATTTAATCTCAGTATAAATACAACTGTTCTGTGAGGCCCTCAGAGGTTTGGTAGAGAACATTAGTGAACAAACAGCATCGTGAAGGCCAAGGAACACACCAGACAGGTCAGGGATAAAGTTGTAAAGACGTTAAAAGCAGGGTTAGGTTACAAAAAATTATCTCAAGCTTTGAACATCTCACAGAGCACTGTTCAATCCATCATCTGAAAATGGAAAGAGTATGGCACAACAGCAAATCTACCAAGACATGGCCATCCACCTAAACTTACAAGGAGAGCATTAATCAGAGAAGCAGCCAAGAGGCCCATGTTAACTCTGAAGCAGCTGCAGAGATCCACAGCTCAGATGGGAGAATCTTTCCACAGGACAACTATTAGTTGTGCACTCCACAAATCTGGCCTTTATGGAAAAGTGGCAAGAAGAAAGCCATTGTTGAATAAAAAGCCATAAGTCCTGTTTATAGTTTACGAGAAGCCATGTTGGGGACACAGCCAACATGTGGAAGAAGGTGCTCTGGTCAGATGAGACCAAATAGAACTTTTTGGCCTGAAAGCAAAATGCTATGTGTGTCAGAAAACTAACACTGCACATCACCCCGAACACACCATCCCCACCGTGAAGCATGGTGGTGCCAGCATCATGTTGTGGGGATGCTTTTCTTCAGCAGGGACAGGGAGAGCTTGAGCTATTTTGGAAAGAAGAATGGGCAAAAATGTCACTCTCTAGATGTGCAAAGCTGGTAGAGACATCCCCAAAAAGACTTGCAGCTGTAATTGCAGCGAAAGGTGGTTCTACAAAATATTGACTCAGGAGGGATGAATGCAAATTCATGCCACGTTTTTCAGATATTTATTTGTAAAAAATGTTGAAAACCATTTATAATTTTCCTTCCACTTCACAATTATGCGACACTTTCTGTTGGTCTATCACACAAAAATCCCAATAGAATACATTTACTTTTTTGGTTGTAACATGACAAAATGTGGAAAATTTCAAGGGGTATGAATATTTTTTCAAGTCACTGTATATTCCATAGTTTGTAGACGCTATAACTTTTACGCAAACCAATTAATATACGCTTAATGGATTTTTTTTTACCAAAAATATGTAGCAGAATACATATTGGCCTAAATTGATGAAGAAATTTTTTTTTTTTTTTTTTTTTATAATTGTTGGTCTTTTTTTGTTTATAGAGCAAAAATTTTAAAACACAGAGGTGATCAAATACCACCAAAAGAAAGCTCTATTTGTGAGAAAAAAAGGACATACATTTTATTTGAGTACAGCATCGCATAACCACGCAACTGTTAGTTAACCACTTAAGTCCCGGACCATTTGGCTGGCCAAAGACCAGAGCGGTTTTTGAGATTCGGCACTGCGTCGCTTTAACTGACAATTGCGCGGTCGTGCGACGTGGCTCCAAAACAAAATTGACGTCCTTTTTTCCCCACAAATAGAGCTTTCTTTTGGTGGTATTTGATCACCTATGCTGTTTTTATTTTTTGCGCTATAAACAAAAAAAGAGTGACAATTTTGAAAAAAATGCATTATTTTTAACTTTTTGCTATAATAAATATCCCCAAAAAATATATAAAAAACATTTTTTTTCCTTAGTTTAGGCCGATATGTATTCTAAATATTTTTGGTAAAAAAAATTGCAATAAGTGTTTATTGATTGGTTTGCGCAAAAGTTATAGCGTCTACAAAATAGGGGATAGTTTTATGGAATTTTCATTAATAATTTTTTTTTTACTAGTAATGGCGGCGATCAGCGATTTTTATAGTGACTGCGACATTATGGCGGACAGATTGGACACTTTTGGCGCTATTTTGGAACCATTCACATTTATACAGCAATCAGCGCGATTAAAAATGCATTGATTACTGTGTAAATGTGACTGGCAGTGAAGCGGTTAACCAGGAGGGGTTAAGTGTGTCCTACTGATGTGTTTTAACTGTGGGGGGGAGGGGCTACGTGTGACACGACACTGATCATCGCTCCCGATCACAGGGAGCTGTGATCAGTGTCACTAGGCAGAACGGGGAAATGCTTGTTTACATCAGCATTTCCCCGTTCTTCCTCTCTGTGAGACAATCGCAGGCATCCCCGCGGACATCGAGTCATGGGACCCACAATCATACACACGGAGCAGGAGGGCGCGTGCTTGATCACATGGTGGCAAATTTAAAGGGACGTACCTCTACGTCCATTTGCCTGTCCGTGCCATTCTGCCGATGTAAATGTTTGTGCGGCGGTCGGCAAGCGGTTAAAGTAATGCAGTGCTGTATTGCAAAAAATGGCCTGGTCATGAAGGGGGGTAAATCTTCCGGACCTGAAGTGGTTAATCACTAATTAGAAAATATCACTCCTTTTTTCAGCAACTTCTCCCTCAACCAACTACTATTACCACTCTATCGGGTGCCCTTTTTTCTGAACATGTTTGTGAAGGTTCTCTTATCCAGGCCATGTAATATCTACTTGTAGTAGTAGCAAAAGTAGATGGCAAAAAAAACTTGACAGGGGGTTATAATCCTCCTTACTCTATCCAAAATACAGGCCAATGGGCTGTAGCCGCCGATCATTGTATTCGGACAGTGAAGAGAATTTTTTTATCCACTTCACTTGTGTGGATGTAGGGATCTTTTGTTTATGTTTTTTTTTTGTTTGTTTGTTTTCAGCCCACTGACCGAACAAAAAAACAAAAAAAAATCTATATTTTTTTTTTTTTAAGGTAAAAAGGATCCATCTATGGCCAGTTTTAGTTTCAATGGTCCAACACCCTTGAGGTCTCTCACTGGCATCTTCTCCCTGGGTCCTGGTCTATTACCATTTTGATTGGCCGGAACAGGATGATGTCAGTGGCAGTGTATCAGAATGTAAACTGGGCTGCACATGGACAGTTCTGTGTACATTTTGCAGAGGATTTTGAATAGGCAGGTAAGTGTACTTTATTGCAGAAGAGACATTCGGGCTGATTTACGAACCGTTTGTGCCATGAGTTGAGGCGCATGGCGAGGTGCAACATACTTTTTGGTATTTACGAAACGTTTGCGCTGGTAACACAGCGCTATTCCCCATTTACTATCGTAATCTCGGCGCACGGGAGGAGGCGATCAGTGCGCCACTATGGACATGGCTCAGGGCATCTTCAACTCAAAATTAAAAGAAGCTGGAAGTGCCAATATTATGGGGGTGATATGGGGTGATGTGAGGAAGTATAGTAATAACTGCCCAAGTAACAAATATGCCCAAAATAGAATGAGAAAGTAACTTTTTCTGAACAAGCCTGCTGTTCCTGCAAATACGTTTAGAACTGCGTGAGATCAATTTATGCACTGCACATGCGCAAGTGGCATTTGCGCTCGTTCAAATGCGTTGACTCACTGCGCCGTGCAGCATTTTGGATACATGCTACAGATGCACCACTTTACAGGCAGAGTAACCCCCCAAGTTACTAGCTTTAGGGATAGTTCACTCCATAGAAACGCAGTCCAGATGCATGTGCATTTTTGATGCGATCCAGTGCGTTTATGATAAGTTTTTGGTGCCTTTTTGATGCAGTCCAGTACTTTTTTCCTGCATCTGGTAGCAGATGAGAAACTGAAGACAGTGCAGCTAGCAAGCTGGCAGCTAGCAGATGCAGGATCCCGGGTGCGTGACCAGACGGATAGGAGTTGGTAACAATCAGGCAGCAGGAGTAGAGAATTAGGAACCAGGAGCAGAGTCAAAGCCAGGCCAAGGTCAGTATCAAGCAGGCAAAAGAGGTACTGGAACAGCAGGCAGAAGGCAAGGTCGGGGTCACAAGTCAAAGTCATTTGAGCACAGGCTTGAGCATGGGCTTAAACAACGTTTTTCTGACAGACAGAAATACAAAGTCCCAAAAGTTGTAAACTTTTCCCCTTCTGCTAAAAAAAAGTTGATTTTGTCCCCCTTGGAGATACAGTATTTCACATATATGTGGGGTGACCAGATATTCCTAGTGCCCAGAGACAGCCTCTACTTTCAGGAAACTTTCTCTGGATAAAAAGTGGCTTAGAAGATAAGCCAGCCAAGTGGGGACTAGCAAAATTAACAAGTCAGTTCCCATAGACTGCAGTGGTATTTGTTGTCTAACTTTTGCCCAAGTTAGGCTCTTTGCCCCCCCCTGGACCGGGGGATGTTTGTCCCATCTGTAATTTTGTAGCATGCTGGATAATGTGCTTAATTTTAAGGGTGGCTTATTTTGTGCTAGCTGCATTTGGGTTGGTCTGGACATGCTCAGGGACTGCTTTTTTAAATTCTTTTAGTGTGTGAACAGCACTTGGATGTTTCTGGGCATACTTAGAGAGTGTGTTTTTTGGGTTAGTAATTTAAGGACATCCTTAACAGGTGTACCCACTTTGAAGTTCTGTCTCTACACTGGATGAACTTGCATTTTGTGTGTTTCATGGACTGCGCATGTGTTTTCAATTGCCTCATTAGCATGCAAACCTATGTTATATAAAGCTTGCAGATAGCATTCTTTACCTTCCCCAGCAAAGAGGCAAGATTTTGTGTGTGGGGCTGGCAAGAGAGTACATTTGAGTTTCCTTATAGAGTTTGGAACACATGTATTTTCCCTTTGTTTCTTATGTCTTTGCAAAACCGATGTGTTTTAGAGCAAGTTTTGTTTTACTTTGGTTTATTTAATTTTTTTGAGGGGGGGATATTTTCCACAGAAATATTTTTGATGCTGTCAATGTGTGTCGTTTGTAGGTTGTTTCACTTTGATTTAATTGTCTGTGCTGCATTATTTTGCAAAATCTTCCTCGAGATGTTGTGACTAATGTTAAAATCCTTACTAGATATCTGTGGGCGCACTCCTGTTAATTTCCTTTGCAAAATGGTCAGACTTCAAAACCATATTCTGTTATGCCCCGTACACACGGTCGGACATTGATCGGACATTCCGACAACAAAATCCTAGGATTTTTTCCGACGGATGTTGGCTCAAACTTGTTTTGCATATACACGGTCGCACAAAGTTGTCGAATTTCCAATCGCCAACAATGCGGTGACGTCAAGCACGTACGACGAGACTAGAAAAGGCCAGTTCAGAACCAAGCGCGGCACCCTTTGGGCTCCTTTTGCTAATCTCGTGTTAGTAAAAGTTTGGTGAGAGACGATTCGCGCTTTTTCAGACTTGTGGCTTTCAGATCGTTTTCTGCCTTTTAGTTTGTGCTTGTGGGTTTGTATCTGCTCTTCAGTGCGTGCAAGCAAGTTCCGCGTGACTTTAAGTAGTCATTGTGTTCTTGTTCGTTCGTTACTGTTTTTCAGGTCGCTCTTCACAGGCCTTGCTGTTCTTCAAGTGCGTTCTGTTACTTCGTTCTGAGCAGCCGACCGTTTTCTAGCCATGTTGCGTATACGTACTCCTCGTAGAGTTCGTGCTGTGCGGGGGCTTGGTGTTGGGGTCCTGACCTTGACACAAGTCCAGTCCATGAACAGGGTGGGGAGGAGTTCATGGACCAAGAATTGGTTGCTTCAGCGTGACCAGTTCTCTCATATGCCTTTTGCTCCGTGAGATCCGTGAGAATAATCCTGATGATTTCAGGAACTCTCTCAGGATGACAGACCCTGTGTTTCACTGTCTGCTGGCTTCGCTGACCCCTTATATTAGCAGGCAGGATACCTGCATGAGGCAAGCCATCACTCCGGAGCAGAGGCTCGTCGCTACCCTGCGGTACTTGGCGACAGGGAGAAGTCTGCAGAACTTGAAGTTCTCGACAGGCATCTCCCCCCAGGCTCTGGGTATCATTAACCCAGAGACCTGTTCTGCCATCATACAGGTCCTGCAGAAGGAGTATATGAAGGTAAGATTTTTATCCTTTAATCTCACATTTTTTTGTATTTAATGATTGATAATATATTGTATTTCTTTACTCATTCCCTAATTACCATGATTGGAATATGCTGTGAATGTCCCCTTTGTCCTCATGCATGCTGGATTTGTATGTAATTAATTTTTTAGTCCTTCATACAGATTGTCCTTCAATAACCTCCCCAGCATGTTCTCCTGCCCTATATTCACCTCATGTAGTCACTTAACAATGTATTTTATCAGCTCCATAGTAGTGCTTTACCCCAAACACCCCCTAAAATGTTTGGAAATGTGATTTGTGCTTTAAATTCAGGCAGAGTGCCAGAGCCTTTTTTTGTGGTGTCCCCAAATCATTTTTATTAACCCTCCCTCCCCCCAACTGCTAAGTCAGCTGATCCCAATTCTCTATCTATCCTCAATCATCTATCTGCTGACTTTGCCAAACCCATACACACTATACCCATCTCTTTTGTGCTCTGATTTATGGATGAATTACCCAAAGCATGTAGTGCAAGGGCCTGCCTGTATACTTTCAAATGGTACTGTTTAAACTTTTTAGATCCTATTATTATCTTGAGACAGGTAATAGCAGAATATCCAAATGGCCCCAAATGTGTACAATGTGTATTTATATCTTTGTATTATGACACTTCTTACCTGTCCAGTGGGCTGCCAATAGTGTAACTAAGGAGGGGCTGTTCCAAGTAATACCCTGTATTTAGGCATTCATCTCTCAATGAAGTGAAGAGGGTTACCTGTCCAAGATTTCCCCATCCCCCATAATGTTAGAAATGGCCCATGAGAGGGGGGGGAGGGGGAATATGAGAGGTGTACCTTATACTTTGGTGTTGTTAAATTCCCCTTAATAAATGCTATCTGGAGGTTGCCCCAGAATGTTTGTGCCTAATCTGCTTGCCATGTTTATGTGCAAAAATATTAATTTATTTTTGTTTTCCTCAACAGTTTCCTTCCACGCCACAGGAATGGCAGACTGTGGCCTTCCACTTTGCCCAGCGGTGGGACTTTCCTAACTGCGGAGGGGCAATTGATGGGAAACACGTCCACATCGTCCCACCACCCAACTCGGGGTCGTACTATTTCAACTATAAGGGGTTCAATAGTATTGTGATGTTGGCGGTGGTGTCGGCTAATTATGACTTCTTGTATGTGGACGTGGGGAAGAATAGCCGGATGTCCGATGGTGGAGTCATCGCCCAGACGGAGTTCTACAGGCGTCTCCAGAATGGCAGCTTGGACTTGCCAGCTCCAGAGGACAATGTGGAAGGACTCCCATTCGTGTTTGTTGCTGATGAAGCGTTTGCGCTGGGGGACCATCTTATGCGGCCATTCCCTATGAAGACCCTCACCCCGGAACAGAGGGTTTTTAATTACCAGCTGGCCAGAGCCAGAAGAGTGGTGGAGAACACATTTGGAATCCTGGCCAGCCGGTTCCGCCTATTTCTGACACCCATCCATATGGCGGAGTATAAACTTAATCATATAATCATGGCGTGCTGTATTCTCCATAACTTTTTACGCAAACATTCTGCCAACTATGCTGGCTCAGTTGTGCCTGAGGCCGGAATGATACACGAAACAACACTGACGGCGCTTGAAAGTGGCCGTCCTGGCTTGCCCTCCCTGAGTGCCCGTGATGTCCGGTTACGATACCTGGAGTTCTTTGCGGGTAGGGGGGCCATCAATATGCCAGCAAATTTGTGAAGCCTTTATCAAATAAAAAGCAAAAAAAAAGAAAATATTTGTGGACATTTACTGCTTGTGTTTGTTTTAGCTGACCCTGACAGAAATGTGTTGAGTCCAGAAAATTTTGTGATTGTGTAACCTTATACAAAGCACTGTTGGGTGTTATTTACTAAAGGCAAAGACACTTTGCACTACAAGTGCACTTGCAACTGCACTGAAACTGCACTTGTAGTACAAAGAGGATTTGCCCTTAGGAACTAACCCTCATTTTCACAGAAAACACCAATTACATCACCAACAAAGTGTTTTAGCGTTGACACAATAATCCACACATTCTTGCTTAACAATCTCTTTAATACCTGCACAATCACATGTGCATTTAGAAAAGGTTTTTCTAACAAACCAACATGTTTGTTGTCTAAATATTTTTGGGGTAGCATTAGAAAACAGATAAATGTCCATTTATTAAGATAAAACAGGCATGTGTAAAACCAACAAGAAAGACACAAATCTTGAACTTACAAAGTTCACATTTGTTAGAACTTGAAGGCAATATCAGACATGAGTATTTAGGAACTGTGTTTGATATTGCGTTCAGATGGGGTGAAGTCACCCCAGGAAAAGGCTAATTTGGAAGATGCACACAAATTTACCAATGTCAACATGTGCGACCTGCCATCACGGGGGATCAAGGGACGTGTTTTGGGGGAGCAACCCCTTCCTCTCAGCTACTTTATTATTGAAGAAGGGGTTGCACCCCCAAAACGCGTCCATTGATCTCCCGTGATGGCAGATAGCACATGTTGGCACACTGTGTGCATCCTACAAATTAGGCTTTTCTACAAATCTTTCAAACATTTTGAACATTGGAGCACACCAAAAAACCAAGGGATTGAGAGGGGTTTTAAACTCGCCCCAAAACATCAATGATGTTTTTATTTTTTAGAATAACATCATTGATGTTTTTCTTGAGGTTTTTCAATTGTAAATTACACCCCATGATCTCCCCGATCAGGAACTGGGCACTTTCTGATGTGAAAGGATCTGGATCCACAACATCACGATCACCTAAAAAGAGAGAAACCAAACAAAAACAGGTATCAAAAATATGCCGGCATCCATCTCTTACCTGAGCCTGTGGTCGCAGACACTCACCTGTTGTGGTGACTAGTTCCACCACATCTTCTTCCTCCTCCTGCACTTCTTGGGTTGGGGGTATTTCCCCTTCTTCCAGAGGTGGGGGGTCTCTGGTCTCCTCGGATGAGGGGTGTCCTCCGAGTCTTTTCTCCCCTATGTAAAACAAAAATGCTATACTTAGCATACAGTGATTTGATGGCAGAACTATAAATAAGAAACATTGCTTGGAAGTGGGGTACAATTGTCTATTTTGGCAGAGTTAAAAAATGTAGCTTTTTCAGTGTCCTTTGTCAAGCTTCAATACTTTACATGTTTGGTACAAGCTTCACAGATGTAGCCCCCCCCCTATAGTATACACTGGAGCACCTGTGTGGCCCCCTAATAAAAATGGTGTTCTTGTGTCCCACACTAGTGCTCCAGTGTCCAGATGTGAAAACAGCTGCTGAGTGTCCTCTCCTTACACAGAATCTAGTTTGCATTTCATTCTAGTAACAAAGCCATCTACACAACCAAAATATTTTCTGACAAGTAGGGCGTAAAAATTGTGGCCAAATGCATATGGCCTAAACAATGGTGTTTTATAGGCCGAAAGAAAAATGTTTGATATGAACGAATAATGTGCCCATGAACATGAAAGTTGCCATTTAAAAATGTACACTTGTAAGAAAAGCACATGGAGCAGCACGAACGTAAGAAACATAAAAAGAATAGGAACACAGGACAACTACTTACTTTTTTGCAGCACTCTCCGGATCTTTCTGTACTGCTCATGTTCTCTTAATTTGAGGTTCGACCACCGCTTCCTGAGCTGATCTTTCGATCGTCGTACCCCGAATTTCCGGTGCAGACTTTTGACCACTTTCGCTATTATCTTGGCCTTTCTGACATTGGGGTTGGGGTAAGGTCCATACTTTCCATCATAGTCGGCCCTCTTCAGGATGTCGACCATCTCCAACATCTCCTCAAAGGACATATTTGAGGCCTTAAATCTCCTTTGGGATCGGGACGTTTCTGGCCCCGGGCTTTCCTCCTCCTCGTTGCTATAATTAGCATGATCCTGCTGTGTATCCGCCATGTGCTCTTCCCCCACTGCGCAGAACGAAAAGGGGCGGGGAATAGACTAGAAAGAACGTCAGGGGCGGGCGTAGTTACACGCATATGTGTATAAAGCGTAACACGCGTGTGTATTACGTACGATCTGTGAGCGGAGGAAGGAGCATTGAAAGCGCCGATCGTGATAACGAAGGTAAGATCTAAACTTGGGCCTATACTGCTTCGAAATTGAAGCCTATATTGTAACAAGATTAGGAGAGCTTGGCCTGACCTTAGGGTTTGTCTTGTGTTGTGTCTTGCAGAGAAAATGGATGGCTTCAATGACCACAACTTCCTCCTCCTGTTCATAGACAAATACAGGGAGCTGCCCTGTCTGTGGCAGGTGAGACACCCCCATTACAATAATAAACAAAAGAGGCAGGCAGCGCTGGAGAAACTGCTGGAGTTGGTGAATCCGGTGGTCCCCACAGCAACCATCCCCTATTTAAAAACCAAAATTGGTGGCCTGAGGAGCACTTATCTAAGGGAGCGCAAGAAGGTCACGGATTCCCAGAGGTCCGGAGCTGCAGCAGATGACATTTATGTCCCCAGGCTGTGGTACTATGAGAGACTGCGATTTCTGTCAGACCACACTGAAGTCAGGGAATCCCTCTCCACTCTTCCTTCCACTCTTCCTTCCACCCCAGCTGAGGCTTCCGATGTCCAACCTGGGCCTTCCTGCCAGAAGAAGTGGAGGAGCCCAGCTGGAGTCAGGTATAGCATTGTTCTACAGATTTATGGTCAATAAATAAATGATGTTTACTAGATGTTATTATTGATCATTAATTGCTGATTGAAACATATCAATAGACAGTAGTGGGCAAAAATAATTGGGACAACAATGAAAAATACTGGGCTCAGAATGCTAGTCTGTTATATTTGTTAACATTCAATTTGCAACAGTCAGGAGGTGAAAATTGTGTGTGATTGATGAAGAAAAAACTACAACTATGTCCCTTTTTCATACACAGGAAGACCTCAGCCAGGAGGAGGTTGTGGAATGTGGCAGTCAGGAGGAGGTGGGGGTTAGTGGCAGCCAGGAGGAGGCGGGGCTAAGAGTCAGCCAAGAGAAGCCTGGGACAAGTCGCAGCCTGACTGAATCGCAGGTTCCTCCCCTCCGCCTTCCATACATAAGGGCGAGGAAGATGACTCCCATGCAGGATTCAGCGCTCAGGCTCATTCAGGAGGCTTCTGCGTCCCTCCGAGCCTTACCCACTCCTGAAGAGGCCTTTGCCTGCATGGCTGCCACAAAATTGCAGGGCATGCAGGAGGGTCAACGCAAGCTGTGTGAAGACCTGCTTTATAAAGTCCTAAGTAAGGGGGTGAGTGGGGAACTAACACCCAGACCGACGTTATTGAGTTGGACCCTCCTCCTCCTCCTCCTCCTCCTCCTCCTCCCGCTGCCACAACTCCACCACCAGAGCCACCGCGTGGAAGGAAGCGTGGAAGGAAGACCAGAGAGTGATGACCCTGGGGTCAGTCTGGTCTGACAAAAGCTGCAGTCTCTCGTATGACCACAGCCTGGGGACACAGATGTCATCTGCTGCTTTCCGGATCTCTGGGACTGATGGACCAGACTGCCCTCCCTTAGATAAGGACTCCTCAGGCCACCAATTTTGCTTGAAAATTATTGATGTCTGCCCTGGGGGTCCAAGGCTTCGCCAATTTCTGCAGTTTCTCCAGCGTTGCCTCCCTCTTTGTTTGGTTGTGAGCCCTTAATAAAAGTTTTATTTTTGGGAAATTATACTCTCCTGTGTGTGTTTTCATCCAAAAAGGACAGTTTGTTGGTGACGATTCAGGTACATTTCTAACATAAAATGTGAAATTAACAAGGGACAACAACACCAAACAATCTCCTACAGATTAAATATAACAACATATCAATGGTGTTGTGGTAACTTGACACAAAAAAAACACACAAAAAATTTCACGAGTACAAATAAAAATCCCAAAAACAAAAAATACGCCTTGAAAAAAATAAAACCCCAAAAAAATTATTCGGCCTTAAAAACAAAAAAAAAAAAAACACCAAAATAATGATGTCAGATGTGACAAATCAAAATATATTGAGGGAATCCCGATAAATAGTAAAGAAATAAGTTTGTGAGAAGTGTGTGTGAATATGAGCAGCAAAACTACTTAATTCTTGTCACATTATAAAGAAGAAGAGAGTGCGCTGTATTAAACCATTTTTAACATTGCAGCGTGACGAAAGTGCTGTATCCATTGCGAACGCTAATTTTACCAGACCGAGCTGTTCCGTGTCGGAATTTCTTCTGAGCATGCGTGGCACTTTGTGCGTCGGAACAGGCCACACACGGTCGGAATTGACGCGATCGGATTTTGTTGTTGGAAAATTTTATATCCTGCTCTCAAACTTTGTGTGTCGGAAAATCCGATGGAAAATGTCCGATGGAGCCCACACACGGTCAGAATTTCCGACAACATGCTCCAATCGGACATTTTCCATCGGAAAATCTGACCGTGTGTACGGGGCATTAGTGTCTCAAATTAACATACATGTGTTTTTTGCTTTCCTTGCTCTTTTCCAAGTCTTGTTTTGTTGACCAATAAATGTTACAGCAAATTTTTGTTTTGTTAATTTTCATGCAACAGATTTCCCAGCTGCAGCTTAACTAGGCTGATTGGCATGGCAAAACAAAAACAGGTGTGATTTGTCTACAAGCTACTTTTCCTGGAGCCTTCATGGTGGTATATGCATGGATTGTGCGTATCCTGCCATGGATAGTCACCAGGAAAGGAAAATTACAGAGCGATAAATATTCAATTTTACATTTTAGCGCAGTGGTTCTCAGCCTCGGTCCTCAAGTACCCCCCATCAGGACATATTTTGGGAATTTATATTAGCTAAGTTAGCTGTCCAAAATACAAAGCCATTGACTGATTTAAAGCACCTGGGCAAAATGAAGGAAAATGTGCAGTCATGGCCTGTTGGGGGTACTTGAGGACAGGGTTGAGAACCACTGACTTAGAGCACTGAGCTAAAATCAAGCTAAAGACAATCCTATTCTAATTGTGGGCATTTGAGGGAAACCAAGTGAGTGTTAGAACCCCTGCTTGTCTTTTTTAGGTTGGGCTTTGTGTCCCTTTTCTTAAAATTGGCTTTGCTTCCTGTCACATAGCCAAACAGGAAGTGAGGATAAAACCCTACCAATGTCTTTCCTTGGGGACACACAGGTCACTCTAACTAGTGTCCCCATTAGGCAAATTGCACTCTAAGTGCCGGTTCACACGGGGGCGACTTGTCAGGCGACCTAGTCGCCTGACAAGTCCCCTCCCGTTCTGTACAATGGAACCGTTCTAATAAGAGCGACACAAGTCGCTCCGACTTAGAAAAAGGTTCCTGTACTTCTTTTGGGGCGACTTGAGGCGACTTGCATAGACTTCTATACAAAAGTCGTTTTGCAAGTCGCCGTGGATGTCGTGTGCAGGTCGCCTCGGTGAGGCGACCTGCAAGTCGTGCCGCCCCTAGTGTGAACCGAGCCTAACACTTTGTTGTGTACACCCCACATTATTAGGTATTTTGGGGTTTAGTAAAGGCAAATCCACTCTGCAATACAAGTGTGCTCCCTGTAAATCTGAGGGCAAGCACTGGTGATTTTATCATCCAATCATGTGGAACCAAAGATGCTGATTTTTTTTGTTTAACTCCTTGCATGTCCCCCTCGGATCTCAAGCAAGTGCACTTGTAGTGCAAAGTGGATTGCCTTTAGGAAATAAACCCCAAAGTCCAAGATACCTAATCATTTGGGGTGTACACAGCAAAATGCTAAAGTGAAATTTACCTAATGGGCAAACTATTTAGACTGACCTGTGTGTCCCCAAGGAAAGACATTGGTAGGGTTTTACCCTCACTTTCTGTTTGGCTATGTGACAGGAAGTGAATAAATTTGAAGGAGAAAGTGGCAAAATTTGGGAGGTGTCTTCATCCTATCAGGGGTGCAGACATCCCCAAAAACTGACAAGACTTCTAATCCCCATGCACTCTATCCCCAAGCAAAAATAAGAAAGGATTTAATTTAGTTTAACTTTGCAAAGACATGTTCCTAAGTTCAACTGTGATGCATGTCAATGGCCCATTTAGACCTTGTTTAATAGAAAACACCAGTTGCCTTTCACTAGAAACGTTTGTTAGTCCAGTCCTGGAAATCTGCATCTGCTTTACTATAAATTTCCCTAAAAATTGGGTTCCTGCCTCTAGATGCGCGACTGCTGTGTATGTAATGCCGCGTACACACGGTCGGACTTTTCGTCTACAAAAGTCCAACGGACGCTGACGTACTAAAGCTGGCTGGTAATCCGATCGTGTGTGGGCTTCTCCGGACTTTCAACGGACTTTTTCAGCCTCAAATCCGACGGACTTTAGATTTGAAATATGCTTCAAATCTTTCCGACGGACTCGAGTCCGGTCGAAAAATCCGCTCGTCTGTATGCTAGTCTGACGGACAAAAACCCACGCTAGGGCAGCTATTGGCTACTGGCTATCAACTTCCTTATTTTAGTCCGGTGTACGTCATCACGTAAGAATTCGACGGACTTTTGTGTGATCGTGTGTAGGCAAGTCTGTTCGTTAGAAAGTCCGCCGCAAGTCCGTCGAAAGTCCGTCGAAAGTCTGTCGGACAGGCTGTCGGACTTTTGTAGCTGAAAAGTCCGACCGTGTGTACGCGGCATTAAGATGCGCAACTGCTGTGTGCGCGGAGGTATGTACCTGTGGAGCGTATCTGGTTCCCGGAAGCGGTGGCCAGCACACAGGAATGACATCATGTCCCTACAGGAAGTTGCTTGTACTGCTGCTAATTTCTTCCCACCACCATGCCCTGCTCACTGTTCTCTGAGGAAGAAATTATCCTTATTTGAAAATTAATACATTTTTTTATTTTTTTTTTAACATGGGGTGGTGTTTGTGTGGGTCCCTAACACACATTTATACATATTAGGGCCAATTTAGACAGGATCCGATTTACCTACCAGTATGTTTTTAGAGTGTGGGAGGAAACCGGAGTACCTGGAGGAAACCCACACAGGCACAGGGAAAACATGCAAACTCCAGGTAGATGGTGTCGCAGGTGGGTTTCAAACCAGTGACTCGTTTGGCTGCTAGGCGAAAGTACTAACCACTACACCTAGAGATAGAGATAGTGTCCACCAGCAGAGAGAAGTTGAGTAGATGCCACACTCCCAATTCTGGAGGTATAATAATGGTCTAGCACAGGGGTCTTCAAACTACGGCCCTCCAGTTGTTCAGGAACTACAATTCCCATTCCCATCATGCCTAGTCATGTCTGCGAATGTCAGAGTTTTACAATGCCTCATGGGATGTGTAGTTCCACAACAGCTGGAGAGCCGTATTTTGAAGATTCCTGATCACTCTAGCATGCCTTGAAAAAAGGTGGTTTCTCATGTGCCTTGTATAATGCCCAAGAAATATTGTTAGGAAAATACAAGTGGGTCATGGCACATCTACATTCCAAATTTGGCAATTAAGATGATCATGCACTATGCAATCTGACTGGCCAATTTCTGTACAACGCGATATTTTGGCAAAATAGGTAATAGGAAGATGCACTTGAACAATTAATTCAAATTATAGGAAATCAAACAGGCTCTTGCACTAACTTTATTTTTTTAAGCTCTAACTGATTGCAGTGTATGGTCACCTTTAAAGATCAAGATCGGAAAATATTAATTTTATGGGGATTAGAAACACTTCTCTGTTCTTTGTAATGTATTGAAAGATTTGGGTAAAAATGAAAAAAACAAATTTCAAAGATATATTAGAAGTAATAGGAATGAGATTAGCATCAAAAGGGTTAATTAACTGAGAACACCTATTAATTGCCTAACAAGACACATCCAATGAGATGAAATTAACCATTTGTATTGGGCGTGCGCTATTATCAATAAGAAAACCACAGTTACCCTAGCACCAGTTGCAGTTTACATATTTATTATCGTTTTGTAATTCAAAGTGTGCTGGTTCGCATGTTCGATTACTGACTTTTCCAGCGCACCAATTAGGGTATGAACTGGTGCAGCGAATTCATCTTAGTAAATCACCCCATACTTGTGTTCATTGGCTGGAGGAGACGCTGACACAGACTTTGAATGAGTGAAGGGAAGGAGGGGGAATTCAGGGGACACAGGAACGTCAAAGCACAGGGAGGAGTCTCGCAGAGGAGAGCTTGCAGATAACAGCCAGGGAAATGTGAGGAACACTTCACTGTCATGCTGCCTCTGCTCCCGGGTTTTAGCTAGGGACATGCTGTCATGGAAACAGAGGCAGTGAAGAAGGTGCTCGCTCTAGATAGCAGCCTGGGTGTGCACCTCTTCACCAATAACACCCACATGTCCAAGAGAGGGAGGGAGTGAAGGAGGGGCTGGATTGTGGAGCTGTATCCACCCCCTGGAGACTTTTGAACTGAGAGAGAACTGTTAGAGGCTGCTTCTGGACTATTCTGCAAAAACTAAGGCCCCTTTCACACTTATGCGACTTGTCTTGCGACTTGGGACTGCAAAGTCACATGACAAGTCGTACTTCATGATTTTCAAGGAGTACCATTCATATCTGTGCGACTTCAAGTTGCAGCACCTTCAAAGTAGTCCCTGCACTACTTTGGTCTGACTGAGGCGACTTGAGGTCCCTAGACCTCAACATTATACAGGCATTGCTTCAAGTCACGTCAAAATCGCTCTTCTCACTTTCAGGTCACACAAGTGTGAAAGGGGCCTAAAGAGCTGAGGAAAGAAAGAAATGCAATGCAGGTATGAGGGTTGCATGTGTTACCTATTTTCACATTACCATACTTCTCCTTTAAGATTATTAGTTGCAGCTCATCCCACACAGCCTACATAAAAATGCATGTGATACAGATAATATGTTCTAGACATAAGAATGGCAATTCATATCAGGTCACTTTCTCTTTTTTATTAGTAATATTACCCCTAAGGTTCATTCATTCCTAACAGCCTACTTGGAAAAGCATGATTCAAAGGAAATGTATAAAAAATAAATCTAATTTTCCAATCCTGATATTACAAAGTCCTTGATGTCTTCAAAACTCTACAGCTCTTTTATTGCTCTAGAAATTAACATTCATAGAAAGCCTCTTATCACTTTGTATCTTAGTCTATTTACAGCTAAGCAAGTAATTATCAGTATACATCAATACAAAACATGCAAATCTGAAATCAAATCACTCCCCTTAAAGGTCTTCCCATATGACATTTTTAGCAGCTGCATAGACATTGTTGTATGTGACAAGCCCCCAAGGAGTGTATATCAAGGAACATAATAGAAGAACATGCTCCACATGTGCCTGTCTATGACAATGAGTTTTTAATGCCCTAATTCTTAGCTCTGCCTGATAAATGAATATGGTATCTATAAATAATGTGCTCTGACCTATTTTCTGCCATCAAACAAACAGCTGTTAAAATGACTGTGACATGAGCTGACCTAACAAGTGCCCCTTATATTAATAACAGCATGATGGGCTTTAATTAAATGACGTGATCCTAGAACTGAATTTTGGTGTGATCCATGAGCATATGATGCAAACTATAGTCTATGCATTATTTTAAACGCATATTGGCTTATTTAAAGCAACCTTTGAGGATATATACACACCTTTCTATTTTTGGGCTCTTTTACCTTATTGAATGTTCATTTGCACCTCTTTTAATGTATGTTAATGCATGTGCAGAGATCTGCTGTTGCTTTAAATGCTACTTCACATATGGAGTGTGCTCGCATGCATTGGTTAAAAAGAAAAAAAAAAAAGGAATGCAACACATGTCAACGCATCATGAAGTGCATCAAAAAAGCACCTCAAAAACCTATGACAATGCAAGCACTTAGAAAACAAAAATCAATAAAAATATGTGTGCTTCCAATATCATTCAGTAATATCAAGGAATAAGCATATACATCATACATATGGGATCAAAAATCTATCAACAAATGAGTGAATATAAATCGTCAGAAGAAATAATGATAGTACAATTATCCCCCTTATTAAAAAACATAAAGTGCATATGCCTACATTTATGAAAATTTGTGAAAATTGGGACAGAAATATACAACATAAAGGTATGTTAACTCCTCTATTTTTACTGTGTAGTATTCTTGTGATCCACGCATAGTTTCACAGCCTTTTACCAGAGCTCCTTGATCTCTATAAATTAGTGACATCCTCATGCCCGCCGATCGCAGATGAGGCAATACAGGTACTCCTCACTTAACGACCAGGTTCCATTCCAGCGACCAGGTCGTTAAACGAGGAGCCACAAGTAATCAATATTTTAAGCATTCTTAACTACTGTACTGTATTCTGAAAAAAAGGTCTAAACACAAAACTCTAACTGAATAACGTTGTTCAAATTTGCATAAGTACAGAACACAAAAATGTAACCAACAAAAATACTGTACTATACAGGATACATTGATGTACAGTGCCCAAAAAGTAAATGTATACAGTAGACATTCAGAGTAACATTTTAGTCATCATATCCTTCAAAGGGTGATAGTGTTTCGGGGTCATCAGTGTCATCGTTGAAATTACCAGCAGGGTCATCAGTGTCATCATTGGAGTTACCAGCAAGGTCGACAGTGTTATCATTGGAGTTACCAGCAGGGTCATCAGGAGTTGTAGATGCTTGAGAAGACGACAAGGAAAGGATAGAACTGGTAGGGGTAGCTTGCAAGGTGAATTCTGTTAAGGTGCTCTGCTTTATAATTTTTTTTTTTCGCTGTAAATTTCACGATAACATTGCATAAGTTCCTTCATCTGACTTTCCACTTTAAGGAGCCTTTCAACATTTGGGTCCACACTTTTTTGATTTATAACTTCAACATCTGTTTCATCAAACCCTTCGCTATTGTTTACGCTTTAAGCATTTTTTCCATATACCCTGCATACACTTTTCTGTTACTCCCTCCCAAGCTGATGCAATGTTTTTTATGCAGTGTAAAATGTTGTAAGCTTTCCAAAAATCACAAAGGGTAACTTCATCAGTTTCAATTGCTGCTATAGCTTTGGAAAAGTTAGTATGCAAATAGTAGGCCTTGAATGTTGCTATTGCACCCTGATCCATGGGTTGTAGGATAGCAGTATTGTTTTTAGGCAGATACACTACCTTTACGTCTGGATATAGGTCATCAAGATGCTGGTGGTGGCCTGAGGCATTATCAAGCAGGAGAATCACTTTAAAGGGAACACCTTTTTGCTAACAGTAACACTTGACCGAGGGTATGAAACAGTTGATGAACCAGTCATCAAATAAAGCTTGTGTCATCCATGCTTTGTTATTTGCACAATAATAAACAGGCAGTGTGTGTTTACTAACCTGCTTCAATGCACGTAGGTGCTGTGAACGATAGATGAGGAGAGGCTTTAACTTGAATCCAGCAACATTTCCTCCCAACAACGTGACCCTGTCTTTAACCTCCCTGGCAGCTTTCCCGAGTGTGGCTCGGGGTTAAATTTCAGGACCATTAGCGGTAACCCCGAGCCACATTCGGGATTGCATTGCAGGATCCTGGAAGAGGTTACTTACCTTGTCCCCAGGATCCTGCGATGTCCCCCCCCGCTGTGTCTGCGGGCTCTCTCCTCCTCCCGGAGCCTCTCTGTGCCGCCTCCGTTCCCTGCGAGCGTCGCGACGCACGGCGGCGGAGCCTGGCAGCAAATACAAAAAAGTGAAAATTCATAACACATACAGTACACTGTAATCTTACAAATCACATTACTGTATGAAATCATTTCACACCCCTTTTGTCCCCAGTGCTTTGTCCACTGCCCTGCATGCGGTTTTATATTATATATACTGTTCTTTCTGTCTGGAAACTGGAGATTGTCCATAGCAACCAAAAAGTGTCCCTTTACGTCAAAAGTGGTTTTAGACCAGCTAGAAAACAGCGATAGTAAATTGGAGCACTTGCAGAATTGAGCGATAGTGAATCATGGGGAAATTAATTTTATTATTATTATATTATTTGTTATAATTATTTATATTTATTTATTATATTATAATTTATGATTTTGTGTTTCAAACTTCATCATACCTGGGATATCTACCAGACTCTTGTTTGGACAGATTTAAGTGTGTTATTGCTAAGAATTACAGGCCAACAATATAAAACGCCAAATTTCTATGCAAAATAATTGTACCACTTTGAGACGCAAAAATCTGACATAATCATACCGCCAGGGAGGCTACAAACCTTAAAACCGGGCATTGTTTTATCCTCTTTGTGTATGTAGGACTTTTCGGGCATTTTTTTCCAAAATACTCCACCTTCATCCATGTTAAATATCTGGACAGTAGCCACCTTTTTCGATGATTTTATCAAATTCAACCACAAATTTTTCAGATGCTTCCACATCTGCACTTGCAGCCTCCCCACTAGGGATGAGCCGAACACCCCCCTGTTCGGTTCGCACCAGAACATGCGAACAGGAAAAAAGTTCGTTCGAACACGCGAACACCGTTAAAGTCTATGGGACATAAACATGAACAATCAAAAGTGCTAATTTTAAAGGCTTATGTGCAAGTTATTGTCATAAAAAGTGTTTGGGGGACCTGGGTCCTGCCCCAGGGGACATGGATCAATGCAAAAAAAAGTTTTAAAAACGGCCGTTTTTTCAGGAGCATTGATTTTAATAATGCTTAAAGTCAAACAATAAAAGTGTAATATCCCTTTAAATTTCGTAGCTGGGGGGTGTCTATAGTATGCCTGTAAAGGGGCGCATGTTTCCCATGTTTAGAACAGTCTGACAGCAAAATTACATTTCAAAGGAAAAAAGTCATTTAAAACTACTCGCGGCTATTGCATTGCCGGTCCGACAATACACATAAAAGTTCATTGATAAAAACGGCATGGGAATTCCCCACAGGGGAACCCCGAACCCAAATTTAAAAAAAAAAATGACGTGGGGGTCCCCCTAAATTCCATACCAGGCCCTTAAGGTCTGGTATGGATATTAAGGGGAACCCCGGCCAAAATTTAAAAAAAAAAATGATGTGGGGGTCCCCCTAAATTCCATACCAGACCCTTCAGGTCTGGTATGGATTTTAAGGGGAACCCCGTGCCAAAATTAAAAAAAAAAAATGGCGTGGGGTCCCCCCAAAAATCCATACCAGACCCTTATCCGAGCACGCAACCTGGCAGACCGCAGGAAAAGAGGGAGGGACGAGAGAGCACCCCCCCTCCTGAACCGTACCAGGCCACATGCCCTCAACATTGGGAGGGTGCTTTGGGGTAGCCCCCCAAAACACCTTGTCCCCATGTTGATGAGGACAAGGGCCTCATCCCCACAACTCTGGCCGGTGGTTGTGGGGGTCTGCGGGCGGGGGGCTTATCGGAATCTGGAAGCCCCCTTTAACAAGGGGACCCCCAGATCCCAGCCCCCCCTGTGTGAAATGGTAAGGGGGTACTTGTACCCCTACCATTTCACTAAAAAACTGTCAAAAATGTTAAAAATGACAAGAGACAGTTTTTGACAATTCCTTTATGTAAATGCTTCTTCTTTCTTCTATCTTCCTTCATCTTCTTCTTCTTCTGGTTCTTCTGGTTCTTCCTCCGGTGTTCTCGTCCAGCATCTCCTCCGCGGCGTCTTCTATCTTCTTCTCCTCGGGCCACTCCACACCCATGGCATGGGGGGAAGCTCCCGCTCTTCTCTTCATCTTCTTCTCTTCTTCATCTTCTTCTCCGGGCCGCTCCGCATCCATGCTGGCATGGAGGGAGGCTCCCGCTGTGTGACGCGTCTCCTCTTTTGACGGTTCTTAAATAACCCGGTGACCCCGCCCCCCTCTGACGCACGGGACATGATGGGACTTCCCTTTGGCATTCCCCGTGACCTCACAGGGAAGTCCCGTCAAGTCACTGTATGTCAGAGGGAGGCGGGGTCACCGGTTGGCCCCGCCCCCATTATTTAAGAACCGTCAGAAGAGGAGACGCGTCACACAGCGGGAGCCTCCCTCCATGCCAGCATGGATGCGGAGCGGCCCGGAGAAGAAGATGAGAAGAAGAGAAGAAGATGAAGAGAAGAGCGGAAGCCTCCCCCCATGCCATGGGTGTGGAGCAGCCCGAGGAGAAGAAGATAGAAGACGCCGCGGAGGAGATGCTGGACGAGAACACCAGAGGAAGAACCAGAAGAGCTAGAAGAACCAGAAGAAGAAGAAGAAGATGAAGGAAGATAGAAGAAAGAAGAAGCATTTAAATAAAGGAATTGTCAAAAACTGTCTCTTGTCATTTTTAACAGTTTTTTAGTGAAATGGTAGGCGTACAAGTACCCCCTTACCATTTCACACAGGGGGGGCGGGATCTGGGGGTCCCCTTGTTAAAGGGGGCTTCCAGATTCTGATAAGCCCCCCACCCGCAGACCCCCACAACCACCGGCCAGGGTTGTGGGGATGAGGCCCTTGTCCTCATCAACATGGGGACAAGGTGTTTTGGGGGGCTACCCCAAAGCACCCTCCCAATGTTGAGGGCATGTGGCCTGGTACGGTACAGGAGGGGTTGGGGCGCTCTCTCGTCCCCCCCTCTTTTCCTGCGGCCTGCCAGGTTGCGTGCTCGGATAAGGGTCTGGTATGGATTTTTGGGGGGACCCCACGCCGTTTTTTTTTTAAATTTTGGCGCAGGGTTTCCCTTAAAATCCATACCAGACCTGAAGGGTCTGGTATGGAATTTAGGGGGACCCCCACGTCATTTTTTTTTTTTTAATTTTGGTTCGGGGTTTCCCTGTGGGGAATTCCCATGCCGTTTTTATCAATGAACTTTTATGTGTATTGTCGGACCGCGAGTAGTTTTAAATGACTTTTTTCCTTTGAAATGTCATTTTGCTGTCAGACTGTTCTAAACATGGGAAACATGCGCCCCTTTACAGGCATACTATAGACACCCCCCAGCTACGAAATTTAAAGGGATATTACACTTTTATTGTTTGACTTTAAGCATTATTAAAATTACTGCTCCTGAAAAAACGGCCGTTTTTAAAACTTTTTTTTGCATTGATCCATGTCCCCTGGGGCAGGACCCGGGTCCCCAAACACTTTTTATGACAATAACTTGCATATAAGCCTTTAAAATTAGCATTTTAGCAAATTAGCATTTTGATTTCTCCCATAGACTTTTAAAGGGTGTTCCGCGGCATTCGAATTTGCCGCGAACACTTCAAATTGTTCGCTGTTCGGCGAACTAGCGAACAGCCGATGTTCGAGTCGAACATGAGTTCGACTCGAACTCGAAGCTCATCCCTTCTCCCCACTGATACTCCGATTATGGAAGCTGAATCCCCCACAAAACCTTTGAAACCATCCATGACTTACTGTAAATGTTCCAGTTCTTCTCCTTTGTGCACTTTCAAGTTCTCAAAAATACTGCAAGTTTTGGTTTGAATCAATAAAAGACTCATTGGCATTCTTTTTTCTATTTGGTCGTCAATCCATACTGCCAGCAATTTCTCCATTTCATGAATGAGGCCTTACCGCTGCCTAGTTATCATGGGTTGATATCCTGTCGATGCTTTTACTGCCTCTTTTACTCTATCCTTATCTTTTAGGATTATTGAAATGGTAGAATGTACAAGTTCCAATTCACCTGCTATTTCTTTAACTTTCTTGCCAGCCCCATAGTCCTTAATGATCTTCATTTTCGTATCAAGATCAATAGCTTTTCTTTTTTTCTGAGTACTTTTTGCAGGTGCAAGCACGCTTTTTCTTTTTTCTGACATGGTGTGGGCAAATACCTGTACAGTAAAAGCACACATTACATTACAGTACTGTACATAAAGACATAAAACAGTACAGTATAAAGACATAAGACATAAAAGAGTACAGTATAAAGAATGTTGGAAGGGGCATTTAGGAGAACCCAGTACAATACAGTACATGCCTGTAAAACAGCAGGCAGGGAGTGAGAACGAGGCTGATGCAAAGTGATGACATGACATCCTGTGCGTGGGTCGGGAGAGCTGGTCGTAAGTCCGAGCAGTCGTCCTGCGTGGATCGGGAGAGCTGGTCGTAAGTCGGAGAGGTCGTTAAACAGGTAAGTCTTTAAACGAGGAGTTTCTGTACATGCTTTTCTCTTAGTGTACATTACAAGTGCCTGTCTTTCTCAACAAAAGGATGAATGTTTTTTGGTTTTACATATTTTTATTTAGGAAAAGAAGGCAGTTTCCAGATTATACAGCTGTCAAAGATGGAAGTACAAAAAGGATCCATCAGCATCTGATTTCCAATACGATAACACAAGTCAGTGAGACGTAATGAATAAACCAGTTAGACTGGTCAAAGAACCAAGATATGTAAATGGTCAACATTGATTCCATCCAATCCCAAACAGGGAATGGGGGGAACATATTCAGTCAGGGATCAACCTGACTGAAGCTCCAGATAGGAGCTCCGGATAGGAGTCCGAGCATGGGGCTGATGCCGTGAGAGCATACCAGGAGCTGCGCGTCGGAAAACAACCTGGTTTTTTATATGAGCAGAGAAGGTAGACAAGTAAAGAAAGAAAATCTAAAGAAAGGAAGGACGGGTAAGAGAAGAGAAGGGGGGGGGGTTGTAGATACTGCACCGTCATCACCAGATCCTCCAGCAGGTTCAACTCCTCTATCTTCTTGAGCCACAACCCAATTGACAAAGGGTGCGTCTTTTTCCTGGTAAGAGGGATGCAAGATTTAGCAGCGTTAAGAAGATGACAGAGTACAGCTTTCTTATAATCTATGATGGGAATTTTGGAGACATTTATTAGGAAGAAGGCGGGGTGTTCAGGGACCTTATAATCTGTAAACAAAAAAAAAATCATATGTACAGTACACCCCTCACATTTTTGTAAATATTTTATTATATCTTTTCATGTGACAACACTGAAGAAATGACACTTTGCTACAATGTAAAGTAGCAAGTGTACAGCTTGTATAACAGTGTAATAACTCACACACCCATTAATGTCTAAACCGCTGGCAACAAAAGTGAGTACACCCTTTGGTGAAAATGTCCAAATTGGGCCCAAAGTGTCAATATTATGTGTGGCCACCATTATTTTCCAGCACTGCCTTAGCCCTCTTGGGCATGGAGTTCACCAGAGCTTCACAGATTGCCACTGGAGCCCTCTTCCACACCTCCATGATGACATCACGGAGCTGGTGGATGTTAGAGACCTTGCGCTCCTCCATTTTCTGTTTGAGGATGCCCCACAGATGCTCAATAGGGTTTAAGTCTGGAGACATGCTTGACCAGTCCATCACCTTTACCCTCAGCTTTTTTAGCAAGGCAGTGGTTGTTTTGGAGGCATGTTTGGGGTTGTTATCATGTTGGAATACTGCCCTGCGGCCCAGTCTCTGAAGAGAGGGGATCATGCTCTGCTTCAGTATGTCACAGTACATGTTGGCATTCATGGTTCCCTCAATGAACTGTAGCTCCCCTGTGCCGGCAGCACTCATGCAGCCCCAGACCATGACACTCCCACCACCATGCTTGACTGTAGGCAAGACACACTTGTCTTTGTACTCCTCACCTGATTGCCGCCACACACGCTTGACACCATTTGAACCAAATACGTTTATCTTGGACTCATCAGACCACAGGACATGGTTCCAGTAATGCATGCCCTTAGTCTGCTTGTCTTCAGCAAACTGTTTGTGGACTTTCTTGTGCATCATTTTAAGAACAGCCATCTATCCAATTTGATGCAGTGTGCAGTATATGGTCTGAGCACTGACAGACTGACCCCTCACCCCTTTAACCTCTGCTACAATGTTGGCTGCACGCATACATCTTTTCCCAAAGACAACCTCTGGATATGACGCTGAGCACGTGCACTCAGCCTCTTTGGTCGACCATGGCGAGGCCTGTTCTGAGTGGAACCTGTTCTATTAAACTGGTGTATGGTCTTGGCCACTGTGCTGCAGCTCAGTTTTAGGGTCTTGGCAATCTTCTTATAGCCTAGGCCATCTTTATGTAGAGCAACAATTCTTTTTTTCAGATCTTCAGAGAGTTCTTTGCCATGAGGTGCCATGTTGAACTTCCAATGACCAGTATTAGAGAGTTAGAGTGATAACACCAAATTTAACACACCTGCTCCCCATTCACACCTTAGACCTTGTAACACTAATGGGTCACATGACACCGGAGAGGGAATGTGGCTAATTGGGCCCAATTTTAACATTTTCACTTATGGGTGTACTCACTTTTGTTGCCAGCGGTTTAGACATTAATAGCTGCCTGTTGAGTTATTTTGAGGGGACAGCAAATTTACACTGTTATACAAGATGTACGCTCACTACTTTACATTGAGGCAAAGTGTAATTTCTCCAGTGTTGTCACATGAAAAGATTTGATAAAATATTTACAGAAATGTGAGGGGTGTACTCACTTTTGTGAGATACTGTACATAAGTATTCACAGCCTTTGCTCAATACTTTGTTGATGCCCTTTTGGCACCAATTACAGCCGCAAATCTTTTATGACTATGATGCTAAAAGCTTGGCACATCTATTTTTGAGCAGTTTCTCCCATTCTTTTTTGCAGGATCCCTCAAGCTTCATCAGTTGGGATGGGGAGTGCCGGTGCACAGCCATTTTCAGATCTCTCCATGTTCAATTGGATTCAAGTCTGGGTTCTGGCTGGGACACTAAAGGACATTCACAGATTTGTCCTGTAGCCACTCCTTTGCTATTTTGGCTGTGTGCTTGTTGTCCTGTTGGAAGATGAACCTTCGCCCCAGTGTGAGGTCCAGAGCACTTTGGAGTAGGTTTTCATTAAGGATTTCTGTACATTGCTGCATTCATCTTTCCCTCGATCCTGACTAGTCTCCCAGCTCCTGCAGCTAAAAAACAAAGGGATGGTATTGGCCAGGTGATGAGCGGTGCCTGGTTTCCTCCAGACATCACGCTAGCCATTCAGGCCAAAAAGTTCAATCTTTGTTTCATGAGGCCAGATAATTTTGTTTTTCAGGTGCCTTTTGGCCAACTCCGGGCAGGCTGTCATGTGCCTTTTACTGAGGAGTGTCTGGCCACTCTACCATACAGGCCTGATTGTCGGAGTGCTGCAGAAATAGTTGTTCTTCTTGAAGGTCCTCCTCTCTCCACAGAGAAATGCTAGAGCTCTGTCAGAAATACCATGGGGTTCTTGTTCACCTCCCTGTCTAATGCCGCGTACACACGGTCGGACTTTTGGTCTACAAAAGTCCGACGGACGCCGACGGACCAAAGCTGGCTGACAATCCGATCATGTGTGGGCTTCCCCGGACTTTCAACTGACTTTTTCAGACGCAAATCTGACGGACTTTAGATTTGAAACATGCTTCAAATCTTTACGTCGTAACTACGCTGGACCCAGAAATCCGCTCGTCTGTATGCTAGTCCGACGGACAAAAACACACGCTAGGGCAGCTATTGGCTACTGGCTATCAACTTCCTTATTTTAGTCCGGTGTACGTCATCACATACGAATCCGTCGGACTTTTGTGTGATCGTATGTAGGCAAGTCCGTTCGTTAGAAAGTCTGCCGCAAGTCCGCCAAAAGTCCGCCAAAAGTCCATCGAAAGTCTGTCGAAAGTCTGTCGGACGGGCTGTCGGACGTTTGTAGCCAAAAAGTCCGACCGTGTGTACGCGGCATAAGGCCCTTCTCCCCCGATTGCTCAGTTTGGCTGGGCGGCCCGCTCTAGGAAGAGTCCTGGTGGTTCCAAACTTCTTCCATTTATGGATGATGAAGGCCACTGTGCTCTTTGGGACCTTCCCCAGATCTGTGCCTCGATACAATCCTGTCTCGGAGGTCTACAGACAATTTTTTGGACTTCATGGCTTGATTTGTGCTCTGATGTGCACCGTTAACTGTGGGACCTTATATAGATGGTGTGTGCCTTTCCAAATCATGTCCAATCAACTGAATTTACCAATCAACCTGTCGAAACATCTCAAGGATGATCATTGGAAACAGGATGCACCTGAGCTCAATTTTGAGCGTCATGGCAAAGGCTGTGAATACTTATGTACGTGTGATTTTTTTCGTTTTTTATTTTAAAAAATTATTGTGATTGGTCTGCTTAGGGTTGCCTGGGTTGAGACTTTGATTACTCCACCTGCCTCTGAAAGAAGTTTCCATATCATAGGGCCAGGAGATTCAAATTATTGATTGAATATTTATCATGCCCCAGCCAACCCCTGTAAGGAGGCATCCAGAAGATGGCTGGGAAGGTGATACATGTGCAGGAAGCCTGAACAGAGTGTTTTTTCCCTTAAAGGATATGTCCACCCTAACACTTTAATCTCTACATCCACAGACATTCACTATCTAACAGAATACAGAACACTTTATTAATCCCAAAGGGAAATTGGGAAATTGTTACGGCACAGACACACTTAACAAAGACAACACAAGATCACAACAATAGACTGAACAAGACACAAAAACACAAAAAAAGACCAATAACAGCCATTAACACCAAATAACAAAATTAAAACTATACTACAAATAAAACATCCATACAATTAAAATACAACATGGAATAAATAACACAGATTAAAATAACTAGCAAACTACCAAATACAAATAATACACCACTTTCTCTAACACCACCCCAGATAATAACCAACACAATACCAAAATACTATAATAACACCACAAAATCCTGATCATAAAAAGCCAGAATTAAATCTTCACCTCCAGCCTTCACAGATAATAATTATATATCTTGATCGCCACAGGCAAAAATGATTTCCTGTGTCGCTCTGTGGTGCATTGTGGGTGTAACAATATGTCACTGATTGCACTCCGCAGACTGACCAGCGTATTGTGGAGTGGGTGGGAGGAGTTGTCCAAGATAGAACGTAACTTGAACAACATTCTCCTCTCCAACACTGTTGTAAAGACTCCAATCCCACTCCAACAACATCACTGGCCTTGCGAATCAATTTGTTGAGTCTGTTGGTGTCAGACACCCTAAGCCTGCTTCCCCAGCATGCCACTGCATACAGGAGAGTGCTGGCCACCACAGACTCATAAAACATCTTCAGCATCGCCCGCCAGATGTTAAAGGACCTCAGTCTCCTCAAAAAGTAGTGGGGCTCTGGCCCTTCCTATAGAGCACCTCAGTGTTCTTGTTCCAGTCCAGTTTATTATCTATATGCACCCCCAGATACTTGTAACTCTCTACTACCTCTACATCCACTCCTCGGATAGAGATTGGGATCACTGGTGGCTTCCTCTTTCTGAAATCCGCAACCAGCTCCTTTGTCTTTTGTCAAATTTAGATACATATGATTAACCTCACACCATGTGTCAAAGTTCTCCACCACAGTCCTATACTCAGTCTCTTCCCCATCCCTGATACATCCCACTACCGCAGAGTCATCAGAAAACTTCTGAGGATGGTAAGACTCTGTCTGGTAACTGAAATCAGTGGTGTAGACAGTAAAAAGAAAGGGAGAGAGAACTGTCCCCTGTGGAACACCAATATTGTTGATCACCCTATCTGAAACACAGTCTTGCCAACACACATACTGTGGTCTTCCTGTCAGGTAGTCTACAATCCATGGCACAAAGGAAACATCAACCTGTATTGCTGCTAGCTTCTCGCCCAACAGATCCAGCCTGATAATATCAAAAGCACTGTAAAAGTCAAAAAACATGACCCTCACAGTGCTTGCAGACTTATCCAGGTGTGCATACATGCAATTTACCATGAAAATGATAGCATCCTCAACCCCCCTGTCTTGGCTGATATGCAAACTGCAAAGGGTCTAAACATTTACTAACCATGGGTCATAACTGATATTAAACAAGTCTCTCCAAGGTCTTCAAGATGTGGGAGGTCAAAGCCACTGCTCTATAATCCTTGGAGCCACAAGGACGTGGTATCTTTGGCACAGGGACAAGGCAGGAAGTCTTTCACAACACAGGGACCTTTAGTAAACTCAAGCTCAAGTTAAAGAATACTCCCCAGCAACTTGGGGCTAACTCCATCAGGGCCTGCTGATTTTGCTGCCTTAAGTCTCCTCAACTGTCTACTCACCTGATCAGCTGTAAAATACATTATGCACTTTCCCATAAAGGAGGAGTAGAGTCGTTCTTATAAAAAGAACAACTAGTAAAAGTATCCAATAGGCGTGAATCAGAACACACATTAAAGGAGGAAGGACCCAAACAAAGGAGGAAGGACATCTAGTATGAGGAGAAGAAAGTACTTTTCACAACTCTACTCTTCTACAGCTTTGTGTTGAATCTGAGGAAGTTAAAGCCCGGGCCTTCGAATCAAACCTATTAAAAAAATGGTTCAGTTAATTTGCCCTCACCACATCACCCTTAGTCCCTCCACCAACCTGCTTATGACCTGTAATGGTTCTCATGCCACTTCAGACCTCTCTCACTTTGTTTTGCTGGAGTTTCCACTCCAGCTTTCTCCTATATTTCTCCTTAGCCTTTCTAATCTTTATCCTCAGGTCCCTCTGAATTATTTTTAACTCCTCCCTATCACCCACTCTAAAAGCGATATTCTTGGATATTCTTGAATTTAAGAATATCCTTCATATCCCTAGTAACACTAACCTATCTGACCCTGTAAAGAAGAAATCAGTATACATACCTTTCTTGAAGCTGATACGGTCCGGTCTCCAGCGGCGGAAGCTCTGCAGAGGACACAGCCAACAATGGCTGTGAAATGAATGGGGAGTGACGTCACCCATAGTGTCCTCTGTACCCGCCTCCACAGCTAAGTCACGGCTGACAGCTCAGCGTTGGATCGAGCTAGATCGACTTAAAAAAAAGTATGTATACTGATTTCTTCTTTACAGGTTAGTGTTAGATCGTGGATGTCTGTAGATACAGAGATTTTAGTGTTAGGGTGGACTTATCCTTTAAGGGAGGGTTTCAGGTTCTCTTGGGGCTGCTGCTCCTGGAGGCAGCTCCAGTAAGACAAGAAGCTGCAGTCTAGGTCTCAGCAGCTGCTGGGCTGAGGGCATGGGAAAGATTGCCTCAGGATTACATTTGCTGGAGGGTACTGCACTGAGGTTCTAGGTCTTGAGAAGGATCTAGTTAATCTCCCTCACTAAGGATGTACCTGCGGATGCTGGGTGGCAGATAGCTCCTGGGAGACTGTGAGCAAAGACCTTGCTGGAGACTGTTAGCTGTACAAATGCCAGAGTGGAACTAAGTATCTGAGGTTGCTGTGTGTGGGGTTCTAAATTTACTGGCCATTCCCTACTACCAGAAAACTGCTATTAGAAAATTGCAGAAAAGTTTGTTCTCCTATCGTTGTTATTGATCGTCTTGAAGTATCCTGTGACCCTAAACTCCTCTTCTGTTGAAGTTCCCAAACAATAAATGCTAAAAAGCCATCCCCTAGACTGAGCCTGGATTGTCGGTGTGCGTGGGACTGTGCTTGTGGGACCGACAGCCTCTGTACTATAGTGGGAGACCTGGGTACAATCTCATTGGCCCCTCTGGGGGTAAGCACTACATTGGGTAGAACACTATTGAAGCCTTTTTTTATTGGTGAGTGAATAGCGCTGTTTTTTCATAATTCATTTTTTTCAAAGTTAACTGCTCATTTAAAATAGCAGCTTTTCACAAGTAACATAGTGATATATTTTTGGGGTTTGATACATTTGAAAGCATATGACTATTGCCTTGTGATTTATTATTTTAATTTGACGATTACAAATTCTATAAAAGAAATTATTAAGGAGGAAAAAAAATGAAGAAATTTACTAAGATATATGCTGTGGGTAAGTGAGATATTGGAACTGTTTTTACGTTTTCTGTTGCGACAGTATTTGCTTTGAAAAGTGCATGGTCATTAGAAAAAGATCCCGAGTGGTAAAAGCTGTCACATATCTCTAAGGTTATTTTCAGAGACCATTCTATTCTACTGAAGATTACTTCAGACTTGTCAGCTTGCCCAAGATGTGGATCCTCTTCAGCCATGGCCTATAGGAGATGTTGAAACCATGTTCGGCAGACGATATCTGAAGACAACAGATTATACTGTATTCATGTAACACTGGGCACTGTTACTGAAGTCGCAGAACTCTATTTTCCCACAAGATAGCAGTGTTCAATACTTTGCTTTGCCATAGCTCTAATACAAGTCCCCAAAGCAATTTGAAGCAGGGTCTTGCATACAGGGAAGCTGGGGTCACAACTACAAGGCCCACAAGTACCAGTAAAGGGGAGGGATGATAGAGGGATTGCGACCGTGCATCGGCACCCCCCTCCGGCGGTGCGTGCATGCCTGCTATCCCTGCTTAAAGGGCCAATGTACAGCTACGACTGCTATCCCTGCTTTAAGGGATGTACAGCTATGATGGTTCGCGGGAACGTGCCGACCTGCTGCAGGATATTGGCGGCGGCTGGTCGGCAAGTAGTTAAAGAGGCATACCCTTTGACTGAGTCTAACCTTTCATTTAACTGTTCCTGAACTCCACATCCTAGAACTGACACGCTGTTTTTGCACACCAATGTTAAAGGGCCCCAACTGAACCAGCAGAAGTTAACGCCAAAGAACTATTCAGATCTTCTGGCCTGCCTGATGGCAGCACTGGTTTGCTGGTAGCGTATCAAATTTCCATGCCTAAGCCTAGCCCCTCTTGAATAATAGCCAAGTGAGCTAGCCTGCCATATTTATTATTAGCACTCCACAGTCACTTGGGACATAATTTTCTCAGTCAGAGAGCTATTGCGCTTAGTACTGCAGTACATGCTGAGTCCATTCTTAAAGGTGCCTCGGTTAACTGCATTGTATTTGTATTGCACTGTTTTCTCATGTGTTGACACTGAATTACTGATTCGCTGTGTTATCTTTTCACTTTGGTCTGCCAATATAATCTGTTTATTTTCTAATAGTCAATGTGTGCCATTCTTTTGTGACCGCTGGCAGTTCCTAGCCAAGGTATTCTGATGGTGTCAGTAGGAGTGAGGTTCTGGCTAGGGTCAGAGAAAGAGCAAAGGACCCAAAATTACCAGTGGCTCCTGTAGGGGTTGCGCTACATTCATATAAACACAACATTAAAGACTAGAGCTCCAAAGGGATGAAGCTAAGGGGAAAATAATACTGGGAGTATGCTATAGGCCCCCTAACCTGAGGGAGGAAGTGGAGATGGATCTCCTATCACAAATTGGATTAGCAGCAAGGATGGGAAGTGTTATCATAATGGGGGATTTTAATTATCCAGACATAGACTGGGCGGAGGGAACCGTGCATTCATTTAAGGCTCGCCAGTTCCTTAATGTCTTGCAGGACAATTTTATGGGTCAGATGGTAGACGCACCAACTAGAAATAAAACATTACTGGATCTACTGATTACCAACAATACAGACCTGACCACAGATGTGGAAATACGGGGCAATTTAGGTAACAGCGATCACAGGTCAATTAGATTCAGTATAAATCACACAAATAGGAAACATGAAGGGAACACAAAGACACTGAATTTCAACAGAGCCAACTTCCCTAAACTACAAACCTTGCTAAAAGGCATAAATTGGGATAAAATATTAGGAACAAAGAATACGGAGGAGAGATGGGTTTGCTTTAAGAGCATATTAAATAAGGGCATTAGCCAATGTATCCCATTGGGTAATAAATTTAAAAGAGCGAACAAAAATCCTGGATGGCTTAACTCCAATGTAAAAATGCATATAAAAGCAAAGGAGAAGGCCTTCAAAAAATACAAGGTGGAGGGATCATCCTCAGCATTCAGACTTTATAAAGAATGCAATAAGAAATGTAAGGGTGCAATTAGGACGGCTAAGATAGAACATGAAAGACACATAGCGGAGGAGAGCAAAAAAAATCCCAAGAAATTCTTTAAGTATGTAAACAGTAAAAAAGGGAGGACAGACCATATTGGCCCCATAAAGAATGAGGAAGGACATCTGGTTACAAAGGATGGGGAGATGGCAAAGGTATTGAATTTATTCTTCTCCTCAGTATTCACGAGTGAATCGGGGGGCTTCAGTAACCAAAACTGCAGTGTTTATCCTCATGACACAACACAGGAAGCACCTACATGGTTAACAGAGGACGGAATTAAAATTAGACTTGAGAAACTTAACATTAATAAATCACCGGGACCAGATGGCTTGCATCCGAGGGTACTTAGGGAACTCAGTCAGGTGATTGCCAGACCGTTGTTCCTAATTTTTACAGACAGTCTATTGACTGGAATGGTACCAGCTGATTGGAGAAAAGCCAATCTAGCACCAATATTTAAAAAGGGCCCAAAAAACATCCCTGGGAATTACAGACCAGTTAGCCTAACATCAATAGTATGTAAACTCTTGGAGGGGATGATAAGGGACTATATACAAGATTTTAGTAATAAGAATGATATCATTAGCAGTAATCAGCATGGATTCATGAAGAATTGTTCTTGCCAAACCAATCTATTAACCTTCTATGAGGAGGTGAGTTGCCATCTAGATAAAGGAAGGCCCGTAGACGTGGTGTATCTGGATTTTGCAAAAGCATTTGACACAATTCCCCATAAACGTTTACTGTACAAAATAAAGTCCGTCGGCATGGACCATAGGGTGAGTACATGGATTGAAAACTGGCTACAAGGGCGTGTTCAGAGGGTGGTGATAAATGGGGAGTACTCAGAATGGTCAGGGGTGGGTAGTGGGGTTCCCCAGGGTTCTGTGCTGAGACCAATCCTATTTAATTTGTTTATAAACGACCTGGAGGATGGGATAAACAGTTCAATCTCTGTATTTGCAGACGATACTAAGCTAAGCAGGGCAATAACTTCTCCGCAGGATGTGGAAACCTTGCAAAAAGACCTGAACAAATTAATGGGGTGGGCGACTACATGGCAAATGAGGTTCAATGTAGAAAAATGTAAAATAATGCATTTGGGTGGCAAAAATATGAATGCAATCTATACACTGGGGGGGAGAACCTCTGGGGGAATCTAGGATGGAAAAGGACCTGGGGGTCCTAGTAGATGATAGGCTCAGCAATGGCATGCAATGCCAAGCTGCTGCTAATAAAGCAAACAGAATATTGGCATGCATTAAAAGGGGGATCAACTCCAGAGATAAAACGATAATTCTCCCAATCTACAAGACTCTGGTCCGGCCGCACCTGGAGTATGCTGTCCAGTTCTGGGCACCAGTCCTCAGGAGGGATGTACTGGAAATGGAGCGAGTACAAAGAAGGGCAACAAAGCTAATAAAGGGTCTGGAGGATCTTAGTTATGAGGAAAGTTTGCGAGCACTGAACTTATTCTCTCTGGAGAAGAGACGCTTGAGAGGGGATATGATTTAAATTTACAAATACTGTACTGGTGACCCCACAATAGGGATAAAACTTTTTCGTAGAAGAGAGTTTAATAAGACTCGTGGCCACTCATTACAATTAGAAGAAAAGAGGTTTAACCTTAAACTACGTAGAGGGTTCTTTACTGTAAGAGCGGCAAGGATGTGGAATTCCCTTCCACAGGCGGTGGTCTCAGCGGGGAGCATTGAAAGCTTCAAGAAACTATTAGATAATCACCTGAATGACCGCAACATACAGAGATATGTAATGAAATACTGACACATAATCACACACATAGGTTGGACTTGATGGACTTGTGTGTTTTTTCAACCTCACCTACTATGTAACTATGTAACCATGACTTACTAACATCTAGCGTTATGACAGGTGCAGCACTATGAAGTGCCTTATGCGCTGTGGCATTAGAAGAATTTTAATTTCTGACCTTTTAGTTCAAACAAGAGTATCTCTTACTCTATAATTCCTCTAGCATCGTTCTATGGAAGCAGTAGGTTTAAAGAGCACACCAAACCTCTAAGATATCTTCTTCAGCTTTTCTTCATATATAACACTGACAATTTCGCAGCAGACAGTGCATGTACAAAACATGTGTTGAATATAGTATAACAAAATGGCGGTTCAACTGTTCGATCTTGTCATTCTACATAAAATGGTAGATGTATTTCTCTTTTCAGTATCTGTACTTTCACTTTAAAGTACCTTAGGCACTATATGATCTCTCTGCGAGGTATATCTGAGACTTAAGAAATAGTTTTACTTGTTTGATATTGCAGTTTGCACGCTTGTTTGCTTGTTTGAACTTTTGCTATGATGTTTGGTGGAACTATAAGTGAACACATAACTAGTTCAGTATACAGTTCTAATCACATTATTTAACAATAGTAACATATATAACTGTATTAAATACCTATTTTGGCTACTTTCTTCCATAAAACTGAACTCTGACTGGATCTGTAACTGTTCAGCTCCACTCTCTTTTGTGTAATGAGTTCTATTAGTGTGCTGGGGAATCTGTTGTTGGAAATTCTGTACACAAATCCGACGCACAAAGTGCCACGCATGCTCAGAATAAATTAAGAGACGAAAGCTATTGGCTACTGCCCCGTTTATAGTCCCGTAGTACGTGTTTTACGTCACCCAACAACTTTGTGTGACTGTGTGTATGCAAAACAAGTTTGAGCCAACATCCGTCGGAAAAAATCCATGGATTTTGTTGTCGGAATGTCCAATCAATGTCCGACCGTGTGTACAGGGCATAAGAACTCATATTTGGTTTTCTGTGTCAAAGTAAGAGCTTGTGTGCATGGGCATTGTTTGCCTACATTTCAAATTAAAGTAAATTCCATTTGTGTAGATGATAGACTGTGTTTAACCTGCTTTATGTTGCATTTCTTTGGATGCAGCAGGTTCTATTGAGGTGCATTTGAGTTTCAGACAAACAGATCAAATGCAACATTTTCTTATCAAATGCTGCATTCTGCAACCTAAGGAATGCATTTAAGTAGCACTGCATTCAAATGGAAAAGGCTGCATTGGACATGAATGTCCATCTGCATAAGCCCTAATTCTGATTGCTTACTATGTACTCTGTACACTGTCCCTTCTTTTACTGAATAAGCTTATGTGTGGAATTTCAGGGGTTGAAATAAGTGTATTTTGCCAGTAATGTGTATAGCCTTGATATTGCGGGTCACATAAGTTGGATAATTGCAGTCTAGTCTCAAGTATCACCCTTTAGTGGTAACATATAAAAAAAATCCCAATAATTAACCCAGCTTTATTGTGGTCTGGTAGATTTTACATAACCATTCTGTTTACCTATTGTATACTGTATTATGCCATAGATGCAACTATGGATATATGGATGAGATTTTTCAGTACCAACAATCTTGGGAACAGCTGTGTCTAGGTGTCCATTTTACAGTGCATCCGGAAAGTATTCACAGCGCTTCACTTTTTCCACATTTTGTTATGTTACAGCCTTATTCCAAAATGGAATACATTCATTATTCTCCTTAAAATTCTGCAAAAAATACCTCATAATAACAATGTGAAAGAAGTTTGTTTGAAATTTTTACACGTTTATTAAAAATAAAAAATGTAAAAATCACATGTACATAAGTATTCACAGCCTTTGCTCAAAACTTTGTTGAAGCACCTTTGGCACCGATTACAGCCTCAAGTCTTTTTTGAGTATGATGCTTCAAACTTGGCACACCTATTTTTGGCAGTTTCTTCCATTCTTCTTTGCAGGACCTCTCAAACTCCATCAGGTTGGATGGGGATGCACAGCCATTTTCAGATCTCTCCAGAGATGTTTAATTGGGTCCAAGTCTGGACTGTCATGTGTCTTTTACTGAGGAGTGGCTTCCGTCTGGCCACCCTCCATACAGGTCTGATTGGTGGAGTGCTGTAGAGATGGTTGTTCTTCTGGAAGGTTCTCTCTCAACATAGAAACACTGGAGCTCTGTCAGAGTGACTATTGGGTTCTTGGTCACCTCCCTGACTAAGGCCCTTCTGCCCTGATTGCTCAGTTTGGCCGGGCAGCCCGCTCTAAGAAAAGTCCTAGTGGTTGCAAACTTCTTCCATTTATTGATGATGGAGGCCCCTGTGCTCCTCGAAACCTTCAGTGCTGCATTTTTCTGTACCCTTCCCCAGATCTGTGCCTTGATACAATTCTGTCTTTGCACTGTTAAAGTGGTTGTAAACCTAGTTACACCACTTTTACCTACAGGTAAGCCTACACGGTTTAGGAGATATTTACCGTATACACTTGCTCTGAGGTCATCGGAGCACTGATGAAGAAGGGACGAGCCCTTTGAAACGCGTTAGCGGGTAGTGATGCCTATATGTTCCTCTAAGACCTTTGGAAGGCTTCGCTCATCATTATAACCACTTGCTGTTAGTTGATGCTCGAGTTTTACGGCACCTGATTTTACTACTGCTTGTGAGTAATTTCTTTTATCATTTTATTCAATAAATGTTTTACAAAAGATAATGCACAAGGCTGGTGCGCCCCCTCTCTTTTTATTTCTTTGTCTGCTAGGATTCCCCATCCTTGAGGGCAGCAAGGCCTGTGTCGTTTTTTCATCTATCTGGTTGACCACTTGTGCGCAGGAGTCATTTTCTTTTTCTGCATCGGCGAATGCACACTGAGGAAAGGGCATGATCGTGCCGTTACTAAAGAGCCCGCGCACGTATGCGTGGGAGTGACGTCACGCCACTGCGGCCAGTCACAGAGCCGGAGTCCACAGCTCCGGAAGGAAGAGGGGTGAAGATGGATGTGGCCACCAACAGGGACATTGCGGGCTTTGTTTGCAGGTAAGTGGCACATAATGGGCTAGTATGCGGTGCATACTAGCCCATTATGTTTTTACTTTGCAGGGAACAAAAGAGAAAGTAAAACCCATCAGGGTTTACTTCCTCTTTAACTGTGGGACCTTATATAGACAGGTGTCTGCCTTTCCAAATCATGTCCAATCAACTGAATTTACCACAGGTGGACTCCAATCAAGTTGTAGAAACATCTCAAGGATGATCAGTGGAAACAGGATACGCCTGAGCTCAATTTTGAGTGTCATGGCAAAGGCTACGAATACTTATGTACATGTGATTTTTTTTGTTTTTTATTTTTAATAAATTTGCAAAGATTTCAAACAAACTTCTTTCACGTTGTCATTATGGGGTATTGTTTTGGAATAAGGCTGTAACATAACAAAATGTGGAAAAAGTGAAGCGCTGTGAATAATTTCCGGGGGCACTTTAAATGAGCACTCCATAGGCAGCTCAAACTAAAGCCAGGCTTACTGCTATGCATTATATTGATCTTGCTGTTTTGAGGTTGGTGTCTATAAAAAGCAAATATTTTTTTCCTCACTCCCTCCACTTCAATAATCTATCAGGGTGCTAAAACTTAGTAAGCAGTTTATTTTCATTCCTGTTTAAAGTTTCGCAATGCAAACTTCATCAAACAAAATTTGAATTGCAATATATTGGTTTAAGTAATCAGAATTCACAGCCAGAAATCTGTCTCTGCATCTCATGGGGTTTCCTCTTTCCTCATACTGCTAAGCTAACAGAAATGATAACAAATTTGTTTTCTGAAAACAGAAAATATCTCCATGTACCACAATATAAACAAATTTAAACCTGAAATCTGCATATCAGCAGTTTCCATTTATTAACAGCTGGATGTGATATGTAGGTTTAATGTCCAGAAAAGTAGTAGGCGTTTTCTTTTCACAAACAATGACCTGTGAGACTGGTAATGTTTTCAATGTGCCATTTGGAAATTAGATGTACATTGTAAAAGACCTGTAGCACTCGTTATTTTTACAAGATGCTTTAGCACCTGTTGCCAAATCAGTAATATCCTTTGTCCATAGAAGCCCTGAAACTTATTGAAGGTTAAGAATTGTGCTAAGACACAGCAGCAGTGCAGTAGACCAGTCACAGGGAGGTCGATACAGACACTGTATCATTTCTCCATACTGGATCACATCATACATACTGTGGAGAACCATTGAGATCTAGTGGCTAACTTGCCTCAAAGGTAAATAAAAGCATATGCAGTTTCACATTACATATTTCACTATAGAGAAGAGAATGACAGGTGCTCTCTCATTCAGTTTTTCTGCATGTTATTGCAGCACCCCCTAGCTAGTGTGCTGGAGTGCTAGATTTTTTGTTGTTAGTGTAAGTAAAACGTTTTTACTGGTTTTATCTGGGTCAGAGTGAGTGACTCAGGGAGGCTGGTATGACTCACAGGCAGCATCTCTGATAACCCCCCCTACTTCTAGAAACTTACAGAAGATTCTAGAAGAATGAGCGTGGAGGTGAGGATGAGCTGCCTGGAGTATTCATGAGGGCCCTGACCAATCCCCAACAGATGGGTTGGCAGGGGGAAGGCCCCCTCAAATACTCAGGGTCAGCCGAGCTGGGGCAGTGAAGTTCGGGTGGAAGATGGAAATGGTGTGTTAGGAGGCAGTCAGAGACCTTTCAGGGTAGCCACCTAGTCTGGGGGTAGTGAACTTGGGTCTGGGAGCTCGGGTGTGGAAGGGACCGCTTCATAACACATGGGAGCAGGTGTGAGGACAGCAGGAGGAGAACACTGCCAGGCTAATCTCCAGGGAGGAAGACAGCCAGGTGGGCTGGTGAGTGTTACAGTCAGGGAGGACTGAGAGGCAGCCTGAGAGGACTGCGTAAGAGCAGTCTGAGATGGATGCAGAGCCAGTCTGGGATATTTAGCCAAGAGGGCTGGAGAAAGGGGCAGCCAGGCAGGCTGGCAGTGCCTGAAGAGGTAGTGCTGGGATCGGTAGCCACAGAATAGTCTTTGCTGTACTACCAAAGGGGCTCATTGTCCCTGCCTGTAAAGGGCATTTGCTACCAATCTAACAGTGCCAGCTGGTCCTGGGAATTGTAATGCTTCGAGCAAGTGTTGTGCTGGAGGAAGCTGAGGAGTGTAAATAGCTGTACAGAAGAAGTTGTCCCTAAAAAGTTCTACTAAAGTCAAGTGGACATCCCATATTACCCTTTTCCCCATCCAAGTTTAACCCCCTAATAAAAATACAAAACAAAGCTGTTACCCGTATACTATATTTGAGATTTAATACCTCTCAGATATGGTTTGGGTTAAATGAGAGTTCTGACCATGAGTGAAAGCTTTAACACAATAACAAAAATGTACTGGTATATAGTAAAATAGGCCTAGACTAATACACATCAAGCTATCTAATTTTACAGGAAAAGGGTAAAAATCATGGATTACATGAAGGAATACAGAGTATATTCCTTAAAACATTAATTTACAAACAGTAGGACAGAAAATACATAAGACCAACATATTTAGATACATGTACAAGGGGGATTTCCCATATTTACCATTCCCATAGAGGTTCCATTCACGTGACTGCTCTGCCATAGAGTGTGTGTTTCCCTCCCATCTAGTCTGTGTATATCATTACAGGCTGATGCCTCATTGGTTGCCATGGTGTGGCTCTGATTGGTGGGCTTCCCTATTCCTGGTTAAGGAATGGCTACATCTCCAATCCCTATACTTTGCATAAGTCAGCCCCCTTTAATGCAAATCCTTGTCCCAGACTATTTTGAGCAGAAAACTTAACCTTGTAAATAGATTACATTTTCAGGGAAATGAAGTATACGTGACGAACTGGCCACGGCCCCTCATTGCATAGTCAAACATGGGATCCTTTGAAGTGAGTATGTGTAGAACAATGAGGTTTAAGCTCCCATTGTTTGTATATGCAAGCTTAAGCACCGAATTGTCTAACAGACACTTCCGTGAAGCTATCTTGCACGCCCTCCATAGTTACAAGCTAAATGAAATATATTCATAATTACAATGTTCTGCAGCTATTAATGGAGATGTCACATAAACTCATAAGGTAACAAAGCACTGGACTGTTTCTTGCCTCGAGTGTGCTGTGAAAATGCAGTGTGCCTGGCAGTGCAGGGTCGGGAATCCCTTTACACTTGCGGCTCCTTAGGGGGTGTGCTAGCTTATAAATTATCAGATCGGCATCACAAGATCATGCATGCATGTTGACATGCGACCAAAGGCTTAAGGGCAATAGCAGCTGCTTGCATGTGTTTTCATAATCATACTGCTCATGTGCATGTGTGCATGCGCACACCCAGTTGGCTCCAGAAGGCCTATTTAAGGATCAGAGGTTAACCAATAAATTGCTGGATGGTCTTCAGCTAATACCTTGTAACCTAAGTAACTTATTGTTTACCTATCCATTGTTGACCCTTCTCATTTTATACTCTGCCTACCTGTTGCTAATCCAACCTACCCCTGGATCTCCTCTATTATACCCAAGGTGCTGGCCTGGCTATCCTCTGGGCCTGCTCTGCCCACCTGTTAATGACATGATCTACCTCTGTACCTGCACTACTCTACCTACCTGTTGCTGACTTGACCTGTCTCTGGACCTGCCCTACCCTACCTACCTGTTGCTGATCTGATCTGCCTCTGTACCTGCTCTACTCTACCTACCTGACCTGCCTCTGGACCTGTTCTACTTTTCCTATCTGTTGCTGACACAGCAAGTTTGCTGCTTGCCACCGCCAAACTTCCTTCTCAATGTTACTTTGCTCTGCCATCTGACCACAACTGCTGCCTGCCTGCTGTCTGGCTCCATGATTGTCAACTTCAGCTTCCTTTTGAACTCACCAGTTGACACACTGCTGCAATGTTCCTACCAGCTTCTGGTTCAGTCTGTATCCTGTATTCCATGGTGACTTCTCTGGAGCCTTGCTCTTCAGTGACACCCTTCATCTGTCCTTTTGAACTCCTCACCAGTTGACACACTGCTGCAATGTTCCTACCAGCTTCTGGTTCAGTCTGTATCCTGTATTCCATGGTGACTTCTCTGGAGCCCTGCTCTTCAGTGACACCCTTCATCTGTCCTGCCTTTGAGAGCACCTCACTGCCAAGACATCCTCCAGAGCCTTCAATATAGGTGTGGGTCCCAGATGGCACATTCAGCACCTGTGCCACTCTGTGCCTTCCCACCCCATTCCTTGTCTGTTTTTCCAAGGGTATTTATAACCAGCTCTCACCAAAGTTTGTGAATTTGTACTGCTTCTTTTTTTTTTCTTGTTCTAACTGGTGTTACCTTTTATGGCTTCTAACCGTGAAGTTATTTATAGCTTCCTTTTGCATTTGGTTTCTAGGCTAACAACCTTGCTCTTTAACATCCAATTCGTGCTCATTGTTACTGCGTGACCCAGTGCAATTTGGTGCTTTATTGCTATACTACAATCACCACTGCAATTCCAGGAAAATTAAATCTTGCACACATTCAATTTCCTCAAAGTCAGTTGCTATTTTCACATAATCATTTCTCGCAGGGGCCATGATTATGACCACTGCAAGGAATGGAAATGTTAAAAATTCCATTAGCTATTGATGGGATAAAAATATCTGTATGCAATAACAAACGTTTCCAGTGTTTGGATATGCTTATAGTGCTCATGTCAGTAACCTGTGGTTACATGTGTACTGCCTTGGCACCTTTTTGCCTGTCATTTGTACTGGCTGCTGTCCAAAGCTATACACAAACACCTATGACTATCGGCCTTCCACACCCACACACACCTTTCACACATAGTGCTAATGCACGATACATGTATTAGTGCACTACAGGGCCCAGCGACACACCATTGCAGCATACACAACGCTCTGTGAATTGGGTGTTACCACAATACATAGATGTGCAGTCAACCTCCAGATTTTTAGCATTAGCTGCTTATTTACAATCTAGCATTTCTTCACTTTTCACTGTTTCACAAAGAAGTATATCATAAAATGTTCAAATATTTTATTATTATTTGGACACAGATTTAGCTTTAAAATTATGATGGAACCTACAAAATCAGAAGTAACATCTTGTTATTTTAGCAATACTGTGCTTCTAGAAAATGTATTTTTTTTTCTTGGTGTAGGGGGGTGCTTTTAAAAAATTTGAAGTTGTAAGAGAACAATAAAAAAGTAAAAATGGTCTGGCCACCTGAGGTTTTGAAGAAGAGATCCTATTAGCAAAAGGGTTAACAGCCATGTCAGAATCACAATCTAATATGAGCAACCAAGTGCATTTATATAGGCAGATATCCAGTTTGAACATTGGTTTAAAACTGATCAATTAGATGCAATTCCTAATGTGTACTCAACAGTCAAGTCAGAATCATAAATTGATGTGGACAGCCAATATTGTCTCCAGTAGGTTCATCAATATTGAGGCTGCAAATATAAGTATGTGGTTTACTAATGTATACACAAGGCAGATTACCCATGTGGTAAAAACCTGCTATCACAGCGTGTAATTGTAAGCTTGGTTACTAAAACAAATATTCACATCTTAAGTTAAACAAGCCCATCAATGAAATAGTACTCAATGTGCTAAAAAAGCATTAGTGCATAGCACAGATTTCATTTGCAGTCCATAAACTGAAATAGTTTTTCATATCCACAAGACTAACACAGCAGGCATTAGTAAGGACTCTGAAAAAAGGACAGTCTATGATATTGGTCTCTAAACTGTGACCAGGATCCTTTGCTTGTCTTTATCTGCCCCTAGACCACTAATCCTCTCACTGATACAAGGCACTTCCCACTAACACCAATAATGAGGCACCATTCCTTCCACTGACACTGATAACAGGGCATCATTCTTCCCACTGACACCAACAATAGGGCATAATTCCTCCCACTGATATTAAGGATGGAACCTAGCTTCTCCTGCTGACACCATAGGTAGGACACTATAACTCTCACTAATACAATGACCGGGAACTATTCCTCTCACTGAAACCTTCAATGGACCACTTTTCCAACCACTGATACCAATGATGGGACACTATTCCTCTTACTTTTACCAATGATGGGACACTGTTCCTCCTCCTTCTGACCATAGGTGCTATGCATTTTTTACTAACACTCACCATCAAGCCTGAGGAATTGTTTATTCCCACGTTGCTGAGGTATTTTCTCCTCCCATTGGTCACAGTTGTGCCCCCATAAAGTCACGAGGACAGTGAACTTTTATTTAAAAAGTTTGGTGACCCCTGGTCTGTGGTATCAACTAGCATCATATAGGTGTTACAATGGAATAGGCTTCTTTTTGCATACACCACCCTGACATGTTTTATCAGGGGGCTTCTTACACCAGCCAGCTGTACAGATTAATGCTGCATCTCTGTAACCATCATATCCCTTTTACAAATCTTTTACCCCCTGCCTGGGCTTGTAGTAGACTTTTCGAAAATGAACCATATTGCACACCCTACTCTTGCTTGCTCACCTATGTCATGTCATTTGGGAGCTTAGATGTATAACACAGGTAAATCATACCCAACACTGGTTTGGCCAAATTACAGTGCATTCCTTTTTTTCCTACAGCCCCAAAGAATAATGTTTAAAACATGGCACAGGTTCTCCCATGGTCTTTTAAGGCCACCACTAATGCTCACTATACAAACAAACATTTTAGGCAGTTTTGAATCCCATCTATCATTAATTTGCAAAAACAAACAGATTTAAAGCAAACCTCACTTTTCAGGAAGTAAGAACACAGACATAAGAGTTATGCCGCGTACACACAATCGGACATTCCGACAACAAAACCGTGGATTTATTTCCAACGGATGTTGACTCAAAGTTGTCTTGCATACACACGGTCGCACAAATGTTGTTGGAAATTATGATTGACAAGAACGCGCTGACATACAACACGTACTACGGCACTATGAAAGGGAAGTTCAATACCAAGTGCGCCACCTTTTTGGCTCCTTCTGCTAATCTTGTGTTTATCTTGTGTTAGTAGAAGTTTGTGAGAGATGATTTGCGCTTTTCAGCCTCATGTTTTTCAGTTCGTTACTGCTCTTCAGTTTGTGCTTGTGGGTTCGTATCTGTTTTTCAGTGCTTGTAGTCAGTTTGTATCTGTTTTCCAGTGCGCTCTTGTCCGCTCGTTTCTGATTTTCAGGCCGCTCTTCTCAGGCCTTTCTGATTTTCAGTGCGTTCTGTTTGTTCTTACCAGCCGACTGTTTTCTAGCCATGTTGCGGGTACGTATTCATCGTAGAGTTCGTGGTGTGCAGGGGCTTGGTGTTGGGGTTCTTACTTTGACCCAAGCCCAGTCCATGAACAGGGTGGGGAGGAGTTCATGGACAAAGAATTGGTTACCCCAGCATGACAAATTCTTTCACATGCCTTTGTTGCGGGAGATCCAGGAGAATAATTCTGATGATTTCAGGAATTATCTCAGGGTGACAGACCCCGTTTTTCACTGTCTGTTGGCTTTGCTGTCCCCCTATATTACCAGGCAGGACACCTGCATGCGGCAAGCCATCACTCCGGAACAAAGGCTAGTCACCACCTTGCGGTACTTAGCAACAGGGAGAAGTCTGCAGGACATCAAGTTCTCCACAGGCATCTCCCCCCAGGCTCCTTGGATCATTATTCCAGAGACCTGTTCTGCCATCATTCAGGTCCTGCAGAAGGACTAAATTAAGGTAAGTTTTCTCCTTTAACATCACATTCTATGTATTTAATGTTTGCTAATGTATTGTATTTCTTTCATCATTCCCTAATTGCCATGATTGTAATATTCTGTGAATGTCCCCTTTGTCCTCATGCATGCTGGAAGTTTTAAAGTTCCTTTTTTGTCCTTTTTTTGGGGGTCCCAAACTCATTTGGAACCCCCCCCCCCCCAACCGCTAAGTCAACCGATACCAGTACTCTATCTGCTGACTTTGCCAAACCCATACACACTATACCTACCTCTTTTGTGGTCATATTTCTGGATGAATTCCCCAAAGCATGTGGTGCAAGGGCCTGCCTGAATACTTTCAAATGGTACTGTTTAAAGTTTTGTTCTCCTATTATCTTGATAGGTAATTGCAGAATGTAAAATTGTGCTTCAATTTGGAAAGTGTGTATTCATATTTTTGTATTATGATACTTCTTACCTGTCCAGTGGGCTGCCGATAGTGTAAGTAAGGAGGGGCTGATCAAAGTGATACACATTATTTATGCATTCAGCTTTCAATGAAGTGGCGAGGGTTACCTGTCCAAAACATCCTCCCCCCCTAAAATTTTTACAATGGGCCATCAGAGGGTGTGAAGAATCTGATAAGTGGACCTTATACTTTTGTCTTTAAATACTCCTTGAAATAAATGTTATACTGATGTTGGCCAAGAATGTTTCTCTCTAATCTGCTTGCAATGTTTATGTGCAAAAGTACTATATTTTTTTTCTTGTTTGACGCCACAGTTTCCTTCAACCCCACAGGAATGGCAGACTGTGGCCTCCCAGTTTGCCCAGCTGTGGGACTTTCCTAACTACGGAGGGGCAATCCATGGGAAACACGTCCACATCATCCCACCCCCCAACTCAGGGTCATACTATTATAATTACAAGGGGTTTAATAGTATTATGATGTTGGCAGTGGTGTCGGCGACATAAGAGTTTTTGTATGTGGACATGGGAAAGAATAGCCGGATGTTGGATGGTGGAGTCAGCGCCCAGACGGAGTTTTACAGACGGCTCCAGAATGGCAGCTTGGGCTTGCCAACTGCGGAAGACAACGTGGCTGGTCTTCCGTTTGTTTTCATCGCTGATGAAGCGTTTGGGCTAGAACATCTGATGAGGCCATTTCCCATGAGGACCCTCACCCCGGACCAGAGGGGTTTTAACTACTGGCTGGCCAGAGCCAGTAGAGTGGTGGAGAATGCTTTTGGCATAATGGCCAGCTGGTTCTGCCTATTTCTAACACCAATCCACATGGCGGAATATAAACTCAACCATATTGTGCTTGCCTGCTGCATTCTGCACAATTTTCTATGTAAAAATGCTACAAACTATGTGGCCTTAGTTGGGCCTGAGGCCAGATTTCCTGATCAATCACCCTGATGGCACTTGAAGCTGGGCATCCTGGCTTGCCCCCCCAAAGCGCCCGCAAAATCAGACAAAAATATCTGGAGTACTTTGCGGGTAGGGGGGCCATTGATATGCTAGCAAATGTGTGAAACGTTTTTAAATACATTTTTATTTTAAAATGAACTAATATTTCTTTTGATATACTGCTTGTGATTCTTTTAGCTGTCTCCTAGGTTCTCCAATGGGCTTTTCTTTTTGGCCATTTTCTTCAATAGTGCAAATGTATTTTTTTTGATACATGAGGTGACAATCTCTTCTTCAGCTGACTGTTATGTTGTGGGTCTGCTACATACACACATTGTTTTTGTTGTTAATGTATGTAATGCATTAATGATAAAAATAATCATCCTTTTCAGAACCATGAATTAATTGTTTTGAGTCCCTAAAATGGCCTGATTGGGGCCAATTTTACAGCACTGTGTGGGTTATTTACTAAAGGCAAATACATTTTGCACTACAAGTGCACTGCAAGTGCACTTGAAAGTCCACTGAAACTGCACTAAAAGTGCACTTGTAGTGCAAAGTGGATTTGCCTTTAGTAAATACCCCCATTGTCACTGTAAACACCAACTTACTCCAAAGACTGGTATTGAGTGTTGAAAGAAGAAGCCACACATTGTTGAGTATAAAACATTTTACTCCGTGCACATTCACATGTACTTTAGAAAATGGTTTTTGAACAAACCAACATCTTTGGTGTATAACATTTTTATGTTTGACATTGGAAATATCATTTTTTGGGTTAAACAGGCATGTTTCAAACCATAACATACACAACTCAGGAACTTACAAGGCCATATGAGACATTAGTATGTCAGAACTGTGTTGATCTTGCCTTCATCAGATCGGGTGATGTCACCACTGTAAAAGCCAAAATTTGAAGATGCACACAAATTAGGAGTCATAATGTGGATTTTCCTCCTGATCCCATGCCTAATGTCAACATGTGCTAGCTCCCATCATGGGGGATCAATGGACGTGTTTCGGGTGTGCAACCCCTTCCTCTCACCTCCTTGAGTTACGAGGAAGGGGTTGCACCCACAAAAAGGGTAGATTGATATCCCGTGATGGCACATAGCATATGTTGACACACTGTGTGCATCTTCAAAATTTGGCTTTTATAATACTTTAAAACTTGATTTAAAAGAAAAAATTCCACGACAAAACTGTACAATTTTTGTGTGTTTTAGATTCTGCCTAAAACATCAATGATATTCTTCATTTTTTGTTGAACATCATTGATGTTTTCCTTTATCATCCCTAAATCCTGATTGCACACCATTATCTCCCCAATGAGGACTTGTGCACTTGCACTAGTGAAATTAGTTTCTTCTTCCACAACATCCACATCACCTAAAATAAAAAAAAACACACCATGTATTATAAATATGCAGGCATACATCTATTACCTAAAGCTGTGATCTCAGACACTGACCTGTTGTGATCACTATTTTGCCCAATTCATGTATCTCGGAATCCACATCCTCAGGTTGTGGTGTGGGGATTTCCCCTTCTTTAGGAGGTGTGGTGTTCCTGGTGTCCTCAGATGTCCCAAGTTTTTTTTTCCCCTATGTGAATTAAAAAAAAGGTATACTAAGCACACAGATATTAAAAGCAAGAAATAGTAATATGAAACATTGCTTTAAGTGTCGTACAATTGTCTGTTTTGGCAGAGTTCCAAGCTGAAGACATGATTTTTACCCTTTATTCAAGCTGCAATACTTACCTTTTTTGATAAATTTTCCCACATGGAAACACCCCTAGTATCCACTGGAGCACCTGTGTGGGACACCCTAAAAAGGGTGTTCTGGTGTCCCACACTAGTGCTCCTGCGTCCAGATGTGTAAACAGCTGCTGAGTGTCCTCTTCTTACACTGAATCAAGTTTGCATTTCATTCTAGTTACAAACACATCTAGACAACAATGTAATAAACTTTTTTTAATACAAATAGGCCTGAACAAATGTAGTTAACCTGTATCTGCCAAAAACATTGTATTAGTGGGCGAACGAACGATGTTTACTACAAACATTTGCTGTGCCCACAAACTTGAAACTTGCCCTTTTAAACTGTGCAACAGTAAAGAAAAGCACATGGAGCAGCAAAAAAAGTAATAATAATAAAAGAAACACACGACAAAAACTTACTTTTTTGCAGCACTTTCCTGATCCTTCTGTACTGATCGTGCTCCCTCAATTTCAGGTCTGACCAGCGTTTCCTCAATTGATCCTTGGATCGTCGTACCCCAAAACTCTTGTGCAGACTTCTCACAACTTTAGTCATGATCTTGGCCTTTCTCACATTTGGGTTTGGGTAAGGTCTACTTCCCATCATAGTCGTCCCTCTTCAAGATGTCCACCATCTCCGCCATCTCTACAAAGGCCATATTTGACCCCTTAAATCTCCTCTTTGATCGGAACATTTCTGTCTCCGGGCTTTTGTCATTGCTGCTAGTATCATGCACCTGCTCTGTCTCCACCATGTGCTCATCCACTGCGCCGAAAGAGAAGGGGCAGGGAATATACTTGAAAGAAGGTCAGGGGCGGGCAGAGTTTCACGCATGCGCAGTGTATATAAGGAGTAACGCACATGCATCGTACGTACGATCTGTGAGCAGAGTAAAGAGTAGCGGAAGCACCGATCGTGCTAACGAAGGTACAATTTTAACTTGGGGCATCACTGGCCTATACCGCTTAGAGATTGAGGCCTATATTGGGACAAGATTAGGAGAGTTTAGCCGGACATTAGGGTTTGTTTTGTGTTGTGTCTTGCAGATAAAATGGATAGATTCAACGATCACGACTTCCTCTCTAGCTTCATTGATAAATACAGAGAGCTGCCCTGTCTGTGGCAGGTGAAACACCCATTTTATAATAATAAAATAAAGAGGAAGGCAGCGCTAGATCAATTGGTGAAATTGGTGAAGCCGGTGATTCCCACGGCAACCATCCCTATTTGAAGTGCAAAATTGGTGGCCTGAGGAGCACATATAATAGGGAGCGCAAGAAGGTCCAGGATTCCCAGAGATCGGGAGCAGCAGCAGATGAAGTTTATGTACCCAGGCTGTGGTACTAAGACAGACAGTGGTTTTTGTCTAACCAGACTGAAATCAGGCCATCACTCTCAACCCTTCCTTCCACTCTTCCTTCCACCTCAGCAGAGGCATCCGACGTACATCCTGGGCCTTCCACTCAGGAAGAAGTGGAGGAGCCCAGCTTGAGCCAGGTATAGCATTGTTCAACATATTTCTTATCAAAAAATTAATGATGTTAACTAGATGTTATTATTGATCACTCATTTCTGATTTAACAAAGTGGTTTACATATCAATAGACAGTAGTAGCCAAAAATGATTGGGACAAGAATGAAAAATGCTGGGGTCAGAATGATAGTCTTTTCTTTTTGTTAACATTCAATTTGCAACAGTCATGAGCTCAAAATTGTGTGTGATTGATGACCAAAAAACTAAAACTATGTCCCATTTTCATACACAGGAAAGTCTCAGCCAGGAGGAGGCCGTGGAAAGTGGCAGCCAGGAGGCGGCCGCGGAAAGTGGCAGCCAGGAGGTGGCGGGGGTAAGTGGCAGCCAGGAGGTGGCCAGGCCCAGTAGCCTGACCGAATCGCAGGTTCCTCCCCTCCACCTTCCAACAAAAAGTCCCAGGAAGGGAAGGAACGTGGAGGAGTCAGCGCTTTCTTTGATTCGGCAGGCTACTGCGGCCCTCAGAACCTCCCCCAATCTTCAAGAGGCCTATGCCTGCATGGCAGCCAGCAAAATGCAGGAAATGGAGGTGGGCCAACGCCTCATTTGTGAGGAAGTCATCTATCAGGTCCTAAATAAGTGGGTGATGGGCGAACTCACAAAAAAAAGTCACGTATGTGAGTTGGACCATACTCCTCCTTCACCTCCTGCCACAACTCCAACACTACAGCCACAGTCTGTAAGGAAGCATGCAAGGAAGTCTTGAGAGTGATGGCCTGGGTTCGGTCTGGTCTGGCAAAAGACACAGACTGTTGTAAGACCACAGCCTCAGGACATATATGTCATCTGCTGCTGGTCACGATCTCTTGGAGTCCTGGACCGGATTGTGCTCCCTATTAAATGGACTCCTCAGGCTACCAATTTTGCCTGTCAAATAATTGATGTCTGCCCTGGAGTACAAAGGCTTCCCTGATTTCAACAGTTTATCCAGCATTGCCTTCCTCTTAATTTTGTTATGACCCCTAATAAATGTCTATTTTTTTTCAGAAATACTTGGCTATGTGTTTTACTTCAAAAAGGACAGTTTGTTTGTGAGTAGGCAGGTACATTTCAAAAATACAATGTCAGATTAACAAGGGACACCAACACCAACCAATCTCCTTGAGGTTAAAAAATATAAGATAATAATGGAGTTGTGGTAACTTGACACAAAACGACAAAAAATATTATGGAGATCACTAGAAAAAACCATTAAAAAAAAAAATCAGGAGATCTTGATAAAAAAGAAAAAAGGAGATCACTAAAAAAAAAAATTTGAAATATTATTCTGGATATCTGGTGAAAAAAAAAATAAAGATTATTCAGGAGATCACAAGAAATAACTCTGTGTGAATATCAGTAGCAAAACAACTTCATTATTCTAGCATTATAAAAAAGAAGAGAATGCACTGCATTAAAAGATTAAAAAATTTGCAGTGTGACGAATGTGCTATCTCCATTACGAACGCTAGTTTTACCAGACCGAGCGCTTCCATCTCGTACTTGATTCAGAGCATGCGTGTAATTTTGTGCACCGGAATTGTCTACACACGCTCGGAATTTCCAACAACAAATTTTCTTGTCGGAAAATTTGAGATCCAGCTCTCAAACATCTGTTGTCGGAAATTCCAACAGCAAATGTCCGATGGAGCCTACACACGGTCGAAATTTCCAACAACAAGCTCACATCGAACATTTGTTGTCAGAAATTCTGATCGTGTGTACGCGGCATTAGAGTTATACATTCTAAAGTAAAAGTTCCTATCTTCCTTATTGTAGTATAAGTATTCTCAATCGCATTTGCCACATAAAGAACAATTCCATTGATGCTAGAGTTTAGGTTTTGGGAAATGTCAGTTGAAGTGCCCAAGCAGCAAATAGTGATTGAGTGTTGTGCTGACATCTTCTGGAAGAAAATGAGTAATGCAGACACAATTAAAACAGTGTAAGACAAAAGAGATGGTAGTTCTAGCAGTCACAAAAGCTACATATAGAAATGTTACTGTGGGATGAGTCTGTAAATGGAGCAAAGGGAACATGGAACTAAAAAAATATACTCTACATCATTCTTTTTATGCACATGTCTATATTAAAATGTCAGGACACCTTAATCTTACCTTCTAGCTTTTATTAAATGCTGGAGAGTTTACCCACCAAATAGCCTATTACATTTCTCATGGACTTACATGGTGAGATATATGAACTTGAGTTCTCAGCTGTGCACACCTGCTGTGGCCCTTTAAAAACATTTATAAAAGTCACACTTTTTTTAGTTAGGATGTTTAATTAATGTAAATTTATGAAGGAATACCATAAACTTTATAGTGCTGGGGGATAGAACCAAGAGCCATTGCAGAGAAATCTCATCTATACAATTCCTATAGACAAAATAAGCGACTAGGTGACTTAACCCACCAGAACTAACCTTTAGGTGAAATCTATTTTAGGGTGGACTGACCTTTTAATAATATCATATGCTATTTATTTAAATTTGCTATTTATTTAATTGTATATATTAAGTACTGTAGAGCTGTGGTGAAGATATACACAGGCTACTATTCCTTTTGAAAGAAATCCTCTGGCTGTCTGACTAATCAAGTGGCTTCAGCACTTTATAAATCACTGAACAAGTATTTCGATTGAGACTTTTGACTTACTTTACGGATCTGCATACCCAGGGCTTTTTTTCAGTGGGAACGCAGGAGAACGCAGTTCCGGCACCTCCAGCACTGAATGTATGTAATAGCATGGGGTGTGGGGTGTGCTGGAGGGTCTATTGATGTTGGCTGCTGGGGGATCTATTGTCACTGGTGGGGATCTGATTTTGTGTGAGGGTCTATTGCTGCTGATGGGGAATCTAGTGTTGCTGGGGGGGGGGGCTTATGTTGCTGGAATTGAGGTCTAGAGGTCTATTTTTATTGGCTGCTGGAGGATCTATTAATGCTGGCTGTTGGGAGATCTGTTGTTGTTGCTGCGGAGGTGGTCTAATGTTGTTTGGGTGGATATTTTGTTATTGGGTGTGATATTTTGTTTTGGGTGGTTCACTGTTGCTACAGGGAATCTATTGTTGTTGGGGTGGAGTCCATTTTTGCTGGGGGAGTCTATTGTTGTGTGAGGATCTATTGCTGGGATTCTATTGTTGCTGGCTGCAGGGGATCTATTTTACTGCTTTTCTTTTTATCATTAACATGTTCCATACAAATGATTTAGCACCACAAAATGATACTTGGTTCTGGATTCTCTAAAAGGTGCAGTACTGGTAGGTGGGTAGGGGGTGGAATCAAGGGACGGTGATCAGAGGTGGGTAGGGGGCAGAGAGAAGGGGTGACTCAGACGGGGGGAGTTCCTGCACCTATTCTCTGAGAAAAAAAGCCCTGTGCATTCCAGAATGCCAGCACGAGTACCCCTCTCTCATGACAGGTTTTCTTTAAGGTATAACTAAAATCAAGGTTTTTTTTTATAGATTTAGACTAAAGTGATGATACATTAAAGAGAGAGATTTACTCTCTTCAAATGTCTTGATCACCATTGTCCCAGGAATAAAAGTGAGGATAAATCCACAATGTTGAGTTTCCATCAGAAAAGGTATAGATGGTAAATCCTCCACTGGGGACAACTGCTTTAGAGGGGGTTTCCCTCCCTTTGGAAAGATATCCTCCAACATCCAGATGGATCTACATAAAAGAAGACAAAGAAAAACTCCCTAATGAGGCATGGGTGGCAAAAAAGAAAGCTGACAGTGGTTTAACCCTCCTCTACACTGTCTACAATTAAAAAAAAAATTCTTTAGGTACACTTTAAATTATGAATAAGATCAAAAAAAACCCAAGGAAAGGGTTAACGCTGCGCTAGAACAGTGTAAAATGATATGTGAAGTGTAAAAGCTGCCAGCACTAAAAAAGTCCAATACTAAACTCCAAACACCAAAAAATACAAAATAAGTGCAGCGCTAAAACTAAATGAATTAATAAAACATGCTAGAAAAAATCATACAAAAGTGATTAATCCACCAAGCAGTATATTAAAAAACACAACAGGTCTCCTATAAAGGATAGAGACAAATGTCTCAACATATGTCATATGTGAAAAAATTATTATAAAGCGTAAAAAAGTGATAAAGTAAGTCCCAAAATTGTTGCAGAAAAAAAGTCCATAAGTGAAGTAAGTGGATGGTCAAAATATTCTGGAGAAGTGTGACACAGGTGAATCCAACATCCAAAGTGACTTGCACCCAAGTGAGGTATGAGGCTCCTTACCAGCTCAGGATGACCACCATGACAGTGGTCCCACCAGGCATTTGGGAAATTAACAGGTCACCCACAAACCTATGCCGACCTTTCCAGTATGTAGAACTCAAAAGACTACATGAGTCTGTGCAGCAAAGTGTAAGACCACATCTATATGTTCTACTTCAAAGAGATGTTTTAAAAAATGCACATCACAGATGTCTCCCTGTATAAACTTGTAGTTTGGCCGTTCCGAAACTGAATCAAGGTTTTTCAAGCTAGCACAGTAATCGAGCTTGTCTAGATTTATTACTAAATATTCCGGATAGTTTTCAACCAGAGAAATTATCATATGTGATGCTATGAAGCCAGCCCCTCCGGTCACCAGCAGCCTCTTGTGATAGCCCCCGGGCGATTCGCACTCTGTACTCAGTGATCAGAGGTGGGTAGGGGGCAGAGAGAAGGGGTGACTCAGACGGGGGGAGTTCCTGCACCTATTCTCTGAGAAAAAAAGCCCTGTGCATTCCAGAATGCCAGCACGAGTACCCCTCTCTCATGACAGGTTTGCTTTAAGGTATAACTAAAATCAATGTTTTTTTTTATAGATTTAGACTAAAGTGATGATACATTAAAGAGAGAGATTTACTCTCTTCAAATGTCTTGATCACCATTGTCCCAGGAATAAAAGTGAGGATAAATCCACAATGTTGAGTTTCCATCAGAAAAGGTATAGATGGTAAATCCTCCACTGGGGACAACTGCTTTAGAGGGTGTTTCCCTCCCTTTGGAAAGATATCCTCCAACATCCAGATGGATCTACATAAAAGAAGACAAAGAAAAACTCCCTAATGAGGCATGGGTGGCAAAAAAGAAAGCTGACAGTGGTTTAACCCTCCTCTACACTGTCTACAATTAAAAAAAAAATTCTTTAGGTACACTTTAAATTATGAACATACTATGAGATAACAACACTCACTCTCTCCCAGTAAAGACATAGCAGTTGTGTCCCCCTGGGTGCTAAGAGTAATACAGACCCTAACTTGACTTGTTTGTGCAATGCCTTGCAACTAAAGTAGCAAAAAAGTGCATAAACCACGGAATAGGCTTTCACACATGCATATTGTTAAAGGAGCAAAGTTAACAGCAACAGAATAACTTGTTCTAGTGTCTGTCTAAACTCAACAACTTCAGATTCCCACAGATAAGTTGTGACAATTTTAATGTTTGTGTACATTAACAATGCTGTCAAATTCTCATAGGCAGGTGGAGTTAGGCATAGGTCCCCGTAAAGATTGGTGGAGTGCTTTGTGGGTATCCCCATTTAAGGTGGGTGGAGCTGGGGTTCTGGGCTCGTTCTAGCCAGGATACAGACAGAAGGAAGGTCTGCTGCTGCTGGTCATGTACTCCCTTTCAGGGAAGGGCTGGAAAAAAGTCTTGCTGTTAAGCCTAAAGACAGTGATAGATATATATAATATATATCTATATAGTTGTATATAAAATGCATTTTTTTATCTTTAAAAAAGTGTTTCACAGTGCTAAACCTTTCATCCAAGTTTGGCTGCAAAAATGGCTGCATTTGTAAATCTCAAATGCCTGGCAGTGGCAGCCCATCCATAAGGGGCGCAGGGGCGCTGCCCCCCTAATCTCCATGCGCCCAGCCCCTAATCTCCATGCAAGGCACCAGATGCATGGATTTCTATGAGCTTTTTTTTTTTTTTTTTTTTAATGAAGCACGTGATTAGAGGCTTTAATTGGCTTCAAAAAGGTTGTGCTTGGGGCACAGAGCACTGCGCTTCAAGCCCACCCACTTGTGAGATTAATGAATCAACATTCGCTATTGTCTTCCTGCTTCTCCTCCTGGCCAATCAGAAAGTAGGTCTTAGGAACATGATTGGCCTGGAGGATAAGCGACCGGATTGCCCGGGAGCCGGGACCGGGATGCATGTGGGTTGGTTCAGTTGGCACTGCAGATCGAGGGACAGCTTCTTCCACCACCATGGCTCTGTCTGCTCAGCTTCTATGAGATCGGCCACCTGTATGTATCTTCTTTATGTCTCCTCTCTCCCTACATGCTCATTCTGTGCCCTCTTCATTTGGATTCCCCCCCCCCTCCCGATCATGCAATGCTGAATGAGCCAAGAGCAGAGCAGAGCTACGCTGCTGCTGACATTGACATGCAGGGAGGGAGGTGAGCAGAGCTGATCTTGTAAAACTCTGTTTGGGGAGGGAAGCTGTCAGCCACTGGAATGCCTGCTCTCATTTGACTCTGAGTGGTTATCAATCACTGCATTTCAGTGATCAGATGCTTCACACATGCATGTTACTGATGGGAAATCCGGATCATTTATGTGAATCTGTTAATTTCAAACTGCTCACATAGTTGCCAACATTGTAAAAAAAATTTTAGGGACACTTTTTTGGCTGTAGGTGGAGTCTTATTATAATCAGGGGGCGGGGCATGCGTTTGTTGGTGTGTCATAGGAAAAAAAGATTAAAAAAAGAAATGGGTGTGGTTTATATGGGCATGGTTCAGATGGGGGTGTGGTTAGAGTCTGAGATGAATGAAAGATGGAGAAAGAAAGGGTAAAAGAGGGAGGGAGGGAGAGAGAAGGAGGGAAGGAAAGAGGGATGGAAGGACAGCAGGCCCAGATCCTACACCACAATAGAAATGTGTATTCTAGAGTTTAACAAATCAGCAGTTAAAGATACTCCAAACACCTGGTGGTAGCGCTTCAATCATCCCAGCACCATGGTTGTTGTGGTGTCAGGATGATTGAAGTGCATTATTACTATTATTACATAGTAATATAGAATGAAATCATTCAACTCACCATAATCCTGAATCAGTGGGACACCGGAGCGTGTCGCCTTCCACCAGATGCCATCAGGTGCCCCCAGCAGAGTCTGTCCTTACATTAGGTGCCCCCAGCAGAGTCCGTCCTTACATCAGGTGCCCCCAACAGAGTCCGTCCTTACATCAGGTGCCCCCAAAAGCAGAGGCCCTCCTTACAGATCTGTGTCCCTGGTAACCGAGCCCCTCCTTACACCAGGTGTCCCCGGCAGAGTCCCTCCTTATACCAGGTGTCTCCAGCAGAGGCCCTCCTTACACCAGGTGTCCCAGCAGAGTCCCTCCTTACACCAGGTGTCCCAGCAAAGTCCTCCTTACACCAGGTGTCCCAGCAGAGTCCCTCCTTACACCAGGGGTCCCAGCAGAGTCCCTCCTTACTCCAGGTGTCCCCAGCAGAGTCCCTCCTTACACCAGGTGTCCCCAGAAGAGTCCCTCCTTACATCAGGTGTCCCCAGCAGAGTCCCTACTTACACCAGTTGTCCCCAGTAGAGTCTCTCCTTATACCAGGTGTCCCCAGCAGAGTCCCTCCTTACACCAGGTGTCCCAGCAGCGTCCCTCCTTACATCAGGTATCCCCAGCAGAGTCCCTCCTTACACCAGCTATCCCCAGTAGAGTCCCTCCTTACACCAGGTGTCCCCAGCAGAGTCCCTCCTTACACCAGGTGTCCCAAGCAGAGTCCCTCCTTACACCAGGTGTCCCCAGCAGAGTCCCTCCTTACACCAGGTGTCCCCAGCAGAGTCCCTCCTTACACCAGGTGTCCCCAGTAGAGTCCCTCCTTACACCAGGTGTCCCCAGTTACCAGTGGCGTCACTAGGGTTGATGTCACCCGGTGCGTTAAAACATGGTGTCACCCCCCACAGCCACTATAGTCCTCCCACAGTACAGACCCCCCTCCCGCAGTACAGACCCTCCTCACTAAGTGCAGACCCCTCTCCCACAGTACAGACCCCCCTCCAGCAGTATAGATCCCCCTCACTAAGTGCAGACCCCCCTCAGTGCAGACCCCCTCCCTCAGTACAGACCCCCCTGGGCAAACCATCCCCCTCCACCTGTACCACCCCCATCAGATCATACCCCCAGGACAACCCACCCCCCCATATGTACAGACCCCCCCAGGACAACCCACCCCCCCATATGTACAGACCTCCCCCAGGACAAACCACCCCCCATATGTACAGACCTCCCCCAGGACAACCCACCCCCCCATATGTACAGACCCCCCTGGACAAACCACCCCCCATATGTACAGACCCCCCTGGACAAACCACCTCCATATGTACAGACCCCCCCAGGACAACCCACCCCCTCCCCTCATGCACTGGGTGGCGAGCGGAGGATTCAACGTCCAGGTGCCCTGAGAGTTGCTTGTTCAGACTGTCACTCTCCGGGCGGCAGGCTTGTGACAGGAGGCAGCCGCAATGAGTGTGAGACAGAGCAGAGTCTCACTCAGCGCGGTGTCGGGAACCAGGGCTCTCCATCACAGGAGACCAGCTCATGGATGCTGAAGGGGAAGAACCAAGAGGCGGAGCCCGGGTGGCAATGAAAGCGGCTGCCAATAGAAATGGAGCTCCATTTCTATTGGCAGCCGCATTCATTGCCACCCGGGCTCCGCCTCTTGTTTCTTCATTATGAGCTGGAATTCAGTAAAATGGCCACGACAGAGACAGCATTACCTATTCCCGGCCGCGGACCGGCAGCGGCGGCAACGGTGGGGAATAAATGGGGAAAACGCAGATTTCGCAGGACATTTCACGGGAAATGGTAAGACCAGGACAAAGGTCTAAATCCCGGGAATGTCCCAGGAAATTCGGAACAGTTGGCAAGTATGTGTTCATTGAAATGAATTGATCCTTTAGTTTACTTGCTGAGTCTGCTGACAAGCAAGTGAACTGAAGCTCCGGATCTGACTCAACCTTAATAAAAGATCTGAATCAGAAGACTGATTCACAGAAGGTTGGCAGATTCTTGTTGGCTAAAAAAAAAAAGAAAAAAGTGATGAATAAAAAGAAATAAAAATAAAACAATCCCCACCGACCCCAGTATCTGCATGTGAATAAACGTGTGTAGGGCATGCATGTTTACATAAACGATGATTGCTTCACACATTAGGTGTCTCAACAAATGTCAGAGTGAGAGCAATAATTCTAGAAATATAATTCATGGTTAATTCTAAACTGATGTCATGTACAGGCTTTTAAATCGTCACCTATAGAGTATTTAACTCTTTCCTCCCTTTTTAATCAGTATGATCAGAGTTGTGATCAATCGGATCATAGGGTTATGTGTTATAACTATTACAAAGTGTCCCATGATGGTTTCTTTACTGTTTAAAAAAAACAAAAAACTTGCTTTTTAAGGGCCAATTCACACCACATGCAGTCCAGTGCGTTTTTTTTTTCTGCATAGAAAGTAGGTTACATGGTTTTCAATGGCATAGTTCACACCAGTGCTTGCAGTTCCAGTGCATTCCAGCTTAAGGAAAAAAAGTAGAACATGCTGCATTTTGGCTGCACTGGATTGTACTGGAACACTGTAAAACACATCAAAAACTCACCTAAATGCATCAAAAAGTGGATTGGAATACACATGTCCTTATTTAAGGTTAAGAAAAAAAGAGGGGGAAAATGCACTGGACTGCATAAAAACGCACCAAAAACAGGCATGCAGAAAAAGGATCTGGAACGCATCCGGACTGCGTTTCAATGGTGTAAACTGGCCCTTACCGCGTTCGAGTACAGTCCAGTCCAGAAAAAAATCTGTATGTATGTTCTACTTTTTTTTTTTCAGGAACAGACTGCACTGTTGTGAACTATGCAATTCAAAACCATAGAACCTACTTTCCATGCATTTTTTAGCAGAAAAAAGAGGCACTGAACTGCATGTGGTATTAAAGGGGTTGTAAACCTACTGTACGTGTTTTTTCACTTTAAAGTGAGGCCCGGAATGAAAGGACTGCAAGGAGGGATAGTGTAGGGCCGGGCATGACAGTGTGTCTAAGGGAGACACATATGGGGTTAATGTGGAAAGGAGTAATGGGAGTGGCAAGAAAGGGGAAGGTAAGAAAGAAGTTTTTGCCAAAGGGAAGTGGTTATATTTATAGAGGGGGCGGTGCAAAGGGTCAGTGTGAAGATGAACTTACAGGAGGAGGCAGTTTTTCCCACCCTAGATATATGTGTGCAATGTGTCCGTGTGTACTTGCTGCTCTGTTTTTAATTTATTGCAGGAAAAGGAAGAAGGTCGTCATGACAGCGGATAGGTGCCCTTCAGGGCTATGGCGGTGTTCTTCTGGTGGTCTTTGACGGTGGCAGTAAACGGAGGGATCAAAAAGGGGTGGGGGGCTCATCGTTTGTATGTGCCCCTCCGGTGTATTCCTGAACGGTGGATGGAATACTGGAATGGTTGCACTGTGGGAAGGGGTTGTCTCCGAGCGGTCACAGCTGGAGGCCTATCAGTTTGGAAAAGGTCCCACAGTGCATTGGTGTGGTATGTGGTTATACGTGGTTAAAAGGTGGGTCACCGTCAGAGACCATCAGACTGGGGTTAACAGGTTATGTTATTGTTTATTATATTTATATATACAGTATATATAATATATATATATATATATAGTGGTTTGGAATTATTTAGTTGGTTTGTTTTAATAAAATAGGCTGTTATGGCCATTTTACTCCATAAAATATAAGTGTGGTCTCATTATTTGAGGTGGGTAAGGTATGGGTTGGAGTATAAGTGGGTAACAGCGATAAGAATGAAGGGGACATTTAGACTACACTGGTCATGCATCCTATGCATTAAGGTGAAAAGCTACTGGCAGTGACAGCCCCCCCCCCCCCCTGTTTTACTTACCTGGGCCTAGAACTTGACCCACAGGGACGTGCTGTCATTGGCTTCCGCTACGGTCAATTAAATCCAATGACGCGGGCACCTGGGGGTGGAGCCGAGTCCTGCATTCGGTGTCTATGGACACCGAATGCTGGGCTCGGGAGAGCGCCCGCAAGGTAACCCCCAGGAGAGCGCTTCTCCTAGGGGGTTATCTGATGTGGGGAGGAGCTGCGAGAGCCGCCGAGGGACTCTAGAAGACGAGGTTCGGGTCTACGCTGTGCGAGCTGCGCAGTGGAGGTAAGTTTGATATGTTTGTTATTTGGAAAAAAAAACTAACCTTTAGTGTCACTTTAACTAGCCCTAAGGCTGTCTGTACCTTATCACTGCTGCTACCTGATCATTGATTTAGGCTCCTTTCACACTGGGGTGGTAGGGGGCGTCCGCGATAAAACAGCGCTGTTTTACCGCGGTATTCGGCCGCTAGCGGTGCGGTTTTAACCCCCCGCTGGCGGGCAAAAAAGGGTTAAAACCCCTCGTATAGCGCGGCTATAGCTGCGGTATTACCGCAGTATAGCCGCGCTGTCCCATTGATTTCAATGGGCAGGAGCGGTTTAGGAGCGGTGAATACACCGCTCCAAAGATGCGGCTTGCAGGAGATTTTTTCTTCTCCTGCCAGCGCACCGCTTCAGTGTGAAAGCTCTCGGGCTTTCACACTGAACAAACAGCGGAGGCTGTTTAGGGGCGGTTTGCAGGCGCTATTTTTAGCGCAATAACGCCTGCAAACCGCCCCAGTGTGAAAGGGGTCTTAGTGTATTGTTAATGATTTTTTGATTCTTTCAGTGTACTGTCTTCTAACTGAGACTCATGATTCTTTGGGGGCTATTTACGAAAGGCAAATCCAGCAGTCGCTATAAATCTGAGGGGTAGATCTGAAATGAGTGGAAGCTCTACTGATTTTATCATCCAATCATGTGCAAGCTAAAATGCTGTTTTTTATTCTCCTTGCATGTCCCCCTCAGATCTACACCGACTGCACTTCCAAGTGCACTTTCAGTGCAATTTCAAGTGCACTTTGCACTTGTAGTTTGAACTTGTAGTGCAAAGTGGATTTGCCTTTCGTAAATAACCCCCTATGTGTTTTATATCCTTTACTAAGTACAAATACTTGATTCTAATTGAAACTGATACTGAGGTTCTTCACACTTTTCAGGAGTTTGCACAGGATATAGATATCATAGATTTCACCTAAAGGTTAGTTCTGGTGGGTTAAGTCACCTAGTCGCTTATTTTGTCTATAGGAATTGTATAGATGAGATTTCTCTGCAATGGCTCTTGGTTCTATCCCCCAGCACTATAAAGTTTATGGTGTTCCTTCATAACTTTACATTAATTAAAAATCCAACTAAAAAAAGTGTGACTTTTCTAAATGTTTTTAAAAGGGCCACAGCAGGTGTGCACAGCTGGGAACTGACGTTTATATATATCTCACCATGTCCCTGGGAATTGTAATAGGTTATTTGGTGGGTAAACTCTCCAGCATTTAATAAAAGCTAAAAGGCATTAACAACTTTAATCATGTCATCTACTGTTATGTATATTGCATCAATAGGTCAAAAACCTCAGTGGCAGCGTTTTTATAGGCACAGTGGCTGCGTTTGATGGGCACAGTGGCTGCGTTTGATGGGCACAGTGGCTGCGTTTGATGGGCACAGTGGCTGCGTTTGATGGGCACAGTGGCTGCGTTTGATGGCACAGTGGCTGCGTTTGATAGTACAGTGGTTGCGTTTGATGGCACAGTGGCTGCGTTTGATAGTACAGTGGTTGCGTTTGATGGCACAGTGGCTGCGTTTGATGGCATTTTTTTTCAGAATTTTTCAGTTTGTTTGTACCCCCAACCCCTCCCCCCCCCAAAAAAAAAAAATTTGAGCTCCAAACACCACTGGTGCCAATGGTTTGCTGGACAAATTTAATGCCTATGGAAGCCAAATAAACTTCTCCTGTTCCCATACTATGTTAAAAATAAACAGTAATGATGACTGACCTCTCTGTAGCTTACATTTTCATGGTGTTTGTGAATTGTTACCATTCTGTTTGGACTGTACATCCATAGGCATGAGAATGGAGAAATGATCTGAACCTATTGTTTGATAAGGCTTTTGTTAATAATGCTGACTTTCAGATTTACACTTTCTTATTGTGATCACAAAACTATAAAACTTGTATAAATGTGGTATGGGTACAGTGACAGCATCCAAATCTTGTCCCAAGGCATTCTGTATATCCAGATAATCTGAAGTTAATTTATGGCCAGGCCCCTATCCCCCTATTATGGGATATATACTGAGACCCACTATTATGGATATACTGAGAGACCCTCTATTTTATTAAATGGGTTCTCTTACTATATACCATAATAGGGGTCTCTCAGTATATATCGCATTTGGGAGGTCTCTCTCACTCTCAGTCAATATATCCCATAATAGGGGGGTCTCTCAGTGTGTATCCCATATGGGGGGTCTCTCTCACCCTCAGACAGTATATCCCTTAGGGTGTCTCCCACTATATCCCATAATAGGGGACGGAGTGGGTGGAGTTTATAAGGGGTGGAGCTTCTGAGACGTGGGATGGATCAAAAAGGAAGGGCGGGGTCTGGCGCCCCACTGTCTTAATACTTCACCAGCCGCCACTGAATGCCAGTATAAAGAAATAGTAGGGGTAAAAAAAAAAGGCACTGATGGGTTTAACTGCTTCACACTCAGCCAATGTACATAAACAGCCAGGTGGGAGCTTCCCCATTCTGAGTGGACGTACCCGTACCTGATTCTGAACGTGTGCCCACGTGTTGCTGCAATCCTGTGATGGCTGTAATCTTCGGACACAGCACATCACAGCTCAGGGTATGGGCACTGTGAATGGCCCTCCCGATCACAAGATGGCTGGGTCCTGGAAGCTGGTGCATGGACTTATTGTGTGAGTACTCCCTGAAGTGAAGGGGTTAACTATGCAAGGTCAGGAGGATAGAAAGTGTAGGTCTCTGGCTACCATCTGTACAAAGGACAGTTTGGGAAGGGCTGTACAGTTGGTGCAGCCCAGCATCCTGCATTTTCCTGGGTCGGGGTCCAGCTGCATGTAATGGCCATGTGCGAGCAAGCCGGCCCCGCTTGCACACTGTCGTTGTCAAACACTGTCTTCTGCAATTGAACGCAGTGCTGCTCAAATCAATGCATTCGAACACAAAAGTCTGGTTTGACCAGCTTCGACTGCCATGAAAATGCATCTCACATAGGACATGATGTGTCCAGGGAAATGAAACACAAAGCAGGGCAAGAAACGACATACTGCACAAGGGTCTTTCAGTCTAGCACTGGTGCAGGTGAGAGCTAAACAGTAATTAAAGCTGAACTCCATTTTTGATATACTTTACATAAGGGGTGGCCTTAGCATGAATTTTATCCATGGCCACCGCTGCCACCGCCTATTCAGGTGTCCTTTTCGGACGCTGGGCGCCTGAATTACAGTGGCGGGGGTGTTTTTTGAAGCACCTGATTAGAGCCAAAGGCTCTAATAGGCTTCAAAAAAGGTGGGCTTGGAGCGCAGAGCATTGCGCTCGCAGTTCACTCAGGCGTGTTAGAAAAGCAAATTAATATTTGCTTTTCTAACACTGAACCACCTCTCCCCTAATCAGGAAGCCATCCCACAGCTCACTGCCGTCATCCGCTGCCCCGCCACCAAGATGGGGTAAGTGCCGGGCAGACAGCGGGCGGGGGTCACAGTGGCTGCATTTGATGGGGCACAAGTGGCAGCATTTGATGGCCACAAGTGGCAGCATGTGATGGGCACAAGTGGCAACATTAGATGGGGCACAAGTGGTGGCATTTGATGGGGCACAAGTGGCTGCATATGATGGGCACAAGTGGCTGAATATGAAGGGGCACAAGTGGCTGCATATGATGGGCACAAGTGGCGCCATTTGATGGGGCACGAGTGGTGGCATTTGATGGGCATGAGTGGCTGCATGTGATGGGCACAAGTGGCTGCATTTGATGAGGCACAAGTGGCTGCATTTGATGGGCACAAGTGGCTGCATTTGATGGGCACAAGTGACAGCATTTGATGGGGCACAAGTGGTGGCATTTGATGGGCATGAATGGCTGCATTTGATGGGCACAAGTGGCTGCATTTGATGGGACACAAGTGGCTGCATATGATGGGCACAAGTGGCTGCATATGATGGGCACAAATGGCAAAAGTAGCTGCATATGATGGCACATAAGTGGCTGCATTTGATGGGCACAAAGGCTGCTTTCGATGGGCACAGTGGCTGTGTTTGATGGGCACAGTGGCTGCAATAGATGGGGTTTTTATTTTTCAGTATTTTTCAGTTTGTTTGCGCAGCCCCCCCCCCCCCCCCCCCCCAAACATTTTGAGCACCAGCCTCCACTGCTTTACATAGTGTGTTTGGGCCAGCTTGGCCCAAATGAACTATATCCCTCACTAACACACAAAATATTGATGTGCAAAAAAGATTAATCAGCAATATACAATGCGATATATCATACAAATGTGCAAAATAAGCAATGATAAATTATCGTAATAATTTAATGATTCCTAATACCAAAATAAATAAAACATATTTACAAAATAATTGAATATGATAATACAAAACAAGAACATAATAAATCGTACAAACCAAATTGCGCACAACACAATCCCTACGGGAGAGCCAGACTAAGGAACATCACCGTCACCATGCATGTAGCCTTTTATCAAAAATATATTTGATCTTGAAAATCTAGGGGAGTGAATCAAGAATACAAAGAAAAGCCGCACACCACGAGACCAACAGGCAGCAGCTACAGAGTCCTCATATTCCTCCACGCCCTTATCCAGGCCTCCTGCTGCCACCTGTCTTTCTCAAGACCCCAAATCTTCCCAACCTCACCCAGAATGTCCTGCACCACCACTTCGACAGGGAGGATTTTACTCCGTAAGGATACCTGACACCATGCACTCCACGTGAAATAACGGACTACTAGACTAACTAAAAAAAGCGTTTCCAAATCATAATCCCGACAAGTCTGGAATGCCCCATACACCCACTCTGCATAACTCATATGGGGGAGGAAGGGTATACTCAGAGCCCTCCCAACCCTCTTGTACACCTCTATATTAAAAGGGCATTGAAGTAGAAAGTGATCCATGGACTCCACCACTCCTCCACACTCCACTCTCGGGCAGCCCCGATCACTCATGGAAAGAAACTTCAAGTTGCCCTTCACATATAGTTTTCCATGAAAGGCAAGCCAAGCCTGATCCCTAAACTTCATTGGGATTCTCTCCAAATTAATCAATCGCAAACCCACCCCCAAAACCAGGCTTGGGCAATCCCTCAAGGCCAGTGGCTCGCAAAAAGCAGAGCTCATGATCCGCTTCTCAAGAAGTTTCCTTGGAAGAGATCTGACTTCTCCTGCTGTTACTTGCCACTGCCGAAGCATTTTCAAACACGGGGCAACATAAGTCGGGAGCTGTTCATGCTTGACCCTCAGGCTTTTCACTGGCCCACCATTCTCCCAGTCTCGCAGAAAGGGCCTAAACCAGGACTGGAAAATACCAACCCACCCAGGCGGTCTCTCTGCCAACATGTTACCAAGATTGTACTTCACAAACATTAGAGAGAAAAAGACTACAGGGTTGACCATCCCTAGACCACCCTCCCGCCTAGAAAGGTAAGTCACATTCCTTTTGACAAGGTTTATTCTGTTCCCCCATAACAGCTGGAAGAAACAACTATAGATCCTGGTATAGAGAGAAACTGGCAAAATGCAAACAAAACTGACATACAGAAAAATCGGAATCAGGTAAGTCTTGATCAGATCAACCTTTTCTCCTCAAAGAAAGCTGCCAACCTTTCCAGCTTGCCACCTTGGCATCGGCATTCTCCAGCCTGTTCACCCAATTTGCATGACCATAGTTACCTGGGCCGAATTCAATTCGAATATTTTGTTGGGGCTCCGGGAAGTCATCCGGGAGAACAAAGCTCTCACCTTCCACACCCATCCAGAAAGCTTCACACTTGTCCTGGTTGACCTTTGAACCTGATGCCCCTGCATGAGACCACCTCCTGCGCCTCCGCAGTCCCAGAGATAAAAACAGAAACATCATCAGCATAGGCCACAACCTTCAAAGGAGGCTCACCAGCGATGCCCAAAGGTACCCCACACAAATGTCCACTCTCTAGCCTTCTAATGAAGGGGTCGATTGTAAACACATATAGCAGAGGACTCAATGGACACCCCTGATGCACACCCGAGCCGACCGCAAAGGGCTGCCCGACCCAACCATTAACCAGAGGAAAGCTTTCAGCCCCTTTGTACAAAATCTTGAGCCAATCAATGAAACCCCCCTCCAGGCCATATTTGTCAAGAAGGAGCCACAAGTACTTATGATTAACCCGATCAAAGGCCTTAGCCTGATCCAATGTCAGCAAAAATTTACCCCAACCAGCAGCCCTACAATGCTCCAAGGCCTCCCGGACAGCTAACACCGCTGAGAAAGTGCTTCTACCTTGGACCGAACAGTGCTGGTGGCGGGATAACAAACTGCCTGCAACTGGTGATAATTGCCAGAAGAAAATCTTTGCCAGTATCTTTCTATCGACATTAAGAGGGCTAATGGGGCGCCAATTCCCAATCATCGAAGGATCTTTACCCTTTGACAGAAGGATCACTGCAGATTGCCTCATGGAGGGAGGGAGAGAACTCTCATTCAAACAGCCATTAAAAACCTCCGCAAGGTAGGAAGCCAGGATCGTCTTAAAACATTTATAGAACTCGGCTGTCAAACCATCTGGCCCTGGAGTTTTCTTGATGACTAGTTTATCAATAGCCTGGATTACCTCATCTGCAGTGATTTCATCTGTCAAATTCATCAAAGGAACATTACTTTCCAGTCCTGGTGTAGAGTCCAAAAAACCCAACATCCTTGTCCGATCAAGGTTCCTTCCTCCCAGGAGATCGGCATAGTATGACCTGACAACCTCCAGGATCCCTGACCTAGACTTCATCAGAGAGCCCGTACTGTCCCTCAGGCCATTGACCGTCTTAACTGTTACACTCTGTTTACAGTTCTGGTAAGGGTCAGGCGAATGGTATTTCCCGTAATCCCTCTCCTGAACCAAAGAGGTATGCCGGTCATATTGATGTCTCCTAAGGAGGAGCTTCACCTCAGAGATCGCCCCAGAATCTCCTCCATTCGAAACAAGGCGGTCAAGTTTCCTCCGCAAACGCTGGTAGGTGATATACTTATCTTGCTGCTTCTTTCTTCCTATGGCCTTGAAAAGCCCAACAGTCCGCTGTTTAACAAGCTCCCACCATTCTGACTTGCTGTTGCAAAAGTCTAGGAACGTTACCTGTGCTTGAAAAAAATCCTCAAAGGATTGTCTTACTCTCTCATCTTCCAGGAGGGCCGAATTCAATCTCCAGATACCCCTCCCCCTAGGTGGCATGTCTGGGGCATTCAGAGTCACAGATAGAATACAGTGATCAGAAAACTCTACTGCCCGACACACAGGTGCCGAAAAAGCGGAGTCTCCCTTTAAAAAAAACCTATCTATCCTACTCTGACTACTACCTCGCTGAAAAGTGAACCCCGTGCTGTCTGGGCAGCGCTTAATGTGCGCATCTACCAGACCTGCTTCCCTAACTATCGTATTAAGAAAAAGGGAGTCATAGCCCAGCTTATCTCTGAAACCTCTCCTGTCTTTAGACCTAGTAATGGTGTTGAAATCACCTCCAAAGATAACCTGCTGGGCCGTAAACAGAAAAGGCTTAATCTTTGTAAAGAGGCATTTCCTGTCCCACTTCGTCTGGGGACCATAGATGTTAATCAGGCGCAAGTCCTGCCCCTTCACAGAGACGTCTAAGACCATGCATCTCCCTAACTCTACCTCAATTACCCGCCGGCACGTTACCATACCAGAAAAAAGGACTGCAACTCCGCTGTAAGGCTCGGCCGCAAGAGACCAAAATGAGGGACCACGTCTCCACTCCTTCTTTGCCAGATGTATATCGGCCAGACTACTCAGATGGGTCTCTTGCAAAAACAAAATGTCAGCATCAAACTCGCTGAGCAAAAATAAGGCCATATGACGAGCACTTACTGATCTTAAGCTGACAACATTAATGGTTGCCACTTTTAACGGAGTGGGAACTGCCATTAGGGTAGTTGAGGCAGCCGTTTCTTAGCCTGACTACTCCCTCTCCCTGGAGAACCAGCGCGCTTCGTTGCACCCTGGCACTCATCATCCATAGAGGATGCAGAACTGAATGAGTCCCATTCATCATCATCATCATCAGACAGGACCTTAAACTTATTTTCTAAAGGCAAACATTTAGGATTTAAGGTAACTGAACCCCCTTTTTTCCTTCTTTTGCCCCTCCTCCTCCTATCCTCCAACCACTCCATATCATCCTTAGACAAACCAGACTCAACAGCCTCCCCACACCTATCCTCCCCTTTACCCCCCTCCCCCCCCACCCCCCTTCCCTTATCTACCACCAGGCCAGCCTCTCCACCATTTTCCCCACTCCTCTGCACCCCACGATCCTCAATAGAAACCCTACAGCATCGGGGGAGGGGGATTGGCACCACACCTGATGCACCTGCCTCAGCACCTCTTGCTGCCTCTGCAATTTTAGAAGACACAGACACAGAAGGATTGGACACATTTTTGCCTTACCTACAGAAAACATGGGCACACTAGGTAAACGCACAGACTGGGGAGACACAGACACATTAGGTATTGGCACAGACTGGGGCACCACAGATTGGGGAGACACATTAGGTATTGGCACAGACTCAGATGGACTCACAGGCACTCGAGCTGCTGAGCTCCGAGCATCCTCCATGTCCAGGCGGAAGAGGGGTTTCCACCCTCCCTGCTCAAAGGCAGCACTGATGGGCATTAATAGGCTGCACTGATTGGCAGCACTGATTGGCAGCGTTGATGGGCACTAATTGGTATCACTGATGTGCACTGATAGGTGGCACTGATAGGCAGCACTGATTGGCACTAATAGGTGGCACCAATTGGCACTGATAGGCGACACTGATGGGCACTGATATGCATCACTGATGGGCTCTGATTAGTAGCACTTATGGGCACTGATAGGCTCTGATTTGCAGCACTGATTGGCAGCACTGATGGACACTGATTGGCACTGATAGGCAGCACTGATGGGCACTGATAGGCTGCACTGGGAACTGATGGGCACTGACTGGAAGCACTGATTGGCACTGATAGGCAGCACTGATGGACACTAATTGTCAGCACTGATTGGCACTGATTGGCACTGATAGGCAGCACTGATATGCAGCACTGATGGGAACTAATATGCAGCACTGATGGGCATGAATTGGCAGCACTGATGGGCAGCACTTATGGGCACTGATAGGCAGCACTAATGGGCACTGATATGCAGCACTGATAGGCAGCATTGGTTGGCACTGATTGACAGCATTGGGTGGCGCTGATTTACAGCATTGGTTGGCACTGATAGGCAGCACTGACTGGCACTGGTTTGCACTGATTGGCAGCATTGGTTGGCACTGATTGGCAGCATTGGGTGGCACAGATAGGGGAGAGGGGGAGTTTCACATTCAGGAGATCATGAGAATTGCCAGAGCTGTTCAGTGTATGAAACTGTCAGATAATGACACTGCATGCAGGGAGAGAGACAAGCTGTTAAAAGTCAGCGGTGATGTCGGTGGTGTGCGGGACTGAACAGTTAGCAAACACCAGCCAATAGGATGGGTCTGGGCAGGCCGCTACATTTGTCTGGCTCCGCCCCCTCTCTGAAGCAGCCCAATCATTGGCTGGTGTTGGCGCTTGGTCCCGCCCAACCCCGACATCACGGTTGAGTTGTGATGACTTACAACTCAGCCGCGATGTCGGGGGTGGGCGGAACCAAGCGCTATAAACACCAGCCAATGTTTGAGCTGCTTCAGAGAGGGGGCGGGGCCACATAAATGTAGCAGCCCGCCTAGACCCCATCCCATTGGCTGGTGTTTGATGGCCGTCCGCCCATCCCCGAAATCACCACTGACTTTTGACAGCCGGTGTCTCTACCTGAATGCAGTGTCATTATCTGACAGTTTCATACACTGAACAGCTCTTGCAGTTCTCACGATCTGCTGCCTGTGAAACTGTTTCACAGGCAGCGCGGGCCACACAATCTCTTGGGTGCAGCATTTTGGGGCAAATCTCTGGAGACAGCATGGGGTGATTATGGTGTGCCCAGGCACACCCAGCACACCCCGTGCGCATGCCTATGGACTTGTAGTTTTGCAACAGCTGGAGGGCCGCCAATTTGAGACCCCTGTGTTAGACCATTTGAGATTCAGATGTTACTCGATTGTCCTCAGCGATATCCCTTTAGCCACTGGATCGATTTGTGTAAGGCAGTACACTAGCAGAGTTATCCAGTAGCATGTGGCAGGCCTACAGGGCCAAAGCCCACAGGCTTGGGCATGAGCCCAGCACCCCAGGTAACAACCTGCAGCCAAGGATCCCTCAAGAAGCATGCTCGAAAATGTTTTAAAGTAAGACCCAACCCATCAATCACAAGCTTATAAGTAGATGGCAAACCGACAAACATTAATGCTGCGTACACACGATCAGATTTTCTGACAACAAATGTTCGATGCGATCTTGTTGTCGGAAATTCCGATCGTGTGTAGGCTCCATCTGACATTTGTTGTTGGAATTTCCGACAACAAAAATTTGAGAACCGGTTTCAACGCACACAATTCCAACGCACAAAATTCCACACATGCTTGGAATCAAGAAGAAGAGCCGCACTGGCTATTGAACTTCATTTTTCACTGGCTCGTCGTACGTGTTGTATGTCATCGCATCCTTGACGATCGGAATTTCCGACAACATTTGTGCGACCGTGTGTATGCAAGACAAGCTTGAGCCAACATCCATCGGAAATAAATCCCAGGATTTCATTGTCGGGATGTCCGATAGTGTGTACGCAGCATTAGACTAACTATAACAACACAGTCCTCTGGATCTCTCAACAGAGTCTGGCAGATAACACGTCATATTAACATAGTTGCCAACATTGTAAAAAAAAAATGTGGGACACTTTTGTGGCTGTAGGCGGAGCTGTCCAATAATTAGGGGGCGGGGCATTCACCAGCAGGCGTGGCCTATCAAAAACAGACAAGTGCGGCGCGCGAAGCGCGCCGCGCCGAAAAATGGGCGTGGTTTACGCGAAATTGTGGGCGTGGCTTAAATGGGCGTGGCTCTAGAGGGTGTGGTTAGAGTCTGAAATGAATGAGGGATGGAGAGGGGGGGAGAGGGGGAGAGAGAGGGAAATGACGGGACAGCAGCCCCAGATCCTACACAATAAAAATATGTGTATTCTAGAAAGTTTAACAATCAGCAGATAAAGATACTCCAAACACCTGGTGTTAGCACTTCAATCATCCCGGCACCATGGTTGTTATGGTGTCAGGATGATTGAAGCGCATTATTTCTATTATTACATTGTAATATAAAATGAAATCATTCAACTCACCATAATGCAGAATCAGTGGGATCCCTGAGCGTGTCACCTGCCACGTCGCCTGCCACCAGCCGTCCGTCCTTGCTTCAGATGTCCGAGCAGAGTCCGTCCTTGCATCAGGTGCCCCCAGCGGAGCCCCCCTCACACCAGGAGTCCCCGGCGGAGCCCCCCTCACATCAGAAGTCCCCAGCGGAGCCCCCCCTCACATCAAGAGTCCCCAGCGGAGCCCCCCTCACATCAGGAGTCCCCGGCGGAGCCCCCCTCACATCAGGTGTCCCCGGCGGAGCCCCCCCTCACACCAGGAGTCCCCAGCGGAGCCCCCCTCACACCAGGAGTCCCCGGCAGAGCCCCCCTCACATCAGAAGTCCCCAGTGGAGCCCCCCTCACATCAGAAGTCCCCAGCGGAGCCCCCCTCACATCAGAAGTCCCCAGCGGAGCCCCCCTCACACCAGGAGTCCCCGGCGGAGCCCCCCTCACATCAGGAGTCCCCGGCGGAGCCCCCCCTCACATCAGGAGTCCCCGGCGGAGCCCCCCCTCACATCAGGAGTCCCCGGCGGAGCCCCCCCTCACATCAGGAGTCCCCGGCGGAGCTCCCCCTCACATCAGGTGTCCCCAGTGCCCCCGCCTCACATCAGGTGTCCCCAGTGCCCCCCCCCTCACATCAGGTGTCCCCAGTGCCCCCCCACTCACATCAGGTGTCCCCAGTGCCCCCCCCCACTCACATCAGGTGTCCCCAGTGCCCCCCCCACTCACATCAGGTGTCCCCAGTGCCCCCCCCCTCACATCAGGTGTCCCCAGTGCCCCCCCCCCTCACATCAGGTGTCCCCAGTGCCCTCCCCCCCTCACATCAGGTGTCCCCAGTGCCCCCCCCACTCACATCAGGTGTCCCCAGTGCCCCCCCCTCACATCAGGTGTCCCCAGTGCCCTCCCCCCCTCACATCAGGTGTCCCCAGTGCCCCCCCCACTCACATCAGGTGTCCCCAGTGCCCCCCCCTCACATCAGGTGTCCCCAGTGCCCCCCCCTCACATCAGGTGTCCCCCCCTCACATCAGGTGTCCCCAGTGCCCCCCCCTCACATCAGGTGTCCCCCCCTCACATCAGGTGTCCCCAGTGCCCCCCCCCTCACATCAGGTGTCCCCAGTGCCCCCCCCCTCACATCAGGTGTCCCCCCCTCACATCAGGTGTCCCCAGTGCCCCCCCCCCACATCAGGTGTCCCCAGTGCCCCCCCCACTCACATCAGGTGTCCCCAATGCCCCCCCCCACTCACATCAGGTGTCCCCAGTGCCCCCCCCACTCACATCAGGTGTCCCCTGTGCCCCCCCCACTCACATCGTGTCCCACAGCGGTGCGCGCGCTCACCCCCCACCTAGAACCCCCGCCCCTTTCCATAACAGACTGGCAGCGGGGCGGGGGGTAGGCGGGGCGAGGCGGAGCGGGGCGGGCCGAGGCGGGGCGGGCCGAGGCGGGGCGAGGCGGAGCGGAGCGGGCCGAGGCGGGGCGGGCCGAGGCAGGCCGAGGCGGAGCGGGGCGGGCCGAGGCGGAGCGGGGCAGGGGGTGGGCGGCGACGCAGAAGCTTCGTCTAGCCCCCCCCCAGCCGTCTTCCTGAACTCCAACAAAATGGCGGCCGGCGGAGACAATGTCTCCGCCGGCCGCCGACCTCTAGCGGCGGCGGCGGCGGCGGCGGTTTCAAAAACCGGAACCGAATTTTTCGGGACATTTCCCGGGACGCCACAAATCCGGGAATGAAGTCCAAGTCCCGGGAATGTCCCGGGAAATTCGGGACAGTTGGCAGCTATGTATTAAGCAACTGAGCACACTCAACTTGAGAAATCAGTGCACTACAGCAAAACTGAAAAATAACTGCAAAGTAAAGCAGGCCTTAGGGATTACATCTCTACACTTAAAAAAAATATATTTTTGAATTGATAACTCTGGTCTGCTGATGCAAGTGTAGTGATGTGATCATTTCTTTGCCCGTTTACTAAGTGTATACTCTTGTTATGCAGTGTTTGTTTGCCTTTTTTCAATATGGTTGCTATGCTCTCTCTCTCACCAAGGATGAGGTCATCAAGAAGAGCAGAGGATGGCAAGGGGTTTTGTGGGTAAGTGGGTGGAGAGAGAGACATGTGGGGAAGAGAAGAGTAATTCCTGCTAAGGGAGAAGGACTGTAAGTGCTGCAGCTTCACCTCACTGAGACATACATACTGTAGAGACTGTTAATGATTTCATGTTCCAGTTTGGAAAATAATTTATGTTGGATGGTTCACTGAATGTTATTTCTTCAATACATGGACTTTCAAATACAATGCTGTGTGAATTACTGTCTTTGTGAATATATATTTCTCAATTGGGATTTCACTTGTTATTCACAAGCCCCAATTGAGTGGAGGCACTGTGCTTGTTAAAGATCCTGTCCTGATCACACTGATTATAAGACTCTGCTCCTAAATACTATACAGGTGGCACCATCATACCTCAGTAGCCGTAGAGAGAGAGAAGAATAGGGCTACACAAGCATTCAGGAAGATCTAAGCTAACACTGCCCACTTATGTCAACTTGGACTTCATAACAATTTAGAATGGCTTCCTCCACAAATGACTAAACATTCAGGTCTTTTGCTTTTTGAGTCCCTTTAAAGGAAACCTGTAATGGGATAGACACGGAGGCTGACATTGCAGACCTCTCCTGAAAAGTTGCTCTGCTGTCCTCTGCTGTCCTACCCCTCCTTCCATACTTTGAATCTTTGACCTGGAATATGCAGATAAAGATTTCTGACTTTCCTTGACTTTTCTGATCTCCATACTTCTTCTGGGTCATGGCTTCGAAAGTATTGAAGGCAATCAACTAGCATTTTCAGAAGAGGCCCCCAATAGAGCCCTCAATTTATTTCAAACAGGATCATTGTGATGCAGCCTTACCCAATTGCAGAGGCTGTTTGCTCATGTTTCACCAAAAAGAGTTGAAAGCGTAAAGGATAAGTTCACCTTTGGGAACACCTGTTTTTAGGATGGAACATGTAACATGTTCTCGATGCTGCAGCCGCTGCCTGACCCCCTCCCCTCCCTGTGACAGCAGTACGGGAGAAGTTCTCTGTACTAGCTGTCACTTTTTAAAATCAGCGTGGTCGTGCAGGGCTCCACCCACACGGCCGCGTCATTCATTCACACAGCTCTGTATGTGAATGAACTACAAGCCCCGATATCCTTTGCGGTTTTTCTGAATGAACTACCACGGCACTGTGGAGTTCCTTGATTCTCTCTGTCAGGTTGTATCTGCTTGTCTGTACGGGATATATGGGCACAAATATACACTGACCGATCTGAAGAAGATCTGCATGGCACCATGGCAGTCCCACAATAAGGCAGCGATTGCTGCCATTACTAGTAAAAAATAAATAAATAAATAAAAATTCCAGTATTTATACCATAGTTTGGAACTTTTGCGCAAATAAATCAATATACTCCTGTTGGGATTTTTTTTACCAAAAATATGTAGCAGAATACATATTGGCCTAAATTTATAAAGAAATTATATATTTTTGTTAGGATTAGGGATGAGCTTCGTGTTCGAGTCGAACCCATGTTCGACTCGAACATCGGCTGTTCGATCGTTCGCCGAATTACGAACGTTATGGGCCGTTCGCGCTAAATTCGTGTGGCGCGTCACGGCCCATAATTCACTGCGGCATCGCAGTGCATTGCTGGCTGATGATTGGCCAAGCATGCACTATGACCCGCATGCTTGGCCAATCACAGCGCCGTCAGTAGAGAGAGCTGTAATTGGCCAAAGCCAGGGTGGCTTTGGCCAATTATGGCTCAGGGGATTTAGTACACACCCCACACTATATAAGGCCGCCTGCACGGCGGCCCTGTGTAGTGTGTGTTCCGGTGTGCTGAGAGATAGAGAGAGGGAGAGACAGTGTCATTTGATTTGAGTTAGATAGATTAGGCAGAACAGTCAGTCAGTTAGCTGCACTTACAGTGTATTGTGTATATATATGCATCCCAGGTGTTGCATATATATATATACACTGTATTCAGTTTAGCTAGATCCGTTCCTGTTATCTTCTATCTAGACTATTTACATTTAATGCAGTGCGTCCTGCTCACAGTGTTCAGCTAGATCCGTTCCTGCTATTTACATTTAGTGCAGTGCGTCCTGCTCACAGTGTTCAGCTAGATCCGTTCCTGTTATCTTCTAGACTATTTACATTTAGTGCAGTGCGTCCTGCTCACAGTGTTCAGCTAGATCCGTTCCTGCAATTTACATTTAGTGCAGTGCGTCCTGCTCACAGTGTTCAGCTAGATCCGTTCCTGCTATTTACATTTAGTGCAGTGCGTCCTGCTCACAGTGTTCAGCTAGATCCGTTCCTGCTATTTACATTTAGTGCAGTGCGTCCTGCTCACAGTGTTCAGCTAGATCCGTTCCTGTTATCTTCTAGACTATTTACATTTAGTGCAGTGCGTCCTGCTCACAGTGTTCAGCTAGATCCGTTCCTGCAATTTACATTTAGTGCAGTGCGTCCTGCTCACAGTGTTCAGCTAGATCCGTTCCTGCTATTTACATTTAGTGCAGTGCGTCCTGCTCACAGTGTTCAGCTAGATCCGTTCCTGCTATTTACATTTAGTGCAGTGCGTCCTGCTCACAGTGTTCAGCTAGATCCGTTCCTGCTATTTACATTTAGTGCAGTGCGTCCTGCTCACAGTGTTCAGCTAGATCCGTTCCTGCTATTTACATTTAGTGCAGTGCGTCCTGCTCACAGTGTTCAGCTAGATCCGTTCCTGTTAAATTCCTACTGACCGGCAGGCTTGTCTGGTTACAGTATATAAAGCTACCTGAAGAAAATTACAGGTGTTCTATTTGATCCTATTAGTACCACGGTCAGGCAGCTAGACTATTTACATTTAGTACAGTGCGTCCTGCTCACAGTGTTCAGCTAGATCCGTTCCTGTTATCTTCCTACTGACAGGCAGGCTTGTCTGGTTACAGTATATAAAGCTACCTGAAGAAAATTACAGGTGTTCTATTTGATCCTATTAGTACCACGGTCAGGCAGCTAGACTATTTACATTTAGTACAGTGCGTCCTGCTCACAGTGTACAGCTAGATCCGTTCCTGTTATCTTCCTACTGACAGGCAGGCTTGTCTGGTTACAGTATATAAAGCTACCTGAAGAAAATTACAGGTGTTCTATTTGATCCTATTAGTACCACGGTCAGGCAGCTAGACTATTTACATTTAGTACAGTGCGTCCTGCTCACAGTGTTCAGCTAGATCCGTTCCTGTTATCTTCCTACTGACAGGCAGGCTTGTCTGGTTACAGTATATAAAGCTACTTGAAGAAAATTACAGGTGTTCTATCCCAGCTTAGTGCAGCTACAGGCCATTAGTATGTCTGGAAGGCCAAGAAGGAGAGGCAGACAGTCACAAGCCAATAAGAGAGGGCAAGCAGGCTCTGTGTCTAGTGCTGGTCGTGGAGACGGTGCATCCTCATCAGCACGTGGCCATGGGACACGCTTGGCCTTTTTTTCGGCAGCTGGCCATGTTGAGCCGCAACATGCGGAAGACTTGGTCGAGTGGATGACCAAGCCGTCCTCATCCTCCTCATCCTCTCTCACCCATGCCCAGGGTGCTTTGTCTGGCAAAGCAGCGGCCTCTTCCCTCAGCTCAATGTCATCAGTGACTCCTTCCCTAGCTCCACCATGTCCTCATGAGGATTCCCTCGAACTGTTTGACCACAGTGTTGGGTACATGCTCCAGGAGGATGCCCAGCGTTTGGAAGGCTCTGATGACGATACTGAGCTCGATGAAGGCAGTAACATGAGCGCGGACAGAGGGGGTGCCCAAGAAGGACAGCAATCTGGCAGTCATGCTCCCCCTGCTGCAGCATACTGCCAGGTTTGCTCCAGTGATGAGGAGGGAGGGGATGATGAGGTCACTGACTCAACGTGGGTGCCTGATAGGAGAGAGGAGGAGGAGGAGGAGGAGGAGGAGGAGGAGGAGGCGGCAGCACATCACCAACGAGGCAGGATGCCCTCCAGGGGCCAGCCTAAGGGCAGCACATTGACTGCATCACACCCCAAAGCTCCACATGTGCAGGGCGCTGCAGTCTCTGCGCGTTATTCAAAAAGTTCTTTGGTGTGGGCCTTTTTTGAGACGAGTGCATCAGATCGCACCGCTGCTATTTGCAACATATGTCTCAAGCGTATCTCGCGTGGCCAAAATATCTCCCGCTTGGGTACCACATGCTTGACCAGACATATGTTGACCTGCCATGCAGTTCGTTGGCAAGCGTATCTAAAAGACCCACACCAAAGAACAAAGAGGATCTCTCCTTGCTCCTCATCAGCTGAGATTTCCAACCCCACTAGACCTTCAGTCCTCTCTGAGACCTGCAGTGAGAGGAATGAAGGTGTAGAATTAGGTGTGTCACAGCCAAGTACTTGTGGGCAATCTGCTTTTGGTACACCGACGTCAGATTGTACCAGGCAAATTTCCCTGCCCCAGCTGCTGCACCGCCGAAAGAAGTTTGCTCCCAGCCATCCACATGCCCAGCGGTTGAATGCTAGCTTGGCAAAATTGCTAGCACTTCAACTGCTGCCTTTTCAGTTGGTAGACTCTGCCCCCTTCCGTGAGTTTGTGGAATGTGCGGTTCCTCAGTGGCAGGTACCCAAACGCCACTTTTTCTCACGGAAGGCGATTCCGGCTCTCTACCGGCATGTGGAAGGCAATGTCCATGCCTCGCTGGACAGGGCGGTCAGCGGTAAGGTGCATATTACCGCTGACTCATGGTCCAGCAGGCATGGACAGGGACGTTACCTAAGTTTCACGGCGCATTGGGTGACTCTGCTGGCAGCTGGGAAGGATGCAGGACAAGGTGCAGTAGTGTTGGAGGTTGTTCCGCCACCACGCCTCCAAAATGCTGATTGTGACACACCTCTCTCCTCCACCCCCTCCTCTTCTTCTTCCTCCATGGCCTCTTCCTCGGAACCAGCGGTGCTCCGTAGGCGTTCAAGGGGCTACGCAAGTACGCAGGCCAAAAGATGCCATGCGGTGCTTGAGCTGGTGTGCTTGGGGGACAGGAGCCACACTGGGGCAGAGGTTCTGTCAGCTCTGCAGGGGCAGGTTCAGAGGTGGTTGACGCCACGCCAACTTAAGGCAGGAATGGTGGTTTGCGACAATGGCACCAACCTCCTCTCTGCCCTCCGACAGGGACAAATGACCCATGTGCCCTGTTTGGCTCACGTCCTTAACTTGGTGGTGCAGCGGTTCTTGGGCAGGTACCCGGGCTTACAGGATGTCCTGAGGCAGGCCAGGAAAGTCTGTGTGCATTTCCGCCGGTCATATAATGCCAGTGCTCGGCTGACGGACCTCCAAAAGGAGTTTAACCTGCCCAAGAACCGCCTAATCTGTGACATGCCCACCAGGTGGAACTCAACGTTGGCCATGCTGCAGCGGCTGCACACGCAGCAGAGGGCCATCAATGAGTACCTGTGCGACTATGGCACCAGGACAGGGTCAGGGGAGCTTGTTTTTTTTTCCCCACGCCAGTGGGCCATGATCAGGGATGCATGCACTGTCCTGTCACCATTCGAGGAGGCCACGAGGATGGTGAGCAGTGACAGTGCATGCATCAGTGACACTGTCCCCCTTGTCCACCTGTTGGAGCACACGCTGCGTGGAATAATGGACAGGGCACTTGAGGCAGAACAGAGGCAGGAAGAGGAGGACTTCCTTAGCTCTCAAGGCCCCCTTTATCCAGACAGTGTTCCTGCGTGCCCGCCGATCACACAGGAAGAGGACGAGGAGGAAGAGGAGGAGGAGGAAGATTGTGTCAGTATGGAGGTGGAGCCTGGCACTCAGCATCAGCAGCAGTCTTTAAGGGATCAGTCCCAAGAAACACATGGACTTGTACGTGGCTGGGAGGAGGTGGCTGCGGACCATGTCGTTCTTAGTGACCCAGAGGACTCCGGACCGAATGCCTCAGCAAACCTACGCTGCATGGCTTCCCTGATCCTGCAAAATCCTGCGTAAGGATCCTCGTATTCGTGGTATCAAGGAGAAGGACCAATACTGGCTGGCAACCCTCCTTGATCCACGTTACAAGGGTAAGGTTGCGGACCTTATCTTGCCATCGCAGAGGGAGCAGAGGATGAAACATCTTCGGGAGGCCTTGCAGAAAGGTCTGTGCAACGCGTTCCCAGAGACTGGGAGGTTACAAACTCCTGTTTCTGGACAACGTGTTGCTGAGGCTTCGGTCAGTCAAAGAAGGAGCGGTGGAGAAGGTGGCCGTCTGACCGATGCGTTCAGACAATTTTTTGGTCCGCAGCCCCAAGGTATGATCGGTTCCAGCAACCATCGCCAGCGTCTGTTTTACATGGTGCAGGAATACCTAGGGGCAAGATCAGACTTGGACACCTTTCCCACCGAAAATCCTCTGGGTTACTGGGTCTTGAGGATGGATCACTGGCCAGAGCTTGCACAGTATGCAATTGAGCTACTGGCCTGTCCTGCATCCAGCGTTCTTTCGGAACGCACATTCAGTGCTGCTGGAGGCGTGGTAACCGATCACAGGGTGCGTCTGTCCACCGACTCGGTCGATCGGCTGACCTTCATAAAAATGAATGAGTCTTGGATCACCACCAGCTACCAAGCACCTGATGCTGATGTAACCGAATAATTTTTTTTGAAATCTCAGATCCCTTCAAAGACTGCCTATGCTGATGCTGAGTGACTATCCCTGAGTAATTATCCTCTTCCTCCTCAATCATCACGCTGATAGCTTGTAAGAACATTTTTGGTTCTGGGCGCCACCACCAGTGCCTAAGGCACAATTTTTCAGCCCCTGTTTAACAGGGGCGTGTAATTACAATTTTTGATGTAATACTTTGCAGCAGGGCTCGTTCCTGCATTCCAACTAGAGTGTCTGTGAGGGGTTGCAGTGTTGTGGCACCAGCACCAGTGCCTAGGGCCCAATTTTTCTGCCCCTGTCTAACAGGGGCGTGTAATTACAATTTTTGATGCAATACTTTGCAGCAGGGCTCGTTCCTGCGTTCCAACTAGAGTGTCTGTGAGGGGTTGCAGTGTTGTGGCACCAGCACCAGTGCCTAAGGCCCAATTTTTCTGCCCCTGTCTAACAGGGGCGTGTAATTACAATTTTTGAAGCAATAATTTGCAGCAGGGCTCGTTCCTGCGTTCCAACTAGAGTGTCTGTGAGGGGTTGCAGTGTTGTGGCACCAGCACCAGTGCCTAAGGCCTAATTTTTCAGCTCCTGTTCAACAGGGGCATGTAATTACAATTCTTGATCTAATATTTCACAGCAGGGCCCTGTGAGGGCTTACAGTGTTGTGGCCACAGCAACACCTAAGGCCCAAATTTCTGCTGAGTATATAGGGCAGGACCCTACTTTCAAACATCTAACTTACAAACGACTCCTACTTGCAAACGGAAGGAGACAACAGGAAGTGAGATGAAATCTACCCCTAGGAAGGGAAATTCTCTCCTGTAAGAGTTAATATGGGAAAACAATTTCTCCTTTCCACTGATGCTTTCCAATCCTTGTTCCACAAAAAAACCCAAATTTTCAAAAAACATTTTTCATTGGGACAAAAAAGTGAGGTGAAATCTTCTGAAGAGGAGGAAAGACAGCAAAACAAATGTCACAGGGGTGATAACCCTTCCCTATGTTTTCCAAAAAGCTTAGAAAAGATTTTTTGGCTGGAGCTAAACACGTTAAAAATGTTCAAAATTACAAACAGATTCTACTTAACAACAAACCTACAGTCCCTGTCTTGTTTGCACCGCCTGTATACTGCTGTTCAGAGTATATAGGGCCTGGTGGCCCCACACCTTTCCTTATTTTAATTTGGGTGCGGGGTTCCCCTTAATATCCATACAAGACCCAAAGGGCCTGGTAATGGACTGGGGGGTACCCATGCCGTTTGTCTCACTGATTTTCATCCATATTGCCATGACCCGACATGACATTAAACCCGCAAGCAGTTTTAAATGAGATTTTTTCCTTTAAAAATGACATTTGGTGCAGGGACTGTTCTAAACATGGGAAACACGCGTCACTTTACAGGCATACTATAGACACCCCCCAGGTACGATATTTAAAGGAATATTTCACTTTTTTTTTTTTTACTTTAAGCATCATTAAAATCACTGCTCCCGAAAAAACGGCCGTTTTTAAAAGTTTTTTTTGCATTGATACATGTCCCCTGGGGTAGGACCCGGGTCCCCAAACCCTTTTTAGGACAATACCATGCAAATTAGCCTTTAAAATGAGCACTTTTGATTTCGAACGTTCGAGTCCCATAGACGTCAATGGGGTTCTAACGTTCGTGCGAACTTTCGGTCCGTTCGCGGGTTCTGGTGCGAACCGAACCGGGGGGTGTTCGGCTCATCCCTAGTTAGGATATGTTTTATAGCAGAAAGTAAAAAAAATATTGTTTGTTTTTTTTTCAAAATTGTTGGTCTTTTTTTGTTTATAGTGCAAAAAATAAAAAAATGCAGTGGTGATCAAATACGACCAAAAGAAAAGTTATATTTGTGGGGAAAAAAAGGACATAAATTTAATTTATGTACAACTTTGCATGGCCGTGCAATTGTCAGTTAAAGTAACGCAGTGCCATAACACAAAAAATGGCCTGTTCATGATGGGGGGGTAAATCCGGAGGTCAAGTGGTTATATGATAAAGAGGAACGCCTTTTAGCATGCAGTATGCAGGCAAAGGACATGTTCCCGTGACAGTCCTGGTTACACAAAGATCTGATATGCAGAAAATGATTGATTGAGCTCTATTTTTACTTTATATTGGCTTTACAAAATAACAAATTCAGTGATATAGAGCTTGGATAAAAAGTTTAGTGCCACATAAAACTTTTAGTAACAAAATAGTACATTTTGCATAGAGATATACTGTACATCCCAGACCCAAAAGAGGGCCAATTGAGGTTGCATGACAGAAGGATTTGGTCTCAAAAGAGGAACAGTCCCTCCAAATGAGAGACAGTTGGCAACTATTCATGTTGGTGACCAAGCTATATTGCTAAACAATACTGGAGAAATGTCGGGTCACTATCCTTGCTGTGCTGCCTAGATCTCAGTAGTGGCAAGACAAAAGACAGCCCCCATAGCTGTATAAAACTGTGTATTTTGCTGCTTGACTGGAGTTCAACCTTAAGCTGGTCATGGGCAGATCTTTTGTCTATCATGACATGCTTTCATAGTTATGTTGAGTGAGTGCCAGTAGCAGTCACAAGCTCTATACCCAGCTTGAACACTTTTTTATGAACGAATCATATGCTCAAACAACAGAACATTTCTGGTATGAATAAAGAATTGAAAAACATTACTGACTGTTTTGCTTACAATCTCGCATTATTGTTTTATGTTTTGGCTGCTAATCCATACACTGCCTGCTTATCACAAGAAAGGCAACAGTTGCAAAAAAAAAAAAAAATATATATATATATATATATATATATATATATATATATATATATATATATATATATATATATACAGCGTAGATGCACCACAAACTATGTCTTCATCTTTTTCAGTGGTGCAGTGGGTATGGTATACTGCATAAGTAGGTGTGTGTTATTAATGTCCCCTAGCTGATTTTCTGTATTTTACTGTAAATTTTTTAAAAAATTTTCTTCCAAAATAGGTCCATTTATTTGTGTTACTTTTTTTCACTTGTTTTATGACTTGGAACCAAGTATAAACTTCCTTTGGTCTAAAATCACACTCTATAAGACAAGAAATCTGCGCTTAGGATATCTATATGTGTAGCTGCAGCCTCCCCAAAAAAGAACAAAGTGTCGTCCCAAAAATTATTGACGTAATAAGAACAGGGAATTGGCGCTTCTCAAAAATAATTGTATGGTAACCCCTCTAATCCAAAAAGAAATAGCAGGCAAGGGTGGGTAATGAGAACCCTATTACATTAAAGAAGTGAATTTCAAATACATATAAAGTGCACTGTGCAGTGAAAAAGGCTTCTAGTGGGTAAGAAGACCTTTCTCAAGTAATTCAAAACAAAGTAAGTCTTTAGTTCCAATGTAAAGTGTCCAGAACAATTATTAACTGCATATACTGTGAATAATTGATTAAACAGTCAGGTATGAAATATATATGACACTATAGAAAAACACGTCCATATAGCAATATAGGAAATACTTTCAATGTCCTATATGCATATTTCCATAGAAAGTGCTGTTGTGCTAATGTCCAAAAAATGACAACTTTTTTTGTTTTCTTCTGTGCAAAAAATAAAAATAAAGTGACTTCTTGTGCAAAAAATAAAGTGACTTCTTGAGCATGGAATAAAATGACTTCTTGAGCATGGAATAAAGTGACTTCTTGAGCATAGAATAAAGTGACAAGGTGCATCCAAGTGAAGTTACTTCTTGTGCTCCTCCTCAAGTATGTACACTCACCAGAATCCCTCACCCCTGCAGGGGTAAAGAGCATGTAATGAAGTACTTGGCCAATCCAGATGTCCCCAGAGCGCGATGGACTCTCCTTATGCAGATCAAAGTGTGTGCAAACCGCCATCCACATGCAATCACAAATGGGCATCCATAGCGTAAATCCAATTTAAAATGTGTTTATTTAATAAAAAAGGATCACAGCTTGGAAAACAAAGCTAAAAACGCTCTCACTGGTATTTCAGCTTCAAGGTCACAGTTGCCTGGCATTTTCCTGCTCTCACTGTGATACTGAAATTAATAAGCTGAAGAACAAAACAATATGGAGTGAAAGATTTGCTAAGTATTTCACACCTAAACTGTTTGCTGGTGAGAAATTCATTAAATGACCATGGCTGTGTGTAGATGTTAGCTCGCCACTAGTATAATGTGTAAAAGTAACACTCCTTTCTTTGCATAATAAACATTTTCTGTAGTTATCTGTTGACATTGAAGTTGTTTGAAGACACTGAGAAGAAGAAGCTGAATATGAATGAGACAACAGAAAATGTATTTTGTGGGCTTGGGTTACCTTATTTTGATCAATCGAGATGTGTCAGCGCTTTTGGCACACTCTCAGTTAGCCACAGCTTACCTGAGACATTGAAGAAAATACAAATGGAGTATTGATCAGAACTTAGCATGTTTTTAAAAAATCTGTTCTGCCAATAGTTTTTCTCTCTTGCAAAAGAAAAACTAGCTCTGTCAATAAGGTAACATAGCTGCCATCAACATAGCTAGAGCTATGGAGTGTGATCACCATATCAGCATTTTGCAGATATTTTAAGAGAAGGGAACCCACAAAATGGGCTTACATTCCCACCTTAAAATGCTGTCTTTGATCTTTGAACCATTTAACCAAAGGTAACTTAGATAATCCATAGGGTGTCTTCTTTCTCTGCCCATCTATTGTTGGGTCCTCAATTTTCCACAAAAAGAACTAAACGTAGCCCAATCCATATTTAAAACTAGTAGATAAAAAGTGAGCCTTAGGTCTCACACCACCGACAGTACCACTATGAGAATATGAGGCAAGGTTTTTAGAAAAGAAAATATTTCCCCCTCTCTTTCCCCCCTTTTCTCAGTTCTAGGTAACCCCTCTTTCACGACTTGACTGGGGAACGGTTTTATTCAGAGCACAACATTACATTAAAGATGGCCACTGGCCCACAACAGAACAATTGGACACAAATCCCTTGTTGGCCAATTTACATTTTTAGAAAAAAAGCTCAACTGTAGAACTCACATTTTGAACTAGAATGTGAATCCACTACTCCTACTAATGGTCTCTCTTATTTATAATCTTCCCAATAACCCTTCTTTAGATTTCAAACCACCATACCTATCTACTGTACATGGGAATAAGACCTTTTTTTCACCTATAAAACCTCCATTTGTACTAAGTATCATCAGGATTTAAAATCCTGATGAGTTGATATTACACCTTACACAGACTGCATAGATTATTCTCAAACCTCAGAAGCCTGTTGGAGGTGTGGTAATATTCCAGAAGACATTCTGCACATCTTCTGGACTTGTGACAAACTACCTACTGGTCTGAGGTAAGATGGATCTCACAAAAATTCACAGATTTTGAGATTCCTATGGGCTCCACCATCTTTCTCTTGCAGCACTACAAAATACATAGATCTACTTACCAACGCTCAGTATTGCCACATCTAGTCAACGCCGCCTGGAGCTGCATTCCTGACTGTTGGAAATAATGACCCTCCTTTGCTCAGTGGCTGGCTAAAGTATATGACATCTATAGGATGATAGACAATATATCTTCTAACAGAGACCCTCATGAAAAATTTCTGAAGAATGGTTCTACTGGCATGAATTCTCGTATACTTCAGAACACATGAACTTGAGAATACGGTACATATATTTTCGAACCCTAGATAAAAATAACCTAATTTTCTGGACCTGGAATGGAAAAGAGAGGCAAACATTTCACATTTAACACCCTATCCTTTCCCTGCCTTTCCCTCTTCCCCTTTGTCCCTTGGTGGTCTATGGTGTAATCCAATCCCTCCTCCGCTTTCTTCTATTTGCTCTTGCTCGGCAGAACTGAGCATTGCTTGACTTCTGTTTACCCCCTCGTCCTAATCAACTCATGAATATTGAATGCATTTACATATTGACAATGGAATTTTAGACATATATGGATATTACTATGTGCCCATATCAATCTAATAAATGCCGACCACCACTGGACATAGAATATATAGTCATATGGCACTTTATGCCTATGTTTGTGTTCTGGTAATCACTAAGTCATTACATTTCTGTACCAATTGTATGTGCTTTCTTTATTTATAAACATGTTGTAAATGTAAAAGTGAATCTTTTTGGGCTGAGATTTCATTAAAAAGACTGTGCTGTCCCATCTTCAGTATTCTATGGATGATTTATTTTTCAAGTACTTCTTATAACAGGAGAAAGTCAAAATAAAGTATGGGGGAAAATATACCTCTAAAAGCTGTTATCGGTATATATAATAATTTTACAAACAGAGAATTAATAATTCATGTACTTCCTGCAATTCACAATATTTATGTATGTATGAAATGTGGATCCTTGCCATGCCAAGTAGTGACTCAGCTTAGCACTTTTTATAGACTCCAAATAACCATTTTACCAATTTATTGAGGCAACAAATTTGACAACCTCTACAGGAGTAGGCAAGATGTACATAAATTTCACAATGTGTCATCTGCAACCCCTACTTGGAGACCACAGAGAGGCCAAAGGAAACAAATCTGATGTTTTGGAGTTTGGGGACTACACTTGTTTATTTATTACAGGTACTTACCGTATATAGCACCATCAGTTTACGCAGCACTTTACATATACATAGTACATTCACATCAGTCCCTGCCCTCAAGGAGTTTACAATCTAAGGACCCTAACTCACATTCATACATACACATACTAGGGCCAATTTAGACAGGAGACAATTAACCTACCAGCACATTTTTTGGACTATTCATCTTACAACACTGGCAGCTGCTATTTTATTAACAGGAAGACAAATAGGATGACTGGTGTGCCAGTATCCCATGAGAAGGGGAAAAGCCAAATTAATTTTTCTTTAAAAGGTTTGAATATAAAAAAAAAATGCAGAGGATCCATGAAATCATCTCATACTTGTAGAAATCTGTTCTCTTCGAAATTGGCTGAATGCACGTCAAATTGAAATCTGTGCTTAACAGCTCATTCCTCTGTTGATGATGTCAGATTGTACATAATAAGACCTGACTTTTCATACTGCAAGTTAGAACATCATTGTCTGAAGTGATTATCCTGATTATGCATGATCCAAGTACACACAGACACAATATTAGATTAAAACATCACCCCAGCCAGCCGATTTTGGGAGTATTAGGCAACAAACCTGACTTCTATGAATAGCTTCAAACTGCAACAGGCTCTTTTAGCACACGGATCTTTGGTGGGGGGGAGGGGGCGTGATTTTGTTTGCCAGTTCTGGTTTTCCTGGCTGACTGAGATAAGAGTGGAGCTTGGGATGCCTGATCAGCGCAGACATGCATGCTTATGGATATGATGCCTTTCAGGCAGCCAAGACATAATTTATTGGTTGGGCTGCCTCCTAATTTCTGACACCTGTCTGATATATATAGGGCTAGCTTAGACTTCAGGTTTCAGTAGCCGTCAGCAATGGGAGGTCTTAAATAAATTAAATGCACCATTTCCAAAGGCTTTTGTTTAATCCACTAATACATGATGCAACTTTTCATCCTGTAGCTTAGACCTTTATCATGCTTTTTCATCACCAGAGAAATCACATACTGAAACCTTGCTTGAACAATGAATAAAGACTTGCTAGATATAGGTGCTGTTGATTCTGTGCTTTAGCTCTGTAAATAAACAACACATACAGACAATATCCCTTGCTTATTTGTAGGGCTTAAAACAGAAAACCTCACTTTCCCCTGGATGTGCGCCAAGAAACACATTAGAGGGGGATATTATTAACATTGCCAAGCTACCTCTATCTGCTGACAAATTGATTTAGTTCTAGTGACTCCATGTAACTAAAATATAAATGACAGAGAGTGGTGTTTCTATGGGGGTGGTCCGCACTGGGCACTGCTAGCAGTGTGCAAGGTGCTTGAATGCTTACTGTGTTCCAACACGCTGACTGCAGGAGGCCAGAGCTGTCAGGTGGAGTAATCTCCACCCAACAGTAGAACTATAGTGCTGGCCCAACTGGGAGATAAGGCTGGGTGTTGAATCATGTGTTCAAGTAAGTAAACACTTACTTGTTATGCTTATTTTTGCAGCCAAACACTAACCACTAATGTTGGTGGTGGGGGGTGGGGTGTATTTTTACAATCTGCTACTAACCACTAGAGATGGGCTCGGGCGTGTTCGGGATCCTAGTCCCAACCCACCTGTCCAATCTCACCAGGAAGCTGACACTGCACACCGCTAATCACAGGCATTGAGACATTTCTCGATCTGTGCAGCTGTGAACAGGGAAATGTCTCATTGCCTGTGAAAAGCCGTGTGCAGTGTCGGCTTCCTGGCGGGATCGGACAGGTGGGTTGGGACTAGGATCCTGAACACGCCCGAGCCCATCTCTACTAACCACCAATGTGAGAGGTTAATGATACATGGATAATGATAATGATACAGTTCTCCATGTGTCACATTGTTATGCTTGATAACTCCTAATTGCTTATAAATATTGGTAACTATGCAGGAAAAGAAAATTAATCTATTTTAACCAATTAACAACTGCGCTATAGCCGAATGACAGCTACAGCATGGCTCGATAACTCTGGGAGGACGTACATTGACGTCCTCCCAGAATCGCTCTCCCGCGCACCCTCTGGGGCGTGCACCTAAGAATATCCATGACCGCCGGGCATCACGGATTACAGTAAATAGCCACTGACAGCGGCCATTTACCACGTGATCGCTCCGTCAAACGACGGAGCGATCACTTGGAAACAAACCTGCGTCATGTATGGTTCCTCTCTCCCCTCTCTGTAACGATCGGTACAGTGTGAGTGGAGAGGGGAGAGAACAGATGCAGCAGCACTGTGGGCTGGATCTGTAGTGCCCACAGCGCTGATATGTGACAATTCCAGCCTCACCCAGCCATCCATCCATCCATGCTCAGCCTTCCCAACTATCCCCATAATCAGCAATACTCAGCCATTTATCCTCATCAATAGTCATCCATCCATGCTCAGTCATCCATCCATACTCAGCAATACTCATCCATCCATCCATACTCAGCAATACTCATCCATCCATCCATCCATACTCAGCAATACTCATCCATCCATCCATACTCAAACATCCGTCCATCCATACTCAGCAATACTCATCCATCCATCCATACTCAGCAATACTCATCCATCCATCCATACTCAGCAATACTCATCCATCTATCCATACTCAGCAATACTCATCCATCCATGCTCAGCCATCCATCCCTAATCAACAATACTCATCCATGCTCAGCCATCCATCCATACTCAGCAATACTCATCCATCCATCCATGCTCAGCCATCCCATCCACCCCCATCCATACCCAGCCATACCCAGTCATACTCAGCCATACCCAGTCATACTCAGCCATACCCAGCCATACCCAGCCGTACTCAGCCGTACCCAGCCATACTCAGCTGTACTCGGCCATACCCAGCCGTACTCAGCCGTACCCAGCCATACTCAGCCGTACCCAGCCATTCCAGCCATGCTCAGTCGTACTCAGCCATACTCATTCATACTCAGTCATCCCATCCATACTCAGCCATCCACAGCTCATACATCCCCATTCATGCTCATTAGGGATGAGCTTCGTGTTCGAGTCGAACCCATGTTCGACTCGAACATCGGCTGTTCGATCGTTCGTCGAATTGTGAACGATATGGGCCGTTCGCGCCAAATTCGTGTGGCGCGTCACGGCCCATAATTCACTGCGGCATCGCAGTGCATTGCTGGCTGATGATTGGCCAAGCATGCACTATGACCCGCATGCTTGGCCAATCACAGCGCCGCCTGAACAGAGAGCCGTAATTGGCCAAAGCCAACGAGGCTTTGGCCAATTATGGCTCAGGGGATTTAGTACACGCCCCACACTATATAAGGCCGCCTGCACGGCGGCCCTGTGTAGTGTGTGTTCCGGCGTTCATTGAGAGAGAGAGAGAGACAGACAGTGACATTTGATTTGAGTTAGATAGATTAGGCAGAACAGTCAGTCAGTTAGCTGCACTTACAGTGTATTGTGTATATATATGCATCCCAGGTGTTGCATATATATATATATATATATATATACACTGTATTCAGTTTAGCTAGATCCGTTCTTGTTATCTTCCTACTGACAGGCAGGCTTGTCTTGTTACAGTATTTACAGCTACCTGAAGAAAATTACTGGTGTTCCTTTGATCCTATTAGTACCACAGTCAGGCAGCTAGACTATTTACAGTTAGTGCAGTGCGTCCTGCTCACAGTGTTCAGCTAGATCCGTTCCTGTTATCTTCTTACTGACAGGCAGGCTTGTCTTGTTACAGTATATACAGCTACCTGAAGAAAATTACTGGTGTTCTTTTGATCCTATTAGTACCACAGTCAGGCAGCTAGACTATTTACAGTTAGTGCAGTGCGTCCTGCTCACAGTGTTCAGCTAAACCTACAAGTTAGTGTGGTGCGTCCACCTCACAGTGTTCAGCTAGATCTATTCCTGTTATCTTCTTACTGACAGGCAGGCTTGTCTTGTTACAGTATATACAGCTACCTGAAGAAAATTACTGGTGTTCTTTTGATCCTATTAGTACCACAGTCAGGCAGCTAGACTATTTACAGTTAGTGCAGTGCGTCCTGCTCACAGTGTTCAGCTAAACCTACAAGTTAGTGGGGTGCGTCCTGCTCACAGTGTTCAGCTAAACCTACAAGTTAGTGCAGTGCGTCCTGCTCACAGTGTTCAGCTAGATCCATTCCTGTTATCTTCCTACTGACAGGCAGGCTTGTCTTGTTACAGTATATACAGCTACCTGAAGAAAATTACTGGTGTTCTTTTGATCCTATTAGTACCACAGTCAGGCAGCTAGACTATTTACAGTTAGTGCAGTGCGTCCTGCTCACAGTGTTCAGCTAAACCTACAAAAGTTAGTAGGGTGCGTCCTGCTCAGTGTTCAGCTAAACCTTCAAGTTAGTGCGGTGCGTCCTGCTCACAGTGTTCAGCTAAACCTACAAGTTAGTGGGGTGCGTCCTGCTCACAGTGTTCAGCTAAACCTACAAGTTAGTGTGGTGCGTTCACCTCACAGTGTTCAGCTAGATCCGTTCCTGTTATCTTCTTACTGACAGGCAGGCTTGTCTTGTTACAGTATATACAGCTACCTGAAGAAAATTACTGGTGTTCTTTTGATCCTATTAGTACCACAGTCAGGCAGCTAGACTATTTACAGTTAGTGCAGTGCGTCCTGCTCACAGTGTTCAGCTAAACCTACAAGTTAGTGTGGTGCGTCCACCTCACAGTGTTCAGCTAGATCTATTCCTGTTATCTTCTTACTGACAGGCAGGCTTGTCTTGTTACAGTATATACAGCTACCTGAAGAAAATTACTGGTGTTCTTTTGATCCTATTAGTACCACAGTCAGGCAGCTAGACTATTTACAGTTAGTGCAGTGCGTCCTGCTCACAGTGTTCAGCTAAACCTACAAGTTAGTGGGGTGCGTCCTGCTCACAGTGTTCAGCTAAACCTACAAGTTAGTGCAGTGCGTCCTGCTCACAGTGTTCAGCTAGATCCATTCCTGTTATCTTCCTACTGACAGGCAGGCTTGTCTTGTTACAGTATATACAGCTACCTGAAGAAAATTACTGGTGTTCTTTTGATCCTATTAGTACCACAGTCAGGCAGCTAGACTATTTACAGTTAGTGCAGTGCGTCCTGCTCACAGTGTTCAGCTAAACCTACAAAAGTTAGTAGGGTGCGTCCTGCTCAGTGTTCAGCTAAACCTTCAAGTTAGTGCGGTGCGTCCTGCTCACAGTGTTCAGCTAAACCTACAAGTTAGTGGGGTGCGTCCTGCTCACAGTGTTCAGCTAAACCTACAAGTTAGTGTGGTGCGTTCACCTCACAGTGTTCAGCTAAACCTACAAGTTAGTGCAGTGCGTCCTGCTCACAGTGTTCAGCTAGATCCATTCCTGTTATCTTCTTACTGACAGGCAGGCTTGTCTTGTTACAGTATATACAGCTACCTGAAGAAAATTACTGGTGTTCTTTTGATCCTATTAGTACCACAGTCAGGCAGCTAGACTATTTACAGTTAGTGCAGTGCATCCTGCTCACAGTGTTCAGCTAAACCTACAAGTTAGTGGGGTGCGTCCTGCTCACAGTGTTCAGCTAAACCTACAAGTTAGTGTGGTGCATCCACCTCACAGTGTTCAGCTAGATCCGTTCCTGTTATCTTCTTACTGACAGGCAGGCTTGTCTTGTTACAGTATATACAGCTACCTGAAGAAAATTACTGGTGTTCTTTTGATCCTATTAGTACCACAGTCAGGCAGCTAGACTATTTACAGTTAGTGCAGTGCGTCCTGCTCACAGTGTTCAGCTAAACCTACACGTTAGTGTGGTGCGTCCACCTCACAGTGTTCAGCTAGATCCGTTCCTGTTATCTTCTTACTGACAGGCAGGCTTGTCTTGTTACAGAATATAGAGCTACCTGAAGAAAATTACTGGTGTTCTTTTGATCCTATTAGTACCACAGTCAGGCAGCTAGACTATTTACAGTTAGTGCAGTGCGTCCTGCTCACAGTGTTCAGCTAAACCTACAAGTTAGTGGGGTGCGTCCACCTCACAGTGTTCAGCTAGATCCGTTCCTGTTATCGTCTTACTGACAGGCAGGCTTGTCTTGTTACAGTATATACAGCTACCTGAAGAAAATTACTGGTGTTCTTTTGATCCTATTAGTACCACAGTCAGGCAGCTAGACTATTTACAGTTAGTGCAGTGCATCCTGCTCACAGTGTTCAGCTAAACCTACAAGTTAGTGGGGTGCGTCCTGCTCACAGTGTTCAGCTAAACCTACAAGTTAGTGTGGTGCATCCACCTCACAGTGTTCAGCTAGATCCGTTCCTGTTATCTTCTTACTGACAGGCAGGCTTGTCTTGTTACAGTATATACAGCTACCTGAAGAAAATTACTGGTGTTCTTTTGATCCTATTAGTACCACAGTCAGGCAGCTAGACTATTTACAGTTAGTGCAGTGCGTCCTGCTCACAGTGTTCAGCTAAACCTACAAGTTAGTGTGGTGCGTCCACCTCACAGTGTTCAGCTAGATCCATTCCTGTTATCTTCTTACTGACAGGCAGGCTTGTCTTGTTACAGTATATACAGCTACCTGAAGAAAATTACTGGTGTTCTTTTGATCCTATTAGTACCACAGTCAGGCAGCTAGACTATTTACAGTTAGTGCAGTGCGTCCTGCTCACAGTGTTCAGCTAAACCTACAAGTTAGTGGGGTGCGTCCTGCTCACAGTGTTCAGCTAAACCTACAAGTTAGTGCAGTGCGTCCTGCTCACAGTGTTCAGCTAGATCCATTCCTGTTATCTTCCTACTGACAGGCAGGCTTGTCTTGTTACAGTATATACAGCTACCTGAAGAAAATTACTGGTGTTCTTTTGATCCTATTAGTACCACAGTCAGGCAGCTAGACTATTTACAGTTAGTGCAGTGCGTCCTGCTCACAGTGTTCAGCTAAACCTACAAAAGTTAGTAGGGTGCGTCCTGCTCAGTGTTCAGCTAAACCTTCAAGTTAGTGCGGTGCGTCCTGCTCACAGTGTTCAGCTAAACCTACAAGTTAGTGGGGTGCGTCCTGCTCACAGTGTTCAGCTAAACCTACAAGCTAGTGTGGTGCGTTCACCTCACAGTGTTCAGCTAAACCTACAAGTTAGTGCAGTGCGTCCTGCTCACAGTGTTCAGCTAGATCCGTTCCTGTTATCTTCTTACTGACAGGCAGGCTTGTCTTGTTACAGTATATACAGCTACCTGAAGAAAATTACTGGTGTTCTTTTGATCCTATTAGTACCACAGTCAGGCAGCTAGACTATTTACAGTTAGTGCAGTGCATCCTGCTCACAGTGTTCAGCTAAACCTACAAGTTAGTGGGGTGCGTCCTGCTCACAGTGTTCAGCTAAACCTACAAGTTAGTGTGGTGCATCCACCTCACAGTGTTCAGCTAGATCCGTTCCTGTTATCTTCTTACTGACAGGCAGGCTTGTCTTGTTACAGTATATACAGCTACCTGAAGAAAATTACTGGTGTTCTTTTGATCCTATTAGTACCACAGTCAGGCAGCTAGACTATTTACAGTTAGTGCAGTGCGTCCTGCTCACAGTGTTCAGCTAAACCTACACGTTAGTGTGGTGCGTCCACCTCACAGTGTTCAGCTAGATCCGTTCCTGTTATCTTCTTACTGACAGGCAGGCTTGTCTTGTTACAGAATATACAGCTACCTGAAGAAAATTACTGGTGTTCTTTTGATCCTATTAGTACCACAGTCAGGCAGCTAGACTATTTACAGTTAGTGCAGTGCGTCCTGCTCACAGTGTTCAGCTAAACCTACAAGTTAGTGGGGTGCGTCCACCTCACAGTGTTCAGCTAGATCCGTTCCTGTTATCATCTTACTGACAGGCAGGCTTGTCTTGTTACAGTATATACAGCTACCTGAAGAAAATTACTGGTGTTCTTTTGATCCTATTAGTACCACAGTCAGGCAGCTAGACTAGTTACAGTTAGTGCAGTGCGTCCTGCTCACAGTGTTCAGCTAAACCTACAAGTTAGTGGGGTGCGTCCTGCTCACAGTGTTCAGCTAAACCTACAAGTTAGTGTGGTGCGTCCACCTCACAGTTTTCAGCTAAACCTACAAGTTAGTGCAGTGCGTCCTGCTCACAGTGTTCAGCTAGATCCGTTCCTGTTATCTTCCTACTGACAGGCAGGCTTGTCTTGTTACAGTATATACAGCTACCTGAAGAAAATTACTGGTGTTCTTTTGATCCTATTAGTACCACAGTCAGGCAGCTAGACTATTTACAGTTAGTGCAGTGCGTCCTGCTCACAGTGTTCAGCTAAACCTACAAGTTAGTGGGGTGCGTCCTGCTCACAGTGTTCAGCTAAACCTACAAGTTAGTGTGGTGCGTCCACCTCACAGTGTTCAGCTAAACCTACAAGTTAGTGCAGTGCGTCCTGCTCACAGTGTTCAGCTAGATCCGTTCCTGTTATCTTCCTACTGACAGGCAGGCTTGTCTTGTTACAGTATATACAGCTACCTGAAGAAAATTACTGGTGTTCTTTTGATCCTATTAGTACCACAGTCAGGCAGCTAGACTATTTACAGTTAGTGCAGTGCGTCCTGCTCACAGTGTTCAGCTAAACCTACAAGTTAGTGGGGTGCGTCCTGCTCACAGTGTTCAGCTAAACCTACAAGTTAGTGTGGTGTGTCCACCTCACAGTGTTCAGCTAAACCTACAAGTTAGTGCAGTGCGTCCTGCTCACAGTGTTCAGCTAAATCCGTTCCTGTTATCTTCTTACTGACAGAAAGGCTTGTCTTGTTACAGTATATACAGCTACCTGAAGAAAATTAATGGTGTTCTTTTGATCCTATTAGTACCACAGTCAGGCAGCTAGACTATTTACAGTTAGTGCAGTGCGTCCTGCTCACAGTGTTCAGCTAAACCTACAAGTTAGTGGGGTGCGTCCTGCTCACAGTGTTCAGCTAAACCTACAAGTTAGTGGGGTGCGTCCTGCTCACGGTGTTCAGCTAAACCTACAAGTTAGTGTGGTGCGTCCACCTCACAGTGTTCAGCTAAACCTACAAGTTAGTGTGGTGCGTCCACCTCACAGCATTCAGCTAAACCTACAAGTTAGTGGGGTGCGTCCTGCTCACAGTGTTCAGCTAAACCTACAAGTTAGTGGGGTGCGTCCACCTCACAGTGTTCAGCTAAAGCTACTTGTAGAAGGTTGGTGGTGTACTCATACTACAGGCAGGCAGTTGATTTTGCTAGCTGCAATATCAGTACATATATATATATATATATATATATATATATATATATATATATATCCCAGCTTAGTGCAGCTACAGGCCATTAGTATGTCTGGAAGGCCAAGAAGGAGAGGCAGACAGTCACAATAAGAGAGGGCAAGCAGGCTCTGTGTCTAGTGCTGGTCATGGAGACGGTGCATCCTCATCAGCATGTGGCCGTGGGACACGCTTGGGCTTTTTTTCGGCAGCTGGCTGTGTTGAGCCACAACATGCGGAAGACTTGGTCGAGTGGATGACCAAGCCGTCCTCATCCTCCTCATCCTCTCTCACCCATGCCCAGGGTACTTTGTCTGGCAAAGCAGCGGCCTCTTCCCTCGGCTCAATGTCATCAGTGACTCCTTCCCTAGCCCCACCATGTCCTCCTGAGGAGTCCCTCGAACTGTTTGACCACAGTGTTGGGCACATGCTCCAGGAGGATGCCCAGCATTTGGAAGGCTCTGATGATGATACTGAGCTCGATGAAGGCAGTAACATGAGCACAGACAGAGGGGGTGCCCAAGAAGGACAGCAATCTGGCAGTCATGCTCCCCCTGCTGCAGCATACTGCCAGGTTTGCTCCAGTGATGAGGAGGGAGGGGATGATGAGGTCACTGACTCAACGTGGGTGCCTGATAGGAGAGAGGAGGAGGAGGAGGAGGCGGCACATCACCAACATGACAGGATGCCCTCCAGGGGCCAGCCTAAGGGCAGCACATTGACTGCATCACACCCCAAAGCTCCACATGTGCAGGGCGCTGCAGTCTCTGCGAGTTATTCAAAAAGTTCTTTGGTGTGGGCCTTTTTTGAGACGAGTGCATCAGATCACACCGCTGCTATTTGCAACATATGTCTCAAGCGTATCTCGCGTGGCCAAAACATCTCCCGCTTGGGTACCACATGCTTGAGCAGACATATGTTGACCTGCCATGCAGTTCGTTGGCAAGCGTATCTAAAAGACCCACACCAAAGAACAAAGAGGACCTCTCCTTGCTCCTCATCAGCTGAGATCTCCAACCCCACTATACCTTCAGTCCTCTCTGAGACCTGCACTGAGAGGAATGAAGGTGTAGAATTAGGTGTGTCACAGCCAAGTACTTGTGGGCAATCTGCTTTTGGTACACCGACGTCAGATTGTACCAGGCAAATTTCCCTGCCCTAGCTGCTGCACCGCCGAAAGAAGTTTGCTCCCAGCCATCCACATGCGCAGCGGTTGAATGCTAGCTTGGCAAAATTGCTAGCACTTCAACTGCTGCCTTTTCAGTTGGTAGACTCTGCCCCCTTCCATGAGTTTGTGGAATGTGCGGTTCCTCAGTGGCAGGTACCTAAACGCCACTTTTTCTCACGGAAGGCGATTCCGGCTCTCTACCGGCATGTGGAAGGCAATGTCCATGCCTCGCTGGACAGGACGGTCAGCGGTAAGGTGCATATTACCGCTGACTCATGGTCCAGCAGGCATGGACAGGGACGTTACTTAAGTTTCACGGCGCATTGGGTGACTCTGCTGGCAGCTGGGAAGGATGCAGGACAAGGTGCAGTAGTGTTGGAGGTTGTTCCGCCACCACGCCTCCAAAATGCTAATGATTGTGACACACCTCTCTCCCCCACCCCCTCCTCTTCTTCTTCCTCCATGGCCTCTTCCTGTGCTTTGTCCTCGGAACCAGCGGTGCTCCGTAGCCATTCAAGGGGCTACGCAAGTACGCAGGCCAAAAGATGCCATGCGGTGCTTGAGCTGGTGTGCTTGGGGGACAGGAGCCACACTGGGGCAGAGGTTCTGTCAGCTCTGCAGGGGCAGGTTCAGAGGTGGTTGACGCCACGCCAACTTAAGGCAGGAATGGTGGTTTGCGACAATGGCACCAACCTCCTCTCTGCCCTCCGACAGGGACAAATGACCCATGTGCCCTGTTTGGCTCACGTCCTTAACTTGGTGGTGCAGCGGTTCTTGGGCAGGTACCCGGGCTTACAGGATGTCCTGAGGCAGGCCAGGAAAGTCTGTGTGCATTTCCGCCGGTCATATAATGCCAGTGCTCGGCTGATGGACCTCCAAAAGGAGTTTAACCTGCCCAAGAACCGCCTAATCTGTGACATGCCCACCAGGTGGAACTCAACGTTGGCCATGCTGCAGCGGCTGCACACGCAGCAGAGGGCCATCAATGAGTACCTGTGTGACTATGGCACCAGGACAGGGTCAGGGGAGCTTGGTTTTTTTTCCCCACGCCAGTTGGCCATGATCAGGGATGCATGCACTGTCCTGTCACCATTTGAGGAGGCCACAAGGATGGTGAGCAGTGACAGTGCATGCATCAGTGACACTGTCCCCCTTGTCCACCTGTTGGAGCACACGCTGCGTGGAATAATGGACAGGGCACTTGAGGCAGAACAGAGGCAGGAAGAGGAGGACTTCCTTAGCTCTCAAGGCCCCCTTTATCCAGACAGTGTTTCTGCATGCCCGCCGATCACACAGGAAGAGGACGAGGAGGAGGAGGAGGAGGAGGAAGATTGTGTCAGTATGGAGGTGGAGCCTGGCACTCAGCATCAGCAGCAGTCTTTAAGGGACCAGTCCCAAGAAACACATGGACTTGTACGTGGCTGGGAGGAGGTGGCTGCGGACCATGTCGTCCTTAGTGACCCAGAGGACTCCGGACCGAATGCCTCAGCAAACCTATGCTGCATGGCCTCCCTGATCCTGCAAAGCCTGCGTAAGGATCCTCGTATTCGTGGTATCAAGGAGAAGGACCAATACTGGCTGGCAACCCTCCTTGATCCACGTTACAAGGGTAAGGTTGCGGACCTTATCTTGCCATCGCAGAGGGAGCAGAGGATAAAACATCTTCGGGAGGCCTTGCAGAAAGGTCTGTGCAATGCGTTCCCAGAGACTGGGAGGTTACAAACTCCTGTTTCTGGACAACGTGTTGCTGAGGCTTCGGTCAGTCAAAGAAGGAGCGGTGGAGAAGGTGGCCGTCTGACCGATGCGTTCAGACAATTTTTTGGTCCGCAGCCCCAAGGTATGATCGGTTCCAGCAACCATCGCCAGCGTCTGTTTTACATGGTGTAGGAATACCTAGGGGCAAGATCAGACTTGGACACCTTTCCCACCGAAAATCCTCTGGGTTACTGGGTCTTGAGGATGGATCACTGGCCAGAGCTTGCACAGTATGCAATTGAGCTACTGGCCTGTCCTGCATCCAGCGTTCTTTCGGAACGCACATTCAGTGCTGCTGGAGGCTTTGTAACCGATCACAGGGTGCGTCTGTCCACCGACTCGGTCGATCGACTGACCTTCATAAAAATGAATCAGTCTTGGATCACCACCAGCTACCAAGCACCTGATGCTGATGTAACCGAATAATTTTTTTTTAAATCTCAGATCCCTTCAAAGACTGCCTATGCTGATGCTGAGTGACTATCCCTGAGTAATTATCCTCTTCCTCCTCAATCATCACGCTGATAGCTTGAAAGAACATTTTTGGTTCTGGGCGCCACCACCAATGCCTAAGGCACAATTTTTCAGCCCCTGTTTAACAGGGGCGTGTGATTACAATTTTTGATGCAATACTTTGCAGCAGGGCTCGTTCCTGCGTTTAAACTAGAGTGTCTGTGAGGGGTTGCAGTGTTGTGGCACCAGCACCAGTGCCTAAGGCCCAATTTTTCTGCCCCTGTTTAACAGGGGCGTGTAATTACAATTTTTGATGCAATACTTTGCAGCAGGGCTCGTTCCTGCGTTCCAACTAGAGTGTCTGTGAGGGGTTGCAGTGTTGTAGCACCAGTGCCTAAGGCCCATTTTTCCTGCCCCTGTTTAACAGGGGCGTGTAATTACAATTTTTGATGCAATACTTTGCAGCAGGGCTCGTTCCTGCGTTCCAACTAGAGTGTCTGTGAGGGGTTGCAGTGTTGTAACACCAGCACCAGTGCCTAAGGCCCAATTTTTCTGCCCCTGTTTAACAGGGGCGCGTAATTACAATTTTTGATGCAATACTTTGCAGCAGGGCTCGTTCCTGCGTTCCAACTAGAGTGTCTGTGAGGGGTTGCAGTGTTGTGGCACCAGCACCACCACCACCACCACCAAAGGCCCAATTTTTCTGCCCCTGTTCAACAGGGGCATGTAATTACAATTCTTGATCTAATATTTCACAGCAGGGCCCATTTCTGCACCCACCAAGAGCGAGTGAGGACTTACAGTGTTGTGGCACCAGCACCACCACCACCACCACCACCAAAGGCCCAGTTTTTCTGCCCCTGTTCAACAGGGGCATGTAATTACAATTCTTGATCTAATATTTCACAGCAGGGCCCTGTGAGGGCTTACGTTGTTGTGGCCACAACAACACCTAAGGGCCAAATTTATGCTGAGTATATAGGGCAGGCCCCTACTTTCAAACATCTAACTTACAAATGACTCCTACTTGCAAACGGAAGGAGACAACAGGAAGTGAGATGAAATCTACCCCTAGGAAGGGAAATTCTCTCCTGTAAGAGTTAATATGGGAAAAACATTTCTCCTTTCCACTGATGCTTTCCAATCCTTGTTCCGCAAAAAAACCCAAATTTTCAAAAAACATTTGTCATTGGGACAAAAAGTGAGGTGAAATCTTCTAAAGAGGAGGAAAGACAGCAAAACAAATGTCACAGGGGTGATAACCCTTCCCTATGTTTTCCAAAAAGCTTAAAAAAGATTTTTTGGCTGGAGCTAAACACGTTAAAAATGTACCCGTTCAAAATGACAAACAGATTCTACTTAACAACAAACCTACAGTCCCTGTCTTGTTTGCACCGCCTGTATACTGCTGTTCAGAGTATATAGAGCCTTGTGGCCCCACACCTTTCCTTATTTTAATTTGGGTGCGGGGTTCCCCTTAATATCCATACAAGACCCAAAGGGCCTGGTAATGGACTGGGGGGTACCCATGCCGTTTGTCTCACTGATTTTCATCCATATTGCCAGGACCCGACATTACATTAAACCCGCAAGCAGTTTTAAATTAGATTTTTTCCTTTAAAAATGACATTTGGTGCAGGGACTGTTCTAAACACGGGAAACACGCGCCACTTACAGGCATACTATAGACACCCCCCAGGTACGATATTTAAAGGAATATTTCACTTTTTTTTTTTACTTTAACCATCATTAAAATCACTGCTCCCGAAAAAACGGCCGTTTTTAAAAGTTTTTTTTGCATTGATACATGTCCCCTGGGGTAGGACCCGGGTCCCCAAATCCTTTTTAGGACAATACCATGCAAATTAGCCTTTAAAATGAGCACTTTTGATTTCGAACGTTTGAGTCCCATAGACGTCAATGGGGTTCTAACGTTCGTGCGAATTTTCGGTCCGTTCGCAGGTTCTGGTGCGAACCGAACCGGGGGGTGTTCGGCTCATCCCTAATGCTCATCCATGCCACATCAGTTATCATCCATGCCACTAGAGTGCCTCACAAAAGTGTAATAGGTAGTCAAATTAGATTTGAAATGTATGCCCCTAGAAGCCCCTAGTATGCTCCCTGCATGCGTTTTCATTTTCATTACACATTTTCCAAAAACTTGTAGAAAAAAAATGACCATCCATCCATACTCAGCAATACTCATCCATCCATCCATCCATCCATACTCAGCAATACTCATCAATCCATCCATACTCATCCATCCGTCCATCCATACTCAGCAATACTCATCCATCCATACTCGGCAATACTCATCCATCTATCCATACTCAGCAATACTCATCCATCCATGCTCAGCCATCCATCCCTAAACAACAATACTCATCCATGCTCAGCCATCCATCCATACTCAGCAATACTCATCCATCCATCCATGCTCAGCCATCCCATCCACCCCCATGCATACCCAGCCATACCCAGTCATACTCAGCCATACCCAGTCATACCCAGCCGTACACAGCCATACCCAGCCGTACTCAGCCGTACCCAGCCATACTCAGCCGTACTCGGCCTTACCCAGCCGTACCCAGCCATACTCAGCCGTACCCAGCAGTACCCAGCCATACTCAGCCGTACCCAGCCATTCCAGCCATACTCAGCCATACTCAGCCGTACTCAGCCATACTCAGCCATACTCAGCCATACTCATTCATACTCAGTCATCCCATCCATACTCAGCCATCCACAGCTCATACATCCCCATTCATGCATGCCACATCAGTTATCATCCATGTCACTAGAGTGCCTCACAAAAGTGTAATAGGTAGTCAAATTAGATTTGAAATGTATGCCCCTAGAACACCTGATGGTGCTCCCTGCATGTTGGGCCTCTCTATGTGGCCAAGCTGTGTAAAAGTCTCCCACATGTGGTATCGCCGTACTCAGAAGGAGTAGGAGAATCTATTTTGGGGTGTTTGTTATGTACATGCTATGTGTTAGAAATATTGTATAAATGGACAACTTTGTGTAAAAAAATGCGTTTTCATTTCCATTACACATTTTCCAAAGACTTGTAGAAAAAAAAGACATGTTCAAAAGACTCATTATGCCTCGTAGATTATATATTGGGTTGTTTTCTTTCCAAAATAGGGTCATTTTTGGGACGTTTCCATTGTCCTGGTGCTCCAGGCACTTCAAAAGTGTAAGAGGTAGTCAGGTGTCTAATTTATGCTCCTAGAACGCCTGATGGTGCTCCCTGCATGTTGGGCCTCTGTATGTGGCCATGCTGTGTAAAAGTCTCACACATGTGGTATTGCCATACTTAGGATGAGTAGTAGAATGTGTTTTGGGGTGTAATTTGTGCTATGCATATGCTGTGTGTGAGAAATAACCTGCTAATTTAACAATATTATGGAAAAAAAAATCACCATGCCTCTTACAAAATAACTTGGAATGTCTACTTTCCAAAAAGGGGTCATTTGGGGGGTATTTGTACTTTCCTGACTTGTTAGGGTCTCAAGGAATGAGATAGACTGTCAGTACATCAAGTGTGATCAATTTTCAGAGATTGGCACCATTGCTTGTGAACTCTATAACTTTCACAAAGACCAAATAATATACACTGATTTGGGTTATTTTTACCAAAGATATGTAGCAGTATAAATTTTAGCCAAAATGTATGAAGAAATATTACTAATTTGCAAAATTATATAACAGAAACTAAGAAAAATGCATTTTTTTTTACAGAGTTTTCGGTCTTTTTTCTTTTATAGCACAGAAAATAAAAAACCCAGTGGTGATTAAATACCACCAAAAGAAAGCTCTATTTGTGTGAAAAAAAGGACAAAAAATTCATATAGATACAGTGTTGCATGACTGAGTAATTGTCATTCAAAATGTGAGAGCACCGAAAACTGAAAATTGGTCTGGTTAGGAAGTGGGTTTAAGTGCCCAGTGGGTAAGTGGTTAAACAAGCTTTATACCTGTACATGGTTTATATTTAGTAGATGGAATTTTAGGTGAAGTGGCATAGTCAAATATGGGTATTAAGCAGCATGGTTAAGGCATCAGGTCTAATGTCACTAAGCTTCTGTGGACCACAGAACTACTCTCATATTAAAGTGGTATTAAACCCAAATCCAAAAATTTAATATATTGCAGCTTACCAATCATTTGATGTGGTGGCTGCATTAGCTTTCTTTTCTTTGGCTTTTTACCCTCTGTTTTCACCTGGTGATCTGGTCAGTAAAACACCACCTGTATTAGTGAAATAAAACTCTGGAATTAGGAGAGGAGGCACAGCAGACAGCAGCATTGTCAGTTAAGGGGTAGGGGGAGTGTTAAATGTATTAACAATTTAGAACCACTTACAAATTGAAGCCAAACTCAAGCTTACATTTTATAAGCGGTTACAGCAAACAGTTTTTTTTTCTTTTGGAAAAAAGGCTTTGCATGAATAAATAAAAGTTGATCATTTTATTTTTTATCTTAATGCATTCTTTGTATTGAGATAAAAAGCATTCTGTGTGCAGAAGCCCCCCTCATCCCCCCTAATACTTACCTGAGCCCCATCTTGATCCAGTGATGTCGCGCGAGAGTCTCGGCTATCTGGGACTCTCCCTCCCCATTGGCTGAGACAGCAGAAAAGTGCTATTGGCTCCCGCTGCTGTCAATCAAAGTCAGTGAGCTAATGAGGAGAGAAAGGGGCCAGAGCCGGGCCACGGCTCCGTGTCTGAATGGACACAGGGAGCTGCGTCTTGGCTGCCCCAATAGCAAGCTGCTTGCTATGGGGGCACTGAACAGGAGGGATAGACCAGGAGCGCCAAAGAGGGACCTGAGAAGAGGAGGATCTAGGCTGCTCTGTGCAAAACTATTATGCCGCGTACACACGGTCGGACTTTCCGGCATACTTGGTCCGGCGGACCAGAGTGTGCCGGACAATCCGCCCGTGTGTGGGCGGCGGCGGACTTTTCCGGCGGACTTCTTCCCAAAAGCCCGCCGGACCTAGATTTTAAACATGTTTGAAATCTTTCCGTCGGACTCAGTTTCGGGCGGAAAGTCCGCTCGTGTGTGTGCTGGTCCGACGGAAAGCCCGCTCGTGTGTAGGCTGGTCCGACAGACCAAATACGACACGAGGGGATGGTATTGCATCTCGCGCTCGCTGCAATAGGAAAAACAAATCTTCCTATTGCGGCGAGCGCGGGGCATACCAGGCCCTTAGGTCTGGTATGGATTATAAAGGGGAACCCCGCTACGCCGAAAAAACGGCGTGGGGTCCCCCTAAAATCCATACCAGACCCCGATCCGAGCACGCAGCCTGGCCGGTCAGGAAAGGGGGTGGGGACGAGCGAGCGCCCCCCCCTCCTGAACCGTACCAGGCCGCATGCCCTCAACATGGGGGGTGGGTGCTTTGGGGGAGGGGGGCGCCCTGCGCCCCCCCCCCCCAAAGCACCTTGTCCCCATGTTGATGAGGACAAGGGCCTCTTCCCGACAACCCTGGCCGTTGGTTGTCGGGGTCTGCGGGCGGGGGCTTATCGGAATCTGGGAGCCCCCTTTAATAAGGGGGCCCCCAGATCCCGGCCCCCCACCCTATGTAAATGAGTATGGGGTACATGGTACCCCTACCCATTTACCTAGGAAAAAAGTGTAAGTAATAAAACACACTACACAGGTTTTTAAAATATTTTATTAAACAGCTCCGGGGGGGGGATCTTCCTCCGGCTTCGGGGGTCTTCTTCCGGCTTCGGGGGTCCCTCCGCTTCATCTTCTCCCGGCGTCCGGTTGGTTCTTCTCCGCTCTCCGGCCTCTTCTCCCGGTGTCGCAGGTCTTCGGCCGGCCCCTCCACTCTCTTCATGTAGCTCTATTGCGAGCGGAGGTCCGGACTTCTGGGCTTCTTGGCTTCTTGGCTTCTCTTCTCTTCTCTTCCCCCAGATGTTGACACGACGCTCTCTCCGGCTGGACTGGTCTCTGAGGGCTGCGTTGTGACTTATATAGGCGGAGACCCCGCCCCCATATGATGTCACAGTCCCTGGGCATGCTGGGACTGTGACGTTTTAGGGGGCCGGCCGAAGACCTGCGACACCGGGAGAAGAGGCCGGAGAGCGGAGAAGAACCAACCGGACGCCGGGAGAAGATGAAGCGGAGGGACCCCCGAAGCCGGAAGAAGACCCCCGAAGCCGGAGGAAGATCCCCCCCCCGGAGCTGTTTAATAAAATATTTTAAAAACCTGTGTAGTGTGTTTTATTACTTACACTTTTTTCCTAGGTAAATGGGTAGGGGTACCATGTACCCCATACTCATTTACATAGGGTGGGGGGCCGGGATCTGGGGGCCCCCTTATTAAAGGGGGCTCCCAGATTCCGATAAGCCCCCGCCCGCAGACCCCGACAACCAACGGCCAGGGTTGTCGGGAAGAGGCCCTTGTCCTCATCAACATGGGGACAAGGTGCTTTGGGGGGGGGGGCGCAGGGCGCCCCCCTCCCCCAAAGCACCCACCCCCCATGTTGAGGGCATGCGGCCTGGTACGGTTCAGGAGGGGGGGGGCGCTCGCTCGTCCCCACCCCCTTTCCTGACCGGCCAGGCTGCGTGCTCGGATCGGGGTCTGGTATGGATTTTAGGGGGACCCCACGCCGTTTTTTTCGGCGTAGCGGGGTTCCCCTTTATAATCCATACCAGACCTAAGGGCCTGGTATGCCCCGCGACGGGGCTAGCAAGGTGTCAATCTCGCCGATAAAAGCGTCAAGATTGACATCCTTCTCTAGTCCCGTCGCACCTGAGTCACGTTCAAAATGAACGGACTTGTCCGTGTGTGGGCAAGTCCGTTCATTCTGAAAGTCCGCCGGAACTCCGGCGAAAGTCCGTCGGAAAGACGGGCGGACTTAGCCCGCCGGAAAGTCCCGGCGTGTGTGGGCAAGTCCGTCCGTTTTAAAGTCCGGCGCACCTGGCGGACAAAGTCCGTCGGAAAGTGTGCCGGACCAAGTAGGATAGAAAGTCCGCTCGTGTGTACGCGGCATTACACAAAGCAGGTAAGTATAACATGTTTGTTATTTTTAACCAAAAAAAATGGGTGATGTTGACCACGCCCCCCCAAAACGTCACAGTCCCAGCATGCCTAGGGACTGTGACGGCATAAGGGGGCGGGGTCTCCGCCTATATAAGTCACATCGGAGCTCTCAGAGAGCATTCCAGCCGGAGAGACCGTCGTGTCAACATGGGAAGAAGAGAAGAAGAGAAGCAGCCCAGAAGCCCAGAAGCCCAGAAGTCCGGGCCTCCGCTGGCAAAATATCAGCATGAAGATAGGGGAGGAGCTGGCAGAAGAACTGGAACACCGGGAGAAGAGGCCAGAGAGAGCGGAGAAGAACCAACAGGACGCCAGGAGAAGAGGAACCGGAGGGACCCCCGAAGTCGAAAGAAGACCCCCCCGGAGCTGTCTAATAAATTACTTCAAAAACTTGTGTAGTATGTTTTTATTATTGACACTTTTTCCCTAGGTGAATGGGTAGGGGTACCATGTACCCCATACTCATTCACATAGTGTGGGGGCCAGGATCTGGGGGCCCTCTTATTAAAGGGGGCTCCCGGATTCCCGAATTCCGGTAAGCCCCCCGCCTGCAGACCCCCGACAACCAAAGGCCAGGGTTGTTGGGAAGAGGCCCTTGTCCTCATCAACATGGGGACAAGGTGCTTTGGGGGTGGGGGGGGCCCCGCAGGGCCCCCCCTCCCCCAAAGCACCCACCCCCCATGTTGAGGGCATGCGGCCTGGTATGGTTCAGGGGGGGGCGCTCGCTCGTACCCACCCCCTTTCCTGACCGGCCAGGCTGCGATCTCGGATCGGGGTCTGGTATGGATTCTAGGGGGGACCCCACGGCGTAGGGGGTTCCCTTTACAATCCATACCAGACTTAAGGGCCTGGTATGCCCCGCGATGGGGCTAGCAAGGTGTCAATTCACTTCCTTTTCTAGTCCCGTCGTACCCGAGTCACGTTCAAATTGAACGGACTTGTCCATGTGTGGGCAAGTCCGTTCATTCTGAAAGTCCGCCGTAACTCCAGCGAAAGTCCATCGGAAAGATGGGCAGACCTAGCCTGCTTGTTTAGGCAAGTCCGTCCGTTCAGGTAGTCCGCCGGAAAGTCCGGCGGAAAGACCGTCGGACCAAGTCTGCTGGAAAGTTTGATCGTGTGTACGCGGCATAAGACAAGTAGACTGGAGGTCAAGAGATCAACAATCAAAACTTTTAATCCTGCATTTTTTACCAAAATAAAGTATTTCTGATGTTTGGTGTTTTGTTGTGTTTCTTGGCTCTGTCTTCCTTGTTGGCAGGCAGCCCATGATAAGAACACCTTCTTGTATTAGCCTAAAGCTTTTTACAAAATAGAGAGGTACCGTAGTATATTTCCTTTATGATAGTCTCCAGGGCACCTTTGAGGATTTTCTTTATCTTAAGCCTAGATATCTTTCATTAGGCTGGTGTTTAGTGGTTGTAAAAATATAGAGAATCATCACTTAGGATATGCCCTGAATACATACACCAAAAATTCATCCAACGGCTGAAATAACCGGTTATACCCCATGAAAAGGTTCTCAGATTTACAGAATATCTTCTCAGCCCATTTACGTACCCGGGTGACCCTGCCCCCCTCTGACAACACGGGAAAGCCACAGGGAAGTTCCCCGTGCGTCAGAGGAGGGCGGGGTCACTGGGTGGCCCCGCCCTCCGTTATATAAGAAATGAAGAAGAAGAAGAACACCGAAGAAAGACCAGAAGAAAGAAGATGGAAGAAGAAATTAATAAAGGACAAAAAACGTCTCTTGTGTTTTTTTGACACTTTTTGTGAAATGGTAGGGGTACATTTGTACCCCATTACCAATTCACACAGGGGGGGCGGGATCTGGGGGTCTCCTTGTTAAAGTGAGCTTCCAGATTCCGATAAACCCCCGCCCGCAGACCCCCACAACCACCGGGCAAGGGTTGTGGGGATGAGGCCCTTCTCCCCATCAACATGGGGACAAGGTGCTTTGGGGGCTACCCCAAAGCACCCTCCCAATGTTGAGGGCATGTGGCCTGGTACGGTTCAGGAGGGGGGCGCTCTCTCGTCCCCCCCTCTTTTTCTACTGCCTGCTAGGTTGCATGCTCGGATAAGTGTCCGGTATGCATTTGTGGGGGGACCCCATGCCATTTTTTTAAAATTTTTGCGCGGGGTTCCCCTTAAATTGATTTTGAGGGGGGACCTCCACGCCATTTTTAAAAAAATTTTGGTGCTGGGTTCCCCTTAATATCCATACCAGACCTGAAGGGCCAGGTATGGCATTTAGGGGGACCCCCATGCCATTTTTTTAAAAAATTTTGGCGCGGGGTTCGCCTTAATATTCACACCAGACCTGAAGGACCTGGTATGGAATTTAGGGGGACCCCCACGCATTTTTTTAATTTTGGTTTGGGGTTCCCCTGTGGGGAAATCCTACCATGTCGTTTTTATCAATGAACTTTTATGTGTATTGTCGGACCGACAATTTATTAATAGCCACGAGTAGTTTTAAATAACTTTTTGGCTTTTTGGGTGTTCGCAGCAAATTCGAAAGCCACGGAACACCCTTTAAAAATCTATGGGAGAAATCAAAAGTGCTAATTTTAAAGGGTTATATGCATGGTATTGTCATAAAAAGTGTTTGGGGACCTGGGTCCTGCCCCAGGGGACATGTATCAATGCAAAACGGCCGTTTTTTCGGGAGCAGTGATTTTAATAATGCTTAAAGTGAAACAATAAAAGTGTAATATTCCTTTAAATTTCATACCTGGGGGTGTCTATAGTATGCCTGTAAAGGGGCACACGTTTCCCGTGTTTAGAACAGTCTGACAGCAAAATGACATTCCTAAAGGAAAAAAGTCATGTAAAACTACTAGAGCTAGCGCCGGCTATAATGAATTGTCAGTCCGGCAACACACATAAAAGTTCATTGATAAAAACGGCATGGAATTTCCCCACCGGGGAACCCTCAAACCAAAATTTAAAAAACAAATGCGTGGGGGTCCACCTAAATTTCATACCAGGCCCTTCAGGTCTGGTATGGATATTAAGGAGAACCCCGCGTCAAAATTTTTTTAAAAAATGGCGTGGGGGTCCCCCTCAAAATCCATACCAGACCCTTCTTCTTCCATCTTCTTTCTTTCGGTCTTTCTTCGGTGTTCTTCTTCTTCCTCCATCTTCTTCTTCTCCGTCTTCTTCTTCTCCATCTTCTTCCTCCGCTCTTCTCGTCCCGCATCTTCCTCTGGCTTCCTCTCCTCTCTGTCCGCACGATCCGCCTCAGTGGGAGTCTTCCACCATGTGACGCTTCGGTTCTTCTGACACTTCTTATATAATGGAGGGCGGGGCCACCTGGTGACCCCGCCCTCCTCTGACGCACGGGGACTTCACGGGACCCCACTACCCGTTTACGTAACCGGGTGACCCCGCCCCCCTCTGACAAGACGGGAAAAGCCATAGGAAGTCCCCATGAAGTCCCCGTGCGTTAGAGGAGGCCGGGGTCACTTGTCAAAAAACGTCTCTTGTGTTTTTTAACCTTTTTGACACTTTTTGTGAAATGGTAGTACAATTCACACAGCGGGGGGCCGGGATCTGGGGGTCCCCTTGTTAAAGGGGGCTTCCAGATTCCGATAAGCCCCCCACCTGCAGACCCCCACAACCACCGGGCGAGTTGTTGGGATGAGGCCCATCAACATGGGGACAAGGTGCTTAAGGGGGCTACCCCAAAGCACCCTCCCAATGTTTCCTGCGGCCTGCTAGGTTGCGTGCTTGGATAAGGGTCTGGTATGGATTTTTGGGGGGACCCCACGCCATTTTTTTAATAAATTTTGGCCGGGGTTACCCCTAATATCCATACCAGACCTGAAGGGCCTGGTATGGAATTTAGGGGGACCCCCACGCACTTTTTTTTAATTTTGGTTCGGGGTTCCCCTGTGGGGAAATTTCTTGCCGTTTTTATCAATGAACTTTTATGTGTATTGCCGGACCGACAATTCATTATAGCCAGCGCTAGCGATAGTAGTTTTACATTACTTTTTTCCTTTAGGAATGTAATTTTGCCGTCAGACTGTTCTAAACATGGGAAACATGCGCCCCTTTACAGGCATACTATAGACACCCCACAGGTACAACATTTAAAGGAATATTACACTTTTATTGTTTCACTTTAAGCATTACTAAAATCACTGCTCCTGAAAAAACGTTAGTTTTTAAAATTTCTTTTTGCATTAATACATGTCCCCTGGGGCAGGACCCAGGTCCCAAACACTTTTTATGACAATAACTTGCATATAAGCCTTTAAAATGAGCACTTTTGATTATTCATGTTCGTGTCACATAGACTTTAATGGTGTTCGCGTGTTCGAACTAATTTTTTGCCTGTTCGCATGTTCTGGATGCGAACCGAACTAGGGGGTGTTCGGCTCATCACTACTGTTAACCATAGAGGTGCTTCCTGTGATGTGTCATGAGGATAAACACTGCAGTTTTGGTTACTGAAGCCCCCCGATTCCCTTGTGAAGACTGAGGAGAAGAATAAATTCAATACTTTCGCCATCTCCCCATCCATGTAACCAGATGTCCTTCCTCATTCTTTATGGGGCCAATATGGTCTGTCCTCCCTTTTTTACTGTTTACATACCTAAAGAATTTCTTGGGATCCTTTTGCTTTCCTCCGCTATGTGTCTTTCATGTTCTATCTTAGCCGTCCTTATTGCTCCCTTACATTTCTTGTTACATTCTTTAAAAAGTCTGAATGCTGATGATGATCCCGCAACCCTGTATTTTTTGAAGGCCTTCTCCTTTGCTTTTATATGCATTTTTACATTGGAGTTAAGCCATCCGGGACTTTTGTTCGCTCTTTTAAATTTATTACCCAATGGGATGCATTGCCTAATGCCCTTATTTAATATGCTCTTAAAGCAAACACATCTCTCCTCTGTGTTCTTTGTTTCTAACATTTTATCCCAATTTATGCCTTCTAGCAAGGTTCGTGGTTTAGAGAAGTTGGCTCTTTTGAAATTCAGTATCTTTGTATTCCCCTTATGTTTGCTATTTTTGTGATTTATACTGAAGTCAATTGACCTGTGATCGCTGTTACCTAAATTGCCCTGTATTTCCACATCCGTGATCAGGTCTGTATTCTTGGTAATAAGTAGATCCAGTAACGCTTTATTTCTAGTGGTGCGTCTACCATCTGACCCATAAAATTGTCCTGCAAGACATTTAGGAACTGGCGAGCCTTAGATGAATGCGCGGTTCCCTCCGCCCAGTCTATGTCTGGATAATTAAAATCCTCCATTATGATAACACTTCCCATCCTTGCTGCTAATCCAAATTGTGATAGGAGATCTGTCTCCCCTTCCTCCCTCATGTTAGGGGGCCTATAGCATACTCCCAGTATTTTCTTTTCTGCTCTCCACTTTTAGGGGACCTAGATTGGACAGCAATTGGACCTCCGCTTCTTCTCGGATACAGCAACCATATACCTGCCTTTAGTCCACCATTTTGAACACCTTCTTCCCTGTCATAGGCCCGCTCACAGATATGTTTTCAGCACTTTACTGCAATTAATACTTTCCTACTGCAAATACGTTCCTTTGGTGGTCTTTATAAGGGCAGAGCAGATTTACACTTTTTCAGACATCTTCCCTTTTTCCCTCATCTTGGAAGCACCAAAGAGATGGGGCCATAGAGCAGCATCTAAGGGTCAGGGGTGGCATACTGCTACTCTCAAAATGTCCTATTTTAAGTCCTGTCCAGCTGGACACACTCTCTGTTGTTATTCTCTCCCTGGGTGTCCTCCCCCACACATACTAAGGGACTTCTACACAGGCCCCAAGACAATATGTGTCAAGCTACAGACCCACAGAAGAAGGTCAAGAGTAGACAAGGCAACTCCATCTTTTCCCTAAGTGTTCTGACTCACTCTTCCTGCACAGGGCTTCTTGTGGAAAATTCAGCTGAGGCTACATCTTGACAGACTAGGAATGTGCTGTTCCCATACCCTGTTTCTCCCTGGGCCCCACCCAGAGCTGGTATTATGGGCACTATGGGCACAGTACAGAAGAGGCAGAATTCAAGGGGGGATTAACACCTGTCAAAACACATAATAATGTAACCAAGTGTTGGGCTACAATAACATGCAGGAGACATTGCTTTTTATTTGCCTCTCTCCCTATACTGTGCTATTAATTCTGCACCATTATCCTCTGGCCACCAGGGGGAGAGCTAAAGGCAAGCAAGCCCATAGACTTCTATGCAGAGTGCTGAGAATGCTGGAAGTTGTAGTTTGAGATGGCAGCCATATAATGGGACACAGACTTCGTAAAATACAAATTCTAGTGTGCACTGTGCAGTAGCAGGACACCCAATCCATACCGCTCCCATACTGAACCCTTTACCGCACTTATTCCAAACCTAGATTGCATTATACACTGTAAAAAATATTGTGCTGAGTCTACTCAAAAAAATTGAGGCAACTATTTGCATCAGCTGTCAACTAAACTTATTTTTGTCTGATTCATTAGACTTTTCATGGTTTCAACTTTGTTGTTTTACGTAAAGCCAACTCAATTTTTTCAGTTTATAGTCCAGTGTTTTTCATCTCCAGTCCTCAAGCCGCCCCCAACAGGTCATGTTTTCAGGCCTTCCATTATTTTGCACAGGTGATTTGATCAGTTTCACTGCATTAGTAATTACCACAGCCGTTTCACCTGAGAGAAATCCTGGAAACATGACCTGTTGGGGCACCTTGAGGACTGGAGTTGAGAAATAATGGTATAGACCATAATCTTTTAAGTTAGGAATGCATACCTTAACTTGTCTGGAACTATAGTTTTAAGTAAAGCCAACTCAATTTTTCCAATTTATAGACCATAGGTTCAAGTAAAGCCTACTCAATATTTTCAGTTTATAGACTATAGGTTTAAGTAAAGCCTACTGAATATTTTCAGTTTATAGACCATAGGTTTAAGTTAGGAATACATTTTCAGGAACCATGAATCAGACTGAGACAGAAATGCAGTAAAAATCACACCTTTTAATATAATGGTAAAAATGGTACAGATCAGTAAACATGGTCAAAACATAAGCCAGGGATCGGTAACCAAAGCGGGTAGTCAGACAGGCCAAAGTCTTTCACAGGAACACAGCAGAGACTCTCCAGATATGTTTAACCAAGGCAAAGGTAGGAAAGGTATAAACAAGGCAGTTTAAATAGCCAGAAGGGGGTGGCTGTAGGCGGTAATGACGAGCAGATAATGATAACCAGGTGAGCCACTGAGGGATCAATGATTGCTGACAATTATCCAGCAGCTGAGCAGACAGAACACAGAGAAGGGAGCTGCTAAGAGCCCAGCCCTGACATGCATACATTAAACCATAGTTTTAAGTGATTCTAACTTATTTTTTCTTGTAACTTACTCAATTTTTTTAAGCTGGTAAAACTTATTTTCCAAAAGTATTTGATATATGTTTGAAGGTTTTTATATAATAATAATATTAATAAATTAATATGTTTTTTTAGAAAAAAAAGGAATAGTCTCATGAAACAGGCTTTCAAAACAAATTAACATTTATTATGTGTAACGTGATACAAATGTAATTTTATTAAAGAAGCATCAAATGTAAATCTAAACATCTTTTTTAAAAAAATGCCTCTCTCTCAGCTAACAAATCAAACTGAAACACATACATTTAACATACAGTATATCTGTAAAGAACATAGAACACAGAATGTATTAACTTTTTTTAAAACCTATTAGGAAAGTAATTTGCACTTTAAAGTGTGAACTTTTGAAGATAGATTCCCCACATCTAGCTCTAAAAAGATCTTCTGAAAAACCTCACAGGTATATTTTAGGTTTTTAGGGTAGCTCAGGTTAAAAGCATAAAGAGTCCCATAAGAAAAACACATGCTTGGTACATCAGAGATTCCAGTGAGAGCCTCTACTCCCTCAATAACTATCCCCAAGGTGGTACTGTTTTCATCAGTAACTTCGTGGATAACGCAAATATTCAGGATCAAGGTAGATAGGTCTTCTTGGATAGCAGATAAGCAGATAAGGATCAAATAGAAGCTTGGTTAAACAAGACAAGCCAAAAGGTCAGTAACAAGCAGTTGCAGGTTGGGATCAGGCAGAAGCGTAGTCGAGGAACAAGCAAAGGGTCGATAATGAGTGGTAGAAAAATATGGATGGCAGCAGGGAAGACAAGAGCGAGAAACTGGCTGAGAAGGCACAATAATATGGCAAAAGTGAAGTGCAAAGACATGGCTTATATCAGGAAGTTCATGGGAGGAGCAAAGATTTCATTGTCAGACACAGCTGAGGTTCCAGATTCAAGTCCAGGCCCTGACAATGCCATTGCATGGCTTTTGTAGTTACTTGGAAAAATTTGTGTCACTGGTGGTGCTCTTTTGTCCTGACGGGCCTCAAGCATATGGGAACTGCCTTGTGCAGGTTTTCAAAGTTCCAAAAGACGTCAAACTCTTTAAAATGATAGCATCAAAACTTGTGCGTTTGCACGTTCCGCAATTTCAGTCAAATGAAAAGATAATTTTTTTAAATACATGTAGCTCAAGTAGAATATGGAAATGCACATACCTTAACAGTTTTGTCTAGATTACTCAATATTATACATTATTTTTGTAAATGTAAAAGGTGTGTTTTAGGAACTAATGAAAATTAAGTAAGGTACTAAAAATATCAAAGTAAATTAATTAACATTTATTTATTTGTTAAAAATTATAACATTTTTATATTAAATTTACAAGCCAATAGAATCATTTTTATCAGTGTACTGAACCTTTACTGCATCTTGACTCGGTTGAATTGATGATAGGCAACTCCTATCCTCATATTGATTAGTGGTTCCAAATTAATAATAACTACTGCAGTAGGGAACAGACACAAAAGATACGCTCAGCATCTTTCCAAATTACTGTTCTGCTTTATTATGACGCAATTGAAGGTTTTTATGCACATGATTACGTAGGTATCACATTAATATTACAATTGTAGGTTTATGGTAACAAGGGGCGTTACATAGGCAGGCTAATTCTAATCAGGACTCGAAAGAATGTAAACATTTACTGAAAACATTATTAGTGCTGTGTGCACAGTGAGGGCAGAGTGCAATACATACAAAATACAATACAATTATATACAGAACTTACAAATTTCCATTACAGTCTCCCCTCTTTTGATCAATATTTTGATCACTAACCATACCTGCTATCACCTTTAACCTGGAACCTCCACATGCTTAGGTGGAGGTAGTCCTGGCCAAAGAGGCAAAAAAAAACTCCATTGTGGAGAAAATAATAGCTGAGCAACTTTTTCATTACCAAATGACTTTTCATTGTGAAAAACAAATGATTGATAAGACATATTTACAGAGTACTGGCTGTACACTCCTGTGGCCAGAATGGCCTTCTAGCTTAATTGTTGGCATGCTGACTTATCAGCACATGTAAACACAGACAATTCTACATGAAATGGAAGACGCACAAAAGACAAATATGACTTCAACTTGGCTGAACTACTTTTCAAATATATATATCCCTTACAATTAAAGTAATTGAATAAAAAAGTACCCTAGACTGTGATCACAAGAGGGAAACAAATCAAACACAGAGATTTCTTTAATTTAGTCATTTTTGCAGTGTCTGGTGTGGATCCAGGTGACTTTTTCTTCACGTTTTGCAAAAACTGTACATGAAATAGATGCTGTATTGAGTCTCCAAACTTTTCCTTATATATAAATGTCTCTTAACAATCCAAAAGTCACCTGGCTTTAGTTTTAGATCCTTCCAAACTTTTAGGATCTGGAATTAGGGAGAAAACACATAAATGAGTTTGTAAAAAACCTTAAAAGATCATCAGCATTCTCCGTGAGATCCGAATGGAGGACTTCAGCTGCTGAGACAAAATATAAGCAAGTGAGTAACACACTCCCAAACCAAATCCCATAGGGAGAGAGTCCAACATCCCCCTTAGGGGCTTGATAAAATATAAGAAAACATTCAGGCAAAAGTTTTCTAGTTTCTTACTCTACTTTGTCCGCATTGTAGACAGTAAGGGGTGTAAAAATAAAACCTCAAAACTTCTATTACGGACTCTCCTATAAAAAATGATTTCCTCTGTTATTCTCTGTACTTTCTGGCACTCTGTACTTACAAACTACTTCTGATAACACTTTTTACTGTGGCCTTTGCAGTAGAATTTGCCACTGGACATCCAAAAAACATGTCCATACAGACAAAATGCATACTCGTAAGATCCTGACTTGGGCATCTGGATATATCTTTTATGTAATCTCTGGGAGGGATGTTCAGCTTTTGGTAACACCTTTGGTAACAGGTAAAACAAGAAGTGGTATGTTATAAAAACAACTGTGGAGAACCCTGGCTCTATCCCATGCTCATTTACTAAGGCAGCCATAACTGCTTGTGACTCATGACACGGTCCATGTGTCAAGCTGAAGGGAAAAGAGTGGCTGGCAGACATAAATGATCACCTTTTCCAAAGTCCTGTTTCATAAGAAGTTGCCCCCTGTGGACCACTTGTTCTTCTCGTTCTGGGGTCCTTAAAGTTGAATTATTAATCCCAGCTATACTGGGCCAGAACCAGGGTGGAATCTGTGAGTTGCACAGACCCATCAAGTGTCCGAGGCTGTAAATGCAGCATCCTTAGAGTCACCTGGTCTGCTTCCATGTGTGAAAGTTAATATGGCTACCTCAGCAAGAACCTGGAAGGCTGAAAACAGCCGATCAAATTAACTTGGCATGCTTTATTGGTTTACCTGCCGAAGTAAAAACAAACTTCTGGCCCTTCAAATGGAACCAAAAGCTCTCTATATCTCGACTATCTATATAAATATACACTCTTTTTACAGCTCACAGGCTTTGCTAAAACATGGAGCTCTGCTTCTTGAGCTGGGGAAAAAGGATCCAATGACTTTGAATACAGAGTATCCTTCTGGGTGATAAACTGCATACTCAAATCTACAAAAAATGTAATATCTGGGTCTTCAGGGAGTGTGTCCTGCACTGGGCTCACAGCAGCTGATTCCTATGTCATCAATTTAACACATGCGTCTTTTCCTTTCTTTTGAATAAATGTACGCATTTTTTCATTGTTAGATTTGTACATAAACAAACTCATATTTTAAACCTTTCATTAGACAAACATTTAGTTAGCTGTAAATTTGCTGCACAGAATGTCGGACCATTGACCAAAACAATATCTAACTTTGTCTAATAGCACCTTTGCATAAAAGCTACAGCTCTGATATATCGGGATGAACCCTTCATTACTGGGTCCAGCTTCCATAAATATATTACAATGTCTTGTTTTCTATCATGCTATTTGTGTAAGAACTCCAGTCTCATGTTTCAAAAGACAACTTCTTCCTGGCAATATTATAATAAATGATAACAATACCCTGCGGTCATGGAGAGATGCCCATAAATCCAAAATATTCTTCTGCTTATACCACTGCACTTACAAGAAAAAGGGGCACATCATTTCACAATCCACACATTCTGCTTTGGATTTCAAAAATAAAAATAAATAAAAACAAAAGGACCAATCTGTATGATGGACCAGAAAGCATCAAAAACTATAAAACAACTGGCTGCAGGTGGCATCTATCCTAACAGGGTGTGTGGACTTGATGTGACGGGTCTGTTATATTTAAATTTTATTTATTATTACTCTTACATCATGGACCGCACATCAAGTTATTATCAAAAACCTTAAAATTTCATTTTTGTAGAAAAACTTTTTATGTATCCCATTCATCTTGGCTTTGTTAAATATTATGGCAGCTTTATTCAAAATAACAACCTCATCTTAATCTTTTTTTTCTCTCAATAAGGGCTTGTTGAATAAATGTAAAATTACAAAATTGTTATCTTAATCTAAACTAATCTCATTCATTACAAATTTCCCCATTAACCTCGACTTCATTTCCAACCAAAGGTTGTCTAAACCAGTTTCATTATATCTATGTAATTGTTAAACTCATATTAGAAATTAATACTCATTATTACTTAATTTTACTTAATTTCCCTTTTTTAAATGCACTGTTTCCACTATCAAAGGATATTCAATTTGTGTAATACACGGTTAAATGTAACCTTCATTTTACCATGTTTGGAAAACAGATTCAAAATAATTGTGATCACATTGTTTACCATTAGATTCGTTAACCCGGCACATTTTGTTATAAATGTTTTGTCTAAAAAACAGAAATTGGCATGGAGTCCTTCCAGCTTATCACTGACCACATTCTTTCAGGAGAGCACAAAGGAGGGGGTCACATCTGCGTACATGACACACACAAGCAATAGAACTAAAGGTCCCAGCATTCGCACACACACCAATATCTCTCTAAAATCGCTTACATTTTTCCCATTTGTACACAACACATGCATATCATTCTCTCACTTTCTTTTAACTCTCATTAATATTTTCCCTGCCTAAATTCTGCTTTCCTTATTTTGTTTAAATAACTTTTATATCTAGCTTCTATGATTCTATGATCAGATGGGGAGCCACAGTGCTCATCCCATCTTCCCTCTCTGACAACATATAAAGTATTCTGTTTTACCTCTCATTTCTCTGTTTCTGACTTTTACTAGTTGTAGTGCCTGATCCCAAATTCATCCCACAACTTAACATGAAAATGTCCCTTTCTGTCTAGTTCTAATGTCACCCTTGATCCATCCTGCTCACATAGATAGCTGTTTCTCTAGCTGTTTACTCTGCATGATTCTTAGTCCCTGTGGACTTTGGTAACCCAGTTACCCAATGTGGATCCCTGTCCACTCTAACCATTAATCTAGGGGCTCAGTATAGGCGGAACCGCACCTTTGGTTCATATGTAGCGCTCCTCTTGCGCTGGGCATTTTTGAGGGTCTCTTACCCTTCATTCCCTTACTTAATTCAATGCCCATAATGACTGGCCAGTCTTCTCTCTTCTCTACTTGTGCCTATACCCTCTTGCCTCTAAACTACTTTATCTAGCAGATGTACTACATATACCTGTGAACAGTACTATTCTTCCCTTTCTTATTTATAACACTCCGATGGACAATAGACAGGGACAACATAACATATAACCACCAATCAATACAGTTCGATTAAGGGGAGTAAAATAGGTACCCTTTGTCCCGAAAATGCCTTACCGATCAAGGAAGTCTGATAACTCAAATGTAAGCAAAAGGCTTACCTCAGCCGGCTGATTATCAGAAATTCCCGGATCGTCTCAAGCTCCTCGTTTCGGATACTCCGGGTCACCTGGAATCCCCTCCTAAGGCAAAGCTCGCCATGCTGACTCGGTTGAATTGATGATAGGCAACTCCTATCCTCATATTGATTAGTGGTTCCAAATTAATAATAACTACTGCAGTAGGGAACAGACACAAAAGATACGCTCAGCATCTTTCCAAATTACTGTTCTGCTTTATTATGACGCAATTGAAGGTTTTTATGCACATGATTACGTAGGTATCACATTAATATTACAATTGTAGGTTTATGGTAACAAGGGGCGTTACATAGGCAGGCTAATTCTAATCAGGACTCGAAAGAATGTAAACATTTACTGAAAACATTATTAGTGCTGTGTGCACAGTGAGGGCAGAGTGCAATACATACAAAATACAATACAATTATATACAGAACTTACAAATTTCCATTACAATCTGAACCACATACCTCGCACCTGTGCCGAGACTATACCGTACCTATACTGCATGATGGTTAACTGGGACTGTCATTAAGTGCAAAGATGCTCTTAAAGGGCCCCAATGATAGTTGGCAGAAGAACATCTAAGAACTGCCCCTCCTGTAATAATAATTCTTCAAACCTCCTTTGTTCCCCTGCCTGCTCTGCTACATCCTCCTTTTTTTTTTTTTTTAGATAGTACATACCCAATCAATCGTGGACAAACATTACTGCCATAAATGTGCTCTGGCAGTATAGTTGCACAACTTGGTAGATTAAACTTTACTACTGCTCACTGCAGCACTTAGGGTGGCCTTGCTAATGGTAATGCTGATTTAGATGCCAGTCGTCATCCTATGCCTAGTCCTTACTGGGCATGATGTTGTATGCTAAACTGTATTATCACCATTGTTAATCTATTTTATGTTTGCCTAGTTACCAACCATATTGGGCGACAATATTTTAGGTTTGCCTTTACTACTTGGTCTGGTCCCCCTTTTATTTGATATAACACTACTATTGGGTACTAAATATTACTTTTAGTGATTTCCTGTGATATTGTATGTAGGTTCTTGAGAAGGTCGAGGCAAAGAACAGAGGACCTATCCTATCCAGTGGCCCCTACAGGTGTAGTGCTACACTAATAAGAAACAACTGCTTTGACATTGGCCCCTACAACTGGGACTAAGCTCATGATGCAGCCTTTGTCTAAGCTTTATTCATTGAAAGAGCACAAATGGCATTGATCACATAACATTAAAAGAAATACACTACTGTACAAGAATTTTAGGCAGGTGTGAAAAAATGCTGTAAAATAAGAATGCTTTTAGAAATAGAAGTGTTAATAGTTTATTTTAACAAAATTGAAAGTAAATGAACAGAAGAGAAATCTAAGTCAAATCAATATTTGGTGTGAAAAATCTTTTGCCTTCAAAATGCCTTCATTTTTTTCTAGATACACTTGGACACAGTTTTTGAAGGAACTCGGTGAGTAGGTTGTTCCAAACATATTGGAGAACCAAGCAGAGATCTTCTGTGGATGTCAAAACTTTCTGTCTCTTCATGTAATTTCAGACAGACTTGATGATGTTGAGATCAGGGCTTTGTGGGGGCCATACCATAGCTTACAGGGCTTCTTGTTCTCCTTTGCACTGAAGATAGTTCTTGTGATTGTCCTGCTGCAGAATACATTTGGGGCCAATCACACACACCTCCTTGATGGCATGGCATCATGGATAAGTACAAATAAGTGGCAACCACCCAATCTATAACTAGCTTTGCAGTAAGGTGCATGTGGAAGGGAAACACACATCACAAACAAACGTTTCCAAGCACACTTACCAGATAGCCTGGCATGTGTATCCCTGTGCCTTTAAGGAGGGGTGGGCTCTTTCCAAGCAAACCTGCCCTTAATCTATCTACTGCTATATGTGCTCCAACTTGAAGACTCTTATGCCCTGTACACACGGTCGGACTTTGTTCGGACATTCCGACAACAAAATCCATAGATTTTTTCCGACGGATGTTGGCTCTGACTCGGTTGAATTGATGATAGGCAACTCCTATCCTCATATTGATTAGTGGTTCCAAATTAATAATATCTACTGCAGTAGGGAACAGACACAAAAGATACGCTCAGCATCTTTCCAAATTACTGTTCTGCTTTATTATGACGCAATTGAAGGTTTTTATGCACATGATTACGTAGGTATCACATTAATATTACAATTGTACGTTTATGGTAACAAGGGGCGTTACATAGGCAGGCTTATTCTAATCAGGACTCAAAAGAATGTAAACATTTACTGAAAACATTATTAGTGCCGTGTGCACAGTGAGGGCAGTGTGCAATACATACAAAATACAATACAATTATATACAGAACTTACAAATTTCCATTACAGTCTCCCCTCTTTTGATCAATATTTTGATCACTAACCATACCTGCTATCACCTTTAACCTGGAACCTCCACACGCTTAGGTGGAGGTAGTCCTGGCCAAAGAGGCAAAAAACTCCATTGTGGAGAAAATAATAGCTGAGCAACTTTTTCATTACAAAATGACTTTTCATTGTGAAAAACAAATGATTGATAAGACATATTTACAGAGTACTGGCTGTACACTCCTGTGGCCAGAATGGCCTTCTAGCTTAATTGTTGGCATGCTGACTTATCAGCATATGTAAACACAGACAATTCTACATAAAATGGAAGACGTACAAAAGACAAATATGACTTCAACATGGCTAAACTATTTTTCAAATATATATATATCCCTTACAATTAAAGTAACTGAATCAAAAAGTACCCTAGACTGTGATGACAAGAGTGAAACAAATCAAACTCAGAGATTTCTTTAATTTAGTCATTTTTGCAGTGTCTGGTGTGGATCCAGGTGACTTTTCCTTCAAGTTTTGCAAAAACTGTACATGAAATAGATGCTGTATTGAGTCTCCAAACATTTCCTTATATATAAATGTCTCTTAACAATCCACAAGTCACCTGGCTTTAGTTTTAGATCCTTCCAAACTTTTTGGATCTGGAATTGGGGAGAAAACACATAAATGAGTTTGTCAAAAAACCTTAAAAGATCAGCAACATTCTCTGTGAGATCCGAATGAAGGACTTCAGCTGCTGAGACAAAATATAAGCAAGTGAGTAACACACTCCCAAACCAAATCCTATAGGGAGAGAGTCCAACATCCCCCTTAGGGGCTTGATAAAATATAAGAAAACATTCAGGCACAAGTTTTCTAGTTTCTTACTCTACTTTGTCCGCTACATTGTAGACAGTAAGGGGTGTAAAAATAAAACCTCAAAACTTCTATTAAGGACTCTCCTATAAAAAATGATTTCCTCTGTTACTCTCTGTACTTTCTGGCACTCTGTACTTACAAACTACTTCTGATAACACTTTTTACTGTGGCCTTTGCAGTAGCATTTGCCACTGGACATCCAAAAAACATGTCCATACAGACAAAATACATACTCGTAAGATCCTGACTTGGGCATCTGGATATATCTTTTATGTAATCTCTGGGAGGGATGTTCAGCTTTTGGTAACACCTTTGGTAACAGGTAAAACAAGAAGTGGTATGTTAGTAAAACAACTGTGGTGAACCCTGGCTCTATCCAACGCTCATTTACTAAGGCAGCCATAACTGCTTGTGACTGATGACACGGTCCATGTGTCAAGCTGAAGGGAAAAGAGTGGCTGGCAGACATAAATGATCACTTTTTCCAAAGTCCTGTTTCATAAGAAGTTGCCCCCTGTGGACCACTTGTTCTTCTCGTTCTGGGGTCCTTAAAGTTGAATTATTAATCCCAGCTATACTGGGCCAGAACTAGGGTGGAATCTGTGAGTTGCACAGACCCATCAAGTGTCCGGGGCTGTAAATGCAGCATCCTTAGTCACCTGGTCTGCTTCCATGTGTGAAAGTTAATATGGCTACCTCAGCAAGAACCTGGAAGGCTGAAAACAGCCGATCAAATTAACTTGGCATGCTTGATTGGTTTACCTGCCGAAGTAAAAACAAACTTCTGGCCCTTCAAATGGAACCAAAAGCTCTCTATATCTCGACTATCTATATAAATATATACTCTTTTTATAGCTCACAGGCTTTGCTAAAACATGGAGCTCTGCTTCTTGAGCTGGGGAAAAAGGATCCAATGACTTTGAATACAGAGTATCCTTCTGGGTGATAAACTGCATACTCAAATCTACAAAAAATGTAATATCTGGGTCTTCAGGGAGTGTGTCCCGCACTGGGCTCACAGCAGCTGATTCCTACACCATCAATTTAACACATGTGTCTTTTCCTTTCTTTTGAATAAATGTACGCGTTTTTCATTGTTAGATTTGTACATAAACAAACTCATATTTTAAACCTTTCATTAAACAAACATTTAGTTAGCTGTATATTTGCTGCACAGAATGTCGGACCATTAAAAATTAAATGTTTGACCAAAACAATATCTAACTTTGTCTAATAGCACCTTTGCATAAAAGCTACAGCTCTGATATATCGGAGTGAACCCTTCATTACTGGGTCCAGCTTGCATAAATATATTACAATGACTTGTTTTCTATCACACTGTTTGTGTAAGAACTCCAGTTTCATGTTTCAAAAGACAACTTCTTCCTGGCAATATTATAATAAATGATAACAATACCCTGCGGTCATGGAGAGATGCCCATAAATCCAAAATATTCTTCTGCTTATACCACTGCACTTACAAGAAAAATGGGCACATTTCACAATCCACACATTCTGCTTTGGATTTCAAAAATAAAAATAAATAAAAACAAAAAGACCAACAATCTGTATGATGGACCAGAAAGCATCAAAAACTATAAAACAACTGGCTGCAGGTGGCATCTATCCTAACAGGGTGTGTGGACTTGATGTGATGGGTCTGTTATATTTAAATTTTATTTATAACAACTCTCACATCATGGACTGACATCAAGTTATTATCAAGAACCTTGAAATTTCATTTTTGTAGAAAAACTTCTTATGTATCCCATCCATCTTGGCTTTGTTAAATATTATGGCAGCTTTATTCCAAATAACAACCTCATCTTAATCTTTTTTTCTCTCAATAAGGGCTTATTGTATAAATGTAAAATTACAAACTTGTTATCTTAATCTAAACTAATCCCATTCATTCATTCATTGCAAATTTCCCCATTAACCTGGATTTCATTTCCAACCAAAGGTTGTCTAAACCAGTTTCAATATATCTATATAATTGTTAAACTCATATTAGAAATTAATACTCATTACTACTTAATTTTACTTAATTTCCCTTTTTTAAATGCACTGTTTCCACTATCAAAGGATATTCAATTTGTGTAATACACGGTTAAATGTAACCTTCATTTTACCATGTTTGGAAAACAGATTCAAAATAATTGTGATCACATTGTTTACCATTAGATTCGTTAACCCGGCACATTTTGTTATAAATGTTTTGTCTAAAAAACTGGAATTGGCATGATGTCCTTCCAGCTTATCACTAACCTCTCATCCCAGCCAAATTTCTTTCATGAGAGCACAAAGGAGGGGGTCACATCTGCGTACATGACACACACAAGCAATAGAACTAAAGGTCCCAGCATTCGCACACGCATACTCCAATATCTCTCTAAAATCGCTTACATTTTTCCCATTTGTACACAACACATGCATATCATTCTCTCACTTTCTTTTAACTCTTTAATATTTCCCTGCCTAAATTCTGCTTTCCTTATTTTGTTTAAATAACTTTTATATCTAGCTTCTATGATTCTATGATCAGATGGGGAGCCACAGTGCTCATCCCATCTTCCCTCTCTGACAACATATAAAGTATTCTGTTTTAATTCTCATTTCTCTGTTTCTGACTCTAATAGTTGTAGTGCCTGACCCCAAATTCATCCCACAACTTAACATGAAAATGTCCCTTTCTGTCTAGTGTTAATGTCACCCTTGATCCATCCTGCTCACATAGATAGCTGTTTCTCTAGCTGTTTACTCTGCATGATTCTTAGTCCCTGTGGACCTTGGTAACCCAGTTACCCAATGTGGATCCCTGTCCACTCTAACCATTAATCTAGGGGCTCAGTACAGGTGGAACCGCACCTTTGGTTCATATGTAGCGCTCCTCTTGCGCTGGGCATTTTTGAGGGTCTCTTACCCTTCATTCCCTTACTTAATTCAATGCCCATAATGACTGGCCAGTCTTCTCTCTTCTCTACTTGTGCCTATACCCTCTTGCCTCTAAACTACTTTATCTAGCAGATGTACTACATATACCTGTGAACAGTACTATTCTTCCCTTTCTTATTTATAACACTCCGATGGACAATAGACAGGGACAACATAACATATAACCACCAATCAATACAGTTCGATTAAGGGGAGTAAAATAGGTACCCTTTGTCCCGAAAATGCCTTACCGATCAAGGAAGTCTGATAACTCAAATGTAAGCAAAAGGCTTACCTCAGCCGGCTGATTATCAGAAATTCCCGGATCGTCTCAAGCTCCTCGTTTCGGATACTCAGGGTCACCTGGAATCCCCTCCTGGCTGGCTCGCCATGCTGACTCGGTTGAATTGATGATAGGCAACTCCTATCCTCATATTGATTAGTGGTTCCAAATTAATAATATCTACTGCAGTAGGGAACAGACACAAAAGATACGCTCAGCATCTTTCCAAATTACTGTTCTGCTTTATTATGACGCAATTGAAGGTTTTTATGCACATGATTACGTAGGTATCACATTAATATTACAATTGTACGTTTATGGTAACAAGGGGCGTTACATAGGCAGGCTTATTCTAATCAGGACTCAAAAGAATGTAAACATTTACTGAAAACATTATTAGTGCCGTGTGCACAGTGAGGGCAGTGTGCAATACATACAAAATACAATACAATTATATACAGAACTTACAAATTTCCATTACAGCTCAAGCTTGTCTTGCATACACAGGGTCACACAAAGTTGTCGGAAAATCCGATCGCTCTGAACGTGGTGATGTAAAACACGTACGTCGGGACTATAAACGGGGCAGTGGCCAATAGCTTTCATCTCTTTATTTATTCTGAACATGCGTGGCACTTTGTCCGTCGGATTTGTGTACACACGATCGGAATTTCCGACAACGGATTTTGTTGTCGGAAAATTTTATATCCTGCTCTCAAACTATGTGTGTCGGAAAATCCGATGGAAAATGTCCGATGGAGCCCACACACGGTCGGAATTTCCGACAACACGCTCCGATCGGACATTTTCCATCGGAAAATCCGACCTTGTGTACGGGGCATAAAAGTTATAGAGTAAGAACTGCAGTATACAGAGGAGCCTTGATGCAGTCACTGCAGCCTACACATACATTTGCAAATGCATGCATTGTTAGGCAGGGACAATTCGTTTTTTTTGCAGGCTAGCTGATAAGCGTGCTGGGAATTTTTTGTTTGTTTGTGATGATGGATAAGTATCTGCATGTATATCTCAATGAGAACACCATTGATCCGGACCAAATCGTGAACTTCATTTGCAGAAATGCAGCCTCAAACTTGCAAGGAACCTCTACCATGCTTCACTGTTGCCTGCAGACACTCATTGTAGCATTCTCCAGCCATTTGGCAAACAAACTGCCTCCTGCTACAGCCAAATATTTCACATTTCACATGACTCATCAGTCCCAAGCACCTGCTGACATTTTTTTGCATCCCAGTCCCTTTGTTTCCATGCATAGTTGAGTCACTTTTCCGTGTTTCCACATCAGAGGTATGGTTTTTTGGCTGCAATTCTTCCATGAAGACCACTTCTGGCCAGACTTCTGCAGACAGTGGATGGGTGTACCTGGGTCCCACTGGTTTCCACCAGCTCTGTGCTGAAGGCACTGCTGGATATCCTCTGATGTCGAAGGAGGGTAAGCATGATGTATTTTTCATCTGCTGCAATAATTGTCTTTGGCTGCCGACTCCATCTACAGTCATAAACATTGCAAATTTCTTTGTGCTTCTTCAAAAGGGCTTGAACAGCACATCTTGAAATCCCACTTTGATTTGAAATCTTTGCCTGGGAGAGACCTTGCTGATGCAATATAACTACCTTGTGTCTTGTTGCTGTGCTCAGTTTTGCCATAGTATATGATCTGTGACATGACCTTCCACAACCTCACCGTAGTAACAGAGTTTGACTGTTCTTCACCTAGTTTTAAGCCTCCTACACAGCTGTCTCTGTTTTAGGTAATGATTGTGTTGCAACCTACATATAAAAATTGATGATCATTGGTACCTGCTTGGTATAACTGGTTAATCGTTCACCTGACTCTAATCCTACAAAATCCCTGACTATGCAAGTGTACAAAGTGTGCAAGTGTATAAAGGTTTACCTGTAGATAAAAATCAACCTTTACTACTACTTTAACATGATGAAAGTTATGTTCATTTTTTTTGTCCTACTATTTGTGTATTTGGCATTCGTCATTAAGGTTCAGTACTAAATCTTGTGGAAGGTGCAATGTCATCTAGGCCAGGCTGTGCTTTAATTCTTATCTGAATTTCTTATTGAAAGTAGTTCCTGATGTCTGTGAGTTACCTCTTGTTATGAACTAATGCTTTTGGGTAATGCTTTTCCAATATTTAAAGCTGATTCAGCAAAAAAGTTACAAGCAAGATTCCATACTGCTGATGAATTGGAAGAATGGATTAGGTGTTCTTTTTTTTATTAATTTGAGCTGTGAAGTTAGCTCTGTACCATTAATGGGCAGTTAATCCTATTGATTAGCTGTGAACTGGTTAGATAGCATTTGCAAATATTTATGAACTCCTAAGCTCCTGGGTTAGTGAATACAAATTAAGAGTTGCAATGTTGTTTAGCTTTATAGGATTATGACCCAGCAGTTTGTTACAGTGTACTGGTTTCATATCTATCTATTACTGTATGTATTTATGAATATAAAATTTGTACTGGCATAAATACACAGAGAGAAGGAAACAAATTGTTGTCAAAGTGATACCTTTTATTCGTAGCTTACAAGATACATCAACTTTTTTTTTTTTTTTTTTTGCTTTCTCATACTGACAAGAGAGGTTTATTTTTATGCTTTAAAACTTTACTCTGGACAATAAAAAGAAAAAAAAAATAATAATATAGACCCACAACGAGTGTACAAAATTGAAAATTTGGTTCAGGTTGCAATACTCACCTTCAGTTCATAACTGTCCCCTGCAGTAATTTTTTTTCAGCACAAGGTACAGTATTTCTCAATTTTCCAAGTTGAAAGACTCAGTGTAATTCCATCTGGCAGACTGAGGACATGCTATGAATGCAGGGCATCATGGCCCCGACTTATGAGGGGGTGGCACTATAGTGCACTTTATTCACAGTCAGTGGTGGCCCGTCCTTAGGGGGTGCATAGGTGCCGCCCCCCCCAAAGCTAGTCACAAAAAATAAAAAGGACCTTTAAAAGAAAAAAGGTTATTTAAGTGCATTGTGTTCGGGTACCAGACACCGTGCACTATGGGAAGCGTGACACCAATGTAATCACATGATTGCAGGCAAGACGCTTCATTTGCGGGGCTTTGTGATGCTTTGTGGCGCAATGCAAAGCACCTCTACACACCCTTATGTGTCATTCTTCTTGGTGTCTTTCTGTTGATTGGCACTGCCGTAGGACATGGGTGGTGCTTTCCCTGGGCAGCGGCATCACTTCTGGTTTCTGTACCAGTGGGAAATCGGCTCCATGAATGAAGAAGCTTTGCAAGGTAATGTGATCTGACACTCTGTCAGTGTCTGTCCACCCATATACCTTGTGCTGCTGTCCACCTTCTCATCCTGTGATCGGACTGAAGGTGGAGGGAGGGGGAGGGTGCCCTGCTTCTTCTCTGGCATGGGAATCAACCTCCAGTCATTCACCCGGCAGTCTGCTGGAGCATTTCATTGCACATCTCCTATACACTGTGAATAGCATGAGAGGTCCCAGCACTGTGTCCTGCTACAGCCATGGTTTACAGTATATCCTCACATTCACCAGGTCTATCTATCTATCTATCTATCTATCTATCTATCTATCTATCTATCTATCTATCTATCTATCTATCTATCTATGTCTGTTTATCTATCTATCTATCTATCTATCTATCTATCTATCTATCTATCTATCTATCTATCTATCTATGTCTGTTTATCTATCTATCTGTACCAACAAAAAAATCTGGTGAAGTTGAAGACAGAAATTATGAAAATGGACAGGAATGTGTTATATACCAAAAAAGCAAAGAAAAAGGAGAACCAAATGGATATAGCTTTAATCACTAGATATAACACACAATACCAAGCCTTCGAACACATCATAAAAAAATATTGGCCTATTTTGAAAGAAGACCAAGTACTATCCAAAATCCTAACAATGAAACCTAAATTTGTGTATAGAAGAGCTCCCACACTCCGAAACCATCTAGTCCACAATGTGATTGACCCCCCAAAACCAGTTAAAATATTCTCACAAATGAAGGGCTTCTATAAATGCCAAAGATGTTTGCCATGCAGAGTAAGCAAAAAGCAACTACGAAAAAGAGAAACATTTAAGTCCAGGGTTGACCACAAAGAGTATCATATAAAAGAATTAATCACATGCAACAGCACCCATGTCACATATGTTATTAAATGTCCTTGCCATCTCCAGTATGTGGGTAGAACCATACGACCCTGTTTGTGAGAATTAGGGAACACATTAACAATATAAGAAAAGGTTCCCCAAACACAATCTGTCACAACATTTCAACGAAGTACATCACAAAGACCCTACAGGGCTGATATTTTATGGAATAGATCACATTAAGGATCACTGGAGAGGGGGCAATAAGAAAATCTTAATCTCACAAAACGAGACAAGGTGGATATACAGGTTGGGGTCCCTGGTGCCTGGGGGCCTCAACCTGGATATAAATTGTCACGGAACGTCCCACACTCCGCTTGAGTGCTTCCGTCAGTATACCGCTTCCTAAGTTCTGGAACACGAGTCCAATGGATCTGGCTATAGGAACCCCCAAGAACTAGACAACACCAGTCTTGGAGTACATCAGAACTGTTTATTATGAATCAAAGTTACAAGACTTTATATGCCGTTGGAACCTCCTCTAACAATACAACTGTAACCTAATTAACATAATTAACATGAGCTAATTAACTAAAAAATTTACCCAGACCAGATGACAGACTTGTGGGCACTGAGCTTCACACAGTGGTATAAACACAATAGCTGCAGCTCCAATAGGAGTCATCCCGTCTCCTACATTGTATAGAGGACAATGTGATCAGCTCATTTAATTAACATAAACACAGGTAGTTGGAATTGATGACACCAGCATCTCCTCGCAGGATGTGTCCCAACAGTATGAATCAGTCTTATCAGCAGGGGGCTGCTGGAGGAATCCCCCCTCTCTCTTCAAGGACACAAATCTACAGTAAGGAGTCCCCAACAGAATCAAACAACATACAATATATACATATATACACGACGGAGTCCGATTAGTACAGTTCAGACTGGATTTCTAATTCACTTCACAATGAGTATTGTTCCTTTGAAAATCCAGGGCCCATAATCAAAAGGCAACAGGCTTGAATTCAGTCCTCTCCAACAGCTTCTGTCCCGGCTAGGTTTGTCACATAAATCTAAACTGTTTCATACCCAACCCTTAATCACCCCCATCTTATTATGGTACCCTAATATTAGCTAGGCCTAGTGTGCACCTTAGGTGTGGGAATATTTTATGCCCACCACCCTAAGAGTAGAAAACCCTTTGGAATATGTCTGTATGGCCCATGGAGGAAGATATATACACACACAGTTCAAATGCCTCACCTGAGTAGGGATGGTACCCAAGAGTATAAGATCCTATGGGACATGGTTGTATGATCCATGGAGGAAGTTATGTATACACAGTTTGAATATCTCACCAGAGAAAGGATGGTACCCAATACCACACCAGTTGGTAACTATGCTTGGGCACAGTGGACCTTCATGGCTCCCACAATTTGAGCCTTGATCTGGGAACCTCCCTCCTAGCAACAGGAGTTTGGTTGTCCCAGTAGGTGCAAGGGTAATAGGGCTGTGGATGAGCATTGGTGAAGGTTGGTAGTCACCAAACCAATTATGGAGTGTAGGAATTTACAAACACTACACTCAGTAATGAATTACTTGTTGAGCCTGGGGTGTACTAGGCTCATTTAGACGTATCCCATACAGATTCATAATCCCCAGAACCCCCCCCCCTTAGGAAGGGTCTAGGTTTACCAGGTTATATCTGGATTGCAAAGGGCAAATCTAGCTGTTAGCTAGTAATTCCCTAGCAATTCTCGATCCAACCACTGGGGTGGATGAGAGTGGGGGGACGGAGTTATGCAAAGGGCAGTGTTGATGACATGTGTAGTGGGGATATACACAGCACTGCCATTGTTATGAAGATGCAGTGATGTTTTGGATAGCGAATAATAATTTATGTTTAAAAAAAAAAAAAATCAGGTTGAACTAGCCTATATACTCTGTCTGAAATGTATCTCTGTTAACTTGCTAACATCAGGAGTGTAATGGGTGAACAGTGATGTGGAATATTATCTAGCAATTGACCCCCAAGGGATATAAGTTAGGAGTTCAGCGTAATCCTGAGTTTTTAAGCATTGTTTCTATATTGAACAATAATGCTCGTTTTAAACATCAATGTAATGGGATTAGCGTAACCTACTCTTACTGCTCACTCACAATTAACCAACAGGGTGTGGATCCTGCATGGCCGCTCTCTATAAATAACATGAGGTGTACCAAGATGGCACCGCCTCAGACGATGTCCCATGACGAAACGCGTAAGACAGAGCTACGCACACACGTCACTTCCGGTTTAGCGAGGCTCCGGACGGTGGAACGCACGCTGACCTAGAGCACTTGTTTTTTAAAAGCAGATTTGGACTGGTGTTCACCACCCATTTATTTAGAGAATATTTGTTTTTAAGTACTTGTTTTTTTTAATAAAAGTATTATTCGGAATTACACTATTGAAGCCCATCTCTTTTCTATACAAGAACAAACTTTCGGGGTCATAGAGAAGGAAATCATTTCCATCTGACCCAGTGATAACAGGATATGAAAGAGTGTCGCCAGAGCCTGGAGGCTCTAGCTTTCCCAGGACGAGCTACAGGAGGGAATGATCGTTCTGGCAGGTGCCGCACACTCCTCACATGCAATTTGCCCCTGCAGGGGTGCCAGGATTTGGTGAGCAGGGATCCAAAGGGGAGCACAAGTCATCAACAAAAAAAATTGTGTTATTGATTTTTATACTGAACTGCCTATTTACTATTTTCTATTTTTATTATCTTTTTATCTTTTTGTTTTTGCACAGTGCTTGTTAAAGACCAAGACACTTTATCACTTTGAGTGTGATCATAAACCTTTGCATGAGGTGGACTTTATCTGATAACTCTGAGTGTGGTCATAAACTCTTATATGAGGTGGTTTTCATCTGATTGCACTCAAAACTAATAGAAGATATTTTAGGAATACAAATGTTTTAGTATATTTTGGTAAATTGTTGATAACGCACATAGTGGGAAATTGATAAATGCACAACGGTATTTCACTAAGGATACAATAAGTTCCAACAATTTCCATAGGTGGAGCTTGTGAGCGCACAACAAACATTGGTCTAGTTCACTTGTGATATTTCACTACAGTGGACGTTCACCTGTGAAGGGTGATTTATTAGATTACTTTTTAGTTCATAGGCAGCGCCACTCACCCCAACTCATCTGTCTGTCTGTCTGTCTGTCTGATCGTGGGCTTTGATTGTGCCTCCCCCCCAAAAAATGGAGCACCAGCCGCCACTGTTGTTTGTCTACAAGAACATATTTAGGGGGCACACCATACAATGCGTTTAAATTCAAGATGGTGCTGCTATAAGACCTACAAACAGTACAAAATATTTTACAGCGCACACATACAAGAATGACATTTCCTGCAAGGCTAGTTAAAAACACCTGAACATATTCAAAAATACGGGGGTTTGGTCACACTATATGGTCATATAGTGCTAAGCCCACTTACTGTGACAAAGTACCCCAAAATTAGTATGTTCAGATGTTTTTAACTAGCCCTGCAGGAAATGTCATTCTTGTATGTGTGCGCTGTAAAATATTTTGTACTGTTTGTAGGTCTTATGGCAGCACCATCTTGAATTTAAACGCATTGTATGGTGTGCCCCCCAAATATGTTCTTGTATATTGTAATAGGCCCTGACCAGGTCTTTTGGGCTGGAGCACCCCTCCCCCTCCTCATTATCTCTTATTTAGTGGCCACCAGTGTATAGGATGTATCCCCTTCAGTTCTCCCACAGGAGTTTAGTTCCCATGGTTGAGACAAAGGATCTTCTATTCTATTACTAGAGTAGTACCCACTAATTCAGGGCACTTTGTCGCAGTAAGTGGGCTTAGCACTATATGACCATATAGTGTGTCCAAACCCCCGTTTTTTTTGAATATGTTCAGGTGTTTTTAACTAGCCCTGCAGGAAATGTCATTCTTGTATGTGTGCGCTGTAAAATATTTTGTACTATTGTTTGTCTGTCTGTCTGTTTATCTATCTATCTTAGTCTGTCTGTCTGTTTATCTATCTTAGTCTGTCTGTTTATCTATCTATCTTAGTCTGTCTGTCTGTCTATCTATCTTAGTCTGTCTGTCTGTCTGTCTGTCTGTCTGTCTGTCTGTTTATCTATCTATCTATCTTAGTCTGTCTATCTGTTTATCTATCTATCTTAGTCTGTCTGTCTATCTATCTATCTATCTTAGTCTGTCTGTCTGTCTGTTTATCTATCGATCTTAGTCTGTCTGTCTGTTTATCTATCTATCTTAGTCTGTCTGTCTGTCTGTTTATCTATCTTAGTCTGTCTATCTATCTATCTATCTATCTATCTATCTATCTATCTATCTATCTATCTATCTATCTATCTATCTATCTATCTATCTATCTATCTTAGTCTGTCTGTCTGTTTATCTATCTATCGTAGTCTGTCTGTCTGTTTATCTATTTATCTATCTATCTATCTATCTATCTATCTATCTATCTATCTATCTATCTATCTATCTATCTATCTATCTATCTATCTATCTATCTATCTATCTATCTATCTTAGTCTGTCTGTCTGTTTATCTATCTATCGTAGTCTGTCTGTCTGTTTATCTATCTATCTATCTATCTATCTATCTATCTATCTATCTATCTATCTATCTATCTATCTATCTATTTGCCTGTCTATTGTGGGCTTTGTTTGCGCCCCCAACCAAAAAAATGGAGCACCAGCCACCACTGTTGTTTGTCTGTCTGTCTGTTTATCTGTTCTATCTATCTATCTGCCTGCCTGTCTGTCTGTCTGTCTGTCTGTCTGACTGTCTGTTTATCTATCCATCTACCTGCCTATCTGTCTGTCTGTATGTCTGTCTATCTATCTATTGTCTGTTTATATATCTATAAAATGGAGCACCAGCCACCACTGTTGTCTGTCTATCTATCTATCTATCTATCTATCTATCTATCTATCTATCTATCTATCTATCTATCTATCTATCTATCTATCTATCTATCTATCTATCTACCTGCCTATCTGTCTGTCTGTATGTCTGTCTATATGTCTGTCTGTATGTCTGTCTATCTATCTATTGTCTGTTTATATATCTATCTATCTGCCTGCCTGTCTGTCTGTCTGTCTGTTTATCTATCTGTCTATCTATCTATCTATCTATCTATCTATCTATCTATCTATCTATCTATCTATCTATCTATCTATCTAGGGCTTTGTTTGCGCCCCCCCCCCCCAAAAAAAAAAAATGGAGCACCGCCGCCACTGTTGTTTGTCTGCCTGCCTATCTATCTATCTGCCTGCCTGTCTGTCTATTTAATGGCTCAACACATATAGACATTATGGTCAAATGTAGTATCTAAGTGTAGTATATCTTCTAATTGCAAAAAATATCTATTGCATGAGAAGATTTTTCCAGTTTGCTTTAAAGAACTGCATCTTCACCAGTTTCTGTCTCATATCCTGTCCTGTGTAGTGCACCCCCCACGTCATGGATTTTTGGGGGGACCCCACGTCTTTTTATTTTTAAATTTTGGCACGGGGTTCCCCTTAAAATCCATACCAGACCTGAAGGGCCTGGTATGGAATTTAGGGGGACCCCCACGTCATTTTTTTTTTTAATGTTGGTTCGGGGTTCCCCTGTGGGGAATTCCCATGCCATTTTTATCAATGAACTTTTATGTGTATTGTCGGACCGGCAATGCAATAGCCGCGAGTAGTTTTAAATTACTTTTTTTCTTTGAAATGTCATTTTGCTGTCAGACTGTTTTAAACATGGGAAACATGCGCCCCTTTACAGGCATACTATAGACATTCCCCAGCTATGAAATTTAAAGGGATATTACATTTTTATTGTTTGACTTTAAGCATTATTAAAATCACTGCTCCTGAAAAAATGGCCGTTTTTGAAAATTTTTTTTGCATTGATCCATGTCCCCTGGGGCATGACCCAGGTCTCCAAACACTTTTTATGACAATAACTTGCATATAAGCCTTTAAAATTAGAACTTTTGATTATTCATGTTCGTGTCCCATAGACTTTAACGGTGTTCGCACAAACTTTTTTCCTGTTCGCATGTTCTGGTGCGAACCGAACAGGGGGGTGTTCGGCTCATCCCTAATTGCAACCCAAAAAAAGGAACAAACAGTGCAAATGACAGCCCTAGGTCGGACTTTAGTGGCACTTTGGACACAAAATAGGTAAAAACATATTTTCTGATAACAATTCATTATGCAAACAGAGCAAAAAAAGGGAGTAGAGAATTAAAAACATATATCACACGCTGAACATAAGTATATGGTGCAGAGAGAATGTGTGCACCGTATGGACAACAGTGAGCCCCTGTGCGTCGACCCGTTTCACTGTTTTGCTTCATCAGGACACACTCAGGGGTTGTTGGAAGAAACAGGTGTCACTATCTAAGTTAAAACACATAGTAGGTAAGACAATGTATAATAATAACATATATATATACATGAATCATCATCATATCCGGGTGACATGCATAACACACATATAGCTTCTGTCAAAATCCACAGAAAATAATCTCCTCACTGGGCATCAAACATCACCATATATTGGTAAAGGGTTATAATATTCAGATATTTGTGACCAATGGTAAGCTGAAAGGATTTACATAATAATGCACATTACCATAACAGCAAAAGGGAAAGGGAGCTATTTATAGCCCCCTGTGTCAGATATTGACATAGCAGATGTCTCTGCGCGAGACGCGGGTCACACGTCGACTGGCGCCGCCGCCGAGTGACGTCATACGATCGTACGGCGTCCAGCACGCCCCTTGTCCGGCGTCAGTGGGCTCTGGACAGCAAAGTGATTAGAACAGCTGTACCAGAGATAGCGAGCATTCAATAGGCGCAGTAAACAGAGGGGAGGATCTAATGTCCCTTTCCATCCTATTAGAACACAATAGCAGAGGAGGAAGGGAGGGGAGGGGGAAGCGAAGAAGACCCATGGATCAAAGCACAGCCCCATCATAAATAAATACAAAAGGAGAGAACATTAACAAGGCTAACCCTAGGGAAACATATATAGGGCCAAAAAATGATATCAAAGATGAAAAAATTAATAAAAATAAAAACGATATATATATGCCAACAAAAGAATCAGTAGATACCAATACATTCCACTAATTAGAACGGTGGCCAATGCTACATCCAGACAGTGGTATAGTTAACAGCCCCAATCCATGGGCTTAGGCAGCAAAGTGTATCACACAAGTAAACCGGACACAACAAATGATTCAGAAGAGAGGATTTTGCTCAATGCCATTGATACTTCACAGTGAATTATTACATACTATTGTCGTCCAAAAACATTTGTTACAACTTATTCAATAATTTATACGCAAGATATTTACTATACTGTTGACATTCTTATTTCATAAATAATAATAATGTTATTATAGATCAATAAATTGACACGGACCTAACTAAGGCAAACAAAAGTAAGAAGGGTTACAAGCAGGAATAGACAGGAACCTGAAACATGTATAGCTATGTATCAAGATGTGCCAATACACATAGATAGAAAGATGTACATATGGTCCCCATTTAGTAATTACAAAAATGGTCTGAAACTCAAAATGTCATTTAAACCTGGGAATAATGTAGCATGTAAGTCATATACCCATTTGGTTTCTTTTTGTAGAACATTTTGGTCAAAGTTGGCCCCACGTGGGTCTTCATAGACCCTATCGAGGGCGGCAAATTTGAACACATGGAGATCACACAGTATCTGTGTTTGAAGGCCACATGGTGGCCTATAGTGTTGTAGTACATGATCGATCCTGCACGTCTGAAAGTAGATTCCAGGTGATCATCCAGATATTTCTGAAGTGTTGGGTCTCCCAGAAGTAAATGCCAATGTTTTTTCATAATTTGGCAGATGTACCCATGTTGGTATAAGTAGGTCGTTATGAACCTCACCGTTTTAGAATTCTTGGGCTTGGGTCTGGAGAACAGGAGTGCATCCCTGGACTTGTTCTGGGATTTTTTGAAAGCATTTTTTAAGGCAAGTTTTACTATATCCCTTCACTAATAATCTGCCAAAAGGTCAGCCTCATATTTAAAGAATTCTTCACTTGAGCAGTTCCTCCTCAGTTGCAGATACTGACTAAATGGGATACTTTCTACCAATGAGTGTGGATGTGCACTCGAAGCGTGCAGGATAGTGTTCCCTGCTGTGGGGTTGCGGTACAGAGACATACTAATTGTGCCATTACAGTCAATACTTAGGGTAACATCCAGGAAGGCCATACTGCTCTTGTCAAACTCCATGGTAAACTTAAGATTATAGTTGTTAGTACCAAGCATCAACATTAAGCGATGCAGGGCTTCAGTTGATCCTGCTCACAACATGAACACATCGTCAATGTATCTAAGCCAGCATAGTACATCAGAGAGAAGATCAGTGTGTTCATCACTGGAGAAAAGGTCACGTTCCCACTCCCCCAAGAAAAGGTTGGCATAGGATGGCACACAACACCTGCCCATAGCCACACCTTGTACCTGGCAGAAGTGGGAACCATTGAAAGAGAACACATTTTTTGTGAGAATGTGAGATAGGAGTTGTAGAATGAATCCATTGAGTCTATCAGATGTATGGCCCCTTTCATTGAAGAATCTAGATATTACCTCTATACCACGTTGATGGGGGGATAGACGAGTACAAGGCCTCAATGTCAATGGCGACCAAAAGCAACCATTTGGTACATGCAGATCGTCTAGACTTTTTAGAAGGTCCGACGTGTCTTTAATATAAGATGGTAACGTTACTATTGTTGGAGATACAACAGATTTCAGCTTAGCCTATTAACTGCAGTTCTCAAACAGGACACTAGATGTCGCTAATGCTCAGTGGTATGCTGTGCTGTGCAGTTTTCTATGATATGATGTATTTCCTGTGTAAAGTGTTGTACTTGTTGGTTTCTTTTTCCTGTCTGTGTTCTTCTTACCATGTGAGGTGATATCTGTGTACTTCTTGCCAGTCATGTTACAATAAAGAAGTCAGTTCCTCTTACTCCACAATGTCTGATCTGAATTGACTCTGCTGCACCTAGCAATCACACTCTGCAACAGGTTCTGGGCCCAGTGTCCAGATAAAGTCATACAACCAGGTGTGACCCAGGCAGAACAAAGCCTCAAACGGGAGACAGTGTGGCTGATGCGGAGATCGACATAAAGAAGGTTTCCAGTGACATCTCCTACAGACAAGTAAGACTGTTTGTATATAAAGGAGGGAAAAAATGGCCGAAAACTCAGAGCTTAAACTCTCAGCGGCCATGCTGAACAATGCCAATTATCGGTTATGGAAGTTCAAAGTGGAAATGCTATTATCCAGAGATGACTTGTGGGAGGTTACCACCACAGAGAGGCCACAGGATAATAATCAGGACTGGGACAAGAAAAACAGACAGGCACGGGCCACCATAAGTTTACTAGTGGAGGATGATCAGCTCATTCATATGCGTCATGAGGACACAGCGAAGGGCATGTGTGATGTACTGAAAAGACTGCGTGAAAGATCCAGTTAAAAGAGCAAACTATTTTTGCTACGGAAACTTTACAAAATGAGACTTGGCAGAGAACAGGACATGCAGGAGCATATAAATGCAATGCTGGAAGTGATTGCGCAACTCAGATCAATCGGGGAGAATATAATAGACACTCACACTGCAGCCATGTTGTTATGCAGTTTGCCTGATACATATACTGCACTAATCAATGCACTGGAGACACGACCTGAGACAGATCTGACGCTAGCATTTGCAAAAAACCAGGCTCATAGATGAGTATCAGAGAAGAAAGGAATTAGTGCATGACTCCACAGAAACCAACACCAGAACCACTCTTAAAGTTACAGACGCAAAGTTGCACAGGAAAGAGACCAGAGTGTGTTTCAGATGCCACAAACAGGGACACATAAAGAAAGACTGTACTATATGGAAAGCAGAGCAAATGAGACAGCGTCCCTCTTATGCTAAACAAAAGGTCAAAATCATAATCAATGATCCATGGGAAGGAAACTGGAATGCAACATTTAAAACGACAGGCAACAACAAATGCCAAGGCTGGTGCATCGATTCCGGGGCAACCAGTCACATGACGAGTGATAGAAGTTACTTCACAGAACTTGATCTGAACAACAAAGAAATTATTTATCTTGCAGATGGAAGCAAAATACATGCAGAAGGATATGGGCATGGAACCCTTGTATGTCCGGATGATGCGGGACACAATTTAGCCATACCAGTGAAAGATATGCTTTATGTTCCTAATCTAGAAGGAGTACTCTTATCTGTGAAGCGTCTAACAGCCACAGGACTCACTGTAAAATTCCAAGGTGACAAGTGTTCTATTCTAAACGGCAAACAGACAATAGCAAGTGCCAAGCTGGATGATCATCTATATCACCTCGACACAGAGAAGGAAAAGGTGAGACTATGTACACACAAGCACAATGACTGTATACATATATGGCACAGACGTCTAGATCACAGACACCCAGAATGCATACAGGAACTACAAAGGAGGAATCTGACAAGGGATCTAACAGTATCCCCTTGTCCAGTTACTGTTAAGTGTGAATGTTGCATTAAATCCAAAGCAACAAGAGCAACACTTCCCAAAGTCAGTTAGAAGAGAGCTTCAAGACCACTTGACTTAGTTCACAGTGACGTGTGTGGTCCCCTAAACCCACCCACACCTGGAGGCAACAGGTACATAGTGACTTTCATAGACGACTATTCAAGATACACAGTCAACTACCTAATGCAACACAAGAGTGAAGTTTTCGACAAATTAAAAGACTATATAACAAAGACCAGTAACAAGTTTCAGAGGAAGCCTCTCATACTTCGGAGCAATAATGGAAGTGAATTCACAGGAAGTAAGATACAAGAGTACTTAAAACAGAATGGAATAGAACATCAAAAGACAGTCCCGTGTACACCAGAACAAAATGGAGTAGCTGAAAGAAAAAATAGAACTCTGACTGAAATGATCAGATGTATGCCAACAGACTCTGGACTACCACAAAAATACTGGGGTGAGGCAGCCATGACAGCTACATATTTGCAGAACAGACTTCTTTCCAGAACAGTGGAGAAAACCCCATATGAACTATGGCACAATGAGAAGCCAAGTGTAAAACACCTAAGAGTTTTTGGATGCAAAGCATTCATCTACATACCTAAAGAAAAATGCACCAAACTCCAGAACAGAGCGTTTGAAGGTATCTTTGTTGGCTACAGTGACAATGTCAAGGGTTACAGAATCCTAAATCCCAAAAACATCAAGGTTACCATTAGCAACAGCATAACTTTTGTTGAAGATTTAAGAGACAATGTAATGACAACAGTAGAAACGAGAATAGAAGAGCAAACTGACATTGACCAGCCCATCTCCATAACTTCCGAACAAACAGTTGAAGTAAATGCAGACTCAGCCAGCACTGAAGAGCAGAAACAAGAAGACTCAGACACAAATACGAGACATTCAACAAGAGAAAACAAAGGTAAACCACCTATATGTCTCTCATACAAAGCAAGTACTGCCAGTATCAACGAACCTGTGAGCTGGGAAGACATATCTCAACTTCCAGAACAAGAAGCAAGTTAATGGATAAAGGCTGCTGAGGAAGAGATGAAATCCATGCATGACACCAAAACATGGACACTTACAGAACTACCACCCGGAAGGAAAGCCATAGGCTATAAATGAACTTTTAAAGTGAAATACAATGCAGATAGCACAATTGAAAGGTACAAAGCAAGACTAGTAGCTAAGGGCTATTCTCAAAAATACGGAGAGGACTATGATGAGACGTTTGCACCAGTAGTCAAGCACACTACAATACGGACTTTACTGACAGTAGCCACCATAAGGAAAATGCAAGTGAAACATTTTGATGTGAAAACCGCGTTTCTACATGGCGATTTAATAGAAGAAATTTTCATGGAACAGCCGCCAGGATTCAAAGACGAACAAAGGTCAGACCTAGTATGCAAACTTCGCAGGAGTATATATGGTCTAAAGCAAGCAGCCAGGGCTTGGAATATAAAAATAAATGAAATGCTAAAACATCAAAACTTTCTAAGGAGTAAAGCAGACCCCTGCTTATACAAAAGAAATTGGCAAATCGATGGGTCTATATGCTCATTTATGTGGATGATATTCTGATTTGTTTTGAGCAAGAAAGGGATGAAGCAGAAATACTGGAAAAACTAAATCAGCACTTTGACACCAAAGATCTTGGCAACATAAAGAATTACCTCGGTATCCAGATCGAGAGAGAGGAAGATGGCAGCTTTCTTCTGAACCAAAGACACAAAATACAAGAAATAATTGAAAAATTTGGAATGGAAGACGCCAAACCGGTGAAGTCTCCCATGGAAACCAACTACCTAAAGGAGATGAATTGCCAAGATAACCCATTACCTACTAATACTCAATATAGAAAAGTAATAGGGAAATTGCTGTACCTTACTACTGCTACAATGCCGGACATTGCAGCAACTGTTGGAATCCTATGCAGAAAGGTTTCGATGCCAAGTAAAAAGGACTGGAATGCTGTAAAGCGAATCATTCACTATCTTAAAGGGACTTTGCACTACAAGTTAAAGTTACCAGCAAGTGATGAAAGCACCCTAACAGGATATGTGGATGCTGACTGGGCAGGAGACACCAGTGACAGAAAATCTACCAGTGGCTACTTATTCTTTCTGTCAGGTGGTGCCATCAGTTGGACTAGTAGAAAGCAACTCTCTATTACACTGTCATCTACTGAAGCAGAATATGTTGCTGCAGCGCAGGCAAGCCAAGAAGTTATATGGCTGGAACAGTTATTAACAGATTTGGGTCAACCACAGCTGGGACCAACAGAAATCTATGAGGACAATCAAGGATGCCTTGTACTTGCGCACATGGAAGGAGTTAATTCAAGAACCAAGCACATTGATGTGAAGTTTCACTTTCTTAGGGATCTTCAAGAGCAAGGTCTTCTTGAGTTACTTTATTGCCCAACCGAGGATATGACAGCAGATATCCTTACAAAGCCCCTGACCACTAAAAGACATTCAAGGCTTACAAAGAAGATAGGTTTAACAGACTAAGCCTTAACTGTTGAGAAAGGGTGTTGGAGATACAACAGATTTCAGCTTAGCCTATTAACTGCAGTTCTCAAACAGGACACTAGATGTCGCTAATGCTCAGTGGTATGCTCTGCTGTGCAGTTTTCTATGATATGATGTATTTCCTGTGTAAAGTGTTGTACTTGTTGGTTTCTTTTTCCTGTCTGTGTTCTTCTTACCATGTGAGGTGATATCTGTGTACTTCTTGCCAGTCATGTTCCAATAAAGAAGTCAGTTCCTGTTACTCCACAATGTCTGATCTGAATTGACTCCGCTGCACCTAGCAATCGCACTCTGCAACAACTATGTGCGGGCGAATCTAAAAATCTACTCGCTCTTTCAGTTTTAGATCCCACCCCTGAGATTATTGGTCGCCCCGGGGGACTAGTAAGGCTTTTATGTGTTTTTGGAAGAGCATAGAAAGTTGGAACCCTGGGGAGTGGAACTTGGATGCCTTCAAAAATGTCGCTCGTGATTATGCCATCTGCATGAGCGGAATGTATAATGTCATTGTACTCTTGATTAAATTTAGTTATAATCTTCTCAGACATAGGTTTGTACCAGGATCTATTTTTTAGAATGTCCCAGCACATATTTCTATATTGTAATTCATCCATAAATACCACATTCCCGCCCTTGTCTGAGGGCTTAATCACTATATCAGGGTTATTGCTGAGATTGTCCAATACAACTATCTGAGAACGAATCAAATTGGTACTGTTAGATCTCAAAAATGTATTTTTTTCGATCTCTTGACTAGTTTGGGTTAGAAACGCCCAAATGTTAGAGTTAGTATGTAGGGGTGGGAACTTAGTAGATTTCTTTTTTATAGTGTTACCTAATAATCTAACTTCATCCTGATGTTGGGCTGCCTGAAATTGGAGACCAGAGATCTCACTTAATACATCTAGGTGCTCTCCTTTATCTACTCCCTCATTCTCCTGCACGAGCAAGACCATATCCCTTAGTGCTCTAAATTCTGAAACAGTGACATTTTTCCAAATTTCCTGGTGGGAAATATCAGTCTGTTTGTTCTGTCTCTCACTATCAAACATATATTCATAGGCAACAAGTATATGAAAATAAATATAAGTCTTTAATAATGTCAAATTTAGTGGATTTAGAATTTGGACAAAAACTTAAACCTAATTGTAGCAATTTCCTATCTGTCTGACTTAAGGGGTAAGAGGACAGATTGATGATTTCTAAATTTTGATGATCAACATTGGTTTGTTGTTTTAGATCTGAGCAGTCTCACTGTGGTGCTTTGCTGCAACTTAAAAAAGATGCTTCCCTATGTAAAAATATCACATTGAAAAAAAAAAACAGGTAAGAGGAAATGTTAAAAGATATTGAAACATTACATCCTTGCTTCTATCGTGGATGCCTACATAAGGGTGACATCACGGGCAGAAGATCACAAATTTTAAAAGAAGACTTTCCAGTAGAGTGCAGAAGTTTTACAGGGATCAGGGATCTAACTAATTGCATTTTTGAGCATTCCATGACATTAAAGTGAATCTGTGGCCAGGTTATGATCACATTACAAAATATGTAACAGTAGATTAGCTTTAAAACAAGCCTTCATTAGCCTCTGTAGCTGCAGGCATTCTGGAGTAACCAATCCTAAAAGATTACAACAGAGACTCTGAAGTCCAGCTGCAGACTGTTTCTGAACAGCTTGCAGCACCTGCTGTCTGTTTACATTTTTGACAGTCTGGCAGGTCCCTTCTACCAAAGGATGCAAGGGGAGATGACCTGCAGTTTTAATGTCTCTGGTACATATTTTGAGGATTAATTTCTCCAGAGTGTCTGTGGCTACAAAGATTTAGGGAGGGCTTGTTGTAAAACTCATTTACTTATAGTTGAAGTGTCAACCAAAAATAACAAAGTGCCTTTTGAACGATTCCTATAACATTTGAACATTGATATTATTTTCAAATGCCACAGCCCTAGACTACATATCAGTGTTACTTGTTAATCCTTCTGTTGCCCTGCATATTCCCATAAAACCTTTCCAGGCCGACAATGAGGATCAGCCGCTATTGAAATGGCTGCCCCTTCCCTAGCATTGACAGAACCTGGAAGGAGCAGTACCTCATTATGTATTCCAAATCCTTGAGCACTTCTAAATTTTCCTCTATTGTACATGCTCTAAATTGTTGACTAAACTCCATCACTGTGGTAGTGGCGATGCCACTTCCTGTACTTATGGTGCTAAGACAAAAGCTCAGTCCATCGCTCTGAAAAGAGAGGAAGTACTCTGAGGTTAGCCGTGGCAGCTCTGCTGTCTCAGGGCCGGCTGACCCGAGGCTTTGTTACTATAGAAGTAGGCCCAGAAGTTCTGGGGCCTGCTGATCCAGAGGTTGGTCCTGTGCTGTCTTGCCTGCGGGGAGAAGCCGATCGATTGGAGGAGACCAGGGGAGGACTTCTCTAGAGGTGACCAAGCTAAAGTATGCTGGTATCTCAGGAGGAGCCTGGAAACCCAATCGGGGGATGCAACCTGGATCATCTAACTCGCAGTATCGCCGGGTCGGCTGAAAGAATCTGGTATTGTGCAGCTAAACTTAAAATCTAATCAAAGTTCGGTTACACCATCCTGTGGCAGAGGATTGTGTATGACCGCAACAATATTCTGCTTTTCATCAAGTCGGTGGCAGAGACTGTGTTCAAGCATTGCACCTGGCTGCTAGGTCAGTGAGAGAGGCCTATCCGGTGATTGCTGTATCCAGTTGAGGAAACCGTTAATCCTCTGGATAAGTAGAAATACCCTGACTCGCAATCTAAGGTACCTGAATCTCCCTTAATCCTCCATCCCTGTTCTTTTGGATTCAAAGAATAAAAGAGTTGCAACAAAAGAAACTATGTGTTTGGTGCAGATCTCATTTAATACTCTTTTTTCCCTCCGCACCATTGTGACCCCTGTAACGGACACGAGGTAACGGTAAGCCCAATCAAAACCAGCAGCCCCTAGGGGGTAAGTGCTACATACAGTAAAAAGATTATAGCAATGTGATAGGTTGTGTAACCATAAAATGTCCATCCACAAATGGCAGCCTCCACAAGGGGATTAGAAGCAAATCCAGCAGGAGCTACAGAGTATAAAAGAGAAGAAAGGTGCCTCTCAGTGTAGCAATATGGTTACATTTAATGAAGGTACAACATTTAGCAACTCACATGGTAGATGATTAAAAGAGGCACATCTAAGTATGCAGGCATCCAGGGTAAAGCTGTCCACATAGACCATACTCTGCAACGCCGGCTCTCACCGTTGTCAGTCTGCAATTGTGACCGGGAAGACTGCCCTGCAGTAGAGGGATCTGAAAGCGAGGCTTGAAGCAATCGTGGAGCGCAGCGTAGAAGGGATGACGTCAGTGGCGGTGCAGAGGTTGGTCTATGTGGACAGCTTTACCCCTGATGCCTGCATACTTAGATGTGCCTGTTGAAATCAACCATGTGAGTTGCTAAATGTTTCAATTTAATTAAGCAATTTAACCATATTGCTAAACTTAGAGGCGCCTCTCTTCTCTTTTATACTCAGTTCTGAAGTGACGCTACTTGTATATCAAGACATTGCTTGCTTATTAAGTCAAAATTTTGAAAAAAATTTGCTTGTCTTGCACAACACTCGCAGACCAAGTTACTCTCAATCCAAGGTTTTACTGTACTTAAATGTCCATAGCTGGCCACAGGTTCACTTTAATGTGCATATTGCTGGGACAAGTTAACATTAAACATTAAAGCCCAGTATTCTACATTTCCAATGCTTCAGATGAGATTTAGTCCTCTAATTATCAGTTTACCAGCAGTTTAGCTGATTTACAGTCAGTCCATACTGCCAATGGAACTGGTTCTCTTGTATTTATTGATGATGTGACTGCTGACAAAAGCAACAGGATGAACTCTGAAGTGTTTCAGGCAATATTATCTGCTCATATTCAGCAAAATGCTTCAAAACTAATTGGACGGCGCTTCACAGTGCAGATGGACAATGACCCAAAGCATACTGCGAAAGCAACCAAAGAGTTTTTTTAGGGGAAAGAAGTGGAATGTTATGCAATGGCCAAGTCAATCACCTGACCTGAATCCGATTGAGCATGCATTTCACTTGCTGAAGACAAAACTGAAGGGAAAATGCCCCAAGAACAAGCAGGAACTGAAGACAGTTGCAGTAGAGACCTGGCAGAGCATCACCAGGAATAAAACCCAGCGTCTGGTGATGTCTACGTGTTCCAGACTTCAGGCTGTAATTGACTGCAAAGGATTTACAACCAAGTATTAAAAGGTGAAAGTCTGATGGATGATTGTTAATCTGTCCCATTACTTTTGGTCCCTTAAAAAGTGGGAGGCACAAATACAAACTGTTGTAATTCCTACACCGTTCACCTGATTTGGATGTAAATAACCTCAAATTAAAGCTGAAAGTCTGCAGTTAAAGCACATCTTGTTTGTTTCATTTCAAATCCATTGTGGTGGTGTATAGAGCCAAAAAGGTTATAATTGTGACGATGTCCCAATATTTATGGACCTGACTGTACTTCCAAACACTGAAAATGGCTACAGGGCATCTCTCAGATACTATCTTAAGATATAAAAATATACTTTTCAGGTAAAATTGGCTTATCAAAAATAGATTTAACATTTTTCATTGCAAATCTGTATACAAATTTAACGTGCTGTAATGGAGTTATCAGTTCAGTTTCAGATTTATTTTGTCTCTTTTGAGTGGACTTGGATATGGTTTGCTCTTGCACAAGATGTTTCTTACTAAAGTCTATCAGATGAATACTACTACGCATAATCAGGGGACATAAAAAATGTCATGTGATTCCACATTTGGGTCCCAACTTTAGAGGTTAAGCAACTGGGCTCTGCTAGATTTTCCATTTTAGTGTCTCTCAGTGACTAGGATGACAACAAGGGTTCTTTAAGCTCCTGCTATTGCAGCATGTGGCACTAGTATTAAAGGTTATTTCCCAATTCTCTAAAATCATTTTTGAGAACATTCCAACTTTTTTATTGGTATTAATGAGTATTATGATCTCTGGGTCCTTCCTACTCCCAATTAACAATCTGTCTGATTTGTTATTCGCTGAACTGAAGCACCTTGGAGACAACACATTGTTCACCATCTGTCTACTAAAACTGTCTTCTTCTACTAAAACCTTTGCTGTGCTCATATTCCAATCCTCAATGCAATTATTATTCTTGTTGCTACATGTAATGCAGCAGTACTGTTACTCATAAAATTACATCCCCAGTATAAGATAAACTTTTGACACTAATTCCAATGACCGCGGGTCCTGCATTGTATGTGATGACATCAGAAAGCTGCAACAAGTCTTACAAAGAGAAGCAAGCCTGCAGGAAGAAGGAATAAGACATGTATTATTCCTACCACTTAGACAAAATGAGTTGCAGTTCTGAGGTGGCCCCACTGCAAAGGTAACTTGAGAAAACTAAACTCCCCACCACAAATTAACAGATGTAAAATTCAGGGCAACCCTACATCAGTTCAATCATCCCTTCATGTTATAATCATTTTATAATACTGTAGCTGTTTTGAGTAAAGCTTCAAAGCTGAACTCTATACACGTGTAATAAACACATTCATACTAGTGCATTCGGATCTGTGCACCCATTCCTGTCCTCATGTCAAATGGGGGGGGGGGTGTCCATACCTCCCAACTTTTGAACTTCAGAATGAAGGACACTTGAGGAAGGAAGTAACCTTGCATAGCACGCTGTGGTAAATGTGGGCGTGGTCAAACTTCTGACAGTGGGAGGAGCTTAACCACTTCAGCCCCAGAAGATTTGGCTGCTCAATGTCCAGAGCACTTCTTACAATTTGGCACTGTGCTGTTTTAACTGGTAATTGCGTGGTCATGCAATGCTGTACCTAAACAAAATTTGTGTCCTTTTTTCCCACAAATAGGGCTTTATTTTGATGGTATTTGATTGCCTCTGTGATTTATATTTTTTGCGATATAAACGAAAAAAGACCGAAAATTTTGAAAAAAAAATGATATTTTCTACTTTTTGTTAGACTTAAACTTTTTTTTTTTTGTTAGACTACTTTTTGTTAAACTCAATTTTAGTCATACATTTAGGCCAAAATGTATTCAGCCACATGGGTTTTGTATTGGAATATTGGTTTGCGCAAAAGTTATAGCATTTACAAACAAGGGTACATGTGCTGGAATTTACGCAGCTTTTAGTAAACTAAAACTATGACTGCCTATCTCATTTCTTGAGGTGCTAAAATGGCAGGGCAGTACAACACCCTCCCCCCCAAATGACCCCATTTTGGAAAGTAGACACCCCAAGGAAATTGCTGAGAGCATTTGTTAAACCCATTGAATATTTTATTTTTTTGTCACAAGTGATTGAAAAATGAAAAAAAAAAAAGATTACACAAAGTTGTCACTTAATAATATATTGCTCACGCATGCCATGGTTATATGTGGAATTACACCCCAAAATACATTCTGCTGCTTCTCCTTAGTATGGGGATGTTAGGATTACTCTCCTTTTGTGATCAGTCGAACTCCAGGTGTATTGAAAAGCAGACAATTTATTTCAGATGTGTCACACAAATGGATGATGCTTACAAGTCAAAAGATGCAGTAAGAATCATACAAAGAGATGAACATCCCCCCTCCTAATACCTACAATAATATAGAGATAACGCTTCTATTGGCTGAGGAAACACACATAGCGTGCCTGGTACAAAATGGTACTTTATTTGACAATTAGTGTTTCCTGTACATTCTTGTTCTACCATATATGGTTAAGCCTAATCATCCTACAACTTACTATGGAGTTAGTTAAAGCAAACGATACAGCAAGTTAATACAACAATGTGCTCAGAAGTCATCTTAAGAAAAGTCTCAGGGTTATTGTTTTTCTAATAGTCACACAATAAACATTTAAAACTTTTCTAACATTCCCTCCTCTTGTGTGACTATTTTATCTCAACACATTTCGATGATAGTCCCAGTGTTATACATTTTCGGTCTGTATGTCATTAAGTTGAGCTTCAATGTCCACAAAGGTCTCCTCAGAGATAGGAAGGGCTTGATACATCATTCTTGAGACTGCGGTTTCAGTCAGTTTTTGTGAAAGTCCTCAAATACAGGGAATGCAGCAGCATCCGCAAGTGACCAAAACGGCCAAAGCCACAGCAATTGAGATCAAACATGTGATAAGTCCAGTCCACTTACCGAACCATCCTTCAAGCCAGTTTGTTAATGGATCATTAATACCTGAGTTTTCCGCTAATTCATGCGATAGAGCAGTCAGTCCTTCCAAGGCTCTGGTCACGGTCCCTCCAGGAGCTGTATTAGGGATAAAGGTGCAACACATGCTACCAAACATTTTGCATACCCCTCCTCTTTCAACTAGGACCATATCTAAGGCCATTCGGTTCTGCCATGCCATTAGAGATGTGGTGGCCAACTGTTCTGTTAGGCCCTTCACAGCGTCCCTAGTATAGTTTACAAATCGTTGTTGGTTATAGTGTACATAGTTAATCCAGTCAACATTTTTATCTATAGTCACCCACCAGAGAAGAGACTCAAACCCAGCTGTCACCTGATTCCTGGCCCTAAACTCATCCAGCACTCCGCGAGGAACCCCAATCTCATCTATATAGATCCAAGAGTCAAATGACCCTATGAGGGAGGTGTCCCTTCGATACCGTTGGCGACTCTTAGTTCACGGGTGTTCTGACAGGATCCTCAGGGGCATAGCCAGCTGGACCATAGCGCAATCCCCTCGGGCATTGGCCAGTATCCTAGCTTACAGTTTCTTATCCCCACACATCCACCAGACATCAGCTCTCTGAATGTCATGTTCAACCCAGTCACCATTGCCCATGTTAATCCTCTCCCTACAATAGTCATCGGGTAGCGACCCAAGATCCACCCCGCTACAGTTCCCTGGGAGTGCAAAACAAGTAAAATTGCCCGGATAAGCAGTAACCGCCGGAGGTATCTGAGGTCTCTGTACTGGGAGAAACAACAAACTCAACATGTGACAGGTAGAATTTGTTTCAGGTTTATAGCTCTTATTATCGCAACATACATTTTAAACCTCCTGGATCTGTATTGTGATCTAGAGGAAAAGGAATAGTTGCTAAATGTAGTCTTGCTCTGGCACAAACTAAACAGTTTTCCTTTTTTTTAAATTTTAACCGTGTACCTCAACCATTCAACACTCATTTTTTTTTTCCCTGGTAACCTGTCTCCAAAGCTATGGCATCTTCTACTGTTAGGTTAGTAAATCTTATAGTTTTACTCAGAACTTCTATTTTAGTATGGCGTCACTTCCGGTCTGAGCGGCGATTGTTGTTTACACAGCGCCGGCTCTTGTTTTATCATGTGAGTATATCTCCTAAACTTTTTAATAAATAAAGCCTTTTTAAACAATATCACACTATGGGCATTACTCTTTCACCTATGTGATATCTCAGTGGAAAAGCCAGCAAAACGTTTCTCAGATTGCCCAGCAAAACCCAGTAGCTCACACTGTGAAGGCATAACACCCCTGGGGGTAATGTCATCTGGTGAGTGCAATCACATTATCAACACGGCCCTAACCCTTCCAAAACTGTTAAAATGGTCAAAACCCATTTTGTATATGAAAAGCTATTAGCCAATAGACAAGATAAACCCTCAGTCTTTGATAACTCTTGGAAAACATGGGCTCGGTGGACTAAACAAGATTGAAATAACCAGATGCTATGTTATGGTCTTTAAGTGCTGTACTTTGTTATTATACGCATTCTCTCTCTTTATACTCGTTCTATACTTGCTCACAGCCATATTTCTTTACGCCTTTCAGGTGCTGTTTGTATTTCGCTACATGCAAAACTTGTGTCATAACCAGGGATTTTTTTCAGTGGGAACACAGGGAAACGCAGTTCTGGCACCTCTGATACCTCCCACACTGAATGTATTTTATGGCAAGGAGTGATGGGGTGTGCTGGACAGTCTAGCGATGCCTGCTGGGGAATCTATTGTCACTGGTAGGGATCTATTTTTGTATGGGGGTCTTATGTTGCTGGGGGGTCTTATGTTGCTGGGAGGGATCTACCGTTGAGGTCTATTACTGCTGAAGGGAAGAGTTCCTGCACCTATTCTCTGAGAAAAAAAGCCCTGGTCATAACAAAAAAAAAAAAATTGTCACTCTCATCTCTGTCTGTGCAGCCACTGCGTCTGTCCGAAGCAGATATACATGCAAAAAAAAAACTGGCTCAGCATGGGTGACAGAACTTAACACTCATCTGAATGAGCCCTAATGCAGCTACAAATGCAGTATGTGAACAACACCAATGCCGTGTTGTAATACTGAAGTCCAAACTGAGTTAAGGTGGAGCATTGTCACCTGCCATGTACTGTAGAAAGCTACAAATATAGCAGTGATGGGTGGATCACAAGCAAACATTTTGACAACTAAAAATGTTCCTATGTTACTATCAACACTTTTTTATATTTGACTTTTAAATGCAAGAAGCAAAGAGAGGCAAAAGTGCAGCACTTATTGTAAACAACCGGACCTCTTCGAAATTCCTTATGCAACAATCAGTCTCACTCTTCACACGTTTCCTTCTGTCCTTTTGTGCTACTTTAAATCTCATGCTCAAGGTCCATTTCTAAATGGACACACACCTAAATGCCGAAGAGCTTTAGAGCTTTTTAAACACAATTCATTCACTTGCAAAATGAATACTCAATGGATCAGTCCAACCAGAGAGCAGCAGCCAGTTTAAACCAGCTGGCAGCAAAAAAGGAAGGAGAAAGGTTATTTTAGCAGTAGCGGGCGAAAGGTGATTATATGTATGTGATGGAGGCCCCTATAGGTTCAGCATATTAGCACGTCTGAGCAAGCACTGAAAGAGCGTATTACTCAAGTCAATTAGGCATCACTATGACACAAATGTTTTACTTACACAAAAGGCAAACCATGTTCTGTTGTAAAAGCATCTCAAAAGGACCATTCTCTGTTCTTCTGTTGTTATTGATTCATACATCACCATCATCTCCTGCAGAGCTGTGTTAGATAAGAAAAGTAGTGGATATGAAGGGCATTATTATAATTACATCATTTAAACACTTACACAAGCAGAGACGTAGTGAGTATGAATACCTTGCTTAAAAGGGGAAAATGAGAGTATATTTAAAGTGGTCTTGTCATCTCTAAAATAGCCAAGTATGTAGTAAACTCTAATGAGAAAGCCCCCCTTTCTCATTTTATTTATTTAACTAATATGGTGATCCTTTTTTTTATTTGTATATGCAACAGAAATTGTAACTCTCTACCATTTTGCCACTATATAAACATTAAATACTGATACAAATATGATAATATTATTATTATTATTTCATAGTACATAAGGTTGAAAAAAAAAAGGTCCACCCACTTCAACTAATATGTTACATGGTTAGTCTGGTTAAAAAAAGACACAAGTCCATCCAGTTCAACCTACACAAGGGGAAAAAAAATACAGTCCTATACCCACATGTGTTCCAGAGGAAGGAAAAAAACGCCAATAAAGCATGGTCCAATTTGTTCCAGTAGAGGAATATATTCCTTCCTGATCCCCCAATGTGTGTATGCGTTTGTGATTTTTATTTTCTAACAATTCTGTAGCCTTGTATATCCTACTTCCTGAGGAAGACATTTTTTGAAGTTGTCAACCCTATCAGTTAGTACCACTTCTTGGGGATGGAAGTTACATTTTTACTGCTGTAACAGTAAATAAGCCTTTTTGCAATCTAAGGATATTTAAAGCTGAACTCTGACACAAGCAATTTTTGTCTAATTACAAGAAAAAAACTTTCTTCATTTTGGTGTGTTCTGTGTATTTCTTCCAGATACTGTATGTGTAGTAACCCAGCATGAAACTTTGTCTCTGTGCAGGAATTTCCTGTAATAAAGTTCAGTCAATGCTACATTCTCTATTTGTTCAGGGTGACTGGTCTTGTATCTGTCCCTCCTGCAGTTTTCTGCAGATAGCCTGTAGTGGGAGGGCCTGCTGGGTCCCTCCTACAGCTCTCTTCTCTCTACAGCTACAGCGAAGTACAGCACAGTGATGATGTCACCATTACTTTTTTAGGGAAATATTTGGGTTTTTTAATCACTTGCCGACCTGCCACAGTACATATACTGCAGTGGGGCGGCATGTGCATGCACAGTGATCACTAGTAACATCACATGGTGACACTGAACTACTCTGATGAAACTTTTAAAAAAATTGTAAAAAAACAATTTAAAAATGAAAAAAAAGTTTAAAAAATTGAATAAAAAAATGATATATTTTTTTTTAATATACTGTCACCAGTGTCCCTGATCACCACTACATCAGTCATATAATGATGCTCTACAGCACTGGTGACAGTATGTAAAAAAAAATGTGAAAAAAAAGACTTTTAGTCAATTTCTTCATTTTCTAAAAAATTGTGACAAAAAAATTACAACTTCAAAAAGCTAGCCATGCCTCTTACTAAATGCATCAGACTGTCGACTTTCCAAAAAGGGTAATTTGGGGAGAATTTGTACTGTACTAATATTTTAGGGCCTCAAGAAAGGAGATCAGAATTAACTATTTTTCAAATATATATACTGTATACCATAGTTTGTAGACGCTATAACTTTCACACAAACCAATTAATATACACTTATTGGGATTTTTTTTACCAAAGACATTTAGCAGAATACATGTTGGTGTAAATTGATGATGAAATTAGATTTTATTGGATATGTTTTTTTAACAGAAAGTGGAAAATATTGTTTTTTTTTCAAACTCTTTGGTAATTTTTAGTTTATATCACAAAAAATACAAAGAAAAAAGCAGTGGTGGTCAATTACCACCACTGTTTTTTTTTAGAAGGATGAGGGTAGTGTAGTGCCACCCCTGTGAGGGCCGCTGGAAGATGACTGACCCCAAAGGTTGCCCTGTCCTTGCAAGCCTCCCAACACCTCTGACACCCTGGGTTGATAATATTTCAAAGTGATAATGCAGTTACACAGACACCAGACTGTAGCAAAGTAAACACGTATTTTACTTAAGATTCTTAAAGCAGATAAGAACAAGAATGGCTTAGACAGATATCTTTCAGTGTTAATCTCTTACTCTGGGTAAATGGGTATGCAATGTAAATAATAACAATAATAACAATAAGTCAAACAGTAGTAACCAGTAGGTCCTGAAAGAACATATGACCCCAGGTATAAAAGGGAAGAAAATTACCTTTTATGTCAGACTGCTCCCTTCAAATTCAGATGCCACAGGCCCAACAGATTTGTGGCACAATTATAAAAGACAAGCTACAAGAAATGCAATAATTAAAGGGGTTGTAAAGGTTCACGTTTTTTCACCTTAGTGCATTCTACGCATTAAGGTGAAAAAACATCCGATAATGCCGGCCCCCCCAGCCCCCCCGTTTTACTTACCTGACCCCTCGAAAGTCCCGCGCTCGCTCCCGACATCCTGTTCGCTGCTCAGCCTGGCCATTGATTAGCTAGAGTGGATGGATTGAAAGCAGCGCAGCCATTGGCTCGCGCTGCTGTCAATCACATCCAATGATGCTGCGTGCCGGTGGGCGAGGCCAAGTGATACAGTCAGCGGCTATAGCCGCTGGCTGTATCACGGGAGCGCGCCCACAAGGACTAAACACCATGCAAGAGAGCTCGCATGAAGGTGCTTAGTTCTTGTGGGGAGGAGCTGAGACAGCCGCCGAGGAACCCCAGAAGACCAGGTTCGGGGCCACTCTGTGCAAAACGAGCTGCACAGTGGAGGTAAGTATAACATGTTTGTTATTTAAAAAAAAAAAATACCTTTACAACCCCTTTAATCTCTAGGAGAAGTTCCCCTTAACATGTGCAGATATTGTGCACAGAGTCCTTTAATTGGGGGGAGAAAGGAGGGTGGAGGAGACTTGTGCTGTAGCTGTTCAGTGTCTTCAGATAGCTCAACAGGGGCCCAAAAGCAGTGGCGGTGCATCCATTAAGGGTGCAAGGGTGCCGCCCCCTCTCTCCAGCCACCCCCCTCTATGACTAATAGATAGATTCATGCGTAGCATGAATCTATCCATGGTCGCCGCTGCCACCCCCTATTCAGGTGTCCGGCCCCTTTTCGGGCGCCTGAATTACAGCGGCGGGGGTGTATTTTTGAAGCACCTGATTAGAGCCATATGCTCTAATAGGCTTCAAAATAGGTGATTTGCAAGCGCAAAGCATTGCACTCGCAGTCCATCCAGGTGTGTTAGAAAAGCGAATGAATAGGCACAGTGGCTGTAGTTGATGGGCACAGTGGCTGCAACTGATGGGCACAGTGGCTGCATTTGATGGACACAGTGAGGCTGCAATTGATGTTTTTTTCAGAATTTTTTTTGTTTTGTTTTAACCCCCTCCAAAAAAATTTCGAGCACCAGCCCTCACTGCCCAGAAGGATTGCTGTGCAATGGCTACCAGCAACAGAAAATAGTATGTGCAAAATGTTTCCTTTTGAGGCTTTATTGTAAAGAGATGGGATAAAGGTGTATGCATGCAGTGTCTTTGTTGGGTGTACACAGGGTGGGCTTCTGCCCACTAACCAACCCTGATGATATCAAGCCTCAAGAAAATAGCAGTATAGTCAGTGTTTATCTGGCGCTCCAGATGGAGTAATCCTAATGCCCCGTACACACGGTCGGATTTTCCGATGGACATTGTCCGATCGGAGCGTGTTGTCGGAAATTCCGACCGTGTGTGGGCGCCATCGGACATTTTCCATCGGATTTTGCGACACACAAAGTTGGACAGCAGGAGATAAAATTTTCCGACAACAAAATCCGATCGCGTCAATTCCGACCGTGTGTGGCCTGTTCCGACGCACAAAGTGCCACGCATGCTCAGAAGAAATTCCGACACGGGACAGCTCGTTCTGGTAAACTTAGCGTTCGCAATGGATACAGCACTTTCGTCACGCTGCAATGTAAAAAATGGTTTAATACAGCGCACTCTCTTCTTCTTTATAATGTGACAAGAATTAAGTAGTTTTGCTGCTCATATTCACACACACTTCTCACAAAGTTTTATTTGTGTTTTTTTAGTGGGATTCCCTGAATATATTGTTATTAGTTGTCACATCTGACAGTTTTATATTTTTTATGTTTTTTTTTTTTTGATTTTAAGCCTTTTTTTTTCTTTAATGTTTGGATTTTTTCCAAGGCTGATCTTTGTTCAATGTTATTTTTATTTTTACTCCAGAATATTTTTGGGTGTGTTTTGTGTGTCAAGTTACCCCAACACCATTGATATCTTTTATTATTTAATCTCAAGGAGATTGTTTGTTGTTGGTGACCCTTGTTCATTTCACATTTTATATTAGAAATGTACCTGAATCCTCACAAACAAACTGTCATTTTTGAAGTAAAACATATAGGAGAGTATAATTCAAAACAAAAATCCTTTATTAAGGGATCAGAACCAAACAAAGAGGAAGGCAACACTGGATCAACAGCAGAAATTAGTGAAGCCTGGGACCCCCACGGCAGACATCAATTCTTAAACATCAAAATTGGTGGCCTGAGAAGTCCATATGTAAGGGAGGGCAGTCTGGTCCGGGATTCACAGAGACTCGGATAGCAGCAGATGACATGTGTGTCCCCAGGCTGTGGTACCACAAGAGACTGCATCTTTTGGCCGACCAGACTGGATCCAGGGCAATCACTCTCTGGTCTTCCTTTCACACTTCCTTCCGGGCTGTGGCTGTGCAGTTGGAGATGTGGCAGGAGGAGGAGTAGGACCTGGAGGAGAAGGAGGAGGAGGACTGGGAGTACCTGGAGGAGGACTGGGAGGACCTGGAGGAGAGGGAGGAGGAGGAGGAGGACCTGCAGGAGGAGGAGGAGGACCATCCCAAAGCTGTGTGTGAGGTGTAATTTGGCCCCTCACACCTTTCTCCAGAGCCTCTGATATGAGGGCCTGACACATGGCTTTTTGGCCCTCCTCCATCCTCTGCATTTTATATGCTATGAATGCAGCAATGTTCTCCTGCCTGGTGTGTGGTGCTCCCAGGACCTCTGTAGCCCTCCAAAAGAATCTGATAGCCGCCTCCTCTAGGGCACTCGTCCTACTGCCACTTTCTGTTTTCAGGGGGGGTGGAGGGACCTTGATATCAGCCAGCCGGCTCGGCCCGGCCACCTCCTGGCTGAGACTATGAAAAAGGGACATGGTTTTAGTTTTGGCATCATCAATCACAATCCTAAATTAGTACTCCCAACTAACATCTAGGTAACATCATTGATTGGACAAGCAGAAATATTTAGAGGAATGCTATACCTGGCTCAATCTGGGCTCCTCCACATGCGGCCTGGAAGGCCCAGGTTGGGCGTCAGAAGCCTCAGCCGGGGGGGAAGGAAGCGTGGAAGGAAGACTGGAGAGGGATGGCTTGGGTTCAGTCTGGCCTGCCAGAAAATGCAGCCTGTCGTAGTACAACATCCTGGGGACATAGATGTCATCTGCTGCTCCGGATCTCTGTGAATCCAGGACTTTATTGCGCTCCCTCAGATATGTGCTCCTCAGGCCACCAATGAAAATCTTTAAATAAGTGATGTCTGCCGTGGGGATCACCTGCTTCACAATTTCACACAATTGCTCCAGTGCTGCCTTCCTCTTTGCTTGGTTCTTGAAATGGGGGTGGGTAATCTCCCACAGACAGGGCAGCTCACTTAGCATATCAATGAATAGTGACATGAAGTCAGTATCTCTCATTAAGATATCCATGTTCACTGCAAGACACAACACAAGACAAAGCCTAATGTCAGACCAAACTCTCCTAATCTTGTTACAATATAGGCCTCAATCTAGAAGCAGTATAGGCCCAAGTTTGTCTCTTACCTTCGTTCTTACGATCGGCGCGTCCAATGCTCCTTCCTCCGCTCACAGATCGTACGTAATACGCACGCGTGTTACGCTTTATACACACTGCGCATGCGTGTAACTCCGCCCGCCCCTGACTTTCTTTCTAGTCTATTCCCCGCCCCTTTTCGTTCGGCGCAGTGGGGGAAGAGCATGATGGCGGAATAACAACAGGTGCGGGCTAATTGTAGCAACGAGGAGGAGGAGGAGGAAAGCCCGGATCCAGGCACGTCCCGATCCAGAAGGAGACGTTTTAAGGCCACAAATATGTCGTTTGGGGAGATGTTGGAGATGGTAGACATCATGAAGAAGTCCGACTATGATGGAAAATATGGGCCTTACCCCAACCCCAACATCAGAAAGGCCAAAATCATTGGTAAAGTGGTCAGGAGTCTTGAGCGGAATTTCGGGGTACGAAGGTCTAAAGATCAGCTCAGGAAGCGGTGGTCGGACCTGAAGTTGAGAGAGCCAGAGCAGTACCGAAAGATCCGGAGAGTGCTGCAAAAAAGTAAGTAGTTGTGCTGTGTTCATATTCTTTCTGTCTTTATTCCGTTCGTTCTGCTCCATATGCTTTTAGTAATTGTAACGTTTAAAAAGGTCAACTTTAATGTTCATGGGCCCATTATTCGTTCGTATCAAACATTTTTCTTTCGGCCTCTAGAACACCATTGTTTAGGCCATATGCATTTTCCCACATTTTTTTTGGGCCTACTTGGATGCCAAATATTTGTTTGTGTAGATGGGTTTGTTACTAGAATGAAATGCCAACTAGATTGTGTGTAAGGAGAGGACACTGAGCAGCTGTTTTCACATCTGGACACTGGAGCACTAGTGTGGGACACAAGAACACCATTTTTATTAGGGGGGGCACACTGATGCTCCAGTGTATACTATAGGGGGGGTTACATGTGTGAAGCTTGTACCAAACAGGTAAAGTATTGCAGCTTGACAAAGGGCAATAAAAAATATACATATTGGAACTCGGCTAAAATAGACAATTGTACCCCACTTACGAGCAATGTTTCCTATTTCTAGTTCTGTCATCAAATATCTGTGTGCTAATTATACCATTTTTGTTTTACATAGGGGAGAAAAGACTCGGACACCCCTCATCCCAGGAGACCAGAGCCCCCCCCCCCCTGGAAGAAGGGGAAATACCAACCCAAGAAGAAGAGCAGGAGGAAGAAGAAGATGTGGTGGAGATTGGCACCACAACAGGTGAGTGTCTGCGACCACAGGCTCAGGTAAAAGAGATGGATGTTGGCAGATTTTTGAGACCTGTTTTTTTTGTTCTTTATCTCTTTTTAGGTGATCGGGATCCAGAACGCTTTACATCTGAAAGTGCCCAGATACTGATCGGGGAGATCATGGGGTGTAATCTCCAATTGCAAAACATCCAGCAACAAATCAGTAATGTTATTAAAAAAAATAATAACATTATTGATGTTTTGGGGCGAATTTAAACCCCACAAAATCAGCTGTTTTATCTTACTAAAATTTTTACAATGTTTAGAAAAGCCAAATTTGGAGGATGCACACAGTGTGCCAACATGTGCTATCTGCCATCACGGGAGATCAATGGACGCGTTTTGGGGGTGCAACCCCTTCCTCAATTATAAAGTAGCGTTGAGGAAGGGCTTGCTCCCCCAAAACACGTCCCTTGATCCCCCCTGATGGCAGATAGCACATGTTGACATTTGTAAATTGGTGTGCATCTTCCAAATTTGGCTTTTCCAGGGGTGATTTCCCCCCATCTGAACGCTATATCAAACCCAGTTCCTAAATACTGATGTCTGATATAGCCTTCAGGATTTACCTAATGTGAACTTTGTAAGTTCAAGTTTTTTGGCTTTCTTATTGGTTTTACACATGCCTGTTTTATCTGAAATGGATATTTCAATTTTTGATAATGCCCCCCCCAAAAAATTGTTATACAACATACATGTTGTTTTGTTTTAAAAACCTTTGGTAAATGCACATGTGATTATGCAGGTATAAAAAAGTGCCTTACTCAAGAATGTGTGGATTATTGTCTCAACACTACAACACTTTTGGGGTGATGTAATAGCTGTTTTATGCAAAAATGGGGGTTATTTCCTAAGGGCAAATACACTTTGCACTACAAGTGCAGGTTCAGTGCAGTTGCAAGTGCACTTGTAGTGAAATGTGTTTTTGCATTTAGGAAGTACCAGCCAACACTATTCTTTATAAGGTTACCCAATCACGACATTTTCTGCACTCAACACATTTCTGTCAGGGTCAGCTCAAACAAACACAAGCAGTAAATGTCCACCAAGAATTGCTTTTGGTTGTTTTTTATTTGAAAAAGGTGTCACAGATTGTCTGGCATATTGATAGCCCCCCTACCCGCAAAGAACTCCAGGTATCGTAACCGGGCATCACGGGCACTCAGGGAGGGCAAGCCAGGACGGCCGCTTTCAAGCGGCGTCATTGTTGATGTATTTGGTACTCCGGCCTCAGGCCCAACTGAGCCAGCATAGTTGGCTGAATGTTTTCTTAAAAAATTATGGAGAACACAGCACGCCAGTATAATATGGTTCAGTTTATACTCCGCCATATGGATGGGTGTCAGAAATAGTCGGAACCGGCTGGCCAGGATTCCAAATGTGTTCTCCACCACTCTTCTGGCTCTGGCCAGCCGGTAATTAAAAACCCTCTGTTCCGGGGTGAGGGTCCTCATCGGGAATGGCCGCATCAGGTGGTCCCCCAGCGCAAACGCTTCATCAGCAACGAACACAAATGTGAGACCTTCAACATTGTCCTCTGGAGGTGGCAAGTCCAAGCTGCCATTCTGGAGACGCCTGTAGAACTCCGTCTGGGCGATCACTCCACCATCGGACATCCGGCCATTCTTCCCCACGTCCACATACAAGAAGTCGTAATTAGCCGACACCACCGCCAACATCACTATACTATTAAACCCCTTGTAATTATAATAGTACGACCCCGAGTTGGGTGGTGGGATGATGTGGACGTGTTTCCCATCAATTGCCCCTCCGCAGTTAGGAAAGTCCCACCGCTGGGCAAAGTGGGAGGCCACAGTCTGCCATTCCTGTGGCATGGAAGGAAACTGTTTAGGAAAAAACAATAAACATTACTATTTTTTCACAGAAACATGGCAAGCAGATTAGACACAAACATTATGGGTCAACCTCCAGATAGCATTTATTAAGGGGAATTTTACAACAACAAAGTATAAGGTACACCTATCATATTCCCCCTCCCCCCCCTCTCATGGGCCATTTCTAACATTATAGGGGGGGGGGAACTCTTGGACAGGTAACCCTCTTCACTTCATTGAGAGATGAATGCCTAAATACAGGGTATTACTTGGAACAAGCCCCTCCTTAGTTACACTATTGGCAGCCCACTGGACAGGTAAGAAGTGTCATAATACAAAGATATAAATACACACTGTACACATTTGAGCACATTTGGACATTCTGCTATTACGATTATAATAGGATACAAGAACTTTAAACAGTACCATTGGAAATTATACAGGTAGGCCCTTGCACTACATGCTTTGGGGAATTCATCCATAAATCTGACCAGTAAAGAGATGGGTATAGTGTGTATGGGTTTGGCAAAGTCAGCAGATAGATGATTGAGGATAGAGAATTGGGATCAGCTGACTTAGCAGTTGGGGGGGGGGGGTTACAAAAAATTTGGGGACACCACAAAAAAAAGCCTCTGGCCCTCTGCCTGAATTTAAATCAAAAATAACATTTCCAAACATTTTAGGGAGTGTTTGGGGTAAAGCACTACTATGGAGCTGATAAAATACATTGTTAAGTGACTACATGAGGTGAATATAGGGCAGGAGACACCATGCTGGAGTGGTTATTGAAGGGCAAATATGTATGAAGGACCTAAAATAATAATTACATAAAAATCCAGCATGCATGAAAACAAAGGGGACATTCACAGCATATTCCAATCATGGTAATTAGGGAATGAGGAAAGAAATACAATATATTAGCAAACATTCAATACAATAAAATGTGATAAATAAAGGATAAAAATCTTACCTTCATATACTCCTTCTGCAGGACCTGTATGATGGCAGAACAGGTCTCTGGGATAATGATCCCCAGAGCCTGGGGGGAGATGCCTGTCAAGAACTTCAAGTCCTGTAGACTTCTCCCTGTGGCCAAATACCGCAAGGTAGCGACCAACCTCTGCTCCGGAGTGATGGCTTGCCTCATGCAGGTATCCTGCCTGCTAATATAGGGGGTCAGCGAAGCCAACAGACGGTGAAACACGGGGTCCGTCATCCTGAGAAAGTTCCTGAAATCATCAGGATTATTCTCACGGATCTCACGGAGCAAAGGCATATGAGAGAACTGGTCACGCTGAAGCAACCAATTCTTGGTCCATGAACTCCTCCCCACCCTGTTCATGGACTGGACTTGTGTCAAGGTCAGGACCCCAACACCAAGCCCCCGCACAGCACGAACTCTACGAGGAGTACGCATACGAAACATGGCTAGAAAACGGTCAGCTGCTCAGAACGAAGTAACAGAACGCACTGAAGAACAGCAAGGCCTGTGAAGAGCGACCTGAAAAACAGCAACGAGCAGGCAAGATCACACAGAAAACTCCGATACGAACTGACTGCACGCACTGAAGAGCAGATACAAACCCACAAGCACAAACTGAACGTCAGAAAACGATCTGAAAGCCATGAGTCTGAAAAAGCGCGAATCGTCTCTCACCAAACTTTTACTAACACGAGATTAGCAGAAGGAGCCCAAAGGGTGCCGCGCTTGGTTCTGAACCGGCCTTTTCTAGTCTCGTCGTACGTGGTGTACGTCACCGCGTTGTTGGCGATCGGAAATTCCGACAACTTTGTGCGACCGTGTGTAGGCAAAACAAGTTTGAGCCAACCGTCGGAAAAAATCCTAGGATTTTGTTGTCGGAATGTCCGAACAAAGTCCGACCGTGTGTACGGGGCATTAGGTGTATAGTCTGTGGCTGTAATAGCTGGATGGTGATGTATCCATAGAAAGGGGTATTAAGGGTTAAAAAGGAAGGCAGCCATCCTTCAGAGTGTGTCCAGAACTCTGCAAGACATGTAAGGAAAAAAACAGGGAGGGGGGGAGGCGCCGTCCTGAGTGTAGTATTAAAATGATGACTTTAATAAGATAGGATTAAAAACACTTACAAGATGATAGAAGATGCATGCTCGTCAAAGTAAAGTGAAGTCCTGGCATTCCACATGGCTCTGTGGGTCCCACCGCTGTTCCGGATAGCTGGAAAGGATTGAGCAGCTGGCTGGAATGGATCACAGTGTTTCTCCAGGAGCAAAGGAACCAAGTAGCTCCACACAGACCAGTATGGACCGTGGAACAGGAAGTGATGTCACCGGCATCTGATTGGACCTAGGCAAGGCTGGAATCTTGTCAATCAGGGCTGCAGTGATGAAAGGCTACGCACTCGGAGCTGACTGATCCTTCTATTGCCTCTTCTTTTTTTTTTTTTTTTAAAAAGAGCATGTGGGTGTGGCCGTCGAACTTCCAGCAGACCAATCAGTAAACAATAAATTATAGCAAGGGGCAAGGTGAAGCAGGGGTTAACAGTCTTGGATTGATAAAAAATAAAAAGAATTATTAATAATAATAATAATAATAATAGTTACATAGTTAGTCAGGTTGAAAAAAGACACAAGTCCATCCAGTTCAACCATAAAAAATAAAAAAAATATCGTACAATCCAATATACCCAATTCCATACCCACAGTTGATCCAGAGGAAGGAAAAAACCCCAGCAGAGCATGCTCCAATTTGCTACAGCAGGGGAAAAAATTCCTTCCTGATCCCCCAAGAGGCAATCGGATTTTCCCTGGATCAACTTTACCTATAAATGTCAGTACACAGTTATATTATGTACATTTAGGAAAGTATCCAGCCCTTTCTTAAAGCAATCTACTGAGCTGGCCAGAACCACCTCTGGAGGGAGTCTATTTCACATTTTCACAGCTCTTACTGTGAAGAAACCTTTCCGTATTTGGAGATGAAATCTCTTTTCCTCCAGTCGTAAAGAGTGCCCCCTTGTCCTCTGTGTTGACCGTAAAGTGAATAACTCAACACCAAGTTCACTATATGGACCCCTTATATATTTGAACATGTTGATCATATCCCCCCTTATTCTCCTCTTCTCAAGAGTAAATAAATTCAGTTCCTCTAATCTTTCCTCATAGCTGAGCTCCCCCATGCCTCTTATCAGTTTGGTTGCCCTTCTCTGCCCTTTCTCCAGTTCCCCGATATCCTTTTTGAGAACTGGTGCCCAAAACTGAACTGCATATTCCAGATGAGGTCTTACTAATGATTTGAACAGGGGCAAAGGGCTGTATGTACTGTATATATAAAAATAAAATAAAATTGAAAAAAAAAAGGGAAAAATTAAAAAAAAAATTATACACATGGAAATATTTGAAGCATAGTTCTCTTCTATATGTATAGAAGCCTATTGAAGAGGTTGATGATGTATGAAGGGCCAAGCAAGTACAATAGAAAAAAAGGGGGTTTAGTATGCATGTAAACATGAAGAGGTGATGGAGGGGGAACAGGCTGTAGTGTAAAGCATTAATAATATTAATGAACATTAAAGATAAAGTTGGTGCTGTGTTCCCCCTGGTTGGTATACAAGGGATGTATATGTGTGTGTGTCCCCTCATGGTGTGGATACCAAGTGGGGTGCACCTAATGATGGATCATGCAACATGCATATATGTCTGCACATACACATATACATATATACATACACACACATATATATATGAAATATTAATACAATATATTTACTATACCACTCCTGACTGTTAGAGCAGAGACAGACCTGTTTGTGGGGGGGGGGAGACAGGGGTAAGGGGAAGGGAGGACGGAGGGGGGAGAAACAAACCAGAAATGGGTGTATGATCTGTTATAACAAGGTGTGTGCGTTTAACTCCTCATTGAGTCCCCCTGGCTAGAGGGAATTGAGGGAATATATCCAGAAAGTCATTTGAAACGCTCCGCAGCAGGCAAACCTCCAGAGATGGCCTCTATGACACACACCTTCAGGCCTTCGGTGGACTTTTGATGTTCAGTCAAAAAATGTCTTGGCACACTGTGCTCATCATATCCCTGTTCAATGAACCACCTATGCTTGTCAAACCATGGGCGGAGGGGCGGATGGTTCTGCTAACATATAGGAGGCCACAAGGACAGGTCAGACAGTATACTACATGATCACTGGAGCAATTGTGAAACTCTTTTATAGGGTAAGTTTTTCCTTTTGTAGAACAAATTTACACATCATGCATAATTTTTTCTTGCAGTGCAACATGCCCACTAGTGGGATCAGGGGGGTGTAGGTGGTGGGACCTGGTTTGGGTCTGCGGATCTTACTTAGCACAATTCGGCTCTTGATATTTTTGGCCTTGTGGTAGGAAACTTTGGGTTTGGATGTTGGGGTGGAACCCAAAGAAGGATTCCAGCAGGATGGGCCAGTTCTTGATGAAGATTTTTTTCCATTTGTCTGTAGCAGTCATTTAAACTGGGTGGTAAACCTTGTTGGCTGGAGCCCTTCTGGCGTGTTGAGTTTAGGTGTTGGTTTAGCCTGATACTGATGGAAAGCATCATCTATAAGAGCTTGGGGTATCCCTTGTCCAGAAATTTTTGGGTTAAGAGCCTTGGGTCTGGTAATCCTTATCTCTGGTACAATTGCATCAGATCCTGTGGAACTGACTCTTGGGGATATTGTTCTTCCATCTGGGGTGGTGGCAACTCTGGTAGTGTATGTATGAGTTTCCTGCAGTGGGTTTCACGTAGTTGGTGGCATATATTTGTGTGCCACTGTGGTAGAGTTATAGATACAAGAAGGTCAGTTTGTTATCGTCCGCTACGAAGGTGAAAGAGTCCCAAGTTTTTGTGATTACAATGGGAAACAAACTGCATGAGGTTCTCCATGGTGCCATCCCAGATGATTATTACATCATCGATGTAACGCTCGTAAAAAATTATGTTGGCAGCAAAGGGGTTGTTGTGTGTGTGATGTGGTGGAGTTCCCAAAAACCAATCGTTAGATTTGCGTAGCTTGGGGCGAAGTTTGCCCCCATGGCAGTGCCTTGGGTTTGTAGATAGAACTGATCTTCAAATTCAAAGTAATTATGCTTGAGGCAAAAAGTTTTTTCTAACTGCACAGGTTTGCTTTGATCAACCTTTTCTTCTGGTTTGTTTGGCATATTCACTTCACAGCTTTCAGGGATCATGTTTCTGATGATGGTCTCTCATCAAAATAAACACTATTGTTTATTGTCGATCTGTCAGTCTTTGGGTGTAGGATTCTGTAACCCTTAGTTTGCTCGCTATAGCCTACTAGAATGCCCTCTTTGGCTCTGTTCTCCAGCTTGGATCACTTTTTACTTGGAATATAGACATATGCTTTACATCCAAACACTCTAATGTGCCCTGTGCTAGGCTTTCATTCATGCCACATTTCAAATGGAGTACTTTTAATGGCTATTGAGGGTAGTCTGTTCTGTAGGTAGGTTGCAGTCATGACTGCTTCTTCCCAGTACTTGTGAGGTAGGTTGGCATCTGACAACATGCATCTAGCCATTTCTATAAGAGTGCAATTTTTCCTTTCTACTACACCATTTTGTTCAGGAGTGTATGGTGTGGTTGTCTGGTGTACTATACCTTGTCTCTTCAGGTATGAAGCCACTTCTTTGCTTATGTATTCTCCACCATTGTTGGTGCGTATTATTCCTGGTTTGCATTGGAATTTGTTGCTAGACATAGCAACGAACTGTTGAAGTTTCTCTGATGTTTCATCAGATAAGTAGTTGTGTATCTGGAAAAATCATCAATGAAAGTCAGTAGATATCTGTTCCCCCCTGACGTGGGAGTTTTCATTGAACCACATAGGTCATTGTGTATGAGCTGCAGGGGGTGGGTAGTTTTTCTTTGAGATGCCTGGAAGGGGAGCACGTGTGGCTTTAGCTTCAATATAGCACTTGCATTTCATGAGCACTTTGCAAGGCGCTATTGTTAAATCTTCTGATAAGTCTCTCATTATAATGTCCTGTATAGCTTTTGGACTTCTGTGCCCCAGCCGCCTGTGCCATAAATACATTTGTTGTGTAGGTCATTAGAGACTATATTAACTTGCTGGTCTGTGATGATGAGCCTGTATAGGTGATCATCCAGTTTTCCTTTTCCGAGGAAAACTGGATCATCCAGTTTTCCTTTTGCGAGGAATCGCTTATAATTATGAACTGTGCATTTATCACCCTGGAACTTAACCGTGAGACCATTGTTTGCAAGACTTTTCACTGATAGAAGGCTGCCTTCTAGTTTTGGAACATACAGCACTTTCTTTACAAGGATACTGTGCTTACCTCCTTGTGGTGTAGTGCAGTTCAAGAAGCCCTGGCCTTTACCTTCAGAGGTGATGCTTTTCCAGTTGACTAGGAAAACTTTGTCTTTTGCACTGTAATCAATGTTTGTGAAGAAAGTCTCATCGTTGTCATGTGGCCTGTTGCACCTGAGTCTATGCACCAGCCGCGTGGCTTGCCACTCTGTGTGACTTTCAAGGTGCCACTCCCTAATGTGTCTTCAGTTTCCTTTGTGGCTACTTTGACTCTCTCTCTTTTGTGGATGGCTTTCGCTGCTCAGCATTCCAGATAGCAGAGGCCTTTTTTAAGTGGAACAGGCTTTGCTTTCCTTGTGCCTTTGTATATCTTAAGAGCTTTGTCATCACGGTGTGCATTTTCTTTCCTTCTGTCATATTCATTGATTAATTTCCCTTTGACATATTCTAGTGTTAGTTCCTGCTCTGGTCTGGTTTCTAAAGCATTAATAAGAGCAGTATATGTCTCTGGAAGACTGCAGAGGAGCAGGGCAACAATATTGTTATCTTTGATGTCCTCTCTGATGGCGCGGATCTGCTCTATGATCTCTAGCATGGCTTTCACGTGGTCACACATTTGCTGGCCTTCTTCTAGTCTCATCTTATACAGCTTTAGAAGCAAAAACAGCTTGCTGTTTAGACTTGAACACTTAGGCAGTTTTTGTAATGAAGTCCACATACCTTTGGCCATTTTCTCTGTTCTTAAATGGATAAGCTAGTCATCTTTCACTAACAAGCTTATAATCGCTTTTGCCTGCCTATCTTTCTTCTCCCAGTCCTCTGTCTCTCCGTTTGTGGGTTTGTCTGTATTCAACACTTGCCACAAGTCATCCTTGCTAAAAAGCATGTCTAGCTTGAACTTCCACAGCTGGTAATTGGCATTGTTCAGCTTTGCTGTTGCAAACTTCACATCTGAACTGCTTGCCGTCTTTCAGCCACTTGTATACACTACTCGCAGACTTGCAGAACTCTTTCCAGTGCCTGCTCGGTGCTGCCGAGTGCCTGGGGTATCCTCTCCAATGCCTGGGCCCATAACCTATTGTGCTGAGTATTGCAATTAAGTGCTGTTAGCTTCTTGGATACCGCAAACAGCTTTAATTTTATGGAGGATGTTAGATTATGTCTTACAGCATTAGAAACATGAAACAGGAACAAGGAGCATACAAGTACATACACTGAACATAGACATTACATACTGTGATAACATTACCATAGAATAACACACTATAACACTGCAGTGCCACCTGCTGGATAGATAGGTATAATGCATACAGTATTATCAGTTTATTAGCAACTTTGCTGTTGTGCTTCCAACATTTATGACAGAAGAGACCACTAGGGTTTCTTCTGTTATAAAAAACCTGTCTGTAAGCAGTTTTCAATTTTTTTAGTTTAATACCACTTTAAGCCCCCTGTGCCCATTAAAAGAGAAGTTTGGGGTGCTTAGACAAACACATATACCTCTATGCTACTAAATTATGAACACCACTCAAGTTGGGTAAGCCATGTCAGTGTTGATAGCGTTAATAGGGGAATGTCACACACAGTGATTATTGCTAGTGGCTATAGCAGCTGGCAATAACTGTATGAAAAATCACACATGCTTGTTGTACCCAAGTTGATTGATCAAACATTTTGGACATAATCAGTCTGCCCAAGGTTTGAATCTTGGCCGGTCCTGCTTAACCAGCTGACATTTTACCTGTCTATGGCCACCTTTAGGCTGTGAGTCAGGGAACGTCAACCATTTAGAACAGAAATCATATACCCATATGATTTATTCTAGTATTCATGTTGCATATTATTCTGTATTTAACTGTGCCTTTCAATTTACACATTAAGAAAGTAGGTAGCCACATGAAGCTTACATTTTGCTTGTGGTTAGCACAATTGTACATCTTCAGATCCCCAACCTCCAGATACTAATAGAAATGTTTCTGAATACTGCTCTTGGCCAGTGAAGTGGCCAATTGTGTACATATATTACCTCACACACACAGTCAAGGGCAGGGTAGGTCTGGGCAGAGCTCAGCTGCAATGTTATTCCTCCAATTTTATTCTTTTAGTAAGCAAACTAAATAATGAATGTATGTAATCTAAAGATGGCCATAGACAGATTGAAATTTGTCTGGTTCAGCATTGACTGGCCAAATTTTGATCCATCTATTGCTGTTGTTCCTGTTTGTGAGAAGTTGATCTAATAATCGACTTTTCACAAATGGGCATGTTGTAAAATTTTTGGTCTATCAGCACTGCAGCTAATTAGCTGCAGTGCTGATCAGTGTATTCTAATAGCAGGGACCCCTCCACTGTCAGAATACCACACCTGAGAGGATTCCTCTATCTATTATGCCTGTGTGGATGGGGGAATCAAGTTTTAGTAGTTGGGGTGTGTGTGTGTTTGTGTGCGTGTGTGTGTGGGGGGGGGGATAGCCTGAAGTAGCCTACTGAATGTGACTATTCACTTTAATAGTCTGTCTAAGGCATCAGATTGTGGAAGATGTCTGGCTATTTATATAAGAAAGCTACTGACAGAGCAACCAGTGCTACCAGGCAATATTTTTTTCCATTAAGACAGCCTGGGAGCTTTTTGGAGTACTGTGTTTGCAGATTTGCTGCACCTTTTGGTTCAAACCAGGTGAGTGTCTTGGTTTCTTCTTCTCTCTTGTTCTTCAATAATAAGTTCCCCTTTCACCTCCTCAACAAAATCTCCCAGAATTAGGCCTTGTTTGGAGGACAACCATGTGCGGTTTTCTGTTGTGGCTTGACACTATGATCTAAACAAGTTTTTTTTTGTTTTTTTGTATCTCTAATGGCCAGGCTAATTGCATGTTGCAATGTTGCATGTTATGAGTAGCAGACCACACACTATGTTTTTAGGAATGAGCCATTGTCCAAGTCAGTCTCCTGGGCGGGTTAATGGTCCCCTAGATATCTATCTGTGGAAGTGTATTGCGTGGGTGCTGCGAGCAGAGGGAGTCTTGCAGTGCGGGAAGTAAACAATCCCTAAAGGTCATGGGCAATGGGTTTCTGTAAATACAAAGGGTGAGGCTGGGACAGTTTCAGTTGTCTGAAAGTCTAAAGCGACAAAGTTTGAAAATAAAATCAAGCCATTTTCAAGGCTGAAGCAAGGGACTGTCAAGGAAAGGGCATTATGATAAAGTAGGTAAGCAGCATGATATAGCCCCAATGTAAGAAGGAGAGAAGGCTTGTTTTAGCATAAAATAAAAAAAATATACTGTATTGTGTCAGAGACAATAAGCAGAAATATTGTACAGTTACTGCACAGTATTTAAGTAGTTGTATTAGAAAGAAGTGTAATGAAGTGTAAGAGGGAGAAAGATGGCAGGCTTTATCATGAAATAAAAGGTAGAGTGCATTATTTTATAGACAACAGTCAGAAATATTGTATTGTCACTACACAGCATGTAAGCAGATTTTTTAGGCCATAGTGTAAGAGGGAAAGACCAGTGCCATAGCTGTGAAGTAGAGTGCAAACAAGGAAACACGGAATATGATTTACCCTGCAGAAATCTTGTGGCTAAGCTTCAGCTGCAGAAGCAATATATTTGGCACCTTTATACGATGCTGGAGCATAGACCATGAGAGGACACAGTAGCCGGTAATGGTGGCAGTCCAGCAGAGGTTGCAGAAGTTGGTAATGGTGGCAGTCCAGGAGAGGTGGCAGAAGCTGGTAATAGTGTCAGGCTAACATAGGTGGCAGGAGCTGATAACAATGGCAGGGGCTACTAATGGCTGCAGTTCAGCAACGATCTCAGAAACTGGTAATGGTGGGAAGACAGCAGAGGTTGCAGTAGCTGGTAATGGTGGAGGCCTCTGGGAACTGGATCACAAGAAAAAATGTAGTCGGTGGTATCAGTTGCAGGATTTCCGTAATCATCGCTGGTCTAGAAAAGGGTTAATTGTTATGCAAGTGAACCAATCTGTGGATAGGTGAATTTGTCTCTCTGTAACAAAAGCTCTTGATGATCCATAAGGCAGGCCTCTCAAACCCCTTGTGAGACTTCCTGCCATATTATTAAAGGTAGCAGATGTGTCAGCGCATGCAGATGGGGAATCTTTTTTTTTTTTTTTTTTTTTTTACAAGACTCTGTGTATTAAAGTGGAAATTTAACATTAGCCTCCAACACATACACACACATATTTTTAAAAAATGCCCTTTTTACCTTCCGGCACTGTGAATTTTTTCAGTATTCTGTTTTTACTATGACAGCAGAGGTGGTGCTGTAAGTTCAGGCTACTCCGGCTACATTTTTCATGCAAGAACCAGAGTGCCAGATTCTTCATTTTGTTGTTTGTGTTTGCATGTGCTCTTCATGTTGGATTAATTTAATGTTCTTGACCATCTTCCTTACTGAAGCTCCATAACAGGTACCATTTACCCACAATGTCAACCTTCTTGGTATGTTTGGCCATCTTTCTTTACAACCCAAGTGGAAAGTGGCAGATTGAGAATTTTGTGGACTGGAGGGCGAGGTACAAAATATGGAATGAGGAGAAGGAGTGAAGAGCCCCTGGTGATGACCAGTATCCCTAAAGTGCTAATCTCACCAAGCTTTGTGGTGCAGATTCATGTGTCTCCTTATGCATGTTGTATTCAAGTGGCTGGTAGGTTTACCACAACTGATGCTCTGCAGGCAAGTCTGCGAACCACAATGCTGCTGTCCACAGCAGATGTGTAAAAAAATGCCCAACGACAAAACTATGTAGAGCCACACTGGGGACAGCATTGGTACTGTAACCCTGGGCCAGTGTCATTCAGTGGAATTGGGAAACTGCTCTCTTCTTTGCTAGCTGCCAAGCCCAAAGATGAAATCCTCCCCCTCTGCTGTTATTCCTTTTCATCAGTTCCACCTTCTCCAATCTGTGAAAAAACATGTACAGTCTGTAACCTTGTCATCCTCACCCTTCTAATTACTGGAGACTGCCATCTTATGCATAACCTCTGCCCCTCCCTTCAGGGCTGTCTGACATCTTGAAAACAAGAGATTGCAATTCACAGTAATGCAGCACAATACAGCACTGTGCAGAGTACTGTATAGCACAACTATCTCTCCCTGCAAAGACTGCTAGCTCTCCCTATCGACTCCAACACACACTGACTAAAGGCTACTGGGAACACTGTCTTTTATAGTGAGGAGCCTGAAACATAAGACAACCCCCATTATTGCACCTTCCAAGCCACATGACCACAGTTTAAAGGTAAGGAAGTGCATTATTGATAGCTGGTTGCTATGGCAGCAAAAAGCTACATTAGTTTGCTGGGTCACCAAACTACGCATGAGCTGGATTTGCAGCAAATACATTCTCCACCTGATCCTGAAGCCTATACCTATATACTATTACACTATACCTATGGCTTGAGGTTTAAATATCCTTTGTCAGCAATCCACTGTGTGCTTTATCATGTTAATTATTGTATCAATCCAATGATTTGTTAATTTTCTAGTGTTGATCATAATTGTTATCATTCATTTGAATGTTTGGATCTAAAAGCACTTATAAACACATTCACTATTTATGAATTCGTAGTTGCTCTTTGAAGAAGACCTTTCGGTAATTTTACAAGTCTGTGTGAATAAATTCCTGACATATCACAATAAACAGCAACAGTATTATTTTTCAGAAAAAAATCCACTTTTAAAAAGCAATTTATTCCACCGATTTTGCCTAGGCTAAGGTGATGTCATCTTCTGCAGGTTGGAGGAAACATTGCTCAGTCTGACTCCTCCATTGATCAGTCTGCAACATTGTAACAAGTCACAATGTGAGAGTGTAGGCAGTTTCCTACAGAATAAGTGCGCTGCTAGTATGCAAGAGTTAGCTGCCCAGGTTAGAGAAGGGTTACATTTTGGGTCTGTCAATTTCCCAGGCTCTTTAGGTTCTGCCCTCCAACCAGTGTCCATATATAATAAGGGGGAAGGCCAGGCTCAGGGAGACAACATGGGAAGCAAGAAGGTCTGGATCACAAGAGGAAATGTATCCTGGAACGTCTGTCCTCCACCCTAAAGGGATTCTCTGGTAATAGATCTAGCCAGTTTTGGACTTACCCCTGTACAGGTATTGGGTTATTACGCTTGCCAAGCCACCTTTTACTGCACATTTTTATCTGTTCAATTGAACCATTTTTATACAAAGTTCTCATCTGTTTGAATGTTGGACTTTTTTACTTCAATAAATTCCAACGTCCTTGGATTTACACTATGTGGAGGTGTTTTCTATTTTTTATACCTTAAAATCACCATCATTACCTGGAGGATCCTGGCAGATGATCGGTGCTTTTGAATTGCCTATTGGTTAACAGAGGAGAAGATTGAACACTTTGTCCTTGGAATCTGATCTGTGTCTATCACACTCCTATGGTCAACAAGAGAGAAGACTGCATATCCTGTCCTTGGAATCCATCCATACTTAACGTATTCCGGTCCATGCCTGATTGATTCACCGCCGCTGATGTGTGGGTCCACCATATAGGGTAAGAGTACCCCACCCCTCTTACCACCAGAAGGTGGAGGCATTACCCAGGGTGATATCATAACCACTGATCGTGTGTGAATATTGCACAGAAGATAGGGAAAAAATTACCACCGCCCTACACCATTTTGCATGCATGCTATGGCGTGGACTTATATAGCTGTTTTTACTTGTATGTGGTGTATTAATACCATTGACTAATTACCTGCAGCGGTACATCCTAGATCTCTTGCACTTACTATATTTGTACTATGAAATGTATATTTCAGATTATACTCACGTGATCTATATTCAGTTTAGAAGCCTAATTATAATATTTTTTCCCAGAGATACGTAGAGTGTGTACACTGATCACTTGCTAACACTGAATATTCACTTCACATTTCTTAATTATATTTAAATTTGAGCATTTTTTTAATCGCTTATGTATTTTCTTTGATCTACACATTCACGTGTTTAGTTATATTTACACTATATGCGCTCCTTCCCCCGAGTGATATATGATTGTATTTGCAGCTTATATAACCCCCAGATCTACATCTTGGTTAGGCTTCTGCGATTAATACACATCACTAGCGCTACACATTTATCTTGCCCTGTACAGGTATGCCTGGGCAGCCATAGCAAAGTTAGTGAGGAGAACCGTGTATACATTGTGACCAGTAAATGTTGCAGAAGCATTCAGTAAAGATTCTTGAACTGCCAAATGCCTTATCTGAAGTACAGATAAGAAGAAGAAGAACAGGACCTGTAAAACACTGAGGGGGCACAGAAGAGCCACTACTATGGGTAAACTCGACAGAAGAGTCGGAGCAGGAGAGTAGTTGTTGGAAGGCAACTGGTTTAATATCATATTTTTGGAGTTTCAGGACAGTAATATAATATATTGAGAAGGACTGCCCCGGAACTACTTTCATTGGTTAGGAACCTAAATGGGCAAGTAATGGGGTTGGGTCTGAACGCTGTATGATTGAAGTATAAAAAGTGCACACAGGAGGGAAGTCAGCCCTTTTTTCACTCTTGGCTCATGCCTGGTGGCTCTCTGAGCCCCATGGCTCTCTCTCTACCATTTTTGAGCCTCATGGTTCTCTCTCTGTTACCATCTCGAGCCCAGCTGAGGATACCGTATATATAGGACAGCTTTGCGATAAGTATCTTTAATGTTCTTGTATTATATGTTCTGTTCTATGCTTTGTAATATCTTTCTTTAGTATTTTCATGTTAGCATTTTCCTATTTTCTTGGGAAATAAATAAGACGTTGTTTTATTAAGCAGTGTGCTTGTTTTCATAGATAACCTTATATTATTGTGATATCAACAGTAACTATCAGAGTTTTAATAGACTAGCTAACTATAGGAATAGACAAATTAATACATATATGGAATAAATAGAGGGAATACGTAACCACCCTCGGATAATATTTAGTTTAAAACTTATTCCAATTTCAGGATTTATTTCAATTGGCACCCCAGAAGGCGTGTGTAATTTATTTCTGCACAGAATCCAAACCCTAATGTATTTTTGTCTTGAGTCCCTATAAGCTAAGTCCTCAACTACACCTAGAACTGGAAGCCTTCTCTACTGTGGACAAGATTTGTGCTGGTTTGTGAATTCTGAAGCCCTGCGTGAGTGGTCCTGAAAGTTCTATGAAATATTTCATCAGTGAGCGGACACGCAAAATCTGGTGAGATTTTTAGCTAGTATATGTATATGTGTTAACCTTTATTGTATTATTATTTTTTTTTATTAGTTTATTTTTTTTTTTTTTCCCCACGTGAGAGTGAAATAGCTCTCTGTTCTAATAGAAGTTCAATGTGGCCTGCGATCTAAGGGGGTTAAAAATCAGTGGTAATAAGGCATTGATTAAGAGTGTGCATGTCTCCTGGTTTGGAACTACAAGTCAGTGGTATAGTAGAGCATTGATTAGTGTGATCTGCCTTGTGACAAGTAAAAGTTAGCTTTTAAACAGCTTTTATTTGTGTGTTTTGTCTGGGTGCATTGTGTAAGCCACTCGTACATAGACTGGTTGATCAACTTCAGTGTAGACTAATTAGCATATCAATGGAGGTCATTCAAGATTTTCTTAAGAGGCATGCCTGTGTTAATTTTAACGCTGTTGCAGAAAACGCTTTAATGCACCAATTTAATGAGTTATTGAGACAATGTAATATTCATAATGATCAGATAAAACACAAAAAAGTTTTCGAAAAAAGGCAGGAAAGCTAAGATAGCCAATGTTGTATGCATGTTATTGAAAATGAAAGACTTTGCTATAGTGAAGGAAGGACAATGGTGTACTTTTTTGGAGCAGGTACAAAGTGTAACTAAGAATATATTAACAATGGTTGCAAAGGCAGATGCGAATGTTCATGATCACATTGAACAATTAGTGACTGAGACGTGTATTGGAACAGAGATTGGATGAGTTGGAGGAAACATGTATGTTGAGGGAACAATGTATCGCATCTTTAGGACAGAGAGAGGCTGGGAATGAAACTGTGATAGAAATCCTTTTTTTTTTTTTAACAATAGATTTTTTATTACTTTTTCACAGTAGATAGTACAGTACAGGTTGGAGTTCGTACAAAACAAAACAGTAGGTATACAAAGTGTTAACACAAGACAGGTTATCAAGGTAAAAGCATATCTAATCATATGCAGGCTCTTCATAATGCAATGAGATAGTGTTGCAGTGAGCTAAAACCTGTCACCCCCTTCGGGTTCATTGGTATTAGCTGACAAACAAACTCATAAACTCATGCATACAGAGTAGCTCTAAGCACATTAACAAGCTGTTCTCAGCCTATACAGTCTAATGCCCTGTACACGCGATAGGATTTTCCGAAACAAAATCTATGTTTTTTTTTCCAACGGATGACGGCTCAAACTTGTCTTGCGTATACACACGGTCACACAAAGTTGGTCGGGAATTCCTAACGTCAAGAACGTGGTGACGTACAACACGTACGACGAGCCGAGAAAAATTAAATTCAATAGCCAGTGCCAGCTCTCAAATTTTGTGTGATGGAAATTCCGATGGAAAATGTCCGATGGAGCCTACACACGGAATTGGAATTTCCAACAAGCTCCTATCAAACATTTTCCATCGGAAAATCCTATCGTGTGTACGGGGGATTACAGTTGCCTCTGGTAGGTTGGGGTAAACATCAGTATCACCACTGGAGGGCGAACTCTTTATACATTTATATTATGTATCATCCATCATGGATGAATTATTTGTACATCATATATGTGAAGAGGCGTTTGGGGAGTTTCTCCAGATATCCCAGTGTTTATGGAAATCCGAGGCTCTCCTGTTCTTGTACGCAAACATCCATAATATATTATATGTTCATTCTGGAGATTACCTCCTCAAGTTTTGGAGACGTCTTAGAGCATCATTCCTTTGCTAGTGTAATACGTGTAGTAAATAGAATGTGCCTAACCACTTTTCTTGTTACTGGGGGGAACTGCTCAATTCCCAAGCTCAGTAATACTAAAGATGGGGTTAGTGCGCATCTCTACCCAGTAGTTTCTTGGATAAGGGATATAACCTTTTCCCAAAAAGGACGTATCACTACACAGCTCCGAAGTGTGTGAAGATGCATACCAGTATTACTACAATCTTTCCACTACATTGGTGAGGTGTTTGGATCCATTTTACTTATGTGTAAAGGCATGAGATACTACCTGTGAAGTAGTTTCTGGGTATTATCCCAGTGGTCTACACACGCTGAGGACCTGCTACTATAGCGGATAGCTAAATGCCATTGAGGTAGTGTAAATTCTTTTTGTAGATCCCTTTCCCATCTTATCATGTTTGGTGTTTTAACCTGAATATATAGGGGGAGGTAGACTTATAAAATAAAGTTATTCCTTTTATTTTGCTTGGTTGTTTGTTCTTGAGATAGTTCCATACCGATATAGGTATTTCTATAGGGTTGGCCCTATTCGAAATTTTATAGTGCTGTATCTGGTAGATATATCTATCTAGTGCATCCAGATTTGTTAAGTCAGCTGTAGAGAAGTGCACCCCCTTTTTTGACCCAGAATTAGGTATTCATAGGATGTTAAGGGTACTGGCAGTGTACATATTGGTGTGCCAGCAAATTTTTGCTTCGTCAGTGAGGACCATGCTGCTGTTGTGGCCTGTATGGTCGGGTAAGAAGGAATTGATGGGCTATGGTGCAGGCTGGCTGCCATTGCTAAGACTGGAAGATTGTGCCCTGGGGTAATTTCTCTTTCAATTTCTGTCCATCTGTTGTCTATCTGGCAAGAGAACCAATACTTCATATGGTCAAGTACAACAGCTCTAGAGTATTCTTGTGCATTGAGTAGACCCACGCCCCCAAGTTGTTTAGCTTTGTATAGCATTGTTAGTGCTATCCTAGGTTCTTTTCCTGCCCATATGTATTTCCGCAGGCATGTTGTCAGCTGCAAGAAGAATGACTGAGGTATGGGAATAGGTAGTGTTCTAAAGAAGTATAATAGTTTGGGCAAAACTTGCATTTGGTAAGCAGCAATCCGTCCAAGCCATGTCAGGTGGAGTTTGCCAATCTGGTTCAGTTCCACTTCCACTGTGGGAGCAGAGGAGGTTAGTTACTGGATTAAATTTTAGTGGAGGATGAGGTTAGCTGTATACCTAAATAGGTGATCGAGGGGGGGTCCCAATTACAGGGGAGCTCCTTTTTAAGGGTGTTGACTGCTTCCTTAGGTATGTTTAGAGTGAGGGTATAACATTTAGTTGTATTAACTTAATAGAAGGAGACCTCTCCAAATTTGTTCAGTAGGGCTGGTATTACTGGGATAGATGATTCTGGTTTGGTTATAGTCAGAATAACATCGTCAGCAAACAGACCTAGTTTGTGACTTTCGGTGCCTATGTGGATACCTTGGATTTCATTGTTGGATCTTATGTATTCTGCCATGGGCTCTATAACTAGTGAGAAAATGATCGAGGACAGTGGACAACCTTGACGGGTTCCATTTGAGACAACAAATGGATCTGAGAGTAAGATGGAAGTATAGACTAGGGCAGACGGGCTGGAGTACAATGACATGATCGCTGAGTGGATCATCCAGATATATCATATCCAAATTTATGTAATGTCTTAGACAGGTATCCCCAATGGACCCTGTCAAAGGCCTTTTCAGCATCCAGGGCTAGGAATATGCTAGGTTCATTAGTCACTTCTGCAAAATGCAGTAGGTTGAGCATTCTCCTAGTCCCGTCAGGTGCCTGTCTGCCTTTTACAAAACCAACTTGATCTAGACATTTGAGGTATGGGGTGATTTCCATTAATCCGTTAGCTATTGTTTTGGCATATATTTTAAGATCCATGTTCAGTAAGGATATGCGCCTAAAATTTCGGGGGAGTGACGAGTCTTTGCCAGGTTTGGGTAGTGTCACTATGACTGCTTGTAGCATTTCGCTCAGGAAAGAGCCAGCTTTAGCTTCCCCGTTGAAGACTAGTTTAGAGGTAAGCAGCTTAGTGAAAGCCTTGTAGTATTCAGCGGATAAACTGTCCGCTCCCGGTGCCTTATGCATTGGAAGGATCTTAATAATCGCTTCAATTTCCATTGCAATAATTGGGGAGTTAATTTTCTGCAGAGTGGTGTCATCAATCGAGGGTAATTGGATACCATTAAGGAACTCATTGATCTCAGCTTCAGTGGGTTGGTGAGTGCCAGGATCAGTTTTAAGATTGTAGAGGGAGTAGTAGTAGTCTTTAAATGCAGTAGCTATAGCTTTCGGATTGTGTAAGGTGGCGTTAGTTTGATGGTGTTTTATTTGAGTGAGGTTGGAGCATGCTTGTCGCTTTTTGAGTTGGGAGGCCAGCTACTTCCCTGCTCTATTGTTTTGTGCATAATATGATAATTTTTAAATCTTTTGAAATATATGTCATATTCCGCCCTAAGTTCCTGTCTCGGTTCCTCATGGCAAGAGTTAAGTCTTTTTAGTACCAGGGTAGAAGAGGAATTGGGGTTTTTGTGTTGCGCTTCTAAGTCAGATATGGGTTTTTGCAGTGTTGTTATGCGCTTCAGTTTCTTTTTCTTTTCTCTAGAGGCAGTTTGTATAAGAGTTCCCCTGATGACTGCCTTGTGTGCACACCAAACAGTTGTGGGGGAACAGTCACCAGTGTCCTTAAGTGCGAAGTATTCCTGTATTTTTCCTTCAATCTTATCTCTTAATTCAGACTGCGATAAAAGGAAGGTATTATTGCGCCACAGGGGTTTGTGGGATATGGTGCTTGTATCCACAACCTCAATGGTCACCGGAGCGTGATCCGACCATGTGATACTGTGGATATCCGCTTTGCAGGGTGTACACATCTGTAAGAAAGAAATCTATACTTGAATAACTGTTGTGAACCATTGAATAGTGCGTGTAGTCCCTTTCAGTGGTTCAGAGGCATACAGAGTCCTTGATAGCAATGAGTACTCCATTTCTTTTGGTTGTGTCATTAGCTGTGAAGACGTGTGGAAATTTGACATGTGTGCATTTCCGAGGGTTGGCATTGGAAAGTGCGTTTCCTGCACACATAGAACGTCATAGTGTAAGTCCAGTGCCGATTTCCAAAGAGTTCTGTGTTTGTATGGGCTATTCAGGCCTCTCACATTAAATGTCATTAGTTTAAGATTCATTTGAACAGTAGGTAGTGCGTTGTCGCCATCCAGTGGTGCAATTCGGTATAAGACGAGATGAGACTTCAGTGCAGGAAATGTGCATGTGCTGAGGTGAAATATTTTGTATAACCATTAATGAACAGAGTCCTTCAAAACGAAGCCAAACAAAGATAGTCACTAACTTGCTAGCCACAATTATAAACTACTGTTGAGAACAGAATACCGGAAATATCACGTATATAAATGTGGGGTTAAGAACAAGTAAATATCAGCCGAACAACGGGCATTAAATGAAGTGTCAAAGAAATCATGTGTTAAAGCCGAAAGGCACCAAGGCTAAGTACACTTAGAGAAGGGTTCTGATGCTTGTATATAGGCCGTGAGGCTTTTGCAGTGGAGCACTATTTGTCTCTCCTGTTATGGCGGTGGTTGTGACGTTGCTCCAAGAATGGCTCCAGATCAGCAGTGTCGCCTGTCAGCAGGAGCAGACACCATTTCTGGAGGAGTGCCATGCCTCTGTCTAGAGAAGTGATGGAGTGTGATTCATTGTGCATTTCCACTAGTTTGGATGGGAAGCGCCACTTGTAAATCATTTTGTGGTTACGCAGGATTTTCGTAATTGGAACTAGATTGTGTCTCACCATTATGGTAGCTTGTGACAAGTCAGCGTATATAGCGATCCCTGCATTAATTGATCCTTCACATGGTAGAAATGGATTCTAGCTATAACATCCCTTGGGGTTTTCTCAGGTAGGTACGACGGTTTTGGCAGCCTGTGGGCTCTATCTATGACAATGTCAGCAGGCCCCAGGGATGGGAGAGCCATTGTCATAAGTTTTTGAAGGTATGCAGTTCAGTCGGTTTGACAGATTCGTGAATCCCCCTAAATTTGAGGTTGTTCCTGCGGGACCTGTCCTCGATATCCACTATTTTGAGGTGCATGGCTTTGATCTCAGCTTCCACATCAAAGTGGGCATCTACCAGCTCATTGTGCGCTAGAGTAAATTCCGCCATTTTTTTCTCCACATACTCCATTTCATAAAAGCTGCCATATCTTGTTGGAGAGCCCCCCTTAATGTTTGCAGCATCTCCTTCATTGTAGTGTCAATGATGGTTTGCCCTGTGGTAGGGAATGCATCTAAATGCTGGCCGCATGAGGTAGATTCCTCCATTTCTTCCCCCTTCTGTTCGGTGTCATCCTGCACACCTCCCTGCTTCCCCAGCCTCCATTTTTGCTTAACAGGAAAGCACAGGCAATGGGTAAAGTGCACAACCATTGTTGTGCTAACAAGGATACACATGCCTTTGTGACACAGGAGCAGGGAGATAGGATGCTGATTGAACAGCAGCCAGTATATTCGGCTGACAATCCTGAAGAATCCCCAAATCAGAGTTCTTCTCTCTTTACTCCTATGTCACTAAGGACTGGGAACTATAAAAAGGAGGGTAGCACCCAATCCACAACACTCTCCATACAAGATCGCACAAATCTGTGCCAGATTTGGGGGAAATTTTACACTAGCGCTTCACCCATTAGTCTCTCAAACAGGCTGGAAGCCGTGGTGGCACAGTACATTTTAACCAATATGGATGCATGCACACACCTCTGAGCATGGCTTCCATTGCAACTCTGTGAAAAACTGCAACCACCAGTCGGGAGTCACAGAGGTCTATCTCTCGAGTTAAGCTCAAATTGTGGACACTGGGCAGATAAAATGAGGGAAATGCAGTGCATAATGGGAGGAAGACATACTAGGGGTTCAGATGCCCTGGAAAATACAAAATTTAGGAGGGCAATCAATGTTGGAGATCTGCATGAGAAATATTTAAATAAGAGTGGAGTAACTGCACCTGAAATTGATTCAGGAGTTGAAACAGTGGAGACTTTTGACGAGTCCATTGCTAGTGAATACTCACACAATGAAAGTGTAAAATCTGTTCATTCCAATCATAGTGATGTTATGCAGCAATGTGAGTCTCTAGTGCCATATGCTCAGAGAAGGGCCTATGCAGGGAAACCAGTACTCAAGTGCTTTGTTTATAAAAAGGGGGGGTCACATTGCTAGGTATTGTTTGGTGGCTAATAATGATATGCAAAAGAAATATCCTAAAACTACACCAAGGCGTTATGAAGTTTATTCTGCGAGATGGGATAGCAATCCAAGGCATAGAGGCCATAGTAATCAAACCCATTTCCCTTTTAAGACCCAAATGGTGAGACTACAAACCGAAAATAATTAATTAAGATAGGCAAAGCATCACTCAGAGTTCACCTCGGGCTCTCAGCCTCAGCTAGGGAGGTCCAGACTCCGGAAGACTGTGTAGACACAGTGTGTAAGCAGCCACCCCAGCAGAAAGTAATGACACACAGGCCTGGGGCAGCTGCGCAGCAGTGGTGGGTGGAGCTAGCAGGAGGAAAACAGTAACCGGACCAGACTATTGTGGCCGCGGCACTTGTGGTGTTCCACCTGACAAAAACTATCAAAGAGAGCAGCCAGAGCCGCAGATGCCCACAGGATTGTGTCAGACTGTGTCACCCGACCCGGGCGCCAAGTGCATCCCCATAGCAACGCAACTCGGCCACTGACACCCCCCCCCCAATGTGTGGCACCCAGGGCGGACTCCCCCCCCCATTGGTACACCCCTGTTTATGCATATATACCCACGAACAGTGGAGGCTACTCATTTGCAGTTATGAATTTTACAGCTTAAAGTTTGTAAATAAACAGAAAAACGTATTCATATATTTGTTCAAGGGCGTGAAAATATGCCAAAGAAACTGTAATTAAAATAAGGAGGACACATGGGAGCTCCTGTAGCTTTTTCTATTAGTTAATGTCTATATAATGGCGATTTAAGAGTTAGACAAGGGAATATAATGTGACAGCTGAGGATGCTTTGTTCTTTCCACATTTTTCTTTTATCAAGCTAATTTACTATAAACCATGTTTTGTTACTTTATTTGTAATGTTTATACATTAAACAAATAATGGAAGTATATCCTTTTTAGGGATGATGTAACTAAGCTCTAAATAGTACTGTCATTTTCTAATTATATCATTAGAAGAGAAATGTATTGATGGTAAGTGAAGTTTGAAGCAAATCGGAAAAATGTATTAAAAAGTCTAAAAGTAAATCAATGGTATTGCAGAAAAAAGTATTCAATTTTTCTAAAGCTGCTTACAAAGTAAATCCAGCAGATGGCTGCTATGAACAATGCTTTTTTGCTTCAGAGCGGCCCTTACTTTTCAGGAAACCTTTGCTAAGACAACACTAAGGTTGACCTTCGAAATGACTTGTTCCATGTCAAACAATGGGTACCATCGCTTTTAAAGTAATCTTTTCTTATGTCCATCCATCTCTATAGAGCTTGCAGTTGCGCTTGCCCACTGGAGCACAGGAAATGGGAGAAAATTGCACAGCAGAAAACAGTGTACAGTGGGTTTGTGCTGCATCTGAGGTCTGATTTTTGGTATAATAACTAAGGAGAACTCAGACAAGGCATTTCATAGAAAGGTATGCATGTACTTTGAGTCAGTCTATCTATGGTCAAAATGTAAACTATATACACATTTACTTCCTTGAATTCTGTAAACCTTTTCATTATGTCCTGCAAGTAGGCATTGCTGTGTCACATTATTTCACAAAGTCTGCCTTTTAAACTTTGGAATTGCTGAGAGGATTTTCAGGAGGCAGGGTCAGTACATGAATCATAGCTTGCAGGCAACAAGGTACAATGGGGTGTGTAGTCCTTAGACATTAAAAGCAAGCTTATATTGGATTTTAAAATAATGACTTTCTGCATTGTTATCACAATGCTGATGTTATAAAGCTAATTTGTATTTATGCTGTCACCATAGATATCCTTTAACCCTTTACTTTGCCCTAATTGGGCAAAGGAAAGGATCACTTTCAGTCCCTAACACAGAATAAATGTAAAAATAAGGTGGTGTTATGACTTCCCTGATATGTATGCTTGCTGCAGAGTCAGTACTGAATGCAGAGATAGCCAGCCCACTAACATTTTCAGGAGAACAGTAGCACAGGTTTCCTTTAAGGAAAATATATAAGCATTGCCAATACTATCCAATTCAATTTATCTTTCATTTGCCTGCTGTGGTATGTAAAGAGTAAGGGGAATATTTTCAAAGATTCACTGGACATATCACCAACTGATTATTCACTGATTATACAGTTGAATCTATGTGGGAACCTTTGCATAAATCTTAGAAAACAGGAATTTCACTCATCTGCTGAGATTACTGTCAAAGGGGCTAAAATGCATTTTGTTGTTTTTTCTATCATTTTTTTTTTTTTTTTATTAAATGGCACCTGTTCTCAGCAAATCAGAGATACCCAGCCCAGCATGCCAGGAATAGAGCCTGGAACCCCCATAACAAGGAAGCAGTGAGATTGCAGACCCAAGCTATTTGAAAACCAACCCACATATCCTTTAGCATTGAGATTGCTTCGAAAGGGGTTCCACCAAAAAATGAGGGTCCTCTCTGAAAGCATTAATGCCAAATTATTACAGGCACTGGGCCTTTGGCACCCCAGTACCCAGGAAAGGATGCTATTGAGGAAGGTAAGGGGGGGGGGGGGGGGGGCTTATGTACCACTTGTCTTAGGTCCCTTTTGCATGATCAGAGATGTGTCTGCTGACACCCACCTGCCATCCGATCGGACAAGATCCACTCAAAACAGACGGATGGCGATACGTTCGCCATCCGTCCAGCAGATGGATCTGTTGAAAACGGACAGGCTGTCCATTTTCATCTGATCTCTCCATAGAGTACAGCGGGGCTCTGACAGGTTTGTCCCTACACAGTGAGCAGAGACAGACCTGTCATCTGCCTGCTTAGTGGGGATCAATGGAGCGATCCCCTGTTGAGCTAGAGGAGTCCGTCCAATGGATCCACTCTGTGTAAATTCATCCTTCAACCTGAAGTTTAAAATTTGCAACTGCTGGAAATGTATCTATATACTTGAAGCAGAGCTAAACTCTCTTATCATTTTCAAGACAAAAACAGAATTGCGCACGAGAGGGTACCGAAACACACTGATAACACAACTAAAAGTCTATAAGGTCCAGGAAGTATACGTATGCAGCATTAGTGGCAGCTCTCTTGAGAACAAAGCAGTCTCTGGAAGAACAATGGGAGAAAAGCAAGGTGCGCCAAAAACATGCAGCAGAAGATGCAACAAATGGTATAATTAATTAAAATCAGCCAAATGGCTACTCATACCAATATAAACATCAATAGGCATATAACAGTATAATACTGTGGTCACTCAGTGGGTCACCGGTGGATTCTTCTGGCTTTCTATTAAGATTAACATTGTCATACAGTGCCAGGGATGTTGTAAAGTGACCCACTCTGATAAGTCAAACATTCTTGGTTTTCCACATTCTTATTTCTATTATTTAAATCTGTCCACTGCTTTTTGATCATACTACTATACCATAAGATGTTGATAAAGTAGTTTTATTGATATTTGAAAATGACAAAAATGTCTCTAAAACTTTTGATGGAGATGGGGGGATGAACAACCCTAAAATAATTTTATTAACTGCTTCCCGACTGCCTCACGCAGATATACTGCGGCAGAAGGGCACGTACAGGCAGAATCATGTACCTGTACGTTGCCCTTTAAGAGGCGGCTTGCAGGTGTGCGCGCGTGCGCCAAGGATATCCGTGATCATCTCACGGAGAGGAAGAACGGGGAAATGCCAAATGTAAACAAGCATTTCCCCGTTCTGCCTAATGATACTGTCACTGATCACAGCTCCCTGTAATCGGAAGCGGTGATCAGTGTGGTGTCACACACAGCCCCTCCCACCCACAGTTAGAATCACTCCCTAGGACACACTTAACCCCTACAGCGTCACCTAGTGGTTAACCCCTTCACTGCCAGTCACATTTACACAGTAATCAATGCATTTTTAATTGCACTGACCGCTGTATAAATGTGAATGGTCCCAAAAATCGTGCCAAAAGTGTCCAATCTGTCCGCCATAATGTCGCAGTCATGATAAAAATCACTGATCCCCGCCATTACTAATAAAAAAAAAAAATCTTAATAAAAAATGCCATAGTGTTTACAAAAAATCCCCTATTTTGTAAACACTATAACTTTTGTGCAAACCAATCAATAAACGCTTATTGCGAATTTTTTTTTTACCAAAAATATGTAGAAGAATACGTATCGGCCTAAGCTGATTAAAAAAAAGGTTTTTTTAGATATTTATTGGGGATATTTATTATAGCAAAAAGTAAAAAATAATTAGTTTTTTTCAAAATTGACGCTATTTTTTTGTTTATAGCACAGTAATCAAATACCACCAAAAGAAAGCTCTATTTGTGGGAAAAAAAGGAAATGGTCCGGGGCTTAAGTGGTTAAAGTGATACTAAACACACACATTTTTTAAAAATTTACATTGTCCCTTCTATTTCTGTATGTGAATGATGGCACTGTAATTCTTTTAATTAAAAAAAATATCTTTTCCTAATCAAAATACAGCTGTCACATGACCAAGCTCTTTCTTAGCCTGGTTGTTGGGAAACTTAAGCAGGAGGAACTTTTAGTCCTCTACTGCTGGTAACATGTTCAAAATTAAAAAAAAAAAAACATCCTTTGTAATACAGAGTAAAAATAAATCATTAATAGCAATAAACTGTTTTAAATTGTCATGCAAATATATATTTGAAATCAAATCTTTATTATTTTTGGCAATAACCGGGTGTGAGCGGATTTCTGCAAGTCACAGGCTGTGTTACTCCCCTCCAGCCTGTCTTAGAATAAGAGGGAGCTGTAGTATCCATCAATCTATATGAAATATCCCACCCCCATCGTGTTCAGCTGGTTAGCGGGCATGGATGAGGAGGGGGCTGTCATTTAGCACTGTATATACGCCTACATGTGTGACGCCATAGTCATTTGGTACAGATAAGAAAAAGGAGGAAATGAAGAGCTTAGAAAGGAAACGAAACAGAGCAAGCATGGGCTGCTCAGATGTGATAGGGAGGATATGCTCTGCATGGAAACTCACTGAAAACTGAAGCATGTGCAGAGTTGCCACCACAGCTGCAAAGTCCCTAACTGAATTGGGGACACGGACAGAAAGTGGAGATATCAGCACGATCAACCAGGTTTTCTGCAGAATACAGACAATGAATCCCATAGTGACTAAATGAGTATGAACAGCATGGAATACACCATTTATTGATAGTTTTTTTTTATGATGTGGGTTTAGTGAAACTTTAAGTGAGCCCAGTGTGTAGTTATGCCCCTGTCAACAATCACTATGAAAGTCACTTTTTTTCCATCTTTTCTTACTCTAAAGAATAGAGGGTGAGAAAGGTTAAAACACAATATAGGGAACTACCCTTTAACGATATAGCAAAAGTCTTCACCTTTATAATGTATGCAGTGGCAAGCAATCTTTGTATATCAGAATGGCTCTGCAAGTTAGGTTTGTTTAACTGCTCTCAAAAAAAGGATGATGTTGTTATTTTGTCGTTAGCAGGAATTAATCTTTTAAACTGCAGATCTCTCCATAACCTAGAAAAAGGACAGCGCTGGCAAAAAGACAGAAAATTGTTTGATGTAGAAATTATATAGCAGGATGAAAAAGATGGCAATAGGGGCCTGCATGGTCATTATAGGATGAAGAAGAGGAACTTCTGCTTTGAGCTGACCACCCAGGGGAGTAAACAGATATTGGAAACCCTTGTATGAAAGATGTTTTGTGCAGCAGTAGCTACAGGTGCTGTGTTGGTTGCGGCACACTGGGCGAGAAGTGCTTGGCTCAGTGACCTCAAGTATCAGCAGCCAGCAGTTCACATAGAACAGCTGGAGAGCAAAGCTGATTACAAGCTAACAGACAGGAGCTTTTATTGGAATGTATCCATTCACTAGCCGCAGTGCTAGAGCTATTCACAGCACAAGCTGGTTGTCATGTGGAGAGTCTAAGTATATTCCCTCCACCAGGTGCCTGGAAAGCATTCAAAACCACATAGCCTGTGCTCCTCTGTTACAGAACACAAGCATGCTGATATCTGTAGTTCCACAAGTAAACAGTTGCAGTTGCTTAACTCTGACTAAAAAGTTCATACATGCACATATATTAGAGTGTAACATTGTTGATAATATACATGGGACCGGTAGGATGATAAAGCTTATAAATGGTAGTTTGCTACATTATGCCCAAACATAACATTGTCAAAGTGGAAATACACTGTATCTGAGCACCACAAACTGAAATTGCTATTTAATTCATTTTTAATATTTAAGCAAACTCACCCATTCATCCATGTCGCCATGCTTTTGTTTAGTTTAACAAATCACTTTGAAAAACACTCTCCTAGCATGTCTAGCCACAGCTATCTTAAGTAAGGGTAGATGTTCCATGTGGCATTTACTTCCTAAATTCAATCTGCCTTTAGCTCAGACATGCAGACAGGAGAGTATGCTTGGCTGAGAAAACCCTTCCTCCCCTCCTGAAGACTCCTGAGTAGGGATGGAACGAACGACCCCTTGTTCAGTTCGCACCAGAACTTTCGAGCATCACAAAAGTTTGGAACCAAATAACAAACCCCATTGAAGTCTATGGGACCCAAACTGGAAAAATATAAAGTGCCCATTTTGAAGGCTTATATGCAAATAATTGGGCATACAATGGTTATGGGGGTCTGGGTACTGCCCAGGGGGACATGCATCAATGAAAAAAAAAAAGTGTAAAAAACTAATTTTTAAATGAGCAGTGATTTATTGATGCTTAAAGTGAAAGCATAAAAATAAAAAATGCATTTCAATATAGTGCCAAGGGGGTCTCCTTAGTCTACCTGTAAAGTGCAACCTCTGTACTGTGTATAAAAGCTTCTGCAGCAATAATAATGCATTTATAAAGCCAAAAAAATGACATTTTCCCTGCAAGCTTTCTTTATTTTGAACGGCTTACGTAGCCAGTCTGTATGATGAGGCCACAATGTAGTATACTGGGAACAAATTAGAGATTTTTGAGATAAATTCTAGTGTCTCTTCCACAGATTTTGGATAGAAGTAACAGGTGCGTAAAAATTGGTCTTGGGGTGTTGGTGGTGCCTTCACACCAAAACCTTATAGAAGTTCTCTTGAGGAAAGCAAGAATTGGCCTTGCTGTCAAAAATTTAAATGATATGCACCTGTCAAACAGGTGCATATAATTTCAATGTCAAAAATTTTCAAAAATTGCAATGATATGCACCTGTCAAACAGGTGTGGAAAAATGGGTATTTAGGTGTTAATGGTGCCCATGAAATCTACACCAAAAAAATTCTTCCAGATGAAATTAACACCCACAATGCTAGGCAGCCTAGAAGTCCTGCAGAGATTCCACATCCCAAAAACACTTAATCAGCTACATTGGCATCAGGGGCTTCATAGCTGCTGATAAACCAGGACTTAGTCATTTTGATAAATGTCAGACGGTCAATGGAGTCTGTGGACAGACACGTTCTATGATCGGTAACAGAACCTCCAGCAGCACTGAATGCACGCTGGATGCAGGGCAGCCAAGGAGCTCAATTGTATACTGGGCAAGTTCTGGACAGTGGTCTATTCTTATGACCCAGTAAGCCAGTGGCTCATCGACTGTAAAGCTCTCCATCTCTGTTTTTGTCCCTAGATAATCGTCCATGTGATGCAGACGCTGTGGATGGGATGTGGAAGCTGACAGCCCTGGGTGGTGTGGATTAAAAAAGTTGTGAAATGCATCACTTAAGTGGCCGCTTTCTCCAGCGCTCCTCTCTTGACCAACAGAAGCCACAAAACTACATTTTCCATGACACTGTAACCTACCAGAGTTAGGAAAAGCATTAGATAAACTCCTCTTTAAGGTGTCATCAAAAGATTTCATCTTCTGCACTCTCTGTGGGGACTCGATGAGTTCTGAGACTTTCCCCTTGTAATGGAGGTCAAGGAGGGTTGCCAACCAATAGTATACCTTCTTCTTTACGCCATGTATTCTTGGGTCCTTTCGCAGGCTTTGAAGCATGAGGGAACCCACGCACCGCAAATTTGCAGAGGCATGAAAAGCAGACTCCTCGGGGTCACCGAGGATTATTTTATCTGGAACTGCCTCCTCCCAGCCACGTACTATTCCCAAGGGTTCAGGGGATGGAAAACCATCTCTTATGCCGCGTACACACGGTCTGACTTTTCGTCTACAAAAGTCCAACGGACGCTGAGGGACTAAAGCTGGCTGGTAATCCGATCGTGTGTGGGCTTCTCCGGACTTTCAACTGACTTTTTTAGCCTCAAATCCAACGGACTTTAGATTTGAAACATGCTTCAAATCTTTACGTCGTAACTACGACGGACCCCGAAGTCCGCTCGTCTGTATGCTAGTCCGACGGACAAAAAAACTACGCATGCTCATAAGCAAAAACTAAACGGAAGCACTCGGTCTAGTAAAACTAGTGTTCGTATTGTAGGTAGCACATTCCTCACGCTGCAAAATCTGTGATCGTTGAATGCAGCGCATTTAATGTCCTCTTTACGAATGCTATAAAGAACGAAGATGTTTTGCTGTTCATATTCAAACAGAGTTCTCCCAAACAGATTTCTGGATTCTTTTTCTCTTTGATCTCATAAATGACATGGTATGCTTTTTCAAAACAATGTTTCCATACTAATAATACTTTTTAAACTTTTTTTTTTTTTGGTGGAGTTATCTTTTCTTGTAATTTTTATCCAGATATTTATTTTATGATTGTTGTGGAACTTTTTTTCTGTTTATCTCTAAATTTTTTTGTAAAGTTACCACAGTGAACCCATTTTTATATATATTTTTTAAATTTTTTTTAATGTTTGTAAAGTTACCACAAAGAACCCTTTATAATTTTTGTTTTTATAGTGATTTGTTATTTTTTTTATATAAAGTTAACCCAAAGAACCGTTTTTGGTTATGTATCTTTTTTTTTTTAAATACTTACCACTCGAACATTATTAACATTATTTTAATCTATTTTTGTTGTGTTTTTGCAAAATCAATGAGATTGTTGTCCCTTGTTAATTTAAAACATTGTGTCTAAAATCTATGATTTAAAATAAAAAACCTAAACTCAAAAAAGATCCATTTATTTATGGTCTAAATAAAATAAAGAGGAAGTCAACGCTGGAAAAAGTATGTGTACAAGAAAATGGGGATCTTGAGGAGTCCATATAAGAGGGAGCACAATCTGGTCCAAGAATCCCAGAGATCAACAGCACCAGCAGATGATATAGATGTCCCCAGACTGTGGTACTACAACAGCCTGCGTCTTCTGTCAGACCAGACTGAACCCAAGTCATCACTTTCTTCTCTTCCCTGCAGCCTTTCCTCCACGCTGCCCTGCAGCCTTCCCTGCAGCCTTCCCTGTAGCCTTCTTTCGAGGCTGTGGCTCTGGTGTTTCAGTTGTGGCAGGAGGAGGAGGAGGAGGAGGAGGAGGGGGGGCTGCCTCATGTAGTTGGGTGTTTCGTGTTAGCGTGCCCTGCAGCCCCTTCTGGATTGTTTCCCCAAATAGTCACTCACAAATGAGGCGCTGCTCCCAATCCATTTGAAGAAGCCTGCTGGCTAAGTAGCAGCCATAGGACTCTTCCGCTTCGGGGGGGCTCTTTAAAAAACGGGTGGCCTCTTGCATGAGGCGCAGGGATGCCTCCTGTGTGACCGTCCCCTTCCTGGCCCTTTTTTTGGGAAGGTGGAGGGGAGGCACTTGGGATTCGGTCAGGCTCCTACTGGGCCCAGCCACCTCACTTGGCCCAGCCACCTCACTTGGCCCAGCCACCTCACTGGGAGCAGCCACCTCACTGGGAGCAGCCACCTCCTGCCTGACACTGGGCCCAGCCTCCTCCAGGATGATGGTGAATCCGGCCTCCTCCAGGCTGTCCATGGGCCCGGTCTCCTCCTGCCTGCCACTTTCCCCACATTCCTCCTGGATGGACTCATCCTGTGTATAAAAAAAGGACAATAGTTTTAGTATATTTTTTTGGGTTCATCAATGACACACAGTTTGCTTCTCATGACTAGCAAATTCAATGTGAATACATCTCTTTAATAAAAGAGTCTAATCAGACACCCTAATTATTTCAAGCAGGTGCCAAACATATTTAGCCACTACTGTCAATTTATATGTATACACAATTTTGAGGGCAAAATTATTTTAGACAATTATAACATCCAGTTAACATCATTAATATTAGTACAGTAAATATTTGTTAAAATAATTTACCTGACTCCAGATGGTCATATCCTGTTCATCCAGGATGGAAGACCCAGCTTGCTCCTCATCAGCCTCTGCTGGGGTGGAGGGAAGGGTTGAAAGTGATGCCCTGGCTTCAGTCTGGTCATCAAGAAAACGGAGTTGATTGTAGTACCACAGCCTGGGTACATAAACATCATCTGCTGATGCTCCTGATCTCATTGATTCCTGGATCTTCTTATGTTCCCTCTTATACATGTTCCTCAAGACCCCAATTTTCTTGAGCAATGTCTCCATTGTTGCTTCCGGGATGGTCGCCTGGACAAAGGCCAGAAGTCTCTCCAGCGTTGACTTCCTCACATGCTTTGCATAATACTGTGGGTGTTTCACCTCCCACAAATTCCTCATCTCTCTATATTTAGAAATAAAAGCAGTAAGGAACTCTGGATTCTTAAATAGGGGATTCATAATGTCTGTATAAAAGATAAAGTCACAAGACAAAAAACACTTTTATTGGGTTTCTGCTAAACCCTCATCATCTTATCCCTATGTAGGCCTCATCAATCTGTCAAGCCATATAGGCCGCTTGCTACAAAGTCTTGACCAAAAGTATAAATTTTAAATTACCTTCGTTTAGTAGCGTCCCGGTCCACTATCACCTACACACAGAACGTACGTACGACACGTGCGCAAGGCCCCTCTTTATACACTACGCATGTGTGAAACTCCGCCTGCGTCGCCCGCCCCTGACGTTCGATTTTAACTCATGTTCTCCGCCCCTTAATTCTACACACAGAACGTACGTACGACACGTGCACAAGGCCCCTCTTTATACACTACGCATGTGTGAAACTCCGCCTGCGTCGCCCGCCCCTGACGTTCGATTTTAACTCATGTTCTCCGCCCCTTAATTCTACGCACAGAACGTACATACGACACGTGCGCAAGGCCCCTCTTTATACACTACGCATGTGTGAAACTCCGCCTGCGTCGCCCGCCCCTGACGTTCGATTTTAACTCATGTTCTCCGCCCATTTTTAGTTACGGCGCGTAGTGGGGTGAATAATGGCGGAGACACACGACATGTTAACTACCTCAGGTAGCGAAAAAAGCCCGGAGGCTGGAACGTCAACAAGATCTGTGAGGCCTAGATTTAAGGTTTCCAATATGAGTTTTGAAGAGATGGTGGAGATGGTGGCCATTCTTCAAAAAAAGGACTATGATGGGAAGTATGGGCCGTACGCCCGGCCAAATTTGCGCAAGGCCAAAATAATGGCGAAGGTGGTGGACACTTTACAGGCTTCTTTTGGGGTACAGCGCTCCAGGGATCAACTTAGAAAAAGATGGTCTGACCTGAAACTCAGGGAGCCGGATCAGTTCAGACGGATCCGGAAAGTGCTGCAAAAAAGTAAGTACCTGTGTTTTCATCTTGTGTTGATTACCTCGTATACCGCTCCATGTGCTTTTCATTCCTCTACGATTGTTTGCATCGTTTGAAATGATCTTTTAATAAACATCGTTACATATCTATATATAATATATACATATATATCTCTCTCTATATATATATACACATAGACATATATATATATATATATATATATATATATATATATATATATATACACATATACACATATATATATACACATATATATATATATATATATATATATATATATATACATATATATATATATATATATATATATATATATATATACACATATATATATATACATATATATATATATATATATATATATATATATATATATATATATATATATATATATATATGTGTGTGTGTGTATATATATATATATATATATATATATATATATATATATATATATATATATATATATACATATGTATGTATGTATATATGTATGTATATAGATATATAGGTAGATATATAGATAGATATAGAATTTTTTTCTTTTTTTTTAATTAAATTAATATCTATTTTTAGATTTATATTTTGTTTGAGATTGAAGATTTATATTTAGTTATAGATATATAGAGAGAGAGAGATCCAAAGATTTTTGGATATATTTTGATATTGATATATTGATATCTAGATATCGAGATATCTATCCATCTTGATATGTCTTTAGAAATTAAAATCTTGAAGTCTACTAGGAACTCTACACAAACAGACAATTTGTACACCACTTCACTACAAATGTTTGAAGATTAGTATGTACTAAAATATCTGTGTGCTAAGTATATTAATTTTTTGCTTCACATAGGGGAAAAATCACTCAGCCAACAAGAGGAACCCAGTCCCCCCCCAGCAAAAGAACATACTTGGGAAATCAGCCCAAGCCCCACTGAGGATGTGGAGGAAGGAGAGGTGGGCGACATGGGCACCCCACCAGGTGAGTGTCTGACACACCAGCTTACGGTAATCTATGCATGGCTGCCTTTTCTTTTATGTAATTTTTCTACTCTACTTTAGGTGATCTGGTTGTACTTGAGTCAAGCAACAGCGCCACCCCCGAGGATGTTCAGGAATTATGCGACATGGGCACCCCACCAGGTCAGTGTCTGAGACACCAGCTTTATGGTAAGGTAAACTATGTATGTGTGCATATTTCTAAACACATTTTTTGGTTTCATTCCACTTTAGGTACAAGAAGTGACTATTTCACCTCAGACAGTGCCCAACGGCTAATTTGTCAAATAATGGCCTGGAATGGGGAGATCGATGAAATGCGTAATCGGCTGGATCGTATGCAGCAGGAAATGAAGGACATGATTGATGTTTTGGGTCGAATCTAAATGCCCTTTTTGAAACCCCAAAACATCGATCATGTCCTTCATTTCCTGGTTTGCTGACCCCATTCTGGGCCTTCTCTTTATTATTTTTGGTCAAATTATATGGCTGTTTAACAGCATTTAAAAAAGGAGGGCTGTTTAGAGCAAATACCTTAAAAATCCAAAAAAAAAAGTGATTTTAAAAAACCCAAAAAAAAAAAGAAAAGTGATTTTAAAAAACCCAAAAAAAAAAAAAAAGTGATTTTAAAAAACCCAAAAAAAAAAAAAAGTGATTTTAAAAAACCCCAAAAAAAATGGATTTTAAAAAACCAAAAAAAAAAAAAAGAAATGGATTTTAAAAAAACAAAAAAAAAAAAAAAAGGATTTTAAAAAACAAAAAAAAAAATTAAAAAAACGCATGTTTGCTAAAATCAAAATGCCCAAAAAATTGTATTTTTGATTATGTAAAAATATTTAACTATAATTATATTTTTCGAAATTATTAAGATATCATTATATTTTTGTCTAGGAACATTTTATACTAAATGCATAACTGAATGCATAACAACGATTAATAAAAACATCTGCTTAGGAATTAAAGAAATGTGTGGTTTGTTATTTCAATGCTCAGTATCAGTTTGGTTATAATTTTAAAAAAGTTGTTTACAGTGGCAATGGAGCTTATTTAGACATTTAAAAGGAAAATACAGTTGGGGGGCGTGGCCTGGCTATGGAGGAGTGAGGACGCGTGTTCCCTCAGCTCCCGATACACCGCCGCATTATAAGCCGCACAGAGGGGAGATATTGCTCCCGGAACGCCGGAGAACATGTCGCAAGGACGGAGGGCTCTCTCACAGCACTCGAGAGCGGAGGGCTCACGGCAGGAGCAGATGGAGACATATTTCGGCCCGAACGCCGGGCCCGGACATGAGGCCTCCAAGATGGCGCCGACGCCGAAGGCTGGCAAGATAACAAAAGCCACACAGAAGGCCCTGGCTCAGCAGCAGCAGCAACAGCAGCAGCAGCACCAGCACTCCCAGATTTCTTCTCCGCGGTTGGTGAGTGATACAGCCCCTCCACTCTCCCCGGGATCCTCTGCCTCCCATGATCAGGGCCCTGACATGGCGGATTTTTTGGGGGAAGGAGATATAAAGCGCCATATTTGGTCCCTCCCCACCAAGGAAGACCTAGAGAGATTCACTGCCAGGGTTGAGAAGGCCTTCAGGGAAGATATAGCCCAGCTCAAGACAGACACTACTCACTTGGGAAACAGGGTGGAAACTGTGGAACAGAGGCTGGATGAGGTGCTGCCGACCATTGTTAAACTACAAGACAGATGCAACTCCCAGGATCAGAAAATAGAAGCCCTGTTGAGTCAGTTAGATGACTTTGAAAACCGCAGCAGGAGAGCAAATATACGCATACGCGGTTTACCAGAGGCCACGGCACCAAAAGATATTATTCCCACGCTAGAAGACGTCTTCCGAGAAATACTGGGGTTACCGGCCACGGCTCCTGTGGAGATAGACAGAGCCCATAGGGCCCTCAGACCTCCCTCCCAAGATGCAGATAACCCAAGAGATATCATCTGCAAGCTTCATAAATATACACTAAAAGACAGAATTATGCAGAAAATGCGTGGGAAGCAATACTTTGATTTTGATGGAGCGCACCTGTACTTTTACCAGGACATTTCAAGACGCACGCTCATGCAACGCAGAGCCCTGCGGCCCCTGCTTGAGGCCCTTCAGAAGGCAGGTCTGCCCTACCGCTGGGGCTTCCCTTTTTATCTACAAGCAACCAAAGAGGGGAAGAATGTCACGTTACGCACTAAGGACGACCTTCAATTTTTTCTAGAGACCCTGGGTCTGGAGCCGGTGGACTTCCCGGACTGGAGAGGTCCGTGTGACCATCCTCACTTACAGCTACCCCAGCCGTGGCTCGCGGCCAACCGTAGGAGCCGCAGGCGAGACCGCAGACGTCCTGCATCCACATCTCCCGTGGGACCTGTGTCACCAAGGCACTAAAGGAAGCTGTCCTACCTTTGACTTGCACTCTGAGAGAGACGTTCTCCTCGTATGTTACAGAACCTCATCTGATTGTCCACTATTGTGAAGGGCCCCTGACCATTAACACAGACATGCCGCCTGCAATTGGGTCAGAGCTACATATGCACACGAAGCGGTGTGCGACCACCTAACCTGGGATGAATGCCCCTGATCAGGAACTTGGCTTTGAACTTGTGAGAATATCCCAGGAGAAGACACGGAAGCCATAGCCCTGAACTTGCCAAATTAGGCTCTGATTCGGGACGCCTTGCTTACCCAGTCCTCTGTTTAGCACTTTTTTCTCTTTTTTTTTTTTTTTTTTTTTTTTTTTTTTTTTGAGGTCCTCCCCCAACCCCTATTTTTCATTTTTTCATTTTTCATTTTTATTTTTTTGAATTTTTCTCCTCATCTCAAGATAGAGCTGCGAACTTTTGTTTTTCTTTGTTATTATAGGAACTCCCCTCCCCCATACACTGTATAATGTGTACTGCCTATTGATCAGGAGAGGGCGGTGGATCGGGGCTGGCCCTTGCTCCCCTCCCTCTCGTGATGGTCCACGTCCCCCACGTAGGCCATACCTTTCTAGGTATATATTTCCTATATTTGGAAATAGAGACGGGTCTCGGATACCTCCCCCTAACGGGGGGGGGCCCGATATCTGGCTCACAGGTATACCACGTTGTGGTAATGTTCATATTAATGTACCTTGCAATTTGTCTTACTTATTTTAACTTTGTCTTCTTCCTCCCCTTCTGTTTACTCTCTTCTACTGTATACTCTTTTGTAGGGACTGCCTTCGGCTCCGCCTCCCGTTCTGTGCCCATTAGATCACTGCGAAAACAACTTATCCCAAGCTCTTCCTATGGCATCACTTAAGGTAATTTCATACAACGTGCGAGGTCTTTGCTCCCCATCCAAACGTAGTAAATTGTGGCTGGAACTTAAGCGATCAGGGGCTCAGGTGGTTCTTTTACAGGAGACGCATTTCACTCCACACTCACTGCCCAAACTGCCCAATCATATATATACCCAATGGTTCCTCAGCAATTCGCCTACTGCAAAATCAAGAGGTACGGCTATTGCCATACATAAGTCTTGTCCCCTCCAAGTAATCGACACTGAGGTGGACTCCTTGGGGAGATATGTCTTTCTTAAGGGGGCCATAGCTGGACAGAAGATCACAGTTGCTACGATCTATGCCCCTAATTCAAATCAACTCACCTTCATAGATAATACACTTGATAGACTGGCGGAATTTAGAGAGGGCCCTCTGATCTTGGGAGGCGATTTTAATATCAGCCCGGACCCACAACTAGACACCTCGCACAAGCGCCCTTCTCACTCACACGCTTTTTTAAAACATTTTCGTAAAACCCTGCAAACACACCGACTCTTAGATAGTTGGCGAATTCTTCATCCGGTTGACAGAGACTACAGCTACTATTCAAAAACACATGACGTCTATACCCGTATAGACCTGATCTGTGTAGATCACTTGGCCCTGGAGCTGCTGCGGTCCTCGTCCATCGGAAATATAACGATCTCTGATCATGCCCCAGTAATGGCCTCCCTGGTTCTGCCACAGAGTAGCCGTAGGACTTGGTCGTGGCGTTTGAACGAATCTCTGTTGGACGATGCTGTAGCTGTTTCTGAGGTCAAAAAGGTCCTGTCCTACTACTTTAAAGAAAACACTAAAGAGGGGCTGAGTGGGGGGATGGTGTGGGAGGGCCACAAAGCAGTGGTGAGAGGCGAACTGATTTCCCAGGGATCTAGATTGAAGAAAGCTAGGCAAGCAGACTTCGACAGGGTACTCCAAGCGCTTCAGCAAGCGGAACTTAGACACAAACAGAATAGCGACCCGGAGGCTCTGAGGGCTTTGATAGACCTGAGAGAATTGTTCTCTAGACTACTGGATAGACAGGCAGGCAGACGAACGCGATATTTATCACATAAATATTATGAACATGGCAACAAATGCGGCCGTATGCTGGCTAGAGCCCTTAGAAAAAAACGAGCGCTTATGCATGTGCATAAGTTACGCCTCCCCACAAGTGAGTACACAGTTAGACCCTCCCAGATAGCCTCTGGATTCCGAGACTATTACAACACATTATATAACCTAAACTCGACACAGACCCCAGAGACCCAGGCCATACGAAAAACAGCCATCCAAACATATTTGACCGCTTCTGGACTGCCAGCACTGACAGACGAACAATGTTCTGCACTAGAAGCGCCCATCACTGTCACTGAGATAGAAGCCACGGTGAACTCCCTACCCAACGGGAAGAGCCCAGGCCCCGATGGGTTCTCCAAGGCCTACTACAAGAAGTTTTTACCTCTGCTATCTGAATCAATGTGTAGCTACTTTAATTCCATAGCAGACGGCGCGGCTATCCCTAATGAAGCCTTACTGGCTCACATTTCAGTAATACCCAAAGAAGGGAAAGACCCCACTATGCCCCAGAGCTACAGACCCATATCTCTTCTCAACGTAGATGTTAAAATATTAGCCAAGATCCTAGCGACCAGACTAAAACAACTAATCCCACTAATAGTCCACCCCGATCAAACAGGGTTCATTACTGGCAGGGAAGCTAGGGACAACTCAATTAGAGCAATCCACCTAATCCATTGGGCCCGAACATCTCCCGCACCCCCCCCTTACTTGATCCTATCTACCGATGCGGAGAAAGCCTTCGATCGGGTGGATTGGACTTTTTTACGGGCTACGTTGGAAGCTTTGGGCCTCCGTTCCCATATGCTTACATGGATAATGGCCCTATACTCAGACCCACATGCTCAAGTAAAAGTGAACGGTTCCCTTTCTGCGAGGTTCCCGATCAGAAATGGCACGAGACAGGGGTGTCCCCTATCCCCACTCTTGTTCGCCCTTGTGCTGGAACCATTCCTGCGCACTGTTAGGGCAAACCCAAATATTAAGGGGCTTACGGTAGGTCCCACAGAACATAAACTTTCGGCCTATGCTGACGATGTGCTATTCCACATCACAGAGCCTCTAGTCTCGTTGCCTAATCTGATGCGGGAACTTCAAAATTTTGGAGAGTTGTCTAATTTCAAAATTAACTACACGAAATCAGAGATATTACCCATTCAAATGACGTCCTCCCTGACAGACCGACTAAAAACTGCTTTCCCGTTTACTTGGACTAAATCATCCCTAAAATATTTAGGTATAAGACTGACAGATAGATTTGAAACCCTATTCAACACTAATTTTCCTTCCCTAATAACAAATGTGAGGAAAGACCTGACTCAGTGGGCTAAGACAGCCTTCACTTGGACTGGAAGGCTTAATATTATTAAAATGAATGTCTTACCCCGAGTACTGTTCTGCATGCAGATGATACCAGTGGCTTTACCTAAGAGTTTCTTTACTCAATTAACCAGTATAATATCCACCTTTGTGTGGAACAATAAGAGACCGAGAATCGCCATTAGATTGCTGAGGCGCCACAGGGATATGGGGGGCCTGAGTCTTCCAGACGCACAAAAATATTATCGAGCTATGGTCTTACAAAGGATACTAAATTGGCGCTTCCACGCACACTCCAAGGTATGGGTCTCATTGGAGAAGTATATAGCGGGAAGAAATCTGGCATATGCCCCGTGGCTGGCCCGGGAGCACAGGGGATTATCAATCTGTGCGTCTCCATTGACGACCCAGCTTTTGAAAGCCTGGGACCGACTCAATACAAGTCTGAACTTGGCGCCCCCCGTGTCACCTCTGGCCCCACTGGGAGGGTACCAGTGGTTCCTGCCTGGAGAGCAGATAGGATTTTTTGGCTCCTGGGTAGATGACAGTAATGCCTGTTGTGGTAGACTGATGGAAAGTGGTAAATTAACCTCACTAGAAGCCCTCAGAGCCCGGTCAGGGAGTTTCCCTATGGACTTTTGGCGATATAGACAACTTCATCACTTTTTTAAACAACACGGAAGCTCTATAAGAGATATTTCCTCCCTTACACCGTTTGAGCGCCTATTCATAGACGAAGAACCAATTCCACATATGATCTCGGGACTGTATCAGTTGCTCAGCTTTGCTACCCCAACAGTGAAACCGCCATACATCAGGATGTGGGAACGAGACTTGGGGGTAGTCTTTACTTCTGCCCAGCTATCTGCCCTCTATCAACTCACTCGGTCTAGTTCCATTGATTCTAAGACGCAAGAAATGAACTACAAAATAATGATGCGCTGGTACCGGGTACCGGCAGAGTTAGCGAAAATATATCCAGCCACGTCGGAACTATGTTGGAGAGGATGTGGCCACAAAGGCACTCTCCTACATATTTGGTGGGATTGTCCTGCAATTAAATGCTACTGGGAGGATATTAAATCACAAATTAAAGATATCATGGGCATTGAAATTCCTCTCTCTCCGGAACATTTCCTGCTACACATTCCTCCCATGCCAATAAGCCAGTATAAAAAAAGTATACTACCCCACTTGCTTAACGCGGCAAAGCGGCTTCTCCCTATATACTGGAAGCGGTCGCAAGTCCCATCCAGAGAGGAATGGTATCGCAAGGTGGGAGATATCCGTGAGGCAGAGGACTGGATTGCCACATGTAAAGGAGTTAGAGACCGCTTCACTGCGATGTGGAAACCCTGGACAATATATACCTCAGACTTAAGTCACATTCCTTCTAGCCTAGACATAGCCCTTCTTGAGCTAGCTGACCCATCCTTGAAAGGACGCCTTATTGATCCACAGAGGGGAGCAGAGAACCAAGACCTGAGATAAACTAAAGTGACAAACACTTAAGGGACAAGTGTTCCCTTCTATTGTTCTAATTTTTAGTAGGTTTGGTGCTGTCGGGAGGGCCTCGACGGGGGGCGGAGCTGGACGCAGGTTCCCAGGTATGTTCCAGACTATTTTTTCTTCTCTTTTTCTTTTCTCCTCTTTCTTAAATACTCTATTGAGCTTTAACTAGATACGGTTGTTCGTTTAAAAACAAAATAATATGTTTGTTGCCAGGTGACGAATAGGAAATGACTAAGCAAGGGAACCGGATGGTCCTTGGAGATTTATGGCCTTGAGACACCTCGGACAGGGGGTGTTCTAGTGTCATTATGCTGGTATGGCTTTGTCAGGTGATTTTGGGGGGGGCTGGGGGGTGGGGAACGCGGGGAGAGGTTAGTTGGAGGCGTATTTTGCCCCCCTCTCTCCGGGAGACCCCGCTCAGACCACCTTAAGAACTGTTTGCACAACTGAACTTAGCTTAAACCCTGGGAAAGACCTGTCCAGCCTTTATAGCTCCGGGACTAAGACAAGCATGCTTTTAATTTAAAAAGAAAAAGGGAGAGAAATTTTTTTTTTTTCCTCTCTTCTATTTTCTGTTTTTGTCACCTGGCACACTGTTGGCGTATTTTTCTCTCTTTTTTCTTGTAATCAAAGCTAGCTACACCAGTTAAAAAGTGACTGTCTAGTATTAAGTATACATGTCTGATAGCATTGATGTTCTTGTTTTTCTTTCCATGTTACTCATCCTTTTTGTCAAATAACAAGAAAAAAATGACTGGTATAACACCTAAAAACCGTTCATCCAGATGGATGTGATTCTATACTCACAGTTTTATAATTTTGCAATGTGATATCCTGTCTTTTATAAATAAAGATTTATAATAAAAGGAAAATACAGTTGGCACTACAACTGCTCGACCATAACCTAGGAGAAAGCCCAAAAGAAAGGCAAGCAATAAATATAATTCACGATTTCATCAAGATTTTTTTTATTTAAAATATTTAGATATCCTGGCCCATTGCAATGGCCCCCCTACCCATAAAATAATTAACATATTGCTGTCTAACTTGACGGGCACTTTGGGGGGCCAAGCCAGTACGGACAGTATCCAGGCCCGTAAGGTTGTCATCGATAAGTCCGGCCTCAGGCCCAACTGTTACCATATAATTTGGAGAATGTTGTTGTAAAAAGTTGTGCAGGATGCAGCACGATAAAATGATAAAATTAAGTTTGTATTCCGCCAAATTAATGGAGGTTTGAAACAGGCGGAACCGGCTGGCCAGAATCCCAAACGCATTCTCAACCACTCTTCTAGCTCTGGCCAGCCGGAAATTAAAAACCCTCCTCTCCGGGGTGAGGGTTCTTTGCGGGAATGGCCTCATGAGGTGCTTGCTCAGAGCGAAGGCTTCATCGGCAATGAAGACAAAGGGGAGTCCTTCCACGTTATCCGCATCAGGTGGCAATCCCAGGCCACCATTCTGGAGACGCTGGCAGAACTCCGTCTGGGCAAATACTCCTCCATCCGACATCCGGCCATTCTTCCCCACGTCCACATATAAAAATTCATAGTGTGCCGACACCACCGCCATTAAAACAATACTGTGGAACCCCTTATAATTAAAATAGTATGACCCCGAATGGGGTGGTGGCACGATGTGGACATGTTTCCCATCTATAGCCCCTCCACAATTGGGAAAGTCCCAACGGGTGGCAAAATGGGATGCCACAGTCTGCCATTCCTGTGGCGTTGAAGGAAACTGGGGAATCAAACAAGAAAACCAAAATCATTAATTTTGAAGATAACATTGCAAGAAAATTATACAATTAAAAACATTATTCCCCAGCATCAGTATAACATTAAATAATTTAAATCTTCGGGAAGAACTAATATGGAAAGGCACACTTATCAGATTGCTCACCCCCTCTGATGGAACATTGATTACATTTTAGGGGGTTGTGAAATCCCTAAAAAAGATTACTTTTAGGACACGCAGGGATTTAGGGACTAAAAAGGCTACAAGACTGCAGTTGTCGCACTCTGCAAGTGCAGTTGCTACCCAGCTTACAGTAAATGAGGTAAGGTAAAAAGGCAGTCATGTTGCAAGGAGTACACAATCACATGCAAGGGCAATTAATGAAAACACTTTGTGGCTTGCATATGATTTGATGATGGAAATCAGCAGAGCTTCTGCTCATTTACTAAAGCACTGGAACAAATGCACTTGGAGAGTGCACATGCATTTTGCAAAGTGCAACATATATTTGCTTTATACAAATCAACACCACAGAACATTCTAGCAAATTTTTACGAGGGGGGGGGGGTTGGGAAATCAAGCTAATTGCTAATTATAAGCACACTATTTGGATTGAGTTTAGGTGGGGAGGAGGGGGTTGGGAAATCAAGCTAATTGCTAATTATAAGCACACTAAATACACTCAAACAAAATACATTCAAAATGAGTAGACTAGGTGGATATGTGCCCATCATTGCATGCTGGGGAGGTTATTGAAGGAAAATATACATGCATGACAAAAAAGAACAGGAAAAAAATCCAGCATGTGTGAGGATAAAAAGGGGACATTCACACTATATTGCAATGATGGTAAGTAGTGTTTGAGGCAAGAAATACATTACATTATCAAAGATTACATAAAAGAACATGTGATGCTAATAAAAGAAAAATATCTTACCTTAATATAGTCCTTCTGCAGGACCTGGATGATGGCAGAACAGGTCTCTGGGATAATGATCCCCAGAGCCTGGGGGGAGATGCCTGTCGAGAACTTGAGGTCCTGCAGGCTTCTCCCTGTCGCCAAGTACCGCAACGTGGCAACTAGCCTCTGCTCCGGAGTGATGGCTTGCCTCATGCAGGTATCCTGCCTGCTGATATAGGGGGTCAGCAAAGCCAACAAACGGTCAAAAACGGGGTCCGTCATCCGGTGAAAGTTCCTGAAATCCTCAGGATTATTCTCACGGATCTCACGGAGCAATGGCATGTGACAGAACTGGTCACGCTGGAGCAACCAATTCTTGGTCCATGAACTCCTCCTCGCCCTGTTCATGGACTGGTCTTGGTCTGAAGAATAAACTACAGCACCAAACACATACAATGCACGAGCTCGACGACGAGTACGTACAGGTAACATGGTTTCAAAACGGTCAGCTGGTCAGAACGCACTAAACAGAACGCACTGAAGAACAGCAAGGCCTGTGAAGAGCGACCTGAAAATCAGGAACGAGCGGACAATAAAACAAAGATTTCTCAATGCCAACTGACCAAACACACTGAAAAGCAGATACAAACCTCACAAGCACAGACTGAACAACAGTTAAAACGAACTGAAAAATACGAGTCTCACAAGCGCGAATCGTCTCTCACCAAACTTCTACTAACACGAGATAAACACGAGATTAGCAGAAGGAGCCCAAAGGGTGTCGTACGGGCTATTGAACGTCCGTTTTATAGTCTCGCCGGACTTGGTGTACGTCACCGCGTACTAGGCTGTCGAACTTTTGTGTGGTCGTGTGTAGGCAAGTCCGTTCGTTAGAAAGTCTGCCGCAAGTCCGCCGAAAGTCCGCCGGAAGTCTGTCGGACAGGCTGTCGGACTTTTGTAGACGAAAAGTCCGACCGTGTGTACGCGGCATTACTGTTTGACGTATGTCTTCCTCTGCTTCAATGCCTCCAAAATTGCCAGAATCCTCCCTCCTCTCCTCTTGTGTGTCCTGTGGCTTAGGAACAATGGTGTCTGCATAAAGTGGGCCTTGAGAGGAAAGGAAGTCCTCCTCTTCTGCCCTGTCCGGAAAGAAGCAAGTACCAGCCTCGTCAATATCGCCGCTTTCCTATGCACATGCGCGGTAGAGCGGCACCCTGGCGCATCCCTGGGTACAATACAGCGGAACGGCTAATGCGCGTTCACAATTCAGCGAATAGGTGAATGCGCGTGCGCAGTCCAGCGGAATGGCGAACGCACGTACGCAATAGCGCGCACACAACCTGAGCCTCCCACTGCCTATAAAAGCCACTCTGTGCCATGGCCAAGTTGCTGGTTTGTCTTTCAGTTTCCTGTGTGTTTTCTGCTTGTATCCTGATTCTTGATTACCCGTTGTGACCCGGATTGACCTTGACCGACGCTGATCTCTTCCTGCATCTGACCTTCGGCTTGCCTCTCGGACCTCGCTACTTGCCTCCTGTGTTTTACCTTCAGCCTGTCTACGGATATCGCTTCCTGTCTCCAGTGATTGACCCTTGGTCTGCTCCCAGACTCTGCTATTTGTCTCCAGTGTTTGACCCTCGGCCTGTTTTATGGACTTCCTATCAGTCTTCAGCATTTAATCATCAGCCTGTTTACAGACCTGCTATCAGTCTCCAGCACAAGACTGTTCTGCCTATCTAAGAGACTCTTGCCAGCCATCGGTGTTTTACCCCCGGCCTGTTGTTGGACTAGCTGCTCCTCTACCTTCCTGAGCTTCAGCATCTTCCAGTCCTGCACAGCTGTCTCCTTCTTGGTGACCTTCACGCAAGACCTGCCCTGCCTGCTGGTGACTCATGCCTCTTTGTGCCCTTCACCCCCTGTACCATCTCCAGGAATGGAGTGCGCTTAGTTGCAAGAGGTTACCACTCTTAGCATCTCGGCCTCGGTGAGTACCCATATCTGACATGCCCACTGCTCTGCCTCAAGTGCCCTGTCCATAATGCCATGGAGAGTTTGCTCCAGCAGGAACACAACAGGGATTGTGTCACTGATGCATGCATTGGCACGGCTCACCATCCTTGTGGCCTCCTTAAATAGTGACAATACAGTGCATGCATTCTTTATGAACAGCCATTGGCGTGGGGAAAAAAAGCCAAGTCAGACTGAGCTTGTCGTTGTGCCATACTCATTGTAAGAGTCCAGGGCTTACTACGCATGCACCAATGGCGTGTTGCCGCAAGAGGAAATCTGTGCCAACTGAGCATGCGCCAAAGACGCCTCAGTACGCCAACCCACACCTGCACAGAAGACTTGATGAGAAAAGGCAGAAAAATGCCCAGGAGGCGCACAGGAAGTGACCTCAACCTGATGGAAAAAGGTGGGAAAATCCCCAGGAGGCGCACAGGAAGTGACCTCAACCTGATGGAAAAAGCTGGGAAAATGCCCAGGAGGTGCACAGGAAGTGACCTCAAACTTCCCTATTTAAGCCCAGCCAAGACACTGCCAAATTGCTGGATTATCTTCAGTCCCCCCTTGTTCCTGTGCTAGTGTGTGATCTGTCTGAACTTGTTGTGACCTGGAAACCTATTTGACTACTCTTGATTGCTGCTTGCCATTAACCTCAGATACCTTGACCATTCTACTTCTTTGTCCCTTTTGTACTCAGCTGCCAGATTTGAACCGACCCCAGCTTGGATCTCGACAATTCTTATTCTGATAAACCCTTTTATGCTTCGTTGCCAATCTGGACTTGACCTCAGCTGGGATCTTGGACTAAGGCTTGCACGGTGCTCCGCACCCCTGGCACCCGTGCCACTCGGTGTTAACAAAGTCTGTCTCTATCTCCAGAGGCTTCAAGGACCCGAGGTGCAAGGGAGGCCTCCCCATTACTTCGATCTCACACCAGGTACGTGGTCCTCGTGACACTCATACAGGTACTCATTGATGGCCCTCTGCTGCATGTGCAGCCGCTGCAGCATTGCCAAAGTCGAGTTCCACCTGGTGGGCATGTCAAAAATCAAGCGTTTTACGGGCAGGTGGAATTCCCGCTGAACTGGCTGTGTATCTTCCTATCCTGGGTACCTATTTAGGAAATGCTGCACCACTAAATTGAGGACATGTGCCAGGCTTGGCACATGTGTCAACTTTCCCTGTCTAAGGGCGAACAGGAGGTTTGTGCCATTATCGCACACCCCCATTCCTGGCTCCAGCTGGCTTGGCGTGAACCACCTCTGGGCCTACCCCTGCAGAGCTGCAAGAATCTCTGCTCCGGTGTGGTTCCTGTTCCCTGGACACACCAGATGACACACTGCATGGCACCTATTAGCCTGACTCATTGAATAGCCCCTTGAACGCTTAGGGTGTACTTGTGGTTCATAGGACAATTCAGCAGAGGAGAGCATGGAGGAGGAAGGGGGGTAGGGGCTAGAGCTGACAAATCTCGCATCATCACCACTAGCTGTATGGAGATGTGGGGGCACAATAAGCTGTAGCACTGAGCCCTGTCCTGCATCCTTCTGAGTTGCAAGCAGAGTTACCCAGTGTGCTGTGAACGAAAAATATAATCCCTGACCATGCTTGCTGGACCACGTGACAGCATTAACGTGGACTTTGTGGCTGACTGCCTTGAACAATGATGCCACAACATTGCCTTCAACGTGCTGATACAGAGCTGGAATGGCCTTACGTGAAAAGAAATAGCGACTGGGAACCTGCCATTGTGGTACAGCACATTCTGCAAATTCACGGAAGGGGGCAGAATCCACCAGACAGAAAGGCAGAAGTTGCAGAGCCAGCAGCTTTGACAAGTTTGCATTTAGATGCTAGGCATGTGGGTGGCAGGGTTTTTTTTTTTTTTTTGCTGCAGCAGACGGGCAGAGAAATTTGCCAGCTATAGTCTACAGCTAGTAGTGTGCTATGGACAGATGTGCTGCAAGGACCTGGGACACCCTGCGCTATACCATCATCCCTGTCAGTGAAGGCTGCTGAGAGGTCATGAGAAATAGTGGGGGCAGACTGAGGTGAGTAAGGAGAAGGAACAGAATTTCACCCATTTTGTGTGGCTTTCAGGTGCTCTTGTGGTAATGGCTGGTGTTTTTGCCACAATTGATGTGCCTGAGACAAAGTTTGCAAATTGCAACAGTGCGATCGGCTGCACATGTGCTAAAAAAGCCCAGACAGCTGAGCTGTGGGAAGTGGGCTGGGAGATAACAGCTCCACAATGTCATGGAATAGGGTGGCTGCTCTCTATTCTTCCGTGATGGCTACCTTGTTGCGGTTGTGCATCACCCTCACTTTGCTCCTCTGCTCTATCTGGCACCCAACCCAAGTCATGTCAGTGACTTCATCATCATCTCCTCCATCCTCTTTACCACTGGAGACAACTTGGCAATACGCTGTGGCTGGGGGAACATGACTGCCAATTTGTGTACCAGTGTTCTCCCCTCTGTAGGCTCATGTTCCTGCCTTCCTCAACCTCAGAACCAACATCTGAATCAAGTATTGGCTATGCATCATCAAGGAGCAGGTGGCTGATGCTATGTTCAAATAACTCAGCTGACTCCTCCATGCCTGATACTGGGGCTATGGCAGGAATAGCTGTGGACAAGGAGGCAGTTTAGCCACTCTGGCAGCTTCAGTGGACTGCGCACTAGTCTCTGATTGGATGACGGAGGATGAGGATTGTTTAGTAAGCCAGTCCACAACCTCCTCTGCATGCTGTGGCTGGACAGCATGGGCAACATCACTAAACAGTGGAAATGATGCCCTGCCTAAGGACTGACCACATCCACCTTTTCCTGTGGACACATATACTGCTGGCCCCCTCACAGTGCCATGGGAACGTCTGTCTCTCCTTGTTGTCCTCCCAGACATGATGGGGGGTGCTTATTAACAAAATGTAATAAAGATGTGGAAATGTGTACGTGGATGCATTTTAATCAATGGAAAGTGGTGTTTTGTGCACTTTGACTTGAGTACTCACTACACAGACACACTCCACTGATACACTATAATATACTGCAGTAAAACGGCACGTAACGCACTGAAATATACTGCGTCAAACATGCAGTAACACACAGAAATATACTGCATTAAACATGCACTAACGCACTAAAATATACTGTGTTAAACTTGCAGTAACGCACTGAAATATACTGCATTAAACTTGCAGTAACACACTAAAATATGCTACGTTAAACTTGCAGTAACACACTAAAATATGCTACGTTAAACTTGCAATAATGCACTAAAATATACTGCTTTAAACGTGCACTAATGCACAGAAATATACTGTGTTAAACAGCACGTAATGCACTGAAATATATGGCATTAAACTTGCAGTAACGTACTGAAGTATAAACTGAAGGTAACGCATTGAAATATACGGCGTTAAACTTGCAGTAACGCACTGAACTATACTACGTTAAATGGAAGGTAACGCACTGAAATATACAGTGTTAAATTGCAGTAATGCACTGAAATATATTGTGTTAAACACGCACTATTGCACAGAAATATACTGCGTTAAATGGCACGTAACGCACTTAAATACATGGTGTTAAACTTGCAGTAACGCACTGAAATATATGGTGTTAAACTTGCAGTAATGCACTGAAATATACGGTGTTAAACTTGCAGTAACGCACTGAAATATACTGCATTAAACATGCACTAACGCACAGAAATATACTGCATTAAATATCACATAACGCACTGAAATATATGGCGTTAAACTTGCAGTAACGCACTGAAATATGCTGCGTTAAACAGCACGCAACGCACTGAAATATACGACGTTAAACCTGCAGTAACACACTGAAATATACTGGGTTAAACGTGCACTAACACACAGAATTATACTGCGTTAAATGGCATGTAACACACTGAAATATATGGCATTAAACTTGCAGTAACGCACTGAAATATACTGCATTAAATGGCACACAACGCACTAAAATATACAGTGTTAAATTTGCAGTAATGCACTAAAATATACTGTGTTAAACAGTCACTGCACTTAAACTGACTGAACTATCACTAAATTCACACTAAAGTGACACTAAAGTAAAAATGAATGGTTACTCACTAAACTCACACTGACTGAACTATCACTAGATTCACACTAATGTAAAGACGAATAGTGGTCACTACACTCACACTGACTGAACTATCACTAGATTCACACTAAACTGATATTATACACTGACAACAGAATCAGAATAGCACACTATAGCACACTATAGCACACTAACTGTCTAGTAGCACTGAACAGAGCACTGTTCTATCTCGATCCACGCCGATATCAAACTTAAAATGGCCGCTATTGAAAGAATACTTTTATAGTGTGGGGCCAGACTAAGAGCAACGAGCCATGATTGTATAGAGTCATCATGGCAGTATCCAATCATGGCTCTGACAGTGTTCTGTGCCCTGCTTGGGCAAAGCTTGCATTGCTTCAGCCAATCAGGGGCTTCAATGCACTACATTTGTGAAGAAAGCTACAGGGCATCCAAGAAAGTCTAGTAAGTGCCAGGATCTCCTACAGTTGATTCAGCTGCGGGATCGGGGCACCACCAGTGCAGAGTTTGCTTAGGAATGGCAGCAGGCAGGTGTGAGTGCATCTGCACACACAGTGAGGCCAAGACTTTTGGAGGATGTCCTGGTGTCAAGAAGTGAAGCAAAGAAATGACTTCTCTCCAGGAAAAACATCAGGAACAGACTGATATTCTGCAAAAGCTCGATTTTGATGATAAGCATGTGTTTACTGGCTATACGTGAGTTGACAATTTACTGTTTTTACTATAAGGCCTCATACACACTGAACATTTTTGTCATTTTTACAGCAGCTGTTTTTGGCTGTAGACGGTTTTTTCTACAGTCATTAAACTCTTCATCATGTTATCCTATGTGTCCATGCACACATAGGCTGTTATGGGCAGTGGCGTTTTTGAGCAGTAAAAAAAAACCCAAAACTAGTGGGTTCTGAGAGACGTTTTTCAGCTGTAAAAATGCTCTAACGCTGATAAACTTCGATAAACGCTCAAAAACGTAGCTCACCAGCATTTTTTAACATTTTTGATCCATTGATCAAAAAATGTTGTTGGACATTTTGGTTACACTGTTGAAGGTTTGATGCTGATAAATAAAAATAAAACTTAAGCCACCCCCCGTATAATCCCATCTCTGACTATCATTCCCATGAGGATTCAACGCATGAACAAAAGCTAGAGGAAAAAAAATGAAGAAATGCAAAGGGGGAAATTACCACAACCAAAGAACCAAAAGCAGGACAGGAAAGCATAGGTTAGTGGAAACTGCTACCTGGACATCAAATTTCTTAAGATATTTACAGGGATATAACAGCCCTCTCAGCGGTAAATGTAAATGGATAGAAGGAAGACATCAAAAATCGGAAAAAAGGAGGATAGTAAGCCTTTCCTAAAACCATCCAAAAGAAAAGCGTGAGGAGATCCTCTGCACCTAATGCAGGATATATTGTAAAGCAAATAGATGAATAAGAACATCTGGACCAAAAAGTGTGTTGTAGTCACAGTACAGCCTGCATGAAAACTTATTAGATACATGATTCTCGCAATCTTGAAACCGAGCTCTGTAAAGGGGCAGAAATCTACTCATAAATGCTAAGAGTAGAAAAGCTCTATCTTCCAGCAATTAGATCCATCAAAGGCCTCTGGATTTATACATGTACTATCCTATCAAGGGGATGTCTACAACCTGGTAACAAAATGTCCTGTCTACTATCTTATGCCGCGTACACACGATCGGAATTTCCGACAACCAAACTGTGAATTTATTTCCGACGGATGTTGGCTCAAACTTGTCTTGCATACACACAGTCACACAAATGTTGTCGGAAATTCCAATTGTCAAGAACGTGGTGACGTGCAACACGTACAACGAGCCAAGAAAAATGAAGTTCAATAGCCAGTGCGGCTCTTCTGCTTGATTCCAAGCATGCGTGGAATTTTGTGCGTCCGAATTGTCTACACACGCTTGGAATTTATGACAATGGATTTTGTTGTCGGAAAATTTGAGATCCGGCTCCCAAATTTTTGTTGTCGGAAATTCCGACAGCAAATGTCCATTGGAGCCTACACACGGTCGGAATTTCCGACAACAAGCTCACATCGAACATTTGTTGTCAGAAAATCCGATCATGTGCACGCGGGATTACAGTGAAGTGCAGGGCTTTATAAAAGATGCATATTTCCCTGTAAGGAGTACAGAGGTAAACTCGGGTACATGAGTTCCAGTGTTAAAAGATTGGAACATCAAATGCAGAAACTTGAAAGCAATACTCAAATCAAGAAAGGATATACTGTACAGCAGTGTGGACATGAAGACATACTCAACACTGATTAGAATGGGGAATTAGCCATCCAGTCAGTTATAGGAGTTCTCAGATTTCTTCAGGGCAGAAGATCTTGCAGACCCCTGCTGAGGCTTGCCATGGGCATCAGAGCTAACCCTAACCTCAAAGGAGTCTTGTATGCCGGGTTGCATTTTAAACTCAACCTCTTTGCTGATGAAACGCTCATATTTCTCACCAGCTCCCATATGACACTTCCAAATTTCCAACAGGTTCTTTCCCACCTTGCGGACATCTCTGGCTTAAAGGTAATTCTCACCAAATCCAGGGTCCTGATCATTTCCCAGGTGACAGTCACACACATTTAATCCAATTTTCCACACCACTGGTCGACCTCTACCCTCAATTATCTGGGGATCAAAGTTACTTCTAGCTATGCTTCTTTGTTTTTGGCAAACGATTATTCTCTTTTGCGCTTCTTCTTCTATTTCCTTTTAAAAGGTAGAAATTTGCAACTCTTAATAGATAGAATGGGTTAACACCATAAAAAAATTACCATTCTCCCAAAAGTCCTGTGCTATTTACGGATTATACCAGTCAAATCCCTGCATTTTTTCCTTGCTTGTTAGAAAACGGTATATTCTCACTTATCTGGACCTACAAATGCCCAAGAGTAGCCCAATGTACCCTATATGCTCATGGGAAACATGGTGGGTTAGGGGTCCCCAACCTTGATCGATACTACAAGGCAGCACAGATATCCCAGTTTTCTCTCCTTCACTCCACAGTGGACATTCCCTCGTGGGTATTCCTGGAGGTGCCTAACTGTGTCTCCCTCCCCATAATGGTGTTATTGTGGCCCCCCAACAATGCATGTCCATCTTTTTGATTCCCCTAATGGCCCAGTGTCTAAAGCTGTGGAATTCAGTTCGCTGTTCGAATAAACTTCTGCACCCATTCCTAATTCTATTATACATCTTTCACACATCTCTTTTTCCCCAAAGAGAAGATCTTGCAGAATCTTTTAGATGGCAGTCATCACATGGTTTCACCCATGTCCAACACTTTTTAAATTCAAGATTCTTCCCTATCTGGGCCTCCCTCCAGAAACACAACTCAGAATTTTTCCACTGCTTGCAGTTACGCCATTGGGTAATGACACTGTGAAATGAAATGTCACTGTCACAATGAAACTGTGCTCTATCCCATACACAACAACTCCCTTTGAGCCCACTTGTCTCCACTCCGTCAAACATATCTCTTTTATTTTCCTGTCTCAATGTGAGGGACTCGCTCACCTCACTATCTTATGTTGTTCAACGGAACTGGAACTTAAACATTCAGAAGACTGGAACAAGGCCTGGGTAAGATTAGCCAAATGTTCCTTCAATGGATCTACAACCACCTACAAAGTCCTTTTCAGATGCTATTGGGTTCCTGTTTGAATCGCCCATGCTAATCCTAATAATAGCGATAGGTGCTCCTGAGGTTGTGGTCAACATGGAGATATGGTCCACATCTGGTGCTCCTGGCCAAGTTTACTCAGGTTCTGGACCAGAGTATTTGGCCTTTTCCAATCCCTATTCCACTCAGTGTTAACTAGAGATGCCCATACAGCTCTCTTCCAGCCGATCCCCAATCTCCGCAAGTCCCAGCAGATACTAGCCACGTATCTCCTCCTGGCAGCTAAACAAGGCCATATATCTCCTCCTGACAGCTAAACAATCGATTGCCAAAGCCTGTAAGAAACCCTCAGTTCCCATTCAGGCAGCAAGAGACTGTATGAATGTGATACTGACTAATAAAAAAATGTCTAGTATGCGCATTGGTACCCAATCCAAATATCATAAAATTTGTAACCCTTGGATACATTATGCATTGCCAACCTTACATCCTCTAGTTTAAGAGCTCTGTGACTCCTTCTTCCCTTTTTCTTTTGGCCCAAGTCTGTGGGGGATGTACCCACATCTCCTCCCTTCTCCTCCCCCCACTTTTTCCCTCCACCTTTTACCCCCAGTTCTGTCAGGCACAGGCACCCAATAGTTGGGTGGTTGATTGTGTAGATAAGCTTTTATTTCCTAAAATTATTCTTGGCTAATAGGCAGTCAAGAAAAACATATCTCCCATGTTCAATGATGTGCAAACCTGTCTTACCTTGTACATACTTTGAATTGTGTACTTTTGTATTCATGGTATGGCCCCTGTGTGAACGTTCTGTGTGTGTCCTTTGTTTTCCCTTTCATTTAAAAAAAAAAAAAAAACCCAATAAAAGATATTGAAACAGAAAGTAGAGTTCTAAAAAAATATTGAAACTCATTCAATTCGTTCAGAAAATAGTTAATGGAATGTGGTAGTCCCAAATCTTAAAATCTACAATTTAGAGGAAGAATTGGAAAGTATGGGAAGGGGAACAATGTGAAATCAAATTTCCCTAAAATCCAACAAATACCTAAAGAAGTAAATCGGAAAGAATCAGCCATATGCAAAGTGTGTGAATCATACATGCAGAAAGGTAAGGGACTTTCAGGGTGCAGATGAATACACAAACATTATAAAAATTTTATCAAATTTTTATTTCATATCGATTAAAATCTCTCATTAAAAGTCATAGCTCTCATTATACTATAATCAACAGACATAATTCATATGTTTCAAGTTTACAGCAGATGCTTCACCCTCAACATGTTTTGCCAACTGATTCTGGCTTCTTCAGGAGTATTAAGCATTCATTGAAATCGTATACAATTGTCTACAATAAAATATATACATTTGAAAATACAAATATATACTTATAAAGCCTTTCACGAGTATGTTCATTACATTTTGTATCTCTGCATTTGCATTAAATATTTCTTATCATGCTGGTTGTTTTTCGGGTTACATACCTGTTTAATCAAGAACACAAGGGATCACTATTGAGAATAAGAATCAACTGGAGCCCAAATATTGGAGATCAGGGAAACCGACTAGATGGCCACAGGAAAGACATAAAGTCCTGACTACATAAAAAAGTATGTTAAATTAATTAGATGTTATGTACTAAATAGTAATATTATTTATTATTATTTATCTTATTTTGTTACTTACAGAGGGGCCAATGTTGTATGTCATATTAAGGGCGATTCCCAGTTCTACCTGACTGGTACTATATCCAAAAGAACTGGATTTATACGCAGATCTGTGACAACAAATATTATCAGGATTAGTGTTATAAATCTGTAGTGTTTTAATAATTTCATGACTAACAGTATCCATATTGATATTTATTTCAGTCTATCAATCATATTAAAGACATACAGTATACCCCAAAGCCATTCGATTATATGATTAATTCAAGACTGTCATAAACTCAAACAAATGCAACCATTGTTTATAAACTCATAGATAGTGACCATTTCACACCAAAATATCTAATATACTCTGCCGATGGTCATAATTCAACATCAAGCAGGTTAATTCAATAAGAGTTGCTAAGAATCAAACAGACATAAAGTGCCGCTGCATACAAGTAAAATGAAAATAGTCACTGGCATTAAAAGCTCAGCTGTTTTAAAACTTACATAATTGTATATGATGACTGCCATAATAGCTCCCTCGTGGCCCTAACAAAATGACTGACAGCCAGCCAGCCTTTTATCTCTCCCACGCCCCTTGGCGTATGACATCACGTCTGGGCGCATGGACACAATATAGTCCAGTTGCGCATGTGAGGGGTTCGACCAGAATGCAGATATGGGAGAGAGGCGCGGACCGCAGACCGCGCCAAGGAAATCCTCCCATACTAGACAACAGCATCTACTAATCCTGCGAGGTATATGTGGCCAAGGGATTGAAGGCAGAGCAGCACCTCCTAGGGAATTAAGTGTTCACCGCATCCACCACAAATCCAATGGCCAAATGGGTGTCCCCGGAGCATTCCACTATAGGGCTGTGTTTACCTTATCCTTGAAAAGACATGTTGCACCACATAGCAGAAAAAACTAGGCCCAAAGCCTTGCTACCATCAACCCAAACAGCCGAAGATGACAAAGTGGAATAAAAGACCAGAGGGCCCAGGAAGCGCATCAGAAGTAGGACAAGCAGTGGGAAGAAGTTTCCTCTAGGCTAAATAGCAGGATAAGAAATGCAGAGCACACACAACACTTCAGTGCTCAGTTTTCCCAGCCATAACCATCATCACTGTAGGATGGCAGTGTCAGAAACTTTTTAAAATGATGTCCAATGGTACCAACTGTGAGTTAGTTCCCAGGGCTTCAGCCTGGCTTTCTTTATGCAATGTTTGAGTCCTCAAAGATTGGATCACACCAGAGGCTGTGCCACAGTTCTTGACCTGGAAAGCACTCTATAACTATCCGACCCAGTACACACAAGTCTAGAAAGCATCACAATAGGTGGTCACATTCCAGGCTAGCAGCACAATCATTGATTCAGCAGGGTCCGGGTATTGCCTCCAAAGCTGTTGCCGAGGAAACACTGATCTGGGTACTTGCTATGTGGAGACTAGCTCAAGCAGCATTTCTTAAAGATTTTCACCAAAGAAAAAATCTACAGCAAGTTTAAAATTAAGAATAAAAAATAATACTGAATAAAAATAAAAAAGTAAAATTATAGATACAGTATTGTATTCTCAGTATTTATCATGACTGCATTGGCTGGCTGGCTGGCAGGATATGGGAATACTAAGATTTACCTTTATGGGCCCAACTTGTGTGCTTGATGTATATCCCAATGGTAATTTTATTATGTTCACTGTACTTTCCCACTCTCATCTACATTTGACTGTGTTATTCACTAATTGTGCCTTATGTGCAGAATACAGTCGTTGCTATGCTCCACCTGTGTTGTGGACCTATCACGCCGCTTTGCTCTCCTAAATGAGGTTGCTTCTCATGTTATGGTTATCAAAAATCTAATAAATGTACTGAAACAGAAAATTATAAGTACTGTTGTTTAAAGCCAATCTGTTGAAAAAGCATCAAACCCCATAGGAAACTAGCAAAAAAATGGAAACATGATGGTTGGAGGCGGGATTATAAGACTGATGGCTTTTTTGTTTACCTGTGTCCAAACCACCTGAAGGTGGCCACATTATTCAGATATCTATTACTACCTTTTTAAGTCCCTCCATGGATGATAAAGAAAAGCATTTTTGTTTTCAGTACAGAGTCACTGTATGTGGCCAGGCTGTGAAAAAGTCTCACACATGTGGTATAGTCATACTCGGGAGGAGTAGTAGAATGTATTTGGGGGGTAATTTTTGCTATGTACATGCTATGTGTTAGAAAAATCATGTAAACTGACAAATGTGCGTAAAAAAGTTTTCATTTTCTTTCCACCTTTTCCAAAAACTTGTGGAAAAAAATGACATGTTCAAAAGACTCATTATGCCTCATAGAATATACATTGGGGTGTTTGCTTTCCTAATAGGAGTCATTTTATGGGTAATGCCACTGTCCTGGTGCTCCAGGGCACTTAAAAATGTGATAGGTAGTCAGGAAATTAGATGTGTAATTTATGCTCCTTGAACGCCTGACGGTGCTCCCTGCGTGTTGGACCTTTCTATGTGGCTAGGCTGTGTAAAAATCTCACACATATAGTATCGCCATACTCAGGAGGAGTAGCAGAATGTATTTTGGGGTGTAATTACAAGTGTGCATATGCTGTGTGTGAGAAATAACTTGTTATTATGACAATTTTGTGTTAAAAAAAAAAATTCTTAATATTCCCAAGAATTGTGGGAAAAAATTATAACTTCAAAATACTTACCCTGCCTCTTACTAAATACCATGGACTGTCTACTTTCCAAAAAGCGGTAATTTGGTGGGTATTTGTACTGTCCTGGCATTTCAGGGCCTCAAGAAATGAGATAGGCCGTCAGTAAATGAGGTGTGATTAGGTGTGATCAATTTTCAATGATTGGCACCATAGCTTGTAGACTCTATAACTTTCACACAGACTATTATCCACTAATTTGGGTTATTTTAACCAAATATATGTAGCAGAATACATTTTGGCTCAAATTTATGAACAAAAATGACTTATTTGCAAAAAAGTTTAATGGAAACTAAAAAAAGTGTTTTTTTTTCAAAATGTTTGCTTTTTTTTCACTTATATCGCAAAAAATAAAAAACCCAGTGGTCATTAAATACCACCAAAAGAAAGTTCTATTTGTGTGAAAAAAATGGGTATAGTGTTGCATGACTAAGTAATTGTTATTCAAAATGTGAGAGCACAGCTGAAACTTGGTCTGGGCAGGAATGGGGTGAAAGTGCCCTTTATTGAAGAGGTTAAAGTAGTTCCTGCACTACTTTGGTCCAACTTTCATGCAACGTGAGGGCCATAGACTTCATTGTAAACCCTCAAAAGTAGCATTAAAGTCGCGCCTGCATGATATACACGTGCCTTGTGTACGACTTGTGAAAAGAATGGCGGCAATAAAAAAGAAAGAAAAAAGCAGCGTGGGGTCCCAACCATCCATGCCAAATGTTTTTTTTTAATGGCGTGGGGTCCCCCCAAAATCCGACCCTTATCTGAGCATTCAGCCCAGGAAAGGGGGGAGGTCAGGAAATCACCCCCCCTCCTGAACCATACCAGGCCACTTGCCCTCAACATAGGGGGGTGCTTTGGGCCGGGTGGGCTCTGGGCCTCTTCCCTTTACAACCCTGGCCGGTGGTTGTGCGGGTCAGCGGGTAAGGGGGTCTTATTGTAATCTGGAACCCCCCTTTAACAAGGGGGCCCCCAGATCCCGCCCCCCCATGTGAAATGAGTATGGGGTACATCAGGGCTCAAAATTTGAAGTCCTGAGCTACTAGCCAGGACTTAATAGTTACTTGTCACCAGTTGCCCCACCCAACCCCTACCCTGCACCGCCACTAAACAGGCCCTCGTAAATTATCTCATGAAATGCTTTATGCAGAATTAAGTTACAAAAATAAATATTAACAACAACTTTATCAGTGACAATCAATGCAGGCTCATCAGTGCCCATCAATGCAGCCTATCAGTGCCCATCAGTGTAGCATATCAATGCCCATCAGTGCAGCATATCAGTGCCCATCAGTGCAGCCTCATCAGTGCCCATCAACGCAGCCTCATCAGTGCCCATCAGTACAGCCTCATCAGTCCCCTTCAGTGCAGCCTCATCAGTGTCCATCAGTGCAACTTATCAGTGCCCATCAGTGCAGCCTCATCAGTGCTCATTAATGCAGCTTCATCAGTGCACATCAATGCAGCCTATCAGTGCCCATCAATGCAGCCTATCAGTGCCCATTAATGCAGTCTATAAGTGCCCATCAGTGCAGCTTATCCGTGCCCATCAGCGCAGCCTATCAGTTAAACAATAAAACAATGAACCCCCTAAAGTCTATCAGTGCCCATCAATGCAGCCTCCTGGGAGCCGATTCTCCTCTCAGTGATCGGCCAGGAAACTATGGAAAAGGGAGAGGAGAGGAAGAGGAGAGCCAACTGTCTCCTATGAGAGATGTCACACTACTTCAATTTCACGGCATTTGATCAGTGTGCTGTCTATCATAAGAGCAGGTCCAGGAGGTGGGATTTTGTTTGACAGCAGAGTTCCCCTCTCTGTGTGATCCGGCTGACTCTCCTCTTCCTTCCCCACAGTTTCCTGACCGATCGCTGGGAGAAGAATCGCCTCCCATTTAACCCCACCTGCTGAGGGCAAACCCCCCCCCCCCTCCACTGCGGCTCCACGCTTGCCCTCAGCTAATTTCCACTCGGCAAATGAGAGTAGACGAATGGAAATTTTGAGGACTGGGGTACCCCTAGTCGTTCACCAAAAAAAAAAAAGTGTACTGTAAAAAATGACAGTAGGAAGTGTGTAACAATTCCTTTAAATATATATATATATATATATATATATATATATATATATATATATATATATATATATATATATATATATATAAAATTGGCACCAATTTTGCAGATTCATCATCAATCATGATGTGATGCCGACCCGGAAAAAAAAAAACACCTCCGGTCCTAAAGAAGGCTCCCACCGTCTGCCACTAAGGCCGTCTGACAGTTCTTAACTCATTTCCTACTTGGCACTTTTACCCCCTTCGTGACCAGACCAATTTTCAGCATTTAGCGCTGTCGCACTTTGAATGACAATTGTGCGGTCATGCACCACTGTACTTAAACACAATTTTTATAATTTTTTTTCACATAAATATTGCTTTCTTTTGGTGGTATTTAATCACCACTTTTTTTTTGCTAAATAAACGAAAAAAGCCTAAAAATTTTGAAACAAAAAACTTTTTAAAAGTTTATTATAAAATTTTGGAAACAGGTAATTTTTCTCCTTCACTGATGTGCGGTGATGAGGCTGATGAGGCTGCACTGGTGGGCACTGATATGCTGCACTAATGGGCACTGATGAGGTGGCACTGATGGGCACTGATAGACTGCACTGATGGGCACTGATGAGGCTGCACAAATAAGTGGCACTGATGGGTACAGGTAGGTGGCAATGATGGGCACTGGTTGGCAGCAGTGATAGGGGACACTGATGAGGAAGCACTGATGGGCACTGATTGGCAGCACTGGTGGGCACTGATTGGCAGCACTGGTGGGCACACATTGGCAGCACTGATGGGCACTGTTGCGACTGCACAGATAATTAGGACACTGATAATCAGTGCCCAGATTATCAGTGTGCATGAGACAAGCTGGTGATCGACTCTCTTCTCTGATCCTCATGCTGTCAGTATGAGGAAAGGAGTAGTGATCACCGGCTTCTATTGACATCCATCATCAGTTGTGATTGGACACAGTTGATCACATGGTAAAGAGCCAAGATTGGCTCTTTACCTTAGTCTGTGATCTGCAGTGTCTAGAGGACACTGAAATCACAGAGCACGATGCCCGTGCCCAGCAGTGGGTGCGATCACAGGAGGCCACAAGGGAGCGGCACCACCCGACAATATCATCAGGTGGCCTCGTCCCTTAGTCAATTAAGCGCTATCAGACAGGGGAGCTGACAGATGACGGGAGCCTTCATCGGGACGGGAGGTTTTTTTTTTCGGGTCAGCGGTGGCAGTGGTCGTCGTGATTGACAATGGATCAACAGAGGGGCACATTTTTTTTTATTGTTGATTTCTTAATAAAGGAATTGTCAAAACCCTGTGTTGTGTTTTTATTTACTTTTTACACTTTTTTGGTGAATGAGTAGTGGTAATATGTACCCCATATTCATTCACATAGGGGGGGCGGGGTTTTGGAGGGCTTCCAGATATCGATAAGCCCCACCCACAGACTCCCCACAACCACTGGCCAGGGTTGTGGGGAAGAAACCCTTGATAAGGTGCTTTGGGGGGGTTGTGGTATGGTTCAGGAGGGGGGCCACTCTCTCATCCCCCTCCTTTCCTGACTTGCCAGGCTATGCTCAGATAAGGGTCTGGTACAGATCATTTTTTTTGGGGGGTGGGCACACTGTTTTCCTTTACATTTTGGTGGGGGGTCAATAGGGGGAACCCCAGGCTGTTTCTTTCATTTATTTTTCATTGTCTGAATTCTTTTGTTTACGTTCAGCTGTCAGTGGGGAAACCCGCTGACAGCTGATGAGTCATTGGTTGTTAGGAACACAGCTGGCTTCCCAGCTCACTCCTTAAGAACCAGCTATTGTTCACGCAGAATTTGAATTGGATGATCAATTTTTGACCGATTCTAATTCAAATTGTTTTGAAAATTTGGAATTTGTTGGAAAACAAAAAACCAAACAAAACTAAATGAATTTTTTAGTTCTGCACATGCCTAATGACAAGTAGAGCACAAACAAAATGATCACATTGGTCAAAGCCAAAGTTGTAATAAAGTCGCACTCATCTAAAGTCACATCAAAATTGCATCAAATCGCAGGGTAAAGTCACAATGAAATGTCACGATTTTTAAGTCGCACAAGTGTGAATGGACTCTAAGGCCCCTTTCACGCTGACGGACCGATCGGGTCCGCCTGTCAGTTCTTCAGATGGGCCCGATCGGACCATCCATAGCTCTCTATGGAGCGGCGGATGTCCCCTGACACCCGCTGGCACTTAATCTGCTAAAAACATACGTTCCCCATTCGTCCGGCAGATTGGATCGTATTACAGTTGGCTGGAAAAGGACCTGCACAGCACAACGGACATGGGCCTGTCTGCCTGCTCAGCGGGATCAGCGGACAGATCCCTTGCTTAGCAGGTGGAGTCTACCCCGTCTGCAAGGGGCCAAAAAAGGAAACTTCTCGTGAGAGAAACGTTGAGGCTACCATTGCTGACTTCTCATACTGAAAATGCTGGTTATCTGGCTGTCATTCACACCATCTTGCTTTGAGTAGCTGACTTGGAATTAATATGCATATAAGGACTTCTAATTTTTCTCTCACTCTTCTGATTTGTGCATTTATTTCAGCTTAGTGATTCAGAAAGTTCTGAAGCTAGAGGCATATCAACGACCCAAAATAGGAGCCAAACAAATACAAAACAGCAGCTGAAATAATAAAAGTGGAAAGTAAGATTAGCTCTTTAGTACACCATGCTTTGTGATTTGACATTATTCCAATCAATTCTGGTATACATCAGAATTCATAGATAATAGAACATTCGTAGATAATCAGTGACATTACTGATGTGCCATTACAATAAAAAAAAAAAAAAAAAATCAGACATGCACTCTTCTATTCAAAATGATTATAGATTTTAGTATGAAAATGTGCCATTATTCCCTGGCTAATGTTAAGGGTTGAGTAGAAGAGATGGCTGCAAATTACTGTCAGCCTTTTATTTGTATATTTTGATCTATGTAAATTTTAATGACAAAGTAGACAACCTTGATGTGCTAAATTCTGTTGCTCTTATATTCATATAGTTGCAAAGCTATGAAAGACCTCCGACTTTAATAAACATAACAAAGAATTACATTCTAATTGAAATTTCAAACTCATAATGTACCAAATGACACAACTTCTTCTTGACATCATTGAAGCAGTAAGTCTCCATTTAATACATTTTAATATAGACAACCTCAAAAATACCTTTCTACATTTCAATAAACTTGACAAAGAATTGTACACAGACTCAAACACATACTGCACCCCAGAAGTATCACAATGTACTGACTGAACCACTTACCAACCGGCCCATAACCGAATGACGGCTGCAGGGCGGTCGGATAACTCTGGGAGGGCGTACAGTGACGTCCTTCCAGAATCCCGCTCTCACGCGCCCCCTGGGGTGCGCACCCGAGGACAACTGTGACCGCCGGGTCCAGAGGACTCTACAATACCCTGCAATACTCTGCAATACCCTGCTATACTCTGCAATGCTCTGCAATACCCTGCAATACTCTGCAATACACTGCAATACACTGCAATACCCTGCAATACCCTGCCATACTCTGCAACACCCTGCAATACCCTGCAATACCCCTCAATACCCTGCAATACCCTGCAATACTCTGCAATACCCCGCAATACCCTGCAATACTCTGCAATACCCTGCAATACTCTGCAATACCCTGCAATACCCCGCAATACTCTGCAATACCCTGCAATACCCCGCAATACTCTGCAATACCCTGCCATACCCTGCCATACCCTGCATACTCTGCAATACCCAGCCATATTCTTTGCAATACCCAGCCATACTCTGCAATACCCAGCCATACTCTGCCATACTCTGCAATACCCAGCCATACTCTGCAATACTCGGTGATACCCAGCCATACTCTGCCATACCCAGCCATACCCAGTCATACTCGGCGATACCCTGCAATACCCTGCCATACTCAGCCATACTCGGCCATGCTCAGCCATGCTCAGCCATACTCTGCCATGCTCAGCCATACTCGGCTGTACTCGGCCTCTGTATGTGGCCAGGCTGTGGAAGTCTCACACATGTGGTATCGCCATACTCAGGAGGAGTAGGAGAATCTATTTTGGGATGTCATTTTTGGTATGTGCATGCTATGTGTTAGAAATACTGTATAAATGGACAACTTTGTGTTAAAAAAAAATGTGTTTTAACCACTTCCCGCCCGCCATCATACGACGTCCTTTACTTTGTGTGGGGATATCAGAATGATGCCTGCACTTCTCAATAGATTGCAATAATATATGGTCTTTGTCATATTTATATCGCTGTTTTCACTGTCGCTGGATGACTGGCTGATTGGCTGAGCTGCACGGCTTCTGGAGCATTGCTTGGTTGTTCCGTGTCCGGCCTGCCTCCTGTCCCCTGCCATCCCCCTTTCACTCATTCATTCACCTCTGTGTTTCCTTCAGTCAGTTTTGGCTGCATCCTTGTCCTGGTCCTGTCCACCTAGTCACAGCCTTTGGCTGTATGGACACTCAAGGGCTGATTGTTTCAAAGAGCCAGCCCCCCCTGGCCTATCTCCGCCCCCTGCCCTCCGCTCTGTACACCAGCCTCCTTTGTTATCCTCCCCATGGTCGTTGGCCGCACTCCACCCCATGGGTAGGCTTACCATTTGGCCATGCCCTCGTTTGATTGCGTCGAACAGCTTCCGCCCACAGATGCATCACACCCGGCGCTTGGCCTCATGGGGCTTGTAGGCATTGTGCGGCGGTCACTGCACAAGCGCATAGGCCTCTTTCGTCCGCTCCTGATTGGCTCATTCTTGTTGCCAATCAGGTGGAGGGCTTTAAATATGTATGCCTTCAGTCTGCTTTGCTGACACAACGGGACGCTGCTGTATTGGATTGTTTCCCTGCAGGTAAACTTTCTCTCTGGTAACCTTGCTGCTCGTTTGAGCTGTTCCTTCAGTTTTGTCTGGATACCAACCATTATCTTTATTCATTGGGATATATGTCTGCCCCATTCAATAGGCTGATGCACCCAAGTGGTGTGAATATCTCTCTCTCATCTTGGTCCTCTGCTCAAATCTATAGCAGTTTTTGGACTGCTTTTGTTGATTCTAGGCTGAAGGGTAAGTCCCTAACCCCTTTCATTGAGGGTTTATTTATTATTTAGTTTGTTGGCATATCCCCATTTGTTTATCATCACTATTCTATATTTTCATTAAAAAAAATTCTCTTTCAACATATTTTACTTTTTCCCTCTTTTCCCCTCCCTTTCTACCCAGTTACTTTTGTGAACTCACCAGCATAGCTGCCCCATACGGTCCAACTATATATTATCGTTTTCTACAGCGTCCTGGTTTTAAGACATCATATCTATGCATTTTGGTACGTAACTATGTATTGTTCCCCTTTCTTTTAAATATAGTTGAGCTTTCTATAGCCTTACAATTGCATGTTTTTACCAGGCTTTTCTACCAAGCCCCCTACAGCCATACTATGGCAGTGTAGGGTGGTCATTCCTGTGGCAGCGGATTGCATCCATCCTGCCCCGTTGGGCTCCTAGGGTATGTTTGGGTGACCTATGTAGGGTTTAGTGTCCATCAGATGGTATATCCGGGGGAGGGGACATCAGGAGGGGGACCGTACCTGTTTAGCCTTCATGCACAGCTATCCAGTGACACTCACAGCGATGTTTGTTTGTTGTTTCTTGTTTTATCTTTTTGCCTAATTATTACTCATATGTTTTTTGTGGAACAACCGCTGTATACCTTGCTCTTATCCCCTGATGAAGCCAATGTCTTGGCGAAACTAGTAGGGATACCTCAACATACTTCCATCTACTATTGGTTGTACAAATACCGTTTTATGCTCCCTCAACTTGCGTTTTTTCTATAAATTGTTTTTTAATCAATTGTAATAAACTCAATTTCTTTTATATACTAATTTGTCTTGATGTATTTTCGGCACTGCAATAATCCCCATCTCCCTGTTTCCTATTGTACTTTATTATCGGGATGAGGTGCCTTATCTACTAAGGACATTCCAACCACTACTTCCTTCTTTTTCCATGTAGCAGTATAAATTTTGGCCAAAATTTATGAAGAAAAATGACTAATTTGCTAAATTTTATAACAGGAACATAGAAAAATTCATTTTTCTCCCGAATTTTCAGTCTTTTTTCTTTTATAGCGCAAAAAATAAAAAACCCAACGGTGATTAAATACCACCAAAAGAAAGCTCTATTTGTGTGAAAAAAAGGACAAACATTTCAAATGGGTACAGTCTTGTATGACTGACTAATTGTCATTAAAAATGTGAGAGCACCGAAAGCTGAAAATTGGTCTGGTTAGGAAGGGGGTTTAAGTGCCCAGTGGTTAATAAAGAAACTACAGTATATCAACACTTATGCCGCGCACACACGAATGTTCAATGTGAGCTTTTTGTCAGAAATTCCGACCGTGTGTAGGCTCCATCAGACATTTGCTGTCGGAATTTCCGACAACAAAAATTTGAGAGCTGGATCGTAAATTCCGATTGTGTGTACACAATTCCGATGCACAAAATTACATGCATGCTTGGAATCAAGCAGAAGAGCCACACTGGCTATTGAACTTTCATTTTTTTCGGCTCATTGTACGTGTTGTACGTCACCGCGTTCTTGATGTTCGGAATTTCCGACAACATTTGTGTGGCCGTGAGTATGCAAGACAAGTTTAAGCCAACATCCGTCGGAAATAAATCCAGGATTTTGTTGTCGGAATGTCCAATTGTGTGTATGCTGCATTAATGTTAATTTTCCAGCCACATGTTCTAACAAAATACAGTATGATATCATTATTTTTTGTTCTTGAGTTAAAGCTGAACTCCGAGATCATTGTTCTCAACTTTTTTTTAATAGTGCAGCTGGGTGTGCAGCTGACTGCATGTGTCTTTCTCATTTCATTTTCCTCTCCTAATGTCATTGGGTTGCAGCAGTTACCTCCCACCCTTAGCTTTCCTGCAGAGGGCTCTGTGTGAACCTCCACCACCTCCTGGCAGTGGACTTAAGCCAGAGAGCAGGAAAGCATGAGCCAATGGGAGCTTTAGAGAGAGGACTTGCTGTGGAGGAGTGGGTCGTGGGATATATACTCCTTAAAAGGGGCACTGCTCAATACAAGTGAATGGAAACTAATGCCTGCAACACTACAGCCGCACAATTCCCTGCACACAGAGGAGGATAGATACAGAAATTTTCCTGGCAAAATTACCTGAGGCAAACCAGCCAGGGGGGTGAACACAGGCAGACCTGTGCCTGGGTCTGTGCTTGACATCTATGAGGACAGAGCCTCCATACACTAGAGAGAGAGACTGAGACTTTTAGGACAACTGATTGCTTAGCGGACTGAACTGTTGTGTACTGGGAGTGGTGAAAGTAATTATCAAGCTTAACCCTTTGTTGCCCACAGTTATTGCTTACTGAGATTGCCCCTTATTTAACAGTGCATCGGCAATCCTTTGTGTACAGTCTTAAAAGGAGAGCTACATGTGCACCCCCAACAGAAGGGCCCCAACAAAGACCGACCAACATTGACAGTTAGGCACCAGGTACTTTACAGTCACCTCCAGGGGTATCCTTTTGTCAGTAACGCATGCACCCACCCACTATTGGGGCTGTATGTATAGAGTGCACTCAGGAACATTGTTTGAGTATCTATTACTAAGAAACACAGTGAGGTTTTTTATGCCATTTATGCTTTCATGGTCGAAGCTATTTTTATGGGTACTGTGTGGATTAGTGTAATGGGGATTAGCCTTATTGCGGTGTAAGTTAATGGCTGTAGTTGAGGCTAACCTGCCCGTAAGATCATCTAATGTATTCTGTTGTCTTGTTTAGGCTTTTTATGCATTGCATATGCTTACCCTTTAATAATACATTCATCTCATTAAGTTCCTTGTACTCTAGTTTTCTGTGTATCATCATAAAGCAGAAGAATATTAACACTTACAGAGGTCTGAGTAACCTATAACCAGGTGTGTCGGTGGGGACCAAGTAGAATATAGAGTCATGGCAGAGAACCATCATACCAAGCAGCTCCTGTGGGTGTAACACTACAGTCAGAAATCCAAGGTTTTAAAGTGATATTAAGCCCAAAAACAAGAAAAAATATATATTGCAGCTCACTAATTCTTAGATGTAGTGGCTGCATTTATTTTGTTTTTTTTAGGCTTATTCTATTTTCACCTGGGGATCCCTGGCAGTAAGTCTGTTATTTTCCAATTTTAATAGACCGAGTGGTAGTTAGAGGGTTGAGGAAAAACTGTTTTTGTAACTGATTAAAAAGAGTTAGCTGGAGTTGGGCATTCATTTGTCAGTCAAATCCATCTAAATATGCCAGTGCATCTAACACTATTCTCTCCCCAAATTGACAATGCTGCTGCCCAAAAGTGTCTATGTTGCTCCTCTATCCAGAGAGGAGACATCCTAGGACATGAAGTGTGTTACTGGCAGGATCACCAGGTGAAAGTAAGAGAGAAAAAGGACACTAATGCAGTCACCGCAGCTAATGATTGGTAAAGTGCAAGATATTACATTTTTGCTTTAGGGTATAATACCTTTTCGTTTCTACTGATGACACAGCAAGTCCCAATGCAGTCCTTTGATCTTTGGGAGCCAGGTGAAAGCGTCTGTAAAGAGCCTTATGTCACATCCTCAACCTCGAAATAGATTTAGGTGCATCCGCAGGACTATATTTCCAATGAACCCTCAGAAGTATAGTCTGTGCAGTGAGCAGCTGTAAGAGTTGTGTGCAATGCATTTGAAATGCATTTACCATGTATTCACAACTACTTTGTATGAGAAAAAACAGCAAAAGTACAAATCCCAAGCTGAACCACTTGGCACCCGCGCTATAGCCGAAAGACGACTCCAGTGCAGGCTTAAAATGCTGCCCCCCTGGGGCACACTCTGTGATCGCCTAGTCCTTAGGACTCAGCTGATCACAGATCAGGGTAAAGGACCAGCAGGCCCTTTACCACATGATCAGCTGTCAGCCAATGACAGCTGATCACGGAAGTAAACAGAAGCCGGTTATCCTTAGTGCCAACCAGTGCTGCTAATCTGCACTGCTAAGTGCTGCTAATCAGTGCCCTCCAGTGCCATCTATCAGTGTCCATCAGTACTGCTAATCAATGCCTACCAGTGGCACTTATCAGTGCTGCCAATCAGTGCCCATCGGTGCCTCTTCATCGGTGTCACTTATCAGTGCTGCCTATTAGTGCCGCCTACCAGAGTCCATCAGTGCTGTCTATCAGTGCCCATTGGTGTCACCTATCAGTGCCCATCGGTGCCACCTATCATTGCCAACTCTCCGTGCTGCCTATCAGTGCCACCTATCAGTGACCATCAGTGTAGCCTCATCAGTGCCCACTAGTGCCACCTCATCATTGCCCATCAGTGCCACCTATCAGTACCCATCTGTGCTCGTCAGTGCCGCCTCATCAGTGCCCATCAGTGCAGCCTATCAGTGTCCATCAGTGCCACCTCATCAGTGCCTATCAGTGAAGGAGAAAAATTACCTAATGTTGCATGCACCTATTTTGGTGAGTTCAAATCAATGGACTATCGCAACACACTGCATATTAATGCATATTAATGTGTGGCATATTGCACATTAATGTGCCCTTAGAGATTGTTACCTCACTTCCTGCATAGTCATGGAGAGGACACGTGAGTAAATCTTTCCTGTGAAAGATATACAGGAATAAAATCACTTTAGTGTGTTTATTGCTGTCTGTGCCTGGCAGGAAGCGAGGGTAATGCTCTCCGCTGTGTACGTAGACAGTAATAAAAAGAGTTTTTGTAGAGTAAGGAAAAGTTTAAACCTTTGTCACATTTTTATAACCTACCCTTTCTCTCCACTTTTTTGCGTGATCATCAAGAGAAGAGCTGAGCAGACATCTCAATGCATATATAGCAATAAAAACCTGACAGTGGCTCTAACTCTTACCAACTCTACAGAGAACTATGACAAAAACAAAAATATAAGCTAATATACAAGTTCTTGTGTAGCCTATAACGATAATTTGCATTTGCTATATTTCAAGTTATTGATCCTCACAGATTCACCCCTCCAAACCTACATTTCTGTACAATTCCAGCAACACCAAATCTGTACTTTGTGCTAATTAGTTCATTTTTCAGGAGTGTGCTTTCATCTTTTAAGTAAGAAGTGGAACTTGCTGTTTTATCTTAAACATATACTGCATGCTAGCAAAAGTGTGTCCAATTCTGAGCAAAGGGTTTCGGCTAAATGGAAAAACAGTTACATACATTTATCCAGCTTTACGTATTTTTTAGCATTAAAAATAAATATTATAATTTATAACTAAAAATTGTGCTTTACTACCCTACAGAGGCACGTAAAATGGAAATTTAGTTTGCTGGGACTTGTAGCTCCCTAAAAGCATCTGCAAGTTAAATATAACATAAGGGAACTTGTGGGTCAAGTGTGCTACTAGGCTGTCCTGTCCCCCTGCTGTACTCTGTGGTGCCCATGTTTGGTGTCTACACCATTACTGTGTCTTGTATTGACAAAGGGCTCCCCTTGGAGGATGCTCCCCTTACATTGGTGGTCAATAAACAATGTCCGTAAAATAGGGAAGGGTTAAAACCCCTGTATTAGTCCCTCTGATTTGTTTCCTAGTAACAATTCACTTAAGTTCTTGCTCTGCTGTCACAGGCTGTTAGAGGGATGGGTGAGGTGAAATCTTTACAATGTGGTCACTGACAGCAATAAACATTTGACAAAAGTATATATACTTTCAAAGTTGAAAATGTAAAAAAAAATTGCCAGGCAGCCAAGCTAAAACTTCCTAAATTAGTCTGGTCCTTAATTAATCCCTAACGATCTTCTAAACAATTTTCTTCTGGGCAGCGGCCTTTTGGCAAAAAAACATTTGACACATGTAAAAGTTTAGGCGTATCAAGCACTTGGGTAATAATTCATTTCATTGGCCTGAAAAATAATTTACATGCATTATGCGTTTGCATGAACACATCAGGCTAACATGAAGGGTCATTTAGAGGCAGAAAAAAACAAAAACGCATGTAGCCAGCAAAGGCCCCTTGAAATTCTCTCTGAGCAGTGGAGCAGAGAGAGCTCCTTAACTGGAAGATAGCAGGTCTGGGACTTTGACACAGTATGTGAGCCACTCAGACTTTAGGAGTGCAAGTCCTTGGTATCCACTGCTGTGAGTGCTGGTTTGGGAGGGAGCTCATCCCGGCTCCTACCATTGCTTAGTATAGAAGAAAATCTCCCTGTGGCCACACATCTGAATGATCCCATCAATCTGTGGTTTGTAGCAATCTCAGCCTGGGCTCCAACTAGGCCACACCGACAATTTGTTTCGCTCCACTGGTGGTACAGGACTTTGTCAGGTCACATGAACAGGCTCTTCTCCTGACTTTTTTTTTTTTTGGTTTATACAACTGATATTCAGTTTTGTTGCTCCCCACTGACTTCAGAGTCCTGAAGCTGGTGGAGAACAGCACATATTTGTAATACATATCACTGTGCTTTATAACTGTGTGGTGCTTTTTTTTTTTTTTTCTTTTTGAGCAGTACTTTGGCAATTATACTGCTTTTTAAATGAGCTTCTGAATGAGCCCTTTTTCTGCAAACTCAGACTTTTATTTGTATTTAAGTTGCTAGAATTGGTAGAGGAAGATCAGTGGATTTGGTTTTAAGGTGGGGATAAGCTAGGACGTATTCGTAATAGGTTACCTCCTGGTACTGCAGCTTGTTCAATGCTCCCCCGTAGTGGAGTAGGTTGGTTAGGAAACCATCCTCTAAGTTGAGCTAATATGGCAGCTAAATGGTAGTCAGCTAAGACTGGTAGTCCTACTCCGCCTGCTTTTTTTGTCTTGGAGAAAGCGCTTCTGTGTTTCTTGCCTTCCCAGAGGTATTTGGAAAGCTGGCAGCTGGTATGTGTGCTAGGAAATTTTTGATGTGCAAATCCCTTCCAATGCACCTTATTGCAAAGACTAGTTATAACTTGGAGTGGTTGGCATCTTTTTGTATAGCTTGCATCCTAACAAAGTCTGAACCAAAAGTTTACAGCACTAGTCTCACCGACAATGAAAAACGGTGTTCTAAAAATAACCATCATGTTTAAAGTGATTGTAAGGGTTAGGTTCTTTTTTAAATAACAAACATATCATACTCACCTCCACTGTGCAGCTGGTTTTGCACAGAGTGGCCCCGAACATCCTCTTCTGGGGTCCCCCGGCGGCTTTCTCGGCTCCTCCCCGCATCAGAGAACCCCCTAGGAGAAGCGCTCTCCTGAGGTGGTCACCTTGTAGGCGCGCCCCCGAGTCCAGCATTCGGTGTCCTTAGCCGCCGAATGTATGACTGGGCCCCACTCCCTGGCGCTCGTGTCATTGGATTTGATTGACAGCAGCGGAAGCCAATGGCTGTGCTGCTATCAATCTATCCAATCAAGAGCTGAGAACCCTGGGCAGAAAGACAGCGCGTTCCAGGGTTCAGGTAAGTAAAACTGCAAGGTGTTTTTTCACCTTAATGCATAGGATGCATTACAATGAAAAAACACAAAGGTTTCAACCCCTTTAATAAGGAAGAAGATGCAGGTATGTTTTAAATCATCAAAAGAGTGTTTATTGAGAGCAAACAAATTACAGTTCCAGAGCAAATGTCATGTACATACAAACACTGCCAAAACCACATAGAACTTGCAGAATGCAGGCATCTCCATGGTGCACTTGCAAAATACAGTAACGCTTAACAGGTGGTACAGTTCCCCTGCCAAGAAGAGTTAAGCTGCAGGTATTTAGTTGAACATTCTCTCTCCATAAATGCTACATTCCAGGTATTTATATGCTCTATGTAATTGGAGAGATGAGATTGTGTGCTTTCTAAACAGAAAGATGTTGATGATTAAATCAGAGAAAAGGGAATATAGGGATTATGACGGTGCCAGGAAGAACACAATATGTTCCAATATTAAAATAAACAATTTTTATTAATACATGACAATTATGAAAAATAAACAATAGAATTACAAAAGCATGGTGTGCATAAATGCTAAAAACATATCTGTAGCGAACTTCACGTCACTTGGCCTCATAGATGTAGTAGGTAGGTATTTTAAGTATCCGACATGTTTCGCCAGTATTGGCTTCTTCAGGGATAAGTTATTAATACCTAGAGTGCTACAGTAATTCTATGAAAGAAATATAACAATCAGTAAATATAATCGGGCAAGTAATACAATGAATACAAGAAAAATATCAAAAATTCAAATATATATATGTTTGCGAGCTGTCAGTGTAGACTGACCTCCACCACCAATCAAAGAGCACCAAGGGGACATCCTCACATATGCACCATCGGGTGGCCTAGAAGCCTCCACCCCAGAACAACCACCCAGCCAGACATTCTACAGATGGGAATGAGGTACCTGCAAGTCACCAAGGGGGTGCCACACACTTCCAGGGCTAAACCTCCAGCAAAGATCACAATAGGTAGCTGCAGGGGGCAGTAGGAAGGACCTGGCCAAATGTGTATCTAAAGAGGTATAATTATTTGCAATGAGTTCATTATCATAATTTTTATATCTTTCTAAGGGGGTCATGTGACTCCCAATAGTTAATAGAGAGATTGTATGGGACTAACATAGTCTCCAATTGATATACTTACAAAAAAATACTCTTTAAGGTGAGTAACAGGACACCAGTGGATCCTTGGCTTAGAGAAGAACTCTAAGCAGCAACAGGAGATGTATCTCTATAAGTTAAATAGACAGACGGGAAAGAATTTATGTGCCATTTATAAGATTATCTGGGGGGAGGTGTAATTATAAGATGCACTTTAGTTAATCTGTGAGTAGATTGCACCAACAAAAAACGGACTAAGTTAACACTTACCGTTAAGTGGATGTTACAGTGAGATGCTGGGCTAGACAGAGCCTACAGCTAGCGATAGCACTAAATGAGATAAGCCAGAGAGCAAAAGATAGTGTCAGCAAGAGGTAAATCTATTTATGCCCCAAACATTGAAGGTCCATAATGGTGCCTACCGGGTCAGATAACAATCAGTACGTCGGTGTCCTGTAGCATCCCTGGCGTGTGTGCTGGCCTGGGATGCCGGCGTTCTTTAGCCCCCCACACACGTGCGGCGTCTGACGTCACCGCACGTGTGAGCGGACGAAAAAGGCCACAGCGCATGCGCCAACCGCAAATCCATCCAGGCCTACAAGGTCCAGAGGGCATTGCGGTGGTGTCCATAGTGATGTACACAACATCACAGACAAGGCGCGGTACCAGACGCCGCATAAGGCAGAATGATACCTGGAAGGAGGCATTGATTTCCAGTGCGCCCTGGCTGGGGCGGGCAGAGGAAGATCCAAAGCCCTTGGGTGTCCATACAGCTAAATGTGTCCTTGACAGGGGGCTGGAAGCACCGGATCGGGTGCACATCCCCCACAGCGGAGTGCAGGGGCTCAAAGACAATAGAGAAACCAGAAGGGGAGCTGGAGGGGGGGAGAGAGGGGGAAAGAGGGGAAAAGGAAGAACAAGAGAGGGGAAAGCAGAGGGGGAAGAAAGGGAGGGTTGGGAAGGGAAGGAAGGGAATGGGGAGGAAGAAGGGAAAAGAGGAGGGGAAATTTGAAGGTAAAAGAAGAGAAAAATTTTTGGCATCCGAAGGTACGGGGGTGCCAACCGAGGCACACAAAGGGATGAGGTGAGGGTGGGTGAGAACAATCCAGGGATATATATAAAACCCAAAAGAAACGCCTGCACACATGGCATGAAAATTGGAACAGAATACAGGAAGAAAGAGTAGAGAGGGGTTAAATCCCTGGGGTGTGCCCACACAAGTCACCCTGACAGCTCGCAAAAACAATACCTAGGTAATAATGCGAAAAATTCAGGGATTACAGATCAAACAATTAGATCAAAATATATATTTACAGTAATGTACATGGTAATAAAAGATATGTCTTAACTATACATATGCCATATACAGTCATATATCCAATGGTGAAAAATATTTTTTCAAAGAAAGAAAAGGAAGGGGAAACTGTATCCTAATCCAGCATGACTATCTCATGCGTAGGAAGGGCCAAAGGGAGGAGAGTGAAGAAACATAAACAAGATAATAAGAAATATGTATTAAAGTACAGTAGGACTTAAGAAAGGACTTTAATTGAAAGATCGTGGTCCACTTCGAAGGGGGTTTTTTTATAAAAAGGGTTTAAAACTAATATTTTCATTGAGCCCAGGATATGTGGTAGCATCCAAAATGTGTATCCACTTAGTTTCCAATTGTAAAAGTTTCTGATCAATATCTCCACCCCTCACATGTGCAGGGATATGTTCCAATGCTGTAAATCCTACAACATGGGGATTAGAATCATGGTACTGTGCTATATGTCGATTGATAGAAGTAGAAGTCTTACCCTTCAGTAAGGGTTTGATATGATCTCGAATCCTCACGCAAAATTGGCGTTTAGTTTTGCCTACATAGTAGCTGCCGCAAAGGCATGTAGCAAGATATACTACACCAATAGTTTGGCACGTGATCTTGTGTTTAATTTTGTATATTTGCCCATTGGGAAGCGGTTTCTCGCATGTATCATAAATGAACTCACATGTGTCACAGTGGCCACAGGGGAATGTGCCATACACAGTTGAAAGGCACTCTAGTCTAGGTGTATGATGACTCGCCGTGACTTTATCCCGTAGGGATGGGGAACGACGATAAGTAATTTGAGGCTGAGACTGAATATATTTTTTGATGGTGTTGTCTGCTGTTAAGAGGGGCCAGAATTTACATAAAATGTCCCTTATTTCCTTATGATGTTGGGAATATTGGGTTATAACCCGGACCGGCTGAACGTTATCCCTCTTTTTGGTGGAGAATATCAATTTTTTGCGGTCCAATTTTTTAACTTTGTTGAAGGCCTGCTTCAACAAGTTATGGCTGTACCCTCTTCTTTTTAATCTTTCATAAAGTTCATGTGAGGCCCTAAAAAAGTCTCCCTCATCAGTGCAGTTTCGTTTAATGCGCAAATATTGGCTGTAAGGAATGCTATTAAGCAATGGTTTGGGGTGAGCGCTGTTAGCGTGTAAAATAGTGTTTCCTGACGTTTCTTTACGATACAGAGACGAAGAAAGGTTTCCTTCAGAATCCAATCGTATTTCCAGGTCAAGGAAGGTGATCCTTGTCTGGCTGCACTCCATTGTGAACTTGAGATTATACGGATTAACCGCCAGAGTGACTACAAATCTTGAGAGATGTTCTCGAGTACCTGTCCAAAAGAAAATGATATCGTCTATATACCTGTGCCACGAGATCACGTGGCACAGGGAATCGACTAAATCATAATTGGAAAATAGGTCCTTTTCCCACCCCCCCCAGGTACAAATTGGCGTAGGATGGCGCACATTTAGTGCCCATGGCTACGCCTTGCACCTGGAGGAAGTGGGAAGTACCAAATACAAAGTGGTTACGTGTTAAGATGAAGTTCAGGAGATCAACAACAAATTGGTTGTATGCCTCAGAACTGGGGCCTCTGTCCTGTAGCAGTTTAGAGATGACTTGAATACCAGTACCATGAGGTATAGTATTGTACAGACTTTCTACATCTAAAGCCACCATCCAGGTGTTTCTTGGAAGCTTTAGGTTCTCAAAAATACGGAGAAGGTGTACTGTGTCCTGTACTTAGGAGGGAAGGGCCTGAACATGTGGATTCAGGTACTTGTCCACCAAAGCACTCGCATTTTCTGTCAAACTTGAACATCCTGATATAATCGGACGCCCAGGGGGATTTTTTAAGGACTTGTGAAGTTTGGGCAAGGCATAGAACATGGGTATTCTTCCATCTTTAACATTTAAGAATTTCCAGGTGTTGATGTCTATGATTCCCTTCTGGTAGGCAGAGAAAATGAGTTCGTAGTATTCGCGAGCGTAATTTTCAATAAGTGTGCGTGAAATAGGTCTATACCAGTCAGGGTTGTCAAGGATGTTGCGGCACATGGTTTCATATGCCGCAACATCCATGACAACCACATTGCCACCCTTATCGGCAGGTTTTATAACCAGACCAGGGTGGTTTTGAAGAGATTTCAGGGCCTGCCTCTGGGCACCAGACAAATTGGAGGAACATGGAGTGGAGAAATCAGTATCTTTGATAGTCTTACTTATTTGTTCAACGAATGCCCAAATATTGGGATTCGTGGAAAGATTAGGAAAGTTAGTAGATTCAGGTTTGAAGGATAAAGGAGGAGGAAAGGATACTCCAGAGGCAACGATGCCGTGGTCATCAAGTTGCCACTCGCATTCGTCCTCTGTGCCACCTTCTTCAAGAAGCGTTAACAGGTCTTCGATGGCCTGAATTTCGGCCACCGTGGGGACGGTATTATCTGAAACTGAGGCTACCGTTGAAGTAACCGTGGTTTTATCAAAAATGACCTTGTACATCAATTTTCTTGCAAACAATTGTATGTCTTTGATAAATCGGAATTTGTCAAATTCTGCTGAAGGACAGAAGGTAAGGCCTAATTGCAAAACTTTTATTTGGTGTTTAGTTAAAGAAAAAGACGAGAGATTGACCACATCTAGATCCAAAGTGTTAGACACAAGGGTAGTAGATGCTATAGTGTTGGACTCTGGGTTGAGTCCAAGGCTTGGGATAAAAAAATAGGGGCTAATTTGGGATCAATCGACTGAGATGCTGTGGGGAACATGGTAGTTAGAGTAGGTTCACTTACCCGTCTTGCCATAGGAGCAGGGAGTGCAGGTAGTGCCGGAGTGGTGGTAGGGAGTGCTGAGTGCGTGGTACGAGTAGAAGTGAGTGGTGGTCGTGGTAGTGCTCGTGTGAGTGGAGTGGAGGTGCTCGTGGTTTTAGGTCAGGCCCCTAAGGGCTTAGCGGAGTGCGTAGTTCCAAAAGTGCGTCGAATGGAGTCTGTGGAAGAGGTAGGTAAATCGCTCTTTCTTTTTTTAGGAATTCCATCTTGTGAAAGCTCACGATAGGTGGTAGATGAGCTGGAAGAAAAGGAAGTAGAAAAAACATTAGGTGCTTCAGTGTTGTTTTTAGGTACATTATCCGAGTTGGATTTAGTGAAGGGTTTTTTGGGGATATTTCCGTCCCATCTATAGGCATAACCATTAGTATGGGCGAGTTTGTCCCGCAGAAACTTGTTTTCTTTGGCATTAATTATGTCTATTGTGTACTCCTCGAGGTGAGCGCGGAGGTCCTTCTCCCTCCGGGCAAATCTCGAGGAGGCTACATCTGCGGCCCGATCCGCAAGCCATTCGTTAATAGAGACATCCAGAACTACCAGTTCCTTGTCGTATTCCTCACAAAGCGTACGGATCATATTAAAAGAGCACATTTGTAAATTATCTTCCCAAGCCTTTTTAAGGGGGTCAGTGATTTTTTTGATATTGGGGAATATTTGGATTCTAAGTCCCCAGGGGACAATCTGGTTCTCAACGTATTTTTCAAAGTAAGTTTTGTGCCAATATACACAAACCTTCTTTTCCAATAGACGTTGCAATCTAATAAAGTATTTGTCTAGCTCAGTGTCCGAGACATTTGAACTTGTATGTGACGTTTGAATTTTCGTCATAAGGTCCTCCCAACCTTCCCCACAGAAATCAGCCATGACTTCAGAGGAAACAGCGAAAAATGTTTACAGAAAATTACACCGTTTACAATATATCAGCTTCTAAGGGCTTAATTTGAGAAATTTAGAGCAAAAAATAGAGCAAAAAATGGAGAATAATTAGTAAACAATAACATAAAAGTGCATGTCCTGGCACAGACATAAATATAAGTATAAGAGGATGACCCAGCCTGAAAAACGTGTATTAAAACACTGAAATTTCAGGATAAGAGTCCAGAAAAACCACAAAAATTACTATGTAGCTGGGCGGTCCTCAATATGATACAGCACCTCATCCCAAAATTTAATGATTAAATCAGAGAAAAGGGAATATAGGGATTATGACGGTGCCAGGAAGAACACAATATGTTCCAATATTAAAATAAACAATTTTTATTAATACATGACAATTATGAAAAATAAACAATAGAATTACAAAAGCATGGTGTGCATAAATGCTAAAAACATATCTGTAGCGAGCTTCACGTCACTTGGCCTCATAGATGTAACGGCCAATGCAGTAGGTAGGTATTTTAAGTATCCGACATGTTTCGCCAGTATTGGCTTCTTCAGGGATAAGTTATTAATACCTAGAGTGCTACAGTAATTCTATGAAAGAAATATAACAATCAGTAAATATAATCGGGCAAGTAATACAATGAATACAAGAAAAATATCAAAAATTCAAATATATATATGTTTGCGAGCTGTCAGTGTAGACTGACCTCCACCACCAATCAAAGAGCACCAAGGGGACATCCTCACATATGCACCATCGGGTGGCCTAGAAGCCTCCACCCCAGAACAACCACCCAGCCAGACATTCTACAGATGGGAATGAGGTACCTGCAAGTCACCAAGGGGGTGCCACACACTTCCAGGGCTAAACCTCCAGCAAAGATCACAATAGGTAGCTGCAGGGGGCAGTAGGAAGGACCTGGCCAAATGTGTATCTAAAGAGGTATAATTATTTGCAATGAGTTCATTATCATAATTTTTATATCTTTCTAAGGGGGTCATGTGACTCCCAATAGTTAATAGAGAGATTGTATGGGACTAACATAGTCTCCAATTGATATACTTACAAAAAAATACTCTTTAAGGTGAGTAACAGGACACCAGTGGATCCTTGGCTTAGAGAAGAACTCTAAGCAGCAACAGGAGATGTATCTCTATAAGTTAAATAGACAGACGGGAAAGAATTTATGTGCCATTTATAAGATTATCTGGGGGGAGGTGTAATTATAAGATGCACTTTAGTTAATCTGTGAGTAGATTGCACCAACAAAAAACGGACTAAGTTAACACTTACCGTTAAGTGGATGTTACAGTGAGATGCTGGGCTAGACAGAGCCTACAGCTAGCGATAGCACTAAATGAGATAAGCCAGAGAGCAAAAGATAGTGTCAGCAAGAGGTAAATCTATTTATGCCCCAAACATTGAAGGTCCATAATGGTGCCTACCGGGTCAGATAACAATCAGTACGCAATTTTGCGTGAGGATTCGAGATCATATCAAACCCTTACTGAAGGGTAAGACTTCTACTTCTATCAATCGACATATAGCACAGTACCATGATTCTAATCCCCATGTTGTAGGATTTACAGCATTGGAACATATCCCTGCACATGTGAGGGGTGGAGATATTGATCAGAAACTTTTACAATTGGAAACTAAGTGGATACACATTTTGGATGCTACCACATATCCTGGGCTCAATGAAAATATTAGTTTTAAACCCTTTTTATAAAAAAACCCCCTTCGAAGTGGACCACGATCTTTCAATTAAAGTCCTTTCTTAAGTCCTACTGTACTTTAATACATATTTCTTATTATCTTGTTTATGTTTCTTCACTCTCCTCCCTTTGGCCCTTCCTACGCATGAGATAGTCATGCTGGATTAGGATACAGTTTCCCCTTCCTTTTCTTTCTTTGAAAAAACATTTTTCACCATTGGATATATGACTGTATATGGCATATGTATAGTTAAGACATATCTTTTATTACCATGTACATTACTGTAAATATATATTTTGATCTAATTGTTTGATCTGTAATCCCTGAATTTTTCGCATTATTACCTAGGTATTGTTTTTGCGAGCTGTCAGGGTGACTTGTGTGGGCACACCCCAGGGATTTAACCCCTCTCTACTCTTTCTTCCTGTATTCTGTTCCAATTTTCATGCCATGTGTGCAGGCGTTTCTTTTGGGTTTTATATATATCCCTGGATTGTTCTCACCCACCCTCACCTCATCCCTTTGTGTGCCTCGGTTGGCACCCCCGTACCTTCGGATGCCAAAAATTTTTCTCTTCTTTTCCCTTCAAATTTCCCCTCCTCTTTTCCCTTCTTCCTCCCCATTCCCTTCCTTCCCTTCCCAACCCTCCCTTTCTTCCCCCTCTGCTTTCCCCTCTCTTGTTCTTCCTTTTCCCCTCTTTCCCCCTCTCTCCCCCCCTCCAGCTCCCCTTCTGGTTTCTCTATTGTCTTTGAGCCCCTGCACTCCGCTGTGGGGGATGTGCACCCGATCCGGTGCTTCCAGCCCCCTGTCAAGGACACATTTAGCTGTATGGACACCCAAGGGCTTTGGATCTTCCTCTGCCCGCCCCAGCCAGGGCGCACTGGAAATCAATGCCTCCTTCCAGGTATCATTCTGCCCTATGCGGCGTCTGGTACCGCGCCTTGTCTGTGATGTTGTGTACATCACTATGGACACCACCGCAATGCCCTCTGGACCTTGTAGGCCTGGATGGATTTGCGGTTGGCGCATGCGCTGTGGCCTTTTTCGTCCGCTCACACGTGCAGTGACGTCAGGCGCCGCACGTGTGTGGGGGGCATAAGAACGCTGGCATCCCAGGCCAGCACACACGCCAGGGATGCTACAGGACACCGACGTACTGATTGTTATCTGACCCGGTAGGCACCATTATGGACCTTCAATGTTTGGGGCATAAATAGATTTACCTCTTGCTGACACTATCTTTTGCTCTCTGGCTTATCTCATTTAGTGCTATCGCTGGCTGTAGGCTCTGTCTAGCCCAGCATCTCACTGTAACATCCACTTAACGGTAAGTGTTAACTTAGTCCGTTTTTTGTGGGTGCAATCTACTCACAGATTAACTAAAGTGCATCTTATAATTACACCTCCCCCCAGATAATCTTATAAATGGCACATAAATTCTTTCCCGTCTGTCTATTTAACTTATAGAGATACATCTCCTGTTGCTGCTTAGAGTTCTTCTCTAAGCCAAGGATCCACTGGTGTCCTGTTACTCACCTTAAAGAGTATTTTTTTTGTAAGTATATCAATTGGAGACTATGTTAGTCCCATACAATCTCTCTATTAACTATTGGGAGTCACATGACCCCCTTAGAAAGATATAAAAATTATGATAATGAACTCATTGCAAATAATTATACCTCTTTAGATACACATTTGGCCAGGTCCTTCCTACTGCCCCCTGCAGCTACCTATTGTGATCTTTGCTGGAGGTTTAGCCCTGGAAGTGTGTGGCACCCCCTTGGTGACTTGCAGGTACCTCATTCCCATCTGTAGAATGTCTGGCTGGGTGGTTGTTCTGGGGTGGAGGCTTCTAGGCCACCCGATGGTGCATATGTGAGGATGTCCCCTTGGTGCTCTTTGATTGGTGGTGGAGGTCAGTCTACACTGACAGCTCGCAAACATATATATATTTGAATTTTTGATATTTTTCTTGTATTCATTGTATTACTTGCCCAATTATATTTACTGATTGTTATATTTCTTTCATAGAATTACTGTAGCACTCTAGGTATTAATAACTTATCCCTGAAGAAGCCAATACTGGCGAAACATGTCGGATACTTAAAATACCTACCTACTGCATTGGCCGTTACATCTATGAGGCCAAGTGACGTGAAGCTCGCTACAGATATGTTTTTAGCATTTATGCACACCATGCTTTTGTAATTCTATTGTTTATTTTTCATAATTGTCATGTATTAATAAAAATTGTTTATTTTAATATTGGAACATATTGTGTTCTTCCTGGCACCGTCATAATCCCTATATTCCCTTTTCTCTGATTTAATCATTAAATTTTGGGATGAGGTGCTGTATCATATTGAGGACTGCCCAGCTACATAGAAAGATGTTGATGTTATGTGAGGTGGTATATTATGATTTCACTAAATTCATATTTATGAAGACCCCTTTCACACTTGGGCGGTTTTCAGGCGCTTTAGCGCTAGAAATAGCCTCTGCCAAGAGCCTGAAAACCACCTCCCATTCATTCAAGTATGACCGACTTGAATGACTTGAGCTGCAGCACAGAAGGTTTTTCACCTTAATGCATGAAATGCATTAGGTGAAAAACCTTAATGCACTATACACACGGTCGGATATTCTGACGACAAAATCCGTCTGATTTTTTCTGACGGATTTTGGCTCAAACTTGTCTTGCATACACACAATCGCACAAAGTTGTTGGAAAATCCGATCGTGCAGAACGTGGTGATGTAAATCACGTACAATGGGACTATAAAGAGGCCAATAGCCAATAGCTTTCGTCTCGTAATTTATTCTGAGCATGCGTAGCACTTTGTGCATCGAAAATGTCTATACACGATTGGAATTTAAACGATCGGATTTTGTTGTTGGAAAATTTTAGATCAAGATCTCAAACTTTGTGTGTCGGAAATTCCAACTGAAAAAGTCCGATGGAGCCCACACACGATTGGAATTTCCGACAACACAGTCCGATCGCACATTTTCCATCAGAAAGTCAGATCGTGTGTACAGGGCATAAGGCTTTAGAACCACTTTAAGGTTTATTTAGAACACAGATCCCATTACATTAGGAAACATAAATATATTTTCGGGACAGGGATAAATGAGACAGCATGTAACATAGTACTGTAACGTTTAGCAATATTTTCCTCATTGTCTAGTAAGCATGGTAATACATGTCTGTTCAATAGTTCCATTTCTCTTTACCGCTTTTCCAGAAAAAACACAGAGCTTTAATTTTTTTGCAATAAAAGACAAAAGTAATTTGCAATTAAGTTATCCAGTGTTTTCTCTATTTGAACCAGTGGCGGCTGGTGCTCCAAATTTTTTGGGGGGCGCAACTGAACTGAAAAATTCTCAAAAATACTGAAACAGAAACATCAAAATGCAGCATTACTGTGCCCATCATATGCAGCCAACTGTGCCCATCATATGCAGCCAACTGTGCCCATCATATGCAGCCAACTGTGCCCATCATATGCAGCCAACTGTGCCCATCATATGCAGCCAACTGTGCCCATCATATGCAGCCAACTGTGCCCATCATATGAGGCCAACTGTGCCCATCATATGCGGCCAACTGTGACCCCCGCCCGCCAGCCTGCTCGTTTGCTGTCTGCCGGCACTTACCCCATCGTGGGGGTGGGTCAGGCAGCGGGTGATGGTGGCAAGCTGTGGGATGGGTAGTGCGGGTCAGGCGGTGGCTCCTGTGTCCTCTGTGCATCTCTTCTTGCCTTCTGCTAGGCGGCCAATGGGATCGCTTGTGTCTTTAGCCAATCAGGTGACGAGTATGAGACCCCCGCCTCCTGATTGGCCGAGAGGCGGTTCAATGTTAGAAAAGCGATTATTTATTTGCTTTTATAACACATCTGGGTGGACAGGGTCTACCTTTTTGAAGCTTATTAGAGCCTATGGCTCTAATCAGGTGCTTAAAAAAAACACCCCCGCCACTGTAATTCAGGCACCCGGTGTCTGAAAAGGGGCCGGAAGCCTGAATAGGGGGTGGCAGCAGCGGCAATGGATAGATTCATGCAATGCATGAATCTATCTATGATACATATAGGGGGTGGCTGGAGTAGACTGGAGAAGCCATCTTAAAATACTAGTATGAGCAGGCACTATTCGCTCTGCATTCAATACCAAGGCCTACTTTGACAGGTTTACTTTACTGGAATTCATATTGATGTTATTCATGTTATTAGAATATGAAATAAACATAGCAGACTTTTAAGACTCAAATACAGTACAAAAGCAAGACCATATAGCACAGTACAATATGTAATGAATGTATGGCTTACGGTCTTTTACCACTACTACTCTTTTGGATTGCTTTATTGAATAAGCCCAGAAGTAGTAATACCTTTTAACAAAAGCAAGGAATTGACATCTTGTGCCTGATCAGATCATACTGTGAATCATAATTACAAAAGAACTTCCACCAGGTTTCCATTGCTCTGTGTGCCCCCTCTTGGGAGATTTACCCTTGTATCCTCTCCTGGTGACAAAAGGTAAGAGGAAACTTACCTAATAGCGCACAGAGGTTCTATCCCTTTTTAAGTTATGGTTGGGAGTTGTCTCAGTGACAGAAAGGCTACTGTATATCTATAGAAAACAATGACGAGTGGGATGTATTCTTTCAGTGGGGTGCAGTGTTGCCAACCCCCAAAGTGAAATTTACTGACAGGACGCCCAAATATTACAAACATTACCAATTCTTTACTGGAAAAAATCATGAAATTTACTGACAGAGCCATATTTTTTATTGACACTGAAAAAAAGTACATAGAATGGCTACTTCCAGTGCAAAACAGTGCAAATATCAATATTTAAACTATAAACATGTAGCTAGAGCTATTAGCAATGTGTTTAAGTTAAAACAGAAGTCAAAAACCCTATTTCTCAATTTACATGAAGGCCAGGTTAATATAACCCAGCCAACACAGAGTTTCTCCATACATAGCAGTCTGCAGAAAGCCCTCTTACAGTGGAAGGGGAATGCTGCAGATCATGATCTAAGGTAAGGGAGGCTCTGGTGACCAGAGACCACCTTATATCAGAGTTCACTGTGTTCCCCTTTATATCAGAGTTCCCACTTACATCAGGGTCTGCAGCATTGCCCTTTACATCAGAGTTTCCTTTTACATCAGGGTCCGCAGAGTTCCCCCTTGCACTTGAGGGGGAATCCTGCAGCTTCTGATGTAAAGGAGAACGCCAGAAACTCTGAAGTTGGGGGGACTCTGGTGACCAGAGACCACCTTCCACAGAGTGAATACACTAAGGTAAGGGGGGGGGGGTACTGATATAATGATATAAGGGGGAACCTTTACATCAGTGCCCCGTTACATTATTATATTCACTCCCCCTTACACCAGTGACCCCCCTCAGACTGGCCTGGCGGTGGTCATTGACCTCCTCTTGGGTGCACCATGCAGGGCTCAGTCAGACGGTCCTCTCCAGGCTCCAGCTTGGAAAGTCTGGTTTTATCCTATAGTCTCCTGACCACAGTCCACATATGTCTGACTCCTGTGACCCCCATCCCGACAGCGCTCTCACTCTTGACTCCTCTCCGGGCTCCCCCTCAAAGACTACAGACATGATACAAGACAAGAGATGGTCAGAGATTGTGGACATGATACAAGGAGATATTCAGAGATTGCAGACATGATGCAAGAAATGGTTCAAGGCTGTGGACATTATACAGGAGGCGGTTAGAGGCTGTGGACATGATACAGTAGGTGGTTAGAGGCTGTGGACATGGTACAGGAGGTGGTTATAGGATGCAGACATGGTACAGGAGGTGGTTAGAGGCTGCGGACATGATACAAGAGGTGGCTAAAAGCGGCGGACATGGTACAGGAGGTGGTTAGAAGATGCGTACAGGATACAGGAGGTGGTTCAAGGCTGTGGACATTATACAGGAGGTGGTTAGAGGATGTAGACATGATACAAGAGGTGGTTAGAGGATGCAGACATGATACAAGAGGTGGTTAGGGGATGAGGACAGGATACAGGAGATTGTTAGAAGATGCGGACATGATACAAAAGGTGGTTGGAGGATGCAGACAGGACACAGGTGGTGGTTAGAGGATGCGGACATGATACAAGAGGTGGTTAGAGGATACGGACAGGATACAGGAGGTTCTTAGAGGATGCGGACATGATACAAGAGGTGGTTAGATGATGTGGACATGATACAGAAGGTGGTTAGAGGATGCGAATAGGATACAGGAGATGGTTAGAGGAAGCGGACAGGATACAGAAGGTGGTTATAGGCTGCAGACATGGTACAGGAGGTGGTTAGAGGCTGCGGACATGATACAAGAGGTGGCTAAAAGCGGCGGACATGGTACAGGTGGTGGTTAGAGATGCGCACAGGATACAGGAGGTGGTTACAGGCTGTGGGCATGGTACAGGAGGTGGTTAGAGGATGCAGACAGGATACATGAGGGGGTTAGAGGATGCGGAAAGGATACAGGAGGTGGTTAGAGGCTGTGGACATGATACAGGAGGTGGTTAAAGGATGCGGACAGGATACAAAAGGTGGTTAGAGGATGCGGACAGGATACAGGAAGTGGTTAGAGGATGCAGACAGGATACAAGAGTTGGTGGTTAGAGGATGCGCACATGATACAGGAGGTGGTTAGAGGATGCAGACATGATACAGGAGGTGGTTAGAGGCTGTGGATAGGATACAGAAGGTGGTTAGAGGATGCGGACAGGATACAGGAGGTGGTTAGAGGATGCAGACATGATACAAGAGGTGGTTAGGGGATGAGGACAGGATACAGGAGATTGTTAGAGGATGCGGACATGATACAAGAGGTGGTTGGAGGATGCGGACAGGACACAGGTGGTGGTTAGAGGATGCGGACATGATACAAGAGGTGGTTAGAGGATACGGACAGGATACAGGAGGTTCTTAGAGGATGCGGACATGATACAAGAGGTGGTTAGATGATGTGGACATGATACAGAAGGTGGTTAGAGGATGCGGATAGGATACAGGAGATGGTTAGAGGATGCGGACAGGATACAGAAGGTGGTTATAGGATGCAGACAGGATACTGGAGGTGGTTAAAGGATGTGAACATGATACAGGAAATAGCCAGAGATTGTGGACATCTGTGATTCTTTAAAATCTCATCAGGCACTGCTGCTCTTGTCTGGTAACTGCTGTGCCTCCTCAATCCTCAAGTGTGGACATCACATAGATAACAGCCATGGATGGATGTTGGAGGGGTCCAGTCTCTAGGACTCAGTGTGGCTGTGCTCACAGTGGCGTGGTGGGAGTCTCCAGCAGCCATGAATGGATGGTGCAGGGGTCCGGTCTTCGGGACTTCGTGTGGCCATGCTTACATGGGTGTGGTTGTGGGAATCCCTACAGGCTCCAGCCATGGTGCCAGCATAGGGGACTGGTGTGATCTAGGAGTACAGGGGGTATAGGGGCTGTGAGACTCTTGCTTGTGGCACTGCCTATGACTGCCTATGTCGTTTCTTGAGGTGCTAAAATGGCAGGGCAGTACAAAACCCCCACAAATGACCCCATTTTGGAAAGTAGACACCCCAAGGAAATTGCTGAGAGGCATGTTGAGCCCATTGAATATTAATTTTTTTTGTCCCAAGTGATTGAATAATGACAAAAAAAAAAAAAAAATTACAAAAAGTTGTCACTAAATGATATATTGCTCACACAGGCCATGGGCATATGTGGAATTGCACCCCAAAATACATTTAGCTGCTTCTCCTGAGTATGGGGATACCACATTTGTGGGACTTTTTGGGAGCCTAGCCGCGTACGGGGCCCCGAAAACCAATCACTGCCTTCAGGATTTCTAAGGGCGTATATTTTTGATTTTACTCCTCACTACCTATCACAGTTTTGAATGCCATAAAATGCCCAGATGGCATAACCCCCCCCCCCAAATGACCCCATTTTGGAAAGTAGACACCCCAAGCTATTTGCTTTGAGGCATGTTGAGTCCATGGAATGTTTTATATTTTGACACAAGTTGCGGGAAAGTGACAAATTTTTTTTTTTTTTTTTGCACAAAGTTGTCACTAAATGATATATTGCTCACACAGGCCATGGGCATATGTGGAATTGCACCCCAAAATACATTTAGCTGCTTCTCCTGAGTATGGGGATACCACATGTGTGGGACTTTTTAGGAGCTTAGCCGCGTACGGGCCCCGAAAACCAATCACCGCCTTCAGGATTTCTAAGGGCGTGAATTTTTGATTTCACTCTTCACTGCCTATCACAGTTTCGGAGGCCATGGAATGCCCAGGTGGCACAAACGCCCCCCAAATTACCCAATTTTGGAAAGTAGACACCCCAAGCTATTTGCTGAGAGGCATGGTGAGTATTTTGCAGCTCTCATTTGTTTTTGAAAATAAAGAAAGACAAGAAAAAAAAATGTTTTTTTTCTTTTTTTCAATTTTCAAAACTTTGTGACAAAAAGTGAGGTCTGCAAAATACTCACTATACCTCTCAGCAAATAGCTTGGGATGTCTACTTTCCAAAATGGGGTCATTTGGGGGGGGGGGGGGGGGTTTGCCACCTGGGCATTCCATGGCCTCCGAAACTGTGATAGGCAGTGAAGAGTGAAATCAAAAATTTACGCCCTTAGAAAGCCTGAAGGCGGTGCTTGGTTTTCGGGGTCCCGTGCGCGGCTAGGCTCCCAAAAAGTCCCACACATGTGGTATCCCCATACTCAGGAGAAGCAACAGAATGTATTTTGGGGTGTAATTTCACATATTCCCATGGCATGTTTGAGCAATATATCATTTAGTGACAACTTTGTGCAAAAAAAAAAGGAAAAAAAAAAATTGTCTCTTTCCCGCAACTTGTGTCACAATATAAAATATTCCATGGACTCGACATGCCTCTCAGCAAATAGCTTGGGGTGTCTACTTTCCAAAATGGGGTCATTTGGGGGGGTTTTGAACTGTCCTGGCATTTTATGCACAACATTTAGAAGCTTATGTCACACATAACCCACTCTTCTAACCACTTGAATACAAAGCCCTTTCTGACACTTTTTGATTACATGAAAAAATAATTTTTTTTTGCAAGAAAATTACTTTGAACCCCCACACATTATATATTTTTTTAAAGCAAATGCCCTACAGATTAAAATGGTGGGTGTTTCATTTTTTTTTTTCACACAGTATTTGCGCAGCGATTTTTCAAACGCATTTTTTGGGGAAAAAACACACTTTTTTAAATTTTAATGCACTAAAACACACTATATTGCCAAAATGTTTGATGAAATAAAAAAGATGATCTTAGGCCGAGTACATGGATACCAAACATGACATGCTTTAAAATTGCGCACAAACGTGCAGTGGCGACAAACTAAATACATTTTTAAAAGCCTTTAAAAGCCTTTACAGGTTACCACTTTAGATTTACAGAGGAGGTCTACTGCTAAAATTACTGCCCTCGATCTGACCTTCGCGGTGATACCTCACATGCATGGTGCAATTGCTGTTTACATTTGACGCCAGACCGACGCTTGCGTTCGCCTTAGCGCGAGAGCAGGGGGGACAGGGGTGCTTTTTTTATTTATTTATTTTTTTTCTTTATTATTTTTTTGCTTTTTTATCTTATTTTTAAACTATTCCTTTCATTTTTTTTTAAAAATCATTTTTATTGTTATCTCAGGGAATGTAAATATCCCCTATCATAGCAATAGGTGGTGACAGGTACTCTTTTTTGAAAAAATTGGGGTCTATTAGACCCTAGATTTCTCCTCTGCCCTCAAAGCATCTGACCACACCAAGATCGGTGTGATAAAATGCTTTCGCAATTTCCCAATGGCGCTGTTTACATCCGGCAAAATCTAAGTCATAAAATGCTCGTAGCTTCCGGTTTCTTAGGCCATAGAGATGTTTGGAGCCACTCTGGTCTCTGATCAGCTCTATGGTCAGCTGGCTGAATCACCGGCTGCATTCTCAGGTTCCCTGTTGAGACAGGAGAGCCAGAGAAAAACACGGAAGACGGTGGGGGGGGCATTCCCTCCCACTGCTTGTAAAAGCAGTCTAGAGGCTAATTAGCCGCTAGGATTGCTTTTACATGAAAGCCGACCGCTGGCTGAAAAGAATGATACCAAGATGATGCCTAAACCTGCAGGCATCTTTCTGGTATAACCACTCAAAGTTGTGAATGGCGTACCTGAAGACAAAAAAATGGTTAACAATAAAGCACAGTAAACGGTAAAGTATAAAAAATTGCAGACCTGAAAAACAAACTTGATAAAACATAATAACAATAAAACATTGCAGAATAGAATACAGTAAAAAAGAGCAGAACAATAGAGAGAGAATAGAGAGAGAGAGAACAATAAAACGACAACTATTTTTTTTTATTTTATATTTTTGTATGTGTTTTTTTTTTTTTTGTTTTTTTTTTTTTTTTACACTTTTTTTTGTAACTAACTTTTATAACTGTAACCGGTTCCAGGTTCGGGTCTCTCAAAATGTGATGGCATCTTGGGAGACCCTGTGAAAGTGTGTCTAGTCTGTGCAGTGCTGTACCCTACGCTAATACTCAACTAGTGAATGGTAGCATTCAAAACATTCACCAATGCAAAGACCAGGATTGTCAGGACAGGAGGGACAATAATAGCGGGTGTCACGCCTATATCCGCGCTTGCTGCAGACACAACATCTTTTTTGGGGGGGTTCGTTGGGTAGGGGTACTCGGGAGGACATAAAAATGCCTCTCATGCAGCCGACTGCATTTGGTTGGGGATGTGAATGGGGGAAGTACGGGCGCTGCAGAAGTGGTGGGTTCCCAATTAGGATTGGCGAATGCAGCAGGAAGGGCATTATGGGCACGACGGGCCTGTGTTTGTCTTTTTGGTGGCAGCGGGACACTACTTGTGCTTGCCACCTCACCAGCTTGAACTGCACTTATGGGACTCGCCACGTCACCAAGTGTTACTGCAGTGCTGGTTTGACTACGACCGGGGTGTACTAGGCCGCTGGTGCTTGCCAGTTCACCAAAACGCTACCAAAAAAACTGTTAGCGATCGCAGGGATCAGGCCTGACTCTGCGAAAGCTGCAGTTATGCGTTTAGTGTTTTGTAAGTGACAGTGATCGATCGATACTGCACTTGGGTGGGCTGGGCCGGGCGGAGGGGCAAAACGCAGGTGCTAGCAGGTATCTGGGCTGATCCCGCTAACACTGCGTTTTTGGGAACCCTAAACTGCTGGGGACGCTAGTATAGATCTGATCGGATCAGATATTGATGCGTTCAGATACTATACCACTAAGGAAGGTGTACGGTGCGTGCGTGGGTGTTAGCGCGACTGGCGCTAACCTGACGCTGCCTGGGGCTGGTGCTTGCCAGTTCACCAAAACGCTACAAAAAAACTGTTAGCGATCGCAGGGATCAGGCCTGACTCTGCGAACGCTGCAGTTATGCGTTTAGTGTTTTGTAAGTGACAGTGATCGATCGATACTGCACTTGGGTGGGCTGGGCCGGGCGGAGGGGCAAAACGTAGGTGCTAGCGGGTATCTGGGCTGATCCCGCTAACACTGCGTTTTTGGGAACCCTAAACTGCTGGGGACGCTAGTATAGATCTGATCGGATCAGATATTGATGCGTTCAGATACTATACCACTAAGGGAGGTGTATGCTGCGTGCGTGGGTGTTAGCGGTACTGGCGCTAATCTGACGCTGCCTGGGGCGACGCATATCACCGCCGGGCGATCAGGGGGCTAAACCTTTATTCGGTAATAAACGGCGGGTGCCCTGACACTATGAAAAATAAACCAACTAACCAGCGTCACCCGTAACGGTTATACGGTGATCAGTGGTGAAAGGGTTAACTAGGGGGCAATCAAGGGGTTAAAACATTTATTAGGTAGTATATGGGGGTCCCTGTCGCTATAAAATGCTGACGGCGAACCTAAATATTTACGTTTCTAACTAGCGTCACCAGCGACACTAATACAGCGATCAGAAAAATGATCGCTTAGCGACACTGGTGACAGGGGGTGATCAAGGGGTTAAAACTTTATTAGGGGGGGTTAGGGGGGTACCCTAGACCTAAAGGGGGGTAACACTCACTGTCCTACCACAGTAACTGTCACTAACTGACACCCTGCAGTAATCAGAAAAAGAAAAAAAAAATACTGCTTGGTGTCAGTGTTACAGGGAGGGGTGATTGGGGGGGGATCGGGGGGGCGATCGGGGGGGGATCGGGGGTGTTTTGTGTGCCTGGCATGTTCTACTGTGTGTGTGTGTTGGTGCTCTTACATGTCTTCTCTCCTCGGCGCTAGAACGGAAACTGCCGAGCCGAGGAGAGATGACATCACATCCTCTGCCTGTGTGTACTATACACAGACAGGGGATGTTCCTCATTGGCTGGAAGCAATCGCGAGGGGGGGGGCCACGATCGGATGGTCTCCCCCTCGTCTCTCATTGCTCCTAGCCAAATGCCGACCGCCGCTGGCACCGGGGGGGTCCGATCGGACCCCCCGCCCGCGGGAAGGCAATCACGTATGGGTACGTGATTTTGCCTGCCCGTGCCATTCTGCTCACGTATATAGACGTGAGGCGGTCGGCAAGTGGTTAAGGTGAAAAAAACCTTACAACACCTTTAAGGAAGCGCAGTGCTGAATAGCAAAAATGCCCTGGTCATGAAGGGGCGAAACCTTCCGGAGCTCAAGTGGTTAAGGAGGAGGCTGCTTACCATAATAAATCCTGTCTGAACTGGGCTGACAGGTCTAGTTGTAAACTAGAGTCCAACACTGCCTTAACAAAGGGTTAAAGCATGGGTATACACTAGCAGACTTTTGAACAGAAATTCTTAGGAAAATTTTCATACAAAAAATTCTTGATATGTTCGAATGTTGTTTGAAAGTAGTTCAAAATGTTTCCTTTTAACATTCAATTTTGGAACGAATGGATTTTACCAAATACGACATACCCTGTTATGCCCCGTACACACGGTCGGACTTTGTTCAGACATTCCAACAACAAAATCCATGGATTTTTTCCTACGGATGTTGTCTTGCATACACACGGTCACACAAAGTTGTCGGAAAATCCGATCGTTCTAAACGCGGTGACGTAAAACACGTACGTCGGGACTATAAACGGGGCAGTGGCCAATAGCTTTCATCTCTTTATTTATTCTGAGCATGCGTGGCACTTTGTGCGTCGGATTTGTGTACACACGATCGGAATTTCCGACAACGGATTTTGTTGTCGGAAAATTTTATTTCCTGCTCTCAAACTTTGTGTGTCGGAAATTCCGATGGAAAATGTGTGATGGAGCCTACACACGGTCGGAATTTCCAACAACAAGGTCCTATCACACATTTTCCGTCGGAAAATCCGACCGTGTGTATGGGGCATTAGAAATGTGTACATTCAAGAAAAAATTTCCATCCAGCTCTTTTGACTTTTCCCATCGCTGCAATCAATTTGACCCCACTAATGATTAGAAAAAAGTATGATCCTTCTTACAACATTCTTATCAGGAAAATCGTTGAACGAAATACTAGTGCATACCCAGCTTAAAGCAGTAATACGCTCAAAACCAAAAATATATTATATTGCTGCTTACCAATCATTAGATGTGGTGGCTGCATTCATTTTCTTTTGTTTGGCTTTTTTCCCCCTCTGTTTTCACCTGGTGCTCTGGCCAGTAACACACCTTCTGTATTAGTGAGATACAACTCTGGAGGAATGAGAACAGGAGGCACAGCAGACAGCTACATTGTCAGTATGGAGAGGGGGCAAACTCAGATACACTAACAGATTGAAGCCAAACTCCAGCTTACACTATATAAGCAGACACAGTAAACATTATTTTTCCTTTTGGGATAAAGATTTTACATAAATACATACATGCTGATCACTTTTATCACCCCTGCCAGGGTTAAAGCCCAACACCGGACAAAAATTGTTTTCCAATGCACTACTAGGGTTAACTACTTAATTTGTCCAGGGACGACAATAAAGTTGTATGTATACTCACCAAATCCTGCACTCCAGCAGCAATCGGTCCAGCATGCACTGGTTGGTGACGTCACTTGGGGATGGTACCACCAGGTGACGTCACCAGGTGGCCCCCCCCACCTATATAAGAACTGTCAAATGACGGAGCCTGCAGTCGGCGGTTAGCCTTTGTCACGGGCAAAGCTTTTTTTTTTTTGGGTCCAGCGGTAGTGGTGGGTGTCATGATTGATGATGGATCTACATCAAGGGACATTGTTTTGTTTTATTTTTAATAAAGGATTTGTCAAACTGTGTGTTTTTGTTTCTTTCTGACACTTTATTGGTGAATGTGTAGGGGTACTATGTACCCCATATTCAATTACATAATGGGGGCCAGGATCTGGGGCCCCCCTTGTTAAAAGGGGCTTCCAAATTCTGATAAGCCTCCTGCCCGCAGACCCCTACAGCCCAGGGTTGTCGGGAAGAGGCCATTGTCCCCAACAACAGCAGAGCCTTTCCCACCCCCCATGTTGAGGGCATGTGGCCTGGTATGGTTAAGGAAGGGGCTCACTCGCCCCCCTTTTCCTGGCCTGCCAGGCTGCATGCTCGGATAAGGTCCGGTATGGAATTTGTAGGGGACCCCGCACCTTTTCCTTTTTTTTTCTTTTTTTTTTTTAGCATGGAGTTCCCCTTAAAATCCATACCAGACCCAAAGAGCTTGGTATGGACTAGGGCAGTGATGGTGAACCTTGGCACCCCAGATGTTTTGGAACTACATTTCCCATGATGCTCAACAACACTGCAGGGTGCACGAGCATCATGGGAAATGTAGTTCCCAAACTTCTGGAGTGCCAAGGTTCACCATCACTGGACTAGGGGGACCCACACAACGTTTTTTTTTAACATGTTTCTATTGCCGGCAATGATACTGTATTGCCATCACATTAAATGTCATTTTTTTTATACACGGTACAGATGTGCCACATTATAGGCAGACTGAGGGAACCCAGCAGACACTATATTTAAAGGTATTTTTCATTGTTATTGTGAAGCATCATTAAAATCACTGCTCCTGTAAAAACGTTTTAAAAAAAAAATGTTTGCATTGATACATGTCCCCCAGGCAGTACCCAGGCCCCCATACCCTTTTTATGGCCAGTAACTTGCATATAAGTCTTCAAAAATGGCACTTTTGATTTTTCATGTTCAGGTCCGATAGACTTTAACCACTTACCAACCGGCCCATAGCCGAATGACGGCTGCAGGGCGGTTGGATAACTCTGGGTGGACGTACTATGACGTCCTCCCAGAATTCCCCTCTCGCGCGCCCCCTGGGGCGCGCACCCGAACACATCCGTGACCGCCGGGTCCGGAGGACCCGGCGCATCACGGATCCCGGTAAATGGCCGCTGATCGCGGCCGTTTACCATGTGATCGCGCCGTCAAATGACGGCGCGATCACATGTAAACAGACCGGCGTCATCTGATGACGCCGGTTCCTCTCCTCCCCCTCTCCTCCCCGCCTGTGTACCGATCGGTACACAGTGAGCGGGGAGGGGGATGGATGTCTGCAGCGCTGTGGGCTGTATGTGTAGTGCCCACAGCGCTGCACAGAGACATCCAGGCATCCATCCATCCATGCTCAGCCATCCCCACTACACTGCAATGCTGAGCAATACTCTGCAACACCCCCACAATACTCTGCAATACCCCTACAATACTCTGCAATGCTGTGCAATACTCTGCAACACCCCCACAATACTCTGCAACACCCCCACAATACTCTACAACACCCCCACAATACTCTGCAATACCCCCACAATACTCTGCAATACCCCCACAATACTCTGCAATACCCCCACAATACTCTGCAATGCTGTGCAGTACTCTGCAATGCCCCCGCCATACTCTGCAATGCCCCCACAATACTCTGCAATGCTGTGCAATACTCTGCAATTCCCCCGCAATACTCTGCAATGCCCCCGCCATACTCTGCCATGCCCCCGCCATACCCTGCCATGCCCCCGCCATACTCTGCCATGCCCCCGCCATACTCTGCCATGCCCCCGCCATACTCTGCCATGCCCCCGCCATACTCCGCCATACCCCGCCATACTCCGCCATACCCCGCCATACTCTGCCATACTCTGCCATACTCTGCCATACCCTGCAATACCCTGCCATACCCCGCCATACTCCGCCATACCCCGCCATACTCTGCCATACTCTGCCATACTCTGCCATACCCTGCAATACCCTGCAATACCCCGCCATACTCCGCAATACCCCGCCATACTCCGCCATACTCCGCCATACTCTGCCATGCTCTGCCATACTCTGCCATACCCTGCAATACCCCGCCATACTCCGCCATACTCCGCCATACTCCGCCATACCCCGCCATACTCCGCCATACTCTGCCATACTCTGCCATACTCTGCCATACTCTGCCATACCCTGCAATACCCTGCAATACCCCGCCATACTCCGCAATACCCCGCCATACCCCGCCATACTCTGCAATACCCCGCCATACCGAGCCATGCTCAGCTGTACTCGGCCTCTGTATGTGGCCAGGCTGTGGAAGTCTCACACATGTGGTATCGCCGTACTCAGGAGGAGCAGGGGAATCTATTTTGGGGTGTCATTTTTGGTATGTACATGTTATGTGGTAGAAATATTGTATAAATGGACAACTTTGTGTTAAAAAAAAAATGCGTTTTAACCACTTCCCGCCCACCGGCCGTCATACAACGTCCTTGACTTTGTGCGGAGATATCTGAATGATGGTTGCAGCTACAGGCATCATTCAGATATCGGCTTTTTCAGCCGGCGATTCCCTACACCATGAGAATGATCATAGCAGCTGTTCCACTGCTTGATCGTTCTTACGGGAGGCGAGAGGGGATGTCCCCCCCTCCCGCGCTTCTACCGACTCACCGCTACGATCGAAGCCAGGATCGTTTTTTTTTTTTTTTTTTTTATTTCAGGCTTCCCAGCCTAGAGGTGAGATGTGGGGTCTTATTGACCCCATATCTCACTGTAAAGAGGACCTGTCATGCCATATTCCTATTACAAGGATGTTTATATTCCTTGTAATAGGAATAAAAGTGGTCAAAATTTTTTTTTTTTGGAAAAAAGCATCAAACTAAAATAAAGTAAAATGAACAATAAAAAAAAATAAAAAATTTTTAAAGCGCCCCTGTCCCTGCGTGCTCGCATGCAGAAGCGAACGCATACATAAGTCCCGCCCACATATGAAAACCGTGTTCAAACCACACATGTGAGGTATCGCTGCGATCGGTAGAGCGAGAGTAATAATTTTGGCCCTAGACCTCCTTTTACTGTAACCAGTAAAAAATTTTAAAGCATCGCCTATGGGGATTTTTGAGTAGCAAAGTTTGGCGCCATTCCACAAGCGCGTGCAATTTTGAAAGGTGACATGTTGGGTATCTATTTACTCAGTATAACTTCATCTTTCACATTATGCAAAAACATTAGGCTAACTTTACTGTTTTGGTTTTTGTAAAGCACAAAACAGTTTTTTTCCCAAAAAAAACACGTTAAAAAAATTGCTGCGCAAATACCGTGCGAGATAAAAAGTTGCAACGACCGCCATTGTATTCTCTAGGGTCTTTGCTAAAAAAACATATATAATGTTTTGGGGTTCTATGTAATTTTCTAGCAAATAAATGATGATTTTTACATGTAGGAGAGAAATGTCAGAATTGGCCTGGGAGCTACAGAACGCCTGAAGGTGCTCCCCTGCATGTTGGGCCTCTGTATGTGGCCACGCTGTGTAAAAGTCTCACACATGTGGTATCGCCATACTCGGGAGTAATAGCAGAATGTGTTTTGGAGTGTAATTTGTGGTATGCATATGTGGTGTGTGAGAAATAAGTTAACCTGCTAATATGACAATTTTGTGGGAAAAAAAAAGTAAAAAAAAAACCTTGATTTTGCAAAGAATTGTGGGAAAAAATGACAACTTCAAAAATCTCACCATGCATCTTTCTAAATACCTTGGAATGTCTTCTTTCCAAAAAGGTATCATTTGGGGGGTATTTGTACTTTTCTGGCATGTTAGGGTCTCAAGAAATTAGATAGGCCGTCAGTACTTCAGGTGTGATCAATTTTCAGATATTCGCACCATAGCTTTTGGACTCTATAACTTTCACAAAGACCAAATAATATCCACCGATTTGGGTTAATTTTACCAAAGATATGTAGCGGTATAAATTTTGGCCAAAATATATGAAGAAAAATTACTAATTTGCAAAATATTATAACAGAAATGAAGAAAAATGCATTTTTTTACAGATTTTTCGGTCTTTTTTCTTTTACGGCACAAAAAATAAAGAACCCAGCGGTGATTAAATACCACCAAAAGAAAGCTCCATTTGTGTGAAAAAAAGGACAAAAATTTCATATAGATACAGTGTTGCATGGCTGAGTAATTGTCATTCAAAATGTGAGAGCACCAAAAGCTGAAAATTGGTCTGGTTAGGAAGGGGGTTTAAGTGCCCAGTTGTCAAGTGGTTAATAGGATTCAGCGTTCAGTTCCAAACTTTTGCGATGTTCGAGAGTTTTGGTGCAAACCGAAGCGGGGGGGTGTTCGGCCCATCTCTAATCACCAGATGAAAAAAACAGTAAGCCTAAAAAAAAAAAAAAAAAGAAAAAAAGAAAAAATAGCAATAGCAATCACATCTAAGAATTGGTAAGCTGCAATATAATGTTTGCTTTTGGGATTAATACTGCTTTAATTCAGCATTATTTGTCAGTGTTGTCTGAAATTGTCAGAATAGCTGACAGCATACCTCCCAACTTTTTGAGATGGGAATGAGGGACATCTATCAGCAAAAGCATGCAGGCATAGGACACACCCATTGCCACACCCCCTTAACCACTTCCATACAGGGCACTTCCTGCCCAAGCCAATTTTCAGCTTTCAGCGCTGTCGCACTTTGAATAACAATTGCGCGGTCATACAACACTGTACACAAATGAAATTTTATCATTTTTTCCCCACTAATAGTGCTTTCTTTTGGTGGTATTTGATCACCTCTGCAGTTTTTATTTCTTGTGCTATAAACAAAACAAGAGTGACAAGTTTGAAAAAAACACAATATTTTTTTCTTTTTGCTATAATAAATATCCATTTTTTTTAAACAAATTTTTTCCTCGGTTTAGGCCGATACGTATTCTTCTACATATTTTTGGTAAAAAATATCGCAATAAGCGTATATTTATTGGTTTGCGCAAAAGTTATAGTGTCTACAAAATAAGGGGATAGATTTATAGCATTTTTATTATTATTTTTTTTTTACTAGTAATGGCGGCAATCTGCGTTTTTTATCATAACTGCGATATTGCGGCGGACATATCGGATACTTTTGACACGTTTTTGGGACCATTCACATATACAGTGATCCATGCTATAAAAATGCATTGATTACTGTATAAATGTGACTGGCTATGGAGGGGTTAACCAGGAGGGGGCGCTGTAGGGTTAATCATGTTGCTAGGGAGTGATTCTAACTGTGGGGGGAGGGGACTCACAAGGGGAGGAGACCGATCGGTGTTCCTCTGTACAAGGAACACACCATCGGTCTCCTCCCATCTGACAGGACGTGGATCTGTGTGTTTACACACACAGATCCACTTATTATTATTCGTTTATTTCTAATTCTTATTTGTATGAGAAGTACACACAGAAGTCACTGCTTTTTATTCTTGTTCCTGAGGCCGAATCACCGTATATATACTGAACTTTGCTGTATATATCATCTTGCTATATTAACTCTCTGGCTTAAAACGGATAATATATTCTATGAGGCCCATTATTTTAAAAAAAAATAACAGACTGTAATTAATTCTTTATATATGTATGTTTTACGTGGGATTTAATATTTATCAGTATTCGCAATGGCAATTATTGATATACTGACAATCATCTTTGGGAGCCATATACTGTTGTTGGCACTGACATTTTATTTTCACATATGCTTTTCACTTATTTTTAAAAAATTCTTTTCCTTTTACCTGGTGCCATATTGTCACAATATTTTTGAACCTTTGGGTTTAATTTCAATCTAGTTCATTAGTTCTATAGAAATTGGGAGAGATATAATAGCACTTGCATCTGACACTTTTTTCCATATATGTCTTTCACCTAGTAGGTAATTTTTTCTTTGAGCAGGCGCCATATTGTCACAATACTTTTGAACTTTGGGGTCTATTTTTAATTTAATCAATTAATTTTTCTAGAATTACATGTTTCTCACTAGTTTTTACAACATTTACCCAATTTTTTACATATGAGGCAATTTTTCACTGAGGTGATAGGATTTTAATCCTTAATTAGTTATTACCATCTTTCACTTACATAGTCACTTTTCTGGTCTACATTACATTTAGGCATACATTGGTGGAGCTCCCAAGTGCTTGAGTTAGTGAATATAGCTTTTAGCTCCTGATATTCAACCCACCACGAAGTAATTTATATAATAGGGCAGCGCCATCTGTACTCCCATACTATTTAATATATCTAAGGAATTAGACCCTTTGGGGAACTAATTAGGGAGAGGCAGCAGCTCTTTCATTGTCCTAAGCGCAGACTCACCTACTTTTACTTATACACAGATCCACGGTCCTGCTCGGTTACCGGGCACCGCGATCGCGGGTGTCCAGCGGACATCGCGGCCGCCGGGCACGCGCACCGGGACCCGCACGCGCCCCCTGGGGGACCTGGAAGGGTCGCCGTTATATGACGGCGGCCCAGGATAACAGCTGCACCGTCCCACCGTCATATGACGGTGGGTGGGCAGCAAGTGATTAAAGGAGCATTGTACAAAAAAACAAGATTGGTTAAACCCACAAGTGCTTTTTTACCACTACTATTCCTTTATATTGTCTTTTGGAATTTACAAATGCAGCAATTTAGAAATCAGATGAAAGGTTTAGCGCTGGAAAACACTTTTTGATAGATAAAAAGTGCATTTTAAAAACATCTAAATAAATCAGACCAAAATGAGGGACAAATGAGGAAAGAGGGACAGAAGGACATAGCTCCAAATCAGGGACAGTCCCTCAAAATCAGGGACAGTTGGGATCTATGGCTGACAGTGTTACAATCCTTCTCCGATGAAACAATTAGAAAGGTAAAAAAATATTTTTTTAACTATGTAAAAAAAAAAAAAAAAACAACAACTTATTTTTAGGTATGCTGTGTGAATGGAAACACATAACAAACATATAGTGAGGTTTTCTCAAATTTGACTGCAAAAGCGGACATACACTTTAAGATAAGGCAGCTACATCCCCGCTGTGAGTGTTATTACAAGGGAGTCGATGACAGTACAAACCTGTTTAAATTCTTCTGTGCCGAGGAATCCTCATGTGCAAAGATACAAACTGCAGTGTAGAAAAGGATTAACAATGAGGATGCTTGCTGCATCTGAGTGACACAGCTAAGACTCCCCCCCCCCCCCCCCCCCAGCTCTCACTATGCGTGTAAACCCCCCCTCCACCCAAGAAAGGTGCACGCCGCACCCCCTTTAAAATCCAGCACACATAAAAAGGCAGGCTGCCAGCTGACAAATGGCCACACGATGGAGCCTCACAGGCACTGATCCCTCTCACACTGCTGCCATTAACCCTTTCCACTTTACACGTGCTACCAAACCCATCAAGGACAGCAAAAAAAAAAAAAAAGTACAGAGTGCATGAGAAGCAGCTGCTTGCATTATCCTGCAGACTCCCATCATGGCTTTCCCAAGTTTCAGTCCCAGCTGTAGTGACAGCAGCAGTGTCACCTGCAGAAGCAGCAGCCACCAGTATGGGACGGAGCATGCAAACTTGTCACCGACAGGCCACCTGCTGGTAGCTGTGTTTCTGGGAATCATTGGAAGTTTGGGCTTCTTCAGCAACTTACTGGTACTTGTCCTCTTCTGCCAGTACAAGATGCTGCGTTCCCCCATTAACATGTTGCTGATGAACATCTCTCTGAGTGACCTGATGGTGTGCATCCTGGGCACCCCGTTCAGCTTTGCCGCCAGCACCCAGGGACGTTGGCTCATTGGAGAAGCCGGATGCGTCTGGTACGGATTCATCAACACACTTTTTGGTGAGTCTCTCTCCTGTCACCGCTGTGCTGTGATCATCCTTCATTGCCGTGCCGTTTACTCATACCGAACGCTACTGACGGCTAACAATCTTCCGTCTCATGTCACCTCTAATTGGGCTGGACTGGTGGGAGCGAAGGTGTGAATTGCATTGAGCTCCGAAAGAAGTAGAGCATGTTCACTTTGCAAGGGAATTTCCACTTAAAGTGACAGTAAACTCTGGCTTACAAGAAAAGAAAATGTATTCTTAAATCAAAAAGTATATTCTATCCATCTCAGCCTCCTCCTAATCCTTTTTTTTTTTGCTGCTGTGATCTGACTTCCTGTTGGAGAGTGGCTCCGTTTGTTCTCCATGGTCCCACTGCATGTAGGAAGGTAGCCGCCCTCTCTTGCTTACTCCAGGGATGGACTAGGGTCTATGGGATCTGTAGTATGCACATGACTGCAACTAACATGCACTTCTCATTCCAAACAAAAGTGAGGGGAAAAAGGAAAGGTTAGGAAGCACACAGATAAATGTACAAGGAAGCAGAAAAGCACAATGGAAATGATTTCATGAAAAAAAAAAGATACAAATACTATTAAGTAAGGGATGTGTGTGGTTTATTTTTGGAGAATAAGGATAATGTTTAGTGTCAGTTGAAAGTATAACTAAAGACATTTTATTTATGTATTATTTTATTTATGTATTTTATTTATTTTTGTTTTGCTTCATTCCGTATAGGTATTTGTGAAGTGCTTTGTTTGTATATGTGTAAGAAAAAAATAAAAATAATTTTAAATTAAATAAAAAGTATTTGATTAAAAAAAATATATATAAAACAAAACAAAGGGCATCTTTTTTAGTTTTGGATAGATTGAAGAGAAATTAGAACATCTATTAGCTTTTTATTGCTTAATGTGCCCCTCGTTAAGGAGATTCACCTTTTCTAATGTTCCTGTTAACCATTATCACCGAAAGTGAAAATGAAAGATAAATCCAAATTTTGGGTTGTTACCAGAAGAGAAACAGAGGGGAAATCTTCCAATAGGGACCCCAGTGACAACAAGGGATTCCCTCACTTCAGAAGGATTTCCACACACTTCCAAAATTATAAAACAAATAAAAGAAGCATTTGCCTTTAGTGCTACTTTCATTTAAAGTGAACGTGGTGAAAATTCACTTTGTAATGGATACACAAACACATGCAAGGATAAAAAAATGGGGGGTGTTTGTTCTGTTTAACACAGCTTCACTCCATTCAGTAAGCAAAGTCAAAATGTAAAAGTGAAAATCCACTTTGTTATGTAATCTGCCTAAACTCCTTTAGTAAATTAATCCCAATCCATATTGTGGAGTAGGACAGGAAAGTAGGAGGCACTTCCTCTCCCTTTTTTACATTTTCATGCCTGCTTTGCAAACATTTAAAAGTTAATGTTTTTCTTAAATTATAACTAAAGGCTTTTTTTTTTTTCTTTTCAAAAGGACGGTAAGGACTTAGAACCACTGTCAGGTTTTTATTGTTCGGGTGATTCACTTTCTTTAGTTGTCCTGATCATCAGTGTCACAAGGAATGAAAGTGAGTTGTCACCAGAACAGGAATAGAGGGGACATCTTCCAGTGGGGACACTTGTTTCTATGACCACTGTCTAAGGCAGGCCATACACAGTTTGAACCTTGGCTGTTCAGCAGGAACCAGCTTAGATTCGAATCATGTATTGGCAGACTGAATGTATCAAGTTGATTGATTGATCAACTTGGGTACAACCAGCATGCCGGGTTTTACCTGCGATTATAGCCGCTAGCAATAATCACTGTCTTCTCCCGAAGGGGACGGCTCCCCCCACCCTCCGCCACAGGGCAGGAGGGATTCCCGCATAGACACTGTCTGTGTTGATGGGAGAATTAAGCAAATTTCTACAATAAATGGTTGCAGGAAAGAAGTTTACTCCATGTATGGCCAGATTAAGAAGGAATATCCCTCACATTGGAAAGCTATCCTCTCTCTTCTTAAGTTTACGCCCTGGTTCACACTGGAGCATTTCGGCGGCAATTGCCGTCAATGGCACCAAACTAATCGGTGTGACGCCGCATCTGTGGTGCTGCACCGATTTAAAAAAGTAGTTTCTGTATTACTTTTTGCAATTTCGGGCTGCGATTTACATTGACATCTCTGCAGTACCTTTTCATCTCCACTTTTTTACATGGAAGAATACAAAATGTAAAATCTAAAACTTAATTTTTTTTAGATAAAGTAGGGTACAGACAAGACCTCTGTCAGTTTTTTTATTCTTATTTTTCAAATTACCCAAATTCCTGCACCTTCACACCTTAGATCAGCCCCAATTCCTGCACCTTCCCACCTCAGATCACCCCAATTCCTGCACCTTCACACCTCAGTTCATCTCAATTCCTGCACCTTCACACCTCAGTTCATCCCAATTCCTGCACCTTTACACGTCGGATCATCCCAATTCCTGCACCTTTACACGTCGGATCATCAAAATTCCTGCACCTTTACACGTTGGATCTTCCCAATTCCTGCAACTTTGCACCTCAGATCATCCAAATTCCTGCACCTTCACACCTCAGTTCATCCCAATTCCTGCACCTTCACACCTCAGATCATCCCAATTCCTGCACCTTCACATCTCAGATCATCCCAATTCCTGCACCTTTACACCTCAGATCATTCCAATTCCTGCACCTAACCACCTCAGTTCATCCCAATTCTTGCACCTTCACACCTCAGTTCATCCACAATTCCTGCACCTTTATACCTCGGATCATCCCAATTCCTGCAACTTTGCACCTCAGATCATCCCAATTCCTGCACCTTCCCACCTCAGATCATCCCAATTCCTGCACCTTCCCACCTCAGGTCATCCCAATTCCTGTACCTTTACACCTCGGATCATCCCAATTCCTGCACCTTCCCACCTCAGGTCATCCCAATTCCTGCACCTACCCACCTCAGTTCATCCCAATTCCTGCACATTCCCATCTCAGACAATCCCAATTCCTGCACCTTCACACTTCAGTTCATCCCAATTCCTGCACCTTCACATCTCAGATCATCCCAATTGCTGCACCTTTACACCTCAGATCATCCCAATTCCTGCACCTTTACACCTCAGATCATTCCAATTCCTGCAACTTTGCACCTCAGTTCATCCCAATTCCTGCACCTTCACATCTCAGATCATCCCAATTCCTGCACCTTTACACCTCAGATCATCCCAATTCCTGCACCTTTACACCTCAGATCATTCCAATTCCTGCAACTTCGCACCTCAGTTCATCCCAATTCCTGCACCTAACCACCTCAGTTCATCCCAATTCTTGCACTTTCACACCTCAGTTCAGCCCAATTCCTGCAACTTTGCACCTCAGATCATCCCAATTCCTGCACCTTCCCACCTCAGGTCATCCCAATTCCTGTACCTTCCCTTCTCAGATCAGCCCCAATTCCTGCACCTTTACACCTCGGATCATCCCAATTCCTGCACCTTCCCACCTCAGTTCATCCCAATATCTGCACCTTCCCGTCTCAAACAATCCCAATTCCTGCCCCTTCACACCTCAGATCATCCCAATTCCTGCATCTTCACACTTTAGATCAAACCCTATTCCTTCACCTTCCCACCACAGATCCCCCATTTCCAGCAAATTTAAATGAATAGTTCTCAAAAGCTGGTTAATTACCAGGGCTGGATCTAGCCTGTCTGATGTGCGGCTGCAGGAAAAAATGTCTGGGGGTCAGAGGATCTGAGGTCAGCAGGGAAGAAGCTAGTGTCAGCAGTTTGCAGGGCAATGTGCAGGGGTAAGCAGGGCAGTGGATAGGGGTCAGCAGGGTGGAGGACAGGGGCAAGCAGGGCGTAGGACAGGGGCCAAGAGGGTGGAGGACAGGGGCCAAGAGGGCATTGTAGAGGAGTCAGCAAGGCAGAGGATGGGGTCAGTGTACGGGAGTCAGCAGGGTGGAGGACAGGGGCCAGCAAGGCAGATGATGGGGTCAACAGGATGAGGGACAGGGGCAAGCAGGGCAGAGAATGGAAGGTCAGCAGGGCAATATACAGAGGTAAGCACGGCATAGGACAGGGGCCAGCAGCGGTGGAGAACAGGAAACAGTAGGGAATAGGACAGGGTTGAGCAGAGCAAAGGACAGGGGCCAGCAGGGAATAGGACAGGAGCCAGCAGGGCAGATGATGAAGTCAACAGGGCACTGTATAGGAAGTCATTGGATAGAAAAACTATAGCATGTATGACCATCATTAGACCCAAAGAAATAGAGAGGATGTTTCCCCCCAGCGGGGACAAAGACAGCAATAAACACTTAACAGGGGTTCTAACCCTTCTCCATTATATACAAAACAAACGTTTCCAGTTAGTTTAAACGTTTCTATGGGAGCTAACCTCAAAGGAAGGTAAAAATCCTTCCTTGCAGTGGAACCGCCTTTGCACTGCAAGGGTTAAATGCTTGTTTAGGGGACTAGAAAAATCTATTTTAGGTTAAGTTTGTGGGAGTGGTGATTAAAATGCAGTTGAGCCGTGTTTTTGCCACCTCTCAACTGCTCTACCTTTAGCTGGAAAAGGCAGTGAACAGGGGTGTTTACATGCTGTGGCCATGATGCTTTACTTCATGCCTATAGCAAAATCGACCCGGCTTGTAGCGATCAGCAGGTGGCAAGTCCCCACTGGTGACAGTATGTAAAAAAAAAATGAGTATTTCCAAATATTTTCCAAATTATTATGGCAAAAAGAATTACAACTGCAGAAAAACTCACCATGCTTCTTACTAAATACCTTGGACTGTTTACTTTCCAAAAAGGAGTAATGTGGGGAATATTTGTACTGTCCTGCCATTTTAGGGCCTAAATAAATGAGATAAAGTTTCAGATATATTTTTAGTAAGGGTTGAATTGCTCCATGGAATGGGACTTTAAAGGCTCAAAACAATATTATCATAAAATGTATACTTTTTTTTACAATTCCATAAAAAAGAAGGTTGTACATATAAGGTTGTACATATAACATTAAAAGCAATGAAATGAACACAAAATCAAAGGATACAATGGTCTGTTGTACTTATTTGTAATTTATACATGCAGAGAAATGCAGACATTGTACAAGCAGACCATTGTATCGTATGATGTTGTGCTCATTTCATTGCTTTTAATGTTATATGTACAACCTTTTAATGGAATTGTACTAAAACGTATACATTTTATGATAATATTATTTTGAGCCTTTAAACTCTCATTCAGGGGGGGGATTCAACCCTTGCTAGAATTGTGATTTAAGGATGTTGGCCAATGTCAATCTCAAAGCTCCCTTTCTATACATTTTCAGATATATAGACCATAGTTTGTGGACTCTAACTTTCCAACAGACTAAATAATATACACTGATTTGGGTTATTTTTACCAAAGAAATGTAGCAGAATACATTTTGACCTAAATGTATAAAGAAAGGTTATTTATTTGAACAATTTTATAACAGAAACTAAGACAAATGTATTTTTTTTTTCAAAATGTTCAGTCTTTTTTGTTTATTTAGCAAACAATAAAAAACCCAGTGGTGATTAAATACCACCAAAAGAAAGCTCTACTCGAGTGAAAAGAATGCTAAAAATGTCTTATTCAGGGCCGATCCTCTGACAATCTCCTGTGCTATGTCTGCGGTCTCTGATCATCTCCTGTGCTATGTCTGCAGTCTCTGACCATCTCCTGTATTATATATCTGCAGTCTCTGACCATCTCCTGTAATATGCCTGCTCTCTCTGACCGTCTCCTGTAATATGTCTGCACTCTCTGACCATCTCCTGTGCTATTTCTGCAGTCTCTGACCATCTCCTGTATTATATCTGCACTCTCTGACCATCTCCTGTAATATGTTTGCACTCCCTGACCGTCTCCTGTAATATGTCTGCAGTCTCTGACCATCTCCTGTGCTATGTCTGCAGTCTCTGACCATCTCCTGTGCTATGTCTGCAGTCTCTGACTGTCTCCTGTACTATGTCTGCAGTCTCTGACCATCTTCTGTGCTATGTCTGCAGTCTCTGACAATCTCTTGTATCATGTCTGCAGTCTCTGACCATCTCCTGAACTATGTCTGCAGTTTCTGACCATCTCTTGTATCATGTCTGCAGTCTCTGACCATCTCCTGTACCATGTCTGCAGTCTCTGACCGTCTCTTGTATCATATCTGCTAGGGATGCACCGAATGGGTTTTTTGGTGCCGAAACCGATACCGAAAAGAAATCTTCCTTGATCCCGAAAACTGAAACCGATACCGAAACAACACTGATACCGAAAGTGACTTTTTTAAAAAATATTTTTATACAGGAGATGGTCAGCGACTGGGGACATGGTACAAGAGATGGTCAAAGACTGCAGAGATGGTACAGGAGATGGTCAGAGACTGCAGAGATGGTACAGGAAATGGTCAGAGACTGAGGACATGGTACAGGAGATGGTCAGAGACAGAGGACATGGTACAGGAGATTGTCAGAGACTGCAGACATGGTACAGGAGATGGTCAGAGACTGAGGACATGGTACAGGATATGGTCAGTGCCCATCAGATGCAGCCAGCCAGTGTCCCCAGTAGTGCAGCCAGTGTCCCCAGTAGTGCAGCCAGTGTCCTCATTGAAGCCAGTGTCCCCAGTAGTGCAGCCAGTGTCTCCATTGCAGTGTAGCCAGTGTCTCCATTGCAGCGTAGCCAGTGTCCCCAGTAGTGCAACCAGTGTCCCCAGTAGTGCAACCAGTGTCCCCAGTAGTGCAACCAGTGTCCCCAGTAGTGCAACCAGTGTCCCCAGTAGTGCAGCCAGTGTCCCCAGTAGTGCAGCCAGTGTCCCCAGTAGTGCAGCCAGTGTCCCCAGTAGTGCAGCCAGTGTCCCCAGTAGTGCAGCCAGTGTCCCCAGTAGTGCAGCCAGTGTCCCCAGTAGTGCAGCCAGTGTCCCCAGTAGTGCAGCCAGTGTCCCCAGTAGTGCAGCCAGTGTCCCCAGTAGTGCAGCCAGTGTCCCCAGTAGGGCAGCAAGTGTCCCCAGTAGGGCAGCAAGTGTCCCCAGTAGGGCAGCCAGTGTCCCCAGTAGGGCAGCCAGTGTCCCCAGTAGGGCAGCCAGTGTCCCCAGTAGTGCAGCCAGTGTTCCCATTGCAGCCAGTGCCCCCAGTAGTGCAGCCAGTGCCCCCAGTAGTACAGCCAGTGTCCCCAGTATTGCAGCCTGTGTCCCCAGTAGTGCAGCCAGTGCCCCAGTAGTGCAGCCAGTGTCCCCAGTAGGGCAGCAAGTGTCCCCAGTAGGGCAGCCAGTGTCCCCAGTAGGGCAGCCAGTGTCCCCAGTAGGGCAGCCAGTGTCCCCAGTAGTGCAGCCAGTGTTCCCATTGCAGCCAGTGCCCCCAGTAGTGCAGCCAGTGCCCCCAGTAGTACAGCCAGTGTCCCCAGTATTGCAGCCTGTGTCCCCAGTAGTGCAGCCAGTGCCCCAGTAGGGCAGCAAGTGTCCCCAGTAGGGCAGCAAGTGTCCCCAGTAGGGCAGCCAGTGTCCCCAGTAGGGCAGCCAGTGTCCCCAGTAGTGCAGCCAGTGTTCCCATTGCAGCCAGTGCCCCCAGTAGTGCAGCCAGTGCCCCCAGTAGTACAGCCAGTGTCCCCAGTATTGCAGCCTGTGTCCCCAGTAGTGCAGCCAGTGCCCCAGTAGTGCAGCCAGTGCCCCAGTAGTGCAGCCAGTGCCCCAGTAGTGCAGCCAGTGCCCCCAGTAGTGCAGCCAGTGCCCCCAGTATTGCAGCCTGTGTCCCCAGTATTGCAGCCTGTGTCCCCAGTATTGCAGCCTGTGTCCCCAGTATTGCAGCCTGTGTCCCCAGTAGTGCAGCCAGTGTCCCCAGTAGTGCAGCCAGTGTCCCCAGTAGTGCAGCCAGTGTCCCCAGTAGTGCAGCCAGTGTCCCCAGTAGTGCAGCCAGTGTCCCCAGTAGTGCAGCCAGTGTCCCCAGTAGTGCAGCCAGTGTCCCCAGTAGTGCAGCCAGTGTCCCCAGTAGTGCAGCCAGTGTCCCCAGTAGTGCAGCCAGTGTCCCCAGTAGTGCAGCCAGTGTCCCCAGTAGTGCAGCCAGTGTCCCCAGTAGTGCAGCCAGTGTCCCCAGTAGTGCAGCCAGTGTCCCCAGTAGTGCAGCCAGTGTCCCCAGTAGGGCAGCCAGTGTCCCCAGTAGGGCAGCCAGTGTCCCCAGTAGGGCAGCCAGTGTCCCCAGTAGGGCAGCCAGTGTCCCCAGTAGGGCAGCCAGTGTCCCCAGTAGGGCAGCCAGTGTCCCCAGTAGGGCAGCCAGTGTCCCCAGTAGGGCAGCCAGTGTCCCCAGTAGGGCAGCCAGTGTCCCCAGTAGGGCAGCCAGTGTCCCCAGTAGGGCAGCCAGTGTCCCCAGTAGGGCAGCCAGTGTCCCCAGTAGGGCAGCCAGTGTCCCCAGTAGGGCAGCCAGTGTCCCCAGTAGGGCAGCCAGTGTCCCCAGTAGGGCAGCCAGTGTCCCCAGTAGGGCAGCCAGTGTCCCCAGTAGGGCAGCCAGTGTCCCCAGTAGGGCAGCCAGTGTCCCCAGTAGGGCAGCCAGTGTCCCCAGTAGGGCAGCCAGTGTCCCCAGTAGGGCAGCCAGTGTCCCCAGTAGGGCAGCCAGTGTCCCCAGTAGGGCAGCCAGTGTCCCCAGTAGGGCAGCCAGTGTCCCCAGTAGGGCAGCCAGTGTCCCCAGTAGGGCAGCCAGTGTCCCCAGTAGGGCAGCCAGTGTCCCCAGTAGGGCAGCCAGTGTCCCCAGTAGGGCAGCCAGTGTCCCCAGTAGGGCAGCCAGTGTCCCCAGTAGGGCAGCCAGTGTCCCCAGTAGGGCAGCCAGTGTCCCCAGTAGGGCAGCCAGTGTCCCCAGTAGGGCAGCCAGTGTCCCCAGTAGGGCAGCCAGTGTCCCCAGTAGGGCAGCCAGTGTCCCCAGTAGGGCAGCCAGTGTCCCCAGTAGGGCAGCCAGTGTCCCCAGTAGGGCAGCCAGTGTCCCCAGTAGGGCAGCCAGTGTCCCCAGTAGGGCAGCCAGTGTCCCCAGTAGGGCAGCCAGTGTCCCCAGTAGGGCAGCCAGTGTCCCCAGTAGGGCAGCCAGTGTCCCCAGTAGGGCAGCCAGTGTCCCCAGTAGGGCAGCCAGTGTCCCCAGTAGGGCAGCCAGTGTCCCCAGTAGGGCAGCCAGTGTCCCCAGTAGGGCAGCCAGTGTCCCCAGTAGGGCAGCCAGTGTCCCCAGTAGGGCAGCCAGTGTCCCCAGTAGGGCAGCCAGTGTCCCCAGTAGGGCAGCCAGTGTCCCCAGTAGGGCAGCCAGTGTCCCCAGTAGGGCAGCCAGTGTCCCCAGTAGGGCAGCCAGTGTCCCCAGTAGGGCAGCCAGTGTCCCCAGTAGGGCAGCCAGTGTCCCCAGTAGGGCAGCCAGTGTCCCCAGTAGGGCAGCCAGTGTCCCCAGTAGGGCAGCCAGTGTCCCCAGTAGGGCAGCCAGTGTCCCCAGTAGGGCAGCCAGTGTCCCCAGTAGGGCAGCCAGTGTCCCCAGTAGGGCAGCCAGTGTCCCCAGTAGGGCAGCCAGTGTCCCCAGTAGGGCAGCCAGTGTCCCCAGTAGGGCAGCCAGTGTCCCCAGTAGGGCAGCCAGTGTCCCCAGTAGGGCAGCCAGTGTCCCCAGTAGGGCAGCCAGTGTCCCCAGTAGGGCAGCCAGTGTCCCCAGTAGGGCAGCCAGTGTCCCCAGTAGGGCAGCCAGTGTCCCCAGTAGGGCAGCCAGTGTCCCCAGTAGGGCAGCCAGTGTCCCCAGTAGGGCAGCCAGTGTCCCCAGTAGGGCAGCCAGTGTCCCCAGTAGGGCAGCCAGTGTCCCCAGTAGGGCAGCCAGTGTCCCCAGTAGGGCAGCCAGTGTCCCCAGTAGGGCAGCCAGTGTCCCCAGTAGGGCAGCCAGTGTCCCCAGTAGGGCAGCCAGTGTCCCCAGTAGGGCAGCCAGTGTCCCCAGTAGGGCAGCCAGTGTCCCCAGTAGGGCAGCCAGTGTCCCCAGTAGGGCAGCCAGTGTCCCCAGTAGGGCAGCCAGTGTCCCCAGTAGGGCAGCCAGTGTCCCCAGTAGGGCAGCCAGTGTCCCCAGTAGGGCAGCCAGTGTCCCCAGTAGGGCAGCCAGTGTCCCCAGTAGGGCAGCCAGTGTCCCCAGTAGGGCAGCCAGTGTCCCCAGTAGGGCAGCCAGTGTCCCCAGTAGGGCAGCCAGTGTCCCCAGTAGGGCAGCCAGTGTCCCCAGTAGGGCAGCCAGTGTCCCCAGTAGGGCAGCCAGTGTCCCCAGTAGGGCAGCCAGTGTCCCCAGTAGGGCAGCCAGTGTCCCCAGTAGGGCAGCCAGTGTCCCCAGTAGGGCAGCCAGTGTCCCCAGTAGGGCAGCCAGTGTCCCCAGTAGGGCAGCCAGTGTCCCCAGTAGGGCAGCCAGTGTCCCCAGTAGGGCAGCCAGTGTCCCCAGTAGGGCAGCCAGTGTCCCCAGTAGGGCAGCCAGTGTCCCCAGTAGGGCAGCCAGTGTCCCCAGTAGGGCAGCCAGTGTCCCCAGTAGGGCAGCCAGTGTCCCCAGTAGGGCAGCCAGTGTCCCCAGTAGGGCAGCCAGTGTCCCCAGTAGGGCAGCCAGTGTCCCCAGTAGGGCAGCCAGTGTCCCCAGTAGGGCAGCCAGTGTCCCCAGTAGGGCAGCCAGTGTCCCCATTGCAGCGTAGCCAGTGTCCCCAGTAGTGTAGCCAGTGTCCCCAGTAGTGTAGCCAGTGTCCCCAGTAGTGTAGCCAGTGTCCCCAGTAGTGTAGCCAGTGTCCCCATTGCAGCCAGTGAAGGGAGAGGAGAGCTGCCGCCTGTTTGATTACAGCACCGGGAACATCACAGCTTTCATTTCAATAGCTGTGTTCCCCGCTGCGCGCTGTCACATACAGCCCCTCCCCCTTATCCGGGGAACTTTGATAGATAGATCACCCGTCCCAGGATTGGACGGGTGATCTGTCTATCAAAGTGCCCGGACAAGGGGGAGGGGCTGTAGGTGATGGCGCGCAGCGGGGAACACACAGCTATTGAAATGAAAGCTGTGATGTTCCCGGCGCTGTAACCAAACAGGTGGCGGCGGCTCTCCCCCCTTTCAACGATATAGGAAGCCCCCCATAGGCAGCACCAGGGGTGTTTTCGGTGCCAGTATCGTCAAAAATTCTCTTTCGTTTTTCTCATTCGCATTTCGTCTGGGCAGACGATGTCCAAGGAGATGAAACGCGTCGGATAGGACCCCACTGCCGCCATTTTACTCATACAGCGCTGTTTTTATTCATTCCCATGTGAGTGTATTACTTTCTTTTTAAATAAATTTGGTACGCATTTTTTATGGCTTTACACTGTGGCATTCTTTTTTTTTCCTTTCCATCCAATGTAATTACTACCTATTCTGGGCATCACCCCTGAGGGACATACGGGTTCACGGACCATCCCAGGATCTCCTTTCAACTTTCACGGAACCCTATCAGCTGTTTACCATCCAAGCTTGTTTGACCCAACTGAACGTATGTTTCTTTGGGTTCAAACGTTCCGGTAAGCCTCCCTATTGTCGGTGGTGGTGTTCCTTCTATTCCAGATGTCACGTGCACATTGATACGTATTATATATGAAGTCATACACTTATTGAGGACTATCATTCCATCACTTTGTAATAGTCATATATTCACTGAGGACTTCAATTTATCCACTTTTTTTTTTTTTTATGTTTTTTCTTTTCATTTTTTGAGGTTCGCTAGTCTAAGGTTTTAATGGTTTTCATGATACATATTATGTGGTTATTTTACTTCTCACAATAGCGCTACACCTATTTTGTTTTCTGATTTATGCATATATCCTACTGGCCGTGTTAGCTGCTTATTCTTTTGGGCAGCACAGAATTACTTGTTTTCATTTTTCAGTTTTTATTTTTTCCGCCTCCTGTAATATGTCTGCACTCTCTGAACGTCTCCTGTGCTATGTCTGCAGTCTCTGTCCATCTCCTGTATTATATCTGCAGTCTCTGACCATCTCCTGTGCTATGTCTGCAGTCTCTGATCATCTCCTGTACTATGTCTGCAGTCTCTGACCATCTCCTGTGCTATGTCTGCAGTCTCTGACCATCTCCTGTGCTATGTCTGCAGTCTCTGACCGTCTCCTGTACTATGTCTGCAGTCTCTGACCATCTCCTGTGCTATGTCTGCAGTCTCTAACCATCTTTTGTATCATGTCTGCTGTCTCTGACCGTCTCTTGTATCATGTCTGTAGTCTCTGACCATCTCCTGGACTATGTCTGCAGTTTCTGACCGTCTCTTGTATCATGTCTGCAGTCTTTGACCATCTCCTGTAATATCTCTGCACTCTCTGACCATCTTCTGTACTATGTCTGCAGTCTCTGACCATCTCCTGTGCTATGTCTTCAGTCTCTGACCATCTCCTGTGCTATGTCTGCAGTCTCTGACCATCTCTTGTACTATGTCTGCAGTCTCTGACCATCTCCTGTAATATGTCTGCACTCTCCGACCATCTCCTGTAATATGTCTGCACCCTCCGACCATCTCCTGTAATATGTCTGCAGTCTCTGACCATCTCCTGTACTATGTCTGCAGTCTCTGACCATCTCCTGTACCATGTCTGCAGTCTCTGACTATCTCTTGTATCATGTCTGCAGTCTCTGACCATCTCTAGTAGCATGTCTGCAGTCTCTGACCGTCTCTTGTATCATGTCTCAGTCTCTGACCATCTCTTGTAGCATGTCTGCAGTCTCTGACCGTCTCTTGTATCATGTGTGCAGTCTCTGACCATCTCCTGTACTATGTCTGGGGGCTCTTTCTAACAGACTCTCTAACAGAAGCCCTCTCTGTGTGCATCAGAGAGACTCCCCTCCAGGTCTCATTAGCGTACGCTCTTCCTGTATTTTTTTTTTATTGTTAAAAGATCATGGGAGGATCCCAGATAATGAAGACTTCTTAGGGGAGCATCTCTGTGTTTGAGTCGTTGCCATAGAAACATGTGTAAAGGGGAAGAGTTTGTAAGATCACCACGCCCATGTGGGGGCGCCAGAAATATTTCTCCACCCAGGCGTCTGTGACCCTAGGATCGGCCCTGGTCTTATGCGTACAGTGTTGCACGACCGTGCAATTGTCATTCAAAGTGTGACAGCTCTGAAATCTGAAAATTGGCCTGGGCAGGAAGAGGGTAAAAGTGCCTGGTATTGAAGTGGTTACATACTTCGAAAAGACAAAAAGTGACTGGTGCCCAACTTCTGTTCAAGATTCCCCATTATAGCCATGGACTCAGCCCCGAGGTTAATGCTGGTTCACTCCCTGTCTCTGGAGGTGTCCTTGTGCCTCTAAGGTACCAGGGGGTTGCTACATATACACTAGATTACCAAAAGTATTGGGACACCTGCCTTTACACACATGAACTTTAATGGCATCCAGTGTTGCCAACCCACCATATTAAAATTTACTGACACGACACCCAAAATTTACTGGCACAACCAAGTTTTTACTGGCATTTCCAAAAGTTTCAAAATGACAGTTTTAAGTGAAACTTAGCAAGTACAATATGCAATTAGCAATGTGATTTAGGCTCCTTTCACACTCCCGTCCTGCCAGCGCACCGCTCCAGTGTGAATGTCCAGTGTGAATAGCGCCTGCAAACCGCCCCAGTGTGAAAGGGCCCTTAAGGTAGATATTATGGCAAAAAAACATATATTTTATTTTCGAGACAGTAAGGCAGCTTGCTTTGCTCCCATCCTGCACACGAGGCTCTGGCCGCTCCACTCAGCTTCCTTGCGTCATGACATCACATGACACACTCAGGCACCACCTCTGCCAGACCAACCCCCGGCTGGCACTGCCCGGGTACACTGTGGCAGGCACTCGAATGGTCCTGTCCGAGCATCACAGACAAATTTTTTACTGGCAAATTTTTCCTGTTACTTGCATTTACCGGCAGAAGCAAAGTGCCCATTTTTTACTGGCTGCCAGTAAAAATACTAAAGGTTGGCAACACTGATGGCATCCCAGTCTTAGTCTGTAGGGTTCAATATTGAGTTGGCCCATCCTCTGCAGCTATAACAGATTCAAATCTTCTGGGAAGGCTGTCCACAAGGTTTAGGAGTGTGTTTATGGGAATGTTTGACCATTCTTCCAGAAGCGCATTTGTGAGGTCAGGCACTGATGTGGACGAGAAGGCCTGGCTCACAGTCTCCGCTCTAATTCATCCCAAAGGTGTTCTATCGGGTTGAGGCCAGGACTCTGTGCAGGCCAGTCAAGTTCTCCTACCTCAAACTCGCTCATCCATGTCTTTATGGGCCTTGCTTTATGCACTGGTCCAAATCATTTGGTGGAGGGGGGATTATGGGGTGGGGTTTTCAGGGGTTGAGTTTGGCCCCTTAGTTCCAGTGAAGGGAACTCTTAAGGCATCAGCATACCAAGACATTTTGGACAATTTCATGCTCCCAACTTTGTGGGAACAGTTTGGGGATGGTCCCTTCCTGTTCCAACATGATTGCGCACCAGTGCACAAAGCAAGGTCCATAAAAACATGGATGAGTGAGTTTGGGGTGGAAGAACTTGACTGGCCTGCACAGAGTCCTGACCTCAACCTGATAGAACTCCTTTGGGATGAATTAGAGCGGAGACTGTGAGCCAGGCCTTCTCCTCCAACATCAGTGCCTGACCTCACAAATGCACTTCTGGAAGATTGGTCAAACATTCCCACAGACACACTCCTAAACCCATATCTCCCAACTGTCCCTGATTTCGAGGGACTGTCCCTGATTTGGAACAATGTCCCTCTGTCCCTCATTCCTCCCATGTCTCTCATTTTGGTCCGATCTATATAGATGTATATAAAATGCACTTTTTATCTAGCAAAAAAGTGTTTTCCAGTGCTAAACCTTTCATCTGATTTCTAAATTGCTGCATTTGTAAATTCCAAAAGGAATAGTAGTGGTAAAAAAAGCACTTGTGGGTTTAACCAATCTTATTTTTTTGTACAATTCTCCTTTAAAGGGGTGTGGCAGTGGGTGTGTCCTATGCCTGCATACTTTTGCTGATAGGTGTCCCTCATTCCCATCTCAAAAAGTTGGGAGGTATGTAAACCTTGTGGACAGCCTTCCCAGAAGAATTGAAGCTGTTATAGCTGCAAAGGGTGGACCAACTCAATATTGAACCCTACAGACTAAGACTGGGATGCCATTAAAGTTTATGTGTGTGTAAAGGCAGACTATGTCAGTCTGTTATTGATTTGTACAGGCTTCCTGACTGTGGCTAATCAGAAACCTCTGGCCGTACCTGCTGCATAACTTTGCTGATCTGGGTGGTGTATGGCCCTAATCCTCCCTGTGCATGAGCTGTATACATAGATACAGCTAGCTAATCGAATTCACACACATATCTCACAGTATGAAAAACCTATTTGCAGAGTTTAACAAGTCAGACAGGATTGCACTGGCTGGATGTTTGTCATGCACTAAGTAGCAGGATGCTGTGTGATAGTAAGAACGTGTCACTTGTAATCAGGAATGGGAGTGTGAACTGACAGTGCCAGGAGATGCGTTATTCACTTACTTGTCTTAATTATCCTGCACAACTGCTGATTTCTGCTGTAGGAGATTGGTGACAGATGACAGGTGATCTGATCATATCACAAACTTTTCTCAGACTTTTATAAACTTTTCTGCTTCATTTTGCTTTATTAGAAAAAAGAAGAACATGTTGTATAGGAGTCACACAGACAGCTAGGAGCCCCTATTGTCTTTCTCTTAATTATGTTATATTTTCTTGTGATAAAACCTTTTATTTTGCTCCCCGTATCCCGCCATTATACTAATCAGGTAGACTATAATTCCTATTAAAATATCAATGCTGAGCACATTGTTGTGAGATGCAGTGTTCAGCGTTATTTAAAGAATGAGAACAGGTGGACACTCAGCACATGTCAATTAACTGAAAGACAGTTAAAGAATTTAAATGTCATTTAATTATTCAGCTTTCTTGCTGACAATGGTACAATTAGTTGCTGTCAGAACTGGTCCTTTTTTAAAGGAAGTTTGCATGTTTTCACAAGATACATTCACTTCCCCGAATCTCAGGTTCCCGGGGTCTCCAGACTATGACCTTCCAGTTGTTCAGGAACTACAATTCCCATCATGCCTAGTCATGTCTGTGAATGTCAGAGTTTTACAATGCCTCATGGGATGTGTAGTTCCGCAAACCTGAAGAGCCGTAGTTTGGAGATCCCCTGCTCCCATGATTCTAGGTTTCAATGCCATGCCATCTGCAGGTGGGATGTGATATTGCAGGCCCCTTCCTGTGACTATAATCTTGGTTGCTGTCTGTGTAAGGCTGGTCATACATTATACAATTTTCTTGCTCAACTTTCCTTTAGATTTACCAAAACCATATAATATGAGGTCAAACCTAAACCCTTTAGCCCGGGTTCACACTATAACGGGCTGTGGATCTCACAGGAGCGCTGTGCGTCCCTGTTCCCCGTTTCAGGGACGAATCAGGGCCGATTCTATGCCTGAATTCGGCCCTGAAATGGAGCCAAAGACGCACAGCGTTTTTGTGAAGTGCGCTCCGCAGCCGCCCCGGAGATATGTGAACCGGCTCCATAGGAAGCCAGTCACATTCTCCTGCTATGCAAATTAGATGCGGGGAAACGCACATCTAATTCGCATAGGTGTGAACCCGGGCTCAAATTCGTATGCAATCAGGCAGGCCTATGCACTACATAGTTGAAGGTAATTGAACGTAAAGCTAAAGGAAATTGCATAAGATAATTGTACAATGCATGGCCAGCCTAACACATATGTGCGGCGACAAAAGGGAGGGATTTAATGTCCACACTCCGCACATATGCATAACTGGGCGGCCGATAGACGTGTGCAATAAGTTTCGTAATGGATCGAAATTCAGACGAATTTAGCATCTTTTGGACATTCGGATGCATCTGAATGTCCAAAGAAAAAAGTAACGAATTTCAACTAATACGAAAGAAATTTTAGCGAAAATAACGAATGAATTTGACATTATTTGTTCATTCGTTAAAGGTCTAATGAAACAAAAGGTCAACTCAGAGTAAATCTTAGTGCCGATTCACACAAGGGCAACCTGTCAGCTGCTGGATAAGTCACACTCCATGCATTGTAATGGAACCGTTCTAACAGGAGCGACTCAAGTTGCTCCGACTTAGAAAAAGGTTCCTGTACTACTTTGGGATGATTTCGGAGTGGCTTGCATTGACTTCTATACAGAAGTAGTTTTGCAAGCAGCGCTGAAGTCGTACTGTACAGGGCGGCTTCAAAGTCGGACGACTTTGAAGCCGCCCCTGTGTGAGTCCAATCAGCTGATTCATTTTGTGCTGGAGGTTGGATTACTGACAAAGTGCATTCCTGAGAACTGAGTGAGAAGGGTTTTGTATTGTTTTTGAGCAGAGGAAAAGAGATGGTGTCACTGGGGGTGATTTTCGTAAATATGAAAATGTGCGTTGCTTCTCGCCATGCACCTCTACTGATGGCGCACAGCGAAGCGCAACGCACATTTTCATATTTACGAAATGGTGTGCCAGTAACAGAGCGTGAATCCCCCATTTACTATAGCGATCTCGGCGCACAGGAGAATGCAATCTGTGTGTGCCACTATGGACATGGCGCACGGTATCTCCAAATCAATATTGACAGAAGATGGAGGTGCCAATATTATGGGGGTGATGTGAGGTGATGTGCGGAAGTTTAGTAAAAACTGCCCAAGTAACAAAAATGCCCAAAATAGAATGAGAAAGTAACTTTTTCAGAGCAAGCCTGCTGTGCCTGCAAGTACGTTTAGAACTGCATGAGAGCAATGTAAGCAGTGCACATGCGCAATCGGCTCTTGCGCTCATTCACAAAATCTTAGTAAAAGTTAAGCAATGTACATGCAATTACGTGGGTTTAACGGGCGCACCTCTAAACTTGACACATTTTTTTTTACACTGGTTCACCTTTATGTATTTTTTTAAGGAGATTTGCACACAGGTCATGTTAGTATGTTACGTTACCAACATGTGACATGCACCTTGTTAAAATTATGTAAAATGACTGTCACTCCTCTAGCTCCTCCTAAAAGGGCATTTAACCTTCCCCCTCTAAAGCATATGATTTCCTTGGGCTAGCTTTTGCTTTTAAAGGGGAACTCCACACTCCATTCTCCAATGCTCTTGTCTACCCCCCTCTAACCCCTTGGATTTCCATGGTCTAACTTTTGCTTGTAAAGGGGAACTCCACACTCCACTCTATTCTCCAAAGGCTGTGAGCTGCCTTCACCAATCCAAACCACATCCTTTTTTCAGAGCATACAACAGGGCCAGCTAGGAAAGGGGAGAGAAGAGCGATCGCCGAACCCCCTCCTGAACCATACAATGCCACATTCACTCAACATAGCTGGCTACCTTTGGGGCATGTTGGGCTCAGCCCAGTACCAACCACAAAGCACCTTGTTTCCCACATTCCGTAAAGCCCCCTGTCTGCAGCCCCCCACAACCCCAGCCTAGGGTTGTGTGGAAGAGGCCCTTGTCCCCCTAAATATGGGAACAAGGTGGTTGACTTTTGGGGTGCCCAAGCCCCTCCTGCCCCCAAACATCCACCCCCCTTTCATGGGCTGGCTTGCTGTGTGTTTGGCTAGGGGTTTGTTAGTGTGTGGGAGGGGCACAATAATTTTTTAGTTTGGGGTGGTATATTTCACATGGGGGTTCTCATTTTAAGCTTTAATATACCCAAATGGCTTTGTATGTATTGGGGGGGGGGGGGGGGGAGCAGACTATTTTTTGTTTTGGGTTAAAATCTTGCAGCTGCAATGTAGATTTGTAAGTTTTCTCTAAAGCCGTACATCTTTAAAGCAGCATTTTAGATACATGCTACAGATGCACCACTTTACAGGCAGAGTAAGTCCCCCCAAGTTACTAGCTTTTAAGCAATTTTGCATTTTTAAAGGCACTTCTCCTTGTTTCATTTTTGAGGTTGTCCAAATTGGTGACATTGATATATGTCCCTCAGGGTGGGACCTGGGCCCCCATACCCATTTTAAGGCCAATAACTAGAATCTGAGCCAGCCAAGTGGGGATTTGCAAAATTAACAAGTCAGTTCCCATAGACTGCAATGGTATTTGTTGTATAACGTCTGCCCACGTTAGGCACTTTGTTTGCCCCACGGGAGGGGTGTTTGTCCCATCTGTAATTTTGTAGCATGCTGGATGATGTGCTTCATTTTGGACAAGGGGGTGGCGTATTTTGTGCTAGCTGCATTTGGGTTGTTCTGGGCATGCTCAGAGAGTGTATTTTTTGGGTTAGTAATTTAAGGACATCCTTAACAGGTGTACCCACTTTGAAGTTCTGTCTCTACATTGGGTGAACTTGCATTTTGTGTGTTTTCATGGACTGTGTATGATTGTAACACATGTATTTTCTTTTTGTATTTTGTTATGTCTTTGCAAAACAGATGTGTATTAGAGCAAGTATTTTTTTTTTTTTTTTTTGGGGGGGGGGGGGTGGGGGGGTGGTATTTTTCACTGAAATATTTTTGATGTTGTCAATCTGTGTTGTTTGTAGGTTGTTAGTTTCACTTTGATTTAATTGTCTTTATTGTCAATTAATTTTGGAAAATCTTCCTCAAGCTGTTGTAACTACTAAATGTTTAAATCTTTAAGAGACTGTCCGTTTGTGGGCGCAGTTCTTTTAACTCCTGTTAATTTCCTCTGCAAAATGGTCAGACCTCCAAACCATATTATGTTAGTGTTTCAAATTAACATACATGTGTTTTTTGCTTTCCTTGCTCTTTTCCAAGTCCTGTTTTGTTGACTAATAAAATTTGTGGCAAATTTTTAAGTTTTATGTGTTTTGTTAATAATTTGTTTTGCAGATGCATGCTCAATCCAAGTAATGCATTTTACACTCTCTAGCTACTTTCCTGGTGCCTTCATGGTAGCATATGCATGGATTGTGCCTAGGCTGTCATGGGTAGGAACCAGGAAAGGAAAATTACAGAGACTATTACATTTTCCATTTTAGCGCAGTGGATCTTAGCCTCAGTCCTCAGCCTCAGTCCTCAAGTACCCCCTACAGGACATGTTTTGGGAACTTATCTTAGCTAAATAGCTGTCCAAAACACCAAGCCATTGACTGTGATTTAAAGCACCTGTGCATGATGAAGGTAAACCCGCAAACATGGCCTGTTGGGGGTATTTGAGGACAGGGCTGAGAACCACTGATTTAGAGCACTGAGCTAAAATCTAGCTCAAGACAATCCTATTCTAATTGGGGGCATTTGAGGTAAACCAAGTGAGTGTTAGAGCCCCTGCTTGTCTTTTTAGGTTGGGCTTTGTGTCCCTTTTCGGAAAATTTGCTTCAATTTCTGTCACATAGCCAAACAGGGAGTGAAGGTAAAACCCTACCAATGTCTTTCCTTGGGGACACACAGGTCACATTAACAAGTGTCCCCATTAGGCAAATTGCACTCTAGCACTTTGTTGTGTATATCCCAAATTATTAGGTTTTTTTTTTTTAAAGGCAAAGCCACTCTGCAATAGAAGTTTACTCGCTGTAAATCTGAGGGGAAGTACTGGTGATTTTATCATCCAATCATGTAGAAGCAAAGATGCTGTTTTTTTATTTACCTTGCATGTCCTCCTCGGATCTCCAGCAACTGCACTTCCAAGTGCACTTGTAGTGCACATTGGATTTGCCTTTAGTAAATAAACCCCAAAGTCCAAGATACCTAATAATTTGGGGTGTACACAGAAAAATGCTAGAGTGCATTTTCCCTAATGGGGAAACTATTTAGACTGACCTGTGTGCCCCCAAGGAAAGACATTGGTAGGGTTTTACCCTCACTTCCTGTTTGGTTATGTGACAGGAAGTGAATAAATTTGAAGGAGAAACTGGCAAATTTTGGGAGTTGTCTTCACCCTATCAGGGGTGCAGACATTCCCAAAAACTGGCAAGACTTCCAATCCCTCTGCACTGCAAAAATAAGAAAGGATTTCATTTAGTTTAACTTTGCAAAGACACATTCCTAAGTTCAATTTTGATGCATGTCAATGGCCCATTTAGACCCTGTTTAATAGAAAACACCAGTTGCCTTTCACTATAAACATTTGTTAGTCCTCCTGGAAATCTGCATCTGCTTTACTATTAAAGCCAGCCAACTCCATTTACTATAAGTGGTGGAAAAGCTTTGAGTGTAAACTTGACAACGATCACTTGATCTCTGCTGAATTTGCAATTTGGGTTGATGTGGTCCAAGCTACTTTATCCTCTTTTTTTCTTAACCTGAATGCCTTGTGAAGGGCAATTGTTTTAAAGATGGAACCAAATTTTCATTCATTTTGAAAAAAAATTCCACAATGATCAATATATATGAGTCAATTTATTATTGTATTAGTGCATTAGATTACATAACAACTAACATGGAAATACTGGTCTTTTCAATTATGTGAGGGTCAAGGTGGATATACCGCAGAGTGCAGACACATTGCTTACCAATTCTGAAATAGCTCCACTCGGGCTGTGCGTTCCACGGAGCTGCTGATGTCACTTTCGGTTTATCACTGGCACAGGGAAACCGGAAGTGACATTGTAACTCAGAAGGAAAGCACCGCCCATGTCCTAGGGCAGTGCCAATCAAGAACAAAGCAAAGCACCCGTAGAGATACTACGGGCGGAAGTATTCCGGCGCAATGGATTGCGCCACAAGGCAGGTCAAAACCCTGCAAATGAAGCATCTCATCTGCAATCTCGTGATTGCATAGATGTCGCGCTTCCCATAGTGCACTGTGTCTAGCGCCTGAGCACAGTGCACTTAACCACTTGACCACTGGGCACTTAAACCCCCTTCCTAACCAGACCAATTTTCAGCTTTCGGTGCTCTCACATTTTGAATGACAATTAGTCATACAACACTGTACCCATACGAAATGTTTGTCCTATTTTTCACACAAATAGAGCTTTCTTTGGGTGGTATTTAATCACCGCTGGGTTTTTTTATTTTTTGCGCTATAAAAGAAAAAAGACTGAAAATTCTGTAAAAAAATGAATTTTTCTTTGTTTCTGTTATAAAATTTAGCAAATTAGTAATTTTTCTTCATAAATTTTGGCCAAAATTTATACTACTACATATCTTTGGTAAAAATAAGTACAAATTGGTGTATATTATTTGGTCTTTGTGAAAGTTATAGAGTCCACAAGCTGTGGTGCCAATATCTGAAATTTGATCACACCTGAAGTACTGACAGCCTATCTAATTTCTTGAGACCCTAACATGCCAGAAAAGTACAACTATCCCCCAAATGACCCCTTTTTGGAAAGAAGACATTCCAAGGTATTTAGAAAGATGCATGGTGAGTTTTTTGAAGTTGTCATTTTTCCCACAATTCTTTGCAAAATCAAGATTTTTTTTCCACAAAATTGATATATTAGCAGGCTATTTTTCACACACAGCATATGCATACTACAAATTACACCTCAAAACACATTCTGCTATTACTCCATACCACATGTGTGAGACTTTTACACAGCGTGGCCACATACAGAGGCCCAACATGCAGGGAGCACTTTCAGGCATTCTGGAGCACCCAGGCCAATTCTGACATTTCTCTCCTACATGTAAAAATCATCATTTATTTGCTAGAAAATTACATAGAACCCCGAAATATTATATATGTTTTTTTAGCAAAGACCCTAGAGAATACAATGGCGGTCGTTGCAACTTTTTATCTCGCTCGGTATTTGCGCAGCAATTTTTCGAATGCTTTTTTTGGAAAAAAAAGTTTTGTGCTTTAAAAAACAAAACAGTAATGTTAGCCCAATGTTTTTGCATAATATGAAAGATGTTACGCTGAGTAAATAGATACCTAACATGTCACCCTTCAAAATTGCACGCGCTCGCTACTTAAAAATCCCCATAGGCAACGCTATCAAATTTTTTGCTGGTTACTGGTTTTGAGTTACAGAGGAGGTCTAGGGCCAAAATTATTGCTCTCGCTCTAACTTTCACAGCGATACCTCACATGTGTGGTCTGTAGCTGCAGGCATCATTCAGATATCCACACACAAAGTCAAGAATGTCATATGAGGGCGGGCGGGAAGTGGTTAAAACGCATTTTTTTTTTTTAACACAAAGTTGTCCATTTATACAATATTTCTAACACATAGCATGTACATACCAAAAATCACACCCCAAAATAAATTCTCTTACTCCTCCTGAGTACGGCGATACCACATGTGTGAGCCTTCCACAGCCTGGCCACATACAGAGGCCGAGTACAGCCGAGTATGGCTGAGCATGGCAGAGTATGGCTGAGCATGGCAGAGTATGGCTGAGCATGGCAGAGTATGGCTGAGCATGGCTGAGCATGGCTGAGCATGGCTGAGCATGGCTGAGCATGGCTGAGCATGGCCGAGTATGGCCGAGTATGGCAGGGTATTGTAGGGTATCGCCAAGTATGACTAGGTATATGGCTGGGTATGACAGAGTATGGCTGGGTATCACCGAGTATTGCAGAGTCTGGCTGGGTATTGCAGAGTATGGCTGGGTATTGCAGAGTAGGGATAGGTCAAGCACCCCCCTGTTCGATTCGCACCCAGAACATGCGAACAGGCAAAAAATTTGTTCGAACACACGAACACCATTAAAGTCTATGGGATACGAACATGAAAAATCAAAAGTGATAATTTTAAAGATTAATATGCAAGTTATTGTCATAAAAAGTGTTTGGGGACCTGGGTCCAGCCACAGGGGACATGTATCAATGCAAAAAAAGTTTTTAAAATGGACGCTTTTTTCGGGAGCAGTAATTTTAATAATGCTTAAAGTGAAACAATAAAAGTGAAATATTCCTTTAAATTTCGTACCTGGGGGGTGTTTATAGTATGCCTGTAAAGTAACGCATGTCTCCTGTGTTTATAACAGTCCGAGAGCAAAATTACATTTCCAAAGGTAAAAAAAGTCATTTAAAAGTGCTAGCGCTAGTGCCGGCTATTAATGAATTGTCGGTCCTGACAATACACATAAAAGTCATTGAAAGTCATTGAAAAATAAAAAAAAATGCGTGGGGGTCCCCCAAAATTCCATTACCAGGCCCTTCAGGTCTGGTATGGATATTAAGGGGAACTCCGGCGCCAACAATTTTTAAAAAATGGCGTGGGGTTCCCCCCAAAAATCCATACCAGGGTCTGGTATGGATTTTAAGGGGAACTCTGCACCAAAATTTAAAAAAAATGGCATGGGGTTCCCCAAAAATCCACACACGAGCATGCAACCTGGCAGGCCGCAGGAAAAGGGGGGGGCGAGAGAGTGCCCCCCCTCCTAAACCGTACCAGGCCACATGCCCTCAACATGGGGAGGATGTCCCCATCTTGACGGGGACAAGGGCTTCATCCCCACAACCCTTGCCTGGTGGTTGTGGGGGTCTGCATACGGGGGGCTTATTGGAATCTGGAAGCCCCCTTTAACAAAAGGGACACCCAGATCCCGCCCCCTCCATGTGAATTGGTAAGGGGTACGTTGTACCCCTACCATTTACGGGTGACCCCGCCCCCCTCTGATGCAACACAGGATTCCCATTGCATCAGAGGGGGGCGGGGTCACCCGTACACGTCACTAAACCCTGGCATTCCCCCTTGTCAGAGGGGGGCGGGGTCACGTGACGGGTGGCCCCACCCTCAGCTTCATAAGAGCCGTCAAGCTAGCGCCGCTTCATTGGCTGGGTGTCTCCGGTGGAGGCAGGATCCTGTGCGTGTTCCTCGCTGGAGTCGCTGGAGATCATCCATCGCTGGAGATCGAGAATTGGATTACATCGCTGGAGTAGGAGCATGGATTTATTGGATTTCATCGCTGGAATCTCTTTTTCATTTTTAATTTTTTTATTTGTAATCAAGGACTTGTCCCAAGCCCTCTCCTGTGGTTTTTTAACATTTTGACACTTTCTTTTTGTGAAATGGTAGGGGTACAATGTACCCCTTACCAATTCACATGGGGGGGCCGGGATCTGGGTGTTCTCTTAGTTAAAGGGGGCTTTCAGATTCCGATAAGCCCCCCGCCCGCAGACCCCCACAACCACCGGGCAAGGGTTGTGGGGATGAGGCCCTTGTCCCCATCAACATGGGGACATCCTTCCCATGTTGAGGGCATGTGTCCTGGTATGGTTCAGGGGGGGGCGCTCTCTCATCCACTCCCTCTTTTCCTGTGGCCTGCCAGGTTGCATGCTCGGATAAGGGCCTGGTGTGCATTTTTGGGGGAACCCCAAGCCATTTTTTTTAAATGTTGGCACGGAGTTCCCCTTAAAATCCATACCAGACCAGATTTTTTTTTTTTTTTTTTTGGCGCCGGGGTTCCCCTTAATATCCATACCAGACCTGAAGGGCCTGGTAATGGAATTTTGGGGGACCCCCACGCATTTTTAAAAATTTTTCAATGACTTTCAAAGACTTTTATGTGTATTGTCGGGACCGACAATTCATTAATAGCCGACACTAGCACTAGCACTTTTAAATTACTTTTTTTTCCTTTAGAAATGTCATTTTGCTCTCGGACTGTTATAAACATGAGAAACATGTGCTACTTTACAGGCATACTATAGACACACCCCCCCCCCCCCCAGGTACGAAATTTAAAGGAATATTTAATTTTTATTATTTCACTTTAAGCATTATTAAAATCACTGCTCCCGAAAAAAGAGCCGTTTTTAAAACTTTTTTTTGCATTGATACATGTCCCCTGGGGCAGGACCCAGGTCCCCAAACACTTTTTATGACAATAACTTGCATATTACCTTTAAAATTAGCACTTTAGATTACTCCCATAGCATTTTAAAGGGTGTTCTGCGGCTTTTCGAATTTGCCGCGAGCACCCCAAATTGTTTGCTGTTCGGCGAACGGCCGAACAGCCAATGTTCAAATCGAACTCTAGTTCGACTCGAACAGATAGCCTATTCCTATTGCAGAGTATGGCTGGGTATTGCACGGTATGGCAGGGTATGGCAGGGTATGGCAGGGTATGGCAGGGTATGGCAGGGTATGGCAGGGTATGGCAGGGTATGGCAGGGTATGGCAGGGTATGGCAGGGTATGGCAGGGTATGGCAGGGTATGGCAGGGTATGGCAGGGTATGGCAGGGTATGGCAGGGTATGGCAGGGTATGGCAGGGTATGGCAGGGTATGGCAGAGTATTGCGGGGTATTGCAGAGTATTGCGGGGTATTGCAGAGTATTGCAGAGTTTTGTGGGGTATTGCAGGGTATTGTAAAGTATTGTAAAGTATTGTGGGGTATTTCAAAGTATTGCAGGGTATTGCGGGGTATTGCAGAGTATTGCGGGGTATTGCGGGGTATTGCAATGGTATTGCAGGGTATTATAGAGTATGGATGAGCATGGAGGGATGGCTGAGCATGGATGGCTGGAAGTGACTGCAATTGTCACAGAGCAGCACTATGGGCACTACAGATCCAGCCCACAGAGCTGCTGCCATCCGATCTCTCCCCCTCTCCTCTCACACTGTACTAATCGGTACACAGAGGGGAGAGAGGAACCGGTGTCATGTCATGACGCTGGTTTGTTTACGAGTAATCCCTCCATCACTTGACAGAGCGATCACGTGGTAAACGGTCGCTATCAGCGGCCATTTATCGTGATCTGTGATGCGCCGTGTCCTCTGGACCTGGCGGTCACGGATGTTCTCAGGTGCGCGCCCCAGGGGGGCCCGCGAGAGCGGGATTCTGGGAGGACGTCACTGTATGCCCTCCCAGAGTTATGCAACCGCCCTGTAGCCGTCATTAGGCTATGGGCCGATTGGCAAGTGGGTAAAGGACGTTTTTATCTATTCATTTTTTTTAAAGGGCCTTTTATTTTATTTTTTGTGATTGCCCTGGGGGGGGCTGCGCCCGTGTGCTCCCTATGGATGGGCCGCCACTGCTGAGGACTGGTGACTAGAACTGGACAGAATACTCTAGATGTGGCCGAACTAGAGTTTTATAAAGTGGCAGGATTATTATTTTATCTCTTGAGTAAATATCCTTTTTAATGCATGCTAACATTCTGCTGGCTTTGGCATTGCATGCCGTTGCTGAGTCTGTCAATTACTAGGACCCCCAGGTCTTTTTCCATACTGGATTCCCACAGAGATTCTCCCCCTAGTGAGTAACGTGAACTTGAACTTTAACAGCACACCGTTATCATATGCGCGCGGGGGGGGGGCGGTTATTATATGCGATGGGGCGCGGTTACAATGTTTAATTTTTTTTTTCTTATTTATCTCGCCTTTTATTTTTACACCGTTCTTTAAAAAATATGCTGCACTTTTTTATTCCTATTACAAGGAATGTGAACATCCCTTGTAAGAGAAAAAAGCATGGATCTCTTAAATATGAGATCTGGGTCAAAAAGACCTCATATCTACACTAAAATCCAATAAAAAAAATTCTCCTTAAAGCGGGGTTCCACCCAAATTTTGAACAATATCTGTATGTATTCTCTTCCTTGCCTAGATGCTGACATGCCGTTTAAAAAAATTTAAATCGCCGTAATTACCTTTTATTTTTCTATTCTTCTTTGCACTTCCTGGTTCTCCTCCCGTGGGAGTAGGCATGTTTCTAGCCTCTCCCAGACTCCTGGGAGCTAGTCTCAGGCTTCCCAGGATGCCACTGAGTATACTGAGTATATACTGTAAATGCTTGTGGGCTTCAAATGCCCACAATGAAGATGGAAACCGCCTGCAGTGAATAATATAAGTTATTCTTTCCAACGAAATCTGACACAGGCGGACATATTACACACAATATGTGAGTATGTAATGCTGAGAAGAAAAGTTTGTGAATTAACTCAAAAAAAAAAAAAACGATAGATAGGTGGACCCCCACTTTAAGAGCTATGGGCAGAAGTGACGTTTTGACATCACTTCCACCCTGCAATGGTATGGAGCTGGGTGGGGGCCATCTTCCTTACTCAGCTCCATACCACAGAGGGGAGAGAACACGATTGCCTCCGCTGCTGCCGGCGGCTTTGGTAAGCAGCGGAGGTCACCGGAGTGCGGCAGGAGGGGGGGCCCTCTCCCGACGCCGATAAATACGCCGCAGAGACCACTTTTGTCTGAAAGCGGACCGCCCGCTGAAGAAGAGGATACCGGGGTTACAAGAAATCACCGCTCTAAGACAATTACCTCTCCTCGGATCAGCTGTCTCTGAGTTGAGATGGGTGTCAGCTCTGTTTGCAACAGTAGCATGGAAACAAAAGTATGCTGGACAGCCGCACTCCAAAAATTCACTTTTTATTTCATAAAAAAGACAGAGGTCCAAAACATCCACGTACACATGTACCAACATGTATAGCTAACGCACTTCACACCAACAGGTGCTTAGTCATAGCTAAAGAGCTACACATACATACTGGTATATATAGCTCCAGTTCCTCCATTTTGTTAGCTAGACTCCTGGCATTAGTGTACATGCCTTTCAGTTTTGTAATTATTTCCTCATTAGTTGTTCTTTGGCTGTAATTTTGTTTTGCCAACCCACTTACCCAGGGTTTAAGTATTATGGTTATATTTCTGCTAGTGTCTCCATTAACATCCTCTGACCTTCGCTCACTGCTGGGTTTCGTTTCCTCTAATTCCTCCCCCCACCACCTAGTTTAAAAGCCCCTACAGCGTTTTATCCATCTTCTCCCCAACAGAACTGCACCCTTACCATTAAGGTGCAGTCCATCCCTACTATAGAACCGGTAACTGACTGAAACATCAGCCCAGTTCTCCAGAAACCCTCCTTCCTGCACCAGTTCCTCAGCCACTTGTTAAATTCCCTAAGCTGTTGCTGCTCTGCGTGGCTTGAGGTACAGGCAATATCTCTGAGAATACCACCTTGGACGTCCATCTACTCAGTATAGCCTCTAAGTTCCTGAAATAGTTTTTTAGGATGCTCCATCTTCCTCTAACTTTGTCATTGGTACCAATGTGTACCATGACAGTTGGGTCATCCCAAGCCCCACCCAACAATCTGTCCATCCGATCCCCCAGGCCAGCCAGCCAGGTGATGGGCTACAGCAATATGGAGAAGGAAACATTGGGGTTGATTTACTAAAGGCAAATCCACTCTGCACTAAAAGTGCACTGCGAGTGGACTTGGAAGTGCAGTCGCTGTAGATCTGAGAAGAAGATCTGAAATGAGGGGAATCTCTGCTGATTTTATCATCCAATCATGTGCAAGCAAAAAAGCGCACTTGGAAGTGCACAGTGGATTTGCCTTTAGTAAATAACCTAGAGCTGCACGATTAATCATCAAGAATTGTTATTGCAATATTTTCCAGTTGCGATCTTGACAAAAGTGTTTCACGATTCTTGCTATGCAAAGAATTCTCTCTGCTCTTCTGAAGCCACAGCCCTCAAAAAAAAAGGAAGAAAAACGCAAGAATCACAACATTCTTTAGCAGTGGAACTAAGTCTAAACATTGTAACAATTTGTCAAAGGAATAGACTTAGGAAAGTTTAACCACTTAAACACTAAGGCTTAATGTACACCGAACATTTTTACAACCTCTCCTGGACGATTTAACTTGACAGATAGTAACCCACATTTAAAACGTCCGTTTTGCCGGCGTTTACATGCCGCGTTTAGCCACGTTTGCGTTTAGAAGCGATTGCAAAAAAAAAATGTTTTTTTTTCAAAATAGCCAAAAATGAAAAATGCCTGTAAACGAAACGTGACTTAACGTGAATTGCCGCATTTAGCCACAATTAGACGCGTATAGAAGCGTTTAGCGCTTGAAATGCCTCTAAACTCAGCGTCTGAACTCATTTTTTTGCTTTCCAAAAAAGGCCTCTAAACGCAACTGCCTAAAAACGACATTAAACAAATCTGTGTATATGTACTGATAAGGTAACATTGGATGAGTTCAGGGGCAGCTGAAAAAAGCAGCCAACTGCCTCTGAACGTACGTTTACCAGCAGCATGGTACATGATGCCTTAAAACCTTTTTCTGACATTTGTTGGTTTCAAGTTAAAATCTTTTTTTTTTGCTAGAAAATTACTTAGAACCCCCAAACAGTATATATATTTTTTTAGTAGAGACTCTAGAGAATAAAATGGTAGTTGTTGCAATATTTTATGTCACACTGTATTTGCGCAGCGGTCTTTTAAATGGAAAAAAAAATGGAAAAATTACTTTAATGAATAAAAAAAAAAACTAACCAGTAAAGTTAGCCCAATTTTTTTTGTATAATGTGAAAGATTTTACGTTGCGAGAATCATGATCTTTTTATTCTAAGCAAAAAAATTGTGATTCTCATTTTGCCCAGAATCGTGCAGCTCTAAAATAACCTCTATTGTCTTTTATTCTTTTCTTCCTCTACTGAGATACTGATGTTATGCTGCACCATTCACCTCTGGCCAGCAGGGGATTGCTAAAGCCAAGCAAGCCCATAGACTTCTATGCAGAGTGCTGAGAATCCTGGAAGTTGTAGTTTGAGATGGCAGCCATATAATGGGGCCAACTGACTCCTTACACTACAGATCCCAATAGGCACTGTGCAGTAGGAGGAGGGAGAAATATTTTTTTATTAAACTGCCCGGGAAATTTCTTCCTCTTGACGCTGAAGGAGTTAGAGAGAGAGAGAGCGCGCTCTGCCTGGATATTCACCTGCTAGCGGAAGACCAAACCAGTATAGATCCGAGCCTGAGACTGGGAGTGAGGATATGCGGGGGCAGTGCAGCACCGTCCACATCACAGCACCTGCACCACTGCATCCATTCGCCCTCTGCTTCCCACTACTGATCACAAGAGACCTTTGGGGAGAGACCGAGGAGGTGCTTTTTCTACAGTGAGAGGTCACTGAAACATCACAGGGTTTGGCTACAGACTGGAGCTCCACTTTTGACAGGAAACATGTGACCTCCACTGCAATTTTTTTTTATGAACATTAACCACTTGAGGACCAGGCGTCGCAGTTATACTGCGGCAGGTTGTCTCCCCTGGGCGAGCCATCGTAGCTGTACGTCGGTCTCTTTAAAATCACTAGGGGGCGTGCGTGACGATGGAGCCGAAGCGCGTCCCCGGCGGTCGCAATGTCCGCCGGGCACCCACGATCGCTCCTTAGAGAGACAGAACAGAGGTCTGTCAATATAAATAGACAGACCTCAGTTCTGTCAGGGGTGAGGAGACAGATCTGTTGTTCCTAGTTGTTCTTACTGCTTAGGAACAGCGATCGGTCTCCTCCCCCAGGCAGTCCCATCCCACCCCACAGTTAGAAACACTCCCTAGGACACACATTTAACCCCCTGATCGCCCCCTAGTGCTAACCTCTTCCCTGCCAGTGACATTTATACAGTAACTAGTGGCTATTTTTAGCATTGATCACTGTATAAATGACAGTGCTCCCAAAAAAGTGTCAAAAGTGTCTGATCTGTCTGCCGCAATGTCGTAGTCCCAAAAAACGCTATAAAAAAGAGGAAAAATGTGGGACTTTGAGTGAAACATGCGGGAACACATGTCTCATCCCTATATCGTAACAAAAGGGGGGATTTTCGGGACTTTGAATAAGGTTGGTAGGAGTGGCTAAATGAAAAGTCGGTTTTGAAAAGGATACCTTTATTGTCAAAAAGCATCACAGCATAACATAAATGCAATGAGTAAATATGCAATCACATGTTAAAAACCACATATTGTAAAAACAGTAATGCAGCATGGCATGCCCATAGAATGGTAAATGATAAGATCTTCCATGTGGAAACAAAATAAGATCACAGAAATTTAGTACATACAGTATATTAAAATCAATAGATCATCGACAGAGTAGGGCCGACGCGTATTGTGTATATAAAAATTACACTCTTCAGGGGCAGGTGCACTTGGGTCTACAACAAAACATTAATAAATAAATATGTACCACGGTTGGAACCATATATAAGAGAAGTATATACATTTAGGGAGAAATGTAAACTCATCCCTATGGATACTTACAAGCCTGTAGAGTCTGAATCTGTGCACCCAGACAGGGAAGGCTGCCAAAGGTATCATTCTCGGGGAGCTGAGGTCGGAACCCGGCATTGAAAAGACTGGGCGCATACCATGATCCCAACAGAGATGAAAAACACATAGCCAAATGGTGGTAGGGGTGAGTTCAAATTCTAGAAATTAATTACAATAGGTGCATTGTAAATACGTATTAAAGTGTACCACTAATGAAATATAATATAATAGAAACCCAACACCACAAATCCATATAAAGGATATGAGTGTGATAAAATGAATGGGCTAGAGGGACTATAGTCTCACAGTAAGGATGTGGGTAAAAAAAACATCACGAAAGGAAATGGGGAAGAAAGAAAAGAGTGTGAAAAATGACAACTAAATACTAAAGGGACATAGGTATCAAAAAGGTGAGCAGATAATTACCTGATGTAGTGGTAACGAATATTTTTGTATGTAGTCCATGGAAGTGCAGTGAGAGACAGGACATGCTGCCTGGTGGAAAGGCTGACCCTAAAGTGGTTGTACACCCTGTGCAACCACTTTTACCTACAGGTAAGCCTATATCAAGGATTATCTGTAGGTGCTTGAAATATCTCCTAAACCTCCACGGTTTAGGAGATATTTACTAAAGAGACGAGCGCCGATGACTACGGTGCATGCACCCTTTAGAAAGGGCACATCGTGCCGTTTCTAATAGGGGTCATGCCATGACTGGTGGCTCCTGCGACAGGTAAGTGACACATAATGGGCTACAATGGGTTACTATGCGATGCAAAGTAGCCCATTATGCTTTACCTTTGCAGGGAAATAAAGAGGAAGTAAAACCCACCAGGGTTTATTTCCTCTTTAATAGGCACACTATATGCGCACAGAGTAATCAGCGGGCTCCTCCCAGCGTCACACAGGTGCAACAATTAGGAAAGGAAGCATACCTGTTAGATAAGCAACCACTGCCCATCCAAGTATGCATTTTCCCATCCGTGTGTTGATGCTGATGAAAAAACACAAACACCAGTGACGGAATGCCAAATTACATCATGCGCATGGTGTGGAGGTGTGGTTTCGATGCCAGGAAAGACCAGCCCGCCCAGTCCCCCCACAACAGCAAATGGAGGAGGGTTTCAGCAATTATGATTGCTATATCGTTTTATGAAACTTGCCACCACATATATATCTTCCTCAATAACACATAATAATATATATCCACTTAGCTTTTAGAGGTCTGTATAATTTGTCATATAACTCCTATAGCTATCATATGTGAGAAGTGTTTCATTTACTTCTTTATTGATCATGGCAATATAGAAGCCAGGAAAACATCTACTATATGTATTGTTCTTCAGGGTCTTGCAAAATCTATAGAGTTTGCAGACTGGCTGTCCTTATCTTTGACCTTTTCACTGACACATAGCATCCCTTGCATTTGCAATTCTTTTTGTGCATATGGTGCCTTTAGTCGCTTATCTGTACCGCTGTGAGTGACTGTTCCTTTAGTGATGACACCTTTCATTTTTTTTAACCTCCCCAAATGCTTTATTTGAATGTCTGAATATTGTTATCTTTATACCATGTTCTTGCTCAAAAAGATGTTTTATGAAATATCTCTATATACATATAAAATGCAATCTTATGGCTGTTACTTTGAGTTATGGCATGTGTGTTTAAAGCAGATAAGCTATAAACCATCTCCATATTTTTTCTGTGATTACACAATGATTTATTCAAACGAACCTTACATTTTTCAAGTTTTAAATAGCTGATTCCTTGTTTTAACTGTGTTTCACCTGACCTGCAGACATCTCCACAACTTTTTTTTTTATTGAGAGAAGTAAGTCTTGTTCCTTGATTGTATTAGTCCCTGCATTCATCATGCACAATACTATATAAGTAAAGTAGAGGTTTTCAAAATATCAAAATATTAACCAATATTTTCAGTGTACCACTTCCCCTATGTACTGTATAAGGGATACATTTAGAATAATGATTAAATGATTAAATTAAATGATTAAATTAATAACTATAGGATATTTTTTCTTGTTTTCAATTTGGATAGAGCAGGTAAGGGTTATAACCCCCTGTAAGATTTTTATTTTTCGCCATTTTTTTCCCAATGTGGAAATCTCCCTTCACTTCCTGTCCCATAGCCAAACAGAAAGTGAGAGGAAATCTTTGCAAATTAAGGAAATTCCCTGGGGACCCCCAGGTAACCAGATCGAATGTCCCCACTGGAACATTTTCACTCTATTACCTTTCTGGGGACAACCCAAAATTTGGGATTTTCTTTTACTTTCACTTTCAATGATAATGGTAAACGGGACAAGTAGAGAGCGTGAATCTCCTTAATGGGGGGCACAGACAACAATTAAAACTGACAAACATTCTAATCCCTCTCCACTGTATCTAAAATTAACCAGTATTTTACCTTTAGCTATACTTGGAGGTGTACCCCTTCTTCAAGGCCCAAATAATCCTTTTGGTTTGTTAGTAAAGCTACAATCACCTCAAGTTTATCTACATAATTATGAAATAGAAACACAAAAATGGTACATACCTTTAATATGATGGTTTCCTCCACTTTTATTTTATAGGAACAGTATCTCTGGTTTCTCTGGCTGTACTGTCTTATGAGCGTTACTGCACCATGCTCAGGAGCACAGAAGCGGACGTGACAAACTATAGGAAAGCTTGGTTGGGAATTTTAGTTTCTTGGGTATACTCCCTTTTTTGGACTCTACCGCCACTTTTTGGGTGGAGCAACTATGGCCCAGAAGGACCAGGTACCACGTGCTCAGTGAACTGGCACTCCCGCGATGTCACAAACACATCTTACATTGTGTGCTTATTCGTATTCTGTTTGGCGTTGCCTTTTATCGTCATCGTATACTGCTATGGAAGACTGTTGTTTGCCATTAAACAGGTAAGGAAATCCATGTGTTGTCATAGTGTTATAGTGAAAAGAAGTGTCATATGGTATTTGAAACATGATTCAGTCCTGGTATATAAAATATATCTTTATTTGTTTATATTATAAATATCTTTTGTGCCCAATTTGTTTGGACTTGTGGCAAAGTGGCAACGTGTGCATGCTGGAACCACCACCCTCTCTCTCCTGGAGGCCAAGTGAGGAATGTGATTTAAAGGGCATATATAAAGGCCATCTAAAGCCAAAATATTTTCTTTTTGTTATAGATACAGTAGGGAAGGGTTAAAACCCCTACCAGTTTTTTTTAATTGCTGTCTTTGTATCATTGGGGAAATTTCCATTCACTTCCTGTCCCAGAGACAGAACACTAAGTTAGTAGTTACACTGTCCTACTAACAGTTAGTCGACAGCTAGCTAACAAAACTGACAGAAGCAGTGTTGTTTCATTCCAAAACTGAATTTACTTCTGTGAATAGTTCTGAAAAACTGCAATAAAATCACATAGACTGAGGTTAAATATGCTTTTATATAAGTCTCTTACAAATGCATACAATGAATACATTTCTTGCAAACAACTACCTACAAATCACATTAAATACATTGTAATGCAATATATATATATATATATAAAATAAAATTAACCACTTAACAACCGCACCATAGCCGAATGACTGCTACAGCGCGGCTCGATATTTCTGGGAGGGTGTACATTGATGTCCTCCCAGAACCACGCTCTCGCGCGCCCCCTGGGGCGCGCACACGGAAGTATCCACATCACGGATCATGGTAAATGGGCGCTGACAGCGGCAGTTTACAACGTGATTGCTCCGTCAAATGACGGAGTGATCACTTGTAAACAAACCGCATCATGTCCGGTTCCTCTCTTCCCTCTCTGTACCGATCGGTACAGTGTGAGCGGAGAGGGGAGAGATCGGGTGCAGCAGCACTGTGAGCTGGATCTGTAGTGTCCACAGCACTGATCTGTGCCCATTGCAGCCTCATCCAGCCATCCATCCATCCTTGCTCAGCCATCCCTCTGTCATACTCATCTAGCCAGCCATCCATGCTCAGCCCCTCTGTCATACTCATCCAGCCATCTATCTATGCTCAGCCATCCCCCTGTCATACTCATCCAGCCATCCATACTCAGCAATGCTCATCCAACCATCCATACTCATCCATCCACCCCATCTATACTCAGTCATACACAGCCATACCCAGCCATACTCAGCCGTACCCATCCGTACCCAGCGGTCCCCAGCCGTACTTAGCAGTCCCCATCCATACTCAGCCATCCCATCCGTACCCAGCCATACTCAACCATACCCAGCCATACTCAATCATACCCAGCCATAATCATTCATGCTCAGTCATCCCATCCATACTCAGCCATCCACATTTATGGCTCAACCATGCTCAGCCATCCCAATCCACGGCTTATCCATCCCCATTCATGCTCACCAATGCCACATCAGTTCTCATCCATGCCACACCCATGCCACTACAATTCCTCACAAAAGTGTAATAGGTAGTCAAATTAGATTTTAAATGTATGCCCCTAAGACACTTGACGGTGCTCCCTGCATGTTGGGCCTCTATATGAGGCCAGGCTGTGGAAAAGTCTCCCACATGTGGAGTAGGAGAATCTATGGGGTGTAAATTTTGGTATGTACATGCTATGTGTTAGAAATATTGTATAAATGGACAACTTTGTGTAAAAAAAAAAATGCGTTTTCATATTCTTTCCACATAAAACAAAAACTTGTAGAAAAAAATTACATGTTCAAAAGACACATTATGCCTCATAGCTTATACGATGGGGTGTGTTCTTTCCAAAATGGGGTCATTTTTAAAACATTTCCATTGTCCTGGTGCTCCAGGGCTTTAAAAGTGTAAGTGTATCCTAGAACGCCTGAAGGTGCTCCCTCAATGTTGGGTCTCTGTATGTGGCCACGCTGTGTAAAAGTTTCACACATGTGGTATCGTCGTACTCAGGAGGAGTAGCAGAATGTGTTTTGGGGTGTAATTTGTGGTATGCATATGCTGTGTGTGAGAAATGACAATTTTGTGAAAAACAAAAAAAAATCTTGATTTTGCAAAGAATTGTGAGAAAAAAAAAATTCACCATGCCTCTTACTTACTTACTTTGGCATGTCTACTTTCTAAACAGGATCAATGTGGGGGGTATTTGTACTTTCCTGGCTTGTTAGGGTTTCAAGAAATTAGTCAGTACTTCAGGTGTGATCAATTTTCAGAGATTGGCACCATAGCTTGTGGACTCTATAACTTTCACAAAGACCAAATACTATACACCAATTTGGGTTATTTTTACCAAAGATATGTAGCAGTATAAATTTTGGCCAAACTTTATGAAAAAAAATTACTAATTTGCAAAATTTTATAACAGAAACAAAGAAAAATGCATTTTTTAAAAAGAATTTTCAGTCTTTTTTCTTTTATAACACAAAAAAACACCACCAAAAGACATCTCAATTTGTGTGAAAAAAAGGACAAAAAATTCATATAGGTACAGTGTTGCATGACTGAGTAATTGTCATTAAAAATGTGAGAGCACCGAAAGCTGAAAATTGGTCTGGTTAGGAAGGGGGTTTAAGTGCCCAGTGGGTAAGTGGTTAACAAACAATCAAACAATGAATGAACTTGCAATCATATGTGTATTAAAGGGAGAAAGGAGGCCTTCACTGGTTTGTTCTTCTGGAAGCTAAAATGGCAATCTAGACTGATGCTGATACTGAAACTTCCTGTATCCTGTTTCTGAAAAGAGTAGACTGCAGTCCGTGCAGAAAAAGTTCTTTAAAAAGTGCAGTCCATGCAGAAATATATGGCAAAGGTGATGAAAGTGCTGTGCTCCCCTTCCTCCTGTGCCCTCGCTCACCAGCTATCCATGTAAAGATTGTACTGTACTGGCGAAATATATCTTTCATAGATGCCATGAACACCCTATAGGTAGCTCCCTACTTAACACAATAATTAGTCAGACGGTACGGTAGATCTTCCAATGTGAGGGGAGTTCCCCTATTAAACAGGTGTCCCCATTGGAATATTTCCCCTAGCACTTGTCCTGGGGGCAGTGATAAAACTTTGGCCTTCCCCTCACTTTTTTTTCTTGGTGAAAATGATCATCAGTACAATAGATTAAAAGAGGGGGGTTGGTTGGGACTTTATATGAAGCACGGCTAAGAGAATAAGGTATGCAATCACGTTTGTTGATTCCAAACAAGTATACATTGACTGGTAAAATTATAACATGATAAACAATAGTAGCACCTTACCAGTTTAATGTACACAATGACAATATAATTCACAGTATAATGGTAATATATACATAGATATATAGTAAATTGTTCCAATTCATAATGAGCATGATTATGTTAATGGTGATAATAATTGGTTATAAAATTCCATATTATTAAATCTTGAAATCACATGATTGCAATGATGTAGCATAAGGCTGGGACTCTACGTGTTTCATTGAGATGTCCACTCATCAGGAGCAAAAAAGAAATGGATAAATCTATAAAAAGACAAATGATGCAAAGTGAACAGATGGTTGGCACGAGGGGAAAATACAAAGAGAAGGGATAGGATATTTCCCAAACACTCTTACCTACTTACCTACATATAAGTTAGGTATACAAGAAGTAGTGTTGGTGGCTGAAGGCACCATGGGAAGCAACATCCCCCGGGAGCTGTGGCCTCATATCCACGGCTACACTGAGGCACAAATAAGTGATATAAGAGACATCAGTGGTAGTGTAGTCCCTAATTGTCAATTAAATATTGGTACAGACTCTGTGGCAGTTCCAATGGATTTCTGTGAAAGAGAACATTGTGTGAATATATATAAAGAACTGCAAGTAGGCAGACTAGAGTACTACAGCCTAAGGGGCATGTAAAGGGGTCAAACAGGCCAGGTGGATTGTGAAAGCACTAGATAAAATAGATTGGTGAATCGTCCTGATGGGGTCACAGACAACAATGACAACAATGAAAAACTTGACAGTGGTTTCCTCACTTCATCCAAAGAAAAAAATAGTTTTGCTTAGAAACACACTTTATACAAAAAAATAATAATTTGGGCATGGTTTAATGCCTAAGACCCCTTTCACACATATGGACTGTTCATTTCATCAGTTCAGTCACGGCTTTTCAAAGAAAAAACAGATGAAGTTTTCATCAGTCTTTCATCAGCTGCTCATCAGTTTTTCATCAGTTTTTTTACATCCACTACCAAAGAAAAAACGCATGGAAAAACTGACCATTTGTCAATTTACATCCGTTTTTTATCCAATCCATTTTTTTTAACGGAAGAAAAATAGAGCTTCAAAAAAACAGATGTTGGCAGATGTAAACTGATGTAAATGGATGATCATCCATTTATATCCGTTTTTTCCATAAAGATGCATTGATGTCTGTTTTTCATCTGTCAATGGATGTACGAAAAATGGACAGTCGGACCACATGTGTGAAGGGCCAACTACTGGCATAATCACCACATGGTGAAGCCAATCATCCCTCTAAGAGGATATACTGTATCAGATCCCAGTCGAAGAATATCAGACCCATCATACAATATCCCTATTCTTTAAGAATGTTCTTATGGTATGCACCCACAGGCACAGGGACAAGTACAAAGGTTTCCTGCTGGAAAAAAAAAAAACAAAAGCACTGTGGGTGTAACATAGTCATATCTTTGAACTGATGATTATGTTGTCTTCACACCAGATATGCAGAACGACTATGGAATAATAGGAATCCTTTTATTTTTAGTTCTTTATTGTTATTGCTATAAAACATTTCTAAAATGCATCGTAACAAGTCAGTATGCAACCATATCCCCATGTTTTTATTCCAAGAGACAACTGTAGAGCTATTGATGTGCATTCCATAACATATTTAACTCACATGCTACAGCATACTGAAGTCTTATACAATACTGTTATACACAAAATAAACCATAATCGTTGATTGTGGATTTTATAGACACAAACAGCTTATGACTCCCATATTGATACATGTGATCAAATATAGGCATGCCATTCCAGGTCAGGATGGCCAATAAATGTTACAAGCAAATGCTCTTATTTAACAGTCCTGCTATTGTTTTCTTTCTGCATGGTAAAGCTCAGAAGACCCCTGAGACAGGCTAGTACAGGAAATCAGTTCCAAGATGGCGAATATCTGTCTGCGACATTTTTTTTTTTTACACTACTACAGTAAAAATTTCTATTTTCATAGGGTTTTATATATATATATATATATGCAACTAACTGTTTAACAAACATATTTTATTACATTATACAGACTGAAGACACAAGAAACAGGTTAAAAACAGGTATTCCTACCAAAAAATCCCAAAGTGATCATCACAAAATATATAAATACACCCTAAAATATAGATCAATATATCAAAAAGCTTATACCAAACAAATAGTAAGGTTGTAGTAATCACATAGCAGTGGTGCTATATAATTGCTACATCTTTTTTGCTTTACATAATTAATATGGAGTTTTGGAGCTTCTCCTTGAAGCATGTGCTAACAGGTAAATTTCTTGTTGCCCATAGCATCCACCTACCTTCCAACAGTCACTTCTACAGCCCAAGTCTGAAAATGATATAAGAATGATGATTGTTTGCTGTTAGCAATAAGAAATGCTTCTGTTAAAACACTGTTCGTGCATAAGCCCCAAATTTCCAGTTAAACCCTTTTACGTTTTACCTTTTAAGGAGATCAATTTCCACCACAGACTATGATATTGGGGCTGATTTACTAAAGGCAATTAGACTGTTCACTTTCAAGGGAATGCGCCTGGGAGTCACCATTGTGGCATGGTGCTCTCTGTACTCACGACACTCATTGTGTCCTGAATGCAGAATGTACTGGGTATGTGCCAGTGACATCATCGGATGGAATCAATGTGAATATCTACTAAAATTGCTACATAATAAATTTTGTAATTTATAGCAGTATTAGCCTTCGTTCACATTGGAGCGACTTGTCATGTGATTTGACAGGTCAAATCGCATGACAAGTCACACCCTTTTGCCGTCAATTGCACTGTTCAAAACGGTGCAATGCCAACTTTGTGCTGCCGCATCGATTTGAAAAAGTAGTTCCTGCACTACTTTTGATGATTTCGGGTGCGGTTTGCATAGACATCTGTGCATGAAGCCACATAGATGTCTTCCAAGTCGCACCTGAAGTCACACTGGCGGCTTTGTAATCATGCAATTTCAGATGAAGTGGCAGTATTTCAAAGCTGCATTTAATGTGAAAAAGGTCTTAAACTCAAAAGTAAACATTTATTATATTGCATGTAAATTAAGGTCAAACAAAACTTTCAACCAGTGCACTCTGGATCACAAAAAAAAAAAAATTATATATATATAATTTAAACAAAGAGCAACCCGTAGTGAGACTCAAGTAGTCTAAATCATAAAAAGAAAACAATAATTTTCATACCGTGCTTCTAAACATCTATTACAAAATACATATATAAAACAACGCATAATAAATGGTGAATCAATTATTATATGTGTAATGTCCGTACACCACCACCAGATGTCTCCAATCAAGTGAAAGTAAAGTGATGTCTTCTTATGCCCAGTAAACACAATGAGATTATCGGACAAATGATCGTCCGTTTTTTTTGCATGCTAATCTCAGATCGAATCTGATGAGTTTACTAAAGTCACGGAAATTTTCGTACGACAGAATAAAAATTCGGAAGTGATGTCATGTGTTGTAATGCATTTGTATTGCATTTTCAAATGACAGCTGTACTGATTAAATAAAAATCATACAATCTGGCATCGTTCAAAAAAAAAAAAAACATGCATATTCGATCAAATAATATTGGATGAACTGTCCTGATCGTCTTTTGAAAGCTCTGTACCAACGATCAGATTATCATACGATCGCTCCGAAATCAGTATTTTTTGTACCATCTTCTGATTGTGTGTGCCGGGCATTAGTAGTTCATCCATAAATATGAAAAAAACAAAAGATGCTTTCTTTCACTAGCCCCTAGGCCTACATCCTACTCACTGGACGTATATGACACCCATTACAGGTAGTCATAATAAGCATGTGCAGCAGAGATGCATCCTCCAGGGAAAGAAAATGGCCCAAAAACAATGTACACCCACCAAACGAGGGTATGGTGAACCACATATATCAAGGAGAAAAGAGGGAGCTCCTCATAGTGCAGTTTGTAACTTTATTTTCATTGTAATAAAAGAATAACACTTACAATGTTGCAGATCAATAAAAGCCCATAAACAGGCAGGCACGCCAATCGCGTTCAGCCTGCATTCCAGAGAGCTCCCTCCAAAAAGCTCTGGCTGAGCTCTGCTGAATGTAAATTCAGGTCCCCACTCCCTGGTTTCTGACATCTCAGACACGCTGTTTAAATTCTGTACTTTGAACAGATGTAGAGGAGAGAGGGATGCAGATAAACAGGTACAACTTATGCAGGAGGGTTTGTTTTATCTCTGTGTATCACCTGAGGCCAATCACTTCACTGGGTATATGGAAGGGTTTACAACCACTTTAAATGTCATGGATGTACTCTGTAATATATGTTAAGCTAAAAAGAGAAAAGGGCCTAAGAATAATTTATAACATTGTTTTAGAAACACTTAATTATACAAATTAGCCAGAGATAATAATAAAAATACATTTAAAGCTGAACATCAAGAGGATATAAATGACACATATTATTCTGCACTGTAATCATTAATACATCATTGTTTTTTTTAATTCAGACAGTGTAAGTACCTGAAATTGACTTGGTATTAGTTTCTTCCAGTCTACAGTACACTCTGTTCAGCAGGGTTCAGAGAGGAGGAGGAAGAAGCTGTACAAAGAGTCTGCTGAGTTTCATCACAAGGAGTTTGCTGTTAGGAGGAGAGACCAGAGGGACAGAGAGAGGAGATCATCACTGTGCTGCTTCTCCTTAATCTGTCCAGTCATAGGATGGGAGTGAGGAGGTGACTTGTAACAAGTCCTCATGTACACTGCTGCTGTTAAAAGGACGTTCAGAGGCAGAGTTGGCTGCTTTATCTTATGTGTACATGTACACAGGTTCGTTTAATGTGGTTTTTAGGCAGTTGCGTTTATAGGCTTTTCTTTGAAGGCAAAAAAATGAGTTCAGATCTCGACGTTTCCGACGTTTCAGACGCCAGGCGCATTTACAGGCGTTTTTCATTTTTGGCTAGGTTGAAAAAAATAATTTTTTTTTTTCAAATGCTTCTAAACGCAAATGCAGCTAAATGTGCCATGTAAACGTGGCAAAACTGATGTTTTAAACGTGGGTTACTATCTGTCAAGTTAAATCGTTCAGGAGAGGTTGAAAAATCATCCCGTGTACATTAAGCCTAAAAGGGAAACAAATGCAAAGAAAGATCAGGTCACCTTCCCCCTTAAAGAGGGCTGTGCTGTGGAACAGAGCTGTGTAAATCTCATACCTGGATGGAAAGAAACAGATATGACAGCCCCCATATATATTTTTTTTTTCTGTGCAGTATAATATATGCCTGAAAGTTAGCTTTAAATGTAGGTTACTATATCACAATGAAAGTAGCCACACACTCAGACATCAAGAACCTATATTCACTGTGCAGCTTTATTCAGTCTTAAAACTTTAGAAAACAAATTGAGACCCCCGGTAAGGATAAAGATCACTACTAAGCCTATATTATATCAGATTGTGGAAACTTGGATTTTTTTTTTTCTAATTGTGTGCTATAATTTTAGTGAACATCTCCCAAAGTAGGCTGGGTTCACATATGCCCGGCTCAAATTGTCCATTTTTAATTCAAATAAAAAAAACATTTGTTCAGCAGTTCAGGTGCGTTTTTGATGCAGTTCTGATACAAATTTGCAAGGCTCAGGACTGGATTTTTCTCGTCAAATTTGTTTATTATTTTTTAAATAGAACAAAGATTGACAAATTGAGTACATACAAGGATGGCGGTGCAATAAAGCTAAACATATCGATTTATGAACAGAATTAGTACATAACAATGTAAAAATGTAACGAGTAGAGCAACAAATAAACCAATAAAGTATTACATCAAAAGTATTAGAATATTCCATCAGAAGAAAAAAAACAAGCTAGTGGCTATTGGTTCATTTTGCAAGAACAGTAATTAGGAGATCAATCTAATAGGTATATATTAAAAACAGAAAAGATAATTGGGACGATTCACAAAAAAAGGAGAGCGCAAAATCCAGCACATCCCCGCATAGAAACCAACCAGCTACAAGGTTTGAGGACCGGATTTTTGTCACAGCTGCATTTTTAGTGCTGGCCAATGCATAGTAGAATAAGGATGTCAACTCCTGTAGTAGTAGAGCAATCCCTACTGAAATCCTTAACTGAATCCTGAACACGTGCAATTCAGAAGCGTTCCCATAGAACTCAATGAGCTTGGAATTCGTCCCTGAACCGCACCGCAGTGCTCAGAAAACACACAGGACTCTTTATAAATTTGCACTGTGGATGCTCCACATGTAGGTGAAGTGCTTCAATGGAAATCGATGTTAATTCACATGTCATGCGAATTGGATGCAGTTCATAACACATCCAATTCACATATATGTGAACCAAGCCTAGGTGCCAGTTCACACTACAACGACTTGGGATCCGACTTGTCAGACCTCAAGTTGCCCCAAGTCGCTGGACATAAGAAATTCCATTGAAGTGAATGAGAGCCGTCTTAATGTACACTACTGAAGTTGCTCCGACTTCAGAAAAGGTTTCTGTACTACTTCAAGGCGACTTCTAGGCAACTTGTACCCATAGATTTTAATGGAAGTTGCCTCCATGTCAGATCTCCATCTATATTGAAGCGACTTTACAGGAAAAAGAAAATAATTTACACAGGTATTTCCCACGTTTACACAGGCAACCCCCTCCCTCCCACAGAGCTGATTATTATGTGATTGGCCACAGCCAAAGTCGCCTGTCCTGGAGGCAACTTTAAGTTGCGTTGTAAGTTGCGCAAAGTCGCGCTGAAGTCGCCTCCAAATCGCCTTGCAAAGTCACGCTGTAAGTCGGGTTGCCCCTGTGTGAACCGAGCTTAAGGCTCCATGCACACTAGCCTTTTGTTAAGCTCCTAGAAGCTGTGTTTTTTTTTTCTGCTGCTAGAATAAAACATTGTTTTATCCTACATATCCATGCACGTTAGGCTAGTAGTGTTTTGTTTTCAAATCTTCAGCATCAAGAAAAGGGAAAATTTATTATCAAATACTTACCGTAATTTTCCTTTCCTGATGGACTCCATGGCAGCCTACGTGTGGGTTAACCCCGCCTCCTCTCCAATGCTATAGGACCCCATTCCCATAAATGAGTACTCACCACTAGCTACTGCGTTCCGTAACTAGCCTACTCTATGACCAATGGGTGGGAACTCCGTCTGCCATGGAGTCCATCAGGAAAGGAAAATTACGGTAAGTATTTGATAATAAATTTTCCTTTTTCCTGACAGACTCCATGGCAGCCTACGTGTGGGAAATAACTAGCCGACCACACGGGTGGGTATGTTGAATCAAACCAAAATTTTAATTTGTCCTATCAACCGATAGGATTCTCAAAGCAAAGTTTACAGAGGACAATGAAGCAGGCTCAATACAGTAGTGAGACATGAAAGTATTGATAGAGGCCCACGAGGCCGCTTTGCATATGGTGTCTGGGGCCACGTGTCGAGCTGCCGCCCATGAAGCCGCCATTCCCCTGGTGGAGTGAGCTGTCACCGCCTGTGGAGGGGCCAAGCCCTTCGCCCTGTACGCTTGTTGAATAGTCTGTACAATCCAAGTAGCGAGTGTCCTAATCAAAGCTTTTTTCCCTTTATTGCTTCCTCAGTGTAAAATAAATAAATGGTCAGAACGTCTGAAGTTATTCTCAAGTATTCTTTGATTGCTTTAATTAAAGGTGACACCATGTTGAAGTCAAAGCCTCCGATTTCCTCTTCTTCCTGAGAATCATCATCTGAGGAATCAAGAGAGGCCGCATAAGGCTGGAACGTGCCCGGGTCTTCACGGGGTTCATCAGCCGGGGGGCCAGACAGCGAAATAGACTGGCTCAGCGTGTGGGGCGAATCCAGCTCTTTCAGGGATTGCTGTACCACACGTTTAACTAGAGATTCCAAGTGTTGGTTCTCTGTTTCCTTTTCCCTGACCGCCCGGGCATAGCACCGATCACATAGTGATTTGCCCTCCGGAACTCTTGTTCCACATCCCCAGCAGGCTCTTCGATCGGAGCGGCTGTCATGGCGGTGGGAGCGGTGTCTGGAGGAGGAATGAGATCGTCTCCCCTGGTGGTGGTCTCCAGATGCAGAGTCTCGTCTGGATCTTGAAGGAGACTGGCGTTGTGGCCTGGCAAGGTCTTTATCATTCTGGACCGAAATCTGAGGGTCCGATCTAGAAGGGCTGGAAAAACACAGTAGTGAAGGGGAAATGATGGGACCAACATCAGAAAACGCATATACCATGCGGCTGACCTTCCATCCCTCCCCTCTTAAGCACATACCTTGTGCGAGAGGGCTGGCCACTTAAAGGCGGTGAATTATCCATGATTTGCTTCTTCTAGAAGAAGTGCGACACAATGCAGCTGGTCTGCAAAAAGAGAAAAAATGGCCTGAATGGGCCAACAACCAGTAAGGAGGAGTCCCTTGCCCCTAAAGCAATTACAACATATCATCATAGATCAAAGGAGAAATTTTTCCTCCGCCCTTCTATATATATATATATATATATATTTTTTTTTTTAAACGCAAATTGCACTTAGTAAAATATAAACACATTTCTTTTTTTTTTTTTTTTTAATTGAATTAAATAATTTAATATATTATTTTTCTCTTTTTTTTTTTTTTTTACGAATTGCACTTAGTCAAATATATACATTTTCAACACACAAAGTATACCTATGTGCTGCAAACACTCACCTAAAGTTGACCAGAGCTGGGCATGGGGAAGACCGCTCCACTCCCATTCACTGTGAGGGAAATCCCACTGTGAGGGAGTCTCAGAGCGGTATTTGAAGCTCCCCGCCCGTGACGTCACCGCCCACGACGCGCCTGCGCCGTAGGTCAGCGATCGTACCGCGCATGCGCGGTTCCAGAGCATTACACCGTATTACGCGTGCGCGAGCCAAGCCTCGGTCTCGAGGAGGCTACTGCGCATGCGCGAATGGCGCGAACGCCGTACCCGGAAGTGGTGAGGCGAGCTGGAACGCACCAGCGCTCCAGCCGCCATGAGGGGCGGAAAAGGACCCAAAAGCGACCGGTCTCACTGACATAGAGGCCGGAGATACCTGAGGAAAGACAGGATACACAGAAAAACACTGCCATGGAGACAAACATGCTTCCGACCTTGCCAGCCGTTGATACGTCCAGAAGTTTTCGGCATACAGAGGCAACCATCCCTCCACCACAAGGGGAAAACCTTCGGCCTCAGACGCTACTCGCCCGCCCGTGGCTGGGCCCTGAGCTGCACCGCAAGAGGTATGCCATAATCCTGGATCCGTCCGACCGGACGTGAACATCTTGAGTAGGTCCATTGGAGGAGGACAAAAAAGGAACGCAGTAGCTAGTGGTGAGTACTCATTTATGGGAATGGGGTCCTATAGCATTGGAGAGGAGGCCGGGTTAACCCACACGTAGGCTGCCATGGAGTCTGTCAGGAAACAGACTTTTTTTTTTGTAACTTTTTTTTGGAGTGTTTTCCCAGCAGAAAAAAAAAACAAAACACAAAATGCTCCTAAACGCTACTAACAGCTTTTTTTTTTTTTTATGTACTGTAAAAATGCTAATAAAATGCTAATGCTTCTAAAAGCTTCTAAAAGCTACTAAGATGCTACTACGAGCCAGTACAAAAATTCTGTTATCAGCATTTTTCATATAGTGTTTTTTTATAGCGTTTTTTTGAGCTTATAAAAATGCTAGTGTGCATAGAGCCTTAGGAAATGTCCTCTCCTCCTTCTTGCTCTAGGGACAACTATAGATTTTAGACTCCCCTTCACTTTCTTGCTTGGAGACAATGGTCACCAGTAGATACTGTGGGGTGATTATCCCAATAAGGGAAAAAACATTTTTTTACTTTACAGAGGGTGTAATCCTTCCAAAAAAAAAAAAAAAATTTTAAGTAAAGGCAAGTGAAGTTGAGTGTGAAATTAATAAGTAGTGCAGTCACTGAAGAATTAAATATTGTATGATCAAATCTAATGTTTCCAGTAAAAGACATAGTTTCTGATTGAAATGAAACTATAATTAAAACAGAAAGAAAACATTATTTAATACATTGTACACAAGGACTGGAACAATGTCAAATTAACTAACTGAATGTGACTTCCCTTTTTAATACTCCCTTTAATAGTGATTAATGAGAATATACACTTGGAATGTGGCTTTATGACTCCACATGCATAATTTATACTGCTTTCTATTATGCTAAGATAATATTTGTTTGGTCTTTACTTGATTGTATAACTTGTAACATTGATTAATGTGTCTATGAGAAAACATTGTGGAGAATTAGAATGTGCAACGATGCTAATATTTTCCTGTTCCACTAGTAACAGTAATTAGAGGTCTTCTGGGGCATTGAGAAGGGTCCCTACTGTATTTGTTGTGGCACCCCAGAGTCAAGTGTACCACTAACATAGTATGAGATGCAATCATCAGCTATTGTCTGCTCCGTGCAGCTGCATGCACAAGATCATCTCCTGATAGGAGGACTTACTTTGACTATAGTTGTCATGTTAAGGGCCAGGATGTTCATTCCTTCAAAATAATATTAATATGATTTTATCCTACTAGTACAGGTGTCCCTCGAAGTGAAATTTACTGGCAGGACGCCAAAACTTACAAACGGCACTAATTTTTTACTGGAAGAATTCATGAAATTTACTGACGGAGCTACATTTTATTTTACTGACACTGCAAAAAAGTACCTAAAATTACAGTTTTCAGTGTTAAACAGTGCAACCTGGGTTGCACTTATACCAGTTTTTAAAGATCGAGTACGAGTACCGATACTTTTCCTCAAGTACTCGCGCATACTGATTATCGATACCTATTTTTAAATTTTTTTTAATTTACATTTTTTTTTTTGGTGGAAAGGTGGGGAGGGGTGTTATTGTTTAGGGTGGAGAGGTGGGGAGGCTGTTATTGTTTAAGGTGTAGAGGTGGGGAGGGGGGTTATTGTTTAAGGTGGGGAAGGGATTATTGTTTAGGGTGGAGAGGTGGGAAGGGGGGGTTATTGTTTAGGGTGGAGAAGGGATTATTGTTTAGGGTGGAGAGGTGGGAAGGGGGGGTTATTGTTTAGGGTGGGGAGGGGCGTTATAGTTTAGGGTGGAGAGGGGTTATTGTTTAGGGTGGAAAGGTGGGGAGGGGTATTATTGTTTAGGGTGGCAGTTGCATGGTCAGCTAGCAGCCATCTTTTTTATGGGCAGCAGTGCCCGTAACAGACATTTACGGGCAGCCCGAAAATGGCCTTGAATTACATATGTGTGGGCAACACTGCAGGTACAGGGCAGAACCTCCACCACTTTCAGAGAAGTATGATAGACATATTCAGTGTAGCATGGTCCACATGGCTTCATTTCAGATACTCTGAAAATCTATCCTTATATACAGTATATAACAAACTTAATACTTAATACTTTAATACATATTCCTTACTTGGAATAGACAGCAATATATTGTCTAATATTTACAGGGATGGTGTGACCCCCGTGTCTATATTGTTCTACACCTTACTCTAATAGGTTATTCTATGTGAGGTTTTTTTAACTTAATGGTCAAATCACCAATCATTTTAGCTAGAGCCATCAATACTATTAGGCCACTTGGGTGCCCTTGCACGCTTGTGATCTTATTTTTATTCTTTATTTTTTATATTTTTTATTTTTTATTTTTCTTGTTAATCAGTTTCGGATTTGTTATAATCTGATCTGATTCCTACAGTCCCAGTGACATGGCTTGCATATTATTGGCTACAATACAGAGTATAAGCTCACTTGGCTGATGTTTGCTTTTGCCCTGAAATCAACTACATTTTAATTAGTAACACACAGGTCCAGATTGCCCAAATCAAAAATGGCGGCGGTGGCCTCGGACGCCCTGATCTCAGAGGGGGGCGTTCCCTTGTTTGTGATCGTTTCCCATATAGGTGGTGTGTCAGCATGCCGCCCGTACTCCAGGAAGACGACAGCTTTGTCGAAACAGCGTAGGGAGGAGCGGCGTGCTGACGTCACCACCACACCACGCTGAACCCGGAAGGAACGGGCAGCAGCTGAAGCCGGCCGGCACTTAGTGATTTTTAAAGCGATTTTTACTGCACACACTGTAAGTGTTATTCTTTTATTTAATTAAAGAGTTTTTACTGTATTACACTATGGAGTGTTCTCTTTTCTTGCTTACCTGTGGATTGGGAGCGGAAACATCTTCACTAGGTTGAGTTCCTGGAGTGGTGGCCCGTGTCATATACCTTAACAGAGACCCAGTGGCTGGGGGATACAGCCACTTGCGTGTAAGATCTCTGTGACAGGAGATCTTTGGATCTGGTAAGGGGCCTATATACTTGAGGTGGAGGAACTCCCTGTAACATCACGCTCCTTAGGGAGACAGTTTTTCTTGCATGCCTTACATCACTTGAAGAGAGGGTGCCTTTCTCCTTCTATCCATAAAGTTTTTGTATCCATAAGGACTTTATTCTTTGAATATATGGACTCATTTTAACCGTTTTCGATCATTGAATCCCCTTTTTTCATTATCATTTAATATTCTATCAATGTGATTTAAATTTTTTAGATATTGAATTCTTTTAATTTTTTTTGTTTATGCTTGATTGTCACTGAGTTGGTTTCATCAATTATGATCACGTTTATTCACTGTTAGCGCAGCCGAATATTTGTATAGATATAACAAACTTAAGCTGGCCATAGACAATTCAAATGTCGTCCAGTTCGGTAGGAACCAGCTGAGATATGAGATATAACCTGGGTACAAGCAACCTGCCGGATTTTACATGTGATTTTTTTTACATGTGATTATTGCAAACAGCTAGCAATAATCACTGTGTGTTCTCCCGGGGGGGTGGCTTCCCCCTCCCCCATGCTTGGAGAATACAATGTTTTCACAGGAGGCATTCCCCTGTCAATGCTGACTGTGTTGATGGAGGAATCAAACAAATTTCATTGGTTGCAGGAAAAAAATTTGCTCTGTCTATAGGGCTGCTCACATAAACTTGACACCTCTGGGATGGTTTGGAGTGGGGGGTGGCACCCAGAAGAGGCCTACATATAACCATCCCCCTTTTCCCTTCTCCCCTTTTAGTTCCCCAATCATTATCTTTACGGGAGACATTTGCCAGTACAAAAAATACCGACCAACATTCTGCCTGTGTGTATGTCGGTCTGTCCAACAGAACCAGCTGGCTTGTGTCAGACGAGCATGCTGAAAAACTAGCAGCTGATCAGAGTGTTCTGCTGGGGGGCTGTCCCCCTGTCAGAACACAACAGCTCAGCGGGGGAGATCACTGGACTAACCCCGCATGGTTAGTTCTATCCCCATACATCCCATTCTATTTCAGTTTATTTATTTATTTATTTCTTAGATCCATCTTTTCTAATATCCTTCTAATGTAAACTCCTTTACAGCTGTGCTCATGAGTTTACATACCCTGGCAGAATTTATGATTTCTTGGCCATTTTTCAGAGAACACGAATAATAACTCAAAAACATTTCTTTCACTCATGGTTAGTGTTTGGCTGAAGCCATTTATTATCAATCAACTGTGTTTACTCTTTTTAAATCATAATTACAACAGAAACTACTCAAATGACCCTGATCAAAAGTTTACATACCCCAGTTCCCAATACCATGTATTGCCCCCTTTAACATCAATGACAGCTTGAAGTCTTTTGTGGTATTTGTGGATGAGGCTCTTTATTTTCTCAGATGGTAAATCTGCAAAAAGCCTCCAGTTCCTGTAAATTCTTAGGCTGTTTTGCATGAACTGAACGTTTGAGATCTCCCCAGATTTGCTCAACGATATTGAGGTCAGGAGACTGAGATGACCACTCCAGAACCTTCATTTTATTCAGCTGTAGTCAATGACAGGTCGACTTGGCCTTGTGTTTTGGATCATTGCCATGTTGAAATGTCCAAGTACATCCCGTGCGCAGCTTCCTGGCTGATGAATGCAAATGTTCCTCCAGTATTTTTTGATAACATACTGCATTCATCTTGCCATCAATTTTGACCAGATTTCCTGTGCCTTTGTAGCTCACACATCCCCAAAACATCAGCGATCCACCTCCGTGTTTCACAGTAGGAATGGTGTACTTTTCATCATAGGCCTTGTTGACTCCTCTCCAAATGTAGCATTTATGGTTGTGGTTAAAAAAACTAAATTTTAGTCTCATCACTCCAAATGACTTTGTGCCAGAAGGTTTGAGGCTTGTCTCTGTGCTGTTTGGCGTATTGTAAGCGGGATACTTTGTGCCATTTGCCTAGTAAATTGACCATGCAGCCCATCTTTCTTCAAGTGCCTCCTTATTGTGCATCTTGAAACAGCCACACCACATGTTTACAGAGAGTCCTGTATTTCATCTGAAGTTAGTTGTGGGTTTTTCTTTGCATCCCAAACAATTTTCCTGGCAGTTGTGGCTGAAATTTTAGTTGGTCTATTTGACCGTGGTTTGGTTTCAACAGAACCCCTCGTTTTCCACTTCTTGATTAGAGTTTGAACACTGCTGATTGGCATTCTCAATTCCTTGGATAGCTTTTGATATCCCTTTCCTGTTTTACACAGTTCAACTCAATTTTCCCGCAGATCCTTTGACAATTAATTTGCTTTCTCCATGACTCAGAATCCAGAAACGTCAGTGCAGCATTGGATGAAATATATAAGGGTCTGTCGTGAGTCCAGAAACTCACTGACCTTTTATACACACACACACATTAATTACAAGCAAACAGATCACAGGTGAGGATGGTTACCTTTAATAGCCATTCAAACCCCTTTGTGTCAACTTGTGTGCATGTTATCAGGCCAAAATCACCAGGGTATGTAAACTTTTAATCAGGGTCATTTGGGTAGTTTCTGTTGTCATTATGATTTAAAAAACAACAACAGTAAACACAGTTGATTGATGATAATAAATGGCTTCAGCCAAACACTAACTATGAGTGAAAGAAATGTTTTTGTGTTATCATTCATTTTCTCAGAAAAATGGCCAAGCAATCATACACTCTGCCAGGGTATGTAAACTTATGAGCACAACTGTATCTCTGTGGAATAATCATTAATTTAGAGTGTTCTGATATTCTATTGTCCATGTCCCTGCTGAATTTATCCTTGGTACATAGCAATTCTAATTCTGTATAGACAAAAACAAGCTCATAATGTACTTACCAGTCTTTGAAATATTGTTTAGTTGTGCACTTTAATATAATGAATCTCCACATGCAACTATGCAAACCTTTTTCCAACAATCATCTACAATTCAGGGCATTGATATATTCGTCTTCCTGGCTCTGTACGCATCTCATTATAATTTAACATGTTTACATGTACTGTATACTTTTATGACACTTTTATGCAATTTCTATATTGTTTTAGATGTAACTCCCTATGAGAAACATAAGAGATTAAACTAAAATAAGTAACCATGAATTACTTATTGGAGTGTCAGCATTGCAAACTACAAACCTAATTATGTTGTGGCTTTTATTTGTCATTTTGTTTTTTCCCCCTTAAATAAATACCAAAAAAGTAGGTAATAATATGAAATTCACAACTAATGCAAACCAGGAAACTAAAGCTGGCCGTAAATGAATAGAAATTCGTGCTGGTTTAACGAATTTTGATCCATGCATGGGCACCCTGGTTGTACAGAACCCTGTTATTTATTTTTTTCCCCAAACAATCAGCGTTGCCAACTATACCCCCCCCCCCCCCCCATTGCAGAAAGGCACCTCAGCTTTTTAGGTATCGCCTTTGGTTATCATTTATAACAACATTCCACTTTTTCTCCTCTCTTCCTCCTTTCCAATACAGAACAGTGAGAGTATTCCAACAATCCACAATTATTTCCTCCCTCTCTTATTCAATATTGTCTCATAAGTGGCTCTCCAACCCTTGTCTCATAAAAAGAATATAGTTTAATCGATTTGCTAAAACAAATAAAACAAACATATAAAACCATAAGGATTATTACACTCATGTTTTTCAAGTGCTAACAGCACTACTGTGTATTGTTCGCTTTGTTTATTAACCATTTCAGCCCCGGAAGGATTTACCCCCTTCCTGACCAGAGCACTTTTTGTGATTTGGCACTGCATCGCTTTAACTGACAATGCGCGGTCATGCGACGTTGCACCCAAACAAAATGAACGTCCTTTTTTCCTCACAAATAGAGCTTTCTTTTGATGGTATTTAATCACTTCTGCATTTTTTATTATTTTTTGCGCTATAAACAAAAAAAGAGCAACAATTTTGAAAAATAAAAGCAATATTTTTTACTTTTTGCTATAATAAATATCCCACAAAAATATCTAAAAAAACCTATTTTTTTCCACAGTTTAGGCCGATATGTATTCTTCTACATATTTTTATTAAAAAAATCACAATAAGAGTATATTGATTGGTTTGCGCAAAACTTATCGCGTCTTCAAAATAGGGGATAGTTTTATGGCATTTTTATTATTATTTTTTTTATTAGTAATGGTGGCGATCTGCGAGTTTCATTGTGACTGCGACATTATGGCGGACACATCAGATACTATTTTGGGACCATTGTCATTTATGCAGCGATCAGTGCTATAAAAATGCACGCTATAAAAATGCACTGATTACTGTGTAAATGAGCAGGGAAGGGGTTAAATACTAGGGGGCGATGAAGGGATTAAGTGTGTTCTATGAAGTGATTCTAACTGTGGGGGGGATGGACTACTACTCACATGACAGAGATCACTGCTCCCGATGACAGGGAGTGGTGATCTCTGTCAAGTCACTAGGCATAACGCGGAAATGCCTTGTTTACATCTCCCCATTCTTTGGCTCCGTGACATGATTGCGGGCACCCAGCAGACATCGAGTCCGCGGGACCCGCTGTCACTGAGCACACGGCGGCTCGCGCGCGCCCACAATGCCGAATCCTAGAGGGGACGTACCTGTACGTCCATTTGCCCAGCCGTGCCATTGTGCCGACGTATATCGTCATGCGCTGGTCGGCAAGGGGTTAAAAAAACTGCCACAGATACACGCCACCTGGTGTGTTTTATCATCAAAATAACTTCAGTCAATTTGCCCAGGGGCAGCTTGGGGATACAGGTGTCATAGGGGTACCTAAGGAGCAAAGGAGTCACGGGAGGATACTGAGAACTACTGATCACTGGATGCTAATGCCTGGTACACATGATGAGATTATCAACTAAATGATCGTCCGTTTTTGTTTTTTTTGGCATGCTAGTCTCACATTGAAAATAAAAGAGGTTTGTAATGTTATGAAAATTCTCGTGATGTAATGTATTGTTATGTATTTATAATGTATTGGCAGATGACAACTGTACTGATTAAATGAAAATCGTACTATCTGGTATTGTACGAGAAAAATTTTCGTGCTTGTCCCATTGGATAATTTTGCATGAACTGTCGTGATCGGCTCTCGAAAGCTGTGTACTAACGATCAGATTATTGTATGCAATGTTGCCAACTGCCAGTATTTTTACTGGTAACCAGTAAAAAATGGGCACTTTTCTCCTGCCAGTAAATGCCAGTGAAGGAAAAAGATTGCCAGTAAAAAATATGGCTGTGATGCATGGCCAAGACCATCCGAGTGCTTGCTACAGTGTGTTCGGGACTGTGCCAGCAGTGTGTTATGTGAAGTCATGGTGCATGGGAACAGAGCAGCCGGCGCCTCATGTGCAGGTCTGCGGAACGGGAGGAATGCAAGCTGGGTGTGGACTGAAGGGACCACCTGGCATGGAGAGAGACTGTCACTGTGACTCAGGAGGGGACGTGTCATGTCGGTGAGGTACCATCATCATCTGTGCTGCTGCACACTGCTGTCGGTGTCACTGTGAGAGTCAATTTCATGCGTGCATGTGTGTGTGTGCCGCTCATTCAAATTTCCTGCCCTCTCGATTCCTGTCCCATGGCTTCTTATTTATTATATCGAAAATAAAATAAGAAATATGTTTTTGCCTTGATAGCTACCTTATATCACTTTGCTAATTGCATATTGTAACTTGTTTGTAGCCTAAATACTGAAATTTGCACTTAAAACTGTAATTTTGTAACTTTTGGATATGCCAGTAAAAACTTGGCTGTGCCAGTAAATTTTGGGCATCGTGTCAGTAAATTTCAATCTGGTAGGTTGGCAACCCTGATCGTACGATCGCCTCAAAAGCGGTATTTTTTGTACAATTTTCTGATCGTGTGCACGGGCCTTTAGTGGTCACTGAGTAACACAGTTACAGAAAATGTCTTGTAAATATAAACTTTTTTTCAATAAAAACTATTGATCTAAAAAAAAAAAAAAAACAGCATCACTGAACAGCCAGTTTTCTTGAACGTGTGGGGAACATTGCATTTGTATTTTACTGAGTGACATGGGGTGCTCCTGGGTCACCGGAGACACAGGAGACAAGTGCTTGTCACACAAGGTTTCTCCTTACCCAATAGAAGAACTACAAAGAGTTGTCAGAAAAGCCTAAACTAGGTTTGGAAAGAGTAGTTCATTTTTTATCTGTCCTGGGGAGATAACAAGAAGTGAAAGGAAATATTTGAGAAATGAGGGGAATTCTCCTTTTAGACACTTATTAGAAAATTTAGCCTTTCCTTCTGTTCTGGCGAAAACTCTAACTTCCATCACTTTCTTTCTTGCTGAGTATGGTCGCCAAGACAAAAATAGGGGCGATTCTCCCCAGTGAGGACACAGAGCAAAAAAAAAAAAAAAAACCTGATAGGGGTTCTGATTAATATATTTGCTCATAGCAAAGCATGAAAACATAACAGTCTCAGTTTGTTCATTTTTTTAAAAACAGAAATCCAGCCAAAAAACAAAGATAAATTAATAGCCTATTAAAAATAAAATGACAAAACCACCTTTTGCTGAAATATGCAGCTTCAATTCCTCAGCAGCAATTTTTTTCTGCTGCTAGATGTCTTCAGTCTAATGGCCACATCATTCAACCCATTTACTTTGAGCCCAGGTTGTCCTGGACCCCTGCCAACCTATGACTGGACAGTGAAAGGAGATCCAGCAAAATAATGAGGTCATCCCTCTGCCACTCTGCTTTTTCCTCCTGTCAGCATGTTTCTTGTAAACAATTGCTAATTGCCTCCTTGTACTGCTTCTTCCTCTCTTACCCCAGCCTGCCAGTTCAGGGTCTTCCTGAAGCTAATACCTGGTCAAATTCAGGTATATTTAACCATTTACTGATACAGGGCACAGGGCGGCTCTCCTGTGCAGAATTACGTATATATACGTGATTCTGCACTTACGCCTAGAGGGCACATGCACACGCTACCGCCGGCCTGCTTCTGCCGTGATTAATTACAGCAGAAGCTGATCTGCAGGTGCCGAGCTCTGGATGTCCACCGGCACCCGCCAATCGTGTGTAAAACACACAGAACAAAGATCTGCTTATGTAAACAAGGCAGATCTCTGATCTAATAGGGGGAAAGGATGGGTTCTGAGTCCTTGCAAAGCAGGGAATCACATGCATCTCTTCTCTTAGTAAAGCAGAACATACAGTACACCAAAACACTGGCTAGGCACACAGTTAACCATTTGATCACCCTAGATGTATAACCCATTCCCAGCCAGTGTCATTAGTGCATCGACAGTGCATATTTTTAGCACTGATCTCTGTATTAGTGTCACTGGTTCCTGCACAGTGTCAGTTAGTGTCCGATTGTCCGCTGCAATATTGCAGTCCTGCTATAATGCACCCGCTATTATTAGAATACAAAAAAAGAAATAAATAAAAGTTCCATAAATATATCCCATATTTTGCAGCTGCTATACCATTTGTGTAAACCAATCAATATATGGTTATTGTAATTTTGTTAAACAAAAATATGTAGCAGAATATATATTGGTGGAGAATTTAGATTTTTTAAACTTTTTAATTAAATATGTTTTTATAGCAGAAAGTAAATAATATTGTTTTTTTTTTTTTTTTTTTTCAAAATTGTCAGCTTTTTTCGTATATAGCACAAAAAAATAAATGATGCAGCAGTGATCAAAACCAAACCAAAAGAAAGCACTATTTGGGAGAAAAAATATGATATAACTTTTATTTGGGTACAAATAAATCTTCTGGATGTCAAGTGGCTAATGATGTGTTAATTACAGAGTTGTGTTAAAGTGAACCTTCAATTAACAGTGAAAGTACTACTAATCTTTCCCCATCCTCTAACATATTATTATTAATATTATTATACAGGATTTATATAGCGCCAACAGTTTGCGCAGCGCTTTACAACATGAGGACAGACAGTACACTTACAATACAAATCAATACAGGAGGGATCAGAGGGCCCTGCTCGTTAGAGCTTACAATCTAGAAGGGAGGGTCAAGTGGAAACAAAAGGTAATAACTGTGGGGGGTGAGCTGATGGAAAAAATGAAAAAACAATTGTTAGGTGTGGGTAGGATAGGCTTCTCTGAAGAGAAGGGTTTTCAGGGATCGTCTAAAAGCTAATAAAGTAGGAGATAGGCGGACAGATTGGGGTAGGGAATTCCATAGGATTGGAGAGGCTTTGGAAAAGTCCTGGAAGCGAGCATGGGAGGAGGTGACAAGGGAGCTAGAGAGCAGGAGGTCTTGAGAGAAACGAAGAGAACGAGTAGGTTGGTATTTAGAGACCAAGCTAGTGATGTAGCTGGGGGTGAAATTGTGGATGGCTTTGTACGTAGTTGTTAGAATTTTGAATTTAATTCTTTGGCCGAGCGGAAGCCAGTGGAGGGATTGACAGAGAGGAGTGGCAGACACAGAGCGATTGGTAAGGTGGATGAGTCTGGCAGCGGCATTCGTGATAGATTGAAGAGGTGATAGACTATGTAGAGGTAAGCCAATGAGAAGGGAGTTGCAGTAGTCGAGGCGAGAGATGACAAGCGAATGAATTAAGAGCTTTGTTGTGTCATTGGTTAGAAAGGGGCGTATTTTGGAGATGTTGCGGAGGTTGAGGCGGCAAGATTTGGACAGTGATTGGATGTGTTGCTTGAAGGAGAGTTCAGAGTCTAGGACTACACCTAGAACCTTGGCATGTGGAGATGGGCTTATAGTTGTGCCATCGATTTTGACAGAGAGATCTGGGGAAGAGGCACATGGGGGAGGAAAAATTATAAGTTTGGTTTTGGATAGATTGAGTTTGAGGAAGTGGTGTGACATCCAGAATTATTTGCCAGCTTTTTCTGACTCAGACCTCAGGTCAGACATGGTGACCTGCTGAATTTAAGCACATTACTAAGCTTGCACTTCTGCTATTCTTGACAGTTTATTTAGCTGCTGACTTTAAAGCCTGGTACACACTACAGTTTTTTATTTTCATGCAACCAAGCGGGTTGCAAGAAAAAAACTGACAGCTCTGATTGGAGCCGCTGTACTAACTATGTGAGGTTACTTCAGTGATCTCCCCCGCTGAGCTGTTGTTTTCTGATAAGGGGATGGCCCCCTCACCAGAACACTCCGATCAGCACTCTCTGCCATTGGCTGGGAGAGCTGATTGAGAGTCGGTCGGCTGCTAGTTTCCCAGCATGCACATCCGACAGAAGCCGGCTTCTGTTAGACAGACCGACATGAATGTCAGTAGGTATTTTTGTACCGGCAAAAGTCTCCCGACATTCTGCCCATGTGTACGGGGCTTTCGTTTTTTTTTTTTTTTAAATGACTATAGTTCCTGTTAAATTTGGGTCTTTTATATTTTCAGATTTCAGATATTTTTAGAGTTCAGCTTTAAGCATTGCCAAACATGCATTGGAAAGTACTCAAAAAGGTATATCAAGTTCAACCTGTTAAAACTGTTATAAGTTTGATCCAGAATACCTCAAAAATATCCGCACGGAGACAAGTCAATTTATCTTCACAATCTCGACCTTGATATTTCCCTTGATAAATCACATTGCTATTGAATTCTACTAAACATAGCTGGGTATGTCATTTTGAGAAAGGAAGGCTTTCCATTCACTTTTAAATAATTACTGTATATGTTATTAGATATCCTTTGGAGGAGAACTCTGTCACAGATCAAGTTTACAGAGGATACAAGGACGAAGGAGGCTGGTCCATACACTGATATCGCTGTCTGACGCACTTTTTTTTGAAATTCACCAGCCACCACCACCAAATTATCAACAACTCAAATCAACCAAAAATTTCATGCACATATTGACACTAATCTGCATGCAATCAGATTGACTGTCTTGTTCTCTGCCAGTTAACCACTGCAATTACAGTGAATACAATGGAGCAGCTACATGATACAATCTCTTACAGATTAGTAGCATATATACAGCCAAGGACTACTAGGTTCTGATAACACACAGGTAGTGCAACTGTTTCTCTAAAAACTGTAAATTCTTTGCTTAGTTCACAGAAAGTCAACTTATTAATTGTAATTAGTAATATTCCAAAGTCAGAACACTGCACAAAGATATGCACAGAAGTAATACACATTTAAAAAAAAATAAGAAAATTACATACATATACTGTATATTGGCTATTTGATAAAACAGGAGAAAAAAAAGTAAACTTTGCCATTTGTACAATATTGTTTTATTCTGCTGTTGGGAGCACTCCAATGCCCCGTACACATGATCGGACATTCCGACAACAAAATCCATGGATTTTTTCCGACGGATGTTGGCTCAAACTTGTCTTGCATACACACGGTCACACAAATCTTGTCAGAAATTCTGAACGTCAAGAACGCGGTGACGTACAACACGTACAATGAGCTGAGAAAAATGAAGTTCAATAGCCAGTGCAGCTCTTCTGCTTGATTCCGAGCATGCATGGAACTTTGTGCATCGGAATTGTGTACACACGATCGGAATTTACGACAATGGATTTTGTTGTCGGAAAATTTGAGATCCAGATCTCAAATTTTGTGTGATGCAAATTTCGATGGAAAATGTCCGATAGAGCCTACACACAGTCGGAATTTCTGACGACAAGCTCCCATCGAACATTTTCCGTAAGAAAATCCGATTGTGTGTACGGGGCATTAGAAAAGCCTTGTTTAGAAAAAGCTCCAGATGAATTACGCTGTTCAGTTTAATTCTACTTAATGTTTTCTGCATAGAGATGTGGGACAGACTCTTCCCCTCTTGGCTGACCACCTTTGGGGGTGTTACCACGCTGGTATGAAGAAAGTTCTTGCCTCTGACCTGACCATCAGTTATATGGACCAGCCCTATTTGATGGCTTGGTTAAAGTTAGGATTTTGTCAGACAGTGCATCATGCTGGTCGCAGCCAGTCCAAACACAACCTGACTGCCAAGGGCAGATTCCATATAACTATAAATAAGCGAAAACCTTGTGAGCTGCAAAAAATGAATTAATAAAACTAAAATAAATTAAAATAAAATAGACAGCTAAGAAACGAAAAAGTATATAACTGCGCTGACCCAGTGAGAAAGAAAACAAAGCTGCTATATAAAAATATGACAAATATTTAAAGGTAAAATGGTGTAAGTATGTAGCGCTACAACGTGTCAAAAAAAGTGAGAACAAAATACAAAAACTTATGAGTGACTCCCCATTGTGATGAGGGTATAAATAAAGTCAATGATAAAAGTCCCACATTATAGTGAAAAGTGAAATCCAATATGTGTGTAGAAATCTTCTGATATGTGATTCTGATATGTGATTCGTCTACATGGAGCTCTTGAAGTGTAGAGAGACAAAATACTCTTACCGGAACTGGTGGATTCGGATGCCGGTAGCACCGAATCAAACAAGCTTAGAGATCCAGATTGATGGCTGTTCTGGGATGGAGTGGGGGTGCCGGATCTCAAACCACATCTCCCCTTGTCTGGAACAGCTGCAACGGTATCCACCACCCGAAAGGAGTCCCACATTTGGCAGGAAGGTCCAAGTCTCACGTCACATAGAAGTGTGGAAAGAAAACAATGGAGTGCTCCAATTGTGCAGATCAAAATGGTAGGTTTATTGGGACAAACCAATATACAAATATAAAACGTGATCACGTAAGATAAAATCAGAGTGTGGGAAATAGTAAGCTTGGTCTGACACGTTTCGTCCGATTGGACTTCTACAGGGGCATTAAATAGACAACTGCCAGCACTCCCCACACTTCCCTAAATGTGACAAATTGTTATTTAAAGGTTCCATATAACTGTTTAGTCAGTCCCTAGTAGGTTTTATTGGGCAAGGGCATGCCATTTTATATCTTTATGCAGCTCATAATTCATACTATCAGAAAGAATAACTCATCTTCTCATGACTAATATTTTATATCTAATGTGGGATAAAACATACTCCTTCCCATCTGTAGGAATGAGTAATGATCTCAGGGCCCCATGGTTGACTCACTATTCCTTCCTTTCTAATTTGCAGCAAAGTCTGGGAGGATTGTTTTTCTGGTTTATGAGGTAATAGCTGATTACCTTTATCTATAGTAATTGGCCTACAGGATCCTGTCAGAGACTCATTAGCACTGTAGTATTATTACCTCAGATTTACAGGTCTGTTAGATGCCTATTCAGATTCTGTTACATGCAAATCTGAACACCACATTTGTCTGTACACTGAACATATCATCCTACTTTCTATATCTAATGTTACAAACTCCATATTCTTATGTGATGGAAACAGTAGCGGCTGGGGTGGTTGCCATTTGTTTGTACTGTTGGTCTATTGGTAATGGAACGCATTGGATACCTTTGCTGCCATTGTGCTATTGCTCTGTGTCCAGTGCATTCCTGTACCTTTTAGGAGAGGTGGGCTCCTTCCAGGCATATCTGCCCTTAATCTATCCATTATTATATACTGTATGTGCTCCAACTTTGGAGGCTCTCAATATTTATAGAGTTAGGATTGCAGTACACTGGGGTGCCATGACGTAGCCTCTGCAGCTTACACGTATATTTGAAAATGTGTGCAAACTAAACCCCTTGTTTTTAATGTGAACTGTTAGACAGGACAATTTGGTTTGTTGCAGGCTGGCTGGTAAGTGAACTGGAAATTTTTTTTTTTTTTGTTGTTTTTTGACATGCATCACCCTTCCAGGTGTCCCTTGCTGCAAAGGCCAATTATAGGTTGGGTCAGTTGCCATTTGTTTGTTTAAACAGTAGTGATCATCTAGAAAAAGCTATCTCAAGCAACTTATCCTTCCACTAAGGTATTTTGGTCCAGTACTGTCTGCACAAGTTAAGGTCAGTCCCTAAACCTATAGTAATTTCTGAAACTAACCATTGCCAGGTAACAGTCATTTTATATCTATAAAGGCTTTAGCGGACATCACTATCTCACCTAGAGTCCTAGGAAATTGAGGGAGTCTGAAATTCAGGAAGATAGTCTTTCCAGTGGTCCAACCCATGATTCTTATCTAATCATCAATTCATCTTCTGCGGATTGTTGGCTATATTATCAAAATATTTCCTAAAAACAGCTATGAAACTTTTATTTCAGTGAATGTTTAGTGATTGTCTGAATGTGTTCTCTGGAATTTATTTCCACATATCCGAATAGGAGATTAAGCCAGTGTTTGGACTCAAGGGAGGTAATTTAATCAATTTATAAGAAGGATGCAATTCTAAATTTAGCCACAAGGTGTCACCTGTAAACAACTGTCCTATTCTTCTTATATGCAAGTCTTTTTTGTGAACACACCTGAAGCATTAGAAAAATAAATCGAATTGCCTTAAAGTGGAAAATTTAGTAAAAATTGAAAATTTGCAATCTGGCAAGGTTTTTTTATTGCAGAAGAGAATAGTAATATGTCTCTACTGCAATACAAGTTACTACATTCCTATTTTCAATCTTCTGAGCTGCACATGCACAGGATTTTACATCATCCCCACCCAGTCAATCAGAATGGTCAAAGATCCCAAACCTGAAAGACGACCAGGCGAAGATGTTGCTGGGCATGAGTCAAAAGAAAAATGCATGTGACAGTGGATTTGCCTTTAGTGTTGTATTTAGGCTACAACTATAGTAGCTGATTTGTTAAAAAGCAATGCAATGTATTTAAATTAGAAATTGTCTGAAGTATAAACGCATATCTAACATTTTGAAACCAGAGGTGGATTATTGTTTAAAACCAACTATATATGCTGGTTATTTCTAAAAACAATCATAAAATTAAATGAATTCTTATAACGGCCAGAAAGGAAATGGAGACAGTGAAAACGTTCTTTATCTGAATATTATATATAAATTCATGCCAATAAAAAAAAAACAAAAAAACAAAAAACAAAACAAAAAAATCTAGAGGGCCTAACAGTAGCACATGGTAAAACATGGGCATAATAGTGATGTGATTTGATAGTAACAGGTCTACGGAGGATTTTTATTATAATAATATGGTATTCTAAACAGCTGAGATGTGACAATATGTGGGCAAAAAATGGCAACCTGGAAAATACATTGGCCACAAATGACCATTTATATACAAAACGTAGACAAAAAACACATAGCTCCCAACCGTCCCTGATTTTGAAGGACTGTCCCTGATTTAGAACAAAGTCCCTTTGTCCCTCTTTCCCCCCTCATTTGTCCCTAATTTTGGTCTGATCTATATTGTTGTATATCAAATACACTAATTATCTTTCAAAACGTGTTTCCCAGTGCTAAACCTTTCATCCATTTTCTAAACTGTTGGATTTGTAAATTTCAAAACCAATATAAAGGACTAGTAGTGATAAAAAAAAGAGGCTTTCCTCAACTCTGTGTCACTCTGCATCTTGAGACTGAACAGGGGAGGAATTTTATTGCTATGTGGGTGCTTCTGCAGAGCTGTGGACAACACAACCCACAGCTGTACACATACTCCCACATAATTGTGACCTGAACCTTGACACCTTACACTCATAGAGCACCATACATCTGACTGTACAGATGGAGTGCACACTATTCCCCATCCTAGGCATGCCACTTGATAAATATTAGCCTTTTCTTTGTAACTACAGGGGGTCCCTGAGTTACGAACCTCCGACTTGCGAACAATTCCTACTTACAAACGGGAGGCAGCGGCAGCGGGCACATTGGAAAACAGCAGAAAACATTGGAAAACGACAGCGGAAAGCAGTGGAAAACAGCGGAAAACAACATTGGAAAACAGCAGAAAACATTGGAAAATAGCAGAAAACGACGTTGTAAAACATTGGAAAACGACGTCTCTGCCGTTCTGTGCATGCGCTTCCAAATTCCGAACGAATCCGATTTAAGAACAAATAGGTAGTCCCTAACCCGTTCGTAACTCGGGGACTGCCTGTATGGGCTATCCAACTTAGAAGGACGAACTGTCTGAAGATCTATAACGAGTCAGGTTCCTTCTTTTAGTACAGCAGGGACTAGAATCGATCTCTTCACTTAGTGAAAGCAGCACAAGGTGTACACAAAAACACTGGCTAGGCACACAGTTAACCCTCTGATCACCCTAGATGTTTAACCCCTTCCCAGCCAGTGTCATTAGTACAGTGCATATATTTAGCACTGAATACTGTATTATGCCCCGTACACACGGTCGGATTTTCCGATGGAAAATGTCCGATCGGAGCGTGTTGTCGGAAATTCCGACCGTGTGTGGGCTCCATCGGACATTTTTCATCGGATTTTCCGACACACAAAGTTGGAGAGCAGGAGATAAAATTTTCCGACAACAAAATCCGATCGCGTCAATTCCGACTGTGTGTGGCCTGTTCCGACGCACAAAGTGCCACGCATGCTCAGAAGAAATTCCAAGACGGAACAGCTCGTTCTGGTAAACTTAGCGTTCGCAATGGATACAGCACTTTCGTCACGCTGCAATGTTCAAAATGGTTTAATACAGCGCACTCTCTTCTTCTTTATAATGTGACAAGAATTAAGTATTTTTGCTGCTCATATTCACACACACTTCTCACAAACTTATTTTGTTACTATTTATCGTGATTCCCTCAATATATTTTGATTTCTCACATCTGACAACACATTTTTGTATATTTTTTATATATTTTTTGGCTTTAATGTAGATTCATTTTTTGTGTTTGTATTTTATTTTTATTTTTTTTGCGATTTTGATTTGTACTCCCGAAAATGTTTGTGTGTGTTTTTTGTGACAAGTTCCCACAACACCATTGATATGTTGTTCTATTTAATCTGTAGGAGATTGTTTGGTGTTGTTGTCCCTTGTTAATTTCACATTTTATGTTAGAAATGTACCTGAATCCTCACCAACAAACTGTCCTTTTTGGATGAAAACACACACAGGAGTGTATAATTTACCTAAAAAATTGTATTAAGGGGTCACAACTAAACAAAGAGGGAGGCAACGCTGGAGAAACTGCAGAAATGGGCGAAGCCTTGGACCCCCAGGGCACACATCAATAATTTGAAAGCCAAATTGGTGGCCTGAGGAGTCCTTATCTAAGGGAGGGAAGTCTGGTCCAGAAGTCCCAGAGATCCGGAAAGCAGCAGATGACATCTGTGTCCCCAGGCTGTGGTCATACAAGAGACTGCATCTTCTGTCAGACCAGACTGAACCCAGGGTCATCACTCTCTGGTCTTCTTTCCACGCCTCCTTCCACGTGGTGGCTGTGGTGGTGGAGTTGTGGCAGCAGGAGGAGGAGGAGGAGGAGGAGGAGGAGGATGGTCCAACTCAACCACGTCGGTCTTGGGTGTTAGTTCCCCACTCACCCCTTTACGTAGGACTTTATAAAGCAGGTCCTCACAGAGCCTGCGTTGACCCTCCTGCATGCCCTGCAATTTGGTGGCAGCCATGCAGGCAAAGGCCTCTTCAGGAGTGGGTAAGGCTCTGAGGGACGCAGAAGCCTCCTGGATCAGCCTGAACGCTGAATCCTGCACGGGACTCGGAGTGGCCTTCCTGGCTCGTTTATATGGCAGGCGGAGGGGAGGGACCTGAGACTCAGTCAGGCGGCGACTGGTCCCAGGCTTCTCTTGGCTGACACTTAGCCCCGCCTCCTCCTGGCTGCCACTAACCCCCGCCTCCTCCTGACTGCCACATTCCACAACCTCCTCCTGACTGCCACATTCCACAACCTCCTCCTGGCTGAGGTCTTCCTGTGTATGAAAAAGGGACATAGTTTTAGTATTTTTTCAATCAATCACACACAATTTTCACCTCCTGACTGCTGCAAATTGAATGTTAACAAATATAACAGACTATCCTTCTGAGCCCAGCATTTTTCATTCTTGTCCCAATTTTGGGTGCCCACTACTGTCTATTGATATGTCAAACACTTTTTTTAATCAGCAATTAGTGATCAATAATAACATCTAGTAAACATCATTTATTTATTGACCAGAAATCTGTAGAAGAATGCTATACCTCACTCCAGCTGGGCTCCTCCACTTCTTCCTGGCTGGAAGGCCCAGGTTGGACATCGGAAGCCTCAGCTGGGGTGGAAGGAAGCGTGGAAGGAAGAGTAGAGAGGGATTCCCTGACTTCAGTGTGGTCTGACAGAAATCGCAGTCTCTCATAGTACCACAGCCTGGGGACATAAACGTCATCTGCTGCAGCTCCGGACCTCTGGGAATCTGTGACCTTCTTGCGCTCCCTTAGATAAGTGCTCCTCAGGCCACCAATTTTGGCTTTTAAATAAGGGATGGTTGCTGTGGGGACCACCGGCGTCATCAACTCCAGCAGTTTCTCCAGCGCTGCCTGCCTCTTTTGTTTATGGTTATAGTGGGGGTGTCTCACTTGGCACAGACAGGGCAGCTCCCTGTACTTGTCTATGAACAGGGGCAGGAAATTGTGGTCGTTGAACCCATCCATTTTCTCTGCAAGACACAACACAAGACAAACCCTAATGTCAGGCAAAACTCCCCTAATCTTGTTACAATATAGGCTTCCATTTCGAAGCAGTATAGGCTCAAGTTTAGATCTTATCTTCGTTATCACGATCGGCGTCTCCGATGCTCCTTCCTCCGCTCACAGATCGTACGTAATACGCACGTGTGTTACGCTTTATACACACTGCGCATGCGTATAACTCCGCCCACTCCTGACGTTCTTTCTAGTCTATTCCCCGCCCCTTTTCGTTCGGCGCAGTGGGGGAAGAGCACATGGCGGATAGACAGCAGGTGCGTGCTAATTGTAGCAACAAGGAGGAGGAGGAGGAAAGGCCGGAGCCTGAAACGTCCCGATCCAGAAGGAGATTTAAGGACTCAAATATGTTCTTTGGGGAGATGTTGGAGATGGTGGACATCCTGAAGAAGGCCGACTATGATGGAAAGTATGGGCCTTACCCCAACCCCAATGTCAGAAAGGCCAAGATAATTGCGAAAGTGGTCAAGAGTCTGCACCGGAAATTCGGGGTACGACGATCGAAAGATCAGCTCAGGAAGCGGTGGTCGGACCTGAAATTACGAGAACATGAGCAGTACATAAAGATCCGGAGAGTGCTGCAAAAAAGTAAGTAGTTGTGCTGTGTTCCTATTCTTTTTGTGTTTATTACGTTCGTGCTGCTCCATGTGCTTTTAGGAACTGTTGTACAGTTTAAAATGGCAACTTTCATGTTCATGGGCACATTATTCGTTCGGATCAAACATTTTTCGTTCCAACTATAAAATACCATTGTTTAGCCCATATGCATTTGGCCACCATTTTGACGCCCTATACTTGTCTTCAAAGAATTGGGTTGTGTAGATGGCTTTGTTACTAGAATGAAATGCAAACTAGATTCTGTGTAAGGAGAGGACACTGAGCAGCTGTTTTCACATCTGGACACTGGAGCACTATAGTGTGGGACAAAAGAACACCATTTTTATTAGGGGGGCCACACAGGTGCTCCAGTGTATACTATAGGGGGTCTCCATCTGTGAAGCTTGTACAAAACAGGTAAAGTATTGCAGGTTGACAAAGGACACTAAAAAAGCTACATCTTGGAACTCTGCTAAAATAGACAATTGTACCTCACTTCCAAGCAATGTTTCCTATTTATAGTTCTGACATTAAATATCTGTGTGCTAAGTATACCATTTTTGTTTTACATAGGGGATAAAAGACTCGGAGGACATGCCTCATCTGAGGAGACCAGAGCCCCCCCCTCTGGAAGAAGGGGAAATACCCCCAACACAAGCTGAGCAGGAGGATGAAGACGTGGTGGAACTAGTCACCACAACAGGTGAGTGTCTGCAACCACAGGCTCAGATAAGAGATGGATGGCGGCATTTTTTTGAAACCAAATTTATTTTGGGGTTCCTCTCTTTTTAGGTGATCATGATGTTGTGGATCCAGATCCTTTCACATCCGAAAGTGCCCAGATCCTGATCGGGGAGATCATGGGGTGTAATTTACAATTGGAAATCATCAAGCAAAACATCAATGATGTTATTCCAAAATATAAAAACATCATTGATGTTTTGGGGCGAGTTTAAAACCCCTCCAAATAACTTTCTTCTTTTGTGTGCTACAATGTGCTAAATGTTTTTGTGATTTTTCCCAAAGCCAAATTTGGAGGATGCACACAGTGTGCCAACATGTGCTATCTGCCATCACGGGAGATCAATGGACGCGTTTTGGGGGTGCAACCCCTTCCTCAATAATAAAGTAGCGGTGAGGAAGGGGTTTCTCCCCCAAAACACATCCCTTGATCCCCCGTGATGGCAGCTAGCACATGTTGACATTGGGAAATTTGTGTGCATCTTCCAAATTTGGCTTTTCCAGGGGTGATTTCCCCCCATCTGAACGCAATATCAAACACAGTTCCTAAATACTCATGTCTGATATTGCCTTCAAATTCGACCAAATGTGACGTTTGTAAGTTCAAGATTTGTGTCTTTTCTTGTTGGTTTTACACAGCCCTGTTTTCTATAACATGGACATTTTGATTTTGGATAATGCCACCACAAAAATTGTTATACAACAAACATGTTGGTTTGTTTGAAAAACCTTTGGTAAATGCACATGTGATTGTGCAGGTATTAAAAAGATTGTTAATCAAGAATGTGTGGATTATTGTCTCAACGCTACAACACTTTTGGGGTGATGTAATTGTTGTTTTATGAGAAAATGGGGGTTATTTCCTAAGGGCAAATCCACTTTGCACTACAAGTGCAGTTTCAGTGCAGTTGCAAGTGCATTTGTAGTGAAATGTGTTTTTGCATTTAGTAAATAACAGCCAACAGTGCTTTGTATAAGGTTACACAATCACGCCATTTTCTGCACTCAAAACATTTCTGTCAGGGTCAGCTAAAACAAACACAAGCAGTAAATGTCCACAAATAATTTTTTTTTTTTAGTATAAAAAGGCTTCACAGATTGTCTGGCATATTGATAGCCCCCCTACCCGCAAAGAACTCCAGGTAGCGTAACCGGACATCACGGGCACTCAGGGAGGGCAAGCCAGGACGGCCACTTTCAAGCGCCGTCAGTGTGGTTTGATGTATGATTCCGGCCTCAGGCTCAACTGAGCCAGCATAGTTGGCCGAATGTTTCCTTAAAAAGTTATGGAGAACACAGCACGCAAGTATAATATGGTTCAGTTTATACTCCGCCATATGGATGGGTGTCATAAATAGGTGGAACTGGCTGGCCAGGATTCCAAATGTGTTCTCCACCACTCTTCGGGCTCTGGCCAGCCGGTAATTAAAAACCCTCTGTTCCGGGGTGAGGGTCCTCATTGGGAATGGCCGCATCAGGTGGTCCCCCAGCGCAAACGCTTCATCAGCAACGAACACAAATGGGAGTCCTTCAACATTGTCCTCTGGAGCTGGCAAGTCCAAGCTGCCATTCTGGAGACGCCTGTAGAACTCCGTCTGGGCGATGACTCCACCATCGGACATCCGGCCATTCTTCCCCACGTCCACATACAAGAAGTCATAATTAGCCACCACCGCCAACATCACTATACTATTGAACCCCTTGTAATTATAATAGTACGACCCCGAGTTGGGTGGTGGGACGATGTGGATGTGTTTCCCATCAATTGCCCCTCCGCAGTTAGGAAAGTCCCACCGCTGGGCAAAGTGGGAGGCCACAGTCTGCCATTCCTGTGGCGTGGAAGGAAACTGTTGAGGAAAAAACAATAAACATTACTATTTTTTCACAGAAACATGGCAAGCAGATTAGACACAAACATTATGGGGCAACCTCCAGATAGCATTTAGTAAGGGGAATTTAACAAGGCCAAAGTATAAGGTACACCTATCATATTCCCCCTCCCCCCCCTCTAATGGGCCATTTCTAACATTATAGGGGGTGTGTGAAAATCTTGGACAGGTAACCCTCTTCACTTCATTGAGAGATGAATGCCTAAATAATGGGTATTACTTGGAACAGACCCTCCTTAGTTACACTATTGGCAGCCCACTGGACAGGTAAGAAGTGTCATAATACAAAGATATAAATACACATTGTACACATTTGAGGACATTTGGACATTCTGCTATTACCTGTCAAGATAATAATAGGTTTCAAAAACTTTAAACAGTACCATTTGAAAGTATACAGGCAGGCCCTTGCACTACATGCTTTGGGGAATTCATCCATAAATCTGACCAGTAAAGAGGTGGGTATAGTGTGTATGGGTTTGGCAAAGTCAGCAGATAGATGATTGAGGATAGATAGAGAATTGGGATCAGCTGACTTAGCAGTTGGGGGAGGGAGGGTTACTAAAAATTATTTGGGGACACCACAAAAAAAAGCCTCTGGCACTCTGCCTGAATTTAAATCAAAAATAACATTTCCAAACATTTTAGGGGGTGTTTGGGATAAAGCACTACTAGGGCCAGGAGAGAACATGCTGGGGAGGTTATTGAAGGCCAATCTGTATGAAGGACCTAAAATAATAATTACATAAAAATCCAGCATGCATGAGGACAAAGGGGACATTCACAGCATATTCCAATCATGGTAATTAGGGAATGAGGAAAGAAATACAATATATTAGCAAACATTCAATACAATAAAATGTGATATAAAAGGATAAAAATCTTACCTTCATATACTCCTTCGGCAGGACCTGGATGATGGCAGAACAGGTCTCTGGGATAATGATCCCCAGAGCCTGGGGGGAGATGCCTGTCGAGAACTTCAAGTCCTGCAGGCTTCTCCCTGTCGCCAAATACTGCAGGGTAGCGAACCAACCTCTGCTCCGGAGTGATGGCTTGCCTCATGCAGGTATCCTGCCTGCTGATATAGGGGGTCAGCGAAGCCAACAGACAGTGAAACACGGGGTCCGTCATCCTGAGAAAGTTCCTGAAATCATCAGGATTATTCTCACGGATCTCACGGAGCAAAGGCATATGAGAGAACTGCTCACGCTGAAGCAACCAATTCTTGGTCCATGAACTCCTCCCCACCCTGTTCATGGACTGGACTTGTGTCAAGGTCAGGACCTCAACACCAAGCCCCCGCACAGCACGAACTCTACGAGTAGTACGCATACGAAACATGGCTAGAAAACGGTCGGCTGCTCAGAACGAAGTAACAGAACGCACTGAAGAACAGCAAGGCCTGTGAAGAGCGACCTGAAAACCAGTAACGAACGAACAAGAATACAATGACTACTTAAAGTCACGCGGAACTTGCTTGCATGCACTGAAGAGCAGATACAAACCCACAAGCACAAACTGAATGGCAGAAAACGATCTGAAAGCCACGAGTCTGAAAAAGCGCGAACCGTCTCTCACCAAACTTTTACTAACACGAGATTAGCAAAAGGAGCCCAAAGGGTGCCGCGCTTGGTTCTGAACCGGCCTTTTCTAGTTTTGTCGTACGTGGTGTACGTGGTGTACGTGACCGCGTGGTTGTCGATCGGAAATTCCGACAACTTTGTGCGACCGTGTGTAGACAAAAAAAGTTTGAGCCAACATCCATCGGAAAAAATCCTAGGATTTTGTTGTCGGAATGTCCGAACAAAGTCCGACCGCGTGTACGCCCTATTAGTGTCACTGGTTCACGCAAATTGTCAAAAGTGTCAGTTAGTGTCTGATATTCCACAGCAATATCACAGTCCTACTATAAGTCGCCGATCGCCACCATTACTAGTATAAAAAAATAAAAAATAAATAAACGTTCCATAAATATATCCCATAGTTTGTAGACGCTATAACGTTTGTGTAAACCAATAAATATATGCTTATTGGGATTTTTTATACCAAAAACATGTAGCAGAATACATATTGGCCTAAATTAATGAAGAAATTAGATTTTTAAGAATTTTTTATTGGATGTGTTTTATAGCAGAAAGTAAAGGATGCAGAAAGCATCTAAGAAGGAAGAACCTTCTGAAGATCTATAACAATGAGTCAGATTCCTTCTTATAGTATAGCACGGGGGAACAAATTCCAAATTCCATCATCTGTTTTTTCCCTGTAAATATTAGTTCTTTTTTTATTAGGCCCTAGGTGAAATAGACATGACATGATATGACATGAGCAAGGGATGAGTACAGGTATCGTTTGTATTCTAGGGTAGTAATTACATGAGGACAGTGTCCAAAGCATAACTATTACGTCAGTTTTGTTACCCATTGTGTGCTCACAGTATGTTCTGTGGAGAATGAAGTTTTAACTCATAGAGCTTTCTTTGTCCTGTTATCTACCTCAGTTCCATTAGGTACTGTATACTGATAATAAATAAACTAGATCATAAAGTGTAAAAAAAAACAAAAAAAAAAACATCAACTCGAGGGCTGGAAAAGGAATCACAGGAATCACAGCTGGCGGCCCACAGTAAACACACTGGTGGCGAGGGCCGGAAGACCAGTGAAGAACTGGTTTGGGTGAGAATGGCGCTGGACCCTTAGACAGGTCCTTTTATTAGAAGTCAGCAGCTACAGTATTTGTAGCTGCTGACTTTAAATTTTTTTTAAGAACCGCTTTCATTTTGCCTAAACAGTACCCTACAAAATATATCTTTTGTCTTGAATTTCTTCTGATAGGTAGCAGTGCACTTCCTGGAGCGTAAGTGTGCCTAGGCACTCTGGTGTCTTCAGACCATAGCTGTATGTATAATATAGAACAGAGTCACGCTTAAGCTGACATAATATAAATAAAGTAAATTTGAATGGGAAGTGCACTAAGCATCAATCAACGAGAAATATAGTCCCCTTAAGAAAAGAAGGTCATTGTTGAGCAAAGGAAAAAAATCCTGCACAATGTTCCACATGTGGATCGCAGTCCCGATGACACACAGTCAAGCTGAATCCGAAAAGGTGACTAGACACCACAGAAATCACCACCAAGGATAAAAATGCATGCTTACCAGCAGTACTGGACCTTTCAGAAAGGCCAGTAACGCTTGTGGCTGATTACCCCGCCAGGGCCTTGAATGGTATTCTAACCTGTAATCAATGGACCTGCAGGCAAATCCTCTCTCTGCGGTGTCTGGACAAACCCACTCTCAGCTCTCCCAGAAATGGCGTCTTTTCCAAGCTGTATGCATACATTATGAGAGGCACAGTTGTCTGGCTGCTACTCAGTAGATTTGGAGTGACATTTGGTGATATCACTGCTATGTTACCCGTTAAAGGGGAATCTGCACCACATGCATCTCCCTGCGTATGTGTTATTCATTCGGTGGACCTGTGCTTTCATCACTTCCCCCACTGCTTCTTGAATATTGACCCCACCAGTCATCAAGGAGGAGGGTAACTCTGACATGTGGAAGCACAGTCATGTTCCTCTACCAAAATGGCTGCCCCAACACAGAAACACAGTACAGTAAAACCTTGGATTGCGAGCATTCCAGAAACATGCTTGCAGTCCAAAGCACTTGTATATCACAGCGAATTTCCCCATAAGAAATAATAAAAACTCAGATGATTCATTCCACAACCATTTATTCATAAGTCCTTCAATTTAAAGTCCATATAAAAAGATTATAGCGATGTGATAGGTTGTGTAATCATAAAATGTCCATCCACAAATGGAAGCCTCCACAGTAGGAGCTACAGAGTATGAAAGAGAAGAAAGGCACCTCTAAGTGTAGCAATATGGTTACATTTAATGAAGGTACAACATTTAGCAACTCACATGGTTGATGATTAAAAGAGACACACCTAAGTAAGCAGGCATCCGGGGTAAAGCAATCCACATAAACCATCCCCCGCACCGCTGTCAATCTGCAATCGTGACCTAGAAGACTGTCCTGCAGTAGAGCGATTTGAATTTGAGGCTTGAAGCACTCATGGAGCGCAGAGTGGAAGGGACGACGTTAATGGTGGTGCGGAAGATGGTCTATGTGGAAAGCTTTACTCTGGATGCTTGCATACTTAGATGTACCCGTTTTAATCATCAACCATGTGAGTTGTTAAATGTTGGACCTTCATTAAATGTAACCATATTGCTACACTTAGAAGCGTCTCTGTTCTGTTTTATACTCTGTTGTGACATGACGCTACTTGTATATCAAGACATCGCTTGTTTCTCAAGTCAAAATGTATTTTAAAATTGTTGCTTGTCTTGCAAAACGCTCTCAAACCAAGTAACTTTCAAACCAATACTAGTTACCACTGTATTGGTAACAAGTCCTTTGGCTTCTGCTTGCCCATTTTGGACATGCAGGTCCTCTTTAGGATTGTATTAAATAATGTTGTGATATATGACACGACTGAACACTCTCATTGCTTTGTGGAATACTTTCTTTCCTATTAGGTTCAGCATAGCCAACAATGTTTGTCATTATTCATTATAAGACTCGGGTCTTTCCAAGTTTTTTTTACTTTACATGGGTTGTTTGCTGAATGATTACATCAATTACTTTCAACCTGATTTTTTTTTTAATTGCTTTTAAATCAACCATATCATCACTATGTTTATTTGATATCTAAGAGTAATAACATTGTTTAATATATTTATATGTTTATGTTTTCATATTTTTCTTGAATGTAATCTAACTTTTTTGTTTAATCTGAAAATCATAAAAAACTAACACTTTTATACTGTATACTTAGATTTATAGGTTTTCTAATAAAATGTATTCAGTCATACACTGGACCTTTAAATATGGGTTAACTGGTATCTCCTGAATACACTGCATGAGATTATGATTGAAAGAACTCACTGCTTAGTCCAAAATCCAGTCCTGCTGTACTCGATGATAATCAGCTAGTGTTCATGTATCTGAGTTCTTCCAAGCACTCAGTAATTCAGCATCCAATCCAATTTTATACTTTAAAACAAACAATTTTCACTCTATGCTGATAGAAACAAACTACAATAAAAGCGAAAATGCCAGCATCTTTTATTTGTTTGCATTGTAGAACAAAGTTTATTTGGCCCTTTATGGCTGAAGACCATCATGCTGTGCTCTGTTTGAGATGAGGTAGACTGTAAAGTAGCTAAAGATAAAACAAAAAGTCACATACCTGTAGTTTGCGGTGACTGAATACCGATCAATAAATGCTGATGAGTTGTGCAGAGAAGAATGTTGAATGTTCAAGTCACACAAAATATCTCTCTCTCTCTCTCTCTGTGTATATATATATATATATATATATATATATATATATATATATACCAATCAGCCATAACATTATGTCCACCTACCATAACACATTGAGGCACTGACTCCCCTAGACCTCTGAAGGTATGCTGTTGTATTTAGCACAAAGCTTTTAGTAGCAGATTCTTAAAGTCATGTAAGTTGCGAGGTGGGGACTCCATGGATCAGACTTGCTATTCAAGCACATCCCATAGATGCTTGATTGGATTGAGTACTGAAGATTTTGGAAGCCAAGTCAACACCTCAACCTTATTGTTGTGCTCCTCAAACCATTTTTGAATTTATCAGACTAGGCCAACTACTTCGATTGCTCCATGGTCCAGTTCTAATGCTCATGGGCTCATTGTAGGCAATCATCTATGGCTGTGGACATAGGTCAGCATGGGCACTCTGACTGGTCTGTGGCTACACAGACCCATACACATTAAAATGTTATGTACTGTGTGTTCTAATACCTTTCTATCACAACCAACATTAAAGCGTTAGTAAACTGTGGCTGGTTATTAAAAAAAAAAAAACACCTGTAAGGCAATTGCATACTAACACTTTATGAAATACTTACCTTAGAACGAAGCCTTCCAGCAGCGCGCTGTCACTGCTGAGAGGGCTGACATCTTCTGGGTTCACACGCTCTGGCTATGTGATTGGCCGGAGCCACGATGACGTCACTCCGTGCACGGAGCCCTCGGTTCCTGCATGAAGCTCTGAAGGTCCGGCAAGGTATGTCGGACATTCAGATCGCTTGCGTTGGTGACATTGCTGGCTGCATCCAGGGTGAATATCTCCTAAACCATGCACATTTAGGAGATATTAATTTTACCTACAGGTAAGACTTATTGTAGGTAAAAATCACCAAGCAGGCTTTATTACCTCACATCTAGATTAGGTGAATATATAGACATACACCTACAACCTCTAGTAAGGGAGACTAAGGCCTTTCTAAAGGATACCAAACACACCCTACAGTTGCTGAAAAGATGCGCTATAGGAGTGAAAATATGGTGATGGCCACAGCTGATGTAGCTTCACTATATACCAATATTGACCACCAGGGGGCTACAAGAGCAGTTATGTGGGCCTTAAAAAAGAATAGTACTATAGTACTATAAAGCGGAAGCAGTGGAAATTTATTTTAAAATGTTTGGAATTTTATATAATAAGGAGGGTTATATTATATAGACGTTTTATTGATGACTTACTGCTGATATGAAAAGGGAATGTTGAAGATGTATACATTTTATTACAATCCATGAATGATAATGATCAAAATATCAGTTTGACTTGGGATATCAGTAAGGACAGTATACATTTCTTCAATTTAGAGATTTACAACTTATTTCAAAGAAACCGACCGCAACTCATATATCCCCACCACTAGCTGCCATTATAGACCCTGAATAAATAATATCCCCAGAGGGCAATTTATGAGGATAAAGAAGAATTGAATGAGAAATTATATTATATTTTTTTTTATTATATATTTTGAAGCACAAACAGACAAATTGTGCAAGATGTTTAGGGATAAAGGATATGGAGGTGACTTTTTGGCTGCTGAAAGGAATAGGGTTAGAAATACAGATAGGGAGAATCTGTTAAAAGACAATAGTACAAATAAAGAGACCTTTTATTGTTCTAGATTATAATTTACAGAATAAGGATGTGGAAAAGATCATTAACAGATATTGGGAGGTCCTTTAGCAAGATGCACATCTCAAAGGTAGTTTACCAGATAAACCTAAGATTGTGTACAAACGGGCCCCTAATTTAAGAGATAGGCTGGTGCAATGTCATTGAACAGCCTCCACCTAAACCATTGATGTTCTGGGACATCAAGGGTTTCCACAGCTGTGGTCTCTGTTACAGTTGTTTGAGGGTCCCAAAGAAAAAAATTAAAATCCTTTATAAATCCTAATACAAACCATTTGCATACCATTAGGGATTTTATCTCATGTGACACCATAGGAGTGGTATATGCCATTAAATGCCCATGCAATTTAATTTATGTAGGCAGAATCATAAGAGCGTTAAAGGATAGAATAGAAGAACATGTTAGAAATATCCGCAACAGTTTTGATAAGCATTTTTTATCAGTACACTTCAGGGATAAACATAACAAAAATCCAGAAGGGATGCAATTTTGGGGTATTGTGGCCCCAAAGCGTCGCTGGAGGGAGGGGTTCAAATTACATAAGGGTGATCAGTAAGAGGGAATCGTGGTGGATACACCAATTGGGTTCTTTGGCGCCAGGAGGGCTGAGCAAAGAATTTGACTAAACAAGTTTCTTGAATAATTAGTAATTAACTTTGATTTACATAAGGTGTTTTTATATTTAGTATTCTGTGGTTTAAGAATAGCTATCCGGGGAGTAGTGACCACCCCGTTTTGGGTTGGGGCCTATAGAATAACAGTTATACAGAGATGGTCCCTCTTTGTTTTGAAGTGGGTCTGAGCCATTTTGCAGTTGTAATCCAACCATGGGTGGCCTTATTCAAGACCAATTTACACTGAGATATAGAATAGTGGTTTCTTTGGTTAAGGAATACCTATGACTTCCCTGTTTTTCCCATTTGGCCAATGTATATATGGTGCTCCTAGTTTGAGGAATAGATATGGCCTTTTTAATTCTGATTCCATATTTCTGTTTTAATCTATTTTTTTCAGCTTAATATCTATGTAAAGATGTTATCCCTAGGTCCGTCTTCTTGTTATGTGTAAGGTGGGGTAGTTATTTGGGGGGCAGCTGAAGTAAATATTGGGATCCCTATGGAGGTGTTTCTGTGTAACAATTAAAATACAATTACACCCCCTTTTATATATATATATATATATATATATATATATATATATATATATATATATATATATATTGTTTAATATTTTAATTTTATTTTTATATATATTTTGTTTTAAAAAATTGTATATATTCTTTATAATATTATAATGATCATTTGGATGTAATTCATTAATTATATGTATTAATGAGATATTATGTATATTATGTTTGATTGAGTTCTCTGGGTATAGGTAGTATGTCCGTTCCACAGCATCATCCTGATATTGTTAGTCACATCATTGCCGCATATATGAGAGTTTATGCTGGTTAAATTCTATATTATATGGCTACGGCATGATAGAGTTGTTATGAGATCCCTGTAGTTAGTCGGGGGATAACATGTGTATCTTGGCTGTGGAGATCACGCAGCTATTAGAACACACTGAGCCTATGGACAATAGAGTGTCCTCAGGCTACAAGAAAATGGCCGCTGGCAGATTATTTAACAGATATTCCAACCATCCAATCATGATCCCCCTGAGGAAGATGCGACACATCCCTGTATCGACTCGCGTAGGGGAGGGGACAGGATGGTGCTGGAGACAGCTGGTCTGGCTCAAGGAGGAGAGACATACGATCTCACACGATCCCAGCGTTTTTGTCTTCTTTAGAGTTGTGCACTGAAGCACCAGTTCCATGTGAGTACCCCGGACTGGGGCTTGTGTTTAATAAGTATTATACTAAAACGGTATCACACTATCCAGCCTTTTTTGTTATCCTACATGTATATTGAGACAACGTTATTGGGCAGCCTAGGATCCCACAGCATTCACGGAACCCAGAGGTGGTTCACAGGTGTGTTTTGACTGAACATAAGTGTAAGGTTACATGCTCTGAAGTGAGTTACCTAGGGGGGATCACCAGCGTGTGAACACATCAACACGTTTGGATCACCACATTAAGAATCAACTATATCATTTGTTATGGGCTTTATGGTTTAACTATGTTACACTGATTTATGGAATTCACTGTCAGTGCATTACATTCATGCACTATAGCACTCTATTTGTAACTTTATATACTTATGTTATGATAGCCTTTGCTCCCCAGATGCATTAATAAACCTTGGCAGCCTATGACCCTGTCGCTGGTTCGCCAGTTTTCCTTCCTTGGACCACTTTTGGTGGGTCCTGACCAATGCAAACAGGGTACATCCCACAAGAGATACAGTTATGGAGTTGCTCTGCCCTAGTCATGTTGGCCCTTGTCAAAGTTACTCAAATCCTTAGGTTTATTATGCTTATTTTTTCTGCTTCCAACACATCAACTTCAGGGACAATGTTCACTTGCTGCCTAATAACAGTACTGTGCAAAAGTTTTAGGCAGGTGTGAAGAAATGCTGTAGTTATTTCAAAATAATTTTTATTTATATATATAATCATTATTTTAATTGTTTTTTTTTATCAATTTACAAAATGCAAAGTGAGCAAGCAGAAGACTACCCTTTGACTTCATACCACCATCAGTTCTTACACTTGCACAAAGTCACAGATTTTGAAGGATTAGAGTCAGGTGTATGATTAATCAGGTACACCAAGCAGGTGCTAATGATCGTCAATATCATATGTAGGTTGAAACACAGTCATTAACTGAAACAGAAACAGCTGGGTAGAATACTTAAAACTGGAGGAGGAACAGCCAAACTCTGCTGCTAAGGTGAGGTTGTGGAAGACATTTTCATGTCACAGATCATACACCATGGCCAGACTGAGCACAGCAACAAGACACACTATAGTTATACTGCATCAGTAAGATCTCTCCCAGGCAAAGATTTCAAAGCAGACTGGGGTTTCAAGATGTGCTATTAAAGCTCTTTTGAAGAAGCGCAAAGAAACAGGCAACGTTAAGGATCATAGACGCAGTGGTCATCCAAGGAATCTTAATGCAGCAGATAAAAAAGACACATCATGCATAATTTCACATCATCCACTTCACTTCACTACATCCACAGAAGATCTGTAAGTTCCCCAATATGTTTGGAACAACCTACCTGGCAAGTTTCTTCAAAAACTGTGTACAAGGTGGTCACACCAAATATTGATTTGATTTGGATTTCTCTTCTGTTCATTTACTTTCCATTTTGTTAATTGATAAAAAATAAACTATTAACACTTCTATTTCTGAAAGCTTTCTTATTTATGACATTGTTTCACACCTGCCTAAAACTTTTGCACAGTAATGTATATTATTTAAAACATGGGCATTAAAATGACATCAGCATTTTCCAGTAAAGGGGGATCTCTTGGTGGGAAAGCTGAATATATTGTTTGCAGACAAAAGCAATCATCTGGAAGAATTCACCTCTGCCCTAGGAATGCTAAGCTCCTGTTTTGGGATATCTGCCATGGTCAGGTAGGGTCTATGAATTAAATATGTCAATTGGGCAAAAGTTCCCTCTCTAAATGCTTCCTAACACAGGATAATGAAAAGGGAAAACAGTTGTAAGGGTGTTGAGCTTACTGGATGCAGAAAAGAATCTGGGGAAGGGTTTTTGTGGTTGATTATTATGTGCAGGGCGGGATTTTCCATTAGACACATGTGGGTACTGGGTCTGGGGACCATGAAAATGTTTAGAGTCCAAAAGGAAGGAGAAAAAAGCTCCCCACCTTTATTTATTTTTCATCTTGAATGTCAGCTTTATTTCAGTATTTCAGGACAAATGCTTTCATTCTCTCTATTTGTTCCATTTACCAGTATGATGGAAAGTAAAAGCGAAAAAAACTCCTACATTTTGGGTTGACACCAGAACAGTAACAGAGGGGAAATCTTCCAATGGGGGAACTAGTTCTGACATCCAGGGAATCCCTCACTTTGGAGGGATTTCCTTTCACTTCCTGTTTGTTTTAGGTTTTATAATCAGTCCTTATTCTATTCAAAATGAAAGTTTTGCCTTTATTTCTATTTTAACTGCATTGAGAAGCCAAGGAAAACATGTTATTAAGCCACAGAGTAACATTGTATCTCTGATTTGCTGCTTTGAAGGCTAAGGTTATAAATGATTCTACCATATGGATTTAGTATGAAGAGAATGTTTGTGATAAGTATTTTTTGTAACAGATTATGCCATTATTAAGTAACGTTCATGCCATACAAACCAGACTTTGCATAGATGCCCTCCAGTACTACTCTATCTTCAAGCATCTAATCCAGGATACTGTACAGAGAATTATTTGAATCCCCAGGTTCCTCTTAAAAGCAATAGTATTTTGGTTTTGGCCTATATAACACTCCCTCTATAGAATACCACACTTAACTAAGTCTGAGAGAACTTATATGGCGGAAGATGCCTGGAGAACTGCACTGACAAAGGTTTTGGTAAACTGAAAATACAGTGAAGTGACGGAATTTGACATACTATAACCTTTTAAAACTCTGGTGAAGTTTAAAATAGTTAAGTGAAACATGTTGAGGGTAATTTTTTAGTCTTTATTTAAAGCACTGAGATGTGCTGAAATTAATGAGAAGTTGTTCCCACTTCCTCCGGGCAGTTAACAAAGGATATAGTGTGGTCAATGTAAGTCAATGGCTTTGGAACAGAGAAAGGTATGAATCTTATTTTATGTGGGATTCACATTAAAGTGTATGTAAACCCTAACAATGAACTAATAATTGATTCCCTTTGGTCTTTTTAATATGCAATTCAAAGCATTTCCCTATATCTGTTTTATAAGTGCAAAAAATACCTGTTATTCACTTGACCTCCGGCAGATTTACCCCCCCCCCCCTTCATGAGCAGGCCTTTTTTTGCGATACGGGACTGCATTACTTTAACTGACAATTGCATGGTCATGCAAGGCTGTACACACATAAAATGTATGTCCCTTTTTCCAACAAATAGAGATTTCTTTTGGTGATATTTGATCACCACTACATTTTTTATTTTTTGCGCTTAAGCAAAAAAAAGAGCGACAATTTTGACACTGAGCGCAGCTCTGAAGAAGGGGGTGCTCCAACGAAACACATCAGTCTGCTCCCTGTGAGGTTTTAGAAGCACTTGCACTTTCTACATCATTGTTGTCCTTCCATTTACATGCTGTACACCTTGATATTTTTGTGAGTATGCATTTTATTGGCTTTCTTCCATTTTAAAGAGGAAGTAAACCCTGATGGGCACTTACCTGCAATCGAAGCCCACACTGTCCCCAGTGGTGGAACAATCCATCTTCTGCCCCCTTCCTTCCGAGGCCACGGACTCTGGCTCTATGACTGGCTGGAGCTGCGTGATGTCATTCCTGCACATGCGCGGGAGCCATCAGTCACGGCAGATACGAGTGAAGAAACGGCACGGAGGTCCGTTTCTTCACAGTGCATGCGCTGATGACATCATCAGCGCACTACAAGGTAAATATCTCCTAAACGACACACATTTAGGAGATATTTCCACTACCTATAGGTAAGCCTTATTCTAGGCTTACCTATAGGTAAAAGTGAATGAAGGGGGTTTCCAACCACTTTAATAAATATCTTTTTACTCGGGTAAAGCATTAGGGGCTTGTGCCTTCTCTTCTTTGTTTTTTTTGTTCCCCATCTGAGGAGGACTGCATCCACCGGGCATAGTATACATGTGTCACTGGTTTGGCCATCCCTCTGTTGAGGACCACTGAGCACTGGAAATGTTTGGCTGTTCAATCCGATTAAAAGATTGTAGAATGTATTAGTTAGGGCTGCTCCTGTGTTCTGGTGCTGTTAAGTTGCTTGAACTCCTCCCACCCTCTAGAAACTAGTAGAGCTTTTTGGAACATGGGTGGGAGTTAGGCAAATAGGCAGCATGAGTATGTAGGAGTCTCAGCCAATTACAGGAGAGGTGCCCCTGAGGATGCTGGGATTGGTCTATATATTCAGAGAACATGTGATCTCTGGGTCCTTCCCTTCCCAGACGGTGGAGTGCACCAGCCGGTGGTGAGGCAGGCTTGCCACTCCTGGCATCTGATGCCATGTGGCCTCAGGTTGTCGACCTGAGGGCCTGAAGCTAAAGTAAAGGAGAGACCCTGGTGCTTCTGAAGAGCTGACTGAGGGGAAGCCATGCCTGAGGATCTGTTTGCAACTCCAGTGAGTACAGACCAATGATCCAGGGGCCTGTCCTTTTTGGCTACCCCTATGTGCTAATACAGTCAGCTAAGAGTCCAACTAAAGGGATCACTAGCTATTGATTTGAAGAGCTTGTCCAGCTGTTGCTACTGCATAGGACTTTTGCTCAGTTCTACTACTTTTGGACTGCCGAGCAGTCTAACTTAACTGACTTGTACCTGAAGAGCTCTGCCTACCTGTTCTACACTACAAGATACTTTGCTAATGCTATTGATTTCTACACATCTACACAGGAGAAGTCTACCATCTGCTCATCAGCAAGAGACTTCAGTTCTAGATTAGCTAGAGTCCTAAAATTGTGCATAGTTTTATTCTGGAGTATCCTACTAAAACCCCCTACCCTATCTAAGTTCCTATAAAATAAAACTACAAAAACAACATCCCTAGACTGGTCTTTGACTACATTGAGCCTAAGTGTGTTTGCCTAGCTGCAGAAAATACCTTGCACCTGGCTGGCAATAAAGAAGTGAGGACTATCAGAGTAATACTCAAGCGTTACAAAAGATAGGAAGGCATGATCCTTGTGGAAGGCCCGATCTATATAAAAATCTCAAAATCAAGGGACAGCACTGTAAAAACCCTAAACCCAGAATAATAAACACATCAACAACATATAAAGTGCTCAATCATCAACATATATAAAGTCCAAATTAGGAAATGGTGCACTCTGCTACTGCAAAACACATTGAGTTTAGTGCAACATCCATGGTGCACCCTCTTCAAAATGTGGGCTCCACCTTCACACCACACTCACCAGAAGGTGTTGACTCCTTGCATAAACAAATGGGTCAAATAACACCAGCAAATCCAAAGTATGAGTATGGCCAAATACTGCTTACTACTTTAAAAAAAATTAAAACCAATGCACTTACATTTCAAATGTACACAATCGCTTTGTAATCAGGATACGCCTCTCTGTATATACTCTGTGTGGGCTCCAGTTGGCGGATATGATGTCACCCAGAAACCCCACCCAGGATTCCTGATGTGTCCTGCCTTGGCCACACCCCTTGTTACACATACCTAACCAGTTAGTCCAAACTCTTTCACTATTTTTGGGTGCATGAACAGGTATCTTCTGTTTTTCATGGACCCACTGAAACAACTGCTTCAGGCTCTGGCATATGTATATGTTGTGCCTGCTTTCTATATCGGGACTCTTATGCCCCGTACACACGGTCGGACTTTGTTTGGACATTCCGACAACAAAATCCTAGGATTTTTTCCGACGGATGTTGGCTCAAACTTGTTTTGCCTACACACGGTCGCACAAAGTTGTCGGAATTTCCGATCGTCATCCACGCGGTTACGTACACCACGTACGACGAGACTAGAAAAGGCCGGTTCAGAACCAAGCGCGGCACCCTTTGGGCTCCTTTTGCTAATCTCGTGTTAGTAAAAGTTTGGTGAGAGACGATTCGCGCTTTTTCAGACTCGTGGCTTTCAGATCGTTTTCTGCCGTTCAGTTTGTGCTTGTGGGTTTGTATCTGCTCTTCAGTGCGTGCAAGCAAGTTCCGCGTGACTTTAGTCACTGTATTCTTGTTCGTTCGTTACTGGTTTTCAGGTCGCTCTTCACAGGCCTTGCTGTTCTTCAGTGCGTTCTGTTACTTCGTTCTGAGCAGCCGACCGTTTTCTAGCCATGTTTCGTATGCGTACTCCTCGTAGAGTTCGTGCTGTGCGGGGGCTTGGTGTTGGGGTCCTGACCTTGACACAAGTCCAGTCCATGAACAGGGTGGGGAGGAGTTCATGGACCAAGAATTGGTTGCTTCAGCGTGACAAGTTCTGTCATATGCCTTTGCTCCGTGAGATCCGTGAGAATAATCCTGATGATTTCAGGAACTTTCTCTGGATGACGGACCCCGTGTTTCACCGTTTGTTGGCTTCGCTGACCCCCTATATCAGCAGGCAGGATACCTGCATGAGGCAAGCCATCACTCCGGAGCAGAGGTTGGTCGCTACCTTGCGGTATTTGGCCACAGGGAGAGGTCTGCAGGACTTGAAGTTCTCGACAGGCATCTCCCCCCAGGCTCTGGGGATCATTATCCCAGAGACCTGTTCTGCCATCATCCAGGTCCTGCAGAAGGAGTATATGAAGGTAAGATTTTTATCCTTTTATATCATATTATATTGTATTGAATGTTTGCTAATATCTTGTATTTCTTTCCTCATTCCCTAATTACCATGATTGGAATATGCTGTGAATGTCCCCTTTGTCCTCATGCATGCTGGATTTTTATGTAATTATTATTTTAGGTCCTTCATACATATTTGCCCTTCAATAACCTCTCCAGCATGGTGTCTCCTGCCCTATATTCACCTCGTGTAGTCACTTAACAATGTATTTTATCAGCTCCATAGTAGTGCTTTACCCCAAACACCCCCTAAAATGTTTGTTAATGTTATTTTAGCTTTAAATTCAGGCAGAGTGCCAGAGGCTTTTTTTGTGGTGTCCACAAATTCTTGGTAACCCTCCCTCCTCCCCCAACTGCTAAGTCAGCTGATCCCAATTCTCTATCCTCAATCATCTATCTGCTGACTTTGCCAAACCCATACACACTATACTCATCTCTTTACTGGTCAGATTTATGGATGAATTCCCCAAAGCATGTAGTGCAAGGGCCTGCCTGTATACTTTCCAATGGAACTGTTTAAAGTTTTTGTATCCTATTATTATCTTGATAGGTAATAGCAGAATGTCCAAATGTCCTCAAATGTGTACAATGTGTATTTATATCTTTGTATTCAGACACTTCTTACCTGTCCAGTGGTCTGCTAATAGTGTAACTAAGGAGGGGCTGTTCCAAGTAATACCCTGTATTTAGGCATTCATCTCAAAATGAAGTGAAGAGGGTTACCTGTCCAAGAGTTCCCCCCCCTATAATGTTAGAAATGGCACATGAGAGGGGGGGAGGGGGAATATGATAGGTGTACCTTATACTTTGGCCTTGTTAAATTCCCCTTATTAAATGCTAGGTTGCCCCATAATGTTTGTGTATAATCTGCTTGCCATGTTTCTGTGAAAAAAAACTAATGTTTATTGTTTTTTCCTCAACAGTTTCCTTCCACGCCACAGGAATGGCAGACTGTGGCCTCCCACAGCGGTGGGACTTTCCTAACTGCGGAGGGGCAATTGATGGGAAACACGTCCACATCGTCCCACCACCCAACTCGGGGTCGTACTATTATAATTACAAGGGGTTTAATAGTATAGTGATGTTGGCGGTGGTGTCGGCTAATTACGACTTCTTGTATGTGGACGTGGGGAAGAATGGCCGGATGTCCGATGGTGGAGTGATCGCCCAGACGGAGTTCTACAGGCGTCTCCAGAATGGCAGCTTGGACTTGCCACCTCCAGAGGACAATGTTGAAGGTCTCCCATTTGTGTTCGTTGCTGATGAAGCATTTGCGCTGGGGGACCACCTGATGCGGCCATTCCCGATGAGGACCCTCACCCTGGAACAGAGGGTTTTTAATTACCGGCTGGCCAGAGCCCGAAGAGTGGTGGAGAACACATTTGGAATCCTGGCCAGCCGGTTCCGATTATTTCTGACACCCATCCATATGGCGGAGTATAAACTGAACCATATAATACTTGCCTGCTGTGTTCTCCATAATTTTTTAAGAAAACATTCAGCCAACTATGCTGGCTCAGTTGGGCCTGAGGCCGGAATCCCAAATCCATCAACACTGACGGCGCTTGAAAGTGGCCGTCCTGGCTTGCCCTCCCTGAATGCCCGTGATGTCCGGTTACGCTGCCTGGAGTTCTTTGCGGGTAGGGGGGCTATCAATATGCCAGAGAATCTGTGACACCTTTGTAAAATAAAAAACAAACAAAATAAATTCTTGGTGGACATTTACTGCTTGTGTTTGTTTTAGCTGACCCTGACAGAAATGTTTTGAGTGCAGAAAATGTCGTGATTGGGTAACCTTATAAAAAATAGTGTTGGCTGGTACTTCCTAAATGCCAAAACACATTTCACTACAAGTGCACTTGCAACTGCACTGAACCTGCACTTGTAGTGCAAAGTGTAATTGCCCTTAGGAAATAACCCCCATTGGTGCATAAAACAGCAATTACATCACAGCAAAAGTGTTGTAGTGTTGAGACAATAATCCACACATTCTTGAGTAAGGCACTTTTTTATAGCTGCACAATCACATGTGCATTTCCGCAAGGTTTTTAAAACAAACCAACATGTTTGTTGTATAACAATGTTTGCAGTAGCATTATCAAAAATCGAAATATCCATTTCAGATAAAACAGGCCTGTGTAAAACCAACAAGAAAGCCAAAAAACTTGAACTTACAAAGTTCACATATGGTAAAACCTGAAGGCTATATCAGACATGAGTATTTAGGAACTGTGTTTGATATAGCGTTCAGATGGGGGGAAATCACCCCTGGAAAAGCCAAATTTGGAAGATGCACACCAAGTTCAGAATGTCAACATGTGCTATCTACCATCAGGGGGATCAAGGGACGTGTTTTGGGGGAGCAAGCCCTTCCTCAATGCGACTTTATAATTGAGGAAGGGGTTGCACCCCCAAAACGCGTCCATTGATCTCCCGTGATGGCAGATAGCACATGTTGGCACACTGTGTGCATCCTCCAAATTTGGCTTTTCTAAACATTGTAAAAATTTTAGTTACATAAAACAGGTGATTTTGTGGGGTTTAAATTCGCCCCAAAACATCAATGATGTTATTATTTTTTTTAATAACATCAGTGATTTGTTGCTGGATGTTTTGCAATTGGAGATTACACCCCATGATCTCCCCGATGAGTATCTGGGCACTTTCAGATGTAAAGCGTTCTGGATCACGATCACCTAAAAAGAGATAAAGAACAAAAAAAAAGGTCTCAAAAATCTGCCACCATCCATCTCTTTTACTTGAGTCTGTGGTCGCAGACACTCACCTGTTGTGGTGCCAATCTCCACCACATCTTCTTCTTCCTCCTGCTCTTCTTCTTGGGTTGGTATTTCCCCTTCTTCCAGAGGGGGGGGCTCTGGTCTCCTGGGATGAGGGGTGTCCTCCGAGTCTTTTCTCCCCTATGTAAAACAAAAATGGTATAATTAGCACACAGATATTTGATGGCAGAACTAGAAATAGGAAACATTGCTTGGAAGTGGGGTACAATTATCTATTTTAGCCGAGTTCCAAGATGTATATTTTTTATTGCCCTTTGTCAAGCTGCAATACTTTACCTGTTTGGTACAAGCTTCACAGATGTAGCCCCCCCTATAGTATACACTGGAGCACCTGTGTGGCCCCCCTAATAAAAAGGGTGTTCTGGGGTCCCACACTAGTGCTCCAGTGTCCAGATGTGAAAACAGCTGCTCAGTGTCCTCTCCTTACACACAATCTAGTTTGCATTTCATTCTAGTAACAAACCCATCTACACAAACAAATATTTGGCATCCAAGTAGGCCCCCAAAAATGTGTGAAAATGCAATGGTGTTCTAGAGGCCGAACGAAAAATGTTTGATACGAACGAATAATGGGCCCATGAACATTAAAGTTGACCTTTTGAAACGTTACAATTACTAAAAGCATATGGAGCAGAACGAACGGAATAAAGACAGAAAGAATAGGAACACAGCACAACTACTTACTTTTTTGCAGCACTCTCCGGATCTTTCGGTACTGCTCTGGCTCTCTCAACTTCAGGTCCGACCACCGCTTCCTGAGCTGATCTTTAGACCTTCGTACCCCGAAATTCCGCTCAAGACTCCTGACCACTTTCGCCATGATCTTGGCCTTTCTGATGTTGGGGTTGGGGTAAGGCCCATATTTTCCGTCATAGTCGGACTTCTTCATGATGTTGACCATCTCCAACATCTCCCCAAACGACATATTTGTGGCCTTAAAACGTCTCCTTCTGGATCGGGACGTGCATGGATCCGGGCTTTCCTCCTCCTCCTCCTCGTTGTTCGAATTAGCACGCACCTGCTGTAACTCCGCCATGTGCTCTTCACCCACTGCGCCGAATGAAAAGGGGCGGGGAATAGACTAGAAAGAACGTCAGGGGCGGGCGGAGTTACACGCATGCGCAGTGTGTATAAAGTGTAACACGCGTGCGTATTACGTACGATCTGTGAGCGGAGGAAGGAGCATTGGACGCGCCGATCGTAAGAACGAAGGTAAGAGCCAAACTTGTGCCTATACTGCTTCTAGATTGAGGCCTATATTGTAACAAGATTAGGAGAGTTTTGTCTGACATTAGGCTTTGTCTTGTGTTGTGTCTTGCAGTGAACATGGATATCTTAATGAAAGATAATGACTTCATGTCAGTATTCATAGATATGCTAAGTGAGCTGCCCTGTCTGTGGGAGATTACCCACCCCCATTTCAAGAACCAAGCAAAGAGGAAGGCAGCACTGGAGCAATTGTGTGAAATTGTGAAGCAGGTGATCCCCACGGCAGACATCACTTATTTAAAGATTTTCATTGGTGGCCTGAGGAGCACATATCTAAGGGAGCGCAAGAAAGTCCTGGATTCACAGAGATCCGGAGCAGCAGATGACATCTATGTCCCCAGGATGTTGTACTACGACAGGCTGCTCTTTCTGGCAGGCCAGACTGAACCCAGGCCATCCCTCTCCAGTCTTCCTTCCACGCTTCCTTCCCCCCCGGCTGAGACTTCTGACGCCCAACCTGGGCCTTCCAGGCCACATGTGGAGGAGCCCAGATTGAGCCAGGTATAGCATTCCTCTAAATATTTCTGCTTGTCCAATCAATGATGATAACTAGATGTTAGTTGGGAGTACTAATTTAGGATTGTGATTGATGATGCAAAACATTACAACCATGTCCCTTTTTCATACACAGGGAAGTCTCAGCCAGGAGGAGGCCGGGCCGAGCCGGCTGGCTGATATCAAGGTCCCTCCACCCCCCCTGAAAACAGAAAGTGGCAGTAGGACGAGTGCCCTAGAGGAGGCGGCTATAGCATTCTTTTGGAGGGCTACAGAGGTCCTGGGAGCACCCCACACCAGGCAGGAGAACATTGCTGCATTCATAGCATATAAAATGCAGAGGATGGAGGAGGGCCAAAAAGCCATGTGTGAGGCCCTCATATCAGAGGCTCTGGAGAAAGGTATGAGGGGCCAAATTACACCTCACACACAGCTTTGGGATGGTCCTCCTCCTCCTCCTGCAGGTCCTCCTCCTCCTCCTCCCTCTCCTCCAGGTCCTCCCAGTCCTCCTCCAGGTCCACCCAGTCCTCCTCCTCCTCCAGGTCCTACTCCTCCTCCTGCCACATCTCCAACTGCACAGCCACAGCCCGGAAGGAAGCGTGGAAGGAAGACCAGACAGTGATTGCCCTGGGTTCAGTCTGGTTGGCCAAAAGATGCAGACTCTTGTGGTACCACAGCCTGGGGACACAGATGTCATCTGCTGCTATCCGGATCTCTGGGACTTCTGGACCAGACTGCCCTCCCTTACATATGGACTCCTCAGGCCACCAATTTTGATGTTGAAGAATTGATGTCTGCCGTGGGGGTCCCAGGCTTCGCTAATTTCTCCTGTTGATCCAGTGTTGCCTTCCTCTTTGTTTGGTTCTGATCCCTTAATAAAGGATTTTTGTTTGGAATTATACTCTCCTATGTATTTTACTTCAAAAAGGACAGTTGGTTTGTGAGGATTCAGGTACATTTCAAATATACAATGTGAAATGAACAAGGGACACCAACACCAAACAATCCCCTGGAGATTAAATAATAAAAGATATCAATGGTGTTGGGGTAACTTGACACACAAAACACACACAAATATTCTGGAGTAAAAATAAAAATAACATTGAGCAAAGATCAGCCTTGGAAGAAATCCAAACATTAAAGAAAAAAAAAGGCTGAAAATCCAAAAAAAAAAAAAAAAATAAAACTGTCAGATGTGACAACTAATAACAATATATTGAGGGAATCCCACTAAAAAAACACAAATAAAAGTTTGTGAGAAGTGTGTGTGAATATGAGCAGCAAAACGACTTAATTCTTGTCACATTATAAAGAAGAAGAGAGTGCGCTGTATTAAACCATTTTTAACATTGCAGCGTGACGAAAGTGCTGTATCCATTGCGAACGCTAAGTTTACCAGAACGAGCTGTCCCGTGTCGGAATTTCTTCTGAGCATGCGTGGCACTTTGTGCTTCGGAACAGGCCACACACGGTCGGAATTGACGCGATCGGATTTTGTTGTCGGAAAATTTTATCTCCTGCTGTCCAACTTTGTGTGTCAGAAAATCCGATGGAAAATGTCCGATGGCGCCCACACATGGTCGGAATTTCCGACAACACGCTCCGATCGGACATTGTCCATCGGAAAATCCGACCGTGTGTACGGGGCATTAGTCTCTGGCATACTTCTTCCAAAGGTTCAGGTGTTTCTTTACAGGATACTCCTCTGAAGATTATTAAGAATATCACAGGGGTGTTCCCCTGTCTCAAACTAAGAAGTCTAAGGCCCCATACACACCAATAGATTTTTTGCAGATTTTTGTCTTCAGATTTACCAAAATCATGTAGTGCAAGGGCCTGCTGATTGCATACAAATTGAAACTCTTAAGGTTTGACCTCATATTATATGGTTTTGATAAATCTGAAGACAAAAAACTGCAGAAAATCGAATAGTGTGTATGGAGTCTAAGACTCTGTGTCTAAAGTCGGATCCTTTCTTACCTGCTCACAAGGGGCTTTTTAGTTAACTAGAAAGCCAAGGCATGCAAGTCCTTCATTCCCTTGTAGGATATTTTGAATTGTATTTGTAATATACAGTGTATATACAATATTACAATATATATATATATATATATATATATATATATATATATATATATATATATATATATATGTGTGTCAGCCACCTCCATTGGTTTCAATGAAAGGAGAGAGAGCAGAGTGATGATTCTTCAGTCTCCTGCTGTTCCTTCTCTGTCCAGTCACAGCATGGGGTCAGAGAGGGGACTGGTCTGTATTACTAAACTACAGGAGAAAATTAAGGTTACCAATCTGGCCCTGTTGTATGACAGGCCTGAGTAGATATTGTAATTCAAAACAGCAAATGCCTTGCCAGGTAAAACAGATCCCATATACGGTATGTATTTCAACTGTATATGTACCTGTTTGTCTGTAGTTTTGTTTTAAAACAGTTGGAGATTATAGATTATACTTATGGAGATTATACTTCTTCTCACCTATCACCAATGTAAAAGGCATTTTTCCAACTACTCACCTATATACGGGAAATTATTCACACTGAACATATACTTTTTTCCCCACTAACTGGGTTTAATTTATTGTCACTGTTGTCACTAACATTGCTGTTACCTGTGTATTGTCATGATTACCACTTTTTTGCTCACATATGGTCACATCTTTTGCTTTCAGGTTGTCAAGACTACCCATTTGTTTTCCACCTAGAGTATTGTAATTATTGCTCTATTGTTGTTCATGTATTACCCTTGTGTTGTCTTAATTGTCTATTTTTTGGCCTGCATAATATCATGATTACCTGTTTGTTGCCCATATATTGTAACTGTGGCGGATCTCCGATACCCTATCTGGGCACAGAAACTACAGTTGAAACACATAAAGGGATTATGAAAAGCAGGCAGCCCTTCCTTACACATCCCCCGCTGGGATGCATCTCCACACCTTTTGTCTACGTGCCATGACATAGCATAATTAAACACAATAACAAGAGGAGGAGAATGGGGAGAAGGGATGCAACTTATATAGGGACATAGTTCCATTATCGGAATGCCATTTTGTCCCCAAGTCTCTCATTCTCTGCTGGGCCATAGTCTGTGAGTAGGAGGATAGCCCACAGCCCCCTCCAAAACACACAATGACAGTGGGTTCTGTCACAGTAACGATTGTCCAATTGTTGTGTAAGTGCCTATTTGTTATATTTGTATGGTTGCCTCTTTTTACCTGCAACATATAATTGACTGTTTCTTGATCTCTTATTATGCTTGTCCTCTTTGTTTCCTATGTTTTTTCAGGACTGACTTATTTTCTGAAATATTGTCAAGTCACTGCCATTTAGAGGACCATATTACTATAATTTAATCCCTTGCAAACTGTTGGCGGTCAAACAACACCACTACTTTCCTGTTTTGCTTCTGCTTTACCATTGAACCCCATGAAGTTAATTTTTTTACACCCCTCCACAAGATTTAACTTTGCCCTTAGAACCCTAGCCTAAGATGTAGCATTACTGATTGTTTAGAGGTAATGAAATGCCATATGTGACCATCCAGTCTACCTTTCAGCCCTGGTTGTGTGTATGTCAGACATTATTCCAGCAGCTAGTTGCAAATGTTTTGAAACCTTTGTAGCGATACCCCGGAAGGAGCTGCTTTTGTTTGTTCAGTCCGTTACTCTGCCTCTCATCCCCAAAGAATTGTCCCAGCCCCTCTGGCGCACCTAGCAATGTGATTAATGGAATAACACAGTAATAACTCACAGACACAATTCTGCTGTCTCAAGTTTACTTGGACCAGAGAAAAGTTTAAAGTAATATTAGTCAACCAAGTCCTGTATAAGTAGCCAGTTCTTAAAACAGTCAATAACACTTTGCAACAATAAGAGAATAATAACAACGTACACAGATTCTTTGGCTCCCCAAACAAGCTATTAATTGATGTAGAATACTATGGCTAAAGGGGAACCCTAGGCCGGCCTATAGTACCTTCAATACTAGCACACAATAAAGTAATATAAACACCAGTGACATGTCCCCTTTAAGAGCAACAACAATAATGTTCTAAGAGCAAGGCCTTGCATTTGTTCTCTTCACTGGGATGTTGGAGCTCTGTGGACAAGGGTCCCTCAATGTAACAGAGTGATGGGGAGTAATGTAAAATAGCTGGTGCTGTGATATAGCACTCCTCTACGTGATCTGGATAACAGGTGTCTGTGCACAGTGTTCAAGTGTGGTGTTTTGGGGAAGGCAATAAGATTCCTGGGCAAAGCCCCCTTGCCAATCCTGTACGCATTCTGCGGTCCTCCAAAGAGTGATCAAACCATTCTCCTGGCTGCAGATGTGTCGCGATGGCTTTCAGTCTGCTGACCCGGTAAATCGGCTGATTCTGTGACATTCCGCACTGCTGCAGAGCATCCTTCTGGAAGCATGCAGGCTTCTGTCCCTCTGGGCTGGAGCTGCAGGCTGTGTGCCCCTTGGTAGGCCGCAATCCCCTCACACAGCAACAGAAGGTTGCTCTCCTGATGGGATCCAGGAAACAAGGCCTCCTTGGCCTGGTCCGCCCTGTAGTTATATAGTCTCTCCCACAATCCTCCTAACTCTCTGCAGTGTAGCCTGGGATTTGCAGTCCTGCCCCCTCACACAGTCGGTCAGGCTGCCTTGTGCTGGGACTTCATATTTCACCATTCTCTGCTGCTGCTCCCTGATAATTGTTACTCAGTCTCTTTAAATAGGGAGGCTACAAAGTATACAGTTCTGTGTGTCTGTCAGAGAGGAGAGGAAGGGGGGTGAAAGACCCACGCCGCTGCAAGCAGGCAGCTCCCTCCCTCATGGATTCAATCAGCCTGGAGAGGTACCTGCTACACCTATATTTCACAGTAACTAAAAAATCCAAGTGACTTAATGGTCACTTCATTGGTGTGAAGGACCTTAAGACTACAGCAATGAATCTCAAAATGTTTGGACAATGTACTCTCTTAACCGCTTGCCAACCGACCAATAGCAGATTTACTGCTACAGGGTGGCCGTGCTGTGCAGAATTACATATATGTACGTGATTATGCACTTCCAGGTAGGCGGCGTGCGCATATGCCACTGGCACGCTGCTTTTGCTGTGATTTATCACAGAAGAAACTGATCAGTGAATGCCAGCCAATGGATGTCCACCAGCACCCACTGATTGCCGAGGAGAGACACAGAATGGAGCTCTACCTATGTAAATAAGTATGTATGTAAAGAGACAGTGCAGCACTGATGATACGTCCATATATCAAAAATATACCAATGTGCGATCTCTTCAATGGCATCTAGAGCTCTGAAGAAGAAGGTGCTACCTTCGAAACGCATCAGCCAGCAGCGATCTGCACGTCTTGTCCATAGGTCTGGAGACTGCTACCATCATTTGACTATTATGCGTGATTTTTATCTACCCTTGAGAGTAGTACTTTTATGTTTTCTGTTTTAATAAACCTTTTTAAAGATAATGCACTAGGCCGGTGCGCCCTCTCTTTTCTGTTTTTTGACTGCAAACCCAGTGCCTGGTATTCCAGCTTGTATACAATGAGTCAACCATGGCCACGGATGACGCCACGTGACTTCCGTCCATCCTTACCTGTTACGTTCCAGTGGGCGAAACTTCGTCAGTGGATCTTATCATGAGGTATCCATCTGGATCTGTAGTCTTCCTTGGCTGACCGGTGATACATTGATATACCCTATAAGGGAAAGTGTGTGTGACCCTCTGTAATTAAGGGTTTATGTTGGGAGGTGAGGAGCCATATTTTCCAGTGGTGGAGGTTTACCCACGGAGTCACCTGCATGTTTACCATATTTTGGCACCATTGAAGAGATCACACATTGGTATATTCTTGATATATGGACTTATCATCAGCGCTGCACTGTCTATTTACATTTTTACTGCATGGGATTTCAATGATTGACCCTGAGTGTTCAGCAGCTTTGAAGAGGGTTAATATTGCACTGGTTGTTTTCTCTTTACCTATGTAAACAAGGCAGAGCTCCGTCCTGACAGGGGGAAGCAGGGAAAGACAGTCCATCTCTTCCCCTAGTAAAAACTCTACACATAGTACACACAAATACTGGCTAGGCACACAGCTAACCCTTTGATGGCCCTAGATGCCGCAATATCACAGTCCTGCTCTAAGTCGCTGATTGCCACCATTACTAGTATTAAAAATATCTCATAGCTTGTAGACATTACCATTTTTGCAAAAACGAATCAATATACGCTTATTGGGATTTTTTTTACCAAACATATGTAGCTAAATACATATTGGCCTAAATTTATGAAGACATTTCATTTTTTTTAGAAAGTAGAAAGTAAAAAAAAATGTTTTTTTTTTCAAAATTGTTGGTCTTTTTTATTTGTAGCACAAAAAATAAAAAAACGCAGAGATGATCAAATACCACCAAAAAAAAGCTCTATTTGTGGGAAAAAAAGAACATACATTTTATTTGCGTACAGCATTACATGACCGTGCAATTGTCAGTTAAAATAATGTAGTTCTGTTTTGCAAAAAATGGGCTAGTCATGAAGGAGGGTTCATCTTCCAGAAGTCAAGTGGTTAAGGTCCATCCCAGTTCTCAGGACCGAAAATGTTTAGACCAGTTTGTAGCCCTTAAATTACCCAGGTGGCCATTGAGTCAGTGCGACCTGGTTATAAAATGTGTGGCAAGCTTTCAAGTCTGCTTAATTGTAGGAAAAAAAAAAACTTCCAATTTATTTATAACATTAAAAAATGTTATCAATGAACTGAAGCTTATGTTAGTATGCACACCTGTAGATTTCTGTACAAATCTATGTAAACTGAGTTGAACTGAGATTGTACAATCAGGTTGAAACACATTGCCAGTTCTCTTTTTTTAACACACTGTGATGAGAGCAATACAGTGTTACCATAAACAATGTACTACTCTGGGGAAGTGATCAGGATTTTTTTTTTAATTTACACATTATGATTGCTTATACCAGTGAATTTAATTGGTATAAGCAAACATTGGTCATAGTGATCACATGATACGTCAGATCTAGTGATCAGTAAACGTCTGTGTCCAGGGGACACAGCCGGTGACAAATCCTTCCGTTGTGCGCCCTCCCCCCCGAGCGGCACCTTCTGGGAGGACATCAAATGATGTCCACTCAGAAGGACGAATGGCCCGCCTGGCTGTTAATCTGCTATAGGACAGACGAGAAGGTGTTAAAGTATATCTAAACCCTAAAACAAAAATGTCATATATTGCAGTTTACCAGGTCTTAAAAGTGGTTGTTGCATTGATTTTCTTATTCCAGGCTAAGAACTATCTGTTCTCTTGACAGAAATGTACCTGTTCCTCTTGCTAGAAATGCTGTGTCCTTGTCACTTCCTGTCAACTAAAAAAGACAGCATAAACAATGTTATCTCTCTTTTGTAAACTACTAGTCCCATCAATTCCACATACAATGCAAGTTAACACAGACAAACATGTTTGAAGTCCAGCCTGTGTGACAAACATGACTCCTTCCACAGATACAATAAAAAATTAGCGTGAACACAAACTGACAGAAGTGTGTTATCTGCAGGATTACTAGGTGCAATTAAAAGGAAAAAGGCATGTTTCAAATAATTTTACCTCAGTTTGCCCCCCAGTGCTTTGTCCAGTGCCATTGCCTGCAGTTTTACTGTACTTTCTGCCTGGAAACTGGAGAACAACCATGGCATCCAAAAAGCGTGCCTCTACATTGAAAGCGGTTTATGACCTGCTGGAAAACAGCGCTAGCGATACACAATCACTTGCAGAACTGAGTGATAGCGATTTGTGGGGAAATTCGTCATCAGACACAGAAAGTGATTTCAGCGACGATCCTGCGATAAAGCTCAGTGATGTGCAGACTTGGTGCTCTAATGACTGAGGTACGGATTACGCAGCGCCTCCAAGATTCCCATTTACTGGAGCGCCTGGTATCAAAGTGGATGTTGAAGATGACAACCCCTTGACCAGGGCTGTCTTTAAGGCAGGGCAAAAGGGGCAGCTGCCCTGGGCCCTGTCATTGTTGTGGGGCCCAAAGCAGCTGCCTCATATTTGCCAACTATCCTGGTTTAAATTCCCTTGTCCCTTGAAGTTTTAGTCCTGTGCTGTGTCCCGATATCTCAGTGTAAAGTGCTGCTACTAATGCTGCCCAGCTCTGCCCTATTGTTATGTATGGATGACTCACCTGCAGACCCTATGTTTACATGTAAATAACCGTCATTCATATGTAAATAGTGGCAGCATTCATATGTAAATAGTGGTGGCCAGCAGCATCGATATGTATATCATGTCCCCCTGAGGTCATATCCACCATCACTTCTGCTGAATGCTGCCCACTGGGGAGGTAAAAGGGCATGCTTGAAACTCCTGCCTACAACTGTGGTCATTAAGCCTAACATCAGCCTGTTGTGCAAAGGTAAGCAAATTGTTGGGGTGCGCAGAGGTAGGCAGAGAAGGAATTACAGTTTGGGGTGCACAGGTGAGCAAGGAGGGGATGTATAGAGGTAAGGAAGGTGGGTGCAAAGATGAGCATAGGAGGCAGGTAGAGTTAAAGGGAGGGTTGGAGTGGAGAGGATGGGGGAGGTTTGGGATGCAGAGGTTAGCAGGGTTTGAGGATGTAAAGGTGTACTGACAGGGTGGATAAAGATGTAGGTCACCTGTAGGGCAGCCCATTCATTTCAATGGGCTGCTCCATGTGCTAGAAATGCGGAGGAAAGTCCCAAACTTTTTCAAAATCACATGGTGCCAAGGCACATGTCAGCAGATACGTGAGGGTGTCATTACCAATTGATGGCACTGCTGTGTATCTGCTAAGGGCCAGCACATTTCTGTGGTGTCAGGAAAGCGATTTTGCATGCGTTCCCGACAAATTCAAATGTTAACGCAGGCTAAATGTCTCAGTTACATTGATGGTCGGTGTAAATCTTCTCATTACTTGGGGCTTGGTGTAGAATCCTTTCATTCACACTAGTGGCCAGTGTGAATGTTCACCTTACATTAGTGGTCACTGTAAATCCCTCCTTACATTAGTGGTTACTGTGAATGCTTCTATTACATTATTGGTCAGTGTAAATCTCTATTACATTGGTGGCCAATGTTGAAACTCCTCTTTATATTGGTAGTTGGTAAAAAAATCAGTATTGCCATTGATCACACCCTCCCCTCCCCCGAGCACTGCCACTGATCCCAGGAGTCCTAGGATCCCTAGGAGTTTTCTGTCTATTGATGGGTCCGCTCGCTTCCCCAGACAGTGAGATGATTTGCTGTAACCTCTAGCAACCAATCAGTGAGCAGTGTTACTGTATAGTAATCTCTAGCAACCAATAACAAGCAGAAACCATGTGCCGTAACCTCTAGCAACCAGTCAGTGAGCGGTAATGATATGCTGTAACCTCTGACAACCAATCGCAATTGTTGCCTGATCTGATACAGTAAACTGATTTTGAGTCTAGCTGCTACTTATTTTATGTCTCAGAGCTGGCTGAGAGTGAAATTGCATGGGGGGGGGGGCCCCAAGAACATTTTTGCCCAGGGTCCAATCAGTATTAAAGACGGCCCTGCCCTTGACATACCTATTTTTGACTGATGAGGTTATTGAAAAAATTGTTACAGAGACAAACCAGTACCAGGAGCAACAAGCTGCTACACATTGGAAGTTTTCAAGGAGCAGAATGTAGGAACCAGTGACCAAAGAGGACATTTGGAAATTTCTGGGCCTAATAATTCTTCAGGGAGTGGTGGAGAAACCCATGCAGAAGTGGTATTGGACAACGAATAAATTATTAGCCACTCCATTCTTTGGCACGGTCATGTCAGAGTACAAATTTTCTCTGACTATGAAGTATTTGCACTTTGAAAACAATGAAGAATTTGATGAAACTACTCATCCAGCACTAAAACTCAAGAAGATTTGGGAGGTATATCAAATGATTCAGAAGGATTTCCAACGGAGCTATGTGCCAGATAGAGACATCAGCATAGATGAAAGTCTAATGGACTACAAGGGAAGGCTCGGCTGGATACAATACATGGCATCAAAGAGAGCACTAATTGGCGTAAAATCCTTCATGCTATGTGAATCGACAACTGGTTACATTTGGAATTCTGTCCTATACACTGGGAAAGGAACCAAATTCAACCCAAAATACAGTAAATATGGAATGGCAACATCTTCCATTCTTTCACTGATTGAGCCATTGCTAAATCAGGGCTATTGTGTAACTACAGACAACTTTTACACATCTCCTGAACTTTATGAGCTCCTTCTGCAGAACAAAACAGATGCCTATGGAACTGTTAGGGCTAACCGGCGTTACATGCTGCCAATCTTTGGCAATAAGAAGCTCAAGACAGGAGAAATGTTTGCCTGGCAGAAAGGCAAAATGATGGCACTGCGATGGCATTACAAAAAAAGATGTTTGCCTAATGAGTACAATTCATAACACCTCCACTGTCATGGTACACACAAAAGGTGGGAAAGACATGATGAAGCCACGGGTAGTGCTAGACTACAACACCATGGGAGGTGTTGATAGAGCTGACCAAGCAATGACATTTTATCCAGCAATGAGAAAACAACAAAAAAATTATTACAAGAAGATCTTCAGGTATCTTCTTGAGCAATGCTTGTGGAATGCCTACATCCTGCTAAAAAAAAGAGTGACAAGCCTGTGGTTCATGCAGGCTTTGTTTGGAAAGTTGCTGAATTGATCTTTCTGAACCACCAAACACCAATGCCTGTGAATAGAGCTGGACGTTGTGCTGCTGGTGTTGTCAACCCGGAACACCTGACTGGTCGTCCCTTCATGAACTACATCCCACCAACTGAAAAAAAGTCAGCACCCACAAGGATGTGCGTGATTTGTTGCTCAAAGAGTGGTGACAGTGGAAGGAAAATCCGAAAGGAAACCAGGTTCCATTGTCCTGATTGTGTTTCAAAATGTATCATACCCGGGATGTTTACTGAAGCAATATGACTAGTAATATTGCAACCTTGTTTGGACAAATTTTTTTTTTTTTTTTGTGTTTTTGATTTGATTATATTATTGACTAAAATTTATTGAATACAATGTATTAATTTTATAATATTATTTGTTTTTATTTATAGTTATTTATTATATTATAATTTATGATTTTGTGTTTCAAACTTTATCATACCTGGGACTAGACTCTGGTTTGGACAGATTTAAGTGAGTTATTCCTAAGAATTACAGGCCTACAATATGAAACACCAAATTTCCATGCAAAACATTGTACCGCTTTTAGCATCAAAAATCTGACATAATCATACCGCCAAGGAGGTTAAAAGTTACTGGTACTATGCATCCATTTTCACTGTCCTTCCCTCTGTTTTATTCCCCGCTCCTGTGCCCACTCTGGTCATTTGACTATTCTACATTCTAGCCATTCTACATTTCCATTCATACTTACCCTCCTCCTCTCTATGATCGTTCTCCTTTGCTTCCATCTATACTGGATCTTGTCTCTAGTCATTCTCTTACACATCTGTCCAAGTCCACTCTCATTTCCTCTTTGATCATTGTCTTCTAAAGAAAACAGGTGGTCAGGACCTTATATGCCTCCTCATCTCCTCCATACTGTGTAATTCTGTATGGAATGAGGAAATGAAAGTAGGACAGGGCTGGTTTATAGTGGATCAGGGAAGATGGCAGATCTCATTTGTGGCATGGATGCTGGGTAAGTGGGGTGTACATTATGTGCTGTCCTGCATATATCACTTGTGGCATTGATAAAGTGTGTGTACGGGAGTGCAGATCTCACTTGGAGTAATAATTTCCCTTGGGATTAATAAAGTATCTGAACCGAAATCTGGTAGTGTGCGTACTGGGAAGTAAGCTGTTTGTACTGGCGGGAACATCTATCAGGTTTTTTTCTCTATCAATTAACTTCTTGTGTGTGCAGGAAATTGGTGACTTCTGTAAAAGCCCAGTTCCAGCCCTAAACCAATGATATAACGGTAAAAAAAAATTTTAACATCAATGCTTAGTGAACAATTTGTTTATAAGCACTGTATATATTTGCCTAAATTCTGTATCCACGTTTTGTTATGTTCTTTTAAATTTAGGTTGTATAAAGAGGACAAGTAGAATGAAACCTTATCACTGATCTTCGCTAAAATGTGACCCAACTAGAAACATTATAATTACCATTACAGGAAGTTTTCAGATTTTTCTTTTTCAATAATCCTTAAACAGTATGTACATGTGCATTTCTTTATTTTACTCAGCAAGGAGCATATTGCGTTTTGAACATCTTTTATTTCAATATAATTTATTTTTGCCTTAGTGGCTGAAATGGAAGCACATGCCATGTCAATGTGACTAGTGGGAACAGTAAATTAGCTTAAGTGAAAATAAATTCAAAGATAAATAAAATGTTGCTTACAATGGAGTGCCTACTGGAAGTTAGAATGTATTATTTGTAACCACAGGTATCAGGACACTTCTGTTCACTTAACCTTCATGTGCATGATGTCTAAACAATGGATTATTTCAGGGACAACTCATTATAAATATTGATAGGGTTTTAGAAGATCATTTAAAACCGGCTATTTACTTAGACATGACTAATGCAGATTTTTACAATAAGGCCTCATGCACACTGGACGTTAAAATAATGTTATAAAAATGTCAGTAGTTTTGCAAAGAGTTTTTTTCAACTTTTTTCAATGTTTCTGCATTAGCGGTTTTTAGCGTTTTTCCACGTTTTTCCACGTTAACATTTTAGCATTTTTTTTTTTAAGAAAAATATTTTTTTTATTTTATTTTTTTTCAATGGATCAAAAAAGCTGCTGAGCAATGTTTTTGAGCGTTTATCGACGTTTATCAGCGTTTTACAGCTTTTACTGCTCAAAAACGCCACTGCCCAAAACTGCTGATAACAGCTTATGTGTGCATGGACACATAGGATAACATGATGGAGAGTTTAATCACTGTAGAAAAAAACGTCTACAGCCAAAAACAGCTGCTGTAAAAATGTAAAAAAACATCCAGTGTGCATGAGGCCTAAAGGTGCTTCATCAGTGATTCTTGTTATAGCTTGTTTCTTTTTTTGTTTGTTTTTTTTTTTAATTTGTGATCATGGCCACATTAACTAGAGTTAGAGGGGTTTTTAAACTAGGCAATGGGGGGAGGGTCCAGAGGTAGACATAGTCAGCAATGAACATATTCCAGAGGGTAGTATTGGGGGCATTAGTGGTAGGTTGACTAAAGCACATAAACCCGAGGTAAGTATACTAACAAGTCCTATTTGCAATCTTGGAACACCCAACAAGAGGACAGTATAAGACGGTCTAGACTACGTGGCATGTTCACCAATGCCAGGAGCCTGGCGGACAAGATGGGTGAACTAGAGATACTGTAATACGAGGAGGATTTCGATTTTGTGGGAATTTCAGAGACCTGGTTCAACAGCTCTCATGATTGGCTGGCAACCATTCAAGGGTATTCCCTTTATCACAGTGATAGGGAGGGTAAAAAAAGGGGGAGGGGTATGCCTATATATGCAGAATAATGTACAAGTGAATATGAGAGATTACATCAATAAGGGAGCCAGGGAGGAGGTGGAATCCTTATGGGTAGAGCTCCAAAGGGATGAAGCTAAGGGGAAAATAATACTGGGAGTATGCTATAGGCCACCTAACCTGAGGGAGGAGGGGGAGACGGACCTCTTATAACAATTCAGATTACCAGCAAGGATGGGAAGGGTTATCATAATGGGGGATTTTAATTATCCAGACATAGACTGGAGGGAACCACTCATTCGTCTAAGGCTTGCCAGTTCCTAAATGTCTTGCAGGACAATTTCATGGGTCGGATGGTAGACGCACCAACTAGAAATAAAGCGTTATTAGATCTACTGATTACCAACAATACAGACCTGATCACAGATGTGGTAATACGGGGCAATTTAGGAAACAGCGATCGCAGGTCAATTGGCTTCAGTATAAATCACACAAATAGGAAACATAAGGGGAACACAAAGACAGTGAAATTTCAAAAGAGTCAACTTCCCTAAACTGCGAACCTTGCTAGAAGATATAAATTGGGATAAAATCTTAGAAACAAAGAATACGGAGGAGAGATGGGTTTGCTTTAAGAGCATATTAAATAAGGGCATTAGCCAGTGCATTTAAATGCATTTAAATACATTTAAAAGAGCAAACAAAAGTCCTGCATGACTTAACTCCAATGTAAAAATGCATATAAAAGCGAAAGAAAAGGCCTTCAAAAAATACAAGGCTGAGGGATTATCATCAGCATTCAGACTTTACAAAGAATGCAACAAGATATGTAAGGGTGCAATTAGGGCGGCTAAGATAGAACACGAAAGACACATAGCGGAGGAGAGAAAATGTGGGCTGAATGAAAAAAAGAGATTGATCGGTGGGTATGCCCACCATTAGAATACCGCCCTTCATCCACCCACTTCTAATGATGGGCATACAGTATCTCACAAAAGTGAGTACACCCCTCACATTTTTGTAAATATTTTATTATATCTTTTCATGTAACAACACTGAAGAAATTATACTTTGCTACAGTGTAAAGTAGTACGTGTACAACTTGTATAAAAGTGTAAATTTGCTGTCCCCTCAAAATAACTCAACACACAGCCATTAATGTGTAAACCGCTGGCAACAAAAGTGAGTACACCCCTAAGTGAAAATGTCCAAATTGGGCCCAAAGTGTCAATATTTTGTGTGGCCACCATTATTTTCCAGAACTGCCTTAACCCTCTTGGGCATGGAGTTCACCAGAGCTTCACAGGTTGCCACTAGTGTCCTCTTCCACTCTTCCATGATGACATCACGGAGCTGGTGAATGTTAGAGTCCTTGCGCTCCTCCACCTTCCGCTTGAGGGTGCCCCACAGATGCTCAATAGGGTTTAGGTCTGGAGACATGCTTGGCCAGTCCATCACCTTTACCCTCAGCTTCTTTAGCTAGGCAGTGGTTGTCTTGGAGGTGTGTTTGGGGTCATTATCATGTTTGAATACTGCCCTGTGGCATAGTCCCTGAAGGGAGGGGATCATGCTCTGCTTCAGTATGTCACAGTACATGTTGGCATTCATGGTTCCCTCAATAAACTGTAGCTCCCCAGTGATGGCAGCACTTATGCAGCCCCAGTCCATGACACTCCCACCACCATGCTTGACTGTAGGCAAGACACACTTGTCTTTGTACTCCTCACCTGGTTGCTGCCACACAGGCTTGACACCATCTGAACCAAAAACGTTTATCTTGGTCTCATCAGACCACAGGACATGGTTCCAGTGATCCATGTTCTTAGTCCACTTTCTTGTGCATCATCTTTAGAAGAGGCTTCCTTTTGGGACGACAGCCATGCAGACCAATTTGATGCAGTGTGCAGCGTATGGTCTGAGCACTGACAGGCTGACCCCCCCACCCCTTCAACCTCTGCAGCAATGCTGGCAGCACTCATACTTCTATTTCCCAAAGACAACCTCTGGATATGACGCTGAGCAAGTGAACTCAACTTCTTTGCTCGACCATGGCGAGGCCTGTTCTGAGTAAAACCTGTCCTGTTAAACTGCTGTATGGTCTCTTGGCCACTGTGCTGCAGCTCAGTTTTAAGGTCTTGGCAATCTTCTTATAGCCTGGGCCATCATTATGTAGAGCAACAATGATTTTTTTCAGATTCTCAGGGAGTTCTTTGCCATGGGGTGTCATGTTGAACTTCCAGTGATCAGTATGTGAGAGTGAGAGTGATAACACCAAATTTAACACACCTGCTCCCCATTCACACCTGAGACCTTGTAAAACTAATAAGTCACATGACACCTGGGGAGGGAAAATGGTTAATAGGGCCCAATTTGGACATTTTCACTTAGGGGTATACTCACTTTTGTTGCCAGCGGTTTAGACATTAATGGCTGTGTGTTGAGTTATTTTGAGGGGAAAGCAAATTTACACTGTTATACAAGCTGTATACTCACTAGTTTACATTGTAGCAAAGTGTAATTTCTTCAGTGTTGTCACATGAAAAGATAGAATAAAATATTTACAAAAATATGAGGGGCATACTCACTTTTGTGAGATACTGTACATGCACCATTTTTTTTTTGTAACTGTGGTGGTGAAATCACCTCCTACAGTGCTGGAGTTGCAGATTTTTGTATTGTGAGAGTAAGGCTCTGTTTCCACTAGTGCGACTTTTTATGCGACTTGGGACTGAAAAGTCGCATGACAAATTGTTTCCCATGATTTCCAATGAGTACCGTTCATATCTGTGCGACTTCAAGTCGCAGCGACTTCAAAGTAGTCCCTGCACTACTTTGGTCCCACTTTGATGCGACTTGAGGTCCATAGATACAGGCATTGCTTCAAATCGCGGTAAAAAGTCGCGGTAAAATCGCGGTAAAAAATTGCGGCAAAATCGCGCGACTTTGGGGACGCAATAGTGGAAACATAGCCTCAAGGCTGTTGCTGTCAAGATAAATAAATCAGTGCTGCAGCTGAATGGCGTACCTAAAAAAAAAAAAAGCAAACAATGGCAATGATAAAACATTGACTCAATAAAACAACTTGATTTTTTAACACAATCTGTGCCTAAAAAATATATGCCGAAGCATGGGGGCAATCCGCCCCTAATGTTAGGAGCAAATCGCTCCTCCACCCCTGCCCCCATGCTTCGGCATATATACTCTTTTTTTGGTGTGAAATCTCCTCCTACAGCTCTGGAGTCATGGCTTTACTTATCATGGGAGCAAACGCTGTTGCTGTCAGAATAAATAAACCCGTGCTGCATCTGAATGGCGTACCTGCTTAGCAAATGATGGTTAACAATAAAACAAAGTAACATTGCAGCATAACAGTAAGACACACCATACCTGCAAAGCAAATACATTAAAACATAGTAAAAATAAAACATTACAGTTCTAAAATACAGTAACAATAGAGAGAGAACAATAGCTATAGAATAGAGAGCGAACAATAGAGCGGACAATAGAAAGCGAACATAAGACAGAGAACAATAGAGAGAGAGAAGAAAAATAAAACCACAATTATTTTTGGCTTCTTAATTTAAAATGTTTGTGTTTTTTTTTTCTTTGCACTTTTATATAAACTGTAAACGTTTCAGATTAGGGTCTCTCAAAATGTGAAGGGGAAGAAGTCACATGTGTATGTGTATGTGACATCACGCGTAGGGACGGGACAGGCACCCGACACTGACATAGGCTTACGAGCTCGCCGCTCGTCTGGAGACAAACGCTTTTTATCCTGCTACATATGTGAGTACCTCTCTGCTGTTTAAATAAAATCTATTAGTGTTTAAACAATATTACACTATCCGGTACTTCCTTCGTTCTTTACCCCTCCTGCACCCACTGAGGGACCAGGATTTCTAGATATCACGTTCTGGTCCAGGATTATAAGAAGAGGCAGCTATTACCAGTACCTAACCTTATGCTGTTACCTCATTACCGCAAGGTAAGGGGCCACTGCTCACAAGTGTGTGTTTTCTGCACGAAGAGGAGTCACCATTTATTCTCCTTTCAAACACCCCACCTTGCTATTTGCACATTGGAACATTCACCTACTCTGAGAAGAAATACTCCCATTAGACTTTATCTCACTACTGTTTTGCAGTACCTGCACACCAAGGAACAATTTAAAAAAAAAAAAATTTTTGTCATTTATTTATTTTTCAGTCGGCACTATTGTATTGTGGTGTATGTGCTTTATTTATAAGCACACACCGCATTGTACCATTTATATTTATTTTGCACTTTGCACAGGAATTCTTATTCATTGCAGAGGTTTGCACGTTTGATTTTATTACATGGTTCTCTTATTATTGCACGTCCATATTTAGCACAATTTGAATGATTCCTTTTGGTTTTATGTTTGCATTGTGCACTGTATTATTGTAATATATATTGATTATATCATGTCATAGTATTACCCCCTACTTATTCACCTGTAGTGTTCTCTACTCATCCTGGCATTGTTCATACTATACTTCCTGTTTTAGAGGGCTACCTACGACAATTTATTTTGTACTGCTACCTATAACAACACATTGTTCTTCCTATGGATTAGCGTAGCACCAACCCCCCACTTTCATTTTAATTTGCTGGGTTTGGCTTGACCCTCATTCGGTGCATGCAGCTCTTCCACCTGTCCCTTTCTACATGGTAGCGCAGGAATAACCTTTTTACTACTATTGGGGACGCTAGTATAGATCTGATCAGATATCGATCTGTTTAGAGACTATACTACTAAGGGAGGTGTATGGTGCGTGCATGGGTGTTAGCGCTACTGGCACTAATCTGACGCTGCCTGGGGCGACTCAGACTCTAATTGATGCTAAAACCTAACCGATATCACCCGCTGGGTGATCAGGGGGTTAAACCTTTTATTAGGTAATATACAGCGGGTGCCCTGATGCTATAAAAAAATAACTAACTGACCAGCGTCACCGTGACACTAATACGGTGATAGGGGGTGATCAAGGAGTTAAACCTTTATTGGGGGGGGTTAGGGGGGGTCCCTAGACCTATCTGGGGCTACTACTAAGTACCCTAACACTGATTAGTGTCACAAATGACACCAGTATAGTGATCAAAGAAAAATATGAACACTGCACTGGGTGACACTGTGACAAGGAGTAAAGGGGTTAACTGGGGGGAGGACGATTGGGGGGTGAAATATGTGCCTATGTCAGTGTAATGTTGGTGCAACTCACTTTTGGATATCCTCTCTCCTCTCTCTGGAACGAGGAGAGATGACATCACTTCCCCTGTCTGTGTTTACACTTACACAGGCAGGGGAGGATTTCATTTGTCAGGACCGATCAGCAGGTCCAGGCCAGAAATCATTGGCCTGGGCCTGGAGACTGATCGGCTCTGAAATGAATCCGATCGTCACGGCCCCCTAGGTGGCCGCGTGCCCGACGTAACATAATGTCGCTTCGCCCACCCGTGCCATTCTGCCGCAGTAAAACTGGAAGTGGTTAACCTTCTATGAGGAGGTGAGTTGCCATCTAGATAAAGGAAGGCCCATAGATGTGGTGTATCTGGATTTTGCAAAAGCATTTGACACAGTTCCCCATAAACGTTTACTGTACAAAGTAAGGTCCATTGGCATGGAACATAGGGTGAGTACATGGATTGAAAACTGGCTACAAGGGCGAGTTCAGAGGGTGGTGATAAATGGGAAATACTCGGAATGGTCAGGGGTGGGAAGTGGGGTCCCCCAGGGTTCTGTGCTGGGACAAATCCTGTTTAATTTGTTCATAAACAACCTAGAGGATGGAGTAAACAGTTCAATCTCTGTATTTGCCGGTGACACTAAGCTAAGCAGGGCAATAACTTCTCCGCAGAATGTGGAAACCTTGCAAGAAGATCTGAACAAATTAATGGGGTGGGCAACTACATGGCAAATGAGGTTTAATGTAGAAAAATGTAAAATGGGGGCAGGAGGTGGAGCCTAGCAGAGCAGACATGCATTGTTAGAGCTCCACACTGCTGAGGAGAGAAGAGAAGGACAAAGCGGAGCCTGCAGGCTCAAAAGGTATCCATTTGAACCTTTTTGCCCCAGGGAACAAACTGTGAAAGTTTGGGCAGGAAATATGGTACTGGGAGGAAACCGTGGCAGAAATAAAAATCACCTCACAAAGAGCTCACAGGCACTCACTGCAGCTGAAGCAGCTCCAGTCACCTCACAAGATACAGCATCAGGGCGCTCTCACAGACAGAAAATGTCACAGCAAGACTCTCCATTTGAGTCAGATACAGAACAAATCCTCTCACAAACTTCTCCACAAGCCTCCTCAGCATCCCCAGTAATATTATTACAATTTGAAAAGATGCTTCATAAGGCTTTAAAACAAACCTCAGACCAAATAACAAAAAGCCTAACCAAAGAAATAAGAGAGCTGGGAAACCGCACCACAGCCTTAGAAATAAAAATGGATGAAATTGAAATTACAACCCAAGAAAATATAACAGAATTGGAACAATTAAAAAAAGAGAATTTAATACTTCAAACTAAGCTCGAAGATTACGAAAATAGAGCCAGACGTTCAAACTTGCGCATAAGGGGAATACCTGAAACTGTGACAGACCTGCAATCTACTATTACTGCTCTATTACAAGAACTGAAGCCAGATATCCCTATTGAACGTTTAGAACTGGACAGAGTACACAGAGCCCTCACAGCCAAAAAGAAAGATGGACCCCCACGTGATATAATCACAAAATTTCATTATTACAGAACGAAAGAACAAATACTAATTGCTGCAAGAGAAAAAAAGGAACTTAATTTTCAAGGACACAATTATCACATTTTTGCTGACCTATCCCAACTTACTATTACTAAAAGACGATCCATGAAACCCCAACTAATGGAACTGCAATGCCACAACATTATGTATCAATGGGGCTTCCCCTTTTCAGTCAGATTTAACTACCAAGGTACAATTTACAGAAGCAGATCAGCAGATGAACTACAACAAACCCTTTTAAAATTAAATCTGACAGAACCCACAAGCAGCAACACTCCCACACGCAGAAGAATGGCATCATCTTCACCTTCAGGCAGCACCCAGAAAATTTCAGAACAAAATGGGAATCATCATTCTCACAAAAGAGGCCGTTATGCCACATCATCCATGGACCAAGAAGATTCAATGGACTGACATCCTAATTCCTGATATCTCTTCATTTATTATACTAAGAGATGGTTCTCTATAAAAAACCTATATTTATAACTGAATGTAACTGCATTCTGATAGTCACACACTGTGTGGGATCATGTTACATTCCAGTTATATTTCTTATTACTTCTGATTCATATGGCCTTAGAATATATAAATGAAATAATGAAATTCTTGTTCAGTTATATATTATCAGGTAATAACAATAGATTTATTACTTTTTAGGACAAATATGTTCAATAATCCAGAAGTAATGGAAGCTTTTTCTTTCTTTTCTTAAAACAAATATATTATTACCTAACTAGTTCCTAGAACTATGTTTTTGTTTATTCTAATCTGAAGCAATACAACCTCAATTTTATGAGTTAATATTTCTAAACAGTTGCATATGAATAAAATATGTAATTGTTTACTCTAAAAGGGTTAAAATCCCAAAATAATTCAAACTATCTTCATCAATACCAATGATATTAACAGTACCTATCTAACTGAATTATTTAGCCTAGGGCAAAACTAACCATATACAACCACCCTGGAATAAATAATTTCAACAAAAACTATATTCTGCACTCCAATTAATGAAACATCATTTTGATGTCTTTTGACATAGCACTTCTCTCCTGTAAGCGGAAGATCCGTGTACCCCAATTAGCCCTCCTCATTCTCCCAACCATATTATGTGGGAGTGTGACGAAGGCACTTATTCCCCTGAGAAAGATATTTATTCTCTTTCACGGGTAAATTGTGATTACTTGCAAAAAATAATTTATACAATGTATCATCAAATCTCATATGTTTTTTGTTTACTCTTTACTCCAGAATTCACTGGTTTCTTTTCTATCTTTTCATTTCTTCAGTCCACACAGGTTGATCTGCGCAGTCAGCTCTGCATAACAAAAAGTAAGTCAAAACTATTTGATCTGTTGCCATGGCACCACTGAATATACTCTCCCTGAATGTTCAGGGAATAAATGTCCCTCAAAAAAGGACCAAAGCCTTCCGTACTTTCCATAACAAGAAGGCTCACATAGTATGCCTCCAAGAAACACACTTCACCAAAGATTCTACTCCAAAATATATTTCTCCTTTTTATCAACAAATTTACACGGCTTCTGCCTGTACCAAGCAAAGGGGAACTCTAATTGCTTTTCACCGATCCACACCATTCACCTTATCATCAGAAATTAAAGACCCAGAAGGTAGATACCTGATACTCATGGGTTATATAATGGATACAGCAATCACAGTGATTTCCTACTACGCTCCTAACAAACAACCTACACCATTCCTCTCACATATATTACAAGTGATTAATACACACAAAATAGGAACAGTGATAATGTGTGGGGATTCGAACCAGGTCCTCCTCCCATTTCTAGATAAATCACCTTTTACACCATCCAAAATAACCTCTAGATTACCTTTTTCTCAACTTCTTTCCAAATACAATCTGGTAGATTCATGGAGAGAAAGTAACCCAATGAAAAAGAAATTCACTTATTTCTCGCACCCTCATCAAACCTTCACCAGAATAGATCATATTTTTCTAACAATAGGAATGATACCAGAAATTATTGCATCAGATATAATTCCGATTCCGTGGTCTGACCATAATGCAGTATACACTACTATAGCCTCAGCCATACCAAAAGCGCATGACCCAACGTGGTACTTACCGGACATAATGCTCAAACACCCACTACATCAGATGGCCATTGAACAAGCTTTAAAGGAATACATATCAATTAATAATACAACAGACATCTCCCCAATAACACTGTGGGAAGCTCATAAGCCTGTCTTGCGTGGTACAATACAAAGACAAATGGCACTATTTAAACGGGAACGCAAAAATCTAGCAAAAAAACTAGAACTCAATTTTAATGCAGCCTACATATCATTCCAAGATAATCCATCTCAGAGTACAAAATCTCATCTGGAAAAATCTAGATTGCAATACGATCTATTTCTCACTGAGTCAGTTGATAAATCCCTCAAACGCTCCAAACACAATTTCTACATGAATACAAACAAACCAGGTACATATTTGGCTCGGGCATTAAATTCAACTAACAAATCTTTCAAACCAATACGTTTAAAATTATCAAAAAATGTTTATACTTGTAATCCAGTTAAAATAGTCCATAAATTTCACTCACATCTCGCAACTTTATACAAGACAAACAATGAATTTAATCCTACAGAGGCTGAATCCTTCTTCTCAAAAATAACCTTACCTGAGTTATCTCAGAATCAAAAAAGCAGTTTGGATGAGCCTATAACTATAGATGAAGTTGCTAACGCCATAAAAGACCTAAAACTTAACAAAAGACCAGGCCCAGACGGCTACTCGGCTTTATACTATAAAACTTTCTCAGAAATACTCTCTCCCATTCTCACTGAAACTTTTAACAAACTTCTAGATGGACATTCTTTTCGGCAAGAAACACTAATGGCAATTGTTTGTATGATCCCAAAACCCCTTTCTGATACTTCCTGTGTGAATTATCGGCCTATCTCTCTGTTAAACCTTGATATTAAATTATTAGCAAAAATAATAGCAAAACGCCTCAATAGCATTATAGGAAAATTAATACATAGAGCTCAAGTAGGCTTCATGCCAAATAGACAGGCAGGCGATAATATACGCAGGGCAGTGTTATTGGCACATATTGCTAAAAAACGGAAAATCCCTTTATGTTTTCTATCTCTTGATATTAAGAGGGCATTTGACACAGTATCCTGGCAATATATGCAATATTCATTACAAAAATGAGGTTTTGGACCCCACTTTTTAACATGGATCAAAGCATTATATAACAAACCCAAAGCCTATATAAAATATGGTGGATACAAATCTGATGCCTTTAATATCGAAAGAGGTACCCGACAGGGTTGCCCATTATCTCCCTTATTATTTGCCCTTATACTCGAACCCATGGCCCAATAAATCAGAACAAACCAAACTATAACTGGCATTGAAGTAGGAGGTATCACACACAAATTATGTATATTTGCAGACGATATATTACTTTTTCTATCATCACCACAGGTCTCTGGTCCTAACTTAATACCAGCTCTTGATGGATTTGCAGCCCTATCCGGCCTTATGATTAATCCCAAGAAATGCCTAGTGCTTAATATTTCACTCACAAACATGGAGTTGATCCCGGCTAGGGCTGCACTCCCATTCACATGGGCAGAAAAATCAATCCCATATCTTGGAATTCATTTAACAGCATCTCATTCTGACTTATTCTCAACCAATTATCCTCCTGTATTAAGACAGATCACAAATCTAATAAAACAATGGTCGCAACTTCCTTTATCCTGGATAGGGAAGATTAATGCAATCAAAATGACTATTCTACCCAAATTGCTTTATCTATTCAGAGTCCTCCCTATTCCAATTCCTTCCTATTTTTTGAGAATAGTACAAAAAAGAGCAACTTCGTTTATATGGGGCTCTTCTAAACCACGTATACCTATACACACCCTACATCTTCCCAAAAATAAAGGAGGCCTGGGATACCCTAATTTTACTAACTACTACAGAGCAGCACATTTGGCCAGTCTGTCCAAATACCATGCAAAACAGGAAATCCCATTATGGGTATTTATAGAGGCTTCAGAAAATGACCCTCTATTAATATCAAACTTATTATGGCTTGATCCTAAAGACCGCTTTAAAATTCATAATCCCATAACTAAACACTTCTTATCTCTCTGGGATAAACTAAAAACCAAATATCAGTTACAATCTCCACACAATCCTCTCCTTTCTTTTATCAGAAATCCGGCCTTTTATCCGGCATGGATCTACCCAAATTCTTTTAAAGCTTGGACAACATCAGGCATTCAGACACTAAATGACTTCATAGCATCTAAATCATTCCTTTCATTCCCATCGCTTAGAGAAAAATATGATCTACCAAACTCTGAGATATTTAGATATCTCCAAATCAAAAATTTCTATACACCATTCCTAAAGGGGGATACACCATTATCCCAATTATCCATTTTTGAATCAATCTGTACAAAAGATCCATTTGCTAAAGGTACAATTTCATCACTTTATAATCAATTATATGGAGTACCAAATCTTAATAGACCCTCTTACGTTCAGAGGTGGGAGAAGGACCTGGGACGAACTTTAGAAGACACGGACTGGTCTAATATATGGCTCACATCTAAGTCATCTTCACCCAACATCTTAGCACTGGAGACAAATTATAAAGTCCTAACTCACTGGTACCTTGTACCCGCTAGAGTGGCAAAATATTCACCTAATACCTCAGCTCTTTGTTTTCGAGGATGCCCAGAAATAGGCACACATTTACACATATGGTGGACGTGCCCAGTAATCCAAACCTTCTGGAAGGAAGTCTTCGTGATTGCATCTAAAATATTTAAAAAAATAATACAACCAGATCCTTCTATAACTTTACTTAATCTAAAACCGGAATGGTTAACACTCTCTCAATTCAAACTTATGATCCAACTAACAACGGCTGCAAAACAAACAGTGGCCAAGGCATGGAAATCTCCTACATTGGTACTAGCAGAAACAATTCACAGAATGAATAATACAATGTCCCATGCTAAGATGGTAGCCATCGATCAAAATCAAATTCCAAAATTTGAAAAACTTTGGCATCCTTGGATAAAACAACAGTTCCTGTCAAACTTCAATGACTCTGTCCTGTTGCCATGGTAGCAGATTAAATGACTTACAGAGACACCCATTCTAAGGCTTCAAAGAGAACTAAAAAGAATAATAAACTGACGAGCGGGACAACCTTGTGGACCATACCTCTGCCTTTCTACCCTTTTTCTTCTTTCTCTTTCCTTTTCTCCATCTTACGATTAAAGCTCATTATCAGAATTTATTTGACCTATATACACTCTACTTGTAAACAATATGTATAGTAGGTATAAATCATTTAAATACCTACAAAAGTAACTAAGGAAATGATATATATCTTTAATTTAGGTTTACGTGAACCCAATGTTTAATATTTGAAATTTCATGATATTTACCTATATAAACCCTACTGTAAAACAATGAGCTTACTTTATAGATCCTTGTAAACTTACTTTATGTATCTTTATAATATTGTATACTCAATAAACTTCTTTTGACAAGGAAAAATGTAAAATAATGCATTTGGGTGACAAAAATATAAATGCAATCTACTCACTTGGGGGTAAACCTCCGGGGGAATCTAGGATGGAAAAGGACCTGGGGGTCCTAGTAAATGAAAGGCTTAGCAATGGCATGCAATGCCAAGCTGCTGCTAACAGAGCAAACAGAATATTGGCATGCATTAAAAAGGGCATTAACTTCAGGGATAAAGCAATAGTTCTCCCACTCTACAAGACTTTGGCCCGGCCTCACCTGGAGTATGCTGTCCAGTTCTGGGAATCAGTCCTCAGGAAGGATGTACTGGAAATGGAGCGAGTACAGAGAAGGGCAACAAAGCTAATAAAGGGTCTGGAGGATATTAGTTATGAAGAAAGGTTGAGAGCACTGAATTTATTCTTTCTGGAGAAGAGACAATGTACACATACCATACTGGTAACCCCACAATAGGGATAAAACTTTTTGCGGAAGGGAATTTAATAAGACATATGGCCACTCATTAAAATTAGAAGAAGAGAGGTTTAACCTTAAACTGCGTAGAGGGTTCTTTGCTGTAAGAGAAGCAAGGATGTGAAATTCCCTTCCACAGGCGGTGGTTTCCGTGGGGGGCATCAATAGTTTAAAACGATTATTAGATAAGCACCTGAACAACTGCAACATACAGGCATATACAATGTAATACTGACATATAATCACACACATAGGTTGGACTTGATGGACTTGTGTCTTTTTTCAACCTCACCTACTATGTAACTATGTAACTATATGTAACTACATACAATAAGTTGAGACCTCAAAAGGAAAAAAACAGAGGTGGGGGGAACATAGATCCAAAGAATGAATTATATAGGAGCAATGAGATTGCTGCGCTGCAGATCCTTGTGTACATCTTCCTCTCTAGCAAGTCCCCAAGTCCCCAAAAATCGGCAGATGTTGAGAGTTAACCTACGCTTCTGTACCTTCTTTATGGGCAGGGAGGAAATCCCATAATAATGGTCAATAGCGTTAGTCCTGCATGAGTCGCTGGTAATTTGGGCCATTTCTCCCACTCACAGCATACACAGCCAGGCACACAGCATTTTCAGCATTCTTCCTCTGGCTCAAGGATCAGTCTAGGGGTTTCTTTTAGGGGTTTTTTTTTTCCATAAAGATTTTATTCAGTTTAGGAACATATACAAACATATCCAATACAATACAGACGTCACATGACAATATAAAACTATGACATCACATTGGTACCCTTTGAAAGATACATGGAAGAACATCTTAAAGTGCAATGAATAAGAACTGAACGTGAGATAGACCAGTAGTATAGAAGGGCGGAGGGTCTCTTTCTCATTTTTTCACCTCCCCCCAGTTCCCCCCCCGAATATAATCCACGGGAGGGAACAGAGTAATGGTTCGTTCTCGGTCAGGGTCTAAGGCATAGTGCATCCTGATAAGGCACATGTGATAGCAGAGGGGGGTTACCACAAATTAAGTTAAATTATATGTGTTCAGTTGGTACATATGGGGAAATATGTATTCCCTACTAGAGTATACAAAGAATAGGAAAGGGCAAAGAGAACAGAGAAGGGTAGAGTAGAAAAGAAAGAAAGGAAAAGAGAGAAGGGAAAATAAGGGTAGGGGAGAGTGGGGGTCAGAGAAGGGGGTAAGGTGAAGAGGGGATATTTATTAGGGGATCCTAAGTGGGTCGGCACCCGCGTCCCGCCCCCACAACCACGGTGTCCTGTAACGCACTACAGAGATCGCTTATCAACTCTGGGAGAAGTACTGGCGATATCGTTCAGTGGTAGTGAAATGGGACCAGCAAGTCCAAACAATTGAAAATTTATGCATTCTGTCTTGTGCGATATGGATCAGTTCCTCCATCTCTTTTATTTTTGAAATTCTCGCAAACCACTCCCTGATCGTCGGAGCGCAAGTGGAACGCCATAGTTTGGGTATGCAAAGCTTAGCTGCATTAACCATGTGCATGGCCAGGGATTTATAGTAGTCTTTTTTAGATAGGGATGTATGATGTAGAAGAAACTGGGCCGTAGTGTAATCAAGATTGAGAGTTGTGACATGTGTGATGATGTCGTGGACCTCCCTCCAAAAGGGCTGGAGGTTCTTGCAATCCCACCACACATGTATCATATTGCCTACCCCAGACCCACACCTCCAACAAGTATTAGGAATGTTAGGGGAGAATTTGTGGAGGTGCGAGGGGGTCCTATACCATCTGGTGATCACTTTATAGCAATTTTCTTGGATGGCAACATTTAATGAACCCTTGTGTGTGTAGTCATGGATAGTGTTCCAGTCCTCTGTTGTCAAGGGAGTTTATAGATCACTGGTCCAAGAGAGTTGTGAGGGGGTTGGGGCTGGAGTAGGCGTTTCCGAAATAAGGGTGTGCAAGAGAGAGATTAAGTGTCTTTGCGGTGTTTTGCGGTGGCATAGGGACTCGAAGGGCGTAAGTTGTCTCGTCCAGTTTGTTTGGAGGGCCTGGGTTGCGAGGACGTGTCGGACCTGCCTATAAGTCCAGAAGGAGAATGAGGCTGTCTTAGTGATCATTCTAAGTTTTTCTAAGGAGATAGGTTTTCCATTAGAGTAAAACTAGAGGGCAAGCACATCCTCAAAGGGCCATTCCTGGTGTAGAAAACTATTGGAGTCACCTGAGGATAAATCTGGGTTCCCCCGTAGTGAGGTCAGGGGGCCTGGGATAGGGGCAGAAATCCCACCCAGCGTAGACTTTCTATGAGCCAGAAGAGAAGGGTAGATGAGCGGGTGAGTCAAAATGGATTGTGGCCAATTTTTGGATGAAAGCCAGGGAAGAAGATGTGAGGGTCCAGACGAGAAGGCTCCCTCAAGGAATACCCATGACTTTTTAAAGGCATGGATATTCCAGTCTGCGATCCTTGTGAGATGGCATGCTAAATAATACTTTTGCAAATCCGGCAATCCAATACCCCCCTTGGACTTGGGCAACGTAAGGCGGGAGTATTTAATGCAAGGAGGGGCGCCTCTCCACAAGAAGGCAGAGCAGGCCTTCCGATAGGTTGTAAAAAAGGCTGTTGGTATGGAAAGCGGGAATGCTTGCATTAGATAGAGTAGACGTGGTAAAACAATCATCTTGATCGGGGCAGAATGACCAAACCAAGATACGTTCAAACCCGACCATTCCTTAAAAAGTTTTTGGACCCCAATGAGTGCTGGGTGATGGTTTTGCGAGGTATAGATCAGATAGCCGAGCAGGTATTTGAATACCCAGATATGTGATCGCGTCCTTATCCCAGCGGAAAGGGAAGGAGTCTAGGCAATGGGCCACTTCCTGAGAAGGGAGGGTGATGTTTAAAGCATGAGATTTTGCATGGTTAATTTTTAGGTTTGAAATTTTGCCAAATGACTCTATATCTTTGAGGAGGCTTGGTAGGGAAATGCGAGGCGTTTTTAAAGAAAGTAGAATATAATCAGCGAAAGCTGCGACCTTAAACTCTTTCCCCTTCACGGTTATCCCTTGGATGTTTGAGTTGTCTCTCAATCTGTTGAGGAGGGGCTCTAAAGTTACTATATATATCAAAGGTGAAAGTGGACATTCCTGGCGTGTACCATTGCTGATAGGGAAGGCGTCTGACAGGTAACCGTTGACTTTAACAGCTGCAGAAGGACCGGAGTATAAGGCCATTATATGCGATAGCATGCGGCCCTCAAGGCCAATAGTCAGGAGAACCTCACGCATATAGTCCCAGGCCACCCTGTTGAACGCCTTCTCAGCGTCTAGTGAAAGGAGAAATCCTTGTGTTTTGGAAGTCGTGAGCCAATGGTGTAGGTTTAATGTGCGGATGGTATTGTCTCTGGCCTCTCTGCCAGGGACAAACCCCACCTGGTCCAGTGAGATGAGGCCGGGGATTAGGGGCAGTAATCTATTGGCCAGAATTTTCGCGTATAATTTGCAGGGTCCTTGCCTTCCTTAGGTATCATGGTGATGTGGGCTGTCAGCATTCCCTCTGGTCTAATCTGGGGATCTGATAAGGCGTTAAAAGTAACTAAGAGGTTGGGAGAAAGGATGTTAGCAAAGGATTGATAGTACTGGAGGGTGAAGCCATCAGGTCCCGGGCTCTTGCCCGCTTTCATTTGTTTCAAGGCCGTCTCTAGTTCTATCGTGGATATGTGGTTCTCGAGATCAAGTGTCTGTTGGGGGGTTATTGGCCTAGGACTGTATTGGAAGAGGAAGTCTTTGATAAGCTTGGTGCGTGTTTCAGGGGTGGACTGGGTTATGTGGTTATTCTGTAAGTTATAGAGGTTTGAGTAAAAGTTCTCAAATTCCCTGGCGATTTCCTCATTCTTGGCCAAAAGAGTTCCCCTGGGGCTACGTATGTGGTATGTGGCTACGTATGTGGTGGATTGTGGAAGAAGTTTTAGAGTTTTGGATTGTATGAGCCAGAAGTCGGCCGCATTTGTTGCCCTGTTCATAGAAAATCCTCTGACCAAGAATGTAGCATCTTTTAGTGCCTTTGTCTAGCTCCTCCAATAGCAGAGAGCGGGTGTGTACCAAGTTTTGTAGGGTGGATTGTGCCTGTGTCAATTTATGGGTTGTTTCCAGGGATTTAATTGTGTTGAGGAGAGTATTAATGGTCTCTTGTTGTTGCCTCTTAGCTTTTGCGGCAAGGGCGATTAGTTCACCCCGGATTACGCATTTATGTGCTTCCCAGAGAGAAATCGGAAAGATTTCCGGATTCGAGTTTTCAGTAAAGTATTGCTGGAGTCGTGTGCGTACACGTTCAATCGAGGAGGGGTCTTTGAGTAAAGAGGGGTTTAGTCGCCAAATCTTTGTTCTGGAATCTGTTTCAGGGAAAGATAGTGTAACTGTAACAGGGTGATGGTCAGATAAGTACATTGGTTCTATGGTGGACTTTTGAAGAGAGGGTAAGTCCCTCTGGGAGAGGAAAAAGTAATCGATCCCAGAGTATTTCTGGTGGGGGGGCCGAATAGAAAGTGCAGTCCTTATCCGAGGGAGAAAGAGTGCGCCACGTGTCGTGAAGGGATAGCTTTTGGAACTGCATTTTAATCTGTCGCAATGCTCTATATGTTACGGTGGAGATACCCGTGGAGGAGTGTTAAGCTTATGCGAGAAAAAGGGAAGGGGAAGGAAAAACAACAAAAAAAAAAGGGGGGGAAGGGGGGGAAGGGGGGAAGGAAGCTTCTAAGATGGGGAGGGAAGGTATCTAAGCGCTAACTTTCATGGGAACCTGTTTAGGTGCGTTGCACAGGTGTACTCCTGTCGCACGGGCATAATTGTCCGCGGGAAAATTATACATCATATCTCAGAGATATCCTATTTTCCTATTAAAACATTTGGGTGAGCAACTGAAAACCTGGGTTGGCATATAATTGGAGACAAAAAGTAAGGACTAAATAGCTGGGATTACAGAAAAGTCAGGTGCACGAATCAGGACTGGATCCATCGTGAGGTATTAGTGGATATTTCTCGGCCTGTTCCTTCACCACTGGTCAATATATATAGGGATACGGTGACAGTCTGTAGCTGCATGTGTAACTGAGGCACAGGAACAAGGCGAAAGGAGGTGTTGAAAGTCCCAGGCTGAGGTCAAAGGGCTATGTCCCCAGGGTGATTCAGTGGGCCGAACAAGAGACGGGGCAAGTGCTTAAAGAACTCCCTGGTGCATGTGTGCAATGAACGGTAATAGCTCAAGCTGGTGAGACCTCAAGAGATGCAGCGGGATGCTGTCGCTGTTGGCAGTTCCATGGTTCTGTTGCTTCTGCTCACACTGCCCGTGTCCGCAATTGCTCAGAAGTTGTGCCTGGGCCAGATAGAATCGTTCAAAGCATCTTTTCCGTATGGGCGTCGCGTCCATTGCTGACCTGGGGTGGAGGGAGAAACACGGGTAGAGCGAGGGTTCGTTGTTGAAGACTAGGGGCTAAGGAAATATGAGAATCGAGAGGGTCACCAACAAAGGTAGGAGATGGAGGGGTTACGGGCTGAGAGTCTTACTCACAAATGGCGATCCATAGCAGAAACGGGGTACACGACTCAAGCTTCCTGAAGATCCCTTCTCGCGGGAGGTGAAGCAGGAGAACCCGGACCTTGTTGATAGAGGTCACGGCGAGACGAGAGGGGAGTCGGAGAAGACCTGTCCGTTCTGTGTCTGCGAGGTTTCTGGCGTTGAGCCTTTGGAGAAGGATTGAGGGACACCGGGAGCCATGGTTCTGCTGGGAAATAGAAAGAGCCCCATTCCGGAAGCTCAATGCTAGGGAGATCGAGTTGCTCACAGAAGCCCTGCAGATCTTCCGGTGTGCGGAGTAAGGCAGAGCGTCCCCTGGCGGACGCTGATAGGCCAAAGGGGAACTTCCAGCGGTATTGAATGTTTCGAGTATGGAGGGCATCCAGCAGGGGGCGCATTGCTCTTCTACAACGTTATCTGGGACAAGTCCTGGAATAATTTTACTTCAGCACGATTATGGAGAATGCAAACTTTCTCCCTTGCTTTGCGGAGGATCTCCTCCTTAAGTGGAAAGTTAACAACACAACATATTATGTCCCTGGGTGGCTCCTTCTCACGAGGTTGAGGGCGCAAGGCACGATGAGCCCTATTCATTTCAATAGGAGAATCTGCAGGGCAATCAATCAAATCATTGAAGATTGTGCAAATGGTCTGCTAGATCGATCCTGGATCAATGCTCTCAGGGACTCCCCTTACCCTGATATTGTGCCTCCTGCCTCGATTGTCGAGGTCTTCAATATGTCTATGTAGATCATACATGTGGGAGAGTTGTGCGTCATAGGTGGTTTGAACCTGACGAATGGCGGCTGCATGGGTCAGGGTGGTTTGCTCCACATCATCAATGTGGTGAGCCACTGCCTGTATAGCTGATTTCAGGTTGGCTGTCGCGGCTGTGAATGTATTTTTGATATCCGAGGCTACTTTCTCCATGTCAAACAGAATGGGGGCCTGTGAGCTTCCCGTCATCATCACTCCGGGCTGCGAGTAGGGCGAGGTCGGGGTCTGGCATATAAATGTGGGAAAACCCATAAAATTTCTTCAGAGAGAACAGACCGGTGAAATACAAAGTATCATTTGCTGTTTATCCAAATAGACTTTATTAAACACAAAAATATTGTGAAAAAGTATCAAAAAACACCAAACTTCAACACATAATTTAAAATAAGACTGAACGTCTAAATGAAAGACAAGTGGTCACCACATCTAGATCACACATACCCTCACGCTCTCACACACACATGCAGACACACACCGATCCTAGGATCGAATCAGGGGATGTGAACCTGGAAACCAAAAATTGGAAAGAAAGTGAGCAGTAGAAAAATAACTTCCTTGCAAGGAATATATGTCATATCAGTCATGCTATTTTCCAAAGGTTTCGATAGGGTGCTGTTTAATTCCAGTAAAAAGTTCCCATAGCGGTGTGAGCAGACTGTTTATCATGTGTGTAAATCTCCCGGTAAATAGACAAGCTGTGAGTGCTGTGCTGAGAGGTCCGTGAATTAGCTATACTGAAGGCACTTGAAGGGGGGGGGGGGGGGGGGAGGGAAGATTGGAGACAGCTGGCAAATATTGAAGGAGTAAACTTGGTACAGATGGAATAATGGGATACACTGATAATAGTTTTAATAAATAGTCTGAGTAAAGTGCAGCTCACCGTTTTGCCTCCTCTGTATGGATAGTTATAGCCTCCGTGTTCTTGTCTCCATTACACTCATCTCTTCATTGTGCCGACTGCATGGGGAGCAAGGCGTGGGATATCCCATGAGGATGATTTCACCATTAGGTGATTATAAGAGTCACTTGTCCTGGATCCCACTGCTTCAACACCAACAAGTATGTGTCAAAAATCAAGGACCGGAGCAGCACCACAGTTAAAGTTTCAAGCCAGTAGTTGATAGATATCAGATATCCACTCAGGATGAGCTGAGGGGGGATCACCTTAGCTGGTGGGGTTCACCATGTCTTCACCACGGATACCATGATAGTATAATGCTTACATGTTTCGCTTGACCTCAAACTTCTTCAGAGCATGCGCAGTGGTTCACAAGTCCTTTTTTAAATAGATGGGTAAATTAGAAGTAATTGGTTCCCATTAAGGACATTTTCAACCACCTTCAGTCCAATCAAGGCATCGTTTACCCACAGTGCAGACATACAATGACATACAGGAGCGATCAGCAACTAATTATGCACAGATGTACATATGTATATAACAGCATGGACATGTATACACACATACATATACATCTAGGCAAATTCCAATGTAAAAATTAATCCCAAAGTGCATAGATGAATAAAACTAAGAAACCTACAAAAACTGAACACCTACATATAGCATCCAGTTGAGGAAGGCTTAAATAAATATAGAGAGAGAAAAATTTACACAGTACACCTTTAATTACCTCGATCCTCTAGAAACATGGATTCTAAAGTAACTATAGTCCTCTTCAATATAGATATGTGTGATCCTCCCTATTAAAGGACATGATCCTGATGTCCACTATGGGATCCATGGAGAAAAAATAGGAAATGAAAAGAAAAATGAGAAAATCATGCAGGGCATATAGCGAGCATGATAGCCTTATTATTGTTCTAGAAAAACGGATAAATTGCACTCATTATTCAAGCTGCGGGGTTGCCTACTATTCAAAATAAAGATCCACATTTTTTCTTTTTGAATAGGGATGAGCTTCGTGTTCGAGTCGAACCCATGTTCGACTCGAACATCGGCTGTTCGATCGTTCGTCGAATTGCGAACGATATGGGCCGTTCGCGCCAAATTCGTGTGGCGCGTCACGGCCCATAATTCACTGCGGCATCGCAGTGCATTGCTTGCTGATGATTGGCCAAGCATGCACTATGACCCGCATGCTTGGCCAATCACAGCGCCGCCTTAACAGAGAGCCATAATTGGCCAAAGCCAAGGAGGCTTTGGCCAATTATGGCTCAGGGGATTTAGTACACGCCCCACACTATATAAGGCCGCCTACACGGCGGCCCTGTGCAGTGTGTTCCGGTGTGCTTAGAGAGAGAGAGAGACAGTGTCATTTCATTTGAGTTAGCTAGATTAGGCAGGACAGTCAGTCAGTTAGCTGCACTTAAAGTGTATTGTGTATATATATGCATCCCAGGTGTCGCATATATATATATATATATATATATATATATATATATATATATATACACTGTATTCAGTTTAGCTAGATCCATTCCTGTTATCTTCTAGACTATTTACATTTAGTGCAGTGCGTCCTGCTCACAGTGTTCAGCTAGATCCGTTCCTGTTATATTCCTACTGACAGGCAGGCTTGTCTTGTTACAGCATTTTGAAGAAAATTACTGGTGTTCTTTTGATCCTATTAGTACCACAGTCAGGCAGCTAGACTATTTACATTTAGTGCAGTGCGTCCTGCTCACAGTGTTCACCTATCTGTTATCTTCTTACTGACAGGCAGGCTTGTCTTGTTACAGTATTTTAAAGAAAATTACTGGTGTTCTTTTGATCCTATTAGTACCACAGTCAGGCAGCTAGACTATTTACAGTTAGTGCAGTGCGTCCTGCCCACAGTGTTCTGCTAAACCTACAAGTAAGTGGGGTGCGTCCTGCTCACAGTGTTCAGCTAAACCTACAAGTTAGTGGGGTGCGTCCACCTCACAGTGTTCAGCTAAACCTACAAGCTAGTGGGGTGCGTCCTGCTCACAGTGTTCAGCTAGATCCGTTTCTGTTATCTTCTTACTGACAGGCAGGCTTGTCTTGTTACAGTAAATACAGCTACCTGAAGAAAATTGCTGGTGTTCTTTTGATCCTATTAGTACCACAGTCAGGCAGCTAGACTATTTACAGTTAGTGCAGTGCGTCCTGCTCACAGTGTTCTGCTAAACCTACAAGTTAGTGGGGTGCGTCCTGCTCACAGTGTTCAGCTAAACCTACAAGTTAGTGGGGTGCGTCCACCTCACAGTGTTCAGCTAAACCTACAAGCTAGTGGGGTGCGTCCTGCTCACAGTGTTCAGCTAGATCCGTTTCTGTTATCTTCTTACTGACAGGCAGGCTTGTCTTGTTACAGTAAATACAGCTACCTGAAGAAAATTGCTGGTGTTCTTTTGATCCTATTAGTACCACAGTCAGGCAGCTAGACTATTTACAGTTAGTGCAGTGCGTCCTGCTCACAGTGTTCTGCTAAACCTACAAGTTAGTGGGGTGCGTCCTGCTCACAGTGTTCAGCTAAACCTACAAGTTAGTGGGGTGCGTCCACCTCACAGTGTTCAGCTAAACCTACAAGCTAGTGGGGTGCGTCCTGCTCACAGTGTTCAGCTAGATCCGTTTCTGTTATCTTCTTACTGACAGGCAGGCTTGTCTTGTTACAGTAAATACAGCTACCTGAAGAAAATTGCTGGTGTTCTTTTGATCCTATTAGTACCACAGTCAGGCAGCTAGACTATTTACAGTTAGTGCAGTGCGTCCTGCTCACAGTGTTCTGCTAAACCTACAAGTTAGTGGGGTGCGTCCTGCTCACAGTGTTCAGCTAAACCTACAAGTTAGTGGGGTGCGTCCACCTCACAGTGTTCAGCTAAACCTACAAGCTAGTGGGGTGCGTCCTGCTCACAGTGTTCAGCTAGATCCGTTCCTGTTATCTTCTTACTGACAGGCAGGCTTGTCTTGTTACAGTATTTTAAAGAAAATTACTGATGTTCTTTTGATCCTATTAGTACCACAGTCAGGCAGCTAGACTATTTACAGTTAGTGCAGTGCGTCCTGCTCACAGTGTTCTGCTAAACCTACAAGTTAGTGGGGTGCGTCCTGCTCACAGTGTTCAGCTAAACCTACAAGTTAGTGGGGTGCGTCCACCTCACAGTGTTCAGCTAAACCTACAAGCTAGTGGGGTGCGTCCTGCTCACAGTGTTCAGCTAGATCCGTTTCTGTTATCTTCTTACTGACAGGCAGGCTTGTCTTGTTACAGTAAATACAGCTACCTGAAGAAAATTGCTGGTGTTCTTTTGATCCTATTAGTACCACAGTCAGGCAGCTAGACTATTTACAGTTAGTGCAGTGCATCCTGCGCACAGTGTTCTGCTAAACCTACAAGTTAGTGGGGTGCGTCCACCTCACAGTGTTCAGCTAAAGCTACCTGTAGAAGGTTGGTGGTGTTCTCATACTACAGGCAGGCAGTTGATTTTGCTAGCTGCAGTATCAGTACATATATATATATATATATATATATATATATATATATATATATATATATATATATATATATATATATATCCCAGCTTAGTGCAGTTACAGGCCATTAGTATGTCTGGAAGGCCAAGAAGGAGAGGCAGACAGTCACAAGCCAATAAGAGAGGGCAAGCAGGCTCTGTGTCTAGTGCTGGTCGTGGAGACGGTGCATCCTCATCAGCACGTGGCCATGGGACACGCTTGGCCTTTTTTTCGGCAGCTGGCCATGTTGAGCCGCAACATGCGGAAGACTTGGTCGAGTGGATGACCAAGCCGTCCTCATCCTCCTCATCCTCTCTCACCCATGCCCAGGGTACTTTGTCTGGCAAAGCAGCGGCCTCTTCCCTCGGCTCAATGTCATCAGTGACTCCTTCCCTAGCCCCACCATGTCCTCCTGAGGAGTCCCTCGAACTGTTTGACCACAGTGTTGGGTACATGCTCCAGGAGGATGCCCAGCGTTTGGAAGGCTCTGATGATGATACTGAGCTCGATGAAGGCAGTAACACGAGCACGGACAGAGGGGGTGCCCAAGAAGGACAGCAATCTGGCAGTCATGCTCCCCCTGCTGCAGCATACTGCCAGGTTTGCTCCAGTGATGAGGAGGGAGGGGATGATGAGGTCACTGACTCAACGTGGGTGCCTGATAGGAGAGAGGAGGAGGAGGAGGAGGCGGCACATCACCAACGAGGCAGGATGCCCTCCAGGGGCCAGCCTAAGGGTAGCACATTGACTGCATCACACCCCAAAGCTCCACATGTGCAGGGCGCTGCAGTCTCTGCGCGTTATTCAAAAAGTTCTTTGGTGTGGGCCTTTTTTGAGACGAGTGAATCAGATCGCACCGCTGCTATTTGCAACATATGTCTCAAGCGTATCTCGCGTGGCCAAAACATCTCCCGCTTGGGTACCACATGCTTGACCAGACATATGTTGACCTGCCATGCAGTTCGTTGGCAAGCGTATCTAAAAGACCCACACCAAAGAACAAAGAGGACCTCTGCTTGCTCCTCATCAGCTGAGATTTCCAACCCCACTAGACCTTCAGTCCTCTCTGAGACCTGCACTGAGAGGAATGAAGGTGTAGAATTAGGTGTGTCACAGCCACGTACTTGTGGGCAATCTGATTTTGGTACACCGACGTCAGATTGTACCAGGCAAATTTCCCTGCCCCAGCTGCTGCACCGCTAAAAGAAGTTTGCTCCCAGCCATCCACATGCCCAACGGTTGAATGCTAGCTTGGCAAAATTGCTAGCACTTCAACTGCTGCCTTTTCAGTTGGTAGACTCTGCCCCCTTCCGTGAGTTTGTGGAATGTGCGGTTCCTCAGTGGCAGGTACCCAAACGCCACTTTTTCTCACGGAAGGCGATTCCGGCTCTCTACCAGCATGTGGAAGGCAATGTCCATGCCTCGCTGGACAGGGCGGTCAGCGGTAAGGTGCATATTACCGCTGACTCATGGTCCAGCAGGCATGGACAGGGACGTTACCTAAGTTTCACGGCGCATTGGGTGACTCTGCTGGCAGCTGGGAAGGATGCAGGACAAGGTGCAGTAGTGTTGGAGGTTGTTCCGCCACCACGCCTCAAAATGCTAATGATTGTGACACACCTCTCTCCTCCACCCCCTCCTCTTCTTCTTCCTCCATGGCCTCTTCCTCGGAACCAGCGGTGCTCCGTAGTCGTTCAAGGGGCTATGCAAGTACGCAGGCCAAAAGATGCCATGCGGTGCTTGAGCTGGTGTGCTTGGGGGACAGGAGCCACACTGGGGCAGAGGTTCTGTCAGCTCTGCAGGGGCAGGTTCAGAGGTGGTTGACGCCACGCCAACTTAAGGCAGGAATGGTGGTTTGCGACAATGGCACCAACCTCCTCTCTGCCCTCCGACAGGGACAAATGACCCATGTGCCCTGTTTGGCTCACGTCCTTAACTTGGTGGTGCAGCGGTTCTTGGGCAGGTACCCGGGCTTACAGGATGTCCTGAGGCAGGCCAGGAAAGTCTGTGTGCATTTCCGCCGGTCATATAATGCCAGTGCTCGGCTGACGGACCTCCAAAAGGAGTTTAACCTGCCCAAGAACCGCCTAATCTGTGACATGCCCACCAGGTGGAACTCAACATTGGCCATGCTGCAGCGGCTGCACACGCAGCAGAGGGCCATCAATGAGTACCTGTGCGACTATGGCACCAGGACAGGGTCAGGGGAGCTTGGTTTTTTTTTCCCCACGCCAGTGGGCCATGATCAGGGGTGCATGCACTGTCCTGTCACCATTTGAGGAGGCCACGAGGATGGTGAGCAGTGACAGTGCATGCATCAGTGACACTGTCCCCCTTGTCCACCTGTTGGAGCACACGCTGCATGGAATAATGGACAGGGCACTTGAGGCAGAACAGAGGCAGGAAGAGGAGGACTTCCTTAGCTCTCAAGGCCCCCTTTATCCAGACAGTGTTCCTGCGTGACCGCCGATCACACAGGAAGAGGACGAGGAGGAAGAGGAGGAGGAGGAGGAGGAAGATTGTGTCAGTATGGAGGTGGAGCCTGGCACTCAGCATCAGCAGCAGTCTTTAAGGGATCAGTCCCAAGAAACACATGGACTTGTACGTGGCTGGGAGGAGGTGGCTGTGGACCATGTCGTCCTTAGTGACCCAGAGGACTCCGGACCGAATGCCTCAGCAAACCTACACTGCATGGCCTCCCTGATCCTGCAAAGCCTGCGTAAGGATCCTCGTATTCGTGGTATCAAGGAGAAGGACCAATACTGGCTGGCAACCCTCCTTGATCCACGTTACAAGGGTAAGGTTGCGGACCTTATCTTGCCATCGCAGAGGGAGCAGAGGATGAAACATCTTCGGGAGGCCTTGCAGAAAGGTCTGTGCAACGCGTTCCCAGAGACTGGGAGGTTACAAACTCCTGTTTCTGGACAACGTGTTGCTGAGGCTTCGGTCAGTCAAAGAAGGAGCGGTGGAGAAGGTGGCCGTCTGACCGATGCGTTCAGACAATTTTTTGGTCCGCAGCCCCAAGGTATGATCGGTTCCAGCAACCATCGCCAGCGTCTGTTTTACATGGTGCAGGAATACCTAGGGGCAAGATCAGACTTGGACACCTTTCCCACCAAAAATCCTCTGGGTTACTGGGTCTTGAGGATGGATCACTGGCCAGAGCTTGCACAGTATGCAATTGAGCTACTGGCCTGTCCTGCATCCAGCGTTCTTTCGGAACGCACATTCAGTGCTGCTGGAGGCGTGGTAACCGATCACAGGGTGCGTCTGTCCACTGACTCGGTCGATCGACTGACCTTCATAAAAATGAATGAGTCTTGGATCACCACCAGCTACCAAGCACCTGATGCTGATGTAACCGAATAATTTTTTTTGAAATCTCAGATCCCTTCAAAGACTGCCTATGCTGATGCTGAGTGACTATCCCTGAGTAATTATCCTCTTCCTCCTCAATCATCACGCTGATAGCTTGTAAGAACATTTTTGGTTCTGGGTGCCACCACCAGTGCCTAAGGCACAATTTTTCAGCCCCTGTTTAACAGGGGCGTGTAATTACGATTTTTGATGTAATACTTTGCAGCAGGGATCGTTCCTGCATTCCAACTAGAGTGTCTGTGAGGGGTTGCAGTGTTGTGGCACCAGCACCAGTGCCTAAGGCCCAATTTTTCAGCCCTTGTTTAACAGGGGCGTGTAATTACAATTTTTGATGCAATACTTTGCAGCAGGGCTCGTTCCTGCATTCCAACTAGAGTGTCTGTGAGGGGTTGCATTGTTGTGGCACCAGTGCCTAAGGCCTAATTTTTCAGCTCCTGTTCAACAGGGGCATGTAATTACAATTCTTGATCTAATATTTCACAGCAGAGCCCTGTGAGGGCTTACAGTGTTGTGGCCACAGCAACACCTAAGGCCCAAATTTCTGCTGAGTATATAGGGCAGGACCCTACTTTCAAACAACTAACTTACAAACAACTCCTACTTGCAAACGGAAGGAGACAACAGGAAGTGAGAATAAATCTACCCCTAGGAAGGGAAATTCTCTCCTGTAAGAGTTAATATGGGAAAAACATTTCTCCTTTCCACTGATGCTTTCCAATCCATTGGGACAAAAAGTGAGGTGAAATCTTCTGAAGAGGAGGAAAGACAGCAAAACAAATGTCACAGGGGTGATAACCCTTCCCTATGTTTTCCAAAAAGCTTAAAAAAGATTTTTTGGCTGGAGCTAAACACGTTAAAAATGTACCCGTTCAAAATTACAAAGAGATTCTACTTAACAACAAACCTACAGCCTGTATACTGCTGTTCAGAGTATATAGGGCCTGGTGGCCCCACACCTTTCCTTATTTTAATTTGGGTGCTGGGTTCCCCTTAATATCCATACAAGACCCAAAGGGCCTGGTAATGGACTGGGGGGTACCCATGCCGTTTGTCTCACTGATTTTCATCCATATTGCCAGGACCTGACATTACATTAAACCCGCAAGCAGTTTTAAATGAGATTTTTCCCTTTAAAAATGACATTTGGTGCAGGGACTGTTCTAAACACGGGAAACACACGTCACTTTACAGGCATACTATAGACACCCCTCAGGTACGATATTTAAAGGAATATTTCACTTTTTTTTTTTTTACTTTAAGCATCATTAAAATCACTGCTCCCGAAAAAACGGCCGTTTTTTTAAAGTTTTTTTTGCATTGATACATGTACCCTGGGGTAGGACCCGGGTCCCCAAACCCTTTTTAGGACAATACCATGCAAATTAGCCTTTAAAATGAGCACTTTTGATTTCGAACGTTCGAGTCCCATAGACGTCAATGGGGTTCTAACGTTTGTGCGAACTTTCGGTCCGTTCGCAGGTTCTGGTGCGAACCGAACCGGGGGGTGTTTGGCTCATCCCTATTTTTGAAGTAATATTTTATCAAAATCTCCTCTCCGGGGAGGGAGATTGAGTCTATATATGCCTTTGCATTTTAAACCTCTGGGGTCACCTCCATGTGTTTTTAGAAAGTGTAGGGATAGGGGACGATCATCATCTTTGTTAGTGATGCTCTGTATATGTTCGCCAATCCTGATTTTTAGTTGCCTTTTTGTTTTTCCAACGTAGATCAATCCACATGGACAAGTAAGCATGTAGATGACCCGTGTTGTACAATTAGAGGAAATCAAGAAAGAAATAGATATCAGTGTACAACAGCTGGAACCATATAAATTGGACCGGACGTTTATTAAGAGTAATGACCTCCTTAAAAAGGAAGTTGAAAAAACGCAGAAGACTTTAAAATCTACAAAACAAGAAAAATTTAAACAAAACCTATTAGACTGGGAAAGTGGAGATATTTTTGACCCAACTATACCCAGGGGCAGAAGTAGATGCCGTAGAAGAAGTAGGAAAAATAGATCCAAAACAGCTTACCTCAGACAGTCATCCACTGACAGTGAATGTGATTACCAGGAAAAGGCAGTTGCTTTTTTAGAACCAGAGGGGGACACTCGAGACAATCAAAGTCCCAGAAAGAGCCAATTAAAAATCAGTGGCAGACCTCCACCTCAGAACAACACCAGAGATCAAGGCAGAGAGAGAGAGATGCAAAAGGAAACCAAAGGGAACTCAGATCGGGGTCCCGGAGAATCTAATGGGTATCATGGATGAGGGCAGTGCTCATTCTAAGGATAGGCTGTATATGGATAGAAAAGTGGTTAATCTATCAGATTTCCCTTTCAATCAGCACCACATATCCCTATTACAGAAAAGTCTGTCATTTTCACCCACGGCCACTATGAGTGTTTTCGAGGTATACAAGGATGTTAGCCTCTATCTGAGAAAAGTTATATTCAGATATTGGCACTCGGAACGGGGGAATAAACAGACTGTTGAAATAGATAAACATACTAAAGAAGAACGGGAATCCCTTGAAGCGTTGGTGGCCTTGCTTGAAGAGAATCTAGAGTCTGATTCTGAGACCGAAACCAATAGTCCTATCTCTAGCTGCCCTCGCCCTTCCAAATTACCCATCAAGTCCCTGAAAATGCCTCCATTCTCTAAACACAAGCAGATCCACTTATTTTTGGAACAGGTCCAAAAAGACCTGTCCATGATAGATTGAAACTACAAGGGACCAGACAATCTCACGAAAGCAGAGAGAAAAGCCCTGAAGGAGCTTCAGGAAGCCAAAGATATTATCATTAAAGGGAGTGATAAGGAGGGTAATACTGTTTTGCTCTCCCAGGCCCTATATGAGGAAGAGACCATGCGTCTCCTCCAGGATGAAACTACCTATGAAAGGCTTCCTGAAAATCCTTTCCAAAAAATTGTGGCCTCCCTTAACTTTAAACTAAGCATGGCCCTAGAAGAACATCTTATTACATTGAAAGAATGCAAATACCTGAGTGTCAATGAATTTAACATCCCTACCTTTTACACGATACCAAAGCTTCACAAGTCAATCACTAGACCCCCAGGGAGGCCGATCGTTTCGGCCATCAAGGGCCCATTAGAAAGGATCTGAAAATTTGTAGATGCCCTGATCAAAGATCTGGTCTGTGAACTTCCATCATTTGTTCAGGATACCCGTGATGTACCCCAAAAATTAGACATAGTCTCAGTGCCTTCTGGAGCCATATTGGTTGGAATCGATGTTGAATCGCTTTATACGTCTATTCCACACAACTGGGCCTAAAGGCAGTACATCACTTTTTGGACAACATGTTCCCGATACTGGCCACACAAAATGAATTAATTATTGACCTTCTGCGATTTATGTTGGAACATAACTGCTTCCAATTCTTGGGGAAAAACTATCGACAAATCTCCCGCCTATGCCTGTCTACACCTGGGACTATGGGAGGCGGAATGTGTATATCCCTCGTCACTGTACCTCAGCCACTGCCTACTGTGGCTGAGGTACATTGATGACGTGATCATGGTATGGGGGGGACATCCCTAGAATTGATTTCCTTCATTGAGGAACTCAATGACAATGATAGGAATATCAGGCTTACCTATTCCCATGATTCGGCCACTTTGCCTTTTTTGGACCTTATGATACAGGTCAAGGATGGTAGGCTCTCCACCAAAACCTATAGGAAGGAGAGGGCAGCCAACACCCTCCTACTGGCCTCCAGCCACCACCCCAGGTCACTAATACAGGGAATTCCGGTTGGGCAGTTTCTCCGATCCAGGAGAAACTGCTCAGAAGAGACTGAATTCAGAAGTGAAGCACATGAACTGTATGGGAGATTTCGCGATCGCAGTTACTCCCATACCTGCATTAGAAGAGCAAAGAAAAGGGCTATAGAAATTGATAGATCTTCTCTACTCATTGATACTAAAAAGGAAAAACAACCAGGAAACCAGAACTGTACTCCGATCAGGATTATCACCAAATTTGGGGCACAATGGGAACAGACTAGAAAAGTACTCAATCGCCATTGGCATATATTAGCAGAGGCTCCTCTGCTTGGGGATATTGTTGGAGATTGGCCCCTACTCACAGCAAGAAGAGCCACCAATCTTCGGGATTGTCTAGTCCATTCCGAATACCGTAGACCGGCAAGACGGGATTGGCTCACTAGCCTCCCCCCACTTAAAGGCATGTACCCTTGTGGCAGATGTCACATATGCGAGTATGTGGAAAAAACTGATATGTTCGCCAGCTCTGAGGGAAACAAACATTTTAAAATTTACAACTTTATAAATTGCCTTACAACACGGGTCATCTACATGCTTACTTGTCCATGTGGATTGATCTACGCGGGAAAAACAAAAAGGCAACTAAAAATCAGGATTGGCGAACATATACAGAGCATCATTAACAAAGATGATGATCGTCCCCTATCCCTACACTTTCTAAAAACACATGGAGGTGACCCCAGAGGTTTAAAATGCAAAGGCATATATAGACTCAATCTCCTTCCCCGGAGAGGAGATTTTGATAAAATATTACTTCAAAAAGAAAAAATGTGGATCTTTACTTTGAACAGTATGCAACCCCGCGGCTTGAATAATGAGTGCAATTTATCCGTTTTTCTAGAACAATAATAAGGCTATCATGCTCGCTATATGCCCTGCATGATTTCCTCATTTTTCTTTTAATTTCCTATTTTTTCTCCGTGGATCCCATAGTGGACATCAGGATCATGTCCTTCAATAGGGAGGATCACACATATCTATATTGAAGAGGACTATAGTTACTTTAGAATCCATGTTTCTAGAGGATCGAGGTAATTAAAGGTGTACTGTGTAAAAATTTCTCTCTATATATTTATTTAAGCCTTCCTCAACTGGATGCTATATGTAGGTGTTCAGTTTTTGTAGGTTTCTTAGTTTTATTCATCTATGCACTTTGGGATTAATTTTTACGTTGGAATTTGCCTAGATGTATATGTATGTGTGTATACATGTCCATGCTGTTATATACATATGTACATCTGTGCATAATTAGTTGCTGATCGCTCCTGTATGTCATTGTATGTCTGCACTGTGGGTGAACGATGCCTTGATTGGACTGCAGGTGGTTGAAAATGTCCTTAATGGGAACCAATTACTCCTAATTTACCCATCTATTTAAACAAGGACTTGTGCACCACTGCGCATGCTCTGAAGAAGTTTGAGGTCAAGCGAAACATGTAAGTATTATACTATCATGGTATCCGTGGTGAAGACATGGTGAACCCCACCAGCTAAGGTGATCCCCCTCAGCTCATATCTGCTATCAACTACTGGCTTGAAGCTTTAACTGTGGTGCTGCTCCGGTCATTGATTTTTGACACATACTTGTTGGTGTTGAAGCAGTGGGATCCAGGACGAGTGACTCTTATAATCACCTAATGGTGAAATCATCCTCATGGGATATCCCACGCCTTGCTCCCCATGCAGTCGGCACAATGAAGAGATGAGTGTAATGGAGACAAGAACACGGAGGCTATAACTATCCATACAGAGGAGGCAAAACGGTGAGCTGCACTTTACTCAGACTATTTATTAAAACTATTATCGGTGTATCCCGTTATTCCATCTGTACCAAGTTTACTCCTTCAATATTTGCCAGCTGTCTCCAATCTTCCCCCCCCCCCCCCCCCTTCAAGTGCCTTCAGTATAGCTAATTCACGGACCTCTCAGCACAGCACTCACAGCCTGTCTATTTACCGGGAGATTTACACACATGATAAACAGTCTGCTCACACCGCTATGGGAACTTTTTACTGGAATTAAACAGCACCCTATCGAAACCTTTGGAAAATAGCATGACTGATATGACATATATTCCTTGCAAGGAAGTTATTTTTCTACTGCTCACTTTCTTTCCAATTTTTGGTTTCCAGGTTCACATCCCCTGATTCGATCCTAGGATTGGTGTGTGTCTGCATGTGTGTGTGAGAGCGTGAGGGTATGTGTGATCTAGATGTGGTGGCCACCTGTCTTTCATTTAGACGTTCAGTCTTATTTTAAATTATGTGTTGAAGTTTGGTGAAGTTTTTGATACTTTTTCACAATATTTTTGTGTTTAATAAAGTCTATTTGGATAAACAGCAAATGATACTTTGTATTTCACCGGTCTGTCCTCTCTGAAGAAATTCTCTGGGTTTTCCCACATTTATATGCTAATTATTTAAATTTCAGAGGACAACCACCTCTAGAGGTTATTTTTTCATATATTTTACTGCAAGGAAGTTTGCTTCCTTTCATCGAGCATATTTTGGAGGAAGGTATTGAGGACCCTGATTTTGTCGCAGAGGCTGAAGAGGATTTTCCCTCCTTGAATTTTATGAGATTGCCTGGATGAGAACTATTGCCCATTGTGGGCCATCTGTGGCACATCTTGCCTCCAAAGTCTTTTGCCTGGAGTTCCTATTTCGATGACCTGCCCTGAGGACCCCTGGAGGTTCGGTTGAAGTCCATTTTGCCAGCTCCATCTTCGGGATATCTCCTCATCTGCCCAGTTGGGTTTACTGCCTTACTGACTCCATGCCGCCGACAGGGAAGTCCATCAGATTTGGTACTTATCCATTGATGTTGAGCATCATTGATGTCGATTCCATCCACCGATCAATACTTTCCCTGCCAGTTCCTTCTGGATATCCATCATCCATGAATGGCCCTTTCTGTGTTCTGACACAATTGGACACTTCATCACTTCACTTTTTTTGGTTTTAGACTTTATGACTTGTTACAGCATATTATTTATCATCTAGTTTAAAGACGTATGGACTAGATTTCATCTTGGTCAATATTGTTGAATATTTATTTATATTCACTTAGCGCTACATTTCTTTCATATATATATATATATATATATATATATATATATATATATATATATATATATATATATATATATATATATATATATATATATATACAATGAGGGAAAAAAGTAGTTGATCCCCTGATTATTTTGTACATTTGCCCACTGACAAATAAAATGATCAGTCTATAATTTTAATTTTAGGTTTATTTTAACAGTGAGAGGCAAAATAACAACAAAAATATCCAGAAAAACGCAGTTCAAAAAAGTTATAAATTGATTTGCATTTTAATGAGTGAAATAAATATTTCATGCCCTATCAATTAGCAAGATTTCTGGCTCCCAGGTGTCTTCTATACAGGTAACAAGCTGAGATTAGGAGCACTTTTTTAAAGGGAGTGCTCCTAATCTCAGCATGTAACCTGTATAAAGATTCTGCATGGCATCCCACATGACAAGAAGGAAGTGTGCAGCTAATGTTAAAAAGTTCTCTCCACCGTCAAACATGGAGGTAGAAACATTATGCTTTGGGGGTGTTTTTCTGCTAAGGGGACAGAACAAATTCACCGCATCAAAGGGACGATGGACGGGGCCATGTTCCACCATTAACTTCCTGTGAAACTCTTATGACTTTAACATATAATTTAACTATTTTAATATAAAGATGAAATAAATATCTTTGAAAAATCTAATTATATTGCTTTGTAATATAAATTATTAATTAATAAATACAATTTCTTCCATTCCTGGAAATTTCAATAACTAAATAACTTCTACAATATAAGTTTGTATACATTATCCTTGACACTGAACAATTATAAACATAATAAGTAATCTACTTGTTTGTAGATACATAAAAAACATAACATTCCCATTATTTGATTGTCATATTATATATACTATATCTATCTTTCTATTTATTTTTCTATTTAATTATTTTCTTTAAATTTAGAAACGAAAGACATATCTATAAAAGAAAATGAAAACAATTATCAAATTCTTATAAACAATTATGTTTTCCTTAGTAATTTTCATTATTTAATATAAACCATTCTAGACTGATAATCCTTTCTGTGTTTACCCATTTTATTTCATTTTTATTTTTACCATTATTTTTATTTTTACCAATTCTTTAGAAACAAAAAATTATAATTCCAATGTACCTTAAAAATAACAAAATAATTTTTCCAATTGATATCTCAGTTGACATCTCTGTTTGCATATCTAGTACCTTCAGATCTATAATTCTTAACCATAATATTAGCTACTGGAATAAATTACTAAACATACTCTTTAGAAGTAGAAATCTCATTCAAGACATCATTTCTATTTAAATTTAGCAAAGGCCTAGCCATGTTTTGTGAACAAACTACTGAAATACCTGTACCTGTTGTTGGCAATGTTTGCAACCACACTTCTTTCTATACAACAGATTATATAAATAACCAAGTATGCTAATCTCAAAAGACATCCTGTCATTAACTCAAAAAGTTAACAAACCCTATGTTTAGAAAATAATAATAAAGTTTTTAAACTAAAACTGTAGCAGGTAAATAAGTCACCCAATCTTTACTTTATTCTTTAATCTTCTTACCCTATTTAGACTTTATAATACTATTCATAAATTCTGCAATACCTGAGTACTTAAGATGATAAGAAACACAAACTTTATTAAATACCTAAAATTGCATACATGTCCTTCACTACCTGTCCTATAAAATTTTAAATCATTATCTGATTCCATGGTTTGAAATCCAACCCCAATGGAATGTGACATAAGTTCACAACTACTTAGCTTTTGTTAAAAATATTATTTTTCTAGAATAACCTCAATTAATTTATCAAAAAGAAATATTAATAAAAAAAAACAACATCCTAGTATCCTCCTCAAGCAGGTGAAAAAAACTAATATAATCAATCTATATAGATTTGCCAAATGCCTAAATACTTTGTAGTATTAGGTTACTCTTTCCTTTTGGATTGTTCTGTAAACAAATAAAACAATATTCAGAAGTTTGACAACAAAGTGTTCTCAAATGAGTAGTTCAGAATTTTGTATTTCATTAGCTTAAACAAAAAATCAATCAATCAGTCAGTCAGGTACCTGGATATGCAAAAAGAATTATTTTCATTTAAAATTAACTCTATCCATTATTGTTGGAATCAATTATTTTTACAATAAATTTTATCTCCATTATCAGTCTGTAACTGATTCTAACTAAGACAAAATTTCATAGTCCCCCTCTTTATCCTGTGACTAATATTAAATCTTATAAAAGAATAATCTTCTTCTTCTTATTATTATACAGGATTTATATAGTGCCAACAGTTTACGCAGCGTTTTACAATATAGAAGAAAGACAATACAGTTATAATACAATAAGATACAGGAGGATTAAGAGGGCCCTGCTCAGAAGAGCTTACAATTTAATAGGGTGGGGCAGGTGGTACAAAAGGTTGTAACTGTGGGGAATGAGCTGATGGAAGTGGTAAAAGATTAGTTAGACATGTTATAGGCTTTCCTGAAGAGATGAGGGATCGCCTGAAGGTAGTAAGAGTAGGGGTTAGCCGGACAGGTGGAGCTAGCGAGTTCCAGAGGATGGGAGAGACTCTGGAGAAATCCTGGAGACGAGCATGAGAGGAGGAGACGACAGAGCTTGAGAGTAGGAGGTCTTGAAAAGAGCGGAGAGGACGATTTGGGTGATATTTGGAGACAAGATTGGTGCTGTAGCTCGGGGCAGAGTTGTGAATGGCTTTGTATGTTGTGGTTAGTATTTTGAATTTAATTCGCTGGGTGATTGGGAGCCGGTGTAGGGATTGGAGGAGAGGGTTGGCAGACACTGAGCCGTTGGTAAGGTGGATAAGTCTGGCAGCAGCATTCATGATAGACTGAAGAGGGGATAGCCTATGGAGAGGCAGGCCAATGAGAAGGGAGTTGCAATAGTCAAGGCGAGAGATAACAAGGGAGTGAATGAGGAGCTTGGTGGTTTCATTTGTTAAAAAGGGCCGAATTTTAGAAAATAATCGTACCAGATTATTGTATTTTTTCTTTACTTTTTTTTTTGTAAAAGAACACTAATTTAGGTTGGGCTTTCCTAAATATTCTATTTCTGAAAGAAATTTGATCATGTTGAAGTTTCTTTTCAGAACCAACCATCCCTCTCATACAGTATGACTGCATGAGCCACACATGCCTGTCACTCTGACTGCTAAACACATGGCAGTCTTAATATCAGCTTTCAATGCAGACACATACAGAAAGTTTAATATTGTCATTCCATTGTGCCAATATTTGGATCCATCTATAGAAGCACAAGAAATTCTTTCCCAATAAATGTCCACTAAAAGTTGAATAAGTGACTTTTGCATAATTAATTAATTCCAATTGTCACTAGACAAAGCTGTGTGTGTTGACACTAGGGATGAGCTTCGAGTTCGAGTTCGAGTCTAACTCATGTTCCACTCGAACATCGGCTGTTCGCAAGTTCGCTGAACAGCGAACAATTTGGGGTGTTCGCGGCAAATTCGAATGCTGTGGAACACCCTTTAAAAGTCTATGGGAGAAATCAAAAGTGCTAATTTTAAAGGCTTATATTCATGGTATTGTCATAAAAAGTGTTTGGGAACCTGGGTCCTGCCCCAGGGGACATGGATCAATGCAAAAAAAAGTTTTGTCTGACAGCAAAATGACATTTCAAAGGAAAAAAAGTCATTTAAACTACTCTACTATTAATGAATTGCTGGTCCAACAATACACATAAAAGTTCATTGATAAAAACGGCATGGGAATTCCCTACAGGGGAACTCCGAACCAAAATTAAAAAAAAAAATGACGTGGGGGTCCCCCTAAATTCCATACCAGGCCCTTCAGGTCTGGTATGGATATTAAGGGGAACCCCAGCCAGAATTAAAAAAAAAATGGCGTGGGGTCCCCCCAAAAATCAATACCAGACCCTTATCCGAGCACGCAACCTGGCAGGCCGCAGGAAAAGAGGGGGGACAAGAGAGCGCCCCCCCTCCTGAACCATACCAGGCCACATGCCCTAAACATTGGGAGGGTGCTTTGGGGTAGCCCCCCAAAACACCTTGTCCCCATGTTGATGAGGACAAGGGCCTCATCCCCACAACCCTGGCCGGTGGTTGTGGGGGTCTGCGGGCGGGGGGCTTATCGGAATCTGGAAGCCCCCTTTAACAAGGGGACCCCCAGATCCCGGCCCTCCCCCCTGTGTGAAATGGTAAGGGGGTACAAAAGTACCCCTACCATTTCACTAAAAAACTGTCAAAAATGTTAAAAATGATAAGAGGCAGTTTTTGACAATTCCTTTATTTAAATGCTTCTTCTTTCTTCTTTCTTCTATCTTCTATCTTCCTTCGGTTTCTTCCTCCATCTTCTTCTTCTTGTTCTCCTCCGGTGTTCTCGTCCGGCATCTTCCTCCGCGGAATCGGCATCTTCTTCCCTTCTTCTCCTCGGGCCGCTCCGCATCCATGATGGCATGGAGGGAGGCTCTTCTTTTCATCTTCTTCTCTTCATCTTATTCTCTTCATCTTCTTCTCTTCATCTTCTCTTCATCTTCTTCTCTTCATCTTCTTTTCGGGCCGCTCCGCATCCATGCGGCCTACCAGGTTGCATGCTCGGATAAGGGTCTGGCATGGATTTTTATGGGGACCCCACGCTGTTTTTTTTTTAATTTTGGCGCGGGGTTCCCCTTAAAATCCATACCAGACCTGAAGGGTCTGGTATAGATTTTGAGGGGGACCCCACGCCATTTTATTTTTTTAAATTGTGGCCGGGGTTCCCCTTAATATCCATACCAGACCTGAAGGGCCTGGTATGGAATTTAGGGGGACCCCCCACGTCATTTTTTTTTTAAATTTTGGTTTGGGGTTCCCCTGTGGGGAAATCCCATGCCGTTTTTATCAATGAACTTCTATGTGTATTGTCGGACCGGCAATGCATTAATAGCCGCGAGTAGTTTTAAATGACCTTTTTTCCTTTGAAATGTCATTTTGCGGCCAGACTGTTCTAAACACGGGAAACATGCGCCCCTTTACAGGCATACTATAGGCATACTATAGGCATTAAATTTAAAGGGAAATTTAAAGGGATATTACACTTTTATTGTTTCACTTTAAGCATTATTAAAATCACTGCTCCCGAAAAAACGGCTGTTTTTAAAACTTTTTTTTTGCATTGATCCATGTCCACTGGGGCAGGACCCAGGTCCCCAAACACTTTTTATCACAATAACTTGCATATAAGCCTTTAAAATTAGCACTTTTGATTATTCATAGTCGTGTCCCATAGACTTTAACGGTGTTCGCGTGTTCCAATACATTTTTTGCCTGTTCGTATGTTCTGGTGCGAACCGAACAGGGGGGGTGTTCGGCTCATCCCTGGTTGACACCTTCTGTTTTCCTAGTAATAACACCTTTAGTGTAACATAACATGTTTTTCAAAACAAATGGTGCAAAACCTACAATGTCTCTGACCTGTAACATTGGACATTGCATTCCTAACACATTTTTTATAAATACCAATGAAATTGTCTCATCACCCACATACACTTGAATGTAAAATGGCTGAGAGAGATCTCTATATTAATCAAAAATACTAAATTAATAAGGGATTTCTTTAGATCTTCAAATTATTGTATATAAGTTCTTTCTTGTTATTAATAATATTTGCCCTACAGTAAGCTATAATTTATTAATTCATTAAAATTTACTCAGACAGATACGTTGTCTGCAAAAATCTCAATGAACTTTCAAGAAAAGTTATTAAGGCCCCCAAAAAATCTTATTTTTTAAAAACAATTACTTTAGTAAGTAATAATACCTTTTAAATATATATTTTTCCCATCCATGAACCCTCTTCCAGTTATCTGAAAAATATAACACAAAAAATATAACACAAAAATTTGTTATGCTCTGTCCACAGAAGTGAAAATTGTCATGGCATGGCTGACTAGTCTGTGTAACTTGATCTGCATTTCTCTGTTGGTAATACACTCCTCACATGTCCCAAACTCTTCAGAGAATGATCTGTTACTGTCAGTCTTAGTTACATTGCTTTGTATACGCTACACTGTACAGTTCGGTAACAATCCTGTTTCTTGTTTTTATAATGTTTAACCTTTTCACCACTTTTTAAACATATTTTATTTGTACATCTGCCAAAAATCATGTACACTACGTTATATGACTTTCTTGATTACAGTAATGACAAAAAAATTGTTTAGAGGGCAATCTCGTGAAAATCACAGATTGGGTCCTGCCCAAAAACTGCGATTTGGCCATATCCCCGAGAAAACTCCTCCCCCAACCAAAGTCCTAACTTTTACCAGAAATACTCATTTACAAAGACTTTACAAAGTCTTTTAACAATTGTTATTTTTACATTTTTTTTAGATTGAACAAAACTTTCATATTTTAATATTTTCTCTGGGTAACCTTAAGTAAATTAGAACAATCTACTACTTTTAATTTAATAACCAAATCCAAGTTTGGAATTTTTGTAAAATTTGTTCAATCCTTAACTTATTATTTCCTACAACCAAATATGTAGGATTTTTAGAAAACACTAAATACCATGTTGTTTTCCATAATCTCAACTTCATACAGTTCTTTCCACAATCTTAATCAATAGTTTGTTCTCTGAAAACTTTGTTCTGCTCCCTTTTATGTGTTTTAGAATGACCACGTGTAATAACACACATTTTCCGTCAATCAATGAAATGGCTGGTGTCATAACTGATCAAGTGAGCACTACCATGGCAGTTGCAGGCCAAACAGAAGCAGCTTCCTTGGCTGTAAAGGATAGGAGGGCTTAATTCTGCTTTAAGACTGTCAGCAGATCGGCCTCTACAAACTCGGCAGTGCCTAAAAATAGCATGTGCAGAGCAGGGTGATACAGCGTATTACTGGATTTTACACAATATAGGTACTTATTTTTGTTTTCAAACGTTTTTTATTGTAGAAAAGTATACCATCTGGGTGTACAGGCACTGTAGTGACATGAAACATAATGGCTAAAATGCCCATAACAGAAAGATGATACATCACGCACAGTGCGAACAATATTTCTCATAATCGTACAAAATGAGCCCATAAAACAAAGGTAGTAAAATAAAAAGGAAATGAAATGACAAACAGATAAAGAAAAAACAAAGAAATAAGAAACATACCGTTGTGACAAATGTGCATTTCTATTAAAATGAGATTGCTGTCAGGGAGTAAGAAACGATGTATCTAATTTTCTGAGAATCAAATATGCTGTAGTGGCCCAAGAGTGACCCCCCCGCAAGCTCCGACATTTAGGATCAAGACCCGCGTTAATGGGGGTCAGCCATGGGCCCCGAGGGGTCCTCCAGGCTGTTGCTTAGCAGATGAGCTGTCCAGATGCTCCATTTCCGATCAAATATATGTATGGAATCCATGAGTGTATGATGTATTCTTTCCATAGACCTGATGGACTCCATACGGGAAATCACCTGTGACCAGGATACTCGGGGGCGCTTCCAATTCAATGCTATTGCCCACTGAACTGCACTGAAGAGAGTATGGATTAATTTTTGTAGGGGGAGGGGAACACCCGGAAGCTCCGCAAACAGCAGACACATTTGACAAGTCAGTGTAAGCGATATTCCGGAGAGAAGCCTTATGAGGGATGTAGTTTTGTTCCAAACTGTGTCTAAGGCCTTACAGCTCCAGAACGTATGTAACAACGTGCCCCTGTCCTGGCATCCTCTAAAACATGTGCCAGAGACCAGGGGATATATTCTATGAAGGCGTTCTGGAGTGTAGTACCATCTGGTGTGAAGCTTGAGTACCGTTTCCTTAATCGACACAGAACGTGTGCATTTATGCATGTTGTTGATCATGTCCTGCCAATCTCCGTCTGGAACCTCCTGGGCCATCTCAACCTCCCAAGCTACCATTGCCAAGGATTTTTGAGGGGAGTTATGATCATTAAGGTATTTATAAAGTACGGAGATGGTCCCCCTATCCCTCGCCTCCTCTCCACATAAAAGTTCAAATGGGGTTTTCGACACTTCCACCACGCCCCTCATATGAGTCGAGTAGAAGTGTCGAAATTGCAGGTATTGGTGAAACCCAGACTTGCCCATATCATAAGTCCGCTGCAGGTGAGTGTAGGAACAAAAGGAGGCGTTCTGCAGCAGGGATGCGAGATTCACCAAGCCTAGTGCAATCCATTTATGGTATGGCAAACTGGAGGAGAAGGCCGGGGGAAATGAGGGCTCTCCCAAAAAAGAGGATAAAAGGGGGACGTCTGAGTGCAACTTGAATTTCTTGCGATAGAGAGACCATAGATAAAGAGATTGGCCTACAATATTATTTAATGGGGTGATATCTCTAGGGGAGACTGAGCTGGACCACAGAATACCGGGGAGGTAGTATGGAGTTACCGAGATCTGTTCAAATTGTAGCCATGGCACAGGGGCAGGGACAATGTGCCACTGCGCCATTTGGATAAGCCGTGATGCCAGAAAATATTTCCATAGATCCGGGCATCCCAAGCCTCCCCTCCTCTGGGCTCCATACATCAGTACTTTTCCTATTCGTGGTTTTTTATTTTGCCATATAAACTTAAGCAGGTCCATCTGAACCTTCTGAATAACTGATCGAGAAACATATAGGGGTAGGGATCTGAAGAGAAATAGTAGCTTGGGAAGGATGTTCATTTTCACTGCCTGGATTCTCCCCAGAAATGATATGTGACAGGAGGACCATTGATTTAAAAGGTGTTTGACATTGGAAAAAGCTGGAGGATAATTCAATGAGAATAACTGTTTCAGAGAGGGGGCTAATTTAACACCTAGATATTGTAGGGAGGTATGGTTCCATGAGAATTTAAATTTATCTGTGAGAGTGGTCAGTAGATGTTGCGGGAGGTGAATTGGTAGAGCCGAACATTTAGAGGGGTTGACGCTTAGGCCCGATAATTTATAGAAAGAGTCAAGGGAGGACATGAGGTTAGGGAGGGAGAGCAGGGGGTCTGAAATGAATAATAGTACGTCGTCCGCGTAGAGGCTAAGTTTAAATTCCTGATCACCCTTTCTATAGCCCTTGATGTTTGGGTCACTAGCAATGGATCTAGACAGGGGCTCCATAGCCAACGCAAACAGAAGTGGGGATAAAGGACACCCCTGTCTAGTGCCACACCTCAGAGAGAAATAGTCTGAGTAGCATCCTGGAAGCTTAATTCGAGTTTTTGGGTTATGGTAAAGGGCTTTGAAGCCATGTATAAATGCCCCACTAAATCCAAACCTAGATAGGACTGTATCTAAATACGTCCAGAGAACGCTATCAAATGCTTTGTTTATATCTAAACTCAAAAACAATACTGAGTTTGAGTTCATATGGGCGTCTTGCAGGATATTAGTGGCTAAACGTATATTATCTGTGATCTGCCTCGATGGGATAAATCCGGTTTGATCGTGCGATATCAAGGTTATTATAACTTTGGCCAGTCTGTCGGCCAGGATCCTCCCAAAAATTTTAAGGTCATTATTTATAACTGAAATGGGGCGAAAGTTTTGGGGGAGGGTATGATCTTTGCCGGGTTTAGGAATAAGGGACATGTTGGCTAGTAGCATTTCTTCAGGGAAGGATTGTCCTTTGAGTATTTGGTTATACATATTAGTAAGTGTGGGGAGAAGGGATTCAGCAAATTTTTTATAATAAACGGGAGAGAAGCCATCGGGGCCCGGGGCTTTGGAGGGTTTAAGGGAGGAGATAATGGAGGCAATTTCCTCTGATGAGCAGGGGGCATTGAGGATATCCAATTGTTCCCCCGAAAGTCGGGGAAGCGAGAGGGCATCCAGCCAGGACTGCATGGAGGGAGGGTGAGAAGGGTCTGGGCCAGAAAAAAGTTTTTGATAGAAGGTGGAGAAGATCTGTAGAACATGTTTTGGATGAGAGGTTAGGTTTCCAAGGCTATCCTTTAATTTATAAAGGTGGGTCGGTTGGGTGGTCTGTTTAAGCTTTCGCGCAAACATCGTAGAAGCCGAGTTACTGTATAGGAGAAAGCGAGCTTTAGACCATCTAAGAGATTTCTCGATGTGACCTGACAATATATCACCAAGGGCTCTCCTTTTTTCGGTGATTTGGAGGAGCACCTCCTGTGTAGGAGATTGAGTGTGTCTATGATATAGTTGTTCTAATTCTAAGGTGAGTTTGTGGGTGTCCTGTTGTTTTTGACGTTTTAAGGTCGTGGAAAGCTCTATCAGGTGGCCCCTCATTACAGCCTTATGGGCTGCCCACAGCGAGATCGGAGAAATGTTCTCTACATTATTATGCCTAAAGTGTTCTTTAAGATGTTCCATCAACTGAGCCATAATCACAGGATCTGTGAGTAATGCGTCATTAAGGCGCCAGGACCTGGCTAAATGTGGGAGGCCTAAACATGAGATATGGGTTGATACCAGGTGATGGTCCGACCAGGGGCAAACATGTATGTTGGCTGTAGTAGAATTTACTGTCAGAGAGGGGGTGCAAAAAATATAATCTAGGCGTGAATAACTGTCATGAGGGTGTGAATAGAACGTATATTCCCTAGAGCCGACATTGTGGGCTCTCCAGATATCTATGAGTTGGGAGGATTTCAAGGAATGTTGAAGGGATTTGGGAAAGGCCTTAGATGTCGGGCATGTTCGGCTTCTATCAAGTCCTGAGTGGGCTACTAAATTAAAGTCCCCACCGATTAACATATGGGGGAATGGAACCCATCTAGGGTCTGAAAGAATTCCTTAAAGAATGTAGCCTGTGAGGCGTTTGGGGCATACACTGAAGCCATAGTTAGAAGTTTATTTTGGATGGTGCCCTGAACTATAACGAAACGACTGTTGGGATCTTTATAAATCTTTTGAGCTTGAAACATCACTGAGTTTTTGATAAAAATGGCCGCCCCTCTAGACCTGGACCCACTCGTGGTAAAATAGCTTTGATTAAAAGATTTGTCAAAGTATGATGGGTGATTATCTCTAGAGAAATGAGTCTCCTGGAGCAAGATAACATCTGCGCCAAGAGCTTTGTACATTTTGAATGCTTTTCTTCTTTTTTGAGGGGTATTAAACCCTTTAACATTATGGGAAATTATTTTAATACCCATGGCAGTCTATAATGAATCTGCTAGGATCAGTAAGAGGTCCAGGCCGAGAGGGAGCCGCCAAACAGCAACCCGGCCTCTTCAGAGGCATGACATAGCTATGACGCACAGTCTTATGGGACTGCGTGTATCTATACTCAGAGTCAGTAGCACATAAATCACATAGAATAAACCAATTGGTGTGAAAAACACCAACAAAAAAACAAGAACATAAAGTCATAAACATAAAAAAAAACCAGCAAAAAAAGAACAGGAAACCTGAGTACTAGGCCAAAAAATGGCCAAACATAGCTCCGGGGGGTCATGGGGGAAAACATCCCATTGACCCAAAAAAAAACGTCCTTTCGGACCAAAGGGTCCGACACTCTAAGTGATAGTGTTTGTGTCATCCGTGCAGACATAAATTTGTCTGAGGAATTTACCTGTAGAGGATCAACCAGCTCTGACATCACTAACCAGACGGGGAGCCAGTCAGTTCTCATTAGGAAAGAGTGTAGGGACAATCATGCGGATGCAACCGGGAGTCCGTAATGAGCCGGGAGAGTCCAATTTTCTGTAGGCATGATGGGAGATTTTCAAATCTCAATACCTTGGAGGGAGAAAAACAAAGAGAAAAACAAGGGTAGGGGAAAAGATAAACACAAAAAAAAAATAAGGGAGAAAAAAGAGAGAAGAGTGTCTTGTCGTCATTCACGGTGTTGATCTCGGCGGTCTCTTCTAGTTGGAGGGGTTGCCCAAATTGCTGAGTGACGTGGAGTGGAGGGTAGTCTGGGCAGGGAAGCCGCGTCCAGGAGGCCCAGTTTCACCAATAATTCTTTTCCTTCTATGAGCGTGGTTACAGTGTAAATTGTGCCATTGTGGGGCACCTGCAGCTTGAAGGGGAAGCCCCATCGGTAGCGAATACTGGCATTTTGAAGAACAGCAGTGACTTCCTTCATCCTCCTGCGTTTATCCAGGGTGGTAGGGGAGATATCCGGGTAGATTTGAATCGGGGTGCCTTCCAGACGAATATTAGGGGTGTTCCGTGAAGCTCTAAGTATTTCCTCCTTGATCAGGAAGTCCTTAAGGCAGAGCACTATGTCCCTTGGTGGTTTCTCTGGGGGAGGGGGAGGGCGTAGGGCCCTATGAATCCTATCACAGGAGAAAGCCGACAGTGGGGAGTCTGGTAAAAGAGATTGGAATATCTTCTGAACCGTGGGTAGTAAATCGGTGACCGATTCGGGCACTCCGCGCACCCTTAGATTGTTGCGGCGGTTCCTGTTATCAAGGTCCTCAATGTGGGCTTGAAGCTGCTGAACCGTTTCACATAGTGACTCATGCTCCTTCCTTAGGTCAGAATATACCGAGGTGAGCTCATCATGTTTTGTTTCTAGTAAGTCGGTTCTGCTACCCAAGGCCGCAATCTCCAGGGACAGCGTGTTAGTAGATTTGAGGAGCTCTGACTGAAATTTCTGGGCAATCTTGTCATACATTAAGGTTAAGCTCTCATCCAGATCAGCCTTAGTAAGTTGAAACGTGTACTCACTATCTCTCTGGGAGTGCGGTGGTGAGGGAGCTGCTGCAGGAGAATGTGCCTGTGACTGTGTCCTCCGGGCGCCATCTTGGGCCTGCATGCTTCTCTCCTTCTCTCTCAACAAATAAGTCGTTAAGGATCTTTGGGCCGGTTTTTCACGGCGATTTCTGGTGCCCGTCATGCGCTGAGTGTTCCGCCGGGGGTGCGGGGATAAGTTGGGTGGATAACGTGCGTTGATAGCCCCGGGGAAGTGCCGTTAGTCTCCGCGGCTCACGGAGCTCTCAGCCCTTGCTTCCTCCTCGGTTCGCGCCGCGCATGCGCCCCCTAGGTACTTATTTTTGATGTTTTGCATAGCTATACCTGCAAAATGGGCCAGACTGAAATGATCTAGCAGGACTTCCTTTTCTGACTAAAGTTCCACTATAGAGTTGACCAATATAAACATTATAGTTAATTATATTGCTGTCTGTATTGGGCTAAATTACTTTTTTTGAGGGAATTAGACTTAGCTGTGTGGTTGATGATAATGAAGCATCATCCAAAAATATAGAATTATTTTACATTTTTTTAATAAATAAGCACTAGCTTTTTGAATGAGCAGGGAGGCTAATATCATTATGTTGAAAACAGAGATATCATTTTTCTACTTTTTGTTATATAAAGGATTTGGGAAGTTATGACCAGGACTACTTGGATTAGTTTGTGCTGAATATCCTTTCTGAGCCACTGAGTGGCAGACCCTGCAATTGACTATGAATGTTTGATGTCCATTGCAACATAAAACATCAGTAGATTATTTAGGTTTAATAAAAAATTAAGACTCTAAAGACCATAGAAATGTTTAGTAGAATATTTTATCAGGTGCAGAGTCATCACTGCAGCTTTGGATAAGGCAGGGAAACCAACAATGGTTGTTTGTCGCCTGGGTCTCCCCTGGGCACAATGAACAGAATAAATTGTCTATACTATGTTTAATTGCCATGATCCCTTCTATTTATGTATAAAGATCATGCTGTATTAAATATAATATAAAACAGCATCTGAGTACTTTATTTAACCACTTCAGTACAGTGCTCTTATACCCCCTTCCTGCCCAGACCAATTTTCAGCTTTCAGCGCTCTCACACTTTGAATGACAATTACTCACAATTGCAACACTATACCCATATGAAATTTGTGTCCTTTTTTTCACACAAATAGAGCTTGCTTTTGGTGGTATTTAATCACTAGTGATTTTTTAATTTTTTGTGCTATAAATAAAAAAAGACCTTACATTTTGTGAAAAAAATAGTTTCTGTCATAAAATTTTGCAAATTTGTAATTTTTCTTCATAAATTTTGGCCAAAATTTAAACTGCTACATATCTTTGGTAAAAAACAAAACAAATTAGTGTATATTATTTGGTCTTTGTGAATGTTATAGAGTCTACAAACCATGGTGCCAATCACTGAAAATTGACCACATCTGATCACTCCTGATGTACTGAAGGCCTATCATTTCTTGAGACACTAACAAGTCAGGTAGGAACAAATACCTCCAAATCCCCCATTTTTAGAAAGTAGACATTCCAATGTATTAAGTAAGTAGCATGGTGAGTTTTTTTAAGTTGTAATTTTTCCCCACAATTCTTTGCAAAATGAAGATTTTTTTTTTTTTTTACAAAAATGTCATATTAACAGGTTATTTCTCTCAAAGACCATATGCATACAACAAATTACACCCCAATATATTCTGCTACTCTTCTCAAGTATGGCAATACCACATGTGTGAGACTTTTACACAGCCTGGCCACATACAAAGGCCCAACATTGAAGTAGCACCTTCAGGCGTTCTACGAACATAAATTACACATCTCATTTCTTAACCACCTATTACACTTTTGAAGGCCCTGGAGAACTAGGACAATGGAATTGTCCACAAAATGACCCCATTTTGGAAAGCAAACACCCCAACGTATAACCTATGAGGAATAATGAGTCTTGAAAGGATATTTTTTTTCCAGAAGTTTTTGGAAAATGTGGAAAAAAAATGAAAACGCATTCTTTTTACACAAAGATGTCCATTTATAAGATATTTCCAACCAATAGCAAATACATAGCAAAAATGACACCCCAAAGTACATTCTGCTACTCCTCCTGAGTATGGCGATACCACATGTGTGGGACTTTTACACAACCTGGCCACATACAAAGGCCCAACATTGAAGTAGCACCATCAGGTGATCTACGAGCATAGATTGTACATCTCATTTCTCAACCACCTATTACATTTTTGAAGGCCCTGGAGCACCAAGACAATGGAATCGCCCACAAAATGACCCCATTTTGGAAAGCAAACACCCCAATGTATAATCTATGAGGCATAATGAGTCTTTTGAACAGTTATTTTTTTCCAGAAGTTTTTGGAAAATGTGGAAAAAAATGAAACCGCATTTTTTTACACAAAGTTATCCATTTATAAGATATTTCCAACACATAGTAAAAATGACACCCAAAATACATTCTGCTACTCCTCCTGAGTATGGGGATACCACATGTGTGAGACTTTTACACAGCTTGGCCACATACAGAGGCCCAACATCCAAGTAGAACCATCAGGCGTTCTAGGAGCATACATTACATAGATAATTTCCTGGCAACATATCATTTTTGAAGGCCCCTTATATTTCTAACACATAACATGTACATACCAAGAATTACAATCCAAAATAAATTCTATTGAGGAAAGGGTAAAAAAAAAAAGTATTACCTGTGCTTTTAGTAGTGTACACAGAAGAGAGCACTGGTCCAGGCAGCAGTCAGGGATGTGCTTAGCGACAGCAATAGTAATTATCCAGGCAGCAGGCAGGAATATTGTCTATGGTCAGCACAAGGATATTGTCAGCACAGCCAAAGCATTTGTCCATAGAAATTGTCCAGGCAGAGACAGCCAGCACAGCCATAATATTGGTCCTGGCACAGTGTTACCTGCAGACACTCATTATTGTATCGGTCTCCAGCCCTTCATAAACATATTGCCTCTTGCTACGACTAATTATTTGCATAGTCCAGGTAGCAGGCAGAGGTGTGGTCCGTTCATGCGGCAGGCAAAGGCATGATGGCAGTAAGTCAGCAGCAGGCTGAGGGCCGCAATCGTGTAAGACCTGTGCACAGGGGCACAGGGGTAGGCCCACCCAAATCTCTATGAAGCCTCCGGACTCCAGACCCTAATCCGAAAATTACGAAACCCAGAGAAAACAAAAAAAATTGTTTTCTCCATCTGGAAAAACTATTCTGGAGCCCCTCACATATGTGAGATTCCTGTGTACTACAGTAGCAGGGCAACAGATCAGTCCAAGCGGTAGGCAAAAGCATAGTCCATAAAAAAGGCCAGGGTCAGTTCACATGCAAGCAGTAGGCAGAAGCATAGTCACAAAACAGGCCAGAGTCAGTTCACGTGGAAGCAGTCCAAATGGTAGGCAGAGGCATAGTCAAAAAACAGGCCAGGGCCAGTTCACGTGGAAGGCAGTGGCATGGTTATTTGGGGAAGCATGGAAAATTGTCAGCACAGATGATGAAAATGGGGAAAATATGGGCTAATATTTTAGGGACGTATGATAATGTTCGAAGCATTCACCAATGCAAAGGCCAGATTGGGAGGGACACTGGGGACAATGGTAGCTGGTATCTTTTCGAAAATCCTCTTCTGCTGCACATGTGACATCTTTTTTGCCGTCTTCGGCCTGCTTCAGATGGGGGAATGTTGTACGGGAAGTGGCGTTCATGAAGTCGGCTAACAGTATCAGAGCGAAGGTCTTCTGGGGGGGGGTCTTTGTTGATAGATGAGGGACATGACTTCTTCTTCTATGAATTTTAGGAAGGGGGCGAGGCTTTCTGTGGATTTGGAGAGAAAAAAAACAATTCATCAGGGAGGAACACGCAATTACCAAAATATAAATAATGTTTATTGAAAAAATTCACTTGAACACCAATCAAAAATATATAGTTGCTCTGTCTGTGGATACGTTGAACGCACGGGCGTGTTCGCCGATTCTGACTGTAAAAAACACTTTAAAATCCATAACTTTATTAATTGCAATACCACGAGAGTCATCTATATGCTAACTTGCCCCTGTGGGAAGAATTATGTAGGTAAAACTAAGAGGCAACTTAAAGTCAGAATCGGCGAGCACGTCCAAAGCATTCTTAGTAAAGATGATGAGCGTCCCATACCCCTGCATTTCATCAAATTCCATGGTGGGAATCCTTCTGGACTTACTTTTAAGGGTATCTACAGACTGAACCTCCCCCAAAGAAGGGGTGACTTTGACAGAATTCTTTGTCAAAAAGAAAAAATGTGGATATATAATTTAAATAGCATGCAGCCCCATGGGTTAAACAATGAATGCAGTCTATCTATATTCCTTACACCCTAACACTTATTAATCGCAAGTGGGATTCATCCTAGGTTACTGAGCCTCTACTGAGTTCCTTGTCAGTCACTTTACAGTAATTTTATTCTTGAGTTTCTCTTTTGATTCATTATATTCATTTAATTACTCATATCCCTTTTAAGTTTATTTCTTTATTTTTATTTCAGACTGTCTCTTGCCCTTTTTTTTTTGTTGGTATTTTCTGTTAGGGTTCTGCTTTTCTGTTTTTTCATATTTCTTTTTCTTGGGATGTCTGCACCTGCGTATTGGTCCGTCATGTCTGTATTGTTTTCTGTATACACGTATGGCTGTCAATTAGTTGCGCCATCGCTGAGGCAACCGGATGCTGACGTATTCATTAAGTCCAGCGTCTGGGTTATTTAAGATGACAGCCTCAGCCACTGCGCATGCTCTGAGGAAATCCGAGTGACGGATGAAAAGCGTCAGCATGACGCCATCACGCTCCATATAGCCCTCCCACAGAACCACCCACCAGCACCGGAATCCCTGTCTGCGCCTTTACGCGGTCCTGTGTACACCCCTGGGAACAGGATGACCGGATGATTGAATTGCTTCCTGCACTCTCCAGGTCAATCATTACGCTCCCTGAACACCACCATCGGAATCCTGCCGGTGACACTATCTCCGTAGACGGATGACAACCTGAGCAGCCAGCTGGAGATGAATTGAGTAACACATGGCTTCCCTCCGGATCGGTGTGCATAGACTCGTGAGATCCTACCTTATTACATCCTGTTGAGGACTGTTATCTACCTTTGCCATATGTGTTCCACACATAAGCATTGATCATTCACTGATACAGCCACACTTTTAAGCCTGCTCTCATTCTCCAGGGCCCACCGCTCTTCATATACAGGCGCTTCCCCTCTCTACATACTGTGTCCCACAGTACTCAATGTCCTTGGTGAACTTTTATTGATAAGGACAGCAGTGTCCATTGCTACATCAGCCTGCTGGCAACGGCTAGCCTTCCTTCTATTTACATTCAGACAGTGGACTAAACTCCCCAACTGCTGCATTTCCATCCACCCCTTTCTAACCCAATACCAATAATAATCTAGATACCTACTGCAATCACCAGCCCCACTTTTGATGACCCAGTAGATGGTATTATTCTGTATCTATTCAATAGGTGGCGTGTATGGTGTATGTTTGTGGTGGCCATCTGTGTTGGTTTATGACAACATTGTCATTTTTTTAATATTAGTGGTGGATCCTGGTTTGGAACCATATATTTTTTGATTGGTGTTCAAGTGAATTTTTTCAATAAACATTATTTATATTTTGGTAATTGCATGTTCCTCCCTGATGAATTGTTTTTTTTCTTTCCAAATCCACAGAAAGCCCCGCCCCCTGTGCCCCCTCAGAGGAACGCACCCTCATTACGGCCCAGGTGCCACCGGTGCTAGCAATTATCTTTATCATTTACAGGCACAGATATTACTTAATCCTTGCCTGTTGTTACTATATCACTCAGCAGAGTCTTCAGTTCTGTTTTTACCCCGTGTTATTTTCTGTGGATTTGGTGTAGACTATGTAGGAATTATAAATGGCCAAATGGATGAGATAAATTGCTCCCTTTTTGTACCAGAATTGGCACCTCCTTATTGACAAAAAGGGCTAAATCATTTGATCATTGAAATACACCCCCCCATGTAGACACTATAATCTTGAACACGTTGGCTTTTCAATTGGACCTCATCTTCACTGAACTACAACTGTAGTGTCATTGTGAATGGTGGACATCATGTGCACGTTCCTGTTATCCTTCCACCTCAAGGCCAGCACTTCATTGCATCTCAGTGTTGCTCTTTCCCCCCTTTGCAGCTTTTTGTTTACTATGGATTGTGGGAAGCCCTTCCTATTTTTTCTGGAGGTTCCACAGGCCAGGGTTTTTTCGATGTATAGGTGTTTAAAAAGGGGCAGGCTGGTGTAGAAGTTGTCAAGGTATATAAGATATCCTTTTTTCAGAAGTGGGTAAGCCAGGTCCCATACGATTTTTCCAGTTGTGCCCATGTAGGCCGGGCACTCAGGGGGCTGGAGCTGGGAATCTCTTCCTTCATATATGCGGAAGGCATAAAGATATCCTGTGACTCTCTCACAGAGCTTGTAAAATTTTACTCCGTATTTGGCCTTTTTGCTAGGAATATATTGTTTTATTCCTAGCCGGCCTGAAAATGGTACCAGGGACTCATCCACACATATATGCTTCTTGGGGACATAGAGTTCTGCAAATTGTTGGGAAAATAAATTTATCAGTGGGCGAATTTTATATAGCTTATCAGAATTTGGATGATTGCGGGGAGGGCACTGGGTGTTGTCGTTAAAATGAAGGAATCTTATAATCATCTCATATTGGGACCTGGGCATTACGGCATGTGGTGGATGGGTTTGGTGGACCAATAGGCACGTCCTTCATTTTTTTTTGTAAGCCCCATGTTTAGGGTGAGGCCCAAAATGTAAGCAAAAAAAAAAAGGAAACCCATACTTCTCTTTTAAACCTATTATTATCTAAAGTTGCCTTGCATTAGGTGCCAAATCATTAGATTTTCTACTGAAATTGAATGATTGTCTATGGGGAGTGCTGAATCTGTGCTTTCAATACAGACTAAGTATTCCCACGGTTATTTTTTCATTTTTTGTTCAAGTAAAAAAAAAAAACAGCATAGCCACCCTCCTACAACATACCTTGTATATATCTTGCAGTCCCTCTACTATGCTGGTACCAGACTAAGGGAGCTTTCGCACCGAGGCGTCGGCAGCAAAGCGCCACTATTTTTAGCAGGGTTTTAGTGGCGCTATACAGCTGCTAGCGGGGAGCTTTTAACCCCCGCTAGCGGCCAAAAAAGGGTGATTTCAATGGGCAGGGGTGCTCTAGGAGCGGTGTATATACCGCTCCTACATCGCTGCAAAGATGCTGCTTGCAGGACTTTTTTTACCGTCCTGCAAGCGCACAGCTCCAGTGTGAAAGTACTCGGACTTTCACACTGGTGAGACAGGAGAGGCGCTTTTAACCCCCGCTAGTGGCCGAAAAAGGGTTAAAACTGCCCGCAAAGCACCACTGCAGCGGCGCTGCCCATTAATTTCAATGGGCAGGGGTGCTCTAGGAGTGGTGTATACACCGCTCCTACAGCGCTGCAAAGATGCTGCTTGCAGGACTTTTTTTTACCGTCCTGCAAGCGCACCGATCCAGTGTGAAAGCACTCGGGCTTTCACACTGGAGAGTCAGGAGAGGCTAAAAATAGCGCCTGCATAGCGCCTGTAAAGCGCCTCAGTGTGAAAGCAGTCTAAGTGTCTTTCAGTATTGGGTACTGCTTTGAGAAGGGCCCACCTAAAAAACAAGTGCCTGCACTGGTGCCAGCTGCTGACAGTCACTGGACACTTTGTCACTTCACTGCCCAGGAGAGGGTGCTGGCAAGAGGGAGTTTATGTAGCGCCCATCTGCCAAGGGTTATTTGGAGGGCACCAAGTGTACTAAACCAACAAAGGCTATTAAATGTCAGTTTCCAGTCTGAGCTTAGATGATGTCAAATCTAAACTACAAAATATAAGTTTGCTCACCACAAATGGAACCTCAATTCCAGACCATATAGGCAAATGCTGTTTTGAAAACTGAAATCATGGTTGTGTACACCGCAAAACATAGATAAAGCACTGCAGACGGATTCCTCACTATCTGTTGGTGTTAAATCCAGCTAGACAACATCTCATTTTATTAGACTTCTAATTTTTTATGAAGTTTTTGAAAACATTTAGCATTTTCTTTATTTGTTATTAAATATCTATAGGAGGACTGTTTATTTGCTATAATTAGTGAAATTAGACTGCCGATGTTAGTACATAATATGCCACAAGATCATATAAATTGCATACCTCAAGACTAGATAAACATTACTTTACTTATGATTATATGCATTAAATAACCCAATATAATAAAGTATATCCACCAGCGCTGTATACTATAAAAGGGTGTAGCATGGTGTGAACAAAATCATGCAAAATACAAAGGTTAAGCACTTTGTCGGACGCTTACTGGTAGCTGGCGTGCATGCATAATAAGTGATGTGTGATTCCTGTCACAAACCACAGTAAATAGGATATGGTTTACAATAGCTGTAGCTAAATTATATGGGTGCATATATCCAGCCAGAATCATTTCAGACAAGTGTATCTGCTGTCAGCATTATCTATTTAGTTGTCTATGTAGGGTAAGAAATATTATACTGTATAATGCATACATCACAATGGATTAGGGCGCATTTAACCCTAACAATACCTTTCCATACTATTTACCTTTAATATTCTATACAATAAAAAAACTTTTAAGAATGTTTATTCTACACTCTGCATAGTTCATAGCATATATTTATCTAATCTGTGCACTTTGACATGTGGAAATTAGAAAAACTGATGAGAATGACTCTCCCTAGTAGGATCACAGCAGCAATAGAAACAACAGAATTGCTAATGTGTCATGGGACTAATAGGGGCACAAAAATTGTGGTCCAATCAGGAACTTCTTCACCTAACTCTGATACACATCTTTGGAAGAATTATCTGCTCAGTAAGATTTTTTTTTATTATTATTATAAGAATTTTGTAATGCATGTGCATTATTTAACAATATCTCAAGTAAATCTGCTGGGAATAGATGTCAAACAAAGTGTTAATTAAATGGAGCGTGTTAATAGGAGCCCAGAGGAATTGTGCATGCTGGCTGGAGAATGAGGAATGGAAGAGTGTTTTCAGAATCCATCATGCGCCCAATTGGTAATAGAATGTATTTCATACCTACAAACTGTCCTCTGTATTTGTTTTAACCACTTGTAGACCGGCTCCTGTACATATATGTCGGCAGTTTAAAGATGTATATCTCGGTAACGGCGGCAGCTGCTGCCACAACCAAGGTATCCATCTCCTTAGGAGCCGGTCGTGTTTACGATAATGGTGGTCTCTGTGGCAGATTCGCCCCAAGATCACCATTATTGGCAGTGAAAGAGGTGCCACCCCCCTCCCGCCGCTCTCCCGCGCCCTCCGCCACTTACCGGAGCCGCGGTGATCAGGACCTCCAGGTATGGAGACGAGTGACGGAAAGATGGCCTCCACCCATCTCCATACCATAGCAGGGCAGAAGCGACCTCATAATGTCACTTCCGCCCATACGTCTTAAAGGGCCATTTTTTCAAATTCATTTTTTCAAATGACAATTTTTTTTTTTTTTTTATTGCATTTAAGTCCAAATATGGGATCTGAGGACTTTTTGACTCCAGATCTCATATTTAAGAGGACCTGACACGCTTTTTTCTATTACAAGGGATGCTTACATTCCTTGTATAGGAATAAAAGTGACTGTTTTTTTTTTAAACAGTGAAAAAATAAATAAAATTAAGTAAAATAAATAAGAAAAATTTTTTTTTTAAAGTGCCCTGTCCCGATGAGCTCACGCGCAGAAGCGAACGCATAAGTGAGTAGCGCCCACATATGAAAACGGTGGTCAAACCGTGAGGTATCGCCGCAATTGTTAGAGCGAGACCAATAATTCTAGCCCTAGACCTCCACTGTAACTCAAAAGATGTAACCTGTAGAATTTTTTAAACGTTACCTATGGAGATTTTAAAGGGTAAAAGTTTGACGCCATTCCAAGAGCGGCGCAATTTTGAAGCGTGACATGTTGAGTATCAATTTACTTGGCGTAACATTATCTTTCACAATATAAAAAAAAAATTAAGCTAACATTACTGTTGTCTTATTTTTTTATGCAATAAAGTGAATTCTTTCCCAAAAAAGTGGGCTTGTAAAACCGATGCGCAAATACGGTGTGAAAAAAAGTATTGCAATGACCGCCATTTTATTCTCTAGGGTGTTAGAAAAAAAACAATTATAATGTTTGGGGGTTCTAAGTTATTTTCTAGCAAAAAAAAATGTTTTAAACTTGTAAACACCAAAATCTCAAAACGAGGCTAGTCCTTAAGTGGCATTAAATCAACATTTTGGATGTTTAATAGCTACATCAAAATACTTTTTACTTAATGTACACCTGTTATGTTTACACATAGTATGTTCACATGTGTGTATATATACATATAATATATTTATATACTGTATACATTCAGTTGTGCTCATAACTTTACATACCCTGGCAGAATTTATAATTTCTCTACCATTTTTCAGAGAATATGAATGATAACACAAAAACTTTTCTTTCACTCAGTTTTTTAGTGAAATGTTAGGGGTACTTTTGTACCCCCTTTCCATTTCACACAGAGGGGGGGCGGGATCTGGGGGTCCCCTTGTTAAAGGGGGCTTCCAGATTCCGATAAGCCCCCCGCCCGCAGACCCCCACAACCACCGGCCAGGGTTGTGGGGATGAGGCCCTTGTCCTCATCAACATGGGGACAAGGTGTTTTGGGGGGCTACCCCAAAGCACCCTCCCAATGTTGAGGGCATGTGGCCTGGTACGGTTCAGGAGGGGGGCCGCTCTCTCATCCCCCCTCTTTTCCTGTGGCCTGCCAGGTTGCGTGCTCAGATAAGGGTCTGGTATGGATTTTTGGGGGGGGACCCTACGCCTTTTTTTTTTACATTTTGGCCGGGGTTCCCCTTAATATCCATACCAGACCCGAAGGGCTTGGTATGGAATTTAGGGGGACCCCCAAGTCATTTTTTTTTAAATTTTGGTTTGAGGTTCCCCTGTGGGGAATTCCCATGCCGTTTTTATCAATGAACTTTTATGTGTATTGTCGGACCAGCAATGCAATAGCCACGAGTAGTTTTAAATGACTTTTTTTCTTTGAAATGTCATTTTGCTGTCAGACTGTTCTAAACACGGGAAACATGCTCCCCTTTACAGGCATACTATAGACACCCCCCAGCTACGAAATTTAAAGGGATATTATACTTTTATTGTTTGACTTTAAGCATTATTAAAGTCACTGCTCCCGAAAAAAACAGCCGTTTTTAAATTTTTTTTTTGCATTGATCCATGTCCCCTGGGGCAGGACCCAGGTCCCCAAACACTTTTTATGATAATAACTTGCATATAAGCCTTTAAAATTAGCACTTTTGATTATTCATGTTCGAGTCCCATAGACTTTAACGGTGTTCGCGTGTTCGAACAAACTTTTTTCCTGTTCGCATGTTCTGGTGCGAACGGAACAGGGGGGTGTTCGGCTCATCCCTACCCATGACTCAAAATCTAGAAATGTCAGTGCAGCACTGGATGAAAGATGCAAGGGTTTGGCAGGAGTCCAGAAACTAATTGACCTTTTATACACACACACTAATTACAAGCAAACAGATCACAGGTGAGGATGGTTACCTTTAATAGCCATTTAAACCCCTTTGTGTCAACTTGTGTGCATGTTATCAGGCAAAAACCACCACTGTATGTAAACTTTTAAACAGGGTCATTTGGGTAGTTTCTGTTGCCATTATGATTCAAAAGAGCCAAACACTAACCATGCATAAAAGAAAAGTTTTTGTGTTATCATTCATATTCATGTTTGACTATTCTTCCAGAAGCACATTTGTGAGGTAAAGCACTGATGTTGGACGAGAAGGCCTGGCTTACAGTCTCCGCTCTAATTTGTCCCAAAAGGTGTTCTATCATGTTGAGGTCAGGACTTTGTGCAGACCAGTTAAGTTCCTCCACCCTAAACTCGATCATCCATATCTTTGTGGACCTTTCTTTGTGCACTGGTCCAAATCATTTGGTGGAGGGGGATTATGGTGAGGGGTTGTTTTTCAGAGGTTGGGTTTAGCCCCTTAGTTCCAGTGAAGGGAACTCCTATGCGTTTCTGGAAGAATGGTCAAGCATTCCCATAGACACACTCCTAAACCTTGTGGACAGCCTTCCCAGAAAAGTTGAAGCTGTTATAGCTGCAAAGAGTGGGTCAACTCAATATTAAACCCTACGGACTACCATTAAAGTTCATGTGCATGTAAAGGCAAGCGTCCAAATACTTTTGATAATATAGTGTATCTTTAGTAAAAATTACACTTTTTATTTCCATCACATTGTCTTTTGGATATTTTTTCAAGAGGTTATACACAGCCATTCAGTATTAGGACTATATTGGACCTTCACTATTTTATTTGAATTTGTGTATGTTTTGATACACTCACCCTTGATTAATACTGTAGTTATTTTATTAATTTTTATGGCTTTGAGCGAAATCACTTTGTATATGCACTTGGTATTACTGGTTGATTTGTGAACACCACTAGATTTTGCAGCACCCAGTCACCTTCACCTGTTAGTAGCGCAGAGGTTTTTATATTGTTTTATTTTGTGACATTAGTGATGTGTCTTAAATATAATAGTTGCATGGCTTAATATTCAATCCATACATCCAACACCTGATTGAATTCCCCATTTGCCACACCTCAGGGACCAAACAGTCTACACATACCTCCAATGTGTCCTTGTGTTAAAAGAATACGGAAAAGTATGCCTACTATAGTGACAGAGTATAGATAAAGCAAGAAATTCCTCTAGGCCTGAACACCCCTCTCATCTTGATGCTCAATGTCTCTGTGTGTGTATTCCTCACACTCCTCAGTTAGCATAATGGAGAGGGAGTGAGTGGCGTTTATTAACTGCTTCAGCCCCGGAAGATTTTACCCCCTTCCTGACCAGAGCACTTTTTGCGATTCGGCACTGTGTCGCTTTAACTGACAATTGCGCGGTCATGCAACCTTGCACCCAAACAAAATTGACGTCCTTTTTTCCCCACAAATAGAGCTTTCTTTTGGTGGTATTTGATCACCTCTGCAGTTTTTATTTTTTGCGTTATAAACAAAAAAGCGACAATTTTGAAAAAAAAACGCAATTTTTTTTACTTTTTGCTATAATAAATATCCCCCAAAAATATATAAAAAAAATTTTTTTTCCTCAGTTTAGGCTGATATGTATTCTTCTACATATTTTTGGTAAAAAAAAATCACAATAAGCGTATAATGATTGGTTTGCGCAAAAGTTATAGCGTCTACAAAATAGGGGATAGTTTTATGGCATTTTTATTATTAATTATTTTTTACTAGTAATGGCGGTGATCTGCGATTTTTATCAGGACTGTGACATTATGGCGGACACATCGGAGCAATTTTGACACATATTTGGGACCATTGGCATTTACACAGCGATCAGTGCTATAAAAATGCATTGATTGCTGTAAAAATGTCACTGGCAGGGAAGGGGTTAACCACTAGGGGGCGATCAAGGGGTTAATTGTGTTCCCTAGTGTGTGTTCTAACTGAAGGGGGGAGGGAACTGTGTAGGGGAGATGACAGATCGCTGTATGAACAGACGATCTGTCTCTTCTCCCCTCAGAGAACCAGAAACTGTGTGTTTACACACACAGATCCCGGTTCTTGGTGTGCAACGAGTGATCGCGGGAGCCCGGCGGTGATCACGACCGCCGGGCACTCGCATCGGCTCCATGGGCGAGCAAGGGGCCCGCGCCCCTATTGGCCACAGGGCGAAGCAATGTTACATAATGTCGTTTCGCCCAGCCATGAAATTCTGCCGCAGTACAACTGCAGCGGCTGGTCATCAAGTGGTTAAGTATGCAGAGGAGTGTGGAGAACACAATGGAGTTTATTTACTAAAGGTAAATCCACTGGGCACTACAAGTGCACTTGGAAGTGCAGTCACTGGATCTGAGGTCATGCAAGGAAAATAAAAAACAGCATTTTTGCTTGCACATGATTGGATGATAGAAATCAGCAGAGTGTCCCCTCATTTCAAATCTCCCCATTAGATCTACTTGTAGTGCACAGTGGATTTGCCTTTATTAACCGGTTCCCGACCGGCGCACACCGATGTACGTCGGCAGAATGGCACGGCTGGGCAAATCGGCATACCCGTACGTCCCTTTAAATTTTCCGCCATGCCATTGCGTGCGCGGCTGGCCGGGAGCTCCGTGAGTGGAGTCGCGGGACCCGAGGACTCGATCGCCGCGGGGATACCCGTGATCGCCTTATGGAGAGGAAGAACGGAGAGGTGCTAATGTAAACAAGCATCTCCCCACTCTGCATAGTGACAGTGTCACTGATCTCTGCTCCCTGTGATCGGGAGCAGAGATCAGTGACGTGCCACACGTAGCCATGCCCCCCCACAGTTAGAAACACTCCACAGGACATACTTAACCCTTACACTGCTCCCTAGTGGTTAACCCCTTCACTGCCAGTGTCATTTACACAGGAATCAGTGCATTTGTATAGCACTGATTGCTGTATAAATGACAATGGTCCCAAAAATGTGTCAAAAATGTCCGATATGTCCACCATAATGTTGCAGTCATGATAAAAACCGCTGATCGCCGTCATTACTAGTAAAAAAAAAATTATTAATAAAAATGCCATAAAACTATCCCCTATTTTGTAGACGCTATAACTTTTGCACAAACCAATCAATAAACGCTTATTGTGATTTTTTTTAACCAAAAATATGTAGAAGAATACATATCGGCTTAAACTGAGGAAAAAAAATGTTTTTTTAAATATTTTTTGGGGATATTTATTATAACAAAAAGTGTCGCTTTTTTCTGTTTATAGCGCAAAAAATAAAAACCACAGAGATGATCAAATACCACCAAATGAAAGCTCTATTTGTGGGAAAAAAAAGAAGTCAATTTTGTTTGGGAGCCACGTCGCACGACCGCGCAATTGTCAGTTAAAGAGACGCAGTGCTGAATCGCAAAAAACACACTGGTCAGGAAGGGGGTAAATTCTTCCGGGGCTGAAGTGGTTAAATAAACCCCACTGACGAGACGATGGGGTTGATTTACTAAAGGTAAATAGACTGTGCACTTGGAAAAGTGCAGTCGCACTCTGCAAGTGCAGTTGCTCCAGAGCTCAGTAAATTAGGTAAATCTTCATTTTGCAAAGAATACCCCATCATGTGCAAGGAAAATAAAAAAGAAAACAGCATTTTTGCTTACACGTGATTGGATGATGGTAGTCAGCAGAGCTTCTGCTCATTTACTAAGTTATAAAGCAACTGCGCTTTCAGAGTGCAACTGCACTTTGAAAAGTGCACAGTCTATTTTCCTTTAGTAAATTAACCCCACTGAGCATAAAGGTGAGGGTGGTTTTTAGGTATTCCATTGTGTACCCCCTCTCTTCTTGAATATTATAGTTAACCTTCCTGTTTCCCAGCTAAGGTACTAATTTTTTAAAGTTCTTTAAAGTTAAGTTGGCTAATCGATTACAGGGGTTATATGACAGGGCAATATAGAAATGGCGAATGATGGCTGAGACTTCCATGTATATATGGATAATTTAATCCCAAGGAATAGTTTGAGGTTGTCAGAAACTATGAAATCAGACCAAGACAGTAGTACAGTTAAATCACACTTGTTTAATAATAAAAGTAAAAAGAACAAACATAGTCAAAACATAGCCAAAGTTCAGTAACCGGAACAAATAGTCAGCCAAGCCAGAAGTCAGGGATCAATGTACTGAAACAGCAAGCAGTATCTGGAGCCAGAAGGGATGTCAGCAAAGCCAATCTTTAAACAGGACCGCAGGAGATCGTCTCTATGATGTTGAACGCGGCGAAGGCAGAGATCCTCTGGACTGGACGGCTTAAGTAGGACTGACGAGCAGGATATCATCAACAGCTGAGTAACTGTGGAGAGAGATGGAAGCTGGCAATTAGCTGACAGCTGAGCTGCCAGCTCAGAGAAGGAAGGGCTGAGCCCAGCCCTGGCAGAGGTCTCTCTGTTGGTGTCAAATACAAAATTAAAGACCTGGTAAAGAAACATATCCTGTGAACTCCACCCAAATCTGATATTTGAATGAAGTTCATTTATTTCTCTAAACTATTCTAAAACAAACAACATAGTTTTGGCAGCTGCAAACTCTGTTTTTACTAGTTTCCTGTATTAGCAGTCTTTTTTTAAATTTTATAATGCATGAATAATTTATCTTCTGCATATTGGATTTATGACTTTTGGCCTTCATTATTTGCAGTATTTTAAGCTTCTTTCTTTTATAACTATATAGGTTGATAATAAGTTTTGTACCCAATAATGGAAGTGGAGCACACAGCTCCTACAATGCTGTCAGTAATAAACTGAGAAGTCCTAGAAGCCAGGTACACAAAGGTGTTGGCTCTGCATGTAATCAGAGATCCTGGTTGTATCTATACTATGGTAAATATATTATTCAAATTATTGTTAATAATGAATGATTATTGCAGCTGTAGTGCAATGTATTACAACTGTTAAAGTATATTAGATATACTGCTTCCAAAGACTTGTATGGGGTTAAAATAATGCTTTCATTATACAGCATAATTGTAGACATGATTAGATCTTAGTGACCTTTTCTACAGAAAAAAATGACATTGCGCACAGTCTGTTGTTGACAATCACTTCCAAGTATTTCTTCTTCAAAAAGCTTGGTTTATTGTGCACAGGACACAACCTTACACTTATCTAAACGAAATACAAATGCTCATTATCTTTTTCTATTCAAATGTATTACATGTACAGAAAGTCAGCCACCATGACAAGCTTTGTCAAATATGGTGGAATTTTAATCCTTAATGTCAACATAATCTCCACAGTGAATGGAAAGTAGTGATGATGGCTATAGACATCAGATGTTGGAAAAATTTCACTTTAGGGATAATGGAATAAGGAAATCTGGTGAAAGGGGAAACACCTACCCAAAGCCGCTAATCAAGTTCCATTTTTCACTCATAAGGATTGGATAAGGACAGATTTCCCCAAGGCCATCAATTGAACTACAGCCCCTTAAAGTAATATAGTGGCCCTGGGTCAATTATCTTTTCATTTTCTTAAGTTTTTCAGTTTTTATGTTAATATTTAACATCTTTTTTTAAATAAACAATATCATATTGATAAGCATCATTTTACATTTACTTATTATTCAGGCAAACGATCAGATATACTGACTATAATTATCTTCATATACTAACAATACTCCTAGATCATCTGCATCTCTGCACTTTTCTTTGCACAGATGGGTAGTCAAATAATTGTCTGAAACAATTGTGATCAAACATACCTAAAGATCTTTCCTGCTAATATGGGAATAAGTAAACACTGGGGCTATTTGTGGAAAGCCACAAGGCACTCTGGAGCTCAGAAACTGTACATAAACTTTGTAACACTTGAGATCTAATTTCTAACTAGGATGCCCTTTCAAACAATAATTTATTTTGGTGCAGGAAGTTTCTTTTAAAACATTGAAAAAAAAAAAAAAAGAAATGTAACCACTTCAATGCCGGGCACTTTTAGCCCCTTCCTGCCCAGGGCAATTTTTATCTTTCAGTGCTGTCACACTTTGAATGACAATTGCGCAGTCATGCAACACTGTAACCATAAGACATTTTTACCATTTTTTTTCACACAAATAGAGCTTTCTTTTGGTGGTATTTAATCACGACTGAGTTTATTTGCTAAATAAACAAAAAAACATGGAAATAAATAATCTTTCTTCATAAATTTATGTCAAAATGTATTCTGCTAAACACATCCGTCAGACAATTCGACCGTGATTGGGCTTCATCGGACCTGCAGCAGACCTTTTCCGTGACAGACTTTAGATTTGGAACATGTTTCAAATCTTTCCGAGAGACTCGAGTCCGGTCGAAAAATCCGCTCGTCTGTATGCTAGTCCGACAGACAAAAACAGACGCTAGGGCAGCTATTGGCTACTGGCTATCAACTTCCTTATTTTAGTCCGGTGTACGTCATCATGTACAAATCTGTCTGACTTTGGTGTGATCATGTGTAGGCAAGTCCATTCGTTAGAAAGTCCGTCGTAACTCTGTCGAAAGTCCGTCGGAAAGACCGTCGGACCTTTGATGCCGAAAAGTCTGCCCGTATGTACACGACATAAGTGGTTGCTGCTGGAATGGGTGGGGGAAGTAAAATGAGGAAGATGATGAATGTTATTGGCTGATTGTAACCAAAGAGGAGGAGCAGTACAATAGCTAGAACTACACACGTACAGCCAGCTTATTTTCACTTACGATTGCTAGCAGAGAGAGACACGTTGAATCATTTCAGACAGTCAATCTTAGCTGGTCCGTTTATTTGTTAACAGAGAACATGAATTTTTAAGCAATTAAGCATAAGCACAGCAGCAGAACAGATAGTGAAGCAAGCTATAGTTCAACTTAGATTTTTAATTTCATCTGCTATTAATCTGCTATTGTGTTAGTGTTGTGTTGAACTTAATACAGATACTAGTGCTGTTAGTGTTGTGATAGCCTCAGACGCTGTCTGCGTTGTGGGGGGTTATTATTTATTATAGATTCCATATTATAGATTCTATATAGATTCTATATACCCTAATTTGTTACCTGCGTGCAGTTAGTTTTGCCAACTCTGGCATATTTGTTGTTTTTGTTCTATTTCTTGTATCTAGTTTTCATTTGATTTTACATCATTACATGCTTGCAGGTCTGATTACTATCACCAGTCCATTTTCTGCTATTTTCTGTTAGAACTAAATATACAGCAATGCACCATTCTAACGGAAAAGTGAAGGCAGATAGAGGTCGTGGTCATGGTTGTGGTCGTGGTGCTAAAAAAAGTGGCAAGGTCTCTGCTACTAGCTCTTCCTTAGGTACTGCTGACACTTCTGCCGCCAGAAACATGTCGTCCACAACAGTGGGTATCACCACCACTGCCACCAGCAAAGCTAGTTCCACCACCACCACCAGTTTTACTAGTTTTCCTGCCAGACCACCAACATCTGCTGCCGCTGCCACTGCCGGTGCAGCTCCTTCTACTTCTACAGTTGTCATGGCTTCTTATTTTTATGGCATAGGCAAGAAAACCAATATTAAACAAGCGGAGTTGCCTTTACACTCACCACCACCAATGACACTGCCACTGCCAGTGCCCAGCACCCCAAAGAAGCAATTGAGGGAGACAGCAGCAGAGACAGAGAGTGAGATTTTTTTTTCATTGCCCCAAGAGAAAAGTTCAACTGAGGTATACGACTCTTTGCAACAAGTTTCAGCAATAACTGGTTTTGGTGGTGATGATGATTTTGAATGTGATGCTCCTCTTTCCCCAATATGCAGACGTATTATACACTCTTACCCCACAAGACTTACACTATGACCTAGAGGAAGTGCAAAAGGGATATTCTGTGAGGGGTAGGGCAGGTAGCAGTGGAGGAAGAATCCTCCCCCCTGCCATTAGCACTAGTTCACCAAGTGGAACTGTAGTGGCAACAGCTTTCACCACTGGTGTGTTACCTTCTGCAGCTACATCAGCCCTAAATAATACTAGCTTTGCGCAGTGGCAGTATCATAGCCAATGAGGTTCAACTGAGGCGTGATTATTGCTAATTGCTTCTCGGCCTTTTGGCTAAGATCAAGTGTAGTATCTGTTCTTTTCAGTTTTCAGGAGGTGGCGCTTGCTTCCGTCCCTGATCTATGGCGAAATAGAGACGGGATTGCGGTTGCTATGCAAAGCCTGCTGCAGTGAAGGTGACCTGGAGCGGTTCGTAGCCGAAAGGGAAGCCTTCTGATGGGGATGGAGAACCACGGGGTCTGAACCGGAGGGTCGGGACCCTGGCCTTTTGGCCTGGATTGGGGCAGATCTAGCTCCAGACAGTTATTCGGGATAGAACGCTTACTTCCCTCTTGAGGAGGGGGGAGTGGTTAGTACTTTCCGAATGTAATCAGAGCACAGCCAATAGAGAGGGTTCAAGTAAGACAAACCGTCCATGTGCAGTAGTTCCACTGCAGAGGAAATTAGGCTCCTCATCTTCCCAAGGACATCATCAGCCTATCCTAGATAGCTATGTTGTCTTTAGTTCCAAGGGCATGTCAAAACAGCAGGCCAACAAGATCACCCACCTCATTGGTCACTTCATTGCTGTTGGAGGAGCCTCTTTTCGCATGATTAAAGGGGAGCCATTTAAACAGCTCATACATGCTCTTGCTTGACCATATGTTGTTCCTGCATGAACAACTTTCAGCAGAAAGATTGTTCCAGCACTATACCATTCGTGCGTTCAAGGAAAAAATGGTCAGACAATTAATTTGACCACTGATTTGTGGACAGCTCCGAGCGGTCAACACGCTTTCCTGTCTTTAACTGCACACTGGTGGCAGGTCACTGTGTCTGTTGGTGGTGGCACTAGTGTAAGAGGTCAAACTTCATCAGAAAGCAGGTCTGCAGCGCAAGACCAGTAGGGTTATCAATCTTTCCTGCTCCACACAGAAGTCCCTGATGATAAACACAGCTCTGCCAACATATTGTGGGCAATTAGATCGATGTTGGCCAATTGGTTTGGAGAGCGGGCAGTCACCAATGTTTTTTATTGAGTTCATAGTGACAGATGGAGGTTCACACATGGTGAAAGCACTCCAAGATGGATCTTTCGTCGGTGTGCGCTGTTCTGCACACATACTGCATTTAGTGGTCAAGGATGCAAACCCAGTGGAGAAAAACAACAAGATTGCTTAAATCTTGGACCTTTGCAGGAAGATTGTAGGGCATTTCCACCGAAGTGTAGGGGCTAGTCAACTGTTGAGGGAGGAGCAAGAACAATCAGGGCTCCCCACACATTGCCTGAAACAAGATGTCAGCACCCGGTGGAACTATACACTGGAAATGCTTGAGCGCATTTTTGAGCAAAAGATGGCTATCCACAATCTATCATCTCGCCACAGCATTGGGATTGATTCCACACTGGGACGTGATGACTGGTATATAATTGGGCAGATGTTTCTGTCTTAAAACCCTTTCAGGGTGTGATGGAAAACTTGAGTCAGAGCAATGCCAGCCTAGGACAGGTCATACCCTTGTTCACCTATCTCATGGAGAAGATGGGATCGTTCCTAGAAAACAGGGAGCCTTTTTATGGCAGCCCACTTCATGCCAATGTAGCCTCTTTCATCAGAAAGCTACTGTACAAGACAACTTAAAAGATCCACTAAATGACCGTGTCTGCAAAAGCTCTAAACTCATGCTGGCCTCCCTGTGTGATCCCAGGATCAATGGTATACTGGCACTCAGAGTCAACAGCCTTTCCTACCAGAATGGAAAACTGATTGAAAGGGTCTGTAATTTGCAGAAACAAAGACGTATGCCGGATGATACTGGTTTGGAAGATTCACCTGCCAGGTCTGCTATTCCAAAGCCTGGCACTCAAAAACAACCGAGTGCAGCATGTGCATGTTGGGTAGAGGCACTTCACAATCTGGTGGGTGCAAGTCAAGCAGCAGGTAATCGAGACTAGAGCAGTGCCTCTAAAATGGTCAGGGCCTACTTATATGAAGCACCTTTGCCTCCTACAGCGGACCCTTTGACCAATTGGGATGGTAAGAAAAGTGTGTGACCTGCCCTTTGCCTGGTTACCCAGCAGCTACTATCCTGTCCTCCAACCACTGTGCAAAGTGAGAGAGCTTTCTCTATTACTGGGAACATCCTGAATCCACACCATGCACAACTGACACCCTATTTGATGAAACAAATAACTTTCCTCAAATGTAACCCCAAGCTGGGTTACCCTACCCTTAACTGACCGAATGACCCTTAACTGACTGAATCATTGTCACCATGTGAAGATAGATGGGATTTGGAGGAACCATCTAAATGTTGAGGAAAATCTAATTTTTGAATTTTCTTACTACTTGACAATTGCAGTTGTCTTTGGAGTGACCCCAGGATTTAAATTACATAGTTACATAGTAGGTGAGGCTAAAAAAAGTCCATCAAGTCCAACCTATGTGTGTGATTATATGTCAGCATGAGATCGTATATCCCTGTATGTTGCGGTCGTTCAGGTGCTTATCTAATAGTTTTTCGAAACTATCGATGCCCCCACTGAGATCACTGCCTGTGGAAGGGAATTCCACATCCTTGCCGCTGTTACAGTAAAGAACCCTCTATGTAGTTTAAGGTTAAACCTCTTTTCTTATAATTTTAATGAGTGACCATGTGTCTTGTTAAACTCCCTTCCGTGAAAAAGTTTTATCCCTATCGTGGGGTCACCAGTATGGTATTTGTAAATTGAAATCATATCCCCTCTCAAGCGTCTTATCTCCAGAGAGAATAAGTTCAGTGCTCTCAACCTTTCTTCATAACTAATGTCCTCCAGGTCCTTTTTTAGCTGTGTTGCCCTTCTTTGTACTCACTCCATTTCCATTACATCCTTCCTGACGACTGGTGCCCAGAACCCGACAGCATACTCCAGATGCGGCCGGACCAGAGTCTTGTAGAGTGGGAGAATTATCACTTTATCCCTGGAGTTAATCCCTTTTTAATACATGCCAATATTCTGTTTGCTTTGTTAGCAGCATCTTGGCATTGCATGCCATTGCTGAGCCTATCATCTACTATGACCCCCAGGTCCTTTTCCATCCCCAGAGGTTCTCCCCCTAGTGTATAGATTGCATTCATATTTTTGCCACCCAAAAGCATTATTTTACATTTTTCTACATTAAACTTCATTTGCCATGTAGTTACCCACCCCATTAATTTGTTCAGATCTCCCTGCAAGGTTTCCACATACTGTGTAGAAGTTATTGCCCTGTTTAGCTTGGTATCGTCTGCAAATACAGAGATTGAACTGTTTACCCCATCCTCCAGGTCAATTATGAACAAATTAAATAGGATTGATCCCAGCACAGAACCCCGTGGGACCCCACTACCCACCCCTGACCATTTCGAGTATTCCCCATTTATCACCACCCTCTGATCTTGCCCTTGTAGCCAGTTTTTAATCCATATACTCACCCTATGATCCATGCCAATGGACCTTATTTTGTACAGTAAACATTTATGGGAAACTATGTCAAAGGCTTTTTCAAAATCCAGATACACTACCTCTTCTACGGGCCTTCCTTTATCTGGATGGCAACTCACTTCCTCATAGAAGGTTAATAGATTGGTTTGGCAAGAATGATTCTTCGTGAATCCATGCTGATTACTGCTAATGATACTGTTTACATTACTAAAATCTTGTATAATCTCTTATCATCCCCTCCAAGAGCTTGCATACTATTGATGTTAGGCTAGCTGGTCTGTAATTCCCAGGGATGTATTTTGGGCCCTTTTTAAATATTGGTGCTACATTGACTTTTCTCCAATCCACCGGTACCATTCCAGTCAGTAGACTGTCAGTAAAAATTAGGATCAATGGTCTGGCAATTACTTGACTGAGTTCATTAAGTACCCTCGAGTGCATGCCACCCGCTCCCGGTGATTTATTATTATTAAGTTTCCCAAGTCCAATTCTAATGCCCCGTACACATGGTCGGACTTTGTTTGGACATTCTGACAACAAAATCCTAGGATTTTTTTCCGATGGATGTTGGCTCAAACTTGTCTTGCATACATACGATCACACAAAGTTGTCGGAAAATCCGATCGTTCTGAACGCGGTGGCGTAAAACACGTACGTTGGGACTATAAATGGGCCAGTGGCCAATAGCTTTCATCTCTTTATTTATTCTGAGCATGCGTGGCACTTTGTCTGTCGGATTTGTGTACACACGATCGGAATTTCCGACAACGGATTTTGTTGTCGGAAAATTTTATATCCTGCTCTCAAACTTTGTGTTTTGTGCGATGGAAAATGTGTGATGGAGCCTACACACGGTCCTATCACACATTTTTCGTCGGAAAATCCGACCGTGTGTACGGGGCATAATTCTGTCCCCTGTTAGCCATGAGGGTGCTTCCTGTGATGTATCACAAGGATAAACACTGCAGTTTTGGTTACTGAAGCCCCCCGATTCCTTCATGAAGACTGAGGAGAAGAATAAATTCAATACCTTCGCCATCTCCCCATCCTTTGTAACCAGATGTCCTTCCTCATTCTTTATTGGGCCAATATGGTCTGTCCTCCCGTTGTTACTGTTTACATACTTTTTTTTGCTCTCCTCCGCTAATTGCACCCTTACATTTCTTGTTGCATTCTTTATAAAGTTTGAATGCTGATGATGATCCCTCAACCTTGTATTTTTTGAAGGCCTTCTCTTTTGTTTTTATATGCATTTTTACATTGGCGTTAAGCCATCCAGGACTTTTGTTCGCTCTTTTAAATGTATTACCCAATGGGATGCACTGGCTAATGCCCTTATTTAATATGCTCTTAAAGCAAACCCATCTCTCCTCCATGTTACTTATTCTTAAGATTTTATCCCAATTTATTTATATCTTCTAGCAAGGTTTGTAGTTTAGGAAAGTTGGCTCTTTTGAAATTCAGTGTCTTTGTATTTCCTTTATGTTTCCTATTTGTGTGATTTATGCTGAAGCCAATTGACCTGTGATCGCTGTTTGCTAAATTTCCCCTCATTTCCACATCCGTGATCAGGTCTCTATCGTTGGTAATCAGTAGATCTAGTAACGCTTTATTTCTAGTTGGTGCGTCTACCATCTGACCCATGAAATTGTCCTGCAAGACATTTAGGAACTGGCAAGTCTTAGACGAATGCGTGGTTCCCTCCGCCCAGTCTATGTCTGGATAATTAAAATCCCCCATTATGATAACACTTCCCATCCTTGCTGCTAATCCAAATTGTGATAGGAGGTCCGCCTCCCCCTCCTCCCTCAGGTTAGGGGGCCTATAGCATTCTCCTGGTGTTATTTTCCCCTTAGATTCATCACTTTGGAGCTCCACCCATTAGGATTCCACCTCCTCCCTAGCTCCCTTAGTGATGTCATCTCTCACATTCACTTGTACATTATTCTTGATATACAGGCACATCCCTCCCCCTTTTCTACCCTCTCTATCCTTGCAATAAAGGTTATACCCTTGAATGGTTGCCAGCCAATCATGAGAGCTGTTGAACCAAGTCTCTGAAATTCCCACAAAATCCAAATCCTCCTCGTACAACAGTATCTCTAGTTCACCCATCTTGTTTGCCAGGCTCCTGGTATTGGTGAACATGCCATGTAGTTTAGACCGGTTGCATACTATCCTCTTATTGGGTGTTCTGAGATTGCAACTAGGACTTGTTACTATACTTACCTTGGGTTTATGTGCTTTAGTCAATCTACCACTAATGCCCCCAATACTACCCTCTGGACTATGTTCCCCGCTGACTATTTAAAAAACCCTCTAACTTTTTGGCCATCTTTACTCCCAGCACATCTGCACCCTCCTCATTTAGGTGCAGTCCATCCCTTCTAAAGTACTGGTGACCGACTGAGAAGTCCACCCAGTCCTCAAGGAACCCAAACCCCTATTTACTACACCAGCTCCTCACCTCAGCCACTTGTTTACTTCCCTAATCTCCCTCTGCCTTTCTGGTGTGGCTCGATGTACCGGTAGTGTTCTTGAGTATATTACATTGGAGGTCCTTTTCCTCAATTTAGCTTCCAAGTCCCTAAAAATCGTTCTTTAGGACACTCCATCTGCCTCTGACTTTGTCATTGGTGCCAACTTGCACCATGACAGCCGGGTCTTCCCCATCCCCTCCAGTAATCTGTCCATCAGGTCTGTGATGTACCAAACCCGAGCGCCCGGTAGACAGCATACAGTTCGATGCTTCAGCTCTTTGTCACAGATTGCCCTCTCTGTCCTTCTAAGAATTGAGTCCCTTACCACCAGAAACTGTCTATCCTTTCCTTTTTTCCCCCCATAATCTCAATGGAGGAGTTCTTCCCCTGGCAGCTAGGAGAGTCCCACAGCTCCAGCTGGTTTCACCAATGTCACTCAATGGAGTGTACTTATTGGGATGCTTCAGCCCAGGATCGGCCTCCCTGGCAATTCCCCCTCTATCCTTCCTGACTGTCACCCATCTATTCTTTTCTGGTGCCTGCACCTCTTTGTCTCCCCCAGCCTCTGTGCTCACCCCTGCTGGCACATGTCAGGTACGTTCCTAGCTCTCCTTTAGTACGGAGGTTCTTCTTAGTGCTGACAGTTGCTTACCTAGATGCAGAACCTAGGCTTCCAGGGAAACAATGTGCTTACATTTTGCACAGCAGTATTCGCTCTTGATCAGATAATCAAGGAAGATGTACACCGAGACGCATCTCCACACCCACCGAGCATCGTATAATTTAATGAGGATTGGGATTATAACCTGTCCAAATTACCTAACAACTAGCTTCTTGACACTACTACTCAACAATACAATACACAGGTACTTGCAGACCCACGTGCACTCGCAGACCCACGTGCACTAGCAGACCCACGTGCACTCATAGACCACTTGCACTCGCAGCCTACATGCACTTGCAGACCCATGTGCAGTTGTAGACCACTTGCATTCACAGAACCACGTGCACTCGCAGACCTACGTGCACTCGCAAACCCACGTGCACTCGCAGACCCACGTGCACTCGCAGACCCACATGCATTCGCAGACCCATTTGCACTCGTAGACCACTTACACTCGCAGACCCACGTGACCTGTGACCAATTTAACCACTCCCCTTAATTAGTAGGCTGAAGGAAGGAAAGAAAAAAAAGTGACAGAGAGGCTGTTAAAGAAAGATGCAAGGAAACCCCCCAAAAAGCCTAAGAATGCAACACAGCAATTACCAGCAGTCAAAAGCAAAACGTGTTCACACTTTCCAGTCAAGGTTCTCACGGTTCAGCTTCTAACCAGCAAGTCTGGTAGATTCAGGTGTGCTCTACAGAAATTTATATAGGCCTTAAGCACCTGTGACCAATTAACTACTCCCCTTAATTAGTAGGCTGAAGGAAGGAAAGAAAAAAAAAAGGCTGTTTAAAAAGTGACAGCGAGGGTGTTAAAAAAACTGCAAGGAACCCCCCCCCCCCCCCCTCAAAAAACCTAAAAATGCAACACAGCAATCACCAGCAGTCAAAAGCAAAACTTGTTCAGCTTTTAACCAGCAAGTCTGAATTGAATTATATTGTTTTAAGCAATCCAAAATGTTCCCTTTATTCCTTCCATCACCCTTTTTGGAAAATACAATGATGAGTGTTGTGTAGACTAGAGTGTGTATGATTGCATGAATGAATGTTGTGTGAATGGACAGTAGCAAGGGTTGAAGCCTTGACGTGGCGCTACTGCTCACATGTTGCTGTCCATATACAAATAGCAGCTCGTGCTAATTTAACCATTTTTGTACGATGAAGCGTTGATGCTTTGATGAAGGCTTCTTAGCTGAAACGCGTCAGTAGCCTGTACCTGTGTACCCATGTAACCAAATAAAGGACTTTTATTCAAGAGCATTCAAGTCGCCAGCCCTTTTCTGATTCAAGTACTGCATTTTGGGGCCTGAACGTCCTGGCTGGAGCACCGGTTCACAGTTTATAGATCATCATATTGGCAGTGGAGCTGGGGTATCATTTTGCTTCTCTTATTTTTGTATGATAGTCTGGGATTAAGAGACAATGATTAAAGATGTTTGGGGAAACTAACCTCAACAGCATGACAGTTCCTCTTGATGGAGAGGATCAGAATATGTTACTAACATAGCACAAAGAAGCATACAGCTGGAAACGTGATTCTATGCAAGATAGATTAGTTGGTCACTGCTGAGCTGCATCCAGATGCCCAGGACCTATCCCATTTGCCTCCTTTGACCCTGGGGACACCAGTGCCCTCTCTGATCCTCCACCTGTTTCATGACCATCTGCAATTGTCCTAAGTCACCAGTATGACTAATCTACCCTGCTGCAATGTTACTCAAGCCCTGGAAATGATGACTGCCCTATGAACTGTTACCTATGGGCCTGCCAGCCTTTGAACTGTTGTCTCTTGTGATTGCGCTGGCCTGTGAACCTCTGTCCGGTTAACGATTGCCCTAGTTATAGCAAGCCTGCAACCTATGCCCTGTGAACTGTTGAAGACTGTATCGTTAACCCCTGCTGTAACTTACTATCTGGTGTGTATTCTGGTGGGGGGCAAGCTGAACGGCGTGACTGGACACAATATACAATGTGATTACCCTTTACACATTGAAATAGAGTAAAAAGAAATCTCTTAAATTTTCTCAGTTCAGCCTGATGGTTAAATGTAAAAAAACGACAATTGTAAGGCCTCTAGTAAGTTAGTAACAATAAATGGACTAGTATAGTTAGAAAACATTACATAATGAACCTAACAAGGAAAGCAAAACTCAAGAAAACATTTTTCTTTTGAACATAAAAAAAAAAAAAAAATAGGAAAGTTGATTCTCCCCCATCCTGGTGAGCAGTAGCTGTAGGGACCTATTGATCCCAGACATCTGGTCACCAAGGTAGGACCTACAAGCCTCCAGTTGCCTCCCAAGGCTACATTGGGACCTCTCCAAAGCCACACTGTGACGGCACTTTCGGAGATTGTGGAGGGCCACAAAGTGAAATAGCCTCCTGGTTACAGCATATTGTCGCTCTTGGACCTCCACAATGCTCCACAGATACACACTGACATGTGGCTCTGGAGGGGGGATGTGCACTGGAGCGGGTGGAGAATCCTCACCAGAATGCACTGGGGAGGAGGCGCCAATGGGTGGAACCAGGTGGGGGGATAGTGGAGACTGGAGGAGAACCCGCGCCGGAGCTAAGTGGGAAAGAGGGGGGGCATTGGGGAAAAGTGCTGGGAGAGGGGGGTCATTGAGGATCAGTGTGTAACATCTTGAGATGTTCTCACTTCTACATACCAGTTTTCCATTTTAGATATTCAGTGGGATGCACCTAATCAATTTGTGTGTACGAGATAGTGGTGTCTGTGTCGATTCGCTGCGTCATCCCAAGTGTGCAGAGTTGCGCAGGAAGGTGTAGTACTTTACTGTACACTGACCAGGGTGGAGATGAGTGTCCACCCCTGCCAAAGTACAAAGGGATTCCCCTCTACACATCGAGCAGTGTAAAGTGGAATCTCCCAAAGATTTTATAGGCTCGGTCATACGGCCGGCTGGACAAAATCTTGAGGTATAATGGACGCCTAAGTGCTGACCACTAACTATTCTACCTCATCCAGACTGACTGACTGACCAATGGAAATTTGGAAGATCAGTTGCACTTGCAAGTAGAAACATTTCAGCTATACCAGCTATTAACATTACACTCACCAAAGAGAAGCCATTCAAGCCATCGCATTAGGGGTGACTTAATAAAAAGTTGTTTAATAAAATATAGCAGGCTACTTTTTGATAATTTTGTATGGCCACTAAATAAGCCCCACTCCTGTTCTAGGCTAGGTAGGTTACTCACTCCTGGTCTAAGCTAGATGGTACAACAGAGAATTTACAATGACTGATCCTCGGATCTCTCGGCAGCCGGTGCTTCGTCTGCTCCCCTCTGCTACTGCAGTGTTCTCTCCCTGAGCCATCAAGACCTATGCAGGTCTTAATAACTTCAGAAGCCTAGACCATTTAAGTGGAGGAGAGAGAGGGTGCAGGGAAATATGTCCAACCACTGGGGGATCCAAGATCAGTATGTGTAAAACTTCTAAAACAAAAAGCACTAGACAAATAAGGAGCAGTTAAAGAAGAATTCCAGGATGCATATGAACTATATCAGTAAATAGCCCTGCCAATGTGCAACACAACACACTCTGGAGTCTGAACTATAGCCTAAAGACTCAACTTTTTGTAGATCTTTGCCTGCAAAGATCTACGAGGTCACAAGGTCATTTAGAAATTTTTGCTTTAGATGATGCCCAAGAGGAGGCACCAGACATCACGAGCAAAGTGTTAATGCATGCAGCAGGGGCAAGTCAGAGATTGAACATGTCCAGGGACTGCCAGCCCACACCTGGAGATTCTTGTCTGACACACCCCCTCCAGCCTGCTGTGTTATTCACGATGATTGACAGTGATTGGCTCAGACTGGGAATTTGAACTGCAGCAAGAAAGTGGCGTGACCAGGGAAGTGACATTAAGGAAATAACAAGCACAGGTCACGCTAACAGGAAGACAGAGGCAGGAGACTGGAATCAGCTGCAAAGGGGGACTAATAATTCCAGCTAAACCGAAGCCTTGCAGAATAAATCACAACCATTTCTAGACAAGGTGTGCCATTGGCATTTTATATTTAAAATACTATTTTGGCCTGAAAATTACAAAAAAAGTTGTAATTACTCCCTGGATCTGCCGCGTCTGGCTGTTGCTCACCATCTTCCGCATCCCCAGCAGCCTCTACAGGGCAGGTTGATTAATATAGAAATGAACATTACAATCTGCAGTGTACAACATTAGTACAAGAACATTGAAATATGTATGATCAGCAGATACAAGCAAGATTATACTAACTTACATGTGGGAGTTGCTGCCTTCTCCTGAGTCTCCCCCTCTGACTGGATGACATCTATTTAATATAAAGGAGAAATGATGTTGAATGTTACAATGTTCAAGCTTCAAATTACGATAAATAAATAGTGTACATAGATAACATTAATCATCCATTAGCGTGGCAATACAGGGAAGGCCACTAACATTTATCTACAAGGCAGGGACTTGCATTCACTAATTTTTCTTTGTTTCTGTTATAAAATTTTGCAAATGAATAATCGTTGTTCCTAAATTAAGGCCAAAATGTATTCTGCTACATTTCTTTGGTAAAAATAACTTAAATCAGTGTTTGTTATTTAGTCTGTAGGAAAGTTATAGTCTACAAAATATAGTATGTATATTACAAAATCAGTCAGTCCTGAAGTACTGACAACCTATCTCATTTCTTGAGGCCCGAAAATGCCAGGACAGTACAAATATCCCCCAAATGATCTCTTTTTAGAAAGTAGACAGTCCAATGAATTTAGGTAACGCTAGTTTTTTGAAGTTGTCATTTTTTGTCACAATTTGGAAAATGAAGAAATAGTTTTTTTTTACATTTTTTTCTTTTTTTCCACACTCTGTCACCAGCGCAGTACAGCGTCATCATATAACTGGTGTGGCATTGATCAGGGACACTGAATGGTGACAGTATGAAAAAAAAAGTTAATCATGAATATTTTTTTTTTTCACTTTTTTTTCTTCTTTAAGATTTTTGTTTTTACATACTGTGACCAGTGCAACACAGTGTTACCATAGTAACATTGTACTACTCTAGGGAGGTTGATTATGATTATTTTTTTATGCACACTATGATTGCTTATAACAGTGAATATCACTGTTATAAACAACCATTTTTACTGAATGAAATCAAGTCATTCAGTGTTTACTATTGTGCTTAGCTGTGATTAGCCACAGCTAATCACATGGTACAGATGGGCTGTGATTGGCCCTGTCTGTGCCATGTGATCGCTGTAACCAGTCACAGAGATCATCACAATAGTACACAATGAATAGCATGAATCCATTGATCCACTGATTGATCACAGCAATCACATGGTACTGGCAGCAGACCAGTACACTGATCTGTCATCCTTTGAGTCCAGTGGACACAGCAGGTGACAGATCACGCACGAGTGCAGCCCATGGGGCACGCACGAGGTGTGTTCTGGGGAGGAAGGCATATGACATCCTCCCAGATCTAGAGTGGCCTATAGTCAAATGACGACCAGGCGGGAACTGGTTAAATGCCTCCTAAATGTTTTTGTGCCCCTCTTTAGGGTCATTAGTTTATATTATTTCACAGTAAGAAAAAAACAGACAGTGAACTAAAAGGTGAAATAAATGGAAAGTGTTAGTACACAAATGTTCAAAAACACAAAGGAAGACAATTCAAAATAAAGTAAACTACCAAAAGTCCCCAAAACTCTAAATAAAGAAACAAGAGTAGATAATAATCCATAATTTTACAGCAAAATCAGTTTATGTGAAATCAACTGCTCGGAAGTCTTAAGAATAATGGAGCCAGGCAGCCAATATTTAAAACAGTTCATATCTGAGCTTTGAAGAGACATAAACCTGACCTTGTATGTTTAAGAGTAGTGTTTCTTGTTTCTAAGATATAAAAGTTTTAAATTCAAGGCTGGTGCCAGCATAAGACAGCACAGGCAGCCATCTTAGGGGGGGCTGGGTATTACAATCCGAATCCCTAGCCACTTGCTGGGTATTCAGATTTTTATAATACCAGTCTTCCATGACCACCAGCAGAAAAACTAGAACTTCCACGCTGCTCAAAGTAGGAGAGAAGGTGCACCGTGGATGTTTTAGTTTGCCTGCTGTCTAGTAGGCTATTGGCAGAGTGAGAAGAGAGCAGCAGGCAGGCCGGGCGGTCTGCATGTCCCATTGTCAGAGTGGACCTGCAAGGATGCACCTGTCCCACTGTCCCCCTCTTGTTCCACTGACCACCACCTGTCCCATTGCTCCCCTTCTGTCCCACTGCCCCCCCACCTGTCACACTCCCAACCACACTGCCCCCCTTCTGCTCCAGTGCCTGCCGCCTGTCCCTCTGCCCCCTTTTTCTTCCACTGCCCCCTCTTGTCCCACTGCCCCCCCCACATGTCACACTCCCAACCACACTGCCCCCCTTTTGCTCCAGTGCCTGCTGCCTGTCCCTCTGCCCCCTTTTTGTTCCACTGCCCCCTCTTGTCCCACTGCCCCATCTTGTCCCACTGCCCCCCACCTGTCCCACTGCCCTCATCTTGTCCCACTGCCCTCCTCCTGTTCCACTGCCCCACTCTGTCCCATTGCTCCCTACCTGTCCCACTGCCCCCACCTGTCCCACTGCCCACCTCCTGCTTCAGTGGCTGCCACCTGTCCCACTACTCCCTCCTGTCACATTGCCCCATCTTGTCCCACTGCCCCCATCTGTGCCACTGCCCCACCTTGTCCCACTGCCCCACCTTGTCCCACTGCCCCCACCTGTCCCACTGCCCCCCCACCTGTCTCACTCCCAGCCACACTGCCCCCCCTCCTGTCCCACTGCCCCCCTCCTGTCCCATTGCTTCCCACCTGTTTAAATGCCCTCACCTGTCCCACTGTCCTCCTTCTGCCCCACTGCCCCCCACATATACAACCCCCCTTGTCCCACTACCCCCTCCTGTTCCACTGCCCATCACCTGTCCCATTGCCCTCCATATGTCCCACTGCCCACCACCTGTCACACTGCCCCCCTCCTACCCCACTGCCCCCCCACCTGTCCCACTGACCCCCTCTTGACCCACTGCTCACCTCCTGTCACACTGGCCAGATACCCCTCTCATGTCACAATGCACCTAAGTAGACAAAAATCCTTGCACCGACCCTGATTAAACTGTACAGCTAATGTCAATTTTAGAAAAAAAAATTACATTTTTTTACAAAGTCCTGAAATTCAGAAAAAAACACTTGTATAATTAAATACCTCAAAATAATATAAATATTTCTGGAGTATAAGTATAATATAATAAATATAACTTGGAGTTTGTTTTTTCCTTAATGTGTCCCTGTATGTTGTAAAATGAATTTGTGACAAAGGGAAAAGGAACAATGTGGATCGATTTACTTTCAAATCCTGCTGTCCTTGCCAAGTAGTGACTAATCACCAATTTAGAGACTTATTTGAACCTCCATCCATGTAGTCGAAAGTTGCATAAAAGCCACATAAATGCTTTAAATAACCTTTATTAGTATATAGGATTTTTTTTAGAAAGTAAGATATGAAAGAATCTGTAATTTTTTTTTAACTCTGCTGCTAAAAGATTTTGAGACAAAGCTGTAAAACTTATTGAGCCGAGCCCTAATTGACAGGTGATCTTTTATCTCAGGTTCTAAAAATAAGAACATTTATTGTTTGTGTACATTAGAATATTCTTTTAATGGAATTCACCTTCATAGAAACGTTTTCCATGACATACATCTCTCCTGGCTTCATAAACAGGGCCTAATTATTTTAATGTGACCCTGGAATTAATTGTATATTGTAGGGAATACAGCCAATGGGTAGGTCATCTACTGAACTCCGGTCCATTAAACGAAAGCATAGCAATGCTAGGTCGATTTATTTTAAAATATTTTTAGTAAGTTTTTATTCTGAAAATTGTGGCCACTGAGTGGAATATAATCTGTGGGGTAGATTTACTAAAACTGGTGCATGCAGAATCTGGTGCAGCTCTGCATAGCAACCAATCAGCTTGTTCATTTAAGGGTTGACAATAAAACCTGGAAGCTGATTGGTTACTATGCATTGCTGCACCAGATTCTGTGTGCACCGTTTTAGTAAATCTCCCCCTGTGAGCCAGCCCAGGTGGAGAATCCCATCAGTACCCAGTTAAGTAAAAGATTTGTACTCAAACTTGTGTAGTAGCATACCATACCATAGCCACTTAAGTTGGGGGTTAGCCAGTATAAAGACTTAAAAGAGAAGTATGGGAATGTTTTTTTATTTTAGAATCATACCTACCTAGGTGGATTCAGCATCTGTCCCCCGCCGGCTCTAACACTGAGAACCAAATTAACAAACACAGCTTGATCACTCAGTTCTCAGAGCTCCCTGAGCAGAGAGCTGGTGACTTTCAGTCACTGCTGTCTGCTCTGCCCCTCCAGCGCTCACTAGCACTGGAGGGGCACTGGGCCGTGGAGGGGACGGGTGCGGCCAGCTCAGACTCTCAGCAGCTCGCTGAGAGGCTGAGCAGGGTGCCAGTCCAGGCATTTGGGTGGATCCCAACTATATGGTCACGATCTTTCCCATGCCTGGATCGGCTCTGTGACGTCAGCCAACAGCAGGTTTCAGACGGGTCACAAGAGTGAAGATCAAACTGAACTCCTGTGATCCACAGGAAAAGTACAGCCAAATGAGCTTTGGCTGTACTTCTCCTTTAACACACAAACATGGGTGTGCATATTGTGCCCACATGGATTGTTTCAGAGTTGTACCCATTTGGGTTTTCTTAGGATATTCTAAAGACCTAATAATCTTCACAAAGCTGCACCATCTTCATAGGGACTGTGTTTTTTTCAAAAAGGCTATTCCCTTTTTGCAAAGACTGCTTGCTGTCTTTAATGTTCCCAAAGTTGAATTCCAAAGTTTTAGCTATGTGTAGATTGTTTTTGAAGTTGAACTGGGTTATCAAGACCAGAGTAAAGCCTAGTACACACTATTTTTTTTTCATTCAACCTAGCACGCTGAACGGAAGAAAAATTGAAGCACTTGGGAGGAGCCACTGTACTAACTATGCAATGTTAGTACTGCAATCTCTCCCACTGAGCTGTTGTGTTCTGACAGGGGGATGTCAGAACACACTGGCCAGTCATTGGCTGAGAGCGCTGATCTGATGCCGATCGGCAGACCTTTTTCGGTCATACGCTTTCGACAGAAGTCGATTGAACGGCTGGTTTCTGTCGGACCGGCTGCCATACACACAGGCTGAATGTCGGCTAGTTTCTATTGAACTGGCCAATGCTGCCCGATATTCAGGTCATGTTGCCATGTATCTGGGTTGGATGTGTTAACATGTTCAGTAAAATTGCTATTTGCTATTCAGTGTTGTGTGCATTTCTGTGGTAATATCTCATATTCATTAGACCAATATCAACCCTTTTAGAAGTATTATAAAGTAAATACTATTTAAAGTGATACTAAAGAGTAAGTGTTAATTGCCAAAATTCATTCACATAAATCATATTTATCTCGGCACCGCATTTTTGTCTTTTTTAATCCTAGAAGCACTGCTGTGTGGTCATATGATCTTTTTCTATTCTTTGTCATCTGCAGAGAAAGATCTTTGGGAGGGGCTTCTATTACTCTGGTGATGTATAGTCTCTACAGTGTGAGTCTGTGTCTGGCCAGCCCTGATTGGTGCTGTGCTGTTCACATGACTAAAAAAACAATTTCAGAAGAGCAATTCAAATTAAATTATAAATATCAAATACCTGTTTTACAGCTCCTCAAAAATCTTTATTGAACATCGAGTGTATATTTTATGTGCATTTATATGATGTAGGCAAAGTCAAAGATAATTGGCACTAGCTTTCAATTTGTTCAGGCGGTATCCGCACCCCAGGCTCCTTTTTTTTACTTTTCAGGTATTAGCAATTACATTTGATATTCTTAATCCTGATTTATATAAAGACTAAGCTGTTTGTGAGTTTCAAAGTTAATGTAATCAATCAACATACTATATCCCATCCCCATAGTGCAATAGGAAGACCTAGAGGAGGTGGGAGGAAGGGGTGTGTAATTTACCAGAGTGTACATGTCCACATGTGTGACTCTATAGTCATGTGGGCTCCACAGATAAGAAAGAGGAGGAAATTAAGCGCTTAGAAAGGGAAGAAATTTAGAGCATGCTCCGTAGAGGACACCAGCTGGTCTACACAATCTCAACCTGCAGTGGGCACACAGAGAAGATGAGAGGGACATTTGTCAACCAGATATATTTCACTCTACACAAAAAAATGCTTTAGTGGTATTGTGAATATAAACAGTCTATTGTATAGTAAGTAATGAGAGTTTTTCATAGTCTGGGTTTAATGACGCTTTAAGACTGAACTCCAGACAGATCTAAAAATGCATAAATAATGCAGCCCTGTAATCATTAACCACTTCAGCCCCGGAAGATTTGGCTGCTCAGTGACCAGGCCATTTTTTGCGATACGGCACTGTGTCGCTTTAACTGACAATTGCGCGGTCGTGCAACGTTGTACCCAAACAAATTTGACATCCTTTTTTTCCCCACAAATAGACCTTTCTTTTGGTGGTATTTGATCATCTCTGCATTTTTTATTTTTTGCACTAAAAACAAAAAAAGAGCGACAATTTTGAAAAAAAAAAAACACAATATTTTGTACTCTTTGCTATAATAAATATCCTCATTTTTAAAATTTTTTTTCCTCAGTTTAGGCTGATATGTATTCTTCTACATATTTTTGGTAATAAAAACCGCAATAAGGTTATATTGGTTGGTTTGCACAAAAGTTATAGCATCTACAAAATAGGGAATTTATGGCATTTTTATTATTATTTTTTTTACTAGTAATGGCGGTGATCATTGAGACTGTGATATTGCAGCGGACAAATTGGACACTTTTGACACATTTTTGGGACCATTGACAACTATACAGCGATCAGTGCTATAAAAATGCACTGATTACTGTATAAATGTCACTGGCAGGGAAGGGGTTAACACTAGGGGGCGATCAAGGGGTTAACTGTGTTCCTTAGGTGTCTAGGAGGAGAGAGAGAATGGTGTTCATACTTAGTATGAACACACGATCTGTCTCTACTCCACTGAAAGAACTGGGATTTGTGTGTTTACACACACAGATCTCGGTTCTCGCTCTGTAATGAGCGATCGCGGGTGCCCGGCAGTCATCGCGCCCCCCAGGCACTCGCATTGGCTCCAGGCACACTCTGCGGGCGCATGCCCCTAGTGGCCAAAAGGCAAAGTGACGTAAGGTAATGTCATTTCACTCAGCTGTGCCATTCTGCAAGCAGTTAATACATCCTTAAATGTATGGGTTTTTTTTTTTTTTTTTTTTTATTCAAGCAGTGTATATACCCAAAATGCATTATCAGCCTTCAGCTGTCTTCAACAGGAATCAGTGAAAGGCAACACAAGTATCCAGGCAGTGTTAAGAGCATACTAAAAGGATGAGAGTGCAGAGTGACAGAGACATACCGTATATACTCGAGTATAAGTCGAGATTTTCAGCCCTTTTTTTTAGGCTGAAAATGCCCCCCTCGACTTATACTCGAGTCACTGCCGTCTGCCTACATGATCAGTGTTTCATGCAGACAGATGGCGGCCAGCATGTGATAATACCATTCAGTAGCCATTCTACTGTTCAAAAGCCGTGCCTCCTCCTGTCTGTGATAGGCAGAACACTTCATTTCCCAGCAGTCAGTATACAGCCTATCACGGACATTCTCTCATGCTCGTCTATGGTATGAGGAAGAGAGAATGTCCATGATAGGCTGACCGCTGACTGCTGGGAAATGGAGTGTTCAGCCTATCACAGACGAGGAGGAGGCGCGGCTTTTGAACAGTGGAATGGCCGCCGAATGGTATTATCCCACGCTGATCGGTGCAGAGCGGCACACAGTGGATGCAGATCGCCACACGGAGGCATACACAGGACACAGGTAGGCTGCACTGGACACAGGGACACATGCACTGGACACAGGGACACATGCACAGGACACAGGGACACATGCACAGGACACATGCACAGGACACAGGTAGGCTGCACAGGACACAGGGACACATGCACTGGACACAGGGACACACGCACTGGACACAGGGACACATGTACATGCACAGGACACATGCACAGGACACAGGGACACATGCAAGGGACACATGCACAGGACACAGGGACACATGCACAGGACACAGGGAGGCATGCAGCTGCAGATGGGCATTGTTGACCCTCTTTTTCCACTTACAGTAGCTGCTGAATTTCTCACCCTCGTCTTATACTCGGGTCAATACGTTTTTCCCAGTTTTTTGTGGTAAATTAGGGGCCTCGGGTTATATTCGGATCAACCTATAATCGAGTATATACGGTAAGTTCCTCAGTCTGCATATTCTTCTTTCATTGTCCAGTAAGAAGCTAGGGCATGAGACCTGAAAGTGAATGTGAAACTGCAATAGATAAAAGTCAGGACTCCTCCCCCACCAGGCCAGACAAAGCTCTCAAGAGTAGTTGGACAGAAATACAAATCAGGTAAAACATCCCTCATACATTATCTGTGTATTTGGCTGCTTGTCTGGAGTTCAAGCTTTAATTCATGGAAGTGCTAGCCAAAATCTTTTTTTTAATATAGGATTGACTATTCCATGCCTAGTATGAAACAATGAAGTCCAACCCTTCCCAACTTTTTTACTGCAGTGGTCTCTGGGAACCCCTGCTAAAATGTCAGCTTACTGTACGTTTTAGGCATGATCAGTAAACTGCACAAAGTTTTAAAATTTTCTTTAAAAAGAATGTGACATACCTAGAGTGCGTCACACCTGGGGCAGAACATTTTTAGCACCCGTCTGCTGTATCTGGAAAAAAAAAAAATCTGTAATGAATTTAAAAAATAAACCAATTAAAAAACAAAGATACTGAAAATTGTGGATTGCCCTAAAATTTGTGGTTAGTATAAATGTAACCCATTGAGTTGGTGGCCATGGCAGTATGATTATTTCGGATTTTAGGTGCTGAAAGCGGTACAATTATTTTGCATGGAAATTTGACGTTTTATATTGTAGGCCTGTAATTCTTAACAATAACACACTTAAATCTGTCCAAACAAGAGTCTAGTAGATTTCCCGGGTATGATGAAGTTTGAAACACAAAAACATAAATTATAATATAATAAATAAATATAAATAATTATAAAAAAATAATAATATAATAATAATAAAATAAATTTCCCCACAATTCACTATCGCTCAATTCTGCAAGTGTTCTAATTTACTATCGCTGTTTTCTAGCTGGTCTAAAACCACTTTTGACGTAAAGGGACACTTTTTGGTTGCTATGGACAATCTCATGTTTCCAGGCAGAAAGAACAGTATATATAATATAAAACTGCATGCAGGGCATTGGACAAAGCACTGGGGACAAAAGGGATGTGAAATGATTTCATACAGTACTGTAATCTGTAAGATTACAGTACTGTATGTGTTATGATTTTTACATTTTTTTGTCGCCGCCATTTTTGCCGCCAGGCTTCGCCCCCATGCGTCGCGACGCTTGCAGGGAACGGAGCCTGGCACAGAGAGGCTTCGGAGGAGGACAGAGCCCGCATACACAGCGGGGGACATCGCAGGATCCTGGGGACAAGGTAAGTAACACTGCACCAGGATCCTGAGATGTAATCCCGAGTGTGGCTCGAGGTTACCGCTAATGGTGCTGAAATTTAACCCCGAGCCACACTTGGGAACAGGCCTGTACTGGCCATCGGGACTACAGGGAGTTTCCCGGTGGGCCGATGGCTCAGTGGGCTGGTTTCAGTGACAGCCTGTCAAAGTAATGGCTTTCTTGGTTCGCCCTCAACTTCACACAGTGATGTGAGAAAGATGAGAAAAATACAGAGGAGAATAAGTGAAATCGTAAAAGAGGTTAGTGAGGACTCCTTATGTTATGCTACTTATGTTTTTTTGCACAATTGCGTATAGTTTATATACTGTTTTTGTGCTTGTTTGCACAAATAAAGTGGGCCGGTCTGGATGAAGTCCAGGGCCAAATTTTTATCCCAGTCCAGCCCTGCTTGGGAATACCGTCAGGGAGGTTAAATCACCTTTGGCTTAACAAAAACAGCATTATTTCGAAATGGTGCTCTAATAACACACACAGTCTTTGATTACAGAAACATGTTTATAGTTCTAATTCGACTGAAATTTTGGAAATTCAGACGAATTTTGTTTCGTTATTAGGAGCATTCAGTAAACTTCATTTATACTGTAATTCGGGTATTCGGATATATCCAAATAATGAAAAATTTGTCCAAATATTTATTTGGAACCGCACATGTCTATTACTCACTGTCCTCCTACTTCTATACTCCTTCCGCCATCTAAACCCTGTTTGTGGGCATGTCAGTTGTTGAGAAGTATTAATGCTCTGTTGCCACTGCCCCCTGTGCAGTAAGCATTCCTGTAGTGTAGCCTGTACAATTGCAGTCTTGTGTTTTTTGGTCCTGTTCTGGCTGCACACATTTGCAGCTTTAGATAGCCTTTAGGTGTTATAGCTGTCACTTTGCTGCTGTAGGGGTGTCAAAATTAGGCTCCTTTTCCTAGTAAATGTAAAGTGGAACAGGAGCCTTGTTCTGACTTGCAAAGTAAATCATTCTTCTTCAATAAGTGTGAAAGTGAATAAAGAGCGACAGAATGAAGCTCCTCTTTCCTGTACTGCAGTCTAAGTTTTAGTTGAAGCCTCGTGCTGACACTCCTCTCTTACCCTGAGGTAGTATTAACAGTTGTGGGGTCTGCTGTGAGCACTCCTGTGTAGGCTTTTTTTTACTCCTACTGCACTGTAGCTGGCACCCCCCTCTCCTGCACAGATCATGATAGCATTTTTCCCTGAGGAGGTGCCTGATGCCCAAGACAAGCGCAGTCAATCAAGACCAATTGAATATTCATCTCCATGGTTTATATGTGGTTAAATAGCAGTGCAGGAGGGAACAGGACTACCTAGGAAGATGGGACAATATGCATCCCCTTTGTCCTCTGGCGGACAGAAGCAAGAAAGGAAAACTTTCCAGCATCCTCAAAGGTAGCATGTGTCCTTGAGTTTCAGGTTATCTCACTAACCAGGAGAAAGAGAGTCCACTTTCACCCTGCTGCGTGGGACCGGAGAACCAGGTCACCTAAAAGCTTCAAGCAATGGTCTTTGGTTTCTCCTGGTCAACTCACTAACCAGGAGAAAGAGAACTTACATTGTAGACATTGCAACTAAACCCTGCCTGATATTGGCATATTCCACTTACAGCTGTAAGGAGAAAGGCAAAGCAAGAGCTTTGATTTTGACCGAGTGAGAAAAAGGTGTTTCTGGCCAGTTTTGAACTGGGAACCTTCTGTGTTTGTGGCAAAAGTGTAGACCACTACACTATAGAAACCTATTCTTGGTGCTTTACCTTGGCATCAAAACTGAAAGTCTGTGCTAAAGTACAAATGATAACAAGAGATGCAGAAAGTAGCACTGATCATAGAAACTATCTCCAGGCACATCTTTTCTGCCAGGTTTTAAAGGGGGGACCTTTCGTGTGTGAGATGAACTACTACACTACCTATTCTTGATGCTTTAATTTGGTATTTAAAAAAATACCTTTGCAATGCCCCCCTGCCCCACCCACCCAACACACTGCAAGATTTAAATGTTTGGTAAGTCTAGGGCTAGAGGAATTAGCTGTAATACTTAACTCAATCCTTGCTCCAGGTTGTGGACAAACCATCCCTTCACTTACAATGCCGGCCTCAATGTAGGTGATGACATCAGAATAGGACAGCCATCCAGAGTGCTGGAGAGAAGAGGTTTTGGAAGACTGGACGCACAGCAAGTGGGGCATTCAATTGTACCGTAGTAAATGTGCATGTGCTTCATGTTAAACCAGGATGCATGTGCATATCACATGCTCACAATGCAATATGCTCTCTTTCTGTAAATCAGAGTTAGATTTTCCTGGAGGACCATGCAACAGCCTGTTGAGTGAGCTTGTGATGTTAATAACTCAGGAATGTATTGTATATTATAGAGGCAATGGAGCAGAATGCATTCAAGTATATTTTTCCTGCCAGTGTTCTTACAGTTTATATGCTCTAGTTAAGTCACAATGTATTTCAGCAAAATCTTGCAAAACAAAAATTGTTGCTTGTAGGCACAATATTAAATACACATTTTTTTGAATTATAAAACCGGTATTAAATGCATGAACAATTTCTTTAAATTCCAGTATATACATTTCTGTTTTTGTTTACTTCCTGTGTCTTATTCTCCTGATTTGAATCATGATGTGTCTCTTACTATAATGGCATTTGTGACATTACTGTGCCTTTATTCTTTAACTCATGATCTTGTCTTTCTGAAAAGATTGTTTTTCTCTATATATAACTCTGCCCCTCGAGTGGTACAATATTGGAATTTAAATTTAGAACAAAGTTTCACTTCATAAGCTGGACTGATTCTCCCTTCTGGCAAGTTAAAGAATTATTATTTTTTAAACAAAACCATCAGTACACAGGGGCATATCATGAAATCAGCGGGCCGTGTGCAAAATAAAAAGCGGGCCCTAGGCAGTTAAAAAAAAAAAAATGCACTAAGCGTGCCACAGTGAAATGTGGGCGTGGTATAAACTGTACTAAATATTGAGGCGTCGCTTAAAGGGGGTGTGGTTTAATAGAGTCTGAGATTACTTACATAGTGCAGAATGTGGTAATGTTAAATAGGGAATGTACAGTGCGGAGTGTTTGGTGGTGGGTAGCATGTGCAGGAGAGGAGTGTGGAGTGTATAGAGGTGGGTAGTATGTGCAGGAGAGGATTTTGGAGTGTATGGAGGTGGGTAGTATGTGCAGGAGAGGAGTGTGGCGTGTATGGAGGTGGGTAGTATGTGCACGTGAGGAGTGCAGAGTGTATGGCAATGGGTAGTATGTGCAGAAGAGGAGTGCAGAGTGTATGGTGGTGGGTAGTATGTGCAGGAGAGGAGTGTGGCGTGTATGGAGGTGGGTAGTATGTGCACGTGAGGAGTGCAGAGTGTATGGCAATGGGTAGTATGTGCAGAAGAGGAGTGCAGAGTGTATGGTGGTGGGTAGTATGTGCAGGAGAGGAGTGCAGTCACCAGTGCTGGCCCCCATTACTTAAGAGTTCATAGAGCTCCCCTTAACATCAGAGTCCACAAAGTTCCTCCATGCACTATAAGGGAAATCCTGCCGACTAAGGTAAGGGAGAGTTACTAATATAAAGAGGAATCTTTATATCAGTGTCTCCCCTTACCTTAGTGTATTTACTCTCCCTTACATCAGTGACCTCCTGCAGACTTTGTGTGGCCACCGGAGGTTGAAGCTGCCTGTCACTGACCTCCTCCATTGCTGGCTCGCATGCAGGTCAGTCAGGCACAGTTCTCCGGGCAGCTCCTCTCATACCATCTCTGTCCTCTTCTCTCAGTCCTCCTCTAGAGTCCATGTCCAGTCCTCCAGTGAGTGACACAGTCCCGGCCAGGGTGGGTGGTGAGCCTTACCCCCCATTCCATCACTTACTTCTGCACCCCCCATTCCACCACTCACCTCTGTACCTACCCCTCACCTATTCCAACACTCACTAGTCTGGAGGCATCTTCCCGTCAGTGGGGGATCTCTCTCCCCCTCCATGGACTTTCACTGCCCTTCCTTCTCTTTGTCTGTTTCTCTCCATCAAAGAGTACAGAAGGAGACAAAATGATTAAAATACCAACATTCAACCTGTCCTCATACAGTACAGCATATTCCATCATCATCATTCCCTGTATGCTACCATCATCTCCATCCTCTACCATCATCTCCATCTTTTACCATCATCTCTATCCTTTACCATCATCCTCTCTATCCTCTACCATCATCTCTATCCTCCTTTCCATTCTCTACCATCATCTCCATCCTCTACCATCATCCTCTCCATCCTCTACCTTCATCTCTATCCTCCTTTCCATCCTCTACCATCATCTCCATCCTCTACCATCATCTCCATTGTCTTTTCCATCCTCTACCATCATCTCTATCCTCCTTTCCATCCTCTACCATCATCTCCATCCTCTACCATCATCTCCATCCTCTTTTCCATCCTATACCATCATCTCTATCCTCCTTTCCATCCTCTACCATCATCTCCATCCTCCTTTCCATCCTCTACCATCATCCTTTTGTGCCACGCATCTGGAAACTTTAAAAGCCAACTCCCAGATTTTACCCCAATTTAATTATTAATGAAATTGATCTGTTTAGCATTTTGGACCATTTTGTCATGTATCTATGTATGGAGTCATTTAAACGGGGTGTTGTCTGGATTTTTTTATATATGGATGAGATTAGGTTTGGTTCGTAAGGGCCATTTGTACACAATAATTCAAAAGCAGTGGGATTTTCTAAGGATAAGGAGGGGAAGCAGGTTTGGAAAAAATGTTTAATTTGTAGGTAGAAGTATTCTGTAGATTTCGGTAGGACATGTTTTTCTTTAACCACTTGCCGACCGCCGCACGACTATATACGTCGACAGAGCGGCACGGGCAGGCAAAAGGACGTATATGTACGTCCTTGCCTGCCCGCGGGTGGGGGGTCCGATCGGACCCCCCCACGGTGCCTGCGGCGGTCGGCAAATCTCCCCCGGCGATCGGAGGTGAGGGGGAGGCCATCCATTCGTGGCCCCCCCCTCGCGATCGCTCTCAGCCAATGGGATCATTTCCCTGCCTCTGTATTGTACACAGAGGCAGAGGAAATTATGTCATCTCTCCTCGGCTCGGTATTTTCCGTTCCGGGCCGAGGAGAGAAGACTGCAATGTAAGTGCACCAACACACTACACACAGTAGAACATGCCAGGCACACTAAACACCCCGATCCCCCCCCCGATCGCCCCCCGATCCCCCCCCAATCACCCCCCCCCCCTGTCACAAACTGACACCAAGCAGGTTTTTTTTTTTTTTTTTTTTTCTGATTACTGTATTGGTGTCAGTTTGTGACAGTTACAGTGTCAGGGCAGTGAGTGTTAGGCCCCCTGTAGGTCTAGGGTACCCCCCTAACCCCCCCTAATAAAGTTTTAACCCCTTGATCACCCCCCGTCACCAGTGTCGCTAAGCGATCATTTTTCTGATCGCTGTATTAGTGTCGCTGGTGACGCTAGTTAGGGAGGTAAATATTTAGGTTCGCCGTCAGAGTTTTATAGCGACAGGAACCCCCATATACTATCTAATAAATGTTTTAACCCCTTGATTGCCCCCTAGTTAACCCTTTCACCACTGATCACCGTATAACCGTTACGGGTGACGCTGGTTAGTTTGTTTATTTTTTATAGTGTCAGGGCACCCGCCGTTTATTACCGAATAAAGATTTAGCCCCCTGATCGCCCGGCGGTGATATGCGTCGCCCCAGGCAGCGTCAGATTAGCGCCAGTACCGCTAACACCCACGCACGCAGCATACGCCTCCCTTAGTGGTATAGTATCTGTACAGATCAATATCTGATCCGATCAGATCTATACTAGCGTCCCCAGCAGTTTAGGGTTCCCAAAAACACAGTGTTAGCGGGATCAGCCCAGATACCTGCTAGCACCTGCGTTTTGCCCCTCCGCCCAGCTCGGCCCAGCCCACCCAAGTGCAGTATCGATCGATCACTGTCACTTACAAAACACTAAACGCATAACTGCAGCGTTCGCAGAGTCAGGCCTGATCCCTGCGATCGCTAACAGTTTTTTTGGTAGCATTTTGGTGAAATGGCAAGCACCAGCCCCAGGCAGCGTCAGGTTAGTGCCAGTACCGCTAACACCCACGCACCGTACACCTCCCTTAGTGGTATAGTATCTGAACGCATCAATATCTGATCCGATCAGATCTATACTAGCGTCCCCAGCAGTTTAGGGTTCCCAAAAACGCAGTGTTAGCGGGATCAACCCAGATACCTGCTAGCAACTGCGTTTTACCCCTCCGCCCGGCCCAGCCCAGCCCACCCAAGTGCAGTATCGATCGATCACTGTCACTTACAAAACACTAAACGCATAACTGCAGCGTTCGCAGAGTCAGGCCTGATCCCTGCGATCGCTAACAGTTTTTTTTGTAGCGTTTTGGTGAACTGGCAAGCACCAGCCCCAGGCAGCGTCAGGTTAGTGCCAGTAGCGCTAACACCCACGCACGCACTGTACACCTCCCTTAGTGGTATAGTATCTGAACTGATCAATATCTGATCCGATCAGATCTATACTGGCGTCCCCAGCAGTTTAGGGTTCCCAAAAACGCAGTGTTAGCGGGATCAGCCCAGATACCTGCTAGCACCTGCGTTTTGCCCCTCCGCCCGGCCCAGCCCAGCCCACCCAAGTGCAGTATTGATTGATCACTGTCACTTACAAAACACTAAATGCATAACTGCAGCGTTCGCAGAGTCAGGCCTGATCCCTGCGATCGTTAACAGTTTTTTTGGTAGCGTTTTGGTGAACTGGCAAGCGCCAGCGGCCTAGTACACCCCGGTCGTAGTCAAACCAGCACTGCAGTAACACTTGGTGACGTGGCGAGTCCCATAAGTGCAGTTCAAGCTGGTGAGGTGGCAAGCACAAATAGTGTCCCGCTGCCACCAAGAAGACAAACACAGGCCCGTCATGCCCATAGTGCCCTTCCTGCTGCATTCGCCAATCCTAATTGGGAACCCACCACTTCTGCAGCGCCCGTACTTCCCCCATTCACATCCCCAACCAAATGCAGTCGGCTGCATGAGAGGCATTTTTATGTCCTCCCGAGTACCCCTACCCAACGAACCCCCCCAAAAAAGATGTTGTGTCTGCAGCAAGCGCGGATATAGGCGTGACACCCACTATTATTGTCCCTCCTGTCCTGACAATCCTGGTCTTTGCATTGGTGAATGTTTTGAACGCTACCATTCACTAGCTGAGTATTAGCGTAGGGTACAGCATTGCACAGACTAGGACACACTTTCACAGGGTCTCCCAAGATGCCATCGCATTTTGAGAGACCCGAACCTGGAACCGGTTACAGTTATAAAAGTTACAGTTACAAAAAAAGTGTAAAAAAAAAAAAAAAAAAAAAAACACAAACAAAAATATAAAATAAAAAATAATAGTTGTCGTTTTATTGTTCTCTCTCTATTCTCTCTTTCTCTATTCTCTCTATTGTTCTGCTCTTTTTTACTGTATTCTATTCTGCAATGTTTTATTGTTATTATGTTTTATCATGTTTGCCTTTCAGGTCTGCAATTTTTTATACTTTACCGTTTACTGTGCTTTATTGTTAACCATATTTTTGTCTTCAGGTACAGCATTCACGACTTTGAGTGGTTATACCAGAATGATGCCTGCAGGTTTAGGTATCATCTTGGTATCATTCTTTTCAGCCAGCGGTCGGCTTTCATGTAGAAGCAATCCTAGTGGCTAATTAGCCTCTAGACTGCTTTTACAAGCAGTGGGAGAGAATGCCCCCCCCCCACCGTCTTCCGTGTTTTTCTCTGGCTCTCCTGTCTCAACAGGGAACCTGAGAATGCAGCCGGTGATTCAGCCAGCTGACCATAGAGCTGATCAGAGACCAGAGTGGCTCCAAACATCTCTATGGCCTAAGAAACCGGAAGCTACGAGCATTTTATGACTTAGATTTCGCCGGATGTAAATAGCGCCATTGGGAAATTGGGAAAGTATTTTATCATACCGATCTTGGTGTGGTCAGATGCTTTGAGGGCAGAGGAGAAATCTAGGGTCTAATAGACCCCAATTTTTTCAAAAAAGAGTACCTGTCACTACCTATTGCTATCATAGGGGATATTTACATTCCCTGAGATAACAATAAAAATGATTAAAAAAAAAGAAAAAATGAAAGGAACAGTTTTAAAATAAAATAAAAAAGCAAAAAAATAATAAAGAAAAAAAAAAAAAAAAAAAAAAAGCACCCCTGTCCCCCCTGCTCTCGCGCTAAGGCGAACGCAATCGTCGGTCTGGCGTCAAATGTAAACAGCAATTGCACCATGCATGTGAGGTATCACCGCGACGGTCAGATCGAGGGCAGTAATTTTAGCAGTAGACCTCCTCTGTAAATCTAAAGTGGTAACCTGTAAAGGCTTTTAAAGGCTTTTAAAAATGTATTTATTTTGTTGTCACTGCACGTTTGTGCGCAATTGTAAAGCATGTCATGTTTGGTATCCATGTACTCGGCCTAAGATCATCTTTTTTATTTCATCAAACATTTGGGCAATATAGTGTGTTTTAGTGCATTAAAATGTAAAAAAGTGTGTTTTTTCCCCAAAAAATGCGTTTGAAAAATCGGTGCGCAAATACTGTGTGAAAAAAAAAAATTAAACACCCACCATTTTAATCTGTAGGGCATTTGCTTTAAAAAAATATATAATGTGTGGGGGTTCAAAGTAATTTTCTTGCAAAAAAAAATAATTTTTTCATGTAATCAAAAAGTGTCAGAAAGGGCTTTGTCTTCAAGTGGTTAGAAGAGTGGGTGATGTGTGACATAAGCTTCTAAATGTTGTGCATAAAATGCCAGGACAGTTCAAACCCCCCCAAATGACCCCATTTTGGAAAGTAGACACCCCAAGCTATTTGCTGAGAGGCATGTCGAGTCCATGGAATATTTTATATTGTGACACAAGTTGCGGGAAAGAGACAAATTATTATTATTTTTTTTTTTTTTTTGCACAAAGTTGTCACTAAATGATATATTGCTCAAACATGCCATGGGAATATGTGAAATTACACCCCAAAATACTTTCTGTTGCTTCTCCTGAGTACGGGGATACCACATGTGTGAGACTTTTTGGGAGCCTAGCCACGTATGGGACCCCGAAAACCAAGCACCGCCTTCAGGCTTTCTAAGGGCGTAAATTTTTGATTTCACTCTTCACTGCCTATCACAGTCTCGGAGGCCATGGAATGCCCAGGTGGCACAAACCCCCCCCAAATGACCCCATTTTGGAAAGTAGACACCCCAAGCTATTTGCTGAGAGGTATAGTGAGTATTTTGCAGACCTCACTTTTTGTCACAAAGTTTTGAAAATTAAAAAAAGAAAAAAAAATTTTTTTTTTTGTCTTTCTTCATTTTCAAAAACAAATGAGAGCTGCAAAATACTCACCATGCCTCTCAGCAAATAGCTTGGGGTGTCTACTTTCCAAAATGGGGTCATTTGGGGGGGGGTTGTGCCACCTGGGCATTCCATGGCCTCCGAAACTGTGATAGGCAGTGAAGAGTGAAATCAAAAATGTACACCCTTAGAAATCCTGAAGGCGGTGATTGGTTTTCGGGGTCCCGTACGCGGCTAGGCTCCTAAAAAGTCCCACACATGTGGTATCCCCGTACTCAAGAGAAGCAGCAGAATGTATTTTGGGGTGCAATTCCACATATGCCCATGACCTGTGTGAGCAATATATCATTTAGTGACAACTTTGTGCAAAAAAAATTAAAATAAATAAATAAATTGTCACTTTCCCGCAACTTGTGTCAAAATATAAAATATTCCATGGACTCAACATGCCTCTCAGCAAATAGCTTGGGGTGTCTACTTTCCAAAATGGGGTCATTTGGGGGGGGTTTGTGCCATCTGGGCATTTTATGGCCTTCAAAACTGTGATAGGTAGTGAGGAGTAAAATCAAAAATGTACGCCCTTAGAAATCCTGAAGGCAGTGATTGGTTTTCGGGGCCCCGTATGCGGCTAGGCTCCCAAAAAGTCCCACACATGTGGTATCCCCATACTCAGGAGAAGCAGCTAAATGTATTTTGGGGTGCAATTCCACATATGCCCATGGCCTGTGTGAGCAATATATCATTTAGTGACAACTTTTTGTAATTTTTTTTTTTTTTTTTTCATTATTCAATCACTTGGGACAAAAAAAATGAATATTCAATGGGCTCAACATGCCTCTCAGCAATTTCCTTGGGGTGTCTACTTTCCAAAATGGGGTCATTTGTGGGGGTTTTGTACTGCCCTGTCATTTTAGCACCTCAAGAAATGACATAGGCAGTCATAAATTAAAGACTGTGTAAATTCCAGAAAATGTACCCTAGTTTGTAGGCGCTATAACTTTTGCGCAAACCAATAAATATACACTTATTGACATTTTTTTTACCAAAGACATGTGGCCAAATACATTTTGGCCTAAATGTATGACTAAAATTGAGTTTATTGGATTTTTTTTAGAACAAAAAGTAGAAAATATCATTTTTTTTCAAAATTTTCGGTCTTTTTCCGTGTATAGCGCAAAAAATAAAAACGGCAGAGGTGATCAAATACCATCAAAAGAAAGCTCTATTTGTGGGAAGAAAAGGACGCAAATTTCGTTTGGTTACAGCATTGCATGACCGCGCAATTAGCAGTTAAAGCGACGCAGTGCCAAATTGTAAAAAGTGCTCTGGTCAGGAAGGGGGTAAATCCTTCCGGGGCTGAAGTGGTTAAGGACTGAGAAAGGTAAAAGCTTGTGTGTTACTGGGATGAACTAAATGTCGCAGCTGAAACATCCCCGCGTGTGTCCACGAAATTGTTCGCAGATATGATAATCCGTCCGGAATTTCTGGGTTAAAAAGGAAATTCTGGAGAGGGGAACAAGGTAAGGAGAGAAGAAATTTGTCTCTACACCTTTTCCAGATTGATAGCGTAAAAAGCATCGGGGAGAGACACAGAGACCGTAGTTGGGGTATGAATTTCTGAGAGGAAGGCCATAATAGATAGCATGGATGTACAGGGGCAGTAATCCCCATTTCAATTTCGGCCCATCTATTTGCAGCCTTCCTTGAGGTCCATGTTGTCAATACTCTAAGATGAGAGGCATAGTAATATTTAATAAAGTCGGGGGAGGCTAATCCACCTCTAGCTCTAGGAGAAATGACTACCGATTGAGCAATTCTATGGGATGCATTGTTCCAAACAAAGTTAAGGCACTTTCTCTGGAGATTTCTCAACTGCGACATAGGGACTGGGACCGGAAGTGTTTCAAAAAGGTACAGTAATTTGGGCAAAACCGACATTTTGAGAACGTTAATCCTACCAAGAAGGGAAATTGGGATGGAAGACCAATGTTGTAGGAGTTTAGCAATTTCTGCGAAAATAGGAGGGAAATTGGCTTGATAAAGAGAGTGGTATGAAGGAGTAAGATGGATTCCTAAATATTTTAGTGAAGTCTGGCACCATCTGTATTTAAACCTGTTTTGTAAGGAGCTGAGTATATCTGAGGGTATATTGATGGGGAGAGCTTCTGTTTTAGTCTGATTAATACAAAATCCTGATAAGGACCCAAATGTGGAGAGGGTTTCGTGTAAGAAGGGTAATGATATCTCGGGGTGTGTGATGGTTAGCAGAATGTCGTCTGCGAAAAGAGAGAGTTTGTAGTCCTGATGTCGTAGTGGGATTCCTCTGATATTAGGATGGGATCTGATAGCTGCTGCTAAAGGTTCTAGGCTTAATATAAATAATAGGGGCGACAAAGGGCAGCCTTGTCTCGTACCATTACTGAGAGTAAATCGTTGCGAAATATAGGAGGACAGCTGGACTTGAGACGTAGGGAGGGAGTATAGGGTATGTAGGGCTCGTATAAAGGGGCCTGAGAATCCAAATCGGGTTAAGACTGCGAACATGAAGGGCCAACTTAATCGATCGAAAGCTTTTTGAGCATCTAAGCTCAAGACTATGGTGGGACGTTTAGTTCTAGTTATTAGGTCTATCAGATCTATGGTTCTTCTTGTATTATCTCCAGGATGTCTCGAGGGTACAAATCCTACCTGGTCTCTGTGGATCAGGAACGTTAATAGTGGGGATAATCTATTGGCTAATATCTTAGTGAAAATTTTGTAGTCTGAGTTTAATAAAGCAATTGGGCGGTAGTTGTTGGGTAGTGCAGGGTCCTTACCTGGCTTAGGGATTACCGTTACATTGGCATGTAAGAATTGTGAATGTGGGATGGATCCCTTAAAAAAGGAGGAGAATAGGGATTGTAGATAGGGGGTTAAAATATGTGTAAAGGTTTTATAATAGATGTAAGGGAGACCGTCAGGGCCCGTAGATTTGTGGGTTGGAAGATTTTTAATCACCTCTCCTATTTCCTTCCCAGTAATCGGAACGTTAAGGGAGGATAGATGGTCAGCAGAGATCTTTGGTAGCAGGAGGGAATTTATAAATTTATCAAACTCTGATTGTGAGAATTGAGGGTGTGAATCAGGACCTAAACAGTTATAAAGCCGCTTATAAAAATCACCAAAGACCTTTGACATAGCTTTCGGACAGTATGTGGGGGTGCCATCAGATTGTATCAAGTGATCGGGTATAGATAGAAAGGGCCGAGGTTTTAATTTGTTCACTAGCATCCTATGTGGTTTGTTTGCATAGTCGTAAAATTTTTGCTTAGCCCACAACATGGATTTGGAAATTTGATTCATATCGAAAGACTTAATCCGATCTCGGATTGAGATGACATTTCTCAATTTTTCCACCGTGGGGGAGGCCAATAGAATTTTTTCCGCTGTCTGTAGTTGGGTAATAAGATCCTTTTTAAGTTGTACAGAATCTTTCTTTAGGCGTGAGCCTATAGCTATGCATTCACCTCTAAAAAAGGCTTTATGGGCCTCCCACAGGGTGGAAATCTCCGGGACAGAGCCATCATTAAGCTGGAAAAACTCAGTTAGTTTCTGCTGTAGTTGGGTTTGAGATAAAGGGTTTTTAAGCAGGGATTCATTGAGGCGCCAGTGGCAGGTTTTAGTAAAAGACTTCGCCAATAATACATTGAGTTCAATAGGTGCATGATCCGAACAGGTAATAGAATTTATTTCAGAAGACACTACATAGGGCAATAGAGGGCCTGTAATAAGGAAGTAATTTAGTCTAGAATAAGACTTGTGGGGATGAGAATAAAAAGTATAGTGTTTTTGGGTCGGGTGTTTTATCCTCCAAGAATCAAATAGATTATGGGATCTAACTAGTTTGCGAAAGGATGTTGATAATTTCTTAGAGGAAGATTGTGAGGTGGTTTGGAATAGAGTTTTCCTGTCCCTGGTCGGGGACATGCACACATTGAAGTCGCCTCCCATGATCATGAAAGGCTGGGAGAAGGGTTGTAGTTTCTCAAAAACTTTTTCAAGGAAAACGATCTGTCCTACATTTGGTGCATAAATGTTAATCAAGGAAAAAGGTAGATAAGTGACTACACTTCAGAAATATGAACCTCCCGTGAGGGTCTAGGTAGGAGGAAAGTATTTTTATTGGGCTTGTGCGTTTAATAAGAATTGCCACTCCCGCTTTTCCAGAGGGGTCAGAGGCAGTATATGCTATGGGAAAGTGTCTAGAAACAAACTTAAAGGAGCCACTGGACTTAAAATGGGTTTCCTGAACCATAATCACCTCTGCTTTGGATGATTTAAATTCTTTTAAGGCCTGCCACCTTTTGCCTATGGAATTTAATCCCTTAACATTACAAGAATAAACTTTGAGGGCCATATTTGGTTAAACAAAAAAGTGCTAATGCAGTATAAAGACTGAGAGCATGTAACTGAGCATCCTTAAAAAGGAACATTTGAAAACAAACATTTCTTACAATTGTTATAATAATGTAAGTACAACATTGAAAAAACATATATAGGTCAAAAAGAGAAAAAAAGAAAAAGACCTGCATATGAAAACGCCAAAGGAGGTAAAAAAAAATAGGAACTAAATTGCATAAGAAGATGAAAAATGTTAAAAAAAGAAAAAAGAGAAAATAATTTTTGAAAAGCCTGAGAAAAAATTTCAGGCTGCCCAGGCAGGAGCCTTGGGTCATGAGGGGGGGGCATGTTAGCCTGCAGGGATTAATAGAGGAGGGGGGGAGGTGGGTGATCCTCGTCTCTGTTTTTTGTAAAACCAAAAAAGAACAAACAGACAGGAGGAGCAAAGGTGTTTGGCATGTTATTATGAACATGTAGATAAATCTTAAGACAAGCTGGTATATGACAGAGAAGTATATATAAGAAAAGAAAGAAAAGTTAAAGGGGGGAAAAAAAAATAAAATAAACCCCAACAAGGCATCTAACAGAGACATCAGTAAGAGGTGTGACCTCTCAACAAAGTGACCCGATCACTGTGAGGTCACTAGGATATCCATGGTAAATATTTTCTGGCCATGGAAAAAAGGGCAAAAATATTGAGAAAAAAGAAAATAAAAAATAATAAGTCACATCAGGTTGGATATCTGTGACGATTGGCTCGTTGTGGGGTAGAGAAGTTCTTCTGGGATCTTCGTTGGACTGGGGTCCAAATTTTGGCTGGTGTGGTAAGTGGTTTGGGGTTCGGAGCTTGGGGTATAGAATCTTCCTCAGGCAGGGGGGGAAGACCTAGGTTGCGGATAAAGGCTTCACTTTCGTAAAGATCTCTCAGGGAGTGTTGAACACCATCTTTGGAAACGGTTAGACAGAAGGGGAATCCCCAGCGGTATGGAACTTGATGGTTTTGTAGGTGGGTAGTAACAGGACGGAAACTGCGCCTTTTGGCCAAAGTGATTGGAGACAGGTCGTTGAATATCAGGATTTTGTGTTGTTTATAGTCAATACGTGACTTGTTACGCGTTGCAAGTGTGAGGGCTTCTTTGCTCTCGTAGAAGTGGAAGCGGACAATAATATCTCTGGGGTTGGCAGTAGGAGGAGGTTTTGGGGCCAGAGATCTATGCGCCCTGTCCATACGCCAGTCTATGTCCGGAATATGTGGGGCTAAAGTGACGAATAGGCTTAAAAGGTAGGGACGTATTTCCTTGTCGTTCACCGTCTCAGGGATTCCCCTAATCCTCAGATTCTGGCGTCTTTCACGGTTTTCCAGGTCTTCCTGTTGGATTTGAAGTAGGGAGACTGTATGTTTCAGGTTGGAGTTGTCCTCTTCGAGAACATGTACATATTGGGTCAGTTCATCAAATTTGTTCTCCAATGTGTTGGTGCGTTCACCTAGTTGGTCGATTTCACCCCGTAACTCATGTGCTATTTTGCTCACTTCTTTAGCGATGCTGAGGGTTAATTCGTGTAGTAATGAGTTCAACTTTGTGTCTAGGACAGCTACTGTCACTACATCCATGGGGTGATCGGGTGGAAGAGAGTGTAGGGAGGATTGAGATCTGTTATCATCTTGGGTCATGCCTTCCGGCAGAGAATGTGGGTCAGCAGTGTCCGAGGATCTCGGTTGTTCACTGGAGATCAGGGATCTTTGTTTATATAAGAAGCGCTCCATGGTATTAGGGGTCTGCGACGTTGGCGGTGGGATAAAACCTCTGTATATTGCCTTCTGGAAGCCAATCTTCCCCATGCAGTGCTAGGAAGGGTCTGATGTCTTGTTATGATATCGCTCCTGCGATTAATAGGGAACTGTTAGCTTTGTAGGAGCATCTCTTAAAGAGACGGGGATCAAAGGACTCCTCTTACATGTCTGCTTCCCTGCACGCCGGTCTGGAGGTGGTCACATTAAGGATCAGGGAGTGTTGAGGTGACAGCTGTGAGATTTGCAGGTGTAAGGAAGGATATGGTGTCTACAAGCGGTCAATAGATGATTAAACTGCAGGGGATAGGTTTTGTGGGTACCTGGAGTACCAAGATGGCCGCCGACTTCCAGGACTAGGCTGAAGCCGCGGTCTGTCCTGGAGGTTGAGGCCGGCCGGGGGGAAGGGGTCTTCTCTTGGGCCCGGACCGGGTCTCTAGGGCCTCAGAAACGGGGACTCTGGGGTCAGATACTGCAAAGCAGCAGCGGGAGAAGGCTCGGGCAACAGCCCATGTACTCAGAGTCCAGGATGGCCGGTGGATAAGCCCAGGGGTGGCGGCAGACTGCGGGGGGATCCGGAATGGGGGGAGAGGATCCCGCTCGGCTCTATTTCACGCTGCTGGTATCTGCCTCCTCTCGGTGGTGGTTCGGATGTCCCGGTCGGGAAGTTCCAGGTGAAGGACCCGATCGTCCCCCGGTCCACAGTGTAGGTGAGCGTCAGGCTCCGGACAGGCCGCAGGCCTCAATATGGCGGCGGTAGCTGATAGTCCAGGGCAGGCAGGAGGCCTAAGGAGGCTCAGATGTTTCCCGGATTTCAGGCAAGATCCAGCCGGATCTGCAGCCTATGATATTTTTATCTGAACAGTACTGTATAAGAAAGACAGCTTCACTTCATATTGGTACAACTTATGTATGTCTCTTTGATGTCTCCTTTTCTACAGTACACCTTTATCCTCTTTATATTTAAATGATTAAATCACACTTGTTTTAAGCTGAACAAACCAATCCACCTTGATTAGGTTACTAAACATCAGACCTGATTTTAATCTTGCAACCATCTAACAACATTATAATATTACTTGTAATCATAGATGTCAACTTTTTAATATAATTTCATGGGACATGTTGCTGCTGGTTATTTGTATATGAACATATCACAAGTGGCGCTGTCTATACAAACAACGATGTAATGAAAATTATGACATGCACAATGAGTATGGCTCTAAAAACACTTTTGACTACTGACTGACCATTACATTTGAAATTATGCCAGATGACAAATTATCACAGTTTTAGGTCGCGAACTAATTATTAAATATATATTTAAAAAAAGAAAAAAACAATTAAGTACCTGAATTTGACTTGGTGTCAGCCTCTTGAAATCCTCTATACAGCAGCAGTCAGATTTTAAAAGGGTGCCAGTCAGGTGTTCTGTATGCAATAGTGTTGACTAGGGGCACATTTGCATGCAACCATCTGCTGAAGCCAATCAGCAGGCTGACAGTGATAAGAGGACACCATTCTATTTCCTAAATGTAAGTGGTATTTTCCACCTGGCTCTGCTATGTTACAGAACTGTGCAAATCTCAGGACTGGATGAACAGAAGTACGAATTGTTTGGCTGTAAAAAAGCCCTAATTTATGTATTATTTCATCTGCGTGATTAGCTGTTTGCCTGGAATTTAGCCTTAATACACACATATATTACTAGATCTGACAAATAAAAGCACATTTTAAAAACTACATGTAATACAAATGATTTAAGTCTATATATTATCTGAAATTTGAGTGGCCGTCTTTTTTTTGGGTGGGGGAGTATACAGCTTTGTCATACATCACAGCCCAGTCTGGCAGGGCAAGATACTTTTTGTCTCCTGCAGTCCAGTAACACTTACAGATCTTACAGCCTGTGACTGGACAGGGAAAGCAAATATTGGCTCATCTCATCTCATCCCTCTGTCACTCAGCTCTCTCACTCTATCAGCATGCCTTTAGTAAGCACATGACCACTACAGCACAATTGACTCATTCTTCCAGTCTGAGCTCTATTATATAGGAGATTAAAAAATGCATTACAAAATATGCTTAATTATGAATAATTAAATACAGAGCTGCATCACTTTGTGCCATGTATTGTATATCTGCCTTATATTTGGATTCACATTGATGTTTTTCTTTGATAACTGTTTATAGCACTGAAATCTCTTCTCCCATCATTATAGAAGATTTATGAGCTGTTTTGAAATTCAAGAGACGGATAGAAAAAAAAACTGCTGAATTACATACTGTCTTGTGTCTTCTGCAGATCAGCGGTGTCACAAAAGTCACAGCCCGAACTCGGGAGCAGAGAGTCCTCATTATGGTCATTGTGATGGTCATCTGCTTTCTTCTCTGCTGGCTGCCATACGGAATAATGGCCTTGATTGCTACTTTTGGGAGACCCGGCCTGATTACCCCTTCTGCTAGCATTATACCTTCTGTCCTGGCAAAAAGCAGCACTGTTTACAACCCCATCATCTACATCTTTATGAACAAGCAGGTAGGTAAATGCATTTCATAATCTCATGTACAGAGAACGACTATGGGCAGCACAGGTGGGAAGGTCTGGTGGCATACAGAGATACATATCAGAAAAACTTCCATAAGACATATATAAATGTATCCTTTTCTCACCATAAATTATACATTTCCAAAGAATGTTTACAACTAGCTGGAAAAAAAGACTGTGCAATTTTAAATTGTGTGAAAGAAAAATGGCAGTGTCAATAATACAGAAAAAAATCAATACAGAAAATATATCCAAATGGAAACTAATATAGCATCCTTTTATATAAAGATGTGCAGGAAATGTGCATTTTAGTAAATTCTTAATAAATAATAACAGTGCTGTGTAGCCTGGGAAGCTAGCACTCATATATTAAAACACTATGACCACAGCTGACACCCATAGAAGTCAGTTGACATAACATTACTTCTGTATTGGAACAGCTTTCCCTTTACCGTAGGATTTTAACCTATTTTGTTTTTATGCCTCATATATTTTCACTTATTATGTTATCAATTTAGAGTGGTATTTGCATTGTTTTTTAAATCACTTTATGTATTTGGGCATTAGGGTCTGGTTTTGTAAATCTTGATCTGGATAGTAATATTTAGCCTTTTGATCTCTGTGCCTACTTGTCAATTGATTATACAGTATATGTTTTTTTTTTTTTTTTTTTCATTACACTTCATATATGAGACTCCTGAAGTACTTGGCTCTTTAACACTATACAGATTCCACCCTGAAAACCTTTTGGGAGTAAACTTGCCACCTTTCTGGGGAAAATACTAGCCTTATTATCTCTTATTTATTAATAATAAAGGGACCTGTAATTGTGTTTTATACTTTTTATGATCTGCAGAAAGTGGTTAGTTCTTCTCTCCCCCACCCTCAACCCTCTGGAACATATTACGGGTCCCAGAAGGATGTGGGACCATTCACAAAGCACAACATGGTTAGTGTATGCGCAGAGGGCAGACGACTGTGAAGCTACAAGTAATCACAGCCAGCTGCACACAGTAAACATGCCAGTGCCGGGGACCTGAAGACCAGTGAAGAATCAGTTCAGGTGAGGACAGCACTGGACCCCAACTAGGTAAGTGCCCTTTTATTAAAAGTCAGCAACTACAGTATTTGTGGCTGATGCCTTTTTTAAACAGGACGAAGAACTAACCACTTTTAGTTGTAAATTCTTCTGTCTGATGCTGTTGAGCATGTTTCAGCAGTTTTGAGTTAGATGTTCTGAGTTATGAATAGTAATCAGCCCTAGCAATCACTTAAGCCTAGCACACAGGGGCCGACAGGGGCGACATCAGCTAGTTCAATATAAACAAGCTAACTTTCGGCCTGTGTGTATGGCAGCCACTCTCACAGGATACTAGAGTGTTATGGGGGGGGGGGGGTCAGTAGAAGGAAGAACACATTAGCACAGCAGGGGAGAACACTGTACTAACATTGTGAGTTTTTTTGGGTTTTTTTTCAGCTAGGCTTTAGGAGCTTTTCCTAGTGATGTGAGTTGGGTAGGTGATAAATGTTTGGTGAAACCCTCCCAGAAGGCTCTTGGTACTCTGGACTCCTGCCCATGGGGGTGGTGTGCTGAGTTTTGTGTCCCATAGGCACAGGTCTGGTAAAATCATCCCTACTGGGAAGCTAATGAAAGGTACTGGCATACTGAAAGATAACAAGTACTTTGGCCTGGAATCACCTGCAGCTGCCTCCACTTACAAAAGGTTTTTAGTTGCTGCAAGAAGTTTACAGAAGAACATTCTCAGCTCTCCTATTTTAGAATCTGCTATCAAGATACCACTAGAAGTTTGATCTCTAAAACACCAACGATCTATTTGTTACTATAAGCCAACCTAGACTATTGCTACACAGGGAAAGTGTATATGCTTTTGAAGAGGAATAAAACTCAGCCTGGTGTCTGAGACCAATTGCAGTTGGAGTATCTGGGTATCCACAATTCTGCATTATAAAAAAAATAAATGTTACAGATTATAAAGCCCATTTTAACAATTCAGAAAGAAGTATGTGTATAGTGCATTCCAGCTATGTAAGTGAACTAGAGTCCACAATGTGACCTTTTTTTCCTATCTTAGTGGTCCTTAGCTATGTTATACAGTTAAAAAGCATTACAATAACAATGGCAAGAAATTCCACTGTGGCAAAATACCAGTCAAGTTGTAACCCTAGTTGCAACTATTGCATTCATCAGCTAAGGGTGGACCATACAGCCAAACCTTGGGAATCTAAGTAAAAAGTGACTGCAACACAACAACAGTAAAGAAATTCACAGCTTTCTTGCTGAAAGTGACTACTTCTTTGAAAAAGAAAATGTTGAAATTTTGCATTACTATTATTTTAACAGAAAAGCACCATGAAGGTTTTAGGTTTATTCACCATTTTGTATCTAATGGAGTTAGAAAAACCGAAGTCACTGAAGCACCTTTGATTTTAAGTCTAATTTGATGAGAAAATATTACAAATGTTGACATTGATGGTAATTATCTTTCACTTTTCTAATTAGCTATTAAGATTGGGCTTGATAGTCACGGGTAGGGATGAGCCGAACCAGAACCTGCGAACGGACCGAAAATTTGCGCAAACTTTAGAACCCCATTGAAGTCTATGGGACTCGAACGTTCGAAATCAAAAGTGCTAATTTTAAAGGCTAATTTGCATGGTATTGTCCTAAAAATGGTTTGGGGACCCGGGTCCTGCCCCAGGGGACATGTATCAATGCAAAAAAAAATTTTAAAAACGGCCATTTTTTCAGGAGCAGTGATTTTAATGATGCTTAAAGTGAAAAAAAAAAAGTGAAATATTCCTTTAAATATCGTACCTGGGGGGTGTCTATAGTATGCCTGTAAAGTGGCGCGTGTTTCCCGTGCTTAGAACAGTCCCTGCACAAAATGACATTTTTAAAGGAATAAAAGTCATTTAAAACTGCTTACGGGTTTAATGTAATGTCAGGTCCCGGTAATATGGATGAAAATCAGTGAGACAAATGGCATGGGTACCCCCCCAGTCCATTACCAGGCCCTTTGGCTCTTGTATGGATATTAAGGGGAACCCCACACCCAAATAGAAAAAAGGAAAGGCGTGGGGCCCCAGGCCCTCTGAACAGCAGTATGCAAACAAGACAGGGACTGTAGGTTTGTTGTTAAGTAGAATCTGTTTGTAATTTTGAACTGGTACATTTTTAAAGTGTAGCTCCAGCCAAAAAATCTATTTTTAAACATAGGGAAGGGTTATCACCCCTGTGACATTTGTTTTGCTGTCTGTGCACCTCTTCAGAAGATTTTACCTCACTTTCTGTCCCAATGACAAATGTTTTTTGACAATTTGGGGTTTTTAGTAAAACAAGGATTGGTGATAAAGCATCAGTGGAAAGGAGACACGTTTTTCCCATATTAACTCTTACAGAAGAGAATTTCACTTTCTAGGGGTAGATTTCATCTCACTTCCTGTTGTCTCCTTCCATTTGCAAGTAGGAGTTGTTTGTAAGTTGGATGTTTGAAAGTAGGGGCCTGCCCTATATACTCTGCAGAAATTGGGGCCTTAGGTGTTGGTGTTGCCACAACACTGTAAGCCCTCACAGTTACTCTTGGTGGGCGCAGGAATGGGCTCTGCTGTTAAAAATTAGATCAAGAATTGCAATTACATGCCCCTGTTGAACAGGGGCAGAAAAATTGGGCCTTAGGCACTGGTGCCACAACACTGCAACCCCTCACAGATACTCTAGTTGGAGCGCAGGAATGAGCCCTCCTGCAAAGTATTGCATCAAAAATTGTAATTACACGCCCCTGTTAAACAGGGGCTGAAAAATTGGGCCTTAGGCACTGGTGCTGGTGCCACAACACTGCAACCCCTCACAAATACTCTAGTTGAGTACAGCAACAAACCCTCCTTGCAAAATATTGCATCAAAAATTGTAATTATACGTCCCTGTTAAACAGGGACTGAAAAATTGGGCCTTAGCCACTGGTGGCGGCGCCCAGAACCAAAAATATTCTTACAAGCTATCAGCATGATCATTGAGGAGGAAGAGGATAGTCACTCAGCATAACAGGATAGTCACTCAGCATCAGCATAGGCAGTCTTGAAGGGATCTGACATTTAAAAAAAAATGATTCAGTTACATAAGCATCAGGTGCTTGGTAGCTGGTGGTGATCCAAGACTGATTCATTTTTTTGAAGGTCAGTCGATCGACCGAGTCGGTGGACAGGCGCACCCTGTGATCGGTTACAAAACCTCCAGCAGCACTGAATGTGCGTTCCGAAAGAACGCTGGATGCAGGACAGGCCAGTAGCTCAATTGCATACTGTGCAAGCTCTGGCCAGTGATCCATTCTCAAGACCCAGTAACCCAGAGGATTTTCGGTGGGAAAGGTGTCCAAGTCAGATCTTGCCCCTAGGTATTCCTGCACCATGTAAAACAGACGCTGGCGATGGTTGCTGGAACCGATCATACCTTGGGGCTGCGGACTAAAAAATTGTCTGAACGCATCGGTCAGATGGCCACCTTCTCCATCGCTCCTTCTTTGACTGACCGAAGCCTCAGCAACACTTTGTCCAGGAACAGGAGTTTGTAACCTCCCAGTCTCTGGGAAAGCGTTGCACAGACCTTTCTGCAAGGCCTCCCGAAGATGTTTTATCCTCTGCTCTCTCAGCGACGGCAAGATAAGGTCCACAACCTTACCCTTGTAACTTGGATCAAGGAGGGTTGCCAGCCAGTATTGATCCCTCTCCTTGATACCACAAATACGAGGATCCTTCCGCAGGCTTTGCAGGATCAGGGAGGCCATGCAGCGTAGGTTTGCTGAGGCATTCGGTCCGGAGTCCTCTGGGTCACTAAGGACGACATGATCCGCAGCCACCTCCTCCCAGCCAGGTACAAATCCATGGGTTTCTTGGGACTGTAAATGATCCCTTAAAGACTGCTGCTGATGCTGAGTGCCAGGCTCCACCTCTGCTGACACAATCCTCCTCTTCCTCGTCCTCTTCCTGTGTGAAGGGCACGCAGGAACACTGTCTGGATAAAGGGGGCCTTGAGAGCTAAGGAAGTCCTCCTCTTCCTGCCTCTGTTCTGCCTCAAGTGCCCTGTCCATTATTCCACGCAGTGTGTGCTCCAACAGGTGGACAAGGGGGACAGTGTCACTGATGCATGCACTGTCAATGTTCACCATCCTCGTGGCCTCCTCAAATGGTGACAGGACAGTGCATGCATCCCTGATCATGGCCCACTGGCGTGGAGAAAAAAAAACAAGCTCTCCTGACCCTGTCCTGGTGCCATAGACGCACAGGTACTCATTGATGGCCCTCTGCTGTGTGTGCAGTCGCTGCAGCATGGCCAACGTTTAGTTCCACCTGGTGGGCATGTCACAGATTAGGCGGTTCTTGGGCAGGTTAAATTCCTTTTGGAGGTCAGCCAGTCGAGCACTGGCATTATATGACCGGTGGAAATGCACACAGCCTTTCCTGGCCTGCCTCAGGACATCCTGTAAGCCCGGGTACCTGCCCAAGAATCGCTGCACCACCAAGTTAAGGACGTGAACCAAACAGGGCACATGGGTCATTTGTCCCTGTCGGAGGGCGGAGAGGAGGTTGGTGCCATTGTCGCAAACCACCATTCCTGCCTTAAGTTGGCGTGGCGTCAAACACCTCTGAACCTGCCCCTGCAGAGTTGACAGAACCTCTGCCCCAGTGTGGCTCCTATCCCCCAAGCACACCAGTTCAAGCACCGCATGGCATCTTTTGACCTGCGTAGTTGCGTAGCCCCTTGAACGCCTACGGAGCACCTCTGGTTCTGAGGGCAAAGCACAGGAAGAAGCCATGGAGGAAGAAGAAGAGGAGGAGGTGGAGGAGAGAGGTGTGTCAGAATCACCAGTAGTAGCATTTTGGAGGCGTGGTGGCGGAACAACCTCCAACAATACTGCACCTTGTCCTGCATCCTTTCTATCTGCCAGCAGAGTCACCCAATGTGCTGTGAAACTTAAATAACGTCCCTGTCCATGCCTGCTGGACCATGAGTCAGCGGTAATATGCACCTTACTGCTGACCACCCTATCCAGCGAGGCATGGACATTGCCTTCCACATGCCTGTAGAGAGCCGGAATTGCCTTTCGTGAGAAAAAGTGGCATTTGGGTACCTGCCACTGAGGAACCGCACATTCCACAAACTCACGGAAGGGGGCAGAGTCTACCAACTGAAAAGGTAGCAGTTGAAGTGCTAGCAATTTTGCCAAGCTAGCATTCAACCGCTGAGCATGTGGATGGCTGGGAGCGAACTTCTTTCGGCGGTGCAGCAGCTGGGGCAGGGAAATTTGCCTGGTACAATCTGACGTTGGTGTACCGAAAGCAGGTTGCCCACAAGTACTTGGCTGTGACACACCTAATTCTACACCTTCATTCCTCTCAGTGCAGGTCTCATAGAGGACTGAAGGTATAGTGGGATTGGAGATCTCAGCTGATGAGGAGCAAGGAGAGGTCCTCTTTGTTCTTTGGTGTGGGTCTTTTAGATTCGCTTGCCAATAAACTGCATGGCAGGTCAACATATGTCTGGTCAAGCATGTGGTGCCCAAGCGGGAGATGTTTTGTCCACGTGAGATACGCTTGAGACATATGTTGCAAATAGCAGCGGTGCGATCTGATGCACTCGTCTCAAAAAAGGCCCACACCAAAGAACTTTTGGAATAACGTGCAGAGACAGCAGCGCCCTGCACATGCGGAGCTTTGCCGTGTGATGCAGTCAGTGTACTGCCCTTAAGCTGGCCCCTGGAGGGCATCCTGCCTCGTTGGTGATGTGCCTCCTCCTCCTCCTCCTCCTCTCTCCTATCAGGCACCCACGTTGAGTCAGTGACCTCATCATCCCCTCCCTCCTCATCACTGGAGCAAACCTGGCAGTATGCTGCAGCAGGGGGAGCATGACCGCCAGATTGCTGTCCTTCTTGGGCACCCCCTCTGTCTGTGCTCACGTTACTGCCTTCATCTAGCTCAGTATCATCATCAGAGCCTTCTAAACGCTGGGCATCCTCCTGGAGCATGTACCCAACACTGTGGTCAAACAGTTCGTGAGACTCCTCAGGAGGACATGGTGGGGCTAGGGAAGGAGTCACTGATGCCACTGAGCCGAGGGAAGAGGCCACGTTGGCAGCTGCTTTGCCAGACAAAGTACCCTGAGCATGAGTGAGAGAGGATGAGGAGGATGAGGATGGCTTTGTCATCCACTCGACCGAGTCTTCCGCATGTTGCGGCTCAACACGGCCAGCTGCCGAAAAAAAGGCCAGGCGCGTCCCACGGGCACGTGCTGATGAGGATGCACCGTCTCCACGACCAGCACTGTTGCCTCTAGACACAGAGCCTGCTTGCCCTCTTTCATTGGCTTGTGACTGTCTGCCTCTCCTTGTTGGCCTTCCAGACACACTAATGGCCTGCAGTGAGATGTAGCTGCACTAAGCTGGGATACATATATATATATATATATATATATATATATATATATATATATATATATATATATACTGATACTGCAGATAGAAAAATCAACTGCCTGCCTGTAGTATTATTAGTATTAGAACACCACCAATCTTCTACAGGTAGCTTTAGTTGAACACTGTGCAGAGGATACACTACACTAAATTGTAAATAATGTAGCTGCCTGTGGTAGTGATAGCATCAGGAAAACACCACCAACCTTCTACAGGTAGCTTTAGCTGAACACTGTGCAGAGTTCGCACTACACTAACGTGTAAATAATGTAGCTGCCTGCGGTAGTGATAGGATCAGAAAAACACCACCAATCTTCTACAGGTAGCTTTAGCTGAACACTGTGCAGAGGTCACACTACACTAACTTGTAGCTAGTGAACACTGTGTAGAGGTCGCACTACACTAACTTGTAGCTTTAGCTGAACATTGTGCAGAGGTCGCACTACACTAACTTGTAGCTTTAGCTGAACACTGTGCAGTGGTCACACTACACTAACTTGTAAATAATGTAGCTGCCTGCGGTAGTGATAGGATCAGGAAAACACCACCAACCTTCTACAGGTAGCTTTAGCTGAACACTGTGCAGAGGTCGCACTACACTAACGTGTAAATAATGTAGCTGCCTGCGGTAGTGATAGGATCAGAAAAACACCACAAATCTTCTACAGGTAGCTTTTGCTGAACACTGTGCAGAGGTCGCACTACACTAACTTGTAGCTTTAGCTGAACACTGTGCAGAGGTCGCACTACACTAACTTGTAAATAATGTAGCTGCCTGCGGTAGTGATAGGATCAGGAAAACACCACCAACCTTCTACAGGTAGCTTTAGCTGAACACTGTGCAGAGGTCGCACTACACTAACGTGTAAATAATGTAGCTGCCTGCGGTAGTGATAGGATCAGAAAAACACCACAAATCTTCTACAGGTAGCTTTAGCTGAACATTGTGCAGAGGTCGCACTACACTAACTTGTAGCTTTAGCTGAACACTGTGCAGAGGTCGCACTACACTAACTTGTAGCTTTAGCTGAACACTGTGCAGAGGTCGCACTACACTAACTCGTAGTTTTAGCTGAACACTGTGCAGAGGACGCACTACACTAACGTTTAAATAATGTAGCTGCCTGCGGTAGTGAAAGGATCAGGAAAACACCACCAACCTTCTACAGGTAGCTTTAGCTTGAACACTGTGCAGAGGTCGCACTACACTAACTTGTAGCTTTAGCTGAAAACTGTGCAGAGGTCGCACTACACTAACTTGTAGCTTTAGCTGAACACCGTGCAGAGGTCGCACTACACCAACTTGTAGCTTTAGCTGAACACTGTGCAGAGGTCGCACTACACTAACTTGTAAATAATGTAGCTGCTTGCGGTAGTGATAGGATCAGAAAAACATCACCAATCTTCTACAAGTAGCTGTAGCTGAACACTTTGCAGAGAACGCACTACACTAACTGTAAATACTGTAGCTGCCTGACTGCGGTACTAATAGGATCAGAAGAACACCAGCAATTTTCTTCAGGTAGCTGTAAATACTGTAACAACACCTGCCTGCCTGTCAGTAGGAAGAGAGTAACAAGAACAGATCTAGCTAAACTGAATACAGTGTATATATATATATATATATATATATATATATATATATATATATATATATATATATATATATATATATTATATATTATATATACACACAACACCTGGGATGCATATATATATATATATATATATATATATATATATATATATATATATATATATATATATATATACACAATACACTGTAAGTGCAGCTAACTGACTGACTGTCCTGCCTAATCTATCTAACTTAAATCAAATGACACTGTCTCTCTGTCTCTGTCTTTCAATGCCGGAACACACTACACAGGGCCGACGTGCAGGCGGCCTTATATAGTGTGGGGCGTGTACTAAACCCCCTGAGCCATAATTGGTCAAAGCCACCCTGGCTTTGGCCAATTAAAGCTCTCTATACAGACGGCGCTGTGATTGGCCAAGCATGCGGGTCATAGTGCATGCTTGGCCAATCATCAGCCAGCAATGCACTGCGATGCCGCAGTGATTATGGGCCGAGATGCGCCACTCGAATTTGGCGTGAATGGCCCATATCATTCGCAATTCGGCGAACGACCGAACAGACGATGTTCGAGTCGAACATGGGTTCGTCTCGAACACGAAGCTCATCCCTAGTCACGGGTGATTTTGTAATTTATGTTGAGCATTGCTCTAGATCAGTGTTTCTCAACTCCAGTCCTCAAGGCGCCCCAACAGGTCATGTTTTCAGGATTTCTCTCCGATGAAATGGCTGTGGTATTTACTAAGGCGGTGAAACTGATCAAATCACCTGTGCAAAAATCATGGTAGGCCTGAAAACATGACCTGTTGGGGCGCCTTGAGGACTGGAGTTGAGAAACACTGCTCTAGATAGGTCCCACTTTAAAGAGTTTTACATCCTTCTTCCTATAAGGAAAAATGTCTTCATTAAGTCTGTGTTGCTTTTTAGAGGGCATACTGGAGAGAAGAGTCTATATTCTCCACTGTATTATTTAATTAGCACTCCATTTATATAGCATAAACACTACACCAAAATGTTTATTAGGACAATGTCTGAGATTCTTGGATGCAGCTGTAAATATTTTTAGAAAGAAAACATAAGGCTTTGTTTTAATTGTGTAATTACTGGTAGGGAAATATGAATAATATTTTTAAGCATAATATGGTTTGCTGTATAAGCATTGTGTTATGTACTGTGAGCTTTATTCATTTATTTATGCCAATTACTAGGCTTTTCAGTTGTGCAAGGCATGCACTTAAAACAAATTACTAAAATGATTAGCTCCAGTCTGCACCCCAGAGACTTCTATTGTGATTAATAAAAGATTGTGGGGCTGATGCTTAAACATTTTAGAAAAGGTCTGTAGAAAAGTTAACTTTGCTTTGTAGGTCAACTTTGCTTTGCGCCCATGGCAAAGTTGCCCCTGACATGTAGCCCTTGGCGTGCAGCAAACCCCATGAGCGCTATATTTTCACATCAATGGGGAAACAGCATGTTTCTCAGCAAAAAATTAGGTTCAAACTGGTGGTGAGGAAGTGTTGCATCTCTTTCCCACCGCCTGTTAGTAGCCTCTGGAGTGTGATCTGAATGGGGATTGGGCTTCAGAGACAAGGGAGATTTAGACACATATCTAATTCTTAATTCTACCGTAAGAATTTTTTAAGATTATTCAGTATGTTGTAACAATTTTTAGTGCTGTTAATATTACTTTTGCGCTTTAGGTGATACTATTGCATATATAGCATTTGTTTGAAATTTTGTAAGTATGCACTGGTAGGACACGTTTATTTAAAGGGATATTGCTTTCACATAGGGGTATATGGAATTAACTGTTTTTCTGCAGTAACTTGCCGTAAAACGTGATCTGGTCCTCATCTAATTCATAGCAACAAACACAATAGGATAGTCACATACACATGCTGCTGCCTCTGCATGATCACTGCTTGAAACTCACAAGAAATGTGTCTGTTTGATCTGCGGATTGTGACATGATCATAGCTTGGACTTTTATGTAAGCGTGCTTTTTAATAAAACAGATGTTGAGACAGTGTCACACTATGTGGAGTTGTTTTGTCTCCTAAACCTTCTGCTATCAAGGCTTCTTAATACTGCATCCTGTATCCTGAGTTGCTGTGAACCTCCTGGTGTATACCACCCATGGCCATAGGAGAGGAACGTCCAGATTTCCTTTTCAGCGGATCAGAGATCCAACCAAGTGCTGTGTGACCTCTCTGTGTAAGAGGGGTCACTGGCTTTCCGGTAAGCCTACATTTTTGAATATAGTGATGGGTGTCACGCCGTCAGGTGTATGATCATCATTTCCAAACACTCTTTTCTCCCATGGGACTTTATTTGATGGAATCCAGCTCTATATTAGGGATGAGCTAAACACCCTCCTGTTCGGTTTGCACCAGAACATGCGAACAGGCAAAAAATTTGTTCGAACACGTGAACACCGTTAAAATCTATGGGACACGAACATGAATAATCAAAAGTGCTAATTTTAAAGGCTTATATGCAAGTTATTGTCATAAAAAGTGTTTGGGGACCTAAGTCCTGCCCCAGGGGACATGGTTCAATGCAAAAAAAAGTTTTAAAAACAGCCGTTTTTTCGGGAGCAGTGATTTTAATAACGCTTAAAGTGAAACAATAAATGTGTAATATTCCTTTAAAGTGGAGGGTCACCCTGAAAAAAAAAAATCACCAAAAATCCTAAAAAAAAATAAAAAAAAAACATTTGAAAAAAAAACATTTTAAACTTACCTAAACCCTTGTTGCTAGGCAGTCTTCCTAATCTGCCTCTTCCTCTTCCGCGGTGTGTTCTGCTCCTCGGTGAGCAGCCCCATTGTCTTCTGGGAACTGTGTGTGTTCCCAGAACACTACTGGGCCATTCACAGAAGGGAGTGCCGCGCCGCTCGCACGTGTGCAGTAGGAAACTGGCAGTGAAGCCGCAAGGCTCCACTGCCTGTTTATATTGCCCACCGACGATGCTGGAGAAGTTGTAGTAAGCTGCAGGGTTTCCTCCTTCCTCTGTGTGTATGGCCGGCTGTGTGCTCTGTGATCCCCGCTGATTGTCTTTGCCAGGCTGTAGACACTTCTGTGAAGACCCCTAGGACCTCATCCCCCGTTGGCCATCAGGGCTTCCCCTCTATTGCCGGTGGGCAATATAAGCTTGTCTGACCCATACAGCATATGCTGTTTTGGGTCCCAACCTTCTGGTAAGCCTCCGTTCACTTGGGTGGTGGTATCTTCACAATCCTTGGTTTATATATATGACACTTTCGTGAAGGCTTCCAGGACTATACTTTCGGCCGATTACTACAACTTCCCCACCATCGTCGGTGGGCAATATAGGCTGGTTTGACCCACATAGCATATGCTATTTTGGGTTCAAACTTTCTGGTACACCTCCATTTATTTTGATGATGGTATTCTCACTATCTAGTTGCTTACGAACATGGTGACTACAATGGTTTTACACAACGATGGACTATGATTCACTAGTGTATATGATGGACATTTATAAATATTAGAGATTTTTTTAGCGCTACACTTTTTTATATTTGTCGTTTACAGCAAAATTTCTATTTGCCGTGTTAGCTGCTTGCACAATTGAGTAAGCGCAAAGTCATTTTGTTTTTTCTGTCCACTGCCTGTTTCCCTTACTTAGGATGGCGGTGCCGGGACCCAAGAGCCGAGGGGCGGGCACCCGGGACAGGTAAGTACTTATTTAAAGTCAGCAGCTACAGTGTTAGTAGCTGCTGACTTAAAACATTTTTTTTTGGGACGGAATCCCGCTTTACCTGGGGGTGTCTATAGTATGCCTGTAAAGGGGTGCATGTTTCCCGTGTTTAGAACAGTCTGACAGCAAAATGACATTTCAAAGGAAAAAAAGTCATTTAAAACTACTCGTGGCTATTAATGAATTGCTGGTCCGACAATACACATAAAAGTTCATTGATAAAAACGGGCAACCCCGAACCAAACTTAAAAAAAGAAATGACATGGGGGTCCCCCTAAATTCCATACCAGGCTCTTGAGGTCTGGTATGGATATTAAGGGGAACCCCGGCCAAAATTAAAAAAAAAAAATGGCGTGGGGTCCCCCTCAAAATCTATACCAGATCTTTCAGGTCTAGTCAGGTTATTATTATTTATATATAATTGATTGTCTGCATATTAGTATATTTGTTTGCATTTGCACGAATGCACTTTTATATATATATATATATTTTGTTATTTTTATCGCTGCACTCTTTTTACATATAACAAACACAATGGGGTTGATTTACTAAAACAGGAGAGTGCAAAATCTGATGCAGCTCTGCATAGAAACCAATCAGCTTCCAGGTTTTATTGTCAAAGCCTTATTGAACAAGCTAGAGTTAGAAGCTGATTGGCTACCATGCACAGCTGCACCAGATTTTGCACTTTCCAGTTTTAGTAAATCAACCCCAGTGTGCTTAACCACCTCAATACAGGGCACTTTCACCCCTTCCTGCCCATGCCATTTTTTAGCTTTCAGCGTTGTTGCACTTTGAATGACAATTGCGCGGTCATGCAACACTGTACCCAAATTAATTTTTTTATCTTTTTCTTCACACAAATAGAGCTTTCTTTTGGTGGTATTTAATCACTGCTGGGATTTTTTTTTTACAAAAAAAAATCGAAAATTTTGAAAAAAAAAGGTTTTTTTTCTAAGTTTCTGTCAGTAAATTTTGTAAATAAGTAATTTTTCTCCTTCACTGATATACGCTGATGAGGCTGCACTGATGGGCAGTGATAGGCTGAACTAATGGGCACTGATGAGGTGGCACTTTTGGTCACTGATTAGATGGCACCGATGAGGAGGCACTAATATGCCGCACTGATGGGCACTGATAGGTGGCACTGATATGCGGCACTGATGAGCGCTGTTAGGTGGCACTGTTAGGTGGCACTGATAGGTGGCACTGGTGGGCACTGATAGGCGGCAGTGGTGGGCACTGGTGGGCAGCACTGACTGGCATCACTTACGGCACTGATTGGTGGCACTGATGGGCACTGATTGATGGCACTGCTGGGGCTTTCCTGTAATCAGGGCACTGATGATCAGTGCTCTGATTACCTGCCCTGTGAGGAGATGCTGATGATCAGCTCTCCTCGCCCTACACTCTGTCAGTATAGGGCGAGGAGAGCCGATTCACGGCATTCCGTATTTATATGTGACCGGCTGTGATTAGACACAGCCAATTACATGTTTAAAGAGCCGTGGCTCTTTACAGAGATCAACAACACGGGACAACAAGGGGACCCCAGATCCCGGCCTCCCCCCCCCGTGTGAAATGGTAACTGGGTACAAATGTACCCCTACATTTCACAAAAAATTGTCAAAATGTTAAAAAAAACAAGCCACAGCTTGGGACAAAAAAATAAAAAAATAAAAATGTCCCACGATGTCCATTCATCTTCTTATATCGCTCCACCAATGGACCGAAAAAGGAAAAAAAATAATCGACCAGCCTCCATGAGAGGCTCCTGCCGTGTGACGCTTGATCGCCTTTGACAGCTCTTCTATAACTGAGGACGGGGCCACCCAGGGACGTACCCAGGTGACCCATGCCCCCTCTGATGCCACGGGGACTTACAAATGGCTTCCCCGTGGTGTCAGGGGGGAGCGGGGCGTAAATGTCACTGGGTGACGCCCTCAGTTATATAAGAACTGTCAAAGGCGATGAAGTGTCACACGGCGGGAGCCTCCCATGGAAACCGATTGGTGGCAGATTTTTTTTTTCTTTTTTAGTCCGTCAGGGGGAGCGATATAAGAAGATGAATGGACATTGTAAGACATTTTTAATTTTTTTTTAATAAAGGACTTGTCCCAAGCTGTGTCTTGTTGTTTTTTAACATTTTGACACTTTTTTGTGAAATGGTAGGGGTACATTTGTACCCGTTACCATTTCACACGGGGGGGGGCTGGGATCTGGGGGTCCCCTTGTTAAAGGGGGCTTCCAGATTCCGATAAGCCCCCCCGCCCACAGACCCCCACAACCACTGGGCAAGGGTTGTGGGGATGAGGCCCCTTTACCCATCAATATGGGGACAAGGTGCTTTGGGGGGCTACCCCAAAGCACCCTCCCCATGTTGAGGGCATTTGGCCTGGTACAGTTCAGGAGGGGGGGCACTCTCTCGTCCCCCCCTCGTTTCCTGCGGCCTGCCAGGTTGTGTGCCCGGATAAGGTGGGTGGTATGGATTTTGGGGGGGACCCCTACACCATTTTAAAAAAAAAAATTGTCACAGGGTTCCCATTAAAATGCATACCAGACCTGCAGGGTCTGCTATGGATTTTGCAGGGGACCCCTAAGCCATTTTTTAAAAAAAATTGGTGCAGGGTTTCCCTTAATTTCCATATCAGACCCGAAGGGCCTGGTATGGATTTTAGGGGGACCCCCACGTAATTTTTTTTTACATTTTGGTTCGGGGTTCCCCTTAATATTCATACCAGACCCATAGGGCCTGGTAATGGACTGGGGGGAGGGATCCCATGCTTGTTTTTTTTCAATGCCGAGACCCGACAATTCATTACAGCCGCGATCAGTTTTAAATGACAATTTTTCCCTTAGAAATGTGGTAGTGTTCTAAACTTGGGAAAAATGTGCCACTTTACAGGCATACTAGAGACACCCCCCAGGCACGATATTTAAAGGAATATTTCATTTTTATTGTTACACTTTAAGCATTGAAAAAATCACTGCACCCGAAAAAATGGACTATTTAAAAAAAAAAAATTGCATTGATACATGTCCCCTGTGGCAGGACCCAGGTCCCCAAACACTTTTTATGACAATAACTTGCATATAAGCCTTTAAAATGAGCACTTTTGATTTTTCATGTTAGTGTCCCATAGACTTTAGCATTATTGCGGCGGCTTTCGAATTTGCCCCGGACACTGCATATTGTTCGGTGTTCGCAGAACATCCGAACAACCAAAGTTCGGCCCGAACTTATGCTCGGGCCGTACCGTTCACCCATCCCTAATGGCCACTCCAGAACCTTCACTTTCTTCTGATGTAGCCAATGACAGGTCGATTTGGCCTTGTGTTTTTGTCATGTTGGAATGTCCATGTACGCACAGCTTCCTGGCTGATGAATGCAAATGTTCCTCCAGTATTTTTTTTATAACATACTGCATTCATCTTGCCAACAATTTTGACCAAATTTTTCTGTGCCTTTGTAGCTCACACATCCCCAAAACATCAGCGATCCACCCCCATACCTTTCATTGTAGGCCTTGTTGACTCCTATTACAAATGTCAAAGAAACTTGAAACACATCATCCATTTCACACTCATCACCAGCCAGGTCACTCCCCAGGCACTTCTCATGTTAGCCACCTCCCTTCAACTTATATCACAGGTGACCATTTCCCAACCTGTAGATGACAGACCCTACTCCAAAAGATATCACTCCCAGTTACTCCCCCCACCTGCTGATTGATATCCCTCCATGACCACCTCACAACCCCCTGCTGACAGACCTCAACCTGTCCCCAAACACCCTCTCACCGGCTGACCTATGGATGGGGGAATCACTCCCGCAGTGTTCTGCCAGTGGGGAACCTTCCCTACCCACAGAATACAATGATCAGTGTTCCTAAATATGGTTGGCAGCACTGATTGTTTTGAAAAAAACCTGACAGGCTGGTTGTACTTAACTTGATTAATAAATTGACTTGTGTACAACAAGCTAGCCCATACATAGATCGACTATGGCTGGTCTCTGCTTAATTGACTTAATTTCAATCCATGTATGGCCCGCTAACCACTACGCAGTCCCTAAACATTCTTCCACAAACCTTTATATTTTTCTTTCCCAGATTCCTTCATCCTCCTCACCTGTACATAGTGCCCACTGTCATACCCTCCACACTCCTCTTTTTTACATACTGCCCTCTGTCATACTCTCCACACCTCTCTCATGTACATAGTACTTGCTGTCATAAACTTCTCTCCTGTACATAGTGCCCACAGTCATACCCTCCACACTCCTCTCCTGTACATACTGCTCACTGTCATACTTTCCACACTCCTCTCCTGTACATACTACCCTCTATCATACCCTCCACACTTCTCTCCCGTGCATACTACCCACTGCCCTACACTTCTCTCCTGTACATACGAAAACGGGTAAAAGTAACTATCAGCGCAAATACAGTGCAAGAGAAATAATCACAACTACTAAATCATTAGTCCATTGTAAAGTCAGTAAGTCAAGGGTTAAAAGTAATTCAGATAAAAGAATAAAATAATGGCAAGGCAACAGTGGCTGCTGTCCTCGGAGAGCTGACTCTGTGTATAGGAAGACAAAAGGCAGAACACAGGTAGCGCCACCTGAGTGTAGTATTAGAAGTATCTTTAATGGCAAGGTAACCAAACTCACAATAAGTAAGAACATCATCTGTAGGCTCATCTGTATAAGTATGTGGCGTCCATCTGGAGGTCCCCGGGCCTGGATCTGGTCACTGTGTGTTGCTGTGTGATGGTCTGGTCGCTGAGTATGTCCTGTGGCCACCAGGAGGGAGCCGAAACTGGCGTCGGACACTCGTGGATGAAGTCACGGGTCACAGGAGCACATCCGGGGGAACTTCGCCAAAGAAAGAGGAAAAGGACTGGCAGCCTATGCTCTTGGAGCTACAGCTCCTTCTATTGGCCTGGGGTGGGAATGTCCTAATAGTACTATTTATATGGTGCCCTTGTGGGACAACAGGTCCCAGTGCAGACAAAAGTGTGGAAAAATTATGTTTGGGGGGCAAATACAGAACTACTAGCTAATGGCGGCATACAAATAGGACAATAACATCAATAAATAAAACCAACGTACATACGGCCCGCTGTCATACCCTCCACACTCCTCTCCTGTACATGCTGCTCACGGTCATACATTTCTCTCCTGTACATACTGCCCGCTGTTATACCCGCTACACTCCTCTCCTGTACATACTTCTCACTGTCATACACTTCTCTCCTGTACATAGTGCCCGCTGTCATAACCCCCACAATCCTCTCCTGTACATACTGCTCACTGTCATACACTTCTCTCCTGTACATACTGCCCACTGTCATACCCCCCACATTCCTCTCCTGTACATACTGCCCACTGTCGTACCCTCCACACTCGTCTCCTGTATATACTGCTCAGTATCATAACCTCCACACTGCTCTGCTGTACATACTGCCCACTTTCATAAACTCCTCTACTGTACATAGGGCTGGCTGTCATACCCTCCACACTCCTCTCCTGTGCACACTGCCCCCTCTCATACCATCCACACTCCTCTCCTGTATATACTGCCCACTGTGAAAGCCACCACACTCCTCTCCTATACATACTGTCCCCATCATACCCTCCGCACTCCCCTCCTGTAGATACCTCCCACTGTCATACCCTCCACACTCCTCTCCTATACATACTGCCCCATCATACCCTCCACACTACCCTCCTGTACATACTGCCAACTGTCTTTCTCTCCACACTCCTCTCTTGTACATACTGCCCCCATCATACCCCCCCCCACACTCCTCTCCTGTACATGCTGCCCACTGTCGTCCCCTCCACACTCCTCTCCTGTACATAGTGCCCACTTCCATACCCTCCACACTCCTCTCATGTACATAGTGCCCACTGTTACACCCTCCACATTCCTCTCTCTCACCTGTACATACTTCCCACTTTTTACCCACAAAAACAGTTCTTTAAAATTATATTAAATATCCTCAATGTTAGCAGCTCCAGAACGGGCACACTTTTGTTAGTTCAACTAAAGGAAATCTTCTCAGTCCTCATATTTGTTCTGCCCATTATTAGTACTCATTTAATTTTGTGATTACTATTGAGATGTATAGAGGAACATAGGGGATGTCAGCTAGTCTAAATATACCACTGGTAAAAAAGTGTCCCTGAAAATATTTTTGAAATGTTGGCAACTATGCACTTGGGCACTGCCCAAGGGCCACCGAGTCAGTAGGGGGCCCCATGAGAGGATATTAAAGCGGTAGTAAACTTTGCTAACATTACTACTCTTTAGAGGCCCTGAGGTAGGTTATGCCATAATTTACAAGTATGTACCGCATATTAGCACATTAGGGTACACTTACCTGTTGGACTGAACCCTCCAGCGCTGCGCTGTGATCAATCCGGCGGGTCCCGGGCGCTTCCATCTTCACCTGGTCTTCCTTCCAGGTTCTGTGCCTTTGGTCACTTGCTTTGGCTGGGCTGCGTTGATGTCACTTCCACGTATGCTCATACGCATCCTCTCTCTCATTTCTCCTCTCTCTCATCCTCCTTCCCTTACCCCTCACCCCTCACCCCTCTCTCATCCCCTTTCTCTCTCTCTCTCTCTCATCCTCCCGCTCTCTATTTAATTTAGATTGTTATAACAAAAATTGTTTGCATTTTTATTTATTTATTTTTTTAATAAAAAGCCCCACCAAAATCCTCAGCACCAGGCCCATGATATTCTTAATCCAGCCCTGTGAGGAAAGCTGTTTGAGCTAATTAATTTCTGAGCACTGCTGAGATCTGTGTCTCTGGGGCTGTTATACCCATCCTGCAGGTAATAGCCTTGAGTCAGTAAGATACTGTTTATGTTATTATGCTGAGGACAAGTGGACTTTATTTTGTTGCCTGTTTCTGTTATCTTATGGCCTCACTGGTGATCCCTTTACTTTACATTGGTCTGAAACCACCAGTGCTTCCCATACTTGATGCTCTCCTTTGCCAAAAAGGCCAAAAAGGCAAAACCAAAGGCAGCAGTTTTTTGAGGGAGCCAAACAAGTGTATGTTGGCAGTAAGGAGCCCAAAAGACATTAAACAGTGGCATTCATAGACTGTAATAGTACAAATCATTTCACGTATGGGCATTTATGCTCCCCATCAACATCAGATAAGCCATCCAGGTGACTTGGATTTATGATTTGACCCCATAGGATTAAAATTAGGGTAGAATAACTACTATGGGTAGGAACTGTTATATAATCAAGTTTGTGGTATCATTGTGTGCTCCTCCATTAACATGGAGATCAGATTTCTGTAGGTAGGGGAGCACATGCTGAAATCAAAGAAACCTAGCATGGTATGTAAATATATGGTTTAAAATAAAACTATGCCACCAGACAATAAATAAGACACGTATGTTAGTGCAAAAAGAACTTTTAAACTATCCCATTAATCCCATAGTTACGACATCAAAATAAATTAAAATTATTTTAGTTTTTTCTCAAAGATAATCAGGCCTTTAACCCACAGGCAAAATTCATAAGAAAGAATAATACTGGTACAAATACAATTTTAGTTTTATTAGATAATCTTAGAGAACAGTAGGGGTTTTATCATTTCTGTGCATGACAAGAAGGTATGTGACATAAGTCGTGTAACATTCCAAAAATGTGCTACAAACATGAAAGTTTTAGAAAAAAGATGAGATTTCAAATTGTGTCTTAAGGTTATAAAGTGTTTGGCATAAAAATGAAAATTTGTAAAGACATTAATGCATTAAAAGATAGATTTTTGAGGGATTAACTGTAAGACACCTACTTCAGATGCTAGGGAGAAAAGATGTCAAGCTGGGCTTTTATAGCTATTGTTTAAAAAAGGGCATTTTGGCATTCAGATCCTGTGAGTACTTAAAGTGATATTAAACCCAAAACCAAAAATTTAATATTTTGCAGCTTACCAATCATTATTTGTGGTTTCTGTATCAGTTTTCTTTTCTTTGGGTTCCGTTTTTGCCTAGTAATCTGGCCAGTAAAATACCACCTGTATTAGTAGATTTAGAATCACTAACAAACTAAAGCCAAACTCTAGCTCACACTTTATTAGCAGTTACTGCAAACAGTTTTTCCTTTTGGGATAAAGGATTTGCATGAATAAATACAAGCTGATTCATTTTAATTACTACCAGAAGTTAAGTGATTTGTCTCATCCATGTAAACTGATAAATTCCCCTGGAGAGTTTATGCTGTGAAAAACAACAGACTTGCTGGCTGTATTATCAGAGGACAATAGAAGAAAAAAAGCATAAAAAGGGAAACTAATACATCCACCACATCTGAGAATTGGTAAACTGCAATATAATAAATGAATAAAATAAATTTTGGGTTTAGCCCTTGTTCACATTGGAGGTAGGTTTGAAATTTTGCGAATTCAGCTGAACTCGCATGATTTCAAACCTGCATTTCATTGCGAGTTTGGGGGGCGATTTGAAAGACATTTGTGCGGGTTCATGCACAGATGTCTATTGAAATCACCCCCGATGTCGCCAAAAGTAGTGCAGGAACTACTTTTGGAAATTGGTGCAGTGCTGAAAAGTCTGTGTCAGAGAACTCACAGTACTAGCTCCCGTCTCCGTGCAGCAGTGACTAACGGCCATGCGCGGTGTCCCCAACAGAGGCGAACGAGTTCCTGATTGAACATGCACACCCACACACCAGTACGAACGTGTGCGCGCACCGGCACACCCATACGAGCGGGTGTACATTCTCACGCACGCACATTCACGTCCACCAATCCTGGCACTCAGCGCCATATATAAACAAGGTCTTTGCCTGACACTAGTGCTGGATTGTCTTCCGCTAGTTCCTGAGTTCCTGATTCCTGTGTGACCTGTTACCTTGCTTCTGACTACCCGGCTTCTTTGACTACTCTTCTGGATCCCCCTTGCCTGTTACCTACCTTTACTGATTATACCGACCCTGGCTTGGACTCTCTACTACGGCTCTGCTTCCTGACTTTGTACCTCGCTGCCTGCCCGTTGCCAACCTCTGCCTGACCTTGACCACGAACTTGCCTTCTGTGTGGATACCTTGTTGCTAGTCAGTTGCCAACCTTTGCCTGTCTTGACGTTGCAGTTGTTGTTGAATCCATACCTACCTGCCTGGCTTCTACTGAGTAGTTCTGGTGATCAGTCTTCTCATCTTCTCCAAGAGGATCCTGAATCTCCAAGTTCCAGCTTCCAGCCGCAGGCACCTGCACCCTTCCGTGCCCCAGCACTCCCTGTCCTCACTACCGGGGGTGTTGAGACCGGAACCATGCGAGAGGCCTCCCTCAGCATTTCAGACTCCACTGTAAGGTACATGACAGTACGATCCAGCCAAGATGGAGTCTGAAAGGGGGACCTCACCTTTGAACGCTTTGTGCCAACAGATTTCGGCCCTTACCCAGGCAGTCCAGGGCCTACCAGATGGCTACCGGCAACTCAAGCAAAGAGTGGAGTCATTGTCTCCAAACCCCTCAACTCACCAGGCGGCTACAGCATCTCGGCATCCCAGCCCAGTGGCCTCAGCATCAGCATCCGCAATAATGGTGCCACCCCCAGAACCTCGAGTCTTCACTCCAGAGAGGTTTTCGGGAGATCGCAGCAAGTTCCGTACCTTCAAGAATGCCTGCCAGCTGTACTTCCTGCTACAGCCCTGTACCTTCTCTTTGGAGAGCACCAAGGTGGGGTTCATTGTCTCACTACTCCAGGGGGAGCTCAAAACCTGAGCTCATCGCTTACTGGAACAGGCCAGTCCGCTGTTAGACACTATGGACTCTTTTCTGAATGAAATGGCCAAATTATATGATGACCCTCAACGTGCCACCACCGCAGAGGCCAGTCTTCATGCCCTCGATCAAGGACGTAGGCCAGTGGAAGACTATGTAACAGACTTTAGGCGGTGGAGTTCCAATACCCAGTGGAACGATTCCGACCTCCGCTATCAGTTCCGCATCAGACTCTCTGAGGCACTGAAAGATGAGTTGGCCCATGTTGGACTTCCAGACTCTTTGGAGGACCTGATCCAATTGTCCATTAAGATAGACCGTCGTCTAAGAGAGCGGAGATCTGAGAGAACCAGCCAAATGCGGCCCATATGGATGTTGCCTAAAGTTCCTAATCCTCCGATGTCCACCTCCCATGTACCTGTTGCCACCTCCGAAGCTCCGGAGCCAATGCAGATAGGTGTGCTTTGTTCACCACTGCCACCCGAAGAAAAGCAGCGTCAACGCCAGAACAACCTATGCCTCTATTGTGGGGAAGCTGGCCACTATGCAAATATGTGCCCAAATAAGACCCATAAGTTTAACTCTTTGCCTTATGAACCTAGTGCACTACCTGTAACAAGATCTGCTCACATTGCTGTCACTGTTTCCTTGCAGCTTTCAGAAGGAACACTCTGGGTCCGGGCCATAATTGATTCTGGCGCCTGCAGCTGCTTCGTGGATCGTGCCTTTGTCCTGCAACATAACATTCCATTAACACCCAAGCAACAACTCTCCATACGGCTAGCAGATGGGTCAAATATTAAATCCGGGCCTATTACTCATGAAACCCAGCCACTGTCATCTCATCACCATTATTTCCCATAATTCTGGAAATGACGTGGCTGCAAGCCCATAATCCTCAAATCAATTGGGTTACGAGTGAAGTAGTCTTCCAGTCTATCTATTGTCTCCAGAACTGCCTTAAGGGCCTCTACCATATGACCCCAGTCATCGGCTGTTTAAAATCTGCATCGGAATCCCAAAAACTGGTCTCATCTGTTTACCATGGCTTCCTGGATGTGTTTAACAAACAGAAAGCGGACACTCTTCCTCCCCACCGGGTTTATGATTGCCCAATCAAACTATTACAAGGAGCAGAAATTCCGTTTGGAAGGATCTTTCCTCTGTCGGAACCTGAACTCTTGGTCCTTAAGGAGTACATTGACGAAAACCTCAAAAAAGATTTCATCCGACATTCTTCTTCTCCAGTTGGTGCTGGAATATTCTTCGTCGAGAAGAAAGATCATTCCCTCCGCCCATGTGTGGACTTCAGAGACTTAAATAAAATAATGGTTAAGAATCGCTATCCTCTCCCATTGATCCCAGAACTGTTTCAGAGACTTCGCTCGGCACGGATATTCACAAAGCAGGATTTGCAAGGTGCCTATAATTTGATTATAATCCGTGAGGGGGATGAGTGGAAGACAGCTTTCCGGACACGCTTCGGCCACTTTGAGTACCTAGTTATGCCATTTGGACTCTGTAATGCACCGGCTACTTTCCAACATTTTGTAAACAACATTTTCAGAGACTTTTTGGACTCATTCGTAATTGTCTACTTGGATGATATTCTGATAATCTCAACCTCCCTAGAAGCACATCGTGACCATGTGAGACAAGTTCTTCATAGATTGAGACAAAACTGACTTTTCGCTAAACCCGAGAAATGTGAGTTTGAGCGCCAGACCATTCACTTTCTCGGCTTGGTAATATCAACTGGGGGTGTGGCAATGGATCCTCAGAAGGTCTCAGCCATCATGTCCTGCCCACCCCCAACCGATAAAAAAGGAGTGCAACATTTTATTGGATTCTCTAATTTTTACAGAAAATGTATTAAAAATTTCTCCAGTATTGTAGCACCCATCACACAGCTTACAAGGAAGCAAAGCCGTTTTCAATGGACCACAGCAGCCCAAGCTGCGTTTGACAAATTAAAAGAGCTATTTACCTCCGACCCAGTGTTGAAACACTCTGATCCTGCCTTGCCTTATACCCTGGAAGTGGATGCATCGGAGAGTGCTGTGGGGGCCATCCTGTCCCAGCGCCAAGGACCCAAATCCTTAATGCATCCTGTGGCTTTCTTTTCCAAGAAATGAGGTGTATCAGAGAGAAATTATGACGTTGGGGACCGAGAGCTCTTGACGATAAAAGCGGCCTTGGAAGAGTGGCGGTATCTCCTGGAGGGAGCAGCGCACCCAATATTGATCTTTACAGATCATAAGAACCTAGAGTATCTCAGGACTGCCAAGCGTCTCAGACTCAAACAGGCAAGATGGGCTCTTTTCTTTTCTCATTGAAATTTTCACCTTACCTACCGGCCAGGGTCTAAAAACATCAAACCCGATGCGTTATCCTGCATGTTCACGGAGGCTGAGGTTTCTTCACCACCAGATACAATCCTGCAAGCTGGAAATGTCTTATTAACCCAATCTAGCTTTGTATCACAAATCCGTCAGGCATCTTTAAGGATATTGATACCCCCAGGAACAAACCTTCAAGAAAAAGACGGGGTCTTTTGGCGAGGAAATAAATTTTTTGTCCCTCAAGATGTACGTACCACCAACCTACAGGCCTGCCATGACTATCCCTTAGCAGGCCACTTTGGGGGTCACAAGACCATGGACCTAATTCAAAGGCATTTTTGGTGGCCCAACCTTGCAAAAGACTGTAGGAATTATGTAAATTCTTACTTGACCTGCCTTAGGAATAAGAGTAGCAAAAATTAAAGCATGGGGACTATTGAGACCACTGCCCATCCCTGAAAGACCTTGGGATAAAATTGCAATGGACTTCATTGTCGAGCTCCCTCCTTCTGAGGGATTTTCACCTGTCTTCGTGGTAGTTGACCGTTTTTCCAAAATGGCACATTTTATTCCCATGAAAGGGACCCCGTCAGCAACCGAGACTGCCAGGATTTTTATTTAGGAAATCGTTAGACTTCATGGAATTCCCAGTGACATTGTTTCTGATCGTGGAGTACAATTCACATCAAAATTTTGGAAATCATTGTGTGAAGCACTAGACATCAAACTTAGCTTTTCTTCAGCATATCACCCCCAAACCAACGGGCAGACTGAACGCACTAATCAAACGTTGGAACAGTACCTACTTGCTTCTCTTCTTTTTCTCAGGAAGATTGGGCCTCATTACTGCCCTTGGTGGAATTGAACAATTCTACGCACTCTACCACAAACCAGTCACCATTCTTCTCCAACTAAGGGTTTCCCCCCTCCTTTTTGCCAATACTCGTGCCAGACTCTCCTGTACCCGCTGTCCAGGACAGACTAAATTTCTTTGTCGCAAACAATCAGTTGCTTAAAGAAACTATCTCTAAGGCGCAGGAAGATAATAAAAAATTCTTCGACAAGAAAAGAAGGGGAGAATTGGATTTAAAGGTTGGTGACCGTGTATGGCTGGCTACTACAAACCTGAAACTGGCATGCCCTTCTAAGAAACTGGGACCCAGATACTTGGGGCCCTTCCCAGTCAAGAAGAAAATCAATTCAGTTGTCTACGAACTTGAACTCCCCATTCCTCATTCAGGATCCACCCTGTTTTCCATGCTTCTCTACTCAAGGTCGATGTACCGAATTCCTTTCCGGATCGGGAGGTAGGACCTCCTGAAGCTATAATCGTAGATGGGGAAGAGGAATTCGAGATTTAAGCCATTTTGGACTATAGGAAACGACAAGGGCAAAATCAGTATTTAATCAAATGGAGAGGCTTTGGCCCAGAAGAGAATTCCTGGGAACCCGAAACAAATCTCCATGCCCAGAGACTTATACGGGCCTTTCACCGCTCCTGCTCAGAGGGTTCGGTTTCAAGAGACATCCGGAGGCTGCCCTTAAGGAGGGGCCAATGTCAGAGAACTCACAGTACTAGCTCCCGTCTCCGTGCAGCAGTGAATAACGGCCATGCGCGGTGTCCCCAACAGAGGCGAACGAGTTCCGGATCGAACATGCACACCCACGAACCAGTACGAACATGTGCGCGCACCCGCACACCCATACGAGCGGGTGTACGTTCTTACGCATGCACATTTACGTCCACCAATCCTGGCGCTCAGCGTCATATATAAACAAGGTCTTTGCCTGACACTAGTGCTGGATCGTCTTCAGCTAGTTCCTGAGTTCCTGATTCCTGTGTGACCTGTTACCTTGCTCCTGACTACCCGGCTTCCTTGACTACTCTTCTGGATCTCCCTTGCCTTTTACCTACCTTTACTGATTATACCGACCCTGGCTTGGACTCTCTACTACGGCTCTGCTTCCTGACTTTGTACCTCGCTGCCTGCCCGTTGCCAACCTCTGCCTGACCTTGACCACGAATTTGCTTTCTGTGTGGATACCTTGTTGCAAGCCAGTTGCCAACCTTTGCCTGTCTTGACGTTGCAGTTGTTCTTGAATCCATACCTACCTGCCTGGCTTCTACTGAGTAGTTCTGGTGATCAGTCTTCTCATCTTCTCCAAGAGGATCCTGAATCTCCAAGTTCCAGCTTCCAGCCGCAGGCACCTGCACCCTTCCGTGCCCCAGCACTCCCTGTCCTCACTATCAGGGGTGTTGAACCGGAACCATGCGAGAGGCCTCCCTCAGCATTTCAGACTCCACTGTAAGGTACGTGACAGTCTGCGTCGCACCGATTTGGACAGTGTCATTGCAGCAATAGGCTCTGATTTAGCATACTATTTGACATGTCAAATCAGCTCAATTTGAATGGGGGCTTAATACTGCTTTAATGTCTATGGCTATAGCTAGCTTTGGCAACTCAAGTTTAGCTGCTCTAATCAAAGTGCCAGGATGAGGCAGAGATGAATTGTCATGTACCTGGTCGAGGCTGAGGTGAGGGCTTCCCCTATACCTCTTGTCCTGCTTTCCCCGGGGTTGATGATAGGGTATAACGGAGCACAGAGTGGCACTGGTGCCTGTAGGAGATCCAGGTCAGGAGATCTTAAAGCAGATGTGGCTCTGAAGACAGTGCAGCAGACAAGGTAGCAGCTGGTAGACGTAGGATCTCAGATGTGTGGCCAGACGGCAGAAGTTAGCAACAACCAGGTGGCAGAGGTACAGAATCAGGAACCAGGAGCAGAGTCAGGGCCAGGCCAAGGTCAGTATTGGGTGAGCAGAACAGGTACCAGAACAGCCAGCAGGAGGCAAGGTTGGGTCACAAGCCAAAGTCAGCAACAGAGGTTCAAGAAGCAGAGTCAACAAGCAGGGTCAGAATACAGACATAGAAGAAAGATTTACCTATGCTCAAATCCCAATAGCTTCTACATGTATATAATCTATCAGATGTTAAAGGGGTGTGACCACATGGTAACACAAAAAATTCTGGATGAACCCTCTGCACACTGCAACATGCCGTCTTTAGCAAACTGTACGATAAAAAAATGGATTGGGATTTGAGCACAGGTATATCTTTCTTCTGTTGCATTGCAGGTCAGTGACCAGACCAGTGACATGTAGCTCTCCTACAACTTGTGTCTATCTGCCTCATATTGGCACTTGTCCAATGTTGCATTTGCTTTTTTCAGAGCAGAATAGCACAAGCCAAATAGGAATTACTTTGATGCAGTTGGCCAGATTAACCCCTTCCCGCCGAGCGTACGCAGATGTGCGTACTTGGCTTTCCGGGGTTATACCGGGATGATGCCCGCAGCTGCAGGCATCATCCCGGTACCATTGTTTAAAGCCGACGAACGGCTATCCAGATATAACAACCGATGCGGCTAAAAGCCGCTCGGCTGTTATACCGGAACAGCGGCAGGGGACATCCCCCTCTCCCGCTGCCTCCCGCCGCTCTTACCGGGCCTCCCGTGCCATCGGGAGGCCGGTGACCAATCGGGTGCCTCCGGCGGCTGGGGGCGGGCTGGAACGAAGCTGTGGGCGGCTTAGTTCCAGCCTTCTCATTGTAAACGTGGAAGCGACATCATGACGTCACTTCCCGTTTACTCAGCTGCCAATGGCACCGGTTTTAAAAAGATACACAGTATTCAGAATCGCCGTTTTCGGCGATCTGAATACTGTGAAGTGCAAAGGAGGGATCGGGGGTCTTTTAGACCCCCGATCCCTCCATAAAGAGTACCTGTCATCACCTATTACTGTCACAAGGGATGTTTACATTCCTTGTGACAGCAATAAACGTGATCAAAAAATATTTTTTTTTAAACACGTTTTATAAAAATAAAAATAAATAAAATAAATAAGAAAAAAAACATTTTTAAAGCGCCCCCGTCCCCGTGAGCAAAGAAAACGCATACGGAAGTCGCGCCCGCATGTGTAAACGGTGTTCAAATCACACATGTGAGGTATCCCCGCGATTGTCAGAGCAAGAGCAATAATTCTAGCACTAGACCTCCTCTGTAACTCTAACCTGGTAACCGTAAAAAAAATTTAAAGAGTCGCCTATGGAAATTCTTAAGTACTGTAGTTTGTCGCCATTCCACGAGTGCGTGAAATTATAAAGCGTGACATGTTTGGTATCTATTTACTCGGCGTAACATCATCTTTCACATTATAGAAAAAAATTGGTGTAACTTTACTGTTTGGATTTTTTAAAATTCATGAAAATGTCCCTTTTCCCAAAAATTTGCGTTTAAAACACTGCTGCACAAATACCGTGTGATATAAAATATTGCAACAATCGCCATTTTATTCTCTAGATTCTCTTCTAAAAAAAAAAAAAAAATATATATATATAGATATATATATATATATCTATATATATATATATATATATAGATATATATATATATCTATATATATATATAATGTTTGGGGGTTTTAAGTAATTTTCTAGCAAAAAATACGGATTTTAACTTGTAAACACCAAATTTCAAAAATAGGCTTAGTCATGAAAGAGTTAAATATGTATTGCAATGTATGTGAACTAAAAATCCTCAGTTTTCATGGCAAAGTTTGCTAAAGAGGGTGCATTGCAGTGTGCAGAGGGTTCATCAGGAATGTTTAGGATACAGACATAAGCACAGGATCAGGTCAAAGGCAGAAGGAGCTGATGACCATAGCAATGATCCTGAGCACTGCATGGCTTTTAAATGCGCATGCACGTGAGCATGTTAACGCTCATGAGCATATGCATGTGCACGTGTAGCTGCGCGCATGGTCCTGATTCTGTGCACAGTTCTGCACTCATTTGCATTTCTTTGAGCACGGGGATGAGCTTGGTTTTGCTGACATTAACACTTACCTGGAGCCTCTACTTTATTTGTTTGGCAGGGAAAGTTATCACTTATGTGGAGCTTCTTAAAGTGGTTGTAAACCCCTACACGCCCCTTTTATCTACAGGTAAGCTTATAATAAGGCTTACCTGTAGGTAGTGTGAATATTTCCTAAACGTTTAGGAGATAGTCACTGTATCAGCATGTGCCGACGTCATCGGCACATGAGCACTGAAGAAACAGCTCGCTTTTGCCATTTCTTCAGCTGCTGAGCTGTTACCGGCGGCTCCAGCACGCATGCACAGGAGTGACGTCATCGCGGCTCTGGCCAATCACAGCGTCGGAGCCCACGATACCCGGAAATAACTCCAGGAGACATGTCGCCGGCCACAGTGGTGTGCCGGGACCGCTGCGGGGGCTTAGATCTAAGGTAAGTATTTAATAATTAGCTAGTATGCTATGCATACTAGATCATTATGCCTTTGTCTTGCAGGGTTTTTTTTCTGAGGGTTTACAAACACTTTAATGAAGAAAAAATCACAACAGAATTATAAATATCGGGCGATGATTCCATCATAGTATGTGTATTAACTCCACACTGCATCTGCATTTTATGAGTTAATCAAATAATGCAAGACCCAGGTTGGACCAATGTAACTAGGCATATACCATACCTATGGGATCCTGTCACAGAGTGGAAATTACTGTAGTATGCACCACTACTCCAATGATCCCCACTAGCTTCTGGGTTCATGGTGAGCATCTGCCCTGCTACTTTGTGAACACAGGAGATCAGTGCCATTCAGAAAATGCTTTGCATTTTCTCAGTGAATGCAAAGTATTCTCTGTTAGGACATTGTGGAGAGCGTGACATCACCATCCCATCTCTCCAGCAGGGCAGCTGCTTAGCATGGGACCTGGAAACTAGCGGGGAATCACTAATTTCCAGTGATTTCCAGTTACTAGAGGGATTTCACATATATGGTATATGCACAATTACATTGGTCCAAGCTGGACCAATGTGACTATGTAAAAAATGCCATACCTGGAATTCTTACATTTGTAAAGCACAGGGCTGTCCTTTCAAAGTGTGCTGATATTTTTTAAACCGAGGTTAGGGCACAGTAAGGTCATACCACTACTTTATAAATGGAACCCTAAGTCAACCTAAAACTGACAACTCAGTTATGAGTGGTTGCCTCTGGACTGAATAAGCCATTTTACTTTTTTCTGATTTGCCATGCGGAAGCTCATTCCTTCTACTGTATTCTAATGAAATTAAAAACACGTGGATAATCTAAAAAGGACAGTGAGACCTTTCTAATATGGCTGTGGCAGGAGGACAGAGCTGAGAAATCAGATGAACATACAAAAAATGTACTGAAATCTACCCGAGATGACTTTGTATGTTTGTCCTCAAAACTTAGTAGGTTCATTTTTTTGGCATTTTTATCCAAAACGTTTTTACTGACTTGTATCCACTATCTACCACAGCAATTGTTATCCATTGTAAACTGGCAACCAATTTATATTCAAAGCAGGTGCACATTACATAGGTAGGTCAAACTTTAATTAATATTAAATTGTGATACCTTCATAAATAACACTCTCATGTGATTACATTAACTCCAACTGAGACACCAGAACACCACCCAATTAGCTCACATAAAAGCACAGCTGGTGTGCATTTCACTTGCAGATAGAATAGCCTTTTGTTCTTATGCCTTTTTACAGGTACTTTTATACATTTGAAATATGGCTCAGGCCTGTAATAGAAAGACTCATCTTAATACAGCATTTCTGGTTTGACATGAAGGATGAACACTGCAATGTAATTAAAGGGGTATTCATTCTACTATGTTGTTTTCAAACAATTTAAACTACTGCTTTGTAATCTCTACAGTTTGCAAAAGTAATTTACATACTCTGGGTATATATGTATTATCTCTCCGCCATTATCATCTAGAGTTTGGAGAAATAGTAAAACATTTGCTTTGCTGACTAGGCACAAAATTCTGAATCAAATCTTTCTGCTTGCCCTTCATTGTTATAGCATTTAAAGGGTTTTATTTTTGTGGAGCTTCCTTTCAGTTTCTCAACATTCATTGAATCATTTCTACACTTGAAATTGTCTCTACATATACAAGGGTGATGTATGCAGCAGGGACTGGAGCACTTGTCAGGATATACTAATAATACTAATTTTTTTAGGAAAATCTGCTGCCCTCTGTCAGAAAGTTGTCAATGGGAAGGTTTGCCTTGCAACATGACAATGGGGGTAATTTACTAAAGGCAAATAGGGATGAGCCGAACACCCCCCACCCCCCCCCACCCCCCCCGGTTCGGTTCGCAGCAGAACATGCGAACAGGCAAAAAATTTGTTCGAAGAGGCGAACACCGTTAAAGTCTATGGGACACGAACATGAATAATCAAAAGTGCTAATTTTAAAGGCTTATATGCAAGTTATTGTCATAAAAAGTGTTTGGGGACCTGGGTCCTGCCCCAGGGGACATGTATCAATGCAAGAAATGTGAATGATTCCGCGCAAAGGAAGTAAATACTAACAACAAAAAGCGAAAAACAAAAAAAACAAAAGAAGTGCTGCCTCTACTAATTACTACCACTAGGTGGAGTACGTGATTGGAAAGAAAATAAAGTAGATATGGCGCTGTTCTATATCTGTGTTTTAAGTTTAACTAAATAAATTACTTAGTGAATATACACGTGAAAGTGCAACTAAAGTGTACACTACATAGCTTTACATGTGTCCTTTCTCCAAGAGAAGGAAAATTATAATAGTTTTCAAAATATACAAACAAATATAAATAAAGTACCAATTGGTTAAATAACCTCTGTGCAACTATACCAAGTGCTAGACCGAAAAATCCTCCACAAAAAATGTGTTTAGAAGATGAATATTTCCATTAGTACTTTAAAGTGCTTCTGTGCAAAAACTTTATGCATTAGACATTAAAAACATAATATGTGTGCAGTCCCAACTTTAAATATCCAAAAATAAAGTGCTTCTGTGCTGGTGAAAACAATAATTGTGTTGGTATTTTCACTTTGCAAAGGTGATCACAGCATGCATGCTTTATCCGTGCTCTCATTGTGGCTGCACTCACTGGAATTCCCCCCCCCCTTGGGGTATGGAGCATTCACAGTATCTGCCACTGTGCAGCACTCTGGAGGCTGGATAATTCCCGATGTATTAATAGTTTCCACTCTTGTCCCATAAGTCATATAAAGCATAGGAGAAAAGGATTCCAATAGTGTCGTGTCTGGAACGTCGACAATGTCAGAGTGACAAAACGCGCAGGGCGGGGTCAGCACATGCTCTTGCATCACTTCCGATCACTGGCTTTTGTGTCAGCAACAAATGCTTTTATGTCTTTCACTGAATGTGAGTACCTTTTTCATGGTTTTAAGCAATAAATAGTTGAAACAATATCACACTATTGGAATCCTTTTCTCCTATGCTTTATATGACTTATGGGACAAGAGTGGAAACTATTAATACATCGGGGATTATCCAGCCTCCAGAGTGCTGCACAGTGGCAGATACTGTGAATGCTCCATACCCCAAGAGGGGGGGAAATTCCAGTGAGTGCAGCCACAATAAGAGCACGCATGCTGTGATCACCTTTGCAAAGTGTAAAATACCAACACAATTATTGTTTTCACCAGCACAGAAGCACTTTATTTTTGGATATTTAAAGTTGGGACTGCACACATATTATGTTTTTAATGTCTAATGCATAAAGTTTTTGCACAGAAGCACTTTAAAGTACTAATGGAAATACTCATTTTCTAAACACATTTTTTGTGGAGGATTTATCAGTCTAGTACTTGGTATATTTGCACAGAGGTTTTTTAACCAGTTGGTACTTTATTTATATTTGTTTGTATATTTTGAAAATTATTATAATGTTCCTTCTCTTGGAGAAAGGACACATGTAAAGCTATGTAGTGTACACGTTAGTTGCACTTTCACGTGTATATTTACTAAGTAATTTATTTAGTTAAACTTAAAACACAGATATAGAACAGCGCCATATCTACTTTATTTTCTTTCCAATGTATCAATGCAAAAAAAAGTTTTAAAATCTGACGTTTTTTTGGTAAAAGTGATTTTAATAATGCTTAAAGTGAAACAATAAAAGTGAAATATCCCTTTAAATTTCGTACCTGGGGGTGTCTATAGTATGCCTGTAAAGTGGCGCATGTTGCCCATGTTTACAACAGTCCCTGTACACAATGTGATTTCGAAAAGGAAAAAGTCATTTAAAAGTACTGGCGGCTATAATGAATTGTCGGTCCCGGCAATACACATAAAAGTTCATTGATAAAAACGGCATGGGATTCTCCCACAGTCCATTACCAGGCCCTTTGGGTCTGGTATGAATATTAAGGGGAGCCCCGAACCAAAATAAAAAAAAATGCATGGGGTCCCCCCAAATTCCATACCAGGCCCTTCAGGTCTGGTATGACTATTAAGGGGAACACCGCGCCAAAATGTAAAAAAAAAATGGCGTGGGGGTCCCCCTCAAAATCCATACCAGATCCTTCAGGTCTGGTATGGATTTTAAGGGGAACCCTGTGCCAAATTTTAAAAAAATGGCGTGGGGGTCCCCCCAAAAATCCATCTGAGCAGTGACAGGCTGACCCCCCACCCCTTCAACCTCTGCAGCAATGCTGGCAGCACTCATACGTCTATTTCCCAAAGACAATCTCTAGATATGACGCTAAGCACGTGCACTCAACTTCTTTGATCGACCATGGCGAGGCCTGTTCTGAGTGAAACCTGTCCATTAAACCGCTATATGATCTTGGCCACTGTGCTGTAGCTCAGTTTCCGGGTCTTGGCAATCTTCTTATAACCTAGGCCATCTTTATGTAGAGCAACAGTTCTTTTTTCAAATCCTCAGAGAGTTCTTTGCCATGAGGTGCCATGTTGAACTTCCAGTGACCAGTATAAGAGAGTGAGAGTGATACCACCAAATTTAACACACCTGCTCCCCATTCACACCTGAGACCTTTTAACACTAATGAGTCACATGACATCGGGGAGGGAAAATGGCTAATTGGGCCCAATTTAGACATTTTCACTTAGGGGGTGTACTTACTTTTGTTGCCAGCAGTTTAGAAATTAATGGCTGTGTGTTGGGTTATTTTGAGGGGACAGCAAATTTACACTGTTATACAAGCTGTAAACTCACTACTTTACATTGTAGCAAAGTGTCATTTTTTTAGTGTTGTCACATGAAAAGATATAATAAAATATTTACAAAAATGTGAGGGGTGTACTCGCTTTTGTGAGATACTGTGTGTGTGTATATATATATATATATATATATATATATATATATATATATATATATATATATATATATATATATATACTGTGTATATCATATATACATATATAATTACTGTGCTAATGTTTTAGGCAGGTGTGAAGAAATGCTGTAAAGTAAAAATGCTTTCAAAACTATACATTATATTTTAATTGCTTATTTGTATTAATTTACAAACTGCAAAGTGAACGAACAGAAGAAAAATCTAAATCAAATCAAAATCTGGCATAACTACTCTTTGGCTTCAAACCAACATCAATTATAAAGCTGCCCATACATTATATAATTTTCTTAATCAATTTCCTTTAGATTTACCTTAAACTATGTAGTGCGAGGGCCTGCCTGATTGCATACCTCATATTATATGGTTTTGGTAAATCTAACAGAAAATGTAATAAGAGAATTGTATAATGTATGGCCAGCCTTACACTGGCACGCTTTCTACACTTGAACAAAGTCAAGGATTTTGTAGGATTAGAGTCGGGTATATGCTTACCAAATAAACCAAGCAGGTGCTAATGATCATCAATTTCATATGTAGGTTGAAACACAGTCATCACCTGAAACAGAAACAGCCATGGAGGAGGCTTAAAACTGGGTAATAAACAGTCAAACTCTGCTACTAAGGTAAGGTTGTGGAAGACCGTTTCATGTCACAGATCATACACCATGGGAAGACTGAGCACAGCAACAAGACACAAGGTAGTTATACTGCATCAGCAAGTATCTCCCAGGCAAAGATTTCAAAGCAGACTGGGGTTTCATGATGTGCTGTTCAAGCTCTTTTGAAGAAGCACAAAGAAATGAGCAATGTTGAGGACTGTAGATGCAGTGGTTGGCCAAGGAAACTTAATGCATCAGATGTAAGACATATCATGCTTACTTCCCTTCTACTTTGAAAGATGTTCAGTAGTGCCATCAGTACAGAACTGTTGGAAACCAGTGGGACCCAGGTACACCCATCTACTGTCCAGAGAAGTCTGGCCAGAAGTATTCTTTGTGGAAGAATTGCTGCAAAAAAGCCATACCTCAAATGTGGAAACAAGGTTAGACGACTCAACTATGCACAAAAGCATTGGAAGTGGGGTGCAGAAAATGGCAGCAGGTGCTCTGGACTGATGAGTCAAAATGTTCAATATTTGGCGGTAGCACAAGGCAGTTTGTTCACTGAAGGGCTTCAGAGTAATAATAATGAGTGTCTGCAGGCAACAGTGAAGCAATGTGGAGGTTCCTTGCAAGTTTGGGGATGCACTTCTGCAAAATGGAGTTGGAGGCTTGGTCAGGAGCAATGGTGACCTCAATGCTGAGAAATACAGGCAGATACTTATCCATAATGCCATTCCATCAGGGCGGCGTGTGATTGGCCCCAAATGTATTCTGTAGCAGGACAGCAACCCCAAAATAACAGCTAATGTCATTAACGGCTTTTTAATAAAAAATAACAAACACCTAATACTTATCTGCTCTGTGCAGTGGTTTTGCACAGAGCAGCCCCAATCCTCCTCTGTGGTGCTCCTGGTCCCTCCCTCTTGACCAGTGCCCCCAGAGCAAGCAGCTTGCTATAGGGGCATCCAAGCAGGCCTGCTCCGAAGCCACAGCTCTGTGTGTTCATTCACACACAGAGCTGCAGTTTGGCCCCACCCCCTCTCTCTCCTCATAGGCTCACTGGCTGTGATTGACCAATGGCTCCTGCTGCTGTCATAGCCAATGTGGAGGGAGGGTCCCCAGAGAGCCAAGGCTTTCATGCACATCGCTGGATCGGGATGGGGCTCAGGTAAGTTGTAGGGGGGCTGCTGCACAGAGAAGGTTTTTTACTTTCATGCATAGAATGCATAAAGGGAAAAAACCTTGAGCCTTTATAACTATCTTCAGCATAAAGAACAACAAGGAGTACTGGAAGTGATTGTTTGGTCCTCACAAAGCTCTGATCTCAACACTATTGATTCTGACTGAGATTAAATGAAGAGACAGAAGAATTTAAGGCAGCCTACTTCCAGAGAAAATCTGTGGTTGGTTCTCCAAGATGTTTGGAACAACCTACCTGCTGAGTTCTTTCAAAAACTGTGTGCAAGTGTACCTATAAGAATTGATGCTGTTTTGAAAGCAAAGGATGGTCACACCAAATATTGATTTTATTTGGATTTCTCTTCTATTCATTTACTTTCCATTTTGTTGATTTATAAAAAATAAACTATTAACACTTTTCTTTCTGAAAGCATTCTTAATTGATAGCATTTTTCACACCTGCCTAAAACCTTTACACAGTAGTATATACATTACATACATTTAATAGGGCGTACACATGGTCTGACTTTTTGGCTACAAAAGTCCGACAGCCCGTCCGACAGACTTTCGACAGACTTTCGACGGACTTTTGGCGGAATTTAAACGGACTTTCTAATGACCGGATTTGCCTACACACGATCACACCAAAGTCTGACGGATTCGTACATGATGACGTACATCGGACTAAAATAAGGAAGTTGATAGCCAGTAGCCAATAGCTGTCCTAGCGTCGTCTTTTTTGTCCGCCGGACTAGCATACAGACGAGCGGATTTCTAGGTCCGGCGGAGTTATGACATAAAGATTTGAAGCAAGTTCCAAATCTAAAGTCCGTCAGATTTGCAACTGGAAAAGTCAGCTGAAAGTCCGGGGGAAGCCCACACACGATCGGATTGTCCGCTGGATTTGGTCCGTCGGCGTCCGTCGGACTTTTGTAGCCGAAAAGTCCGACCGCGTGTACGCCCCATAAGAGCTGAAGCTAGTTTCACACGGGCGTTCTTCATAGTCCTCATCTGCCTGCTCAGCAGGAGATCTCTGTAGATCAGGGGTCAGCAACCTGTAGATCGGGCTTTCCCCATGACGTCAGAGGGGGGCGGGGTCACTCGGTTACGTTTCACTTTAAGCATTATTAAAATCACTCCTCCCGAAAAAACGTCCGTTTTTAAAACTTTTTTTTTGCATTGATCCATGTCCCCTGGGGCAGGACCCAGGTCCCCAAACACTTTTTATGACAATACCATGCATATAAGCCTTTAAAATTAGCACTTTTGATTTCTCCCATAGACTTTTAAAGAGTGTTCCGCGGCTTTCGAATTTGCAGCGAACACCCCAAATTGTTTGCTGTTCGGCGAACTGGCGAACAGCCAATGTTCCAGTCGAACATGAGTTTGGCTCGAACTCGAAGTACATCCCTAGCCATTACTACTTAAAATTTATTAAAATATCCCATAGTTTGTAGACTGTATAACTTTTCCGCAAACCAATTAATATATGCTTATTGTGATTTTTTTTACCAAAAATATGTAGCAGAACACATATTGGCCTAAATTGATGAAGAAATTAGATTTTTTACATTTTCTTATTGGGTAAGTTTTATAGCAAAGACTAATAAATGTTTTTTTTTTTCAAAATTGTCGGTCTTTTCTTGTTTATAGCACAAAAAATAAAAACCGCCAAGCTCTATATGTAGGAAAAAAAGGACAATTTTATTTGGGTACAGAGTCGCACGACTGCGCAATTGTCAGTTAAAGTAAGACAGTGCCATATCGCAAAAAATGGCATGGACAGGAAGGGGGTAAACCTTCCGGAGTTGAAGTGGTTAAGAGTGATTTAAAGTTTGAATATGGCAACAATAGAGTTTTTCAGAATGAAAAAGTTTGTCATGCCTTGTAGAAATCTGTCAGAGATTTAAGATAAGAGTTTCATTACAGCAAAGCTCCTAGTAAAAAAAAAAAAAAAAAAATAGCACATACAGTATCTGTAAGAAGCTTTCCTGCTTCCTCCACTGCAGAGGAGCTTTAATCGTCCTCTAATGCACCCTGCAGGCACTAATAATACTTCTACCTAAACATCCTTTTAAAAGCCTAAACTTGCTGTTCACAGTTTTAATAGCACAAGAAAAGATTGCTAGTTTTGATATCAATGTTTTTATATTCTCTGTAACTTGATATAAAATGTGTTTAATTATTTTCACTGTTTCTGAGGTATTCCTAAAGCCCAACTGCAGGTATCAAAATCAGTTCTGCCTCTGTCTTCAACTTCTATGACAACCCCCAGGGGCATCTGGTCAACATGCATTTTTTTTTGTGACTAAATACCTCAGATCATCTGCAGATGTACTACCATCCCAGCTACCTTTGGAAAAGAATTTCATAAGCCCATGGGCAGGAAGTAACAGCATGCACTTGTCACATTTCAGTGACCTGTGTCTTCGCTCAGGGACTACATGTCTCATTTGGTGTTGTGCCATCCGAGCTGGTGGATGTGGGCTGAGGTGTTGTGTCTGCAGAAAGTGGTGGATTATATCAGGGGACCACTATTAGAAAATTGATACAAAAAAATAAAAAATAAACATAATACAGGCTGGGATACTTAAAAAAAAAAAAAAAAAAGCTATAGCCATAAATACATAAATACCATAAAAAAAATATGTGTATGTATATATATATATATATATATATATATATATATATATATATATATATATATATATATATATATATATATATATTAGTAAATAAATAAACGTAGAAACGTAGCGCTATGTGTAAAATTATAAATATAAAGTGAAAATCTCTAAAATAAATAAATCCTATATATATAAATGAATAGTCCATAAAATGAAAATATGAAGAAAGAAGAAATAATTTTTACTGGTGGTGGTGTGCACTCCTTTTGAGGACGAACAATCACTGTGGTGGAATTGTGCGGATACACTGATAACAAGAACAGTTTTTCATGTTTTATTTCTTCATTTTTTCATTTTATGGACTATTCATTTATATGTAGGATTTATTTATTTTAGAGATTTGCACTTTATATTTATAATTTTACACATAGCGCTACATTTATTTATTTACTATCCATTTTGAAATTAGTGTAGTGTACCACTTGGAATGTTTAGCAGCTGTGCACGTTTATTATTAGGTTATCTTATTTAAACATCACAATATTTTTTACTTGTGGCGCTGATTGTTTCATCTTATGATTTGCATATATATATATATATATATATATATATATATATATATATATATATATATATATATATATATATATATATATATACATAAAAAATGTCTACAAAAATATAAAAAAAATATATTATTTAAAAAAGGTAAAGGCATGAATATCAACTGTAAAAAGGAGGGGAATCGTCAATCCATGTAGAGAATAAAATAAAATACTGCGTCAACTCAAAGACCCTGGGTGAGCGCATGAACATATTATTATTATTATTATTATTATATTATTATACAGGATTTATATAGCACCAACAGTTTACAAAGTGCTTTACAACATGAGGACAGACAGTGCAGGTACAATACAATTCAACACAGAAGGAATTAGAGGGCTCTGCTCGTTAGAGCTTACAATCTAGGCACAAAATAATATATAAACGCAAACAACTGGGTCCAAAAGTCATATCTCTAACAGGTGTAATACAGGTCTGTAACATAAAATTAAATGACCATAAATGATAAATGAGCAGATATGCAGTGCCATGGCAACTGCAGATCAAACAATCAAAACAAGGTTAAGATGGTAGGTTCCATGACTGTAAAGAATAGGAGGGTTTAGTGAATTCCAAGAAATTGATTCTACCGTAAGATGAAAAGTCTTGTTTTACATCTTGTATGGCCCCGGACATGCCTGAGGTGAATGCTGTAATGTTTAAGTAAAAACCAAGATAAGGGGGGTGTGGCCAAGACTGGCAACTAAGAGGATGCTGCTCCTCCTGTCGATCCTCTAGTGATCTTCCCCCAGCCTACCTACCATTACCAAACCTGGTCATCCATCTATCGACCGAACTAGTGCATGCTGTGGAACCTCTGCCCACATAGTACCATCTCACCCACCGCAACCAGGGGTTCCCCCCGAGATCAGTGCTGGCGAGACTGCCTAACTATCGGGATAGAGAGGCTGTGCTGCATAAATTGCGGGAACGGGCCAACAGTCAATACAATGGCACCAGGGTGTCTTTCTATCCAGACTTCTCGGCGGATTCAATGATGTTAAGCACCGACTGCTACAACTCCTGTACACCATGCTGTACCTGGCGAAACTCCAGATTTCTGCTAGAGGCCAAACTCATTTCTTTGAATCTGCTAAGAAGGCGTCAACCTGGATTGAACACAATGAACAAGTCCTAAGACACCAGGAGCACGAGCCGGAAGGGGACTGACACCAAATATATAGTCCTGCTGCATGGTAACAGGTTCAACCTCATCTTTACTGCTTATTTTATTTGTTCTTTGTTCTATATATCATTCTCTGGGCTGGGGGACATAATGCTGCAGATCAAGATGTGAGCTGCTTAACAAAAAAAAGTGAATTTCTTTTTGTGAAGATGATCGAGTTATGGCAATTGGATGCTGCTATAGTTGCTTGGGGTGCCCCGTTGGTGGTTCATACTGAACTATGCTATGTTTTGTTTGAAGTTTTTGTTCAACTCCTTTTCCTTTGTTGGTACAATGCCAGCAGTACTTTATTTGGCAGCGGAAAAGCTGTGTTATGTGGATGTCTGAGACTACAGTTTATTGCATCTACCTGTGACTATCTTTGCCAGCTGACAGCCTCCTCAGAGACCTAACTGTTAAGCTACAATTTTGATGGCATGTGAGCCATGTGTTCCTTTTTGCCCTGATGCTCCTGTTTCCTATTACGGACATTTCTTCCCCCAATGGTAAAGATCCCAGAAGTGTTGTGGAATATTAGGGGCCTTCAATCTCCTCTTAAACGTACTATGACTTTTATGTGCCTTGCCAAATTTAACCCTGCTGTTTTTTGTCTTCAAGAGACTCATTTCACTGTAGACACTGTGGGTTGTTTTAGATATTCTTGGGTGGGAAAGGCCTATCACTCAATGTATACATCCTACTCCCGGGGGGTTAGCGTGTTGATACATAGTGCTCTGGTCTTCCAGGAGTATGATAGTAGAATTGACTCTGAGGGGTGATATATTTTTCCTCATTGTCGTTTTGGCACTTTAACTGCTTGCCGACCACCGCACACACATATACATCGGCAGAAAGGCACAGGCAGGCAAATGGGCGTACAGGTATGTCACTTCAAATTTGCCGCCTCTAGGGCACGCGCGCATGCACCCGCGGGTCCCGGGAACTCGATGTTTGCCGGCAGCCCACGATTGCAGTGTGGAGAGGTAGAACAGGGAGATGCCTATGTAAACAAGGCATTTACCCGTTCTGCCTTGTGTCATGACAGAGATCTACTGCTCCCTGTCATCGGGAGCAGTGATTGCAGTCATGTCCTAGGTAGCCCATCCCCCCCACAGTTAGAATCACTCCCTAGGACACACTTAACCCTTTGATCGCCCCTTAGTGTTTAACCCCTTCCCTGCCAGTTTCATTTACACAGTACACAAACAAGTGTAGCGCTTAGAGTATTGCAAGCTTATAATGTTACATATACATAACGAAGATTTAAGAAAGAAAAGAAAAGAGTCTTAATCAATTCTTAGTGCACAAAAAACAGTCTCTGGTGATCTTCAGATGTCACTTTAGATGCGGAAAGTTATTCATAATCCAATGGTTGCATGCAACTTCCTAATCACCACGTGGATAACTCATGCGGAGAAGTGAGTGTGATGAACCCTCCACACAGAAAGAATGAAGGCTTACCAGAGGGGTTGGACTCACAGGAACATATGCTCAATGAGTCAACCAGGCTTGTATCACCAACTGGTAATAAAAGGGGACTTCACAACTGGATGACAGCAGAACTCCAAAACTTGTCCGGAACCGTAAGGGAACCCTCTTTATAATGGATGGCAACCCGTCCAATGGACCGTCTCAGGGGAATAGCCCATATGAAATAAAAAGGGGCCACATAGCATAATACCATTTGTAAAACAAATTTATTAAAATAGGTAAACCACTTACATTTCTGTAGTAAAAAAGCGCTTCATATAAAATTATGGCAGGCAGTGGGAGACTCCACTGCCTATAATGACTGTAAATACAGCGCCGCCTCACATAAAAAAACAAATAGATTCCCTTCATCCAAATATTTTGAGACAAATAGAAAAAATGTTACAGTAAGCCTTAAAGCAGACCTCAGACTATATAACTGAAAGTCTCACAAAAGAAATCTGTGAGTTAGGCCAGCACACTTCTGACCTAGAAATAAGAGTGGATGACATGGAAACAAATGTACTGTCCCATGATAATGAATTGGAGATTCTTAAGGAAGAAAGCCTTATTCTGCAAACACACTTAGAAGACTGAAAATAAAGCACATCGATCAAATCTTCGTATACGAGGAATACCTGAGACTATTGTTGACCTTCATTCTACTATGATCGCACTTTTCCAAGAACTACTACCGTCAATCCCAGTCGATCGTTTGGAGATGGATATGATTTACCGAGCTTTAACACCACGCAAACCAGAAGGTCCCCTTCGTGATATTAGTGCAAAATTCCACTTCTGTCGCACCAAAGAACAACACATGGCTGCAGCTAGAGGAAAAGATTCCCTCATCTTTCAAGATCATCCTTTTCAGCTTTTTGCTGACCTTTCCCCAATTACTAATGTGCACTAAAACCCTTACTTCATAAACGACTGCAACGCCAGATCCCTTTATCAATGGGGCTTTCCCATTTTCTATTCGTTTTACCTATCAAGGTGTGTCAAACATTCCTGCAGATCCTCAGATGAACTACAAAACACTCTAAAAACACTCTACAAGAACTACATCTTATCTAAAGATCCTCAACTAGCCCTCGTCGATGCACAACATCCAGCTCCCCTCAAGAATCCTCCAAATCTGAATAAGATAAAGGCTGAGAAAATTCCTCTAAGAAGTCAATTCAATTTTCCTGATATAGATCCTGTAGACACAATGGGCTGAATGACTTTCACTCCACATCTTGAAGCGTATTCAATGTTAAGGCTTTGCCTTTCTTTAGTCACTAAGTAATTTACCACCTTCAGTATAATCTGACTAAATTTATTTAAAATAATACTGTTCTATTAAATTTTGAACTTTTCCCTTTTAACCCCCACAACCTCAGATAAACATATTTTATGTTTTATCTATTTACCCTCTATCTCCCTCCCCCTCCCCCCCCTTAAGCCATTGAGATACCTATTGTCTCGATTATTACCTTATTGACTTATATTTATCTTAGAGAAAAATCTAGTTATTTTTTAAATTGAAGTACTTCTATTGTTTTTTTATTTAATGATCCTGTTTATCAATATCACTATTTTCCTTCTTCACTGCTGGCAATCCTATGATAAGTAATATTGCTATTCAAACTATACAGTTTCTTATTTTAATGTATTTTTTCCCTAGGGTTACCTGTAGGTATATACTCACCTTACAGTATAGTTGGTAATAGCTAATTAACCTTTTATTTTTTTTTACTGTTGCTCATTTTTTTTTTCTCAATGGCCGAACTTGGGTGTCCAAGTATTTCTCTTTTTCTGTATATAGATCTAGACCGTTGGGGTCTTGAGAGATTGTCACTGCTCCCCCTATCTTTCTGTCCTAGGATAAACCTCCATTCTGACCTATTATTGGAGGACCTCCTCGGATAGATACTAGGCCTCTGTGTTAGCATTTTTTTTACGCACTCAGTACTTCGCCTTTTTACTTTTCTTATTTGCACAATTTACTTATTATTATTTAACTATATGACTCTTATGCCGCATACACGCGGTCGAATTCTCCGACTGGAAATGTTCAATGGGAGCTTGTTGTCGGAAATTCCGACCCAGTGTAGGCTCCATTGGACATTTTCCGTCGGAATTTCCGACAAACAAAATGTGAGATCTGGATCTCAAATTTTCCGACAGCAAAATCCGTTGTAGTAAATTCCGATCATGTGTACACAATTCCGACGCACAAAGTTCCACGCATGCTCGGAATCAAGCAGGAGAGCCGCACTGGCTATCGAACTTCATTTTTCTCGGCTCGTCGTACGTGTTGTATGTCACTGTGTTCTTGACATTTGGAATTTCTGACAATATTTGTGTGACCGTGTGTACGCAAGACAAATTTGAGCCAACATCCGTCGGAAAAAAAATATGGATTTTGTTGTCGGAATGTGCGATCGCGTGTACACGGCATTACTCTCTCTTTCTTCCTCTTTATTCAGTCTCTACTCCCCTCTTGGTATTTGCCCCCCCCCCCCCCCCGGGATAATTGTAGACTCACAATCTATGAATGCTGTATACTACAATATTTCCTTTAAGATTGACCGATGGCAGCCTTAAATGTCCTTACGTTAAACGTACAAGGTCTAAATATCCCACAAAAGTGAACTAACGTTTTTCGCTCCTTAGCTTCCTCAAAAGCACATATTGTATGCCTGCAAAAAAAACATTTTGCAGATAAGGCGACCCCTAAATATTTTGGTTCAGCTTATCCCCAAGTTTTCACAGCCTCTGCCAAAAGAAAACAATGAGTAGTGCTAATAGCGTTTCATCCTACTACATCCTTTTCCCTTCTGAAAGAGATCAAAGACCCAGAAGGTCGTTATCTTATACTCACGGGATATCTATTCGTTTCTATAGGAAACAGTGGTATCCTACTATGCTCCTAACAAAAAACTAAATCCTCCTTCCTCTTCCATTTATTACAGGTAATTGATACTCATAAAACCGGCACACTTTTTATCTGTGGAGATTCGAATCAAGTCCTTTATCCTTTTTTAGATAAATCCCCCACTCCTAATGCATCTAGTTCTCAATCTCGTAAGTTCCGCAACTTCTTCAACAACACTTTATTAGATTCTTGGTGTGAGATCAATCCTGCTAGGCGCCAATTTACTTTTTATTCTCATTCCCATAAATCATTTTCCCATATTGATCACATTTTGATCTCAATAGGCATGACCCCTGAACTCCTTTCTTCATCTATTATCCCTTTTACATAGACTGACCACTGTGCTGTACAGTACTTTCAACTTTCAATTCTCTAATACCTAAAATGCAAGATTCTACATGGTATATTAATGACTCAATCCTATCTCATCCATCACACTCCTCTGATCTAGAAATAGCCAAAAAAAGATTACTTGGCCAATAATGAGACCCCTGATATACCCCCAATGACCCTATGGGAAGCTCATAAACCTGTTCTCCGTGGGGTTTGTATACACCAAGCCACATTTCTTAAAATAGAAAAACGACAACTAAAACTAAAAATTAGAAGCAGAATTTAATACATGCTGCAATCTTTCAAACCAATCCTACCCCTGTGACTAAATTACAGCTTGATAAAGCACGTTTAACCACTTGCTGCCTGCCATATAGCAATATGACGTCAGAAAAGTGGTTGCGATATCCTAACCGGACGTCACATGACGTCGCCAGGATATCAAGCTGCTGCGCGCCCCCAGGGGTGTGCATCGCGACGATCCTTGTTGCGGTGTGTCAGTCTGACACACTGCAACTCCCATCTAGGTAAAGAGTCTCTGACAGAGACTATTTACCACGTGATCAGCCGTGTCCAATCATGGCTGATCACGATGTAAACAGGAAGAGCCATTGATCGGCTTTTCCTCACTCGCATCTGACAGACGCGAGTAGAGGAGAGCCGATCGGCTTCTCTCCTGACAGGGGGGTCTGTGCTGATTCTTTATCAGCGCAGCCCCCCCTCGGATACCCGCCCAGGACCATCAGGATGCCACCAGGACCACCAGGGATGGCCACCACACTGGACCACCAGGTATGCCACCCTAGACCACCAGGTATGCCACCCTAGACCACCAGGGAAATGCCAATCAGTGCCCAGGCAGCTGCCAATCAGTGCCATTGAAAAATGCCTGCTAGTGCCAGTGATGCCTATCAGTGAAACCTAGTGCCAGCCATCAATGCCCATCAGTGCCGCCTTTCCGTGCCCATCAGTGCCTCCTATCAGTGCCCAGCAGTGCCGTCTATCAGTGCCACCCATAAGTACTCATCAGTGCAGCCGCCAATCAGTGTCATTGAAAAATGCCTGCCAGTGTTAGTGATGCCTATCAGTGAAACCCAGTGCCAGCCATCAATGCCCATCAGTGCCGCCTTTCAGTGCCCATCAGTGTCGCCTATCAGTGCCCACCATTGCCACCTATGAGTGCCCATCAGTTCCACCTATCAATGCCCATCAGTGGCATATAAATGCCACCTATCAATGCTGCCTATCAGTGCCCATCGTCAGTGCCCCTCAGTGCCACCTCATTGGTGCCATCTCATTGGTGCCACCTCATCGGTGCCGCCTTATCAGTGACCGTCAGGGAAGGAGAAAACTTACTTATTTACAAAAAACAAAGAAAATTTTTTTAGAAAAAAATTTCGGTCTTTTTTTATTCGTTTAGCAAAGAATAAAAACCGCAGAGGTGATTAAATACCACCAAAAGAAAGCTCTATTTGTGGGAACAAAATGATAAAAATCTAGTTTGGGTACAGTGTAGCATGACCGTGCAATTGTCATTTAAAAAGTGAAATCACTAAAAGCTGAAAATTGGCCTGGGCAGGAAGGTGCGAAAGTGCCCTGTATTAAAGTGGTTAAACCTTGACCTTTTTTTAATCAGAATCTGTAGATAAAATGTTATGTAAGTCTAAACCTAAATTTTATCTTAAAGCGAATAAACCAGACAGTCTTTTAGCCCGAGCACTTAAAAAAGTAAATCGCCCCTTTAAACCGTTTCAACTGAAATTATCTCATGATACATTTACTAGTAATCCAGTAAAGATCCTCCACACCTTTCAAAAACATCTTACCTCCTTATATAAAAAGGAAGGATCTTTTGATCAAACTTTAGCAGAATCATTTTTTTTTCACAAATCGCCCGCAGACCCGACAACCAACGGCCAGGGTTGTCGGGAAGAGGCCCTTGTCCTCATCAACATGGAACATGGGGACAAGGTGCTTTGGCGTGGGGGGGCTGCAGGGCGCCCCCCTGCCCCAAAGCACCCACCCCCAATGTTGAGGGCATGCAGCCTGGTACAATTTAGGAGGGGGGGGCTCGCTCATCCCCACCCCTTTTTCTGAACGTCCAGGCTGCCTGCTAGGATAAGGGTCTGGTATGGAATTTGGGGGGACCCCCACGCTGTTTGTTCGGCATAGGGGTTCCCCTTAAAATCCATACCAGACCCAAGGGCCTGGTATGCTCTTGGAGGGGGAACCCATGCCGGTTTTTTATTTAAATTTTGGCATGGAGTTCCCCCTCAAGATTCATACCAAGCACAGTGCCTGGTATTGGCGGGGATTGAAGTCGGATAGCTGTTCATTGAAAGTCAGATGTATGTCGGCTTCAAGTCGCAGAGCAAAGTCGGATCCAAAGTAGGGCGGCTGTCGTGTCGCACCAGTGTAAACCCGGCCTCAATCAAGCAATGATCCATGTCAAAACAGAGGCTATAACTCAAGATAAACTATCCAACTTTGAGAATATATGGAATCCCTGGGTCCCCTAATACCTCTCATTTCTTTCTTCCCTATCTATTTTTTCTCCTACTTAAGATTACTTTTTCTTTTATCTTCTTTCTCTCTTTTACTTTTTCCTCCTATTCTCTCCCTCCTCTTTCAATTTACTCTTTATATAGTTCTGGTAGCAGAACTTTTATTTCCTTGGTTATCATTATACCAATTGTTCCAATATGTAGTATAAAATTTTAGATTCTATAATAAAATATTTCTTTTTTCTAATTTTTATTTAAAAACTATACTCTTGATAATAATTAAGACTTTTTTTTTTTTTTTTATCCTAGGTCATCTTATATTAACCTGGTCTAAGTTGGTTTTATCCTCTCTTATACAATATATGACGCAATCTTTTGAGTAGTTAGATCCATGCTAAAATTGTTTTAGTTAAACTACTTTTAGTTTATGTTGGAACTACAACTCAATATTATTACCATATATGTAATCTTTTGGTTTACTGCCACCATATGTGCTTATGTATACTAATTGTTAAAATTCAATAAACAAATTTGACAAGAGACCCTCTATCTCCCTGGTACCTCCTGTACTTCTGAGGAACTTGAAGCTTATCTACAAAGTATATCCTTCCCTGAGGTCATGGTGGCCTAGAGGCATGGGTTGGATGCTCCAATTACCTAGAGGAACTCCAGGAGGCAGTTGTCTCCTTTCCTAACTGTAAGGCGCCTGGGCAAGATGGGATCCCTATGGAAATATGCAAGCAGTACTCTGAGATATTGCTTCCACGCCTGCTGAGAGTTTTTAATGTGTCATGGGAGCAGGGAGTTATGCCTCCTTCTAGACATGTGCAGGATGAAAAAATTTGTTTAGTTTCATTTCGTTTCGATTTGTTATTTAATTAAATTCATTTAGTTAAATTTGTTGCATTCGTTACATTACATTCATTTTTGGGATTCGTTTAGTTTCGTATTCAAATTCGAAAAAATTCACCCGCATTCGAAAAAATTTGACCGCATTCGAAAAAAGTATCAAATTCGAAAATATTCTACCGCATCCGAAAGAATTTGACCGAATTTGAAAAAGTAAACTATATATAACCATTTTGCGAATTAGAATTTCGTATAGAATGAAATTGAATTCCAATAGAAAAGATTAGAATAGGATAGAAATTAATATAAAAGAATAGCATAGAAAAACAATAGAACAGAATAGAAAAAAATATAATTTATTCTATTCTAATCTTTTCTGTTAAAATTTGAATTCATTCTGTACCAAATTCCAATTTCGGAAGATGGATACATGTTAGTAATATTATTATTGTAACTGGGACAATGGGGGTTAGCAAGATTTAAGGTTTTGTGCAGTGTGCCACTTGTATACAACAATGGAGCAACAGCTTCAGGATGGATACCGCTGCGACAGATGTGAGCAGGTTGCCTTTCTGAAACCTCACATTGCAGATCTGGAGGAGCAAATTGCAACACTGGGCAGAACTGACAACCTTGAAAATGGTCCTCTGCTCACTGAGCAGGTGGCTAGTGGGGTTAATGGGAGGGTCGAGGGGTGATTCAGGATTATCAGGTAGGAAGATGGGTTAATACAGTTAGAAGGAGTGGTAGGGGCTCACAGAAAAGGAAGGCCAGCCCTGAGTTTGAGCACTCTAATGCCGCGTACACACGGACGGAATTTCCAACAACAAATGTTCGATGGGAGCTTGTTGTTGGAAATTCCGACCGTGTGTAGGCTCCATCGGACATTTTCCATTGGAATTTTCGACAAACAAAATTTGAGATCTGGATCTCAAATTTTCCGACAACAAAATCCGTTCTCGTAAATTCCGAGCGTGTGTAGACAATTCCAATGCACAAAATTCCACGCATGCTCTGAATCAAGTACGAGACAGAAGCTCTCGTTCTGGTAAAACTAACGTTCGTAATGGAGATAGCACATTCATCTCGCTGCAAATTTTAAAATCTTTTAATGCAGCGCATTCTCTTCTTTTTTATAATGCTAGAATAATAAAGTTGTTTTGCTGCTGATATTCAAACAGAGTTCTGACAAACTGATTTCCTTATTATTTCTCGTGATCTTCTGAATAATATTATTTAATTTTTCATGAGATCTCCATAATAATGTTTTGAATTTATTTTTATAGTTAATTTTTTTTTGTTTTTTTTATCAAGATCTCCTGTTTTTTTAAAAAAAATTTTCTAGTGATCTCCATAATATTTTTTTTCGTTTTGTGTGTCAAGTTACCACAACACCATTATTATCTTGTATTTTTTAATCTCAAGGAGGTTGGTTGGTGTCCCTTGTTAATTTGACATTGTATTTAGGAAATGTACCTGTCTACTCACAAACAAACTGTCCTTTTTGAAGGAAAAAGACATAAGCAAGTATTTGTGAATCAAAAATAGCCATTTATTATGGGTCATAAGAAAATAAAGAGGAAGGCAACGCTGGAGAAACTGGTGAAATTGCCGAAGCCTTTGTACCCCAGGGCGCACACCAACTATTTTACAGGCAAAATTGGTAGCCTGAGGAGTTCATATAATAGTGAGCATAATCCAGTCCAGGACTCCAAGAGATCAGGAACAGCAGCAAATGGCATTTATGTCCCCAGGCTGTGGTCATACAACAGCCTGCATCTTTTGTCAGACCAGACTGAACCCAGGCAATCACACTCTTTTTTTCCTTCCACGCTTCCTTCCTATCAGGGACCATAAATCAGACCGAGACAGAAGTATAGTTAAATCACACTTGTTTAATAATAATAATGATAATAATAAGGTAACCAGAGTAAGCGTAGTCAAAACAAGCCAGAGTTCAGTAACCCGATCAGGTAGTCAGCCAAGCAAATGTCAGAGAGTCAGAGATAAACGTAGTAGTACAACAAGTAGGATCAGGAGCCAGAAGGAACATCAGCCTAGCAAGTCTTCAACAGGAACGCAGGAGAAAGTCTCTGTGATGTTGACAAAGGCAAAGGCAGAGATCAAGTGAGCTGGATGACTTTAAGTAGGCAGGACTGACAAGCAGAATCAACAACAGCTGGGTAACTGTGGAGAGAGATGGGAGCTGGCAATTAGCCGACAGCTGAGCGGCCAGCTCAGAGAAGGAAGGTCTGAGCCCAGCCTTGACAGTACTCCCTCCTTAACGACCCCTCCCCCTCGGAGGACCACCAGCCTTGAGGGGAAAATGTCTATGGAAATCACGGAGGAAGACAGGGTCATGTACATTTGAGGATGAGACCCAAGAGCGTTCCTCCGGAGCATACCCCTTCCAATGCACCAGGTACTGTATGCGCCCACAGAACCTACGGGAGTCTATACCTATCGTTACCACGTTTCAAAGCCTCCTGAACTTGTGCCCAAGTAGAACGAAGACCACGGAGATGCTCCTCTAAAGCAGGAGTACTCTGCAGAACAAAAGAGTCAGGCAACATGGAAGTTGTCTCCATTGGGTATGGGTTGTTGGAGGCCCACTGGAAGGTGTCGTGGAGTCTTACTCTGAGCACACAAGGAACAGGCAGCTACGAAGGCAGTTACATCAGCCTTCCGTAGACTAGGCCACCAGAATTGTTGGGAAATGGCCCAAACGAGTTGATTCTTCCCAGGGTGGCCAGCTGCCTTGGGAGAATGGTAAGTCTGGAGCACGGCAGTACGGAGACTCTCTGGGACAATGCAGCGGTCACAAGGTTTCACAGGAGGAGCATGGACCTGAGCAGCAAGAATTTTGTCACCCAAAGGAGAAGTAAAACTGGTGCGAACTGTAGCCAGAATACAATCAGGAGGAATGACAGGAACCGGAACTGACTCCGACTTGGAAGTGGAGGAAAATTGTTGTGACAAGGAGTCAGCCCTTACATTCTTAGAACCGGGTAAGAATGAGACAACGTAATTAAAATTCAACAAGAAAAGAGCCCATTGCGCCCTTCTGGGAGAGAGGCGCTTAGCCTCAGACAAGAATGTGAGATTCTTATGGTCAATAAGAATGAAAACCGGCACAGTGGTACCTTCAAGGAGAAGTCTCCATTCTTTCAGGGCTAAAATGATCGCCAACAGCTCTCTGTCACTAATCTCGTAATTGCACTCTGCAGGTGACAATTTCTTGGAAAAGCAGCCACACGGATGCATAGCGCTCTCAGAGTTACGAAGTTGAGACAGAAGGGCGCCAACTCAAGTCTCAGAAGCATCAACTTCTAGGATAAAAGGGAACGTAGGATCAGGATGTGTCAACACAGGAGCAGAAACAAAGGCAGCCTTGAGACTCTCAAAGGCCTTAATGGACTCCAGAGACCAACTCTGTGGGTTACAGTCCTTTCTGGTCATATCAGTCAGGGGCTTGACCAGAGACGAGAAGTTACGAATAAACTTCCGATAATAGTTGGCAAAGCCCAGGAAACTCTGCAAAGGATGTAAACCCACAGGTCGGGGCCACTGTAGGACTGCCGAAAGTTTCTCTTGGTCCATCAAAAAAACCAGCAGTGGAAATGACATAGCTCAGGAATTGAACCTGTTCACGATGGAACTCGCACTTCTCCAGTTCACAATAGTGATTGTTTTCTCTTAGTTTCTGAAGCACATGACAGACATCTGTGTGGTGGCTCTCCTGGGACTTGGAAAATATGAGGATATCATCGAGATAAACCACCACACATAACTGCAACAAATCTCGCAGGACATCGTTAATAAATTCCAAGGAAAACTGCCAGGGCATTACAAAGGCCAAAAGGCATTACAAGGTACTCATAATGGCCTGTTCTGGTATTAAACTCAGTTTTCCACTCGTCACCCTCCTTAAGCCGCACAAGATTGCATGCCCCTCTCAAATAAGCTTTGTGAAAACTGTTGCTCCCTTGAGGCGGTCAAATAACTCTGTAATCGGAATTGGGTAGGCATTCTTAATCGTGAAACGATTGAGACCCCTATAATCAATACAAGGTCTCAGTTCACCGCTCTTCTTCTTCACAAAGAAGAAACCAGCACCAGCAGGAGACGAGGATTTGTGGATGAAACCACAAGAAAGTGCGTCTGCAACATACTCCTCCATGGCCTTATCCTCCAAACCCGGCCACGAGGGGGTATAGCACCAGGTTGAAGGTCAATTACCCAATCATAAGGCCGGTGTGGAGGCAAACTACCGGCTTGACCTTTGTCAAAGACATCGCTAAAATCGCGGTAATCCTGCGGCAGGAAGGAGAGTGAAGAGGTTCACAGGACCTTGGCTACCTTCTGGAAGCATGTCTCACTGCATTGTGGTGACCAGGAGAGAACCTCAGCATGGAGCCAATCAAAAGAGGGGTTGTGCCTCTGTAACCAAGGATAACCAATAGCCAGCAGAAACCTAGGTAAGGAAATAACTTGGAATTGGATTATCTCATGCTGAAGAGCCCCTACGGCCATGGACAACAGAATCGTCTCATGAGTCACATGGGCAGGCTGTAGAGGTCTCCCGTCAAGAGCCTCAATGGCAAGTGGAGTGTCATGCAGCTGCAGTAGAATCGAGTGCTGCGATACAAAGGCAGCATCAATGAATAGGCCTGCAGCCCCAGAGTCGATTATCTTGATGGATGACTCAGCCCAAGAAAGGGTGGCTGAAACCAGGGGCTTATCCTTCTGGATAACTGGGGACGAAACAACGCCACCTAAGATCTGTCTATGACAGGACCTCAAGGTTTGGGCGTTCTCTGGACGGGTAGGAAAAGACTTCAAAAAGTGACCTGCCTGGCCACAATAAAGGCACCATCTCTCCCTCCTCCTAAAGGCTCTCTCATCCGCAGAGAGACGCGTGAAGCCCAAGTGCATGGGTTCATCTTCACTGACCGACTCGGTACCAGGAGGCATGGGAGGTGAGGGAGGCACGGGTGGGACTGCAAAGCTCGGAGGCAAACATACAGGAGGCTTTCGCAAGCGCTCCTTAAAAGAGAGTCTTTCTCTGAGTCTGGAGTCAATGAGGATGGCAAACGTGATCAACCTCTCCAGCTCAGTGGGTATATCTCGGGCTGCTATCTCAACCTTGATGAAATCCGAGAGACCATGAGAAAAAGCAGCCACGAGGGCCTCATTGTTCCAAGCAACCTCTGCTGTTAGAGTGTGGATTTCAATGGCGTAGTCGTAGTTCTCATACTCTGTTTTATGGACAAGAGGCACTTGGCAGCAGAAGCGGAGCATGCGGGAACATCAAATACCCTTTTAAAGGAGGCCACAAAGTCAGGGTAACTCAAGACAACAGTTTTTTGCATCTCCCATAGAGGGTTTACCCAGGCCAAGGCTCTCTCAGAAAGCAAAAATATCACGAAACCTACTTTGCTTCTGTCCATGGGAAACGCCTGGGGCAGCACCTCAAAGTAAATCTCAACCTGGTTGAGAAACCCTCTGCATTGAACTGGATCGCCCCCAAATCGCTGGGGTAGCAGAGCAGAACCAGACATACCTCTTATAGAGGTAATACTCGAGGCGGGTGCCTGCACAGAAACTGGCACAGCAACAGGGACGGCCTGCAATTCACGTTGTACCGGAGCAGCCACAGTGGGAGTTTCCAGGTGAGCCGTGCGACTCAGGAGCATTTGTAACGCTATGGCAAACTGAACAATGCAGTGATCTTGCTCATCCAATCTGGAAAAAATCCATCCAACAAGTGGATTGACTGTATCTTCTAAATTCATGGCCTTCGCCTAATATCAGGAACCATGAATCAGACCGAGACAGAAGTACAGTTAAATCACACTTTAATAATTTAATTTAATCAATTTAATAATAATAAGGTAAACAGAGTAAGCGTAGTCAAAACAAGCCAGAGTTCAGCAACCGGATCAGGTAGTCAGAGCCAGAGATAAACGTAGTAGTACAGCAAGCAGGGTCAGGAGCCAGAAGGAACGTCAGCCAAGCAAGTCTTCAACAGGAATGCAGGAGAAAGTCTCTGTGATGTTGACAAAGGCGAAGGCAGAGATCAAGTGATCTGGATGACTTTACGTAGGCAGGACTGACAAGCAGAATCAACAACAGCTGGGTAACTGTGGAGAGAAAGGGGAGCTGGCAATTAGCTGACAGCTGAGCGGCCAGCTCAAAGAAGGAAGGGCTGAGCCCAACCCTGACACTTCCAGGCTGTGGCTGTGGTATTGGAGTTGTGGCAGGAAGTGGAGGAGGAGGAGGATAGCCAAACTTACACAGGTGGGTTTTGGTTGTGAGTTTGCCCCGCAAACCATTATTTAGGATCAGATACATAATTTGCTCACAGATGAGGCGTTGGCCCTCCTCCATTCCCTGCATTTTGCATGCAGCCATGGAGGTTAGGCCTCTTGAAGAGTGGGGGTGGTTCTGAGGGCAGCATTAGCCTCCCAAATCAGCCCAAGTGCTCCCTCCTCTACATTTCTCCCCTTCCTGGGCCTTTTGGTTGGAAGGCGGAGGGGAGGGACCTGGGATTCAGTCAAGCTACTGGGCCATGCCACCTCCTGGCTGCCACTTAACTCCCGCCACCTCCTGGCTGCCAAATTCCACAGCCTACTCCTGGCTGCCACATTTCACGCCGTCCTCCTGGCTGAGGCTTTCCTGTGTATGAAAAAGGGACATAGTTTTAGTTTTTTGTTCATCAATCACACACAATTTTCAGTTCATGACACTTGCAAATTGAATGTTAACAAATAGAAAAAAACTGTCATTCCGAGCCCAGCATTTTTCATTCTTGTCTCAAACATTTTTGGCCACTACTGTCTATTGATATGTAAAACACTTTATTAAATCAGCAATCAGTGATCAATAATAACATCTAGTTAACATCATTAATTTTACGACAAGAAATATGTAGAACAATGCTATACCTGGCTCAAGCTGGGCTCCTCCACTTCTTCCTGGCTGGAAGGCCCAGGTTGGACTTCGGAAGCCTCAGCTGGAGGGAAAGGAAGTGTGGAAGGAAGAGTGGAAGGTGGGTTGAGGCGATTGCCTGACTTCAGTCTGGTCTAACAGAAACTGCAGTTAGTACCACAGCCTGGGTACATAAATGTCATCTGCTGCTGCTCCCGATCTCTTGGAATCCTGGACCTTATTGCGCTCCCTATTATAAGTGCTCCTCAGGCCACCAATTTTGGCCTTCAAATAGGGGATGGTTGCCATGGGGATCTGCAGCTTCACCAACTCCAGCAGTTTCTCCAGCGCTGCCTGCCTTTTTTGTTTATGATTATAATGCGGGTGTTTCACCTGCCACAGACAGGGCAGCTCCCTGTACTTGTCTATGAATAGGGGAAGGAAGATGTGCTCATTGAAGCTATCCATTTTCTCTGCAAGACACAACACAAGACAAACCCTAATGTCAGGCTAAACTCTGTTTATCTTGTCCCAATATAAGCCTCAATCTATAAGCAGTATAGGCCACTAATGCACCAAGTTCAAATTGTACCTTCGTTATCACGATCGGCACTTCCGCTACTCCTTCCTCCACTCACAGATCGTACGTGCGACGCATGCGCTTAATATACACTGCGCATGCATGAAACTCCGCCCGCCCCTGACCTTCTATCTAGTATATTCCCCGCCCCTTCTCTTTCGGTGCAGTGGGAGAGCACATGGTGGAGAGACAACAGGTGCATGCACACAGCAGCAGCAATGATGAAAGCCCGGAGGCACGAACGTCCCGATCCCGGAGGAGATTTAAGGCCTCAAATATGTCCTTTGTAGAAATGGTGGAGATGGTGGACATCTTGAAGAGGGCCGACTATGATGGGAAGCATGGACCTTACCCAAACCCAAATGTGAGAAAGGCCAAGATCATGACTAAAGTTGTGAAAAGTCTGCACAGGAATTTTGGGATACGACGATCCAAGGATCAATTGAGAAAACGCTGGTCAGACCTCAAATTGAGGGAGCAGTATCAGTATAGAAAGATCAGGAAATTGCTTCCAAAAAGTAAGTATTTGTCCTGTGTTTCTATTATTATTACTTGCATGCTGCTCCATGTGTTTTTCTTTGCTGTTGTACAGTTTAAAATGGCAACTTTCAGGTTCGTGGGCACAGTAATCATTCGTAGTAAACATCGCTTGTTCACCCACTAATACAATGTTTTTGGCAGATCCAGGTTAACTACATTTGTTCAGGCCTATTTGTATTAAAAGAAGTTTAGTACATTGTTGTCTAGATGGGTTTGTAACTAGAATGAAATGTAAACTTGATTCAGTGTAAGGAGAGAACACTCAGCAGCTGTTTACACATCTGGACGCAGGAGCACTAGTGTGGGACACCAGAACACCCTTTTTAGGGTGTCCCACACAGGTGCTTCAGTGGATACTAGGGGTGTCTCCATGTGTAAAAATTGTACAAAATAAAAAATGTTTTCAGCTTGGAACTCTGCCCAAAAGACAATTGTACGACACTTCCAAGCAATGTTTCAGATTCCTATTTTTGCCCTCAAATATCTGTGTGATAAGTATACCTTTTTCTTTATTCACATAGAGGAAAAAAGACTCAGGACATCTGAGGACACCAGGGAGCCCCAACCTCCTAAAGAAGGGGAAATACCAACACCACAACCAGAGAATATGAAGGAAGGAGAGGTTTATGAAGTGGGCGAAATAGTGACCACAACAGTTGAGTGTCTGAGACCATAGCTTCAGGTAATAGATGTATGCCTGCAAATTTTTAATACATGGTGTGTTTTTGAATTTTAGGTGATGTGGACGTTGTGGAAGAAGAAACTCATTTCACACGTGCAAGTGCACACTTCCTCATCGTGGAGATCATGGTGTGCAATCGTGATTTACAAAAGATCATGGAAGACATCAATGAAAAAAGACTCAAAAACATCATTGATGTTTTAGGCAGAATCTAAAACACACCTAAATTCTTCAATTTGTTTATATTTTTAAGATTTTTTAATCTTTTTTGAAGTATATTGAAAGTCAAATTTTGAAGATGCACACAGTGTTTCAACATGTGCTATCTGCCATCAAGGGATATCAATGTACGCGTTTTGTGGGTGCAACCCCTTCCTCACAACTAAAGTAGCTGAGAGGAAGGGGTTGCACCCCCAAAACACGTCCATTGATCCCCCATGATGGGAGCTAGCACACGTTGACATTAGGCATGGGATCAGAAGGGAAATCCCCATTTTGACTCTCAATTTGTGCACATCTTCAAAATTTGGCTTTCACAGGGGTGACATCACCCCATCTGATGAAGGCAAGATCAACACAGTTTGTATATACTAATGTCTGATATTGCCTTCAAATGATCAAAGTTGAACTTTGTAAGTTCCTGAGTAGGGATGAGCTTCGAGTTCGAGTCGAACTCATGTTCGACTCGAACATTGGCTGTTCGCAAGTTCGCCGAACAGTGAACAATTTGGGGTGTTCGCGGCAAATTCGAATGCCGCGGAACACCCTTTAAAAGTCTATGGGAGAAATCAAAAGTGCTAATTTTAAAGGCTAATATGCAAGTTATTGTCATAAAAAGTGTTTGGGGACCTGGGTCCTGCCCCAGGGGACATGGATCAATGCAAAAAAAAGTTTTAAAAACGGCCGTTTTTTCAGGAGCAGTGATTTTAATAATGCTTAAAGTCAATCAATAAAAGTGTAATATCCCTTTAAATTTCGTACCTGGGGGGTGTCTATAGTATGCCTGTAAAGGGGCGCATGTTTCCTGTGTTTAGAATAGTCTGACAGCAAAATGACATTTTGAAGGAAAAAACTCATTTAAAACTACCCGCGGCTATTGCATTGCCGACAATACACATAGAAGTTCATTGATAAAAACGGCATGGGAATTCCCCAAAGGGGAACCCCGAACCAAAATTAAAAAAAAAAAATGACGTGGGAGTCCCCCTAAATTCCATACCAGGCCCTTCAGGTCTGATATGGATATTAAGGGGAACCCCGGCCAAAATTAAAAAAAAAAAATGACGTGGGGTTTCCCCTAAATTCCATACCAGACCCTTCAGGTCTGGTATGGATTTTAAGGGGAACCCCGCGCCAAAAAAAAAAAAAAAAAAACGGCGTGGGGTCCCCCCAAAAATCCATACCAGACCCTTATCCGAGCACGCAACCTGGCAGGCCGCAGGAAAAGAGGGGGGGACGAGAGTGCGAACCAGGCCACATGCCCTCAACATTGGGAGGGTGCTTTGGGGTAGCCCCCCAAAACACCTTGTCCCCATGTTGATGAGGACAAGGGCCTCATCCCCACAACCCTGGCCGGTGGTTGTGGGGGTCTGCGGGCGGGGGGCTTATCGGAATCTGGAAGCCCCCTTTAACAAGGGGACCCCCAGATCCCGGCCCCCCCCCTGTGTGAAATGGTAAGGGGGTTCTTACCCCTACCATTTCACTAAAAAACTGTCAAAAATGTTAAAAATGACAAGAGACAGTTTTTGACAATTCCTTTATTTAAATGCTTCTTCTTTCTTCTATCTTCCTTCATCTTCTGGTTCTTCTGGTTCTTCTGGCTCTTCTGGTTCTTCCTCCGGCGTTCTCGTCCAGCATCTCCTCCGCGGCGTCTTCTATCTTCTTCTCCTCGGGCCGCTCCGCACCCATGGCATTGGGGGGAGGCTCCCGCTCTTCTCTTCTTCTTTTCTTCTCTTCTTCTCTTCTTCTCTTCTTCATTTTCTTCTCCGGGCCGCTCCGCAATCCATGCTGGCATGGAGGGAGGCTCCCGCTGTGTGACGGCGCTCCTCGTCTGACAGTTCTTAAATAATGGGGGGGGCGGGGCCACCCGGTGACCCCGCCCCCCTCTGACGCACGGTGACTTGACGGGACTTCCCTGTGACGTCACGGGGAATGCCACAGGGAAGTCCCGTCATGTCCCGTGCGTCAGAGAGGGGCGGGATCACCGGGTGCCCCCCCCCCCGTTATTTAAGAACTGTCAGACGAGGAGCGCCGTCACACAGCGGGAGCCTCCCTCCATGCCAGCATGGATTGCGGAGCGGCCCGGAGAAGAAAATGAAGAAGAGAAGAAGAGAAGAAAAGAAGAAGAGAAGAGCGGGAGCCTCCCCCCCATGCCATGGGTGCGGAGCGGCCCGAGGAGAAGAAGATAGAAGACGCCGCGGAGGAGATGCTGGACGAGAACGCCGGAGGAAGAACCAGAAGAGCCAGAAGAACCAGAAGATGAAGGAAGATAGAAGAAAGAAGAAGCATTTAAATAAAGGAATTGTCAAAAACTGTCTCTTGTCATTTTTAACATTTTTGACACTTTTTTCGTGAAATGGTAGGGGTACTTATGTACCCCCTTACCATTTCACACAGGGGGGGGGCCGGGATCTGGGGGTCACCTTGTTAAAGGGGGCTTCCAGATTCCGATAAGCCCCCCGCCCGCAGACCCCCACAACCACCGGCCAGGGTTGTGGGGATGAGGCCCTTGTCCTCATCAACATGGGGACAAGGTGTTTTGGGGGGCTACCCCAAAGCACCCTCCCAATGTTGAGGGCATGTGGCCTGGTACGGTTCAGGAGGGAGGGGGGGCCGCACTCTCGTCCCCCCTCTTTTCCTGCGGCCTGCCAGGTTGCGTGCTCGGATAAGGGCCTGGTATGGAATTTAGGGGGACTCCCACGTCATTTTTTTTTTTTAATTTTGGTTCGGGGTTCTCCTTTGGGGAATTCCCATGCCGTTTTTATCAATGAACTTCTATGTGTATTGTCGGCAACGCAATAGCCGCGGGTAGTTTTAAATGAGTTTTTTCCTTCAAAATGTCATTTTGCTGTCAGACTGTTCTAAACACAGGAAACATGCGCCCCTTTACAGGCATACTATAGACACCCCCCAGGTACGAAATTTAAAGGGATATTACACTTTTATTGTTTGACTTTAAGCATTATTAAAATCACTGCTCCTGAAAAAACGGCCGTTTTTAAAACTTTTTTTTGCATTGATCCATGTCCCCTGGGGCAGGACCCGGATCCCCAAACACTTTTTATGACAAAAACTTGCATATTAGCCTTTAAAATTAGCACTTTTGATTATTCATGTTCGTGTCCCATAGACTTTAACGGTGTTCGCGTGTTCGAACGAACTTTTTTCCTGTTCGCATGTTCTGGTGCGAACCGAACAGGGGGGTGTTCGGCTCATCCCTATTCCTGAGTTGTGTATTGTTTTATGGTTTTATGCCTGTTTAACACAAAAAAGGATTTTACTAAAGGAAAATCCACTTTGCACTACAAGTGCACTTTTAGTGCACTTTCAGTGCAGTTGCAAGTGCACTTTTGCAGTGCACTTGGAGTGCAAAGTGGATTTTCATTCAGTAAATAACTCCCACAGTGCTTTATAATTTGCCACAATCAGACCATTTTCGTGACTCCCAAAAATTAATTCATGGTGCTGAAAATGATGAATATTTTTATCAGTAATGCATTCCATACATTAACAACAAAAACAAGGTGTGTGTGTTGCAGACCCACAACATAATAGTTAGCTGAAGAAGAGATTGTCACCTCATGTATCAAATAAATTACGTTTGCACTATTGAAGAAAATGGCCAAAAAGAAAAGCCCATTGGCTAACCTAGGAGACAGAAACACAAGCAGTAAATCAAAGGAAATCTTATTTCAGTTTAACTAAAAAAAAAATAAAAAAAAAATGTTTCTTAAACATTTTCTGGCATATCAATGGCCCCCCTACCTGCAAAGTACTTGACATATTTCTGTCTTACTTGCGGGCGCTTTGGGGGGGGGCAAGCCAGGACGGCCAGCTTCAAGCACCGCCAGGGTTGGTTCTTGAAGTCCGGCCTCAGGCCCAACTGAGGCCACATAGTTCATTGAATTTCTCCTTAAATATTTGTGGAGAAGGCAGCATGCAAGGATTATATGGTTAAGTTTATATTCCGCCATATTGATTGGCGTAAGGAATAGGCAGAACCGGCTGGCCATTATCCCGAAAGCGTTCTCCACCACTCTTCTGGATCTGGCCAGCCGGTAGTTAAAAACCCCCAGGTCCAGGGGGGAGGGTCCGCATTGGGAATGGTCACATCAGGTGATCACCCAGCCCAAACACTTCATCAGTGACAAAGATGAATGGCAGACCAGCCACGTTGTCTTCTGGAGGTGGCAATAATAAGCCACCACTCTGGAGCCATCTGTAGAACTCGGTCTGGGTGATGACTCCACCAACCGACATTCGGCCATTCCTCCCCACGTCCACATAGAGAAACTCACATGTCGCCGACACCACCGCCAACATCACAATACTATTAAAACCTGTATAGTTGTAATAGTATGACCCCGAGTTGGGGGGTGGGACTATGTGGACGTGTTTCCCATCAATTGCCCCTCAGCAGTTGGGAAAGTCCCACCGCTGGGCAAAGTGGGATGCCAAAGTCTGCCATTCCTGTGGTGTTGAAGGAAACTGTGAGTACTTTTGCACATTGCACATAACATTGCAAGCAGATTAGAAGATTAGTCACAAACATTCTTGGCCAACATTAGTATAACATTTATTTTAAGGAGTATTTAAAGACAAAAATATAAGGTCCACTTATCAGATTCCTCACTCCCTCTGATGGCCCATAGTAAAAATTTTAGGGGGGGGGTATGTTTTGTACAGGTAACCCTCTCCACTTCATTGAGAGCTGAATGCATACATAATGTGTGTTACTTTGGCCAGCCCCTCCTTACTTACACTATTGGCAGCCCACTGGACAGGTAAGAAGTGTCATAATACAAAAATATAAATACACACTGTCCAAATTGATACATTCTGCATCCTATCAAGATAATAGGAGAACAAAACTTGAAACAGTACCATTTGAAAGTATTCAGGCAGGCCCTTTCACTACATGCTTTGGTGAATTCATACAGAAATCTGACCACGAAAGAGGTAGTTATAGTGTGTATGGGTTTGGTAAAGTCAGCAGATAGAGGATTGGTACCGGTTGACTTAGTGGTTTGGGTGGAGGGAGGGTTCCAAATTCTTTTGGGACCCCAAAAAAAAGCCTCTGGCACTCTGCATGAATTTAAGGACCACAATATAATTTGTAAATATTTTAGGGGGTGTTTAGCATAAGGACTACTATGGAGCTAACAAAATACATTCTTAAGTGACTAGGCTAGGTGTGTATGGGCCCAGGATAGCATGCTGGGGAGGTTAGTGAAGGCAAATATGCATGAAGGACAAAAAAGGAACTTGAAAAACTTCCAGCATGCATGAGGACAAAGAGGATATTTACAGCATATTACAATCATGACAATTATGGAATGATGAAAGAAATACAATACATTAGCAAACATTAAATACATGTGATTTTAAAGGAGAAATCTTACCTTAATATAGTCCTTCTGCAGGTCCTGAATGATGGCAGAACAGGTCTCTGGAATAATGATCCCCAGAGCCTGGGGGGAGATGCCAGTCGAGAACTTGAGGTCCTGCAGACCTCTTCCTGTCTCCAAGTACCGCAACGTGGCGACTAACCTCTGTTCAGGAGTGATGGCTTGCCGCATGCAGGTGTTCTGCTTCGTAATATAAGGGGACAGCAAAGCCAACAAACTGTGAAAAACGGGGTCCGTCATCCAGAGATAATTCCTGAAATCATCAGGATTATTCTCATGGATCTCCCACAACAAAGGCATATGAGAGAATTGCTCACGCTGGAGTAATCAATTCTTTGTCCATTAACTCCTCCCCGCCCTGTTCTTGGACTGGGCTTGGGTCAGAGTAAGAACCCCACCACCAAGCCCCTGCACAGCATGAACTCTATGATGAGTACGTACCCGCAACATGGCTTCAAAACCGTCGGCTGGTCAGAACAAACTAACAGAAAGCACTGAAAATCAAATACATACTATAAAAAACGCACTGAAAAACAAATGCGAACTGACTACATGCACTGAAAACCAGATACAAACTGAAGAGCAGTAACGATCTGAAAAGCATGAGGCTAAAAAGCGCAAATCGTGTCTCACCAAACTTCTACTAAAATGAGATAAACACAAGATTAGCAGAAGGAGCCCAAAGGGTGGCGCACTTGGTATTGAACTTCCCTTTTATAGTGCCGTCGTACGTGTTGTACGTCACCGCATTCTTGACGTTCGGAATTTTCTACAACATTTGTGTGATTGTGTGTATGCAAGACAAGTTTGAGCCAACATCCGTCAGAAAAAAAACATGGATTTTGTTGTCGGAATGTGCAATCTGGTGTACGCAGCATAACAGATTCACCAAGTTGGTGGGGGTAACAAGCTCAGAGGTGGCCACCCTAGATGTCACTTCTACCCCTAACAGCCGAGAGAGCAGCCCATCTAGTAGGGGTGGTGAGGGGAGTGCAGGTAGGCCTAGGCAGTTGGTGGTAATAGGGGATTCTCTAATCAGAAGGACTGATGGAATAATTTATCGCCGGGATCATCTCAACTGAATGATTTGCTGTCTTCCTGGTGCCAGGCTTCGGCATGTGGTGGACCGGGTTGATAAATTACTGGGGGGGCTGGGCATGACCCAGCTGTCTTGGAACCAATGACAGAATATATGGAAGATGGAGGCTCCTTAAGAACCAATTTAAAGAACTAGGCTGCAAGTTGGAGGTCCTTCCCTTCAAGGTCTAAAATATTGCCTGTGCCATGCACAACACAGGAAAGGCAGGGGGAGATTAGAGAGCTGAATGCATGGCTAAAGGCCTGGTGTAAGAAGGAGGGATTTGGGTTTTTAGAGCACTGGGCTGACTTTTAATTGTAGTGCAACCTATATGCTAAAGATGGTTTTCACCAAAATGGAAGGGGGTCTACTGTGCTGGGGAGAGGTTTATGGGAAGGCTGGAGGAGTATTTAAACTAGGATTGTGGGAGGGTGAATTAGATTTTAATGGTGCATACAGGTCAGACAGGGCCCAGCCCTTATTGGTGGGTGGAATGGGGAAAGATGTGGGGAGGGCTATGGCAGATGATATGAAGGTTTCTATGTTACAATCAACCATTGGAAATGGTACTATTCGCAATAAAATAAAAAATATGCAAAATACATTTGAAAAATGTGACAATGAATTAAAGTGTTTGTTCACCAATGCCAGAAGTCTGCCAAGCAAAATAGGCGAGTTGGAAGCTCTGGTGAACGAGGAGAACTATGATCTAATTGGTATTGCTGAATCTTGGCTTCATTCTTCTCATGTCTGGGCCATTAATATTCCTGGCTATGCTCTCTTTCAGAAAGACAGGGTAAAACGGAGGGGTGGTGGTGGTGTGGGAAGTGATCTCAAAACGAGTGTGAAAGAGGACCTAGTTGATGGAGAGTGTGTTGAGTCTGAAGCATTATGGGTGGAACTGTACATGGGTGTGCGTCCTACAAAGGTTATCATTGGAGTTTGTTATAGACCTCCCAGTGTTAGTGAGGAGGAGGAGACTCAGCTCCTTGGACAGATGGAAAGGGCTGCAAGGACCGGGACAGTGATAATAATGGGGGATTTTAACTACCCGGAAATTGACTGGGGTAATGCACTGCTGGGACAGTTAAAGGGCAAACATTTATAAACCTATTACAAGACAATTTTATGGCCCAGTTTATTGAGGCCCCGACTAGGAATGATGCTCTGTTGGACCTGGTAATCTCAAACGATGCAGAGTTTATTACCAATAAAAGAACATCTGGGTAGCAGTGACCTTAACATGATATCATTTAATGTTAGCTGGAACCAACAAACGCATACAGGTAAGATGCAAACACTTTCCATGTTTATTCCATGGGCAATAAGTTTAAAAGGCTAAAAATAAAAAAAAATAATGTGGCTCACGGCCAAAGTTAAAGCTGCTATAAATAATAAAAAAAGATCTTTTAAAAAATATAAAATAAAGGAATGTTATAATCGTTTTAAATGTTACAAAGAATATAACAGAATATGTAAAAAGGAAATCAAGGATGCAAAAATTCAAAATGAAGGACAGATTGCAAAAGATAGTAGGACAAACCCCAAAAAATTATTCAAATATATTAATAGTAAAAAGGTAGGCCCTTTACAAAATAATCTAGAGTGGGTGACTGGGAACAAAGAGAAGGCAAATTTATTAAATAATTCTTCAGCTCTGTGTATACAAAGGAGTATGGGGGAGCTCATGTCCATAATGGGGGTGGTAGTGACACAGCCCCAAATGATCCACAATGGCTCAAAAGTGATATGGTCCAGAAATATTTAGACAGAATAAAGGTGGATAAAGCACCTAGACCAGATGGCATCCACCCACGGATCCTAAAAGAATTGAGCTCTGTCATTTCAAGGCCATTATTTCTAATATTTAGAGACTCATTAATGACTGGAATTGTACTACTGTGGTGCCCATATTAAATAAAGGGATCAAAGTCTTTACCAAGTAACTATAGACCTGTTAGTTTAACTTCTATATTCGGGAAGATACTGGAGAGCTTAATAAAAGACCACATAGGCGAGTTCTTGCTGAAAAAAAATATTTTAAGCAACAGACAGCATGGATTCATGAAAAACATAAGTTGTCAAACAAACCTGATTTCTTTTTATGAGGAAGTAAGTAAAACCTTGGACAGAGGAGTGGCTGTGGATGTGGTATACTTGGATTTTGCGAAAGCGTTTGACACAGTTCCCCACACACGTCTAATGTGTAAGGTAAAGTCTACAGGCTTGGAAAGATCAATTTGTAAATGGATAGAAAACTGGCTAAAAGACAGAATTCAGAGAGTAGTGGTTAATGACTCTTACTCTGAATGGTCTAAGGTTATCAATGGTGTACCCCAAGGTTCAGTGCTGGGACCCTTACTTTTTAATAGCTTTATAAATGATATAGGGTCTGGGATTAAAAGTAACATTTCTGTCTTTGCAGATGACACCAAGCTATGCAGTAGAATAACGTCCTTACAGGATGTCTCCAATTTACAAGACAACCTCAATGCACTGTCTAATTGGGGAACTAAGTGGCAAATTAGGTTTAATGTTGATAAATGCAAAGGTATGCACTTGGGGGCTAAGAATACGCATGCATCATACATACTAGGGGGAGTACAACTGAGGGAATCAATGGTGGAGAAGGATCTGGGGGTTTTGGTAGATCATAAGCTTAATAATAGCATGCAATGCCAAGCTGCAGTTTCCAAAGCGAGCAATGTCCTTTCTTGTATTAGGAGAGGTATGGAGAAGAGAGAGAGAGAGAGAGAGAGAGAGGGAGAGATAATTTTGCCCCTGTACAAATCATTAGTAAGACCATCTGGAATATGCAGTTCAGTTATGGCCAATGGTTCTCAAAAAAGATATCGGGGAACTGGAGAGAGTACAGAAAAGGGCAACCAAACTAATAACTAATAAGAGGCATGGAGGAGCTCAGCTATGAGGAAAGAGCAACTGAATCAATTCCCTAAGGGAATTAAGGGGGATATGATCAACATGTACAAATACATAAGTGGTCCATATAGTGAACTTAGTATTGAGTTATTCACTTTAAGGTCATCACAGAGGACAAGGGGGCACTCTTTACATCTAGAGGAAAAAAGATTTCATCTCCAAATATGGAAAGGTTTCTTCACAGTAAGAGCTATGAAAATGTGGAATAGACTCCCTCCAGAGGTGGTTCTGGTAAGCTCAGAATTTTGCTTTAAAAAAAGGCCTGGATTCTTTCCTAAATGTACAGAACATAACTGGGTACTAACATTTATAGGTAATGTTGATCCAGGGAAAATCCGATTGCCTCTCGGGGGATCAGGAAGGAATTTTCTCCCCTGCAGTAGCCAATTGGAGCATGCTTTACTGGGGTTTTTTGCCTTCCTCTGGATCAACTGTGGGTATAGGTTTGTGTATGGGATTGTATTATTATTATTATTTTTTTATTATACTAGATGGACTTGTGTCTTTTTTTCAACCTGACTAACTATGTAACTATGCTGTTAAAGCACAAAGTAATTCCTCAGAATGGCAGATGTCTGAGACTCCAATATTCAGTCTTATTAGGGATGCTGACTCAACTAACTTTATATCACAAAGTTATGCCATGCTTTTACGGTCTTTTTTGAGGCAGCATCCCCTGAGAGTGAAGGAGAGGTGGAAGCGAGATGTTGGGCATCTGAAGGGGGAGCAATGGGAAGAGATTGACTTAAAGGGGAAGTAAACCCCGGCCGATTTTTCTTATTTTTCAAATTTTAATATACTATAGCTCATTACAAGGTATAATAGATAGAAATTGGCCTAAAACGAGGTGTGCAAATATCTTTTTTAGGGTCTTTAGATTATCTTCTTTTCCGGGTATTGGCCGTGCTATTGTATGTGCTGTTTGCTGAATCCTTTCTGGACGTCACTTCCACCCTTACTCTGTATCCCTTAGGAAATGTCACACATGCGCCGTAGCGCCGTATCAGGAAGGAAATAAACACTGCAGCATCGCGAGACTTCTCCTCTGTGCCGTTCAGAGGGGAAGCTCGTCCACAGACATTTCCCGACATGCAGCTAATACAGAAACGGCACACTTTAGGTGCCGTTAATGAACGATCCTACTGCGCAAACGCGCATTACATTATCTAAGGTTAAAAGACGATTTCCTTGGAAAAGACAGCAGTAAGTACACTTTCACAGGCAGTGATCAGCTGCCTGTGTTATCTACTTTATGAACCGATAAACTTGTTGAGGAGGGTTTACAACCACTTTAATTGTACATACTATTGAGGGTATATAACACTCCTCATAGACTGCAATTGATGAATTTGCAATCAGAGTCTACGTGTACACGCTGTAAGCGTGATCATGGTAACCTCATTCATCTATTATGGAGATGCCCAAAACTACACTCATATTGGTCAGGAGTGGTGACTAAAGTCAACTCAGTATTTAAATTATCTATTCCATTGGATCCGAAAGTATACCTGTTGGGTGTCTTGGAGGAATACGACTGGAATACTCACACTAGGGAGGCTATACATAGAGTTCTATTCCAGGCACTGAAATTGATCATGGTTCATTGGAAATCTTAGGATCCCCCAAAGATAGGGGAATGGGTTAAAAATGTTGGCGAGGGGTTAAGAATGGAGAAGCTTATTTACCAACATAGAGGCAGTATGAGCAAATAATGTGCACCGTGGTTGGATGTCCCGGGGCTTGCCCCGGGGAATCTGATTATGGATAGACTACTTGGGCTTAATGATGGATAAGGTGTTATTTGTAGGTGTTCTTATATCTTCTTGGTCATTATGTTGTAAAGTCATTGTTGAATCTATTTTCGTTGTGTTTGGCATTGTAAGATAAAGCTGGCAATGTAAGATGCTTTTTCTTTAATAAACATATTTTTTTTTTTGGATAAAAAAAAAAAAAAAACAAGATAAGGCTTGTGGGAGGAATATGAGAGACAAATCACCCACAGATCCATTGTTATATAAAAGAAGGCACCCTTGGTTGGCATCCTCTTTCCTACTAATCACTGCAGGCAAAAAGCATCATAGCTGCCAATGTTACAAAATGTGTAATGCCCCGTACACACGGTCAGACTTTGTTCGGACATTCCGACAACAAAATCCTAGGATTTTTTCCGACGGATGTTGGCTCAAATTTGTCTTGCATACACACGGTCACACAAAGTTGTCGGAAAATCCGATCGTTCTAAACGCGGTGACCTAAAACACGTACGTCAGGACTATAAACGGGGCAGTGGGCAATAGCTTTCATCTCTTTATTTATTCTGAGCATGCGTGGCACTTTGTCCGTTGGATTTGTGTACACACGATCAGACATTTCCGACAACGGATTTTGTTGTCGGAAAATTTTATATCCTGCTCTCAAACTTTGTGTGTCGGAAAATCCGATGGAAAATGTGTGATGGAGCCTACACACGGTCGGAATTTCCGACAACAAGGTCCTATCACACATTTTCCGTCGGAAAATCCGACCGTGTGTACGGGGCATAAGATTAATCTCAAGATCCAAAGATTTGCCACCGAAATTGTGATCATTTTAGCAAAATATTTTATATTTATATTGTTACAAACGAATTTATTCGCTTATGACTTTAATTGTGTACCAGCACAATAATATAAGAAAAAAAAATTTACTTTTTAATTTCTGACTTCAGTCTTACATAATGAAAATGTGTACAATACCACTACAGGCGGTCCCCTAGTTACAAACATCTGACTTACAAACGACTCCTACTTACAAACGGAGGGAGACAACAGGACATGAGAGTAAGGCTCCATTCACACTAGCGCGTTTTTTGATGCATTTTGCATTTTGCAGAAATGCATGGGAATTTTTTAACATGGGTTCCTATGGAACATGTTCACATCAATGCTTTTTTGTATCTCTGCGTTTTTGGAAAGGGTCGGGGACTTTTTTTCATGAAAAAAGCAGCGTTTTGCATGTAATGGATTTCAATGGACAAGCATCAAAAACGCAAGTGCACCGTTTTTGCAGCGTTTTTGCAGCGTTTTTGCCGTTTTTTTTTTTTTGTAATTTTTTTTTAAGACTGTAAAAAAAAATGAAAAAAAAAAAAAAAACGCAAAATGCAAATCGCGGCAAAAACGCGGCAAAAACGCTACAAAAACGCTACAAAAACGCTGCTCAAAAACGTGCCAAGCATGAAAAAAAAACCTCCAAAAACGCTCAAAAGCAACATGCATAGGTGTGAATCGAGCCTAAGTCTACCCCTAGGAAGGGAAATTCACTCCTGTTAGGGTTACTGTATTATGGGGGAAATGGTGTCTGAACTGAAGCTTTATCACCAAGGCTTGTTTCCACTACAACCCCAAATTTTCAAAATCCAATTGTCATTGGGACAGAAAGTGAGGTGAAATCTTCTGAACAGGGGCACAGACAGCAAGACAAATGTTACAGGGTGTTAACCCTTCCCTATGCTATACAAAAAGCTTAAAGTTTTTATTTGTCTGGAGCTACTCTTAAAAAATGTACCTGTTCTGACTTACAAACAGATTCAGCTTAAGAATAAACCTACAGCCCCTATCTTGTTTGTAACCTGGGGACCGCCTGTATATATTCCCTTAAAAGCTTACAAAAATATCAGCATTTCTTATTTTTTTAACTGTGAGTTTTGTTTTATTCTAGCATTCTTTTATTTCCTGGTCCATTTTGAGGCCGCTAGTGTCACTGACATAGTGGGAAAATAATTAAAGAAAGAAGCTGTGAAGGCAAGTAGCAGGAGGGCAGTGATCAGCTGTGCATCGCCATCTCACATCCAGGATGACAGTGGATATGTGACTTCTGTAATGCTGTGACATATATTTTGTCTTTTAATTATTTGGTGCATTGGGACAATTTTGAAAGAGATATTCATCACATTGTGGTTGGAGATGAGCTTGGGAGTTCTTTGAACTCATTTTTAGCCAAACTCCGAAGCTGAACTCAGAACTCCAATGAGCTGCAAACGGACTCTTTGCCATTTCGCAGCTCATGTAAACAAAGAAGCAGGCTTGATGGGACCACAGTTCATAGGAGTAAAAAAAAAAAAAAAAAAAAGAGCGTGAGTCTGAAGTATGGCTAGAGATGAGTTAAGACGATGCCCCAGCTAATCCCCAATTGTGATGAGCACAGGATGATAAATAGCTATAGAAAGTAGCAATAGACAGCAGTAACAAGGACAGTGAGTGGCTAAGCAATGCAGGGTACTTCTGTACAGTGTGTGTTAACAAAAATATAAATCACCTTTATTAATTGGTAAAATGCAAGGATAAATTAAGGCACAAAATTCTTTCTCAACCTCAAAAATCCTAAGTATGACCATAAATGACCATAAGGCAGCATCAATTCATACACTTGCACACAGGCAGGGATTATGTCGAATTAGAGTTAGGTGTATGATTAAGCAATTATACCATGAAGGTGCTAATGATCATCAATTTCATATGTAGGCTGAAACACAGTTGTTGACCAGAAAAGAAATAGCTGTGTAGGAGGCTTAAAACTAGGTGAGAAACAGCTTAAAACTAGGTGAGGTACAGCCATGCTCTGCTACTTAGGTGCGGTTGTGGAAGACAGTTTTATGTGACAGATCATACACCATGGCAAGACTGAACACAGCAACAATACACAAGGTAGTTATACTGCATCAACCATGTATCTCCCAGGCAAAGATTTCAAAGCAGACTGATTTCAAGATGTGCTGTTCAAGCTCTTTTAAAGAAACACAAAGTAATGGGCAACGTTGAGGACTGTAGACGCAGTAGTCAGCCAAGGAAAACTTAAAGCGGAGGTCCACCAACCGCTGCAAAAATTAAAAGTCAGCATCTGCATATACTGCAGCTGCTGACTTTTATTAATTGGACACTTACCTGTCCTGGAGTCCAGCGATGTCGGCGCCGCAGCTGATGTTTCCTTTAGCTGTCGGGTGCATGCTGCCTCTATTGCGAGTAAGGGAACCTGGCTGTGAAGCCTTACGGCTTCATGCCGGGAACCTTACTGCGCATGCCGAGGCTCCACTCCTCTCTCCTACTGGCCCGGTGGCCGGGGAAGGAGGAGGGAGGAGGGAGGAGAAGGGAACCCAGGCAGTGACGGAAATACCCACGGCTGAGGCTCCCTGAAGTGGGAACAGGATACCTGTGAAAGACAGGTATCCTGCCCCCCCTCCCCCCCTGAAAGGTGCCAAATGTGGCACCTGAGGGGGGGAAGGAGTACAATGAGCGCAAGTTCCACTTTTGGGTGGAACTCCGCTTTAATGCAGCAGATGAAAGACACATCATGCTTACTTCCCTTTGACATCTGAACTGGTGTAAACCAGTGGGACCCAGGTACACCGATCTACTGTCCAGAGAAGTCTGGCTGGAAGTGGTCTTCATGGAAGAACAGTGGCCTAAGAGCCATACCTCTGATGTGGAAACAAGGCTAAACGATGAAACGTGGAAACTATGAAAACATTGGAACTGGGGTGCAGAGAAATGACAGCAGGTGCTCTGGGCTGATTAAATATTTGGCTGTAGCAGGAGGCAGTTTGTTTACCATAGGGCTGGAGAGAGGTACAATAATGAGTGTCTGCAGGCAACAGTGAAGCATGGTGGAGGCTCCTTGCAAGTTTGGGTCTGCATTTCTCCAAATGAAGTTGGAGATTTGGTCAGGATCAATGGTGTTTTCAATGCTGCGAAATATAAGCAGATACTTATCCATCATGCCATACCATCAAAGAGGCGTGTGATTGGCCCCAAATTTATTCTGCAGCAGGACAATGACCCAAACACATACAGCCAATGCCATTAAAAACTATCTTTAGCTTAACCACTTGCCTCCTGCCCACAGTCAAATGACGGAGGGACAGTGTGGCTCTTGTTCTGGGTGGACGTCATAAGACGACGCACCAGAATGGCTGTGCCCACACGCCCTCGGGGCACACATGGAGGCGATCGTGGCCGCACCGTGTTGCTAGGACATAGCATGACCCCACTCCCTGGTTAAAGAGGCGCTGACATGCCTCTTTAACCATGTGATCGGCTGTGTCCAATCATAGCCGGTCACATGTAAATTCCGGAAGTGTCGGTAATTGGCTCTCCTCACCTAACACTGACAGAGTGTGTGGTGAGTAGTGCCGATCAGTGGTATCTCCTCACAGGGGAGATCAGGGCAGGTAATCAGGGCACTGATCATGATCAGTGCTCTGATTACAGTAAAGTGTCATCAGTGCCACCAATCAGTGCCACGAGTGCCACCAATTATTGCCCATGAGTGCCACCAATGAGTGCCCATCAGTGACACAAATCAGTGCCCATCAGTGACACAAATCAATGCCCATTACTGGTGCCAGTCAGTGCTGCCTTTTAGTGCCCAACAGTACCCGCTCATCAGTGCTGCCCATCAGTGCTCATCGGTGCCACCCATTAGTGCCGCCCATCAGTCCCATCAGTGCTGACTATCAGTGCCACCTATCAGTGCCACCGATCAGTGCCCACCAGTGCCACCTATCAGTGCCCACCATCAGTACCACCTATCAGTGCTCATCAATGCCGCATATCAGTGCCACCTATGAGTGCCCATCAGCACGGCATAATAGTGCCTGATCATCAGTGCCACCTAATCAGTGCCCATAAGCGCCGCCTCAGTAGTGCCCATATGTGCCGCCTCATCAGTGCCCATATGTGCCACCTCATCAGTGCCGCCTCATCAGCGCACATCAGTGAAGGAGAAAAATTACTAATTTACAAAATTTACTGACAGAACTTTTTTTTTTTTTTCAAAATTTTCGGTCTTTTTTCTTTTTTTTTGTAAAAAAATAAAAAAACCAGCAGTGATTAAATACCACCAAATGAAAGCTCTATTTGTTTGAAGAAAAGGATTAAAAATGAATTTGGGTACAGTTTTGCATGACTGCGCAATTGTCATTCAAAGTACGACAGCCTTGAAAGCTGAAAAATGGCCTTGGCAGGTAGGGGGTGAAAGTGCCCTGTATTGAAGAAGAACAAGGAGTCCTGGTAGTGATGGTTCAGCAGCCCCAGAGAACTGATCTCAACATCACTGAGCCCGTCTGGGATTACATTAAGAGACATAGTGGTTGATTTACTGAAGACAAATAGACTGTGCACTTTGCAAAGAGCAGTTGCACTCTGTAAAAGCAGTTGCTCCAGAGCTAAGTAAATGAGCAGAAGCTCTGCTGACTTCCATCATCCAATCATGTGCAAGCAAAAAATGCAATTTTGTTTACTTTCTATCCACATGATTGAGTACTCTTTGCAAAGTAAAGCTTTACCTCATTTAATAAGCTCTGGAGCAACTGCACTTTGCAAAGTGCACAGTCTATTTGCCCTAAGTAAATCAACCCCATTATATAGACTTTTATTTAGTTACGAATCAAAATTTGGACAAATTTGCTTGATTCGTGATTCGGATGTATCCGAATCACAATAATAACCAATTTCAACCAATACAAAATAAATTATAGCAAAAACAATTCTGTTCCATTTTTTTTTTTTTATTCTAGCAAGTGTAGCGTGAATATTCTAATGCCCCGTACACACGGTCGGACATTGATCAGACATTCCGACAACAAAATCCATGGATTTTTTCGACGGATGTTGGCTCAAACTTGTTTTGCATACACACAGTCGCACAAAGTTGTCAGAATTTCCGATTACACCACGTACACCACGTACAACGAGACTAGAAAAGGGCAGGTCCGAACCAAGCGCGGCACCCTTTGGGCTCCTTTTGCTAATCTTGTGTTAGTAAAAGTTTGGTGAGAGACGATTCGCGCTTTTTCAGACTCGTGGTTTTCAGATCGTTTTCTGCTATTCAGTTTGTGCTTGTGGGTTTGTATCTGCTCTTCAGTGCGTGCAGTCAGTTCGTATCAGAGTTTTCTGTGTGATCTTGCCTGCTCGTTGCTGTTTTTCAGGTCGCTCTTCACAGGCCTTGCTGTTCTTCAGTGCGTTCTGTTACTTCATTCTGAGCAGCCGACCGTTTTCTAGCCATGTTGCGTATACGTACTCCTCGTAGAGTTCGTGCTGTGCAGAGGCTTGGTGTTGGGGTCCTTACCTTGACACAAGTCCAGTCCATGAACAGGGTGGGGAGGAGTTCATGGACCAAGAATTGGTTGCTTCAGCGTAACCAGTTCTGTCATATGCCTTTGCTTCGTGAGACCCGTGAGAATAATCCTGATGATTTCAGGAACTTTGACGGACCCCGTATTTCACCGTTTGTTGGCTTTGCTGACCCCTTATATTAGCAGGCAGGATACCTGCATGAGGCAAGCCATCACTCCGGAGCAGAGGCTCGTCGCCACCCTGCGGTACTTGGCGATGGGGAGAAGCCTGCAGGACCTCAAGTTCTTGACAGGCATCTCCCCCCAGGCTCTGGGGATCATTAAGCCGGAGACCTGTTCTGCCATCATTCAGGTCCTGCAGAAGGAGTATATTAAGGTAAGATTTATCCTTTAATATCATATTTTATTGTATATAATGTTTGATAATATATTGTATTTCTTTCCTCATTCCCTAATTACCATGATTGTAATATGCTGTGAATGTCCCCTTTGTCTTCATTCATGCTGGATTTTTATGTAATTATTTTTTTTGTCCTTCATACATATTTGCCTTCACTTACCTCCCCAGCATGGTCTCCTGGCCCTATATTCACCTCATGTAGTCACTTAACAATGTATTTTGTTAGCTCCATAGTAGTGCTTTACCCCAAACACCACCCTAAAATGTTTTAAAATGTGATTTGTGCTTAAAATTCAGGCAGAGTGCCAGAGGCTTTTTTTTGGGGGTCCCCAAATCAGTTGGAACCCTCCCTCCCCCCAACTGCTAAGTCAGCTGATACCAATTCTGTATCTATCCTCAATCATCTATCTGCTGACTTTGCCAAACCAATACACACTATACCCGTCTCTTTTGTGGTCATATTTATGAATGAATTCCCCAAAGCATGTAGTGCAAGGGCCTGCCTGTATACTTTCAAATGGTAATGTTTAAAGTTTTTGTATACTATTATTATCTTGATAGGTAATAGCAGAATGTCCAAATGTGCTCAAATGTGTACAATGTGTATTTATATCTTTGTATTCTGACACTTCTTATCTGTCCAGTGGGCTGTCAATAGTGTAACTAAAGAGGGGCTGGCCAAAGTAACACACATTATTTAGGCATTCATCTCTCAATGAAGTGGAGAGGGTTACCTGTCCAAGAGCTCCCCCCCTATAATGTTAGAAATGGCCCATGAGAGGGGGGAGAGGGAATCAGATAGGTGTACCTTATACCTTGGTCTTTAAAAACTCCCTCAAATAAATGTTATCTTGATGTTGGCCAAGAATGTTTGTGTCTAATCTACTTTCCCTGTTTATGTGCAAAATTAATATTTTTTTTTCTTGTTTGACTCCACAGTTTCCTTCCAACCCACAGGAGTGGCAGACTGTGGCCTCCCACTTTGCCCAGCGGTGGGACTTTCCTAACTGCGGAGGGGCAATTGATGGGAAACACGTCCACATCGTCCCACCACCCAACTCGGGGTCATACTATTTCAACTATAAGGGGTTCAATAGTATTGTGATGTTGGAGGTGGTGTTGGCTACTTATGAGTTCCTGTATGTGGACGTGGGGAAGAATGGCCGGATGTCCGATGGTGGAGTCATCACCCAGATGGTGTTCTACAGGCGTCTCCAGAATGGCAGCTTGGACTTGCCACCTCCAGATGACAATGCGGAAGGACTCCCATTCGTCTTCGTTGCGGATGAAGCGTTTGCACTGGGGGACCATCTTATGCGGCCATTCCCGATGAGGACCCTCACCCCGGACCAGAGGGTTTTTAATTACTGGCTGGCCAGAGCCAGAAGAGTGGTGGAGAACACGTTTGGAATCATGGCCAGCCGGTTCCGCCTATTTCTTACACCCATACACATAGCGCAGTACAAACTGAATCATATCATCCTGGCATGCTGTGTTCTACACAACTTTTACGACAACATTCTGCCAACTATGCTGGCTCAGTTGGGCCTGAGGCCAGAATTCCAAATGAACGAACCCCGACGGTGCTTGAAAGTGCTCGTCCTGGCTTGCCCCCCCTGAGTGCCCATGAGGTCCGTCTAAGATACCTTGAATACTTTGCGGGTAGGGGGGCCATCAATATGTCAGACAATGTCTGAAACCTTTTCAAATAAAAAAATCATTTTAACTACTAAAATCTTTGGTGACATTTACTGCTTGTGTTTCGTTTAGCTGACCCTGACAGAAATGTGGTGAGTCCTGAAAATGGCGTGATTGTGTAACATTACAAAGCACTGTTGGGTGTTATTTACTAAAGGCAAAGAAACTTTGCACTACAAGTGCAGTTGAAACTGCACTTGTAGTGCAAAGTGGATTTTACCTTAGGAAATAACACCCATTGTCACAGAAAACACCAATTAGAGCACAACAAAAGTTTTGGAGCGTTAAAACAATAATCCACACATTCTTGATTATCAATCTTTTTAATCCCAGCACAATCACATGTGCATTTGTAAAAGGTTTTTAAAACAAACCAACATGTTTGTTGTATAACAATTTTTGGGGTCACATTAGAAAAAGTAGAAATGTCCATTTAAGATAAAACAGGCATGTTTAAAACCAACAAGAAATACACAAATCTTGAACTTAAAAAGTTCACATTTGGTAGAACTTGAAGGCAATATCAGACATGGGTATTTACCAGGAAAAGCCAAATTTTGAAGATGCACACAAATTGTTGAATGTCAACATGTGCTAGCTGCCATCATGGGGGCTCAAGGGACGTGTTTTGTGGGTGCAACCCCTTCCTCATAGCTACTTTATTATTGAGGAAGGGGTTGCACCCCCAAAATGCCTACATTGATCTCCCGTGATGGCAGATAGCACATGTTGACACACTGTGTGCAAAATTTGGCTTTTCGCAAATATGTCAAAAAATGATATAAATTTTTAGATCACAAAAAGCACAAAAAAACAAAGGGATTTGGATGGGTTTTAAACTCTTCCTAAAACATCAATGATATTCTTCATTTTTTTTTGAACATCATTGATGTTTTTATGGATGTTTTCCAAGTCCCTATTACACCCCATGATTTCCCCGATCAGAATCTGTGCACTTTCAGAGGTGAAATGACCTGGATCCACAACATCACGATCACCTAAAAAGATAGAAACAAAAACACACCATGTATTATAAATCTTCCGGCATCCATCTCTTACCTGAGCCTGTGGTCGCAGACACTCACCTGTTGTGGTGACAATTTCCACAACGTCTCCTTCCTCCTCCTCCTCCTGTTGTGTTTGTGGGATTTCCCCTTCTTCCAGAGGTGGGGGGTCTGTGGTCTCCTCGGATGAGGGGTGTCCTCCGAGTCTTTTATCCCCTATGTAAAAACAAATAGGTCTACTTAGCACACAGATATTTGATGGCAGAACTATAAATATGAAACATTGCTTGGAAGTTGGGTACAATTGTCTGTTTGAGCAGAGTTCCAAGATGTTGACATTTTTTTGTCCTTTGTCAAGCTTGAATACTTACCTGTTTCGTACAAGCTTCACAGATGGAGTCACCCCTATAGTATACACTGGAGCACCTGTGTGGGACCCCCTAATAAAAAGGGTGTTCTGGGGTCCCACACTAGTGCTCCTGTGTCAAGATGTGTAAACAGCTACTGAGTGTCCTCTCCTTACACAGAATCGAGTTTGCATTTCATTCTAGTTACAAACCCATCTACACAACCAAATTATTTTCTGACAAGTAGACCATAAAAAATGTTTTCAAATGCATATGGCCAAAACAATGGTGTTTTCTAGGCCGAACGAACAATGTTTCATACGAACGAATAATGTGCCCATGAACATGAAAGTTGCCATTTTAAACTGTACAACAGCAAAGAAAAGCACATGGAGCAGCACGAACATAATAAACATAAAGAAGAGGAACGCAGCACAACTACTTACTTTTTTGCAGCACTCTCCTGATCCTTCTGTACTGCTCGTGCTCCCTTAATTTCAGGTCTGACCACCGCTTCCTGAGCTGATCCTTGGATCGTCATACCCGAAATTCCGGTGCAGACTCTTGACCACTTTCGCCATGATCTTGGCCTTTCTGACATTGGGGTTGGGGAAAGGTCCATACTTCCCGTCATAGTCGGCCCTCTTCAGGATGTCCACCATCTCCAACATCTCCCCAAAGGACATATTTGATGCCTTAAATCGTCTCCTTCTGGATCGGGACGTTTCTGGCTCTGGGCTTTCCTCCTCCTCCTCCTCGTTGGTGTAATCATCAGACACCTGCTCTGTCTCCGCCATGTGCTCTTCCCTCACTGCGACGAACGAGAAGGGGCGGGGAAGAGACTAGAAAGAACGCCAGGGATGGGCGGAGTTTCACGCATGCGCAGTGTCTAAAAAGCGTAACACGCATGCATAGTACGTACGATCTGTGAGCGGAGAAAGGAGTAACGGAGGCGCTGATCGTGATAGCGAAGGTAAGATTTAACATTGGGCCTATACTGCTTCTAGATTGAGGCGTGTATTTGGACAAGTTTAGAAGACTTTAGGCTGACATTAGGGTTTGTTTTGTGTTGTGTCTTGCAGTTAAAATGGATATCTTGAAGGATCATGACTTTATGCCAATCTTCATTGATATGTTCAGGGAGCTGCCCTGTCTGTGGCAGATAAACCACCCTGATTATAAGAACCAAACAAAGAGGAAGGCAGCGCTGGATAATTTGCTGCAAATTGTGAAGCCGGTGATCCCCACGGCAGACATCACCTAATTGAAGATCCTAATTGGTGGCCTGAGGAGCACTTATTTAAGGGAGCGCAAGAAGGTCCAGGATTCCCAGAGATCAGGAGCAGCAGATTACATTTATGTCCCCAAGCTGTGGTACTATGACAGACTGCATTTTCTGGCAGGCCAGACTGAACCCAGGCTAGCACTCTCCACTCTTCCTTCCACGCTTCCTTCCCCCCCAGCTGAGGCTTCTGACGCCCAACCTGGGCCTTCCAGGCAGCAACATGTGGAGGAGCCCAGCTTGAGCTAGGTATAGCATTCTTCTAAATATTGCTAGTTGTCCAATCAATGATGTTAACTAGATGTTAGTTTGGAGTACTAATTTAGGATTGTGATTGATGATGCAAAAACTAAAACAAGGTCCCTTTTTCATAAACAGGGAAGTCTCAGCCAGGAGGTGGCCGGGCCAAGCAGGCTGCCTGTTATCCAGGTCTCTCCCCTCCACCTCCAAAGACAAACTGGCAGGAAGAGGAGTAACCTGGAGGAGGCTGCCATAAGCCTCTTTTGGAAGGCTACTGAGGCCCTCAGAACACCCCACAGTGTGGAAGAGGACTTTGCTGCCATAACTTCCTGCAAAATTATGCAGATGGAGGAGGGCCAACGACTCCTATGTGAGTTCTTAATTTTTGAAGCTCTAAATAAGGGGTTGAGGGGCCAAATCACATGTGCAACCCACATTTGTCACCTCACCCATAGTCCTCCTCCTCTTCCCCCTACTCCTCCTCCTGCCACATCTCCAACACCAGAGCCACAGCTGGGAAGGAAGCGTGGAAGGAAGACCAGAGAGTGATGACCCTGGGTTCAGTCTGGTCTGACAAAAGATGCAGCCTTTTGTAGTACCACAGCCTGGGGACACAGATGTCATCTGCTGCTTTTAGGATATCTGGGATTTCTGGACCAGACTGCACTCCCTTACATGTGGACTCCTCAGGCCACCAATTTTGCTGTAAAATAATTGATGTCTGCCCTGGGGGTCAAAGGCTTTTCCAATTTATAATGTTTATCCAGCGTTGCCTCCCTCTTTGTTTGGTTGTGAGCCCTTAATAAAGGAATTTTTGGTTCAATTATACTCGCCTATGTGTGTTTTCCTTCAAAAAGGACAATTTTTTTGTGAGTAGGCAGGTACATTTCAAAAATCCAATGTGAAATTAACAAGGGACACCAACACCAAACAATCTCCTTGAGATTCAATAATACAAGATAATAATGGTGTTGTGGTAACTTCACACACAAAACAGACACAAAAATATTCTGGAGTAAAAAAAATAAAAAATAAAAAAAACCATCAGCCTTGAAAAAAATACAAAACAAAAAGAAAAAAAAAAAAAAAAGATTTTTGGTCAGATGTGACAAATCAAAATATATTGAGGGAATCACGATAAATAATAAAGAAATACTTTTGTGAGAAGTCTGTGTGAATTTGAGCAGCAAAACTACTTAATTCTTCTAGCATTATAAAGAAGAAGAGAGTGCGCTGTATTAAACAATTTTAACCACTTGCTTACTGGGCACTTAAACCCCCCTCCTGCCCAGACCAATTTTCAGATTTCAGCGCTGACGCACTTTGAATGACAATTGCGCGGTCATACAACACTGTACTCAAATGAAATTTTTATCATTTTTTTCCCACAAATAGAGCTTTTTTTTGGTGGTATTTAATCACAATTTTTGAAAAAAAAAAAAATCATGTTTAATAGTTTGTTATAAAATTTTGCAAACAGGTAATTTTTCTCCTTCATTGATATGCGCTGATGAGGCAGCACTGGTGGGCACTGATAGGCTGCACTTATGGGCACGGATAGGCACAGATAAGGTGGCACTGATAGGCACAGTTAAGGCAGCACTGATGGGGACAGATAAGGCGGTACTGATGGGCACAGATAAGGCGGCACTGATGGCCACTGATGGGCGCTGATGGGTGGCACTGATGGGTGGCATGGATGGGTGGCACAGATAGGTGGCACTGATGGGCACTGATAGGTACCACTGATGGGGGGCACTGCTGCCTATTGCTGTGTCACTGGCAGGGGGCAGATGATCGCAGTGATCGGGATGTCCCGCCGCTGTCAGCGCGAGGAGGAAAAATAGCCAATTACCAGCTCTGTTTACATCACATGATCAGCTGTCATTGGCTGGCAGCTGATCATGTGGTAAGGGGTCGGGACTAATCCCCTTACTCTGATCTGTGATCAGGCGAGTCTCATAGACTCGCTGATCACCGAGCGTGCCGCGCGTGCCCTGCAGGGGGTGCGCAGGCTGCTCGTGCACGGGACAACGTCAATAGACGTAGTCCCGGCAATGTAGATCTGCGCTGTTGCCATCATTTGGCAATGGCCCGGATCTGAAGTGGTTAAACATTGCAACCTGATGAAAGTGCTCTATCCATTCTGAACGCTAATTTTACCAGACCGAGCTGTTCCGTCTCGGAATTTCTTTTGAGCATGCGTGGCACTTTGTGCGTCGGAATTGTCCACACACGGTCGGAATTGACGCGATCGGATTTTGTTGTCGGAAAATTTTATAGCCTGCTCTCAAACTTTGTGTGTCGGAAAATCCGATGGAAAAAATCCGATGGAGCCCACACACAGTCGGATTTCCGACAATACGCTCCAATCGCACATTTTCCGTCGGAAAATCCGACCGTGTGTACGGGGCATAAGACTTTTTTTGCATTAGGGTTGAGAGATCATTAGTTTGATTTGTATGTGCAAGGTCCAACAAACAAAGTCAGTTGGAAATGGGAAAATGAATTGGACTTAATAACATTTAAAACAGAACTTCCAAAAACATGAATTGATTCGGAACAATAAATACATACTTTCCCGAAATAATGAATATCTCTGAAAACAAATTATTCTAAGATAACAATTATGATTAAATTAAAAGATTTATTTAAGAAAAAGTAAATCAGAACTAAACAAAACTATTTTTTCAGTTGTGTGCATCTCTACCAGAAGAATTTAATGCAGCCTACATACACAGAAGATCTGTGGTTAGTTCTCCAAGATTAGGGATGAGCTGAACACCCCCTGTTCGGTTCGCACCAGAACATGCGAACAGGCAAAAAATTAGTTTGAACATGCGAACACCGTTAAAGTCTATGGGACACGAACATGAAAACTCAAAAGTGGTAATTTTAAAGGCTTATATGCATGGTATTGTCTTAAAATTGTTTGGGGACCTGGGTCCTGCCCCAGGGGACATGTATCAATGCAAAAAAAAGTTTTAAAAATGGCAGTTTTTTCGGGAGCAGTGATTTTATCAATGCTTAAAGTGAAACAATTAAAGTGCAATATTCCTTTAAATACCGTACAAGGCCATATGCCCTCAACATGGGGAAGGTGCTTTGGGGTAGCCCCCCAAAGCACCTTGTCCCCGTGTTGATGGGGACAAGGGTCTCATTCCCACAACTCTTGCCCAGTGGTTGTGGGGGTCTGCGGGTGCAGGGTTTATCGGAATCTGGAATCCCCCTTTAACAAGGGGACCCCCAGATCCCGGCTCCCCCCCCCTGTGTGAAATGGTAATGGGGTACAAATGTACCCCTACCATTTCACAAAAAAAGTGTCAAAATGCTAAAAGAGACAATAGCCATTTTTTGACAATTCCTTTATTAATAATGTCTTCTTCTTTCCCCCGCTTCTTCCTCCATCTTCTTCTGGTCTTCCTTCAGTTTTCTCCTTCTTCCACCATAATCTTCTTCCCCCCGCTTCTTCCTCCATCTTCCTCTGCTTCTTCCTCCGGTCTTCTTCATCTTCCTCTGGCTTCTTCTTCCGCGCTTCATCCTCCGGATGATCCGCCTCAATGGGAGGCTCCCTCAGTGTGACGCTTCTGTGCTTGTGACAGTTCTTATATAACTGAGGGCGGGGCCACCCAGTAAACCTACCCCCTCTGACGCCACGGGGACTTCCCTATGGCTTTCCCGTGGTGTCAGAGGGGGGCGGGGTCACCCGTTTATAGTGGGCATGTGCATAGGAAAAACTATCTGTAGATCAGATTACTTTTGTGGAAATGTTTTATTGTGTCTGTAGCCTCAAAATAACTTTCTTGATACTCACGCATGAATTCTATAAATTCTTTCAAAATTAACAAAATTTTACATTTTTAACATTGGGCTTTACACTACCAAGGTCTCTCGCTTACAGATGTAGTTCCCATTCCCCTGACAAGAGAAAATGCCTAATACCCAAATCTTTCCAAATATACCTTCTAGCCTCTGTACAACCAGAATTGACACTGTACAACCAGACTGTAAGCAACGTGCACAGATAGGTCAACTCTAAATTCTCACGGTTTAAATTACACTGTGTCCTATTTATCTTTCTGTGAGATTCCTCTGATCCGTGATCGCCAAAGCTTGATACACATTATATAGCCCTTATAGAAAAAAAACACGGTATACAGTGCTGTGAAAAAGTATTTGCCCCTTCCTGATTTTTTTTTTTTTGCATATTTCTCACACTTAAATGATTCAGATCAGCAAACACATTTTAATATTATACATAGATAACCCAAGTAAATCCAAAATACAGTTTTTAAATTATTATTTAACTTATTAAGGGAAAAAAAGTTGTTCAAACCTGCCTGGCCCTATGTGAAAAAGTAATTGCCCCTCCCATGCTGAATCATGAATGAACTGTGATTAACCATCATTTTTTAGAAAGTTAAATTTCACTTGCCACACCAAGGCCTGATTACTGCCAGACCTGTTGAATCAAGAAATCACATAAATAGAAGCTGTCTGGCAAAGTGAAGCATGCTAACAGATCACAAAAAGCCACACATCATGCCACAATCTAAAAAAATTCAAGAACGGATTAGAAACAAAGTCATGTACATGTATTGGTCTAGGAAGGGTTTCAAAGCCATTTCTAAGGCTTTGGAACTCCAGTGAACCATGGAGAGAGCCATTATCCACAAATGAAGATAACCTGGAACAGTGGTGAACCTTCCCAGGAGTGGCCGGCCTACAAAAATTACTCCAAGAGCATGAAAATGACTCATCCAGGAGGTCAAAAAAAGAAAACAGAACAACATCTAAAGAACTGCAGGCCCCACTTGCCTCAGGTAAGATCAGTGTTCATGGTTGAACAATAAGAAAGAGACTGAGTAAAAATGGCATCCATAGGAGAGTTCCAAGGCCAAAGCCACTGTTGGCCAAAAAGAACACAAAGGCTCATCTCACATTTACCAAAAACATCTTGATTATCCCCAAGACTTTTAGGCAAATATTCTGTGGACTGATGAGACAAAAATTTAACTTTTTGGAAAGTGTGCATCCCGTTACATCTGGCATAAAACAAATACAGCATTTCATAACAAGAACATCATACCAAAAGTCAGACATGGTGGTGGTAGCCTGATAGTCTAGGGCTGCTTTGTATCTTCAGGACCTGGACGACTTACCATAATTGATGGAACCATGAACTCTGAGCTCTACCAGAAAATCCTAAAGGAGAATGTCCGGCCATCAGTTTGTGACTTCAAGCTCAAGTGCACTTGGGTTATGCAGCAGGACAATGATCCGAAACATAACAGCAAGCCCACCTCCAAATGGTTCAAACAAAGAAAAATGTAGGTTTTGGAGTGACCTAGTCAAAGCCCGGACTTAAATCCAATTGAGATGCTCTATCATGACCTTACATAGGCTGTTCATGCTGGAATACCCTCCAATGTGGCTGAATTAAAACAATTCGGCAAAGAAGAGTGGGCTAAAATTGCTCCACAGCAATGTGAAAGACTCATTGCCAGGTTTTGCAAACACTTGATTGCAGTTGTTGTCGCCAAGGGTGGCACAACCAGTTATTAGGTTTAGGGGGCAATTACTTTTTCACATAAAGCCAGGCAGGTTTGGACAGATTTTTTTCCTTAATAAATGAAACCATCATTTAAAAACTGCGTTTTGTATTTACTCAGGTAATCTTTGTGTAATAATAAAATTTGTTTGATTATCTGAGTCATTTAAGTGTGACAAATATGCAAAAAAATAAAAAATCAGAAAGGGGGGAAATGCTTTTTCACATCATTGTATTTCAAATGTGCTCAACAGATATAATGAAGAAATTGTAGGAAAGGCTAAAAACAAAGTAAAAACACTTTATTATCACAAAAAGCATTAAAATGCTTAAAAGCATTTAAGAATCATACAAATTCCACCAACCGCTCAGATGGAATAGTTATTTTGTACACCAGATATTCCCCTTATAGAGAATACATTTATAGAATATTTTCTGCACTATATCACAGGTCTCTAATAAATACTCATTCTCCATATGCTATTGCAAATGTAGAGCCATAATTGTTTCTTTCAATCCTAATTTTTCTGGGGTATACCCAGGTTGGACTCCACTCTATTGGGTTTTTTTCTCTCTCTCACCATGACAGATGTGAACCATGCTTTCTGGTATAAAATGGTGGTTAACATTCAGATTGGGGAGACATTAGCAAAGACAGGAGCTAATCAAATGATTATACACAACTAACAATCTGTTTGAATGGAAATCACAGACATGGTGAAATGTGTTTTTCCTGAAAAATATTTGGAAGAAGAGATTTGATTTTTTTCCAAATTGTCAATTTTAAATTGTCAGGACAGTTAAAAAAAAATGGGAGCAAATTTACAGCTATGTACACTAAATATGATCCCTTTACTTTGTGAGTATTATGAACAATTTTAAGAATAAGTAAAAAAATAGGACATACTTTCAACCAACCTTGTAGTATTGTGACAGATTTAGATTTAGCCACATAAGAAGGCAGAAAACCATATTTCTAAAAAAAAAAAAAAAAAAAAAAAAAAAAAAGATGAATAAAGATGTATTTGCAAGTATGATTGCCAAATTGGACCAGGACAGGTTTGCATACATTACAGGTAGGGCATATAATTGAAACCTGAAAAAAATTGCAATAGTAGAAATTGGGTAAGAATATACCACTGAGGAAGAAAGAAATGTTTCTGATGTTGAATGCAGCAATTCTAGAGAAGAAGCCAAAGTAAACACAATGGCAGTTATTTACGAAAGGCAAATCCACTTTGCACTACAAGTAGACTGCAAGTGCACTTGGAAGTTCAGTCGCTGTAAATCTGAGGGGTAGATCTGAAATGAGGGGAAGCTCTGCTGATTTTATCATCCAATCATGTGCAAGCTAAAATGCTGTTTTTTATTTTCTTTGCATGTCCCCTTCGGATTTACAGCGACTGCACTTCCAAGTGCACTTGCAGTGCACTTGGAGTGCAAAGTGGATTTTCCTTGCGTAAATAACCCCCAATAAGTATAGGTAACTTGAAAAGAATCCTTTAAAGAATAAGGACTCAAAAAATTGTGGTAAGAAAAGAAAAAAATGTGTTAATAAGCAATTATAAGGAAGTATATACAAACACACTGTCAGGAGTCAGTAAACGCCAGTTGCTGGTCTCATTCTAGCATCCTGGTTTTGGTTGTGATGCATTCTCCCTGTCTGCCTGTCCACCTGCAAGGTGACTGATGTAGCTAGTGGAGACCAAATCTGATTTAAGCCAGCCAAGCCTGCAGTCTCATGCTTGTGATAGCATTTGTAACACATGCTCCAAGTTCCCTGTTTGTATGCCCTGCCTGCTAGTTTGGATGCCCTTGTTTATGATCTCGGATTGGAACTCGGACTATTCTCTGAACTCTGCTTGCCTTTTGAATACGTATTTGACCCTGACTACGCTGAACTTTGTCTGCTGTGCACCTGGACTGTCATTGAACCACTCTGCCTGTTTGCTGTGAACCGGTTATTGAAAATGTGTGCTGCTCAGGCTACAAGGGAAAGCAATCCTGTGTACACCACTTTGAGTGCAGGCCAGGAAAGGAGCTTGTCTCAGCTCCAAACAACTGTTGAGCATGATTAAGCCCGAGGGGTGGAGTGAAATGTGTTGGGGGCATGGCCTGGCGGGAGCCCAGGCTGAAACTGACATTCATTCCAATACCAGTGACCAGTGGGTCTGCAATGATGTGTGGCTTAATGGGATCCATCCTTTGCTGAATACCTGTTTGCAGTGCTCAGTTTGCACCTGCCCGGCATGGTAGCCAGGCACTATAGCATTGTTTATAGAACCTGGGAGCAACCAAGTACAGGTACATCTGCTTGCCTTATGGGAAAGGGGGCTGCTAAAGGTGAAGAGCACAGAAGCCAGGTTTAGGGGTTGATTTATTAAAGGTAAATGGACTGTGCACTTTGAAAATTGCAGTTGCTCCAGAGCTTAGTAAATGAGGTAAAGTTTCTTTTTTGTTTTCAAATAGTTTTATTAAGCGTAACAAAATTTTACATACAGAAGACAGAGAAAATCACATCCTTCAAAATTATAGGTATTACATCAAGTTGCTGATTGATGGTGTACATCAATGTTAAAAGTTTAAATCGTATTTAGTCAAAAGGCATCACGTATGACTCCTTATAAGAGAACCCATTTTAATGACATGCCATAACCCTGAAGGATATTTATAGAAGCTAAAGAGAGGGAAAAAAAGAAAAAATACAAGGGAAAGAAAAAAAGAGAAATGAATTGTAACATCTGAATTAAAAACGGTTAATCTTGAAGTCTGAACAGGAACCATGGATTCCATTTGGCATTGAATACAGGGATAGAATCGTGTAAGGTGTGAAATATTTTCTCTGCTATCATCATACAGTCTATACCTGAAATAACTTGTGCGTATGGGACCAAAGATGATTTCCAGTGTAATGCAATGGCCCAAAGCATGGCTACACAAATTGAGTGGATTAATCTCATCAGGGGTTTGGGAATATCAGGGATGACCTGAAATAGGATACAGTGGTGGAAAGTGAGGGTAATAGAAGTCCCAGCTAAGTTGCCAATCAATTTTAATACCTCCTTCCAGGTAGGTTGTAATTTTTCACATTCCCAAAATAAGTGTAAGTACCCAAATGGGTGCAGCCTCTAAAGCATCTGGGCGAAGCTTGTGATTAAATTTTGCTCAGGTGGACAGTCTCCCTGATTGTCAAGGACTTCGTACATTTACGTATGTTTTGCCATCCTCTATCCCAGTTCAGGTCCTTGTGATCTAATTCCTTTTCCCATTGGGATCTATATTTCAGGATGGGTTTTTCTTCTTCTGATTCTAATAACCTGTAAATTCCCGAGATAAGACCCTTTTGATGAGGTGAGGTGTGGCAGACATCCTCAAAAAGTGTTTTAGTGTCTGAGTAGAGGATGGCTTAGTGCTGTTGAAAGAAATGTCGAATTTGTAAGAAACGGTAGAATTCACTGTCTGGTATATGATAGAGAGACTGTAGGACAGAGAATGTGATGAATTTTAAACCAGCCAGAAAGTCTCCCAACGTGGTCAGGTTGCGTTCCATCCAAGCTAGGAAGGGTGATCATAAGCTGGGGGGAATCTAGGGTCACCGAGATATGATGCACCCAAGGGTGTTTGAGATATGAGGTTGTATTTTATCTTATATTGATTCAAAAGTTTCAAACCTATTGTGACTACTTGGTTTTTACTGGGCAATTCTGGGAGAGAGGTGTTAGAGGTCCACATCAACCCAGGGAGATACAAGGGAGTGATGGAATCCTGTTCGAATTTGACCCAGGGGACCTTGGAGTTTCTAATGTTCCATTGGGCCAGTTGAGTATATCTACTTGCTAAGTAGTAGAGCCATATTTGGGGAACTCCCAGGCCTCCCCTTTTTGAGGAGCGATATAAAACCTCTTTAGCAAATCTCGGGGGTTTGTCCTGCCAAATTAATTTATTAAAGTGGGCCTGAACTTTAAGCAGGTAAGATTTATAGAGTCTGATTGGAAGGGAGCGGAACAGGTACAGTAACCTGGGGAGCATCGTCATTTTAAGGGCTGTGATTCTGCCTATGAAAGGAATATGAAGATGGGACCAGAGTTTAAGGGTTTTCTTCAATTTGGTTATCATCAGCGGATAGTTGGCTTTGAAACGTTTGCAAAAGTCTCCTGTCAGATCAATGCCCAAATATGAGAGATGAGTTTCAGCCCATGTGAACTGGTAGGCTTGTCTAAGTTAATTGAGTTCCACTGGAGTAAGCCCCACTGGAAGGGCCACTGATTTCGAAACATTCATCGAAAGACCTGAGACCTTTGCAAAGTTCGATAGGGTTCCTAGTAAGTTAGGCAAGGAAATTAGGGGGTTAGTAAGAAACATTAGAACATCGTCTGCGTACATACAAAATCTGTGGGTTGAGGGACCTTTGGTATAACCAGATATGTCTGGGTTATTGAGTATTGCAATGGCTAGGGGTTCTAGAGAGAGGGCAAAAATTAAGGGGGAGAGTGGACACCCCTGCCTAGTGCCCCTTCCTATGGAAAAGAATTCGGAACTACAGCCTGGGATCTTAATACGAGTTTTAGGATTTAGATAAAGGGCTCAAAAAGCTTGCAAAAATTCGCCTCAAAATGCGTTGTAAGAGAGAGGATATATAACTCCAGGAGACACTGTCGAATGCCTTTTGAATATCTAGGCTGAGCATGAGAAGTTTACGGGAGGATAAATTGGCGTCCTGGATGATGTCTGTGGCTAGCCGTATGTTATCTGTGATGAATCTGTGAGGGATAAAGCCAGATTGGAAGGGAGATATAAGGGAGGAGATTATGCCTGCCAATCTGTCTGCTAAGATTCTACTAAAAATTTTTAGGTCATTATTCATGATGGAGATTGGTCTATAATTTTGGGGGAGTGTGTGATTTTTATTGGGTTTTGGGATCAGGGACATATTCGCCAATAACATCTCCTCAGGAAAACTACCACCTTGCAACACCCAATTAAAGAGCTGAACCAGTCTCGGGGCTAGAGAAGTGGAGAATTTCTTGTAGTATATGGAAGAGAAGCCATCGGGGCCCGGGGCCGAGCCCATCTTCAGGGCTTTAATTACATTAAGTACCTCCGAAAGTGTGATGGGGGCGTTAAGTTTCTCCAATTGTGTGGGAGAAAGAGTGGGTATAGGGATATCTTGGAGCCAGAGTTCATCGTCCGGTACTGGATCCATTTGGACTGGTGCTAATAGGGATGAATAAAATTGTTCAAATATTCAAAGCACCTCTTTTGGATGAGAGGTGGTTAGGCCCGTCTTGGTGGTTAATTTATAGATATGAGGAGGACGAGTAGACTGATTCAACTTAGGGTCGAGGAGGTGTTATTGTGAAGCAAAAATTTTGCTTTGGACCATCTGAGGGCTTTTTCAATCTTAGAGGATAAGAGCGAGTCTAATTCTAGACGTTTTTGTTCAATAGATGCTCTAGTGGATTCTAGGTTCAGAGTGTTGGTATTTTTATATAGGTGATCTAAATCCTTTGTGAGGTCCAAGATTTTTTGTCTATTAAGTTTATTCCGGGATGAAGCTATGCTAATCAACATGCCCCTTAAAACTGCCTTGTGGGCAGTCCAGACCATGGAGGGTGGGGTTTCGGGAAGGGCATTCTGAGAAAAATATTCCTCAACGGACTTTGCTATTTCGGATTCCACTGCTAAATACGAGGGGAGTGCCTCATTTAGCCTCCATGTATGTGAGGTGGGGGCTAGTTTGATAAATTCCATTGTAAAAGAGGTCGCATGGTGGTCAGACCAAACACAGGGGTGGATTGTTGCTTTAGTGCAGTGGTTCTCAACTCCAGGCCTCGGGACCCACCAACAGGCCAGATTTTAAGTATTACCTTGGGGAGTTGCAGACTAGAATACTGCAATCACTGAGCAGCAAGTGATATCACCTGTGATGTATTTCAGTTATCTTGCAAACCTGGCCTGTTGGTGGGTCCTGAGGACTGGAGTTGAGAACCACTGCTTTAGTGGAATTGGCTAAAATAATGGGGGAAGTGTAAATGTAGTCCAATCTAGCGTAGCTGTTATGGGGGTGTGAATAAAAGGTAAATTCCTTGAGCCTTATATTATGCGTTCTCCAGGTGTCTACCAGTTGGTGTTCAAGAAGGCCACGGGTTAGAGATCTGGGGAAGGCTTTGGTCGTGGCTGCAAAGGAGGATCTATCCAGCGTATGATTAGCCACCAAATTGAAGTCATCTCCTATGATCATATGAGGTGAGTGAAAAGAGGCAAGTTTATCAAAGAAAGATTGGAAAAACGATGCAGGTGCTTCGCTTGGGGCGTATATACTGGCAATTGTTATTTCTCGATTGTGTATAACCCCTTTAATAATGACGTATCTGCTTTCCTTATCTTTATACATTTGTTTAACCTCCATAGGAAGAGAAGCATGCAGAAATATGGCGGCGCCCCTGCTTTTGGTTGAATGGAGAGAGTAAAAAGTTTGGGGAAAATTTCTATGAAAAAAATTAGGGTGCAAAATGTGAGAGAAATGAGTCTCCTGAATCAGGAGGATCTTGGCGCCTATCTGGTTATATAATTCAAAAGCTTTGCGCCTTTTTATGGGGGAGTTGAATCCCTTCACATTATGTGAAATACATGTAATCGCCATAGGTGGAGCAATAATGTACTATCAGCTGGAAGAAGATCAAATGTGAGATTAGCGTGAGGATAACTAGGGGGTGTGATCCTAGACTCTCCAGACCAATCAAGAGCACCACCAGCAACCCACAAATAGCGGTATTAATTCTATGCAGACTCATTTTATGAGAGAATTCGTATAGACATATCATATACATTTCATTAAGCGATTTCTGAGAAGGGAAATATTTCAGACTGTAAACTGATTGACCTAAAAAGAAAGCATGAAAGAAAAACATAACGAAGAAAAAAAAATAGTCTGGTGACTTTGAAAAAGTCATGAAACCCAACATTAATCCTGGATCAGGTAGAGAGAAAAAGAAAAAGAAAACTCTACCTGATAAAAAAAAAGGAACTTTCCAGCGAGACAACTCGGTCTCGTACCCAGCCAAAATGCAAACACCAGCTGGTGAGGTTGCAAGGAGTGAAACCTGTAGGGCTAACAAACAAAAAAAAGGTAAAAAAAAAAAAAAAACAAACAAAAAAAAGAGAACCTACAGCCCTAAAGTTTCTGGGAAAAAGTGTTTGCTGGGTGGGGATGACATGCAGCGGCTCCAAGGGACAGACACCCAAATAGGCATGTCAGGATATTAGGTGCAAGCCGCCATGGGAAAACGCCGAGGCATGGGCAGCAAGTCGGTCAGCGATGGTGCTCATCATTACCATCCCCTATGTCATAGCGGATCCTCCTTCTAGCTCTTCGAGGTGGTGGAGTCTGCCAAATTGGAGCCGGTCTGGGTGTAGATGGTGGTCGGCGAAACGCTGCGGCATCAAGGAGACCTAGCTTCACCAGGATTTCCTGTCCTTCTAGCAGGGATGAGACCGAGAAGGTGGTGCCGTTGTGGGGGACCAGCAACTTAAAGGGGAACCCCCATCTATAGTGAATATGGGCAGATTGGAGGACCGCAGTAATTTCTTTCAGACCTGTTCTTCTGTCCAGGGTGGCCAGAGAGATATCTGGATAGATCTGGATGGGATGATTATCCAGGGTGATCCTTTGCTTGTTCTGTGCCGCTCTTAGAATCTCCTCCTTAGTGAAGAAGACCTTCATGCAAAGTACCACATCTCTGGGAGGTTTGTCATCCGATGGTTTCGGTCTGAGGGCCCTGTGTATACGATCGCATTTGAATGCAGCGGAATCATACTCTGGAAGAAGGGATTTAAATAAACAAATCACCGTGGGGATTAGTTCTGTCTCAGACTCCGGTATACCTCGTAAACGTAAGTTATTCCTGTTGTCGAGGTCCTCGACTTGTGCTTGAATTGCGGAGAAGGCGGAAGCTAATGACTCATGTTCCCTACTGAGGTCAATATGCCAGTGCGAGCTCATCATGTTTTGTTTCAAGCCTCTCAGTTCTTGGGCCTAGAGCCGCAATCTCCAGTGATAGCATGTGGGAGGTTTTATGTAGTTCCGTCTGAAATTTCGTGGCTAATATGGTGTACATGGCTTCTAAGCTTGCATCAAGATCTGCCTTAGAAAGAGCAGTAGGGTACTCACTGTTGTGGCTTGGAGTGAGAGAAGGAGTCGGCTGTGATGGAGGGATTGGAGCAGGAGAATCACCTCTCTCCTCAGCGCCATTTTGGGACATGCTGTATCTATCCCGCGTGCGGAGGAGATAGTGTGTCAGGGTGTTCTGAGCCGAGCCTCGGGAATTCTTCTTCCTCGACGGCATGCACCAAGGCTATGCGGCTTGAGGGGTGTTGGAATGAACGAAAAAAGAGCAGTATATAGCCCTCAGGAAGCCGTTAGAGTCCCGGGTGGAGCGGAACTACTGCTTCAGACGTCCATTCCTGTCAGCGCCGCGCATGCCCCCCCGTAAACGAGGTAAAGTTTCACTTCACAAAGAATACCCAACCACGTGCAAGGAAAATTAAAAAAAAACAGCATTTTTGCTTGTACATGATTGAATGATGGAAGTCAGCAGAGCTCTCCCTCATTTATTAAGCTCTGGAGCAACTGCACTTTGCATAGTGCACAGTCTATTTGCCTTTAGTAAGTCAACCCCATAGTGTCTGACCACCTGACATAGGGGTAAGCGTGACACACACATTAACATATCTACCAAGAAGCTCACTATAAAACAACTGAAAAAACAAATTCTTTAAAAAGGTAAGGTCTGAATGTTTACCCTACGCAGAAAGATGATTGTTTGATGCAACTAAAAATGTTCATTTATGTGCTCACATACTAATTTGTGAGAATTATCCAAAAAAGGAAGGCCCAATTACCATTTGATGGTTTGATGGTTTGATTTCCCCTTAGCTTAGTAAATGAGGTGAAGACCTGATGATTTCCATCATCCAATCATGTGCAAGCAAAAATGCTGTTTATTTATTATTTAATTTTCTTTCCACGTGATTAAGTAATCTTTGTGAAAGTGAATTTTCACTACCAGGGAGAAGTCCCTTGCAAAGTGAACATTCCCATGAAAAGTGAACAGCCAATTGCCTTTCTCAAATCTACCCCAAAACTATATATGTTTAAATTTGTTTGGCTGAGTTGTTGGAGGAGAGAGGTTTGGAGGGTATCCATCATAGCAATGCAACTGATGGATGTTGGGAGATTTTAATGTTTTTATTACAAATTATTTGTGAGAATTTGGAAAATGATAATGCTCAAAGTAATGATGTTTCTAAAGCAAGTAAGCTTTGTAATAGGGAGTGCAAGTATACATCCTTTCCCCAACTCTTCATATACTGTATATGGGTGTCCTAAATTTTATTACTAGTGGATTTAGAAAACATGAGTATTAAAGTGATTGTAAACTAATTTTTTTTAAATAACAAACAGGTTTATACTTACCTTTATTGCATGACATGTTGGTACGATCATGGACAATGATGGCAACACTGGATATAAAAGCACTTTATTCCAGCATCCCTCAGGAAGGGACCTGGGTTCAGTATTATGTTTTTTCTAGATGAGAGAGATGCAAGCAAAAGACTACACAATACATTTGTTTTGGATTACAGATATAGTTTTCTGCTTTGGGGATAGGCATATATGCACCTGTATCTAGGGGACTGTAATGAAAAATCAAAAATTAGTACATTTTCATCAGATTCTCACATCTGTGGGGTTGCAAGATGCGCACAAAGAGATCATTCTTATGTATGATATTATTATATCAGTTATTTACCATACATTTATTATACTTCAGTTTTTAATGAAAAAAGGTTTGAGATTTATACCAAGAAACTACAGACCAGTCAGCCTAACATCATTAGTATGTAAGGTATTTGAGGGACTGGTAAGGAACAACCAGTATGGATTTATGAAACATCATTCTTGTCAGACCTTTGTTATCTTCCTATAAGGACGTACAGTAATAGACTGGATAGTAGAAGTCCAGTGGATATAGTTTATCCAGATTTTGCTAAGGCATTTCATTATTAATGATATTGCTGGAATAAAAAGCTCAATTTCAATGTTTACTGGTGATACCAAATTATGCAGAGAAATAACTTTTGCACAGGATATAGCATCATTACAGGAGCTTGTAGTTCTCAAAAAACGATCATGATGCTTTGGAGCGCCGTCTTAGTTCATTGATTCTTCCTGTCAGATTCTATCTGCTTACCCGTATGGGATGTACAGGCACACAGATACTCTGACAGATCTGCAGGAAACCTGCATGGCACCAGAGATCTGCTGATCGCTGGTGCAATGCTTTACAGGATCAAAAAATAAAAATAAATGCACATTTTTGTACCTGCACAAAAATGTGCATTCATAAATTTTTTCTAAAAAAAAATGTGCATTTATTTATTTTTTCTAAAAAGTGAACTTATCCTTTAACTATAGATGTATCTACACTTACAGTTTTCTCTTAGTCCCTCTGCAAAGTTCCACAAACACTTCTTAAACCTGACAGTGTAGTCCACCTAATGCAGCTTCGTGTCATGGAGTGGAAACAATGATGCACAGTTCTAGACGAAGCAGCTGTAAATCTGCTTTTACATAAAAGAAGCTTGCAAAGTGTGGAAATAATGCAATGCACACATTAAGTCGATTTTCTGACTTCATACACTTGAGCATCAAAAGGAAGCACAAAGCCTATTACAGTGCCTTGCAAAAGTATTCAACCCCTTGGCTTTTTACCTATTTTGTTACATTACAGCCTTTAGTTCAATGCTTTTTTTTTAATCTTTTTTTTTTATATGTGATGGATCAGAACACAATAGTCTAAGTTGGTGAAGTAAAATTAGAAAAATATATACATAAAACTATTTTTCAGGGGGCGTGGCCTTGCATCGGAACGAGATGGATGCTTAGTGAGAGGGCTCCGCCATCCAGTGCTTCATCTCAGCTCCATTGGCAGGTAAACATCGATCCAGACATGGCACAATGACGGGTGGGAGCCGGTCAGCCATCCGCTCTCAGCTGGATCTGTCTACCCAGCTGAGCAGGAACATACCAGCGATGTTCTGCACCCAGCACACAGACGTACAGGCCGCATCTCAAGCTGCGGACTATAGTTTAACTGGCTATGCGGCCGCGGCTGACACTCCTGCCGGCTTCGAGGCAGGCACACCCTTCTCACGGGGCAGGGACAATGAGCCACCCAGGGATGTTGTCTGCTGTATAGTCAGCTTTACCCAGAAGGAAGAGATCCTACGCCTGGCTCGCAATCATGCCCACCTGGAACATGACGGGGCATGTATCCAGCTTTTCCAGGATTTGTCCACCATTACCTTGCAACATAGGAGGGATCTCCATCCTCTTCTACAAGTTCTGCCTTCAAGCGACAAATGGCAACCGCACGGCTCAACTGAAAATGCCAGCAGACCTGCGACCTTTCTGTGACTCCCTTGGCATCCCAGTGGTCCCAGTTCCAGACTGGTATGGATTGTTCATGCTACCTGAGCTCTGGATCCCTACCCTGCCTGGGGGCACCGCGAGATCTCAGAGGTGCAGACAACACTGCCGCAGACCCTCGGCTAACTCGCCCCGCGGAGCTATGGAAACCAATGAAAGCCCACATCTTTCTCCTTCATCTGCTAGGTACAAAACTGACCACTGAGATGACAAGATCCGAGATGATGAGCTGTTCCATTGCTTTACCTTGTTCCTTTGTATGCTTATCAACATGCCATTTGAGGTAAGCTGGGGCACACCTTATGGCCTGCACTTGACGACTGACTGACGAAGTACTGTGGGGGCCTTTGACACTTGCTCAGGTATTGTAGCATCTGCTGTGATGCACACTAGTTCATGCTGCCACTGACAGAAGTGATCTCTCTTACATGCTTTGAGAACTGATACACACTTGTCCATGCCGGACTCTTTTCAGAGAACGCAACAGGTGATCTTACCACAGGTCCCCGAACCGGTACTACGCAAGGGTATGCTGTTACCTCAAAGGAGATTTTAACACCCCTGTGCTACTCCCGACTCGGGTCCAAGCACAAAGAGAACTCTCTCATCCAAGGCGGGAATTGAGCCTTGGGAAAATGCATGCTCTTCCCCCTTTTTGCTACACTGACTCTATATGCCAGTCACTGCTAGACAAAACTGGTAATCCTCTGCTCTCTACTTAGCTTATGCTATCCACACATAATATCTGGTTTCCTGGGCATAGCTATTTCAAGGTATCATGTCACTCAGGCTTCTGTCGGTTGCTGTGGCATTGGAAACTTTGATACTGTTATCACCCCTTAGCCAAACACCCCCATCCCCCCTCCTCCCCCCCATAGGGGTAGAGGGGATCTGGACTTGCCAGTATGTGGTTGCAGGCTATGCGCTTGTGCTTACAGTTTAGAGACTCATACACTATGCCACTGCCATAGGCAGTTACTTATTAGGCATAAGTGTCTAGCTTGGTTCAGCAAAAATGTTTTTTTTTTTTTTTTTTTTCCTGTTTGTTCCTTATACAGGTTGTTGGTCATTCCGTTCCAATGCCTTATTCAACAATGTCAAAGCTTACAGGACACCCAGTGGAGGGTGGGCTCTATCCCTTGCATGTCTGTGGATGTGAGGGATGGTTGCCCCAGGAATCCTGAAGTCAGTGGAGGTCCTTACCCTGTCCTCGCTTTCCCTAATGGGCTATAGGTGCCTATAGGTGGTAAAGAAATATAGGGCTCTATATCCTCCCATATGCTAGTTATTATAGGGAATATGGCTCAGATGTTTGTGGGCGCTCGGGGCCTCTGATCCCTGGATCCACCAGAGACCTGGTGGGTCCTGGGTTTGGGGGCCTTGACGGTCCCAGTCAGCCACTACGGAGACTGTTGAAGTGTTATTATATATTAAAAGGTTAATGGGTTGGACTGTTAAATCTTTATTTTATTCTATTTTGCTGCAAATGTTCATATAATATAAAGTATAGTAAAGTTATATGTTACTATAGGGTGATACTCCTGTCTTGTCAAGGTTCCCTGGCTTGCTGGGGGGTGGGGGGCCGCTGCAGGCTTCTCTCACCCATTGTGGGAGGACCTCCGCGGTGCCACCCCACCCAGTGGAGCTGAGGTTTGTCATCTCTGTTCATACTTGCTCTCTTGAATCTCTGGATGGTAGGATGTGTATACATTTTTTAGTTACTAGGTTTCTTCCCCACCTCAAGGATCCCCTTGAAACCAGCCGGAATAATCTCACGCTATTTTTGTCTCCTATAACCTTCCCTATTAGGTAATTCAGCTGGTCTGGTTTTACCTCCGGTATTTCTCTCGTGCTCCCCACATAGGGAGTAGCTAGCTAGTGCAAGTGTCAAGCCTCTCTTGGGTCTCTAGTAGCCCCTGAGTGACATTCCGAAGCAGGCTTGATCCTTGCCTTTCTCTCCCCTTTCTATTTACCCCCCCCCTTTTTTTTCTTTTCCTCTTTTTCTTCCCTCTATCCCCCACCCTCCTTCCCTTTCGGTTTTTTAACCCCCTCCATTGGAACTCCGAGGGTGGCACTGACAAGCATCTCTGATCACTGAACATGCCTTCTGCGGTGCAATCATCAACTCCTATTGCTCAAGGTTTATTCCTTGAACGCTAAAGGCCTCAACATCCCGGAGAAGCGTAGCAGTATTCTTGCTGAGGCACACAGCCATAGGGCTCAAGTGATATTTCTGCAAGAAACACAGTTTAAATCGGGCTCAATCCCCCACTTATCCAATAACCGCCTCCGGAGGTCTACTATGCGACTTGCTTGGATTCCAAAACAAAAGGGGTGTCCATAGTGATTGCCAAATCATTCCCCTTCCGCCTTACTGACCAAGTCCTTAACTCAGAGGGTAGGTTCCTGTTCTTAAAGGGGATTTTGAAAAATAGGCCAGTGACTTTGGCAAACATATATTGTTCCAACTTTAAACAGGTGACCTTCTTAAAAGAGGTCCTTCTGCAGCTCACCACATTCCAAACGGGCCTTTTGATATTTGGGGAGACTTCAATATGGCCTTAGACCCGCTTCTTGACACCTCTACGGGTACCTCCTCACTCCCATTCTCAGCTCTACACCAAGTTAAGCTAACTTTAGCCTCCCTTGCGCTCCATGACACCTGGCGAACGTTATATCCGCAAGGGAAAGACTTCACATTCTTTTCGCCTCCACACAATCGCTACTCAAGGTTAGATTATCTATTCATCTACCAGACAGATTTGACCTTCTTTCAGGACGCGACCATTGAGAGTATGTTACTTTCTGACCATCATCCAATCACGCTGACTTTGCAGTTCCCACAAAGGGAAACGACTACCAGGACTTGGAGACTGGATGCCTCTTTCCTCACTGACCCTGGGGACCTGGCTGACATCACACAGACCATTAGAGACTATTTCCGACACAATAATACGCCAGACGTGACCCCCATGACCCAATGGGAAGCGCACAAATGCGTTGTTTGGGGATATCTGCTAGCCATCGCAGCTAGGAAAAAAAGAGAACACCAAATCAAGATTCAAGACCTTTCTAAAAAATAGCCGTGTTGGAAGCACAGCAGAGGCGTTTGCTTGCAGTTAAGGTAGCTAAGGAACTAGCTGATACTTGAGCGACTCTACTTGAGGAACTATATAAAAGGGCACGGAAGAGGCAGGTGCTATCTCAGAAATTATTTTACGAGCAGGGCAATAAACCGGGGAGGTTATTGGCAAGGTTTACGCAGAGGCGAACCCTTGCATCCACTGTTCATCATGTTGTAGACACAAATGGAGTAACTCACTCCAGAAATGAGGACATTGCTGATCAGTTTCACTCTTTTTATAGCAAGCTATATCACCTTGGATCGCACGAGCATGGACCATTTTAGCAAGTGCGCGCCCTGATCTCATTAGGGAGTTTTTGGGCAAGAATAGCCCCTGGGTGCTGTCTACTAACGACTGGCAAGCTTTGGAGGCCCCGTTGTCATTAGAGGAGTGGGGGAAAGCCTTGAAGGCTGCGAAGCCCGGCAAAAGCCCGGGGCCAGATGGCTTCTTAGCGCAATACTATAAAAGTTTTGCTGATCTCCTGGCACCGGAGTTTCTTAGGGCTTTCAACACCCTCTCCCACTCTCCCTGTATTTCGAATAGTCTATTAGAGGCCTATATCTCCGTAATCCCTAAGGACAACAAGGACCCCACCAACATAGCCAATTACCGACCCATTTCACTTCTGAATGTGGATGTCAAATTGTTCGCCAAGATCCTGGCCACTCGTTTGTCACTTCATCTCATGCCTTGGTTCTCAAAGAAACACATACCGGCTAACGTTTACTCTCACCCTTTTGTCAGTGCAACCCTCCATGCCTTTGATAGGGCTTTGAAAGTCCACTCACTTTCAATCACACATTGTGCAATCACTCCTGTCAAGGGTAATCCAGACTTTCCTCCTGGTATGGAAGGGGCCTTTCTAGCAGCAGAATGGCCTTACGCAAAAATGCAGGCCAAACACTTCTTTTCCAGAGGACAGTTTCTCCGACAAAGCTTGCCATGAGCTTGCGTCATTGTCAAATACAAAGTCTTTCCCTTTCTGGACCTACATTCAACTGAAACATTTCCTGGACAGTCCAGTGAATAGAGAATGCTTTACGAAAACTCCTATGGTGTTGGAATCACTGTGCTCAGGCCCCTCTCCCCAGAGTCACCTGATCTCAGGGCTTTATGCCACAATGTTTGGGGAGCCCTATGCCTCCTTGAGATCCGAACATGCCTACTGGGAGACTGAGCTGGGTACAGTGATCGATGACACCGCCTGGGATCGAGTTCATCTGTATATGCACAAGGCCTCCTTGAATGCTCAAACTCAGGAGAATGGGTACAAAATCAAAATGAGGCGGTATAGAACACTGAAAATAATCCACAAATTCATCCCGGTGGTGTCAGACCAGTGCTGGAGGTGTGAAAAGGGTCTAGGCACACTCTTCCATATTTGGTGGACATGCCCACTGATTCAGCCATATTAGTGTAAAGTACATGAAGTGGTGACTGAGATATCCTCACTTGCTTTGGAGTTCGCACCAGCGCAGTACCTCCTTCACCTCTCCAAAATTTCCCGTAAGAAATACTATAGATCAATAGCTATGCATATGATTAATGCCGCTGGGCAATGCCTGCCAGTTCACTGGAGGTCCAAGTCACCCCCTTCCATAAAGGAATGGGTGATGCGGGTCAACCAGATAGCAGCGATGGAGGAGTTGATTTGCACCGCCCAAGACAGAATAGCTTACTTTTCGGCAACATGGGCTCCATGGCTTGAATACCAAAACTTGCAGTGCTTTCTGAACTTATCCCGGAATAACCCTTGAAAGGTGTATTAAAGATCGCTATACCTCTCACAACACTGGGGGTTTACTGAGGAGAGTAGCTGGTGGTGATCCCACCCCCTCCTCACATACATACTCACCCTACGGTGCCTCCTTCATTACCCCTTCCCCTTCTCCCTCAATCTGTTCTCTCTCTCTCCCTTATTTCTTTTCCCTGTTCTTCTTATTTTTCTTTTTGTTTTATCTCTCAAAATAGGATGTGGAGTCGTAGACCAACATGGTTGTCAGATGCTACTCCTACTCCCTGTATGCTCTTTAGTACCCCCAGAAGTTGTAATGAGTACCCTGATTTGAAGTATTCCATTCCAACAAGAGTCAAACAGGCCTGTTGTACGCTGCAATGTATCTTCTTTAACAAATTACTCCTTACCAATAGAGGTTTTCTTATGTGGCCTTCTTACAAATAGCGCTTAGAGGCAGTATCTTTTGCTTTCTATTTTCAGGTACGTTGAACCCTATGCCTCCCTTAAGTTGGAAACATGCACTTGTACCTTTCCTATATGTTTTATGGTACTGTTTGTATTATGTACTGTCTATGAAAAACTTTCAATAAAACTTTTGTGGAAAAAACAAACTATTTTTCAGAAATAAAAAACTGATAATTGGCATGTGCGTATGTATTCACCCCCTTTGTTATGAAGCCCATAAAAAGCTCTGTTGCAACCAATTACCTTCAGAAGTCACATAATTAGTGAAATGATGTCCACCTGTGTGCAATCTTAGTGTCACATGATCTGTCATTACATATACACACCTTTATGAAAGGTCCCAGAGGCTGCAACACCTAAGCAAGAGGCACCACTAAAGTCAGGGTTAGGTTATAAAAAAATATCCAAATCTTTGATGATCCCTAGGAGCACCATCAAATCTATTATAACCAAATGGAAAGAACATGGCACAACAGCAAACCTGCCAAGAGACGGCCGCAGACCAAAACTTGGGCTTTATGGCAGAGTGGCCAGAAGAAAGCCATTACTTTCAGCAAAAAACAAAATGGCACATAGGAGACTCCCAAAGGCATGTAGGATACTCCCAAAATGTATGGAGGAAGGTGCTCTGGTCTGATGAGACTAAAATTGAAATTTTTGGCCATCAAAGAAAACGCTATGTCTGGTACAAACCCAACACATCACATCACCCAAAGAACACCAGTCAGGACTGGGAAACTGGTCAGATTTGAGGGAAAGTTGGATGGTGCTAAATGCAGGGATATTCTGGAGCAAAACCTGTACCACTCTGTGTGTGATTTGAGGCTAGGATGAAGGTTCACCTTCCAGCAGGACAATGACCCTAAACACACTGCTAAAGCAACACTTGAGTAGTTTAAGGGGAAACATGTAAATGTGTTGGAATGGCTTAGTCAAAGCCCATACCTCAATATAATATAAAATTCTGTGGTCAGACTTAAAGATTGCTATTCACAAGCGCAAACCATCCAACTTGAAGGAGCTGAAGCAGTTTTGCAAGGAGGAATGGGCAAAAATCCCAGTGGTAAGATGTAGCAAGCTCATAGAGACTTATCCAAAGCGATTTGGAGCTGTGATAGCTGCAAAAGGTGGCTCTACAAAGTATTGGCTTTAGGGGGGTGAATAGTTATGCACATTGACTTTTTCTGTTGTTTTGTCCTATTTGTTGTTTGCTTCACAGTAAAAAAAAGACATCTCCAAAGTTGTGGGTATGTATTGTAAATAAAATGATGCAAATCCTCAAACAATCCATGTTAATTCCAGGTTGTGAGGCAACAAAACACTAAAAATGCCAAGGGGGGTGAATACTTTTGCAAGGCACTGTAAGTTTCTGGCATGCTCTGAGATTTCCATACCCGGTGCAAGGATTTATTTTAACACCCAACTCCATGCTGACTCCCCATAGAGAACCCCCTAAAGTCTCTGCCAGCTGTATGCTTGGTTTTTCTTTTTACTTTTTTTCTGATGTCTTGTGGCCAGTTCCCCAGTAGTGGACATTTCTGAATGATTCACTGTAATTGCAGGGCACCATGTTTAAGAAACAGGCCACAATACCCTGCACTTGGTTGTTTCATGGTCTTCTGGGTTGAATTACACTGGGCATCATTCAGCCCAGAAGACTGAGGGCATCTTTTGCGAAAGAAGAGGTACCGTGGGGAAGAGCTGAATTAAAGGTGAGTTTTTTATCTTTAAACTTCTTGGGTACAGTAAAAAAAATAGCCTCAAATATGTCTTTAAGCCAGTTGGCTCAATATACACGACCCAATGGACGGGCATATGGAATATAACATCAAATGTAATTTACTTTATTCTTAAGTTTAGTTGTATTATTTACTCCAGTGGATTCCCTCACCCTTGTGTAATAAGTTTTTGAACAGATAATTACAACATAGTTGCCATTATTCTACTTTTTACCTTTAATTAGGGTTAGTTTATAAAGTAAACAGAAATATGGGCAGTTTGTTTGCGGCCTTTTTTCATAAATTACTAGTGCCTTGGCTATTATTCCCAGTGAAATACTTTGCTACTTGGTGAGTTAGTGACCTGGAACAAGTATGCAGGTCATGACTTCTGACTGCATAGTCTGCATGCTTATTTTAGATCAGTGACAAAGTAGTGAAGCCATAGGATGAGCATAATAGCCATCTAATCAACCATAAAAAAAAGAAAATCAGCAATGGCAGCATTTGTATAGTAATTCTGTTAATTCAAGCTTTACTTCAAATGCTTAAATCATTTCTAGTTTTTTTAAAATGATTCCCTGTATAGTGAAAATGCTAATATACTTTATTCGCTAAAAGCTCTCCCCAATCTATCAGAGTGCCCTCACCTGCACAGCCCCCACCTCAGAATCCGAGGCACCAAAGTAGATTAAGTCCACTCATTGTGAATCTTATTGCAGCTATGTGTTTGGGCAGCTCAGGTCACAGAGGTTTATCACAGAAACATTATTCCCTTGCAGCCTTCTAAATCCCAGAAAAAATCATCGGACGTTCAGAGCGTGCTCAGTCTGAGACTTCACTCCAAGTAACAGCATTTATATTGTGAGGTGATACAATTTTCTATGACAGCTAATGCTTTTTTATAGATCCACTCCTCATGTCCTATTTATTTTGAATTACTCCAGTTAATGACAGCTAAGCTGCAATACAAGGCGAAACATTGAATTATGACCCATCCTCCCACTTTATTTGTTATGAAAAGTGTGCGGAGTGCTCAGCAGGGGCCCAGCGGGATAGGAGATACAGGAGGGTAGGTGCATAAGGATTGAAAGATATTCCTACCGCCTGCCATGCACTCGCCTCTACAATACATTTTCATTTCATTAGCAGTACTGACTATTCATGGAGGAGGTATAATCAATACATCTTCATTCTCCATCGGTCATACTATTATTGTAATTCAGTTATGTTGAATCTCAGTGGGAGAAAAATGTGTTATTGTTATTAAAGGTAATCTCAGAAAACAATAACTGAAATGTCTTCAGCACACCCTATTACTCCAATATGTTATACAAATGCACTGATTAAACCAAAAATGTACATTACCATCTTATTTCTAGATGTCTATGAGGAAGTATCATTAAAGGTAGCCAGTACTGAAAGAAATCTGAACTCTCCTCCTGAGAATGTTAGTTGCCTAGCTGACATGCCAGTCTAATAGCTTCAATCCTTTATTGGGCACTGACCTGGAGTAAGTATGCAGATAAGGGATGCAGTCATTACTTTGACCTTCTAATCTCCATGCTTGTTTCCAATCAGTGACTCAGAAATGATTGTGGCCTCTGACAACATCAGTAGAATGTTTAGAACAAAAAGTCAACAATGGCCCCACATTTTTCTCTCCGTAATGGTTCTTTTAAAGCCTAATTTCAGCTTTGACTTGGGCCAAATACAAAAAGTGTATCTCCATCAGCTCCGGCTTCTTTTCTTCCCCTGTCTCCATTGCTGTCCCCTGCAAACTCACTCACCCTCCTATCCAGTACTGCTCAGTTTCCAATTCAATGTTGTTGAGAAGAAGAGGGTGAAGAGGACTTTGGAAGTCACTGGACCATACTGAATATACATGAAAAAGGGTGTATAGATAGATTTTTTTTAAGGATATAGGGATGCTCCAGTGGAGAAGGGATTCCAAACTTGGAACTGGACTTTGGAATTATGCTGTTTTTATTGTCTCCTACATGTAAGTTTATGTTTAATACTTTAGATTTAAGTGATGTCACGTTCAAAATATGTCATATTCTAGTTTCGTCAAATGGTAAATTAATGTATTTAATTGATCAAAATGTCACTATGTTTTAAACCTTTAGGGTTTTGGAGTAATAGCAAACATATGTTTTTGCCAGGTTTTAAAATATAATATATATTATATATATATATATATATATACATATTATAGCATGCACTTTACATATAATATGTGTAAAGTGCCGTGTGACCTATAGCAGTGTGACCCATAGCAATAACCTGATCTCATTCCTGTCCTTAAAAAAATAGATAACCCATCTTGGGCCAAAAGACCACAGGTTGACATGTAGAGTAAACAAAGGGTTCATCCTGGAACAGATTTTTTTCACCAAAATATCCAAACATAAGAAGCCAATGAATGATTACATCTACCTGCAACTGCCAAAACCGAGATATCAATCAGGCAGCCAATCTGAGAATCACAGTAATTGATAGATATCTTTAATGTCACATTGTTCTTAAACATTAGCAGTGACTTTCAAACTTACTCAAAGGATTCTGCATAAGTAAAAAGTTAGGAAGCGTTTAAGAAAATGAAAGCTGCTTTCATAAAGGTTAACATTCTGAAGGCAAGGAGTAGATTAATGGAATGGAATATTGCAGTATACTATGGCTTAGGCCATAAAAACTCACACAGGATATACAATTGTCCAGGCGACTATTGCTTTTTAAGCAGCTTTCAGAAGCTGAGACTGTTCTATAGTTATATATGGCCATTTCAATTGTAATTTCAGAATATATTCCACAAATCTATCTCATATACTGTAGAAATTAGAGTGTTTAAAATACATTATTTCTTTTTATTTCATGTTACTTATTTTAATCCATTATCAAGGCTTTTGTCCAATACACCTAAGCTCAATATAAGTCACAGAAATATTGTAAGTATGCAGTTAGATGGACTTTATACTAACAACCTCCATTTCATTGCTTTACCTCCACTCTTCTGTTATAGCAGCTGTACAGAGTTTAAACAGTTTAGCAGAGCTGGTCAGACACACCCTCTCTGCTTTGCAAGTCTGTGTGAAGACATTTGCTGGGAGGTGGGACTGTTACCCAGCTCTGCAAACATAGGGCACTGCAGTAAAAGGGCTGGAAGCAGTGTTTTGTTTTAGATAAACGTATATTTTAATGCATGTAACATCCAAAGAGATCAATAATTTGTGAAATGAAAAATAAACAAAGCATATCCTTCTATACTATGTGCTTGTCTCAATCCAAAGCACTGAGTGTAATTTCTCTCTGTGGTCTCCTTTCTCAGTTATCTGTATGGGTCATGTCAAACAAGTTATGTTGACACAAATCTTGGGAGACAGCCCCACCCTCACCTCAAACACACAGTAGATGATTGACAGCCTCGGCTGTCCATGTTTCATAATAAGAGTATGTAAAGGGGGTGTGTCCATTCCCTCCACTCAGGTCTCACTTACACTGAGCTCTCCCCTCTACTCTGTGCAATGTGTAGCATCAGATCCCTGCCCCTTGCCTTGCCTTCTTTAGTTGTGAAAAAGCCTTTCATCTGTGTATTTTAGAAGACATTAAGAACATTTTATTTTATTTGTTTCTGTCTGCTTCTTCCTCCTGGCCTTAACAACAACTGTACAGTAAAACCAACAATTAACCTATGTAGACTGTCGTTAGGGAATTTCTTCTTCTTCCCCTCTTCAGTTTGAAGGGTACAATATACCTAGAGTAATATATTTGATTTTTTAGGTACCTTTAGCGAATCTCTGCATCCATACTCCTGATGAGTGAACTTGATTCACAAAACGCATAGAGTTTTTTTATTCATGGGATGCCAAGACAGTTCAGCATTTACTCCTTATATCCAACATGCATTCATGCATTTGTGTGTATATATTTTAGCATGTATGACCACCACATGTTATTTCATATGTTTATTTGGTAAATGTGTTTTTAATATCTACAGATTTGTATATGGTTGTGTTTATATTATGGAAACTGTATAATGCAGCTCTAGACGAAAGGAACTGTGTCTGATAATAAAAGGCTTTACTATACTACATATAACCCCACATACTTTTATTTAGCAGTAGCATACCTTATTTAAAGCCCCAATCATTCTTTTCTCATGTTTTTATCTATGTAGACTGTTGGCTTGCCTAGTAGAAGGGGCCAAAAAAAGTGACCAGGCATAATTAGTTACCAACCCATCTGCGTCCACTTAAAAAGCCTCTTTCCATTATCATATGACAGGTAACTCACAGCAATTTTTTATGTCACACGATATTTGCACAGCGGTTTTTCAAAAGCAATTTTTTGGGAAAAAATACATTTTAATGAAAAAGAAAACACAATATATACCCCATTTTTTGTATAATATAAAGATGATGCAATGCCAAGTAAATAGATACCTAACATGTCAGGCTTTAAAATTGCACACGCTCATTGAAAGGCAACAAACTGCTTTATTTCAAAATCTCCATCGGCGACTGTTTAAATGCTTTTACAGGTTACCTGTTTAGAGTTACAGAGGAGGTCTAGCACTGGAATTATTGATCTTGCTCTAACGCTCATGGCAATAACTTACATATGTGGTGCGAACACCGTTTACATATGTGTGTGAGACTTAGGTATGCATTTGCTGCTGCGTGTGAGCACGGAGGGATGGGGGAGCTTTAAAAAAAAATATATATATTATTTATTTTATTTTTTATTTTTACACTGTCCCTTATAACTATTATTCCTATTACAAGGGATATAAACATCCCTTGCAATGGAAATAAGGATGACAGGTCCTCTTTATGAAGAGATCTGGGGTCAAAAAGAACCCAAATCTCTTTACCTTTGAAAGCAAAATATAAAAAAATAAATAAAACATTTGATCTTTTGCTTTTAAAAAAAAATAGTGTACTTCCATCCTTTACTTCCACAGCCACTCAGACAGATCAGTTAGACCTGGTTGAGATTTAAACTTGTGATCCAGCATATGACTCTGGAGCTCATTAACTGTATTACAAGATCTTCCCCTGCATCATCAGTCATACAATATAATTTGCAGTACATATTGTACTCAGTTGTAATATGTCTACCTGCATACACACACACACACACAGCCCCAAGTTAAAAGGATAAATTCATTTTTCAATTTCCTTACCCCCACAAATAGAAGTCATATTGGTGACCTTCAAGTCGAACGAGAGCATGACAATGAATTTACATATTTTGCAAACAGTTAATTGTTTCTGATGCATATGAAATGAAAGTGAGCATGCTCTCTAGCTAGTGTTTCCTCCGCACCACTTCAAGATCTTCCCCTCCTCACACTAATGTCATCTGTAAGCAGCTGCTTCCACAATTTAAAGCCCAACCCATGAATAATGCAACCTTGTGTTTGCACACACTGGGTGACAGTGCATCCTGGGGCTGTGCATATCTATCAAGTATGCATTTGTTGGCTGATTACATCACCGCAACCCTGGAGATCAAATATTTAACCTCTAACTGATATCAGGAAAAAGAACTAAGCTTTGCGTGCACAGTAGAAAGGAGGGACAGAAACTACATAACAAAGTACAGTTACATAATTTATTTATTTATTTATTTCAGGTACTTATATATCGCTGTCAATTTACGCAGCGCTTTACATATTCATTGTACATTCACATCAGTCCCTACCCTCAAGGAGCTTACAATCTAAGGTCCCTAACTCACATTCATACATACTAGGGACAATTTTTAGACAGGATCCAATTAACCTACCAGCATGTCTTTGGAGTGTGGGAGGAAACCGGAGTACCCGGAGGAAACCCACGCAGGCACAGGGAGAACATGCAAACTCCAGGCAGGTAGTGTTAATTAAAGTGATTGTAAACGTTCACCTTGAAAACAACCCATTCACTTTAAAATAGAGATGAAAGGCAAAACATTTGTGTATAGATATAAAAAAACATTATAAATACATTTTTTACTTTTTTTTATAAGTGATCACATTCTCTTTGTTCTCAGTTGCATAAGAGCTGGGGGAGGAGAAGCAGAAGCACACTGAGCTTCCCAGTGAATGGGAATGCATTCAAATTCAGGATGGTGCTGCTATAAAACCAACAAACAGTACAAAACAGATTACAGCGCACACACATACAAAAATTACACTGATAAATATTTACTTGATAAATATGTCCCCTAAGATCCATATTTTGAAAACTTAGACTACAAATCCCTTATGTCTAAGAAGAACTTTGAACAGAAAAAAAGTTTTTCTACAAAAAGCAGTACATTTTGGGTCAAATCTGCTGTACAGAATATCTGAGATATACATGTAACATTAGCAAATAGATTCAGTAATTCATTATGAAATATTAAAAATAGATTTTCTGTTTCTTTTTTTATCTTTGCTCAAGTGATATCAGGAATAATTTTGTTTTCTTGCAGCCAGTGAGCCAATAAATTATAGAAAGGTATCATGACTTGTTCTGATTTAAAAGGTGAGAAATGAATGATTAGATGTTATCTGTGCTTCTTCTCTGATGATTTCCAGTTTGAATGTAAACCAACTATAAAGTCAATAGTCCTACAGACTTTGTAGAACAGTTTGCAAACGTCTGTGTTGCCTTGAAAGTCACAGGCAAAAGAAAACCGTTGAAACTGTTGTTAAAGCAAACATATTTAAAGCTATGAATTTGAAGTTGCCCACCTAATGCTGATTTTTCAGTTTTGGGTGAAACCTGGTGATCTGAATGATCCATAGGATTTAAGGAGAATTTGGCATCTTTTCCCTTAGAGGAAATCACATTTGTAACATGGGAAGGAAGTTCCCATTTAAGGTTTTCCTTACCCTGTTTCCATTTGGTTTAGGCCAGCTCTCCCTGCTCACATGCTAGGTTAAAAAGGAAAGGAAGTATTTGGAGAAACTTACCCTATTTTTCGCTCCATAAGACGCACCTGACGATAAGGCGGACCTAGGTTTTAGAGGAGGAAAACAAGAAAAAAAATATTCTGAACCAAATGGTGTACTAAAATATTTTCCAGTGCCCATGAAATGCAGCCTGACCATTGCAATAAACACAGATTGAACATTGTCATAAAGGCAGACTGACCATTGCCATAAACGCAGCCTGACCATTGCCATAAATGCAGCCTGACCATTGCCAATAATGCAGAGTGACCAATAATGCAGAGTGACCATTGCCAATAATGCAGAGTGACCATTAATGCAGAGGGACCATTGCCAATAATACAGAGTGACCATTGCCACAAACACAGCCTTACCTGATGTAAGGCAGAAGACAGAGCAGCTCAAGTGGCCGAATGCTCTGTTTTCTGTCTCAGGAGCAGTGTCAGGCTCAGCCAGGAGATTGCTTGGCGCCCATCGGAGGTTTGGATGTCTGTCCCCCGCTCTCCTGCCTCTCTTCTGGTGGTGGCGGCGGGGGGGGGCAGTGTCGGTGGGGGCGGTGCTGGCAGGGGCGGTGCTGGCAGGGGCGGTGCTGGCAGGGGCGGTGCCAGCGACGACGGGGGGGGGGTGCCTTTCATATATCCGCATCTATAAGATGCAGAGACATTTTCCCCCATATTTCTGGGGGGAAAAAAGTGTGTCTTATGGTCTGAAAAATACGGTAAATGCAGTGGAGTGTTCACATTACAAGAAATTGCCTTGTTTGCTAGCCATCATACCACTATTCAAGGCTTTTTTATGGGAGTAAAAATTGTCAAAAAGACAAATAGATCCGACCGGACGTTCCATCATTGTGTATAATGCTGAGATATGTGTAAGAGCACCCTTCAGTATTAAGAGAGTAAGCATCCTTGCGGAGTCTATTGTTAGCAAGGGCTTGAGTAGCTGGTGTCCCGTGACAATCAGTGGACAAGATAGAGTGCTGAGGATTTTACTCCTGGCCTGGTCTTACTAGGATGAGCAAGGGACTGTACTTTGGACACTATGTGCACCACTAAGTCTCTGTAGTAAGGGCCCATGTAAATGATCTTTTGGACAGTGCCAGGTTGTTCTGAGGGATGGTAGCATTATCCCCTAAAACAGTTACCTGATCCTGTGGCTGTTGGACCTATGAAAGTGAGTTAAGTAGAGAAGCGGTGGTGCTACCAGCCTTTGGGTCACCCACAACCAGGCATACCCCAAGCCCATTAAGATGGCAGTGTATTTCTCAGCTATGAGGGAAACCCAGCCTTAACTTCTTGTTACAGTAGGCCCCTGGTGCAGGAAGACAACAAAAAAACAACCAAAGGCGCTACATATGTCATGTTTCTTAATATATATGATCGGTGATGGTGAGGCCATCCTTGCTTAGGAATAGGGAAGAGTGTTGTAGGTTGTTGCTTATTTCTGAAAACTTTTCGTCATCGGGAACTTTGCTAATCTCAAGGATTCATCATGAGCCCACGGTAGTGGTGGACCAAAACCTCATCTTTCATCTCTTCAGTGGATGAAGTTTGGAGTCGCCTCTGCCATGGGTTTGATACAAATCCTGTGGGTTTGACATTTATAAACCCAGCAAATTCATGTGCAGATTCCCCCATAAGAATATATTAAAGTGCAACTAAACCCCTCAATTTAACGGCTTCCTAAAACCATTACATACAAGGCATGCCGTTATTAAAAACTGTCATAGTTGGTTGCGCTCCAGACTGAACTGTCAAGCCATCAAATGGCTGGTGTCATAACTGATTGCATGTGCAGCATTTTGGCAACTGTAGATCAGGCATAGACTAAGATGAATGCTTCCTTGGCTGCAAAGGATAGAAGGGTTTAATTCTGCTTTAAAATTTGAATTCGCTACATGGCCTTTGAACTACAACAAATAGGATTAGAAAGCCTGTAAAAGGGATGGGGGCACAAAGCAGTCATAATGTCAGTGAACTGGAACCTGTTGAGGGGAAAGCACGGGTGAAGTCTACAAACTGCATAGGGAAAGATTGGGATCAGTTTGGAAACTGAACTTTTATTCTGATTAGTAGGGATGGGCCAAACGGACCCCTGTTCGGTTTGCACCAGAACTTTCAAAAACAGCAAAGTTTGGACCTGTATAACGAACCCCTTTAAAGTCAATGGGACCTGAACATCAAAAATCAAAAGTGCCCATTTTGAAGGCTTATATGCAAGTAATTGGGCATACAATGGTTATAGGGTTCCGGGTCCTTACCTGGGAGACATATATCAATAAAAAAAAGTTTGTGAAAAATTTCATTTTTCAACGAGCAGTGATTTTTTGATTTTTAACCGCTTCAGCCCCGGAAGATTTTACCCCCTTCCTGACCAGAGCACTTTTTGCGATTCGGCACTTTAACTGACAATTGCACGGTCGTGCGATGTTGCTCCCAAACAAAATTGACGTCCTTTTTTTGTCACAAATAGAGCCTTCTTTTGGTGGTATTTGATCGCCTCTGCGATTTTTTATTTTTTGCGCTATAAACAAAATAAGAGCGACAATTTTGAAAAAAACGCATTATTTTTTACATTTTGCTATAATAAGTATTCCCCAAAAATATATAAAAAATTTTTTTTCCTCAGTTTAGACCGATCCATATTCTTCTACATATTTTTGGTAAAAAAAAATCGCAATAAGTGTTTATTGATTGGTTTGCGCAAAAGTTATAGCGTTTACAAAATAGGGGATAGTTTTATTGCATTTTTATTAATATTTTTTTTTTACTAGTAATGGCAGCGATCAGCAATTTTTTTATTATGACGGACACATCGGACATTTTTGAAACATTTTTGGGACCATTGTCATTTATACAGCAATCAGTGCTATAAAAATGCACTGATTCCTGTGTAAATGACACTGGCAGTGAAGGGGTTAACCACTAGGGGGCGGGAGGGGTTAGGTCAGTACAAGGGAGTGCTTTCTAACTGTAGGGGGGATGGGCTAGCTGTGTCACATCACTGATCTCTGCTCCCGATGACAGGGAGCAGAGATCAGTGACACTGTCACTAGGCAGAACAGGGAGATGCTGTTTACATCTCAGCATCTCCCCGTTCGTCCTCTCCGTGAGGCGATCGCGGGTATCCCCGTGGCAATCGAGTCCGTGGGACCCGCGACCCGACTCACGGAGCTCTTGGCTGGCGGCAAATTCAAAGGGACGTACCTGTACGCCCATTTGCCCAACCGTGTCGGGAAGTGGTTAAAGTGAATGCAAATCAAAAAATCCTTCCAATATAGTGTCTGGGGTCCCCTTCGTCTACCTGTAAAGAGGCAGATCTGTACCATGTCTAGAATCTGCTGCAGCAATAATTGAATTTATAAACCCCAAATAAAAGAAATTTTCCCTGCAAGCTGCCTTTATTTTGCTCAGCAACAGCTGGGGAGCCAGTGTGTTTGATGGGGCCACAATGTAGTGCACTGGGAACAAGATTAGAGATTTTTTGGATACATTCTGGTGTCACTTTGACTTTGGATAGAAGTAACAGGTGCGCAAAAATTGGTCTTTGGGTGACGGTGGCGCCTTCCCACCGTAACCCTATAGAGGTAATCTTGATGAAAGCAAGAATTGGCCTTGCTGTAAAAAATTGCAATGATTTGCACCTGTCAAACAGGTGCAGAAAAATTACTCTTTGGGAGTCCTGGGCGACTTCCTACCGTAACCCTATAGAGGTGTTTTTGAGGAAGGCAAAAAAAAATTGCAATGATATGCACCTGTAAATTGGTCTTTGTGTGTCGTGGCTCCTTCCCACCGTAACCCTATAGAGGTACTCTTGATGAAAGCAAGAATTGGCCTTGCTGTAAAAAATTTCAATGATATGCACCTGTCAAACAGGTGCTGAACAATTGATCTTTGGGTGTTAATTGTGCCCATGAACACCTTTAAAGCTAGGCAGCCTCGAAGTCCTGCAGAGATTCCACATCCCAAAAAGACTTAATTAGTGACATTGACATCAGGGGCTTCATAGCTGGTAATCCAGGACTGATTCATTTTTATAAAAGTCAAACGGTGCATGGAGTCTGTGGACAGACGCGTTCTATGATCAGTAACGAAACCTCTTGCAGCACCGAATGCCCATTCTGAAAAGCATGCTGGATGCAGGGCAGCCCAAAAACTCAATAGCATACTGGACAAGTTCTGGCCAGTGGTCTATTCTCATGACCCAGTAAGTCAGTGGATTGTCAGCTGGAAAGCTCTCCATCTCTGTTTTGGCCCCGAGGTAATCATCCACCATGTGATGCAGACGCTGCCAATTGATCACCACGTCCACCTTTGCCTGTGGACACATTTGTTGCTGGCCCCCTTACAGTGCCAAGGGAACATCAGCCTCTCCTTGTTGTCCTCCCAGACATTATTGGGAGGGAGGGGGCGGTGCTTATAGGCAAATGTAAAGAAGAAGTTGATAATTGTGCGTAGATTCACCTTAATCATTGTAAAGAGGTGTTTGGTACACTTTAATTTGTGTACTCACACTACACAGACACACAGATACACTATAATATACTGCAATATAATGCACCAAACGTACAGTGATGCACAAAACTATATGGCGTTAAACTGGAAGTAACGCACACAAAACTATATGGCATTAAACTGGCAGTAAAGCACACAGAACTATATAGCATTAAACTGGCAGTAACGCACACAGAACTATATGGCGTTAAACTGGCAGTGACGCACACAGAACTACAGTATCTCATAAAAGTGAATACACCCCTCACATTTTTGTAAATATTTTATTATATCTTTTCATGTGACAACGCTGAAGAAATTACACTTTGCTACAATGTAAAGTAGTGAGTGTACAGCTTGTATAACAGTATAAATTTGCTGTCTCCTAAAAATAATTCGCCACAGAGCCATTAACCACTAGCCGACCAGCGTACGACGATGTACGTCGGCACAATGGCATGGCTGGGCAAATGGGCGTACAGGTATGTCCCCTTTAAATCGCGGCATTGTGGGCACTTTTGTGCAAACCAATCAATATACGCTTACTGCGATTTTTTTTACCAAAAATATGTAGAAGAATACATATCGGCCTAAACTGAAAAAAAAATGTGTTTATATATCTTTTAGGGATATTTATTATAGCAAAAAGTAAAAAATATTGCTTTTTTTTCAAAATTGTCACTTTTTTTTGTTTATAGAGCAAAAAATAAGAGGTGATCAAATACCACCAAAAGAAGGCTCTATTTTTGGGAAAAAAAGTACGTCAATTTTGTTTGGGTGCAACGTTGCACGACCGCGCAATTGTCAGTTAAAGCAACGCAGTGCTGTATCGCAAAAAAGTGCTCTGGTCAGGAAGGGGGTAAATCCTTTTGGGGCTGAAGTGGTTAATGTCTAAACTGCTGGCAACAAAAGTGAGTACACCCCCAAGTGAAAATATCCAAATTGGGCCCTATTAGCCATTTTCACTCCCCGGTGTCATGTGACTTGTTAGTGTTACAAGGTCTCAGGTGTGAATGGAGAGCAGGTATGTTAACGTTGGTGTTATCGCTCGCACTCTCTCATACTGGTCACTGGCAGTTCAACATGGCACCTCATGGCAAAGAACTCCCTGAGGATCTGAAAAAAAGAATTGTTGCTCTACATAAACACGTAGGCTATAGGAAGATTGCCAAGACCCTGAAACTGAGCTGCAGCATGGTGGCCAAAACCATACAGCGGTTTAACAGGACAGGTTCTACTTGAGTTTTTCACAGTAGACGTATGAGTGCTGCCAGCATTGCTACAGAGGTTGAAGGAGTGGGGGGTCAGCCTGTCAGTGCTCAGACCATACGCTGCACACTGCAACAAATTGGTCTGCATGGCTGTCATCCCAGAAGGAAGCCTCTTCTAAAGATGATGCACAAGAAAGCCCGCAAACAGTTTGCTGAAAACAAGCAGACTAAGGACACGGATTACTGTAAACATGTCCTGTGGTCTGATGAGACCAAGATAAACTTATTTGGTTCAGATGGTGTCAAGCTTGTGTGGCTGCAGCCAGGTGAGGAGTATAAAGACAAGTGTGTCCTGCCTACAGTCAAGCATGGTGGTGGGAGTGTCATGGTCTGGGCTGCATGAATGCTGCCGGCACTGGGGAGCTACAGTTCATTGAGGGAACTATGAATGCCAACATGTACTGTGACATACTGAAGTAGAGCAATATCCCCTCCCTTTGGAGACTGGGCCACAGGGCAGTATTCCAACATGAAAACGACCCCCAAACACACCTCCAAGATGACCACTGCCTTGCTACAGAAGCTGAGGGTAAAGGTGATGGACTGGCCAAGCATGTCTCCAGACCTAAACCCTATTGAGAATCTGTGGGGCATCCTCAAACGGAAGGTGGAGGAGCGCAAGGTCTCTAACATCCACCATCACTGTGATTTTTTTTGAGGGGACAGCAAATTTACACTGTTATACAAGCTGTGCACTCACTACTTTACATTGTAGCAAAGTGTCATTTCTTCAGTGTTGTCACATGAAAAGATGTAATAAAATATTTACAAAAATGTGAGGGGTGTACTCACGTTTGTGAGACACTGTATATGGTGTTAAACTGGCAGTAACCCACACAGAAGTAAATGGCATTAAACTGTTAGTAATGCACAAAACTATATGGCATTAAACTGGCAGTAAAACACACAGAACTATATGGCGTTAAACTGGCGGTAACGCACACAGAACTAAATGGCATAAACTGGCAGTAACGCACACAAAACTATATGGCGTTAAACTGGCAGTAACGCACACAAAACTATGTGGTGTTAAACTCGCAGTAACGCACACAGAAGTAAATGGAATTAAACTGGCAGTAATGCACAAAACTTTATGGCATTAAACTGGCAGTAACGCACACAGAACTATATGGCGTTAAACTGACAGTAACACACACAGAACTATATGGTGATAAACTGGCAGTAACGCACACAAAACTATATGGTGTTAAACTGGCAGTAATGCACACAGAAGTAAATGGTGTTAAACTGGCAGTAAAGCAATCAAATAGACAGTGTTCAATCGTCACTACACTGACGCTATCTGAACTGTTCAGCACCGCATTGCATTGTGGTTGGTTCGGGGGGACGAACAAACGGTCGAACGTTTGTTCGGATGGTTGCCGAACGACCGAACAAAGAAACACTTGCTCATCCCTACTGATTAATAGCTCTTTGAGCAATCAACCTCCGTTGCCTTTTTTTTTTTGTTCTTACTATTGGGAGCTTTTGTGTCTTTCATTTTGTGCTTGATTTGAGATCAGTGGCCACTTTTGGCTGCTGCAAACACCTGAAGGACTCCAAGATGGTGAGAAATAAGATTCTCTGGTCTGATGAGACCAAGATAGAACTTTTTGGCCCTAATTCTAAGCGGTATGTGTGGAGAAAACCAGGCACTGCTCATCACCTGTCCAATACTGTCCCGACAGTGAAGCATGGTGGTGGCAGCATCATGCTGTGGGGGTGTTTTTCAGCTGAAGGGACAGGACGACTGGTTGCAATCAAGGGAAAGATTAATGCGGCCAAGTACAGGGATATCCTGGATGAAAACCTTCTCCAGAGTGCTCAGGACCTCAGACTGGGTCGAAGGTTTACCTATCAACAAGACAATGACCCTAAGCACACAGCTAAAATAACGAAGGAGTGGCTTCACAACAACTCCGTGACTGTTCTTGAATGGCCCAGCCAGAGCCCTGACTTGAGCATCTGTGGAGAGACCTAAAAATGGCTGTCCACCAACGTTTACCATCCAACCTGACAGAACTGGAGAGGATCTACAAGGAGGAATGGCAGAGAATCCCCAAATCCAGATGTGAAAAACTTGTTGCATCTTTCCCAAAAAGACTCATGGCTATATTAGATCAAATGGGTGCATCTATTGAATACTGAGCAAAGGGTCTGAATGCTTAGGACCATGTGATATTTCAGTTTTTCTTTTTTAATAAATCTGCAAAAATGTCAACAATTCTGTGTTTTTCTGTCAATATGGGGTGCTGTGTGTACATTAATGAGGAAAAAAATAAACTTAAATGATTTTAGCAAATGGCTGCAATATAACAAAGAGTGAAAAATGTAAGGGAGTCTGAATACTTTACGTCCCCACTGTATGTGCTGTAATTGTATGCTGTCAAAAAGACTGTCTATGAATATTGTAGTGTTCTGTAATACCACATACAGCTTTAGGGCATACCCCAAGCATTTTATTTAAAGGATTTGTGTATTTTTATATATATTATGTTTATTATTTCTACATGTTAATGCTTTACCAATATTTACATATGACCAGCTAAATGATTGAACCTAATACATTATTAAATATTATAGAATAGTGCAATTAATTGATTCTTCAACTTCTAGAAGCGCAGAAGTCCAAAAGGAGCGAATAGTCCATTTGAGTAGAAGGGAATGAATATAACAGAATATGTGAAAAGGAAATCAAGGACGCAAAAACTCAAGACGAACGACAAATTGCAAAAGATAGCAGGACAAACCCCAAAAAATTCTTCAAACATATTAATAGTAAATAGGTCAGGTCTGAGCATGTAGGCCCTTTACAAAATAATCTAGAGTGGGTGACTGGGGACAAAGAGAAGGCACATTTATTAAATACATTTTTCAGTTCAGTGTATACAAAGGAGCATGGGGGAGCTCAAGTTCATAATGGGGATGGTATTGACACAGCCGTAAATGATCCACAATGGCTAAAAAGTGATATGGTCCAGAAATATTTAGACAGAATAAAGGTGGATAAAGCACCTAGACCAGATGGCGTCCACCCACGGATCCTAAAAGAATTGAGCTCTGTCATTTCAAAGCCATTGTATCTAATTTTTAGGGACTCACTAATGACAGGAATCGTACCACTGGATTGGCGTAGGGCCAATGTGGAGCCTATATTTAAAAAAGGAACAAGGTCTTTATCAAATAACTATAGACCTGTTAGTTTAACTTCTATAGTTGGGAAGATACTGGTGAGTTTAACCGCTTGCCGACCGCCCGCTGCCGTTTGACGGCGGCAGAACGGTCCCCATGCGCGAATCGCTATAGCTGTACGGCAGCCGCTTTAAGGGGCATAGGGTAATTATGTGTAAATGCACAAATCCACGTTCTGACAGGGGAGAGGAGACAGATCGCGTATTCCTAGTATAAAGGAAAACCGATCAGTCTCCTCCCCCAGGCAGTCCCATCCCCCCACAGTTAGAACACACTGAGGGAACACAGTTAACCCCTTGACCGCTCCCTATTGTTAACCCCTTCCCTGCCAGTGACATTTATACAGTAATCAGTGGCTATTTTTAGCTCTGATCGCTGTATAAATGTCATTGGTCCCAAAAAAGTGTCAAAAGTGTCCGATCTGTCTGCCACAATGTCACAGTCTCAAAATCACAGATCGCCACCATTACCAGTAAAAATAAATAAATAATAAAAATGCCATAAATCCATCTCCTATTTTGTAAATGCTATAACTTTTGCGCAAACTAATCAATGTACGCTTATTACCAAAAATATGTAGAATATTACATATCGGACTAAACTGAGGAAATTTTTTTTTCTTTAATTTGGGGATATTTATTATAGCAAAAAGTAAAAAATATTTTGTTTTTCTTTCAAAATTGGCGTTCTTTTTTCGTTTATAGAGCAAAAAAAAAATGCAGAGATGACCAAATACCACCAAAAGAAAGCTTTATTTGTGGGGAAAATAGGACTTCAATTTTGTTTGGGTACAGTGTCGCACAAAAGCGCAATTGTCAATTAAAGTGATGCAGTGCCGTATCGCAAAAAATAGCCCGGTCAAGAAGGGGGTAAATCCTTCCGGGGCTGAAGTGGTTAATAAAAGACCACATAGATGACTTCTTTCTGGAAAAAAATATTTTAAGCAACTGACAGCATGGATTCATGAAAGAGAGAAGTTGTCAAACAAATCTGATTTCTTTTTATGAGGAGGTTAGAAAAACCTTGAACAGAGGGGTGGCTGTGGACGTGGTATACTTGGATTTTGCAAAAGCGTTTGATACAGTTCCCCACACACAGCTCATGTGTAAGGTAAAGTCTACAGGCTTGGAAATATCAGTTTGTAAATAGGTAGAAAACTGGCTAAAAGACCGAATTTGGAGAGTAGTGGCTATTGATTCTTACTTTGAATGTTCTAAGGTTATCAGTGGTGTATGTACATGTACATCGCTCTAAGGCAGTTTCTCTTACCCTGCTGCTCCAAAAAGCCTCTATCCCACGTGGAGGGTGTGAGCCCTGTGTGCAAACAGATACTTAGAAGAAAAGAAGGCTGGACGGCTGCACTCCTGTGCAAATTCTTTATTCAAGTGCTGGATACAAAGGTGAACTACAGGTATCAGCTTACATGTTTCACACCAAGGTCGGGTGCTTACTCAAAAAACTAGTGTCTAAGACAGGTTTATATACACACAGGAGTACATAGATAATTACATGAGGTGAAGGTTATCAATTGACACCCTAATTAGCAATCAATTAATTAAACAAGTGTCATAAAAACGTGTCAAACTGAAAATTCTCACCACTTCCATATGAATGAATAAATAAACCTCAAATGTGTGTATTTGCCGTGTTCTGTTGTGAACATCCATAATAAATGTTGTAAAAACAATAATAGTGTAACACATAAACAAATATGAATATGTGCTAGACGGACAAACAGAAAATCCAGTATAAAATCATTAACTGCAACATCAGATATTTAGTGCACATGATTACATGTGAATTATGCTCACTCCAGTATGTTGGTCGCGCAACTCGCAGGTTAAGAGATCGGTTACATGATCATCTACATGATATACAAAAGAACCATGCCACAAATGTGGCCAAACTCTGGAATGAACATGACAATAGAGATGTGCCAAGTTTGTCCATACAAGGAGTAGAAAAAGTTACAGTACCAAAAAGAGGCGGGGACAAATTTAGAATCTTATGTAAAAAAGAAGTATTCTGGATCTCCAACCTTAATACTAGAAAACCCCTTGGCCTTAACCATGAGTGGGATGTAACAGACTTCTATGAATAATAAAACTTTATGTGAGATAAGTGGGAAAGTTTTGATTGGGTGAAACTATTTCCTTTAGATTTCTTCACTCCCCATATCCCCTCCATGTTAAACTAGATTGCAGTAGAATCCATGTCCACGGTACAATTAGATGATTAGTTTTTGAGCTATGAGTAAGCACCCAACCTTGGTGTGAAACATGTAAGCTGATACCTGTAGTTCACCTTTGTATCCACACTTAATAAAGAATTTGCACAGGAGTGCAGCCGTCCAGCCTTCTTTTCTTCTAAGTATCAGTGGTGTACCCCAAGGTTCAGTGTTGGGACCCCTACTTTTCAATACCTTTATAAATGATATAGGGTCTTGGACTAAAAGTACCATTTCAGTCTTTGCAGATGACTCCAAAATATGCAGTGGAATAAGGTCCTTACAGGATGTCTCCACTTTACAAGCCGACCTCAGTGCACTGTCTAATTGAGCGACTATGTGGCAGATGAGGTTTATAGTTGATAAATGTAAAGTTATGCACTTGGGAGCCAAGAATATGCATGCATCATACATACTAGGAGGAGTACAACTGGGGGGATCCATAGTGGAGAAGGATCTGGGGGTTTTGGTAGATCATAAGCTCAATAATAACATGCAATGCCAAGCTGCGGTTTCCAAAGCGAGCAAAGTCCTTTCTTGTATTAAGAGAGGTATGGACTCCAGAGATAGAGGTATCATTTTGCCCCTGTACAAATCATTAGTAAGATCTCATCTGGAATATGCAGTTCAGTTTTGGGCACCAGTTCTCAAAAAGGATATCGGGGAAATGGAGAAAGTGCAGAGAAGGGCAACCAAACTGATAAGAGGCATGGAGGAACTCAGCTATGAGGAAAGTTTAGAGGAACTGAATTTATTTTCTCTTGAGAAGAGGAGATTAACCACTTGACCACTGGGCACTTAAACCCCCTTAATAACCAGACCAATTTTCAGCTTTCAATGCTCTTACAATTTGAATGACAATTACTCAGTCATGCAACACTGTACCCATATGAAATTTTCATCCTTTTTTTCACACAAATAGAGCTTTCTTTTGGTGGTATTTGATCACCTCTGGGTTTTTTATTTTTTGTGCTATGAAATGAAAAAAGACCGAAATTTTTGTAAAAAAAATGCATTTTTCTTCATTTCTATTAAAACTTTTTGCAAATAAGTAATTTTTCTTCATAAATTTGGCCAAAAATATATACTGCTACATATCTTTGGTAAAAACATCCCAAATTAGTGGATATTATTTCACTGAAAATGTATCAATTTGATCACACCTGATGTACTGACAGCCTTTCTTCTCATTTCTTGAGACCCTAACAAGCCAGTAAAGTAAAAATACCCCCCAAATGACCCCTTTTTGGAAAGTAGACATTCCATGGTAGTTAGTAAGAGGCATAGTTAGTTTTTTGAAGTTGTCATTTTTTCCCACAATTCTTTGCAAAATGAAGATTTTTTTTATTTTAATTTTTTTTCACACCAAATTGTCATTATAACAGGTTATTTCTCTCACATGGCATGTACATTCCACAAATGAAACCCCAAAATATATTCTGCTGCTCCTCCTGAGTATGGCGAAACCACATGTGTGAGACTTTTACACAGCCTGGCCACATACAGAGGCCCAACATTGAAGTAGCCCCTTCAGGCGTTCTAGGAGCATAAACTACACATCTCATTTCTCAACCACCTATTACACTTTTGAAGGCCCTGGAGCACCAGGACAATGGAAATGCCCACAAAGTGACCCCATTTTGGAAAGCAAACACCCCAATGTATAATCTATGAGGCATAATGAGTCTTTTGAACTGTTCATTTTTTTCCAGAAGTTTTTGGAAAATGTGGAAAAAAAATGAAAACAAATTTTTTTTACACAAAGTTGTCCATTTATAAGATATTTCCAACGCATAGCATGTACATAGTAAAAATGACACCCCAAAATATATTCTGCTCCTGCTCCTGAGTATGGCGATACCACATGTGTGAGACTTTTACACAGTCTGGCCACATACAGAGGCCCAACATTGAAGTAGCAACTTCAGGCGTTCTAGGAGCATAAATTACACATCTATTCTCTCAACCACCTATTACATTATTGAAGGCCCTAGAGCACCAGGACAATGGAAACGCCTACAAAGTGACCCCATTTTGGAAAGCAAACACCCCAACGTATAATCTATGAGGCATAAGGAGTCTTTTGAACTGTTCATTTTTTTCCAGAAATTTTTGGAAAATGTGGAAAAAAAATGAAAACGCATTTTTTTTTTTACACAAGGTTGTCCATTTATAAGATATTTCCAACACATAACATGTACATAGCAAAAATGACACCCCAAAATATATTCTGCTATTCCTCCTGAGTATGGCGATACCACATGTGTGAGACTTTTACACAGCCTGGCCACATACACAGGCCCAACATTGAAGTAGCAACTTCAGGCGTTCTAGGGACATAAATTACACATCCAATTTCCTTACAATCTATCACATTTTTGAAGGCCCTTCATATTTCTAACACAGCATGTACATACCAAGAATTACACCCTTAAATATATTCTGCTGAGTAAAGAGTAAACAAAAGATTACCTGAGGTTTTAGTAGTGCAATTATCCACAGGAGGAGAGCCCTGATCCAGGCAGCAGGCAGGGACGTGGTCAGCGACAGTGAATGGAATTGTCCAGGCAGCAGGCAGGAATATTGTCCTTAGTCAGTACAGGCAGGGATACTGTTCATATACAGTCCAGGGTCAGTGCAAGTAGAGACGTTGCCAGCAGTGCCAAAATTATGGTCCTGGTAGTTAGCAGGAACACGGTCCAAGTAGCAGGCCTGGAAAGAATGGGGACAGGGGTAGAGGCTTCTACCACCCAAATCTCTTTGAAGACCCTAATCCAGGAATGAGAAAACTAAAAAATTAGTTTTCTTCATCCAGAAAAACAATTCTGGAGCCCCTCACATATGTGAGACCCCTGTGTTCCCACTAGCATAGCAGGGTAAAAGAACAATCCAAGAGGCAGGCAAAAAAACGTGGTCAAACAGTCCAGGGTCAGTTCCATAGCAGGCAGAGGTAGGTACAGTTTAGCGTTAGGCAGAAGCGTGGTCGTATAAGAGGCCAGAGTCAGTTCTGGAGAAGGCAGAAGTATGTTTAGCGTTAGGGAGAAGCTTGGTCGTATAACAGGCCACGGTCGGTTCTGGAGAAAGCAGAGGTATGTACAGTTCAGTGCAGTGGCATAAGGGGTGTGGAGGAAAATGACAGGAAATGAGAATTACGTTTACCATACTTATCTAATAATGTAGAGAAGTATGGAAATGACGGAAGCATTCACCTATACAGAGGCTTGGTTGGGAAGCACAATCGGGACAATAATACGTGGTGTCTCTTCTAATTCCTCCTCTGGAGCACAGCCGGCATTTCTTCTGACGTCTGTGGCCTGTTTCACGGGAGGGGATTTTGACAGGAAAGTGGCGCTCGTGGAGTCTGCTCACGGAATCAGATCGAATGGTTTCTGGTGGGCTTTCAGGGTACAAAAGGACGGAAATAACTTCTTCTTGGTAGTGTAGATAGGATATGGGGTTCTCTGTAGATTTTTGGTATATAACATACGTGTGGCCAAACTGAAAAAATAAATGGACACTTTTTTATACCAGTGGCGGGATTTTCTTGTGGGAAGGTAGGGTTCAATTATCTGATCGTTGAAATCCACTCCCCCATAAACAAATTATAGTCATAAACACAAGCTGGTTTCTCGATTGGGCTGTTTCTTCTGGAGACTTCCTCGTAGGTGTCATTATGGATTGTCGTGAGCATGTGGACGTTTCGTCTGTCCCTCCACTTGACAGCCAATAGCTCCTGGTTCCGCAAAGATGCCTTTTCCCCTCGTCGTAGCCTTTCATTGACGAGTTTTTGCTGGAAGCCCTTTCTATTGGCTCTTACTGTACCACATGCTGGGGTGTCTCTCCGGTGAAGATTGCGGAAGAGGGGCAAGCTAGTATAAAAATTATCCACATAAAGATGGCATTCCTTTCCAAGGAGTGGATAGACAAGCTCCCAGACCACTCTTCTGCTGGCTCCGATGTACTCTGGGCATTCAGGGGGATGCAGTTGGGAGTCCTTCCCTTCATGCACAAGGAAGGCGTAGATGTACCCCGTGGCTCGATAACAAAGTTTGTACAGTTTAACCCCATATCGAGCCCTTTTGCTGGGGATAAACTGTTTGATGCCCAGCCTGCCTGAGAATTTTACAAGGGACTCAACCACAGAAATTTTCTGTTCGGGGGTATATAACTGGGGAAATTTTTCAAAGAAATAATTTAGGAGTGGCCGAATTTTAAATAGTTTGTCAAAAGCTGGGTCATTTCGGGGAGGGCACTGTGTGTTGTCATTGTAGTGGAGGAATCGCATAATCATAAGGTATTTTGATCTTGGCATAAGGGATGAGAAGAGTGGCATGTGGTGGATGGGTTTGGTAGACCAATAGGAGTACAATTGTTTTTTTTTGTCCCATAGTAAATGTTAGGCCTAAGAAAATGTTAAATTCCTCTACGGTTAGTTCTCCCCACTGAAAGGGAGGGGCATAACTAGAGCCAGGGTTGCTTACTATGTACTACTGTGCATAGAGGTTGCACTGGGCCACAATGGACGATAGTAAGTCTTCGGTGAAAATCAAATGAAAAAAATCAAGCATGGCAAAATCATCGGTGTTCACCTGGACACCTGGCTGGGTGATGAAATGGGGGATATTTGCTGCTCCGGAATTAGGGGGAAGCCACAGGGGGTTTTTAAGGGCATAGGGAAGGCTGGCATGGCCCCTATCCCTTTGGGGCTGAGATGACACCCTACTGGTGCCTGGCCTTTGTTGTAGTGGCACTGCGCTTGAGGTGGACGGCTCTGCTCTCGAGGTGGACGGCACTGCTTGCGAGGTGGATTGCCCTGCGCTGCTGGTAGTAGGCTGCTGCTCCACGCCAGAACGCCTTCTTTTCATGGGCACACCTTCTTCCGATTCTGTATCAGACCCGCTGCTTGTAACAGGTTCATAGGCCGAATCCGAATCAGACTGAGACTCAGAGAGCTCCCCGCTGCTCTCACCAGTCATGCTTAGAAGCTGGTACGCCTCCTCGCTAGCAAAATATTTTTTTGCCATACTGGTGGCTGGTGAGGCTGCACTGCAGAGAACTGTGGTGGCACTGGTGGGCACAGGTGGCACTGGTGGGCACAGGCGGCACTGGTGGGCACAGGCGGTACTGGTGGGCACAGGTGGCACTGATGTGGCACTGCAGTGGCGCAGGTGTCACTGATGGGCACAGGTGGCACTGGTGTGCACTGTAGTGGCACTGGTGTGGCTCTGGTTGCACTGGTGTGGCTCTGGTGGCACTGATTAGCACACAGGCAGCGCTGGTGGGCACAGGCGGCAGTGGTGGGCACAGGCGGCACTGGTGGGCACAGGTGGCACTGATGTGACACTGCAGTGGCGCAAATGAGCACTGATGGGCACAGGCGGCACTGATGGGAACAGGCGGAACTGATGTGGCACTGCAGTGGCGCAAGTGGCACTGATGGGCACAGGTGGCACTGGTGTGGCACTGGTGTGCACTGTAGTGGCACTGGTGTGGCACAGAGGTGGCACAGGTGGTACAGATGACACAGATGGCACAGATGGCACTGTTGTGGCACTGTTGGGCACTGCTGGGCACTGCTAGATAAAATAAAACTCACAGTTTGGCACACAATTGCTCTCCTCTTCTCTCACACTGCATTGGTGTGAGGAGAGGAGAGCAATGAACTTGTGATGACCCTGCTTGACTGTCTTTTTTGACATTTGTGATCGCTCAGTCATTGGACGGAGCGATCACATGGTAAAGGGATGCTGTCATTGGCCCTTTACGGTGATCCGTGTTGCGCTGGGTCCCGTGAACCCGACGAGCATGGATGTTCCCGTGTGTGCACCCCGGGGGGCACGCAGGAATGATTCTCTGGGAGGAGGTCACTGTACGCCCTCCCAGAGTTAACAAACCGCCCTGTAGGCATCATTCATCTATGGGCCGGTTACTAAGTGGTTAAGGGGGATATGATCAACATGTACAAATATATAAGGGGTACATACAGTGAACTTGGTGAGTTATTCACTTTACGGTCAACACAGAGAACAAGGGGGCACTCTTTATGCCTAGAGGAAAAGAGATTTCATCTCTAAATACGGAAAGGTTTCTTCACAGTAAAAGCTGTGAAAATGTGGAATAGACTCCCTCCAGAGGTGGTTCTGGCCAGCCCAGTAGATTGCTTTAAAAAAGGCCTGGATTCTTTCCTAAATGTACATGTAAGTGCTAGGGAGGCCGATCAAGGGCTGAAGCTTCCCAATAAGTACGCTCCATTGAGTGACATTGGTGAAACCAGTCAGGGACCAGCACTGCTGGAGCTGAGGGACTCTCCTAGCTGCCAGGGGAAGAACTCTTCCAGTGAGATTGGGGGGAAGCGAAGGGAAAGGATAGAGAGATTCTGGTGGTAGGGACTCAATTCTTAGAAGGACAGAGATAGCAATCTGTGACAAAGATCTGAAGCGCCAAACTGTATGCTGTGTACTGGGCACTCGGGTTCGGCACATTATGGATCTGGTAGACAGATTACTGGGAGGGGCTGGGGAAGACCCGGCTGTCATGGTGCACGCTGGCACCAATGACGAAGTCAGAGGCAGATGGAGTTTTCTAAAGAACGATTTTAGGGACTTGGGAGCTAAATTGAGGAAAAGAACCTCCAAGATTGTATTCTCAGGAACATTACCGGTACCTCAAGCCACACCAGAAAGGCAGAGGGAGATTAGGGAAGTAAACACCTGGCTGAGGAGCTGGTGTAGTAAGGAGGGGTTTGGGTTCCTGGAAGACTTGGCCGACTTCTCAGTCGGTCACAGTACTATAGAAGGGACGGACTGCACCGAAATAAGGAGGGTGCAGATCTGCTGGGAGTAAAGATGGCCAAAAAGTTAGAAGGGTTTTTAAACTAGGCGACAGGGGGGGTCCAGAGGTAGAGATAGTCAGCGCAGAACATAGTACAGAGGGTAGTATTGGGGGCATTAGTGATAGGTTGACTAAAGCACATAAACCCAAGGTAAGTATAATAACAAGTCCTAGTTGCAATCTTGGAACACCCAATAAGAGGACAGTATGCGACCGGTCTAAGCTACGTGGCATGTTCACCAATTTACGTGGCATGTTCTTTGCCATGAGCCTGGCGGACAAGATGGGTGAACTAGAGATACTGTTGTACGAGGAGGATTTGGATTTTGTGGGAATTTCAGAGACCTGGTTCAACAGCTCTCATGATTGGCTGGCAACCATTTAAGGGTATACCCTTTATTGCAGGGATAGAGAGGGTAAAAAAGGGAGGGGTTTATCTATATATCAAGAATAATGTAAAAGTGAATGTGAGAGATGACATCACTAAAGGAGCTAGGGAAGAGGTGGAATCCTTATGGGTAGAGCTCCAAAAGGGATAAAACTAAGGGGAAAATAATACTGGGAGTATGCTATAGCCCCCCTAACCTGAGGGAGGAGGGGGAGACAGACCTCCTATCACAATTTGGATTAGCAGCAAGGATAGGAAGTGTCATCATAATGGGCAATTTTAATTATCCAGACATAGACTGGGCGGAGGGAACCCCGCATTCGTCTAAGGCTCGTCAGTTCCTAAATGTCTTGCAGGACAATTTCATGGGTCAGATGGTAGACGCACCAACTAGAAATTAAACATTACTAGATCTACTGATTACCAACAATACAGATCTGATCATGGATGTGGAATTATGGGGAAATTTAGGAAACATCGATCACAGGTCAATTGGCTTCAGTATAAATCACACAAATAGGAAACATAAGGGAAATACAAAGACACTGAATTTCAAAAGAGCCAACTTTCCTAAACTATGAACCTTGCTAGAAGGCCTAAATTGGGGTAAAATCTTAGGAACAAAAAACATGGAGGACAGATGGGTTCGCTTTAAGAGCATATTAAATAAGGGCATTAGCCAGTCCCATTAGGTAATACATTTAAAAGAGAGAACAAATGTGCTGGATGGCTTAACTCCAATGTAAAAATGTATATAAAAGTAAAAGAGAAGGCCTTGATAGAATGAACACGAAAGACACATAGTGGAGGAGAGCAAAAAAATCCCAAGAAATTCTTTAAGTATGTAAACAGTAAAAAAGGGAGGACAGACCATATTTTCCCCATAAAGAATGAGGAAGGACATCTGGTTACAAAGGATGGGTAGATGGCGAAGGTATTGGATTTATTCTTCTCAGTCTTCACGAGGGAATCGGGGAGCTTCAGTAACCAAAAATGCAGTGTTTGTCCTCATGACACATCACAGGAAGCACCCTCATGGCTAACAGAGTACAGAATTAGAATTGGACTTGGGAAACTTAACATTAATAAATCACCATGACCAGATGGCTTGCACCCAAGGGTACTTAGGGAACTCAGTCAAGTAATTGCCAGACTATTGTTTCTAATTTTTACTGACAGTCTACTGACTGGAATGTTACCAGCGAATTGGAGAAAAGCCAATGTAGCAGCAATATTTAATATTTAAAAAGGGCCCAAAATACATCCCTGGGAATTACAGACCATTTAGCCTAACATCAATAGTATGCATGCTCTTGGAGGGGATGATAAGGGAGTATACACAATATTTTAGTAATGAAAACGGTATCATTAGCAGTAATCAGCATGGATTCATGAAGAATCATTCTTGCCAAACCAATCTATTAACCTTCTATGAGGAGGTGAGTTGCCATCTAGATAAAGGAAGGCCCATAGATGCGGTGTATCTTGATTTTGCAAAAGCATTTGACACAGTTCCCCATAAACGTTTACTGTACAAAATAAGGTCCGTTGGTATGGACCATAGGGTGAGTACATGGATTGAAACCTGGCTACAAGGGGAAGTTCAGAGGGTGGCGATAAATGGGGAATACTCAAAATGGTCAGGGGTGGGCAGTGGGGTCCCAAAGAGTTCTGTGCTGGGACCAGTCCTATTAATAAACGACTTGGAGGATGGGGTAAACAGTTCAATCTCTGTATTTGCAGATGATACTAAGTTAAGCAGAGCAATAACCTGTGAAAACCTTGCAAGAAGATCCGAACAATATAATGAGGTGGGCAACTACATGGCAAATGAGGTTTCATGTAGAAAAATGTAAAATAATGCATGGCAAAAATCTGAATACAATCTATACACTAGGGGGAGAACCTCTGGGGGAATCTCGGATGGAAAGGGACCTGGGGGCCCCTAGTAGATGATAGGCTCAGCAATGGCATGCAATGCAAAGATGCTGCTAACAAAGCAAACAGAATATTGGCATGCATTAAAAAAGGGATTAACTCCAGGAATAAAGCGATAGTTCTCCCAATCTATAAGACATTGGTCCGGCTGCACCTGGAGTATGCTGTCCAGTTCTGGGCACCAATCCTCAGGAAGGATGTACTGGAAACGGAACAAGTACAAAAAAGGGCAACAAAGCTAATAAAGGGTCTGGAGGATATTAGTTATAAAGAAAGGTTGTGAACACTGAACTTATTCTCTCTGAAAAAGAGATGCTTGAGAGGGGGTTTTGCACATATTTACTTGAGTTTGTAACACTCGAGCAGCAGTTATGGAAATATTTGAATTGAGAAGGGATATGATTTCAATTTACAAATACCGTACTGGTGACCCCACAATAGGGATAAAACTTTTTCGTGGAAGGGAGTTTAACAAGAGATGTGGCCACTCATTAAAATTAGAAGAAAAGAGGTTTAACCTTAAACTACGTAGAGGGTTCTTTACTGTAAGAGCGGCAAGGATGTGGAATTCCCCTCAACAGGCGGTGGTCTCAGCGGGGGGCATCAATAGTTTCAAAAAACTATTAGATAAGCACCTGAACAGCCACAACATACAGGGATATACAAGCTAATACTGACATATAATCACACACATAGGTTGGACTTGATGGACTTTATGTAACTGGGTACTAACATTTATAGGTAACGTTGATCCAGGGAAAATCCAATTGCCTCTCAGGGATCAGAAAGGAATTTTTTCCCCTGCTGTAGCAAATTGGATCATGCTTTGCTGGGGTTTTTCACCTTCCTCTGGATCAACTGTGAATATATGATTAGGTATATGGGATTGTATGATATTATTTTTTATTTATTTATTTATTTTTATTGTTGAACTAGATGGACTTGTGTCTGTTTTCAAACTGACTAACTGTTTAACTATGCAGTTATGTTTTCAGTCTATTAAATGTATCTTACTAACCCCTTCCTGGGCCCTGTGTTCTTTGCTTCTTAAACCTATGTTGTACATTAGGGCATTGAGCATACAATCTATATGACAGATGGAAACTGAGAGGGGAAATTAAACTCTTATTTCCTGCAGTCTTATTTTGTAATACATATGTATATATACACTGCTGTGCAAACGTTTAGGCAGGTGAAGATATGCTGTAAATTAAGAATGCTTTTAGAAATAGAAGTATTAATAGCTTATTTTTATCAATGAACAAAATGGAAAGTAAACGAACTGAAGAGGAATCCAAATCAAATCAATATTTGCTATGATCACCATTCGCCTTCAAAACAGCATCAATTTTTTTAGGTAGACTTGCACGCAGTTTTTGAAGGACTTCGGCAGGTAGGTTGTTCCAAACATTTTGGAGAACCAACAACAAATCTTCTGTGTATGAAGGCTGCCTCAAATTCTTCTGTCTCATCATGTAATCCCAGACAGACTCGATGATGTTAAGATTAGGGCTCCTTATTCTTCTTTACGCTGAAGATAGTTCTTAATGTCATTGGCTGGATGTTTGGGGTCTTTGTCCTGCTACAGAATACATTTGGGGCAATCACACAATTCCCTGATGGTATGGCATGATGGGTAAGCATCTGCCTGTATTACTCAGCATTGAAGACACAATTGATCCTGACCTAATCTCCACTCCACTTGCAGAAATGCATCCCAAAACTTGCAAGGAACTTCCACCATGCTTCAATGTTGCCTGTCTACACTCATTATTGTACCACTCTCCAGCCCTTCAGTGAACAAACTGCCTCCTGCTACAGCAAAATATTTCAAAATTTGATTCAATCCAGTGCACATGCTGCCATTTTCCCCCCATTATTCCATATGTTTTCTTGCATAGTTGGGTCACTTAGCCTTGTTTCCACATCAGATGTATGTCTTTTTAGACGCAATTCTTTCATGAAGACTACTGCTTGTTATAAGCAATGCTGACTGTTTCTCAAACCAATAGCTATTCACCTATTGCTACACTTAGTCTGCTGCCCCCTGCAGTGTCTTTCTTGTATTACAGTCACCGGTGCTGCAATCCCCCGAAGGAAGCTTATCCTGTTCTGAGAAGGTTCATCCCCGAAAGCTGACCCTGAATGACATTTCTACATGTGTATACCTGATATCACTGCATTGTCTTGTAAATTGCCAAGTGTTGTGTAAATAAATTAGTTTTTATACTGCTACACTCAGATAGGCGCTATGCTGTCCTTGGTCTCTGAGAAATGCTGTACTACAGTGTTTTGGGGTCACTCCACCACTTTTCCAGGACCCCCCATGCCATCTCCTCTATAGTGTGTTGGTCACATACACTTCTGCACTGTATCTCTCGACATTATTAGGGATAGAACTATGATCTGTGCGAGAAGTAGTAAATACCTGCAAGTGTCACACTTAGCTTTCATGTATCAAACATCTTTATTCATGCATCTAACAATCAAAAATATAACTTATGCTTGGTACACTTTAATGGAGTGTACAGAAAAAGACCATCATACCTTTATACCTTTATGCTGTGCTCCATGCTGTTTCCCTCTGTGTTGTTACCAGTGAATTTTAGTCATGCTCCCTCACTTCTATTGCTATTTTCTTGAAGGGCAAGACCCATCTCCACTGGTGATATACAACCCACAGGACACTCATTTGAAAGCCAAAGTTAACCTGCAGCATTGTAGCTGGAAAAGTGTGACAAGCTTGCATCCATGCAGGAGAGCAATCCTAGATCAGTCATTCCCTGTCCCATTTTGCTCCATGAAGAGCAATAACTAGAGGACTGGTTTTGATAAAAAAAAAGTTGACAATCGTAGAAAGGTTTAATGTCTGACTTTTGAAATATATTTTCCTTACAAAAGTTGCCCATAAGCAAAGCTTGAATCAAAACTTTGTTGGAGCTCTTCCTTTGTTTTTTTTCTTTACATTCACGGGTAAATGGAATTCAGTGGATCAAAAACTGTGAAAGATGCGCATACCTTTTGTAAAGGAAATGATATATAGTGATGTTTGCAGCAAAGGGACCTCTATCAATAATGTGTGCGCTATATAACACAGTACATAGGACCTCTACATGTTTTTGAAGTTGATTGCTTTGACTGCATGCAGAATCTTTCATGTCAAACCACAAGTTTGTTGTCAATTACTTTTTTTCCATAAAGATGTTTGTCTTAAAAAAAAAAAGAGGATAACAAAATCACCTCCCGAAGGAGTGCAATATATAGAGAACAACATTCTAAAAACATTCTATATACAGTAAGCAGGCCCATGACAATAACAAGTTGTGGATAAATGTTGACATTGCTTTCCACAATAACTACAAGATTATTAGTATCAAATTGTACCAAATCAAATTGCTACAAACCCGGGCCCTAGGGGTTTCACACTGGAGTGACAGGAGAGGTGCTTTACAGGCACTTTGCAGGCGCTATTTTTAGTGCTATAGCGCCTGTAAAGCACCTCAGCGTGAAAGTAGCCTTGTTGGGTTTAGTACAGTGCCAGAACAAGGTCATCCAGTGCACATAGGGGGAAAATGGGAAACTGTGCCCCTCCCACCCGCCTATCACCCCACCAACCTCTGCTCCTTGTTAGATGGATAAGAGGGCGGGGCCTATATATCAGAATGCACCAAAATGCTTGTAATGTTTGTGGCATGCAATTAAATAGTACCAATATTTGTGGTACACTGCAGCAAACTGAAAGGTCTAACATTGGTGCTTACATGTGGGACTAACTGTCAGAATACAATGACACAACTGAAGGATTTCCCTATCCACATCAAATGTATGGATGGGTTAATTGGGTTGTTTTTTAAGTTCAACCCACTGGTTGAACAAAAAGCAGACTCCTCTATGGCCAGCTTAAAGTGGATTGTAACGACCCCCTTGCTCGCTCGGTTCCACTCTCCCGACACTCCTCTGCAGCTACTGAATCAGATTGCAACATCTGATGGTTCGGTCATTCAATGCTCGGGGATTAGAACTTCAGCTATGTGCCGTTCTAACCCAGTTGTGATAGCTCAGAACAAACACCAGGCAGGCTGTATGTAAGTTCAACCAGGAATCTCTCTTTATTGACAAGAATACAGTCTTAATTATACAATAAAAGAGGAGGTGCAGACCTCCTGCTCATATTACTCTAACAATACAGCTGTAACCTAATTAACCTAATTAACCGAATTCCTTTAGACAGCCTAGATAACTCAGACATGACCTTTAGGCCAGACTGGCCGTCTTGTAGTTCAAAAAACACAATCAACATAGACTCTTCTTCACACAATAGCAGAGTTAATTAACACAAACAACAATGGGGATCTAATGACTCTTAGATCCCATAGTAGACTTATTTACAATACACATTCTAGCAGGCAACAGACAGACAGGTGCAGGAATTTACATCAGCATCTCCTAACAGTATCTGTCCCAGCATTATGAATCAGCCACTATTTCTAATATGGCAAATCCAGGGTCCCCAGAGTCTGTGTGTCCTAGGGGACCAGGACCCGAATCCACAGTAATACCACCTCAAGGGTCCCCAGGCATACAGCTCACAAAGAGCACCGTTTCCCCAAATGCAAGGGCCCACGATTGATTGGCAAGAGGCTAGCATACAGTCCCCTCCAAAAGTCTCTCTCCCGGCTAGGTCTGTGACATTTCTCCCCTTTCGGCAGGAGACTAAAATACAGGTGCTACCAGATGTATATATGCTGTGTCCATGATGCTGTGCTTAACCACTTGCCTACAGGGCACTTTCACCCCTTTCCTGCCCAGGCCAATTTTCGGGGTCATGCAACACTATACCCAAATTACGTTTTTTTAATTTTTTGTCACACAGATAAAACTTTATTTTGGTGGTATTTAATTTCCGCTGGACTTTATATTTTTGGCTAAACAAAATTTGCTAAACTGAAAATTAAAAAAAAAACGTTTTCGTTTGCTCCATCCTGGAGGATGCGATGCCTGAGGAGCTTCCTGGTGGATGCGTATTCTGGGAAGAGCTGATGGGAGATAGATGGGTGTTCCTGCCAGGAGTGGTCCAGGAGCCCTTTCACTCCACAGTGTGTACCCATGGGGGTGGGGTGATTATCTTGGGGACTTGCTTAGGGAGGCATCCATGTCACTATTTCGCTCATGCAGACCAATGTCTGCAGTAGAATGCTCGAGTAACCCATCAATCCTCTTCATCTCATGACCTCTTCATCTCTCATGGTTTGAACATACTCGCCATAACAGAAACCTGGCTTCAAAATTTTGACTCTTGTCTTGCTGCCCTCTCCCATGGTGGTCTCCATTGGACTCACTCCCCCAGACCCAACAGACAGAAAGGAGGTGGAGTTGGCTTCCTTCTATCCCCACAAAGCATCTTCCAAGTCCTTCCTGTCCCTCCCTCTCTATCCCTCTCTTCTTTTGAGGTGCACTGTATTCGTCTGTTTTCTCCCATTTCTCTGAGGATTGCAGCAATTTATAGGCCTCCAGGACCGGTATCGCGCTTTCTTGTTGACTTTGCTGCCTGGCTAACCTACTTTCTCTCCTCTGAAATATCCACCATTATTCTTGGTGTTTTTAACATTCCTGTCAATGTTAACAGCCCAACTACAGCTAAACTTCTCGACTTAACCTCATCTTTTGACCTAACCCAATGGACACATACTTCCACTCACTCCAATGGTAATACCCTTGACCTTGTATTCTCCCATCTCTGCAACCCTGGCAACCTCACCAACATCCCCTTTCCTCTATCTGATCACAACCTCATTACTTTCACTGTATCCTTGCCTCCAACCACCCATCCCTCAAAGCAGCAAACAATTACTTGTAGAAACCTTCGCCACTTTAACCCTTCTCTTCTCTATTCTGCTACTGACCACCTATATGACATAATCTCTCCCCTGTCCTGTCCTGACCTGACCACCTCTGTCTAAAACAGTTCACTCTCATCATCACTAGATGCACTTGCTCCTTTAACCACACGCAGAATCAGGCCCCGACCGTTACAACCCTGGCAAAATGACAACACTAGAAATCTCAGGAGACATTTCCGTGCTCTTGAATGACTGTGGCGTAAAGCCAAATGCCTGCAAGACTTCACCCTATATAAATCTGCCCTTCTAAAATACAATTCATGCCTTCATGCTGCCAAACAAGCCTACTTTGTTTCTCTTATTAATTCCTTGTCATCCAGTCCCCGTCAGCTCTTCTCAACCTTTAACTCTCTGCTTTGTCCACCACCCCCTCTACCCACTAACTCACTCACTGCCCAAGAGATTGCCAATCACTTCCAAGACAAGATCGATGCAATTCTTGAGGACATCTCCACTGTGGGTACGTCTTCCCCACCCAACATACCTTGCCTAGCAGCACATTCAACACTCTACTCTTTTGAATTGGCTACTACGGAAGAGGTTACAAAAATTTTCTCGGATGCCCACCTAACCAATTGTCCCTTGGATCCTGTTCCCTCACAACTACTACGGTCACCCTCTTCTTCTATCCTATGCTCCCTCACCCACATCTTCAATCTCTCCCTCTCTAGTGGCATCTTCCTCTCCCCTCTAAAACATGCGCAGATCACTCCCATTCTTAAAAAGCCCTCACTGGACCCTACCGACCTGAACAACTTAAGACCCATCTCATTGCTCCCATTCACCTCTAAACTTCTAGAACGCTTAGTCTACAACCGTCTTAGCTCCTACCTCAATGAAAATAATCTTCTTGACCCCTTACAGTCTGGCTTTCGCTCGCAGCACTCTAGGGAAACTGCCTTACTAAAACTCACTAACGATTTACTAACTGCTAAAACCAATAGCCAGTACTCCATACTCCTACTACTTGACCTCTCTGCGGCCTTTGATACTGTTGACCACCCGCTCCTTCTCAATAAACTACATTCCCTTGGCCTCCGAGATTCTGCTCTATCCTGGTTCTCTGCCTATTTATCACAGCGCTCCTTCAGTGTCACCTACAACTCTGTCTCCTCCTCTCCATTGCCCCTTTCTGTGGGGGTCCCCCAAGGCTCGGTTCTTGGACTCCTTCTCTTCTCTATCTACACCTCCTCCCTTGGTCACTTAATAACTGCTCATGGCTTCCAATACCACTTATACGCTGATGACACCCAAATCTATCTGTCTACTCCTCACCTCACTCCTTCAGTCTCCTCTCGCATTACTAACTTACTAACTGACATATCAGCATGGATGTCCCACCACTTTCTTAAACTAAATCTCTCTAAAACTGAGCTATTAATATTCCCCCCCACCCGTGCCCCCCTCCATGACTTTTCCATCAAAATCAACAATGCAACCATCAGTCCCTCCCCTCACGCCAGGGTACTAGGTGTAATCCTAGACTCTGACTTGTCATTTCAGCCTCAAATCCAATCGTTGTCAAAAGTTTGTAGAATTCACCTCCATAACTTCTCTAAAATTCGCCCCTTTTTAACAAATGAAACCACCAATCTCCTCATTCACTCCCTTGTTATCTCTCGCCTTGACTATTGCAACTCCCTTCTCATTGGCTTGCCTCTCCATAGGCTATCCCCTCTTCAGTCAATCATGAATGCTGCTGCCAGACTTATTCACCTTACCAACCGCTCAGTGTCTGCCAACCCTCTACTCCAGTCCCTACACTGGCTCCCAATCACCCAGCGAATTATATTCAAAATTCTAACTACAACATACAAAGCCATTCACAACTCTGCCCCGAGCTACATCACTAATCTTGTCTCCAAATATCACCCAAATCGACCTCTCCGCTCTTCTCAAGACCTCCTGCTTTCAAGCTCTCTCATCTCCTTCTCCCATGCTCGTCTCCAGGATTTCTCCAGAGCCTCTCCTATCCTCTGGAACTCGCTACCTCCATCTATCCGGCTATCCCCTACTCTTGCTACCTTCAGGCGATCCCTGAAAACTCATCTCTTCAGGAAAGCCTATCACGTCTCCAACTAATCTCCTACCACTTCCACCAGCTCATTCCCCAAGGTTACAACCTTTTGTACCACCTGCCCCACCCTATTAGATTGTAAGCTCTTCTGAGCAGGACCCTCTTAATCCTCTTGTATTTTATAGTATTATAACTTTATTGTCTCCCTTTTATATTGTAAAGTGCTGCATAAACTGTTGGCGCTATAATAAACCTGAATAATAATAATAATAATAAATAATCAATCTTAGCACCAGATGTGGCGGGACACATTGCCTTGTCCCACCACAGTCTGGTGACTCATAGACACCCGAAGGAGCATACTTTCGGTTCCTTAACACGTACTAGCATTACACAGTCTGTTTTTGGGAAACATTATATCCTGAGATTTATTGTATTCCCTAGCTGTGGTTCTGTTATCTCTCTGATTTTGGTTCCTTTCTTGCAAGTTATAATTTTTTAGTTACAAAAATGGAAGGGTATCTAATTAGAATTACAGTATTATATCTGTAGACATACCAGTGCATTAATTTTGTATTACCCCTGTTAGAGGTGCTTTGTTTATTTCAATGCATTTCCCTCTTTGAGCTATCTTGGCCAACGAGGAGTTCTTTTTATGTCTGGAATGTCATTGTTACTATTGTATTGCAAAAACTTCAATAAAAATATTGAACAAGAAAAAAAGTTTTTTTTTTCCTATTATACAAATTTGCAAACAAGTAGTTTTTCTTCTTCACTGATGTGCACTGAGGAGGCTGCACTGATGGGCACTGATGAGGTGGCACTGATGATCACTGATAGGCAGCACTAATGAGCATTAATAGGTGGCACCGAAGGGCACTGATAAGCGTCACCGATAGGTGGCACTGATTGGCAGCACTGATGGGCACTGATAGGCAGCACTGGAGGGCACTGATAGGCGGTACTGATAGGTGACACTGATTGGCAGCACTGGTAGAACTGGTTAAACAGCATGTTGCTTTCAGTGGGTGGTGCTGTGAAAAAGAATAATGTAGTTCAATATGGCCACTGTATGGCAATTATTTGGTTAAATCAGGTGGTAAGGAGGCAGCATCTCTGAAAAATGATCCAAGCATGGATCTTTTCAGAGGAGCAACAGTCACTTCCACACATGTGAAGGAGCCCTAAGAGTAGCCAAGCAAAAGCATGCAGGGAAGTAAAGTGTTCAATCTCTTCACATAACAGAACGTTCACTGTATACCCAGGTTCACTCTTATGTTGAACCGGGATGACAATGTAAAATGTAACAAGGGGGGCCACTAGCTCTCGTGGTAGATGCTTTTGTCAGTGATTCAAGCCAGTCAGGAACTATATTTTAGGGCATGGTAGCCCATTTTTATTAAAAAGGCAAATGAAAGTCTGTAACATAAAGGTTTCCCATGCAGGGGTTCTTCTCCAGCAAATACACACCACAGAAAATGGTAGCCCACCTGGTTCTCTTTAGCAGTACTTCTGCTCTTTATCCTGGTCACACAGACCACAGGATTCTTCAATGTGGACGGCTTCACGTTAGTGCCCACAGCTCCACTCTGGCCTTAGTCCTCAGGCTGTTTCACTGCCTCTTGCAGTCACACATGTTCTGGCTGCCTCTTGCAGCCCCTCTAACTCCTGGAGACCTCCTGTCTCTCTTGGGGTGGAGCAGTCTCCAAATGGGAGCCATGAGGTCTTCCCATACCCTCATTATAAGGGCTGTGCTCACCTGAGCACACACCCTGCTGGTCATCTACAAAATCTGGACACAGGGTTGGAGATCCCGTCCCACCCAAGACACAATGGAATCTCCAAACTACAGAGCCCCATGATGGAATACCAAAACCTGGAGAAAGCTGCAAACACAGTTTTCTCCACTCCACATCTATACTCTGCAGTCTTGTACCAAGCAAATGTGCACACCCTGTGCACACCTACCAATTTTACAGTGACACCATCTCCTACTGTCACAAAGATGATACACAGACTATGCTGACAGTTCCTGCAGTCCAGCAACTAGACATGTGCAATCCGTTTTGTAACGAATCTAAATTCAGCCGAATTTTGCATCTTTCGGACGTTCGGATGCATCCGAATGTCCGAATAAAAAAGTAACGAATTTCAACAAATATGAAAGAAATTATAGCGAATATAACAAATGAATTCGTCATGATTGGGTAATTCATTAAAAATATAATGAAACAAAAGGTCAACTCAAAGTAAATCTTACAGTCCAATCAGCTGACTAATTTTGTGCTGGAGGTTGGATTACTGGCAAAGTGCATTTCTGAGAAGTGAGTGAGAAGGGTGTTGTATTGTATTTGAGCAGAGGAGAAGAGATATTGTCATTGTGTGTGTTAATAGATTCAATAAACAAACCACTTTCCAAACTACGAATCATTATCATGAATCAATATACATACATAAATATTGAATTTCAACTAATATGAAAGAAATTATAGTGGATATAACCAATGAATTCAACATGATTCTGTAGTTCGTTAAAGATCTAATGAAACAAAGGTCAACTCAAAGTAAATCTTACAGTCTAATCAGCTAGCTAATTTTGTGCTGGAGGTTGGATTACTGGCAAAGTGCATTCCTGAGAACTGAGTGAGAAGGGTGTTGTATTGTATTTGAGCAGAGGAGAAGAGATATTGTCATTGTGTGTGTTAATAGATTCAATAAACAATCACATTTCCAAACTACGAATCATTATCATGAATATATATACATACATAAATATCGAATTTCAACTAATATGAAAGAAATTATAGCGGATATAATGAATGAATTTGACATGATTCGAGATTTAGTATAATGAATATCGACACTCTACGAGTAATAACGAATTATCCGGAAACAAAACTTCCCGTTGTGCACAAGTCTATCAGCAACTGGAGGCACATTCCACAACAGTTCGCTGATAACAGAAGATAACAGCGATCAGGCAGCCTGTGACAGCGGGGGATGGAGATCCAGGTGTCACCCCGACAGTAAATAAGGCTGAGCTCCGGTGAAGTGAACATTCTTTTATTATGTTTGAATACTTAACTTTCCTGCACTTGTGTTTGGTCTCCATAATAAAATAGGGAGAAGGGAGCTGCTGGAGCTCCAAGTGCACCCCCTGCCTCTACACAGAGAAGCTCCACCCTGGGCAGGTGCCCCTTCCTCCCATGCCTTGTACCGGCCCTGGGTTAGTATGTAAAGTAAAGTGTAAAATGTAGCAGCTTACCAGATGTAAGTTATACTACATACATTTATGTAGTGTACTTGGAAAGATTCATTCATCTTTGGTTTATAGACTCAAGCTTTATTTTATGTGATCTCTATTTATAGAAATACTTACATGGGTTTGACTATTTTATGTAAAGCACTGCAGAATTTATTGACATTTTATGAAGGAATTGAGGTGGACCCGATAATAAAATAACTAGGGCACACAGCAGAATTACCAAATCAAATGATGAGTTTCAATGTAAATGTACCTCTTTCTTTCCATGAATAATAATGTGCTGATTCCGAGCTACCTCGTTTCACCTAAAGGCTTGGAAAAATATCACATGATCTGTAGTTACAACAATGATTATTTATATGACTGAAGTCTGAAGTCTGTTATTTTCATTCAGATTGTTTCTAGTAGACTTGCAGTGAGATAAAAAAAAGTTAGCAAGGCACATCACTGTGTAGCGTTACTACATAGGAAACAAATCTTTCAGATGTAAAGAGTAAATATGGACACCACATACATCTATACATTAAATGTCAACGAAAAAGGCCTTTATGTTTAGTGTCATTATGCTGATTGTGCTATTTTTTTTTTTTTATGATTATGCTATTTTTTTATGAATGTGTTCAGAACATTATATAGATTGCAGTTCCCCTGTCAATGAATTACTGTGGCAGTTTTAGGCTATAGCAGAAAAAATAATAATGACTGTATATTATGTCGAATTATGTATTTCTTATGTATATATATATATGTATATATACATATATATATATATATATATATATATATATATATATATATCAGGGGTATGTGAAATATAAAATGTTCTCAAAATAGGTCTAGGATACATAGTTTTCATTTTAAAGGAATGCCAGCACAAACAAAACAGTGCAATAACTGCAGCACCAAAGCTGTAAGAAGATAAAAGTTCAATTGCACATGAGGGACCCATTTAACCCGGTAACCCATTTATTTCTTACCTGCAGTCTTGAATCTGACCTTCTCTGTATCAGCTACATGAGAAGTCCTAAAGCTAATCTATGGCTTTGTTCTTTTATTCCCACCCAAGTCCTCTCGGCTATTGCTTACTTCTCTTTTTATATATTTTTCTCTTATTTTTTTTATTTTCTCATTTTATTCTTACTTTTTATTCTAAGCTATGGTTTTATAGTCCTAGTTCATTTCTCTCCATCTTTTTGAGTGTATACAGAGGGCTACCTAATCTGCTGAATGTCGGTTATTGTGTGTGTGTGCGTGTATATTCCTATTATGGTGTTTGTAAACCCAAGAGCACAAATTTATAACATTCCAGCTAATCTGTTCTTAGATGTGGTGGCTGCATTAGTTTATTTTTTTCATGCTTTTTTTCCTTTTTTTTTTAAGTGGTTGTAAACCCGTTTTAAAAAAAACACTGCAAGACAAAGGCATAATGAGCTAGTATGTATAGCAAACTAGCTCATTATGAATTACTTACCTGAGATTGAAGCCCCCACAGCGGTCCTAATTCACTGCTCTGGCGGCCGTCATCTCCCTGGGGGGTTACTTCCAGGTATCGCGGCTCCAGTGCTGTGATTGGCCGGAGCCGCGATGAGGTCACTCCTGGGAGCCGCCGGTAATAGCACAGTACAACTGAAGCAACGGCACATACCTGCCGTTGCTTCAGTTTGCTTAAGTGCGCATGTGCCAATGACGTTGGCACATGCACATACAGGGATATCTCCTAAAACGTGCAGGTTTCGGAGATATCCAGTGTAGCTACAGGTAAGCCTAATTATAGGCTTGCCTGTAGTATAACGTGGTTGTAAAGGGTTTAAAACCACTCTAACCTGGTAATACTGCCATTAACACACATCCTGTCCTAAGGTGACAACCGTACTGAGCAGCATTGTCACCCTAGTACAGGGAGTGCAGAGTGTGTTAGGACTACATAATATCTTCCTTTTTTCTCCATAACAGGGGCAGGTGTTGTGTAGCCCATGGAAAAAGCAGGGAACAATACTGATAAAATTCCTGAGGCAGAGAGCCTGACAAGTTATCAGCTCACAAGATTTCTGGCTGGATGAGGAACTAATTTTTTTGCACTTTTTTAAACAGATATAATAAAACACGTTTAGGAGTATATTTAACAGACCAAAAGAGACATTTATTGTCAGGGTTTACATACACTTTCATTACGTAGAAATAATAAGCTGCCTCCCTGTTCCAGCTGAGTTGCTATGGCAGTAGCTGCCCACTGCAATGTCCTGCTAGCCTGTCACATCTTCCTGCTGTCCCTGCAGGTGCAGTAGAATCTCATAGACTTTTATAGGGTTGTCTCCTGAGGGTCTCCTATGTCAGGAAAGATCCATATAGCAGTGTGTGGGGATCTACAGCAAGAACAGAAAGAAGAATTCAAAGTGTAAATATTATGATTGGTTGCAAATGCAAGAACTTAGTAAGCTGTGGAAGTTTACTTACCCCTTCATTTTTTACTTTTACCCATTTTGGGTACACCTATTTGATGAGGATCTTGACTCTTCAATTAGCAGTGTGTTTACTTTATATGTCTCTCATGAGATCAAATAAAAACGTATTTAACAAAAGGTTCCTTATTTTTTATAATTTATAATTCATATATATATATATATATATATATATATATATATATATATATATATATATATATATTTTTTTTTTTTTTTATTATTATTATTTTTGTATTGATTATTTACACATATATATTGTTCGTAATTCTTATCTTATTTCATTTCATTTCGTATATCATATATATATATATATATATATATATATATATATATATATATATATATATATATATATATATATATATATATATATATATATATTTTACACACATTCCCTTGATTTTATAATTTATTATTTTTTCATATATTTTTTTCTTTTTCTTTATTTTTTATTTTATATATATATATATATATATATATATATATATATATATATATATATATATATATATATATTATTATCCATTATTATCCATTCAACCTTTATATACCTCCTCCCCAGATGTCATTCTTTTTGTGTTTACCTTATCACTTCAGTGCGGTTTTTCATAAACTGTGTTCTATACCCCCTCCCCTTTGAGTTCACCACATTTTACCGTTCCTTATCAGTGCTGTGCTATTAGCCGGCGCTGAGCCTTGTTGTCCCACAGCGCCGGCATATAAATAGCACACCACTGACACACTGCCCCCTCAGGCCTATTGAAGGAGCAGCCGCTCTGAGCGCGTAGCCTAAGCCTAATCAGTGCTCACACACTGCCTGAACCCTCCCTCGGTGTAAGCCCTCCCCCTGAAGTGTACCCGGAAGCCGCTGGATGACCCGTGACGTCACACACACCCTCCGTGCGCTCCATGCCGGCCCCAGCTTCTCCCCGATGGCCACAGGAAGAACCATCTGCTGAACAGCTTCCACCTGCAGCCTTACACTGCTGGTACACTATCCGGACTGGAGCTTGAGGAATCCACAAGGACTGCCCATTTACAGTTGAGCCTTTTATTCATATATTTCTTGTAAGTGTTTTTTATTATGTGTCATTAAACATACCTTCTAATACTACACTCAGGTGGCGCTTCCTTTCTTCACCCCCTCTTGCCTACCACAGAGTCAGCTCTCTGAGGAAAGCAGCCGCCTCCTAGATCCACTGCTCCACTAACCTACTTTACATACTCTGAACTGTCAGATCCTAATTAACCCCTGGACTGCCAATACCATAACCATGGACTATATGCCTGGCTAACCTGATTAACTCCGATTATTGTATGCTGTATATGCGCTTATAGTTATTATTACTTTTATTAATGGTTATGGTCTATCTTATTCTAGCCCTTAACATTCAACAGCAACTCCAAAAAGGTGCAAGAGAAAAAGGGGAGGGAAAAAAGAAAAGAAGGGGGAATAAAAATAAAAGTAGAAGCAGCCAGAGGTAGGTATCTTGTAGAGATACTTTACTTAGTCACATTTAGGTTCTACTATGATTCCCTAAAAAAAAAAGAAAAAAAAAATTCTGTTGACTCCCTGAAAATCCTCCAGGGGTCCCATAACTGACTGCACTGTTCTATATATCCAAATCATGTGCAAAGAGGGTCTCCATCCTCTCAATATAGTCCATTTCTGTAACCCACTCATTCACCAAGAGGTATTGTAGCGGCCCCCTCCTTAGCAACCAGCTATATACAATGTATAAAAAAACCCCCGCAAAATGCAAATCGCTGCAAGCACCGCAAAAAGCACTGCAGAAACGCTCAAAAGCAACATACATATATGTGCATCGAGCCTTAAGGCTCTCCATAACTTGCAGTTGTTGTTTTTGCTAAAGGTTGAGAAAAGTATAGATTTTCCTGAGCAAGCATTCCTAAAGATGTTAGTGACAAGAACTATATGAAATCCCTGGCCTTATCCAGATAAATTGTCTGGGTAGGGTATATCTAAAATTGTATGCATTATATTGTTTTGATTCATTTGTCTTCACTTCAGTTTAAAAGATTATCTTATAACAGCTATTCACTAAAACTTTGGTGATACTTTTTGTACTATGGGGTGTTTTATTTGTAACAACAGTATTGCCTCTTCTGTGAATTATCCAACATAGATCAGGAGAAAAGGTAGTGAAAGCCATGCAATCTAACATACTGCAGTATGAAAGAGATTTCAGATAAGACAGGTCAGGGTCCACGCAATATCATCTTGCTCAAATTTCTATGTGTTCATCTTTAAAAATGTCTAGATAAAAATATACAATTTATTTTTGTAAAATATGTAAAAAAAAAAAAACTCATGCCCATATTTTGTATTGTTCTTTATATTGTTGTTAGCTTACTCCACCCGAGTCCAATTCTCACATAATAAACCAATAAAACATTGTGGGGGAGATTTAGGGCCAGTTCAAACCAGATGCAGTTCCGTGCGCTTTTTCTCTGCACTAAAACTGACTGGAACTGATTGCATTGGTGTGAACTGGAGCCATTGGAATATATGGAAAACACTGTGCATGCATTTTTAGGACCGGTTCACACCACAAAAATGCACTCATACGTTCCGGATCAGTTTTTGCTTACAGTTCACACCACACGCAATTCCAGTGTGTTTTTGATACAATTTGCTAGGTTCCAGTACAGTTCTGTGCAGAAAAAATGCAGCATGCTCTACTTTTTTTTTCTGCACCGGAAACTGACTGAACTGGTGTGAACTAGAGCCATTGGAATACATGGAAAACACTGCATGCATTTTTAGTGCAGAAAAAAAGTGCACGGAACTGCATCTGGTGTGAACTTGCACTTACCCAAATTGGTGCACACAGAATCTGGTGCAGCTCTGCATATTAACCAATCAACTTCTAACTTCAGCTTGTTCAAATAAGCCTTGACAATAAAACTTGAAAGTGGATTGGTTCACTCACTATTCGGCGCGGGCAGAGAGAGATGATGTCATCTCTGCTTGCCAGCCCACTTCTCTGATCCACCTGGCTCTCTCATCTGCAAGCCTGCCTGTCTTACTCTCTCATGCCGCCCACCCCCTACCCCACCCGCAGCCCGGCTGCAGATAGGCCACGGCCCGGTGGTTGGGGACCCCTGATTTATAGAGCAATATATTCTATTCACATTGCACTATGATTGAATAGGTTTTGCCCTAGATGTTAGGTTTAACTCCATGCTGTCAAGCTGAGTTTCTCATGGTGCTAAGATGTTTGTGTTTTGCTTGTACAACTGTGTATAATATTTTTTGTATAGCTTTATACCAAATTTCTTATATTGAATATGACTCTCTCATTTTAGGGATTCCAATCTTTTTTATTACATTTTTATGCATTTACCAAAACAGAGCCCCCATGAGGGGGAAAAGTAGACAGGCAAATGAGTACAGATAAATACATACAAAGAAAAAATTGTGCGCTTGCAATAGATATTTAAATCTATATTACATGATTAGCATAAGTAGATAAACAAATAAAATAAAAAAAATAAATAAAAAACACCATCAAAGTTAATTGTGAGTGAATTAGAAAGTCGCTATGCTACAGAGCAAAAAGCGACATGTAAGTCAAATACTAATATTGACCATTGCATACATATAAACCAACAATAAAGTTATAAACTGGTGTGCAAAAAAGAAAAAACAAAAAAACAAAGGTTATTCCACCCAAGTGCAAAGTCATAAGTGAAAAAGTTCAAAATTGCATCCTGAGTCGCAGGCAAAACGCATATCCAAAGTTCATGAATTGCATTCCTTCGTGTGTATAAAGGAATAAGGGGACATGAAGGGACCTCCTACCACCAGTGGATCCGAAGGTTAATAATAGATGTATCCTTACCAGATACGTTGGACCTCCTTTATAGCAAGGTCTTAGAAGCATGCAGATTTAGCCCTCTGCAGGGACAGTAGATGACAGCTCACCACACAGCTGGAGATGGTTCCGACACTTCCGCATTGATGTAAACACTCCCTCGTTTGGACTTGTAGGTAAAGAAGGGGAGAAAGAAAAAACTCCAATGGTATAGTATGTAAAAAAGGGGAATTTTATTGCCTCAGACAACTAGGCATCTTTAAAACATCCAAAACATAAAAGCCGGCAAAATATAAAAACAACAGAGATGCCCATGCTAGGTTACATGGGGCTCTATGGCGATCTGGCGCACACTGCGTAGCCACGCCCTACATGTTTCGTGATAGGTCACGTCTTCAAAGGGGTACGGGCGACGCAGTGAACCATCGCCATTTATAGTACTTCCTTACATTCAAGCCTCATTTTCATCTGAGTTTCAATTACAATCTGAGCATGTGCAAAGGATACCAAGCCTCGATATGGCTCCCGTTATAATGCTTCCTCTCTATTCAAGCCTCGTTTTCGTCCAAAGAACGAATTACGATCTGAGCATGTGCAAAGGATACCAAGCCTCGACGTAGCTCGCATTATGAAACGCAAACCAGGAAGCTTGTTCCTGAATGTCATTAGCACACTTTATATGGCCAAAATTTTGTTCTCATCTCAAACTAATATATGTCATCTATTATAGGTCTAAGCAATTAGTAATTTTTGGGTCAAATGTCCCATTTTACATACTGTAGGACACTACTCCTACAGTAATAGACATTTAGCAACAAAAAAAAGGGAAAATTTGAAAAGGACGAAAAAATAAATTAAGAAAAAAAAAAAAAATAAATTAAGAAAAAAAAAAAGTAAATTAAGAAAAAAAACTAAAAAAAAACTGCTAAATCTAAACAATATTGCTTGTTCTTTCCTCAGACCACAACTACTGTATTATTTTAAAAAATCTCTATATTTGGGGGTTACGTTACTAAGAATCGTCATACATTAGTCTTATATTTATATGTATTACTACATTCAAAGGGCAGCCATATCTTGACATGGTATCCCCCTATATTTTACAAAACCGACAATATAACCACCCCTAGAAAAAAAGGGAGAGGGGGGGAGGGGGGGTTTACAAATTATTCTCCCAAGTGTCAAAATCAATGCGTCCACACACAACATCATCTAAGCATTGTCAATAAACGCATTAATCTCGACATCTACATTGAGCCCAAAGGGTTTTAAACATTTCATTTTATATATCCACTCCATTTCGAGCTTGGATATAGCTCGTTTTTTCGGACCACCCCTCCATGGTGTCTTGAGTCTATCTATGGCTATGAATTTTGTACCCCTAGGATCTCGCCCATGTACATCCAAATAATGTTTGGATACTGGGTGGCCTATAAACCCTCTTCGGATATTTCCAATGTGCTTGTTCAATCTGACCTGAAGGGGTCGTACTGTACGGCCCACGTATTGTAATCCGCATGGACAGATTAAGAGGTATACTACGTGCGTGGTGGAACAGTTAATAAAGGATTTAATCGAAAATGAGTACAGATTCCCTTCAAGGGGTAACCAATATAGTGAAGACAAAGAATTCAATTAGCGTAAAGAAGAGAAATACCATTACATCCCAGCAATTGCTAGAAGGCTAGAGAAAAGAGCAGGTTCTACTGAGGTTATCTCTCTTATTCAACATTCTTGCCTGCTAACTTACTTGCACCAAGTGCCTAAACAAAGACAAATTACCATCAAGTAGAAATGTTACTTGGTCGTCCAAAATAAAGGAAGAAGGAGGCAGGGCAAAGGGGAGACAAGAAGAAGGTTAGAGACAGTGGCGGCTGGTGCTCAAAAATTCAGGGGGGAGGCAAACCAATGACACCTCCCAGCAGGAGATGGAGAGGTAGGCAAGCAGGGGCCTCCTTACCTTATCAATCCAGTGATCAGTGCGGTGATCCCAACCTTCATTCTGCCAGCCAATGAGGTGACTGAGAGCCAAGAGGGACAGATGCAGAGAGGGTGCGGGCCGGCACATGGGGCAGCTGCAGCTCAATGATGGGTGTGAGGCAGATCTGGGACTGGTGGCAGGCAGAGAAGGATCCTGTGTGCTGCTCCTCACTCCGGGGGAAATTGGATCTCCTCCTGGCCGAAAGGAAGTGGGTCCTGAGAACCGGACCTGATTAGCCGGGAGCCCCAAGAATCAGGTCTCAGGAGCAGCTTCCTGTTTGGCCGGGAGGAGAATCAAGAAGACAATAGCGAATATTAATTCGCTACTGTCACACACTGGGTGGGCTTCGGTACTAATTCCCTACTGTCACACACTGGGTGGGCTTCGGGCGCAGTGCTCTGCGCCTGAGCACACCCTTTTTTTTAAGCCAATTAGAGCCTCAGGCTCTAATCATGTGCTTTAAAAAAAAGCACATCGGAATTCATGCATCTGGCGCCCTGCATGTAGATTAGGGGCCGGACACATGGATTAGGGGGGTGGCGCCACTGGTTAGAGAGAAAGGAAAGAAATAGAAAAGATGTAACCAAGATCCCCAGGTCACTGTAGACACTCTCCAGGTACCGCAGCCATGGGGTCTTATCAAACTTCGATGAGGTATTTTTGAGGGTAAACGAGAATTTATTGTTAATCAACATCAAGTTTAATTTTTGAGTAACGAATTTAAGTGAGACCACCGACTGGTTTCAACACCTAGCAATGGCAATTCTATCTGCCAGGATAATGTGGAAAATAATTTTTTTCTGGTGTTTAGGAACCTGACGTCTAATTTTTAAAAAAGGCCAATTTCAGGCTGTTTGAGGACGTTCACCTCTGTGAACTAGAGTAAAGATCCTTATCCAAAATCTAGTAATTTTGTGGCTTTTGAGACCAAATGTGGAACATGGTTCCCAGTTGTCCATAATTGCCTAAAGCAAGAAGAGGAGGCTTGCCACCTCCTCTGCATACCACCTTAACAGCATTTGTTAACTGGATTCTACCAGCATTGTGTTAAGAGATACTTTTGCCAAGTTATTAGCTACTTCTTGCCATTACCAAATCGCGTTCCATTGGGTCATGTAGGGAGGTTTGTGCATTGAAGTAACTAAAAGCTTGTATAAGGTGGACACGTGGCCCCCTTAGGAGTGTGACAGCCTTGCAGGAGAACTGAAAGGATGTTAGCGTAAGTGGGCAAGTTGTCCTTTTTAGTTATGACGCCAAGAATGACAAAACCTGGTGGTATCGAAACATTTAGTTGGAAGGCATTTGCCCCCCCTTCCCCTTGTAGATTTGTTGATTCTTGATGGACTGTTGTTCCATATGAAGCAAAAGATCTTGGTTTATTATGCATATTAAATGAGGTGTATCAATATCCCTTTTCAGTCTTGCTTTCCTAAAGCAGGAAAAGGTGCAGTTTCACCTTAAAACATCAGATTGATAAAGCACCTGGCGAAGATAAAATCCTTCCTTATGTGCTTAAAGTGTATTTAAGCACTTAAAATAAACTTCTTTTATTTGCCCTTTTTTGGTCTGTTAAATATACCATTGAAAGCATTTTTTTATATCTATTTGAGAAGTAAAGAATAAATACCGGACATAATTTGAATGAGTTTCTCATGTCTTGTACTCTAATGTCATTATTTGCCCTGCCAAAACCACAGAAAAAGAAAACCTCTTTTGTATGTTGAAGGTAGATGAGGACGGGGAAAGGTGTTTTGTAGTCCTAACACACTTCCTGTTTAATGGTGGCAATACTGCTCCCCCATAGACACAGTACGGTGAGGGAATGTTGTCACTTTTGGACAAGAAGTGTATTATTGACATGATCAGAGGAAACAAAGCCTTAAAAAAGACAACTAATGCAGCCAGCACATGTAGTGACTGGTAATCTACAGTATGTTACTTTTTTAATTTTTTTCTATTTTAAAGATTTTTTATTGAATTTTCAAAAGTAAAAAAGAATATTTAATTTACATATTGAAACAGTGTTGTCACAGAAATACACATATTGAAACAGTGTTGTCACAGAAATACAAGTATGTTACTTTTTGATCTTGGGCTTGGTTACAATTTAGAGAATGTAGTTAAGTAATAGATATCTTATTTTCTTAAACTCACTTTTAACTTGGTTAATTCCAGGACAGACATCTAAAAGGTGGAAATACTATTTTAGAAGTCCTAAATACTGGAACTGGGACTCAGTGTCTCCTGTAGTGTATAAATTATGCATGAAGATATACAAAAACTACAGATTATAAAATATTCTAACAAATTGGCCCTAGTATCTGTATGAATGAATGTGAGTTAGGGACCATAGATTGTAAGCTCCTTGAAGGCAGGGACTGATGTGAACATACAGGTTAAAATATATATCTAAAGTACCTGTAATAAATAAAGGGTGCGTTCAGGGTCCCGCACTTACGCACATGTTATATTAGGACACTGCAGCTGTGCTCATGCAGCCACGTGTCCCAATAGAAATGATTAGAATGCCAGCTTGGGGATGCACGCAAGAGCTGTGCATCCCTGTGCTGGTAGAAGACAGCCCTCCGTGGGACACACATGTCTGTGTGAATGGGCCCTTACAAGAGTTTTTCAGGTTTATTACACTCTTTTGCGCATCAAGCTTTAAGAGTTTTTATGGGCCAGGCAAGGGTAAGAGAACAGTTTGAAAGGAGCAGAATTCTTCAGGAGTAAAAATATGCACAAAAATGCATGTATAATGCAATTACAGGCATTTTCATTGACGTCTATGAGGTACAAAACTCCTGAATATGCTAAAAAAACAGCTCATATACTTTTTAGAGCATAGGGTGTAGAGCACAAAGCGACTGAGTGTACAAGTGTGAACAGGGACAATTATAAAGAATGAGATTCTGCTTAGTCAGGTGTAGTAAGGTATGGACAGAGCATCATAAGCAGGACATTGAAAATTTTCAGCAGGATAGATGGCAGAAAACTAGATGAATTGAAAGGATAGGAATCTAAAAATGAAAGCATAATAAAATTGCTCTTGTTATAAATGGAAAAAAAGAAGACCTTTAAGTAAAATACATAGGGGTTGATTTTCTAAAACTGGAGAGTGCAAAATCTGGTGAAGTTGTGCATGGTAGCCAATCAGCTTCTAACTTCAGCTTGTTTAATTAAGCTTTGACAAAAAAAAAAAATAAATCTGGAAGCTGATTGATTTCTATGCAGAGCTTCACCAGATTTTGCATGTTCCAGTTTTAGTAAATCAACCCCATAATTAATATTGTTTTAATTAAACTCATTATTTCAAAGATAGTACAGAAAGCTTTTATTAATTTTTTGGACCAACACAGTTATTGATAGAAGGTTGAACTTGATGGAGATGTGTCTTTTTCTAAAACCCTAGCTAACTTTGTAACTAAGTTTTGTTTTATAATTATTAAAACAATAATCTGGTATTTTTTGAACATAGCAAAACTGTTTTCAATGTATCTGAATACTGCTCATAAACCTTCAGGTGAGCTAGTTGCATGGGTCTGTAAAGTATCCAAAAAGATAGAAATGGTAGATTAGGAAAATAATGTATTATGCCTTTTTATTATATATTTATAGATATGTAGTAGGTATATTAACATTATCTTCTTTTCAGTTCTACAGATGCTTCATTGCCCTACTTCACTGCAGCAGAGCTCCTCAGAACTCAAGTAATAAAGGCTCCTCCAAAACCACCAAAATCTGCTTGGCAACACGTAGACTCCCTGAAAACCTGACCTGCAATGCTGCTTCTTCAAAATTTCCTACCTCAGAAGAAGACAAAAACTCCAATGCAGATACAAAGCCAGCCACCTATTGCCAAGAGGAGACAAAAACATTGCATCTCCAACAAAAACCATCTGTCATGTTGGTGGCACATTACACACCCTAATTGTTTTTTCAATTTGAAGGCCAGAGGGACACTAAAGCATAGAAGAAGATTCTTGTAGCATGGTTTCCTATCAGGAAAACCTAATATGTCACAAAAAATTGTTATGATGTACTAGCTGTACATCATACAGCTAGTACTTGTCTGGGACCCCTGGTCAGTGTTTTTTGTTTCCAAATGGGCTAGTGAATGTGCAAGGATTATTTCATCTGCAAAGCTTTTAAAATATCTTCACTGGTAAAATATGGTTCTTTTTCAGGTTTTACAATTAATTGGGACAAATCAGTTATTCTATCTTGTGGATCCTCTGGTGACCAATCTGCCAAAGTCTGCTTCTCAAATCGCTGTAGTTTCTACATTTAAATATTTTGGTGTGCAAGTTACATCACAAGTAAATACATATTGGAGAGAAATTTTTCCCTATTGCTTAAGCGGTTTAAGCAAAGTGTGGAAAATTTGGAGTAAAATACCTTTAACGATAATAGGTAGAGCTAACCTGATAAAGATGATATGGATGCCACAGCTACTATACTTGCTACATAATTGTCCTGTTTGGTTCCCTCAGAAATTTTTTTAAGCAAATAGATACCTTGTTAGGAGAACTTATCTGGAGATCTAAATACCACCCAGATTAGATTGGAAATTCTGCAGTTGCCCAAAGATGAAGGAGGTTTGGCTGTCCCGAATGCCAGACTGTATTATGTGGCATCTCAACGTCAGCAATTAAATGAATGGAATGCTATAGATTGTGAGGACCCCATACAGCAAATTATATTTTCTTAACTGCCAATGGATCCACCGATGCAGTTAATAGTAGCGCATCATTTCTATAGTGAACATAGCTATCCTACATTCAATTTAATACATAAGATTTGGACTACTATTCAACAAGATATTCAATATGAGGGATATACTCAATATATGCCCATATGGAATAATCTGCAATTGCCTGAGGTTGTGAGGCTTGAAAATTTTGATTTATGGAAGAAGGTTGGCATTTTGCTTCTGTGTCAACTTTTTGACAATGAGGTTTTACAACCAGTTGATAAATTGACAGAGAGATATCACTTGCCTAATAAATTATTATTTCAATACTTACAACTATGGCATGCTTTGCAAAGTCAAGCAAGGACTTTTTAAAAAAAGATATAATCCTTTACCAACTTTAATGCTGGCAGTAACTGTAAAATGCTCTAGAAAGGGACTTATAGGGAGTATATCTTTTTCTTTACAAATGATAGTTAGAACTAATCTACAAGAGGGTAGCTACGGGTGGTGGTTTAGAGATCTAGAGACACTTAGTGACGAGGAATGGGAACAATCTTTGAAGAATTTATTTGAGGTATCCCTGTCATCTTCACAGTATCTAACTCAGTTATTCATTATTCATAGAGCCCATTATACTCCTTTAAAGCTGTATTCATGGGGTAAAGCAGTTACATCTAATTGTCCAAGGTGCACTACTGATACAGGTACACTTATACATATGCCCCAAACTGCATCGCTACTGGGAGTGTATATTTGACACTTTAAACTCCTTAAGTTCTACCCAGGTCAATTTAGACCCAAAAATAGCATTGCTAGGTATTATACCAGAAGATACCCTCCCAGCTGAAATGCATGTGATGTGGTTGAGAACTATGTGTATGGCACGAAAACTTATATTACAAAAATGGATATCAAAATACTCGCCAACAATAGATCAATGGAATAAAGCGATTAATCTTAATCTAAGATGAAAGGAAATGACATATAAACATAGGAGGAGTCCTAAAAAATTTGTGAAAATGTAGCATTGGTGGCTATCCTCCAACTTGTTTGAACAATCAGTTGAGTTAACTAATGATAATAAGGGAAACCAGCAAGGATATAGAAGGGGGGATAATAATTTATGTTCCATAAAGGAGTAATAAAGTGATGGAGGGACTTCAGAAAAGTATGAAGCGTGGACTGGTGAACGTAAATATGGGACTGGTGTGTTTTTTTTTCTTTTTTTTAGGTTGGGGGAAATGTGTGGGAAATGTTCTGTGTGTTTTTTAATTTTTGTTGTATTTTGCGTTTTTTTTTTTTTTATAAAAAAGTATTTGATTGAAAAAAAAAAAATATGTTCACTACGAGTATCAGATTTAGATTAAAAAGAATGTATTAATTGCTTGGGTATGCTTAATTTGAATTATCAAGATGGATACACCAAAGCATATTCAAATGTGTCTGTATCATCTTTACGCATTGATGAGGTTTCTGAGCTCCAGGCCAGGTGGACAGAGAAGCGATTGTAATGACAAATCCTAAGGTCTAATGATTATGGAGAACTCTAGTAAGGGCCAGCATTACAATTAAACATATTTATAATAAGGTTATATTCAGGGGTTCTCATTTTACATTAATTTAACTTACACAGATTTCAAATAATGAGGGAAACATAATGACTGGGGTGGAGTAAAGATGTTGTCCATATGTATACGCTAGGGATGAGCTTCGAGTTCGAGTCGAACTCATGTTCGACTCGAACATTGGCTGTTCGCAAGTTCGCCGAACAGCGAACAATTTGGGGTGTTCGCAGCAAATTCGAATGCCGCGGAACACTCTTTAAAAGTCTATGGGAGAAATCAAAAGTGCTAATTTTAAAGGCTAATATGCAAGTTATTGTCATAAAAAGTGTTTGGGGACCTGGGTCCTGCCCCAGGGGACATGGATCAATGCAAAAAAAAGTTTTAAAAACGGCAGTTTTTTCAGGAGCAGTGATTTTAATAATGCTTAAAGTCAATCAATAAAAGTGTAATATCCCTTTAAATTTCGTACCTGGGGGGTGTCTATAGTATGCCTGTAAAGGGGCGCATGTTTCCTGTGTTTAGAACAATCTGATAGCAAAATGACATTTCGAAGGAAAAAACTCATTTAAAACTACCCGCGGCTATTGCATTGCCAACAATACACATAGAAGTTCATTGATAAAAACGGCATGGGAATTCCCCAAAGGGGAACCCCGAACCAAAATTAAAAAAAAAAAAATGACGTGGGAGTCCCCCTAAATTCCATACCAGGCCCTTCAGGTCTGATATGGATATTAAGGGGAACCCTGGCCAAAATAAAAAAAAAAAATGACGTGGGGTTCCCCCTAAATTCCATACCAGACCCTTCAGGTCTGGTATGGATTTTAAGGGGAACCCCGCGCCAAAAAAAAAAAAAAAAAAAAAAACGGCGTGGGGTCCCCCCAAAAATCCATACCAGACCCTTATCCGAGCACGCAACCTGGCAGGCCGCAGGAAAAGAGGGGGGGACGAGAGTGCGGCCCCCCCTCCCTCCTGAACCGTACCAGGCCACATGCCCTCAACATTGGGAGGGTGCTTTGGGGTAGCCCCCCAAAACACCTTGTCCCCATGTTGATGAGGACAAGGGCCTCATCCCCACAACCCTGGCCGGTGGTTGTGGGGGTCTGCGGGCGGGGGGCTTATCGGAATCTGGAAGCCCCCTTTAACAAGGTGACCCCCAGATCCCGGCCCCCCCCCCTGTGTGAAATGGTAAGGGGGTACTTATACCCCTACCATTTCACGAAAAAAGTGTCAAAAATGTTAAAAATGACAAGAGACAGTTTTTGACACACGGGACATGACGGGACTTCCCTGTGGCATTCCCCGTGACGTCACAGGGAAGTCCCGTCAAGTCACCGTGCGTCAGAGTGGGGCGGGGTCACCGGGTGGCCCCGCCCCCCCCGTTATTTAAGAACTTTCAGACGAGGAGCGCCGTCACACAGCGGGAGCCTCCCTCCATGCCAGCATGGATTGCGGAGCGGCCCGGAGAAGAAAATGAAGAAGAGAAGAAGAGAAGAAAAGAAGAAGAGAAGAGCGGGAGCCTCCCCCCATGCCATGGGTGCGGAGCGGCCCGAGGAGAAGAAGATAGAAGACGCCGCGGAGGAGATGCTGGACGAGAACGCCGGAGGAAGAACCAGAAGAGCCAGAAGAACCAGAAGAACCAGAAGATGAAGGAAGATAGAAGAAAGAAGAAGCATTTAAATAAAGGAATTGTCAAAAACTGTCTCTTGTCATTTTTAACATTTTTGACACTTTTTTCGTGAAATGGTAGGGGTACTTATGTACCCCCTTACCATTTCACACAGGGGGGGCCGGGATCTGGGGGTCACCTTGTTAAAGGGGGCTTCCAGATTCTGATAAGCCCCCCGCCCGCAGACCCCCACAACCACCGGCCAGGGTTGTGGGGATGAGGCCCTTGTCCTCATCAACATGGGGACATGGGGACATGGGGACAAGGTGTTTTGGGGGGCTACCCCAAAGCACCCTCCCAATGTTGAGGGCATGTGGCCTGGTATGGTTCAGGAGGGAGGGGGGCCGCACTCTCGTCCCCCCCTCTTTTCCTGCGGCCTGCCAGGTTGCGTGCTCGGATAAGGGTCTGGTATGGATTTTTGGGGGGACCCCACGCCGTTTTTTTTTTTTTTTTTTTGGCGCGGGGTTCCCCTTAAAATCCATACGAGACCTGAAGGGTCTGGTATGGAATTTAGGGGGAACCCCACGTCATTTTTTTTTTTTAATTTTGGCCGGGGTTCCCCTTAATATCCATACCAGACCTGAAGGGCCTGGTATGGAATTTAGGAGGACTCCCACGTCATTTTTTTTTTTAAATTTTGGTTTGGGGTTCCCCTTTGGGGAATTCCCATGCCGTTTTTATCAATGAACTTCTATGTGTATTGTCGGCAATGCAATAGCCGCGGGTAGTTTTAAATAAGTTTTTTCCTTCAAAATGTCATTTTGCTGTCAGACTGTTCTAAACACAGGAAACATGCGCCCCTTTACAGGCATACTATAGACACCCCCAGGTACGAAATTTAAAGGGATATTACACTTTTATTGTTTGACTTTAAGCATTATTAAAATCACTGCTCCTGAAAAAACGGCCGTTTTTAAAACTTTTTTTTGCATTGATCCATGTCCTCTGGGGCAGGACCCAGGTCCCCAAACACTTTTTATGACAATAACTTGCATATAAGCCTTTAAAATTAGCACTTTTGTTTATTCATGTTCGTGTCCCATAGACTTTAACGGTGTTCGCGTGTTCGAACAAACTTTTTTCCTGTTCGCATGTTCTGGTGCGAACCGAACAGGGGGGTGTTCGGCTCATCCCTAGTATACGCTGACCTAATTAGGTTAGTCCATTGCTGGCAAGCACATCCCAGGTAATCACATTACAACTAGACATGTAATGGCAAGCATAGCTTTGTGTACTGCCACTATAGCAGTTCTTGTCAGTCAGTTTTGTAGAGTGTAACTAGGGTAATGCGGAACAGTTCCCACCATTTTTAGTGGGGGAAAAAATTGTTTAAATCACATAGAATTTGTGCTGTACAAGCTATAATAATGTTTTAAAAAATGTAACTTTAGCAGATCTTTAAATTTTTTTTTGTCAGCCACTGATGATTTGAATCTATCATAGGCCCTGCAAAGTCCCATTTAATATACAGAGGGGACGGAAGGTATTCAGACCCCCTTAAATTTTCACTCTTTGCTATATTGCAGAACTTTGCTAATATCATTTAAGTTCATTTTTTTTTTCCTCATTAATATACACACAGCACCCCATACTGACAGAAAAACACAGAATTGTTGACATTTTTGCAGATTTATTAAAAAAGAAAAACTGAAATATCACATGGTCCTAAGTATTCAGACCCTTTGCACAGTATTTAGTAGAAGCACCCTTTTGATCTAATACAGCCGTGAGTCTTTTTGGGAAAGATGCAACAAGTTTTTCACACCTGGATTTGGGGATCCTCTGCCATTCCTCCTTGCAGATCCTCTCCAGTTCTGTCAGGTTGGATGGTAAATGTTGGTGGACAGCCATTTTTAGGTCTCTCCAAAGATGTTCAATTGGGTTTAAGTCAGGGCTCAGGCTGGGCCATTCAAGAACAGTCACGGAGTTGTTGTGAAGCCACTCCTTTGTTATTTTAGCTGTGTGCTTAGGGTTATTGTCTTGTTGGAAGGTAAACCTTCAGCCCAGTCTGAGGTCCTGAGCACTCTGGAGGAGGTTTTCGTCCAGGATATCCCTGTACTTGGCCGCATTCATCTTTCCCTTGATTGCAACCAGTCGTCCTGTCCCTGCAGCTGAAAAACACCCCCACAGCATGATGCTGCCACCACCATGCTTCACTGTTGGGACTGTATTGGACAGGTGATGAGCAGTGCCTGGTTTTCTCCACACATACCGCTTAGAATTAAGGCCAAAAAGTTCTATCTTGGTCTCATCAGACCAGATAATCTTATTTTTCACCATCTTGGAGTCCTTCAGGTGTTTTTTAGCAAACTCCATGCAGGCGTTCATGTGTCTTGCACTGATGGGAGGCTTCCGCCGGGCCACTCTGCCTTAAGCCCCGACTGGTGGAGGGCTGCAGTGATGGTTGACTCTCTACAACTTCCTCCCATCTCCCGACTGCATCTCTGGAGCTCAGCCACAGTGAACTTTGGGTTCTTCTTTACCTCTGTCACCAAGGCTCTTCTCCCCCGATAGCTCAGTTTGGCCGGATGGCCAGCTCTAGGAAGGGTTCTGGTCGTCCCAAACGTCTTCAATTTAAGGATTATGGAGGCCACTGTGCTCTTAGGAACCTTAAGTGCAGAATAATTTTTTTGTAACCATTGCCATATCTATGCCTTTCCACATTTCTGTCTCTGAGCGCTTCAGGCAGTTCCTTTGACCTCATGATTCTCATTTGCTCTGACATGCACTGTGAGCTGTAAGGTCTTATACAGACAGGTGTGTGGCTTTCCTAACCAAGTCCAATCAGTATAATCAAGCACAGCTGGACTCAAACGAAGGTGTAGATCCATCTCAAGGATGATCAGAAGAAATGGACAGCACCTGAGTTAAATATATGAGTGTCACAGCAAAATACTGATATTTCAGTTTTTCTTTTTTAATAAATCTGCAAAAATGTCAACAATTCTGTGTTTTTCTGTCAATATGGGGTGCTGTGTATACATTAATGAGGAAAAAAATGAACTTGAATGATTTTAGCAAATGGCTGCAATATAACAAAGAGTGAAAAATTTAAGGGGGTCTGAATACTTTCCGTCCCCACTGTATGTTACTAAAGCCTGGCCAACTTAAACTAAGCATTTATAATCTTGCATAACGGCAAAATAAATTTCCTAAATTTAAATATTCTCCAAATTGTTCAACAACGTTCCTTTTTGTCCAATATAAAGGGCATACATATGTATATATAAAGTTCTGAATGCGAAAGAGTGCAAAAGATTTGAGCCACCTTGCTCTTCAGGCTGCTGCCCAAATTGCCCCTCTTTTAAGTTAAAACACCACTGCAATCTAAAAGACGTAGAGGTGTCCACTGATGGACTTTGGATTTTGACTTTGTCAGATTTCTAAAGTTTTTATATGCTAAAAAGAGTGAGGGGCATTACTTGCTCTGCCATAAGGTGCATCTAAAATCAAAAAGTAGTCTCAAATACAGTGCCTTGAAAAAGTATTCATACCCCTTGACATTTTCCACATTTTGTCATGTTACAACCAAAAATGTAAATGTATTTTATGTGATAGACCAATACTTTGTAGAACCACCTTTGCAATTACAGCTGCAAGTCTTTTTGGGTATGTTTCTACCAGCTTTGCACATCTTGAGAGTGAAATTTTTGCCCATTTTGCCCATTTTTGCCCATTCTTCTTTGCAAAATAGCTCTGTCAGATTGGATGGAGAGTATCTGTGAACAGCAATTTTCAAGTCTTGCCACAGATTCTCAATTGGATTTAGATCTGAACTTTGACTGGGCTATTCTATCACATAAATATGCTTTGATCTAAACCATTCCATTGTAACTCTGGCTGCATGTTTAGGGTCGTTGTCCTGCTGGAAGGTGAACCTCCGCCCCATCTCTCTTTTGCAGACTCTAACAGGTTTTCTTCTAAGATTGCCCTGAATTTGGCCCCATCCATCTTCCCATCAACTCTAACCAGCTTCCCTGTCCCTGCTGAAGGACAGCATCCCCATAACATAATGCTGCCACCACCATGTTTCAGGGTGGGGATGGTGTGTTCAGGGTGATGTGCAGTGTTAGTTTTCTGCCACACATAGTGTCTTGCTTTTAGACCAAAAAGTTCAGTTTTGGTCTCATCTGACCAGAGCACCTTCCACATGATTGCTGTGTCCCCCACATGCGTTCTCACAACTGCAAACAGGACTTCTTATGGCTTTCTTTCAGCAATGCCACTTTCTTTCTTTTTGCCACTCTTCTATAAAGGCCAGATTTGTGGAGTGCATGACCAATAGTTGTCCTGTGGACAGATTCTCCGACCTGAGCTGTGGATCTCTGCTGCTCCTACAGAGTTACCATGGGCCTCTTGGCTACTTCTCTGATTAATGTTGTCCTTGACCAGCCTGTCAGTTTAGGTGGACAGCCATGTCTTGGTAGGTTTGCAGTTGTGCCATACTCTTTCCAATTTCGGATGATGGATTGAACAGTGCTCCTTGAGAAGTTCAAAGCTTGGGATATTTTTTAATAACCCAACCCTGCTTGAAACTTCTCCACAACTTTAATTCTGACCTGTCTGGTGTGTTTCTTGGCCTTCATGATGTTATTTGTTCACAAAGGTTCTCTGACAAACCTCTGAGGACTTCACAGAACAGCTGTATTTATACTGAGATTACATTACACACACACAGGTAACCTCTCTATTTACTAATTAGGTGACTTCTGAAGGCAGTTGGTTCCACTAGATTTTAGTTAGGGGTATCAGAGTAAAGGGGGCTGAATACACAATGTGGAAAATTTCAAGGGGTATGAATACTTTCTCAAGGCATGGTAAATAGCTATTCACTCATCATATACATTAATTACATGTATTATTCTAATACATTACAATAATAGTTACAGGTATACTCTAACTATGTATTATAGTTATGTATTTATCACTAAAAGGAAAATACATTTCTTAATTGAGCCACATACTCATGTAATGTAGAAAACTGGAGTCGATCTGGAATGATCTGAATGTTTTAAAAAGTGTTTGGCTGTTGACATGAGATTCACAATAGGGCTTTGCATTTTCACTGTTTTGCGTTCTTAAAGTTTTTTGTTTCATTATCCATATGTCTTTGTATAGTAAAAGTTGACATTGCCTACTATCTGCAAGCATTGTACTAAATTCTAATTATAATTATATGTATAGTGTATGACGGTGTGTGTAAAAGTATGTTTGTATCTTCCATGTGTGTTAAAAAAAATCTGTCAGTGTTTATTTGTGTATAACGATGTATCTATATGGTCATGTGAAATGCTGCTATTAAGAAAAATCTGCATTTTCATGTTTGTAGTGAATATTTAAATGATAGCTATAATGAAGCACTCTTTAAGGGGCTATATAGATTAGTACACTAGTGAAAGTATATTACAGTGCATTAAACACAGTACCCTTTTAATATGTTATTATTATTATGTTCACCTTTTACATAAACTAACCCATAAAGACAAGAGACCCCAGTAGTTTAAAATACTGTATAATGTGCCATTTGTAAAAATATTGTTTATTGCAAATGCCATACCTGTAGGCCTTTCTGTCACCTATGAAGTCTGGCGAAAATACTATAGATGTTTACATTTCTACATCCTGGTTTACGTTGTATTTTAACACAGTCATTGGGTACTCTCCCCCACCATCATGGGAGTGAGCACACTTCCTTATTTCAAAGCTGTTCATGTGCAGCGCACTCTTTTCTGTTGCAGCAAAGACTCTCCAATTGCACATCCTTCCATGGCTCTCATACTGCCATAGCTGCTTTCCATCTCATGCACTGGATTACAACTGAGTGTCCTTTATTGAGGACAACTAGAGAGATTATCGCTTTAGTTGTCATCAAAGAAGGTTCAGCAGCCATTTTGCAGTAGCCCATATTCTGGAAAAAAAGCCAGGATGTAGAAATGTAAACGTGAGAGTATTCATTACCAGGATTTATGGGTTTGCATGAAACAATATTTCTAAAAATGGTACAGTGGGGTTGATTTACTAAAATCAGATACAGTTGAAGTTAGAAGCTTGAAGTTCGAAGCTGATAGACTACTGTACCATGTACAGCTGCACCGAATTCTGCACTCTCCAGTTTTAGTAGATCAACATTAGTGCCATTAAGATTACTAATGCCCCTTGTCTGCATGGGCCGGTTTATGTGAAAGGCAAACTTACCCTTTAAGAATAACTGCACCCAAAACTGATATTTCCATTTTGGGTAGATGCTAGCACTTTCAGGCCCTCAACAGCTTTTTGTATCTCAAGTGGTGAATTTGCCACACCTAAGCTCTCAGACTTACCTGTTTTTTGTAGAAACATCTGTGCTTGAGTTGATCATATATTTAATATGATGATAATACAGCAGGTATAGTGAGCAGCTTTCAGTAAGAAAATTAGCTTCTAAAAAAAAAGTTTTTATTGTCCCACACAACTATTGTTTCGTGTTCCACACAACTGAATAAATGGCTGCTGAAAAAATATTTATAAAAGTCATATTGATAAAGCAAAAAAAGACAGATTGCCACAATTATAATGAGCAAGTGGTTTGAATGTAGCAACTGGCTGTACCTCTGCTATAGGCACAACGCCAATCTTTCTGTAATTGTTGATCTGCCCACACAGGATTTAGGAGGTGTTTGTAAATTGCACTGAACACACATTTGGTCTTTTTTTGGACTCGGCTATTCTAAAATATGGAATTTCTTTTGAATTGAATATGCTGCTGATGCCTGAACTTATTCTGAGTTTTAGATCATGACAAATGATTTGGCATTCCATGGCAGCAAGATACAGCTTCTAATAAATGCAGCCAGAGACAGCAGAGAGGCCCCAGATCATAATAAATTCTCCACTATGCTTTATATTTAAAGCTGCAGTTTACGTATGGTAATTTTTACATTGGTTCAGCTTGTATGTGCCATACCTCTGGGACATGGTCCAAACTGGACCAATGTAACTGTTTAAAAATTGCCACACCTAAATTTCAGCTTTAAGGTAAGAATTGTTGTTAGTATGCATTATGAGTATTTTATCCTCACAATACATTATGTACATTTGCCAAAAGGTGAACTTTGCCTCATCATCTATTAGTGTAGTGCAACGGAGCTATTTTAGCAGTTATTTTGGTTTGATTATATTCGATAAACTTTTTGTGTCAGTTTGGAAATAGGAGAAAATTTATTAAAAAAAAAACTCACTTGCGGAATTCTTTTTGAAGGTGATATATAAACATTGTTATATTTATTGGAATAGGGAATAGTTTGAAGCTATTCTTGCAATACAATAATACTTATAATAAGGGGATCTGCTTTCACAATATAGAATTAGTTCTACTGATTTTTAAATGTTACTATTTTTATAAATAACTGAAGGCTATTTTAAAGAAACAGATACCAATGGAGAAATTCCTGCTTACCGTAGGCCTCATACCAGTCGGATAATAAACATCCATAGAGGTCAATTTATAGAGTACATTGAGACTACATGTCAGAGTTTTATAAACATTCAAAAATTGTAAAGCAAAAATTTGTGGAAAAAGGCTATAAACAAGTTACCGTATTTTGAAAGAAATCATTAAAAAGATGTCTCAAATAGAATAAAAAAAGCTTATAGAATATATAGAGAAAAAGATAGAGTTAAAACCTCATTTGAATTTACTTTTGTTTTGAGTTTTACTTCACAATACAAAACATTGGATTTTGTTTTTGTTTTTTGGAAGCAATGGCCAATTTTATTTAAAGATGGAACCTTTGGATCTACTGTATATTGCCCCATAATCCACAAATAATCTTTAGGGTGGCTCCATCTTTAAAACATAGGTTGGTATCTTGTTTTATAGATCACTCATAGAAGAAATTACATTTTTGAATTGTAAGAGTTTTAATGCCTGTGATACTTATTTGCTACAAAAGTATGCGGGCATCAGTATGTAAATTGAACAAGATTTACAAAAAGAAACAGAGAAAAACATACCAAGAAAGGGGTAAAACTCACAATAGATTATATTTTTTTTAAATGTTACAATAATCACCCAATAGGTTTTATAATGTAGGGTATAGATCAGATAAACATTGAAGGTGTTCAGATTTGAATAGAATCCAGAGGATAAAAAAAACACCACATTTTGAACCCCAGAGGCATGAAAAGGCATAAGATATTGTTTTATTTTTAATTCTTAGTAGCTTAATAATTATTAGATTAGACTTTGGAAATATATAATGGTAGGGTTGGCAAATATATACATCTATAAGATGTTTTTGATAGTAAAATAAATTCATTTTAATAAATAATTATATATGTAAATTATTAAGGTTAAAAACAGAGCGCTTAGTTGGATACATTTGCAAATACATGTGATAGCCACACTGCCTAGTCAAAGCACTTCAAGTGTGGTACCTAAATCTAATCTATCTGAGTTTCCCAAGTATAGGACATCTATAGAAATGCACAGACAGAGACCAGGCTCACCTAGAGACTGCCCCTTCCTCCATAACTTAAAGCAACACATCAGAAGCCAAGATATCACCTCTACAAAGCAGTTGGAGACTTATAGAATACAGTGCAGTGCTAAAAAACAAATCTACATTAAAATCATTTAGACCCCTTTCACACTGAGCTGGTTTTCAGGCGCTTTGGGGCTAAAAATAGCGCCTGTAAAGCGCCTGAAAAACAGCTCCCCTGCAGTCTCAGTGTGAAAGCCGGAGGGCTTTCACACTGAGGCGATGAGCTGGCAGGACGTTAAAAAAAATTTCTGCAAGCAGCATCTTTGGAGCAGTGAAGGAGCGGTGTGTACACTGCTCCTTCACCACTCCTGCCCATTGAAATGAATGGGCAGCGCCGCCAAACCGCTGGCAAAGCAGTGGGTCATTTTAACCCCTTTTTCGCGCCTTTAGTGGGGGTTAAAAGTGCCCCGCTAGTGGCCGAAAACGCCCGCAAAAACAACGGTAAGGCGCTGATAAAAATTACCGCCGACGGTGCCAATGCATCAGTGTGAAAGGGGCCTTATGGCAAGAGAAGCCATACATAAAGTCCCAGTTCATAAAATTTGAAGCCAATCCAAAAAATTGAAAACGAAATACCACACAGAGATGTGACACTAGACAGACATAGGTTATCCTCCTCAATAGTAATCAGAGTGCTCAGAAAGAAAAATCCTCTATGTGCATCCGTGTCAGTGCCTCCATCACAAACAGTGCCTCAGATTGTGGACCTCTGAATGAACAGACAGGTCAGTCAAGCATTCCCACTCACGTAGGTAAAGATTGTTGCCTTTAAAAGATTCGGGAATCGGACTCATACACATTCCACAACAGCAGAGGAATGGCACACTCATCAATACCAGATGAAAAACGTGGTAATCATGCAAAATCAATGAAAGGTACATAGTGCTCTCTGGTTGGCTTTAAACATCATTTATTTAAGTAAAAAAATTCACTTACAAACAAAGCACTGATATCCCAGTGCTTTGATGCAGAGCATACAACGAGCGTCTCAACGAGACAGTGAAAGGTGGCTGCGGGTGAGGTCACAGAGTCCTACCGCACACGTATTGTCCCAGTGGGTGGGACTTTCTCAGTTACGGAGGCTCGCACGTCGTCTTACTTAAATGCACACCACCTGATTAGTCAATGCCTATATGCCGCATCCTCATTGTGTATGTTGCCATAGAGACAGAGATGTATACCTTTACAGAGCAGCTGAAGAATTATAGATTATTGATGTATCAAATTAACCACTTGCCGACCAGCCACCATCATTATACTGTGGCAGGTCGGCATGATCCCGCGAGCCATCGTAGCTATACGTCAGCTCCTTTAAGCGGGATAGCAGCGGGGGTGCCAATGCTCATGGCCGATGGTCGCAATGACCGCCGGCCATGAGCAATCACGGGCACGAGAGGCAGAACAGGGACGTGTGTGTGTAAACACACAAATCCCTGTTCTGTTCTGTGAGGAGAGACAGATCATTAGTTCCTAATAGCTAGGAACCACGATCTGTCATCCCCTCTAGTCAGTCCCCTCCCCTACAGTTAGAACACACAGTCAAGGAACACAGTTAACCCCTTGATCGCCCCCTAGTGTTATCCCCTTCCCTGCCAGTGACATTTATACAGTAATCAGTGCACTTTTATAGCACTGATCGCTGTATTATTGTCAATCATCCCAAAAATGTGTCAAAAGTGTCCGATGTATCCACCATAATGTCGCGCTCATGATAAAAATCGCAGATCGCCGCCGTTACTAGTAAAACAAATAATAATAATAAAAATGCCATAAATCTATCCCCTATTTTGTAGACGCTATAACTTTTGCGCAAACCAATCAATATACGCTTACTGCAATTTTTATTACCAAAAATATGTAGAAGAATACATATCAGCCTAAACTGAGAAAAAAATGTGTTTTTTTAAAAAGAAAATGGGGATATTTATTATAGCAAAAAGTATAAAATATTATGCTTTTTTCAAAATTGTCGCTCTTTTTTTGTTTATAGCGCAAAAAATAAAAACCGTGGGAAAAAAAGGATGTCAATTTTGTTTGGGTACAGTGACACACGACCGCGCAATTGTCAGTTAAAGCGACATAGTGCCGAATAACAAAAAATGCTCTGGTCATTGAGCAGCCAAATCTTCCGGTGCTGAAATGGTTAAGCCCCCGTGTTTTTGCATATATAATATCTGTTTAACCTTATGAAGAGAGCTTGGAGGGCAAATGAAGCGTAAAGTTCTGTGAAGTAAAATAACGTGCTGGTCAGTCTTTATCATGTGTCCTGAAAGAAGTCTGTGAAAACTTGTAGGGTAAGTTGTTGCACGTGGATCTGGGAGAGAGATGTATAGTTTCCAATCATAGTTTTGGAGGTTATTTGCTCAATGGTGTTTTACACATGGTTGTTTGGTTAGTGTTGTGTATGCACTTCATAAAAGGGAGTTTGTATTTAACCTTCATACTGATTTTATAAAATTATTGCTTCTGCTCTACAAATACTCCTTTTTGCCATTTGAGCTGGCTTATATACTCAGCATGAAGAATTAATTCTTTTTGGGGTATAAGGGTAGAAGACTTCAGGATGATGAAGTATAATACAATTTGGAAAACGTTCAAACCTGTCATAACCTACCTATAACTTGGAGGTCAATATCTTTGGGTAGATTCTTTCATGTTAGTGGAGACAGAGTACAGAAAGTTTTTTTTTTTTTTGTTTTGCGCTAATTGGAAGTGAATTTTTAAGCCAAGCAAGAAGAATCCCAAATCCCAAATTTGCTGAGACCTTGTTGTATCAGCTATTATATATTATGTATAGGCACTAATAGGGGAGCACCACCTTCTCAGGAGCAGTGGTTTATTCATATATTTGTTACATCAAAATGGCTCTGGTTTTTGCTAAGAGTAGATTAGGATCAATTCATGTTTAGAGCTAGTCATGCAGAATCCAGAAACATATCACATACAGATTATATTTAGCAAAATGCTAGTTTGAATGCAGTGATTTTCCTATGCATAGAGATGTTAGAAGAAACAGTGGCAGCAGAAAAAGACCAAGTGGTTGATGAAAATATGATAGACACAATAGGATAAGATTTTTTATGTTTGTTAGAAGTCATCAAACTGATTTGTTATCTTTGACAGCGCTCTTCAAGTTTTTATGCAGGAGGCCCATTGGAGTAAGTTTACTGACTGGACTTTGCGAAATGTCTTAATGAACTCCTCATCTGTGTTGAAGTTTTCTTAAATTATATTTTTAATATAATTTAAACTATTAGACTTGCATTTATATGAAAACGCAATATGCAAAGGAGGAACCTGTTCAGTAATAAAAAGAAAAAGCCATATTCACAGCACTGAAAATTGTGAAAGTTATTTTTAAAACATTAAAAATATATAAAATGTAAATTGAAAAATTTATTTTTTTTTAATTGGCAATTTTTATTGTTTCAATGTGAACAATACAATTGTTTAAAACTACATTGTGGGAGGAAAAAGTAATGAAAAGGCAGTAATGCCGCGTACACACGAGCAGACTTTACGGCAGACTTTGCCCTGCGGACTTTTCGACGGACTTTATGACGGACTTTCTGAATGAACGGACTTGCCTACACACAATCCACCAAAGTCCGTCGAATTTGTACGTGATGACATACGACCGGACTAAAACAAGGAAGTTCATAGCCAGTAGCCAATAGCTGCCCTAGCGTGGCTTTTTGTCCGTCGAACTAGCATACAGATGAGCGGACTTTTCGACCGGACTCGAGTTCGACGGATTGATTTAAAATATGTTTCAAATCTATGTCCATCCAACTTTTGAGAAAACAAAGTCCGCTGGAGCCCACACACGATCGAATTGTCCGACGAAATCCCGTCCGCCGGGCGAAGTCTGACGTAAAGTCCGCTCGTGTGTACGCAGCATAATAGTACCAAACAGCTCTGGAAAGGGCATAGTGGTCTACATATAACAGGATTAACATAAAGTCCACAGGAGCAATTAATTAAAGTACTGTCCTATAAAACGAGAAGACCGAACTCTGGGGCGATCACAGTACGAGCCCTTCTGTCAACCAGATCAACAGCAGATGAAAAATGTATTTTTAATGTTGTTGAATTGGGTTTTACTGCATTTTTTTTTCTTAGCTAAGTGGTGGCCACAAGACTTTCATGAAGTTGTCATTATTCAAATCTTTATTTAAATTAAATAAACGTTATACACTCAATGATTATAGCTTATTCATGAATTTATTAATGTAAAATGGCAGGAAGAACCATTTTATTAATGTACTTCTCCCTGTATGATAACTATTTGCACTTTTAAAGAGATACTTATATTTGGTAATACAATTATTTTAGGCCTTCCTCCCAAATATTGGAATTCTGTCAGATCACATCTTTTCCCCTTTTCCAATAGATGAAGCAAAATTAGAATGGTTGCTATTAATGTGTAAAATTGATTTTTTTCTCCCGTCTCATTACAGCAACTCATGCATGAGTTCCTATACTGGGCCTGATTCATAAAGCTGCAGTTATACCTACTATATAAAGAAAAATACATTTATTGAAACAAAACAGCAATCAGTGTTACCAACCTTCCAAATGTTTTGGAGAGTTTATAAAAATAAAAAACGTATTGCTCCAATAGATAAATATCTATGGAAGCAGATGTCTTTAAAAATACCCCCTGAGGATGCCCAAGCAGCCAGTATATTTAATATTTTTATTAGGCCCAGTCAGGGGATGCAGCAGTGTCATATGTAGTGAGGAAGGTGGGAAACCGAGAATTCAACTTGCTGCTGCAGATGTTTTACCTTTCGCTTTGCTCTGCTTGCAGGTACATCATGAAATGCAAACTTGGCTTTTAATTGCCCCCTCTTCCCCCACTACTATATTTCATTCAAACACAGGCTTAAAGCGTTTGTTACCCCAACATTTCATATTCCTGATATGTGCCTGCTGTACCATGTACTTCCTTTGTGTGAAATCCCTGGTGTTCCTGACAGTCCCTTTGATTTCCTATTAAAAAACTGACCACACTAAGCAGGAGAAAACATTGTGGTCAGTTCTCTAGCTGTGCTGGGAACTCAGTGTACTCTCCTCCAATGATCAGACTTGCTCTGACACACCTCGCCTGCACAGCCATTCACTAAGAAGCTCAGTGTGCTGCTTCTCCCCCCCCCCCCCCCCTCGCCCCAGCACTTATGCAGCTGAGAACAGAGGGATTGTGATCACTTATTAAAAAGGTATTTAAACTTATTTTTTATGTCTATACAAAAATGTTTTGCCTTTCATTTCTATTTTAAACTGAATGGGTTGTTTTACAAGGTAATTGTTTACAATCACTGTAATAGGGCGTACACACGGTCGGACTTTGTTCGGACATTCCGACAACAAAATCCTAGGATTTTTTCTGACGGATGTTGGCTCAAACTTGTTTTGTCTACACACGGTCGCACAAAGTTGTCGGAAAATCCGATCGTTCTAAACGCGGTGACGTAAAACACGTACATCGGGACTATAAACGGGGCAGTGGCCAATAGCTTTCATCTCTTTATTTATTCTGAGCATGCGTGGCACTTTGTCCATCGGATTTGTGTACACACGATTGGAATTTCCGACAACGGATTTTGTTGTCGGGAAAATTTTATCTCCTGCTCTCCAACTTTGTGTGTCGGAAAATCCGATGGAAAATGTCCGATGGAGCCCACACACGGTCGGAATTTCCGACAACACGCTCCGATCGGACATTTTCCATCGGAAAATCCGACCGTGTGTACGGGGCATAAGGGTGCTTGTCAGCCCAGTTAGGAAGTTGCAGGTTTCAGGTGGCAGTGGCCGCTGCAGGTAACCCCAAGATGAGGATGACTTTTAGTATTTACTCCCTGTAAGTCCGGAAAACTTTGTCAGGCTTTCAAAGTTTTAGGACAGTGATGTGACAGTAAATAAAAATGTAGTTGTTATCAGAAAACCAGTAACAGTACCTATGATGTGGTAGGACCAGGTGTGTGAGCTATACACAGGAAGCTTTTAGTGAAGACAACAAAACTTTTTACTGAACAAACAAAAAATAATATATACATATAATAAAGCTGCATAATCAAATAATGTAACATACGTCCAAGTAAAGCAAAAGACTAACCACAACCTAAGTATGCACAATTATTCTCTGTGAACAAACAAGGGGTAATAAGGCAAAGCAAGGTCAGGTGAAGGGCTGAGATGACAGAGGGAATAGCAGGTTTAAGCAGATCAGGTCAGATACAGGAGATGCAGGTCAAATAGGACCAAAAACGGGTGCTAGGATCTTGCTGATCCCAGAGGTGGAGCTAAACAACCTCCCAGCAACCAGCATCAGGTGGTGACCAACTGCAATATTCTGTTGGCATCTGGGTTACACCCAATAGTATACATTACTTTAATCTAGCCCATAGACCACAGTGCCACCAGCAGTTCCACATGCCCCTGACAGTCCCCCCCTCCCAAATAAGGAGTGCCCCCGGGATGCTCCAACCAGCCCTGAATAGAGTCCTTGTTAAATCCTTGTCACTGTATGCAGAATTCATTAACAGTACTGGCACCAGAGTCTGGGGACTAAATAAATAGATGCCAGAGTCCAATAATAGGCCATGTCTGCTTCCGCCAGTGTCTGCAGACTGCTTAAATGCTCCATTGCCAGGGTCAGATAACAGGCCATGTGCCCCACCAGCAGGGTCAGATAGAAAAGGTCAGCTGTCCCTTCCAAGTTTGCCAAAAATTAACTTCAAGTGTTCATCCACACAACATATACCCCAACACTGGGGTATACTATTGCACTGCAATTTTCAGTAGACAAGAATACATAACTCCAAGGTACTCTAAAGCAGTGGTCATCAACCCTGTCCTCAGGGCCCACTAACAGGCCAGGTTTGCAAGATAACAGAAATACATAACAGGTGATTTAATTTGCTGCTCAGTGATTGCAGTATTCTAGTCTGGATCTCCCCAAGGTAATAAATTAAACCTGGCCTGTTAGTGGGCCCTGAGGACAGGGTTGATGACCACTGCTCTAAAGAATAATTAAACCTTCGTTTTTTTTTTAAAATAACAAACATGTCATACTTACCTTCTCTGTGCAGTTGGTTTTGCACAGAGTAGCCCGATCCTCTTCTTCTGGGGTCCCTCAGCGGCGCTCCTGGCTCCTCCTCTTCTCGAGTGTCCCGTTGGAGAAGCACTCTCCCTTGGGGCACTCATGTGGGCATGCTCCCGTGTCCTGCTGCTGCGTCTATTGACACAGACTGCAGGACTCAGCCCCGCCCCCCGGCTCCCGCATCATTGGATTTGATTGACAGCAATGGGAGCCAATGGCTGTGCTGCTATCAATCTATCCAATCAGGACCTGAGACACTGGCTGTAGCTGGTGTGCTCGTTTTCGGCGCTGGAAACACCAGGCTCAAGTGAGTAAAAGGGGGGCTCTGGGGGGTGTTGCACTATAGAAGGTTTCTCACCTTAATGCATAGAATGCATTAAGATGAAAAACCACGAGGGTTACAACCCCTTTAAAATATCTGAGCATTCTAAAATGGAGTATATTACATAGTTCAAAGTCTTATCACCAAGATATGTTCAGCTGGGCTGGCAGACATCTAGGCTTTGTTAAGGCACCAGTTAACCTCTATGGGTACTCATGTGCACTTAGAGGCACAGCGCATCCATCTGTGGACCAGATAAGCTTAAACTTCCCTATTCCTCACAAGGCTGCTGCAGCTTTGAGAAGTGGTTGAGGTACCCACTTAGCTGAATGAGTGAGTCTCTCCAAAGGATGAGTCATACTTCTTATGAAGGGGAAGATTTATTGCAGAGAAGGAAGGCTGGAGTGCATAAATAAATAAACCCATACATAGATTGGCATCAGCCAGAGCAGCAACTGACAAAGAGGCAGGCTTCATTGGAACCACTAGTACAGAGCCAGGCTCAATTGGAACCAATGGCAACTGTAACAGCTGGCAGGTGAGCAGACTGGTTTGAGGCTAGCAGCCAAACCAGATGGTTTGAGGCTAGCAGGCTGGTCGGAGGCTGACAGACAGTGACTGAATAATATGGGTTAGGAAAACATTTGATTCTTCTTTGGTCTGGCTGCTAGACTCCTACTGGAAAAGGCTGGCAACTTCTCAGGCTGTTTTGTTAGTCGAAAAAGTAGAACAGCAGTGCAAAGCCTCGAGTGCCTTGATTGGTGGCAGGATAGGATGTCTGAGGAGTCACCGATAACTTCAGGATGCTTGAGGAAACTTGGGGGTGATTGTTATGTGGTACAAACAGAAACAAGAGGGTGTGAGGCAGGAAACTGTTATATGGTTGGGAGTAAGTTACAGTTGTGGTTGCCATGAGAAGTGGAAGTGAAGACATTTGGGAAAGCTGGTATCGAGAAGAAGAAATGGGCCAGTGTAAATTAGTTGTGGCTGAAGCTGACATGCCTAAACAAAGCTAGTTTAGGCATGTCATATTTGCAGGTTCTCTGTTTAACCAATGAATTCACTGAGTCAATGCATGCCAGCGGGCCCTCACTGAAATGCACTGACTGAAGAGGTCAATTTCTTACCCTCAGCCCCCATCCCACCTTACCTGATGCTGAGCTCAGGAAGTGATGCAGTTGAGACACAATGGATCATGAAAAGCAGAGCTCGTTTATTTGCATTATCACATCATCTTAAGTATACAAAGACATATGGGTGGTAGTATTCCTTTCCACCAATGAGGGGTACTTCCTAAAACTTTGCATCCAATAGTGGAACCCCCTGTATGTTATACAAACTAATGCATAGCGCTTGAACAGGATATTCCAGGCTATATTTATACCTTATCTGCTCAGTAACACAAAGGGGAAGTATCTAGGCCTTGTTGCTAAAAAATATAAAGCAGCAGTCTTGTCTCTAGCTTTCCTGATACTTCTTAAATTTAACCCTGTCCCTGTCAAGCAAGTAACCTATACAAGAGAACCAATAATTTTAACCCTTACACTGATTACTTAAAAATAGTATTTGTCATCCTCAAGTACCCATACCAAGGATGTTGCCTAAATAATACTAAAAAAGGGTCTTTAGCATTCAGACTTTATAAAGAATGCAACAAGAAATGTAAGGGTGCAATAAGGACGGCTAAGACAGAACATGAAAGACACATAGAGGAGGAGAGCAAAAAAATACCCAAGAAATTTGTTAAAGTGGATGTAAACCAAATGGCATCCTTTCTAAACTACTGCCATAGGGGTTATCTATAAGGATATACATGCCTCCTGCGTGTATCTTTACCTGTCAAATGTCTCCTCTCTGTCTGTTATTAGACCCGAAAAACTGCATATTGTGTGGGTGGGTCTGTTGTCTGGAGCTCTGTGGGTGGAGTTGTGATGTCAGTAGACTCCCCGCCCACCTCTACACTCCCCTTGTCAATATGCACTTCTCCTGTGTTTTTCTAACACTGAACTTCTGCTGAACTTCTGCTATGATTTCTAACATCCAGTGAAAAGACAGGAAAGTAACCACATGACTTCAGCATGCCAAATCATGCTGAGGTGTGGAACAGCCAATCCTTGCAGGGCTGCTGAAGAAAGGAGTGGGAGGGAATTAAAAAATAATGCATGTCTTAGGCTAGTGCACGAGATGTAAATCACCTGTCACTCACAGCAAGGGGGAGGATTTGACAAAGTTTTTCTCAGTTTGTCAAGATTTTTCTCACTGAACAATAAAAGACGATTGCTCGGAGATAGATTAACTCTGTGTGGCAAGACTGGGCTCAAATGATAGGAAATCTTATACTCTACAGTATGATATCAACAACAACAAAAAAAATTCTGGTTTACATCCACTTTAAGTATGTAAACAGTAAAAAATGGAGGACAGACCATATTGGCCCCATAAAGAATGAGGAAGGACATCTGGTTACAAAGGATGGGGAGATGGCGAAGGTATTGAATTTATTCTTTTCCTTAATCTTCACAAGGGAATCGGAGGGCTTCAGTAACCAAAACTGCAGTGTTTATCCTCATGACACATCACAGGAAGCACCTGCATGGTTAACAGAGGACAGAATTAAAATTAGACTTGAGAAACTTAACATTAATAAATCCCCGAGATCCAGATGGCTTGCACCCGAGGGTACTTGGGGAACTCAGTCAAGTAATTGCCAGACCATTGTTCCTAATTTTTACTGACAGTCTACTAACTGGAATGGTACCAGCTGATTGGAGAAAAGCCAATGTAGCACCAATATTAAAAAGGGCCCAAAATACATCCCTTGGAATTACAGACCAGTTAGCCTAACATCAATAGTATGTAAATTCTTGGAGGGGATGACAAAGGAACTATATACAAGATTTTAGTGATGAGAATGGTATCATTAGCAGTAATCAGCATGGATTCATGAAGAATCATTCTTGCCTAACCAATCTATTAACCTTCTATGAGGAGGTGAGTTGCCATCTAGATAAAGGAAGGCCCATAGATGTGGTGTATCTGGATTTTGCAAAAGCATTTGACACAGTTCCCCATAAACGTTTACTGTACAAAATAAGGTCCGTTGGCATGGATGAGGGTGAGTACATGGATTGAAAACTGGCTACAAGGGCGAGTTCAGAGAGTGGTGATAAATGGGGAGTACTCAGAATGGTCATGGGTGGATAGTGGGGTCCCCCAGGGTTCTGTGCTGGGACCAATCCTATTTAATTTGTTCATAAAATATCAGGAACCATGATTTAGACCGAGACAGAAGTAAAGTTAAATCACACTTGTTTAATAATAATAATAATAAGGTAAACAGAGTAGGTGTAGTCAAAACAAGCCAGAGTTCAGTAACCGGATCGGGTAGTCAACCAAGCAAATGTCAGAGAGCCAGAGATAAACGTAGTAGTACAGCAAGCAGGTTCAGGAGCCAGAAGGAACGTCAGCCGAGCAAGTCTTCAACAGTCTCTGTGATGTTGGCGAAGGCAGAGATCAAGTGAGCTGGACGACTTAAAGTAGGCAGGCAGAATCAACAACAGCTGGGTAACTGTGGAGAGAGATGGGAGCTGGCAATTAGCTGACAGCTGAGCGGCCAGCTCAGAGAAGGAAGGACAGTACCCCCTCCTCAACGACCCCTCCCCCTCGGATGATTACGGAGGCTTGAGGGGAAAACGTCTAAGGAAATCACGGAGGAGGACAGGGGCATGTACATCCGAGGATGAGACCCAAGAGCGTTCCTCCGAACCGTACCCCTTCCAATGCACCAGGTACTGTATGCGCCCACGGAACCTACGGGAGTCAACAATGGATTGTACTTTATACTCCTCATGGTTCTCAACCTGTATAGGATGAGGACGTGGCACCGAGGTGGTAAAGAGATTGCAGACCAAAGGTTTCAATAAGGAGACATGAAACACATTTGAGATGCGCATACTAGGAGGAAGGTCCAAGGTGTAAGCCACTGGGTTAATCCTGCGAAGGATACGGAAAGGCCCAATAAAACGAGGTGCGAATTTCAAAGAAGGAACATGAAGTCGGAGGTTGCGAGACGATAGCCAGACTCTGTCCCCAACCTGGTAGGAAGGTGCAGGCAGGCGTCTGCGGTCAGCTTGGAGTCTGTACCTATTGTTAGCATGTTGCAAAGCCTCCTGACCTTGTGCCCAAGTGTAACGAAGACCACGGAGATGCTCCTCTAATGCAGAAATACTCTGCGGAACAAACGAGTCAGGCAACATGGAAGGTTGTAAGTCATAATTCGCCATAAACGGGGACAATGGGGAAGCAGAATTCAAGGCACTGTTGTAAGCAAACTCTGCTCACGGTAATAGGTCTGACCAGTTATGATGGTCAAAAATATAGCAACGTAAGAATTGCTCCAAGGACTGATTGGCTCTTTCTGCGGCCCCATTAGACTGCGGGTGATACGCAGAGGAGAAAGCAAGGCTGAATTCCCAACTGTGCACAAAAGGCTCGCCAGAACCGGGAGACAAACTGACTACCCCTGTCCGAGACAATCACCTTGGGTAGTCCATGTAAGCGAAAGATCTCCCGAGCAAAAATGGAAGCCAGTTCCTTAGAAGTGGGCAGCTTCTTAAGTGGAATACATTGACACATCTTTGAGAACCGGCCAACCACCATAAGGATAACAGTGTTGCCTTGGAAGTTGGGTAACTCCACAATGAAATCCATAGACAGGTGGGTCCAGGGCCTCTCTCCATTGGGTATGGGTTGTAGGAGGCCCACTGGAAGGCAGAACAGGCAGCTACGAAGGCAGTTACATCAGCCCGTAGACTAGGCCACCAGAATTGTTGGGACATGGCCCAAACAAGTTGATTCTTCCCAGGGTGGCCAGCTGCCTTGGGAGAATGATAAGTCTGGAGCACGGCAGTACGGAGACTCTGTGGGACAAAGCAGCGGTCACAAGGTTTCTCAGGAGAAGTATGGACCTGAGCAGCAAGAATTTTGTCACCCAAAGGAGAAGTAAGACTGGTGCTAACCGTAGCCAGGATACGATCAGGAGGAATCACAGGAACCGGAACCGACTCCAATTTGGAAGTGGAGGAATATTGTCATGACAAGGCGTCAGCTCTTACATTCTTAGTACCGTCTAAGAATGAGACAATGTAATTAAAATTCAACAAGAAAAGAGCCCATCACGCCCTTCTGGGAGAGAGGTGTTTAGCCTCAGACTTCAAGGAGATGACTCCATTCTTTCAGGGCTAAAATGATCGCCAACAGCTCTCTGTCACCAATCTCGTAATTGCACTCTGCAGGTGACAATTTCTTGGAAAAGTAGCCACACGGATGCATAGCGCTCTAAGAGTTAGGACGTTGAAACAGAAGGGCACCAACTCCAGTCTCGGAAGCATCAACTTCTAGGATAAAAGGCAACATAGGATCAGGATGTGCCAACACAGGAGCAGAAACACAGGCAGCCTTGAGACTCTCAAAGGCCTTAATGGACTCCGGAGACCAACTCTGTGGGTTACCGTCCTTTCTGGTCATATCAGTCAGGGATAGTGTATAAAAAACCTGAGGGGTTAACGCTGCGCTAGAAGACCAATTGATATAAAAAAAAAAAATGATAAAAAAGTGAAATTCAAAATCAACAAAGAGTCAGATACAAAAACTCCAATACAAGTAGTAGAGAAACGATGCAGCGCTAAAATAATAAAATGAATAATGGTGTGAATAATCCCAAAAAGAAAAACTAAAGCAGTTGTCAGAAATAAAAAGACATATAAAAGAATTCTAATCTTTACATAAATAAATACATACCATTGTGTAATAATAAAAAATCATCAAATCATAAATATGTGCCACCAAAAAAAGGACAAAATCAGTGTAGATTGGTGAAATCGACTAAAATAAAACACTAAATAACATCCAAGCACTGTTAATCACCATGAATAAAGAAATAGATATATAAAAAGTCCCATCACAAACAGTGCAAATAATTAAAAGAAAAAATAGTCCATAAACATGGTGTAGATGCTAGTCCAGAGAGTGTAGTAAGGACAGGTCCAATCTACCAAATGATTTTCACACCCGAGTGAGTAATGAGGCTCCTTTACTGACTCAAATGACCACTCAGGTGGTCTCACCAAGCACAGGGAATATTAAGGTCTCCCAAGAAACTATACCAGCATCTGTAGTAATGGCTAGATCTCCTTTAGCTGTATGCAGCAGGTTTCTGTGTCTGTGATGTCTCTCCTCCTCCTGGCTGAATTTCAAATCATATCAGTCAGGGGCTTGACCAGAGATGAGAAGTTACGAATAAACTTCTGATAATAGTTGGCAAAGCCCTGGAAACACTGTAGAAGACGTAAACCCACTGGCCGGAGCCACTGTAGGACTGCCGAAAGTTTCTCTGGGTCCATCGAAAAACCAGCAGTGGAAATTACATAGCCCAGGAATTTAATCTGTTCATGATGGAACTCACACTTCTCCAGTTTACAATTTAGATTGTTTTCTCTTAGTTTCTGAAGCACACAACAGACATCTGTGTGGTGGCTCTCCAGGGACTTGGAAAATATGAGGGTATCATCAAGATAAACCACCACACATAACTGCAACAAATCTCGGAGGACATCGTTAATATATTCCTGGAAAACTGCCGGAGCGTTACAAAGGCCAAAAAGGCATTACGAGGTACTCATAATGGCCTGTTCTGGTATTAAACGCAGTTTTCCAATCGTCGCCCTCCTTAATCCACACAAGATTGTATGCCCCTCTCAAATCAAGCTTTGTGAAAACCGTTGCTCCCTTGAGGTGGTCAAATAACTCTGTAATCAATGGAATCGGTTAGGCATTCTTAATCGTGAAACGATTGAGACCCCTATAATCAATACAAGGTCTCAGTTCACCACTCTTCTTCACAAAGAAGAAACCAGCACCAGCAGGAGACGAGGATTTGCTAATGAAACCTTGTGAAAGTGCGTCCGCAACATACTCCTCCATGGCCTTATCCTCTAAGACCGACATAGGGTAAACTCGGCCACGAGGGGGTATGGCACCAGGTTGAAGGTCAATTGCACAATCATAAGGCAAACTACCGACTTGACCTTTGTCAAAGACATCGCTAAAATCGCGGTACTCCTCTGGCAGGGAGGAGAGTGAAGAGGTACACAGGACCTTGGCTACCTTATGGAAGCATGTCACACTGCATTGTGGTGACCAGGAGAGAACCTCAGCATGGTGCCAATCAAAAGAGGGGTTGTGCCTCTGTAACCAAGGATAACCAATAACCAGCGGAAACCTAGGTGAGGAAATAACTTGGAATTGGATTATCTCATGGTGTAGAGCCCCTACGGCCATGGACAACGGAACCGTCTCATGAGTCACATGGGCAGGCTGTAGAGGTCTCCCATCAAAAGCCTCAATGGCAAGTGGAGTGTTTTGCAGCTGCAGTGGAATAGAGTGCTGCTATACAAAGGCAGCATCAAAGAACAGGCCTGCAGCCCCAGAGTCGATTAGTGCCTGTATCTCGATGGACAACTCAGCCCAAGAAAGGGTGACCGAAACCTTCTGGATAACTGGGGACGAAACAACACCACCTAAGGTCTGTCCATGACAGGACCTCAAGGTTTGGGTGTTTCCTGGACGGTTAAGACAAGACTTCAAAAAGTGACCTGCCTGGCCACAATAAAGGCACAATCTCTCCCTCCTCCTAAAGACTCTCTCATACGCAAAGAGACACGTGAAGCCCAAGTGCATGGGTTAATCTTCACTGACCGACTCGGGACCAGGAGGCATGGGAGGTGAGGGAGGCACAGGTGAGAATGCAAAGCTCGGAGGCAAATGTACAGGAGGCTTCCGCAAGCGCTCCTTAAAGAGAGACTTTCTCTGAGTCTGGAGTCAATGAGGATGTAAAACGTGATCAACCTCTCCAGCTCAGTGGGTATATCTCGGGCTGCTATATCATCCTTGATGGAATCCGAGAGACCATGAGGAAAAGCAGCCACGAGGGCCTCATTGTTCCAAGCAATCTCTGCTGCCAGAGTACGGAATTCAAATGCGTAGTCGGCAACAGTTCTAGTGCTCTGTTTGATGAACATGAAGCACTTGGCAGCAGAAGCGGAGCGTGCAGGAACGTCAAATACTCTTTTAAAGGAGGCCACAAAATCAGGGTAACTCAAGACAACACGTTTTTGCGTCTCCCATAGAGGGTTTGCCCAGGCCAAGGCTCTCTCAGAAAGCAAAGATATCATGAAATCTACTTTGCTTCAGTCCATGGGAAATGCCTGGGGCAGCCTCTCAAAGTAAATCTCAACCTGGTTGAGAAACCCTGCATTGAACTGGATCGCCCCCAAATCGCTGGGGAAGCGGAGCGGAACCAGACATACCTCTTATAGAGGTAATACTCAAGGTGGGTGCCTGCAACTCAGGTTGTACCGGAGCAGCCACAGTGGGCTGTGCGACTCAGGAGCGTTTGTAGCACTATGGCAAACTGATCCATGCGGTGATATTGCTCACCTAATCTGGAAAAAATATTACCAACAAGTGGATTGACTGTAGCTTCTGAATTCATGGCCTTCACCTACTATCGGGAACCATGAATCAGACCGAGAGAGAAGTAAAGTTAAACCACACTTGTTTAATAATAATAATAATAAGGTAAACAGAGTAAGCATAGTCAAAACAAGCCAGAGTTCAGTAACCGGATCGGGTAGTCAGCCAAGCAAATGTCAGAGAGCCAGAGATAAACATAGTAGTACAGCAAGCAGGATCAGGAGCCAGAAGGAACGTCAGCTGAGCAAGTCTTCAACAGGAACGCAGGAGAAAGTCTCTGTGATGTTGACAAAGGCGAAGATACACTGGGGGGATAACCTCTGGGGGAATCTAGGATGGAAAAGGACCTGGGGGTCCTAGTAGATGATAGGCTCAGCAATGGCATGCAATCCCAAACTGCTGCTAACAAAGCAAACAGAATATTGGCATGCATTAAAAAGGGTATCAACTCCAGAGATAAAACGATAATACTCCCACTCTACAAGACTCTGGTCCGGCCGCACCTAGAGTATGCTGTCCAGTTCTGGGCACCAGTCCTCAGGAAGGATGTACTGGAAATGGAGTGAGTACAAAGAAGGGCAACGAAGCTAATAAAGGGTCTGGAGGATATTATTTATGAGGAAAGGTTGCGAGCGCTGAACTTATTCTCTCTGGAGAAGAGACGCTCGAGAGGGGATATGATTTCAATATACAAATACCATACTGGTGACCCCACAATAGGGATAAAACTTTTTGGCAGAAGGGAGTTTAACAAGACTCGTGGCCACTCATTAAAATTAGAAGAAAATAGGTTTACCTTAAACTACGTAGAGGGTTCAAGAAACTATTAGATAAGCACCTGAACGACCGCAACATACAGGGATATACAATGTAATACTGACATATAATCACACACATGGGTTGGAGTTGATGGACATGTGTCTTTTTTCAACCTCACCTACTATGTAACTATGTAACTATGTAAGGTGAGAAGCCATCAACTGTGGAACTGCAAGGCGAAGCAAGCTCAGTCCAGATCTTAACCAATGGAAGAATCTCACTAAATGAGAAATATTATTATTATTATTTTTATTATACAGGATTTATATAGCGCCAACAGTTTACGTAGCGCTTTACAACTTGAGGGTAGGCAGTACAAATACAATACACTTTAATACAGTAGGAATCAGAGGGCCCTGCTCCTTAGAGCTTACAATCTAAGAGGGAAGGTCAAGAGATACAAGAGGTAATAACTGTGGGTGATGTGCTGATTGAGAAGATGAATGTACAGTTGTTAGGTGGGGGCCAGATAGGCTTCTCTGAAGAGATGAGTTTTCAGGGATCATCTGAAAGTGGATAAAGTAGGAGAAAATCGGACGGATTGGGGTAGAGCATTCCAGAGGATGGGAGAGGCTCTGGAGAAGTCCTGAAGGTGAGCATGGGATGAGGTGACAAGGGAGTTTGAGAGCAGGAGGTCTTGGGAGGAGCGAAGAGAACGATTAGGTTGGTATTTTGAGACTAGGTTAGAGATGTAGCTGGGGGCCAGGTTGTGGATGGCTTTGTAAGTTATAGTTAGTATCTTGAAGTTAAATCGGTGACTGAGTGGCAGCCAGTGAAGGGATTATAGCAGGGGTATAGCAGACGCTGAGCGGTTTGTGAGGTGGATGAGCCTGGCAGCAGCGTTCATGAAGGACTGAAGTGGGAATAGCCTAAATAGAGGTAAGCCAATGAGGAGGGAGTTGCAGTAGTCGAGACGGGAGATGACCAGGGAGTAGATTAGAAGCTTTGTGGTGACATTGGTTAGGAAAGAGCGTATCTTGGAGATGTTGCGGAGATTGAGGCAGCAAATTTTGGATAGTGATAGAATGTGGGGTCAAAAGGTTAGTTCAGAGTCCAGGATTACACCTAGGACCTTGGCGTGGGGAGATGGGTTGATAGTTGAGCCGTTGATATTGACAGAGAAATCAGGGGAAGTGGCACCTGAGGGAGGAAATATCATGAGCTCGGTTTTGGATAAGTTGAGTTTGAGGAAGTGATGTGACATCCAGGCTGATGTGTCTGCTAGTAAGTTGGTAACGCGTGAGGAGACAGATGGAGAGAGCTGGGGGGGTGGAGAGATAGATTTGGGTGTCATCAGCATAGAGATGATATTTAAAGCTGTGGGAGGCAATCAACTGACCCAGGGAGGTGGTGTAGATTGAGAAAAGGAGAGGTCCAAGAACAAAACCTTGGGGGGACCCCAACGGAGAAAGGAAGAGGAGAGGAGGAAGGAGAGTTGTAAGTGACACTGAAGGAGCAGTGGGATAGGTAGGAAGAGAACCAGCAAAGAGTACAATCCAAAGGAGTGGAGTTTATTGAGGAGGAGGGGGTGGTCCACTGTGTCAGAGGCAGCAGAGAGATCCAGGAGAAGTAGTACAGAATAGTGTCCACTGGTTTTAGCCGTTAGTAGGTCATTTGAGAGTTTAAGGAGAGCAGTTTCTGTGGAGTGTTGAGGGCGAAATCCGGACTGAAGGGGATCAAGAAGTTTATTCATGGTCAGATGGTCGTTTAGTCAGTTGTAGACCAGTCTTTCAAGAAGTTTGGAGGAGAAGGCGAGTAAGGAGATGGGACGTAGGTTGTTGAGATTGGTGGGGTCCAGTGAGGGCTTTTTAGGTATGGGGGTGACTAGCGCATGTTTTAGAGAGTTTGGGAAGATGCCACAAGAGAGGGAGAGGTTGAAAAATGTGCGTTAGAGAGTGTAGAATCGAGTCAGAGGGTGAGCGTAGCATTTGCGAGGGAGCAGGATCCAGGGGGCAGGTGGTTAGATGAATGTTAGATAAAAGTTTAGCAACCTCAGTAATAGTAGCAGGGTTGAATGAGGGAAGTGATGATTGTATCTGTGGACATGGGGTGTTGCATGGGGGAGGTTTTTGCGCATTGGCGATCTCCTCATGAATTGTATCAATCTTAGTTTTGAAGTGATTGTCGATCTCCTGGGCAGTGAGTGAGTTGGTGGGTGGGGGCAGTGGAGGACAGAGTAGAGTGTTGAAGGTAGAGAAGTGAAGGTAAGAGAGTTTGAGGAGAGAGGACACGAGTGTCAAAAGCAGTGGTAGAGAGCACATGTTACAGAGTGGAAGGAGAGCTTAATAGACAGACAGGGTCACCTGCAGTCTGTTAGGTGCTTTCCAGTGTAGTTTGCTATATTTGTTTGCTTTGTGCAATCGCTGAAGTGCAGAGATTGAAGTGCATATCACTTGTAGAAAGAATCACTTAGCGATAGAAGCCTTAAGGATAGAAGCCCCTGCAATGTGCTCCCCCAGCAATGTGCTGACCCCTTAAGGATGCTCAAATTTATACTGTTATGAGGGTGGGGTGGAAGTTCGTTAATTAATCATGAGTGAATATAAGAATGCCTAACAATCAAAGTGGATCTTTTGCTTCTAAAGTCAGAATAGCAAGAGGCCAGAGACCAAAATAAGATCATAAGGTGCCCCTGGACGACGTGACTCTATCACAAAATGCTGCGTAGGGCGGAGCGACGTGTTCGCGTCACCTCCCACTGCCGCTGTTGATACCAGTAGGACGGGCTGTCTGTGAGCTTCCGGCCGGCGCTCCAGACCACATTAAGCGCCTACTATTGTCTACTAGCATGTGAGTTTAATTCTTTTATTTACTTTAATAAAGTCAATGATTTTACACTATTTGGAGCCTTTCTATTTTTCATGCCATATTCGTATTGCTGTGGGCTGATGTCCGAGTACCTGTCAGTGTGAGCACCTCTAACACGGTACCAAGGTCCCTGATGTTTCATCCTAGTATAAGGCTACTGGTCCATTGGTCGTGATCCGAATCAATATTGACAAACAGCTCTCTTTGATCCTCTGTAACAGGGGGATCATGAGTTTCTGGTAAGCGGCCAGTCTTATTCATGGTGATGGAACAAGCACTTTGCCCTCTTACAGCAAGATTGTATGTCCATCTGATTCTTTGGAATTTTTTGAGTTTTTTTCTTTCATCACTTGGGTGATCTACTCACTTTTTTGTATATGGACTTTTATATATATATATATCATTGTATATTTGATGGAACATTATTTTGTTAGTATGTTTTGAATTTCATGTTTAATACACTAATAGGGATCTGCACCTAATTTTCAATGTTTGGTTTGGTGACCATACGTATGGTCGCTAATCCTCTTTAGCGCAATTCAATTTTTTGCCAAAATAAGATCAACACATAAAACTTAGGTAAGATAGTCCAGAGCAACAAAAAACAATGTCATGGTTATGCACACAGGGCAACAGATAGAGAAGGCCACATACCAAAGACACACACACAGACAGCAAGCAGATCCCAATTTCATTTAACGGTGGAAGATGTGGTTGAGCTGACACATACCAAAGACACAAACACAGAGACAGCAAGCAGATCCCAATTTCATTTAACGGTGGAAGAATCTCACCTAATGAGAAATACCCTGATCCACAAAGATATGTGCCTAATGAATATTCTAGCTGTTTACTAGACAAATGTTGAAATAACTGGCATAAATACTCCCTGTCTTCTGCTTCCAACAATACATATAATACAAGTGTCTGGGCCCAACTTAACGCAAAAACAACACTTCTACTTCTAGGTGAAAAGGCAGACAAACAAACTCACAGGTCCCGAATGTAGTCAATCTGCTCATTTGGCCTCAGTATTGAATCAGAAAATGAGTCAATGCATAAGGCCTAAGCAGGTCATTGCTATATGGGCCTTAAAACATTTTCGTATTTTCACTATGCAATGGTGCCATCTAGTAGATTGCTGGAGGTCACTCAATGCATTTCAAAGGGACTTTAGCTACTTTTAGCTACTTTTCTAAAGTTCACAAGGCCTGTTTTAGAATTGACCTGCTTTGGCTGGCTAGACCAAGTCTACTTAGATATTTGGAAAGAGCATCTATTGAGCAGATTGCTTTATCAGATCATGCCCTGATGTCAGTCACAATCTGACTTCCTGGTAGTACGGAGAGGGATTGGACCTGGCACATGAATGATAATATTTAAGATGGTTCAACTGCCTCGGCAGCGGTCTCTGAAGCATTTATATCATATTTTGAGATGAATAACGCAGAGGTTTCTAAAAATGTATTATGGGAAGAGCACAAAGCAGTTATCTCTCAAGATTCACAGCTGAAGACTTTAAACTTTGCAATTGATCTCCAAAACTCAACAACTAGAGGACAGACATAAAGGTTCTCAATCTTTAGACTTTGAAGGCCGCCTAAATGAGTCACGAGAAACATTGTTATGCCTTTTAGACCAACAGATACTGAAAAAAATTAGGTACTGGACCCAAAAGTTTTATGAACACAGTAATAAGTCCAGAAAATTGCTGGAAAGAGTTTTGAGAAAAAGGAAGAAACTGACATCCCCTGACGGTCAATCTCTCCTTCACTCAACTGGGCTTATTGATTTGTTTATTACAGGTACTTATATAGTGATTGCTAAGCAATTTCATGTTTTTTTACTGTGATCTCTATTGTCTATCTGTTAATAAATCCGCACATGCCTCTTTGGAAGAAACTGACATCCCCTGACGGTCAATCTCTCCTTCACTCAACTGGGCTTATTGATTTGTTTATTACAGGTACTTATATAGTGATTGCTAAGCAATTTCATGTTTTTTTACTGTGATCTCTATTGTCTATCTGTTAATAAATCTGCACATGCCTCTTTGGAACATAGGCTCGGGTTTAAGAAACACCCTTAATTATCTCTGGAATCAACTGCTCTTTTAGAAAAACTGATCACTCAGGGTGAACTGGAGGACATTATTAAGAACCTTGCTAATGGGAAGAGCCCTGGCCCTGATGGCTTCAATAGTATATACTATGATACATTTTCATCACTTTTCCTTTCCCATATGTGGGACTATTTTGATTCTTTGACTAAACATAACAATATGTTACCAGAAGCCCACATGGCCTATATAACAGTAATTCCTAAGGAGGGTAAAGATCCCACCTAATGTGCTAACCTAATGGTAGATTTAAAGGATATTTGTGCTTTGTCAAACTTTAAAATAAATTTCAATAAGTCGCTATATTTACACCAGGCTATACAGGATTCTCTTATACAATCGTTTTCCTTTTCATGGAATAAACAATTTGTTAAATACATGGGTATTTATTTAACAACAGATCTCTCTAGGGTATATAAAGAAAATTGTGTTCCACTTCCTCAAATAATAAAGGGTGATTTAGAAGGATGGGACAATGCTACCTTTTGCTGGATGGGAAGAATCAATAATATTAAAATGAGTGTATTGCTAAAGGTCTTATTTGAATTGCACATGGTATCCATTTCACTTCCAAAGGTATTCTTCACTAACATTCGGCAGATCATTACAAATTCTGTCTGGTGAAAAGCAAAGCCCAGATTGTCCTATCATATTCTTATGAGGGCAAATTCTGAAGGTGGACTAGGTCTTCTTAATTTTCGGAATTACTATAGAGCAATAGCATTAACCAGAATCTTTAATTGAAGACATCAGGCTGCTCAAAAAGTTTAGGTGTCATTGGAGGGAACGTTGGCACGCTGTAATTTGGCTTATGCTCCTTGAGTTCCCCACCCTTACTAAGTTCTCTCTGATTTTACCTCCTTTCTCATCATCCACACCCTGAAACTTTGGGATTCTATTAATAAACAGGGAGCCCTATTTCCATCAATATCCCCTCTACTTCCGTTAGGTGGTTTCTGCTGTCTTTTAGGTACTGTCTTTTTTAGGTCTTGGGCATAGGGATACTAGTTGTCTTAAATTTTTTGCAAGATGGGAGAATGCGTCCATTGGGGGTACTTAGAGAAGCATATGGTAGGTTTCTGTTTGATGCTTGGAGGCACCAGCAATTACTTCCCTTTAGTACTACCCATTTGGGGGCTAATAAAGCAGGGGTCTCTCTTACAGGTTTTGAATCCTTATGGCTTAAGCAATCCACAGACAGAGGATTAATATTGATCTCTTCTAAACTTTTGAATCAACATGTTGCTCTTACAGATCTTAGATATTTTAGGAAATGGGAGACAATGCTGGAGTGCCCTTTCACAGACTCTTAGAAACATAAGATGTTGAGGTTGGTACTTACCTCTTCTATCTGTACTAGAATACAAGACACCAACTATAAACTCTTGCCAAGCTGGTATCGAAGGTCTCGAAGATGTTAGCTGCAGTGTACTGTAATCTTCAACTTCAGATAGGTGTTGGGGAGGTTGTGGCCTACAAGGATGTCATGCTCATATTTTGCGGGAGTGTCCTACAATTAGGTTGTATTGGGCCGAGATTAGGAAATGGATATTTGAAATGACCATGGTGCTTATCCTTGATGACCCTGTACGGTGTCTCTTTCGTGACACTCTGAGTTCTAAAGAGGCTTAGAAGAAGAGTATTGTCCCCCACTTATTAGATGCTGCTGAGGGGTTAATACCAGTTTACTGGAAAAACTACAGATGCCTTCTATGGAGCACTGGATGAAACAAGTCAATGATATTATAGAATCTGAGAAATGGGTGCACATCTGCAGGAATACACCTGAAAATTTTCACGCTAAGTGGGAAACTTAGCGGGATAAGGTTCATAAATAGCAACGGGAACTAGAATTAAAAGAGAGAGAGATGAATTTCACTGTAGGTTAAAACAAGGTTAGAACAAGGCTTCATTGTTTCTGTAGTCCACAGTGTTGGTAACTTAGGGACCATGTTATTGCCCCCTTCCTCTTTCTTTTGATTTTTTTTTCTCATTCAAATGTTTTTTTTTAAGTATAACAAAGTACATGGCAATGTACATGACAAAGAAGTAAAGACAATTTAGGAAACATACCATCAATATACATCTTACATAAAGAGTATCAAAGAAGAGACTGTTATCAGATCTAAAGAGCTATAATATATATAATCTATGATTGCAGACCCCACACGGGGTAGTAGTGTAGATTTTAGTCTAGACTAGATATGCAAAGTGACATCAAGTAAATCAGTTAGGGAGGTATATTCACACAAAAAAATGGAGCAGATACGAGTCTCGGCTTAGGATGTTAGGGATGCAATCTTGTGCTTTTCCCACAGGGGGAGTCTGCAGCCTCAGTACTTAGAAGAAGTGTGTAACCCGCAACATATGTGGTGCCATTTATGCAAATTACCTGATTTCAGTGATTAACCCCTTCATGCCTAAGGGTAAAACAAATCCTAATGCCTAAGCCCAATTTTTGCAACTTTGACATGTGTTAGTAAAATTGGACTTTCATTTGGTGGTAAATGATAATGGATATCTCCTGATTTTTTTTTTTTTTTTTAACATTTGAAGTTTATTGAACTTCAGCATTAGTATAGAGATGATTACAAACATACTGTATATCAAAAATGTACATATCTGTCAGTTGCATTTCAGTTGGAGGAAACAATAAAGAATAATGGTTCAGTTGACATTAGCTGCAGGATAAAACACCAAACATTCACATCTCAGTAATCTGACATCATTTATCAGTTCGATGGTTTGAAGATGTCTGAATCAAATTATACATTTTGTGTATACTAAGAACCTATTCAGAAACATAAGTTGCATAATATTTTAAAGTTTTTTTCCCTCCCATTTAAAGGGGCAGTTAGTCTGGGTTCTGGTCAAGTTAGTAGAGGATAGATTGAGATTCATGGCTTCAGATTTCGTTTATTTTGAGGTTAGAGAGATGTCCATAGTGGGCAAATATTTCATAAGATTGGGGAGTGTAGTATGTGGGTTTGTCACGAAGAATAGGAGATCATCAGCATACGCTGCCGTCTTGTACATCCTGTCATGTATGGGGATACCTTTCACTGAGTCATCTTTATTGATCGTTCTTATAAATGGTTCCAGTGAAAGAATAAAAAGGAACGGGGACAAGGGGCAACCCTGTCTCGTGCCATTCAATATCTCCACGTTTTCTGACAGTGACCCATTAATTTTTATCCTAGCTGAGGGTTGTTGGTATAGTGCTGTGATCCACACCATCATGTGTGGATTGAGGCCTATATGTGTGCAAGTTGCGAACATAAAGTCCCAAGCCACCCTGTCGAAAGCCTTCTCTGTGTCTGTAGACAGGAAAAGGCTCTCGATGTGCAGGGAGTGTGATGCTTGTGTGAGGAGAAGTGCTTTAATAATATTGTCCTTTGCCTCTCTGCCTAGCATAAAGCCTACTTGTTCAGGACCTATGACGTTAGTCTGAAGCAGTCTAAGTCTATTTGCCAGAATTTTGTCCAACAGCTTTAGATCTATATTCAACAAAGAGATGGGTCTATAACTGGAGCAATCTGTGGTGTCTTTGTCGGTCTTGGGGAAGACCGTGATGTGTGCGGAAAGGAAGTCAGATAATATGGGTCTAGCATTGGTTAAACAGTTAAAGGCTTTTTGTAAAGGTTCTGTCAGTATGTTGATGAAGGTCTTATAATAAATAGAAGTGTAGCCGTCTGGCCCTGGGCTCTTCCCGAGTTTCAGGGCTTTAATAGCTTGTTGGATTTCTATTGAGGAGATTTGTTCTTCTAATTGGGTTATGTCTTCCATGTCCAGTTGAGGCAGCCCACTCTGTTTTAAGTAGTCTTGTATTGCCTGTGTTCTGTCTCCTGCAATCTCTGGTGGCCCATGTTGTGCTGGTAAGTTATATAACTTTGAATAATATGCTTGGAAATGTTTTGCAATGTCGTCCGTTTTAACATCCAGTGATCCGTCTGCGCCTCTGATTTCCATTATGTGTTTGGAGGTATTAGGTTCTCGTAGGGCCCTGGCTAATAACTTGCCTGATTTATCTCCGGCCTCATAGTACACCTTTTTTCCTAAAGAACAGTAGGTGTTTTGTTTTAATGTCTAGATTTAGTTGTAAGTTTTTCCTTGCTTCTAGGAGAGCTATAGCTGAGGATTCTGAAAGGGATGTTTGTGTTTTGTCTCTAGTAGGGTGATCAATTTTGTTAATCTATTAATTTCAGCCTCCTATAGACTTTTGTGTTGTGCCCCCATGCGTATCAGATCTCCTCTGATTGCACATTTATGTGCTCCACTCCTGGTGTCTCATTTGATTGGAAACATTCCTTGAGCTTAGTTATGATTTTGGGCAATAGCTCAATATCTGTCAGGAGTGACGCATTCAGTCTCTAGGAGGCTGTGTTAGCTGTGGGTGTGTTCCCTACTATTGTCAGGGATATGGGTGCATGGTCTGAAATGGACTGAATTCCAATATTAGCCTCTGTCACTCTTATCAGATCCCTCTGGGATATATACAGATGGTCTATACGGGAGTATCGGTTGTGTGGGATGGAGTGGAAAGTATAGTCCTTGTCTGTCGGATGTAGGAATCGCCATGTGTCAATTAACTGTAAGGAGTGTGACAGTTTGATTTTTTTGAGTATCTTGTAGGTGATGCAAGTCTTTCCTGTGGAGGTGTCCATCAGGGGGTTGAGTGGGATATTAAAATCCCCTCCTAGTATTAGGTAGCAAGATGTAAAGCCTGCAAGCGCACGTGTCATGCGCTGCCAAAAATGCACATGTGCTGAGTTGGGGAAATAAACGTTTGCAAGGGTAATGGGGGAACCCGTGTACATGCCTTTCAGGAAGATATATCTTCCCTCTGGGTCTACTAGCCTGTCCGTTAAGTTGAAAGGGGCATCCTTGCTTTTCAGGATTGATACTCCCTTTGATTTGGCTGAGTATTCGGTGGCATGTAGTGCTTCTACAAAGTATGGACTAGTCAGTTTCGGTATCTGGTTGGTCTGGAAATGCGTCTCTTGCAAAAAAGCAAAATGTGGTCTACCTTTCTTAAGTTCTCTTAATAGCGTGGACCTTTTTTCTGGTATGTTCAGCCCCTTCACATTGTGCGAGATGACAGTAGGGCCATGGCCCAATGATGAATAGGCCATCTGGAGAACCCACAAGCAGGCTTTACTGTGCTATACCTGCAATTAAAACTTCAAGCTAGTCAAAAATTGGTGCAGTACAATAAAATCACATAAGAGACAGCGAAGGGGGGTATGAGATAGGGGTGGGAAGGGTTGGAAAAGGTAGTAAGAGAAAGATGGAGATGAAGGAGAGTTATCTGAGCACTTCAGAGCGTGTCAGCAGCTCTAAAGTATTAAATTAGTGGATCTGGGACCAAAAATCTTGTCTCCAGATCTACTCTGTGGAAACGTGGTAAGGCTGCAATACAGCAACGGAGGTAGAGGTTATCACCTATGTGCTTCTAATGATCAGTATAAAGTTGCTGATAAAGAAAAAAAAAAAAAAAAATTTTAAAGTAATAACCAAGTGTCAAATGGTAAATAGCACAGCCAAAAAGGAAAGAAACCCGGCCTATGCATATCTTATAGTTTCCAACCATCATGCAGATCATGCAGAATGGTTAGAGTGTGGAAATAGAAACCCTGCAATAAAACAGTGAACTATAACTTCAGCATTTTGCGGAAAAACTCCTTGGCATGTGGGGGCTTCTAGTAGGTAGCATATAGAAGAGTATCTTTCAGGGTAGTGACCTGTAGCCCCATCTAATTAGCACATCTCTTGTTCGTGTGTGTCTGCTATTCTTATGAATAGTCATTATTGCGCAGGGTGGTCTGTGTATACAGTTCCGTGGTGCTTAAAAAAAAAAAGTAGTCTTTGTCCAACCCCTGTAAGATGTGCAATTCCAGTTCTGGTCAATCAGTCTTTGCCCTCCATATAGGTGAGGAAGGTTCCCAAAAACACCCCCAAATGGTAACTAGGGGGAGGGGGTAAAAGTTCCTTCACGGTTTAAAAGTTTGTTAACTTAGGCAGTGAAAGTTTGTCACTAAGGTGTAGATGCGGTTCTAGTATTGTATCCCCAAATTCCATGCCTGAGGAGATCAGGTAGAGTGTGGAACGTTTGTTACCAGGTGTGTAGATCGCCTTGGTCCTCTTCTGAGGCCTTGGAGGTGGCCTGCCTTGGGTTGGGAGTACCGCCATGTGAGCTAGGTCCTCGGTTATGTTTCATTTTCTTGGAAAGTCTTTTATGCGGAGATGAAAGTGGAGATCTGTGCGGACCCCCCTCAGCTCTGGGGAGGACAAATTCCTGGTACCATTCTGGTAGTGCGACAGGCTCTATGTGTAGGGACTCAAAGAAGTCAGGAAGATCTGTTGGAGTGCGCAGAACATGCTGTTTGCCTGCTTGTGTTACAGTGAGGACGAAGGGAAAGCGCCATGTGTACTTTAGATCGCTCGCCCTCAGCTTATCAAGTAGGGGCCGCAGAGCCCTGCGGTTCTTAGTGTTATTTGTGATAAATAATGGAACAGCATGATGGTCTCACCATTGACTATTATGCTGTCATTTTTCCTGGCCTTGTTCATAATGGCTTCTTTAAGTGGGAAGCTCTGCAAACAGCAGATTATGTCCCTGGGGGGGGATCAAATCAAACTCAATTGCAGTGTCCTCTTGTCTTTCCAGGAGGCTGTTAAAGACTCTTTGCAAGGCTGGGATTATTTGTGCTGTGTCCACCGATTCAGGGATCCCCCTCACCCTAATATTGCTCCTTCTGCCTCTGTTGTCCAGGTCCTCGAGATGTCTGTTTTACTCTATGAGGTGAGAGGAGTGAGACAATGCCACATTCTCCAGCCTATTCAGTCTCTTGTCTCTGTGTTTCCCATTTGTCTCTACAGCAGCTAGCTTTTCAGTCAGGACTAACAAGTTGGATTTTAGGTCGGTGATTGCAGCCGAAAATGTGGACTCTATGTCCGCTGCCAAGCCCGACATATCCGCGTAGGTCAGGGGTTGATTCGTCTGGGTATAGCCCCTACCTGCGTCTCCCGCTGTGGATAGGGAATCTTCGCTGGAGTCTTGCTCCTCTCGATGCGTTCGCACCATTTTGTTCCCCGCCATGCTGCCTCGGAATACCGTCTGATTTTTGAATAGATCGCTGATGTTCCTATCTGATGTGGTCGCGGTGTAGCGTTTGGAGCGAGTCTGTGGGATCTGGTACAACTTTTTGCCCATAGCTGGGTCGCTAGAAGCAGGGTTTCAGGCTGCAGGACAGGTTCCTTCACGTAGCTCTGCTAGTGTGTGTCCGCCGCCATCAAGCGCCAAGCCAAGCCCCCCTCCTGATTTTTTTTTTATTGTCAAAGAAAAACTGGCCCAAAATAGTAAAAAACATTTTTTTTAAATATAGCTGTATATTTCTTGCTACTACCATAACCTACCACCAAAGAAAAACCAAAAACAAATTCTCTCACTCCTGATGATTGCAGCAATACCACATATGTGTATGTTAATTGATGTATCTACCTGTAGTGCACATTTTGCTTTTTTTATCCTACCTAAAACACACTGACACTAGCTGACACTGATACTAATTAAAAAAAATATCCTGTACAAAAAAATACAGACCCTGACTTTTGACCCTGACTTTGACCTTTGATCTTGAACTTTGACCCAAACATTAACTCTGGCATTGACCTAGATCACACCTTGGTCTTGGTATTTTTATTTTATTTATTTTTTTATTAATATTTTTATTTTTATTTTTATTTTTTCAACACACACTTTTATTTCTATCTCTGCAAGAACAGAGAAAGATACAATGTATCTTTCCTGTCCATTCACAGACACAGAAAAGATGGGGATGGGCTTCACAGTGACTAATCACTGTGATAGCCAATCAGAGGCTGAATCGAACATTCCAGGTCCTGATCGGCACGCTCCCAGCACAAAAGGATGTATGCAAATATGCAGCCCCACGGCAAAAAAACTGTAAAAAACCCCATCCCATTTTTTCTAAAGGAAGAAATCTTAATGAACACTGACACCATATGTAAATGTTTCTGTCCAATATTAAAAAACAAAATATTGAAAGAGGAACTTCACCCCGCTGTTCAGTCATTAGCTATTATAGTATTATATAAAGTTTTAAAAACACATACCTACCAGACCATGAAATTCAGTGCTGTCTTCCTGGCACCCAAAGGCTTCACAGTTCTTTTTGTTCCTGCATCATCATCTTGGATTTGGGAGCTAGCTGTGACCTCCTGATCACTCGCAGCCTGTCCCTTACTGTACATGTGCAAGATCTGCTGCTGGGGAGAGACTGTTCTGAAGCCTCCTGGGATGTGTGATGAGAATCCCAGGAGTCTGCAGGCAGTGGGGGTAGACTGAGTGCTAGGTTATCTTCGCCTAGGTGGGGAATAATTAAGTGGGAACAAGTAACCCCACTCCCCCCCCCCCCCCTCAAAAAAATTGTGTAACTGGAAGGGGGAAAATTAAATTAGAATTACAGATAAAGCCTAACTAGTCTTAAAAATGTTCCCTCCACCCTCCTAATACCTACACTAGCTAACATATGCAAAAAAGATATCTAAAATTACCTATTTACCGCACAGTCTGATCGTGTGATCTAGCCTGTGTAACACAGTGATGGCTGCAGGGGGTAAGAGGGGCCACCAACAACAGCTGTACCATTGGCGCTCTCTCCATTACCCTACAGCCAATGCTGGCTGACACAGTGTATCACATGATGGGACTGAAGCAGGCTGAAAATAGGTAAGTACATACATCTTTTTTACACTGGTTAATTAGTATAGGTGTTAGAGGAGGGGATGGGGCAGCATTTTTAAGAATAAATAGGCTTTAGCTAGAATTCTTCTTTAAAAATAACAGCATTTGTTAATTGTGAAGGTCCATTTTATTCAGAAAATCAAAGCTTCAGCAGAGTTTTTCAAAGTTTTCTTGTATATTTTCTTTTTGCTGGGACTGAAATCGATCTAATTATCTTGTTAATTCATAGTTTGCTTAGTCCTCTTGCATTATTTAGCTTGCATTGTTGCTTTCAGATCACATAATCATTTTATCTTTTTAAATAAGCATTGAGCTCCTTGTTCTCCTCAGTGGTAATGTCTCATGTGAGTTATAATGGCCCTGCCTTTCTCTCCTGCCTATAATAGGAAATAACAGCATTGTATTTCTTTTAATTTGCCTTAAGAAAACCAGGGTGAGGTCAACATATTGTTCAAATATTAAATTGAACACTGTCCTTGATCAAGTAGTGGGGTTGTATGCTGGAAAACTTCACTTAAAGCAGTGGACATTGCCTTGTATTTACAGTGCCTAGTGCCTAGTGCCACAAAGATCTCAAGCGTATATCACATATGGTTTTAATGTTGTATCTAGGCATCTGGGACAGGACACAGAATATATACGAGGGGCGTTTAAACCAGGACTTTTAGGTTTATATAATGAAAGTACTAATTTTGAGGAATGAAAACTGCATTTATTTTTCAACCTACCCTCTGCTACATTTATACACTTATCCAGGGCTTTTTTTCTCAAACAATAGGTGCTGGAACTCAACCACGACCCCCCAAAACACCTCCCCCCACACACCCTCCAAATCACATCAAATAGTGGTTGTGGTCATATTTCACAAACAGTAGAAGGGTCTTAAAGGGACATTAAATAAAATTCAGGATTGCATTAAATACAGAGTGCAGAGTTCATGGGGGTTACACACAGAGTGCAGAGCTGTCACTTGTAAACACAGAAACAAGACTGTGTTTACAAGTGATTGTGGTGAGCAGCCACCAAAGGGTCTGAGCCAGAGGTGGTGGAACTGAGTTCCACCAAGTTCCCCCTGAAAAAAAGCCCTGCACTTATCCCAGCATTTAACTAATGCCTGCAAAGCTTAGGCATAGAAAGATTTGTCAGTACGCTTGAACCATCCTAGGACAGCTTACTTCACTTCATCATCAGTGCTGAAATAATGACCTCCAAGGAACTCTTTTAGGGGTCCAAGCAGGTGGTAATCACTCAAAGCGAGATCCGGGCTGTAAGGGAGATGTGGAAATACCTCCTAGCCGAGTTTCTGTAATTCCGCGTACACACGAGCAGACTTTACGGTAGACTTGGTCCGGAGGACCGGAGTCCGTCGGACAATTCAATCGTGTGTGGGCTCCAGCGGACTTTTTTTCCCCAAAAGTTTGACAGACCTAGAAATTAAACATGTTTCAAATCTTTCCGACGGACTTGAGTCCAGTCGAAAAGTCCGCTTGTTTGTATGCTAGTCCGATGGACAAAAACCGACGCTAAGGCAGCTATTGGCTACTGGCTATGAACTTCCTTGTTTTAGTCCGGTCGTACGTCATCACGTACAAATCCGTTGGACTTTGGTTGAACGTGTGTAGGCAAGTCCGTTCATTCGGAAAGTCCGTCGTAAAGTCCGTCGAAAAGTCCGCTGGACAAAGTCTGCCTTAAAGTCCGCTCGTGTGTACGTGGCATTATGTGCATGTATTGTGGTGAGCAGTATGAGTTTGTGCGCTGTCCTGGAGAAAAGCTTGGTATCCAACATGCGCTAAGTTTCCAAAGATGCAAATATTTGTGAAGGATTGTGTTCACTGTTCCCTCAGAAAGCTTTGTCTCAATTTCTTGGCAGGTTAAGCATTGATTATCCAGGATCAGGCATTCCACGTGCTGAATGTTCACAGGAATGACTACTGTGGGCTGGGAACCAGCATGGCCGGGATTGTCACTGACGGATGTATGGCCATATTTGAAATGTTTACACTATTCAAATGTCCTACTGCGGCTGAGCACCTCTGTACTGTGCCTGAAGTCTTCTGTAGATATATGCGGGTTTTATGCCTTTGTTTACAAGAAACTTCATCACCACACGCTGTTCCATGCAGGCACTAACACTGTTGTTTGCCATCTTGATTAGCAGTCTCTGGACTGGCCTGCGACATGTGCGTTGCCTATCAGTAATAGGACACACTTGCCACTTACTACTGTCAGTGGCGTCACTAGGATTGGTGTCACCTGGTGTGGTAAAAAATGGTGTCACCCCCCCCTCCAGAATTAAGCCAGGCTAGTGCATCGATGTGGTTCTCCCTCCTTAACCTGCCACAATAGATGGAACCGGGATGTGAGGGATCGGGGGATGGATGGAGCCGGGATGGGATCGGAGGGGAATGGATGGAGCCGGGATAGGGTCAGAGGGGATAGATGGAGCTGGGTTGGGATCGGAGGGGATGGATGGAGCCGGGATGGGATTGGAGGGGATGGATGGAGCCGGGATGGGATCGGAGGGGGTGGATGAAGCCGGGATGGATGGAGCCAGGATGGGATCGGAGGGGGTGGATGGAGCCGGGATGGGATCGGAGGGGTGGATGGAGCCGGGATAGGATCGGAGGGGATGGATGGAGCCGGGATGGGATTGGAGGGGATGGGTGGAGCCGGGATGGGATCGGTGGAGGTGGATGGAGCCGGGATGGGATCGGAGGGGATGGATGGAGCCGGGATGGGATCAGAGGGGATGGATGGAGCCGGGATGGGATCGAAGGAGATGGATGGAGCCGGGATGGGATCAGAGGGGGTGGATGGAGCCGGGATGGGATCGGGGGAGGTGGATGGAGCCGGGATGAGATTAGAGGATATGTACTAGGGGGTGCTTTGGGAAGGAAGAGGAATTGTGCTGGGGGGTCAAACTTCAAATCTGCCCCCTCCTACTTCTAGCATGAGTTCTAACCCAAATTAAAGCCCCCTAGCACATGTCCTCTAACCCCCACCCCCCTCCCTAAAATCACTCCTAGCAGCATAGATGTTACCTGTCAATGCCCCACCTCCCAATTGCCATGTTACCCTCCCCTGCAATATTCCTGTTACTTACAGTACCTTAGCCCCGGGCAGATGTTATAGAGCAGTGTCCCTCCTCCTCCCGGTCTGTGTACTTGTAAGGAGGAGGAGGCGGCTATAGCCCAGTCTGCAGTGAGTGCAGCCAGCGGGGAGAGATGACTGTAGCGTGCGGGTCGGTGGGATCCCGGGCACCTTGTCTCTCTGCCTCACTCCCTCCTCCCTGTGAGGTGTGGCAGGTCTGCAGAATCACAGTGTCAGAAGGATAGTCGGTCCAAGCCAGGATCAGGAGTCAGGTAAATAACAGAGCAGCCAAAGTCAGGTGGAAAACCGATCACCGAGAAAACTGAAACACAGAAGCAGGCAGAGGGTATCCGTAAGTCAAGCTGGGGGCGAAGACTGGAGCAAGCAGGAGACAGGTCAGGAACAAGCCGGGTAGGTAACTAAGGATCACAGGAGCAAGGGAATACAGGTAACAAGCTGATGATCAAACAGCACTTGAGCCAGGGGCCAATGTGATGTGCTTGCGGAGACACTGGGTCCTAGAGCCCATCTCCTGCCCTGACAGACGCTGGGTCCTAGAGTCCTCCTCCTGCCTTGTAGTGCCCCCCTCCAGATGCCCATTTGAGCAATTTTTTCTGGGTATTTGGCCCGAAACTATCGGAGGAGTCTGGGGGCATGTACATTGGCTTCTGGTTCCCAGGAGCTGTCTTTGGTTGGATACCCTTTCCATTTAAACAAGTATTGGATCTGCCAACCTCACTTTCTGCAATCTAGAACAGATTCCCCCTCGTATTCCATTACCCTTTCAACAGTTACTGGTGGCGGAGGTGGTTCCACTCTACCTGGGAAAGGATCCGTAATGGCAGGCTTGAGGAAAAAAGCGTGAAAGATCGGGTGAATCTTGTATGACTCAGGCAGGGATAATTCAAAGGCCACTGGGTTTATTTCACACCTAATTGGAAAATGACCAATATATCTTGGCCCCAATTTTTTCGAATGGCACAGCAGCTTCAGGTTGGCAATTTATAGCCATACCTCGTCCCCAACCTTAAAGGATGGATTCCCCCTTCGATTCTTGTCAAAGAACCTCTTGTAGTTGGTCTGCGCCTTCTGTATACATTCTTGGAGGGTTTGGTAGTTTTGTTGTATAAAGACGAATCAGTCATGTACAGCAGGTACTGCTAATTCGGGTATGGTTTCTGGCAGGGCTGAAGTGTGGAATCTGTAGTTGGCCCAGAAAGGGGACTGGTTGGTAGAAGAGTGTAATGAGTTGTTATAAGCGAACTCTGCCAATGAAAGCAGAGAAGCCCCAATTGTCTTGGGAAAAAGCTGAGAAGCAACGTTGGTACTGCTCCAGGGTTTGGTTTGTGCGGTCAGTTTGCCCGTTGCTTTGGGGATAGTAGCCTGTAGAAAGGCAGAGTTCCACACTCAGGGCTTTACAGATAGCTCTCCAAAACCTGGAAATAAACCGTACCCCTCAATCCGAGACAGTGTTGTTGGGTAAACCATGGAGTCTCACAATCTCTAGAACATGTGGGCTGTCTCTGCAGTGGAGGGTGTGCCTACCATGAGCAGGAAATGTGCCATCTTTGACAGGTGATCCACCACCACCAAGATGGTAGTGAATCCTTCCAAAGGCGGAAGATCCATGATGAAATCAATGGCGACCATCTCTGATGGACGGTTAGAGACAGTTAAGGGTCTCAATAATCCCCAGGCCTTTGTCTTGTCACATTTGCTGGACAGGCACACAGTGCAGGATCTAACATAGGCTCTGCAGTCCCAACCAGGGTTGGGCCAAGAAGGACCGTTGGATGAGCTCACTAGTTTTACGAGCCCCAAAGTGACCGGCTAACCTGTGATTATGGAATGTTTTAAGAACTTGAAGCCTTGCCTCCTGGAGTATGAAGATCTTATCCTGATGCCAGAGTAGTCCATCCTGTCTTCTTAATGAGGCATGCTCTGTTTTGGGGTATGATGCAGAAGCCTGTTCGATAACCAATTTCAAGCTAGGCAGCATTCTGGGCAGAAAGAATGGTACTCGGGGGAGCAGGTTCAGTAGATTCAGGGAACATCCGGGATAGGGTGTCTGCCTTCCCGTTCTTGGATCCAGGTCTGTATGTCAACTGAAAATGAAACCTTGAAAAAAAATAAGGCCCATCTGGCCTGCCGTAGCCTTAGACGCTTAGCAGACCTCAAATACTCCAGATTCTTGTGGTCAGTAAAGGTCATGACTGGGTAAATGGTACCTTCCAACAAATATCTCCACTCTTCAAAGGCTACTTTAATTGCCAGGAGTTCTCTGTTACTTACATCACAATTACTATCAGCCTGGATTTGTTTTTTGGAACAGAAGGCTACTGGATGCAGCAGGGCTTTTGGGCCCAGACGCTGGGAGAGCACAGCTCCTGTTGCTACTTCTGAAGCATTTACCTCAAGAACGAAAGGGAGTGATGGGTCTGGGTGTTGCAATACCGGAGCAGAGGTAAACAAGGTTTTCAGGCATTCAAAGGCTGACTGGGCTTCCTGGTTCCAAAGGAAAAGAGTATGAAGGTGGGTGAGCTGAGTGATCGGAGAGATGATGATTGAAACGTCTTCGATAAACCTCTGGTAAAAGTTGGCGAAGCCAATGAATCTTTGGACTCACTTTATTTTTAGAGGGTGTGGGCCATTCTAGAATTGCTGAGATCTTCTAGGGATCCATGGAAATCCCCTCAGTGGAAATTTTGAGTCCCAAGAATTGGATGGACTGCTTCTCAAACTCACATTTTTCTACTTTGGCATACAAGCCGTGACTTCACAGAGTATTCAGTACTTTCTTGACATGGTCCCGGTGGAGTTCAGGTGAGGCTGAGAAGATCAAGATATCGTCCAGGTAGACGATAAAAAACAGTTCAAGGTACTCTCTGAAGATATTGTTCACAAAATGTTGGAACATTGCAGGACAATTGCATAGCCCAAAGGGCATCACGAAGTACTCAAAATGCCCGAAGCAGGTTCTGAAAGCAGTCTTCCATTCATCCCCCCCTCTAATGCAGACCAGTTTATAGGCCCCTCTCAAGTCCAGCTTCATAAACACTCTGGCTGCCCGGAACCTCTGGAATAACTCTGGAATGAGGGGAAGAGGGTACCTGTTCCTAATAGTAATTTTGTTGAGTTCCCTGTAGTCAATGCATGGCCGGAGGGAGTGTTTTTTCTGGCAAGTGAGAAGATGTGTGCTCTGGCAGGTGAGGAGGAGGGACGAATGAAACCCTTGGCTAGGTTTTCATAAATATATTGCCTGAGGGCCTCTAATTTGACCTTGGACAGTGGGAAGATGCTCCCAAAAGGAATCTCTGCTCCAGGGAGCAATTTGATGGGACAGTCATAGGACCGGTGCGGAGGCAGGGTATCGGCTTTCTTTTTGACAAAGACGTCAAGAAAGTCATGGTAGACAGAAGGAACAATTTGACTGGTATCTGTTGAGTGTTGGATGGGTGGGGATGCCACAATTTTGGTGACAGTAGCTGGATGGGAAGATGACCTCCCCTTTGGACGAGTCCATCACTGGGTTGTGGGTCTGCAGCCAAGGTATTCCAAGGATGGCTGGCAATATGGGAGATCTGATTACATCGGAATGGAGAAGCTCTTGATGACCTGTGTGTGTGGTTGCAAGAATAGGGACAGTCTCTTGGGTAACGGGCCCTGAGCTAGGTGGAGTTCCATCAGCAAGGTGTATGTCCAGTCTTTGATTCTTGAGATGAAGGGGAATCTGTAAGTCTTTGGCAAGATTGATATCTAGGAAGCAGCTGCAAGCTCCTGAGTCAACGGCTGCAGGCAGTTTGACCTCCCTTCCAGCCACCTGCAAAGCGATAGGAAGAATGATGTGAGTAGACACAGTCCTGGAAAGCTGGAGGTATGAAGGGTACGGGTGCCTGGGCTTACTTGGCCGAATGGGAAAGTTACATAGGAAGTGGCCTGTATATCCACAGCAGATGCACAAGTTGTTTAGTCGCCTGCATTCTCTTTCTTTTGGGGTCAAGGTGGGTCGGAGAAGACCTATCTGCAAAGGTTCTACATCAGAGGTGGTAGAGGTCGGATGAATAAAGGCAGGGACTGTTGGAGCTAGGACTTTGGGTAGTACCCAGGTTGGCCAAAAGTTCTGGGAACGCTCAGAGCGTCGCTCCTGCAGGCGCCTATCTAACTGGATAGAAACTTGGATAAGAGCCTTGAGTGTAGCAATAGCCTTGGACCTGGCCAACTCATCCTTAAGGGTCTCAGGTAGACCTAGACAGAATTGGTATCTTAAAGTCGCATCATTCCAACCAGTATCAGTTGCCTAGCTACGTAATTCGCTGATGTAATCTTCCACCGGTCATCTACCCTGCACAAGGGAATGAAAGGCTGATTTGGCAGTGGCGGTTTTCTGCGGATCATCATATAATGCCGCCATAGCTCCAAAGAATGCGATGACAGAGTTTAACACCTCATCCTTCCGTTCTTGTAGGTTATGGGCCTAGGATTGTGGTTCATCAGATAGAAGGGAAATAATGAACCCCTCTCTAACAGTCTCTAGTGCAAAAGTCCTGGGTTGCGGGGCAAAGTAAGGTTCGCAGGCATTCTTGAAGGCCCTGAACCTCTGTCGGTCCCCGAAAAAGCGCTCAGCAGTGGGAACTCTGGGTTCTGGAGGAGGCAGTACCACAGCAGGTGGAGCCGCAGTCGCTGAACTGGAGGGTACTGTCGTAGAGGAGGAGCTTGTGGCTGGGTTTGGCTCAGCAAAAGTCATCGAAGCAGTGAGGGTATGGAGACGCCCCTCAAGCTGGAAGTAGTCATCTTGCAGATTTGTGACTGCTTGTGTCAGGGCAGTCATCTGTTAACACAGAGCTTCCAGCATGGAAGCACCTCTCTCAGCCTCAGACATAATGGCTGTTTGATACTATCACGTACCGGGTGCTGGAGGCCAATGGAGAGAGGGCTTCCCTTGCGGCTAAGTTCTGGACTCCACTGGAGGAGAGACAGGAGGAGTCAGGCACAAAGTAACACAGGTCGCCTGCAGAGTTGCTTGCAGAAGGATTCAGGGATACTGCAGATGTATTGAGCAGAGGCTGCAGGCAGATGGCACCTGTGAGGTGTGGCAGGTCTGCAGAATCACAGTATCAGAAGGATAGTCGGTACAAGCCAGAATCAGGAGCCAGGTGAATAACAGAGCAACCAAAGTCAGGTGGAAAGCCGAGATCAAACACAGAAGCAGGCAGAGGGTATCTGTAAGACAAGTCTGGGCCAAAGACTGGAACAAGCAGAAGACAGGTCAGGAATAGGGATGAGCCGAACACCCCCCCGGTTTGGTTTGCGCAGAACATGCGAACCCTGTTAAAGTCTATGGGACACGAACGTGAAAAATCAAAAGTGCGAATTTTGAAGGCTAATATGCAAGTTATTGTCCTAAAAAGTGTTTGGGGACCCGGGTCCTGCCCCACGGGATATGTATCAGTGCAAAAAAAAGTTTTAAAGACGGCCGTTTTTTCGGAAGCAGTGATTTTAATAATGCTTAAAGTGGAAAAAGAAAAGTGAAATATTCCTTTAAATATTGTACCTGGGGGTGTCTATAGTATGCCAGTAAAGTGGCGCGTGTTTCCCGTGTTGAAAACAGTCCCTACACAAAATGACATTTCTAAAGGAAAAAAAGTCATTTAAAACTGCTTACGGCTGTAATGTTATGTTGCCCCCCCAAGCCAATTAATGGGCCCTTTGGGTCTGGTATGGATATTAAGGGGAACCCTGCACCCAAATAAAAAAGAAAAGGCTTGGGGCCCCCAGGCTCTATATACTCTGAACAGCAGTATACAGGCAGTCCCCGGGTTACAAACAAGATAGGGACTGTAGGTTTGTTGTTAAGTTGAATCTGAACAGGTACATTTTTTAGGTGTAGCTCCAGCCCCAAAATCTATTTTTAAGCTTTTTGGATAACATAGGGCAGGGTTATCACCCATGTAACATTTTTTTTGGTGTCTGTGCCCTTGTTCAGAAGATTTCACCTCACTTTCTGTGCCAATGCCAATTGGATTTTGAAAATTTGGGGTTATTAGGGAAAGAAGGATTGGTGATAAAGCATCAGTGGAGACACCTTTTTCCCATATTAACTCTTACAGGAGAGAATTTCCCTTCCTAGGGGTAGATTTCCTGTCACTTCCTGTTGTCTTCCTTCCGTTTGTAAGTAGGAGTCGTTTGTAAGTCGGATGTTTGAAAATAGAGGACCGCCTGTATATTCTATACAGCCTGCCCTATACACTCTGCATAAAATTGGGCCTTAGTTGTTGGTGGTAACAGAACACTGTAAGCCCTCACAGTTACTCTTGTTGGGCGCAGGAACGGGCCCTGCTGTGAAATATTAGATCAAAAATTGTAATTACAATACAGTGCAGCCATATTACAGTTGCTACTACTTTTCTGGTGGTGTACACAGTACGCAATACAGTGTAGTGCAGTGTTGCAAAACAATATATACATCATGTCCAGAAGGCCATCAAGAAGAGACAGACGCTCACAGCAGGCCACTAAAAGAGGGCAAGCAGGCTCTGTGTCTACAGTCAACAGTGCTGGTCACGGACATGGTGCATCCTCTGCCGGTGGCCATGGGGCACACTTGTCCTTTTTTTCTGCTGCTGGCCATGTTATTGAGCCAGAACATGCAGAAGAGTTGGTGGAGTGGATAACAAAGCCGTCCTCATCCTTCTCATCCTCTGTCACCCAGGCTCAGAGTAGTTTTCCTTCCTATGCAGCTGCCAAAGCGGCCTATTCCATCGGCTCCTTGTCCACAGTCACTCCTTCCGTAGCCCAACCATCATGCACGGAGGAGTCCCCCGAACGATTAGACCACAGTGTCGAGTACATGCTGCTGGAGGATGCCCAACGATTTGAAGGTTCCGTGTTGGTTCCCAGGTTGAGGAAGGGTGTAACGTGAGTCAAGAGAGAGGGGGTGCCCAAGAAGGCCAAGAAACTGGCAGTCATGTTCCCCCAGATGCAGCATAGTGCCAAGTTTGCTCCAGTGGCGAGGAGGGAGGGGATGATGAGGTCACTGACTCTACTTGGGTGCCTGATAGAATAGAGGAGGAGGAGGCACAACTCCAACGAGGCAGGATGTCCTCTAGGGGGCAGCTTAATGGCAGCCACCCTACTGCATCACACCACAGAGCTCCACAGGTGCAGGGCACTGCTGACTCCCCGCTGATTTTGAAAAGTTCCTTGGTGTGGGCTGTTTTGGACACATGTGCAGCAGATCACACCATTGCTGTTTGCAACCTATGTCTGAAGCGGATCAAGTGTGGCCACAACAGCAGCCGCTTGGGCACCACATGCTTGACCAGACATATGATGACCTCCCATGCAGTTTTTTTCCCATATACTATATTTAAGATCTCTCAGATATGATTTGGGTTAAATGAGAGTTCTTTGACCATGAGTGAAAGCTTTAACACAATAACAACATTTATGGTGAGTAGTTGAAAGTCTATCTAATATACAACCATCTATCTATAGTCTACAGCAAGGAAGAAAATATTAGGTTAAAATAAGAGAACTACACAAAGGAATACAGAGTATATTCCTGAAAACATTAATCTGCAAACATATTTAGTTACTTACAAGTAAAATGCAAACCTTTCCCATAATTACCCTTTGCACCAAGGTTCCATCCATTCTGATGGTTGCTCTCCCATAAAAGTGTGTGTTTCCCTCCCATCTAGTCTTTGTATATCATTACATGCTGATGCCTCATTGGTTGGCATAGCGTGGCTCTGATTGGTGAGCTTCCCTATTCATGGTTAAAGACTGGCTACATCTCCAATCCCTATACTTTGCAAAACTCAGCCCCCTTTAATGCAAATCCTTGTGACTATTCTGAGCAGGAGCTTAACTTGAATTTTCCTGGGCAATTAAGTATTGATTACGAGCTGGTCTCCCTTCATTTCATATCCCAGCATGGGATCCTTTGAATTGAGGTTTGGATCCCATTGTTTGTATACACAAGCCTAGGCACCGACTTGTCTGGTCTACCAGAGATTTCGGTGAAGATAATATGTTCCGCCCTACATAGCTACAAGATAAATTAAATATATTCATGAAATATAAATGAATTAAATATTAATTAAATATATTCATAATTACAATATCCTACGGCAACAGCACTTCAAAAGACACATATCAAAGAAAAATGCAGACTTCTCCTTGCTCCTCATTTGGGATCTCCAACCCTACTTCAGTCCTCTGGAAAACCTGCACTGAGAGGAATGAAGGTCTAGCAATAGGTGTCCCAAGTACTTGCAGCCAATCTGCTAGCAGTACACCACCAGCTGATTTTAGCAGGGAAATTTCCCTACCCCAGTTGCTAAACATTAAAAAGAAATTTGGTCCCAGCCATCCACATGCTCACCTTCTGAATGCTAGCTTGAATGTCAGCTTGGCCAAATTGCTAGCACTGCAACTACTGCCTTTTCAACTGATAGACTCTGCCCCCTTTCGTGAATTTGTGGAATGTGCTGTACCTCAGTTGCAGGTACCAAAATGCACTTTCTTTTCACGGAAGGCCATTCCAGCTCTCTACCGGCATGTGGAAGGCAATGTTTTTGTCTTGTTGGACAGGGCGGTCAGCAGCAAGGTGTATATTACTGCAGACTCATGGTCTAGCAGGCATGCGCAGGGATGTTACCTTTCCTTCACGGTGCACTGGGTAACTCTGCTGGCAGCTGGGAGGGATGCAGGACAAGGTTCAGTATTGTTGGAGCTTTTTACACCACCGCGCTTCTAAAATGCTAGCGGTGATTCTGCCACAGCTCTCTCCTCCACCTTCTCTTTTCTTCTTCCTCTATGGCCTCTTCTGCAGATTTGTTCTCTGAACCAGCGGTGCTCTGTAAGCGTTCAAGGGGCTACGCAAGCACTCAGGCAAAAAGATGCCATGCAGTGCAAGAGTTATATAGTAGGTGAGGTTGAAAAAAGACACAAGTCCTTCAAGTCCAACCTATGTGTGTGATTATTTATCGGTATTACATTGTATATATGTTGCGGTCATTCAGGTACTTATCTAGTCTGTGGTCATTTCCAACGGTCACACAATGCCAGTGCTTGGCTGGCTGACATTGAAAGGGAATGCAACCTGCTCACCAACCGCCTCATTTGTGACATGTCCACCAGGTGGAAGTCAACGTTGGCAATGCTGCAGCAGCTGTAGATGCAGCAGAGGGACATCAATGAGTACCTGTGTGAGTATGGCACCAGGACAGGGTCAGGGGAGCTTGGCTTCTTTTCCCCACGCCAGTGGCTACTGATCAAGGATGCATGCACTGTCCTGTCACTATCTTCACACACGCTTCATGGAATAATGGACAGGCCACTTGAGGCAGAACAGTGTGAAGAAGAGGAGGACTTTCTTACCTCTCAAGGCCCCCTTTATCCAGATATTATTCCTGCAGGCCCGCCAAACACATAGGAGGAAGAGGAGGAGGAGAAGGAGGAGGATTGTGTCAGCATGGACATGGAGGACAACACTCAGCAGCAGTTTTCAAGGGATGGTTTTCAGTCCCCAGAAACCCAAGGAGTTGTACGTGGCTTGGAGGAGGTTGTTAAGAATCATATGATCCTTAGTGACCCAGAGGACTCAAATTCGAATGCCTCTGGAAACTTTCGTGGGCTTTGCAGAATCAGGGAGGCCATGCAGTGTATGAACCCTAGGATTCGTATTATCAAAGATAAGGAATCATTACTGGCTGGCAACCCTTCTTGATCCACGTTACAAGGGTAAGGTTGCAGAACTCATCCTGCCTTCGCAGATGGAGCAGAAGATGAAACAGCTCTATGTAGCGTGGCAGATGACAGGCAAACCAGGCACATGCAGGACCTTGAATCCAGGTATCCAACCAGCATCAGGACATCACTCTCGGTAAGCAGGTTGGATACCTGGATTCAAGGTCCTGCATGTGCCTGGTTTGCCTGCCATCTGCCACGCTCCAATACCTGCTGTTCATCTGGTCCTTGGTTTACTGACGAGCAGGTTGAGCTTACTATCTGGTAAGCGTGTTTTCTTAATGGTGGAGGATCACTGCGAGGGGTGTTTTCCCACTTTCCACTTTTACACACTGATCCCTATGAAGAGCTATCAGGGGACTCTTCCCATCTCCTTAGAAGATTTTCTGTTCTGGTCTAAGGACTTTGCTGCTTATTAATTTAATATCACTATTTTGTACTTTTGGCACCTTTTGATCTATATGCACTCGGTATTTGTCAAATAATATTTGGGATTTTTTGTGTCATATTTTTTGTTTATGATTTTATATATACATTCTTATTCATATTTGGTGTTTTTTCACATATACCTTATCACACATTATGAGGGTTCAGCGCAGTTTTTTCTTTGTTTTCTTCCTATTGGTGGGAGCGTCATGGTCTGGGGCTGCATGAGTTCTGCCGGCACTGGGAAGCTACAGTTCATTGAGGGAACCATGAATTCCAACACATACTTGGACATACTGAAGCAGAGCATGATCCCCTCCCTTTGGAGACCGGGCCACAGGGCAGTATTCCAACATGATAACAACCCCAAACACACCTCCAAGATGAACACTGCCTTACTAAAGAAGCTGAGGGTAAAGGGGATGGACTGGCCAAGCATGTCTCCAGACCTAAACCATATTGAGCATCTGTGGGGCATCCTCAAATGGAATGTGGAGGAGCACAAGGACTCTAACATCCACCATCTCCATGATGTCATCGTGGAGGAATGGAAGAGGACTCCAGTGGCAACCTGTGAAGCTCTGGTGAACTCCATGCCCAAGAGGGTTAAGACAGTGCTGGAAAATAATGGTGGCCACACAAAATATTGACACTTTGGGCCCAATTTGGACATTTCCACTTAGGGGTGTACTCACTTTTGTTGCCAGTGGTTTAGACATTAATGGCTGTGTGTTGAGTTATTTTGAGGGGACAGCAAATTTACACTGTTATACAAGCTGTACACTCACTACTTTGCATTGTAGCAAAGTGTCATTTCTTCAGTGTTGTCACATGAAAAGATATAATAAAATATTTACAAAAATGTGAGGGATGTACTCACTTTTGTGAGATACTGTATATATGAAATACACTGCAGCTAACTGAATCACCTGCCTGCCTGAAAGTTTATTTGAAAACGTACACCAGAGATGGCCTGCAGTCATATATAGACTTGCCTAGACTAGAATGAACTGGATATATATGTAGGAGACTGTATATATATATTTTATGAACTGCAGATCACTGAATCACCTGCCTGCCTGCCAGAAGTATAGTAGAAACAGTACACCAGGAACAGACAGCAGTGAGATCTAGCTAAACTGTATGCAGTGGATATATATATATATATATATATATATATATATATATATATATATATATATATATATATATATATATATATATATATATATACTAGACTGACTGTATATATATATATATATATATATATATATATATATATATATATATATGAAATACACTGCAGCTAACTGAATCACCTGCCTGCCAGAAATATAGTAGAAACAGTGAGTACACCAGGAATGGACCGCAGTGAGATCTAGCTAAACTGTATGCAGTGGATATATATATATATATAATATATACTAGACTCACTGTATACATATATATATATATATATATATATATATATATATATATATATATATATGAAATACACTGCAGCTAACTAAATCACCTGCCTGCCAGAAGTATAGTAGAAACAGACTGCAGTGAGATCTAGCTAAACTTTATGCAGTGGATATATATATCTATAGATATATAGATATATATCTATATCTATAGATATATATATCTATAGATATATATCTATAGAGATATATATATATACCGTATTTATCGGCGTATAACACGCACTTTTTTCCCCATAAAATCAGGGGAAAATCATGGGTGCGTGTTATACACCGATCCCCCGCCGATCTCCGCTGATTGTGAGCGGAGCGATCGCCGCCGACATACACATAGCCGAGTGTACTCGGCTCTTCTCGGCTCCGCTCACAGTCACACCCAGTCCCACCATTGGATCTGTGTTATGTCCATCATAGGACGGGACTGTGAGCGGCGCCGAGAAGAGCCGAGTACACTCGGCTATGTGTATCTCGGCTCCGCCCAGTCCCTGTGATCTCGGCAGCGCTCGTTCCATTCCGCCGAGTCCCTGCAATCTCAGCGGCGCCATATTTAAATCTGTCCAAGCCTGTAATGGACACTGGGGGCAAGGCTGCGCTGGGGCAAGGCTGCAATGGACACTGGGGCACGGCTGCAATGACAAGGCTGCACTGACCACTGGGGCAAGGCTGCACTTGGGCAAAGCTGCATTGACAAGGCTGCAATGACCACTGGGGCAAGGCTGCACTGGGGGAAAGTTGCACTGACAAGGCTGCAATAGACACTGGGGCAAGGCTGCACTGGGGCAAGGCTGCACTGACACTGAAAAGGCTGCAATGACACTGACAAGGCTGCAGATGGACACCGATAAGGCTGCATTGAAGGGCATTTAAATGTAAGTTTTTTTTCCTTAAACTTCCCTCCTAAAAGTTTTTTTCTTTAAAATTCCCTCCTAAACTTGGGGTGCTTGTTATACCGTATATACATATACATATATATATATATATATATATATATATATATATATATATATATATATATATATTGTAACAATCTGGGGTGATTATGCTCAAGTGGTGTATGCGTTTTCAGGAACATCGGTCAGTCCAGACTGTATTTTCTAAGGGCGTGGCAGCCCAATTTTATTTAAACTAAACAATCTTCACAGAAAGTCTTCCCTCGCAGGGGGTTCCACCATCATCCCTCTTACTTAGTCAAACTCCCTCTTGGAGCTTACTTGCTCAGCTGCATGCTGCTTGGTCGCGGGCCACATCTGCCTCCTGCAGAGATACGCGCTCAGACTCCTAGAGAGTGCCTGTCTCTTTCGTGGAAGTCGGATCAAAGTCGGATCGACGTCTCTCATGATCGGACTTCATCATGCGACTTGTGCTCAGATGATCTTGAGGGGGAACTCCGTGACAAATTTTAAATAGAAAACCGGCATGGGTTCCCCCTCCAAGAGCATACCAGGCCCTTGGGTCTGGTATGGACCTTAAGGGGAACCCCCAACACCGAAAAAATGGCATGGGGGTCCCCCCCAAATCCATACCAGACCTTTATCCGAGCACGCAGCCCGGCCGGTCAGGAATGGGGGTGGGGATGAGCGAGCACCCCCCAGAACCGTACCAGGCCGCATGCCCTCAACATGGGGGGGTGGGTGCTTTGGGGCGGGAGGCGCCCTACCCACCCCAAAGCACCTTGTCCCCATGTTGATGGGGACGGATTCCAATAAGCCCTCCGCTCGCAGACCCCGACAACCAACGGCCAGGGTTGTCGGGAAGAGGCCCTTGTCTTCATCAATACGGGGACAAGGTGCTTTGGGGCGCCCCCCTGCCCCAAAGCATCCACCCCCCCATGTTGAGGGCATGCAGCCTGGTACGGCTCAGGAGGGGGGCGCTCGCTCGTCCCCACCCCCATTCCTGACCTGCCGGGCTGCGTACTTGAATAAGGGTCTGGTATGAATTTGGGGGGACCCCCACACCGTTTTTTCAGCGTAGGGGGGTTCCCCTTAAAGTCCATACCAGACCCAAGGGCCTGGTATGCTCCTGGAGGGGGGAACCCATGCCGGTTTTTTATTTAAAATTTGGCGCAGAGTTCCCCCTCAAGATTCATACCAAACACAGTGCCGGCCATTGGCGGGGATCCAAGTCGGATCCCCGTTCATTGAAAGTCGGACGCATGCCGGCTTCATGTCGCAGGGCAAAGTCGGATCCAAAGTAGGACGGCTGTCGTGTCACACCAGTGTGAACCCAGCCTGAAGGTGCTAATACACACCGTGACCTGGGGTTGCCTCTCCACAATATATATATATATATATATATACTGTATATATACAGTTGTGCACATAAGTTTACATACCCTGGCAGAATTTATGATTTCTTGGCCATTTTTCAGAGAATATGAATGATAACACAAAAACATTTCTTTCACCCATGGTTAGTGTTTGGCTGAAGCCAGTTATTATTAATCAACTGTGTTTACTCTTTTAAAATCACAATAGCAACAGAATCTACCCAAATGACCCTGATCAAAAGTTTACTTACCCCAGTTCTTAATACCGTGTATTGCCCCCTTTAACATCAATGACAGCTTGAAGTCTTTTGTGGTATTTGTGGGTGAGGGTCTTTAGCTTCTCACATGGTAAAGCTGCCCATTCCTCTTGGCAAAAAGCCTCCAGTTCCTGTAAATTCTTGGGCTGTCTTCTTGCATGAACTGCATGTTTGAGATCTCCCCAGAGTGACGCAATGATATTGAGTCACTCTGTCACTATATATATATATATATATATATATATATATATATATATACATACACAGTATTTCACACAAAAGTGAGTACACCCCTCACACAGCGCTTTACAACATTAGGGCAGACAGTACAATTACAATACAATTCACGGGGGAAGCAGAGCTCGTTAGAGCTTACAATCTAGGAGGGAGGGTCAAGTTATACAAATGGGTAATAGCTGTGGGGGATGAGCTAATGTAGAAAATAGTGCAGTTGTTAGATGGAGGCAGGATAGGCTTCTCTGAAGGGGAAGGTTTTCAGGGATCGTCTAAAAGTGGATAAATGTGGAGACAGTCTGACAGATTGGGGTAGCGAATTCCAGAGGATGGGTGAGACTCGGGAGAAGTCCTGGAGGCTGATATGGGAGGAGGTGATGAGGGAGCTCTTGGGAGGAACGAAGAGGGCTATTAGGTTGGTATTTTGAGACTAGGCTAGTGATGTAGCTGGGGGCAGAGTTGTGGATGGCTTTGTAACTTATTGTTAGTATTTTGAATTTAATTCATTGGGAGAGTGGCAGCCAATGGAGGAATTGGCAGAGAGGGGTAGCAGACACTGAGCGGTTTGTAAGGTGGATGAGTCTGGCAGCGGCATTCATGATGGACTGAAGGGGGGATAGTCTATTTAAAGGTAAGCCAATGAGGAGGGAGTTGCAGTAGTCAAGGCGAGAGATGACCAGGGAGTGGTTTCATTGGTTAGAAAGGGGCGTAGTTTAGAGATGTTGCGGAGGTTGAGGCAGCAAGCTTTGGAAAGTGATTGGATGTGGGGCCGAAAGGAGAGTTCAGAGTCCAGGATAACACCTAGCACGCTGACATGTGGGGATGGGTGGATGGTTGTGCCATTGCTCTTGACAGAGAAGTCAGGGGAAGAGGAACGTGGGGGAGGAAATATTATAAGCTATTATATATTTTCATGTGACAACACTGAAGAAATTACACTTTGCTACAATGTAAAGTAGTGACTGTACAGCTTGTATAACAGTGTAAATTTGCTGTCCCCTCAAAATAACTCAACACACAGCCATTAATGTCTAAACCACTGGCAACAAAAGTGAGTACACCCTTGAGGGAAAATGTCCGAACTGGGCCCAAAGTGTCAATATTTTGTATGATCACCATTATTTTCCAGCACTGCCTTAACCCTCTTGGGCATGGAGTTCACCAGAGCTTCACAGGTTGCCACTGGAGTCCTCTTCCACTTCTCCATGACGACATCACGGAGCTGGTAGATGTTAGAGACCTTGCGATCCTCCACCTTCTGTTTGAGGATGCCCCATAGATGCTTAATAGGGTTTAGGTCTGGAGACATGCTTGGCCAGACCATCACCTTTGCCCTCACAGCTTCTTTAGCAAGGCAGTGGTCATCTTGGAGGTGTGCTTGGGGTCGTTATAATGTTGGAATACTGCCCTGCGACCCACTCTATGAAGAGAGGGGATCATGCTCTGCTTCAGTGTCACAGTACTTGTTGGCATTCATGGTTCCCTCAATTAACTGTAGCTCCCCAGTGCCAGCAGCACTCATGCAGCCCCAGACCATGACACTCCTACCACCATGCTTGAATGTAGGCAAGACACACTTGTCTTTGTACTCCTCACCTGGTTGCCGCCACACACGCTTGACACCATCTGAACCAAATAGGTTTATCTTGGTCTCATCAGACCACAGGACATGGTTCCAGTAATCCATGTCCTTAGTCTGCTTGTCTTCAGCAAACTGTTAGCAGGCTTTCTTGTGCATCATCTTTAGCAGGCTTTCTTCTGGGATGACAGCCATGCAGACCAATTTGATGCAGTGTGCGGCGCTTGGTCTGAGCACTGAGAGGCTGACCCCCCACCCCTTCAACCTCTGCAGCAATGCTGACAGCACTCATATGTCTATTTCCCAAAAACAACCTCTGGATATGATCCTGAGCATGTGCACTCAACTTCTTTGGTCCACCATGGTGAGGTCTGTTCTGAGTGGAACCTGTCCTGTTAAACCGCTGTATAGGGATGGGCCCCCCAGTTCGGTTCGCATCCAGAACATGCAAACAGGCAAAAAATTTGTTCGAACACGCAAACACCGTTAAAGTCTATGAAAAATCAAAAGTGCTAATTTTAAAGGTTATTATGCAAGTTATTGTCATAAAAAGCATTTGGGGACCCGGGTCCTGCCCCAGGGGACATGTATCAATGCAAAAAAAAGTTTTAAAAACGACTGTTTTTTCAGGAGCAGTGATTTTAATAATGCTTAAAGTGAGACAATAAAAGTGAAATATTCCTTTAAATTTCATACCTGGGGGGTGTCTATAGTATGCCTGTAAAGTAGCGCATGTTTCCCATGTTTATAACAGTCCGAGAGCAAAATGACATTTCTAAAGGAAAAAAAAAGTCATTTAAAAGCACTAGCGCTAACTAACTAACAGGAATTCTGCGTTGCATCAGAGGGGGGCGGGGCCACCCGTACACGTGACTGGGAAACCCTGGCGTTTCCCCTTGTCAGAGGGGGACGGGGTCACGTGACGGGTGGCCCCGCCCTCAGCTACATAAGAGCTGTCAAGCTGGCGCCGCGTCATTGGCTGGGTGCCTCTGGTGGAGACAGAATCCTGTGTGTGTTCCTCGCTGGAGTCGCTGGAGATCGAGAATTGGATTACATCATTGAAGTAGGAGCATGGATTTATTGGATTACATCGCTGGAATCTCTTTTTATTTATTTTTTTGTTTTTAATAAAGGACTTGTCCCAAGCCATCTCCTGTGTTTTTTTAACATTTTGACACTTTCTTTTTGTGAAATGGTAGGGGTATAATGTACCCCTTACCAATTCACATGGGGGGGGGGGCTGGGATCTGGGTGTCCACTTTGTTAAAGGGGGCTTACAGATTCCAATAGATCCCCCGCCCGCAGACCCCCACAACCACAAGGGTTGTGGGGATGAGGCCCTTGTCATCATCAACATGGGGACATCCTCCCCATGTTGAGGGCATGTGGCCTGGTTCAGTTCAGGAGGGGGGCGCTCTCTCGTCTCCCCCTCTTTTCCTGCGGCCTGCCAGGTTGTGTGCTCAGATAAGGGTCTGGTGTGGATTTTGGGGGGAACCCCACGCCATTTTTTTTTTAAATTTTAGTGCGGATTTCCCCTTAAAATCCATACCAGACCATTGTCTGGTATGGATTTTAGGGGGGAACCCCACACCATTTTTTAAAAAATTTTGGCGCGGAGTTCCTCTTAATATCCATACCAGACCTGGAGGGCCTGGTAATGGAATTTTGGGGGAACCCCAGGCATTTTTTTTTTCAATGACTATCAATGACTTCTATGTGTATTGTCGGGACCGACAATTCATTAATAGCCGACATTAGTGCTAGTACTTTTAAATTACTTTTTTTTCCTTTAGAAATTTCATTTTGCTCTCGGACTGTTATAAACACAGGAAACATGTGCTACTTTACAGGCATACTATAGACACCCCCCAGGTATGAAATTTAAAGGAATATTTCACTTTTATTGTTTTACTTTAAGCATTATTAAAATCACTGCTACCGAAAAAACAACTGTTTTTAAAACATTTTTTGCATTGATACATGCCCCTTGGGGCAGGACCTGGGTCCCCAAACACATTTTAGGACAATAACTTGCATATTAATCTTTAAAATTAGCACTTTAGATTTCTCCCACAGACTTTTAAAGGGTGTTTTTTGTTCGCTGCTCAGCAAACAGCCAATGTTCGAGTCAAACTCATGTTCGACTCGAACAGATATCCCATCCATACCGCTGTATAGTCTTGGCCACCGTGCTGCAGCTCAGTTTCAGGGTCTTGGCAGACTTCTTATAACCTAGGTCATCTTTATGTAGAGCAACAATTCTTTTTTTCAGATATTCACAGAGTTCTTTGCCATGAGGTGCCATGTTGAATTTCCAGTGACCACTCGCTTCCCATTCACACCTGAGACCTTGTAACACTAACGAGTCACATGACACCGGGGAGGGAAAATGGCTAATTGGGCCCAATTTGGACATTTTCACTTAGGGGTGTACTCACTTCTGTTACCAGCAGTTTAGACATTAATGGCAGTGTGTTGAGTTATTTTGAGGGGACAGTAAATTTACACTGTTATACAAGCTGTACACTCACTACTTTACATTGTAGCAAAGTGTCAATTCTTCAGTGTTGTCACATGAAAAGATATAATAGAATATTTACAAAGGTGAGGGGTGTACTCACTTTTGTGAGATACTGTATATAGACACACATATATATATATATATATATATATATATATATATATATATATATATACAGACCTGAAGGGCCTGGTATGGAATTTGGGGGGACCCCCACGCAATTTATTTTTTAAATTTTGGTTCGGGGTTCCCCTTACTATTCATACCAGACCCAAAGGGCCTGGTATGGACTTTTGGGGGGACCCCATGCCGTTTTTTCAATGACTTTTATCTGTATTGTAGTGACCCGACAATTAATTACAGTAGTTTTAAATGACTTTTTTCTTTAGAAATGTCATTTTGTGCAGGGACTGTTCTAAACACGGGAAAAATGAGCCACTTTACAGGCATACTATAGACACCTCCCAGGTATGAAATTTAAAGGAATATTTCACTTTCATAGTTTCACTTTAAGCTTTATTAAAATCACTGCTCCCGAAAAAAACAGCCATTTTTAAAACTTTTTTTGCATTGATACATGTACCCTGGGGCAGGACCCAGGTCCCCAAACACTTTTTATGACAATACCATGCATATAAGCTTTTAAAATTAGCACTTTTGATTTCTCCCATAGACTTTTAAAGGGTGTTCCGCGGCTTTTGAATTTGCCGCGAACACCCCAAATTGTTCGCTATTCGGCGAACAGGCGAACACCTGATGTTCGACTCGAACTTACGTTCGACTCGAACATTGGGCTCATCCCTAGTTTTCATTAACAGGTCACTATTATTGCAAATTACATGTTACCACATTCATGTTTTGATGTATAATTTAGATCACACATGAGTTTGAGTATTTGTATATGATACTGTGTTTCTATCCAGTCACCAGATCACATCACCTTTGTTAATATTTTTTATTATAGTGATGCGACTTCCTTGCGATTCACTATCACATGAGGTCCTTTACATTTACTCACGGTGTGATTCTTATATGTTGTTCTCTTCACTATGAGAGACGGATCGCTATATCTTTTGATTACATAGCCCCTTTTTTAAGGTTCGCTACGTTTACTTACTTTCAGCGCCACACTTTTTATTTACAAATTTGTTCACAATCAGTCTTATTGTTGTGTTGGCTGCTCACATTTGGGGTTGGGGCAGTATTTTACTACATTTTATTGTGAAGTGAGGAAGGGGAGAAAAACACATGTGCAATAACAGAAATAAATAAAAGTATGAAGCAACAAGAAGTGAGGAAAAAACAAAAAGCAATGGAGACATGCTGTGCCCTATCGTACACCAACGTGTACATGGGGGAATGGGAGCAGGCCCTCCTAGGTGGCAAGGACCTCGTCAAGTACACGAGCCACATATCCACGTGGCTCCGGTACATTGATGACGTCTTCACCATCTAGGAGGGACCGGAGGAAACATTGGTGGAATTCTTCAAACTTATTAATCATAACGATTATAATTTGAAGTTCACCATAACCTATGACTCTAATATACTTACCTTTTTGGATGTCCAGATTAAACGCAACTCTGAGGGAAAACTATGCAGTACCTAGTTCCGCAAGAGCACTGCTGGGAACCCAGTGCTACATGCGGGTAGCTTTCACCCCTTGTCATTCAAAAATTCCATTCCATATAGGCAGTACCTACGTCTCCGCAGGAACTGCTCGAACGATGCCCTTTTTAATGAAGAAGCTCAAAATCTCTAAAGACTTTTGGCACGCGGTTACAGCCGATCGTGCTTACGTAAAGCCTACAACAAAACTGTCACTCATTAAGACATCGCTTTTCCAAAATGTATCATTTTGTACTGCTCCCTGGATTACCTATAGCACAAGCACTGTCTACCCTCTTCCTTTCCCATATTGCGGGGATTATCATCAGTATTTACTCCCACGGTGTCCGGTATTGTTATGTGAAAATGCCGCTCACTGATGCCCCGCCCCACTGTTATTATGATTGACAGTGCACTGTTCCTATAACGGCGTGGGCAGGACATTAGCATCGATATTCTCATGTACAATACTGGACACAGTGGGAGATCCCCGATGTGTCATACAAGTAAATACTGATGATAATCCCCGCTCTGCATGGAGATGGGGGCGGCGCAGCAAGGACAGAGTGGAGGGGAAGTGGGGGCGGTTACTGTCAGGGAGCAGAGGAGGAGGAGGGAGGAAAGAAGAGAAGGAGGACACCTCCTCCATGGGCAGCACAGACCAGGGGCTGTGAGACCCCTTCCGCCCACAACATGTCTGCTTCCTCCTGCTCGGATTTCAGAGGACTACAACAGGGCGTGCCAGACCGCTGGCTGAGCTGAGGAGAGGGATAGCAGCCAGCGGTCTTACAAACAGGAAGTGAGCAGGCAATAATGGTTTTTAAGCAATTCAGCAGCCTATTACAGAGGAACTACAGAGCTCAGAAGAACATGGATGGCAAAGTGGGTGAAGGTAGGAGATCAGCAACAAGGACATAAAAAAACATTTTGGCTGGAGTTCTGCTTTAAGGTTGCTATCCTGTTGTGAGGTTATTACCTTATATAGCTTTGTATTACTCGCAAACACTGAGATTGAACTAGTTATTCCAACCTCTATATCATTTATGTACAAGCAAAACAGATTTGGTCTTAGGGCAGAGCCCTGAGGCACCCCGCTCACAACTTTAAACCATACTGAATATACACAATTTATCAGCACCCTCTGGACATGCTCATGTAACCAGTTTTCTATACTGGTACATACACTATCGTCAATGCCAACTGACCTCAACTTGTAAATTAAGCATTTATGGAGTACTGTACCAAATGCTTTGGAAAACTCCAGATACACCATGTCCACAGACATACCTCTGTCCAGATTACTGCTTACCTCATAAAAGATTGGTCTGGCAAGAGCAATCCTTCATAAATCCATGATGATGATATTATTTTCATCAGCAAATTCTTGGATGTGGCCCGTTATCATTCCTTCCAATAGTTTACATACTATTGATGTTAGGCTGACTGGTCTGCAGTAGCTACTAGGTGTGTATCTTAGCCCTTTTTGAATACTGGTACCACCATTGGTACAGTAACCTGTACATTAGGAATATTGGTCTAGCAATAACCTGGCTAATCACCAGGTCCTGGTGATTTATTCACATTAAGTTTTTCCAGTCTTTTTTAACACTGGCTTCAGTTAGCCATAAGGGTGCTGTGTTCATAGCAAAACCGTCTTGTCTGTCATACCCCTCCTTTTCCATAGTAAAAGCCAAGAAGGAGAATGTATTTAACACAGTTGCCTTTTCCTTGTCACTTATAACCACATTCCCCTGACTATCCTTTAGGGGGCCAATTAGTTCTGATTTTGCCTTTTTACTAATAATATGTTTAAAAAGAATTTGGGGGGATTCTTTTTACTCTCCTCTGCTATGTGTCTCTAATGGTCTATTTTTGCTGCCCTGATCGCTCTCTTACATTTCTTATTTCATTCCTTGTAGTGTTGGAATGTTAACAGTGACCCTTCAGCCTTATATTTTTTAAATTATATTTTTTTCTCCTTAATATGCCTTTTAACATTCAGTTTAGTCAACCTGGTTAAACTTTAGTTCCTTCATATGTGTTACTTATTGGAATACACTGGCTGATGCCATTATTTAATATTCTTGCAAAAGAGTGACCAACTCTCCTAGGAGGAAAGAGAAGCCGTGCCACATCCAATAAAGCATCAACAACAGAAAAATGGGGTTCCCCTAAATGGATTTTCCCGGCACTTGCACATAAATAGTATGTAGTAGAGGAGTACAAACTAATATAGAGGATAAAAAATATATTTTTATTTAATAAAGAATTTCATTTTTTAAAAACATTGTGGACATCATAAGCAACAAAAACATATTACATGATTGACATAGTACGTGTAAATCAGTCAACAGTGATGTTGTATACAGAAAAAATCTTTTTTTCAATTCCGACGCGTTTCAGGGGAACATAATATTTCAATCCTTCTTCAGGGACATAATTGAAAAGAGGGGTTCATCTAAATTAATTTAAAAAAGTATAGTAAATCAATCAATTATTGTATAAAGTTGTCAATGGATGTCTGTTTGTAGGTTGAATGATCAATTGATCACCTACCTGAAAATGTTTCGTTGGTTACTCTGAGGAAAGGTTTAAAAGCCACATGAAAAAGCAAGGCATGCTAAGAAAGATGGTAAACAAATGTATTTTTGCGGGTACAGATGCTGTTCCTTGAATACTGTAATTTTAACTAGGTGTTGATGGATAACAAGTTTCCTTATTCGCTGCTCTTTTTTTGTTGCCTCTGAGACTGAAACATCAGTGTCTCCTGTAATCCAGGATTTGGACACACTGCTAGCCCAGCACCAGGTCCACTTCTATAGACTAGTTGGACTTTTTTCTTTACCTTCGTTATATATATATATTTTTTTGTTACTTTCCAAAAGAGTCTTATATGGCGGCAATATCATTGTGTCAAATGTTTCAATACTAGTAAAAGAGTTATGAAGATTGCATATTAATTACATATAATTCATATTTGTACTGATTTTACAATGGTACTTTTTCATATAAAAAACTTTGAATACATTTGCTCTATTATATAAGAAAATTATGTTCTACATTAGCCTGCTCCCTAACTTTTTTTAATGTCAACACAATAGAATGTTCTCATATTTATGATACTTATTTTACTCTTTGTTTACAGGGTTGCCTCTTTTGGCCCCAGTATATCGCTCTGGCCTGTACGCGTCCGGGAGGGACAGGGGTAGGTGAAACCTTGTACCTCCTTGTGGAAACTTGTTATCCATCAACACCTAGTTAAAATTACAGTATTCAAGGAACAGCATCTGTACCCACAAAAATACATTTGTTTACCATCTTTCTTAACTCGCCTTGCTTTTTCATGTGGCTTTAAACCTTTCCTCAGAGTAACCAACGAAACATTTTCAGGTAGGTGATCAATTGATCATTCAACCTACAAACAGACATCCATTGACAACTTTATACAATAATTGATTGATTTACTATACTTTTTTTAATTAATTTAGATGAGCCCCTCTTTTCAATTATGCCCCTGCAGAAGGATTGAAATATTATGTACCCCGAAACGCGTCGGTCTTGAAAAAGAGATTTTTTTCTGTATACAACATCACTGTTGACTGATTTACATGTACTATGTCAATCATGTAATATGTTTTTGTTGCTTATGATGTCCACAATGTTTTTAAAAAATGAAATTCTTTATTAAATAAAAATATATTTTTTATCCTCTATATTAGTTTGTACTCCTCTACTACATACTATTTATGTGCAAGTGCCGGGAAAATCCATTTAGGGGAACCCCATTTTTCTGTTGTTTATTTAATATTCTCTTAAAGCCCTTCCACTTTTCCTCCATGGTGTTTGTGTCTAGAATATCTTTGTGTAGAAAAAGTGAATAAATTAGTCGATGTAAATGAGATGCCCCTCTATGGGACCCTTGAGAGCCCAGAGTCTAGGAAAAAAGCTGGTGTGTCTGCTGGTGCGTTGCTCGGGACCCGGTGTGTGTGCCCGGCGGCCGCGATGTCCGCCGGGCACCCCCAATTGCCCGTTAACTGGGCCGGACCGTGGATCTGTGTGTGTAAACACACAGATCCACGTCCTGTCAGGTGAGAGGAGAGCGATCTGTGTTCCCAGTACAGCGGAACACTGATCGGTCTCCTCCCCTTGTACGTCCCCGCCCCCTACAGTTAGAAGCATTCCCTAGGAAATACATTTAACCCCTTGTGTCCCCCTAGTGGTTAACCCCTTCACTGCCTGTCACATTTACACAGTAATCAATGCAATTTTATAGCATTGATCGCTGTATAAATGTGAATGGTCCCAAAAATGTGTCAAAAGTGTCCAATGTGTCCGCCATAATGTCGCAGTCATGAAAAAAAATCGCGATCGGCGCTATTACTAGTAAAAAAAATAAATAAATATTTTTTTTTTTTACATGCCATAAATCTATCCCGTATTTTGTAGACGCTATAACTTTTGCGCAAACCAATCAATATACGCTTATTGCGATTTTTTTTTACCAAAAATATAGGAGAATATGTATCGGCCGAAACTGAGGAAAAAAATTGTGTTTTTTTTTAAAAATTGGGATATTTATTATAGCAAAAAGTAAAAAATATTGTGTTTTTTTCAAAATTGTCGCTCTTCTTTTGTTTATAGCGCAAAAAATAAAAACCCCAGAGGTGATCAAATACCACCAAAAGAAAGCTCTATTTGTGGGGGAAAAAAAGGACATCAATTTTGTTTGGGTACAACGTCGCACGACCGCGCAATTGTCATTTAAAGTGCGACAGTGCTGAAAACTAAAAATTGGTCTGGGAAGGAAGGGGGTGAAAATGCTCGGTATTGAACCGGTTAAAGAAAGATAGCACATGGGACAGGTACAATATAGAGAGCTAATATCAATAATTCCCTTAGTCTGTAACTCTGATCCCGAGGAACATCTGACTGTTTTGCTCAAACTGACTGGATGCTGAGTATATCACAACACAGATGCTGAATGTCTCTCAGATGGAGGCTACAGTAGCACATTCTGTGCTATGATGATGCTTCTGTAATAAGAGGAATACATGGTGTGGGACAGGTATTGCTACAGAACAAGTTTGGCCAACATGTTCTTTTCATACATTGTTATAATCACCGGCGTCAGGTTTACTCCCCTTGTTATTTTATCACCACTATATTACACAGTATTACAATGTGTTTCAGTAAAAGTTTACTGAAAATATGGTGGACCAGTCACTATGATATGGCCAGGGGTGTGTTTGAAAATCAGCATGCTATCTTGGATTTTCTTTCTGAGAGTTCAGAGAATACATCTGCAGGAATGGGTATTTTACATTGAAGCTTCAGAACTATTAGAACAGCAGAAAACAAAGCTTCTTCAAAATAGATGACTTTCTTGTCCAGATTCTTAATGCCTTGAAGCCTGCCAATTCTTTTCTGCAGGTTCCCTCAGTAAAACTGCTGGGGAGGTTATCGCTGCTTCTATGCAGCCACAGAAAGATATACTAGTAAATATTTCATGCTCTCAGTTTGAATAAGCACATAATCCACCTGCAACACAGAGACAGATAACAATGAACAAGCAACTAACAGGCAGTGTTGTTCTCTTTACTGTTGGTTACCCTTGTCTTAGAAATGTTATAGATTGGCAACTCCTATCCTAATATTGATCAGTGGGTCCAAATTAATAATACCTACTGCAGTAGAGAACAGACAAAAAGTAGATACATTCAGCATCTTTCCTGTTTATTTGGCATATGTAAGTTTTTCGTTTTTTTTTTTCTTTTTTTACATTCTTACATCAGTATTGCATTTAAAATTGTAGCCAGGCTAGTTTCTTATTAGGGTCTTAGGAATGTAAGTACAGGACAGAAGAGTTAATACAAAGCCAAGGACTTTGGCTGCAGTGGATAAAGAATACAAAATGAAATAGATGTATATACAGAATTTTACATTTCTTTCACACCCTGAGACACAGCCAATGTCTCTAAAAAGAGCCTTTCTAAACATTCTGGACACAGCCATTCCTGAAATTGAACATAGGTTTTCAAAGCAAAATTTGAACCTATGTAGCATATTGCAGCCAAAGACTTACATTAACACAGATGACTGCATGTACACAGGCTTTCCAGCCTGAACGAGGGGAGAGAGCTGGCTGTCATGTCTTCATGGGCTTTTTCACCCCCCCCCCCCCATTCTTCCTTCTTCCTGTTTTCACTGACTGAGTAATGTGAGTTGATACACAGAGCTGTGCATTCAGCAGCCTCTCTTTTGCCCCTCAAAAACCAATGAAAGGCACAGTTACAACAGCCAACGGGAGAGACTGTACTGAACTGCAGAGAGAGCTGCAATGGATTCTGGGACAGACAGTTCCCACACAAAACAGCCCCATAAACTGTTATACAGGGAGAAATACAAATCCCAGCAGGTTTTGTTGAAAGGAAATTAAAAGGACTCCATTTTGTGTCCTGAGGTAAAGGTCAGTCGATAAGGGAGTGAGAGAGACACAGACTTGATCTGAGGGGCTGCTGTTACCCACGGAGGGGATCCATCCAGCCACAGTACCAGAGGTCAGTGTGTTGATCCTGCCACAGCTCCAGAGGTCGATGTGCTGATCCTGCCATGGTTCTAGGAGTCAAACGGCGATGAACATCCAGCCTGAGAGGGATCCCAGGTATATCTTTAGGTGTTCTTGAGGGCGTGGGCAGATCCGGTTACAAGCTGGCCAGTCAGGCCTTTTGGAGGACTGGTCGCTTGATCCTTTAGTCGCAGGTTGGGTGAGCAGGCGTTTGCCCATCTTTAAAGACATGGTAGTCAGGCAACATTGCCTCCCCAGTGCCCACATTTGTAGGGATCCATCTAGCCACAGTTCCAGAAGTCGGTGTGTTGATCCTGCCACAGCTCCAGAGGTCGGTGTGCTAATCCTGCTGACCAGTCACCACATTCCACTTTGCCTACCGGGATACTGCTAGCATCCAACATTCCACTTTGCCTATCAGGATACTGCTAGCATGCTACGTCTCATTTTTGCCTACCAGGATACTTTCAAGTACCAGTTTGTTTATCCTGCTCAACAGGACACCAAGTGCACCAACACCAGGCTAGCTGAAGATCCTGGATATCTCCATTGTGAGGACCCTTTGTGTTACCCCTTCAGCATCAGTAATTTAGTAATTCCAGTGACTATGTTTTAAAAGGGAACTCTCACGTTAATTGTTAAAGTGATAAATTGCATTTGTGGCCTATTGCCTCACATTTAACATTTAACTGCCTGGGTCTGTGATTTCAGGATTTGAGGGAAACAGACTGACCGTTAAGTCAGATCAGTTCCCCTTTATGCCTGAGTGCATAGACCACTCTAGACCTATTTAACTTGGTTGACTGTATTATTTTGAAGTTTGCATTTTGGGCTTGATTAACACTATTAAAGACCACATTTTGTCATTCTTGACTATTGAGTTACCAGATCACTGTTTGTTTGATTGTGGAAAGTCTCCCAGTAAGCAAACTTCCTGTTCACTACATCTGTGTCTGTTTTACTGTGTTTGCAAGTACACTGTTTGCTAGGTGTGCCAGAGGGGCTGAGACAGTTCTTTGGGGTTGAGAGGCAGAGTAACAGAATTAACAAACCCTCCAGGGATATCGCTACACTTATGAACCTTGAACCTTATAAACCTTGAACTGTATGAAGACAGTAAATTGCCTTTTCTCTTAGTCTGATACTTTCATAGATCTGACACTTTCGCTCCCTCTGCAGCTGCTTGCAGACTCTATTGTCACTCAAGAAATTCACTCCAGAGGTGGACCTATCTGCTATTTGCAAACAGAAGCTACAAGGAAGTGTTCTCAGAGCTGAATGCACTGTAAGTAACTGCTCTGGTGATTGGGGTAGCCTTAGCGACAAGTTCATTCTCCACACTGTCACCATTCTGCTGCACAATGATGCATAACAGAAAAAATAATTTGGTGATTTTGGTTCATGAGTAGGCAATAGTCAATAATGCAGATTTGGATCTGTTTGCCCGTGAAAGAGCAGAAAGTTGTTGTTCTGATGTGGAAAAAGTGAAACATTGACGAGTTTATGGGGGGGGGGGGGATAAAAAAAATAAAAAACAAAGTTGAGTGTGATAATAAAGAGTTTTCAGTTCACAATATTCATAGTCAATAATATTCAAGTAGGATTTGTTTTCTTTAAGCATTTTTTAAATTCATTATTACTCCATTAACGTGAGTATACAGTACATGTCTCCACTGAAATATACAAATCTAGTACATTAGCTTTTTTCCAAGGTCATAGCACACACAAAAAAAGTAAAACTCTTAAAAATAAGAACTATTCAAACATGAAAAACCACAAGGATAATCCTCTAACTTTGTACTGAACCCCAAGAACAAACAGGTTAGATTCAGCCCTCCTGCTGCCCCCAGTACATTCTTTTGGCACCAGTGGTTTCCTATTCTGTACAACTCATCTACCTGTGTTCTTTTAATGCTTTTTTTTCCCTAAGTGATTTCTAAGACTGTTAATGCTACTTTATCACATGGCTGTCCTGAAGCTCAAAACATGAGGTCAAAGGAGGGTTCCATGCTGCATAAAATTGAAGGCTGTGCCATCAGAACCTGCCACAATATTTCCCCCTCATATGACTGGCATACATAGGCAGCATTGCACTTTTTACATAGGAGAGTGGAACCATCAGCGAGTAATTGCAGGGATTATTAACATGTTTGGCAATCTCTCTGCGTGATAATGAAATCACCTGTACACATTCAGATTATTGCAAAAAAAAAAAAAAAACAACATTAATCCGTCTCATCTTTTGACCACAACAGCCCCTGCTGATACCACACTAATATAAACCACTGTGCATTGAGAATCTACAGATTAAACTTAGTCAATACCTTCCAGATGAGGTTCCAGTGGTCAGAGAGGGCCACTTCAACTACTCCCACTTCTACTATGGCTCAAAGATTGCCCAGTCTGACTTAAATTTCTGTTCAGCCTCTCCAATCTAATCACTGAAAGTGTGAACTCTATAACTGATCCAGTTGCATCAAGATAGCTGTAACTTACAGTCTCAGTAGAATTAGCAAACAAATTACATCTTACAGATCACAGAAAGCTTTAATCCAATACTTGTACAGATCACAACAAATGAACATCCGATAGGTCAAAAAATCATAATGTATCTAACACTAGTAGTATACACGACATGTAGGTAATGGAGGCTAAAGCATGAAGAAAAGGGGTGGGATTAGCTATACAGAGCATCTCCTAGTTATAAAATGAGGAAGGGAAAAGATTACTCAAAGGTAAACAAACAAAAATGCATGTGAAACATGATAATTGCTCTACTTTTCATCAGTAGATACTGTATTTTCAGAAAAAAATACACCAACATGAATTTCATTGCACACAAACACAATTTAATGCCCATTTTTGTACGTAATAAAAGATGAGGTAATGTAGAATAAAGAGATACCAAATGTGTCATGTCTCAAAACTGCACGCACTTGCAAAATGGCAAAAACAATGGTACCCAAAATTAATAACAGACAATGCTTTAAATGCCTTTGTGACTCATCAATTTAGAGTAAATTGTAAATGATAGCCCTAGAATTTTTGCTCTCACTCTGACTCTGAATGAGGTTATTTTCATTTTTGTTAAAAAACCTCTTTAACAAAGAAAAGATGTCTTGGGGACCTGGATTATTTTTTGTATCAGAATACAGAATAAGTTAAATTACTCTCCTGCTGGTGCTGTTAATGGTGCACAGGTGTTTATAATCTTGTGTGAGGTTTTACTTAAGTGTCAAATTTGTACTATTATCATACAATATAACCCTACATGCAATATACACATTGTGGAAAAATACAGTTGAAATGTACCAGCTGAGACACCATGATCTATTTTCAAAGCTTTCCTGTGCCCTGCTTTAAATTACTTACAAGCATCTGATAATTTTCAAGGGCATTCTGCATCTTTACGTTTATTAATGTCACGCAAACAAGACATGAATCACTGCAGTCAAAATGATAAGACGGCAATTCATGATTGCTATCAATATATTTATAAAAATCACCTCTAGTAAATCTTTTTTATATAGCATACTGAACACAGAATTAGAAGATAAAACCACATCCAGTTATCAGGACATGAGAAGTGTATCACTTGATGCTCATATGTACAAAGAATTTTTCTATAATGCAACTACGGGTCCTGAGGACATAGAAGGAGGGGGTTATGGCAATAGCAAAAAACACATTAAGACTGGACTGCTCTCTAGAGGACACGACTGCTGCAGAAACATCCAGTCCATATGTGCATATGTCCATACGTCAGGTAATAAAATAATTTCTTGTAATTTTACGTTTGTTTAAAAAGAACCAGCCACCAGGAGACATTTGTAATCAGCTGATTTGTAATCAGCTGGCAGCCACTGTTCAGCTGACAATACTCTGTCTGGCTGCTTCAATTTTTCAATCAAATGATGTTTAGCAGGAGGGTGGCACAAAGGCCATCCACATAGCATATTTTAGCCAGTTTGTCAGGGTTTACTTACTGACTTAGGCTGGGTTCACATCTCCGTGCAGAGCGGCTCACAGCAGGGGTCCGGTGCGTCCTTGTTCACCGCTTCAGGTCCGATTTCAGTACGGACCAGAAGACACACAGAACTCCTGTACAATGTGTTCTGCAGCCGTCCCGGAGCTGTGTGTACCAACTCCATTGAGAGCCAGTCACAGGCACCTGACATGCAAATTGGAATGCAGAGAAATCCACATCCAATTAACAATAGTTGAATCAGAAAAGGGCTGGTGACTCGGATGCTCTTGAATAAAAGTCCTTTATTGGGTTACATGGGTACACGGGTACAGGCTACCTGTGTACCCATGTAACCCAATAAAGGACTTTTATTCAAGAGCATCCGAGTTGCCAGCCCTTTTCTGATTCAAGTACTGCATTTTGGGGCCTGAACGTCCTGGCTAGAGCACCGGATCACAGTTCATAGATCATCATATTGGCAGTGGAGCTGGGGTATCATTTTGCTTCTCAATTAACAATAGTGTGAACCCAGCCTAAAGCTGGCCATAAACTACAGTTTTCTTATTCAATTTGCTTTAGATTTACCTTCAATTATGTAGAGCAAGGGCCTGCCTGATTGCATACGAATTGAAATTGTTTAAGTTTGACCTCCATATTATATGGTTTTTGTAAATCTAAATTGGAAAAGAAAAAAAGAAAATTGTATACTGTATGGCAAGCCTTAGGAGTTGTGCAAAATCTGGTGCAACCGTGCATGGTAGCCAATCAGCTTTTAGCTTTGGCTTGTTCAATTAAACTTTGACAAAAAAAAAAAACCTGGAAGCTGAATGTTTTCTATGCAGACCTGCACCAGATTTTACAATCTCCGGTTTTAGTAAATCAACCCCATAGTGTCTGTTATTAGTTCTGAACTCAGGCAGAAAGCAGATCAATGGACCTTAAAGGCATACCCTCTTGGCACATACACCTACTGTATACATAAAAGGTAAGGCAGTGCTTTAATTATAACTTACTGTTACCTAAACTGAAGGCAGGCATGGAGAAGGATTAGAACACCTGTCAGATTTGTATTGGCTGTCTGTGTCCCTGTTAGGAAAATTCACCCCATATGTCTTGAAGATCACTACCACCAAAAGTGAAGGAAAATTTTGAGCAGCCACCAGAACAGGAATAGAAGGGAAATTTTCAAAAGGGAACAATAGTTCTAGTAATCGTGGTGACCACCATAGATTTCCATAAATTTGGAGGGATTTCCTCTCACTTTCTGCTGTGGCTATGGCATAAGAAATCTCCCCATTGGGAAGCCGATGGCAAAGAAAACTGACAAAATGGTAAAAACCATCCCTTACTCTATCTGAAATGACAAAAAATGTTTTAGCTTTGGATGTATGTTCTATAAATGTCCAGAATAGTTCTGATCCTTTTTTTTTAATCGGAAAACTTGTTTATTAGAAATGAAAATTGTGAGGTTACATCATATAAGTTCTGAGCAAAATAGAGAACAAAGTGCAATAAAGACTCAGTAAATTACATCCATTGCACAGAACAATGCAATTGACGCGCCAAAGTCGTAACGAGATACATTAAACACCACAAAGATCAAAATATACCTGGAGTGACTAAGGAAAAGCATTATCACATCATATTCAGCTATACAGGAATAAAAAGAAAATTCCATTGCAACTGGGAGTAGCTCGCTGTGCACCTAAGACAGCCAACCATGCAATACAACACTGGAGCAGTGAAGACATTAAAATTGCAGTAAACAATGTAAGATAAAGTGTAGAGGAGCTAAACGAGGGGTATTTAGCCAGCATTGCCAAATTTACATTCATTTTGTGGGAGAATTCCTATTTTGATAAGTGTTTTTCTCATGAATAAGGATCAAATTCACTTGTCCTATCCATATCCTACAATTAGGAGGCACTCCCCGAGGGCCTGGGGCCAGCAGGGGGCCCCATGAGCGTACCTTCGTCCCGAGCTCTGCTTATCCCAGAGCCCAGTGCCAGAACAAGTCCCAGCACTGAGCTGTGGCTGACAGGTTCGCTAGTGTCAGGTAGTCAGGATATCTTCCCCACATCTCTTGCACGGTGCCCAGGCTCCCTCCGGCAGTGATTCCTCTCTGTGGCAGCCGACATCTCTCCCCCATGAGCCTGCACATCACACAGAGCTCACTGATGATCCTGAGGGTGGGTGGTATGGGGGGATTTTGAATCCGACCCCCCTTCCCCAAAGCAAACAGTTGCCACCTGCCCCCATCCCAGGGGCCCCTCTCTGCCCCCAACCCAGGGATCCCCTCTCTGTTCTCATTCCAGGGATCCCTCTCTGCCCCCATCTCAGGGATCCCCTCTCTGGTCTCATCCAAGGGGTCCCTCTCTGTCCTCATCCCAGGGGCCCCTACTGTCCTCATTCCAGGGTCACCCTCTGTCCTTATTTCAGGGATCCCTCTCTGTTCTCATCCCAGGGGTCCCCTAAAAACCAACTGTGATAGGGAGCTTAGGACAGTAAGGGCTTGTTTACATTCACAGTTTGGGGGCAGTAGCCACTTGGTGTACACATGTTGCAGCCTCAGCAGGAATTATACACCCTGTCACGCTCGGCATGGGGCTGCTCTGCAAAGTCCATGCAACCTTGTGCAGTACAACAACCAAGTGGTTTAAGCAGGCGATAAGGAGACATTGTATTGCCTCACCACATCACCTGCTTTAACCCCTTGGATCCCACACTAGCATGCTGCTACTGCGTGCATTACACATGGTTGCAGGGTGTTTGCAGAGTGGCCCTATTCACTTGATTGGGTCATGATCACCCACCAAAAGCAACAGGGGTATAATTCCTGCCGCAGCGTGTGTACATCCTCAGTTACTGCCTCTGCAGCTAAAGAGGGTAGGGACCAACATATGTAATGTGGGCAGTGTGGCAGAGACACAGGGGGGCCCCATGATCTCCAATTGCCCAGGGGCCCCATGAGTTGTCAGTCTGCCCCTGAGCTTGGGGCATTTCCCCAGTATGAATAAATCCCCAGTATGAGCGTTACATTTACCTGACGAAGGGGTCCTGTGTGACTCCAAAACGTTGCACTCTCTAGCTTGTGATGTGATCATGCTTTATTAAAAAAATGTATGGACTGAAGATCTGCGGTGTGCTGGAAAATATATTCATTGTAGCGTTACATTTGGGACATATTGGGGAGTCCCGTCTACCCCAAGTAAAAAGTTGTGCCAGTGTGCGGTAAGTACGGGGTAGAATAAAAAGTTGTGAAAGCTTCTGTGCAGCAGAAACTGACACCAATAACACAGCAGCCAACACAGACTCCCAACACTCCCCGTTTATTAGGCTTATAACCCCATCCCACTTCCTCCTACAGGGTAAAAAGGACAGGTCCTGTATCAGTGAAATGTGACTATATGTGAGAGATTGAGTCCTTTTTATTAGTCCCAGGCTTAATAGAGTCAAGAATACATGATTCAACCAGTCGGAAAGTAGAGTATCCACCCTGAGTATGTAGCGAATGGTGCAACTGCAGATATTAATAAAAAGAAGACAGAGGAATAGGAAACTCAGCTCTCAGCTGGGCGAAAGTCTTCAGTATAGTACCCTCATAGATTTGGGAGAGATAATTGACCCCATAATGTGTTGATCTTTCAAATGATCCTGTAAGTGGGGGAATGCTGTATTATAGAGGGAAACACACTGTGTGGTATTGTAAATGAAGTGACTTTAATTGCCAGGTAAGCAACAGTGGAAAAAGTGAGACCCGTAGGAGAAAATGGATGGAGGGGCTGCATGACTAGGGGAGGAACAGGGTCAGGGAACGGTCAGCCAGGTCAGTGGTGGGAGCAGGGGTGTAGACCTTACCTGATTGGAGGCAGAAGGTAGAATGGGCAGGTTCCAGAGGAGAGGGTCTTGCGTAGGGGGTGTATTCTGCAACATTCCAAGGAGTTAGGAGAAGCGACAACTTCGTCCCCCACCTGCAGGTAGATAGAAAAGAAATATGAGTGATTTGGAAGCCTTGCTGGTGCAGGTCAGGGCCGCAGCGGTCCATCCCCCATATCCCGGGCTCAACATCCACTAAGGCCCCCTCCAGGGTTTGCTACTGGGCTGCCTGCCCTCGGTCCTGTCGGGGGCCCTGGGAGGAATCCTACTCCCTGGCGCCCTCCTCGCCCTCTCATTGATAGCCGGAGTGTGCGGCTGCCCTCCCCCCGCTGAGGTGTTGGGGGGTGGCTCGGCGTGGGAGACACAGTGGGACGCGCAGTGGGGGGTGTCACGGCCCCTTGGCTGCTTCCAGTGGGAGTGCTGCCCTGGAGGTGGGGGAACACACTGGGGGGGTTCCGCGGTCCTCCCTCCCCTTCCAGTCGCCGCTGCGGGGATCCGGAGCAGTCGGCTCTCTCTGCGGATACTCCACAGAGAGGAGCTCAGCAGAGAAATGTAACAGCCATGAGCAGCGGAGGGGTTTGGGCGCCCTCTGCTAGTTCTCAAGCGCCACTGCACCCTGTCCCTCACACTAGAAGCCGGTCACTGACTCGGGCTGGGGGACCTGCCCCCTTAAAGAGACAGCACGTCTTGTCATCTATGGGAGCCATGGCTGGGGCGGACAGTGCATCTTGCAGGAGCTCTGAGCCGGAGTCGCCAGAACACAGAGCGCAGGGAACGCCAACGCAGCAGGAATCTTCGGCCGAATCTGGTGAGGTCACCAGTGCGAATGATGATGATCGGTCTGCCGGGAGGTGCCCTGCTTTGTGGAGCCAGCTGGGATCTGGACGAACGGCTGGTCAGCTGCAGCCTGGTAAGTCGCCAGTTTTACCTATGTAAGATGGCGTTTGCCATCTTGGCCAGCGTAATTGGCGAAAAAGCGCCGGAAAATTGTTCTCCACTTTTTTGTTACCTGGACGCCATTGGAGAAGCGTACAAAGTTTATGGGGGTACTGCTTGCCTGCACTATGTTGAGCAGTTCCGCCGGCACAAGGCCTTGCGTCCGGGTTTGCACTGGGATCATAAGGACATCAGGCGAGGGCTCCGTGTCACCCCTTTCTCGGGGGGGGGGGGGCGGGGGGGGGCGGCGGTTCGGGTGCCACTGGACAGTCGGCCACTCAAAAGAAAGGAATTTGCTGGCAGTTCAACGAGGTATCATGCCGTTTTGGCACGGCCTGTCATTTTTGCCATGAGTGCATTGGTTGCAGGGGCTCCCACAGTTACGCCAAATGTTTTAAAAAGGGGAAGTCCCAAAGGGAGGACGCCGGTAAGCCTTCCCGTGATGGTGCTGTATCTAGATAGATATCCTCAGAGGGGGGCGGCGAGTTTTTTGGCTGATGGTTTTGCCCATGGTTTTCGTACCCCGTGTTCTGGGCCAGTGGCCCCGTCCCCACGGCCTCGAAATCTGAAATCAACACGAGAATTTTCCCAGGTTGTTTCTGACAAGTTGGCAAAAGAGGTGGAACTCGGGAGAATGGCTGATCCATTCGATCATCCTCCCGTTCCGTCTTTGCATGTGTCTCCCTTGGGAGTTGTCCCCAAAAAGAAACCAAACAAATTTTGGTTAATACATAATTTGTCATATCCGAAAGGGGCTTCGGTGAATGATGCCATTTCTCCGGATCTGGCTTCGGTGTCTTATACCTCCTTTGATGCCACAGTCGGTTAGGTGCAATGTTATGGCCAGGGTTCATTTTTGGCAAAGACGGATATTGAATCTGCTTTCCGCCTGATGCCGCTACACCTGGAGAGTCAACATCTGCTGGGTTGTTGTTGGGATGGGCAGTTTTTTTCTTGATCATTGTCTCCTGATGGGTTTTTCCAATTCCTGCTCATATTTTGAGGTCTTTAGCACCTTCGTGGAATGGGTAGTACGGGAGGAGACCCAGTTGAGATCTGTGCTGCTATGATGATTTCCTTTGCATTGGCCCCCCAGATTCCTCAGTTTGTCCTGTACTGTTGCACACTTTGGAATCTATTGTGACACAATCCGGGATTCCTCTGGTGCCTGAGAAAACGGAAGGTCCTGCCACGGTCATACAGCTCTTGGGTATTGTCATTGACACGCGTCTCATGGAATGTCGCCTGCCGATTGACAAACTGGAAGATCTGCGTCAGAGGGTGGCCGAGGCTGAGGCGGCGAAGAAGGTTAGGCTTAGGCAATTGCAGTCTTTATTGGGTAAGCTTAATTTTGCCTGCCGCATCATGCCTATGGGAAGCATCTTTAGTCGGCGCCTATGCGCCACCACTTCAGTGGTTCTACTGCCGCATCACTTCATCAGGCTTTCGCGTGAGCTTAAGGCCGATTTGAGGGTTTGGGGTGAGTTTTTGGCCTCCTATAATGGCAGGTCCTTATGGATGGCCCCGGTCGTGCGGCTTCCAACATTGACCTTTACACTGATGCTGTGGGCAGTTCTGGGTTTGGGGCTTTTTGTCAGGGGGCCTGGTGTGCTGTGGCATGGCCCGAGGAATGGCAAGCGGCGGGGTTCTTGCGTAACTTAGTGTTACTGGAACTTTCCGCTTTTGGTGGCCGTCGATATCTGGGGCTCTAAATTTCGGGATCGTCATGTTTGTTTTCATTGTGACAATATGGGGGTGGTGGAGGTGGTGTCCAGTCTGTCTGCTTCTTCGCCGCCAGTGGTGCACTAACTGCATCACCTGGTCTTGCGGTGTTTAAGCTTGAATTGTCTTATACCAACCATAGCCGATTCCTTGTCTCGTTTTCAGTGGGAGAGGTTTTGGAGGTTGGCGCCGGAGGCGGTGCAGCAGGGGGTTCCTTGTCCCAAACGGCTGTGGAGACTGGCATTGGAGTAGCAGGGGATCTGTATAAATGGGTACCTGGGCCGCATACTCGTCAGTTTGGGGTGAGTGGTCTGCACTGGTAAGTTCGGTCAGGGGTTGTGTTTCCACGCAGGATCGTTTGGCTTTGCTGCTGTATTTCATTGGGACATAATTTACCCAGGGCTTGTCGGTTTCAAAAATGAACAAGGGTTTGGCCACTTTAGCTTTTCTCTTCTGGATGCAAGGCCTGAGTAATGTGACAAAAGACTTTAGGGTGCAACAGGCTATGAAGGGATTCCGGCGGGTACAGCCAGATACTAGGTGCCCGGTCTCGTTTTATTTGCTTCGGGATCTGGTGGAGAAGTTGCCCGGGGTTTGCACCTCTGATTATGAGGTGCGGCTGTTCACTGTGGCTTTTGCGCTGGCTTTTTTTGGGGCGTTGCGAATTGGGGAGTTGGTAAGCAAGAACAGGTGTGGTGTGGGTGGGATTCAATTATCAGACGTGACAGTGGCCGGCGATTGCATCTGGATTCATATTGGGACGTAAAAAAACTGATCAGTTGGGAAAGGGGGTTTCTGTGTCGTTGTTTCGCGTCCTGCCGGACTCGGTTTTCCAGTTTCTTCTGTTCAACGGTATCTTAGGGTGAGGGAGTTGGGGCTAAGTTCCTTTTTGCTGCACGAGGATGGCTCGTTCTTGTCGCGCTTTCAGTTTTTGTCCGTTTTTTCGCCGTTGTTTGCCTAGGGCGGGCAGAGAGGTTTTCCAGCAAGATGTGTTACCGGCGCAAAATTCAGTTTTAATAACCCATCAATCTAGTTTGCTACAATCATGTGAGTCCACCCAAGAAATAGTGGAATGCAATTATAGTAAAAAGTGGATTGCGCTAACTTTTGTGTATAATAACCACCATAAAGTGTGCAAATTGTGCAAAGTAAAAAATATTTCTATATTGATCCTATAATGAAGTGTTTTTCTCTGCCATCTATATTGGTATATTGATATTTTTATCTTTTTTTGGCTTTATATCAAATAACTTATCTTTCCAGTATATTATTTGTGATCAAGATTGTATCTAGGTAAAATATCTTATAGTGTTACCAATCACTGTACAAAGCGCTAGTGCTAACAAAATATTAAAAAATATATTTGTATATATATAAGTGAGAAATAAGCTGAAAACTAAAATCATACAATGTGGCAATTGTATGTGGCATTTATTTAAAATTTTTTTAAAAAACATAGTCAAAACGCGGTAGGAAAGTCCCCAGCAGCCTCTACGCGTTTTGCAATAGGGTTTGCGTCATCAGGAAGCTTCCTGATGACGCAAACCCTATTGCAAAACATGTAGAGGCTGCTGGGGACTTTCCTACCGCATCCGATCATACGGGTGTGATTGGACAGATTGAGACTCCGCTCTCCACATACACTGCTGTATTAGCTTGGTGCCGGCTTAGGGGCACCTAAACATATGAGTTTGACTATGTTTTTAACATTTTTTTTAATAAATGAGAGTTACATACTACACCATGATGGCTATCCACATGTTTTTGTGAGCACTATATAGAGCAAGAGGCACTATTGTACTGATTGAACAGGCTGCGATTGGACCCATCATAAACAGAGTGGTTATCCTAAATGTACCAAAGGCGCATATTCTTACTGCATCTGGTGAGTGGCCATTGCAACAGGTGGTGGTGAAATCACAATAAGTGGTGAATTTGGAGCACTTTATATTGAAGAAAAACGTTATTACTGCACAGGAGTGATCACTCACTGAGGACATCTAGTGTACTGTGGTGCACATGTTGGGGACATTTTTCAAAAAAAAAATTTTCTGCAAATTTTTTTCTGCAAAAGAATTTTTTTCTGCAAAATTTTCTTGCACTGTGCAGCACATATATACATTGACATGGAAATTTTATGAATGAAGTAATATTGGCACATTGTATGATTTTAGTTTTCAGTTTATTTCTCACTTATATAAATACCTATATATTTTTTAATATTTTGTTAGCACTAGCACTTTGTACAGTGATTGGTAACACTATAAGATATTTCACCTAGATACATTTTTGATCACAAATAATATACGGGAAAGATAAGTTCTTTGATATAAAGCCAAAAAAAGATAAAGATATCAATATACCAATATAGATGGCAGAGAAAAACACTTCATTATAGGATCAATATAGAAATATTTTTTACTTTGCACAATTTGCACACTTTATGGTGGTTATTATACACAAAAGTTAGCGCAATCCACTTTTTACTATAAGAGAGGTTTTCCAGTTTAATACTCATTCCTTTTGTGTGGGGGCGGCTATGAAGGCGGCCAGATGGGGTTTGGGTTCCCAGGTGGTGAGACGTATAGGGAGGTGGGAGTCAGATCGTTGCAAGATTTATGTTCGCCCTCATCTGCTTTGAAGTTACACTAAGTGTTTTGTATGGTTCTGTTTCTTTTTGTTTCTCTTTCAGATCCTCCTGGTCTGGTCTGGATCTTGGGATATTCATATGTTTTCTGGGGGGCTGTTAGGGCTAACGTTTGGCCCGAGGGGAGGTAACTTGGTATTCCACGGAGTGAAGCTGTTCTTAAATGGTTAGGGGTCTGGGGCATGATATGGGGCCAGGTTCTCCCCAAATTTCACTACCATTCGAGAGTTGACAGGCCCCCAGATGTTATGTGCTGCAGGTGGGGGGCAATGATTTGGGGGTGCAGGCCGCCAGGGATCTGGTGAGGGATGTCAAATTTGACACTTTGCGCTTGATGCGCGATTTTCCTGGCTGCATTATTGTATAGTCAGATATCGTGGCTAGAACAGTGTGGCATTTTGCTTGCTCCTTGAACAAGGCAAGAATTAAGTTGAACAGGTAGGTTGGAAGGTTTGTGGCCCGGCTTGGGGCATAGTGGTTCGGCACCAGGAGCTGGAGGATCGGTCTGTCCGCTATTGGCGAGACGATGGTGTTCACCTGAATGCTGTGGGCATAGACATCTGGTCTTTGGGCCTTCAGGAAGGGATGGTGAGGGCTTTGCAGTTGTGGAGGGATTCGCTTGAATGAGGTTTTCAATCAAGCTCATGTGGCAGTCCAAGGGGTCTTTGGGGGGTCAGTGAGGAATTACATGGTTACAGGATTAGAGGGGCCCATCTAAGGTATGGCGCTTCCACTTGGTTAGCGGTGGTTCTACCAAGAGCTAGGTCCCCTGGGGGAGGGGAATATGGAAGTATGTGTGATGTCGGAGTGTCTTCAAGCCGGTTGGGGCACAGCTGAGGACATAGACCATTCCAGTTATAAATTGTGCCTTAAAAGACACCCAAAGACCTCTTGTTGGGCATTACTTTGTTAAAAATTTGCACTTATGGGTATGTTTTGTGTGATGTGCTGATAGGGTTAATGCTCTATCTAGGGGGGGTCCCCTTTTAACCTCTCAGACCTCAGATCCGATGTACCATGTAATTTCAGATATCTGGAATCAGCTTTTAGAGAATGAAGAAAAGACACTCACCCGGCGTTATTCTCTATAAACTGGTTGTATTGTGTTATCAGGGGGTGTGCCTTATAGCAAAAATCACACAGAAGTTTCATAGTTAAAAACATGCGCAGTAGATATCAAGGCAACTACAATAAGACAAATAGTAATTGTTCTTCTGTTCCCAAGCTGTGAGAAACAATTCATTTGCAAGAATTCATGCTGATTACAGACTTCTCAGGAAAGCTAAAGAGATACTCAAACTGTACATACTATTTAAGATGTCTGACAGAAAGCAAGATGGAGGCATTAACATAACCTTTCAACCCCCTCTTAAAGTCATAAATATGACTTTCTACAGAACCGCAGCCTCCAGAAATCTACGGTTCTTTCTACGTTTGGTGTATTCGTTTACATAAAGCTGCAAATATTGTGTATATGCTTGAGAAGGTTGGTCTGGTGTATTGCATTTGCTAATACAGAATAAAATAAGCTTGAAAATCATGTAGCCTATCAATCCTAACAATAGTACTACGATAATCATAATGACTATGTTCTTTAACCATGAAAACATTCCACCTAAACCCAAACTAGAAAAGGGGTTCCATCCATAATTACCTACATCCCTTGCTTGTTTCATTAATTCATTTACCTGTGTTAGGTGTTGATTAATAACGTCATAGTAGTCTGGGATTTCCAAGTTGGTATTATGAATCCATGTACAACATTCATAATCCTGGGTCATGTCACATAAACCTGTTAGAGCTGCACTCATGCTTTCAATAGCTAGTTCATGTAACTCTAGTTGTCTTCTAATTGCTTTGAGCTCGTCATTGAGTAGTTCTATATCTTGGGAGTTTTTTTCCATAACATCATTTATTTGACTAGTGTAGTTATTTAATTTGTCCATCATGGTTATGCCCCATCCTATCCAGGATGGAAACCATGTCCATATCTTATGTGAGGCAGAAAACATAGGTGGGTTTTCTCTCTTGTATTTATAAGTTAACCTATGTACTGGACTTGAAGTAACTTGTATGCGGTGTTCCTGATTCTGGCCTAGGGCTGATATGACTGGTACTAACTGTGCTAAGTAACACCATCCTTTCACTCCTGCGGGAATCCATGGGTAACAAATTTTACCACAGCATATGTATGTATTGTTTCCCAATGAAAAACTTCTTAGAGAACTACGCTGGGGCTCAGCTCCAGCCTCAAGCGCAGCACTAACAAGTTTACCCACAAGTATCCCAGAGGTTGTATCCTTATATGTAGTAAGTTCATTAATGGTGTTGTTAAGGGATTGATTTTTGTAACTACACATCTGGCCTGTATGTGTAAAATTATTAGGAATACCCTTCGAAATGTTAAATACTGACTTGGAGCACATACCTATTCCTTTGGATGTATTGCCTAACTGAATACACCACTCGGGTTCATGTGTCATTCCTAAAGTGTAAAACATAATACTCTGATTGCAGTATCCTTCTGAGACATTCTTAATACTTAAGACTAGAGTATTTTTCAATAATGACTTGAGGTTTAGAGGGACAGCTAAAAGTGGGATCTTAGCAGTTTCTGGGTGTAACTTATTACAAATTCAGCATTTTTCATATCCTGACTTTCTAGCATAAGCATATTTAAATTTTAACAGTAAAATTTTTCCAGAAAAACCCATTTCTTTGATCAATTCATTAGAGACATCTCTTTTACTGTGATCTCTGGGGTGAAAGTCAGTATGATTGGTATGTACTTCGCTTTTACCACATATGAGTTTCAAGGCTCCTAAGTCATCAGGATGATAGATACAGTTAGTTATTATCCACACTGGGACAAAGATCAGAAGTAGAAATGAGCGACATCACTGTCCTTTATTCCTATGCTTGTCTTTTGAGGTCTTAAAACACCTGCTTCGCCTCTTTTCAGTCTTTTTTCAATTTCTGGGTTTAGATCAACCTTCTTTATCCTGCTGGCATGGATCCAGGTAGGACTTTCCTCGGTAAGGATGGCGGTCCTGGTGATGGCTACCACTTTGGTCAATGGTCCAAATGGAACCCCTTGTGGCTTTTGACCCTTCTGAAGCCTCTGGACCAAAACTTGATCACCGACCTGGAGCGGGTGGGTTGGTACCTGAAGAAGGAGAGGTGCGAGCAACTCTTCTTTCAACAATATCAAGAGTTTCAATCAGTTTTTTTACATATTCCTCCTGTATCCATTCCAAATCACCTCCCTCCACCATCAAAGGATGACTAGCCCATGGTGTGGGGAATGGCCTACCCATGAGTACCTCAAAGAGGGAATAACCTGTCACACTGTGAGGGGTCATTCTGATTTCAGCTAATACAGCTGGAAGAAATTCCCACCCATAGCTTTCCTTATCCTGTCTTTAATTGTTCTATTCATTCTTTCTACAATCCCTGAACTCTGTAGATGGTAGGTGAGGTGAAATTTACAATCTATTTTTAGAACTTTTACAAGATCTTGGCAGATTTTAGCTGTGAAGGCTGGGCCATTGTCTGAATTTATTTGTAATGGACATCCCCATCTAGGAATAATTTCCTGTGTGAGGATCTTCACCACAGTCTGTGCGTTTTAATTGTTGGTGACAAAGATTTCTGGCCATCGTGGCATCATGTCCACTATGACCAAAAGGTATTGTTGTTTCTTTCCTTCTTTGGGCATATGTGTAAAGTCTATCTGTAAATGGGTAAACAGTGTTGTTGGGTACTCAAGATGTTCATGTTTTGATTTCTTTGGGTTTGTTGGATTGTTCCTAATGCAAGTGACACATCTTTGTACAAAAGCTTTGACTAGATTAAGTAGTCCTGCAATGAAAAAATCTGCATCTAGGAGTTCACATGTGGCCTGCCAGCCCTTGTGACCCAGTCCATGGTATTGTGAAATGAACAGAGGGGCACTAGCAACAGGAATACACGGTCTCCCCTCTTGGCAGACTAATCCTGTTTTAGGATCCTTTTGCACTATCCCATCACAGTTCCATTGCGCAATATCATCAGGGGTGGTAAAAGCCTGCAGTTCCGTGAGGCAATGTGTGTCTTTCAGGGAACATGGCTGAGGTGTTAGCATGGGCATTTGAATGTTTGCCTTTGTGTAGATGCAGCTTCTTTGGTGATTCTATCAGCTAATGCATTCCCTTTGGCTATATCAGTCATTTGGCCTGTATGTGCCTTACAGTGCATGATAGCTAGTTTTGAAGGCAACTGAATTGCATCTAGTAATGCTGTGACTAAGTCAGAATGTGAAATGCTCTTTCCATCTGTTGCCACATATCCTCTGCAAAGCCATATTACACCATGGTCCCAGACCCCACCATGAGCATATGTGGAATCGGTGTAAATGTTTACCTCTTTTCCTGCAAATAGCTGGCATGCACGGGTTAATGCTATCAGTTCAGCAGCTTGTGCAGACTGATAGGGTATTGGATTGGCCTCGAGGACAGTATCCGGCAGTTGGACCACAGCATATCCCACGTGATAGACATTATCACTTGGTCTGCTGCAAGAGCCATCAACAAAAACTGTTTGTGCAGTAGGGATTGGTACTGAAAGCATATCTGCTCTAGGTGAAGTGTCCTAATGTAATGATTGTGTACAGTCATGAGGTGGTGGTAAGTCATCCTGTTCTCCTTTAAGACCTAATAAGGCATTCAAAATTGGATCTGGGACAGAGTTTATGTTTGAACTTTTTATTTTCAGGTTTGGATTGGACAGGAGGATGACTTCATACTCACTCAATCTTTGTGCTGACATATGTTGAGTATGTAAAGTTTTGAGGAGCGTGGTGACATTGTGTGAAGTATGTAAGGTAGTGTCGTTACCCAAGGTAAATGGTGTTGCCATCTCTACAACCAAACCATTGCACAAGAAGCCAGCACTCTGAGACACGTGGGCATGCCCTGCACCTGTACTGGAACCACCTTTGAGAAAAAAGCTACAAGGCGTAGTCTCCCACCATGTTATATCATCTCTCCCTTGTTCTGTGTTAAGCTTGTAATCGGTTGCAGCTGTACCCGCCGGTTCCACAGTAGATATAGTTCCGACCTTGGTCCAGTCCCAACCTGTACCTGTCCCTACAACACCCTCAATAATTAACCTCATATCTTCCTGTGTGTAGTTTCTGCCTTTACAAGCTCTTTTTAGGTAGGCAAGAGTGGTGGATTTATGTCTTTATTTTTCTTTCTAAACATTCTGATTAGGTTCTTGTAGATACTCTGAGTCTTTTTTTTTTTCAATAAGCACTCCTTATGGTCAGAGGTTCCCCTGATCACAAGCAAGCTTTGTACGTTATTACTTTTCTTATTTTCATAACCAAACAATTTTTATCTATATTTCAAATTTTTTGGCAGAGTGCCAACAGGTTCAAACAGTGCCTTCACTGCGGTAGTACTAATGCTGCAAACAATTCCCCACTATCTATTATGGTTAGGGATATATTAGCACTTGAACCCTGTTGGCAAAAAGCCAAATATCCAAATTTTTCACCTGACTTCCCCTGCGCAAGAGATGTCAGTAGCAAAAAGAATTATTCAAAAAGCATGTTTTGATCAAGAGTTAGCCTCAGAGTATCTTGCCAACTACGCCAATTTATTTTCCTTAACAGAATAAATTAGGAACAAATTCAAAAATTTTTGGACATACAATAAATATACAACCTTGCTCACGACCTGCTGTGTTGCTTCATATAACCCCTGGGGACATTACTCACCAAATATGGCCAGATGTTCTGGAAACAAAATAGCAGCCCACATATACACTCAGCGCAATGCATCCAGCATGATACTCTTAAAGCAGTTATATTAGTTAAAGCAGTTATACAATCATACACAGTTTACACAATACATCGATCGTCAGTCTCTTGTTCTGTACCAAACAGAAATAACTCTAGAGTACTCTTTAACTTCTCTTAAGGTCATCAAAACCTTTTCAAAGGTCACTAAAACCTTTTCAAGTGTCCCCAAAACACTATTTATATGACCGGTCAACTTTTGTCTATATTTATGAGAGGTTCTATAGCCCACCAGCAATCCCTGTGGATGGAAGCTACACACCTGGACCCCAGCAAGTCAATTTTACTCAATAAGAATAAGATGAACTTACTGTATCCATTAAAAGCAGCCTTCCATCCTCCGTTAAGGGTAGATTCCAATCTCCCGGACTGAGCCCCCAGTGCTGATAGGGTTAATGCTGTGTCTAGGGGGGTCCCCTTTTAAGCTCTCAGACCTCAGATCCGATGTACCATCTAATTTCAGATATCTGGAATCAGCTTTTAGAGAATGAAGAAAAGACACTCACACTGTGTTACTCTCTAAAAACTGGTTGTATTGTGTTATCAGGGGGTATGTCTTATAGAAAAAATCACACAGAAGTTTCATAATTAAAAACATGCGCAGTAGATATCAAGGCAGCTACAATAAGACAAATAGTAATTGTTCTTCTGTTCCCAAGCTGCTGGATACAAGGTAATGGGGGGGGGGGGGGGGGGGGTAAGATAAAAGAACGTGGGAAAGAGAAAACAGTTTGAGAAACAATTAATTTGCAAGAATTCATGTCAATTACAGACTCCTCAGGAAAGCTAAAGAGATACTCAAATTGTACATACTATTTAAGATGGCTGACAGAAAGCAAGATGGAGGCATTAACACAACCTTTCAATGTTATTTTCTTTGGTTAATAAATTTGGCTGCTGTGGCCATATAAAACCCGTGTCATGCAGTCTGTGTCTTTAATTTGATGTTAAGGACCAAATTTGACAAATCCTTTAGTCATGATATTTACAAAAGTGGAGTAAACAGTTCTCTTGTTAGCATATGAGCCACAGATTCACAATCCATTCACCAAAGATACAGAATGCATCTCAGTAAACTAGCACTAGAGTTATTATTCCTCTCTTCAGGCACATCAGTGGTATACAAGGCACATTTTGATTACTTGCCATAGGCTGCTGTCCATAAGCAGGTTCCACAGATGCAGCAGTGTTCATAGGCAGGACTCCCGAGGAACCCTGCTCTGTCCCTGTAGGCTGGAAAACTCTCCCTGTGTAAGGCCTAGCTTTCCCTTACAAAGGCAGTATACCTTTCACTCACTCATTCCACACACATCTCTCAAAAGCTAGGCTCTCTTTTATATGGAAGCTAACAGATGAATATATGGAAGCTAACAGAAAATGGTCTACAAAATCTCGAGAGATCTTGTTACCAATCAGAACATGAGGCTTCTCCAAGATGGCTGCTGAAGACGAGAGAACAGTTAGAGCCTCAACAGGATTTCATAAAACAGCAGGAAAACACAAACACATTCTGAATATAATATGACATTTCTGCATGAGAAAGTAAGTATGATACAATTGTAGACCCACTTCTCCTCTCAGCCAGCAAGACTGTCCTGTCACGGTTAACTGTATGTGAGGAGGCTACCTACAAGCCTGTCACAGGTGTCAAGGAAATGGCCGTGGAAGCATTGTCAATCTTGCCAGTAGAAGAAATGGGCGCCATAGGTGCATCATGTGACAGATGGATGCCCCTGCTAGCCTATAAAGGGCCTCTGTCCGATCCAAGTTGCTGGATTGTTGTAAGTTTCCTGTATTTCTGAAAATCTGTGTTATTACTTGGATCTCTTGTTCAATGACCCGGTTTGTTTCAGGTCCTATCGACCTCCTCTCCTGGCTCATCCCCTGGCTTGCTTTATGGACTTTGCTTCTGCCTAATTACCCGTGCATTACCCCGGCTTGCTATATGGACATTGCCTCTGCCTGATTACCCGTGCATGACACTGGCTTGTTATATGGACTTTGCCTCTGCCTGATTACCCGTGCATGACCCCGGCTTGCTATATGGACTTTGCCTCTGCCTTATTACCAGCCTATGACCTTAGCTTACTCCACGGATTGCTCTTGCTTCTTGCCATCCTGTGTTTGACACTCAGCTGTGTGTTCCTGTGTTTGACCCTCAGCCGGGTGTTCCCTGCTGTCTTCTGAAGCTTATTCCAAGCCCAGCGAGTAGTTCTTGGCCACCTGTGCACCACCACGCCCTGGCAGTCCTCACAAAGTGACTCTCTTCTGGACCCATCCAGCTCCTACCGGCAACCCATGCTTCTTCGGGCCGTATACCTTCTGTGGCACTTTCAGAGGTATACCACACCGAGCAGCAAGGGGAGCCCCTCTCTGCATATTTGGCTTTGGATCAAGCACGTGACATCAGGCCTGGGCAATTTAAACTGACCAAAGCATTGTCGTAGATTATCGTCCATGAAAATCACATATCAGACCAATCAGCAACTTCAGAACAAAGTATACTTACCCATTTTGCTTCCCCTAAACCAAACTAACCCTTCCATCACCCCCCGATTACATACTTACTGAGTTCTTGCAACCATGGTCCACCCCAGTGTCAAAATCTTACCAGTTTTGATCTTCCTTCAATTGTGCATGTAGACAATAGAACTCTATAGACTTCAAATGGGCCACCTTCCAGGTTCTGTCAAAATTGATTGTTGCTATAACGTTTGCTCCCTATATTTCTAGATCTACTAATCATTTTGGCATATGATTTAACTGAATGTATCCTCTTTGTATACCTTTTTAATCATATTAGAAGCTTTGCTTTAAAACAGTACCATTAGCCAAGTTGATGCAAATGAATATTAGAAGGTTAATACACCAATTCAAATTGATCTGATTGTGGTGAAGCTGAATAATTTTGAATAGAACATACATTTGGATTGGAGATAAGCAATGATACCAATATTAGATTTTGCACTTTGGGTCAGAAAAATGCAGAAAAAAGGTAAAATGCTCAAAGTTTCAGTTGTTTTGGAATGCTTATAGTAACATGTTGCTAGAATACCCACAAGTTAGAAGAATGTAAATGTTTATATTTTATATAAACTTCAGGACAACTGCCATATATTACAAACAGATTTGTGACTGCTGCTCTTCTCTGCCAATCCCTTCACTAGCTTCCCCTACCCCACCATAAAAAATGTAAAATACTAACTGTAGCACCCTGTAGTTTAGGCAGGGAGCACCTCGCAAATTTAATTGCCAGGAGTAGTTATCCTGGTTGATTGATAGAGATCTATTGATTTCTCCCTAAGTTTGGCCTTGTTGCACTTTTCTCTTCTACCACTAGGTAGCCAGGTACTTTGTGGTACTAAATATGAGAAGGGGGACCCAAGGTCAGGTTATGGGTATGTGGGGTATCTCAGCCATTGGGCAGGGGTTTTCTTGAATCCCTTGGCCTGCTGGGAGAACCTATATATTCGGTTGGAGTCAGGTGATCTATGTTCTGTGCCACCTGGACGGCTGTCTGGGTGGACATGTGTCATATTGCCCAGGCTGCTAGGCCGGAGATGGGGCCTATCCCGGGCATATTTGGCTGCTAGGCTGTCTAAGGGTCTATCCAGAAGCAAGAGAGCAGCACAGGGTTGGGACTGCGGGTTGCAGTCCAACCAAAAGTGATGGTTCTGCCGGCCGGAGAACCTGTCCTGGTTGGAGGTAGAGGGGAAGCTGTTGCCAGTAAGAGACTATCTGCCTCATTACCAGGGACCACAGTGAGTAACTGAAACAAGTACCGGAGCAGCATCAGACAAGGCCGGTGAAGAATCAGGAAACTTCAGTGGGAGTCAAGCCAGGGACCCAGCCAGTGGAGGTGACACTTGCAAAGCAACCTTGTGTGTTAGGCTAGTGACCGATCGGGCTAGTGTGGGTGAAGCTTGAGAGGTATCTAGAGTGCCAAGCTAGGGACCCAGCAGAGAAGCAGGGGTGACGCTTGTGGAAGATACCACCGTGAAGATTGGAGAAGCTCAAGGGATTCAATGGCAGTGAATCAGAGGGTCTAGTGAGAGACCGGGAGTTCAGTGTATGGAAGAACTACAAGGAGAAGTTGTAGTGAAGCTGAAAGAACTGTTAAGCTTTGTGTTAAGAACTGTTAAAGACTGTTGCCGTAGGAGACAGCATTCCTGCATGTGCAGATGTGGCTTCTTGCTGGAGGCCTTTCTCTGCAGGGCTGTCCTCCTATTGAATTCTCGGAGTCTGCTAATTGAGTTTGCAACTATCTAAGGGTGTCCTGGCCCTAACCCTCTTTCCCTCAAAAAATACAAAAAGGACTGTTAAGAGAAATAAAACCTCTTTTACATCCAAGAAGTGTCTGACGCCCAATGACTTTCACCATCTCTGCACTCACTATGCCTCACAGCCCACTACATATAGAAGGATGTCAGCTATCTCTGGCCCTGGAGGTTCTTCCTTAATTAAAAATAAACTCAATACCCACAACCCTCAAGGTTTTTTTAAATATCTTAAAACTTTTCAAAATGTTAAAAAAGTCAACATTTGTCTCAACACCGTATGGGCAGTTTTAAAGCATTTGATGAGCATTAAGGTGCATTAAAACCACTCCACAAACGCCTATTCCATTACAGGAAATAAACTAATCTTAACCGCAACTGCCTGCCAGAGTGTTTGCAAAGCGTTACCATAAACTTGAATGGGAGGCGTTAAACACCTCCTGACTCTACACAATGCTAACACTTCATGTTTTGATAATGTGAGCAGCACTGTGTGCTGTCCATTGTATCATTTGCATAGGCATTTGAGGGGTGTTTTTAAAGCCTTTCAAATGCCTGCTTTTAATGCCAGTGTGAACTCAGCCTTATACTGCTCTGTGTGACCCATCTAGAGATATATTCCCCCACTTCCTGTCCCATAGTCACCTTTTTACCAGGACAAGAGCCAAAGGAAAATCTTTGTAGTGAGGACCCAGCAATAGAATCTGAAGGGAGTGTTATGTCCACCATTTTCTACAAATAAAATAGTGTTTTTACTTCTGTCTGTATTCCTGCTTCAGAGATTTTCTATCACATGCTGCCATCTAAAACATAGTAGGGCTTTTTATTATTGGCAGAATTATGGACAATAACTTGCTGCACTGGATCAAGGAAGCAGATCAGATGAATTACCGATAATGTATATTTTGCATCTATACTTTCAAATCCTCCCAGTTCTATAACATGCTGAAAGACACAGCACAAAGTTTAAAAGATAAGTTCATTTTGAATTAAATTATTCTTTTATACCCCCACCCCCTCTCATATTCCTCCAAAATTTTACTACACAAAACCTGGAGTCTGCCCTTCACCACACCACCGCCATTTTGCCTGGAATCTTCAAAATTTGCTTGTCAGTGGACTCATCTCTAACCCCTTCAATGCTTTGTTATTTGCAGTGTATACTCATTTATCTCTAGCGATTTTCTGATTAACTAATGTTCTCCTGTCAGCTAAACTCCCATTAACTACATCATCTAGGCTAGGGGAAATCCATTCTGCACAGCGCCAGCAGGTAAGTGCCTGTGTTTACACCACTCAAGAAATCATTTGTGATATTTGGTATTCCCAGCATTCATTTAAATGTGCAGTTTTTTTGAACTATAAAATAAGCATTTAAGAGTGTAGGGATCCTGTCTTAAAGCAGGGTTCCTCTTGGGAAAAAACTGCAGCTGTTGACTTTTAATATAAGGATACTTACCTGTCCAGAGAGCACCCGAAGCCGACCTGTCCCTCGACTCCGGGTGCAGGCGCCAGCATCCTTACTAAGGGAACCAGGAAGTAAAGCCTTGTGGCTTCACAGCCTGTTTCCTACTGCGCATGTGCAAGTCGCGCTGCACTTTCTGAATGGTCCCTGCTGCCTCCTGGGACCTGTGTGTCTCCCAGAAGGCAGTGGGAGGGAACGAGGAAGGGCCAGACATTGCATAGTTCGCCACACAGATTGCGGCAATCTTTCCCCGGAAGTGGTAGCAGATACCTGGATTTGACAGGTATCCGCTCCCCCCTAAAAGGTGCCACATGTGGCATCGGGGGGGGGGGATACGATCTGCGGAAGTTCCATTTCTGGGTGGAACTCCACGTCCGCTTTAAGCTGGAGTGTCCCTAGCTACATTTAGTGTTGTTTGTAGCTGTGCTGTGACCAGCCTGAACTTTGCTTATATTTCTGTTCTTGATAGGTTTCTCCTAAGCTCAGCACATTGATTAGTATTGCTTGCTGCTGTTGCATTGTCTACAGTAGTTAGTGTGAGAAGTAGCAATGTATGAGTTATACATATTAATATTTAGCCAAACACTGAAGGTTTTGGTCTAGTGATGTGATCTGAGGGAAGATGATGAAAGTTTGGAGCAATTTTCTATAAGATTCTTACCTGTGCTTTTTTGGACTGGTGAGGATGCCACTGTGAGAAGTCCTTTTCTTCTTGGGTCTGGGTCCAGGCAGCTGCCTGTGCCACAACCCAAGAAATCTAAGCTGTCCCGCACCAATGCTGAAGGAACCCATGGTAAGTTGCTTTGATGGAAGATGGCTACCTGCATGGAGCATTCTAGGGAAAATCTACAATGGAAGGTGGCTACCTGTATGAAGTATCCTTAGAGCAGTGTTTCTCAACTCCAGTCCTCAAGGCGCCCCAACAGGTCATGTTTTCAGGCTTACCATTATTTTGCACAGGTGATTTGATCAGTTTTACTGCCTTCGTAATTACCACAACTGTTTCATCTGAGGGAAATCCTGAAAACATGAACTGTTGGGGTGCCTTGAGAAACACTGCCTTAGAGAAGTCCACTCTGCTTTTGGGGCACCTGTGAGTGTTTGCATAGGGTCAAAGGACCAAAGGCAGGTAAAGAGCCACAATCAATTTTGCTGCTACTAGAAGGCCTGAGATAATTTGTAGTTTTTGGGAATTTGTGTCCCTAACCCCATGTACAGAGTTTTTGAGTGAATAAACTAATAGAAAAGACTAAAGTGACTGATGACCAACTGTTGGTTTTACCACCCAATGAGTTAACCACCTCCTCAAGATGTTAAATGCTAGCCTGCTATACTGCCTTGGGGGCCATTCTACAATGTCAAGGTGTGAGGAGTGTTACAGTAGCCATTGACTTTCATATTTGTAAGACATGTATTCACTGAAATATGTGTGCTTGAAAAATAGGATCACATTGGCAAGAATGTCTGAAAAGATAATGGAAATGCTCTGCTATGATATTTCAAACACAGACCAGCAGTGGGTTGTACATTACAAAATATTCAGTAATCTCCCAAATACCAGAAATATTCAGGATTTCTGTCCATGGTGTCTATGATCCTTTTGCTGCAGCTTCTCACTGCATTTTACTGATTATCCATTTTATGATGCATGGGTAAATGTTTTAAGCACCAGCCAGCCAGGCTTTACCACATTAAAGATTTCCTTACACAGTAAATATTTGTTCTGTATTTTCTGTACTTTTCCTTTTAACACATGTTGTGTTATATACAGGGCCATCTTTAATATTGATTGGACAAGGATCGTCTTTAAAGCGGGGCAAAAGGGGCAGCTGCCCTGAGCCCTGTCATTGTTGTGGGGCCCAAAGCAGCTGCCTCATACTTGCCAACTATACTGGTTTAAATTCCCTTGTCTCTTGAAGTTTTAGTCCTGTGCTGTGTCCCGATATCTCATTGTGAAGTGCAGCTACTAATGCTGCCCAGCTATGCTCTATTGTTGTGTACGGATGACTCACCTGCAGACCCTGTGTTTACATGTAAACAACAGGCATTGGTATGTAAATAGTGATGGCATTCATATGTAAATGACCGCAGACCAGCTGCATTCATATGTAAATATAGGTGGCATTCATATGTATATCATGTCCCCCTGTGGTCATATCCACCATCACTTCCGCTAAATGCTGCCCACTAGGGGAGATAAAGGGGCATGCTTGAAAGTCATGCCTGCAACTGTGATCATTCAACCTAACATCAGCCTGTTCTGCAAAGGTAGGCAAAGGTAGGCAAAGGTAGGCAAAGGTAGGCAAATTGGTGTGGGGGGGGGGGGGTAGTGTGGGGTGTGCAGAGGTAGGCAGAGAAGGAATTACAGTTTTGGGTGCACAGGTAAACAAGGAGGGGATGTATAGCTGTAAGAAAGGTGGGTGCAAAGATGAGCAAAGGAGGCAGGTAGAGTTAAAGAGGTGGAGAGGATGGGTAGGTTTAGGGTGCAGAGGTTAGCAGGGGTTTTAGGATGCAAAGGTATACTGCCAGGGTGGATAAAGATGTAGGGAAGCCAAATTATTTCCATGGGCTGCTCTATGCGCTAGAAATCCAGGAAGAAAGTCCCTAAAGCTTTTTCAAAATAACAATTAATGGCACTGCTGTGTATGTGCTAAAGGGCAGCACGTTTCTGTGGTGTCAGGAAAGCGATTTACATGCATTCCCAACACACACAAATGTAAACGCAGGCTAAATGTCTCAGTTACATTGGTGGTCGGTGTAAATCTCATTACATTGGGGCTTGGTGTAGAATCCTTTCATTCACACTAGTGGCCAGTGTGAAGGTCCCCCTTACATTAGTGGTCAGTGTAAATCCCTCCTTACATTGGTGGTTACTGTGACTGCTCCTATTACATTAGTGGTCAGTGTAAATCCCCTATTACAGTGGTGGCTAGTGTTGAAACTCCTCTTTATATTGGTAGTCGGTAAAAAAAAAATCAGCATTGCCATTGATCACACAAACCCTCCCCTCCCCCAGCACTGCCACTGATCCCAGGAGTTCTAGGATCCCTAGGAGTTTTCTGTCTATTGATGGGTCTCCTCACCACTCCTGTCCATGGTGTTCAGGCAGGTGGAAAGCAAATTTGCATTGGGGGGCCCCCAAGAAAATTTTTCCCCAGGGTCCAATCAATTTTAAAGACAGCCCTGGATTGGACCCTGGGCAAACATTTTCCTGGGGCCCCCAGCCCAACACCACCACCCCCCAGCCCTCCACTATGCAATTTCTCTCTCCACCTGCTCTGAGACATGGCTAAGGTACTCCAGATGTATAAATGCAATACGTACTGACCTGAACCTTCTACACATATGCTGTAGACAAAGGACAATGTAATCGATCTGGAGAAAATTGTCCGGTTGGCCATTTATTGACAAATGAACAAAGAACATTTTCTTAAAACAGAAACAATCAATAATCCAGTACCTGTAATATAATATAGGTTGCCGATCTTGGAAGGCATCAGATTGGATATCACTGTTAATACTTAAATATCCCCAGCCGCGCACCACCGGCTCGGGGACAAACAAACACACTTCAACACAGACACCACTTTGTTACCCCTTCCCACCATTAACTGAGATCCCATAGAAGACCCCATACCTGAGATGAAAAAAAGGAAGATTAAGGTCTGGTGTGACCCCTCTGACACCTCCATCCCTAATAGTGCACAAAAAAACAAGAAAAATAGCCCTAAGACTTTAGATGAGGTGAGAGAGGTTTAGCCAATGTCCACAGTGAACACAGACAAAATCAATTTATTCATTTCAAAATGTCATGTAACTGAGCGGTAACAACAATGATTGTGAGTTACCAGGCATAATAGCCAATGTACACAACACAGATGAACGTAAATATACAAAGATTTATTACAAATATTATACATCAATGAGCAACAATAAAACTTGAAAATTGCTGGGTCAGTAAGTACACATACAAAATAAGATAAAATGTACATACATGTGGACAGGGAAGTATGTAAACATAATGCAGACATCAATAATACCCAGCATGTACCGGCATAAAATAAGCATCAATAAAGCCCTATGCATTTCGCGAGACCCTGCTCGCTCTTCAGGGGCGGATGCATGAATGTTGTATCTGCAATGTAAGTAATAAGATCAATAAATGTATGTGGTTGGTAAATGGGGGCAGATGGAATGGTTAGCAAGAGAGGCCTGATGCAGAGACCTCATACTTACCGGAGTCTGAGATGAATCGCCAAACGCTGGACATCGAGATGGCAGCAGTGTAATGCATCCAGCTCGGGAGCTGAGGAGGCGGAACAAAACAAGGCCACAATAGGGGAACATCCGGAGGATCAGCACGGACTGGATAGGGGTATTTCTCACTGCGGTCTCCACTTAGCCCCTTAACATTGTGTCTGGAAAATGTCTGCAAGGATGCATATATATCAGAGGGCATCATAACTGCAAAATGAACTTATTGTATAGGGTTCTAAGCTTTAATTTATATATACATAAAGATGTAAGTGAGTGAATTAAGGTTATAAGAGTATCTTGGTATGAACAAGCTAACTGAGATATGGAATATAGTAAATGCATGAATGCATGGTTATAAAACTGGTATGGGCAGAGAGACTACGGGGCAATGTAGAATGATATAGTATTACATGTGTATAAAAACAATGTAACAAACCCAATGGGTGTCAGGAAAGTAAAAAAGTTGTACCTCAATAGGAGTGAAAAACATCCAATGGTTGTCAGTGACCGCTCTATCCAATCGCCAAGTAATGAATCAGAATCCCAACCGTGCTGAACATCCAGATATACCCACAAGACCCCGAAGGCTACACCCCCAGTGTCATGTACGGGCGGTGACACATGGGCATCCAAAAGCCATCCACCATCAAAGGGGGGTGCACAGATGCAACAACCACCCAACCGTCCGGGATGACCCACACAGCCCACACCTGAGTTACCTCAGGGAGACGTCAGTGTATGGGCGTGGAAAACATGGCGCCGATGTGCAGATGGCCACCCCCGTCACAGACAGGAGAGGACAGCAAGAGATCAAGAACAGATCATGCACATCGCAGCCCCCGAGCTGGATGAAAACCACTGCCACAAAAGACCACCAGCGAAAGGGGAACAGCTCAGCCCAGCAAGGCCCCCTGGGAGCAGTATGCAAATATAACTGGCCAAAGAGTGATAACACACTAGATGTAATATGGACAAAGGCTAATGGTAACAACAGACCAGTGTGTGGGCTGAATGGGTGTCTTCCACCCGGGTTCAATCAAAAAAAGGAAGATTAAGGTCTGGTGTGACCCCTCTGACACCTCCATCCCTAATAGTGCACAAAAAAACAAGAAAAATAGCCCTGGGACTTACTGACCCAGCAATTTTCAAGTTTTATTGTTGCTCATTGATGTATAACATTTGTAATAAATCTTTGTATATTTACGTTCATCTGTGTTGTGTACATTGGCTATTATGCCTGGTAACTCACAATCATTGTTGTTACCGCTCAGTTACATAACATTTTGAAATGAATAAATTGATTTTGTCTCAGTGTTCACTGTGGACATTGGCTAAACCTCTCTCACCTCATCTAAAGTCCCAGGGCTATTTTTCTTGTTTTTTTCCATACCTGAGATGGGTCACCCTATGATTACAGTTCCAAAATTGGTAATGCCTCTGAAGACTCCACCCGCCAATGTGCATGTTTAAAGCCTTACACCTGTGGGCCCTTCCACAAACGTAATGCTCTCTGCACACCATCCTGAAAGCCCAGAGACCACAAATCCATCCCAATGGCATTCAAGTGGACCCCATCAGTCTGCAGATACTGCCAGGTATCCACCTCCACATCGCTGTGCCTGACAACAAAACCCCCAATCAGGGCCGATCCTGGCCGGGGTGCAAGGGGTGCAGTGCAACCAAGCGCCACAGAGGTGGGGGCGCTGAAGCTCCAGAATGCTCCCCTCCCTCCTCCTCTCCTTGTTCGTAGGCGGCTCTCTCCGCCGGTCACCGCCACCGCTGTGCCCATCCCCCCTCCCTCCTCCTGTCAGAGGAGGAGAGCGAAACAGTCGGAGACCGGAGCGGCTGTCTCTGTGTGCAGAGAGAGACAGAACTGAAGACGAAGCAGCACTGGGGCTAGATACTGACTGTGTTAAATAGACTCACTGGCGCCAGCGTCGCTCACTTGTGCGTGCGAGCATTGACGCACACATGGGTGCGCGACAGCTTCTGTTTGCGTGCCAGTTTGCGCATGCGCACTTCTATGAGCCACGGTCCGATTCCTATGGGCAACAGGAATGCGTGTATTTCTGTACCTGAAAGCTCTTGTAGGAGGGCGGATTTCTCTGCTGGAATGTGCATCCTGACAGTAGGGGGGTGATTTGTCCTGGAGGGTCTGTACTATTGTAGGGGGGTGGTTTGTCCTGGGGGGTCTATACTAATGTAGGGGGGGTGGTTTGTCCTGGGGGGGGTTTGTACTAATGTGGGGGGTGGTTTGTCCTGGGGGGGTCTATACTAATGTGGGGGGGTGATTTGTCCTGGGGGGGTCTAAACTAAGTGGGGGTGATTTGTCCTGGGGGGTCTAAACTAATGTGGGGGGGTGGTTTGTCCTGGGGGGTCTGTACTAATGTAGGGGGGGTGGTTTGTCCTGGGGGGTCTGTACTAATGTAGGGAGGTGATTTGTCCTGGGGGGGTCTGTACTAATGTAGGGAGGTGATTTGTCCTGGGGGTCTGTACTAATGTAGAGGGGTGATTTGTCCTGGGGGGTCGGTACTAATGTAGGGGGGTGGTTTGTCCTGGGGGGGTCTATACTAATGTAGGGGGGTGGTTTGTCCTGGGGGGGTCTGTACTAATGTAGGGAGGTGATTTGTCCTGGGGGATCTGTACTAATGTAGGGGGGTGGTTTGTCCTGGGGGTCTGTACTAATGTAGGGGGGTGATTTTGTCCTGGGGGGTCTGTACTAATGTAGGGGGGTGGTTTGTCCTGGGGGGTCTGTACTAATGTAGGGGGGTGGTTTGTCCTGGGGGGTCTAAACTAATGTAGAGGGGGTAATTTGTCCTGGGGGGTCTGTACTAATGTAGGGGAGGTGGTTTGTCCTGGGGGGTCTGTACTAATGTGGGGGGGTGATTTGCCCTGGGGATCTGTATTAATGTAGGGGGGGTGGTTTGTCCTGGGGGGGTCTGTACTAATGTAGGGAGGTGATTTGTCCTGGGGGGTCTGTACTAATGTAGGGGGGTGGTTTGTCCTGGGGGTCTGTACTACTGTAGGGGGGTGGTTTGTCCTGGGGGGTCTGTACTAACGTAGGGGGGTGGTTTGTCCTGGGGGTCTAAACTAATGTAAAGGCGGTAATTTGTCCTGGGGGTCTGTACTAATGTAGAGGGGGTGGTTTGTCCTGGGGGGTCTGTACTAATGTAGGGGGCGTGGTTTGTCCTGGGGGGTCTATACTAATGTAGGGGGGTGATTTGTCCTGGGGGGTCTGAACTAATGGAGGGGGGGTGATTTGTCCTGGGGGGTCTAAACTAATGGAAGGGGTGGTTTGTCCTGGGGGGGTCTGTACTAATGGAGGGGTGGTTTGTCCTGGGGGGTCTGTACTAATGTAGGGAGGTGATTTGTCCTGGGGGGGTCTGTACTAATGGAAGGGGGCAGGTGGTTTGTCGCGGGGGTCTGTACTAATGGAGGGGGGTGGTTTGTCCTGGGGGGCTGTACCCATAGAGGGGGGGTGGTTTGTTCTGGGGGGTCTGTACTAATGTAGGGGGGGTGGTTTGTTCTGGGGGTCTGTACTAATGGAGGGAGGGTGGTTTGTCCTGGGGGGTCTAAACTAATGGAAGGGGTGGTTTGTCCTGGGGGGGTCTGTACTAATGGAGGGGTGGTTTGTCCTGGGGGGTCTGTACTAATGGAGGGGGTGGTTTGTCCTGGGGTCTGTACTAATGGAGGGGGGTAGTTTGTCCTGGGGGGTCTGTACTAATGGAGGGGGTCGTTTGTCCTGGAGGGTCTGTACTAATGGAGGGGGGTGGTTTGTCCTGGGGGGTCTGTACTAAGGGGGGGTGGTTTGTCGGGGGGTCTGTACTAATGGAAGGGGGCAGGTGGTTTGTCGCGGGGGTCTGTACTAATGGAGGGGGGTGGTTTGTCCTGGGGGGCTGTACCCATAGAGGGGGGGTGGTTTGTTCTGGGGGTCTGTACTAATGTAGGGGGGTGGTTTGTTCTGGGGGTCTGTACTAATGGAGGGAGGGTGGTTTGTCCTGGGGGGTCTAAACTAATGGAAGGGGTGGTTTGTCCTGGGGGGGTCTGTACTAATGGAGGGGTGGTTTGTCCTGGGGGGGTCTGTACTAATGGAGGGGGTGGTTTGTCCTGGGGTCTGTACTAATGTAGGGGGGTGGTTTGTCCTGGGGGATCTATACTAAAGTAGGGGGGTGGTTTGTCCTGGGGGGTCTATACTAATGTAGAGGGTGTGATTTTTCCTGGGGGGGTCTGAACTAATGGAGGGGGGGTGATTTGTCCTGGGGGGTCTAAACTAATGTGGTTGTGATTTGTCTTGGGGGTCTGTACTAATGTAGAGGGCGTGGTTTGTCCTGGGGGGGTCTATACTAATGTAGGGGGGCGGTTTGTCCTGGGGGGTCTATACTAATGTAGGGGGGTGGTTTGTCCTGGGGGGATCTATACTAATGTAGGGGGGTGGTTTGTCCTGGGGGGTCTATACTAATGTAGAGGGTGTGATTTTTTCTGGGGGGTCTGAACTAATGGAGGGGGGGTGATTTGTCCTGGGGGGTCTAAACTAATGGAGGGGGTGGTTTGTCCTGGGGGGTCTGTACTAATGGAGGGGTGGTTTGTCCTGGGGGGGTCTGTACTAATGGAGGGGGTGGTTTGTCCTGGGGGGGTCTGTACTAATGGAGGGGGTGGTTTGTCCTGGGGGGATCTGTACTAATGGAGGGGTGGTTTGTCCTGGGAGGGTCTGTACTAATGGAGGGGGTGGTTTGTCCTGGGGTCTGTACTAATGGAGGGGGGTGGTTTGTCCTGGGGGGTCTGTACTAATGGAGGGGGGTGGTTTGTCCTGGGGGGTCTGTACTAATGGAGGGGGGTGGTTTGTCCTGGGGGGTCTGTACTAATGGAGGGGGGTGGTTTGTCCTGGGGGGTCTGTACTAATGGAGGGGGGTGGTTTGTCCTGGGGGGTCTGTACTAAGGGGGGGGTGGTTTGTCGGGGGGTTCTGTACTAATGGAGGGGGGTGGTTCTGTACTAATGGAGGGAGTGGTTTGTCCTGAGGGGGTGGTTCTGTACTAATGGAGGGAGTGGTTTTTCCTGAGGGGGGTCTGTACTAATGGAGGGGGGGTGGTTTTTCCTGAGGGGGTCTGTACTAATGTAGGGGGGTGGTTTGTCCTGGAGGTCTATACTAATGTAGGGGGGTGATTTGTCCTGGGGGGTCTAAACTAATGTAGGGGGAGGTGATTTGCCCTGGGGGGTCTGTACTAATGTAGGGGGGGTGGTTTGTCCTGGGGGGTCTATACTATTGTAGGGGGGTGATTTCTCCTGGGGGTCTAAACTAATGTAGGGGGGTGATTAGTCCTGGGGGGTCTGTACTAATGTAGGGGGGTGGTTTGTCATTGGAGGTCTAAACTAATGTAGGGGGGTGGTTTGTCCTGGGGGTCTATACTAATGTAGGGGGGGTGATTTGTCCTGGGGGGTCTAAACTAATGTAGGGGGAGGTGATTTGTCCTGGGGGGTCTGTACTAATGTAGGGGGGGTGGTTTGTCCTGGGGGTCTATACTAATGTAGGGGGGGTGATTTCTCCTGGGGGTCTAAACTAATGTAGGGGGGGTGATTTATCCTGGGGGGGTCTGTACTAATGTAGGGGGGGTGATTTATCCTGGGGGGGTCTGTACTAATGTAGGGGGGGTGATTTATCCTGGGGGGGTCTGTACTAATGTAGGGGGGTGGTTTGTCCTGGGAGGTCTATACTAATGTAGGGGGGTGATTTGTCCTGGGGGGTCTAAACTAATGTAGGGGGGCTGATTTGTCCTGGGGGGTCTGTACTAATGTAGGGGGGGTGGTTTGTCCTGGGGGTCTATACTAATGTAGGGGGTGATTTGTCCTGGGGGGTCTAAACTAATGTGGGGGGTGATTTGTCCTGGGGTGTCTGTGCTAATGTAGGGGGGTGGTTTGTCCTGGGAGGTCTATACTAATGTAGGGGGGTGATTTGTCCTGGGGGGTCTGTACTAATGTAGGGGGGTGGTGTGTCCTGGGGGGTCTATACTAATGTAGGGGGGTGATTTGTCCTGGGGGGTCTAAACTAATGTGGTTGTGATTTGTCTTGGGGGTCTGTACTAATGTAGGGGGCGTGGTTTGTCCTGGGCGGTCTATACTAATGTAGGGGGGCGGTTTGTCCTGGGGGGTCTATACTAATGTAGGGGGGTGGTTTGTCCTGGGGGGATCTATACTAATGTAGGGGTGTGGTTTGTCCTGGGGGGTCTATACTAATGTAGAGGGTGTGATTTTTCCTGGGGGGTCTGAACTAATGGAGGGGGGGTGATTTGTCCTGGAGGGTCTAAACTAATGGAGGGGGTGGTTTGTCGTGGGGGGTCTGTACTAATGGAGGGGTGGTTTGTCCTGGGGGGGTCTGTACTAATGGAGGGGGTGGTTTGTCCTGGGGTCTGTACTAATGGAGGGGGAGGTTTGTCCTGGGGGGTCTGTACTAATGGAGGAGGGTAGTTTGTCCTGGGGGGTCTGTACTAATGGAGGGGGGTGGTTTGTCCTGGGGGGTCTGTACTAAGGGGGGGTGGTTTGTCGGGGGGGTCTGTACTAATGGAAGGGGGCAGGTGGTTTGTCGCGGGGGTCTGTACTAATGGAGGGGGGTGGTTTGTCCTGGGGGGGCTGTACCCATAGAGGGGGGGGTGGTTTGTTCTGGGGGGTCTGTACTAATGTAGGGGGGATGGTTTGTTCTGGGGGTCTGTACTAATGGAGGGAGGGTGGTTTGTTCTGGGCGGTCTGTACTAATGGAGGGGGGTGGTTTGTTTTGGGGGGTTCTGTACTAATGGAGGGGGGTGGTTCTGTACTAATGGAGGGAGTGGTTTGTCCTGAGGGGGGTCTGTACTAATGGAGGAGGGGTGGTTTTTTCTGAGGGGGTCTGTACTAATGTAGGGGGGTGATTTGTCCTGGGGGGGGTCTAAACTAATGTAGGGGGGCTGATTTGTCCTGGGGGGTCTGTACTAATGTATGGGGGGGTGGTTTGTCCTGGGGGTCTATACTAATGTAGGGGGGTGATTTGTCCTGGGGGGTTCTAAACTAATGGAGGGGGGGTGATTTGTCCTGGGAGGTCTATACTAATGTAGGGGGGTGATTTGTCCTGGGGGGTCTAAACTAATGTGGGAGGGTGATTTGTCCTGGGGTCTGTACTAATGTAGGGGGCGTGGTTTGTCCTGGGGGTCTATACTAATGTAGGGGGGTGATTTGTCCTGGAGGGTCTGTACTAATGTAGGGGGGTGGTTTGTCCTGGGGGATCTATACTAATGTAGGGGGTGGTTTGTCCTGGGGGGTCTATACTAATGTAGAGGGTGTGATTTTTCCTGGGGGGTCTGAACTAATGGAGGGGGGGTGATTTGTCCTGGGGGTCTAAACTAATGGAGGGGGTGGTTTGTCCTGGGGGGGTCTGTACTAATGGAGGGGGGTGGTTTGTCCTGGGGGGTCTGTACTAATGGAGGGGGTGGTTTGTCCTGGGGTCTGTACTAATGGAGGGGGTGGTTTGTCCTGGGGTCTGTACTAATGGAGGGGGGTGGTTTGTCCTGGGGGTCTGTACTAATGGAGGGGGGTGGTTTGTCCTGGGAGGCTGTACTAATGGAGGGGGGTGGTTTGTCCTGGGGGGGTCTGTACTAATGGAGGGGGGTGGTTTGTCCTGGGGGTCTGTACTAAGGGGGGGTGGTTTGTCAGGGGGGCCTGTACTAATGGAAGGGGGCAGGTGGTTTGTCGCGGTGGTCTGTACTAATGGAGGGGGGTGGTTTGTCCTGGGGGGGCTGTACCAATGGAGGGGGGGGTGGTTTGTTCTGGGGGGTCTGTACTAATGTAGGGGGGGTGGTTTGTTCTGGGGGTCTGTACTAATGGAGGGGGGTGGTTTGTCCTGGGGGCTGTACTAATGGAGGGGGGGTGGTTTGTCCTGGGGGATCTATACTAATGTAGGGGGGTGGTTTGTCTTGGGGGTCTATACTAATGTAGAGGGTGTGATTTTTCCTGGGGGGTCTGAACTAATGGAGGGGGGGTGATTTGTCCTGGGGGTCATCGGCCATTATTTACTAACGTCCATAGGAACTGCAGTCTCTGACCATCTCTTGTAACATGTCTGCAGTCTCTGACCATCTCTTGTTTCATGTCTGCAGTCTCTGACCATCTCTTGTATCATGTCTGCAGTCTCTGACCATCTCTTGTTTCATGTCTGCAGTCTCTGACCATCTCTTGTTTCATGTCTGCAGTCTCTGACCATCTCTTGTTTCATGTCTGCAGTCTCTGACCATCTCTTGTAGTATGCCTGCAGTCTCTGACCTTCTCCTGTAGTATGTCTGCAGTCTCTGACTGTCTCCTGTAGTATGTCTGCAATCATGTCTGCAGTCTCTGACCATCTCCTGTAGTATGTCTGCAGTCTCTGACCATCTCCTTTATTATATCCCCAGTTTCTGACCATCTCCTGTACCATGTCTGCAGTCTCTGACCATCTCCTGTACCATGTCTGCAGTCTCTGACCATCTCCTGTACCATGTCTGCAGTCTCTGACCATCTCCTGTAGTATGTCTGCAGTCTCTGACCGTCTCCCATATTATATCTCCAGTCTCTGACTCCTGATCAGAGAAATCGTTGTTGCTGTATCGCTGGGTCAGGTGAGAGGGCCGATCGGCCATTATATACTAACGTCCATAGGAACTGCAGTCTCTGACCATCTCTTGTAACATGTCTGCAGTCTCTGACCATCTCTTGTATCATGTCTGCAGTCTCTGACCATCTCTTGTATCATGTCTGCAGTCTCTGACCATCTCTTGTTTCATGTCTGTAGTCTCTGACCATCTTCTGTACTACGTCTGCAGTCTCTGACCGTCTCCTGTAGTACGTCTGCAGTCTCTGACCGTCTCCTATATTATATCTCCAGTCTCTGACCATCTCCTGTACTATGTCTGCAGTCTCTGACCATCTCATGTATTATATCTCCAGTCTCTGACCATCTCTTGTAACATGTCTGCAGTCTCTGATCATCTCTTGTAACATGTCTGCGGTCTCTGACCATCTCTTGTAACATGTCTGCAGTCTCTGACCATCTCTTGTATCATGTCTGCAGTCTCTGACCATCTCTTGTATCATGTCTGCAGCCTCTGACCATCTCCTGTAGTATGTCTTCAGTCTCTGACCATCTCCTGTAGTATGTCTGCAGTCTCTGACCATCTCTTGTATCATGTCTGCAGTCTCTGACCATCTCCTGTAGTATGTCTGCAGTCTCTGACCATCTCCTGTAGTATGTCTGCAGTCTCTGACCATCTCCTGTACTATGTCTGCAGTCTCTGACCATCTCCTGTATTATATCCCCAGTCTCTGACCATCTCCTGTAGTATGTCGGCAGTCTCTGATCATCTCTTGTATCATGTCTGCAGTCTTTGACCATCTCTTGTATTATGTCTGCCATCTCTGACCATCTCCTGTAGTATGTCTGCAATCTCTGACCATCTCCTGTACCATGTCTGCAGTCTCTGACCATCTCCTGTAGTATGTCTGCAGTCTCTGACCATCTCCTGTACTATGTCTGCAGTCTCTGACCATCTCCTGTATTATATGCCCAGTCTGTGACCGTCTCCTGTAGTATGTCTGCAGTCTCTGATCATCTCTTGTATCATGCCTGCAGTCTCTGACCATCTCTTGTATTATGTCTGCAGTCTCTGACCATCTCCTGTACCATATCTGCAGTCCCTGACCATCTCCTGTATTATGCTTGCCGTCTCTGACCATCTCCTGTACTATGTCTGCAGTCTCTGACCATCTCCTGTACTATGTCTGCAGTCTCTGACCATCTCCTGTAGTATGTCTGCAGTCTCTGACCATCTCTTGTATTATGTCTGCCGTCTTTGACCATCTCCTGTAGTATGTCTGCAATCTCTGACCATCTCCTGTAGTATGTCTGCAGTCTCTGACCATCTCCTGTAGTATGTCTGCAGTCTCTGACCATCTCCTGTAGTATCTCTGCAGTCTCTGACCATCTCCTGTACTATCTCTGCAGTCTCTGACCATCTCCTGTACTATGTCTGCAGTCTCTGACCATCTCCTGTATTATATCCCCAGTCTCTGACCGTCTCCTGTATTATGTCTGCAGTCTCTGATCATCTCTTGTATTATGTCTGCAGTCTTTGACCATCTCTTGTATTATGTCTGCAGTCTCTGACCATCTCCTGTATTATGCTTGCCGTCTCTGACCATCTCCTGTAGCATGTCTGCAGTCTCTGACCATCTCCTGTAGCATGTCTGCAGTCTCTGACCATCTCCTGTAGCATGTCTGCAGTCTCTGACCATCTCCTGTAGTATGTCTGCAGTCTCTGACCATCTCCTGTAGTATGTCTGCAGTCTCTGACCATCTCCTGTAGTATCTCTGCAGTCTCTGACCATCTCCTGTACTATCTCTGCAGTCTCTGACCATCTCCTGTACTATGTCTGCAGTCTCTGACCATCTCCTGTATTATATCCCCAGTCTCTGACCGTCTCCTGTATTATGTCTGCAGTCTCTGATCATCTCTTGTATTATGTCTGCAGTCTTTGACCATCTCTTGTATTATGTCTGCAGTCTCTGACCATCTCCTGTATTATGCTTGCCGTCTCTGACCATCTCCTGTAGCATGTCTGCAGTCTCTGACCATCTCCTGTAGCATGTCTGCAGTCTCTGACCATCTCCTGTAGCATGTCTGCAGTCTCTGACCATCTCCTGTAGCATGTCTGCAGTCTCTGACCATCTCCTGTAGCATGTCTGCAGTCTCTGACCATCTCCTGTAGCATGTCTGCAGTCTCTGACCATCTCTTGTAACATGTCTGCAGTCTGACCATCTCCTGTACCATGATTGCAGTCTCTGACCATCTCCTGTACTATGTCTGGGGGCTCTTTCTAACAGATTCTCTAACAGAAGCCCTCTCTGTGTGCATCAGAGAGACTCCGCTCCAGGTCTCATTAGTGTAAGCTCTTCCTGTATTTTCTTTATTGTTAAAAGATCATGTGAGGATCCTAGGGTAACGAAGAGTTCTTAGGGGAACATCTCTGTGTTTGAGTCGTTGCCATAGAAACATTTGTAAAGGGGAGGAGTTGGGAAGATGACCATGCCCACGTGGGGGCGCCAGAAATATTTCTGCACCCAGGTGTCTGTGACCCTAGGATCGGCCCTGCCCACAATGCGCATTAACAAAACGACTCACTTCCTTATTGACCTTGATGCGCGCCTTGTTAAGCCTCTCGACCGACCTGGCAAAACGGCAAGTAGAGCAGCCGCTAATATCTATCCAAACCAATAACATGTCTGGGAAGGTAGTGCGCAGCCTGAGGAAATCAAATTTGGTATCACATATGAGGTGACGCATGGACCGAATACCCAAGTCATTGCCACCCACGTGCAGCACCAAGATGTCAAGCCGGGTAAAATGGTGTACTTCCGGAAGGACCCTGCACCATAACAAACCCGGAATACCTATCCACCTAACAGTGGCCTCAGTCCTAGAAAAATCCAGCTGGCAACTGTTAGGTCGAACCTCTGCCCGTTTTGCCCCCCAAAACACAAAAGAGTGCCCCAATATCCACACAAGACAAGGAGCAGGGCCTGTAAATAAAGACTACAAAGAAACATGGCAGAAATTGGTTCCCAATTACAACCGGTATAAAAACAACAGGACAAGCAGAAGAAATGGCATGCTAAATCAATTCAGGACAAACATAAATCTTAAAGCAATCGGATTCCCATCAACCAATACGCTTCAAAATAGACTCATCCAAACCCCACCGAGTGGCTTCAGTAGCCGCCCCAATGCGGAAGGGGTGTGAAGAGTAATTCCGAGCATCAAAACCCAATGCGGTTAGGCACCGCCGAAATACAGATACAAACTAAAATTTCGACATGGCCAAACCGTCCTGGTGCATAAGAAATGATCCATCACGCTGTGTGCATGACCACCCAGATTTCTCTACCACAGCGACTGGGCAAATAGGGGAACCTCGCACTCTGTAGAGGTGCAAATATGTATCTCTGCCCACCTGATCCGTCTTAGAACCTCGAATGAATAGAGCTAATGAAGAATCTGAACAACTCACCTCATCCACCAGCAGCCCACCATGTACCGTTTTTGAAGGACTTACCAACTCACTAATCCAAAGGGCCCCAAAAAACGCCAGGACGAATGCCGTCCTGAACAAATAGGCAGAGTCGCACACAAAACTTGCCTGGACCCTAGAGTGCGCATGCGCGAGAGCTCCGTGATGGTCGCCTGAGCCCGGAGCTCCGCAACACACTAGACCTACGGTGCCCACAGTAACCTCTCCCGCCACGCTCGGCCACACACCGAGCAGGACTCATACCCCCACAACAACAGAGAACACCCCCGTATGCTCAAGTCGAGAGTACGGCGCAATTTGGACCCGGAATTCGCTGCCTCCACCCATCCTGGGTGTACCAAGACGGCCACCACGGCTGCTGTGGCCTCACTGCCTCATGCTCCCCACACAGACGGCACACAGGACAGGCAAGTGCTGTCACCAGCTATCTTAAATTTCACCCCTGGGAATCACAGCTTTGGGCGGCAGGCTTTAACCCCCTCTCTGGCCTCCACGGTGTCATTGCTCAGCCACTCCTTTGGGGATCAGGCTTTTTCCCCCGCAGGGCCTGCAACGCCTGCCTTCTCAGAATCTTTTAGCCATGGTCCCCCAGCCCCGGAGCAGCCCTTTGCTGCAGAAGACCTTTACCTCAAACTGTCTGCTCTCTTGGAAAAAGGCCTGGCATCCACTGCTTCTAAAATCACAGGTGAAATAAAAGCAGACCTTCAAAATATCGGCTCCAGGATGGACGCCATCGAATGCAAGCTAGATCAGACTGCAGCAGTCTTGCATCAGAACTCTGACCTCATCCAAACCCTCCATGGCCAACTTAATACTGCCATTTCGCATAGATGACCTGGAGAACAGGTCCAGGAGGTACAATTTTAGGATCAGAGGCCTGCCTGAATCAATTATCGATGTCACGGCAGCTACACAAGATCTGATGAGGTCTCTGATCCCAAACATACCGCAACTCTGCCTCGAGCTGGACAGAGCACATAGGGCCTGGGACCCCCCAGAAAGGATGGCTCCCCAAGAGACATAATTTCTAAGCCCCACTTTTATGCCGTTAAAGAAGCGGTCATGAAGCAATCCCAAGCCGTTCCCCAGGTGACCTGTCAGGGCCACACAGTTCAAATTTTTGCTGATCTCTCCCCCTCCACCATCCAACACAGAAGAACACTGAAGCTACTACTACCTGCTTTGACCCAGAGGGACATTAAATATAGATGGGGCTTCCCTTTTGTGGTGAAATTCACATACAAGGGCCAAAACCACGCCTTCTCCAACTTCGACATGGGAGAAAAGCTCCTGCTCAGCCTGAAGATAATTTCCCAGGAGATGGAAATGGAAGCGTCCTCCTCCTCCTCAGGATCCAAGAAACACCGGCCTCCAGTCAGCCCGCTGAATCCTCTTTGGAACAAGCCCAAGTCCAGATGAGCCTCTCACAACGGTCCTTCTTGACAGTATGATTATTGAAATGCTTGATTCCTGTCTAGCCAACTGCCGCCGCAATTGACAATCCTTTTATACGATGAGACTGACTCCCTCTCATTCCCTGGGAGTCGTTCATTCCGGTGTTCTCCCTTGGTTCAATAGAAAGTTTAGTTTTAATTAGGGATGAGCTTCGTGTTCGAGTCGAACCCATGTTCGACTCGAACATCGGCTGTTCGATCGTTCGCCGAATTGCGAACGTTATGGGCCGTTCGCGCTAAATTCGTGTGGCGCGTCACGGCCCATAATTCACTGCGGCATCGCAGTGCATTGCTGGCTGATGATTGGCCAAGCATGCACTATGACCCGCATGCTTGGCCAATCACAGCGCCGTCAGTAGAGAGAGCTGTAATTGGCCAAAGCCAGGGTGGCTTTGGCCAATTATGGCTCAGGGGATTTAGTACACACCCCACACTATATAAGGCCGCCTGCACGGCGGCCCTGTGTAGTGTGTGTTCCGGTGTGCTGAGAGATAGAGAGAGAGAGAGAGAGTGTCATTTGATTTGAGTTAGATAGATTAGGCAGAACAGTCAGTCAGTTAGCTGCACTTACAGTGTATTGTGTATATATATGCATCCCAGGTGTTGCATATATATATACACTGTATTCAGTTTAGCTAGATCCGTTCCTGTTATCTTCTATCTAGACTATTTACATTTAATGCAGTGCGTCCTGCTCACAGTGTTCAGCTAGATCCGTTCCTGCTATTTACATTTAGTGCAGTGCGTCCTGCTCACAGTGTTCAGCTAGATCCGTTCCTGTTATCTTCTAGACTATTTACATTTAGTGCAGTGCGTCCTGCTCACAGTGTTCAGCTAGATCCGTTCCTGCTATTTACATTTAGTGCAGTGCGTCCTGCTCACAGTGTTCAGCTAGATCCGTTCCTGCTATTTACATTTAGTGCAGTGCGTCCTGCTCACAGTGTTCAGCTAGATCCGTTCCTGTTATCTTCTAGACTATTTACATTTAGTGCAGTGCGTCCTGCTCACAGTGTTCAGCTAGATCCGTTCCTGCAATTTACATTTAGTGCAGTGCGTCCTGCTCACAGTGTTCAGCTAGATCCGTTCCTGCTATTTACATTTAGTGCAGTGCGTCCTGCTCACAGTGTTCAGCTAGATCCGTTCCTGCTATTTACATTTAGTGCAGTGCGTCCTGCTCACAGTGTTCAGCTAGATCCGTTCCTGCTATTTACATTTAGTGCAGTGCGTCCTGCTCACAGTGTTCAGCTAGATCCGTTCCTGCTATTTACATTTAGTGCAGTGCGTCCTGCGCACAGTGTTCAGCTAGAGCCGTTCCTGCTATTTACATTTAGTGCAGTGCGTCCTGCTCACAGTGTTCAGCTAGATCCGTTCCTGTTATCTTCTAGACTATTTACATTTAGTGCAGTGCGTCCTGCTCACAGTGTTCAGCTAGATCCGTTCCTGCTATTTACATTTAGTGCAGTGCGTCCTGCTCACAGTGTTCAGCTAGATCCGTTCCTGTTATCTTCTAGACTATTTACATTTAGTGCAGTGCGTCCTGCTCACAGTGTTCAGCTAGATCCGTTCCTGTTATCTTCTAGACTATTTACATTTAGTGCAGTGCGTCCTGCTCACAGTGTTCAGCTAGATCCGTTCCTGCTATTTACATTTAGTGCAGTGCGTCCTGCTCACAGTGTTCAGCTAGATCCGTTCCTGTTAAATTCCTACTGACCGGCAGGCTTGTCTGGTTACAGTATATAAAGCTACCTGAAGAAAATTACAGGTGTTCTATTTGATCCTATTAGTACCACGGTCAGGCAGCTAGACTATTTACATTTAGTACAGTGCGTCCTGCTCACAGTGTTCAGCTAGATCCGTTCCTGTTATCTTCCTACTGACAGGCAGGCTTGTCTGGTTACAGTATATAAAGCTACTTGAAGAAAATTACAGGTGTTCTATCCCAGCTTAGTGCAGCTACAGGCCATTAGTATGTCTTGAAGGCCAAGAAGGAGAGGCAGACAGTCACAAGCCAATAAGAGAGGGCAAGCAGGCTCTGTGTCTAGTGCTGGTCGTGGAGACGGTGCATCCTCATCAGCACGTGGCCATGGGACACGCTTGGCCTTTTTTTCGGCAGCTGGCCATGTTGAGCCGCAACATGCGGAAGACTTGGTCGAGTGGATGACCAAGCCGTCCTCATCCTCCTCATCCTCTCTCACCCATGCCCAGGGTGCTTTGTCTGGCAAAGCAGCGGCCTCTTCCCTCAGCTCAATGTCATCAGTGACTCCTTCCCTAGCTCCACCATGTCCTCATGAGGATTCCCTCGAACTGTTTGACCACAGTGTTGGGTACATGCTCCAGGAGGATGCCCAGCATTTGGAAGGCTCTGATGACGATACTGAGCTCGATGAAGGCAGTAACATGAGCGCGGACAGAGGGGGTGCCCAAGAAGGACAGCAATCTGGCAGTCATGCTCCCCCTGCTGCAGCATACTGCCAGGTTTGCTCCAGTGATGAGGAGGGAGGGGATGATGAGGTCACTGACTCAACGTGGGGGCCTGATAGGAGAGAGGAGGAGGAGGAGGAGGAGGAGGAGGAGGAGGCGGCAGCACATCACCAACGAGGCAGGATGCCCTCCAGGGGCCAGCCTAAGGGCAGCACATTGACTGCATCACACCCCAAAGCTCCACATGTGCAGGGCGCTGCAGTCTCTGCGCGTTATTCAAAAAGTTCTTTGGTGTGGGCCTTTTTTGAGACGAGTGCATCAGATCGCACCGCTGCTATTTGCAACATATGTCTCAAGCGTATCTCGCGTGGCCAAAATATCTCCCGCTTGGGTACCACATGCTTGACCAGACATATGTTGACCTGCCATGCAGTTCGTTGGCAAGCGTATCTAAAAGACCCACACCAAAGAACAAAGAGGATCTCTCCTTGCTCCTCATCAGCTGAGATTTCCAACCCCACTAGACCTTCAGTCCTCTCTGAGACCTGCAGTGAGAGGAATGAAGGTGTAAAATTAGGTGTGTCACAGCCAAGTACTTGTGGGCAATCTGCTTTTGGTACACCGACGTCAGATTGTACCAGGCAAATTTCCCTGCCCCAGCTGCTGCACCGCCGAAAGAAGTTTGCTCCCAGCCATCCACATGCCCAGCGGTTGAATGCTAGCTTGGCAAAATTGCTAGCACTTCAACTGCTGCCTTTTCAGTTGGTAGACTCTGCCCCCTTCCGTGAGTTTGTGGAATGTGCGGTTCCTCAGTGGCAGGTACCCAAACGCCACTTTTTCTCACGGAAGGCGATTCCGGCTCTCTACCGGCATGTGGAAGGCAATGTCCATGCCTCGCTGGACAGGGCGGTCAGCGGTAAGGTGCATATTACCGCTGACTCATGGTCCAGCAGGCATGGACAGGGATGTTACCTAAGTTTCACGGCGCATTGGGTGACTCTGCTGGCAGCTGGGAAGGATGCAGGACAAGGTGCAGTAGTGTTGGAGGTTGTTCCGCCACCACGCCTCCAAAATGCTGATTGTGACACACCTCTCTCCTCCACCCCCTCCTCTTCTTCTTCCTCCATGGCCTCTTCCTCGGAACCAGCGGTGCTCCGTAGGCGTTCAAGGGGCTACGCAAGTACGCAGGCCAAAAGATGCCATGCGGTGCTTGAGCTGGTGTGCTTGGGGGACAGGAGCCACACTGGGGCAGAGGTTCTGTCAGCTCTGCAGGGGCAGGTTCAGAGGTGGTTGACGCCACGCCAACTTAAGGCAGGAATGGAGGTTTGCGACAATGGCACCAACCTCCTCTCTGCCCTCCGACAGGGACAAATGACCCATGTGCCCTGTTTGGCTCACGTCCTTAACTTGGTGGTGCAGCGGTTCTTGGGCAGGTACCCGGGCTTACAGGATGTCCTGAGGCAGGCCAGGAAAGTCTGTGTGCATTTCCGCCGGTCATATAATGCCAGTGCTCGGCTGACGGACCTCCAAAAGGAGTTTAACCTGCCCAAGAACCGCCTAATCTGTGACATGCCCACCAGGTGGAACTCAACGTTGGCCATGCTGCAGCGGCTTCACACGCAGCAGAGGGCCATCAATGAGTACCTGTGCGACTATGGCACCAGGACAGGGTCAGGGGAGCTTGGTTTTTTTTCCCCACGCCAGTGGGCCATGATCAGGGATGCATGCACTGTCCTGTCACCATTCGAGGAGGCCACGAGGATGGTGAGCAGTGACAGTGCATGCATCAGTGACACTGTCCCCCTTGTCCACCTGTTGGAGCACACGCTGCGTGGAATAATGGACAGGGCACTTGAGGCAGAACAGAGGCAGGAAGAGGAGGACTTCCTTAGCTCTCAAGGCCCCCTTTATCCAGACAGTGTTCCTGCGTGCCCGCCGATCACACAGGAAGAGGACGAGGAGGAAGAGGAGGAGGAGGAAGATTGTGTCAGTATGGAGGTGGAGCCTGGCACTCAGCATCAGCAGCAGTCTTTAAGGGATCAGTCCCAAGAAACACATGGACTTGTACGTGGCTGGGAGGAGGTGGCTGCGGACCATGTCGTTCTTAGTGACCCAGAGGACTCCGGACCGAATGCCTCAGCAAACCTACGCTGCATGGCCTCCCTGATCCTGCAAAGCCTGCGTAAGGATCCTCGTATTCGTGGTATCAAGGAGAAGGACCAATACTGGCTGGCAACCCTCCTTGATCCACGTTACAAGGGTAAGGTTGCGGACCTTATCTTGCCATCGCAGAGGGAGCAGAGGATGAAACATCTTCGGGAGGCCTTGCAGAAAGGTCTGTGCAACGCGTTCCCAGAGACTGGGAGGTTACAAACTCCTGTTTCTGGACAACGTGTTGCTGAGGCTTCGGTCAGTCAAAGAAGGAGCGGTGGAGAAGGTGGCCGTCTGACCGATGCGTTCAGACAATTTTTTGGTCCGCAGCCCCAAGGTATGATCGGTTCCAGCAACCATCGCCAGCGTCTGTTTTACATGGTGCAGGAATACCTAGGGGCAAGATCAGACTTGGACACCTTTCCCACCGAAAATCCTCTGGGTTACTGGGTCTTGAGGATGGATCACTGGCCAGAGCTTGCACAGTATGCAATTGAGCTACTGGCCTGTCCTGCATCCAGCGTTCTTTCGGAACGCACATTCAGTGCTGCTGGAGGCGTGGTAACCGATCACAGGGTGCGTCTGTCCACCGACTCGGTCGATCGGCTGACCTTCATAAAAATGAATGAGTCTTGGATCACCACCAGCTACCAAGCACCTGATGCTGATGTAACCGAATAATTTTTTTTGAAATCTCAGATCCCTTCAAAGACTGCCTATGCTGATGCTGAGTGACTATCCCTGAGTAATTATCCTCTTCCTCCTCAATCATCACGCTGATAGCTTGTAAGAACATTTTTGGTTCTGGGCGCCACCACCAGTGCCTAAGGCACAATTTTTCAGCCCCTGTTTAACAGGGGCGTGTAATTACAATTTTTGATGTAATACTTTGCAGCAGGGCTCGTTCCTGCATTCCAACTAGAGTGTCTGTGAGGGGTTGCAGTGTTGTGGCACCAGCACCAGTGCCTAGGGCCCAATTTTTCTGCCCCTGTCTAACAGGGGCGTGTAATTACAATTTTTGATGCAATACTTTGCAGCAGGGCTCGTTCCTGCGTTCCAACTAGAGTGTCTGTGAGGGGTTGCAGTGTTGTGGCACCAGCACCAGTGCCTAAGGCCCAATTTTTCTGCCCCTGTCTAACAGGGGCGTGTAATTACAATTTTTGATGCAATACTTTGCAGCAGGGCTCGTTCCTGCGTTCCAACTAGAGTGTCTGTGAGGGGTTGCAGTGTTGTGGCACCAGCACCAGTGCCTAAGGCCCAATTTTTCTGCCCCTGTCTAACAGGGGCGTGTAATTACAATTTTTGAAGCAATAATTTGCAGCAGGGCTCGTTCCTGCGTTCCAACTAGAGTGTCTGTGAGGGGTTGCAGTGTTGTGGCACCAGCACCAGTGCCTAAGGCCTAATTTTTCAGCTCCTGTTCAACAGGGGCATGTAATTACAATTCTTGATCTAATATTTCACAGCAGGGCCCTGTGAGGGCTTACAGTGTTGTGGCCACAGCAACACCTAAGGCCCAAATTTCTGCTGAGTATATAGGGCAGGACCCTACTTTCAAACATCTAACTTACAAACGACTCCTACTTGCAAACGGAAGGAGACAACAGGAAGTGAGATGAAATCTACCCCTAGGAAGGGAAATTCTCTCCTGTAAGAGTTAATATGGGAAAACAATTTCTCCTTTCCACTGATGCTTTCCAATCCTTGTTCCACAAAAAAACCCAAATTTTCAAAAAACATTTTTCATTGGGACAAAAAAGTGAGGTGAAATCTTCTGAAGAGGAGGAAAGACAGCAAAACAAATGTCACAGGGGTGATAACCCTTCCCTATGTTTTCCAAAAAGCTTAGAAAAGATTTTTTGGCTGGAGCTAAACACGTTAAAAATATTCAAAATTACAAACAGATTCTACTTAACAACAAACCTACAGTCCCTGTCTTGTTTGCACCGCCTGTATACTGCTGTTCAGAGTATATAGGGCCTGGTGGCCCCACACCTTTCCTTATTTTAATTTGGGTGCGGGGTTCCCCTTAATATCCATACAAGACCCAAAGGGCCTGGTAATGGACTGGGGGGTACCCATGCCGTTTGTCTCACTGATTTTCATCCATATTGCCATGACCCGACATGACATTAAACCCGCAAGCAGTTTTAAATGAGATTTTTTCCTTTAAAAATGACATTTGGTGCAGGGACTGTTCTAAACATGGGAAACACGCGTCACTTTACAGGCATACTATAGACACCCCCCAGGTACGATATTTAAAGGAATTTTTCACTTTTTTTTTTTTTACTTTAAGCATCATTAAAATCACTGCTCCCGAAAAAACGGCCGTTTTTAAAAGTTTTTTTTGCATTGATACATGTCCCCTGGGGTAGGACCCGGGTCCCCAAACCCTTTTTAGGACAATACCATGCAAATTAGCCTTTAAAATGAGCACTTTTGATTTCGAACGTTCGAGTCCCATAGACGTCAATGGGGTTCTAACGTTCGTGCGAACTTTCGGTCCGTTCGCGGGTTCTGGTGCGAACCGAACCGGGGGGTGTTCGGCTCATCCCTAGTTTTAATTGACGTTTCTCTTAATACAGTTATGGTGTGTTTCATTTTCCACAGCGGTGGTCTCCCCACAGCCCCTATCCCCACTTAGGTGGGGAGGATAGGGCCATGCAGAACTGGCTAACAAAAAATAACTGGGAACCACCCTGGCAATGTTTGGCGTCCCATTGGTCCCGCTTCCCCTCTCTGTCATATAGGGCAGGGGGGTTCCAATGTGGAGAGGTCTTGCGGTCCTCGGACCCCCCCCATACAAGTTATATCACCTGCAACCAGTTGTTCATTAGCTTTCCTTAGTTTCACTAGGCATACAACTACTCAGTGTTGCGGAGCGTCCTGGTCTGGGGTGGCTCACATGTTACTCCTCCTATCCCTGCGGGTTTCCGGGGGATAGGACCTCCAGACGTTCAGTCCTGGAGATTTTTGACCTCCTATTTTTTATCTCACGTAATTTTGTGAGATATAATATGGGATCTTTTTCTCTCCTCAGGTTCCAGGTAACCTATTCCCCTTTCCTCTACTCCCTGGTCTCTTACTGCACCCCCAACAAGGGCCAAGCAGCCTTCTTCAAACACCTCTTTGACCCTCACTGGAGAGCATGGTCATTTTTGGAGTGGACTCCAATGCGGCATTTGACCAGGGCCTGGATAGGTCTAGACCCCCCACCGCCCAATTGACCCGCCTGACTAGAGAAAGCCTTAAAATAGCGAAACTCATTCATGCCCAGGGCATGGCTGATGTGTGGAGGGGATTAAACCCCACCAAACAGGACATCACTCACTTCTCCCACCCACGCAACTCCTATGCCAGGATCGATCACCTCTTAGTTCAGACTCACACGGTTCCACTCATTATCAAGTCCCACATCAATGACACTGTCCTATCTGATCGCTCAGTCGTGATCATGGCAATCCAGTCCCATCGCTCGAGACCGGGCCAGAGATAATGGAGACTGAATTAATCCATCCTCTCTGATCCTGTATGTGTAACCATGTTAGCCAAATCTCTGCAGGAATATTTCCATTTTAACAATGTGGAGGGGACCTCAGCGGAAACACTGGGCAGCCCATAAGGCCTTTATAAGAGGGGAGATCATCAGGATGGCATCTCAGATAAGAGGGAAAGAGAAGCAGAAATAGAAAGGTTAGACGGGGTGTACACACAGTTACAAGCTCTATACAAACAGAACCCCTCCCCAACTACAGGGACCCAACTCGATAAAGCTAGACTGGACCTCAACTTGGCTCTCACCGCCAAAGCTGAAAAACAATTTCGGTGGAACAAAAACAGATTTTATACCCAAGGAGACAGGATGGGTGCCATGCTAGCTGCTAAATTAACACCCCAACCTAAATCATATGTAATGCCTAAAATTCTATGCCAACCTTTACTCCTCCATACACCCACCATGGACGCTCCCCTATCCAAATTCCTTGACGGCCTACCAATACCATCACTCACACCAGAACACAAGAACAGCCTTGAAGCCCCGTTCACTGATGGTGAGGAGCATGGAGTTATAAAGAGCCTGAAGACTGGCTCTGCCCCTGGCCCTGACGGCCTCTCAAATCCCTACTACAAAACGTTCGCAAACACCCTAGCCCCGCATTTAACGAAATTTCTTAACACAAAGATGAAGGGAGATCCACTTGATCCCCAACTCAACACTGCATTCATCGCAGTAATACCTAAGCCAGACAAGAACCCGGAAGAGGTATGCAATTATTGCTCACTTATTAACAGCGACTTAAAGATCCTAACTAAAATCTTGGCTAACCGCTTAGCCTCATTTATAAGCACATATAAACATAAGGATCAAGTGGGTTTCATCCCAGGCAGACAAGGCCCAGATAAGATCAGACGGGCAATAGATGTAGTATCCATTCTCCAAACGAATTGGGCGAGGGGCCCTAAACGATCGGGGATGTTCCTATCGTTGGACCTGCAAAAGGCCTTCGACTCCTTCTCCTGGCCCTACCTCTTCGCTATTCTGGAAAGCTGGGGCTTCGCCAAGCGCTACATGGGCCTGATCCACACGCTATACTAGAGAGCGTTAACCCATCTCATCAACAACCCAGACTTTCCCCCCGGTAGAAACATCCTAGCCTTTAAATGGTGGCTGGATAGGGGACTGTACCGGATTGGTAATTTTTTCACAGCTGCGGGCCCTTTTACCCTCAATCACTGCATTAAGAAGCTTGCTCTTCCTACCTCTGAACGATTCAGGTTTGGTCAAATAGCACACTTCTTACAATCTCTATGGAAATATAAGCCTCTTCCACCAAAGTTTACCGATAACGAATTATGGTGCGGTCAAGCCATGGACCAGAAGGGGGGGGATCTCGGTTGTCTACTCGTCACTTACCTCTCCTGTCTCAATGGCGTCCTTTATGGAGGCCTGGGAATCCGATTTCCAATTCCAGTGGGATCTGGGGAGCTGGCAGACAGCCAGTTTCAAATCCTTTAAAGGTATCCTAAAAACTGCTCTAATAGAGGCCAGTTTGAAAGTAATCTTCAGATGGTACTACACCCCCTCCAGACTGGCCTTGATTTTTCCTGCAGCGGACCCAATGTGTTTCAGAGGTTGCCATCTTACAGGTATGATGACCCATATTTGGTGGGAATGTCCCAGAATACGTTCCTTCTGGAACAAATGTTCAATCTGATTGATGCACTGGTGGGGGTTCGGATTCCCAGGACCCCAATGGTAGCCCTTCTAAACGCTCGAATCCCACAGATCTCCAATTCTTCTAGTAGGTTGATACATTTTGTTTTGTTGGGGGCTAAACTTACGGTGGCCAAAGCCTGGAAGCAACCGAGAATCTCCCTCATAGCAGCAAAAAGGGAAATATCCTGGATAATGTCCCAGGAAAAACTATCCAGCATAGTGTCAGACACAACCAATAAATTTGAGACCACCTGGGAACCGTGGGCCCTAGTGGGCATTCCCCTAGGCCCTTCTATTCTGCTGACATTAAATACTCTCAACTCACATAGCAATGCTTTTTTTTTTCTTCTTTCCTATCCACCTCTTTCTATCTGCCCACTCTGGGCCTCTGTTCTATTCCTTTTTTCCTTTCCTCCTTTACTAAATTTTTCTTAAGACCTAAAGGTTAACGTTTATAGTATTGGGTAGAGAATCTGTTGTCTTCAGCTTTGTTTGGTCCTGTTCCACACGCCCCGGTGGTATTCCCTTCTAGATGAAGGGGCTCCAGTTGTTTACAGTGGCTGAGGTTCTCCTCTCCAACACAGATTGCTCCCATTAGGGGTGCTGGGTGGAGTGAGACCCTCCTCCAATCTTTCTACACACATCTCAATACTACCTGACAGTTAATATACTTAAGTGATTGTGTGTGGATCAGGGTTATATGGACATGATACTTCTCCACCTTCAACAGTTATGTGCATCACTTATCTTTATTTTGTATATGCTAACGTTTACATGTGTATTACATATATTTTTTTTCAAAATAAAAATCTTTTGAAATAAAACTTGCCTGACCCCAAATCCTGCAGCATACATAAAGTGACCGGGCAGCGACCGTCCCGTCTGTGGCAAGCCCTCCTATTACCCTTTAGGGCTTTTTTAACAATAAAATCCTTGCTGGGCATGGCCTGACGCAGCATGGAGTAGGACGTGTGTGACCTAAGCTCTGTCCATTACTCCTTTTCTAATTGATCCTGCACTCCGGCAATCTCCTGTTACCTGCCTGGGAAATCCCCCTGAGGACCCTGCACATATACTGCCGTGGCGCCACAGGCTTCCAACCGGACGGCAGCCTGAACAGAGCGGCGTTCTTTCACATGGCTGCCACATTTAGGAAAGACCGCGGCTTTGGCCTAATCCCGGAGGTTCGGCCATCTTGCTCCTCCCGGCCTTCTGGCCAGCACTGCATCTCGGCCTTGCTGACTTCTGGATCCCTCCTCACAAGGTACTGAGAGACACCCGGCTCACTCACCGCTGCCTACAACCTACACAGTGCCACTATGGAGCACTGGCCTGCGGACAATCCCCAAGCTCCAAGCCGTGAGTGGCGCCATCTTGCTGCACCCCGGGGAGCATCCCTATCTCTTCTCCGCCAGATTCTGGCCCTGCATTGTTACTGGAGCACCCCGACCTGTTGGAGCGCTATCCCTGGCTCAGTGGGCATCCAGCTCCAACAGAGGCGAGTAGCAGTTGCGGCCTTATCACTGGTGCCATACACAGCGGCCATCTTACTACACCCTCCTTCCTTGCCCATACTCAACCCCGCCCTACATGCTCCCCAGTGCCCAGATCACCCACTATACTGACACCAGCATCACCCAGCCTGTTACACCTGCCTCCTCTTTATATCAGCCATGGCTCTGACGAAACCTACGTCGGATGCAGCTGCCAAGCTGGACAAATATCGCAGAAATGAGAGACAATCTGGAGGAAGATGGCAGAGCCGTGTCAGAGGGGAGATGGCGGGAGCAGATACAGACAAAGTATTAGAGGCCATCTCTGCACTACAAGCCACCCTTACGACTAAAATTGAGGAGGTGAAGGTGGATATCTCCCTGGTCCGACAGGACTTCCATTAGCTCAAGGAGCGGGTTAAGACCTTGGAGACCAGATTAGGGTAGGTAGAGGACGGGATCCCGCCATTACAGAATTCATCCGAACGCATACAGTACCAGATCAATCAACCTTCACTTTATAAGTCTGCCAGAAGGGACTGAGGGGAAAGACCCAATCACATTCCTAGAACAATTGCTGATCACAACGTATGGCAGAGAAGCCTTTTCAGCCACATTTGCTGTTGAAAGAGCACACCACAGGGTGCCCCTCCAGGCATGTTTATTGCTAAACTGCTGAATTACAAAGATTGTGATGCAGCACTATGCATGGCACGAGTGAAGGCAATATACCCATTGGCAATGTTAAGGTCATTTTCACTGATTTTTCCACTGAAGTACAAAAGCGCAGACAAATTTTTATGCCGCGTACACACAAGCGGACTTTACAGCAGACTTTGCTCGGCGGACTTTACGCCGGACTTTGTCAGCTCCTTGCGCTGGACTTAAAAAGGGACGGACTTGGACACACACGATCACTGCAAAAGTCTGCTGGTTTTGAACGCGGTGACGTACAGCACGTACAACGGGACTATAAAAAGGAAGTTCAAGCCCCACTACGGCACCCTTTGGGCTCCTTCTGCTAATCTCGTGTTTATCTCGTGTTAGTAGAAGTTTGGTTAGAGACGATTGGCGATTTTCACACTTCAGCTTATTTCAATCGTTTTCTGCAGTTCAGTTTGTGCTTTTGAGGTTGGTATCTGCTTTTCAGTGTGTGTTGGTCAGTTCGTAACCTGCCTAGCAGGCCGTTCTGGTCCGCTCGTTCCTGATTTTCAGGTCGTTCTTTATAGGCCTTGCTGTTCTTCAGTGTGTTTGTTATAAATTTGTTTGTTTGTCCAGCCGACCGTTTTGAAGCCATGTCGCGTGGACGTACTCGTTCTCGAGTTCGTGCTGCGTGGGGACTTGGTGTTGGGGTTAATACTTTGACCCGAGTCCAGTCCATGAACAGGAGGAGTTCATGGATGAAGAATTGGTTGCACCAGCGTAACCAATTCTCGCATATGCCTTTGCTCCGTGAGCTCCGTGAGAATAATCCTGAGGATTTCAGGAATTATCTCCGGATGACAGACCCCGTTTTTGAGCATCTGCTGGCTATGCTGACCCCCTATATCAGCAGGCAGGATACCTGCATGAGGCAAGCCATCAGTGCGGAGCAGAGGCTAGTTGCCACTTTACGTTACTTGGCGACTGGGAGAAGTCTTCAGGACTTGAAGTTCTCGACAGGCATTTCCCCCCAGGCTCTGAGGATAATAATCCCAGAGACTTGTTCTGCCATCATTCAGGTCCTGCAGAAGGACTATATGAAGGTAAGTTTTATCCTTTAACATTACATGATATGTATTAAATGTTTGCTAATGTATAGTCTAAATGTCCTCCTTACCTAATTACCATGCTTGGAATATGCTGTGAATGTCCCCTTTATCTTCATGCATGCCTGTTTTTTTACATTTATCATTGTTTGCCCTACATGCATATTTACATTCAATAACCTCCCCACCATGCAATCCTGGGTCCATTTATATCTCTAGCCTATAATCCCTTGAACAATGTATATTGTCAGCTCCATTGTACTGTTTGACCCTCCCCCACCCCCTCAAATGTTTGAAACTGTCAGGTGTGTTTCTTAACCTAATTAGTACCCCTCCCCCACCCCATCAAATGTTTGAAACCGTCAGGTGTGTTTCTTAACCTAATTAGTACCCCTCCCCCACCCCCTCCAATGTTTGAAACCGTCAGGTGTGTTTCTTAACCTAATTAGTACCCCTCCCCCACCCCCTCCAATGTTTGAAACTGTCAGGTGTGTTTCTTAACCTAATTAGTACCCCTCCCCCACCCCATCAAATGTTTGAAACTGTCAGGTATGTTTCTTAACCTAATTAGTACCCCTCCCCCACCCCCTCCAATGTTTGAAACTGTCAGGTGTGTTTCTTAACCTAATTAGTACCCCTCCCCCCACATTCAAATTGATCAATGGGCCATCAGAGGGGGTAATTAATCTTATAAGTGGGCCTTATGTTTTTTACAATTTAAATTACAAACACACATATTAATAATGTTTGACTGCCGTTGTTCACTAATGTTTTTGTGTAATCTGAGATCCAAGTTATGTTTAAAAGTACTTATCTTAATTTTTTTTATTTTTTTCACTCCACAGTTTCCTTCCAGTACACAGGAATGGCAGACTGTGGCCTCCCAGTTCACTGACCGTTGGGATTTTCCCAACTGTGTCGGGGCGATTGACGGGAAGCATGTCCGCATTAATGTCACGGAACGTCCCACACTCCGCTTGAGTGCTTCCGTCATATACCACTTCCTCCCAGTCTGTATACAGATATCAGATATTCCAACCTCTCTGAGCACAAAACAAGGCGACACTTGCTTGTTGCTACCATGAACTGTTTTATTTAGAATCAAAGTTACAAGACTTTATATGCCGTTGGAACCTCCTCTAACAATACAACTGTAACCTAATTAACATAATTAACATGAGCTAATTAACTAAAAAAAATTACCCAGACCAGATGACAGACTTGTGGGCACGAGCTTCACACAGTAGTATAAACACAATAGCTGCAGGTCCAATAGGAGTCGTCCCGTCTCCTACATTGTATAGAGGACAATGTGATCAGCTCATTCAATTAACATAAACACAGGTAGTTGATGACACCAGCATCTCCTCACAGGATGTGTCCCAACAGAATGAATCAGTCTTATCAGCAGGGGGCTGCTGGAGGAATCCCCCCTCCCTCTTCAGGGACACAAATCCACAGCAAAGAGTCCCCAACAGAATCAAACAACATACAATATATACACATATACACGATGGAGTCCGATTAGTACAGTTCAGACTGGATTCCTCATTCACCTCACAAAGAGTATTGTTCCATTGAAAATCCAGGGCCCATAATCAAAAGGCAACAGGCTTGCATTCAGTCCTCTCCAACAGCCTCTGTCCCTGCTAGGTCTGTCACATTTCTCCCCTTTCGGCAGGAGACTAACACAGGAGGAGACCCCAGACGGGTTGACTCCGAAGTTAGTCAGTAGTTCCAGTCCTCTACTGCCTGTACCCACACAGTACCCCAAACAAATTGTTCCAAACAGAGTATTACTCACCCAGCCAACCTCTGCCTCTCTCAGAGAACATATCTGCCGCTGGGGAGAGGCCTGGACTGGCCCTTCTCCCTTGAGTCCTTTCTGCCGCTGGAGAGAAGACAGGGGGACTGGGCTCACTCTGTCATGCTGTTGGGGATCTGGGCCGACTGCCCAGCATCCCTGGAGTATACAGGTGGAGACTGAAGTCCCATCCACCATCACAGGAAATCCATCTCCTGTTAGTTGAGGGCAGAGTCCAGCAGTACTCGGCCCTGTTGCCAGCCCTTCTGCTGGAAACCCCACACCATCTGCTCTGGCTACCTGTTGGGGAGGGAGGCTGACTGCCCCACCTCCCTGGAACTCTGTAGTTGTTGCCGGTGATGGCCAGAGGTTGGTAGCACTCTGCCCGGTTGCCGGTGCTTCAACTGGGGAAGTTCCCTGTAACTCCACAGATACTGCTGTTGGTGCGGGGCAGAGCACAGTGAAGTTAGGCCCCAATAGCAGCTCTTCTGCTGGAGGCTCATCAGGTTGTTCTTCCTCAGCAGAAAAGTCTATTAAATCCCCTACCTCTATAACTGGTGTCTGTGGATAGAGGTTCACCATCTCCTGTCCGTGGAACTCAGAAGATGCCATCAGTGCTGAGCAGAGCGCAATGAAGTTTGACCCTGATCCCAACTCTTCTGCTGGGGGCTCACTCGATGGTTCTTCCTCAGCAGAAAAGTCTATCAAATCCCCTGTCTCTGTAACTGGTGTCTGGGGGTGGAGGTTCACCATCTCCTGTCCATGGAATCCAGAAGATGCTATCAGTGCTGGGCAGAGGTTAGCAGAGCTCTGCCCTGTTGTCAGCACTTCAGGTTTGGGGATGGCAATCTCCAGATTTTCCACTGCAGATTCTCTGGCATGCTGCTGGACAGGCACATTCCTCCATCCAAGATCATCCCATGCAGAAACAGGATCATCAAGGTCAGTCAGCACTTGCTGCATCCGCCATAAGACCTCCACCTCCATAGCTGCGGGGGCAGGTTGGCAAAGCACACTATTGCTCTGCCACATTGCCGACTCTTCAGCCAGGATTTCAGGGTTGTCAGCTGGTATTTCCTGATAGTCCCAGGCAAAGGGAGCCCAGCCCTGGCACTGAGCAATGTCTAGCAGCCGTCTGTAGGCGATCTCTAGCTCCCATTCCTGAATGGCCAGAAACTCCAAATCTTCCTGTGCCCAGTGCACTTCCGGAATGTTCAGTAGCCCTTCTCTGAAATCCATGATTTCGTCCAACCGCCACTCCAAATCACTCCCAAAGTTAGAGTCCCCTGTCAGCTTCACATACAACAGTCCCAAGCCGCCGTAGCTTAAGCCTTCCATTGGGCTGTCATCCGCTATCCAGGGACATGCTTGGGATACATGCCACCGGAGGGCTCTGTAGCTCTCATCCAGCTTTATCTCTGCCCAGACCAGCCTGCTTAATTCAGCTGTCTGCTTCTTGTGTGGTTTTTCTCCCAAAAACAGCACGCGCAGTCCATACTGCGACCAGTACCTTTCCTCGATGGAGGGGAGAACTTTTCCCTGGTGTCGCTGCTCACGGGCTAGCGCTTCCTTCCAGAGTTTAAAGCGAATAGAATCACACCATCCCAGCAGAACCTGCTCTGACACTGGTCCTCTGTGCTGTATCTGCATCTCTCGCAACCTCCTTCTGAATTCCTCATCCATGGCGGCTGGTATCTGTACCTCTCCTCTCCTGCTATCTGGACCTTGGATCCAGATGGAAGTTTGGATGTCCCAGACTGCAGGAAGCTTTCCCGCTGCTTGCCACCAATGTCACAGAACGTCCCACACTCCGCTTGAGTGCTTCCGTCATATACCACTTCCTCCCAGTCTGTATACAGATATCAGATATTCCAACCTCTCTGAGCACAAAACAAGGCGACACTTGCTTGTTGCTACCATGAACTGTTTTATTTAGAATCAAAGTTACAAGACTTTATATGCCGTTGGAACCTCCACTAACAATACAACTGTAACCTAATTAACATAATTAACATGAGCTAATTAACTAAAAAAAATTACCCAGACCAGATGACAGACTTGTGGGCACCGAGCTTCACACAGTAGTATAAACACAATAGCTGCAGGTCCAATAGGAGTCGTCCCGTCACCTACATTGTATAGAGGACAATGTGATCAGCTCATTCAATTAACATAAACACAGGTAGTTGATGACACCAGCATCTCCTCACAGGATGTGTCCCAACAGAATGAATCAGTCTTATCAGCAGGGGGCTGCTGGAGGAATCCCCCCTCCCTCTTCAGGGACACAAATCCACAGCAAAGAGTCCCCAACAGAATCAAACAACATACAATATATACACATATACACATCAAAGTCCGATTAGTACAGTTCAGACTGGAATTCTCATTCACCTCACAAAGAGTATTGTTCCATTGAAAATCCAGGGCCCATAATCAAAAGGCAACAGGCTTGCATTCAGTCCTCTCCAACAGCCTCTGTCCCTGCTAGGTCTGTCACAAGTACTTATCTTAATTTTTTTTTTTTTTTTCACTCTACAGTTTCCTTCCAGTACACAGGAATGGCGGACTGTGACCTCCTAGTTCACTGACCGTTGGGACTTTCCCAACTGTGTCGGGGCGATTGACGGGAAGCATGTCCGCATTGTGCCACCACCGCATTCGGGGTCTTATTTCTATAACTACAAGGGGTTCCATAGTGTAGTTTTGATGGCGGTGGTCTCGGCACATTTGGACTTTCTGTTTGTGGATGTGGGGAAGAACGGCCGGATGTCTGATGGAGGAGTGTTTGCACAGACCAAGCTGTGCCAGCGTATCCAGACTGGTGGCCTGGGATTGCCACCTGATGACCAGAATGTGGATGGACTCCCCTCAGTTTTTATCGCTGATGAAGCGTTTGCTCTTGGTAAGCACTTGATGAGGCCATTCCCCCAAAGGACACTCACCCCTGAGAGGAGGGTATTTAATTACCGGCTGGCCAGAGCAAGAAGAGTTGTGGAGAATGCCTTTGGGATTCTGGTCAGCCAGTTCCGTTTGTTCCTTTCAGCCATAAATCTGGCGGACTATAAAATTAATCACGTCATACTTGCTTGCTGCATATTACATAACTTTTTACGTAGACATTCAGCTACATATATTACCTCTGTTGGGCCTGAGGCCGGACTTGTACAAGATCAAACACTGACGATATGTGAATTATTTTAATGGTCGGGGGGCCATTGCTATTCAACAAGAGCTTTAATTTAAAAATAAATAAATAAATAATTTTGGATAAAATATCTTGTTTTTCTTCTTGTTTGCATTTAGTTTGGTCTGTCTCCTAGTGCACTTGCCTTTAGTTAATGAGGCCCTTTGTCACTGTAACCACCCAAAAATTTGCAAAACATATTATTGAGAAATAATCAGCCACACACATTGTAGTAGTAAAAACATTTTACTGTGTGCACATTGAAAGGTGCATTTTTTTGAAACTTTTTTTTTTGTTTTTTTGTATGTATATGTGTATATGTGTATATATATATATATATATATATATATATATATATATATATATATATATATATATAATTTTTTTTTTTTTAACGTTATTAAAGGCATATTTAACCAAAAATAGACCTTGTTTAAAATCTTAAAATTCACAACAGTGTTTTGAAAAACATACAAAAAAAATAAAAGAACTTACAAAGTTCAACATTTTAAGAACGGTGCTGGTGAAGTCACCTTTGTAAATCGTTAATTTTTAAGATGCTCAAAATTGAGCATTACAAAAGGGTCAAGTCAACATGTGCTATCTCCCATCATGGGTGAGCAATGTACGTGTTTTGTGTGTGCAATCCCTTTGTTCCTCTCACCACTAAATAATTTTGAGGATGAAGGGGTTGCAAACACAAAACAAGTACACTGATATCCCATGATGGAAGATAGCACATGATGACACACCGTGTGCATCATAAAAAATTTGGTTTAACGAAAAAACTTTAACAAAATATTTCAGGAAGAAACAAACTTCACAAGGAAATGAAGACCATGATTGATGTTTTTAGGCAAAACGTTATTATATTCTGCCCAATACATCAATCATGTTCTTCATTTCCTGTTGCATGGAGTCCAGACGAAGCTGCATGCTGTGAATTTGGTCACACATTTGATCAATTTGGCCATTCCACAGCATTATCTGGACAATCAGTCTTTGGGCACTGTCTGTGCTGAATGGCTCTGCCGCTTGGCCTTCCACAACCAGAAGCTCACCTAAAATGTGTGGAAAAAACAAGGGTTCAAATATGCACGCCTAAATACATTACCTTAAGCTGGGGTGTCAGTCACTCACTTGGTGGGGTTGAAATCTCGCACACTTCCTCCACCCCTCCTTCCTCCAGCTCGTCGGGTGGGCGTGGTCTTGGGCTTGGGCTATCTTCAGCCTCAGTCTGGTGATTTGGGGGGGTCCTGGGATCCTTGGACTGTTGTCTGAGTCTTTTCTCCCCTATGATAATTCAACAAAAGGTATAGTTAAAACACAGTGATATTTTATATTTTTAAAAATAATCTGAAACATTGGTTATGAGTTGTGGACCATTGCCTTTTTTTGGCCTCAAAAATTTAGAAGACCTATGAACAACAATTATAAACAATACACATTTTCATGCAAGTTTCACAGATGCAGACACCTCAATGATCTCCTATGTGCATTACCCCTCAAAAATTTCTTTATGGTCACATAGTACACTAGTGCTCGTGAGTCCAGATGTGGAACCAGCTGCTGTGTCCTGTTCTTACATTACACTGAATCGTTTTTGAAGAAGCATTATATTTTCCAACACATCTACACCACATCAACAAATTTTTGGAATACGAAAAATTATCAAGACCTAAATGTATATGTCCAACCCTGTACCATCGTATTTGGCGAAAAAAAAAACGTCTTTTTCTTTAGTATCATATGTCTTTTACAAAGAACGGTCTTTACGAACGATGCTGTATAAACGAAAAAAATATGGATCAGCATGCAAGTTAAGTATCTCAATAGGAAAACACAACAAGTACTTACTTTTTTTAAGCAGCTTCTTTATTCGCCAATATTGTTCTGGCTCCCGACTTTTGATGTCGGACCACCGCTTCCTCAATTGTTCTTTCGAACGTTTAGTGCCAAATTTAGCTTCTAGAGCGGTGACAACTGAGGACATTATTTTGTCTTTCCGCATATTCGGGCGTGTGTACGGTCCTTTTTTCCCATCGTAGTCCTCCCTTCTCAATATGGACACCATCTCCACCATCTCTTCAAAAGCCATGTTGGTGGCCTTATATCTCCTCCGGGATGTGGATGGTTGTGGCTCCGGGCTTTCCTCCGCGCTACTTTCACTGATTCTCTCCGCCATCTTTCTCTCTCTACTCCCAATGCACAACGAAGAGTGAAGGGGCGGGGACAAATCGTACTAAAGAACGTCAGGGGCGGGCGACGCAGGCGGAGCATGACACATGCACAGTGTATATAAAGCTATTACGATGGCCTACGTATGTCCGTGCGGAAGTAGCGAGCTTCAGAAACGAAGGTAAGATTAAACGTGGGGGTGTGTGTGTGTATATGTGTCCCCTAGATTCTTCACAAAATAATCCTGGGAGTTCTGACTGACATTATAGTTTTGATCTTGTGTCTTGTCTTTCAGCAACAATGATTCCCTTTAAAGAGGCTGATTTTTTGTCGATATTTATCGATTTATATCAGGAAAACAAAAACCTGTGGGAGGTCAAACACCCACTATATTTCAATCGAATTGTAAGGAAGGCAACACTGGGCACACTTTTAGAATTTGTGAAGACTCGAGTCCCCCAGATAGACCTCAAGTTTGTGGACAAGAAAATTGGTATCTTGCGAAACATGTATAAACGGGAACACAATAAAATCCAGGAGTCGCTCAGATCCGGAGCAGCAGCCGACCAAGTTTATGTACCCAAGTTGTGGTACTACCACAAAATGCGATTCCTGGATGACCAAACAGAAGCCAGGCAATCACTTTCGACCCTTCCCTCCAGCCTTCCCCCCACTCTTCCCTCCAGCCTTCCATCCACCTCCACCCCAGCTGAGGAGTCCCAGGAAAAACTGGGCCTTTTCAGCCTTGATGAAGTGGATGCGCCCAGCTTCAGCCAGATATGCTTTTTTGGGGAATTGCCTCTTGCATTAGGGTGTGCACCCCAAAGCTCAAATACATATGCATGTGTATATGTACTGATGGTGTCAGTAGGGCAGTGGACAGTGTCATTATTTTTATTTTATTTTTAAATAAATTATTGTATTTTGTAACAATTTTTTGGTGGATGAAATATCAGTGGTCTAAACAGGGGGAATATGCACCAGACAAGGTGAGTAGGGTGTGCCCAGGCACACCTGGCACACCTTGTGCGCATGCCTATGTACTTCAGATATTGTTGATCAGCTGGAATAATGGTGGGGTCAAATAGCTAGCCTTTAACATTTGTAGAGAATTATATTTGCAAGTCATGAGCTGAAAATTGTGTGTGATTGCGTAACCCAAAATTACAACTATGTCCCTTTTTTTGACACAGGATGACCTCAGCCAGGAGGAGGCCTTGACCAGTGGGAGAGAGGAGGAGGCTGTGGCTGGGCCCAGGAGAAGCCGCACGGAGTTTCAGGTGCCTCCCCTCCGCATTCCCACCAAAAGGCCCAGGAGAATGACCCAAACTGAGGAGGAATCCCTAGCCCTCATTCGTGAAGCCAGTCAAATCCTCAGCACACCACCCAATGCAGAGGAGGCATATGGGACATATATGGCCACCAGATTGCTGGAATTGGAAAAGGGGCAACTCCTCCTCTGTGAGGGTTTAATTTTTCAGGCCTATCAGAAGGGCTTGAGAGGGGAGCTTACTGCTACAACCTATTTAGCAGATGAAGCCACTCCTCCTCCTCCTCCTCCTCCTGCCCCAAGTACATTACCAGAGGCCCAGCCTCCAAGGAAGGCTGCAGCGAAGCGTGGAGGGAAGGCTGCAGAGAAGCGTGCAGGGAAGGCTCCACGGAAGACTCGAAAGTGATTGCCTGGTTTCAGTCTGGTCTGACTGTGCTCCCTGTGCTCCCTAGTCGCAAGATACCAATTTTCTTGTCCTAAAACTTGATGTGTGTCCTGGGGGACGAAAGGCTTCACAGATTCTAAAAGTGTATCCAGTGTTGCCTTCCTAATTTTTGTTTAACCCAAATAAATGGATTTTTTAGTTACCTTACATTATTGACTATGTGTTTTGAGTCCAAAACGACATTTTGTTTGGGAGTAGGCAGGTACAGGTCAAAAAGACTATGGGGTTGAATTAATAAAAGCAAATAGACTGTGCACTTTGCAGAGGGCAGTTGCCATCTGCAAGTGCAATTGCTCCAGAGCTTAGGAAATGAGGTAAGGCTTGACTTTGCAAAGAGTACCCAATCCTGTGCAAGGAAAATTAAAAAATCAGCATTTTTGCTTGCACATGATTGGATGATGGAAGTCAGCAGAGCTTCTGCTCATTTACTAAGCTCTGGAGCAACTGCTCTTGCAGAGGGCAACTGCACTTTGCAAAGTGCACAGTCTTTTTACCTTTAGTAAATCAACCCCTATGTGTGTTTTGTCCAAAAGGCAAAATCATTTCTAAAATCAAGTGCAAAGTACTAATGAAAAGTGCACTTTAGAAATGCACTGCAAGTGCACTTGTTGGAAGTGCAGTCGCTAAAAATCTGAGGGGAAGAGCTGAAATGAGGGGAAGCTCTGCTGATTTTATCATACAGTCATGTGCAAGAAAAAGGTTTTATTTTTTTGGGGTTCCTTGCATGTGCCCCTCGGATCCACAGCGAAGGCACTTCAAAATGCTCTTTCTGTGCAATTCCAAGTAGAATTTGCACTTGTAGTGAAAAATGAATTTGCCTTTGGAAAATAAACCCCCCTATGTCTAATTAACAAGGGACACCAACCTCATTAAGGTTCATTAAAACAACACAAAATATTAAGGTTATTGTGGTTTGTGGTAAACTACAAAAAAAAAAAAAAATGTTGGTATAATTTAGCACACATTGTAAAATAGATAGTGTTTAAATCTAAAAAAAAAAAAAAAAAAAAAATGAGTCCAAAATCTAATTTAATACTTTATTTATGGAGATCCGGCTTTGAAAAAATATCATATTAGTAATGGCATGAGGATAAATCATGAAGAAAGTACTTTGTGAGAACTTCGTGTGAATAAAAAGCAACCAAACAACTTCATTCCTCTCGCAATATAAAGAAAAAAAAACGCTGTATTAAAAGATCACAGAAGAGGAATGTGCTAGCTTCAATACGAAGGCTAGTTTTACCAGACCGAGCGCTTCCGTCTTGTAATTGCTTCAGAGCATGCGTCAGTTTGAGTTCGTCGGACTAGCACACAGACGACCGGTTTGTCCGCTAGAAAGAAGAGTCTGTCGGATAGATTTAAAACATGTTGCAAATCTAAGTCCGTCCAACTTTTGAGCAAACAAAGTCCACTGGAGCCCACACACGATCGAAATGTCCGACGAAATCCAGTGCGCCGGACCAAGTCTGCCGTAAAGTCCGCTCGTGTGTACGCGGCATTACTGGAGCCAAAAGATGCCTACGTATCAAAAACCCTAAATATTCCATGCTGTTCCCTGCACGCCTTCACGGAGAAGATGATGACTGCGCCATTTTCTTTGAAACCTCTGAGGACACCATCGTCTGACTAGAGAGCCAAGAAACCAACAGAAAAGCAAATGATTAACCTACAATATACAGTACACAGCTGTGTACTGCAACCAGGGACCACAAGCCTCCTTCTCTGCACTTTTCTCAGGTACTGTAGATTTCCTACCGGGCCTCCCTTTCAATATCCCCAGTTTTCCGTCTGCCCTATCCCCCCCCTGTTTTCTCTCCCCCCCCCCCCCCCCCACCACCACCCACTGTTGCGATGGAAGGGCCCTATCTTTCATACCCATCAGCTGTAATAATACTATATTCGGTGACCAACCCGCCTAACCATCAAAGACGCCCTAAACCAACGCTACCTTGTCCAGGCATTCGCAAGTGTACCTTAAACATTATGGCCGAACTGCACAAAATACTTAGGCAGAAGCTGCAAACAGCTTAAACATTTACAAATGGAGAACTACTACTAGGAGTAGGGATGAGCTTCGAGTTCGAGTCGAACTCACGTTCGACTCGAACTCACGTTCAACTCGAACATTGGCTGTTCGCAAGTTCGCCGAACAGCGAACAATTTGGGGTGTTCGCGGCAAATTCGAATGCCGCGGAACACCCTTTAAAAGTCTATGGGAGAAATCAAAAGTGCTAATTTTAAAGGCTTATATGCAAGTTATTGTCATAAAAAGTGTTTGGGGAAGGCGCATGCGCGGCAGCCCCATGAACGGTCGCTCGTTCTGAGAGCTCCGCTCCACTCCGGCCTACAATCCCCGCCACAGCCACAAATAGCGGCGGAACCGGACCATCGGACCCTCGCCTCACCTCCAGGAGTCCTGAGGGACCCCCTCGCATGACCGGGGGATCAGCCAGACGGGACCTATCCCGATTCCTCTACTCCGGCCCGCGGATCGCGGCCTCCACGAAAATGGCGGTGGCCGGCGCCACACGAGGCTCCTCAGGGAATCCTGAGACATCCTTGGAAGACTTTCCACCTCTGCCTTCCCACAATGACAGGATGAATCCGCAAACTGTGAGTAATTCCCAGGTTGTGTTATTACCAGGATCCCCCACAAACTCCCTAGGCTGTAGCCCCATGCAAGTACCCCCCCTATCCCAGATGGAGGAGAGCTGCCTCACATCCAGCCCTCAGAATGATCCCTCTGCTCCCATCCCTGCTGACTTTGCAGCCCTAATGAACACTTTCTCTAATATGCTTACAAGAGGGTTAGCACACAATGCCTCACAAATCACCACAACTATACAGGCTGACCTGCAGCAGCTGGGTGCACGAATTGAAGCAATCGAATCTAAGACTGATCAAATTGCTTCAGTTGCCAACCAGAACACTGACAGGATCCAAGAATTACATGACCAACTGGATATGGCATACTCAAAACTCGATGACCTCGAGAACAGGTCTCGTAGATACAACTTTAGGTTAAGAGGCCTTCCAGAATCGTTTAAGGACACAGATAAAATCGTTCGCTCTTTCATCAAACATCTAATTCCGGATATACCAGACTACAGGCTGGAATTAGACCGGGCACATAGGGCCTTGCAACCTCCACGCCAGGACGGCCTACCCAGAGATATTGTGGTTAAACCCCACTTCTTCAGAGTTAAAGAAGAAGTTATGCACAGAGCTAGAGAATCAGAAAATCTCTCCATCCAAGGACACTCGATTCAAATTTTTGCGGACCCTTCCCCCTTCACGATTCAGAGACAGAGATCATTAAAGCCTCTTTTGATCATCCTATCGCAAAAATCGATCGCCTACAGATGGTCGTTTCCCTTTCGCCTCAACTTTGCCTACTTAAGTCCTACAGCTTCACAAATTTTGGAGATGGGGAACGGTTGCTGCTACAATTGGGCCTTATATCTCACTCGCCAACATCATCTGATCCTACGGATTCCAGAACACCTCAGTCCGCGAAGAGACCACCACCCTCGAGCCCCATCCAACCCTTATGGCACAAACAACAAGCCAAGAGATCCAAAGATGGACGCCCTCCTTAATGGAAAGTCTGCTATCAACAGTGCCTTCTCCTCCTCAGGATTTCCTGGGACAACCTTCCGGCAATGGGACGCTGACTTCCCAAGCCCCCATCTTTCTCTGGCTGGATTTTAGCCAGATCTTTTTTGGACTCTGAGATGTTTTCTTTTTGTTTCCTGTTGCCCCATTTCTCTCAGGACTCCTACAAGTTTGCTTTTATGGTTCTATTTTTTGTTTTTCTCTATGGCGGTTTGGCCGGAGTGGCTGCACTTCGCCTCCACGAGTTTCGGAGTGGTATTTTCCCCCACTCGGAAACACTTCATAACCCTTTTTTTCTGGGTTCTCATTCTTGGGAAAACCTTTCAGGGGGTGGCTAACTGCCCTCCCTCCTGTGAGGGTTCTTAGATTGTTATCTAGCTACACTAAGTATGTTTGATCGCTTATGGCATGTGTTTTGCAATGCTTTTGACATGTCCTGTCTCTCTTTCTCAGGGTCGATCCTCCCCCATTTTTTCCCCTCCTCCTCTCACCTATTCCCAGAGTCACTCAGAAGCCCAACTATGCAACTACGCCACAGAATCCACAACCTTCGGGCAACGGAGGCTTGGATACGAGCACAAATCTTGATGTCTCAGGTAAGCACTTGTGGTGTGATGAGCACATCCCCCCTCTGATCCATGCATCCTGACGCACACGTTCCTTCTTCCCAACTCTGTATAGCCACGCATAATGTACAAGGCATGAACTCTCCCGTCAAAAGACGTAAATTATTTATTCATTACAAGTCACAAAAAATCGCAGTTCTCCTATTGCAAGAAACTCACTTCCCATCTTCGTATAACCCCTCCTTCTTACACGGTCACTACACTCAATTTTTCTTTCTAATGCTGAAAACAAGTCTAAAGGGGTAGCCATCTGTTTTGCAAAACACCTTAAATTCTCCCCCTCCGAAGTTTTTAAAGACCAAGCGGGCAGGTTTCTACTGGTAAAAGGGACAATTGAGGGTTCGTTGTACACCTTTATTTCTTATTACGCCCCAAACAAAGGTCAGGCTTCCTTTTTCTCCACAATGTTGTCCACATTAGGCCCAAAACTTGAGGGGAAAATAATAATGGGAGGAGACACAAACCTCCCTTTCGATACTTCCCTAGACAAATCGGGGACTGGACCTCCTCGATCCAGAAAACCTCCAAAACAAAGTACTAAAATAGCTTCCGCACTATATTCTCTAGGCCTGGTGGACATATGGAGAGAAATGAATCCTAGGTCCAAAGACTTTACCCATTACTCCGCCCCACACCACCTCTACACCAGAATCGACCACATTTATATCCAATCACATAACATCCCCAGGGCTAACAAAGCAGTTATTAGAGACTCCTCCATTTCAGACCACTCCTTGGTTCTTTTATATATGCAACAATCTCCCAACCCGGGTAACAAATTCATATGGCGCCTTATTGAAGGACTCCTTAGTGACCCAATACAATGCTCGATTCTAGCAAAAGAAATTCAGGAATACTTTCGTTTGAATGACACAGAAGAAGTTTCTCCGGAAACGCTGTGGGCAGCCCATAAGGCAGTACTCAGAGGGAAGATTATTCAAATCTCCACTAACCTTAAAAAAGAACGCACGGCTGAAACTAACAATCTTCGGTTAAGATTTCAATCCCTGTCTAGAGCCCATAAAAGAAATCCCACCAAGGATTCGCTAGAGGCGCTGGAAAACGCGCGGACTTCTTTAAACCCGGCCCTCACCTCCGAGGCTGAGAAACAGCTCCGGTGGTCAGGCGCTCGCTTTTACCACCAGACTGACAAAATAGGAACTAAATTAGCTGCCAAATTGTCGCCGAGACCTCGATCTGCTGCTTTCCCCAAAATTCGCACTCTTTCGGGCGAACTTTCTCAAAACCCAAAAAGCATAATGGAAACATTCCACGATTTTTATACTTCATTGTATAAAAAGGAACAAACAACACCTGATCATTCTACATCGGATTTCCTAAATAACTTATCCCTCCCCAAATTATCGTCTGAACATTCAGACCTACTAGATGATACTATCTCAGAAGCAGAAGTACTCAGGGTGATTAAACACCTGAAACAAAACTCGGCCCCGGATCCCGATGGCTTTTCCGTTGGATATTACAAAAAATTCGGACCTATTTTAACACCATATTTAGTCAAATTCTTTAACTCTCTCAGGTCTGGCTCTCCCCTGGATAAAGCCCTCAATCTTGCATTCATATCGGTCATTCCAAAACCTGGCAAAGACACGACTATGGTCTCCAATTATCGTCCTATCTCCTTAATTAACAATGATCTAAAAATATTAACTAAAGTTCTTTCCAACCGGTTAGCATCTTGCATAGCCGTTTATATCAATAAGGACCAGGTGGGCTTTATCCCGGGGAGACAAGGACCTGACCAGATCAGGAGAGCAATTAACATTATTTCTCTTCTCAAATCTCAATGGGATGGAGGCTCCCCACAAAACGGCTATCTATTATCCATCGACTTGCAAAAAGCTTTTGACACAGTCACCTGGCCCTACCTATTCCATATACTAGAACGCTGGGGTTTTGGTCAACATTTCATGAACATCCTTAGAGCCCTGTACTCCGACCCCAGTGCACAGGTCAGACTGCAGGGCTACTATTCCGAGCCTTTTACTATAGAAAGGGGAACTAGACGGGGGTGCCCTCTCTCCCCCCTTCTGTTTGCCATAGCCATGGAATCCTTGGCTATTGCAGTTAGAACTCATCCTGACATCAAAGGGGTGTTGTGTGGTAAACGCGAGCACAAATGTGCCCTTTTTGCTGACGACTTGTTGCTCTTCGTGACTTCCCCCCTAGTCTCTACTCCTAATATCTTCTCTTTGCTTGACAAGTTTGGGGAGATATCGGGTCTGCGAGTCAACGTAGCCAAATCTTCCGCCCTGAACATCTCGGTCCCACCTAATGTTCTTTGTAGCCTTCAAAACCACTTCCCGTTTTCCTGGAACGAGGTCTCACTCCCATACCTAGGGGTCAATCTCACAGCAAATATAGCCTCACTATACTCATCCAACTACCCGGCCACCTTTCGTAAATTGATTACGGACCTATCCCTCTGGGATAATCATAACTTATCTTGGCTAGGCCGTATTAACGCAGTCAAAATGACCCTCCTACCCCGTATACTTTATTTATTCAGATCCTTGCCCATCCCTATCCACAAATCGCAACTTCACCTACTCCAATCTGAAATCATAAAATTAATTTGGGGCTCGAGGGGAAGTCGTTGCGCACAACACATCTTATTCAGGCCTAAATCACAAGGTGGTCTAGCTCTACCCAACATTTGGTGGTATTATCAGGCAGCCCAGTTGGCCCAGATCTCCATTGTATATTCAAAGGGTCAAAAATCTGATTGGGTATCAATGGAACGTCATGCAGTCCCTCACCACACGATTGATTTTTTTGCTTTGGTCTCCCACTAAATTGAGACCACCCATTCTAGCCCCCACGTTATCACACTCTCTGGCATTATGTGACTGACTCTATAAATATCCCTCCCTGATTTCCCCCCTCAAACCTCTGACACATATTTTTCATAATCCCGACTTTCCGCCTGGAATGAACATCTTAGCGTTTAGTTGGTGGTTGAATAAAGGATTACTTAGAATAGGGAACTATTTCTCCTCCACAGGCCCGCTCTCCTTAGTACTCTGTACAAGTAAACTTGAAATGCCCCCTGCTGAACGTTTTCGTTTTATGCAGATCCAACATTTCCTTCATTCCATTTGGCCAAATAAACCAGAGCCCCCTTCAGTAACTAACTATGAATCATGGTGTGCGGGTGCAATGGATCAGAGAGGGGGGATCTCCATCATATATGCTTCACTTGCCTCTGCGGTGTCCAAGCCTCCGTACGCCTTATCCTGGGAAAAAGACCTTGATATCGCCTGGGATAGTGATCAATGGTTCTCCTGCTTTCATCGCTCGTTTAAGGGAATCCTTAATGTTTCCCTCATAGAGGGCAGCATTAAGGTGCTAATGAGATGGTACAGGGTACCCTCTCTTCTGGCTAGGATATATCCTTAATGCTTCCCCGCTGTGCTTCTGTGGATGTAACCACATAGGGACTCTGTTCCACGTATGGTGGACCTGCCCACGAATAAGGAGCTTATGGAACAAAGTATTCTCAGTGATCCGCAAAGTATCCACCGCTCAGATTTCTCAAAACCCAGAGATAGCTCTATTGAATCTGAAAGTAGATAAGGTTGATAAATATACCCAACAATTGATCTTTTTCATCTTACTAGGCACCAAAATAACAATAGCCTCTTGCTGGAAAAAACACAGAGTCCCATTCACAGCGGTGAAGCATAAAATTTCCTGGATTATGGCCCAAGAAAAGATAGTTAGCATTATACAAGACAAAGTTAGTAAGTTTGAGTTAACATGGGAACCTTGGGCCAACTTTTGTCATATTTCCTTACGACCTGGCATTAGCCCACCAGGGCAACAGGCACACCGAGTGACTCCATCGATAATCCTCATCAAGTGCGATTGTCTTCTTCCACTCCTTTTTCCCCTCCCACTAGCCTTCCTTCCTCCCCTTTCCTTTTATTACCCCACTCTCCCTGATTGTTTTCTCTGTATACTGTTCAACCCTGATATTTATTTAATTATTTATGTATTTTTTTCTTTTGCTTTTCTTTGGAGGGACATGGTATTACCTTAACAACCTCTTGGCTCCCTGGTCCTAGGGCTTTTCTGACTAAATACCTCCCCTTAAGCTAGAATCTATGTATCTATGCTGGTTTGACCACTTGATTATAGTCATTAGCGGGGTAGGACTTTGCTCACTGCTAAATTAGGATAATGATATTGGGCTATCCTGCTTGGGAAAGACTCGACCAAAGTAGGGGATCCGGGAGGGGGGAGTGGCCCCAAGCCCGCAGTGTGTTCCCATAGGGGGCGGGCGTCTCTCCTGCTCCCTGTTCCCTCGCAAATAATTGAGTAAAGTCTTCCTTGTTCTTTACAACCACACCACCCTTACCCCGGTAAATGTGTTATATCTGTCCCCTCTAGGTTCTTGATTCGGCAGAAAACACATCATTTATTGTTCTAGCTTCTGAGACATGTCTATTTTAGTTTATAATATTGATATACTTTAAACTGTAAAACAGAATTTTGCTTGTTTGGACTTGCCTTTTTACATTTTGCATTGAGAGGTTCTACCTCGAATTCATTTGCTCCTTATGTTTCTTCATATCTTACTGCTTTGTAATGCCTTCTACAAAGATTCTGTATAATTTTTGTTACTACTAATAAAAATCTATTGAAAGAAAAAAAGTGTTTGGGGACCTGGGTCCTGCCCCAGGAGACATGGATCAATGCAAAAAAAAGTTTTAAAAACGGCCGTTTTTTCAGGAGCAGTGATATTAATAATGCTTAAAGTCAAACAATAAAAGTGTAATATCCCTTTAAATTTCGTAGCTGGGGGGTGTCTATAGTATGCTTGTAAAGGGGCGCATGTTTCCAGTGTTTAGAACAGTCTGACAGCAAAATGACATTTCAAAGGAAAAAAGTCATTTAAAACTACTCGCGGCTATTGCATTGCCGGTCCGACAATACACATAAAAGTTCATTGATAAAAACGGCATGGGAATTCCCCACAGGGGAACCCCCGAACCAGAATTTAAAAAAAAAATGACGTGGGGGTCCCCCTAAATTCCATACCAGGCCCTTCAGGTCTGGTATGGATATTAAGGAGAACCCCGGCCAAAATTAAAAAAAAAAAATGACGTGGGGGTCCCCCTAAATTCCATACCAGACCCTTCAGGTCTGGTATGGATTTTAAGGAGAACGCCGCGCCAAAATTAAAAAAAAATGGCATGGGGTCCCCCCAAAAATCCATACCAGACCCTTATCCAAGCACGCAACCTGGCAGGCCGCAGGAAAAGAGGGGGGATGAGAGAGCGCCCCCCCTCCTGAACCGCAACCAGGCCACATAGCCCCCAAAACACCTTGTCCACATGTTGATGAGGACAAGGGCCTCATCCCCACAACCCTGGCCGGTGGTTGTGGGGGTCTGCGGGCGGGGGGCTTATCTGAATCTGGAAGCCCCCTTTAACAAGGGGACACCCAGATCCCGGCCCCCCCCTGTGTGAAATGGTAAGGGCCATTTCACTAAAAAACTGTCAAAAATGTTAAAAATGACAAGAGACAGTTTTTGACAATTCCTTTATTTAAATGCTTCTTCTTTCTTCTTTCTTCAATCTTCCTTCATCTTCTTCTTCTTCTGGTTCTTCTGGCTCTTCTGGTTCTTCCTCCGGCATTCTCGTCCAGCATCTCCTCCACGGCGTCTCCTATCTTCTTCTCCTCCGGCCGCTCCGCACCCATGGCATGGGGGAAGGCTCCCGCTCTTCTCTTCATCTTCTTTTCTTCTTCATCTTCTTCACCTTCTTCTCTTCTTCTCTTCTTCATTTTCTTCTCCGGGCCACTCCACACCCATGCTGGCATGGTGGGAGGCTCCCGCTGTGTGACGCGTCTCCTCTTCTGATGGTTCTTAAATAACGGGGGGGGGGGCGGTGAATGCCATGGGTGCGGAGCCGCCCGAGGAGAAGAAGATAGAAGACACCGCGGAGGAGATACTGGACGAGAACGCCGGAGGAAGAACCAGAAGAGCCAGAAGAACCAGAAGAAGAAGAAGAAGATGAAGGAAGATAGAAGAAAGAAGAAGCATTTAAATAAAGGAATTGTCAAAAACTGTCTCTTGTCATTTTTAACATTTTTGACAGTTTTTTAGTGAAATGGTAGGGGTACTTTTGTACCTCCTTACCATTTCACACGGGGGGGCATGGATCTGGGGGCTTCCAGATTCCGATAAGCCCCCCACCCGCACACCCCCACAACCACCGGCCAGGGTTGTGGGGATGAGGCCCTTGTCCTCATCAACATGGGGACAAGGTGTTTTGGGGGGCTACCCCAAAGCACCCTCCCAATGTTGAGGGCATGTGGCCTGGTATGGTTCAGGATGGGGGGGAGCGCTCCCTCGTGCCCCCCTCTTTTCCTGCGGCCTGCCAGGTTGCATGCTCGGATAAGGGTCTGGTATGGATTTTTGGGGGGGCCCCACGCCGTTTTTTTTTTTTAATTTTGGTGCGGGGTTCCCTTAAAATCCATACCAGACCTGAAGGGCCTGGTATGGAATTTAGGGGGACCAGCACATCATTTTTTTTTTTTTTATTTTGGCCAGGGTTCCCCTTAATATCCATACCAGACCTGAAGGGCCTGGTATGGAATTTAGGGGAACCCCCACATCATTTTTTAAAAAAAATTTTGGTTCGGGGTTCCCCTGTGAGGAATTCCCATGCCGTTTTTATCAATGAACTTTTATGTGTATTGTCGGACCGGCAATGCAATAGCCGCGAGTAGTTTTAAATGACTTTTTTCCTTTGAAATGTCATTTTGCTGTCAGACTGTTCTAAACACGGGAAACATGCGCCCCTTTACAGGCATACTATAGACACCCCCCAGCTATGAAATTTAAAGGGATATTACACTTTTATTGTTTGACTTTAAGCATTATTAAAATCACTGCTCCTGAAAAAACGGCCCTTTTTAAAACTTTTTTTTGCATTGATCCATGTCCCCTGGGGCAGGACCCAGGTCCCCAAACACTTTTTATGACAATAACTTGCATATAAGCCTTTAAAATTAGCACTTTTGATTATTCATGTTTGTGTCCCATAGACTTTAACAGTGTTCGCGTGTTCGAACAAACTTTTTCCTGTTCGCATGTTCTGGTGCGAACCGAACAGGGGGGTGTTCGGCTCATCCCTAACTAGGAGTCACAAAAGTCTTACAATGTGCGAGACTTATTCAGTAAAGTTTCGCCCCCTTTGCACTACCAGAGAGACCTGGACCGTGGGTATAGGTTCACCTTGGAATCTACCCCGCCATACCACACAAGCCTTACCACAATATGCCCTACGAAGTTTGATTCCAGAGTGGTATTACCGCATAAACCTTTATCACTCAGGGCCCAGATTCAGGTTTTCTCTATGTTTCGTTTTACTTGAATGAACTGTTTAACCCACTTCATGCTAGTTAATGTTTTGTTATGGGAACATGCCTACACCAGTTGGGCTGGGTGGGAGGGAGGAGGGATTGTTATATCAAAAGTACAATGTAACCAATACAAATGCTATCATTTACAGAATGCAATCAGTGTATTTCTACATGCTTTATTATCTGGAGGGCTTGCCTGCATATATATAGGGTGATGACCTCCTCTTGTGTGACATTATGGTACTATGTGATCAAACTCCTCTGTTATCTACATTACACTATACCATGGCATCTCTGAAATTCTTAACTTGGAACGTTAGAGGATTATGAGACACAGTTATACACACAGCCATCCTATCCTACATAAATAAAAAACAAAGGGCAGACATCATAGTCCTTGTTGAGATGCCACTTACACCTTGCCCTTAAACGCCCCTGGATTGGCTGGGCATATCATTCAGTCTATACCACACACGCAAGAGGGGTGTCATTGCTTGTAACCAAGTCCCTGCACTTTGAGTTGTGTGACCTGAGCTTGGACCCACAAGGTTGCTATGTTTTCATTCATGCTAAAATATACGGTGAACAGTTTCTACTAAAGGCTTATTATGTACCCCCTCCATTTTGCATGACAAGTGCCCGACAATCCCAGCCATTTGGCTGGGAGACTTCAATGCCACCTTAAACCCCAACTAGGACAGAGCACAACAATTTGCCTCGACTCCTAGGCCCTGCACATCCACAAGATTTGCCAAATTGATATCATCCTTCAATCTGGCTGACTCATGGAGGACCAAACGCTCATACGCCAGAGCATACTCATCCAGAAATATGTTGAAGCAAAAAATACCCAAACATTAGTAGCACTCAGCAATCAAAACATTATTGTGATTACAAAAAAGTCCACTTAATCCGTGAATATAAGTAGATGTGCATAAAGATTGTCCACCAAGACAGAAATCCTTGCAGATATTATGTTCCAAAGGGTAACCTTCACCACACCGCGTGTATAACGATCCCCCCAAGGTAATGCACTTACCAAATAGTGCTGGAAAATGAGCTGTCTTTAAATGGTTGTAATCAGTACACAGTGCATCTCTTCATCTAAATGTGTTGCTTGTCACAAGCAAAGAACAAAGGTGCACATAGCGTAATCCAGTAACAAAACATGTGTTTATTTAAAATATATATCCTTTATAGCTGTACACTCACAATGTGACAGAAGATTAAAAGCATTTGACATCAATACTTGAAAAGTCGCTGACTCCTGTTTACTTCTCACGATGGTGTTCCCAGGTAAGGCATGCAGGTAATCAGACGGCGTAGGTTGCTGGGTGGTCACGCACTGACGCATTTCGTCATCACTTCCTCAGAGGGCGTGGCCACGCAACGCAGCTCCCATCTCTAAATAACCGCACAAGCGCTGGGGAATTAACCCACTGATGCCTACATCTTTGTTATGCTAATCTGCGGCACTTGCCGCCCTTCTTAAACACCTAATGTTATGCATCCAGCCAACATGTGTCAGTAATCATGCACCATCTCAATGCATGCCATATCTAATCAATCTAAGACACAGAGGTTCACCATGCTCAACCAAAGGTAAAAGCATCTGGACAATCACTAACATAATGTGTACTAAACACGGAACGATCCTGGTTGGGACCAATCGTTCCGTGTGTGGCAACCATAGCTTGATCCAAATTAACGAAAAACATCAAAAATGGGAGTATATTGCAAATCCCGGTATAATTGAACCATCTAAGGTTTATTTTCATCTATTTAAAAAAACAATACCACACTTCCTTAATACTCAGAGAATACAACATAAGTATTGCTTATCCAAACCATCAATTGCATGATATTTATACATAAGCACAATTGGCATCCTATAAATATCTAATGCTACTCCCAGATGCCTTAAAATTGTATCTTAAATGCAATATTAATATCCTGGATGATTTGAGTGCATATAAGCTACATCTATGATAATAGCATATCACCATGTTAGATTCTTAAACCTATGTTGATGCATGATACCCCCTATGTATATCATTACGACATCGTGTGTAAAACAGAATAATGTAAATCAGAATAATATACATCATTGTACTATAGAAAGCATATCAATAGGTCATAAATGTAAAATAAAATTACAACATATTCGTTCACATAATTCTATAAAATTATATATGACAATAAAATTCATAAAAACAACCCCTAATATTAAAAAATAGTAATTCATAAATTCAACAAAAAACTTAGTAATCACTAATAAAATAAAGCCAATTTACAAGAGTTAGGAGGAATTGCACACAAGACAAGGATTATTCAGTACAAGCACAGATCTTAAAAAATCTTTTTGTGGAAAAGGGTTATAATATAATAACCCCTGATAAGGACATAAGTGAAATACAAAAAATTGACAAAATCAAGCAAAAGGATAATAGACATGAATGGGGCTTTATAAGTGCCTATCATGCACAATACAAAGAGGTGGAAGCGATTTTAAATAAATACTGGCCGCTATTAAGTACTGATAAAATTCTCACAAAAGCCATTCCGGAAAACCCAATATTTATTTACAGAAAGGGACAATCCTTCGGAGATAAGGTCGTTAAGAAGATTTTAGACCCACCAACCAGACCTACCATGTTTTGGGATAGTCCAGGTTTTTTCGCATGTCGTAGATGCATTTCATGCCGCCAAGTAAATACTAGATTGAGAGGGGTAACTGAGTTTCAATCAACAGCTAACTCTAATGTCCTGTACACACGACTGGTTTTGCCGTCGGAATAAACTCTGAAGCTTTTTCCAACGGAATTCCGATGGAATTCCGCTCAAGCTTTCTTGCATACACGCGGTCACATCAAATTCCGAGCGTCAAGAATGTGGTGATGTACAACATGTACGACAGGACAACACGTATGATGTCTCATACTTGCTTCAGAGCATGCGTCATTTTTGGTACGTCAGAACAGCATACAGACGAGCGGTTTTCCCGATAGGAATTTGTTCCGTCGAAAAAATTAAGAACATGTTCTCTATCTAAGTCCGTCTGAATTTTCGACGTAAAAATGGGGCATACACACGGTCAGAATATACGATGAAAAGCTCCCGGATGACTTTTTCTGTCGGAAATTCCGACCGTGTGTACGGGGCATAAGACGTTCAAAATAAAAGACTTCATTTCATGTAAGTCTACCTATGTAGTATATGCACTCCAGTGCCCATGCGATTTAATGTATATTGGTCGCACAAAACGCACTTTAGGTAAACGTGTATCAGAAAATATAAATAGCATTAGGATTGGTTACAAAGAGCATAGCATCTCAATGCACTTTAAAATCAGACATATCAGTGACCCCTCAGGATTAAAATTCTGGGGGTTAGAGAAAATGTATTCTGATTGGCAAGGCAGTAATAGGGAAAGGGAATTATCCAAATGCGAAAACCTCCCAGTAGCCGCCAACAAGTGACGGCTAAAAATTCGGCCAGTCGGCATAATATGACATGCAAAGTTGAGCTTACCGAGGAGAGACTGCAACTGCCTGAGCTAAACTTTGCGTTTTCCCACCACCAAAGCAATCTCAGCTTTGACCTCAGGTAAGCGACATTTCATGGCAAGAGAGTCGATAACAATCCCCAAAAAATGAATTGTTGTGATAGGGCCTTCAGTCTTATCCACAGCTAAAGGGATACCAAAAGGCACGGCTACCTGTTGAATACACGTAGCCGAGGGAGGGCCCACACACAAAAAATCATCCAAATAATGTATGACGGAACTGACCCCTGATACCTCAAGGACCACCCTTTCAACAAAGGAGCTGAACGTTTCGAACAAAGCACAAGAGATAGAACAACCCATAGGAAAACAGCAGTCAACATAAAACCAAGTCCAACCACCTGCAACCCCAGAGATGAAAACCCTGCAAATGTTCCAGCAGTAAACGGAAGGCGATCTCAATGTCCATCCTAGCCATGAGAGCACCTCGCCCATAATGCCGCACCCACTGGATAGCCGCATCAAATGAGGTGTAAGACACAGCACAGGCTTCCAGATTGATCGCATCATTAACTGAGCCACTTTTGGGAAAGGAGAGATGAGTGATAAGGCAGAACTTTAGAGGTTCCTTTTTGGGGACCAAGCCTAGAGGGGAAACCACGAAATTGCAAAGGGGGTTTGAGGGAAAGGCCCCGCCATGCGACCCAATGATAATTCCTTAGCCTGTTTCTCAGAAACCATGCCTGGTGGAACGCAAATTATCCGCCACAGGGGGAATTTGGGCAAGAGAACACAGAATAACAAAACAAACTGAAAACCCAGCCTCCAACAACGGGCAGCGCCCGATCCGGATACTTACTTAGGAAAGGCCGCATCCTTTCCACCCTCACCAGCGTTGTCCCTTTTTCCAGAAGTATCTCCGAAACACCCCTTGCCCTGCTTAAAGCAGTGGGAGGGAACACCCCTTGAACTGCTTAAAGCAGTGGGAGAAGGTGTGAGCGCCCCCGCAACCTGAGCACTCGTGCTTGAATCGACGCATGGAGTTCCTTCATTGAACTGCCAGCAGTACCGCTGACACTTAGCGACTAACTGTTCTGGGGTGTTTGGACCACCAGCCCTGCTCGGAAAAAAGGATGGAGCTGCCCATGCCAAGGTCATAAGGCACATCCACAAACTGATATCCTTGTGATCCCATCGCAAGGATTGCCGGATGGCCTTGCGTTGACGGAATTGCTCGTCATAACGAAGTCAAGCAACCTCCCCATACACCTGGTGGGCCTCACTAATAGTGTCCAGATAGCAAAAGAGAGCCGAACAATTCTCCAGATTCTTTTCCCCATCACGCTGGCCAAGATGGCAAAGGCCTGCAAACAATTGCTAAAAGTGCTAGGGATCAAATGAAACCGACGCTTCACCTTCTTGGATTCCTGGCTTCAACCTATCCAGGTTGAATTTTTCCAAAGGGAGTAACATAAATATCTCTACGTGCTCATCCCTTCAGAAAAGGAAGGCAATACAGTTTTAATACAATAAAAGAGGATTAAGAGGGCCCTGCTCAGAAGAGCTTACAATCTAATAGGGTGGGGCAGGTGGTACAAAAGGTTGTAACTGTGGAGTATGAGCTGATGGAAGTGGTAAAAGATTAGTTGGATAGGCTTTCCTGAAGAGATGAGTTTTCAGGGATCGCCTGAAGGTAGCATGAGTAGGGGATAACCGGACAGGTTGAGGTAGCGAGATCCAGAGGATGGGAGAGGCTCTGGAGAAATCCCAGAGATGAGCATTGGAGGAGACGAGAGAGCTTGAGAGTAGGAGGTCTTGAGAAAAGCGGAGAGGACGATTTGGGTGATATTTGGAGACAAGATTGGTGATGTAGCTCTGGGCAGAGTTGTGAATGGATTTGTATGCTGTGGTTAGTATTTTGAATTTAATTCGCTGGGTGATTGGGAGCCAGTGTAGGGATTGGAGGAGAGGGTTGGCAGACACTGAGCGGTTGGTAAGGTGGATAAGTCTGGCAGCAGCATTCATGATAGACTGAAGAAGGGATAGCCTATGGAGAGGCAGGCCAATGAGAAGGGAGTTGCAATAGTCAAGGCGAGAGATAACAAGGGAGTGAATGAGAAGCTTGGTGGTTTCATTTGTGAAAAAGGGGTGAATTTTAGAGATGTTACGGAGGTGAATTCTACAAACTTTTGACAACGATTGGACTTGAGGCTGAAATGACAGGTTAGAGTCTAGGATTACACCTAGTACCCTGGCGTAAGGGGAGGGACTGATAGTTGATTGTTGATTTTGATGGAGAAGTCATGGAGGGGGGCACGGGAGGGGGGGGGGAATATTAACCATATGATGGCCAGGCAGCGCGGCTCTCATTCTGGGTAGGCGTCATATGACATCCGCCCATTTAAACAGGGAATGCGTGTGCCCTGTACCTTCGGTGGTGGCGTGTCACGGAGACACCGCTCACCACCGAGGGGGCTAAACAGCCATTGGGCATGGCTGTTTATCACGTGATCACAGATGGTTCCGCCCCTCTGTACACGCCCCACTGTGCATGTGTGCGATCGCGAGCGCGCTGTGCATGCACATTGGTGGCGGCGTGTTCCCAGGAACACTGCTCGCCACCGACGCTGGTAAACAGCCACTGGCTGGCGGCTGTTTACCATGTGATCGGCTGTGATCCTTTCACAGCCGATCACTAAATGTAAACACAGAGCGGTAACTAGCTGTTACTGGCTCTTCTCTCCTCACACACCGTTTCCAGTGTGAGGAGAGAAGATCCAGGAGCAGTGAGTTACCGATTTGTGTGTGTATTGTATGCACCAAGCACAACACTTGTTCCATCGCCCCCCATTGTCATCTGTCACCCAACAGTCACCCCATAAAGAGCACCTGTCACATAAGAGACTGCCATTAGTGACCGTCAGTGGTGCACCCATCAGTGACCATCACCTGTCACCCGTCACCCATCACCCATCAGTGACTGTAAACTGTCACCCGTCACCCATTAGTGATCGTCAGTGGTGCACCTGTCACCCATCAGTGACAGTGCCCTGTCACCTGTCACCCATCACCCGTCACAAATCAGTGACCGTCAGCCATCACCCGTCACCCATCAGTGACTGTCAGATATCACCCGTCACCCATCAGTGACCATCAGCCATCACCCGTCACCCATAAGTGACCGTCAGCGGTGCACCCGTTACCCATCAGTGACCATAGCCTGTCATCCATCACACGTCACCCATCAGTGACCATCAGCGGTGCACCTGTCACCCATTAGTGATTGTGCCCTGTCACCCTTCACACATCACCCATCAGTGACCATCAGTGTTGCACCCATCAGTGACCGTGGCCTGTCACCTGTCAGTGACCATCACCCGTCACTGTCCGCGGCCTGTCACCCATCAGTGACCATCGCCTGTCACACCATCATCACCTATCAGTGACCATCACCTGCCACCTGTCACACAGTCATCAGCATCATGTCCAAAAGATTTTATACTAGTGAGGATGCGTTCCAGATCCTCTCAATGACTGATGAGAGCAGTGGGGAGTTCTCATCAGATTCCAATTCTGATTCTGAATCAAATTCGGCATTTGAACCGATTGAGAATAGGTTCATACATGGGCACAACTGGAAAGATTGTATGGGACCTGGCATACCCACTTCTGAACAAAGCATATCACATATACGTTGACAACTTCTACACCAGCCTGCCCCTTTTCAAACACTTATAAATCGCAAAACCCTGGCCTGCAGAACCTCCAGAAAGAATAGGAAGGGCTTCCCACAATCTCTAGCGAACGAAAAGCTGTGAAGGGGGGAAAGAGCAACATTGAGATGAAACGAAGTGCTGGCCTTAAGGTGGAAGAATAAAAGGGACGTGCACATGATGTCCACCATCCATGACGACACTACAATTGAGGTTCAAAGAAGACAAGGTCCCATTGAAAAGCCAACATGTGTCCAAGATTATAATCTCTACATGGGGGTGTGGATTTCAATGATCAAATGATTCAGCCCTATTTGTCAATAAGGAGGTCCCGATTCTGGTACAGGAAGGTAGCAATTTATCTCATCCATTTGGCCATTTATCACTCCTACGTAGTCTACACCAAATCCATGGAAAGCCCTGCCTCCTTCCTAAAAATCATAGAAGAAGTTGTCACGTCCTTTATCTATCAACAAAGACCCCCCACAAAACCTTCGCTCTGATGCTGTTAGCCGACTTCATGAGCGCCACTTCCCCTTCAACATTCCACCATCTGAAGCAGGCCGAAGACAGCAAAAAAAATGTTGCGTGTACAGCAAAAGAGGATTTCAAAAAGATACCAGCTACCATTGTCCCCAGTGTCCCAACCTGGCCTTTGCATTGGTGAATGCTTCCAACTTTATCATACATCCCTAAAATATTAGCCCATATTTGTAACCATTTCCCCATTTTCATCATCTGTGTTGACCATTTTCCATGCTTCCCCAAATGACCATGCCACTGCCATCCATGTGAACTGACCTGGCCTGTTTTTTGACTATGTCTCAGCCTATCATTTGGACTGCTTCCACGTGAACTGACCCTGGCCTGTTTTATGACTATGCCTCTGCCTAACGTTTGGACTGCTTCCACGTGAACTGACCCTGGCCTGTTTTATCAACTACGCTCTTGCCCACCGCTTGGACTGCTTGCACGTGAACTGACCCTGGCCTGTTTTATGGACTATGCTTTTGCCTACCGCTTGGACTGATCTGTTGCCCTGTTACTGTAGTACACAGGGGTCTCACATATGTGAGGGGCTCCAGAATTGTTTTTCCGGATGGAGAAAACTATTTTTTTTGTTTTCCAGGTTTCGGAATTTCCGGATTAGGGTCTGGAGTATAGAGAGTGGGTCAAAGCCTCTCTCCCGTGCCCCTGTGCACAGGTCTTACCTGATTGAGGCCCTCAGCCTGCTGCTGACTTACTGCCATCAAGCCTCTGCCTGCTGCATGAACGGACCACACTGCTACCTCGACTATGCAAAAAATTAGCTGTAGCAAGAGGCAGTATGTTTATTAAGGGCTGGAGAGCGGTACAATAATGAGTGTCTGCAGGTAACAGTGTACCAGGACTAATATTATGGCTGTGCTGGCTGTCAATGCCTGGACAATTTCTATGGATTGTGCTGTGCTGACAATATCCTTGTGCTGACTATAGACAATATTCCTGCCTGCTGCCTGGATAATTTCTATTGTTGTCGCTAAGCACATTCCTGCCTGCTGCCTGGACCAGTGCTCTCCTCTGTGGATACTACCAAAAGCACAGGTAATGCTTTTTTTTTTACCCTTTCCGCAATAGAATTTATTTTGGATTGTAATTCTTGGTATGTACATGCTATGTGTTAGAAATGTGAAGGGCCTTCAAAAGTGATAGGCTGCCAGGAAATTATACATGTCATTTATGCTCCTAGAACGCCGGATGGTGCTACTTAGATGTTGGGCCTCTGTATGTGGCCAGGCTGTGTAAAAGTCTCACACATGTGGTATTGCCATACTCAGGAGTAGGGATGAGCTTCGCGTTCAAGTCGAACCCATGTTCGACTCGAACATCGGCTGTTCGTTCGTTCGCCGAATTGCGAACGATATGGGCCGTTGGCGGCAAATTTGTGTGGCGCATCACGGCCCATAATTCACTGCGGCATCACAGTGCATTGCTGGCTGATGGTTGGCCAAGCATGCACTATGACAAGCATGCTTGGCCAATCACAGCGCCGTCAGTAGAGAGAGCTGTAATTGCCCAAAGCCAGGGTGGCTTTGGCCAATTATGGCTCAGGGGGTTTTTAGAACATGCCCAACACTATATAAGGCCGCCTACACGGCGGCCCTGTGTAGTGTGTTCCAGCGTGCTTAGAGAGAGAGAGACATTGTCATTTCATTTGAGTTAGCTAGATTAGGCAGGGCAGTCAGTGAGTTAGCTGCACTTACAGTGTATTGTGTATATATATGCATCCCAGGTGTTGTGTGTATATATATATATATTTATACACACTATATTCAGTTTAGCTAGATCCGTTCCTTCTATCTTCCTACTGACAGGCAGGCTTGTCTTGTTACAGTATTTACAGCTACCTGAAGAAAATTGCTGGTGTTCTTTTGATCCTATTAGTACCACAGTCAGGCAGCTAGACTATTTACAGTTAGTGTAGTGCGTCCTCCTCACAGTGTCCAGTTAAAGCTACAAGTTAGTTTAGTGTGACCTCTGCACAGTGTTCAGCTAAAGCTACAAGTTAGTATAGTGTGTCCTCCTCACAGTGTTCAGCTAAAACTACAAGTTAGTGTAGTGCGACCTCTGCACAGTGTTCAGCTAAAGCTACAAGTTAGTGTAGTGCGTCCTCCTCACAGTGTTCAGCTAAAACGACAAGTTAGTGTAGTGCGACCTCTGCACAGTGTTCAGCTAAAGCTACAAGTTAGTGCAGTGCGTCCTCCTCACAGTGTTCAGCTAAAACTACAAGTTAGTGTAGTATGACCTCTGCACAGTGTTCAGCTAAAGCTACAAGTTAGTGTAGTGTGTCCTCCTCACAGTGTTCAGCTAAAACTACAAGTTAGTGTAGTGCGACCTCTTCACAGTGTTCAGCTAAAGCTACAAGTTAGTGTAGTGCGTCCTCCTCACAGTGTTCAGCTAAAACTACAAGTTAGTGTAGTGCGTCCTCTGAACAGTGTTCAGCTAAAACTACAAGTTAGTATAGTGCGACCTCTGCACAGTGTTCAGCTGAAGCTACAAGTTAGTGTAGTGCGTCCTCTGAACAGTGTTCAGCTAAAGCTACAAGTTAGTGTAGTGCGTCGTCCTCACAGTGTTCAGCTAAAGCTACAAGTTAGTTTAGTGTGATCTCTGCACAGTGTTCAGCTAAAGCTACAAGTTAGGGTAGTGCGTCCTCTGCACAGTGTTCAGCTAAAGCTACAAGTTAGTGTAGTGCATCCTCCTCACAGTGTTCAGCTAAAACTACAAGTTAGTGTAGTGCGACCTCTGCACAGTGTTCAGCTAAAACTGCAAGTTAGTATAGTGTGTCCTCCTCATAGTGTTCAGCTAAAACTACAAGTTAGCGTAGTGCGACCTCTGCACAGTGTTCAGCTAAAGCTACAAGTTAGTGTAGTGCGTCCTCCTCACAGTGTTCAGCTAAAACTACAAGTTAGTGTAGTGCGTCCTCTGAACAGTGTTCAGCTAAAGCTACAAGTTAGTGTAGTGCGTCCTCCTCACAGTGTTCAGCTAAAACTACAAGTTAGTGTAGTGCGTCCTCTGAATAGTGTTCAGCTAAAACTACAAGTTAGTATAGTGCGACCTCTGCACAGTGTTCAGCTAAAGCTACAAGTTAGGGTAGTGCGTCCTCCTCACACTGTTCAGCTAAAGCTACAAGTTAGTTTAGTGTGACCTCTGCACAGTGTTCAGCTAAAGCTACAAGTTAGTGTAGTGCGACCTCTGCACAGTGTTCAGCTAAAGCTACAAGTTAGTGTAGTGCATCCTCCTCACAGTGTTCAGCTAAAACTACAAGTTAGTGTAGTGCGACCTCTGCACAGTGTTCAGCTAAAACTACAAGTTAGTATAGTGTGTCCTTCTCATAGTGTTCAGCTAAAACTACAAGTTAGCGTAGTGCGACCTCTGCACAGTGTTCAGCTAAAGCTACAAGTTAGTGTAGTGCGTCCTCCTCACAGTGTTCAGCTAAAACTACAAGTTAGTGTAGTGCGTCCTCTGAACAGTGTTCAGCTAAAGCTACAAGTTAGTGTAGTGCGTCCTCCTCACAGTGTTCAGCTAAAACTACAAGTTAGTGTAGTGCGTCCTCTGAATAGTGTTCAGCTAAAACTACAAGTTAGTATAGTGCGACCTCTGCACAGTGTTCAGCTGAAGCTACAAGTTAGTGTAGTGCGTCCTCCTCACAGTGTTAAGCTAAAGCTACAAGTTAGTTTAGTGTGACCTCTGCACAGTGTTCAGCTAAAGCTACAAGTTAGTGTAGTGCGACCTCTGCACAGTATTCAGCTAAAGCTACAAGTTAGTGTAGTGCGTCCTCCTCACAGTGTTCAGCTAAAACTACAAGTTAGTGTAGTGCGACCTCTGCACAGTGTTCAGCTAAAACTACAAGTTAGTATAGTGTGTCCTCCTCATAGTGTTCAGCTGAAACTACAAGTTAGCGTAGTGCGACCTCTGCACAGTGTTCAGCTAAAGCTACAAGTTAGTGTAGTGCGTCCTCCTCACAGTGTTCAGCTAAAACTACAAGTTAGTGTAGTGCGACCTCTGCACAGTGTTCAGCTAAAGCTACAAGTTAGTGCAGTGCGTCCTCCTCACAGTGTTCAGCTAAAACTACAAGTTAGTGTAGTGCGACCTCTGCACAGTGTTCAGCTAAAGCTACAAGTTAGTGTAGTGTGTCCTCCTCACAGTGTTCAGCTAAAACTACAAGTTAGTGCAGTGCGACCTCTGCACAGTGTTCAGCTAAAGCTACAAGTTAGAGTAGTGCGTCCTCCTCACAGTGTTCAGCTAAAACTACAAGTTAGTGTAGTGCGTCCTCTGAACAGTGTTCAGCTAAAACTACAAGTTAGTGTAGTGCGTCCTCTGAACAGTGTTCAGCTAAAGCTACAAGTTAGTGTAGTGCGTCGTCCTCACAGTGTTCAGCTAAAGCTACAAGTTAGTTTAGTGTGACCTCTGCACAGTGTTCAGCTAAAGCTACAAGTTAGGGTAGTGCGTCCTCCTCACAGTGTTCAGCTAAAGCTACAAGTTAGTTTAGTGTGACCTCTGCACAGTGTTCAGCTAAAGCTACAAGTTAGTGTAGTGCGACCTCTGCACAGTGTTCAGCTAAAGCTACAAGTTAGTGTAGTGCGTCCTCCTCACAGTGTTCAGCTAAAACTACAAGTTAGTGTAGTGCGACCTCTGCACAGTGTTCAGCTAAGGCTACAAGTTAGTGCAGTGCGCCCTCTGCAAAGTGTTCAGCTAAAGCTACAAGGTAGTGTAGTGTGTACTCCTCACAGTGTTCAGCTAAAACTACAAGTTAGTGTAGTGCGACCTCTGCACAGTGTTCAGCTAAAGCTACAAGTTAGTGTAGTGCGTCGTCCTCACAGTGTTCAGCTAAAGCTACAAGTTAGTTTAGTGTGACCTCTGCACAGTGTTCAGCTAAAGCTACAAGTTAGGGTAGTGCGTCCTCCTCACAGTGTTCAGCTAAAGCTACAAGTTAGTTTAGTGTGACCTCTGCACAGTGTTCAGCTAAAGCTACAAGTTAGTGTAGTGCGACCTCTGCACAGTGTTCAGCTAAAGCTACAAGTTAGTTTAGTGTGACCTCTGCACAGTGTTCAGCTAAAACTACAAGTTAGTGTAGTGCGTCCTCTGAACAGTGTTCAGCTAAAACTACAAGTTAGTATAGTGCGACCTCTGCACAGTGTTCAGCTGAAGCTACAAGTTAGTGTAGTGCGTCCTCACAGTGTTCAGCTAAAACTACAAGTTAGTGTAGTGCGACCTCTGCACAGCGTTCAGCTAAGGCTACAAGTTAGTGCAGTGTGCCCTCTGCAAAGTGTTCAGCTAAAGCTACAAGGTAGTGTAGTGCGACCTCTGCACAGTGTTCAGCTAAAGCTACAAGTTAGTTTAGTGTGACCTCTGCACAGTGTTCAGCTAAAACTACAAGTTAGTGTAGTGCGTCCTCTGAACAGTGTTCAGCTAAAACTACAAGTTAGTATAGTGCGACCTCTGCACAGTGTTCAGCTAAAGCTACAAGTTAGGGTAGTGCGTCCTCCTCACAGTGTTCAGCTAAAGCTACAAGTTAGTTTAGTGTGACCTCTGCACAGTGTTCAGCTAAAGCTACAAGTTAGTGTAGTGCGACCTCTGCACAGTGTTCAGCTAAAGCTACAAGTTAGTGTAGTGCGTCCTCCTCACAGTGTTCAGCTAAAACTACAAGTTAGTGTAGTGCGACCTCTGCACAGTGTTCAGCTAAAGCTACAAGGTAGTGTAGTGCGTCCTCCTCACAGTGTTCAGCTAAAACTACAAGTTAGTGTAGTGCGACCTCTGCACAGTGTTCAGCTAAAGCTACAAGTTAGTGTAGTGTGTACTCCTCACAGTGTTCAGCTAAAACTACAAGTTAGTGTAGTGCGACCTCTGCACAGTGTTCAGCTAAAGCTACAAGTTAGTGTAGTGCGTCCTCCTCATAGTGTTCAGCTAAAACTACAAGTTAGTGTAGTGCGTCGTCCTCACAGTGTTCAGCTAAAGCTACAAGTTAGTTTAGTGTGACCTCTGCACAGTGTTCAGCTAAAGCTACAAGTTAGGGTAGTGCGTCCTCCTCACAGTGTTCAGCTAAAGCTACAAGTTAGTTTAGTGTGACCTCTGCACAGTGTTCAGCTAAAGCTACAAGTTAGTTTAGTGTGACCTCTGCACAGTGTTCAGCTAAAGCTACAAGTTAGTGTAGTGCGACCTCTGCACAGTGTTCAGCTAAAGCTACAAGTTAGTGTAGTGCGTCCTCCTCACAGTGTTCAGCTAAAACTACAAGTTAGTGTAGTGCGACCTCTGCACAGTGTTCAGCTAAAGCTACAAGGTAGTGTAGTGCGTCCTCCTCACAGTGTTCAGCTAAAACTACAAGTTAGTGTAGTGCGACCTCTGCACAGTGTTCAGCTAAAGCTACAAGTTAGTGTAGTGTGTACTCCTCACAGTGTTCAGCTAAAACTACAAGTTAGTGTAGTGCGACCTCTGCACAGTGTTCAGCTAAAGCTACAAGTTAGTGTAGTGCGTCCTCCTCATAGTGTTCAGCTAAAACTACAAGTTAGTGTAGTGCGTCGTCCTCACAGTGTTCAGCTAAAGCTACAAGTTAGTTTAGTGTGACCTCTGCACAGTGTTCAGCTAAAGCTACAAGTTAGGGTAGTGCGTCCTCCTCACAGTGTTCAGCTAAAGCTACAAGTTAGTTTAGTGTGACCTCTGCACAGTGTTCAGCTAAAGCTACAAGTTAGTGTAGTGCGACCTCTGCACAGTGTTCAGCTAAAGCTACAAGTTAGTGTAGTGCGTCGTCCTCACAGTGTTCAGCTAAAGCTACAAGTTAGTTTAGTGTGACCTCTGCACAGTGTTCAGCTGAAGCTACAAGTTAGTGTAGTGCGTCCTCTGAACAGTGTTCAGCTAAAGCTACAAGTTAGTGTAGTGCGTCGTCCTCACAGTGTTCAGCTAAAGCTACAAGTTAGTTTAGTGTGACCTCTGCACAGTGTTCAGCTAAAGCTACAAGTTAGGGTAGTGCGTCCTCCTCACAGTGTTCAGCTAAAGCTACAAGTTAGTTTAGTGTGACCTCTGCACAGTGTTCAGCTAAGGCTACAAGTTAGTGCAGTGCGTCCTCTGCAAAGTGTTCAGCTAAAGCTACAAGTTAGTGTAGTGCATCCTCCTCACAGTGTTCAGCTAAAACTACAAGTTAGTGTAGTGCATCCTCCTCACAGTGTTCAGCTAAAGCTACAAGTTAGTGTAGTGTGTCCTCCTCACAGTGTTAAGCTAAAACTACAAGTTAGTGTAGTGCGACCTCTGCACAGTGTTCAGCTAAAGCTACAAGTTAGTGTAGTGCATCCTCCTCACAGTGTTCAGCTAAAACTACAAGTTAGTGTAGTGCGTCGTCCTCACAGTGTTCAGCTAAAGCTACAAGTTAGTTTAGTGTGACCTCTGCATAGTGTTCAGCTAAAGCTACAAGTTAGGGTAGTGCGTCCTCCTCACAGTGTTCAGCTAAAGCTACAAGTTAGTTAAGTGTGACCTCTGCACAGTGTTCAGCTAAAGCTACAAGTTAGTGTAGTGCGACCTCTGCACAGTGTTCAGCTAAAGCTACAAGTTAGTTTAGTGTGACCTCTGCACAGTGTTCAGCTAAAGCTACAAGTTAGTGTAGTGCGTCCTCCTCACAGTGTTCAGCTAAAACTACAAGTTATTGTAGTGCGACCTCTGCACAGTGTTCAGCTAAAGCTACAAGTTAGTGCAGTGCGTCCTCCTCACAGTGTTCAGCTAAAACTACAAGTTAGTGTAGTGCGACCTCTGCACAGTGTTCAGCTAAAGCTACAAGTTAGTGTAGTGTGTCCTCCTCACAGTGTTCAGCTAAAACTACAAGTTAGTGCAGTGCGACCTCTGCACAGTGTTCAGCTAAAGCTACCAGTTAGTGTAGTGCGTCCTCCTCAGTGTTCAGCTAAAACTACAAGTTAGTGTAGTGCGTCCTCTGAACAGTGTTCAGCTAAAACTACAAGTTAGTATAGTGCGACCTCTGCACAGTGTTCAGCTGAAGCTACAAGTTAGTGTAGTGCGTCCTCTGAACAGTGTTCAGCTAAAGCTACAAGTTAGTGTAGTGCGTCGTCCTCACAGTGTTCAGCTAAAGCTACAAGTTAGTTTAGTGTGACCTCTGCACAGTGTTCAGCTAAAGCTACAAGTTAGTGTAGTGCGTCCTCCTCACAGTGTTCAGCTAAAGCTACAAGTTAGTTTAGTGTGACCTCTGCACAGTGTTCAGATAAAGCTACAAGTTAGTGTAGTGCGACCTCTGCACAGTGTTCAGCTAAAGCTTCAAGTTAGTGTAGTGCGTCCTCCTCACAGTGTTCAGCTAAAACTACAAGTTAGTGTAGTGCGACCTCTGCACAGTGTTCAGCTAAGGCTACAAGTTAGTGCAGTGCGTCCTCTGCAAAGTGTTCAGCTAAAGCTACAAGTTAGTGTAGTGCATCCTCCTCACAGTGTTCAGCTAAAACTACAAGTTAGTGTAGTGCATCCTCCTCACAGTGTTCAGCTAAAGCTACAAGTTAGTGTAGTGTGTCCTCCTCACAGTGTTAAGCTAAAACTACAAGTTAGTGTAGTGCGACCTCTGCACAGTGTTCAGCTAAAGCTACAAGTTAGTGTAGTGCATCCTCCTCACAGTGTTCAGCTAAAACTACAAGTTAGTGTAGTGCGTCGTCCTCCCAGTGTTCAGCTAAAGCTACAAGTTAGTTTAGTGTGACCTCTGCACAGTGTTCAGCTAAAGCTACAAGTTAGTGTAGTGCGACCTCTGCACAGTGTTCAGCTAAAGCTACAAGTTAGTTTGGTGTGACCTCTGCACAGTGTTCAGCTAAAACTACAAGTTAGTATAGTGTGTCCTACTCATAGTGTTCAGCTAAAACTACAAGTTAGCGTAGTGCAACCTCTGCACAGTGTTCAGCTAAAGCTACAAGTTGGTGTAGTGCGTCCTCCTCACAGTGTTGAGCTAAAACTACAAGTTAGTGTAGTGCGACCTCTGCACAGTGTTCAGCTAAAGCTACAAGTTAGTGTAGTGTGTCCTCCTCACAGTGTTCAGCTAAAACTACAAGTTAGTGCAGTGTGACCTCTGCACAGTGTTCAGCTAAAGCTACAAGTTAGTGTAGTGCGTCCTCCTCACAGTGTTCAGCTAAAACTACAAGTTAGTGTAGTGCGTCCTCTGAACAGTGTTCAGCTAAAACTACAAGTTAGTATAGTGCGACCTCTGCACAGTGTTCAGCTGAAGCTACAAGTTAGTGTAGTGCGTCCTCTGAACAGTGTTCAGCTAAAGCTACAAGTTAGTGTAGTGCGTCATCCTCACAGTGTTCAGCTAAAGCTACAAGTTAGTTTAGTGTGACCTCTGCACAGTGTTCAGCTAAAGCTACAAAATTAAGGTAGTGCGTCCTCCTCACTGTGTTCAGCTAAAGCTACAAGTTAGTTTAGTGTGACCTCTGCACAGTGTTCAGCTAAAGCTACAAGTTAGTGTAGTGCAACCTCTGCACAGTGTTCAGTTAAAGCTACAAGTTAGTGTAGTGCGTCCTCCTCACCGTGTTCAGCTAAAACTACAAGTTAGTGTAGTGCGACCTCTGCACAGTGTTCAGCTAAGGCTACAAGTTAGTGCAGTGCGTCCTCCTCACAGTGTTCAGCTAAAACCACAAGTTAAGGTAGTGCAACCTCTGCACAGTGTTCAGCTAAAGCTACAAGTTAGTGTAGTGCGTCCTCCTCACAGTGTTCAGCTAAAACTACAAGTTAGTGTAGTGCGACCTCTGCACAGTGTTCAGCTAAAGCTACAAGTTAGTGTAGTGTGTCCTCCTCACAGTGTTCAGCTAAAACTACAAGTTAGTGTAGTGCGACCTCTGCACAGTGTTCAGCTAAAGCTACAAGTTAGTGTAGTGCGTCCTCCTCACAGTGTTCAGCTAAAACTACAAGTTAGTGTAGTGCGTCGTCCTCACAGTGTTCAGCTAAAGCTACAAGTTAGTTTAGTGTGACCTCTGCACAGTGTTCAGCTAAAGCTACAAGTTAGTGTAGTGCGACCTCTGCACAGTGTTCAGCTAAAGCTACAAGTTAGTGTAGTGCGTCCTCCTCACAGTGTTCAGCTAAAACTACATGTTAGTGTAGTACGACCTCTGCACAGTGTTCAGCTAAAGCTACAAGTTAGTGCAGTGCGTCCTCCTCACAGTGTTCAGCTAAAACTACAAGTTAGTGTAGTGCGACCTCTGCACAGTGTTCAGCTAAAGCTACAAGTTAGTGTAGTGTATCCTACTCATAGTGTTCAGCTAAAACTACAAGTTAGTGTAGTGCGACCTCTGCACAGTGTTCAGCTAAGGCTACAAGTTAGTGCAGTGCGTCCTCTGCAAAGTGTTCAGCTAAAGCTACAAGTTAGTGTAGTGCATCCTCCTCACAGTGTTCAGCTAAAACTACAAGTTAGTGTAGTGCATCCTCCTCACAGTGTTCAGCTAAAGCTACAAGTTAGTGTAGTGTGTCCTCCTCACAGTGTTAAGCTAAAACTACAAGTTAGTGTAGTGCGACCTCTGCACAGTGTTCAGCTAAAGCTACAAGTTAGTGTAGTGCATCCTCCTCACAGTGTTCAGCTAAAACTACAAGTTAGTGTAGTGCGTCGTCCTCACAGTGTTCAGCTAAAGCTACAAGTTAGTTTAGTGTGACCTCTGCACAGTGTTCAGCTAAAGCTACAAGTTAGTGTAGTGCGACCTCTGCACAGTGTTCAGCTAAAGCTACAAGTTAGTTTGGTGTGACCTCTGCACAGTGTTCAGCTAAAACTACAAGTTAGTATAGTGTGTCCTACTCATAGTGTTCAGCTAAAACTACAAGTTAGCGTAGTGCAACCTCTGCACAGTGTTCAGCTAAAGCTACAAGTTGGTGTAGTGCGTCCTCCTCACAGTGTTGAGCTAAAACTACAAGTTAGTGTAGTGCGACCTCTGCACAGTGTTCAGCTAAAGCTACAAGTTAGTGTAGTGTGTCCTCCTCACAGTGTTCAGCTAAAACTACAAGTTAGTGCAGTGTGACCTCTGCACAGTGTTCAGCTAAAGCTACAAGTTAGTGTAGTGCGTCCTCCTCACAGTGTTCAGCTAAAACTACAAGTTAGTGTAGTGCGTCCTCTGAACAGTGTTCAGCTAAAACTACAAGTTAGTATAGTGCGACCTCTGCACAGTGTTCAGCTGAAGCTACAAGTTAGTGTAGTGCGTCCTCTGAACAGTGTTCAGCTAAAGCTACAAGTTAGTGTAGTGCGTCATCCTCACAGTGTTCAGCTAAAGCTACAAGTTAGTTTAGTGTGACCTCTGCACAGTGTTCAGCTAAAGCTACAAAATTAAGGTAGTGCGTCCTCCTCACTGTGTTCAGCTAAAGCTACAAGTTAGTTTAGTGTGACCTCTGCACAGTGTTCAGCTAAAGCTACAAGTTAGTGTAGTGCAACCTCTGCACAGTGTTCAGTTAAAGCTACAAGTTAGTGTAGTGCGTCCTCCTCACCGTGTTCAGCTAAAACTACAAGTTAGTGTAGTGCGACCTCTGCACAGTGTTCAGCTAAGGCTACAAGTTAGTGCAGTGCGTCCTCCTCACAGTGTTCAGCTAAAACCACAAGTTAAGGTAGTGCAACCTCTGCACAGTGTTCAGCTAAAGCTACAAGTTAGTGTAGTGCGTCCTCCTCACAGTGTTCAGCTAAAACTACAAGTTAGTGTAGTGCGACCTCTGCACAGTGTTCAGCTAAAGCTACAAGTTAGTGTAGTGTGTCCTCCTCACAGTGTTCAGCTAAAACTACAAGTTAGTGTAGTGCGACCTCTGCACAGTGTTCAGCTAAAGCTACAAGTTAGTGTAGTGCGTCCTCCTCACAGTGTTCAGCTAAAACTACAAGTTAGTGTAGTGCGTCGTCCTCACAGTATTCAGCTAAAGCTACAAGTTAGTTTAGTGTGACCTCTGCACAGTGTTCAGCTAAAGCTACAAGTTAGTGTAGTGCGACCTCTGCACAGTGTTCAGCTAAAGCTACAAGTTAGTGTAGTGCGTCCTCCTCACAGTGTTCAGCTAAAACTACATGTTAGTGTAGTACGACCTCTGCACAGTGTTCAGCTAAAGCTACAAGTTAGTGCAGTGCGTCCTCCTCACAGTGTTCAGCTAAAACTACAAGTTAGTGTAGTGCGACCTCTGCACAGTGTTCAGCTAAAGCTACAAGTTAGTGTAGTGTATCCTACTCATAGTGTTCAGCTAAAACTACAAGTTAGTGCAGTGTGACCTCTGCACAGTGTTCAGCTAAAGCTACAAGTTAGTGTAGTGCGTCCTCCTCACAGTGTTCAGCTAAAACTACAAGTTAGTGTAGTGCGTCCTCTGAACAGTGTTCAGCTAAAACTACAAGTTAGTATAGTGCGACCTCTGCACAGTGTTCAGCTGAAGCTACAAGTTAGTGTAGTGCGTCCTCTGAACAGTGTTCAGCTAAAGCTACAAGTTAGTGTAGTGCGTCATCCTCACAGTGTTCAGCTAAAGCTACAAGTTAGTTTAGTGTGACCTCTGCACAGTGTTCAGCTAAAGCTACAAAATTAAGGTAGTGCGTCCTCCTCACTGTGTTCAGCTAAAGCTACAAGTTAGTTTAGTGTGACCTCTGCACAGTGTTCAGCTAAAGCTACAAGTTAGTGTAGTGCAACCTCTGCACAGTGTTCAGTTAAAGCTACAAGTTAGTGTAGTGCGTCCTCCTCACCGTGTTCAGCTAAAACTACAAGTTAGTGTAGTGCGACCTCTGCACAGTGTTCAGCTAAGGCTACAAGTTAGTGCAGTGCGTCCTCCTCACAGTGTTCAGCTAAAACCACAAGTTAAGGTAGTGCAACCTCTGCACAGTGTTCAGCTAAAGCTACAAGTTAGTGTAGTGCGTCCTCCTCACAGTGTTCAGCTAAAACTACAAGTTAGTGTAGTGCGACCTCTGCACAGTGTTCAGCTAAAGCTACAAGTTAGTGTAGTGTGTCCTCCTCACAGTGTTCAGCTAAAACTACAAGTTAGTGTAGTGCGACCTCTGCACAGTGTTCAGCTAAAGCTACAAGTTAGTGTAGTGCGTCCTCCTCACAGTGTTCAGCTAAAACTACAAGTTAGTGTAGTGCGTCGTCCTCACAGTGTTCAGCTAAAGCTACAAGTTAGTTTAGTGTGACCTCTGCACAGTGTTCAGCTAAAGCTACAAGTTAGTGTAGTGCGACCTCTGCACAGTGTTCAGCTAAAGCTACAAGTTAGTGTAGTGCGTCCTCCTCACAGTGTTCAGCTAAAACTACATGTTAGTGTAGTACGACCTCTGCACAGTGTTCAGCTAAAGCTACAAGTTAGTGCAGTGCGTCCTCCTCACAGTGTTCAGCTAAAACTACAAGTTAGTGTAGTGCGACCTCTGCACAGTGTTCAGCTAAAGCTACAAGTTAGTGTAGTGTATCCTACTCATAGTGTTCAGCTAAAACTACAAGTTAGTGTAGTGCGACCTCTGCACAGTGTTCAGCTAAGGCTACAAGTTAGTGCAGTGCGTCCTCTGCAAAGTGTTCAGCTAAAGCTACAAGTTAGTGTAGTGCATCCTCCTCACAGTGTTCAGCTAAAACTACAAGTTAGTGTAGTGCATCCTCCTCACAGTGTTCAGCTAAAGCTACAAGTTAGTGTAGTGTGTCCTCCTCACAGTGTTAAGCTAAAACTACAAGTTAGTGTAGTGCGACCTCTGCACAGTGTTCAGCTAAAGCTACAAGTTAGTGTAGTGCATCCTCCTCACAGTGTTCAGCTAAAACTACAAGTTAGTGTAGTGCGTCGTCCTCACAGTGTTCAGCTAAAGCTACAAGTTAGTTTAGTGTGACCTCTGCACAGTGTTCAGCTAAAGCTACAAGTTAGTGTAGTGCGACCTCTGCACAGTGTTCAGCTAAAGCTACAAGTTAGTTTGGTGTGACCTCTGCACAGTGTTCAGCTAAAACTACAAGTTAGTATAGTGTGTCCTACTCATAGTGTTCAGCTAAAACTACAAGTTAGCGTAGTGCAACCTCTGCACAGTGTTCAGCTAAAGCTACAAGTTGGTGTAGTGCGTCCTCCTCACAGTGTTGAGCTAAAACTACAAGTTAGTGTAGTGCGACCTCTGCACAGTGTTCAGCTAAAGCTACAAGTTAGTGTAGTGTGTCCTCCTCACAGTGTTCAGCTAAAACTACAAGTTAGTGCAGTGTGACCTCTGCACAGTGTTCAGCTAAAGCTACAAGTTAGTGTAGTGCGTCCTCCTCACAGTGTTCAGCTAAAACTACAAGTTAGTGTAGTGCGTCCTCTGAACAGTGTTCAGCTAAAACTACAAGTTAGTATAGTGCGACCTCTGCACAGTGTTCAGCTGAAGCTACAAGTTAGTGTAGTGCGTCCTCTGAACAGTGTTCAGCTAAAGCTACAAGTTAGTGTAGTGCGTCATCCTCACAGTGTTCAGCTAAAGCTACAAGTTAGTTTAGTGTGACCTCTGCACAGTGTTCAGCTAAAGCTACAAAATTAAGGTAGTGCGTCCTCCTCACTGTGTTCAGCTAAAGCTACAAGTTAGTTTAGTGTGACCTCTGCACAGTGTTCAGCTAAAGCTACAAGTTAGTGTAGTGCAACCTCTGCACAGTGTTCAGTTAAAGCTACAAGTTAGTGTAGTGCGTCCTCCTCACCGTGTTCAGCTAAAACTACAAAGTAGTGTAGTGCGACCTCTGCACAGTGTTCAGCTAAGGCTACAAGTTAGTGCAGTGCGTCCTCCTCACAGTGTTCAGCTAAAACCACAAGTTAAGGTAGTGCAACCTCTGCACAGTGTTCAGCTAAAGCTACAAGTTAGTGTAGTGCGTCCTCCTCACAGTGTTCAGCTAAAACTACAAGTTAGTGTAGTGCGACCTCTGCACAGTGTTCAGCTAAAGCTACAAGTTAGTGTAGTGTGTCCTCCTCACAGTGTTCAGCTAAAACTACAAGTTAGTGTAGTGCGACCTCTGCACAGTGTTCAGCTAAAGCTACAAGTTAGTGTAGTGCGTCCTCCTCACAGTGTTCAGCTAAAACTACAAGTTAGTGTAGTGCGTCGTCCTCACAGTGTTCAGCTAAAGCTACAAGTTAGTTTAGTGTGACCTCTGCACAGTGTTCAGCTAAAGCTACAAGTTAGTGTAGTGCGACCTCTGCACAGTGTTCAGCTAAAGCTACAAGTTAGTGTAGTGCGTCCTCCTCACAGTGTTCAGCTAAAACTACATGTTAGTGTAGTACGACCTCTGCACAGTGTTCAGCTAAAGCTACAAGTTAGTGCAGTGCGTCCTCCTCACAGTGTTCAGCTAAAACTACAAGTTAGTGTAGTGCGACCTCTGCACAGTGTTCAGCTAAAGCTACAAGTTAGTGTAGTGTATCCTACTCATAGTGTTCAGCTAAAACTACAAGTTAGTGTAGTGCGACCTCTGCACAGTGTTCAGCTAAAGCTACAAGTTAGTGTAGTGCGTCCTCCTCACAGTGTTCAGCTAAAACTACAAGTTAGTGTAGTGCGACCTCTGCACAGTGTTCAGCTAAAGCTACAAGTTAGTGCCGTGCGTCCTCCTCACAGTGTTCAGCTAAAACTACAAGTTAGTGTAGTGCGACCTCTGCACAGTGTTCAGCTTAAGCTACAAGTTAGTGTAGTGTATCCTCCTCACAGTGTTCAGCTAAAACTACAAGTTAGTGTAGTGCGACCTCTGCACAGTGTTCAGCTAAAGCTACAAGTTAGTGTAGTGCATCCTCCTCACAGTGTTCAGCTAAAACTACAAGTTAGTGTAGTGCGTCCTCCTCACAGTGTTCAGCTAAAACTACATGTTAGTATAGTGCGACCTCTGCACAGTGTTCAGCTGAAGCTACAAGTTAGTGTAGTGCGTCCTCTGAACAGTGTTCAGCTAAAGCTACAAGTTAGTGTAGTGCGTCCTCCTCACAGTGTTCAGCTAAAGCTACAAGTTAGTTTAGTGTGACCTCTGCAAAGTGTTCAGCTAAAGCTACAAGTTAGGGTAGGGCATCCTCCTCACAGTGTTCAGCTAAAGCTACAAGTTAGTTTAGTGTGACCTCTGCACAGTGTTCAGCTAAAGCTACAAGTTAGGGTAGTGCGTCCTCCTCACAGTGTTCAGCTAAAGCTACAAGTTGGTGTAGTGCGTCCTCCTCACAGTGTTCAGCTAAAACTACAAGTTAGTGTAGTGCAACCTGTGCACAGTGTTCAGCTAAAGCTACAAGTTAGTGTAGTGCGTCCTCTGAGCAGTGTTCAGCTAAAACTACAAGTTAGTGTAGTGCGACCTCTGCACAGTGTTCAGCTAAAGCTACAAGTTAGTGTAGTGCGTCCTCTGAACAGTGTTCAGCTGAAACTACAAGTTAGTGTAGTGCGTCCTCTGAACAGTGTTCAGCTAAAGCTACAAGTTAGTGTAGTGCGTCCTCCTCACAGTGTTCAGCTAAAGCTACAAGTTAGTGTAGTGCGAGCTCTGCACAGTGATCAGCTAAAGCTACAAGTTAGTGTAGTGCGTCCTCCTCATAGTGTTCAGCTAAAACTACAAGTTAGTGTAGTGCGTCGTCCTCACAGTGTTCAGCTGAAGCTACAAGTTAGTTTAGTGTGACCTCTGCACAGTGTTCAGCTAAAGCTACAAGTTAGGGTAGTGCGTCCTCCTCACAGTGTTCAGCTAAAGCTACAAGTTAGTTTAGTGTGACCTCTGCACAGTGTTCAGCTAAAGCTACAAGTTAGTGTAGTGCGACCTCTGCACAGTGTTCAGCTAAAGCTACAAGTTAGTTTAGTGTGACCTCTGCACAGTGTTCAGCTAAAACTACAAGTTAGTGTAGTGCGTCCTCTGAACAGTGTTCAGCTAAAACTACAAGTTAGTATAGTGCGACCTCTGCACAGTGTTCAGCTGAAGCTACAAGTTAGTGTAGTGCGTCCTCTGAACAGTGTTCAGCTAAAGCTACAAGTTAGTGTAGTGCGTCGTCCTCACAGTGTTCAGCTGAAGCTACAAGTTAGTTTAGTGTGACCTCTGCACAGTGTTCAGCTAAAGCTACAAGTTAGGGTAGTGCGTCCTCCTCACAGTGTTCAGCTAAAGCTACAAGTTAGTTTAGTGTGACCTCTGCACAGTGTTCAGCTAAGGCTACAAGTTAGTGCAGTGCGTCCTCTGCAAAGTGTTCAGCTAAAGCTACAAGTTAGTGTAGTGCATCCTCCTTACAGTGTTCAGCTAAAACTACAAGTTAGTGTAGTGCATCCTCCTCACAGTGTTCAGCTAAAGCTACAAGTTAGTGTAGTGTGTCCTCCTCACAGTGTTAAGCTAAAACTACAAGTTAGTGTAGTGCGACCTCTGCACAGTGTTCAGCTAAAGCTACATGTTAGTGTAGTGCATCCTCCTCACAGTGTTCAGCTAAAACTACAAGTTAGTGTAGTGCGTCGTCCTCACAGTGTTCAGCTAAAGCTACAAGTTAGTTTAGTGTGACCTCTGCACAGTGGTCAGCTAAAGCTACAAGTTAGGGTAGTGCGTCCTCCTCACAGTGTTCAGCTAAAGCTACAAGTTAGTTTAGTGTGACCTCTGCACAGTGTTCAGCTAAAGCTACAAGTTAGTGTAGTGCGACCTCTGCACAGTGTTCAGCTAAAGCTACAAGTTAGTTTAGTGTGACCTCTGCACAGTGTTCAGCTAAAACTACAAGTTAGTATAGTGTGTCCTCCTCATAGTGTTCAGCTAAAACTACAAGTTAGCGTAGTGCAACCTCTGCACAGTGTTCAGCTAAAGCTACAAGTTAGTGTAGTGCGACCTCTGCACAGTGTTCAGCTAAAGCTACAAGTTAGTTTTTTGCGTCCTCCTCACAGTGTTCAGCTAAAACTACAAGTTAGTGTAGTGCGACCTCTGCACAGTGTTCAGCTAAAGCTACAAGTTAGTGTAGTGTGTCCTCCTCACAGTGTTCAGCTAAAACTACAAGTTAGTGCAGTGCGACCTCTGCACAGTGTTCAGCTAAAGCTACAAGTTAGTGTAGTGCGTCCTCCTCAGTGTTCAGCTAAAACTACAAGTTAGTGTAGTGCGTCCTCTGAACAGTGTTCAGCTAAAACTACAAGTTAGTATAGTGCGACCTCTGCACAGTGTTCAGCTGAAGCTACAAGTTAGTGTAGTGCGTCCTCTGAACAGTGTTCAGCTAAAGCTACAAGTTAGTGTAGTGCGTCGTCCTCACAGTGTTCAGCTAAAGCTACAAGTTAGTTTAGTGTGACCTCTGCACAGTGTTCAGCTAAAGCTACAAGTTAGGGTAGTGCGTTCTCCTCACAGTGTTCAGCTAAAGCTACAAGTTAGTTTAGTGTGACCTCTGCACAGTGTTCAGCTAAAGCTACAAGTTAGTGTAGTGCGTCCTCCTCACAGTGTTCAGCTAAAACTACAAGTTAGTGTAGTGCGACCTCTGCACAGTGTTCAGCTAAGGCTACAAGTTAGTGCAGTGCGTCCTCTGCAAAGTGTTCAGCTAAAGCTACAAGTTAGTGTAGTGCATCCTCCTCACAGTGTTCAGCTAAAACTACAAGTTAGTGTAGTGCATCCTCCTCACAGTGTTCAGCTAAAGCTACAAGTTAGTGTAGTGTGTCCTCCTCACAGTGTTCAGCTAAAACTACAAGTTAGTGTAGTGCGACCTCTGCACAGTGTTCAGCTAAAGCTACAAGTTAGTGTAGTGTATCCTACTCATAGTGTTCAGCTAAAACTACAAGTTAGTGTAGTGCGACCTCTGCACAGTGTTCAGCTAAAGCTACAAGTTAGGGTAGTGCGTCCTCCTCACAGTGTTCAGCTAAAACTACAAGTTAGTGTAGTGCGACCTCTGCACAGTGTTCAGCTAAAGCTACAAGTTAGTGTAGTGTATCCTACTCATAGTGTTCAGCTAAAACTACAAGTTAGTGTAGTGCGACCTCTGCACAGTGTTCAGCTAAAGCTACAAGTTAGTGTAGTGCGTCCTCCTCACAGTGTTCAGCTAAAACTACAAGTTAGTGTAGTGCGACCTCTGCACAGTGTTCAGCTAAAGCTACAAGTTAGTGCAGTGCGTCCTCCTCACAGTGTTCAGCTAAAACTACAAGTTAGTGTAGTGCGACCTCTGCACAGTGTTCAGCTAAAGCTACAAGTTAGTGTAGTGTATCCTCCTCACAGTGTTCAGCTAAAACTACAAGTTATTGTAGTGCGACCTCTGCACAGTGTTCAGCTAAAGCTACAAGTTAGTGTAGTGCGTCCTCCTCACAGTGTTCAGCTAAAACTACAAGTTAGTGTAGTGCGTCCTCCTCACAGTGTTCAGCTAAAACTACATGTTAGTATAGTGCGACCTCTGCACAGTGTTCAGCTGAAGCTACAAGTTAGTGTAGTGCGTCCTCCTCACAGTGTTCAGCTAAAGCTACAAGTTAGTTTAGTGTGACCTCTGCACAGTGTTCAGCTAAAGCTACAAGTTAGGGTAGGGCATCCTCCTCACAGTGTTCAGCTAAAGCTACAAGTTAGTGTAGTGTGACCTCTGCACAGTGTTCAGCTAAAGCTACAAGTTAGGGTAGTGCGTCCTCCTCACAGTGTTCAGCTAAAGCTACAAGTTGGTGTAGTGCGTCCTCCTCACAGTGTTCAGCTAAAACTACAAGTTAGTGTAGTGCAACCTGTGCACAGTGTTCAGCTAAAGCTACAAGTTAGTGTAGTGCGTCCTCTGAGCAGTGTTCAGCTAAAACTACAAGTTAGTGTAGTGCGACCTCTGCACAGTGTTCAGCTAAAGCTACAAGTTAGTGTAGTGCGTCCTCTGAACAGTGTTCAGCTGAAACTACAAGTTAGTGTAGTGCGTCCTCTGAACAGTGTTCAGCTAAAGCTACAAGTTAGTGTAGTGCGTCCTCCTCACAGTGTTCAGCTAAAACTACAAGTTAGTGTAGTGCGAGCTCTGCACAGTGTTCAGCTAAAGCTACCTGTAGAAGGTTGGTGGTGTTTTCCTGATCCTATCACTACCGCAGGCAGCTAAATAAGCTACAAGTTTGTCTTTTGCGAGCTCTGCACAGTGTTCACCTAAAGCTACCTGTCGAAGGTTGGTGGTGTTTTCCTGATCCTATCACTACTGCAGGCAGCTAAATAAGCTACAAGTTAGTTTTTTGCGAGCTCTGCACAGTGTTTACCTAAAGCTACCTGTCGAAGGTTGGTGGTGTTTTCCTGATCTTATCACTACCGCAGGCAGCTAAATAAGCTACAAGTTTGTTTTTTGCGAGCTCTGCACAGTGTTCACCTAAAGCTACCTGTCGAAGGTTGGTGGTGTTTTCCTGATCCTATCACTACTGCAGGCAGCTAAATAAGCTACAAGTTAGTTTTTTGCGAGCTCTGCACAGTGTTCACCTAAAGCTACCTGTTGAAGGTTGGTGGTGTTTTCCTGATCCTATCACTACTACATACAATAAGCTACAAGTTATTTTTTTGCGAGCTCTGCACAGTGTTCAGCTAAAGATACCTGTAGAAGGTTGGTGGTGTTCTCATACTACAGGCAGGCAGTTGATTTTGCTAGCTGCAGTATCAGTATATATATATATCCCAGCTTAGTGCAGCTACAGGCCATTAGTATGTCTGGAAGGCCAACAAGGAGAGGCAGACAGTCACAAGCCAATAAAAGAGGGCAAGCAGGTTCTGTGTCTAGAGGCAACAGTGCTGGCCCTGGAGACGGTGCATCCTCATCAGCACGTGGCCGTGGGACACGCTTGGCTATTTTTTTCGGCAGCTGGCCGTGTTGAGCCGCAACGTGCAGAAGACTTGGTCGAGTGGATGACCAAGCCGTCCTCATCCTCCTGATCCTCTCTCACCCATGCTCAGGGTACTTTGTCTGGCAAAGCAGCTGCCAACGCGGCCTCTTCCCTCGGCTCAATGGCATCAGTGACTCCTTCCCTAGCCCCACCATGCTCTCCTGAGGAGTCCCTCGAACTGTTTGACCACAGTGTTGGGAGGATGTCCAGCATTTAGAAGGCTCTGATGATGATACTGAGCTAGATGAAGGCAGTAACGTGAGCACAGACAGAGGGGGTGCCCAAGAAGGACAGCAATCTGGCAGTCATGCTCCCCCTGCTGCAGCATACTGCCAGGTTTGATCCAGTGATGAGGAAGGAGGGGATGATGAGGTCACTGACTCAACGTGGGTGCCTGATAGGAGAGAGAAAGAGGAGGAGGAGGCACATCACCAACGAGGCAGGATGCCCTCCAGGGGCCAGCCTAAGGGCAGCACACTGACTGCATCACACCCCAAAGCTCCGCATGTGCAGAGCGCTGCTGTCTCTGCGCGTTATTCCAAAAGTTCTTTGGGCCTTTTTTGATATGAGTGCATCAGATCGCACCACTGCTATTTGCAACATATGTCTCAAGCGTATCTCGCGTGGCCAAAACATCTCCCACTTGGGCACCACATGCTTGACCAGACATATGTTGACCTGCCATGCAGTTCGTTGGCAAGCGTATCTAAAAGACCCACACCAAAGAACAAAGAGGACCTCTCCTTGCTCCTCATCAGCTGAGATCTCCAACCCCACTATACCTTCAGTCCTCATTGAGACCTGCACTGAGAGGAATGAAGGTGTAGAATTAGGTGTGTCACAGCCAAGTACTTGTGGGCAATCTGCTTTCGGTACACCAACGTCAGATTGTACCAGGCAAATTTCCCTGTCCCAGCTGCTGCACCGCCGAAATAAGTTCACTCCCAGCCATCCACATGCCCAGCGGTTGGATGCTAGCTTGGCAAAATTGCTAGCACTTCAACTGCTGCCTTTTCAGTTGGTAGACTCTGTCCCCTTCCGTGAGTTTGTGGAATGTGCGGTTCCTCAGTGGCAGGTACCCAAACGCCACTTTTTCTCACGGAAGGCGATTCCGGCTCTCTACCGGCATGTGGAAGGCAATGTCCTGGCCTCGCTGGACAGGGCGGTCAGCGGTAAGGTGCATATTACCGCTGACTCATGGTTCAGCAGGCATGGACAGGGACCTTACCTAAGTTTCACCGCGCATTGGGTGACTCTGCTGGCAGCTGGGAAGGATGCAGGACAAGGTGCAGTAGTGTTGGAGGTTGTTCCGCCACCACGCCTCCAAAATGCCACTACTAATGATTGCGACACACCTCTCTCCTCCACCCCCTCCTCTTCTTCTTCCTCCATGGCCTCTTCCTGTGCTTTGTCCTCGGAACTAGCAGTGCTCCGTAGCCATTCTAGGGGCTACGCAAGTATGCAGGCCAAAAGATGCCATGCGGTGCTTGAGCTGGTGTGCTTGGGGGACAGGAGCCACCCTGGGGCAGAGGTTCTGTCAGCTCTGCAGGGGCAGGTTCAGAGGTGGTTGACGCTATGCCAACTTAAGGCAGGAATGGTGGTTTGCGACAATGACACCAACCTCCTCTCCGCCCTCCGACAGGGACAAATGACCCATGTGCCCTGTTTGGCTCACGTCCTTAACTTTGTGGTGCAGCGGTTCTTGGGCAGGTACTCGGGCTTACAGGATGTCCTGAGGCAGGCCAGGAAAGTCTGTGTGCATTTCCGCTGGTCATATAATGCCAGTGCTCGGCTGGAAGACCTCCAAAAGGAGTTTGCCCAAGAACCGCCTAATCTGTGACATACCTACCAGGTGGAACTCAACGTTGGCCATGCTGCAGCGGCTGCACACGCAGCAGAGGGCCATCAATGAGTACCTGTGCGACTGTGCCACCAGGACAGGGTCAGGGGAGCTTGTTTTTTTTTCCCCACGCCAGTGGGCCATGATCAGGGATGCATGCACTGTCCTGTCACCATTTGAGGAGGCCACAAGCAGAGGCGTCGTCAGGGGGTGGCTATTGGGGCTACAGCCCCGAGCCTGGAGCTAATAGCCCCGAGTCTCTTGTCCCGGTCCTAGAATGCCGGGGACAGGGGCGGACTGCGCCGTGGTAGCGCTGGCTCCGGCTCCAGCTCCGCCTCCACCCCCGCCTGACTGTACTCTTGGTCACTGGTTGCTATTGCCGCCTAGCGGCTAGCAACCAGTGACGTCACTGCCCACTGTGCTCATACTTCCCAGCATTGAAAGCGGAGGAGGATTGCACTTCCTCCTCCTCCGCGCTAGTGCTCATGGGCAGGGCTGGCCTAAGAAGATGGTGGCGGAACTCCCGCCGATTGCTCCACTTCTTATCCCACTGTGAGGGTGGCCTGGGCGGCGCCGCTGCTTTTAGAGGTGACGGCAGAGAACTCGCTGCTATACCCGCACAGCGGACCGCCGCCCATGCTTTCCACGGCTCCCCCCTACTGCTGCTGACATGTCGGGACAACAAGAGAAAGTCAGCTGACGGCTAACAGCAGAGGGGAGGAGCTTCCTGCTGTGCACTGAGACCCCCTGATGAAAGAGGGATCGCTGAAGGCGCGGCTGACACTGAGAGAAAGTAAGTGTCAGCACCATTGATCTCATCTCCACCAGCCCTGCCTGAGTCTAACCCCCCCTCACCAGCCCTGCCTGTGTCTAACCCCCCCTCACCAGCCCTGCCTGTGTCTAACCCCCCTCACCAGCCCTGCCTGTGTCTAACTCCCCTCACCAGCCCTGCCTGTGTCTAACTCCCCTCACCAGCCCTGCCTGTGTCTAACCCCCCCCTCACCACCCCTGCCTGTGTCTAACCCCCCCCCACCACCCCTGCCTGTGTCTAACCCCCCCTCACCAGCCCTGCCTGTGTCTAACCCCCCCTCACCACCACTTCCTGTGTCTAACCCCCCCTCACCACCCCTGCCTGTGTCTAACCCCCCCTCACCAGCCCTGCCTGTGTCTAACCCCCCCTCACCACCCCTGCTTGTGTCTAACCCCCCTCACCACCCCTGCCTGTGTCTAACCCCCCTCACCACCCCTGCCTGTGTCTAACCCCCCCTCACCACCCCTGCTTGTGTCTAACCCCCCCTCACCAGCCCTGCCTGTGTCTAACCCCCCCTCACCACCCCTGCCTGTGTCTAACCCCCCCTCACCACCCCTGCCTGTGTCTAACCCCCCTCACCACCCCTGCCTGTGTCTAACCCCCCTCACCACCACTTCCTGTGTCTAACCCGCCTCACCACCCCTGCCTGTGTCTAACCCCCCCTCACCACCCCTGCCTGTGTCTAACCCCCCCTCACCACCCCTGCCTGTGTCTAACCCCCCCTCACCACCCCTGCCTGTGTCTAACCCCCCTCACCACCACTTCCTGTGTCTAACCCCCCCTCACCACCACTTCCTGTGTCTAACCCCCCCTCACCACCACTTCCTGTGTCTAACCCCCCCTCATCACACCTGCCTGTGTCTAACCCCCTCTCACCACCCCTGCCTGTGTATGTCTAACCCTCCTCCTCTACCCCTGCCTGTGTCTAACCCCCCCTCACCAGCCCTGCCTGTGTCTAACCCCCCCTCACCACCCCTGCCTGTGTCTAACCCCCCTCACCACCACTTCCTGTGTCTAACCCCCCTCACCACCACTTCCTGTGTCTAATCCCCCCTCATCACCCCTGCCTGTGTCTAACCCCCTCTCACCACCCCTGCCTGTGTATGTCTAACCCTCCTCCTCTACCCCTGCCTGTGTCTAACCCCCCCTCACCAGCCCTGCCTGTGTCTAACCCCCCCTCACCACCCCTGCCTGTGTATGTCTAACCCCCCTCACCACCCCTGCCTGTGTCTAACCCCCCTCACCACCCCTGCCTGTGTCCAACCCCCCCTCACCAGCCCACCTGTGTCTAACCCCCCTCACCAGCCCTGCCTGTGTCCAACCCCCCCACCACCCCTGCCTGTGTATGTCTAACCCTCCTCCTCTACCCCTGCCTGTGTCTAACCCCCCCTCACCACTCCTGCCTGTGTCTAACCCCCCCTCACCACCCCTGCCTGTGTCTAACCCAGTCAGTGTGGGTCAGGTAGGTCAGTGTGGTTTAGGTAGGTCAGTGTGGGTGGGTCAGTGTATGTAGGTCAGTGTAGGTCAGTGTGAGTCAGGTAGGTCAGTGTATGTAGGTCAGTGCATGTCAGATAGGTCAGTGTATGTGGGTCAGGTAGGTCAGTGTATGTAGGTCAGTGTGGGTCAGGTAGGTCAGTGTGGGTGGGTCAGTATATGTAGGTCAGTGTGGGTCAGGTAGGTCAGTGTGGGTCAGGTAGGTCAGTGTATGTAGGTCAGTGTATGTCAGGTAGGTCAGTGTATGTAGGTCAGTGTATGTCAGGTAGGTAGGTCAGTGTGTGTGTCAGGTAGGTCAGTGTATGTCAGGTAGGTAGGTCAGTTTAGTGGTCAGCATTGATGGGCACTAGAGGCCCTCCCCCCCGTGCCGGCCTTGGACTTCGGGCTGAAGCCCCTGGTCTTTTTGCCACCTAGCAACGCCCCTGGCCACAAGGATGGTGAGCAGTGACAGTGCATGCATCAGTGACACTGTCCCCCTTGTCCACCTGTTGGAGCACACACTGCGAGGGTACTTGAGGCAGAACAGAGGCAGGAAGAGGAGGACTTCCTTAGCTCTCAAGGCCCCCTTTATCCAGACAGTGTTCCTGCGTGCCCGCCGATCACACAGTAAGAGGACAAGGAGGAGGATTGTGTCAGTATGGAGGTGGAGCCTGGCACTCAGCACCAGCAGCAGTCTTTCAGGGATCAGTCCCAAGAAACACATGGACTTGTACGTGGCTGGGAGGAGGTGGCTGCGGACCATGTCGTCCTTAGTGACCCAGAGGACTCCAGACCGAATGCCTCAGCAAACCTACGCTGCATGGCCTCCCTGATCCTGCAAAGCCTGCGTAAGGATCCTCGTATTTGTGGTATCAAGGAGAAGGACCAATACTGGCTGGCAACCCTCCTTGATCCACGTTACAAGGGTAAGGTTGCGGACCTTATCTTGCCATCGCAGAGGGAGCAAAAGATGAAACATCTTCGGGAGGCCTTGCAGAAAGGTCTGTGTAACGCGTTCCCAGAGACTGGGAGGTTACAAACTCCTGTTTCTGGACAACGTGTTGCTGAGGCTTCGGTCAGTCAAAGAAGGAGCGGTGGAGAAGGTGGCCATCTGACCGATGCGTTCAGATAATTTTTTGGTCCGCAGCCCCAAGGTATGGTCGGTTCCAGCAACCATCGCCAGCGTCTGTTTTACATGGTGCAGGAATACCTAGGGGCAAGATCTGACTTGGACACCTTTCCCACCGAAAATCCTCTGAGTTACTGGGTCTTGAGGATGGATCACTGGCCAGAGCTTGCACAGTATGCAATTGAGCTACTGGCCTGTCCTGCATCCAGCGTTCTTTCAGAACGCACATTCAGTGCTGCAGGAGGCTTTGTAACCGATCACAGGGTGCGTCTGTCCACCGACTCGGTCAATCGACTGACCTTCATAAAAATGAATCAGTCTTGGATCACCACCAGCTACCAAGCACCTGATGCTGATGTAACCGAATAATTTTTTTTGAAATCTCAGATCCCTTCAAAGACTGCCTATGCTGATGCTGAATGACTATCCTGAGTAATTATCCTCTTCCTCCTCAATGATTACGCTGATAGCTTGTAAGAACATTTTTGGTTCTGGGTGCCACCACCAGTGCCTAAGGCCCAATTTTTCAGCCCCTGTTTAACAGGGGCGTGTAATTACAATTTAAAGAAATTACAACTTAAAAAAACTCACCATGCTACTTACTTATTACCTTGGAATGTCTCATTTCTAAAAAGGGGTCATTTGGGGGTTATTTGTACTTTCCTGGCTTGTTAGTGTCTCAAGAAATGAGATAGGCCTTCAGTACATCAGGTGTGATCAGACATGATCATTTTTCACTGATTGGCACCATAGTTTGTAGATTCTATAACTTTCACAAAGACAAAATAATTTACACTAATTTGGGTTATTTTTACCAAAGATATGTGGCAGTATAAATTTTGGCCAAAATTTATGAAGAAAAATTACTAATTTGCAAAATTTTATGACAGAAACAAAGAAAAAGGCATTTTTTTCACAAAATTTACGGTCTTTTTTATTTATAGCACAAAAAATTAAAAAACCCACTAGTGATTAAATACCACCAAAAGAAAGCTCTATTTGTGTGAAAAAAAGGGCGCAAATTTTATATGGGTACAGTGTTGCATGACTGAGTAATTGTTATTCAAAGTGTGAGAGCGCTGAAAGCTGAAAATTGGTCTGGGCAGGACGGTGGTGTACGTGCGCTGTATTGAAGTTAATAGCTCAGTTTTAGAGAAATTTCCTTTAAGGAATTTAATATATTGAATATTTCTTTACAGAGGTATATTCTGCTCTCTACTTATGAACCTGTAGAAGATAAGACAGCAAAGAAAGATATTTGAGTGCTATTAAATGTTATAGCCCAACTTGATTATTTGCGTTATGGCTTGATCACAGTAGTTAGAGATGGAGGCTCATAAAAACGGAAGCTCAAAGGATAAGGATTTTTTGGAGACACAATGGGCAAAGATTAAAACTTCAACAACCGACCGTAGGAAAAAAAGTGTATTTAAGCTGTTTGAATTTTTTGGCACTCATCCCCCTTTAGGAGAATCACAATCCTTTTATGTCTCTTAATCTTATTCGAAGGGTTTTTGAGCTTGGATTTCTATCTAGCAAAATCAGTATGATGTTTTTTAGATCTGACTGTATGGACCGAACATTATCTTTGGAGTGTCTATTCTAGCCTCAGATTCTGTTGCGTACTCCCTAAAGCCTTGCTTAAATTAACCCCGTCAGTATCTTAGGTACTGAACAAGCTTTGGCAACAGAATCCAGCTGGGTTCACTTTAACATACTATATTGTAACTCTTCCTTTCATAAAGTTCCTGATCACCAACTGATCAGGACTGAATAAAATAGGCAGGGGAATTACAGACTAATGCCCTGTACACACGGTCGGACATTGATCAGACATTCCGACAACAAAATCCATGGATTTTTTCTGACGGATGTTGGGTCAAACTTGTCTTGCATACACACAGTCACACAAAGTTGTCGGAAAATCTGATCGTTCTGAACGCGGTGACGTAAAACATGTACGTGGGGACTATAAACGGGGCAGTAGCCAATAGCTTTCTTCTCTTAATTTATTCTGAGTATGCGTGGCACTTTGTGCGTCGGATTTGTGTACACACGATTGGAATTTCCGACAACGGATTTTGTTGTCGGAAAATTTAATAACATGCTCTCAAACTTTGTGTGTCGGAAATTCCTATGGAAAATGTGTGATGGAGCCTACACACGGTCGGAATTTCCGACAACAAGGTCCTATCACACATTTTCCTTCCGAAAATCCTATTGTGTGCACAGGGCATAATGGCTACTGGGAACTGAGGACCACACAACAGGTACAAAAGGGCTACAAGTCCCTAAACCATAAATGGAACAATGGTGCACTGCCACACAAACATATTAACATGTGTTAATGAGCTTTTTGTTAAAGTATGGTCCGTCATTATATGTAAACCCCCCTGAACAATTTTTTTCTAAAGCAGTGTGCCAGAAAACACAAATAAACTGTGTTCAGGTAACGTATTGTAAAATGGGCATTTTACTATGAGCTACCACAACACATGAGTGATGAGCAAATGTGTCTCGATTGGGTTCTCAGGGCATTGAACCCATCGTGAAGTCTGAAAATTGCAAACTTAAATCTGAATTCCACTGAAGTCTATGGGTTGTGAATCTTGAAAATCAGTTATGACTGTTTTCAAGATTAATATGCAAGGGATTGTTAAAAAGGCCTTGGGTACCAATGCAAAAAGAGAGAGGGTCGACATTTTAATGCTATTTGTAAAGGTGACATCGGAAAAACAGTAATCTTTAAACAACATGCTTTGGAGATACAATAAAACAATGTTAGAGCGCTAGAGATGCCCTAAAACTGTATGTGGTGTTACAGAACAGAACAATTCCCACACATTTTTTATATGTGTATTTATTTGTTAACTGTTACATTAATGCTTGGTTTAAATGCAACAGCAACACCCAAATCTCAATCATTACAACTTGAAAAAAGTCTTTCTTTAGTTTTGGCTGTGACACCTGATTTTTTTATCTAGCAGTAATATGCCTGAATTATATAGTGAAAGTAACAGCAACAATAAATCTAAAAGTTATAAAAAAAGTTTACTCTTAAAAAAGTAAAGCCCTCAATGTCATAGAGATTAATGAATCACATGGGAGTATATACATTTCTGAGCTTTTTTCAAAGTACCACACTGCATTGTCTTAAAAGTTTAACAACATGTCAAAACAGAATACATAAAAAAACTTCAGTATTGTAACCCCACATTCCCTGAACATCCTTGTATGCCCAATTATTCCCAAAATGCCCCAAAGATAGACTTCATGTATATGTTTGGTAGAAATCAGCTAGCATTTGGAGAGTATGTAAGCAGCTTTATTCGGCTGCACTGTAAGAGAGAGAGACAATACCATTTTTAAATAATAAAATAAAAATGAGTGTATTATTTTAGAGACAATAGCCACACATCTTGTACAGTTCCTGGATAGAATATAGGTAGCTTGACAGGGCCCCAATGTAAGTGGGAGAAACAAGGCAGTTTGTATCCACAAATGAGAATTATGGCGTGTACACATGGGCGGACTTTTTGACCAGACTGGTCTGACGGAACAAATCCGTCGGACAATCCGACCGTGTGTGGGCTTCATCGGACCTGCAGCGGACTTTTTCGCTCAAAAATCAGACAGACTTTAGATTTAAAACGTGTTTCAAATCTTTCCGACGGATTTGAGTCCAGTCGAAAAATCCGTTCATCTGTATGCTAGTCCGAAGGATGAAAACCAATGCTAGGGCAGCTATTGGCTACTGGCTATGTACTACCTTATTTTAGTCCGGTCGTAGGTCATCACGTACGAATCCATCGGCCTTTGGTGTGATCGTGTGTAGGCAAGTCTGTTCATTTGAAAGTCCATCGGAAGTCCGTCAAAAGTCCGTCAAAAGGCCGTCGGAAAGACTGTCAGACCTTTGATGCCGAAAAGTCCGCCCGTGTGTACACGGCATTAGAGTGTATAATTTCAGAGACAACAACCCAAACCCTTCTATAGTTGCTGGACACTATGTAAGCAATTTGATTAATATCAAATTGCTAATCCATTGGCCTTTGGTGTGATCGTGTGTAGGCAAGTCCGTTCATTCGAAAGTCCATCGGAAGTCCGTCAAAAGTCCGTCAAAAGTCCGTCGGAAAGACCGTCAGACCTTTGATGCCGAAAAGTCCGCCCGTGTGTACACGGCATTAGAGTGTATCATTTCAGAGACAACAACCAAAACCCTTCTATAGTTGCTGGACACTATGTAAGCAATTTGATTAATAATATATAAAAGAAGAGATGAGGCAGGTTTAATTTTTAAACTAAAAATTACTGTGTATTATTTCAGTTATTTCAGAGACAATAGCAAGCAATTTTAGTACAGTTCATGGACAGTGTGTAATGAACTTAATTAGGCCACAATCTAAAAGGGAGAGATATGACAGGTTTAATCCTGAAATAAAAATAACTGTGCATTATTTCAGAGACAATAACTGTGTTGTACAGTCCCTGGACAATACATAAGCAGCTTGGTTATGTCACAATAGTGACAAGGCAGGTATTATTCTGAAATAAAAATGAGAATATATTATTTCACAAGCCACAAATATTTACAGTCCCTGTGCAGTATGTAAGCAGCTTGATTAGGCCACAGACAGTAAAAAATAAAATGACAAATGTTTTAATTCTTTCTTACTCTATACAAAAAAAGAAATCAACTATACATACACATTAAAGGAGAAGTATGGCCAAAGCTATGTTGGCCCTACTTCTCAATAGATCACACAAGTGCAGTTCGTTCTGCACTCCTGTGACCCATTTTCAGCTGGCAGCACTTTAAAGCCCACTGTCAGCTGATGTCACTCAGCTGGTCTAGGCTCTGAATTGATCCTGACCTTACAGTTGGATTTCACCCAGATGCCTGGACTGGCAGCTAGCTCAGCCTCTCAGTGAGCTGCTGGGAGACTGAGCCAGCTGCTCCCACCCCCTCCACAGCCTAGTGCTTCAGTGAGTGCTGGAGGAGCAGAGCATAGAGCTGGTGATTGACAATCACTGCTTACTGTTCAGAGTAGAAGGAAAAACTGAGCGATCAGCAGTGTTTGATTGCTCAGTTCTGAGTGCAGAGGTGGCGGGGACAGATGCAGTATCGGACCGATGCTGCATCAACCTAGTTGGATATAATTTTTTTTAACCCAATCCTATACTTCTCTTTCCATTTCTAACTTCTAAATTCTAATCCTTGCTAAGGATAACCTAAACAAACCCCTACATTAATACTCACTAATAAATTCTTAGGTAAGCACCTGAGGCATTGGTGCTAAAAGCTACCAGCCTCTTGCATTGATCTAAAAGTGCTTAGATTTCAGCCCAGAAAACTAGCCATGCATTCTGTAGGGCAGGTTGTGCCTGTACTGTGTAATGATATGCAGAGTGGTGTGTAATGTGTAATGTTATACAGAGCAGGGTGTATCCAAAGCAAGATATGCAGAACAGTGTGTATTAGCAGCTGATTTCAAATGTGGTGGTGTGCATCCCTCATGGCTGAACGGTGATGCCTCCAAGGTCAGATTATCTTAATAGAGTCATCTTAAATATTTCTAACTCCAGAGGCATTTGACATGAAGATGAAAATAATTGGCTGTTCCCTGCTGTGCTTTAAACATTTGCCAAAAGCATTTGGACAGCTTTGAAAATATTTGCAAGCGCGTGATAATTATGTGCGATTTTAACTTCTGAGAGATAACTCAAGCCAATGCACTGAATTGGAGCAAAGCTACGAGTCTTCATCTGAGGGGGACATTTACCATTTTCTACATTCAAAGGAGGAACATACCTTTAATACTGAAAAAAACGGTCGCTTTTCCACTGTTACCAATGATTTAACACGAGAAGGCCCAGAGCTGAGACCTGTGTGTGCCTGGCAGCTGTGCATCAGCACTGTGAACATGAAGAGATGCTGTTCAGTGCTCTGTGCTTGCTGTCTGGATGTTCACCTGCTATTATGGATCTGTGCACACCTGTTACCTGCTATTGGTCTCTGCCTGCTCTAAGTAATAGTGTCTCTAGCAATGCCGGAGAAGTGTGCTACTATCTAAACCATATCAAGATTTTAAAAAATTCAGTAAAGTAAGAATACAAAAATAAAAAGGTTATTTAAAGGAATCGTCTGGCAAATTTAAATAATCTCCAGGCAGATATAAGTTAGACAAATGAATGCAGTTCTGTATACATGAAAGCGTCATTAAATTCATTTTTTTAATGCAAGCATTATAAGTATCGGAATTTGACTTGGTATTAGGGTCTTACAATCCCTGTACAACAGAGTTATTTCAGGGAGAGGGAGAAGCAGCACAAGTTGACAATCCGCTGCACTGCATTGCTAATGTGCTAACAGGAGACATGCTAAAAGTGAGATAAACCATTTAACACTGACGGGGTGCTTACAATCGTCAGTTCTTATTCACTTTTGTAAAACCTTTATCCCAAAAGTAAAAAAATAAGTGTTTGCTATAAAAAGCGTTAGCTGGAGTTCATCTTTAATTTGTTGGTCAAGTCCATCTAAATCTGCTATTCTTTTCACTACCCTCTCCCCAGATTGATCATGCTGTTGTCCAAAGGTGTCTATATTGCTCCTCCATCAAGAGGAAATGCAAGCGGAAATTATTCCTTTTTTATGAATAAATTAATTTAACTTCCTCACTTAGAGGCGCTCTCTTGTGTTCTTTTGCCCACTATTGAGTCTACTCAAAGAACGTCTGCAATATGAATATTGGACAATGAACCTGTCCCTCCTGAGCATGTTAAAACACCAGGAGGGACATATTGCTCCAAGATGGCCCCATTTGCAAGGGGACTAAAGTGATTCTGTCGCTAAACTGAAATGTTCAATAAAAACTGTACCTGCAAAGAAACCAGTATACTGTATAGCTACCTGCACCGCTGAAATCCATTGCAGAGAAACCATACATCGATATCTATTGCAAAATCAACACTTGGGGTTATTGATCCTCGGTGGTTTCACCTCCCAAACCTTTGCCACTACAGGACGCTGTAGCGATGTGGGGGTTAGCGTTAGGAACCGCTGAGTGCAACAAGAGGCAAATATATACTAGCTTCTTTGCAAGTGTAGTTTGTATCCAGCATTTAAGTTTAGCATCAGAGTTGCTTAAACACATTAGTGCTCCGATCTTGGAATGCACACTTTGATTATACTATCCGATTAATGCTTGAGTTGATTAAAATGATACATTTTTTAAACAATCAAATAGCCATAACTTTCCTCCTGATTGATTTGGACCAAAATTGGATTGGATTCAATCAAATCGAGTCAGCCAGGGCTGAAAATGATCGATTGGCACCACCAAGATACCATTAATACAATCGCATTTCAATTCATTCGATTATGAGATTACATTGTGTATATTAAGATGATAATTATCAATCAAAATCCACTTTTCTGTGTGTGGCATACAGACTGAATACATTGATTATTCCTATCGATCGGAAAATAATTTGATTGTTTATTTAAGAGTGTATGACCACCATTATATCTGCAAATCCCATTCAATTCCAACTAAAACCTAACTCAGTGGGGATGAGTTAGAACCCCTGTCAGATTTTATTGATGAAAGTAAATATGTAGTTACTGAAGGGAACAGCAGTATTATGAATGGAAGAGGATGATGGTGGTGATAAGTGGTTAGTGCTTTTGGAGATGGATGGATGGATGGAAAAGTCTGCATGACAGGACTTATAGGCAGGTGCAGTCTACTTTCTTCACTGCAGGTGGTGCTCGCTCACAGTGGCATTGCAGTTGGAGAGGAAGTGAAAAGGATCATGGCTCCTCTATGGTATCCTGGATCACTGGGGAAGCTATCCAAATGGATGCTGCCACCCCAAGTGACTCAAGCAGTCATCTTGGGTCAGGCAGAGCCTATTTAAGGCCCTGGCTCCCAGGCTTGGCATGCATTTTGTGAGTGGGTAGAGTAGGGACAGGTACCCCGTCTTGTAGAGACAGAACTAGTAGCAGGAAAAGATTCCTGGCGGGCAGGGAAAGCATAAGGCTCACAACTTCTCTTGACATCTTCCCGCTTGGGCACAAGACAGCCAGGCTGCATTATGCCCCTCCTAACAGACACCATAAGTTCAGCTGAAACCTGCTCTCTACACACTGTTGAACCCGTGAGTGTTTGCGATTGGGCTGGTTTCCCTTCGGGTTTATTGTGAACTGTTTTTTGCATTATTTTATCACAAGTTCTTTCTGCGGACCTGGACTGTGTGTGTTATTGACACTGCACCCCAAGTACACACTTTCTACTGGATGTTTAGTCATAATTGGTGTTCCCACTTTAAGTGAAACAACAAAAATGAAAAATTCCGTTAAATATAGTGCCTGGTGAGCCCCCTTAGTCTGCCTGTAAAGTAGTGCATCTGTAGCATGTATAGAACGTGCTGCAGCAAAAACGACATTTCTAAAGAAAAAGAAATGAGTCAAATCACATTTAAATTGACTTGCAGTTGTAATTGCCGGCCTGGATTAAAAAAAAAATTAGGAAAGAAAAAAAAAGGTTTGGGTCTCTCCCCAGTCCATACCAAGCCATTTGGGTCTGGTATCGATTTTAAGGGGGAACCCCACACCAAAATTAAAAAATAAAAGGTGTGGGGTACCCCCACAAAATCCATACCAGACCCTTATCCAAGCATGCAGCCTGGCAAGCCAGGAAAGGAGGGGGACGAACAAGCGCCCCCCCTCCAGAACCATACCAGGCCACATGCCATCAACATGGGGGGGGTGGGTGCTTTGGGGCGGAGTGGCAATGCTTCCACCCTCTGCGGGTCTGTGGGTAAGGGGCTTATTGGATAACCCGAAGGGCCTGGTATGAAGTGAGAGCCCACGCTGTTTTTTTTCTCTGAATTTTCTATTGTTTTGTTTACATTTACATTTTACTACTTAACAAACAGTTATTCTTCACAAAGAATTCCAATCAGTTGATAATTTTTCGACCAATCCGAATTCTAATTGTTCTGAAAATTTGGAATTTGTTAGAAAATGAATAAAAGTGGTAAATAAGTAGTGCTAACCAGTAAACACAAATATGGTAATATAAATGAAGTAATAAAAAAAGGGTGATGATTAATCTTGTGAATAATCAAATATATTAAGTGACTAATAAAGTGTAAAAAAGTCCAATCTGTGAAAAAATATAATTAAGTTGGAACGAACCAAAACCTCAAACCGCTAAAAGATAATGAATCAAAAAAGTGAAAAAATATATGGTGCTGTCCAACATAAACAATAATATAGGAAGATGCCTGAGTGTCCAACACGAGATGATGGAAAATCAAAGGAGGAAAATGCTGAACACTATCCGGTATGGAAAACATCAAAGATGGTACATCATCAACAATGAAGAGAGATGTGTATGCTCTTACAGGAACAGGTGGACTCAAATGTCAGCGACATAGAGTCATACGGGCAGAATGCTGCAAACGGCAGATGTATGGAACTCCAAAGGGTCCAGGACCTCCGAAAGGGATCCAGGGAAGTGGTAAGTAACCTCCAAACAGACCTCCAATCAGAAGAACATCAAAGCTGGATCTTGATGGTAGGATCAACTGGACACCAGAGCCACTCTCATCTGGATGGTATGTGGAAAAAGAAATTGCTTTCACATAGTGTAGGTCAAAAATGGTAATTTATTTCTATAAACCAGCATACATCGATAAAAAGTGATCACGGGTAAAAATACAGGGCAATGTGGTGAGCGATAAGCCTAGCCCTACGTGTTTCAACCAATGGGTCTTCAACAGTGGGATATATCAGCTCCCCCACTCTGCCAATATATATAGACTACATAGGAATACAATTATTGATGCAAGACCAATCAGCATTCGAATTCTAAGAGGGCCGCTGATTGGAGCAAAAATGGTCATCTGACCGCTAAACTCAAAGCCACACTATGGGGACCAATGGTGAGAGGAGAGCGCCGATCACATGGACTCAAGGACCAACCAAATGGTAACCCGAAAGTGTGTGTAAATGCAGCCCATCTGTCACATGGCAAGCATGAGGCAAACACCTTGTTAAAAAACCTGCAAAAATCGGGTCAAGAAACAAATAAACTAAATTAATTTGAAATCATTTCATTGAAATTCGTTACTATTTCATTCGGAGATTCAGATAAATCCGAATCGCCGAATAACCAAACATTTGTCCGAACTTGTATTCAGACCGAAACGAATTGCACATGTGTAGTGGATAGTGGGACTAAAACTTTAACAGACAGGCTACATTTAACTTGATTCTTGGTGTTTGGTATTTATTTCAATGTTTTAATTTGATTTATTATTATAAATTCTAAATAAAGTTTTATTGATTTAATTGGTTTATTTGAAATGTTTTTAACCCCAATAAAGGGCTGCAGCCTAACATTTTCCAATATTCTTGTCTTGTTTATTTTAACTTACTTTTCTTTTAAGGTTGTTTTTGTTGTTGTTATCTGACGTTGCATACGAGGTCTGTAATCCCACCGTGACACTCTGAGGCTGATTTACTATAAGAGTTAAGAATGTTCACAACATAAATTCTGTGAATATTAAATTCAATTATCCAGTCAGATGCAGATGAAATAAACAGAAATTTGCTTTTACCACAATTGGATAATTTATTATGTTAACATTCTCAACTCCTCTAGTAAATCACTCAAAATTTTTCCAAAGTATTACAGGGTATCATGAATACAGGAACTTGGGGGATATCTACCCAACAGACAACAGTAAAATATGAAAGAGATTTTAGCAGCTCTTGGCTCTATCTACAACCTAGATAAAGGTTTGGCTGTCTTTGGTCTTTTTTACTTCTTTTTTTACTAGTTTAGTATGGGAAAGCTCAGAATGAACCCAGCTGTTGGATTTAAAGAGTAAGTTTACTGTTCCACAAAAAAAATGAAATGAAACTAGCTCCAAATATTTTGACCATCCCTCTGGACCCCCATGCACATGGTGGCCATGATGCCCTGTGCTGCCGATGTAGCTGTATGCACACACAGCCCCATAGTAAGTATCCATCTTAATGCTTGTAATGGCAATTTTTCATTGTTCAACACAAACAAGTGACCACGCTGACCAATGGGAAGTGCTTCTTTGTTTTGGGACAAATTTCTAGAAGAAGTGCCCCAGGTGCGTTTTTAATTTGTCATCATCACCACATGGCTGTGCTGACCAATAAATGCTTGCTGTTGTAAACATTATGGTGGGCACTGACTCCAGGGCTGCGTATTTTCGATGTATGGACTACAGCACTGGCAACATCAGGCATCTCAGCTGTTATGTGCTGTACCCTTTAAAATACTGGCAAAACTCTTAAAACGCCACTTCAGCCAAAACATGTTTTTAGTTTTGGATGGGGTGGAGAAGGGTTATATTCTCTGTCAACTTTTTATTGCTACATGTACAGTTATTTTATTTTAGTTCAATTATGCTGCACAGAGCGTTGTTATTTAATAGTGTATGCTTTGTTCATGTACCTTTAAATAGAGGTTCCTTATGGTGATTCTGACATGTTGAGTTCTTCAAAGTTTATGCAGTATCAGAGGTACACTTTGTTTCACAAACTTTTTTGATTTATATTTATTGCAACTCTAATGTATTTTAATAATTGAGCCTCTTATACTCTCAAGGCATATATTGCAGCTTATTCAGTGCTTATATCGACCTATGGCTAAGTTGCATGAAAGAAGGATTTTTAATACCATTTTATTTAACAATGATACATCAAATATCCTTATTGATTCACACACACCTCTATGACTATATAATAATTTTGCTGTATGTCAATCCTGATATTTAAGGCTTCTCTGCACTAACAGTCATAAAGAACCTCTATCAATAAAATTACTTTTTAATACATTACAGATGAGCATTATTTACAACTTATTTTTTATAGTTTTATAACTGCAATTTCAAACCACCCTACTTATTTCTCAATAAGAATATTTCTCCATGTGTTTTATATATCAGTTATATGAGATTGGATTTTATAAGCACGTTTTTTGTTGCATATGAGTTTAATTGGAAAATGATATGTTTTTACCATTTTGTGTATCAAGTTTGTATTTGTTTTGTAGGCCTGAAGACCGCCAAAGGGGATACCTTTGAACCCCTGAAATGCATTGGCTGTATTATATTGTCCTGATAAACGAACACCACAGAGTATTTTGGCGTGGTTCTGTGGTCATATGTTGGACTTGACCAAGGGAGAGAGGACCCGCCCAGCATCCCGCGGACCCTCCCCTCACTTTGTTGGCCTTATATAGGAGGTAGGGATCTGCTTTGGGGAGCTGCATGCTGGAGTGCGGGATCCTCGGGAGACCCAGATTCGGTCACATTGTGGACGTTTTTCCGCTGGAGGACCACGATCATCATTTTACTCTTTCATATGGGGGATCTCATTTGAGATTCATGTTTGCAGTGCCCATTTGGGTAAGTCTACAATATGATGCAGGATTTTTCTGTAGTTTTTCCCCCTTTTTTTGGTTACATGTCTCTCCAGATAATGGATGGACATTTCCTTTTTTTCATACAGATGTATGTGCATATTTTCCAGGTGAGGATTGGCTATTTGATGATGATGGATTTATTATATACATGGAGGGAATTAATCAATCCTTTTTGGGGCATTTTCCCTACCTTTTAATATAAGGTCAGTATTAAACCTATAACCTCTGTGCAAATATCTCTCACCTGGTTGTTATGTGATTATTTTTTTGTGTATTGGACTTATACTATTTTCCTTTTATATATTTTTTTTTCTTTTTCTTCATTTTTGAGTATTGTATGGGGTCCAAACAAACACATACATGTTGTTTCGTCTCCTTTTTCCTCAAGTAATGAGTCCATCTGACTTGTAATGGATTGTGTTCTCTATGCGTTTTTGTCTACGATGTGGGTTGTTTTCTGGTCTCCTCCTAACCCAGATATCCCAAGACGCTTTTTAAGGTACAAGATTTCCCTTTCTACCCCCTTCCCCCCTCCTTCTTTCTCTTTTTTTTTTTCACTGTTCCGTGTAAAAAATGGAAAAACGGAAAAACTCCAATAGTTTACTGCACTGACGCCATTACGCTATTATGCCCCACGTGATTCTGCTACATGGGTGTTTACTTTGTTTTTTAAGCTTGCCGGCTACTTTTAAATGTGTGTTTTGCGGCGGATGTTTGTTCCTGCCTGCTTGATTTTGAACAATAAAGGCTTTTTATTTACTCTACTACACTATTGGGAGTTTTTCCGTTTTTTACACTCATGGTCTTCCCGACCAATGAGTGATACCTTTAGAATGGAATCCCGGTCCTGCCTGTCTTGGAACATCACGGAGGTTTGAGGCTACAGAGTCATAGAAGATCCAACTGTCCCTGCAGAGGGCTGTATCTGTTTGCGATTAAGACCTTGCTCTTTAGGGTCCACCGTCTCTGGTAAGGGCATTGACATATTAATTGGGACTCGCCTCCTACTGGGAATCTCCTCTTCACCCTCTCTCCCACTCTTTCCCTTCTCGGTGAAGGTGGATGAATTTTGGACTTTTTGCTTTCTTCATTGGGCTTGTCTCCTTCCATCACTTTTTTGATCTGTGTATGGACTCAATTTTTACATCCCATCAATGTTCTATTTGATCCCGTGTATAGACTCAATTCACTTTTCTTTTCATTTGTCACTTATTCATATGTACTATTTTTTATCACTTTTTCCAATGTCATTTTTCTTTTGAGTGTTTATACTACAAGCGCAACTTATGTTTTTTATTATTGTTATTCACCATAGCAATATTTGGTGGTTTTTTGCAGCTGTAGTTCTTTTAGAATTTGTTCTTTAGCGCAGTATCTACCTTTTTACACTTTATGACTGTGCAATTGTCAGTTAAAGTAACACAGTGCAGTTTAGCAAAAAATGGCCTGGTCATTAAAAGAAGTATGGAGTTTTTATTTTTTTTTTATTCATACTTATCTAGGTGGATGCAGCATTGGTTTGATACTGCATCTGTCCTCCGGCGCCTCTACACTGAGAACCGAACGATTCTCAGTTCTCACAGCTTCCCGAACAAAAAGCTGGTGACTGTTAGTCACCAGCTCTCTGCTCTGTCCCCTCCTTGCTCATTGGAGCGCTGGGGTGTGAAGGAGACGGGAGCGGCTGGGTCAGACTCTCAGAAGCTCGCTAAGAGGCTGAGTCGGGTGTCAGTCCAGAAATCTAGGCGAATCCCGACAAGATTTGCCTGTACTTCTGCTTTCAGGGGAGGGGGTAAATCTTCAGGAGGTCAAGGGGTTAAGTCATTGAGTCTCCATGTGGATTTGTCTGATCTTCTCCAATCATGAGCCATTGAGCATACCTTCGAACTTTCTAAAATGAAAAAGAGGGACACCTTTTAGCACACAGTATATAGGCACGTACCTGCCACGGCCCCTGTTACACAGACCACAAGATCTAATATGCAGAAGATGATAGGCTAAACCACCCAAATGCTTCTTTGACCTCTATTTTCCTTTATATTGGCTTTTCAAAAAAAACAAACAGATATATACAGGTTGGATAAAAGTTTAGTGCCACATAACACTTTTGGTATTAAAGAACTCATTTTGTATAGAGATGCAAACATCAGAGCAAAAATATGAAAAACTGAGGCTGCACGAGGCACAGAAGGATCTAGTCCAAAATGAGGGACAATTGCTCCAAAATGAAGAAAGTTTAGGAGCTTTGCATTGATGAGTCAAATCCATTGTGTAGTCGGAGCCAGGGTACCCGATCAGGGAAGGACCATACACACACAGTTCTTGATGTTATAGTTGCCTTGTGTATTGTATATAGAATATTACTCAAGAGTGACAACAGTTGCTAACAGATAGCAGGTGCTGATATTTGATAATAGAAGAGTTGAGGAGTACACAAAGTTACCAAGCTTGGGCCTATATTACCAGAGGATGGCTTCTGTTGGAGGGGTAACAGTTGGCAGTGTGCCAGGATGACACTATAATACTTCTGCTGATATGAGCCCCGCATTCCTGATCCAAATACCAGAAAGCCTCCTTAAGACTGGTATGGCCCCTTACTTGCCAGTAACCTTTTTCTGCGCTATACACTTTCCCTAACAAGCGAGGTCTCTGTCCTTGACCTGCCACTCACTCCAGGCACACCGTAATGACGTGGGGTACCCTGTTTTATATTGTCCCGCACCAAGATGGCTGCTGAAGGTCACCGGAGGTTGCAGTGAGGGGACAATTCCCATAACTGACCCCACTCTATCTCTAAAATGGCACAGTGCTGCCCACTGGACAGAGGGAAAACCTATACCTGCCTGGCTGCCAACAAGTGCCCCTGTCAAATACAGTATATTCCAACTTTTTTTGCTGTCTGTATTGGCATCTTATTTCCCGTTTGATGGGTGTCAGACAGAAATGGAAGAGAAAGAAAATCTCCCCAGTGGGGTCAGAGTGATAAAAACATTTTTACTAATAGGATAGGCAAGGGTTAGACTTTCATCAGAATTTTTTCCCTGTCTGTGGTCCTCGGGGACATTTCCTGTACTATTGAAGGTAATCATATAGAATAAGAAGTGAAGGGATTACAATGGGGACACGGGCAACACTGAATAGGTGGCAGAGGTTCTAACCTGCTCCAAGCTACATCCGATATTAAAAAGTTTTGCTGAACTAAGGCTTTATTCATGACTACAGGAAATTAATTCTAATCATATTTATATTTACTCCTTTGTCATAACAAATGCTTGCCAGAAGTGGGGCAGTTTAAATCAAGTTCCCTTTAAAATATGTACATTTATTGTCCATAGTACAAGTCCCTTCTAAATATATAATAATGCTTTCCAAGCAATTTTTATGCTTTTTGAGAGCAAAAAATAATAAGCCATTTTTTTTGTATAGCATTTATAAGTGTATTTTGACAGACAGGAATCTTCCTTGGACCTACCAGATGCACCCCTGGGGTAACACAGGTTGAACACCTTGGCAACGAAGCAGCAATGAAGTATAAAATGTTAAATGAAGACAGAAAGACCTCACAGGAGAAAGTACTTATTATAAATGGAAAAGTTTGCCTATCCCAAGATGACCACTCAGCAAAGAAAATAGCTTTTAAATATCACTTCTTCTATCTCTTGCTTTGTTCGCAAGCCACAAAGTTCACGAGCTCTTCATGTATCTTTTTTGGACTTACAGCTCCAATCCCTATACAAGAGCACATGAAAATTAAAAAGTAAAAAAATCAATACAGTGCTACAAAATCAAATTCTTTCCATTTCTCTAAGAGTTCAGGAACTGTGCTGAAGGTATAACCTTACCACCTCTCAACATCAGCAGTGATTTGATCATTTATTTAAAGTGAGGCTTTTTCAGAGCCCTCTGTATAATTCTGTTTCTGGCATGTTCTGTATGTGGTAAACCATTTTCCTTGAGTTGAAGGCTAAACTACAATGAATATAGAAAAATACAAGGAGCGTTCTTCCTCAAGAGACAGAGTGAAAGGAAAGCTATTTAGCCAGTTACTAGTGAAGAGAATGCTAAGAGAATTTTTTGGTAGCACTTACTCTGCAGGAGCTGCATGGTATGATGGGTTCTCTGCTCTGACAACTCTGTAAACTGCTCTGTCCCCTATGACACACCTGGGTATATATAATTTGAAAATTGCACACACTTGTATGACCCAAGTGTCATTATACTACCACACTATATTAGCATCCAGGAAATAGGCCACAGGCAACTATATGATAGATATGGTAAGTATATTATAGCAAGGTAGGGTAAACACAATACACAAACCTAACCAATAAAAAGGTCAGAGAATATGTTAGAACGTGTTATGCCCTGTACACACGATAGGATTTTCCAATGGAAAGTGTGTGATAGGACCTTGTTGTCGGAAATTCCGACTGTGTGTAGGCTCCATCACACATTTTCCATAGGAATTTCCGACACAGAAATGTTTGAGAGCTTGCTATAACATTTTCTGACAACAACATCCGTTGTCGGAAATTCCGATTGTGTACACAAATCCGACGCACAAAGTGCCATGCATGCTCAGAATAAATTAAAGCTATTGGTTACTGCCCCGTTTATAGTCCCGACGTACGTGTTTTACGTCACCGTGTTCAGAACGATCAGATTTTCCGACAACTTTGTGCGACCGTGTGTATGCAAGACAAGTTTGAGCCAACATCCGTCAGAAAAAATCCATGGATTTTGTTGTCGGAATGTCCGATCAATGTCCAACCGTGTGGACAGGGCATTAGATTAGCTGATGCAAATACTGAGACTAAATAGACTCCCATAGGTTGGCGTGTAAATTTCCATCATCCCTTTAAACATTGAAAGATAACAAACCTCAGAAGTGGGATTTTAAAGGCAATTAGAAAAAGAAAATTGTATAATAAAAAAAAAGGATGTATACAAAAAGTAGAATTTATTAATACAAAATACGAATCATAAAAACAGATTTCTTATGGAAACAAACCACAAGAAAGACACATGTGTACATGCATAGAAATACATAATTATAAACAAAGGTGGAAGACTTCTACTACATAGGCATAAACCATCCAAGCGGGTAGCCCAGAGGATAGGCAGCGAAAAAGTCCAGCGCGTTTCGAGAAAATGCATATAATTATAATCTTCATCAGGTACTATTACCACCTCTGAAATATAAAATATACTACGAATATATTGAAGTACAAACATTGTATTTTACCATTGAAGCATTAATTATGGTGTATAGTGAACACCTCTCAATACAGAAAGCATATAAACAAATAACTTACATGTCAATTAAAATTGATCTGGAAAGAGAAAACCCTCAACACCTAAAACTCGTCCTGAAGGTTTGTATATGCCATTCATCATACAGAGGGGCCATAGGGTGTAACACCCAACAAGGACATCCAAAAGAGGAGATCCAAAGATTGTCCCAATTATTGTAAAGGAGGAACCTGGAATCAGAGTTTTAATTTCCATTAGAGAGTGCACATGAACCAATTATGTACATATCTAACGGATGGACTCAGACCCCAAGGGCAAGGGCACCCCTGGGACAACCCCCAGGTGCGCCCTCCCACCCCACAGAGGGTTAGCATCAATCCACAAAATAAGATACCTATGGAAAAAGCCAAATTTACAAATTGTAGTTATAGGCAATTCCTGGTTCCAAAAGGGAACCACGATTCCTAAATCGTGGTTGCCCCTGCCAAGATCATCCTAATCAAAAGACAGGAAGACCTAGGATAAAAAATGTTAATTTAAATTAAAAAGTGCACATAATAATTACAGATTTATCTCTGGGACACAGTTGAGATCCCCCCAATGAAGACGCCACACCAGAAAATGCTATCAACCCACTAAAGGGGAGGCTGCATGACTAAGGGCGCCAACCATATTGGGAACCAACAGTCTGCACCCAACAAGAGACAAAATCAAAAAAAGAGTCAAATTCAATAATGCTGAACTTACCAATTTGTAAGTTGCCTGGTGACCATAGAGGACAATGAAGATATACAAGCAACTGCCCCAAGTCAAAGCCGGCTACCTTCAATGGATGAAACAAAAATGATCTCCTTAAAAATAAACCTTACCACAAAAAATGTGGAGGAGCAATGACATCCTTAAGGCCCCTGGCGTTCTCCTTTTAACCCCAATGGAAGTCCATGATTGGTGGACATGAGACGCCTGAGGATGACGCTGTAGGCTGGAGCCTACAGCGTCAAATTCAATAATGCTGAACCTACCAATTTGTAAGTTGCCTGGTGACCAGGTCCCATAGAGGACAATGAAGATATACAAGCACCTGCCCCAAGTCAGACCCGGCTACCTTCAATGGATGAAACAAAAAGGATCTCCTTATCATCCTTAAGGCCCCTGGCGTTCTCCTTTTAACCCCCATGGAAGTCCATGATTGGTGGACATGAGACACCTGAGGATGACGCTGTAGGCTGGAGCCGCCACAGCATCACCTCCCCGTGTTGCCGCCCAGCCGTTTGGCGCCAAAACGGAAAAGGCGTCATCACATGTATGACAGTATCACATGATCTGGGCATGATGTGATGATGCGGCCCGATCACCTCAAAGATGAGCGCGGCCACGTCATCTGAAATGACCGATGTAGCCACGTCATACATGGGGAATGACACGGCCACGCCAGGCAGGAGATGGTACCACCCGGAAGTGACGCGACTTGGTATAAGACCACGCAAACAAAACAGCAGTTGGAGCTATGTCAAGGACGCATACATTGGAGACGGGGATCCCGTCACGGCTGTATTGTACCATAGATGAGAACACCACAATAGTCGTCCCCCCTCCAGAGTGTTGACACCCCCCCCACGCAAAACATATGCATGCAGGGTGATCCCACCCATGGATAGCTAGAACAGAGCAAACCATGGAGAACCAAATACATTGCGGTGAACACCTTAGGGAAAGAAAAAAGGAAAGCCTCTGCATATCCATGGGATGGTGCTAAAAAGCATCATCACCCATGGATTGCAGAGGAACAATTGGCCCTAAAACAATTTCGCATGAGGGCCTGAGTGTGCCAGGTGCATGATGCTGGCTACAAACAAGGATGAATATAGGAATAGAGGGAGAACTAATTCCATTACAAAATAAGTGAAAATGTAAATAAACATAAATATACATATAAAGCATTGTGCTGTATTTGGTTGGACAACAGAGGCCCCCCCTAAACGTAACAATGCTATTGTCAAAGAAAACCCCCAATAGATAGGACCATTCTAACATCCTCAAACACCAGCGAAAAGTAATATGATAGCAATATAGGAGAGAACATCAAGAACCGATATCTACGATCAGATTGTAATACATAAAGAAGATCATCAAGGAAAGTAGAGAAAATCTGTTGAATTTGTTGAAATCAAGATTCGAATAAATCTTAAGACTAAAGCTTTAATCCATTTTGCCTGAGCTGAAACCTTCTAAAAAGGGCCTGAAACTCTCCGCCCCATTGAGGCCCGGTGGGGTAGTGGCATTCAAAAAGGTAATCCAGTGCATTTCGCGCTGTAATAGAACTTTGTTCCAATCCCTCCCTCTCATTGCCTGTGTGAATGAGACCTAGCAGTTTCTAGCTACATTCTGATAGCTTCTAAGAGTCTCTAGCTTTATAAACAGATTAGAGGGAGAGAAGAATAAAAGGCAAAGAGGCTGATTTACAAAAACAGGAGAGTGCAAAATCTGGTGCAACTCTGCATATAAACCAATCAGCTGTAACAGATCTATCTATCTATCTATCTATCTATCTATCTATCTATCTATCTATCTATCTATCTATCTATCTATCTATCTATCTATCTATCTATCTATCTATCTATCTATCTATCTATCTATCTATCTACATATACTGTATATACTTACACACACACATTATTCTGCTACTGAGTTTTTAAGTTTTATTATTATTATTATGTTTTCTTTTCATTATTGGCTGACTTCAGTTGCTCATTGGTGTTGGAAGGAACATAAGCAATGGTATACCTGTTTTCTTTGTATCCTGTGGAGTACTACCTCCTAATGGAAATTTAAAAATATTGGCACATATATCCTGCCCTTAAGAAGGTTTTTCTGTAAAAGTAAAAAAGAGTAGAAAGGCAAGTTAAGAACAGCACTGCAGAACGCCAAAAGGTATACTTATATTATTTATTTTCCCTTGACTTCAAATGTCTTATTATCTTTGACAGACTCTTAAGATGTCTTGCCAGTTATATTTTTTTCAGATAACATAGTGATTACATTGAAATTATCAATGTCAGGATGTCTGTCTAAACATACCGAAGACTGAGAGTGATGTTAATAATATTTGCACCTGAAATACTGCTATATCTTATTACTTTGCAGCCAGTGAGGAATATATGGGATCACAGGGGGATCTACCAGCAGGCAAAGAAGCCTAGAGATGCTGTAGGGTTTGTATGATTATGAAGGTGCTTTCTGATTATTTGTCAGTAAAGAAAACTGCTTCTTTAAAATCCATGCATGTTATTTGTGCTATTCCTTTAGTGCTATTGGTAAAGAATCCAGGGTATAAGACATAGCATTAGTTAGTTACAAGACTCTATAGTATGTTGTAATTCTATGCGTAGCACGTTTATTCAATAATAAGGGAACAGTATAAGAACATGTATCATATTTTACACTGGACCAGAGCCAGATGCTGGGAACACTAATCTATTTGCCACCTGTTACCTCCTTTATAAGCGTATAATCAAAAGTTTCTTAAAATGTTAGTAAACCCTTACATATACCCAGTGAAGTGACAAACGTCAGGTAATACACGGAGATTAAACAAATCCTCCTAAAAGAGTTTTACCTGATTACCTGCAGTCTTCTCTTCTCTAAATCTATTCAAATTCCAGAATTTATAAAGCTTGTCTGAGCTGTCAGAAAACAAGGGGCAGAATTTACACTCTGCAGAGCTTAGTGAGGCGAGCTCTGAGAGCTGATTGTAGGGAAGAGACACACCCACCTCCACACAGCAAACAGGAACAGAGTTGAGGTGGTCAATCAGCTGGAGAGCCCTCCCCTGTCAATTTTTTTCTGTTGGTGTCAGGAAAACTTGTCAGAAGTGACTCATACAGATAGCAGAGGAGATGGCACTTAGTGTTCTGGCTTGAGAGAAGTTACAGAAGTTACAGAGTGTGCTGGATGTGCTTGGGCACACCTTAATCACCCCATGCGAATCAGCATTATCGCTATGTGTGCCAAAAAGGGGAGCGAGCAAGCGAGCAACATCGCAACAAAGCAAGCAAGCCAGCGAGCAAGCGACAAAAAATGAAGCACCTGGTTTGCAATAAGATGGATTGGTGGATAAGTAAAATGTTTAATAGATCATACACAATAGGTAACATGCACAATGCTGATGTGAGTTTTAAAAAAATCAGTTAAAACTGATAATAACACTGATAACATCTAGCAAGCCTGATAAGGTTACAAAATCCACCAATAGCATATAATGATATACAGTTACTGCAAGGTAGTGCCTGTAAGACCTATGGCCTCGGTATTCCTGTGTATTGATTAAAACATAAACCATTTATAGAGGTAACATATGATAACGTAAAAATGAAAGCACGGCATCTAGTAGCTTGACACATTTCGTGGCTCAATGCCACTCATCAGGAGCAGGTGTGCCGTGCATCTGTAATTTAAAAGTAGAAACACTATCATGTATCAGCACGAGAACGGATGAGGTAAAGATAACCCCCCCGAAGTACATGTGTACTCACTGGAATCCATGTGCTGATGGTAAGGGAGCCGAGGGTAGTGAGCCATCCAGGGACACCATGACTGGGAGCTGAGATAGGCAGCCCAGTGACGACAGCCAACATAGTCCGGGGTGGACCCGAGACTGTAGAGCACTAAGGGGAGGTGAGTGATGGATAATCCCCCAAATGGAGTTTGCTGGGAGAGAAGAATGATGAGTGAAATTAAGAATGGTGAATAGTGACTGTATGGGGTGAGAAGTGAATTTGTGCAGAGGTAAGGAAATAAAGAAAGTCAAAGGAAATTGGTGATGAAAAACGTGAGAAAAATTATAAGGTACCCGCCAAAGTACTCAGTCCAATGATGAAGTGATGCATGGAGGGAAAGATGTTAGTTGTGAAGTGCAGAGTTACCTGGGGCTGTATGAAGAGTACAATTTCCAAGAGGGTGCATGAGATCCAATCGGTAGAGTGCCCCAAAGTGTCGGAACCCCCCCGGAAGGACGCCCATATAAGCGCCAACGGGGGACAGGCCACCAACGTCACGCATGCGTGGCTAGCGGGAGGGAGGCGCCACGATCCAGGCGGCTTGCATCCAGAAAGTGGTGCCATAGCCATCTCCTCCACCGCTCATCACCGCAGCAGGCGCAACAGCGCCACAAGGACGCTGCACATCCGCAGCGGGAGGCGTGTCGTCGATGCGCAGTGACAGCTCTTCCGCCCACCCATTCACAAGAGGCGGGGAAGGGGAGGAGGCTGACAGTGCGTATTGCAACTCCCAGGTCAACCCATAGCCAGACGGCCACACAAGCAGACGGCACAGATCACCAGCACAAACAGCAACCAGTATGATACATAACAGTATCCAAAATGGCACAATTAACTAATAATTATTCTATGTGTGCCAGTGGGAAGATAGGAAAGATCACCCTCCTACTGGCTCTGTCATAAGAGAAGTGCCAAATGTCTTTTTGAGCTTTAGGGTGCACACCCTAATGCAATAGGCTGCGCACACCTATGAGACAAGTATACACTATAGAGGGATTTGCTTTGTTCATATTTCATGTCTGAGGTTTACAACCACTTTAAATTGTTAAAGGTGAACTCCAGGCAGATGAATGCAGCTCTGAACACAATAGGGACTGTAGGTTTGTTCGTAAATCGAAGTTGTTCGTAAGTCGAAGTTGTTCGTAAGTCGCAACACTGCATTTGTAAGTGTAACTTCTGGTCGGAACACTGCATTCGTAAGTGTAACGTCCGCCTGTGCATGGATGTGGGATGTTCCGGGCATTTGTTATGTTATCTGGGGCTCTTCTGGCCATGCAGTACATGTACACCCTGTTCCAAATTATTATGAAAATTCTATTTCAGTGTCACAAAGATTAAATATTTTGTTTTTCAGTTTATCTCATGGATGGCATTGTGTCTCAGGGCTCTTTTTATCACTGAAAACAATCTCGAACACCTGTGATAATTAGATTGCCAGGTGAGCCCAATTAAAGGAAAAACTACTAAAGGAGGGTGTTCCACATTATTAAGCAGAGCACCATTTTCAAGCAATATGGTAAAGAAAAAGGATCTCTCTGCTGCCGAAAAGAGTGAAATAGTTCAATTCCTTGGACGAGGTATGAAAACATTAGATATTTTACGAAAACTTAAGCGTGATCATCACACTATTAAGAGATTTGTGGCCGATTCAGAGCACAGACGGGTTTTGTGCAGATAAATGCACATTGAGGAAGATTTCTGTCAGATCCATGCATCGGATCAAGAGAGCAGCTGCTAAAACACCATTACATAGCAGCAAACAGATATTTGAAGCTGCTGGTGCCTCTGGAGTCCCACGGACATCAAGGTGTAGAGTCCTCCAGAGTCTTGCAACTGTGCATAAACCTTGCATTCGGCCACCAATAACCAATGCTCACAAGCAGAAACGGATGCATTGGGCAGAAAAATACATGAAGACTAATTTTCAAACAGTCCTGTTCACTGATGAGTGCCGTGCAACCCTGGATGGTCGAGATGGATGGAGTAGTGGATGGTTAGTTGACGGCCACAGTGTTCCAACAAGGCTGCGACATCAGCAAGGCGGTGGTGTAGTCATGTTTTGGGCTAGAATCATGGGAAGAGAGCTGGTCGGCCCCTTTAGGGTCCCCGAAGGTGTAAAGATGACCTTTGCAAAGTATGTGGAGTTCCTGACTTACCACTTCCTTCCCTGGTACAGAAGGAAGAACTATGCTTTCCGTAATAAAATCATTTTCATGCATGACAAAGCACCAGCTCATGCTGCAAACAATAATTCTGCATTAATGGCTGCTATGGGGATAAAAGGAGAGAAAGTCATGGTGTGGTCTCCATCCTCCCCTGACCTCAATCCTATTGAGAACCTTTGGAGCATCCTCAAGCAAAGGATCTATGAGGGTGGGAGACAGTTTACATCCAAACAACAGCTCTGGGAGGCTATTCTGACATCTTGCAAACACATTTAAGCAGAAACTGTTCAAAAACTCACAAGTTCAATGGATGCAAGACTATCTAGCTGCTATCAAATAAGAGGTCCTATGTTAAAATGTAACGTGACCTGTTAAAATGTTAAAAAAGTTAAAATGTTGTTCAAAGTTTGATTGAAATAGCTTTTGATTTCAGTAAATATGCAGCAAACACAACAAATGACAATTTTAAGTTCTTTACAACCTATAAAGTGTTTTGAAACTTACTGTGCGTAATAATTTGGAACAGTGCATTGTAAGTTTTTTATTTTGAAAAAAAAATTGTTATCATTAGGAGGTTTGTTCAATAAAATTTGAATTATACTTTTAATAGCTGATAACATGAGAATTATGCTGACTGTTGTTTACATCAATTATTTAGGTAAATGAGAAAAATATCATTGGCATAATAATTTGGAACAGGGTGTAGTACTGCAGTATGGGATGTGTCCGGAGGTATCGAGGACCAGCATGGAGCACAAGTGGTCGGCATTTGAGGCCATTCGTAAGTATGAGTCGTTCGTAACTCGGGTGTTAGTAACTAGGGGACTGCCTGTACAGGGCACTTTCACCCCCTTCCTGCCCAGTCCATTTTTCAGCTTTCAGCGCTGTTCATTTTGAATGACAATTGCGCGGTCATGCTACACTGTAACTATGTGAAATTTTTATCCTTTTTCTCACATATATAGAGCTTTCTTTTGGTGGTAATTTAATTCTGCTGGGCTTTTATTTTTTAATAAAAAAAGTTTTTCTTAGTTTCTGTCAGTAAATTCTGTAAATAAGTAATTTTTCTCCTTCACTGATGTGTGCTGATGAGGCTGCACTAATGGACAATGAATAGGCTGCATTGATAAGGTGGCACTTATGAGGCGGCACTTATGGGCACTGATTAGGTGGCACTGAGAAGGAGGAACTAATATGCCACACATGTGCACTGATAGGTGGAACTGATATGTGGCACTGATGAGCACTTATATGCAGCACTAACGGGTGGCACCGGTGGGCACTGATAGGTGGCACTAGTGGGCACTGATAGGTGGCACTGACGGGCACTGATAGGTGGCACTGATGGGCATTGATGAGTGGCACTGATGGGCATTGATGGGCAGCACTGATAGGTGTTACTGATGGGCACTGAAAGCCAGCACTTACTATCACTAATGGGCACTGATTGCTGCCACTGGTGGGCATTGATTTCTGGCACTGGTGGGCACTGATTGCTGGCACTTCTGGCCCTTTACTGTAATCAGAGCACTGATGATCAGTGCCCTGATTACATCTCTTGTCCCCTGCGAGGAGATGCTGATTGGCTCTCCCTGCCACACACTCTGTCAGTGTGAGGCGATAAGAGCCAATTACCGACACTTCCTGTATTTACATGTGACTGGCTGTGATTGGACACAGCTGATCACATGGTTAAAGAGGCACGTTAGCGACTCTTTACAGAGATCGGGGTTGCACTGTGTCCTAGCAACATGGCATGGCCACGATCACCGCGCTGCGCACCCTGCCGGCGTGCGGGAGCGGCCGTTCAGGTGCGCCGTCATATGACGTCCACCCACAATGAAAGCCACACTGTCCCTCCGTCATTTGATGGTGGGTGGGCGGCAATTGGTTTAAGTGGATGTAAACCCAATTCATGAAATTTGAGCTGGGCACATCAATGTTTAGTGTTTTCTTGTCTCTCTTCAAAGCACTAAGTCCAGTGGCTTTCTCCTGCTCCGTTCTTCTGTTATTAGCACGATAACTTCTGACAAGTTCTCTGTCAACTGAGAAAAAAGCAGCCTGAATTTTTTGTTAGGGAGGTTGCTATAAATAGATTAGCAGAAAGCTGAACTATTCACAGAACAGCTCTGCAAGTCTCAACCTATGTGGAGAGGGGGTGTGTGCCTTTCCACCAATCAGCTGTCTTGGCTGTATGCCCAGACTTCACTTCCAGTACTGAACAGGAAGAGAAAATCTATAACATGATGTGCACTTTCTAAAGAATATATAAAGATGAAGACAGCAGATATACCTGTACATGTAAAACGTATGTAGGGAGATTTGTTTCATCCCTGTGTATCATCTGAAGCTGTTCACTTCACTGGGTATATGTGAGGGTTTACATCCACTTTAATGTTTTGTTTTTTTTTAAACAGGTTTTTATTGAAATTTTCAAACAAAAATTAACAGGTACAAAAAGAGGTAGGCAAAATCACATGAAGATGTAGGAGTGCGGGCGCAGCCGCTGTGATTGTAAGATGAAGCAATACAGTTACATAGGTGTATTTGTATTAAAGAGCATAGAACTGGCATAACTTTTATTACATGTTGTATGGAAAAATTAATGTATAATTCTAAAGTTAATTATTGTATATTTACTGTAGGACAGAAGTATATGTTAAATCTTTGTACTTTGCTTAGACAAGTAATGAGGGTTAAGTGTAATATTTGCAAGGCAGGCTGTATCTTATTCATTGATGTGGTGTCAGGTGTTGAGGGTGGAGAATAGAAAATGGGAAGTTGTGGGTGAGGGGTATGAGAGGTAAGTATTGGTGGGATAGTTAGTTTGGTAAACCCAGAAGATATCGCATGTTTTTGTAGTTAGTCTAATATTTTTAGGTATCTAGTGCGTATGATTGGGACGGAGAGGCAACGTTGGTATATATGAAGAAGGTGAAAGAATGGGGGGAGAAGTAAGGGAATATATTGGGACAGAGATATAAAGAATCATCTTTTGTTCTTGCCACTACCCATGGAAGAAAATCAGGTTATGTATTTTTTGTATTCGGCTGTTGTGGTGAAGTGTATCCAACATGTCCATGTCTTTGTAAACTTAGCCTGTGTGTCTTTGGATTGATGAATGAGGTCTTCCATGATCTTTGTCTGATGAATGAGATGAAACCAGTCTTTTATGTTAGGCGGTTCTGTGGATCGCCATTTAGGGGGTATACACATTCTTGCAGCGTTTACTAAGTGCATAGCTAAAGAATGATGGTAAGCAGGAATACGTGTATTAGAGTGATGTAGCAGGAACATTTGGGGGTCAAAGTCCAGGGAGTATGTGGTGATTTGTGTGATCAATTCGTGGACTTCTTTCCAGAAAGGTTGGATTTTGGTGCATGACCACCAGATATGTAACAGAGAGCCTGTGTCTGCGTTACATCTCCAGCATGTTAGGGGGATTGTTCGGTTGAATTGATGTAGTAGATGTGGTGTCCTATACCACCTGGAGAATAATTTATAGGCATTTTCTTGGACTTGCACGTTCGTCGAACCTTTATGGATTAAAGTGTATATGTTAGCCCAGTCTTGGTCATTCAACTGTATGGAGAGATCCCGTTCCCATTGTTGGTTGGACCAATGTTTTGTTGGAGTTTGATCATTGAATAGGAGGTTGTATGTTTGCGAAATCAGATGTGTTAGCGTGCCCTCACTTATACATAAGTTTTCGAATGGTGTTGTGGGTCTGGACCATTCTGGTGTAGGAGTAGGTTTTTTGAAGAAACTTCGTAGTTGGACATATGTCCAGAAGGGAAAGGTGTCTATTTTCAGTCTGGAGGCCAAAGCGGTTTGAGATAAGAGGTGACCTTTCTCAAAGAAATGTTCGGCTCTGATATTCTGGTGAGGCCATATGTCTGTTAAAAAGGAGGTGTGCATTCCCGGAGTGAATTCGGGGTTTAGGCGTAAAGGTGTCATTGGGCCTTTAATTGATGAGATATTATGTTTATTGCATGTATTGCGGAATGCGATTATTGTAGGGTTGATAAGTGGGTGTTGAGAGTAATCAGGGGGTAGAAAAGGGGAGTCGATCCACGGGAGGTGTTGAATGGACACTATCGATAATGATTGTTCTAATTGGACCCAGTCCTTATGTTTGGAATTTACATTCCACTAGATGATCCTAGCCAGGTGGCAAGCTTGTTGGTATTTACGTATGTCTGGGAGTCCTATGCCTCCTAAGAGTTTGGGCGTAGTCAGTCTCTTGACGCTAAGTCTCGGACGTGTCTTACCCCATATGAAGGTCGTGCATGCTTTCTGATATATAGAAAAGAATGTGGGTGGTATTTTAATTGGGATTGTTTGCAGAAGATATAAAATTCTGGGTAGGATGTTCATTTTGATGATTGCGGCCCTGCAGAACCAGGAGAATTGTCCCGATGACCATTTTGTCAAGTCTACTTGTATTTTTTGGAGGAGTGGGGCATGGTTCCGTGCCTATAGGTCCAATAGGGAAGTTGGCACCTGAATGCCTAAGTACGGAATTGCATGTTTATTCCAGGTGAATGGAAAGTCACATTGGCATTGTTTACAAATTTCTGGGGGTAGGGAGATGTTAAGAGCAGTGGATTTTGAAAAATTGATTTGGAGATTTGAAAGGGTATGAAAGGTTTAGAAGTCTTTAAGTAGGTTTGGAATTGTGGTAAGTGGTTCTGTGAGAAACAGGAGAATGTCATCAGCGAATGCAGCCAATTTATATGTGCAATGTTTGATTTGTATCCCTTTAATGTCTGGATTAGCATTGATGCGTCTGAGGAGGGGTTCAAGGGTAAGAATAAAGATTAAAGGGGAAAGTGGGCATCCTTGGTGCGTTCCATTCGACACGGAGAAGGCATCCGACAGGTGGCCATTTACGTGGACTTTTGCAGTGGGGATGGAGTATAGAGCTGATATGTAGTTTAGCATCGTTTGTGGAAGACCTATGGCTTTGAGGGCTTCCCTCGTGTAGTCCCATGCCACCCTGTCGAATGCCTTCTCCGCATCGAGCGAAAGCATGAAACCCTTGTTTTTGGTGGACGTGAGCCAATGGTGGATGTTGATCGCCTTGAGAGTATTGTCTCTCGCTTCCCTTCCTGGAACAAAGCCCACCTGGTCAAGGTCAATAAGATGGGGAATCAGAGGTTGGAGTCTGTTAGCTAAAGTTTTTGCATACCATTTAAGGTCAACATTAAGCAGTGAAATAGGTCTGCAGTTGGTGACTAGGGATTGGTCTTTGTCTGGTTTGGGAATTACTGCTATGTGAGCTGTGAGGAGGTCTCGTGGGGGGTTGACTGGTTGTGTGAAAGAGTTGAAGGCTTTCAGAAAGGAGGGTGTAAGTATTTCTGTGTGGGTTTTGTAGTAACCGGCGGTGAGGCCGTCGGGTCCGGGGCTTTTGCCTGCCTTCATTTGTTTTAGAGCATTATCGACTTCAGTGCGTGTAAGTGGGGCATTTAACTAGTGGGCTATGGATTCTGATATGGGATTTGGGCTGTATTGTTTTAAAAAGTCAGATATCATTTGAGTGCGTGTGGTGCTGTCTGTGGAGGGAGTGGGGGTGGTAAGGTTGTACAATTTACTATAATACTGTACGAATTGTCGAGCAATGTCTGGGGTTTTGGTTATTTTATGTCCCGAGGGATCAGTGATATAGTGTATCGTCTTATTGGATCGAGATACTTGTAGGGCTTTGGCTAACATGTTACTTGCTTTATTACCAGATTCGTAAAATTTTTTTTTAGAAAGAATGTATTTGCGTTGTATCTGTTTATCTAGTAGGTCCAGTAAATCTTTTCTAGCTTGTATAAGGTCATTGAGGGCTGTAAGTGCTTGGGATTGTTTATGTATCCCTTCCAGTTTACGGATCTTTTCTATCAAGTCTGAATGTTGTTTCCTTTTTTCTTTGTTCCTTTTGGCCGCCGCCGCAAGGAAAGTGCCCCTGATTACACTTTTGTGGGCTTCCCAATTATTGAGAGGGGATGTGTCTTCTGGCTTGTTTTCGAGGAAGAAGTTTTGTAGAGTGGATTCCACATCAGCCATGATGGTGGGGTCAGAGAGTAATGAAGAGTCTAATCTCCATATTCGGGAGCGGGGCGTGGAGTCGGGAAACTGTAGTGACATGGAGATGGGGTGATGATCCGAGATAGTCATGGGCTCGATGGAAGTTCGGTGGAGTAGGGGCAAGTCATTTTGTGTTAAGAAAAGATAGTCTATTCTAGAGTAACGGTCGTGTGGCGCTGAGTGAAGGTATAGTCCTTAGTGTCTGGATTCAGAGTGCGCCAAGAATCATGGAGTAGTAGACGCTTGAGTAGGGATTTGATTTCCTTGAGAGCCTTGTATGGCAGTGTTGTGGTGCTCTTGAATGTGTCTTGGATGGGGTTTAGGGGGACATTGAAGTCTCCTCCCAGTATAAGGGTACCTTCCTGGAAAGTCGGGAGGGCTTCAGTGATAGATCTAAAGAATGGAACTTGGTGTTTGTTTGGGGCGTAAATGTTTGCTAATGTTATAGTTCTGTTTAGGATCAAACCTTTTAAGAAGAGGTATCTGCCTTCTGGGTCTATAAGAGAGTCAGTGATACTGAAAGGGCAGTTTTTTGCAATAAGGATCGATACCCCTTTGGTTTTGTGTCGGGGGTTGGTAGAGTGTAGCGTGCTTGAGTATTGGGCATTGGATAATTTTGGGGTACTGTCAGTACGGAAATGTGTTTCCTGTAAGAGTACGATGCTAGCATTAAGTTTGTGCATGGTAAGGAGGAGTTTAGAACGTTTTTCTGGTGTATTGAGTCCCTTTAGGTTGAGTGAAACTATTTTGAGCATGGGTTTGCTTATGTCTCTTGTTTTCGGTACCATGGTAAAATTATTTATAAGTATCTTGTAATGTAATGAGGGTTGTGACAGGAAGTGTGTTAAAAAAGAAAGAAAAAAAAAAAAGGGGGGGTGGTTTAGGTAAGGGCAATGGGGTAAGGAGGGGTTATCGATGGGGAAGGGTAGAAGGAACCGGCACTATGTGGCGGTCAGATCACCTTATTTGGTGCTCTGTGCCACAAAATTATATTCGCCGGTAAAATTCAGTGGTTTTAAACTGGTTTCAGTGTGTAAAGGTTAGATGAAGTATATTATACCACTGTTTGGGGGTTGGCTTGTCTATTGAGAGACCCGGGAGTATGCAGAAAAGGAGAAATTAATAAGAGAGACCATTAAGGTCCATCTCACCAGCAGCCTTCGAACGTAGGGTAGGGGGTGAGAGAATGGCAATAAGTTTTGAGAACTTAGGTATAGAGGGAACTTTTATAAAGAATTGATGGAGAGTGCGGGTGAGACTAGGGAGATGGTTATTATGGGGTGGAGCCTTGTGCAGTCAGATTCAACAAAGATGGTGTACGGTGAGGCTTTGTGTAGGATGATTGAGGTTAGGTAGGTTGGTAGGGCGTGAAATGAGAAGTATATATTCTCAAAGAGTAGTATTTGATTTCTGCCGTTAATGACACTGACTGAAACATCGGTTAGGTGTCATGCATATAACAGATAGGCATGTTCAACTTGGCATACGGATTGGACGTATGCTTACAACAATCTTAAACAACAGGAATATAGGCAAATTAAAACAAAATAACATTAATTATAACTAGAAGGTTCATAACTGGTGAAACATCTATGCGTCTGCTCACTGCAGTCTGTGGGGGGTGCTGGGGTGAGGTCAATGTTTGAGGACCATAGGATACCTACGTGTCTGATCTTTACTGTTTGTGTATGAAGTTGTGGTAGGAGCTGAGTATGTACTTGATGGAGCATGTTTTAGATCAAGTTTTAGATCTTAACAGCCCGTAAAGGGTGATGCAGTGTGAACAGTGCTACATTTCTGTCTCGATCAGCTCTATTAGGATGCATTGTAGAGGGCATTGTAAGGGGACGAGAGAATATTCAAACAGCTATTCCCAGCTGCTCGTGGAGGGTCTAGTGGTGTGGGTAGTGAGGGGTTGCGATAGGACCTCATTGTCGTTATCCCCAGTTGTCTTTGGGGGGTGTTGTAGGGTGAACAGTGTAGAGGCGTAATAGAAGATCTGAATCAGCAGTCTCAGTTGTTCGTGTAGGGTGTCATGTCGTGAGTAGTGTAGGAGCAGCATGGCGTCTCTATGTTGTAGTCCCGTTTTGTCTACTGAGGGTGTTGCTAAACGAGTGGTGTAGGTATACTTATAAGGCAACTACGGCTCTAAACCCAGCCGTCCACCGAGAGTGCTGAGATGAGAGAAAGCATTAAGCCGGAAGAGTCGACGAACATGAATCCTTATATTAAGACAATATAAAAAACCCAGCATATGAGCTTTGTATGAGGTACAAGGTCTAATAATCTTCCCTTACTGTGAGGTAAAATACCTTATAAAGTATCACACTTCATGAAGGCATATCTTATACTACCTATATCTCAGAAGTTAATTCCTGGCTTTTTTAAAGTCAATCTGTTGTCTGTCTGGTGAGGTAAAGGATAAGGACTTGAGGTGAGGATCGTTGAGTCCATGTCCTTCGGTGGTATGGTGAGGGGGAATATGATATTTTGGTATGGCAGTTTTTGGTCACAAATATCTATTTGTTGAGATTCGTTATCGTCAGGGGACAAGCAGACAGAATATAATTGATCCGTGGTACAGCGTGGGGTAGTATGTACATAGCATTAGGGATAGATTGAGATGAAAAAGAGTCAAATAGATCCGTGCGTGGTCAGGACCTGCTAGGATGTCAGGAAGTGGCTGTCATGAGATCGGGAGGTAAATGTAAGTTACCTGCGCCTGTTTCCATCGTGTCATTTGAGGATTCATCGGGAGTCTTCGGCAATCATCAGGTGAGAGAGGCACTTGTAGGGGGGTCAAGAAGGAAGAGGGTCGGTGGTATCCTATGGACATCTCCTATGGAGATCCGGATCATGAGCGGTCCCGGCAGGCCCTGCGAGGAAGGGGTGCTGTCATGTGGCTGGATGGCTGATAGTGTGAACCAGGAGAAGAGCCGGGTCTAGCAGTGGATGGTGAACGTCTTCTGCGAAAGCTGGTATTATGAGCGTCCATTGGTTCTTCTCTTTGCGGAGAGCGATTGGGAGGCTGCAGGTTAAACTCTGCGTACCAGTTTGGGACTGGGGTGTATGGTATGTCCAGTGTACGGCAGAAATTATCCAGGTCCTCCGGTACTCTGAGGAGGGCTGAGCGGTTCTGGTACGAGGCAGACAAGCCGAAGGGAAATTTCCAACAATACCTGATTCCCCTTGTCTTCAAGACATCCAATAGAGGGCGCAAGTCCTTGCGATGTCGCAATGTAATGGCAGAGAGGTCTTGGTATATGTGGATGGGGTATCCATTGTATTCTAGGATAGATTTTTCGCGGGCTTTTTGCAGAAGTTCTTCTTTGATGGAGAAATCGTTAATATAGCATATAATGTCCTCGGAGGGTCTGTGTCTCTCCCTTTGGGGCGAAGAGCCCTGTGTATACGTTCCATGTTAATCGGTGTGAGTTCCGGGTGGTACAGGAGGTGGTTAAAGAGGCCTGTCACAACCGGGGAGATTCTGTCCTGTTCCACTGATTCGGGTATTCCTCTTATCTGCGGTCCCGGTTGTCGAGATCTTCAACATGGCGCTGAAGATCTCTAAGCTGCAGTGTGTGGTTATCAACTTTGTGTTGGACAATCTTCACTGTTGATTGTTGTTTTGCTGCGTTGTCTTCCACACGTTGTATGCGGCCTGTGATGGCCTGCAGTTCATGACGCAGATCTGTAATGGCCGAGAATAAGGTGTCCTTGATGTCAGCCGCCACTGTTTGTAGATCCTGTAAGCTGGGCTGACGGTGTGATGGCAGAGACGGGTTTAGCGGAGCATTACTGAAATCGGTGGGGGTGAGAATGATCTCGGTGTGCGTTGGAGAGGCGGGAGGAGAAGTCGCCATTGTTGTCCGCTGTGTCCGGAATATCTTCGGTATCGTTTGGCTTGTACGGCCGGCGATTTCTCTCGGGGATCGGGATCTGCTTTGTGAAGCTCCGCGGGAGGATGTTCCCATTATTGAGGGGTGGATGGCAGCTTTAATCCCCGTTCAAGGCTTAATTTAGGCTGAGGTGAGAGGGAGCTAGTGGATTAAGTGGCCATCTTCTCTCAAGGCAAGCCACGCCCCCCACTTTAATGTTTTATATATTGACACGTTGGTAAAATTTTAGCAAAGGTTTTAACAGTGTCTCATTCACAAAAAGAAAAAAAATATCTGCATTCATCACAAAATAAATGTTAAGGTTTCAAAGCTTAAAAAAAATGTGTATTTAAACAGCATGATAAATAAAATAAAATAATATTCAAGGGTTTAATTGTGGCACACATACTGCAACACAGTGAAACATAGGGATAATAGCATGTGCTTTGATAGTGACAGGCCTACAGGGTACTAGTAATAGTACTAGTAATAGTAACATAATCCTCTACAATACGTAGACAATCCTGACAATTCATGGGCCCCAAATGGCCAATTATATATAATATACAGGCAATAATCAGTCAACTAATACGATTTGCGGGCAGCCAATAGACCATCATCACAATATGACTGTACAAAACAGCCAATTGTGACAATATGCTGGTAACAAAAGCACACACATGACAAAATACAGGTAAAAATGGGTAATTGTGACAATATAAAAGGCACCTACAACAATATAGAATTAAAATAGAAGTAATTATAACAATGCGTGGACAGAAAATGAGTAACATATAATCAAAATGTATTTGTTCCGACCCATAGCAACAAAACCTGCACTATTCAGCAAAAAGGGGGGCTGAATATGTTAAGGAGGAATGGTGAGCTGATCTGAGGTATGAAAGGATTAAAAAGGACAGGGGGGCTGATGTGAGGTCTGCAGGGGTTAAAGAGAGGAGGACTCAACTAAGGTCTAAAGGGTTTGAAGCTAAAGTTTAGTGATTTTTTTTTTAAACATTGCCAGGGATTCTATTTAACATCCCAGTGCATTGGTGGCTGCTGTTTACAGCCCCATGTATCAGTGGCTGCTGTTTATAGCCCTATGGATCAGTGGCTGTTTTTTACAGGCCCATGTATCAGTGGCTGCTGTTTACAGCCCCATGGATCAGTGACTGCTGTTTACAGCCCCATGGATCAGTGGCTGCTGTTTTCAGCCTCATGTATAGGTGGCTGCTGCTTACAGCCCCATGTATCAGTGGCTGCTGTTTACAGCCCCATGAATCGGTGGCTGCTGTTTACAGCTCATGTATCAGTGGCTGCTGTTTACAGCAGAAATCCTCAGTGCTCTGCCCCCTGATAACCCCACAGGCTGTGCCTTTGACCGGCAAAAGTGTTGACTATGCCCATCCTTTCCACCCCCATGCATAGCACCCTTATCAAAGGTTCCCACAATACAAATTATTCTGTCATTGGAGGAAGTGTCCTCCAATGACAGAATGCTTTGCTTTGTGGGAATCTATAGTACAGGTGCTATGAATAGGGCATGGGGACAGAAAGGGCAGGCATAGTCAGCATCTCCAGTGCTGTTTCAAAAACCAAAAATAATTAATTAAACTTCAGCTTTAAGGAAGAAGGCCGATGAGGTCTCCTGGGACACGCAAACACTGGCAAGACATTTTTCCTTTCGCTGACAATGATACGAGGACATTTTTTTTTTCTTTTACTAACCAAAGACCAGCTATGAGAAAGCATCTTTGAATGTGAAACGCGTTAAATATTTTATTCCCGTTGTGTCCACTTTTTGTCATGTCTGCTTTTTTGGATTTTATCGCATTTTTCAAATAAAGATGTTTTTGCATGGAGTCCGGCAGTCCAGGATTTTTCTCCTTCCCTAGACTTGAGCATAGCCAGCACCCAGCAATGTGCAGTAGGGCGGGAGTTTTCTACGAAAGCACGGAGACTTCACAGAGCGGCATCTCCTCTGTATTTCAGATTTAAGGAAGAAGGCCGATGATCTGAGGTTTCCTGGGACACGCAAACACCAGCAAGACATTTTTCCTTCTGCTGACAATGATACGGGGACATTTTTTTTTTCTTTTACTAACCAAAGACTTTTTCTTTCCCACACTAACACCAGGACAATTTTCCCAGCAATTTACTCAAAGGGTATTTTTCACAACCACTGATAATTAGCAATTTTATGACTGCTGATGTCAACAGAGCAACTTTTCATTTCACTATAGCTGGGACATTTTTCCGACCACTGACGCTGAAGCATTTTTCCTTTCACTGACCTATGACACTAGCCATTTTTTCATCCACTGATCAATGATATTAGGTGTTTTTTTCCCTATTGACAATAATGCCAGGCAGTTTTGCTTTCACTGAACAATGATGCCAAGCATTTTTTAGTTAGTGTGTGCCTGGTCTGACCTATCCAAGGATGAACTGTTGATGCTTCAGGGGGTTGCTTGCCCCTGGAGCCATCCAGGACTGGCTGCTGGACTACTCGGATAAAAGTAATAATAACTATAAGCGCACATACAGCATACAATAATCTTAGTTAATCAGGTTAGCCAGGCTTATAGTCCATGGCTATGGTGTTGGCAGTCCAGGGGTTAATTAGGATCTGACAGTTCAGAGTATGTAAAGTAAGTTGGTGGAGCAGTGGATCTAGGAGGCGACTGCTGTCCTCAGAGAGCTGACTCTGTGGTAGGCAAGAGGGGGTGAAGAAAGGAAGCGCCACCTGAGTGTAATATTAGTAGGTGCTCACACACTGCTTGAACCCTTCCTCGGTGTAAGCCCTTCCCCTGGAGTGTAACTGGAAGCCGCCGGACTACCCGTGACGTCACGCACACCCTCCGTGTGCTCCACGCCGGCCCCAGCTTCTCCCTGATGGCCACAGGAAGAACCATCTGCTGAACAGCTTCCACCTACAGCCTTACACCGCTGGTACACTATCCGGACTGGAGCTTGAGGAATCTACAAGGACTGCCCATTTACAGGTGAGCCTTTTATTCATGTTTTTCTTGTAAGTGTTTTTTATTATGTGTCATTAAACATACCTACTAATACTACACTCAGGTGGCACTTCCTTTCTTCACCCCCTCTTGCTGAACTACTCGGTGCTATTGACAGAAAACTCAAAATCTTGATCTCTCTTTCGGGTCTGTGGGTCTGTAAGTAAAGCTTGATTACTGAGCTGCAGTCTTCATGGTCCCCAGCTGTGGATAGTGACTGTTTTAGTTAGCCCTGAACTTGTTCAAGATTGTTCATGGTTCTCAGCTGTGAGGGTTTTAGACTGCTCCGTTCTACTTTAAATTGTGGTAAAACCCCTGTGTTCATGGTCTTCAGTTGTGAACATAGAGACTGTGCTGGTGCTACGGTGTTTCCCCGAAAATAAGACCTACCCTGAAAATAAGACCTACTGTGATTTTCTAGGATGGCTGCAATATAAGTCCTATCCCGAAAATAAGCTTTAGCGGTTGTAAAATCCTATAATCAACTCTATTATATGTAGCACCCTCCTAGGTAGGTGATAGAAGAGAGTATAGTTTTTGGGTCTTTCTGCTTACCAGGAAGGCTGCCAGGTAAATTTAGATGCTCTATGCCTATCAGGGAGCAAGGATCCATGGATAGGGTCTGCTCATGATGCTCAGATGCTGCTCATGTTGTCTGAATGTTTCACACTGGTCCAATAGGATGGAGCTTATTGGACAGTGGGAGGAAACCTGACAAGTGAGAGCATAGGCATAGTTACAGCCCTGGCCATTGGCAGAGGACAGTGCCTCAGTGCATTCTGGGTGACTGTATATATGCCAAGGGAACATATGTTCGGGGTCTTCGGCTGGAGAATAAAGGAATAAACCTAAAAAAGACATCCACTATATTTTTTTCTGAGCCAGAGTGAGTGAACCATTTGCTGTGTGCCTGGTTGCCTCTGCACTGTTTAGAAAAGACCTTGGGCAAGTCCAGCAGCCCCTTTGGGGGTTATAACTACACATACTATTTCTCTTTGAACTCTGCATTACTCTTACCTCTGTACTCTGCATTCTTTGCTACTTACCCCTGTACTCTGGGTTACTTACTACTCAGCTCTGAACTCTGTCTTACTTACTACTGACCTCTGAACTCTGCATTAGTTACTCTTGACCCCTGCACTCTGACTTAAATAATACTGACCCCTGCACACTGCATTAGATACTACTAATCCTTACACTATAAATGAAAGGGAATGCCAGGTTTCTCAATTAAGTTAACAAGGTAGGTAAGTTTTCTTCAAAAACGACTTTCCTTTTATATAGTGGTTTGCTAGTTTGCACCCTGGTGATCTTTGATCTCTTCGTTGTTGTTCGGGTAGATTTATATCTCTCCAGGGGGCCTATCCCTGATGTGTTAACTGTTTTTCCTGCTAAAGGTTCTGTTCAGTTAGTCTTTTATTTTACACATCTCTGCTACACTTCGGTACTAGGAAGGTGACAACCCAGTTTGCGGTTCACCTATGCAGCTATTAGTTTTACATCACCAACTCAGGTCTGCCCACTAAAAAATGAACAAAAATATATTTGCCTTTGTCCAAAGAGCAGACCGGAAACATAGGTTGGCTTTGGCTATGCAGAGTGGCAGAGGTGCGTGGATTACATGACTGACTGACCAGAATTACAAACCTTAGTAAGGTAAAACAATTCGCATATACATATTTTATCTGTCTATTTAGCTGTTTGTCTAGAAGAGTTAAGCTTCAGACATAAAAAACGGGCATTCTACAAGAGCACGTTTAATGAGTCCAAAATGGGAGAACACCAAAACATATTTATATTGCATCTCAAAACAATTAAAATAATAATAGGCTTTTCATATTTTCTTGTCATCACCCATCATGTTATTGAAGGCCACTATAATTAAAGTGCATTGGTACTGGCTCATCTGCATTTGTCAAATTAGTTTAATTACAATGCTGTATCATAAGAAAATAAAATACCTACCTGTTGGAAAATTATCAAACCATATGGTAATTCATAATTTTTCATCTCTGTCAAAACCTCTGTCAAATGTGTGTTTTAAACTAGACTATAATGGGAATCACTAAATTACATATGCAGCCTGCATAATAGTTATCTAAGCCATACCAGTGAGACTCAACGTAGCCTACATGAGAGGATTAGTCTGGTTGCTTCGATGGTGGATTGCTAGACACTCACATGGGTGGACACTCATTCTACCAAACTGGAGGTGAGAAGCACATATTACCAAAGTCTATATTATATCTTAGTCTCACCAATCTATGGTATCTCCTATTAGGATTTTATCAGAATTTCTATGTCACCATTGTTTCAAGCCCTATGAACCATCATTTGTTTTCCATGTAATGCAATAAGGCTCCATAACATATACCATATTTTTTGCTCCATAAGACGCACCTGACCATAAGATGCACCTATGTTTTATAGGAGGAAAACAAGAAAAAAAAAATTCTGACCCATACAGAAGCCTGGCAAATAAAATGTACGTTAGCCAGTGGACAGCACATTAGCCAGTGGTATATATTCCTCTAATAAATAAAGATACACCAGTGTTTATGTGAGTATAATCTGATGAGTGAGTAATTGGATCTTAAAAGGCCATACAGTGTAGATCTATAGCAGGATGTCTCCCATGTTCCTATAGATATATAGCAAGGTATGCACGCACCACTGTCATAATACAAGCAAAGATATTGCAATAGTAAGAAAAGAATGTGAGAAGCAGTGTAGTTAGCCATGTCTTGTTTCATCTATCTAAGCACCTAGCATGATCTCCACATAATTACTCCCATAATATACATATCGTATTCTTCAGCATTATAAACACACGCCGGTTGATGCTCTCATCCCCCACGTTACTTTGACAGCCAGGCAGCTACTTCTCTATCTCAGCGCCCATCCTGCTCATTCTGGCAGTTGGAACTGCCTCCCTCTGCCCCCATTGGCTCGTAGCAGCCCAGAAGGAAGGCAAGATCGCCAAGCGCCCATGGGGGGTTTGGATGTCTGTCCCCCACTCTCCTGCCTCTCGTCCGGTGGTGGTGGCCGGAGGCGGTGCCGGTGGCGGCAGGCGGCGGTGCCAGCAGCGATGGAGGGCGGTGCCTGTGGTATATTCGCACCATAAGACGAGGCATTTTCCCCCATATTTCTGGGGGAAAAAATGCAACTTATGGTCTGAAAAATATGATACCCTGTGTTGCCAGCACATAGGAGAGTCAGGGCAGTGGCTCTCTTATGGCCTTGCTCTCTGGGGTTTTGTCAGCCCCCCTTACCCATATAGCATAGTGCTGCTGATTGGACATTGTTCAGAGGGGCGCTTCTGGGAGCACAGGGTCTTTTAACCCTTGTCAGTGTAAAAAAAGTAAAGGAGCCACATATTTATTGCTGTATATACAGCCTAACTATATTACAGTAATTCATAATGAGTGACAGATAATGTAGATCGGCGGCCGACTGTGAAATTGTGCCACATCCAAATTTTAAAACTATACAGAGAAAAGGGGTTCCCCTAATGGTGGACTTTTTAGGCACATATAAAAAGGCGTAGAAGAGTATATAAAGTACAAAAATAGTTTATTAAATAGAGAAACAATAAAAATATGACAATAATGTGGCATCTATTGTTAGGAATGCGAATCAAGCAGTTTTACATTGGTGTGTATACAGTGTTTAAAGCAGTACTCTTGTACACGACGCGTTTCGGAGTTAATTAGCCTCCATCCTCAAGGGTGGAACGGAGGACCACGAGGTAGTACTCTTAACGCATACCTGTTGGCCAGGAGGGCCAGCAGGTGGCTTAAAACGAACCCCTAAACATGGCGGTTGTCCCATAAATACCCTCTCCCAGAATGCAACTCGGAGGACCTCAGAGGAGCACTCATACGATTCAACACGTTGCCTTTCCAACACCAGCCAATGGTGACAACGACACCCACCGGCACATCGTGGAACTACACGCAACTCAGCCAAGCTGGAGCAGAGGCAAATCTAACTTCACCTAACAAGTAACCCATAAGATTCACCTATCAGCGGTAGATTAAAAATCTACCAGCGCTACATATATTTATATATATATATATATATATATATATATATATATATATATATATATATATATATCAAATACACTGCCACTAACTGAATAACCTGCCTGCTTAATCTAAATCAAGCTATGTCTCCTTCCACGCCAACAACACTACACAGGGCCGCCGTGCAGACAGCCTTATATAGTGTGGGGCGTGGACTTAGTCCCCCTGAACCATGATTGGCCAAAGGCACCCTGCCTTTGGCCAATTATGGCTCTCTTAGCAGAGGGCGCTGGGATTGACAAAAGCATGCAGGTCAGGTGCATGCTTTGGCCAATCATTATACAGCAATGCATTGCAATCTCACAGTGCATTAGATCCATTTCACACTTGGGCACTTTGCAGGCGCTACAGTGCTAAAATTAGCGCCTGCAAAGCGCCCTGAAAGAGCCGCTGCTGTGTCTCCAATGTGAAAGCCCCGAGGGCTTTCACACTGAAGCGGTGCGCTGGCAGGACGATAAAAAAAGTCCTGCTAGCAGCATCATTGGTGTATATACCGCTCCTTCACCGCTCCTGCCCATTGAAATCAATGAGGCAGCGCGGCTATACCGACGGCATAGCGCTGCTACAGCATCGCTTTGCGGTGGTTTTAACCCTTTCTCGGCCACTAGCAGAGGGTAAAACCACGCTGCTAGTGGCCAAATACCGCATCTAAAATGATGTAAAGCGGCGCCGTTTTACCTCCTCCACCCCAGTGTGAAAAGGGCCTTATGGGGCATTCCGCGGGCGCTCGAATTTCCCGCGAATGCCCCATAATGTTGGTTCATCTGCAAACGGATGACCCAAACATCAAGCTCATCGCTAGTCACCATTGATAGAATTCATTGTCTCCCCAAGCCATCCCACCTGTCGTATCACATCCCTAGGGATGTGCTCCTCTCCCTACATTTCTTCCATGTGAAAGAACTTCTTATGACAATTATGCGGAAGCAAGATCAAGTCCCCTCACAATACCAGCATCTACAATTCTTTGCTGACTTGTCACAATATACACTTCAGAAACGAAAGAGCCTAAACACGGTGACTAAAGTTCTCCTGCATCAAGAAATCGCATACAGATGGGGTTACCCCACAAAGTTAACCATCACCAAAGACAACCACACTTATACAATAACTTCCTTGGAAAAAGGGGTTTCCCTGCTAAAAGAATGGAACATTCTCCCAGACCCTAACCCCGCGCCTCATAGAACAGGAATAGAAAAAAGTTACTGCAAAAAATGCTAAATCGCAAGCTTAACTGAGCCCAAGTGGTTTACTTTAGCTCCTAAATCCCTGGAATCCCACTCTACCCACTCCGCTCGCTGCACCACGGTAGGTGCAAGTTACTGTTACTCATGTTACCCTGTTACCTCTTCTTTTATCTGTTTATATTTTCTCTAAGTTTTTTGGATGTCAGAAATCTCAGGATCACGGAATCGTCACCTCCCCACAGCAATGTTTGTGACATCGACGCTAACATTGAAGCATCCCAGCGGATACACGTTAACATTAAGAGAAGAAACTTCGGCATTTACTGTGAGTACCAACCTACACCTGTACACTGCCAATCTCACCCTCACCCGCCCTACTGGGTGCAACTACTGGAAGGAACTTTAACCACAATACAGAGTATCCTCACCTTGCCTTTAGCAGACTCTCACTGTCCTAATCATGCCAATTAATATCTTATCCATAAATGCCAAGGGGCTTAACCACCCTGCAAAATGCATCTCTCTATGGAAAGAAGCACTTTCGCATCAGTGCAATGTTCTTTGAGCGCAAGAGATTCACTTCAGCTCTTTAAAATCTCCTAAATGCTCCAATAAGCACTACTCCCAGGTTTTTACTGCAAACGCTGAATCTAAAACCAGGGGAGTCCTTATTGATGTCAGAGACTCTGTGGCAATTAAATTACATGAAGTAATAAGAGACCCCCAGGGAAGGTTTCTGCTGCTGGTCTGCGACCTCAATTCCACTACCTACACGATAGCTAACGTGTACTCCCCCAATAAGCACCAACTCCAATTTTTCAACAAGATAATGCGGAAAATTAAATCTTATCAGAAGGGTCTAATGATCATCTGCAGGGACTTTAATATCACCCCAGACCCATCACTAGACTCTACAGCCCAACATAAATGCTCGGTACAGTCACTCTTACCTTCTATCCACAAACAGAATTTGCATGATGCATGGAGATGCTTCCATGCTGATGAAAAGGACCTTACCTTTTTCTCCCCGCCTCATCGCATATACACCAGAATAGACCTCTTCCTAGTGGATCAACAAACCCTACTTCAAACCAAAGCTGTCATTGTAAACCCAATCACTTGGTCGGATCATGCTTCTGTTGTCCTTTCCATAGCGGACTCATCGTCTGTTAAGACGAGCCCGATATGGAGAATCAACTCCTTCCTGCTGCAACAAAAAGAAACAAAGGAGATATTTAGGATCAGGTTGCAGGAGTTTTTCGACATTAACACTGGTTCGGTCTTTAAGAAAGTTATACTGTGGAAAGCTCATAAAGCATTTATGAGGGGTATTGGTATTCAAATAGATATGACCTTAGGCTTCTCTTGCTAGACAACTTGAAAAATCAAGTAAGAAATTAAAAACGACCTATTATGCTAATGGAAATAGGGCAGGTAAACTATTGGCACAAAATCTTAAAAGGCATAGATATAAAACAAAAATCCCATTTATCATCCACCCAGGAACCAAACAAAAAGAATATCACCCTCAAAAAATAGCATATGCTTTTAGTTTCTATATAGCTCTCTTTACAACCTTAAAAATGATCCAGCGACACACCAGCCAACCCCTGAAGCCATAAACACTTTCCTTTCAACTTTACCTATACCAAAACTATCCAATAGCCAACTGAATTCCTTAAACTCACCTTTCACGGATGCAGAAATTTATAAAATCATATATTCTCTGCCCCTGAACAAATCTCCGGGTCCAGATGACTTCAGTGGGCAAAATTATAAAGAATTTAAAACTCTCCTGACCCCTTACCTTCAGCAAATTTTTAACACCGCTGCTGCCTCTGCCTCTTTCCCTCCTGAAATGTTAGAAGCTCTGATTGTAACAATGCCAAAGCCAGGGAAAGAACCAGACTCTCCCTCAAATTTTAGACCAATCTCATTACTGAATGTCGATGTGAAGCTCTATGCTAAATTAGTACCTTAAATCCCAGAACCCTCTTGTAGTCCTCGTGCAAGAGACCCACTTGACTGGTAGTAAAATAGTCTCCCTAAATATAAATTGGATACAGAGAACAATACACTCTACACACTACATATGCTAGGGGGTTGCAATATTGATCCATAAAAAGTTGGCTTGCTTTATTGAACATGTGGTCATAGACCCCCAGGGGCGATATGTGATTGTGGTGCTCGACACTGATTCACAGTTATTGGCCATAGCGAACCTCTATGTCCCACCCAAAAGTGAGGTGTTGTACACTGTCCTGGAGAAAGCCGCCACTTTTGGCTCATTGAAGTTATTGGTATCTGGGGATTTCAACATGATCCTGGATTATACTCTAAACACCTCTAACCTGACTCGGGGGCAGAACCTTGACCTTAGACACTGGGCGGACTCAGCGGCGTTGGAGGAGCTTTGGCGTTGGAAACACCCTGGAGAGAGGGGTTTCTCCTATCTTTCCCAAGTCAGTGCCTCCTCCTCCCGTATTAGTGTTACAAGATAAACCGTGCTGTGTAAAAAGATTAAGCAGCCAGCATAGCAGAAGACAAGCAGCACATGTACAAAAGGGAAAAAATGATGCAGCGCTTAAATAAAAAGTATATAAATATTAATGGCACTAGTGAAAATGTCCACCACAACGTGATAACTAACAAAAAATAAATAAATAAAGACCTATTGGTCTAGTGATTGGGTACAATGTCCGTGAGTAGACCAGTAGACATAAATTCAGGTCAATAGGTGAAGAAATCTTGTGAAGAAACTTCCACCAATTAGTTGAGGGCTTACCAGAAAGGTTGGACTTGAAGGAGCATATACCTCTCAAGTCCAAAAGGCTTTTGTGTCAAAACATCATGATTGATGGAAAACCACCGACAACTCTGATGGCATCAATATCACTAAACTTGGTACGGTATGGGGCATTAGTATATGTTCAAACGGACATCAAGTGAGTTACCGCCAATGGAAGGGATCTCAGGGAGATGAAAATCAGCTCACATGATTAAACTAAAAGAATAAAAAAGGTTCCACATAGTGTGATAACGTTTGAAGTAGTTTAATTAAAAAAGGATAAAAATTGAACACTCACATGTCAATCGAGAATAAAATCGCATAAGATGGCACAATGGTAACAGCGGCACATCACCCTCCTCCTCCCGTATTGACATAGGTTCACTAACTCAGCTCTGCTGCCCCTGGTTACAGAGGTTCGCTACCTGGCTGGAGGGATCTCTGATCACACCCACTTACAGGTCATGATTGGTCTACTACAGAGCAGGTGCACAGGGGTTTGGCAGTTGTACCCGGGATGGGTGGAGGAGTCCTCGATGAAGGCCTTGGTCTTGCTACACTTGAAGGAGTTTTGAGAGTTTAATGAGGGCACAGCAGGCCCGCCCGCCGTGTGGGATGCCTTTAAGGCATCGATATGGGGGGTGTACATGGCTGCTATTAAGGCTGCCAGATGGAAAAAAAAGCCAAATCTGAGGAGCTTCAGGCCCATGAACTACGTTGTGCACAGACACATGCTGATTCGCCCTCTCCATTCTCTCAGGCTGAGTTACAGATGTCTAGGCAGACACTACTGGTTTATTTCCAAGGCCTCACTCAATGTGTTTTAAGAAATAGAGCTGAAGAACTGTTTGAGAAGGGCAATAAAAATGGAAAACTGTTAGCCATCCTGACGGCATATGCCCGGGCACATACAGTGGTACCTTGTATTTACTCATCAGAAGTAGGGATGAGCTTCGAGTTCGAGTCGAACTCATGTTCAACTCCAACATTAGCTGTTCGCAAGTTCGCCGAACAGCGAACAATTTGGGGTGTTCGTGGCAAATTCGAATTGCGCGGAACACCCTTTAAAAGTCTATGGGAGAAATCAAAAGTGCTAATTTTAAAGGCTTATATGCAAGTTATTGTCATAAAAAGTGTTTGGGGACCTGGGTCCTGCCCCAGGGGACATGGATCAATGCAAAAAAAAGTTTTTAAAACGGCCGTTTTTTCAGGAGCAGTGATTTTAATAATGCTTAAAGTCAAACAATAAAAGTGTAATATCCCTTTAAATTTCGTACCTGGGGGGTGTCTATAGTATGCCTGTAAAGGGGCGCATGTTTCCCGTGTTTAGAACAGTCTGACAGCAAAATGACATTTCAAAGGAAAAAAGTTATTTAAAACTACTCGCGGCTATTGCATTGCCGGTCCAACAATACACATAGAAGTTCATTGATAAAAACGGCATGGGAATTCCCCACAGGGGAACCCCAAACCAAAATTAAAAAAAAAAAACGACGTGGGGGTCCCTCTAAATTCCATACCAGGCCCTTCAGGTCTGGTATGGATATTAAGGGGAACCCCGGCCAAAATTTAAAAAAAAAAATTACGTGGGGCTCCCCCTAAATTCCATAACAGACCCTTCAGGTCTGGTATGGATTTTAAGGGGAACCCCGCACCAAAAAAAAAAAAAAAAGGCGTGGGGTCCCCCCAAAAATCCATACCAGACCCTTATCCGAGCACGCAACCTGGCAGGCCACAGGAAAAGAGGGGGGATGAGAGAGCGCCCCCCCCTCCTGAACCGTACCAGGCCACATGCCCTCAACATTGGGAGGGTGCTTTGGGGTAGCCCCTCAAAACACCTTGTCCCCATGTTGATGAGGACAAGGGCCTCATCCCCACAACCCTGGCCCCTGGTTGTGGGGGTCTGCGGGCGGTAGGCTTATCGGAATCTGGAAGCCCCCTTTAACAAGGGGACCCCCCAGATCCCGCCCCCCCCTGTGTGAAATGGTAAGGGGGTACTTGTACCCCTACAATTTCACTAAAAAACTGTCAAACATGTTAAAAATGACAAGAGACAGTTTTTGACAATCCCCTTATTTAAATGCTTCTTCTTTCTTCTATCTTCCTTCATCTTCTTCTTCTTCTTCTGGTTCTTCTGGCTCTTCTGGTTCTTCCTCCGGCATTCTCGTCCAGCATCTCCTCCGCGCGTCTTCTATCTTCTTCTCCTCGGGCCACTTCGCACCCATGGCATGGGGGGAGGCTCCCGCTCTTCTCTTCATCTTCTTCTCTTCTTCTTCATCTTCTTCTTCATCTTCTTCTCTTCTTCTCTTCTTCATTTTCTTCTCTGGGCCGCTCCGCATCCATGCTGGCATGGAGGGAGGCTCCCGCTGTGTGACGGCGTCTCCTCTTCTGACGGTTCTTAAATAACGGGGGGCGGGGCCACCCGGTGACCCCGCCCCCTCTGACGCACGGGACATGACGGGACTTCCCTGTGGCATTCCCCGTGACGTCACAGGGAAGTCCCGTCAAGTCACTGTGCATCAGAGGGGGGCGGGGTCACCGGGTGGCCCCACCCCGTTATTTAAGAACCGTCAGAAGAGGAGACGCGTCACACAGCGGGAGCCTCCCTCCATGCCAGCATGGATGCGGAGCGGCCCGGAGAAGAAAATGAAGAAGAGAAGAAGATGAAGAAGAAGATGAAGAGAGTTGGTCGGGGGGAGATCTGGTGTTTTTTGACCTGGAAAAGGCGTTCAACTCCATACATGACAATTATGTTACAACGCATTGGGGTTCGGCCCCACATTCCTTAAGTGGATATTGCTGCTCTATGATCAGCCAGTAGCTGCCCTCTGCCTTAATGGTGAAGTGTCGAATGTCTTTCCAGTGTCCAGAGGCACCAGACAGGGGTGCCTCCTTTCCCCAGGGCTATTTGCACTGAACCTCTGGCAATTGCGTTGCTCTCATCTCCCCAAATTCAGGGGATCAGCATTGGTACTCTGACTGAAATGACGGCCCTTTATGTAGATGATCTGTTACTATTTATTCGAGACACGGGACCTTCCCTACATGCTGCACTGTCACTCCTGAGCATGTTTACAGTGGTCTCTGGCCTCAAGGTTAACTGGACCAAGTGCAAAATATTTCCTTTACGTTTCCATTCCATGCCTGGGCAGGCAGACCCCAATGATCACCTACAGTGGGTCACACAAATTAAATATTTGGGGCTCATAACAACCAACTCAGTGACGGACTTCATAGGTCTCAACGTCTCCCCACCGCTTGCTATTTTAAAAAGGAAATTACACACTTGGAAAAACCTCCCTTTGTCATTCATTGGGAAGATAAATTTGATTAAGATGAGAATTTTGCGCTTATTCTTGTACATCCTAAGAAACTCCCCTGTGTGGATTCTCAAATCAATTTTCAAATCACTAGATAGCATGCTCTCCTCCTTTTTATGGCACGGAGGGATCCCCCACCTTAAATTGGCCATATTACAGCAACCCTGGGGGGAAGGGGGCCTAGCGGTGCCTAACTTTTAAAGATATTTTCTCGCTGGCCAATTGACAGTAGCTCACTGCTGGCTAACTACCCCCACAGATGATGCCTCAGTATCTCTGGAAGCTGCCTGTGTAGGATCATATGAGGCGCTATCCCTCTTGGAATACAGAGGATCGAAGTCTCTATACTCACTCACCTCTTCCATGCGCTCAGTTATTAAGGCATGATCAGTGGCCCAGGGGTTTAGACCTTCTAGTCTTGGCAGGCCTTCCCCTAATCGCCCCCTATAGAGAAACCCAAATTTAACACATTTTTGATTACACAGACCCGGTAGCCTGAATTAAATATGGTATCAAGACCTTACAACATAGTATTTAATGGCACTCTGATGACCTTCGATGGCCTGAAAGAGCGCTATGGCCTACCAAACTCACACTTCTTTAGATATATTCAACTACGACATGCTTTTTGCTCTCAATTTGGCAGGGACCCTCTTGACCTTGAACCTAGTGACATAGAACTACTGACACCCTCCTGTTGTTCTATGTCAATAAACTGATTCTCCTGTCATGGAAGAAATCTACTACCCCAACTCCCTGGTTAACAAAGCAGTCACTTTTTACATTTTTTACAAGGCAACTTATTTGAGTAGGGGGGTTGGGGCCAAATTTGACAAGGTATGTGGAGGGGGGGGGGGGGGGCTGGATAGCATCCACAGACAAGGTTTCAGATTAAATACATAGGTAGCCTCGGCAGGTGGTCCTTGTTATGGATACATAGACAGGAGGATTGTGTTCCTGAGGTGGTGGGTGGTTCTGGTATGAATGCATTATAAAGTTATGATTTACTTTACTTTACTTTCAGTGCACTTGTAGTGCAAAGTGGAATTGCCTTTAGTAAATCAACCCCATAGTATGCCAGTAGTGATGAACTAATATAATAACAGCTTATATATTTGTAAATATAATGAAAAATGTACATTAATAGAGTACTATTGGGCTACATTCACCCCAGTGATTCAGTCCGGTGCAAATTATAGTGGCAGATTCCTGCAGCAGCTCTGAGCAGCCAGGTGCTGCCGCTGGCCCCGCTTACTATAATGGCAGATTGCTGTCAGCCACAGCTATTCGTGGCTCTCTGCACAGTCAGCAATTACCTGCAGTGATGACTGCTGGATGTACTTTGTATGCATCCAGCAGTGATCACCGCAGTAGTAGTTTAGCTGTGTACACAGCTGTGAATACCTGTGGCCTCCGGCGACCTGTCATTATAGGGAACAGGGCTGGTGGGCAGATCTAGTTGCTCAGAGCCGCAGCAGGAATCAGGAGATTCTTGCCACTACAATTCACACCGGCCTAAATTGCCGGTGTGAATATATAGTAAAAAGAGTGCAGCGCTATAAATTGATAAATATGTGTGTGCCACAACTAAATATTAAATTGCAAAAGTGCAAGCAATATCTGTGGTGAAAAACCATAAATCATGACAATCAATAAAAAAATATTCAGTACAGTGCACAACAGCAATTGATGAAGTAAATGTCCAATATATCAATAGTGCACAAAATACAAATCTCCGTATTCTATAAGAGCCCTTTCACACCGAGCCACGGGGGGCATCGGCAGTAAAGCGGCGCTATTTTTAGTGCCGCTTTACCGTCTTTTTAGCGGCGCTATTCGGCCACTAGCGGGGCGGTTTTAACCCCCCGTTAGCAGGCCGAAAAGGGGTTAAATCCGCCCGCAAAGCGGCGTTTTGCCGGCGGCATCACAGCGCTGCCCCTTTGATTTCAATTGGGAGCAGCGGTGGAAGAGAGGTGAGTTCACCGCTCCTTCACTGCTCCAAAGAAGCTGCTGGCAGGACCTTTTGTGACGCTATGCCAGCGCACCGCTCCAGTGTGAAAGCCCTCGGGCTTTCACACTGGAGTGAAAGGAGACGCTTTTTTCAGGCGCTATTTTTAGCGCTGTAGCGCCTGAAAAACCATGGCAGTGTGAAATGGGTCTTAAGGTTAATATGTGACTTGAGTTCATAAATAAAATCCTGGTGCGCTGTGAAGTGAATAATTCATAAATAGTGGCACATGAGATAGACTTGACCATGTGAGACCACCACCACAGAGAGACAGGAGGCTTACCAGAAAGCCAGTGACCGCCCGTATTCAGGGGGTCATACAAGGCTTGTTAGATCTGAGATCCTGTTGGAGAAGTATCCTGATAACTGGAGCCTGATGAGATGTCCCAATGTGCCGGGCTTTTACCACCGGATGGTTTCCACAGGCGCTAAGTGGTAGTCCAATCCAGTCCCACAGCCAAAAGTGCAAGTGAATGGATATAAAGAAGAAGAAAAAGAGAAAAACTCCAATAGGGCAATATCGCTAAAAAAAAGGCTTTTATTGGAGGGTGATGCAATGCTGCATGTAACAAGATGACCCACAGCCGAGTCAGTCGATCAATCAAGTAAAAAGTTGGAATTCCAAACAGAGTAAAAACACATCAGTGTGTGAGAGCGATCGCACATGCGCAGAGCGTGTGTGCGTAGCGTCCCGACGATCGTTTCATCATATGTGACATCATCAGGGGTACGTCACGTGTGAATATAGTCTTACAGTGGAATTTTTGCCCAATCATAACTATTCTTATCCCCCCTCCTTCTGCCCTTGAGGCTACATGAAAAGACCCTCTCGCATTGAGCTGCCCACCTGGGGTATGACACTTCCACTTGGTTAGTTATTGGTGGTTGTTGGAATACAGAATTGTATTTTGTAAAACAACTACTGCACAACAGTATTTAGTAGAGATGTGTTCTTCAACCAGTAGATGGCAGTGTTTATAAGTTTGTAGCTGCATCTATGGTATGCTCTATGTCTTTTCTCTGTAATAAAGTTCATGTTTCCTGTCTGCAGTTAAGCAGCAACGCACATGCAGACTGTGCATTGTCTGTGCTGTTTCTAACAGTGGTTCTCCCAGGAGATAGGCCCCCCAGGGGAAAAAGTAAGAATGTATGAATTTGTGACATCTTTGTGCTGGGGGTGAGGCTGGGGACATGTGTGATTCTAGTTATAAATTATACCTTTAATGACATCCAATGGCCCCCTCCTGGTTGCATTGTTGAAATTGTCTGTGTTTAAAAGAGAAGTAAAGGGTTGTTTTTTCCCCAATCATACTTGCCTTGGTGGATGCAGCATGGGTCTGACGCTGCATCTGTGCCCCGGCGCCTCCACACTGAGAACCAAGTGATCGAACACCGCTGATCACTTGGTTTTCAGAACTCCGTGAGCAGAGAGCTGCAGACTGTCAGTCACAGCTCTCTGCTCTTTTCCCTCCTCACTCACTGGAGCGCTGAGCTGTGGAGGGGGGGGAGCGGCCGTCTCAGGCTCTCAGCGGCTCCCTAAGAGGCTGAGCCAGGTGTCAGTCCAGGGACCTGGCGGATCCCGACTCTGTGGTTGGGATGATGTGGTGCCTGGACTGACATTGGTGACGTCAGCAGAGAGCGGACTTCAGCCCGCTCTTTGCTGAAAACGGGTCACAGGAGTGCAAAACGAATTCTCATGTGATCCATAGGAGATGTCCAGCCAAACGAGCTTTGGCTTGACTTCTCCTTTAAGTTAATGTGATGTTATTTTCCTTAATTTTGGAAATAAACTGGCTGCTGCAGTCTTTTGAAACCCATGTCACATAGTCAATGTCAGTATTTTAGGGGTTAGTAGAAGGATCGATGTCAATGAATCCTTTATTCATGAGCATTACCTGTACTTGCTGATGACCTCCCAGAGGTGATTGATAAAGGAATGGAGGAAGTTAGCAGTAATATGGGAAAGTTTAGCCAAGGTGCCTAATGCACTGTGAGAAGGGGCTTTTTAGTTTATTTAAAGGGTTGGTCAGATTTTTTTTTTGTGCGGCTTTAAGCAAATTAGTAAAATTGTTTCCCAGGCCCTTTAAAACTGTACATGGGTATGAAACTTTTTCAGAGTTTACATTGTGAAAGGGACATAGTATGTCCGTATACTAATGCACACAACTTTAAAATGTCTGGTGTATTATGATACAATATTGTATTTTTCATGTTCTGTGACCTTGCCATTAGTCTCCCTTGGGTTTGATCTAATGAAAGTATCTGAGACACCAGAAAGGTACAAAAGAAAAATGTTATCAGCACTTAGTTGCAATCTTCTCAGCCCCTAAACACTGAACCTCTCTGGAGATCTATCAGGTACATACAAAAAATAATTTTCTTTTCCCTGAGCTGCCATCAGTCATAGAAAAAAACCCGTGTTAAGATGCTGGAATCAGATGGTTTTTATGAGCTTCCGTATGGCTTTAGTCTTGGGAATGAGGGATAGAGTGATCCCCTGTCACTCGCTTTCACTGGTGCTAAAAGCTAAGTTGTGTCATTGCTGACCTTATAGGCACTAACTTGGAGACTGGTGTGAAAAACGCTAACCTTGCACGTCCTCTGCATTACGCCTGGACTTGTGCTGTGATGGTTATGTACACTCACTGGCACTATACCAAGAAAAATGCTCTAACCCTAAGTGCTGACACATAAAATGTGTATCAAAGTCTTATCAGACAACCAAAGCTCAGATATAATACAGCTTATACTATAAGACAGACAGAAAGTGCACTGGCATTGTGTAAAATCCACAAAATAGTTTATAAAAATGATATTATCTTTACCAAAGGTGCCTGGTATAAGTGCAACATCAAATTGATTCAAGTAGAACCTCACTCAAACTAATAGACACAGTTATCAGAGTCACCTGAATAGCACTATACCTGCCTTTAAAAGTACATTCTGCTGTGAGGGTTTGACAGCTGGATACATAAGGCAATTGCTTTGAGAAAGATTCTACTTGAATAGATTTCTTTTGAAAAAAAAAGGACTTCCCCTTTCTCCCCATCAACAGCGAATAAAGACCATTCTCAGCAACCAGACTATTGACATTTCTGATAAGGTTGCCATTTCCTTGAAGGGCCTGTGAACTTCAACCACATAAATGTAGAGCTGTCTCTACTTGGCAGAAAGAAGAAGAGGCTCCATGTTGACAGTGGTGTAACAGAAAGGAGCTGGCCACTGAGCACAATCTGCAGCCATGTGCAAAACATGATCAAGGGAGTAATACTGGGTTTTAATTACAAGATGAGATCAATGTAAGCTCACTGTCCCAATAACGTAGTTATTCAGAAAACTGGGACACTGGTGGAGATCAGGAACTTCTTGGGTAAAAAATACATCCGCAGAGTACGCATGAGACCATGAGTCGTCTGTGCCTTGTCTCAAGCCCAGAAAGATGAAATAATCCTCGACAGGCAATGACATTGTGCTTGTTTCTACAGCACCATACACACTATAAGATTTTCTGCAGATTTATGTCTTCAGATTTACCAAAATCATGTAGTGCAAGGGCCTGCCTGATTGCATACAAATTGAAACTCATATGCCCCATACACACGGTCGGATTTTCCGATGGAAAATGTCCGATCAGAGTGTGTTGTCGGACATTCCGACCGTGTGTGGGCTCCATCGGACATTTTTCCATCGGATTTTCCGACACACAAAGTTTGAGAGCAGGCTATAAAATTTTCCGACAACAAAATCCGATCGCGTCAATTCCCGTTCGTGTGTGGCCAGTTCAGACGCACAAAGTGCCACGCATGCTCAGAAGAAATTCTGAGACGGAACAGCTCGGTCTGGTAAAATTAGCGTTCGCAATGGATACAGCACTTTGATCACGCTGCAATGTAAAAAATGGTTTAATACAGCGCACTCTCTTCTTCTTTATAATGTGAGAAGAATGAAGTAGTTTTGCTGCTCATATTCACACAGACTTCTTACAAACTTCTTTCTTTATTATTTTTCGGGATTCCCTCAATATATTTTGATTTGTCACATCTGACCATTTTTTTTTGTTTGTTTTTAATTGTAAAAAAATTTTTTTCAAGGCTGTTTTTTTTTTTTTTACTTTTTTTTGCTTTTTATTACAGAATATTTTTGTGTGTGTTTTGTGTATCAAGTTACCACAACACCATTATTATCTTGTATTATTTCATCTCAATGAGATTGTTTGGTGTTGGTGTCTCTTGTTAATTTCACATTGTATTTTTGAAATGTACCTGCCTCCTCACCAACAAACTGTCCTTTTTGAAGGAAAACACACATAGGCGAGTATAATTGAACCAAAAATTGCTTTATTAATGGCTCACAACCAAACAAAGAGGGAGACAACACTGGAAAAACAGCTGAAATTGGCAAAGCCTTTGGCCCCCAGGGCAGACATCAATTATTTTACTGCAAAATTGGTGGCCTGAGGAGTCCATATGTAAGGAAGTGCAGTCTGGTCCAGAAGTCCCAGAGATCCGGAAAGCAGCAGATGACATCTGTGTCCCCAGGCTGTGGTCATACAAGAGCCTGCATCTTTTGTCAGACCAGACTGAACCCAGGTCATCACTCTCTGGTCTTCCTTCCACGCTTCCTTCCACGCTGTGGCTGTGGTGGTGGTGTTGTGGCAGGAGGAGGAGGATGGTCCAACTCAATCACATCGGTCTTGGGTGTGATTTCGCCACTCACCCCCTTAGTTAGGACTTTATAAATAAGTTTCTCACACATGAGGCGTTGGCCCTCCTGCATGCCCTTCAGTTTGGTGACAGCCATGCAGGCAAAGGCCTCTTCAGGAGTGGGAAAGGCTCTGAGGGTCGCAGAAGCCTCCTGAATGAGCCTGAGAGCTGAATCCTGCACGTGACTCCCCTTCCTGGGTCTTTTGTATGGAAGGCGGAGGGGAGGAACCTGCGATTCTGTCAGGCTCCGACTGGTCCCAGGCTTCTCCTGGCTGCCACTTAGCCCCGCCTCCTCCTGGCTGCCACTAACCCCCCACCACCTCCTGGCTGCCACATTCCATAGCCTCCTCCTGTGTGCCACATTCCACAGCCTCGTCCTGGCTGAGGTCTTCCTGTGTATAAAAAAGGGACATAGTTTGAGTTTTTTCTTCATCAATCACACACAATTTTCATCTCATGACTGTTGCAAATTGAATGTTAACAAATATAACAGACTATCATTCTGAGCCCAGCATTTTTCATTCTTGTCCCAATTTTTTGTGCCCACTATTGTCTATTGATATGTAAAACACTTTCTTAAATCAGCAATTAGTGATCAATAATAACATCTAGTAAAGATCATTTATTTATTGACCAGAAATCTGTAGAAGAATTCTATACCTGGCTCCATCTGGGCTCCTCCACTTCTTCCTAGCTGGAAGTCCCAGGTTGGACATTGGAAGTCTCAGCTGGGGTGGAAGGAAGAGTGGAAGGAAGGGTTGAGAGGGATTCCCTGACTCCAGTCTGGTCTGACAGAAATCACAGTCTCTCATAGTACCACAGTCTGGGGACATAAATGATATCTGCTGCAGCTCCGGATCTCTGGGAATCCGTGACCTTCTTGCGCTCCCTAAGATAAGTGCTCCTCAGGCCACCAATTTTGGCTTTTAAATAGGGGATGGTTGCTGTGGGGAGCACCGGCTTCACAAACTCCAGCAGTTTCTCCAGCGCTGCCTGCCTCTTTTGTTTATTATTATAATGTGGATGTTTCACCTGCCACAGACAGGGCAGCTCCCTGTACTTGTCTATGAACAGGGGGAGGAAATTGTGGTCATTGAAGCCATCCATTTTATCTGCAAAACACAAGACGAACCCTAATGTCAGGCAAAACTCTCCTAATCTTGTTACAATATAGGCCTCAATCTAGAAGCAGTATAAGCCCAAGTTTAGATCTTACCTTCGTTATCACGATCGGCGCCTCCGATACTCCTTCCACCGCTCACAGATCGTACGTACTACGCACGCGTGTTACGCTTTATACACACTGCGCATGCGTGTAACTCCGCCCACCCCTGATGTTCTTTCTAATCTATTCCCAGCCCCTTTTCGTTCGGCGCAGTGGGGGAAGAGCACATGGCGGAGACACAGCAGGTGCGTGCTAATTATAGCAACCAGGAGGAAAACGTCTGGATCCAGAAGGAGATGATTTAAGGCCTCAAATATGTCCTTTGGGGAGATGTTGGAGATGGTAGACATCCTGAAGAAGGCCGACTATGATGGAAAGTATGGACCTTACCCCAATCCCAATGTCAGAAAGGCCAAGATAATGGCGAAAGTGGTCAATAGTCTGCACCGGAATTTCGGGGTACGACGATCGAAAGATCAGCTCAGGAAGCAGTGGTCGGACCTGAAATTAAGAGAACACGAGCAGTACAGAAAGATCCGGAGAGTACTGCAAAAAAGTAAGTAGTTGTGCTGTGTTCCTATTTTTTTTGTGTTTATTACGTTCGTGCTGCTCCATGTGCTTTTCTTAACTGTTATCCAGTTTAAAATGTCAATTTTCATGTTAATGGGCACATTATTCATTCGTATCAAACATTTTTCTTTCGGCCTATAAAACACCATTGTTTTGGCCATATGCATTTGACCACATTGTTTAGGGCCTACTTGTATGAAAATAATTTGGTTGTGTAGATGGGTTTGTTACTAGAATGAAATGCAGACTAGATTCTGTGTAAGGAGAGGACACTCAGCAGCAGTTTTCACAGCTGGACTCTGGAGCACTAGTGTGGGAAACAAGAACACCCTTTTTATTAGGGGGCCCACACAGGTGCTCCAGTGTATACTATAGGGGTGTCTCCATCTGTGAAGCTTGGACAAAACAGGTAAAGTATTAAAGCTTGACAAAGGACACTAAAAATTCTACATCTTGGAACTCTGCCCAAACAGACAATTATACCCCACTTCCAAGCAATGTTTCATATTTATAGTTCTGCCATCAAATATCTGTGTGCTAAGTATACCATTTTTTTTTTAACATAGGGGAGAAAAGACTCGGAGGACAACCCTCATCCGAGGAGACCAGAAACCCCCCACCTCTGGAAGAAGGGGAAATCCCCCAAAGACAAGAAGAGCAGGATGAGGAAGACGTGGTGGAAATAGTCACCACAACAGGTGAGTGTCTGCGACCACAGGCTCAGGTAAGAGATGGATGCCGGCATATTTATAATACATGGTTTTTTTTTGTTTCTATCTTTTTAGGTGATCGTGATGTTGTGGAACCAGATCCTTTCACCTCGGAAAGTGCACAGATCCTGATTGGGGAGATCATGGGGTATAATAGGGACTTGGAAAACATCCAGAAAAACATCAATGATGTTCAACAAAAAATGAAGAACATCATTGATGTTTTGGGGAGAGTTTAAAACCCCTCCAAATCCCTTTGTTTTATGGTGTGCTACAATTTTAACATTTTTTGTCTAATTGGAGAAAAGCCAAATTTTGAGGATGCACACAGTGTGTCAACATGTGCTATCTGCCATCACGGGAGATCAATGGACGCGTTTTGGGGGTGCAACCCCTTCCTCAATAATAAAGTAGCTTTGAGGAAGGGGTGGCTCCCCTAAAACACGTTCCTTGATCCCCCATGATGGCAGATATCACATGTTGACATTCGGCTATTTGTGTGCATCTTCAAAATTTGGCTTTTCCGGGGGTGACTTCACCCCATCTGAACGCAATATCAAACACAGTTTCTAAATACTCATGTCTGATATTGCCTTCATGTTCTACCAAATGTGAACTTTGTAAGTTCAAGATTTGTGTCTTTCTTGTGGGTTTTAAACATGCCTGTTTTATCTTAAATGGACATTTCTACTTTTTCTAATGTGACCCCAAAAATTGTTATACAACAAACATGTTGGTTTGTTTTAAAAACCTTTTCTAAATGCACATGTGATTGTGCAGGTATTAAAAAGATTGTTAATCAAGAATGTGTGGATTATTGTCTCAACGCTAGAACACCTTTGGGGTGCTCTAATTGGTGTTTTCAGTGACAATGGGTGTTATTTCCTAAGGGCAAATCCACTTTGCACTCCAAGTGCAGTTTCAACTGCACTTGGAGTGCAAAGTGTCTTTGCCTTTAGTAAAAAACACCCAACAGTGCTTTGTATAAGGTTACACAATCACACCATTTTCAGGACTCACCACATTTCTGTCAGGGTCAGCTAAAACAAACACAAGCAGTAAATGTCAACAAAGATTTGCTTAATTTTTTTTATTTGATAAAGGTTTCACACATTGTCTGGCATATTGACAGCCCCCCTACCCGCAAAGAATTCAAGGTATCTTAGCCGGACATCACGGGCACTCAGGGAGGGCAAGCCAGGACGGCCACTTTCAAGCGCCGTCAGGGTTGGTTCATTTTGAATTCCGGCCTCAGGCCCAACTGAGCTAGCATAGTTGGCAGAATGTTGCCGTAAAAAGTTGTGTGGAACACAGCATGCCAGGATAAGATGATTCAGTTTATACTCCGCCATATGTATGGGTGTAAGAAATAGGCGGAACCGGCTGGCCATGATTCCAAACGTGTTCTCCACCACTCTTCTGGTTCTGGCCAGCCGGTAATTAAAAACCCTCTGGTCCGGGGTGAGGGTCCTCATCGGGAATGGCCGCATAAGATGGTCCCCCAGCGCAAAGGCTTCATCCGCAATGAAGATGAATGGGAGTCCTTCCACATTGTCTTCTGGAGGTGGCAAGTCCAAGCTGCCATTCTGGAGATGCCTGTAGAACTCCGTCTGGGCAATGACTCCACCATCAGACATCCAGCCATTCTTTCCCACGTCCACATACAGGAACTCATAAGTAGCCGACACCACCGCCAACATCACAATACTATTGAACCCCTTATAATTATAATAGTACGACCCCCGAGTTGGGTGGTGGGATGATGTGGACGTGTTTCCCATCAATTGCCCCTCCGCAGTTAGAAAATTCCCACCGCTGGGCAAAGTGGGAGGCCACAGTCTGCCATTCCTATGGCGTGGAAGGAAACTGTTGAGGAAAACAAAAAAAAAATTGTCTTTTTGCACATAAACATGGAAAGCAGATTAGACACAAACATTCTTGGCCAACATCAAGATAACATTTATTTATGGGATTTTTTAAAGACCAAAGTATAAGATACACCTATCATATTCCCCGTTCTCCCCCCCCCTCTCATGGGCCATTTCTAACATTATAGGGGGGGAGCTCTTGGACAGGTAACCCTCTCCACTTAATTGAGAGATGAATGCATAAATAATGTGTATTACTTTGAACAGCCCCTCCTTAGTTACACTATTGGCAGCCCACTGGACAGGTAAGAAGTGTCATAATACAAAGATATAAATACACACTTACACATTTGAGCACATTTGGACATTTTGCTATTACCTATCAAGATAATAATAGGATAAAAAAACTTTAAACAGTACCATTTGAAAGTATTCAGGCAGGCCCTTGCACTACATGCTTTGGGGAATTCATCCATAAATCTGACCACAAAAGAGATGGGTATAGTGTGTATGTGTTTGGCTAAAAGTCACCAGATAGATGATTGAGGATAGATAGAGAATTGGTATCAGCTGACTTAGCAGTTGGGGGGAAGGAGGGTTCAAAATGATTTGGGGACCCTCCAAAAAAAACCTCTGGCACTCTCCCTGAATTTAAAGCACAAATCACATTTAAAAACATTTTAGGGGGTGTTTGGGGTAAAGAAGTACTATGGAGCTGATAAAATACATTGTTAAGTGACTACATGAGGTGAATATAGGGGCAGGAGACCATGCTGGGGAGGTAAGTGAAGGCAAATATGTATGAAGGACAACGAAAATAATTACAAAAATATCAAGCATGAATGAGGACAAAGGGGACATTCACAGCATATTACAATCAGGGTAATTAGGGAATGAGAAAAGAAATACAATATATTATCAAACATTAAATACAATAAAATGTGATGTTAAAGGATAAATCTTACCTTAATATAGTCCTTCTGCAGGACCTGTATGATGGCAGAACAAGTCTCTGGAATAATGATCCCCAGAGCCTGGGAGGAGATGCCTGTTGAGAACTTTAAGTCCTGCAGGCTTCTCCCCGTCACCAAGTACCGCAGGATGGCGACGAGCCTCTGCTCCGGAGTGATGGCTTGCCTCATGCAGGTATCCTGCCTCCTAAAAAAGGGGTCAGCAAAGCCAACAAACCGTGAAATACGGGGTCCATCATCCAGAGAAAGTTCCTGAAATCATCAGGATTATTCTCACGGATCTTACGGAGCAAAGGCATATGACAGAACTGGTCACGCTGAAGCAACCAATTCTTGGTCCATGAACTCCTCCCCACCCTGTTCATGGATTGGACTTGTGTCAAGGTCAGGACCCCAACACCAAGCCCCCGCACAGCACGAACTCTATGAGGAGTACGTATATGCAACATGTCTAGAAAACGGTCGCCTGCTCGAAACGAAGTAACAGAACGCACTGAAGAACAGCAAGGCCTGTGAAGAGTGATCTGAAAAACAGTAACGAACGAACAAGAACACAATGACAAAGTCACGCGTAGCTTGCTTGCACGCACTGAAGAGCAGATACAAACCCACAAGCACAAACTGAACAGCAGAAAACGATCTGAAAACCACGAGTCTGAAAAAGCGCGAATCGTCTCTCACCAAACTTTTACTAGCACAAGATTAGCAAAAGGAGCCCAAAGGGTGCCGCGCTTGGTTCTGAACTGGCCTTTTCTAGTCTCGTCGTACGTGGTGTACATCACTGCGTTCTTGGCGATCGGAAATTCCGACAACTTTGTGCGACCGTGTGTACACAAAACAAGTTTGAGCCAACATCCGTCGGAAAAAATCCTAGGATTTTGTTGTCGGAATGTCAGACTAATGTCTGACCGTGTGTATGGGGCAATATGCTGCGTACACACGAGCGGACTTCTCGTCGGACTGAACTTCGAAGGACTTATTGACAGTGTTCCGACGGAGTTCCAACAAAACGGACTTGTCTACACACGATCACACCAAAGTCCGATCGTTTCGAACGTGATGACGTACGACCGGACTAGAAAAGGAAGTTCAATAGCCAGCAGCTGCCCTTGCGTTGTTTTTGGTCCGTCGGACTAGCATACAGACGAAAGATTTGTTCGATAGGAATTGAGTTAGTCGGAAAGATTTGTAACTTGTTCTATTTCTAAGGTCTGTCAGATTTTTCGACAGAAAAGGTCTGATGAAGCCCACACACGACTGAATTGTCCGACAGATTTGTTCCGTCGGACCTTCGATGTCGAAAAGTCCGGTCGCGTGTATGCGGTATTAAGGTTTTACCTCATATTATATGGTTTTGGTAAATCTGAAGACAAAAATCTGCAGAAAATCTAATAGTGTGTATGGGGCTTAACTCTATATAATCTTATACTATTAGGAATGAACAAGCAGCACTGCTTGTTCATTCCAGGGCCAATCCTGGCCGGGGTGCACGGGGTGCAGTGCACCCAGGCGCCACAGAGGTGGGGGCGCTGGAGCACCAGAGTGCTCCCCTCCCTCCTCCTCTCCTTGTCCGTAGGCGGCTCTCCCCGCCAGTCACCGCCACCGCCGCCGCTGTGCCCATCCCCCCTCCCTCCTCCTGTCAGAGGAGGAGAGCAAAACAGTCGGAGACCGGAGCGGCTGTCTCTGTATGCAGAGAGAGTCAAGTGATGAGTCAGTGACGTCATGAGGGGGGCGGTCCGAGCCCGACGTGTTCCACTTCTCCGCCTGTGTGTAAATCCTACCTGCTGCCCAAGCCTGACACGCTCTGTTCTCCACCTGGGTGGCGCAGCTACACACCGTCCTCTCCTCTCCAGCTGCCGCCTGAGTGTTTTTAATTAGCCTAATGGAGGGGGGGTCTGTACTAATGTAGGGGGGGTGATTTGTCCTGGGGGTCTATACTAATGTAGGGGGGGATGTGTCCTGGGGGTCTAAACTAATGTAGGGGGGTGATTTGTCCTGGGGGTCTGTACTAATGTAGGGGGGTGGTTTGTCCTGGGGGGTCTATACTAATGTAGGGGGGGATTTGTCCTGGGGGTCTAAACTAATGTAGGGAGGTGATTTGTCCTGGGAGTCTGTACTAATGTAGGGTGGTGGTTTGTCCTGGGGGGTCTATACTAATGTAGGGGGGTGATTTGTCCTGGGGGGTCTAAACTAATGTAGGGGGGCTGGTTTGTCCTGGGGGGGTCTGTACTAATGTGGGGGGGTTTGTCCTGGGGGTCTATACTAATGTAGGGGGGTGATTTGTCCTGGGGGTCTAAACTAATATAGGGGGGGTGATTTGTCCTGGGGGGTCTGTACTAATGTAGGGGGGTGGTTTGTCCTGGGGTGGTCTAAACTACTGTAGGGGGGTGATTTGTCCTGGGGGGTCTGTACTAATGTAGAGGGGGTGGTTTGTCCTGGGGGTCTATACTAATGTGGGGGGGTGATTTGTCCTGGGGGGTCTATACTAATGTAGGGGGGTGATTTTTCCTGGGGGGTCTGTACTAATGTAGGGGGGGGTGGTTTGTTCTGGGGGGTCTATACTAATGTGGGGGGGTGATTTGTCCTGGGGGGTCTGTACTAATGTAGGGGGGTTGTTTGTCCTGGGGGTCTAAACTAATGTAGGGGGGGTGGTTTGTCCTGGGTTCTATACTAATGTGGGGGGTGATTTGTCCTGAGGTCTAAACTAATGTAGGGGGAGGTGATTTGTCCTGGGGGGTCTGTACTAATGTAGGGGGGTGGTTTGTCCTGGGGGTCTATACTAATGTAGGGGGGGTGATTTGTCCTGGGGGTCTAAACTAATGTAGGGGGGTGATTTGTCCTGGGGGTCTGTACTAATGTAGGGGGGGTGGTTTGTCCTGGGGGGTCTATACTAATGTAGGGGGGTGATTTGTCCTGGGGGTCTAAACTAATGTAGGGGGGCTGATTTGTCCTCGGGGGGTCTGTACTAATGTAGGGGGGTGGTTTGTCCTGGGGGGTCTATACTAATGTAGGGTGATTTGTCCTGGAGGGTCTAAACTAATGTAGGGGGGGATTTGTCCTGGGGGGTCTGTACTAATGTAGGGGGGTGGTTTGTCCAGGGGGGTCTATACTAATGTAGGGGGGTGATTTGTCCTGGGGGACTGTACTAATGTAGGGGCGGTGGTTTGTCCTGGGGGTCCATACTAATGTAGGGGGGTGGTTTGTCCCGGGGGGTCTATACTAATGTAGAGGGTGTGCTTTGTCCTGGGGGGGTCTGAACTAATGGAGGGGGGGTGATTTGTCCCGGGGGGTCTAAACTAATGGAGGGGGGTGGTTTGTCCTGGGGGGTCTGTACTAATGGAGGGGGGTGGTTTGTCCTGTGGGGGTCTGTGCTAATGGAGGGGGGGTGGTTTGTCCTGGGGGTGTCTGTACTAATGGAGGGGGGTGGTTTGTCCTGGGGGTGTCTGTACTAATGGAGGGGAGTGGTTTGTCCTGGGGGGGTCTGTACTAATGGAGGGTGGTGGTTTGTCCTGGGGTCTGTACTAATGGAGGGGGTGGTTTGTCCTGGGGGGGTCTGTACTAAGGGAGGGGGGTGGTTTGTCCCGGGGGGTCTATACTAATGTAGAGGGTGTGCTTTGTCCTGGGGGGGTCTGAACTAATGGAGGGGGGGTGATTTGTCCCGGGGGGTCTAAACTAATGGAGGGGGGTGGTTTGTCCTGGGGGGTCTGTACTAATGGAGGGGGGTGGTTTGTCCTGTGGGGGTCTGTGCTAATGGAGGGGGGGTGGTTTGTCCTGGGGGTGTCTGTACTAATGGAGGGGGGTGGTTTGTCCTGGGGGTGTCTGTACTAATGGAGGGGAGTGGTTTGTCCTGGGGGGGTCTGTACTAATGGAGGGGGGTGGTTTCTCCTGGGGTCTGTACTAATGGAGGGGGTGGTTTGTCCTGGGGGGGTCTGTACTAAGGGAGGGGGGTGGTTTGTCCTGGGGGTCTGTACTAATGTAGGGGGGGTGGTTTGTCGGGGGGTCTGTACTAATGGAAGGGGGCAGGTGGTTTGTCACGGGGTCTGTACTAATGGAGGGAGGTGGTTTGTCTTGGGGGGCTATACCAATGGAGGAGGGTGGATTGTTCTGGGGGTCTGTACTAATGTAGGGGGGTGGTTTGTTCTGTGGAGGTCTGTACTAATGGAGGGGGGTGGTTTGTCCTGGGGTCTGTACTAATGGAGGGGGTGGTTTGTCCTGGGGGGGTCTGTACTAAGGGAGGGGGGTGGTTTGTCCCGGGGGGTCTATACTAATGTAGAGGGTGTGCTTTGTCCTGGGGGGGTCTGAACTAATGGAGGGGGGGTGATTTGTCCCGGGGGGTCTAAACTAATGGAGGGGGGTGGTTTGTCCTGGGGGGTCTGTACTAATGGAGGGGGGTGGTTTGTCCTGTGGGGGTCTGTGCTAATGGAGGGGGGGTGGTTTGTCCTGGGGGTGTCTGTACTAATGGAGGGGGGTGGTTTGTCCTGGGGGTGTCTGTACTAATGGAGGGGAGTGGTTTGTCCTGGGGGGGTCTGTACTAATGGAGGGGGGTGGTTTGTCCTGGGGTCTGTACTAATGGAGGGGGTGGTTTGTCCTGGGGGGGTCTGTACTAAGGGAGGGGGGTGGTTTGTCCTGGGGGGTCTGTACTAATGTAGGGGGGGTGGTTTGTCGGGGGGGTCTGTACTAATGGAAGGAGGCAGGTGGTTTGTCACGGGGTCTGTACTAATGGAGGGAGGTGGTTTGTCTTGGGGGGCTATACCAATGGAGGAGGGTGGATTGTTCTGGGGGTCTGTACTAATGTAGGGGGGTGGTTTGTTCTGTGGAGGTCTGTACTAATGGAGGGGGGTGGTTTGTCCTGAGGGGGGTCTGTACTAATGGAGGAAGTGGTTTGTCCTGGGGGAGTCTGTACTAATGGAGGGGGGTGGTTTGTTCTGGGGGGGGGTCTGTACTAATGGAGGGGGGTGGTTTGTTCTGGGGGGGTCTGTACGAATGGAGGGGGGGTGGTTTGTTTTGGGGGGTTTTGTACTAATGGAGGGGGGGTGGTTCTGTACTAATGGAGGGGGTGGTTTGTCTTGAGGGGGGTCTGTACTAATGGAGGGGGGGTGGTTTGTCCTGAGGGGGTCTATACTAAGGGAGGTGTTTATACTTAGGGGGGGTCTGCACAGATGGAGGGAGGTCTATACTTAGTGGAGGGGGGTCTGTACTGAGGGGCGACTATAGTTGGTGGAGGGAGTGATACCACGTTTTACCGCACCGGGTGACACCAACCCTAGTGACGCCACTGCAGCCGCGGGCTCTTGTTTCCCCTCTCCCTCTCCTCCTCATGCGCGCTGCTGTACTAGTGAGCGGCGCACTATGTTTCTTCCCCCACCTTCATATCGGCCACAGAAGAAAAAAAAAAGGAGCAAAGAAGAGGATTGTGGGACATGTAGTCCCATGGACTGGCAGCCCCACTGTAACACAGAAACTGCATCCCACACAGCATGCTCAGCTGAATGGGAGAGAGAGATCCAGGAGCTCCGGAAAGCTTTCAGGGAAGTACACCCAGGACTCCAGAGGGAGAGGACAGTGCTGAGGGAACACCATCAGAGAGAGAACCCCGCTGCCCTGCGCCACATGAGGGAAAGCCACACAGCCTGGTGCCATCCCTGGTGGAGAAAGGAATGGAGTCATTGCCAGAATATAGATCTGGGCTCTACTCAGCGGAGTCAACACAGGCAATTCAGAGTGAGCTGACTCCTGATCAGAGGAACCGTTGTTGCTGTATCGCTGGGTCAGGTGAGAGGACCGATCGGCCATTATTTACTAACGTCCATAGGAACTGCAGTCTCTGACCATCTCTTGTAACATGTCTGCAGTCTCTGACCATCTCTTGTATCATGTCTGCAGTCTCTGACCATCTCTTGTATCATGTCTGCAGTCTCTGACTATCTCCTGTAGTATGTCTGCAGTCTCTGACCATCTTCTGTATTATGTCTGCAGTCTCTGACCGTCTCCTGTAGTATGTCTGCAGTCTCTGACTGTCTCCTGTAGTATGTCTGCAGTCTCTGACCGTCTCCTGTAGTATGTCTGCAGTCTCTGACTGTCTCCTGTAGTATGTCTGCAGTCTCTGACCGTCTCCTGTAGTATGTCTGCAGTCTCTGACTGTCTCCTATATTATATCTCCAGTCTCTGACCATCTCCTGTACTATGTCTGCAGTCTCTGACCATCTCCTGTATTATATCTCCAGTCTCTGACTATCTCTTTTAACATGTCTGCAGTCTCTGACCATCTCTTGTAACATGTCTGCGGTCTCTGACCATCTTTTGTAACATGTCTGCAGTCTCTGACCATCTATTGTATTATGTCTGTCGTCTCTGACCATCTCCTGTAGTATGTCTGCAGTCTCTGACCATCTCCTGTACCATGTCTGCAGTCTCTAATCATCTCCTGTAGTATGTCTGCAGTCTCTGACCATCTCCTGTACTATGTCTGCAGTCTTTGACCATCTCCTGTATTATATCCCCAGTCTTTGACTGTCTCCTGTAGTATGTCTGCAGTCTCTGATCATCTCTTGTATCATGTCTGCAGTCTCTGACCATATCTTGTATTATGTCTGCAGTCTCTAACCATCTCCTGTAGTATGTCTGCAGTCTCTTACCATCTCCTGTATTATGCCTGCCATCTCTGACCATCTCTTGTAACATGTCTGCAGTCTCTGACCATCTATTGTATCCTGTCTGCAATCTCTGACCATCTCCTGTAGTATGTCTGCAGTCTCTGACCATCTCCTGTACTATGTCTGCAATCTCTGACCCTCTCTTGTATCATGTCTGCAGTCTCTGACCATCTCCTGTAGTATGTCTGCAGTCTCTGGCCATGTCCTGTACTATGTCTGCAGTCTCTGACCAACTCCTGTATTATATCCCCAGTCTCTGACCATCTCCAGTACCATGTCTGCAGTCTCTGACCATCTCTTGTAACATGTCTGCAGTCTCTGACCATCTCCTGTACTATGTCTGGGGGTTCTTTCTAACAGATTCTCTAACAGAAGCCCTCTCTGTGTGCATCAGAGAGACTCCGCTCCAGGTCTCATTATTGTACGCTCTTCCTGTATTTTCTTTATTGTTAAAAGATCATGGGAGGATCCTAGGGTAACGAAGAGTTCTTAGGGGAACATCTCTGTGTTTGAGTCATTGCCATAGAAACATTTGTAAAGGGGAGGAGTTGGTAAGATGACCACGCCCACGTGGGGGCGCCAGAAATATTTCTGCACCCAAGCGTCTGTGACCCTAGGATCGGCCCTGGTTCATTCCTAATAGTAACAGGTCACTCCTCTGACATGGGGTGCGGTTCTGTGCTAGCTGTACCTCCTTCCACAGGAACACCTATAATTTGGGGTTCAAAAGAGGTGGAACCACAATCAACATAAAAAAAGGTACATTTAGGGGACAACGGGGCCATCAATCAGAATGGTACAAACTGCTATACGCACTTGGTCCCCTGGGGAGTTAAAAAGGAGCTCCAGTCTTCTGTGTAAAAATTAAAAGTCAGCAGCTATTTAAAAAAAATGTAGCTGCTGACTTTGAATAAAGAGCCACTCACCTGCCCCATGATCCAGTGATGGGATCACCTGAGTTCACCTCTTGTCATCTGTCCCCGGCACCAGCTTCTTTTTTTTCAATCATACTTAGCTGGATGCTGCATCTGTCCCCCCACCCTCTCTAACAGTGAGAACCGAGCGATCAAACACCGCCGAACACTCGGTTCTCACAGCTTTGTGAGCAGAGAGCTGGTGACTGTTAGCCAATGGCTCTCTGCTCTGCCCCCCGGCCCACGTTCACTGGAGTACTGGGCTGTGGAGGGGGCGAGAATGGCTGGCTCAGGCTTTCAGCGGTCTGCTGAGAGGCTAAGCCAGGTGCCAGTCAGGGCATGTGGGCAGATCCTGACCATATGGCCACGATATTTCTCAAGCCTAAACCGGCTCTGTGGCGTCAGCCGACAGTGGGCTGTCTGCTGAAAACGGTTCACAGGAGTGCAGAACGAACTGCACTCCTGTGATTCTCAGGAGAAGTACATCCAAACGAGCTTTGGCTGTACTTTTCTTTTAACTGTGGGCACCTGGCTGTGACAGCTCGCGGCTTCATAGCCAGATGCCCACTGTGCATGCGTGAGCTGCGCTGCACATCGTGAATAGTCCCTCAGTCTTCTGGGACCTGTCAGGTGTCCCAGAAGACTGGAGGGAGGGAGGGAGGAGGAGAACTTCTGCTTTTGATCTCCTGGGTGATCAAAGCAGATGCGGGAGCGGGTACAGGTACACATCAAAATGGGGGGGCACCTGCTTCCCCCCTCCCCAAAAGTTTAATTTCACAAACAGGAGTGGGGGAGGAAGTGGATAAAGTGGAAGTTCCCCTTTTGGGTGGAGATCCACTTTAAATAAAATTTACACATTTTTAATGGGAGTTCTTCTATAGGGATCCCCCAGTCTGAAGACAGCCGCAAGGCCATGGATTCAAACTTGTAATCAGAATTTGCATGTGTAACATGGAGGGAACTCTGGACCAAAGTAGCCTAATCTAGTTTGTATCCTTTCAACTCTTGAGCCTGGACAGTTCGATTTAGTTTTTTCTTTATTAGGCAGTTTATGAAAACTGGATGATAAAATCTAAGGGCTCAGTTACACAGCCAATGCAAGGGTTAATATTCAGTTACTGGCTGGAGGCTTTAGAAATCAAGAGAACCTAATCTATCTATCTATCTATCTATCTATCTATCTATCTATCTATCTATCTATCTATCTATCTATCTATCTATCTATCTATCTATCTATCTATCTATCTATCTATCTATCTATTTCAGTTAACCATCTGTATGCTACCATCCATTTTTTTTTTCAGAGGAAGACCGTGTTTTTTATTTTTATTTTTATTTTTACAAACAATGTGGTGTTTTTTATTGAAATAATAAAGACATACAGAATGCATACAGCAACAACAGAAATATGTCACTTCCATCATCTACCAGAAAGTCCATGGCTACCATCCATTTTTAAAAAAACTGTAGACTGTCAATACTGACTGCTCCTTCTGAAATTACTAGCTGCTTGACTTTGATGCTGATCTAGCAGACCCAGTGTTTTCTGAGTCACTATCCTGGGTATACAAGTATACACATCAAATGTTTTAACCTTACTGACCAAATACATCTACCCTAATTCTTCTGTATAAGATAACTTCTTTCTTGAACCGTCGAGTGGTCACTGGTGATGTAACTCCTATGCACTCAGCTCCCTTTAATAATCTTACAGATTCCAGGAGTGTACACTGCACTGCATGTGCCGTAGACAGTGTTTACAAAGAAAGATTGTTTCCTAAAAAAGGGGCAGAAGAGACTTTAAAAAAAAAAGAACTTTACGGCTGAAGACATTATAAGCAACCTGCATGAGATGGACAATTTAGAGGTGTGGGTGGATAGGAGATACTAAGTCTATCATTAAACAAAGCTCAGGTGAATAGTAAAATATATATTTTTTAAATGGCTCAATTTGTTAGCAAAAAACACAAGCTGTGAGGAAATGTGCATGCTGAGATTTGATGACTATAAAGACATGTGAGGCTCCACAAGGTGGTTCCATTGTTACTCTTTCAGACATCAGTTTTAAGTAATGAGAAATGTGCTATTTTAGCCAATCAAGCCACAATGGAATCCCAGTAGGAGGTGTTTTCACTCTAGCCTACTGTAGATCCCTTAACCAGAAACACTTCACGTTTGCTGAAAAAGCAATCATGTTTCATCAAAAACTACTCTGGAAGCAAATATTTGTATTGGGGCCTACATAATTCACAGTTTGCCCCATGCTTTTCCTTGGCTCTTGTTTAGCATTTTTTCATTTAGTACACCAAGTTGTTATCGCTCCCTTTCTTTACAGGTCAGCTGGATTTCCTAGTAATATCTAATAAGAACACTAGGAAATAGTATGGCATTCATGTGTTTTTTCATGGGGTCACATCAGTCTGCTGACTGAAGAGAAGTCAGTCTTATGCCGCGTACACACGATCGGACATTTCAACAACAAATGTTCGAAAGGAGCTTGTTGTTGGAAATTCGGACCGTGTGTACACAATTCCAAGGCACAAAATTCCACGCATGCTCAGAATCAAGCAGAAGAGCCACACTGGCTATTAAACTTCATTTTTCTGGGCTCGTCGTACGTGTTGTACGTCACCGCGTTCTTGATGTTCGGAATTTCCGACAACATTTGTGCGACCGTGTGTATGCAAGACAAGTTTGAGCCAACATCCGTTGGAAATAAATCCAGGATTTTGTTGTCGGAATGTCCGATCGTGTGTACGCAGCATTACTGTTAGGTGAAAGAATATTGGCAGTACATTGTTAGTTTTCATATGGTCTCAATATAGTTGTTGTTGCATTATTAGCTACTGGATGAAATTATCTAGAGCAAAAATATACTGTACACAAGAACCGCAGCTCCCCCCCCGTGGAACCTATAACCTGATGAACATTCCAACCCACCTGACACTCTGTTTTCAGACATCTTTGCACCACCTTAAAGTAATAAGTCAAACAACTCTGTGCATTTATGTTCTGATAATGTTTACTAAAACAGTTCAAAGAAGATATTGTCACAAAGAGGAGGTAATAGATCTACTGAGTTTTGGGTAACAACCGCTAACAAAGCAAAGGAATTCCTCCGAATAACACAAGTCAAAATATTTGTAGGTAAACCGTCAGTTATATACACACACTTTTACCTGAAAGGATAAACAAGGATTAAGTGGTTATACTGACAAATTTCTAAAAGGGAAACCACGGTCAGCCTATAGACCTTTAACCCTAATGAGAGGTCGGACTTAATGGCAAATGACTTAAGGGCCCTTGTAGTAATAATCACAGCAATGTCCCCATTTGCAGATCTGATATACAGAGGTAGTGACGGGAACCTTGTGGAAGAAGGCAACTTGCCCACATCCCTATAAGACTACACAGTAGAAAATTGTTTTCCTCTAGTGGGACTTTGTTTTGAGTCCCCGATATGAATGTTTTGTTGACGCTGTGTGATTTGGCTCCTGGGCTGGTGCTGGGCTGGAGGGCTGACCACTCAGTCCACTCGGTGCACGGGGCCAATGTGTCATCCTTACATTTGGCACTTCTGGCCTCCTTTCTCATGATCGTACATGGCTGGGATAAGTTTATCCCGTTGCCATGGCGATCAATGTGCCGCGGGTACCTGACGTGGACGCCGGCTCCCTCCCAGCACGTGTCAGCAGTTTCCAGAGTGTGACGCTGCTTCCTCCTGGACGCTGATACGTGTGTGGGATCCTGGGGGCGGGCCTGCGCGCCGAGGACTCAGAGGGCAACCCCTCCCACTGCCTCTGACGCTCACCTGAACAATAGTCAGCTGTCATTAATATTCTCCCTAATGAGCGGTACTATGTAAGCTGCATGTATAGATGGCCAGTCTCATGCCTGTACAGGCGTCAGACCGGTCGTGCAGCTCTGTCATCTCCAAAGGTAAACTGTTTATTCCTATTTCACAAAGCACACGCTGCATTTTTGTACATGACACTTTGCAATGTGCAATATGCTTGTACATGCAAATTCACCCACACACTACATTGCAATGTGGATTACCTAAGTAGAACACCACTTACTGCAGTGTGGGCTACATATGATTGCTATTTGTGATTTTAATTAATCACACAGCATCTTTCTCCTTTCAGCTATTGTATGCAGACGTGCCTACCACCCCTTTGGTGTGTGACTCTTTCGCACTGAGGAATCCAACATCCATCCCCAACCAGACAGTGCCTTGTGTGACCCCTTCCTATCCTCCACTAGTAGTGATTCATTGTTTATGAGTCAACAGGTATGTATAGGATATATAGATATCCCTACTATACTAATTCACAGTAGGTGTAAGCCTACTTTAGCTCTATCTTTTTCTTATACCTATGGGATGGGCTTTATCATATTGTCCCTTCTCGTTTCCTAGGCGATAAGTATAGTCAATGACAGCTGATATCAGTGGTGTCACCCTGCAAGTGGTAGGACGCCCTTTGTGTCCTGTTTTGGGTTGTAGACTTGTGAGGATTTCTCGACGACAGCATTGGCTCACGTGCCCAATCCCTGCTGGCAAACCATTCTGCCCCATTTCCTCTTGAAGTTGGATGCTATCTAATGTTGGTTTAGGAGTAACATGGTGAGAATATCCCTCAAATGTACTAATTCATTTCTGATTCTTATGCTCCATGATTATATGCGAACATTTTATTATGTTTGTTTCTTAAGATGTCTTGCTTATTCTGTTTTTTCTTTGCAAAATGTTTAGATAACCATTTACCTCACCATCAGCCCCTGAAAAAGAGGTTCCAACCTTTACAACCTTGAAGCACATCGGGCTTCTGTTGTGCAGCCTTCCGCTGAAACAGTCTATGTGGGGTTATTTGTGCTATTACTGTAAACAGATATATATACCCCTTCTGTTACCACCATTTGAATTGCTGGCATATATCTCTTTAATTCAATTTCTTGTCATGTTTTAACCTTTTGATAATAAAATTATACACTTTTTGATATACTGTTTGAAGACTCTTGCCTTACAAAGTCCTACTAGAGGAAAACAATTTTCTACATTGCAGATCTGATGGTCTTCACCGGCAATAGGAGCTCAATACTTTATCCAATAAGGGGTAGTAGCAACCAATGAGGTTTCTTGGAATGGTAGAAGCTAAAGGTGTCTATGCACAGTGTTCAAAATAGGTTCAGTAAAGTATTCCAAGGTAAAGATGTTTGTGCAAAGTGTCCCAGTGAAACCGTATGAAAGGATTTGTAAAGGTGGGCGATTGCCTTCTCACCAATGACCAGGCCGATTTAATGCCTTCCGGACAGCAGCTCCTGTAGCAACACTCATGCAGCGGATCCGCCATATCGATCTCCCCATGTGAAGCTCAGAACACAGGTTGGAAGGTGACCGAAGTGGTGCTGGATGGATGTCTGATGGACAGCAAGCAGTGCTAGGCCCCTCTCATCGGGGTTGGAATGTTGTACACCGCGTGGTAGGTCGCGACCTCTCTCTCCATACACGAAGAGGTCCGTCTCACGTCAGGCCCAGGAGGAAGAGAACGCAGGGTGGGACTTTGGCTTCTTTTATAGCTCCTCCCAGCAATCTCTCTGATGGTAACAAAGATCTCTGGGATATGTAGTCCAAGGGCATAGTCATGCAAAGCAATTATCAGTCGGAGGAACTACTCATCCCACAAAACTTTTAGTTTGGCTCACAAACATGACATCAGTTGATAACACTGGGCACTAGAGGGTCATGTGATGCATAGAAACACCGGAGGATCACTGTGTTTTGCAATTGTAGTCCATGTTGCTACACCCTCCCCCCACTTGAAAGTCTTTGGTACCTAAAGACAGAACACAACCTGTGGGATCACTTTACTATGTCATAAGAACTGAATAATGAATCATCTGGCAAACTAAAAGTTGCAGCTACTAACAACTGACCCAACGAAGGATCTTCTAACAGAAAATTATATACATCATCAGGCAAAGTCATATTAATTTTATGACAGGCTAATAACAAGCTAGCAGCCCACCCAGTAGTGTCAGGAGGTGGATCAAGGTCATTCTTTACTAAAGGTTCGATAAAGGAGGCAAGTACTTGACTGGAACGTTGAGCAGTAGGTATAAGTTCATCAGAATTTCCTCCAAGTGTATCATACGTTAGTATTTTTGGAGGGCATATCCTTTGTCTCAACCTAGAGTAGATGTTTTCCAGTGGCTCTGGTCCCTGTTCTGTTCCCCAGAAACTGCATCCAGATTCAGGTTCAAGTTCCACTTCAGGCTCTAGTCCTGGTTCAAGCTCTGGTTCTGGTTCAGGGACCGTCTCTCTCTTTCTCTCTGTCTCTCTGTGCTGTTAGTAGCAGGAGTGAGAGTATCCATCACACTAGGCACTTCACTGGGTTCCATCTTGACCCCCTCATCTCCCTTTGGTGAGTGAGAATCTGATTTTTCAGTTTCAGGCAAGGGAAGATGTATCCTCCTCCTAAAGGGTGTCCTTTGACAGTCTTCTTTCTCAGTACCAGGGACGATGGAATCATCTTCTTAAGGAGAAACCCACAACCAATCAAGAGTTAATTCTTCATCATCACTCTCCTCTTCAGGGAGTGTGGGCGGGCAAGCTTTCTAGGCCCTAGGCCTCAGAGTCGGGGACTGATAAGTCTCTAAGCAAGGGGGTAAGGGAACTCAAACAGCTTCTGATATGGACAGCAAATGGTTTCTATACCAAGTCTTCAGAGGGCTTGTCTTTCCTTCAGGCCGAATCTGGTACACAGGAAACCCAGGTAGCCATTTACAGACAATGTTTCAAAATGGAAAAGTTCCCCAAGGGGTTTTGTAGTGGCAAAATAACCAGGAAATGGTAAGTTTTTTCTACATTTTATTATCACAAAGTGCAAAATGAATTTTTTTTTACAAGAATTTAAAATATGAGCTCTGGTTGGAATAAAAAACAAGAACATCCATCAATGATAAAAATGCACATTGCAAAAATAGGTTATTGCATTACATGTGTACATTACATATAAGCACCCCAATGCATTTCGACCCCTACATTCATGGTCTTCATCGAGGAAGTTTTTGTTGCTCTAAAGAACACGTCAAGAAAGAAGGTTTTTTTACTTATTGGCCTGTGTTGATATTTCAAGGGATATATATAAACCTTTCATTTTGAATAAAAAGTATCTTCATTAACATTGCAAGCATATTTACCATTTAATTGATGGAAGTAAAGGTATACGACACTCAACCAGAAATGCAAAACAATTGTATTCAGTGATCCAAAGGACTGCGTGTGGTCCCTCAACACCCTTCAGGCAAGCCCCCTGTCCATGGGGCTTACAAGGAGTCACGTTTGATCCCCAGGGAGGGAGGAAGGATACCCAGCACCTGCAATATGTAATTAAATAAACGAATAGGACCTGAGGGTTTTTTGTACTGCCTGTTAAAACCAGACCCAGTTGAACTCGAATAGTTAGTTTGTTAATATCAAAATGACATACATTTTTTATTTTTTAATGTTTTTTTAATATGCTTTGTCTTTTTAAATTTAAGGCTATATAAATAGAGAAAAAATGCAACTAAGGCCCCCTAACATATGTTATGTTAGTGAGGATAAAGTGGGGTAGGGTGGAATAAAGACAAGTGAACAACAAGTGAATAGTGAAGTGTGTACGTGTGCAAATAAGTGATGCAGTGCTGAAGACAACGGACTAAAAAAGTGGGCCAACTGGCGCTTAAATAACAAGCTGTTCAATAAGAGAGAGTGGAAACATGAAGAAAAAAAAAGGTATAACATATATATATATCTATTTACCAGTGTTTGATGAAAGCACCCTTGTTTAGGGAGTGAACAATGGTGAAGTGACAAATGCCTCAGCAAACATAAATGTGAGACTTGCCAAAGTATTAATCAAATATGGAGGTGAGAATCATGTCTATATTGGAAATAAAAGTGGTATTAATGATAGTTGATAAGGAATATACTCGATAAGCACAATATAATGTGGGTAACGATTGGTCTGGTAAATCCAACAGCAGCACTTACCTGATACCCCATATTCTCCTATGCGTCCATCGGCAGTCATCCAGAGTTCACCTGCTGATCTACTGGAGGCTGTCGGTTTAAATACCTTTTTGGTATTGCTAAATTGCTTTCAGGTGCCCTCCTCCTCCCCCACCATGTGTGGTCATCGCAGCCATGATTGAGGCCTCCGCGTAACTCCTGTTATGGAAGGCGAACCCTGGCATTTGCCATCATCTCCTACGTAAACACGTGACGGCGTCACTCCGGCGGTGATCACGGGACGCCGCAAGCATGGAATAGGCTGCCATCTAGTGGCCAAGTTGGTAAAGGCTTAACTGTGGAAGCACAATAGGGAGAAAAGTGAAAGAATTCACATCTCCCCACCATGACGGGAAGCCGAGTGGGGGGAGCATGATATCCAAGCGGTGAAGGGAACCACTGGGAATCCCTATGGATGATTCACTGAAAAGACAAGGAACATAAAGAATGTCATATTCATATTTGTTACAAGTGTACGTTAAATACAGAAAACAAACTTTGCACCTTAAATATATATATATATACACATATCTTTGTATTATTGGAAATTAAATTTCCCAAAGTATATAGAACTATGAACATGGTATATTTGACCTGATTCTATAAAGGTACAAAGAAAATGGTTGTAAATTTTGAAGCCAGGGATATCTTTATTCTATCCTTTTTCTGGCTTAGTGATTAAGTCTATTACATTTTTAATACTCTTTGTGCTAGCTCGTTTTGCCTGATGCATACCCCTTCAAGAAGAGAGTATAAGAGATGGACTCATTTAGGCCTGGAGGTATGGTGGCCTGTAGCCTAAATATCCATCTTTGTTTGTGTTGCAATAATGTTTTATTCCAGTCTCCATCTCGATCAGGAATATGTATTCGGTCGAGAGCAGTAAAGGTGACTTTGGGCATTTTGTAGTCGTGTTTTAACGCTACATGTTTACCTAGGGGAAAATATCTGTTCCCTATTTGCATGCTGTAAACATGTTTTGAAGTTCTCCGCCAGAATTCCTGTTTCCTTTGCCTATGTAGAAGGCATTACATTCGCAAGTCATCATATAGACAACCCCACATGTCTGGCAATTAACAAAATGTTTCGGATTGAAAAGAAAATTATTCATTTTGCACTTTGTGATAAAATATAGAAAACACTTACCATTTGATGGTAATTTTGCTGTTACAAAACCCCTTGGGGAACTTTTCCATTTTAAAATATTGTCTGTAAATGGCTACTGCATAGCTATATACAGTACATACCTTTTCAGCAGAATGAGTGATTTTCAAGGTAACGAGTGGGCAAATCTAATGTCTGGTTATGAAACGGATTTTGAACAAGGGGACCAGGTCGAAACCCAGATCTCTTCCCTCGTTCAAAACGAAGCAGAATTTTAGAAAAAAAAGTCTGCACTGTTCTGGCACATTAAATCATTTGACCGATATATCAAAGAGAAAATCAACCCATATGGGTTGTGCATTCAAATTTTTCCTAACTTAGAACAAATAGGCATAGAATGCAAAAATGAGTGGGAAAGTAATGCAAAATTGTTTGCAGGAAATGATGACCATACTTACAAAGGAGTACAACAGATTGATTCTTTGGATAAAGAAATAAATATTTTGGAACAAGCAATGGTCCCTTTTAAAGACCATGCACTATGTTCCAAGCTACAGAAAAATCTATCCGCATAGAACAAAGATATCTTACACAAAAAGCAAACCAAGTTTTGGAGGGACAAGACAGCCTTCTCAGAAGGGAAGGCTTATAAATGGTCCAACAATAATACATTTTTAAAAAAACACTATCAGGTTAAGGACCATCATTCTTTATCAAATAAATTCAATGCCACTTCCCAATTGAATCCTCCTTATTCAGGTCACGGCCAAGGTTTTACCAATCGAGGCCGTGTTCAACAAAAAAGAAGCAGAAATAATAGAGGTTCCTTTGAACAAGATAACAAAAAAACGAACGGTAGATACTGATTCTGATCAAGCATACCATCTGAGTTCCACTGACAACCAATCTTTCTTTATTACGAGGTAATGAATCCCAAAGTGGAGGCATTAGGGAATCCGACTCTTCTCTTTCGGATGTACCCAATAATTCCTCCAAAACGACTAATTCTATAAATCATTTGACATCACAAAAGATTTTAAATCCAGTACGAGGAGCTTGCTCCCCGCATGTGAACAAAGGCGGGAGGGGAATGGAACCATATGTAATTTGGACTTAACAAAATAACTGAATGTCATTAACTTATCCTCGCATCCTATAACCCAAGCAGAAACTCGAGTTCTATCAAGGGGCTTGAGTTTCTGTTGAGCCCCCAACAGAATTTTGATCTTTTTGAACTTGTAACAGACTTACATCTCTTTGCCCGAAAATTAATGTTAAAATCCCAATATGAAACTAACAATGTTGACATTGACACAACAGATTGCGAGGATATAGTCGTTCCAGTGAGACCCATAGGAGAGAATGGACGCAGGGGCTGCATGACTATGGGAGGAACAGGGGTCAAGTAACGGTCAGTCAGGTCAGTGGTGGGGGCACGAAGTCATCTCTTACCTGATTGGAGGTAGGAAGCAGATGGGGCAGGGTCCAGAGGCTTGGGGTCCGGTGTAGGGGGTGGATTCTTCGTCATTCAGAGAAGTTGGAGAGGAGACATCTTCCAGGGACACCCTTGCTGATCACCTGCAGGTTAGAGAGATAGGGAGATGAGTGATCTTGATGCCTTGCTGGCTCAGGTCAGGGCCGCAGCGGTCGAGCGGGGCCCTCAGTGGCTGCAACAGCAGCTATCTGATGTGCTCGGGGGGTCGGGAGCTTCCCCCTCACCTGCCCCTTCTCCCCCAGGGCGAAAATGAGCCAGGAAGGTGCGCTCTTCGGAGCGCCTGAGCCCATCTCCTGTCCCACGGGCTCAACAGGCTAGAAGGAGCCCCTATCCCAGGGACCCTCCGGGGCTTGCTGCCGGGCTGCATCCTATCAGTTCCGGTGGGGGCCCTGGGAGGAATCCGACCCCCCGGCGCTCTCCTATAGCTCGCAACACAGGCCGGAGCAGGCGGCAGCCATCCCCCTCCCCCCCCGCACGGATGTCACGGTGGGGAGGACGGCTCGGCGTGGGAGAAGCAGCGGTGTCAGCGGTGGGGGGCGGACTTACCCCTCAGCTGCCCAGAGCGATGTGGAGCCACAGGACCGGAGGATTATCACTGGGGGGGTGCCGCCATCGTCCCCCGCCAGCCGCAGACGCAGGGCTCCGGAACGTTCGGCTCCCTCCACAGCCGCTGCACAGAAGAGGATTCAGAGAGGAACAGACACGAACGGCAGGAGGGTTGGAGCGCCCTCTGCTGGTTCGCCAGCAGGATCGCAGGCCGGGAGCAGTACAAGTCTTCAAGCTGGGGACCACGCCCCCTTAAAGAGATAGCGCGTCCCTGCTGCAGCTGGGGGTACTACAGTGCCCAGCAGCTCTTCGGGGGTGAGAACTGTACCTGGGGCAGAAGAGGAGGCTTCCGGGAGCCCAGGTGAAGAGTCGTCGGTGCGAGGGAGGCAGGGGACATCGCCGCGGCAAGATTCTTCGGCTGAGTCCGGCGAGATTACCAGCGCAGATGATGATGATGATCGGTCAGTCGGGAGGCGTCCTGCCTTGAGGAGTCAGCTGGGATCCGGACAGACGGCTAGTCGTGTGGCGGTGCGGCTGCAGCCTGGTAAGTCGCCAATTTTACCTATACTTAGTAGTCAGGTGGGGGGGTGCAGTGGGGGTTTCTGCGGGGGCTGGTACAGGTGGATCAGGAATTGTGGGGGGAGATGCGGGTGCCGCGCCGGTTTTGTCCGCATTTTTTGCAGGTTTTTGGGATTTGTTGGCTCGTTTTGACCCGGCGGGAACTCCTAGCACATCTCAAGGGCCTGTTGGGGCATGGGCTCTGGCTGCCTTGGGCGAGATCTCTAGTTTTCCCACCACGGTTCCCTCAACGGGGCCGATGGCGGTCTCGGGGGCAGGGGCGTCCCCCGGTGATAGTGTAACGGCCGCGTCGCAGACAGAAGTGACTGGGGCGGACGCGAGTAAAGGGAAGGAGTCTGCTGAGGATAAGGTGCGGTTGGCGGATGCGGCGAAGTGCGAAATTTACGTGTGCTTCGAGGGCCCACTGGGGGTCCATTTGAAGCCAGACGTACGGGAAAAAATTTGGAAAGGGGAATATGTTGAAATTTGCGACTGGAAAAATTTAATATTGACAAAGGGAAGGCAGACGAAAGCAAGAAGGAGGAGGAAGAGAAGCGTTGCTGGAGGCTTATTCCGCGCACTTTTGCGAATTGGCTTCAGGCGTTTGCCATCTTGGCTAGCGTGATTGGCGAAAAAGCGCCGGAGAATTGTTCTCCGCTTTTTTGTTATCTGGATGCCATTGGGGAGGCTTATCGGGTTTATGGGGGTGTTGCTTGGTTGCGTTATGACGAGCAATTCCGACAGCGCAAAGCTTTGCGTCCGGGCTTGCGTTGGGATCATAAGGACATTGGGCTTTGGATGAAGCTTATGTCCCAAGCACGGGTGTCAGGACAGCCCTTTCTTGGGGGGGCCGGCGGTTCAGGTACCGCTGGACAGTCGGCCTCACAACGAAAAGGAGTTTGTTGGCAGTATAATGAGGGGTCGTGCCGTTTTGGCACGAACTGTCGCTTCCGTCACGAGTGCTCTGGTTGCGGGGGCTCCCACAGTTATGCCGTTTTAAGAAGGGAAAGTCCCAACCCACCGAGTCAGCTTCAAAAAGGGAAGACGCCGGTAAACCTCCCCGCGATGGTGCCGTATCTAGATAGGTATCTGCGGAGGGAGGCACGTTTTTTAGCTGATGGTTTTGCCCATGGTTTTCGGATCCCGTGTTCGGGGCCAGTGACCCCGGCGCCTCGGCACCAAAACTTAAAATCAACCCGCCAATTTCCACAGGTTGTTTCTGACAAATTGGCAAAGGAGGTGGAACTCGGGAGAATGGCTGGACCATTCGAGCACCCCCCCGTGTCGTCCTTACACGTGTCCCCCTTGGGGGTTGTCCCCAAAAAGGAACCAAACAAATTCCGGTTAATTCATCATTTGTCGTATCCAAAAGGGACGTCGGTGAATGATGCGATTTCTCCGGATTTGGCTGCAGTGTCGTACACCTCTTTTGATGCCGCAATTCGTTGGGTTCAGAAGTTGGGCCAGGGTTCATTGATGGCAAAGACGGATATTGAATCCGCTTTTCGCTTGCTACCAGTGCACCCGGACAGTCAACATTTGCTGGGTTGTCGTTGGGAAGGGCAGTTTTATCTTGACCGGTGTCTTCCGATGGGCTGTTCCATTTCTTGCGCATATTTTGAGGTTTTCAGCACCTTCGTGGAATGGGTGGTTCGGGAGGAGACTCAGTTGAGGTCGGTGCTGCATCTCGATGATTTCCTCTGCATTGGTCCTCCGAATTCTTCAGTCTGCTCAGTAATGTTGCACACTTTGGAATCTATTGCGACCCGTTTTGGGATCCCCTTGGCGCCGGGTAAAACGGAAGGTCCTTCCACGGTCATACAATTTTTGGGCATTATCATTGACACGCGTCTCATGGAATGTCGGCTCCCGAGCGACAAACTGGAAGACTTGCGTCGGGGGGCGGCGGAGGCGCTGGCGGCAAAGAAGGTGAGGCTTAGGCAGTTGCAGTCGTTATTGGGTAAGCTTAATTTCGCCTGCCGCATCATGCCTATGGGACGCATCTTTAGTCGTCGTCTCTGTGCTGCTACCGCGGGGGTTCTTATGCTGCATCACTTCATTAGGCTTTCAAGGGAACTGAAGGCTGACCTGAGGGTTTGGGAAAAATTTTTGGTCACGTATAATGGCAGGTCATTATGGATGGCCTCTGTTGTGGCAGCCTCCGACATTGACATTTTCACGGATGCGGCGGGTAGTTCGGGCTTTGGGGCTTTTTGCCAAGGGGCTTGGTGCGCGGCGGTGTGGCCCGAGGAGTGGAGTGTGGCGGGGTTCTTGCGTAACTTAGTGTTGCTGGAACTATTTCTGATTGTGGTGGCGGTTGAGATTTGGGGCTCCAAATTTCAGGACTGGCGGGTCTGTTTCCACTGCGACAATTTGGGGGTGGTGGAGGTAATATCGAGCTTGTCAGCTTCTTCGCCGCCGGTGGTGCGATTGCTGCGTCACTTGGTTTTACGGTGTTTAAGTTTGAATTGTCTTGTACAAGCTGTTCATGTCCCGGGTGTTTTGAATTCCATTGCCGATTCTTTGTCTCGTTTTCAGTGGACAAGGTTTCGAAGGTTAGCGCCGGAGTCGGAGCAACTAGGGGTTCCTTGTCCAGACAGGCTGTGGAGACTGGCATTGGAGTAACGGAGGAGCTGTTACGTCGTTCGGTGACCGGGGGTACATGGGCAGCGTACTCGTCGGTGTGGGGTGAGTGGTCTAACCTGGTAAGTTCGGTTGGGAGGAATGTTTCACAACAGGAGCACTTGGCTTTGCTGCTGTACTTTATTGGGAATGGGTTTGCGCAGGGAACATCGGTGTCGAAAATGAACAAGAGTTTAGCTGCCTTAGCCTTTTTCTTTCGGAGTCAAGGCCTGACAGATGTGACAAAGGATTTTAGGGTGCGCCAGGCCACGAAGGGGTTCCGGAGGGGGCGAGTGCAGCCGGATTCTAGGTGCCCGGTCTCGTTTGATTTGCTTCAGGAGTTGGTGGGGCTGTTGCCAGGGGTTTGTACTTCTAATTATGAGGTGAGGCTGTTCACGGTGGCTTTTGCATTAGCATTTTTCGGGGCGTTGCGTATTGGGGAGCTGGTGAGCAAGAACAGGTCTGGGGCCGGGGGGTTACAATTGAACGACGTGACAATGTCAGGGGAGTGTGTTCAGATTCATATTTGTAAGTCTAAAACGGATCAGTTGGGAAAAGGAGTTTCTGTGTCATTTTTTCGGGTACTGCCGGTATCTGTTTGTCCGGTTTCTTCGGTGCAACGGTATCTTGAAGCAAGAGGGTTGGGGTCGGGGACCTTTTTATTGCACGAAGATGGTTCATCCCTGTCGCGTTTTCAATTTTTGTCCGTTTTCCGACGTTGTTTTAAGCAGGCGGGTAGGGAGGTTTCACATTTTAATACTCACTCCTTTCGTGTGGGGGCAGCCACAGAAGCGGTCAGGTGGGGTTTGGATTCCCAGGTAGTGAGACAGATAGGGAGGTGGGAGTCAGATCGTTTTAAGATTTATGTTCGCCCTCACCTGCTTTGAAGTGTCATTGTGTGTTGTGCATGGTTCTATGTTCCTTTTTGTTTCCTTTCAGGTCTTCCTCCTGGTCTGGTGTGGATCCTGGGGGATTCATATGTTTTCTGGGGGGCTGTTCGGGCAGATGTCCGACCGGATGGGAGACAACTGGGCATTTCACGGAGTGAGGCTGTCCTAAAATGTTTAGGGATTCGTGGAATGATGTGGGGCCAGGTTATCCCGGAATTCCATTATTTTTCCAGAGTTGACAGGCCACCGAATGTGGTAGTTCTCCAGGCAGGGGGCAATGATTTAGGGGTGCGTACAGCCAGGGATTTGGTGAGGGATATAAAGTTTGATGTTTTGCGCCTGTTGCGTGATTTCCCTGGCTGCATCATAGTATGGTCCGATATTGTGGCGAGAAAGAGGTGGCGTTTCGCCCGCTCCGTAGTCCGAGTGAACAAAGCCAGAACTAAGTTGAACCGGGAGATTGGGAAGTTTGTGGCCAGGTTGGGAGGTATAGTGGTCCGACACAGGGAGTTGGAGGATCAGTCTGTTCGCTATTGGAGAGATGACGGAGTTCATTTAAATGCTGTGGGTATAGACATCTGGTCCCTTGGCCTTCAGGAAGGGGTGGTTCGGGCTTTGCAGGTGTGGAGGGATTTGCTTGAATGAGGTTTTCAATCAAGCTCATGTGGTGGTTCAAGGGGTCTTTGGGGGGTCAGTGAAAATTTTGCATGGTCACAGGATTAGTGGGGCCCATCTAAGGATGGTGCTTTCCTTTGGTTAGCGGTGGTTCTCCCAGGAGATAAGTCCCCTGGGGGAAGGAAATATGGAAGTTGGTGTGATGTCCGAGCATCCTCGAGCCAGTTGGGGCACAGCTGAGGATATAGACCATTAAAGTCATTAAAGTGTGCCTTTTTTAATACACCCAAAGACCTCTTGCTGTTGGATATTATTTTTGTTCTTACGGGTATGTGTTACGTGTTTTCACGTTATTATTATTTATTATTTGGTTAATAAATGGGGCTGCTGTGGCCTTTTAAAACCAATGTCACGCGGTCTGTGTCTTTAATCTAATGGTAAGGACCCAAGGTTGACGAATCCTTTAGTCAAGTGAGACCCATAGGAGAGAATGGACGCAGGGGCTGCATGACTATGGGAGGAACAGGGGTCAAGTAACGGTCAGTCAGGTCAGTGGTGGGGGCACGAAGTCACCTCTTACCTGATTGGAGGTAGGAAGCAGATGGGGCAGGGTCCAGAGGCTTGGGGTCCGGTGTAGGGGGTGGATTCTTCCTCATTCAGAGAAGTTGGAGAGGAGATATCTTCCCACCCTCCCGCCCTTGTGTTAGGGGTTAGCATGCTGGACAGGTTGAGGGAGTGTTGGTATTTAAGGATGGGGTAAATGTTTTGTTACATGTTTTGCTTTTAAAAAAAAAAAAAAAAAAAAAAAGAGAAGGAACACAAAAAAAAAAAAAAAAAAAAAAAAGCAACAATTATATTTATGGTTATGGTATAATTTCATGTTAAGGTGTACTGTTCAATTTTGTCGCAGCAGTCGGCGGTTCAAGGGGTCTTTGGGGGGTCAGTGAAAATTTTGCATGGTCACAGGATTAGTGGGGCCCATCTAAGGATGGCGCTTTCCTTTGGTTAGCGGTGGTTCTCCCAGGAGACAAGTCCCCTGGGGGAAGGAAATATGGAAGTTGGTGTGATGTCCGAGCGTCCTCGAGCCAGTTGGGGCACAGCTGAGGATATAGACCATTAAAGTCATTAAAGTGTGCCTTTTTTAATACACCCAAAGACCTCTTGCTGTTGGATATTATTTTTGTTCTTATGGGTATGTGTTACGTGTTTTCACGTTATGTTATTTATTATTTGGTTAATAAATGGGGCTGCTGTGGCCTTTTAAAACCCATGTCACGCGGTCTGTGTCTTTAATCTAATGGTAAGGACCCAAGGTTGATGAATCCTTTAGTCATGTCTAAGCAAAGCGTATGACAGGATGATTGACCAACCCCGCCAAGAACTCCTATTTAAATACAAAACTAAAAATGACACAAACTCAGAAGGCATGAGATTGATTATATGATTTTCTAAACAACATAAACAAATCAGAGAGATTGTTCAGAGACATTGGTCCATACTGACAGACGACCTAAAGCCTTGTACACACAATCGGATTTTCTGACGGGCATTGTGTGTTGACAGACTGTTGGTGGAAAATCCTACTGTTTGTAGGCTCCATCGGACAATTGTTGTCGGATTTTCTGCGGGAAAATGTTGGGTGGCAGGCTTTAAAATTTTCCGCGGACAACGATCTGTTGTCGGATTTTCCAATCGTGTGTACACAAGTCCGTCAAACAAAAGTCCAAAGTACAAACACACATGCTCGGAATCAATGCTCACCAAACACAACATTAGCAGAAGGTGCCCAAAGGGTGGCGCTAAAGAGCTGAAAAACCACGTAGCACGATGTAGTTCATTCATGTTTGTTGGCTGACAATTGTGTGCCGTTTGTATGCAAGACAAGTTCCTGGACAACGTCCTTCCGGCAAAAGTCTAACCCTTTGTCTGCAGAAAATTCAATTGTGTGTACGAGGCTTAAGGGTACAACCATTTTTGTCTACAAATCCCTCTATTACCTTTAAGCGAGCATTGTCACTCAAAGAATAGGCTGGTAAAAAGCGAGTATAAAAAAACACAAAACAGGAAACATTGTTCCTTGTATGGCTCTTTCCCCTGCTGGTATTGCTCATATTGCCCACTCATTGGAAGAGAAAATTCTTTTACTCTCCCCAATGGTCAAGTTTTCAATCCGAAACATTTTGTTAATTGCCAGACATGTGGGGTTGTCTATATGATGACTTGCGAATGTAATGCCTTCTACATAGGCAAAAGGAAACAGGAATTCTGGCGGAGAACTTCAAAACATGTTTACAGCATGCAAATAGAAAACAGATATTTTCCCCCAGGTAGACATGTAGCGTTAAAACACGACTACAAAAGGCCCAAAGTCACCTTTACTGCTCTCGACCGAATACATATTCCCGATCGAGGTGGAACATTATTGCAACACGAACAAAGATGGATATTTAGACTACAGGCCACCATACCTAGGCCTAAATGAGTCCATCTCTTATGCTCCCTTCTTTAAGGGGTATGCATCAGGCAAAACGAGCTAGCACAAAGAGTATCAAAAATGTAATAGACTTTATCACTAAGCCAGAAAAAAGGATAGAATAAAGATATCCCTGGCTTAAAAATTTACAGCCATTTTCTTTGTGCCTTTATAGAATCAGGTCAATTATACCGTGTTCATAGTTCTATATACTTTGGGAAATTTAATTTCCAATAATACAAAGATATGTGTCTATATATATTCAAGGTGCAAAGTTTGTTTTCTGCATTTAATGTACATTTGTAACAAATTTGAATATAACATTGTTTATGTTCCTTGTCTTTTCAGTGAATCATCCATAGGGATTCCCAGTGGTTCCCTTGGTTATCATGCTCCCCCCACTCGGCTTCCCGGTACGGTGGGGAGATGTGAATTCTTTCACTTTTCTCCCTATTGTGCTTCCATAGTTAAGCCTTTACCAACTTGGCCACTAGATGGCAGCCTATTCCGTGCTGGTGGCGTCCCGTGATCACCGCCGAATGTGTAGTGACGTCGCGCAACTGTGTGGTTCACGCTGCTCGTGACATCACAACGTCATGTGTTTATGTCGGAGATGATGGCAGATGCCAGGGTTCGTCTTCTGGAACACAGAGGGATTCACACGGAGGCCGCAATCATGGCGGCGATGACCCCACATAGTGGGGGAGGAGGAGGGAACCTGAAAGCAATTTAGCAATACCAAAAAGATATTTAAACCGGCAGCCTCCAGTAGATCAGCAGGTGAACTCTGGATGACTGCCGATGGACGCATAGGAGAATGTGGGGTATCAAATAAGTGCTGCTGTTGCATTTACCAGACCAATCGTTACCCACATTATATTGTGTTTAGCGAGTATATTCCTTATCAACTATCATTATTACCACTATTTCTTTTATTTCCAATATAGACATGATTCTCACCTCCATATTTGATTAATACTTTGGCAAGTCTCACATTTATGTTTGCTGAGGCATTTGTCACTTCACCATCGTTCACTCCCTAAACAGGGGTGCTTTCATCAAACACTGGTAAATAGATATATATATACTTTGTCCCTTTTTTTCTTCATGTTTCCTTCTCCTTTAGAAGTATCCTTTCACTCTAATTGTACAGCTTGTTATTTAAGCGTCACTTGGCCCATTTTTTTAGCCCATTTTCTTCAGCACTGCGTCAATTATTTGCACACATACACACTTCACTATTCACTTGTCTCATAATAAATTACATTTTTTTTTCACTTTATTCCACCCTACCCCACTTTATCCTCACTAACATAACATATGTTAGGGGGCCTTAGTTATATTTTTTCTCTATTCATATAGCCTTAAATTTAAATAAACTAAGCATAAACTTACATTAAAAAATACAAAATGTATGTCATTTTGTTATGAACAACCTAACTATTACTAAGAGGCGGTACATAAAACCCTCAGCTCCTATTCATTTATTTAATTATATATTGCAGGTGCTGGGCATCCTTCCTCCCTCCCTGGGGTTTGAACGTGACTCCTTGTAAGCCCCGTGGACTGGGGGCTTTCCTGAGGGGTTGTTGAGGGACCACACAGAGTCCTTTGGATCACTGAATGCAATTGTTTTTAATATCTGGTTGGGTGTTGTATACCTCTACCTCCATCAATTAAATGGTAAATATACTTGCAATGTTAATGAAGATACTTTTTATTAAAAATGAAATGTTTATATATATATCCCTTGAAATATCTACACAGGTCAATAAGTAAAAAAAAAACCTTCTTTCTTGACATGTTCTTTAGAGCAGCAAAAACTTCCTGATGAAGACCATGAATGTAGGGGTCAAAATGCATTGGGGTGCTCATATGTAATGTACACATGTAATGCAATGACCAATTTTTGCTATGTGCATTTTTATCATTGATGGATGTTCTTGTTTCATATTCCAAACAGAGCTCATATTTTAAATTCTTGTAAAAAAATTCATTTTGCACTTTGTGATAATAAAATATAGAAAAAAATTACTATTTCATGGTTATCTTGCTGCTACAAAACCCCTTGGGGAACTTTTCCATTTTGAAACTATTTTCAGGATGTGCAGCTTTGCTGACTCTCGTTCATGTGTTCTTCCATATTATATTACAGACAATGTAGGGTTGGGAACGCCATCAATCAGCCAGCTTATGTTTCCCAGGTTTCCCTAGATTGTGCAGCAACACTCAATCTCCAGGTTGTATATCCTGAACCCTCACTTTGAGATCAAAGTTTTTCTTTTTCTTTTTTTCTCTGATGGTAGAGGCTTCTTTGGCTTTCTCATAAGCCATTTTTAGCTTCTTCCAAAGTCTGTCAATATACCCCCTATAAGAGGCTTGGGAGGTGTGATCTAGTGATGTTCCAAAAACCAGATCCACAGGTAGACAAGCTTCTCACCCGAACATTAACCTGTAGGGGGCGTATTCAGTAGAATCATTAGAGGTGCTATTGTAAGCATGAACTACTGCCGTTATATGGTCTCCCCAGTGCTGTTTCTTCTCCATTGGGAGGGTTCCTAACATGTTCAGCAGGGTACGGTTGAAACACTCAGGTTGTGGATCCCCTTGAGGATGGTAAGGAGGAGTCCTGGATTTCTTTATGTTTAAGAGTTCACATAGTGTTCTGATCAATTTGCTCTCAAAATCCCGACCTTGATCTGAATGCTGGCGTTGAGGCAACCAGTAATGAATAAAAAACTTCTCCACTAGTCTTTGCCACAGTACTAGCTTGTTGATCCCTGGTGGGAAAAGCTTGAGCATATGGGGTGAAATGATCTGTCACAACCATGACATTACTTCGGCCACTCAGGTCAAGTTCCAGACACAAGAAATAAATGCACACCAACTCCATGGGTCCCTGGCTTTGAAGATGGCCCATTGGGGCTGCCCTGCCTGGTAAGGTCTTTCTCTGGATGCATCTGATGCAGGAACAACAGTAGCTTTCCACCTCCGTTCTCATGGATGGCCAGTCCTTGAACAACTTGAAAATTCTATCTTGGCCTAAGTGACCATGATCATCATGAAGAGTGGTCAACACAGTTAGTTGATGTTTCTCAGGGAGGAACGGTTGACGTACACCTCCTGGTTCCTCAGATGGACCTCTTCGATATATGACTCCATCCTCCAACTTCATTCACTCCCACTCTCTATGGATTACTTTGGCCCCCTCGATGGGACGATTCAGCAGTATCTGAGGGTCTTGGCCAAATAACGATTTCCTTATCAGACTCCCCAACGGATCTTCTCGTTGGTCCCGTCTCGTATCCTCTATGGTCAACTGAGGCAGTTCTTGGCTGTGTACTTGGGTCAAATCACAGTAATACCACGGTACTCCCACTGCTTTGGCCCCTATGGCTCCCCTGTGTTTATACTCCACTCCTTGACACACGCCCTGTACCCTTTCAAAGGGTAAGTAGACCCAACTCTTCTGGCCAGCACTGATGGAGTGAGGCCTTCGAGAAAGGGCGTCAGCGTCTGTTTCCCACTCCTGGTCAGTATTTTAAGCTCAATTGAAATTCATACAGAGCCGCCAACTACCAATGCCCCGTGGCGTCCAACTTGGCGGTGGACAGTAGGTAGGTCAAGGGGTTGTCTTCACCACAAAGTTAGCCCCGTACAGATAGTTGCGTAGCTTATCTACCACAGCCCACTTGAGGGCCAAGAACTCCAATTTATGCACAGGATAGTTCTTCTGTGACTCACATAGGCCACTGTGTGGAGTCTCCCCTTCGACTCTTGGTACAACACCCCCCAAAGCCATCTCTGCTAGCGTCCACATGTAAGTCATACAGTTTAGATGGATCAGCATAGGCCAACCAGGCTCTCCTTCAGTCGTTCAAAAGATCTTTTACATTTCGCTGTCCATTGTTCCTGGATAGACTCACGAGGCTTCCTGGGGCCCTCTTTCTGAGTTTTTTGCTGGTCCCCCTCTGTCTCTGTAACAGCTCGTTCTATGGCCAGGCAATCTGTGAGAAGTTCTTCGCAAATCTTCTATAGTAAGAGCAGAAACCCAAGAATGACCTTAACTCAGTGACAGTATTCGGGCAAGACCAGGAAGTAACAGCCTCCAACTTCTGAGGGTCAGTTTCTATTCCCTCGGCTGACAGTACATGCCCTAGGTACATGACTGAGGTCTGGTAGAACTGGCACTTCTCTAACGACAGCTTCAACCCCTTGGAGTGTAGTCACTGGAAAACTTTCTCCAACCGAGCTTCATGCTCTTCCAAAGTTCTGCCGAGCACAATGAAATCATCAAGATACACTAGCACTTCTATCAAGTTCATATCACTCAGAGTGTTCTCCAAAAATCTCTGGAAAGTGGCAGGGGCCTCTGTTAATCCCTGTGGAATTTGTTCAAACTGAAAAAACCCTAGAGGGCTGATGAAGGCTGTCTTTTCTTGATCATCTGGATGCATGGGGATCTGGTAGTATTCACTCTTTAGATCCAGTACACTGAACCATTTGGGCCCTGATAAGCATTGTAGGGCGTCTTCTATGTGAGAGGTTGTGTACTGATCTGGGATAGTTCTTCGCTTCACGGTTCGGTAGTCGATGCACATCCAAAGGGATCCATTCTTCTTCCTCACTACCACAATCAGGTAGGCATAGGGGCTCCTAGACTCTGTAATGCCCCCTGATCTCTTCAGTTCAGCCAACTGCTCTCGAAGATCCTCCAGGTCACACAATGGGATTCTCCTGGCCCTTTCTCGAAAAGGCTTATTTTTGGTCAGCTGAATTCTATGTTGAGCACTCCTGGAGGAGCCCACATCAATGTCTTTCTTGAAGAACACTTTCTCCCATCGAGCTATCTGAGCTTTGACCCTTTCATCCCAGGCAGGGGGTAGACTTGGGCAGTGGACTGTGGTTCTTCTTCCATCTCCCTTCTGATCTACCTCATCCTCCACCACTGGGGTAGCAGCACTCACTTTTCCGCTCACCATACGGTGCTTTAAGCTGATTGGGTGAACAGTGATGTTCCTAACACTGACAGGAATTCGCCCCCCACTTCTTAGTAAGGCCAGAGTGGGTACGATCTCCGGGACCAGTTCTAATCTAACCTCCTCCTCGGTTGAATCAGCTTCTACCACCACGTAAGAACCTGGCTGGTCCCATGACATTTTGACTGTGGCCTTCAGACAGGCCCTCTCTCCAGGCTGCAACACCTTCTCATGGGTATCCAATTGCCACAATCTTCCTACTCCTTCAGCAGGTGCCTTCTTATCTTGCAACACTCCCTGGAATGCCTGCCTCAGCTTAGGATGAATCTTCCCTACTGGAGCGCCCTCCAAGGCCAGAGAAATAAGTAGTCTCCTCAAGGTTGGTGTTGGTGCCTATCAATAAGAAATTTTGGCCTGCCCCAGGAGGTCGGGAACAGGCGAAGGCCAGTGTATAGAAAGTCTCTGGTTTTCCTGCCATGGCGGAATCAAAGGTTATCTTGATAAGTATGTATCCATCGTATGGGCATTTCTGGGTCCCTATGCCCCAAATCTCTAATTCCTCGAGCTTGCACAAAGGGATATGCTTGAAGTACTTTTGGCAAAAGTCTTGACATAGCAATGTCACCTGAGCTCCAGTACTCCAGTATCCAATAGGGCTTGTGTATAGATGCCCTCTACTTGTACGGAGACTATGGGGGAGGGTCCCACTAAGTTCTTTGGTAGGTTTCTCACAGATGGCTCTATAGTTTGTGCCCTAACCAGTCTCCTTGGAGGGGGTGGAGTTGATCTAACTACTTGTTCAGTAAGCTGTGCATTGTTTTCCTGCCTCTGTCTTCCCCTCTCTGAGGATTTTGTTCTTTTCGCTCTTCTAGGTAAAGAAGGGGGAGAGGTAACAGATGACTTGCGTCCCCATTTTTTCTTGTCTCTTTTCTTGGCTTTGGAGCGCAGTTTTCCCTTAGGACTTTGGACTCTCAACTAGCTCCTTCATTGAGGGCCCCTGAAGTTTCCCACCGGCTTTGGGAAAATTTATTTTTGTAATGCTCTCAGAACTTCAATGAATAATTGAGGGCTGATGCCAGACTTGGGACACTACGCTCAAGAGTTTCCAACCTCTCTGCACCCATAACATCTCTTCTCTCGCCCCTGGTACGGTTTTTGCTCACCCTGACGAGTCCCTTGTTCCTGGACCTTTGCTTCAGTCTCCATCACTCACATCAGAGCATGATACATTTGGGTTTGAGCCTAAGCTAACTGGACCATCAATTCAGTTGGTCCGAGTTCAGCTACTGGCTTATTAATGTCAGGAATAGCCAATCCCATCGGTTCAGACTCAGTTCCATTATCTTCATCCGAGAAATCTATTTCCGCATGAACAGCTCGAGCCACCACTTTCTCTTTGTTCCCAGCAATAGAGCTCAATTCTCTTGACCTTTGGCTTTTCTCTTCTAATAGAGCCTCCTCCTCTTGTACTTCTCTTATCAGTTCAGTGTATGTGGGTACCACTTGAGTTCTCTTCAGTAGTAACTTTAATACAATGAGGTGATTTGACCGAGCCCCTTGCAAAACCCGGTCCAGGCAAGCCTTGTCAACATCCTTGGGGTAATACCCCTCTTGAGGATAATTTGATGCAGCATCCTGTCTACTCAAGTCAAGAGACAGACTCTCTTTTCGATCAGACTCTCTCCCCTCTGTTGGTGAGTGTGGTTGAACTTGTACATCCGGTCTGCGGTAGTTTAAACTCTCCCAAATACAGCATACAAAGCATCTATTTAATCGATGTCGACACAAGTTTTCTTGCCCATCTTCAGATTACGGATCACATCGGCTGCTGGGCCTCAAAGGCTTTCACTAAGCCACTGCCATTTCACAGCCTCTGGAACACTCCACTCTTCCATGGCCTGCAGGGCCTGACTCAGCCACGTTTCAAACTCATCTTCTCCCACAGGAGTCGGCAATTGCCCTGAGAAGAACCTAAGTCTTCAATAGCTCTGGTTGACATTTGCAGATCCATTCTTCACTAAGCTATCAACTAGTCGGCTCATATCCTTGTAGAAAGAGAAAGGGGGAGCACTGGCCCCTTAAGAGTTGGCTTCCACAGGTATAGGACCCTTCTCTTGAATTCTGGTCAATGGCTGCCTCTCAGTCTGTTCTCCCCCCCACTTTGAGTGGGAACACTCTAGCAATCACTCCCTTAGCCAGATGTACCTCTTCCTCCTGAAAGTGAGTATTTTGCATGTATGGCATTTGTTTTTGAAAATGAAGAAAGACAAGAAAAACATTTTTTTTCTTTTTTTCAATTTTCAAAACTTTTTTTTTGCTTTTTTATCTTATTTTTAAACTGTCCCTTTCATTTTTTTTTTTATCATTTCTATTGTTATCTCAGGGAATGTAAATATCCCCTATGATAGCAATAGGTAGTGACAGGTACTCTTTTTTGAAAAAATTGGGGTCTATTAGACCCTAGATCTCTCCTCTGCCCTCAAAGCATCTGACCACACCAAGATCGGTGTGATAAAATGCTTTCCCAATTTCCCAATGGCGCTGTTTACATCCGGTGAAATCTACGTCATGAAATGCTCATAACTTCCGGTTTCTTAGGCCATAGAGATGTTTGGAGCCACTCTGGTCTCTGATCAGCTCTATGGTCAGCTGGCTGAATCACCGGCTGCATTCTCAGGTTCCCTGTTGGGACAGGAGAGCCAGAGAAAAACATGGAAGACGGTGGGGGGGGATTCTCTCCCATTGTTTGTAAAAGCAGTCTAGAGGCTAATTAGCCACTAGGATTGCTTTTACATGAAAGCCAACTTCTGGCTGAAAAGAATGATACCAAGATGATACCTAAACCTGCAGGCATCATTCTGGTATAACTACTCAAAGTCCAGCAACATACCAGTACATTGTTGGTCCTTGTTCGGCATATATTGTAATTTTTTTTTTCATGCAGCCTGTGGGCTGAACGAAAAAAGGAAATTGATCGGTGGGTATGTCCACCATTAGAATACCTCCCTTCATCCACCCACTTCTAATGATGGCCATACATGCACCATTTATATATGCCGAAGCATGGGGGCATCTGCACCAAAAGTTAGGAGCAAATCGCTCCTCCTCCCCTGCTGCCCCCATGCTTCGGCATATATCACCTCCGCTGGAGTCACGGCTTTATATGTCGTGGGAGCAAATGCTGTTGCTGTCAAGATAAATAAATCTGCGCTGCAGCTGAATGGCGTACCTGAAGACAAAAAGGTTAACAATAAAACACAGTAAATAGTAAAGTATAAAAAATTGCATACCTGCAAAGCAAACATGATAAAACATAATAACAAAAAAAACATTGCAGAATAGAATACAGTAAAAAAAAGAGCAGAACAATAGAGAGATAATGGAAAGAGAGAGAACAATAAAACGACAACTAATTTTTTTTTTAAGATATATATTTTTTTGTGTTTTTTTTTTTTTTTTTTACACTTTTTTTTGTAACTGTAACTTTTATAACTGTAACCGGTTTCAGGTTCGGGTTTCTCAAAATGCGATGGCATCTTGGGAGACCCTGTGAAAGTGTGCCTAGTCTGTGCAATGCTGTACCCTACGCTAATACTCAACTAGTGTATGGTAGCGTTCAAAAGATTCACCAATGCAAAGACCAGGATTGTCAGGACAGGAGGGACAATAATAGTGGGTGTCACGCCTATATCCGCACTTGCTGCAGACACGACATCTTTTTTGGGGGGGTTCGTTGGGTAGGGGTACTCGGGAGGACATAAAGAAAATGCCTCTCATGCAGCCGAATGCATTTGGTTGGCGATGTGAATGGGGGAGGTACGGGTGCTGCAGTGGTGGGTTCCCAATTAGGATTGGCGAATGCAGCAGGAAGGGCATTATGGGCACGACGGGCCTGTGTTTGTCTTCTTGGTGGCAGCGGGACACTACTTGTGCTTGCCACCTCACCAGCTTGAACTGCACTTATGGGACTCGCCACGTCACCAAGTGTTACTGCAGTGCTGGTTTGACTAGGACCGGGGTGCTTGCCAGTTCACCAAAACGCTACCAAAAAAACTGTTAGCAATCGCAGGGATCAGGCCTGCACGCAAACGTTGCAGTTATGCGTTTAGTGTTTTGTAAGTTACAGTGATTGATCGATACTGCACTTGGGTGGGCTGGGCAGAGGGGCAAAACACAGGTGCTAGCAGGTATCTGGGCTGATCCCGCTAACACTGCGTTTTTGGGAACCCTTAACTGCTGGAGACGCTAGTATAGATCTGATCGGATCAGATATTGATCCGTTCAGACACTATACCACTAAGGGAGGTGTACGGTGTGTGCGTGGGTGTTAGCGCTACTGGCACTAACCTGACACTGCCTGGGGCTGGTGCTTGCCAGTTCACCAAAACGCTACCAAAAAAACTGTTAGCAATCGCAGGGATCAGGCCTGCACGCAAACGTTGCAGTTATGCGTTTAGTGTTTTGTAAGTTACAGTGATTGATCGATACTGCACTTGGGTGGGCTGGGCAGAGGGGCAAAACACAGGTGCTAGCAGGTATCTGGGCTGATCCCGCTAACACTGCGTTTTTGGGAACCCTTAACTGCTGGAGACGCTAGTATAGATCTGATCGGATCAGATATTGATCCGTTCAGACACTATACCACTAAGGGAGGTGTACGGTGTGTGCGTGGGTGTTAGCGCTACTGGCACTAACCTGACACTGCCTGGGGCTGGTGCTTGCCAGTTCACCAAAACGCTACCAAAAAAACTGTTAGCGATCGCAGGGATCAGGCCTGACTCTGCGAACGCTGCAGTTATGTGTGTTTAGTGTTTTGTAAGTGACAGTGATCGATCGATTCTGCACTTGGGTGGGCTGGGCTGGGCCGGGCGGAGGGGCAAAACGCAGGTGCTAGCAGGTATCTGGGCTGATCCCGCTAACATTGCGTTTTTGGGAACCCTAAACTGCTGGGGACGCTAGTATAGATCTGATCGGATCAGATATTGATCCGTTCAGATACTATACCACTAAGGGAGGTGTATGCTGCGTGCGTGGGTGTTAGCGGTACTAGCGCTAACCTGACGCTGCCTGGGGCGATGCAGACTCTATCTGACCCTAAAACCTAAGTTATATCACCGCTGGGGGATCAGGGGGCTAAACCTTTATTAGGTAATAAACGGCGGGTGCCCTGACACTATAAAAAATAAACTAACTAACCAGTGTCACCCGTAACAGTTATATGGTGATCACTGGTGAAAGGGTTAACTAGGGGGCAATCAAGGGGTTAAAACCTTTATTAGGTAGTATATAGGAGTCCCTGACGCTATAAAACGCTGACGGCCCCGCCCCCCCGTTATTTAAGAACCGTCAGAAGAGGAGACGCGTCACACAGCGGGAGCCTCCCTCCATGCCAGCATGGATGCGGAGCGGCCCGGAGAAGAAGATGAAGAAGAGAAGAAGAGAAGAAGATGAAGAAGAGAAGAAGATGAAGAGAAGAGCGGGAGCCTCCCCCCATGCCATGGGTGCGGAGCGGCCTGAGGAGAAGAAGATAGAAGACGCCGCGGAGGAGATGCTGGACGAGAACACCGGAGGAAGAACCAGAAGAGCCAGAAGAGCCAGAAGAACCAGAAGAAGAAGAAGAAGAAGAAAATGAAGGAAGATAGAAGAAAGAAGAAGCATTTAAATAAAGGAATTGTCAAAAACTGTCTCTTGTCATTTTTAACATTTTTGACAGTTTTTATGTGAAATGGTAGGGGTACCCCCTTACCATTTAACACAGGGGGGGGCCGGGATCTGGGGGTCCCCTTGTTAAAGGGGACTTCCAGATTCCGATAAGCCCCCCGCCCGCAGACCCCCACAACCACCGGCAAGGGTTGTGGGGATGAGGCCCTTGTCCTCATCAACATGGGGACAAGGTGTTTTGGGGGGCTACCCCAAAGCACCCTCCCAATGTTGAGGGCATGTGGCCTGGTACGTTTCAGGGGGGGCGCTCTCTCGTCCCCCCCTCTTTTCCTGCAGCCTGCCAGGTTGCGTGCTCGGATAAGGGTCTGGTATGGATTTTTGGGGGGACCCCACGTCATTTTTTGTTTTAATTTTGGTTCGGGGTTTCCCTGTGGGGAATTTCCATGCTGTTTTTATCAATGAACTTTTATGTGTATTGTCGGACCGGCAATGCAATAGCCGCGAGTAGTTTCAAATGACTTTTTTCCTTTGAAATGTCATTTTGCTGTCAGACTGTTCTAAACAGGGGAAACCTGCACCCCTTTAAAGGCATACTATAGACACCCCCCAGCTACAAAATTTAAAGGGATATTACACTTTTATTGTTTGACTTTAAGTATTATTAAAATCACTGCTCCTGAAAAAACGGCCGTTTTTAAAACTTTTTTTTTGCATTGATCCATGTCCCCTGGGGCAGGACCCAGGTCCCCAAACACTTTTTATGACAATAACTTGCATATAAGCCTTTAAAATTAGCACTTTTGATTTCTCCCATAGACTTTTAAAGGGTATTCCGCGGCATTCAAATTTGCTGCGAACACCCCAAATTGTCCGCTGTTCGGCGAACTTGCGAACAGCCGATGTTCGAGTCGAACATGAGTTCGACTCGAACTCGAAGCTCATCCCTACTCCTGGCATTGGTGAACATGCCATGTAGTTTAGACCGGAGGAATACTATCTCCTTATTGGGCGTTCTGAGGTTGCAAATAGGACTTGTTACTATACTTAACTCGGGTTTAGGTGTTTTAGTCAACCTACCACTAATGCCCCCAATATTACCCTCAGGAATTTGTTTCGCGCTGACTATCTCTACCTCTGGACCCTCCCCTCCGTCACCTAGTTTAAAAGCCCCTCTAACTTGTCAGCCATATTCACTCCAAGCCGATCTGTACCTTCTCCATTTATGTGCAGTCCGTCCCCACTAAAGAGCTGGTAACCGACTGAGAAGTCGGCCCAGCTCTCCCGAAACGCAAACCCCATACTTTTTTTTTTTTTTAATTAAAATCTTTGATTACATATGCTTTTTCCACACACAGCCTGCCTTCAAGAAAAACTTTATGAGTGCTTAGAGTGCAGTGGTTAGCAGTATGAAATGTACAACATAGTGTCTATCGTGCAGGGCTCACGTGAGCCTAATACACAGAGTGCAGGGGTCAAAAAAGTGTAAACACACAGAGTGCGGGGGACAGAAGAGTGTAACACACAGAGTAGGGGCGTCAGGAGAGTGTGACACACAGAGTCCAGGGGTAAGAAGGATGTAACACAGAGAACGGGTGTCAGGAGAGTCTAATGCCCTGTACACACGATAGGATTTTCTGACAGAAAATGTTCTATAGGAGCTTGTTGTCAGAAATCAGACCGTGTGTAGGCTCCATCAGACATTTTCCGTCACACAAAATTTGAGTGCTGGTTCTCAAATTTTCCTACAACAAAATCCGTAAATTCTGATTGTGTGTACACAATTCTGATGCACAAAGTTCCACGCATGCTCGGAATCAAGCAGAAGAGCCGCACTGGCTATTGAACTTCATTTTTCTCAGTTCATCGTACGTGTTGTACGTCACCGCGTTCTTGACGTTCGGAATTTCTGACGAGATTTGTGTGACCGTGTGTATGCAAGACAAGTTTGAGCCAACATCCGTCGGAAAAAAAACATGGATTTTGTTGTCGGAAAATTCTATCATGTGTACAGGGCATAACACACAAACTGCGGGGGTGAGGAGAGTGTAACAAACAGAGTGCAGGGGTCAGGGGTGCGTAACACAGAGTTCAGGGGTTTACATTCACTTTAGGCTAAAGACCTTGAGGTTGCTTTGACACCTATGCATTGTGGCAATTCACAATTGCCTTCGGTGAGTTGCAGTGCCATTTATTTTGAGAGGCACCCCAACAAGCCTTACCAGCACCCTAAACACATTTGCATTTCAGTGCACAACAATGCACAGATGAGAACCATCTGTGTGTTGTGGTGCACTGCATTGAAAAAGTATACAGTATGTCTAATTTTGTGTATTGTAGTGAGTTGGCTGCTTTGGGGCAATGCATGCTAAAGCAAAAAATAATTCACATTAAATGAGACATTGGGGTTGATTTTCTAACGGAGAGTGAATTATCTGGTGTAGCTCTGCATAGAAACCAATCAGCTTCCATGGTTTTTTTTGTGTCATAGCCCAATTGAACGAGCTGAAGTTAAAAGTTGATTGGCTGACATGTGCAGCTGCACCAGATTTTGCACTCTCTAGTTTTAGTATATCAACCCCACTGTCCCATTTCCCATTCAGTTATGCTGTAAGCTTTTGTCTGCATTGGATTGTGTTGGTAGCCCACTGAAAATGAATGGACTTTTGCAGCGCAATGCACTTTAACAAGTGTTCAGTGATGCAACACAACACAGCACAGCACAGCACAAAAAATCCAGGCTAATACTTGAGTGGGAAGGGGAGGGATATTTTTTTTTTTTTTGCTTTTTTTTTTTACTTTTTACTTAAGTATTGAGGACAAAACTCCATGGGCACAGTACATAGGTGAAGTCAGGTCCTCTTTAATAAGACATCAGGGGTATAACAGATCCCAGATGTCTCCCCTTTGTGATGGACAAAGATACTGAAGACACAGAGGTCTCAGGCTCCTTCACCTCCGACACCCAGTACTGTACTGAACTTAGAAGTGCTCATGAATGAAAGCTTTACTCCACAGCAGATACTCTAATGTTTACCAATCACCCTATTCTTCTTCATCATGAGAAAAGATAAAGCTGGTGAAGAGACCTGCAAGAAGAGAGGTCCAGTCTCATTACCAGCAATGTAAACAATTGGTGTAATTTTAATAAAATTATATGACTGATAGCTTGTTAACAGACAATTTTATTCATTCATAATTCCAGGCAATCCTGCGCACCAGGTGACTGTAAGTTTTTGTTTGATGAAGAGACCTCTAGTAAGACTTAAACCAGACTTTAGGCTCCATTTACACCTATGCAGGTTAGACAATGTGCAGGCATGTTAAAAGCACTAAATGGAGGACCAGTAGATGTATGGTAGGTTGACCTCTCCTGTTCATAGAACACTTTTCATTGTGAGAAGCGATAATACGGCTTTTATGAATAGAGCAGGGGGTGAAAGGGTGGGCATAGTCTGCATTTTTTAAAAGTGTCTGTGACAGGTCCAGCGATTTATATTAACATTCACAACACTGGAAGATTACAGCTGCAGGGTAACGGGGGACAGGGGAATTAACATTTCAAGGAACAGAGCAGCCACCAGTGCAAGAAACACTTCTCATTCAATGTAAGAAAATGTTAAAAATAACCTAACTTTTAAAGAACTGACTCCGGATCCCCTCTCAGCCTTTCTGAATATACGACCCAACAACTTAACATGAGTTGAACACAAACTATTCCTCCAGGTAACCATAGCCGCCATGCAGACCATCGCATAAGCTGGGGAAACAAGCTCTCTCGACATTGTGAAAACTAGAAACCGAGTCACTAAGATTATGATCCATGCCAAATTGCAGGTGATCTTGCTAGACAGGATCAAATATTACACCAAATTATAGCAACACTTCCGAATGCATGCGTGGGACATGAGCGGCGTCAGACGTGAGGTGTGGGAGCTGCGGATCCTGAGCTCTCCTATTTTGTCTTCTCTGGTCCTTCCTAGCCCTCGTTTTGCCTTGGAGAGGGCCCTACCTGATACCTAGATAGATCCCCTGGGAGTACTGACATCTTGTGGCTTGAGGGTCGATGTCTTAGCCTCAGACCCGGTCCATGAAATCAGGCAGATCGGCTCCCTGCTCCTCTCTCATGGTGGTCATTGTTTCTAGCAAGAAAGTAAAACCAGCAATGGCAGCCAGCCCACAGGCTTCCTCTGTTCCGTCAGTGGAGGATTCTCCCTCAGGTGCGGTTATTCTGGCAGCAAAAAAAGAATGCAAAGAGTCCCTGAAGGAGAAGATAGGTGCTATGGCTACAGATATCAGCTTGATCCTTCAGGAATTGGACAATTTCAGATGCAGGATGTCTGAGGTGGAAAACAGGGTCTCCTCACTGGAGGATTCGACTCATTCAGATTCCAGAGAGCTGCGGGCCATACAGCTACAAGTAAGAGTACTACAGGAGCTGCCTATTGATACAGAAAATCGACTCAGATAAAATTTGTGTTTTGGGCTTGCCTGAAAGGGCTAAGGGGTCCAAGCCAATGGAGTTTGCTGAACACCTTTTGATTACACTGCTGGGACTGGATATTATTATTATTATTATACAGGATTTATATAGCGCCGACAGTTTACGCAGCGCTTTACAACATTAGGGCAGACAGTACAAGTACAATACAATTGAATACAGGAGGAATCAGAGGGCCCTGCTCGTTAGAGCTTACAATCTAGGAGGGAGGGTCAAGTTATACAAAAGGGTAATAGCTGTGGGGGATGAGCTAATGGAGAAAATAGCAGCAAGCTTTGGAAAGTGATTGGATGTTGGGCCGAAAGGAGAGTTTAGAGTCCAGGATAACACCTAGCATCCTGACACGTGGGGACGGGTGGATGGTTTTGCCATTGCTCTTGACAAAGAAGTCAGGGGAAGAGGCACATGGGGGAGGACATATTATAAGCTCGGTTTTGGACAAGTTGAGTTTGAGGAAGTGGTGTGACATCCATACAGATATGTCGGTTAGTAAGTTAGTGATGCGTGAGGAGACTGATGGAGTGAGTTGAGGGGTGGAGAGATAGATTTGTGTGTCGTCAGCATAGAAATTATATTGAAAGCCGTGAGAGGCTATCAGCTGACCCAGGGAAGAGGTGTAGATTGAAAATAAAAGAGGTCCAAGAACAGAACCTTGGGGGACCCCGACAGAGAAAGGAAGAGGAGTGGAGGAAGTAGAATTGTAAGGGAGACTGAAGGTGCATTGGGATAGGTAGGATGAGAGCCACTGAAGAGCACAGTCACGGAGACCGAGGGAGTAAAGTTTTTTGAGGAGGAGGAGGTGGTTAACCGTGTCAAAGGCAGCTGAAAGATCCAGAAGTAGGAGTACAGAATAGTGTCCGTTGGTTTTTGCAGGTAGTAGGTCATTTGTGAGTTTTAAAAGAGCAGTTTCTGTGGAGTGTTGAGGGCGAAATCCAGATTGAAGGGGATCAAGAAGGTTGTTTTTAATGAGGTGGTCACTCAGTTGGTTGTAAACCAAGCGCTCAAGTAGTTTAGAGGAAAAGGGGAGCAAGGAGATAGGGCGTAGGTTGTTAAGATTGGTAGGTTCCAAGGACGGCTTTTTAAGAATGGGAGTGACCAGTGCATGTTTTAGAGCATTGGGGAAGATGCCAGAGGTGAGGGAGAGATTGAAGATGTGGGTTAGAGAGTGTAGGATGGAGTCAGAGGGCGACTGTAGCATTTGAGAGGGAATAGGGTCCAGGGGACAGGTGGTTAGGTGGGCGATAGAAAGGAGTTTAGCAACTTCGTCTGTAGTAGTAGATTTGAATAGGGGGAGTGTCAGTTGTACCTGTTGACATGGGGTCTTAGCTAGGGGAGATACCTGTAGAGTGGAGATTTCATCACGGATTGTATCAATCTTGTTTTTCAAGTGATTAGCGATCTCCTGGGCAGTGAGTAAGTCAGTGGGTGGAGGCGGTGGAGGACAAAGTAGAGAGTTGAAGGTAGAGAAGAGTTTACGGGGACTGGAGGAGAAGGTGTTAATAAGAGTTGTAAAATAGGTTTGCTTGGCAGTGTGGAGGAAAGAATAGTATTTTTGGAGGGCAGATTTGTATTGGTTGGAGTCTTTGAGAGACTTAGTCTTGTGCCACAGATGCTCAAGAGCGCAACTACATTTTTAGAGAATTTTAATGTCATCTGTTTGCCAGGGTTGTAGGGGTCGAGGCCTGATTCTGCATGTAGTGAGGGGAGCAAGCTTGTCCAGGGTGGAGGACATTGTAGAAGGATGTGACTTGGTTGGGGCAGGACAGGGGAGAGATTGTGTCATAGATGTGGTCAGTGGCAGAATAGAGGAGAGAGGAGTTGAAGTTGCGAAAGTTTCTACGGGTGATGTTTAGGCGATTGGAGGGAAAGGTGGTGGAAGACAGGGGGAGAGAGAAACTATTAAGGTGATGGTCGGAGAGAGGAAAAGGATTGTTTGAGAAGTTGCATGGAGTGCATAGGTAGGAGAATACAAGGTCAGGGGTGTTCCCATCAGAGTGAGTAGCCTGTACCCATTGCTTCAGGTCAAATGAAGAGGTTAGACTAAGAAGTTTAGAAGTAGCAGGAGTGTTTGTATTAGCAGGGATGTTGAAATCACCAAGAAGGATTGTAGGAATTTCCGAAGAGAGAAAGTAGGGTAGCCAGGCAGGGAACTCATCAAGGAAAGTCGATAATGGTCCAGGGGGCCGGTAGATCACAGCAATTCTTAGGGAGGTAGGAGAGAATAGACGTATATAGTGGGCTTCGAATGAAGAGAGGGAAAAAGAGGGAGGAGAGTGAATAACCTGGAAGGTGCTCTGGGGGGATAGGAGGAATCCCACTCCACCTCCCTTGCGTCCATTAGGCCTAGGGGAGTGAGTCCAGTGAAGGCGAGAGGGAAGCAGGAGAAGGGGTGTCATGTTCATGGAGCCAGGTTTCGGTGAGAGCAAGTAGATTAAAGGAATTAGTGACAAAGAAGTCATGAACAGCAGTGAGTTTGTTGCAGACAGAGCAGGCATTCCAGAGAGTGCAGGAGAGAGGGAGGCTGGCGTTGGGATGAAGAGGAATGGGGACTAAATTTCGTAGATTGCGACTACTGTCAGAGGGTGTAGGGTGATGGTGATGGGTGTATTGGGTACAGTTAAATAAGGGAGGCCCAGGGTTTGGGGATATAGTGCCGCCCACCTTTGTGGTGGAGAGGGCACATAGGGTCCGACCAATACCACCTAAGTCAGGGGCCCCCAGACCCTTTCTGCTGTGGCTATTTAATTACCATGATCGGGATCGCGTACTAGCGTCCGCCAGGGCCAAATCTGATATACCATTTGAAAATACCAAGCTATTTTTTTCCCGGACCATTCCAAAGAGATTCAACAAAGCCAAAAATCCTACACGGAGGTGCGCAAGAGGCTATGAGAAAATGGTATTAGGTTCAGCTTACTTTATCCTAGCAGATTACGGATGGAGACCAGACATGTTTTTTTGACACCTCTTGCTGCCTCTGCTTGGCTTGATACCCGCTAAGAGAACTGGGTTCCTTTAGGCTACTTTCAGACTGGGGCGGGCGGGCGTCGGCGGTAAGGCGGTGCTATATTTAGCACCACTTTACCATCGTTTTTAGCGGCACTATTCGGCCGCTTGCGGGGCGGTTTTAACCCCCACTAGCGGCGGAAAAAGGGTTGAAACTGCCTGTGGCATTTTGCTGGTGGGTTTGCGGCGCTGCCCCATTGTTTTCAATGGGAAGGGGCACTTTAGGAGCGGTGCAAAGATGCGGTTTGCAGGACTTTTTTTGACCATCCTGCAAGCGCAGCCCTCGAGCTTTCACACTGGAGACACAGGAGAGGCGCTTAACAGGTGCTGTACATTTTTATACACATTTTTAGCGCTGTAGCGCCTGTAAAGCGCCTCAAAAATCCTACACGGAGGTGCGCAAGAGGCTATGAGAAAAGGGTATTAATAGCCTTATTAGTAGCCTTAATAATAAGAACTTATTATATCTATTACTATTTATTATATTCAGGCCCAGCGCTCCGATGATTTATACTGTATTATTTTTTTTTCTATTTTTTTTTGGGGGGGGGGGGTAATATTATATCATGCTTGCTTATATTATTTTTATCCCCATGTCAGAGAAGACTTTATGCTCAATTTTTGGAGAGGTTAAAACTTTTTTTTTGTTTGATCCTCCATTTTGGAGCTCCAGAAGAGCCCCTAAAGACCACACCAAGCTGGCTCCCCTATTAGTACCACTCATTGCCCCACTTACCTTGGAACGCTGTTTTGGGGGTGTGTTGGGAAGACATTATGTTGCTGCTGCACTTTTAGCAAATTTTTTTTTATTGAGGCTCTTTTTTTTTTTTCTTTTTTCTTTTTATATAGGATAAATACTATATAATTACCTAAAACTTTTCTTTGTGTGTTTTGGAATTAGGCCTTCTCTACGCTTTCCTCTTTTTTTTCTAGATGGCTTTAGACAATGGTAGGGTGGGCGTCTTAACACCCGTTCGGTTTGTGTTAATTGTTATATGTTTATACACGTCAAGCTCATTTAGTATTCCTATGTTTGCTGTTTTTGAAATGCATTATGTCGTATTGCAATTCTTTGTCTCAGTATCATATCTCTCACTGTCTTAATGGTGTCACTTGATCAAGAAAATGTTTCCATGTTCTTTCGTTATTTGAAAACTCACTCTCCACATATAATGTTACTGCAAGAAACACATCTTATGGGCAGTAAGCTAAAAAAAAAAAAAGGCCGATTTAAAACTTAAAGCGGGGTTCCACCCAAATTTTTAACATTATCTCTATGCATTCTCTTCCTTGCCTAGATTGCCTAGATGCTGTGTAAAAAAATTTAAATCGCCGTAATTACCTTTTTTTTTCTAATCTTCTTAGCACTTCCTGGTTTTCCTCCCATGGGAGTAGGCGTGTTTCTAGCCTCTCCCAGACCTCCCACAGTCCCCTGGGAGCTAGTCTCAGGCTTCCCAGCATGCATTGTGCAACAGCGTCATCACAACATCTCGGTGAATGCTGGGAGCACAGCATTCACCGCATCCAGGAAATACATGCTTGTGGGCTTCAAATGCCCACAATGAAGATGGAAACCGCCTTCAGTGGATTTTATAAGTTATTCTTTACAACGAAATCGGACACAGGCGGACTTATTACACAGAACATGTGAGTAGATAATCATGAGAAGAAAAGTTTGTAAATGAACTCCAAAAAAAAAAAAAAAAAGATAGATAGGTGGACCCCCGCTTTAAGCAAGACTTGCCTGAAGTCTTCCCTGGAGTGACTCCTATCTGGGCAGCTTGCCAAGTCTGAGAAAAGAAGCTAAAGAGATACAATGTTTATACTTATCAATGGACTGAACTCAGTGTGTAGGAATTCTCAGTTTAACCATTTAAAGACTAAATCTTTTCTGACACTTATTGCTTACAAGTAAAAATCCTGTATTTTCTGCTAGAAAATCACTTAGAACCCCAAATATTATATATATTTTTTTAGCACAGACCCTAGGGAATAAAATAGCGGTTGTTGCAATATTTTATGTCACATGGCATTTGCGTAGTGGTTTTTCAAACGCAATTTTTTTGGAAAAAATACACTAATGAATTAAAAAAAAACTAAAACAGTAAAGTTAGCCCATTTTTTTTATCCAAAAGTTTTGATTAACTGTTTTTGTGTATTTAATATTTAAGATATACTTTTTTTTATCTAAATTATACATACAAGTGAACTGATTGGAGGTTTGTTTTGTTTAATAAATGTTTAAATGTAAGAAATTTTCTGTATCATTTAATACTTAAGGCTGCTTTCACACTGGAGCGGGCAGGCGTTGACGGTAAAACGCTGCTAGTTTTAGCGGTGCTTTACCATCATTTTAGCGGCGCTATTCGGCTGCTAGCGGGACGCTTATAACCCAGCTAGCAGCCGATGAAGGGGTTAAATAAGCCCGTGTAGCGCCGCTGCCGAATCGTTTTGCAGGCGCTTCGGCAGCGGTACCCATTTATTTCAATGGGCAGGAGTGGTGGAGGAGTGGTATACACCACTCCAAAGATGCTGCTTGCCGGACTTTTTTTTTTAACATCCTGCCAGTGCATCGCCTCAGTGTGAAAGCACTCGGGCTTTCACACCGAGACTGCAGGGGAGCCGTTTTACAGGCACTTTACAGGCGCTATTTTTAGCCCAAAAGCACCTGAAAAACACCCCAGTGTGAAAGGGGTCTAACTGTTAGATTTTATGAGTTGAAGGGGAAAAAAAAAAAGAAAAAAGAAAAAAAATCGGCCTAACATATCGGCCCAAAAAAATTGGCATCATATATCGGCCATCGGCCGCCATGATTTCTAAATATCAGAGAAAAACCCATATTGGTCGACCTCTACATTCCATTAAATCTACAGTCACTTACTTTTCCTTTCTAAATCCACGTTTCCAGACATTTCCATTAGTAATGTCTTCTTCTTGATCAGACTAGAGGTCATGACACAGGAAGGAGTTGACTAACTGACCTCATTAGCACACACCCTACATCATCCACCCTCTCATTCCCAGGTGCACGTTTTTTAAATGAATCAATCAGTGATCACCCTTCTCACTAAATACAAAATATACAATCAGATTGCATAGTGTATGGCCATGTTTATACACCTAAAATTACTAGTTGCGCTTTCAGTGACATTAATTGTTAACGGCACACCAAACACAGAAGCAAACACACATTTTGCCATGTGAAAAAAAACGAGGGGCAAATGCTGCAAAACGCACAGTAAAAAAAAACACACAACCCACAAAACGCCAAAATGTCCCATTAACCACATATATTTTATTTATTTTATTTATTTCAGGTACTTATATAGCGCCGTCAATTTACGCAGCGCTTTACATATACATTGTACATTCACATCAGTCCCTACCCTCAAGGAGCTTACAATCTAAAGTCCCTAACTCACATTCATACATACTAGAGACAATTTTTAGACAGGATCCAATTAACCTCCGGAGTACCTGGAGGAAACCCACGCAGGCACAGGGAGAACATGCAAACTCCAAGCAGGTAGTGTCGTGGTTGGGATTCGAACCAGTGACCCTTCTTACTGCTAGGTGAGAGTGCTACCACTACACCACTGTGCTGCCCTACATATAGCACAGCCAATGTAAAATCAACAGGCTGCCCTATGCGTGTCACAGGAAAATCAAGATACAAAATGTGCTCTCCAACTATGCTAGATGTGAATGGGGCATGAAAGTGAAATTGGCGCGATGAGGCTCCATTCACAGCTGTGCATTTCCTTGTATTTCGGAAATTCCCTGCACCAATAATAGCAGTAAAAAACCGCCAAGCTCCACACTAAAAAAAAGTTCTGAAGATTCTTTGGGGCAGTTGCTGTGTGTAGGGCAGCCCATTCAGGTGGATGGGCTTCCCTATGCGTGATGAGTGAAAATGCTCCAAAAGGCCTCCCCCCTCGCTAAAAAAAAAAATGTGGGAATGCAAGTTCCCACTATGCAGAGTTGTGAATGGGGCTTGACAGCTGAGAAGAATGATCACTGATTGATAACTCACCCTGAAAACTCATCTCTTCAGAGAAGCCTATCTGGCCCCTACCTAACAACTGTACATTTATCTTCTCAATCAGCACATCACCCATAGTTATTACCTCTTGTATCTCTTGACCTTCCCTCTTAGATTGTAAGCTCTAAGGAGCAGGGCCCTCTGATTCCTACTGTATCAAATTGTATTGTATTTGTACTGTCTACCCTCAAGTTGTAAAGCGCTACTTAAACTGTTGGCGCTATATAAATACTGTATAATAATAATAATAATAATAATAATTGATTGCATTTCATTTAAAAAAAACGTGCACCTGGGAATAGGAGGGTGGATGATGCTGGGTGTGTGCTAATGAGGTCAGCTGGTCAACTCCTTCCTGTGTCATGACCTCTAGTCTGATTAGGAAGAAGACATTACTAATGGAAACGTTTGGAAACATGGATTTAGACAAGAAAAGTAAGCGACTCTAGATTTAATGGAAAGCTTGGATAATTTTGCAAAAAAAGTACTTATATATGAATGCTATATTGATGCAAAAAAAAGTGTACTTACCCTTTAAGAAGCCCTGAATTCAGAAGACCTTTCATGCTTCTTACTCCACTTTCTCTAGAGGTGTCTCAATTTTAATTAGTAAATCATTACCTTGTGTAATAGAATATGTCTACTCTGACCCCCAGGGAAAATATGTTCTGGCTGTATTTTTGTTATGGGGCCAGAGATACATTGTTGTTAATGTGTATATTCTTCCTCCCTTCTCTGGAGCCCTATTATATAGTTTGCTAGAGATCACCCCCTACTGCCCAGCTAAATTATTATTTATGGGAGAGTTCAATGTCCTACTTGACCCTACCTTAGATAGGCCAAATCCCCCTAAATATTTTTTTTGTGGATCTATCTGCTTGGGCTCAGGTAGCAGGTTTGTTAGAGGTTTGGTGGTGGAATAATCCTTTAATTAGATCCTATTCCTGCTTCTCAACCTCATACAAGACTGCCTCTCATATAGATCTGGTTTTCGCTAATCCTGACATTTTAGCTAAAATAATAGATGCCAAGTATTTGCCAAGTGGGTTATCTGATCATGCCCCATTGCTACTTACACTTTGCCTCCCTCATTCTCGGGATGCAGCTCAATGGAGATTGGGGACCTATTGGGTGTCACATCCTGATGTGATAGATAAAATCCCGCCCCTCCTTACAAAATACTGGGAGTTCTATTAGGGATGCTCCACTCCTGCAAATGTATGGAACGTCTTTAAGGCTTATACTCGAGGACAATATATATCTGCTATAAAGGCTGTCCATAGGGCTCAGCTGGCAAAGACCAATGCCTTGCAGGTCTCAGTGGAAGAGCAAACTGCTCAATATGCAATCGATCCCTCAGAGATTCATTTTAATGGGTTATTGCATGCAAAATGAGATTTACACCTCCATCTGACAGATGCCACGAGGATGGATCTTTATAAAAATAAACAAAGGTCTTTTGAGCAGGGGGACCGGAATGGCTGTTTACTGACCATGATGGTTCAACACGAGCAGTTTGATACTTCGATGTCTGAAATATGTACCCCTTCGGGGGATACGGTTTCTTCACAGTTTAATATATTAGAGGCCTTCCGTAAGTTTTATCAGACATTATATACATCTCAGCTGATGCCAGACTTTTTGCCTGCTGATCTACCAGGGTTGTGGCCTCCTTGGATATACAGCAGGCCTTTGACACTGTCGAGTGACCTTTTATGTGGGAGGTACTCCGTATGATAGGTTTCCTATTGGTATTCATTAAGTGGATACAGGTTCTGTATAGATATCCTATAGCTGCAGTGAGACTAGAGGGAGGCTTGTCATCTTCTTCTTTATATAGGGGTACTCAGCAGGGCTGCCCTCTATCCCCAGGCCTTTTTGCCATCGCTATAGAGTCGGTGGCGGAGGGTCTTCACGTTTCTCCAAATATCAAAGAGATGCGAGTTAGCCTGGCTGGAGGAGAGGGTAGCCCTATATGCAGATAATCTTTTACTTTTCTTATATGACGCTGGACCCTCCTTGCAGGGTGCTTTACAGATATTACATTTCCCTTTCATCCATTATGGGGCTGAAGATTAACTGGACTAAATTATTGCTGTTCCCAATAGCTATTGAAGCTTGAAATACAACTCCTCCTGACATTCCATTACAGTGGGTAGATAATTTTAAGTACCTTGGAGTAGTGATATATCGTCAGGCCTCAGAATTTATCTCTTTGAATTTGACCCCAGTACTGAGGGACATACGGCTGAAGTTGAAGCCATGTGAATCTTTACTGTTCTCTCTATTGGGACCTATTAATCTTTTGAAAATGAAAATGATTCCAAAATTCACATATTTCTTTCTCCCCAGTGGATTCCTAGATCATTTTTTGTTAGACTTAATCAATTATTTTCTTCTTTTTTATGGGGCCCAAAAAATCCTAGCTATAAGTTGACCCCCCCTTATGCGTTCTCTAAATGAGAGAAACTTAAGAACTTCTATCAATTCTACCACCGCAACTTCCACTGCCGGTCTCTATGTCAGTATGTTTGTTGGGTTTGGTGGAGGATATTCTTCCTGCAGAGGCAGAGCGGACATTCGCCAATATTACATGGTTTTATGCCAGAAAAGCTATTGCCCTGTATTGGAAGAAACCTTCCACGCTCACACTTTTATATTGGAAACAATTGGTCAATAATAGTTTACCATTACATAGAGATACTTACGTGAACAGAGGTTGTCCAAGTAAATATGATAAAATCTGGGCTAAGTGGCTGGCCGAGCCTTGAACGACATCTGATACTAATATCAACCTACGATATGATACTGATACATATACTGTCATATAGACTATATGGATTGTTGATATGATTTGCTATAGTTGTGTATGAGGGGGCTGTCAATTTGGTTACGGACAGGACTTATGCCTTAGACATAATTTTACTATTTTTTTTTTTTTAAGATAGGAAATTGGTATTGTGATCCGGTGAGGATTTCAATGATGCACATATATTTTGCTCAACATGTTATGTGTTATTGTGTTATGTATTTTGTTTTGTATTTGTGTTTTGTCTAAAAAACAATGAAAAGATTTCTAAAAAAAAAAAAAAAAAAATTATGGCAACCCTGGATACACCACTTTCTCCCCCCACAATTTGATAACACCTTATTACTGCCATGATGTCCACCTAAGCTCTACCCTCAAAACCGTTATGACCCTCTTATTGACAAGTCCAATGGCAAGTATTCTGGACCCCCCTCTACTCCCTTCCCATACGCCCTCCTCTGTCTTGCTGCCCCTCTTCTTTTTTCTATCCAAATTGCTTCTTTATTTTGCCTAGTCAATACTTTGGCTAGGCCATTCAGAAACATATACATACAGGGTGCACTATACTGTTACTGTGTTACTAGAGTCTACGATGGATTGAGCAGATGACGGATCTCTTTACCCATGGGCACCCTACTGACGTAGATCATACTTAACCCACTGGGAAATCCTATAGCTATCTACTGTAAGTAACGAGATCCTCTGCCCCAGACTAGTAATGTTTTGTATTGCCTGACACCCCCAGTTCTGAATACCATTTCGCACCCCCAGTTATAAATTGATGAGTTTCTTCTGAAAAACAAAACAAATGCCTACGGAACCATTAGGGCTAACCGGCGCGGCATGCCGCCAATGTTTGGCAATAAGAAGCTGAAGACTGGAGAAATGGTTGCCTGACAGAAAGGCAAAAGGATGGCACTGCAATGACGTGACAAGAAAGATGTGTGCCTAATGAGTATAGTTCATAATACCTCCATGGAAGGTGGGAAAGAAATCATGAAGCCACAAGTAGCGATAGACTACAATAACACCGTGGGAGGTGTCGGCAGAGCCGGCCAAGCAATGACGTTCTACCCAGCAATAAGGAAACAGCAAAAGAAGTACTACAAGAAGATCTTCAGGTATCTTCTTGAGCAATGCTTGTGGAATGCCTACATTCTGCTAAAAAAAGAGTGACAAGCCTGTGATTCATTCTGACTTCATTTGGAAAATTGCCAAACGTATCTTTGTGAACCACCAAACACCATCAATGGCTGTGAATAGAGCTGGACGTCATGCTGTTGGCATTGTCAAATTGGAACGCCTGACTGGTCATCACTTCATGGACTAAATCTCACCAACCGAAAAAAAGTCAGCACCTAAAAGGATGTGTGTGGTTTGTTGCTCAAAACGAGATGACAGTAGAAAGAAAATCAGAAAGGAAACCAGGTTCCATTGTCCTGATTGTGACGTCGGACTTTGTGCAGTCCCATGTTTCAAAATGTATCATACCCGGGATGTTTACTAAACCAATATGCAGTGTCTAGTATTACAGTGGCTAGTAATATTGCACCCTTGTTTGGACAAATTTCAGTGTTTTTGATTTGATTACATTATTGAATAAAATGTATTATTATATTATTATTTTTTATAATTATTTATAGGTATTTATTATATTATAATTTATAATTTTGTGTTTCAAACTTTATCATACCCAGGATGTCTACTAGACTCTTGTTTGGACAGATTTAAGTGAGTTGTTCCTAAGAATTACAGGCCTACAATATAAAACAACACATTTCCATGCAAAACAATGTACCGCTTTAACATTCAAAAATCAGACATAATCAGACCGCCAAGGAGGTTAATGCAAAAGTCACACTACTAAAATGGCGTAACTCCTAGAAACTAAACATGCAAATCGATTGTCACTTCCAGCTTCCTGTCAATAAACTTTGAAAGTGAAACTGTGATTGTCTTGGTAAAATGAAGCCTTTCAGTAATTGTGGTGATTACATCTGTGAATGGGAATCAATGTGTTTTCCTATATCCTCGCAATTTGCATAAGATAATATAGCTGTCTTACAGTCAGAAGAATTCAGGACTCAGATAAACTGAAGTAACCATTGATTGTCTGAGCTAATTGCCCAATCTTTGAAGCATTTTTTTTCTTACTCCATCTGGCTTTAATTCTTAAATGATTTGTTTGATTTCAGTTGTTTTCATTCTCCAATACAAAGAAGTAACTCAGTGGTTTGCCATTAGAATTGGCCTTTTTCAGTCTTCTAGCTATTTTTTTTTTCTTCTATGACCTAACAAACCTGCCATCAGTGAGTGAAAACATTGATTTGTTAGTACACTACACAACCTGCAGGTGGTAAAAACACAATAATAGCATGCAGTGCATAATAACACTCATCAGTTAAACATTCACCACTTTTGCTTGCATTTCTAGAACATAATTATTGTGTGTTTAAAGGATTTGTGCTCTAAGGGCTTTGGACAGATATATAGACTTATTATTTTACTCTCTGCTTAGTTCTACAAAACTGTCAGTCACATAGCTTGTAATATTGTCATAAGTAGGGATGAGCTTGATGTTCGAGTCGAACGCAAGTGTTCGCCTGTTCACTGAACAGTGAACAATATGGGGCGTTCACGGGAAATTTGAGTGCCCGAACGCCTGAGAATGCACTAATAATGCACTGCGAGATTGCAGTCCATTCGTGTCTGATGATTGGCCAAAGCATGCACCTGACCTGCATGCTTTGGCCAATCTCAGCACGCTCTGCAGAGAGAGACATAATTGGCCAGAGGCAGGGTACCTTTGGCCAATCATGGCTCAGGGGGACTAAGTCCACGCCCCACACTATATAAGGTTGCTTACATAGCAGCCGTGTATAGTGTGTGACTGTGGACAGAGATAGATCGAGCTAGATTAGGCAAGCAGGTTAGTTAGTTAGTTGCAGTGTATTTGATATATATATACAATATATACAGTCTAATATATATTATATATATATATATTTTATATATGTATACAGTATCTCACAAAAGTGAGTACACCCCTCGCATTTTTGTAAATATTTTATTATATCTTTTCATATGACAACACTGAAGAAATGATACTTTGCTACAATGTAAAGTAGTGAGTGTACAGCTTGTATAACAGTGTAAATTTGTTGTCCTCTCAAAATAACTCAACACACAGCCATTAATGTCTAAACTGCCGGCAACAAAAGTGAGTACACCCCTGAGTGAAAATGTCCAAATTGGGCCCAAAGTGTCAATATTTTGTGTGGCCACTATTATTTTTCAGCACTGCCTTAACCCTCTTGGGCATGGAGTTCACCAGAGCTTCACAGGTTGCCACTGGAGTCCTCCATGACGACATCACGGAGCTGGTGAATGTTAGAGACCTTGCGCTCCTCCACCTTCCATTTGAGGATGCCCCACAGAAGCTCAATAGGGTTTAGGTCTAGAGACATGCTTGGCCAGTCCATCACCTTTACCCTCAGCTTCTTTAGCAAGGCAGCAGTCATCTTGGAGGTGTGTTTGGGGTTGTTATCATGTTGGAATTCTGCCCTGCGGCCCAGTCTCCGAAGGGAGGGAATCATGCTCTGCTTCAGTATGTCACAGTATATGTTGGCATTCATGGTTCCCTCAATGAACTGTAGCTCTCCAGTGCTGGCAGGACTCATGCAGCCCCAGACCTTGACACTACCACCACAGTGCTTTACTGCAGGCAAGACACACTTTTCTTTGTACTCCTCACCTGGTTGCACTTTACGCCATTTGAATCAAATAAGTTTATCTTGGTCTCATTAGACCACAGGACATGGTTCCAGTAATCCGTGTCCTTAGTCTGCTTGTCTTCAGCACACTGTTTGCGGGCTTTCTTGTGCATCATCTTTAGAAGAGGCTTCCTTCTGGGACAACAGCCATGCAGACCAATTTGATGCAGTGTGCGGCGTATGGTCTGAGCACTGACAGGCTGACCCCCCCACCCCTTCAACCTCTGCAGCAATGCTCGCAGCACTCATACCCCTATTTCCCAAAGACAACCTCTAGATATGACGCTGAGCACGTGCACTCAACTTCTTTGATTGACCATGGCGAGCCCTGCTCTGTGTGGAACCTGTCTTGTTAAACCGCTGCATGATCTTGGCCACTGTGCTGCAGTTCAGTTTCAGGGCCTTGGCAATCTTCTTAGTGCCTAGGCCATCTTTATGTAGAGCAACAATTCTTTTTTTCAGATTCTCAGAGAGTTCTTTGCCATGAGGTGCAATGTTGAACTTCCAGTGACCAGTATGAGAGAGTGAGAGCTATAACACCAAATTTAACACACCTGCTCCCCATTCACACCTGAGACCTTGTAACACTAACGAGTCACATGACAACGGGGAGGGAAAGTGGCTAATTGTGCCTAATTTGGACATTTTCACTTAGGGGTGTACTCACTTTTGTTGCCAGCAGTTTAGACATTGATGGCTGTGTGTTGAGTTATTTTGAGGGGACAGCAAATATACACTGTTATACAAGCTGTACACTCATTACTTTACAATGTAGCAAAGTGTAATTTCTTTAGTGTTGTCACGTGAAAAGATATAATTAAATATTTACAAAAATGTGAGGGGTGTACTCACTTTTGTGAGATACTGTATATATATATATATATATATATATATATATATATATATATATATATAGTGCATATATTAATTCAGTGTAGTGTATATATACAGTTCATTCGGTGGTGTACAACAGTGGTTCTCAACTCTGTCCTCAAGTACCCCCCCAACAGGATGTTGCAAGTTGCAAGTTTTCCTTTATCTTGCACAGGTGCTTTAAATCAGAGTCAATGGCTTGGTATTTTGTCTATTTTATCTAAGAGAAATTCCCAAAACATGGCCTGTTGGGGGTACTTGAGGATAGGGTTGAGAACCACTGGTATACATTATATAATACACTTCAGGCGATGTATATATATATATATATATATATATATATATATATATATATATATATATATATACTCTGCATTCAGTGCAGTGTAGCGTATATATACAGTTCATCAGTTCATTCAGTGGTGTACTTTATATAATACACTTCAGGCGGTGTACACAGTATATAATACAGTGCAGCTGGTGTACCATTTCTAAAAAACAGTGCAGGCGATGTACACAGTATATAATACGGTATTGTGTGCTGGGAAAAGAAAAAAAATCCCCATCATGTCCGGAAGGCCACCAAGGAGAGGCAGACGCTCACAGGCCACTAAAAGAGGGCAAGTGGCCTCTGTGTCTACAGTCAACAGTGATGGTTGTGGACATGGTGCATCCTCTGCAGGTGGCCGTGGGGTACGCTTGTCCTTTTTTTCTGCTGCTGGCTGTGTTATATTGAGCCACAACATGCAGAAGAGTTGGTGGAGTGGATAACGAAGCTGTCCTCATCCTCCTCATCCTCTGTCATCCAGGCTCATAGTAGTTTGAGTTCCAATGCAGCTGCCAAAGCGACCTATTCCACTGGCTCCTTGTCCACAGTTACTCCTTCCATAGCCCCACCATCATGCACGGAGGAGTCTCCAGAATTTTTCGACCACAGTTAAATGCTGCTGGAGGATGCGCAGCAATTTGAAGGCTCTGATGTTGGTCCCCAGGTGGAGGAAGGGAGTAACGTGAGCCCAGAGAGAGGGGGTGCCACAGAAGGACAAGAAACTGACAGTCATGTTTCCCAAGCTGCAGCATACTGCCAAGTTTGCTCCAGTGATGAAGAGGGAGGGGATGATGAGGTCACTGACCGTACTTGGGTGCCTGAGAGAAGAGAGGATAAAAGGGAGGAGGAGGCACAACTCCAACGAGGCAGGATGTCCTCCAGGGGTCAGCCACCCTATTGCATCATAACCCAGAGCTCCGCAGGTGCAGGGCGCTGCTGATTACCCACTGAATTCTAAAAGTTCCTTGGTGTGGGCCTTTTTCGACACATCTGCAGCAGATTGCACCGTTGCTGTTTGCAACCTATGTCTGAAGCGGATCAGTCGTGGCCAGAACAGCAGCCGCTTGGGCACCACATGCTTGACCAGACATATGACGACCTGCCATGCAGTCCGTTGGCAGCAGCCCCTGAAAGACCCACATCATAGAAAAAGGCAGACTTCTCCTTTCTCCTCATCTGGGATCTCACACCCTACTATACCTCCAGTCCTCTCGAAAACCTGCACTGAGAGAAATGAAGGTATAGCAATAGGTGTCACAGGTACTTGCAGACAATCTGCTAGCAATACAGCACCAGTTGATTTTAGCAGGTAAATTTTCCTACCCCAGATGCTGAACCATGAAAAGAAATTCAGTCCCAGCCATCCACATGCTCAGCGTCTAAATGCTAGCATGGCCAAATTGCTACCACTGCAACTGCTGCCTTTTCAGCTGATAGACTCAGCCCCTTTTCGTGAATTTGTGTAATGTGCTTTACCACAGTGGCAGGTTCCAAAATGCCATTTCTTTTCATGTAAGGCTATTCCGGCACTCTACTGCCATGTGGAAGGCAATGTTTTGGCCTCATTGGACAGGGCAGTCAGCAGTAAGGTTCATATTACCGCTGACTCATGGTCCAGCAGGCATGGGCAGGGACGTTACCTTTCCTTCACGGCGCACTGGGTAACTCTGCTGGCAGATGGGAAGGATGCAGGACAGGGTTCAGTGTTGGAGCTTGTTCTGCCACCACGCCTCCAAAAAGCTAGTGGTGATTCTGCCACAACATCTGTATGCTCCCCTCTCTCCTCCACTTCTTCCTCTATGGCCTCTTCTGCAGAATTGTCCACTGAACCAGCAGTGCTCCCGAAACGCTCAAGGGGCTATGCAAGCAGTCAGGCAAAAAGATGTAATGTGCCGCTTGAGTAAGTCTGCCTAGGGGACAGGAGACACACTGGGGCAGAGATTCTGTCAGCTCTGCAAGGGCAGGCGCAGAGGTGGTTGACGCCACACCAGCTTTAGCCAGGAATGGCTGTATGCAACAATGACACCAACCTTCTCTTCGTCCTCCGACGGGGACACTTGACCCATGTTCCATGTTTGGCACACGTCCTGAATTTGGTGGTGCAGCGTTTCTTGACCAGGTACCCAGGCTTACAAGATCTCCTGAGGCAGGCAAGGAAAGTCTGTGGTCATTTCTGCCGGTTATACAATGCCAATGCTCGGCTGGCTGACGTTCAAAGGGAATGCAACCTGCCCATCAACCATCTCATTTGTGACATGCCCATCAGGTGGAACTTAACGTTGGCAATGCTGCAGCGGCTGCACACACAGCAGAGGGCCATCAATAAGTACCTGTGCGAGTATGGCACCAGGACAGGGTCAGGGGAGCATAGCTTCTTTTCGCCACACCAGTGGCTACTGATCAAGGATGCATGCACTGTCCTGTCACCATTTGAGGAGGCCACGAGGATGGTGAGCAGTGACAATGCATGCATCAGTGACACTGTCCCTCTAGTCTTCCTGCTGGAGCACGTGCTTCATGGAATCATGGACAGGGCACTTGAGGCAGAATAGAGGGAGGAAGAGGACTTCCTTTCCTCTCAAGGCCCTCTTTATCCAGATAGCATTCCTGCAGGTCCGCCAAACACACAGGAACAAGAGGAGGAGGAGGACTGTGTCAGCATGGATGTCGAGGATAACCATGCAGCAGTCTTAAAGGGACGGATTCCAGTCTCCAGAAACCCAAGTTGTACGTGGCTGGGAGGAGGTAGTTACAGATAATGTGATGCTTATTGACCCAGAGAACTCACAATCGAATGCCTCTGCAAACTTACGCTGCATGGCCTCCCTGATTCTGCAAAGCCTACGAAAGGACCTTAGGATTCGTGGTATTAAGGAGAGCAATGATTACTGGCTGGCAACCCTTCTTGATCCACGTTACAAGGGTAAGCTTGCAGAACTCATCCTGCCTTCGCAGAGGGAGCAGAGAATGAAACATCTTCAGGAGGCCTTGAAGAAAAGTTTGTGTAACGCATTTCCAGACCCTGGGAGGTTGCTATTTCCTGGTGCTGGACAACGTGTTTCTGAGGCTTTGTTTGGTCAGAGGAAGAGCGGTGGAGAAGGTGGCCGGCTGACCGATGCCTTTGAAAATTTTTTTAGTCCTCAGCGCCAAGGTCTGATAGGTTCCAGCAACCAATGCCAGCGTCTGCATTATATGGTGCAGGAATATCTAGGGGCAAGAGCAGACTTGGATACCTTCCCAATAGAGCATCCACTGAGTTACTGGGTCTTGAGGTTAGACCAAAAAGAAAAACACACCACTTCAACACGAATAAGATAAAGGAACAGTTGCACTCTGAGACTATCACTTGTGAAACACGTCAACTGTTTTTCCTGTCTGTCTGACAAATTTGTGACAATAAAGGCAAAATCAAGCAAACGCTGAAGTCTCAGAGTGCGACCGTTCCTTTATCTTATTCTTGAGGTTAGACCACTGGCCAGAACTTGCTGAATATGCAATTGAGCTACTGGCCTCTCCTGCATCCAGTGTGCTTTCTGAACGCACATTCAGTGCTCCTGGAGGGTTTGTAATGGATCAAAGAGTGTGCCTGTCCACAGATTTTGTTAATAGGCTCACATTTATAAAAATGAATCCGTCCTGGATCAGCAGCTATCAAGCACCTGATGCTGATGTAACTGATTGAATTTGCTATGGATCTGTTTGTATTTGTGGTTTAGGGCACCACCACCACCCAAGGCCCAATTTTTCTGCCCCTATTTAACCGGGGTATGTAATTACAATTTTTGAAATTATATTTAACAGCAGGGCCCGTTTCTGCGCCCAACAAGAGTAACTGTGATGGGTTACTGTGTTCTGGCACCACCAACACCTAAGGCCCAATGTTTCTGCCCCTGTTCAACAGGGGCATGTAATAGAGCTGCACAATTCTGGCCAAAATGAGAATCACGATTTGTTTGCTTAGAATAAAAAGATCACGATTCTCTCACGATTCTCGCAACGTAAAATCTTTCACATTATACAAAAAAAAAAAAAAAAAAAAAATGGGCTAACTTTACAGGTTTTTTTTTTTTTTTAATTCATTAAAGTATTTTTTTCCAAAAAAATTACATTTGAAAGACCGCTGCGCAAATACAGTGTGACATAAAATATTGCAACAACCACCATTTTATTCTCTAGGGTATCTACTAAAAAATATATATATGTTTGGGGGTTCTAAGTAATTTTCTAGCAAAAAAAAAAAATTATTTTAACTTGAAACCAACAAATGTCAGAAAAGGTTTAGTGTTTAAGTGGTTAAACTTTTTTTCACTTACACAGGAAGTCTATTCCATTGACAAATTGTTACAATGTTTAGCTGATAAAGAATGTTTTGTTTCTTGGCAGACTGCCTGTTTTTTCTCTTCCTTTCTTTTGAGGGCTGTGGCTTCAGAAGAGCAGAGAATTCTTTGCATAGAAAGAATTGTGGAACACTTTAGTCAAGATCGTGATAACGATTCTTGACGATTAATCACGATAACAATTGACGATTAATTGTGCAGCTCTAGCATGTAATTACAATTTTTAAAATAATATTTAACAGCAGGGACCATTCCTACGCACAACAAGAGTAACTGAAAGGGATTACTGTAGTCTGGCACCACCAGCACCTAAGACCCAATGTTTCTGCCCCTGTTTAACAGGCAGATCAGTGCAACTGCGTGCATTCCAAAATAATAGACTGTTTAAAGGACCAAAGCCAGCCACCAAAGAATTCCTCTTCCTGTATGCATGTACAAACTACTTTTTCTCTTCCAGGCCATACCTACACGCAGAGGGAGTGGAGTAATGATCTGCAATGGCAAGCAAATATGAGTGTGGCTAACAAAATATGCATGGCGATCTTGGTGGTGCAGGGCTTAATCTTAAGGGCCTGTTGATACTACTGGGTTTGGATAACACTTGTATTACCACAATAGAATGCACAGTACTTGCTTGGTGCACTTTGGTGACATTCATTGTGAATGGCAGATGTACACTACTTTATGGCATAACACATGTGCACAACACAACACATGGTTTCATGTTTTTTGCTTTGCAATAAAATGCAGCCTGCCCTATTTTTGATTGCATTGCTGAAAGTGTATTTTACCTGTAAGGATTCCTTCAAACGACCCGCATGTGTTGAATACACAGTGGCATACTTTCATTTTAAATGGCACTCCAACACTTGGCCAGAATACACCTGCACTGCAATGCACCACAACGCACCACTGAAGTAGCAGAATATCGGTAATGACTGCTGGACAATGAACTCTGGTATGAGAGATTTATTCCACTCTTCTGGCCAGAAAAGAATGGACGCTCCTGGCCCGACTAATGTCTACATGCCAATAAGTCCTCTTGATACATTTCAAAGTGTTCATATAACTTCCATCATATTACGTCATAAGCGAACAGACAATACATTTCCATTACAAGACATTCTAACCTTTTAACCCTTTTAAGCAGTCAACCTACTCTTATCGATGCAAAGCAATTTAGCAAAGCAAATTCTTTTTGTACTCTTGCAAAGTTTGCAGGTTTTGCTCTTGCGGTTTCCTTATCTTTCTTGTTAATCAGCTTGACATTCTCTAGCTATAGGAGTGTGCATCAGTGTGCTGAGCACAGATGTCTGTGCTAAGGGGGGGGTGAAAGGGTGAATTCAGTGTTTTAACCACAGCCTGTCACAAATATTACAGATATCACAAATGTTCTTAGCATAGTATATAGGAATGGCTTCTTAGCTGAAATTCTAAATCAGTCTTACTACACACATAACCATGGCCATATAAACTGATCCCCGTTCCCACTTCACCACAATATACAATGCATAGTGCTGCAAATGAAAAAAATAATAATAATAATAACAGCATTTTTTTGTACATTGGGGTGCATTGTAATTTATTCCTATTTTGAAATGGGCTGCCTAAAACTATGTGCTGCAATGCACGAAAATGAATGGGTTGCTGGGCAGTACACAGAGACATGCGCACAGGGTGTGCAAGTTGTGCTGTAGGTTTTTGTCTGTATTGGAGTGTTTTGGTAGCCAACTCAAAATGAATAGACTTTTGTGGCACAATGCACTTTAACAAGTGTGCAGTGATGCAACACAACACAGCACAAAAATAGGAAATTCCTACTAATTCTTGTGTGTGAAGGAAGGGGGAGGGGGGTATTTTTATTTTTTATTTTTTCTATTTAAATATTGTCACTAGAGGACAAACTCCCATGGGGACAGTACATAGGTGAAGTCGGGTCTTCTTCAATGTGACATCAGCGGTATAACAGATCTCAGATGTTTCCCCATTGTGATAGAGAACGCTACTGAAGACACAGAGTTATCAGTCTTCTTCACCTCTGACACCCGGCACTGTACTGAACTCAGAAATGCTCATGAATGAACACTTCTGATGCAGTTTTACTCCACAGGAGATACTCTAATGTTTACTGATCACCCCATTCTTCATCTTGAGAAAAGAAAAAGCTGGTGAAGAGACCTGCAAGAAGAGGGATGTGAAAATATATTACTAAATATAAACTTGCGCTGATGGAAACAACTAAGTGATAATTAAATGCAGCTGCTGTAGACAAGGTGCTAATCACTTGGATAAATGTGGATAAAAAAATGCAATATAGGTGAAATCAACAAAAAAGACCAAATAAAAATCCAAATAAATGCAACTGAAGTGTAAGTCCACAATGAAGTAGGTGCAAAAAATGCTTTAAAAACTTGCAGGAGTACAGTGACACCCCCTTTTGCATCCCCACTCACCAGAACAGGACGACCCCCAGCTCTGCAGTCCATGGGTCACTTCAGGCAAATGTAAATGATATCCCACACACGTGGATTGGTGTCAAAACATCAGATGGTGGATCGGTGTAAACATCAGATGATAGATTCCAATAGGAGGCTCTCAACAGGATATACAGGCACCCAGAAATGAAAAGAGGATGGACTAATAGTGAATTACTTTTATAAAAGTTGATTTAATGCACATAGGGATCGGTACTTACAAAAAGACGGTTAAAAACAGGCATGGATATAGAGCTGTAGATACAGGAAGCAGCCATTCATAGCGTGCGTTCCACAGACCGGAAGTGACATCAAACCAGGAAATTATGTCAATGTATTTCGCCCTCCCTCAGGGCGTCATCAAGGACCTCCTGGGGGTTGTGCTGTTGTGGTAAGTGGGGATGCAAATGGGGGTGTAACTGTACTCCTGCAAGTTTGTGAAGCATTTTTTGCACCTACTTCATTCTGGACTTACAATTCAGTTGCATTTATTTGGATTTTTATTTGGACTTTTTTGTTGATTTCACTTATATTGTGTGTTGCGAGCACTGTATTTTTTTATCCACATGCAAGAAGAGGGAGCCAATCTCATCACCGGCAATGTAAACAAGGCTGCTGACCAGTGAGCAGCAGCAGTGGGGCTGCCTAAAACTGTGTGCTCAAAAGCACGAAGATGTGCTGGGCAGTACATATGATGTGATTGGGCCCTAAGGGCAAAATCATACTTCTGTATTACCACAATGGATGGTAATGCACGTTATATGCTTGGCTATTCATTTTGAATGGCACCCCAATGCACTAAGGCAACACAGCTACGATGCACATGTATTGAAACACACACACTAACACGCTATATTTATAGGTTTTCTGACTGTATAATTTGTTTGCTGGTTTGTTCATCCTATTCTGTTTCATTATGGCACAGTTCCTGATAGGGGTGGACCATCCGTTTCCCCAAAAATCAGGCGTTTTAGATGTGTTTTCTGAAAGCACACCAAAAGTCCTGCATGCTGCACCTTTAGTGTGCTTTCAGAAGTCTATAGGAAACCCACCAGTGGTGGCTGGTGCTCCATTTTTCTGGGGGGGGGGGAGCAAACAAACTTGCACCCCCCCTTCCCCGTGGCTCCAGAGGAAAGTCTGCCTCTGTGTCCCCAGCGTCAGGCATTTGTTTTTTACTCACCTGCCCCTTTCATAGTGGAGAAGCTTCAGGAGAGATAGCTTGCCATTTCTGTGATATTTTGTCCTCCTGTAGAGATTGTGTAGGCATTGTAGATTCACCCTCTGTCTGTGAATCAGAGCTGCTCTGGAGAGGGAGCGGGCTCCATGTCCCGTCTGGCCTTTCCTCCCGAGGCTGCCATGCTGCCGACTCCTGTGAAGAAGTCCGTGAGCCGATGTGCTGGGTTCGCCAAGAGGCGGGAAGCAGAGCTCCCTGTCATCTCGGCCTTTCAGGCACACAGTGCGGGTGTCTCGTCTCTAATAGCACAGTTGCTGGGTCCTGCTATTTAGTTGCTGATCCCTGCTGGAGCTTCCCAGTATATCGGCCATACTGACTCGTGGCCAAGCTCCGCCCTGACTCCCGGCCAATTGGGTCTCAGGACCCGCTTCCTGATTGGCCGGAAGGAGATGCAAGAAGATATTAGCAAGTATTAATTTGCTAATGTCACACAAGTGGATGGGCTTGGGGTGCAGTGCTCTGCACCCTTTTTGAAGCCAATTAGAGCCTCAGGCTCTAATCACGTGCTTCAAAAAAAGGAGAAAAACCCATTGAAATCCATGTGTCCGGCTCCCTGCATGGAGATTAGGGGCTGGGCGCATGGATTAGGGGGATGGGGCCCCTGCACCCCTAATAAATGGGCTGCTGCTGTAACCCACACAAAAACTGTGGGTACGCGGCGCAGCACCTATGCTGCGGGAAAACTGCAGCGGGGCAGTGTGAAAGTACCTTAAGACAGAAAGTGTGCTACTGGCCAGATCACAGGTGAAAATACAAGGAAAAAAGCCTAAAAAAACCCACAAAAAAAACGTATGCAGCCACCACATTTCAGAATGGGTAAACTGCAATATAGTACATTTTCATTTTTGGGTTTAACACTCCTTTAAGCTGCAGATTTTGTGTCATAATTCAGCAGTTTAGGCTTCATCTTCATCTCTGACTACTTCCCCTGGCTGCTGAGACATGATTTTCACAGGAAGTGAGCAGTGTTTGATGGATGGACTGTTTCTGACAATCTAGCTTCTCCTTCTTTAGGCAAAATTGGAAAATACATGGTTTCTTTATAACCTGAATATTTGGCATTGGTTTCTGTAGGCACTGGATAATTGAAAGGCTTGCTGTACGGTGGAGTCCGTAGTGTCAGCTGGTCCCATAATCATTTTATTAGGCTTCCAAACTTAAAGCTCATTGTATTATTTTATTTCATCGATACCATTTAGAAAGAACACTTTATCCAATCTGATTCTTTCATGTGTTTTACCCAAACACTTTATTGACAACTTACCTAATTAAATCTAGATACTGGGAATTTCTCAATCATACACACAAGTATCTCACTGATTTCACTGAAGTTTGGCTTGGCACACAACACAGTGTGCACAAACATGCAATAGATAAGGAAGCCCATGAGAGGCTTGAGATACCATGGTTACCTTTTTTAATTAACACATTACATGGAATAAGGATCCAAAATATGCTACTGATAATTAGTCAGAGCAAATATGAGACCTATTGGAAACAAAGTTCTCTGGAGAGAAAAGACAAGGACGTCTTTGTTTCCAGAATTCTGAAAAATAATTTCAGTCAGACAAACACAAACCGGAGGATCCTAATAGAATCTGAAAGGTTATTGACAATTAGTGTCAACTATTTCCTGCAGCTAGACCTTACATGTCTCCTCTTTAATTAATTGTGTATAGCGGATGATAGTGAGCTTCTTGGGAACTTGTCCTTTCAGCTCATACTAGAAGCAGTGTCAGCACTCTCAGGACACAGATTCCCACAGTGCACAGCTGATAAACGCTCTGTTATATTACCAGCTGGGACCTGCCATAGATCCCGCACTGTTTGACCTTGTCCTGGATATTCAAGGTGGGCAATACATCAGTGTCACAGCGCTAATCACTTTAGGATTCTGTTCTATAAATTGTTACATTTGATACTTCAAAAACCATTTCCATCGTTAAAATGAGCGTGTGCCTTGCTCATGCAAGGCAAAGCAACAGGTAATTAGCTGCTGCTCTCTCCAGCTGCACATACTCTTTAGTTCCATAGTCGCTCTGTATGGTTGGGATGAATGAAGAGAAGATGCCTTATAAGGCTTGATTTACACCTATGTGAGTGGTTGCAGGTGTGAGAATCGCATCTGTTCCCCTACCCGCAGCCAAATCACGCTGCTCTTAGGAGACACGTAGGACTGCCATTCGTTATGGATGGCACCCCCATGCATCTCAGCATGCATTGCGTTTGTGGGTGTGGGAAATCAGAGAAATAATTTTTGAAAAGGTCCATGCACCTTTTTTTGTGGAAACACAGGCACAGCAGATCATTTATTTGAATGGACTGCTGTGCCCATGCAAACCCGGCCCACACAAAACATGGAAGTGTGAACCTAGGGCACAAGCTCAAAATCACAACTTGGAGTTTGCACAGAGCTAAGGACCCTCCAATAGCACTGGGTGCCTATGTAGCCAAATACCAAGCACCAGTACACTCATATAGAAGGGGAGTGCATTACATGCTCCCATGCCTTAAAATTAAGGATGAGCTCCGGCGTGTTCCCTCAGCCCACGTGCAGAGCCCGCCAGGAAGTCGGCACTGCGTTGCGCTAATCACAGGCAGTGAGACACAGGCGATGCGCGGCTGCAGAGATCGGGAAGTGTCTCGCTGCCTGTGATTAGTGCAGCACAGTGCCGACTTCCTGGCGGGCTCTGCACGTGGGCTGTGTGAACCCGCCTGTGCAAAATAGATCAGCAGCGGAGCAAAGGGAAAGTAATTTTGTGATCCTAGGGAGGGCACCAGTTAGGTGACCCTTTATTAAGGATGAGCTCAGGCATGTTTGCAAGTCCACGTGCCCGCCAGGAAGCTGACACTCCGCATAGCTAATCACAGGCAGTGAGACATTTCCCGATCAGGAAACGTCTCACTGCCTTTGATTAGCGCTGCAAAGTGTCAGCTTCCTGGCAGGCGCAGGCACGGGGACTTGCGAACATGCCTGAGCTCATCCTTACTCTTTATGGACACAACACGTCAACGTATTAATCCTGTCAAGAAACAAATATGTACAAATGATAAGGGTTGTGTACTGTGTATTGTGAGCACAAGTAGTTCTGCGAGTGAACGTAGTTCTACGAGTGCACATAGGTCTGCGAGTGCACGTAGGTCTGCGAGTGGTCTGCGAGTGCATGTAGGTCTGCAAGTGCACATAGGTCTGCGAGTGTACATAGGCCTGCGAGTGCACGTAGTTCTGATGATCAGTGCCCTGATTACCTGCCCAGATAGCAAGTAATTGTGCTGCAAGTTTGACAACGACTTGCTAAGCTCTTGCAAATCTTGCCAGGCTTCACAATTTTGTTGCACAATTGCAGCAAGTCCACATTGCATGACTCCAGATCAGCTTTCTTTGCAAACATTCTGCAAGTCTGCTGCAAGTTCTGGTTCAACTGTTAGTCATCCCACCACAGACGTCACTGTGGCTGAATTTTCATCATTACTCCCTGCTGTGTGTAAGGTTTTTCTTTAATTAGTGCTGGGGCGTGGTGTGCAGAGAGGTGAGTACATAGGCGTGCGCAGCCTATTGCATTAGGGTGTGCACCCGAAAGCTCAAGCACACATACATATATATATATATATATATATATATTGTCAAAAGTATTAAGACACCTGCCTTTACACGCACATGAACTTTAATGCCATCTTAGTCCGTAGGGTTCAATATTGAGTTGGTCCACCCTTTGCAGATATAAAAGCTTCAACTCTTCTGGGAAGGCCGTCCACAAGGTTTAGGAGGGTGTCTATGGGAATGTTTGATCATCCTTCCAGAAGAGCATTTGTGAGGTCAGGCACTGATGTTGGACAAGAAGGCCTGGCTCGCAGTCTCCACTCGAATTCATCCCAAAGGTATTCTATCGGGTTGAGGTCAGGACTCTTTTCAGGTCAGTCAAGTTCCTCCACCCCAAACTCGCTCATCCATGTCTTTATGGACCTTGCTTTGTGCACTGGTCCAAATCATTTGATGGAGGGGGGATTATGGTGTGGAGGTTGTTTTTCAGGGGTTGGGTTTGGCCCCTTAGTTCCAGTAAAGGGAACTCTTAAGGCGTCAGCATACCAAGACATTTTGGACAATTTCATGCTCTCAACTTTGAGGGAACAGTTTGGGGATGACCCCTTCCAACATGACTGCACACCAGTGCACAAAGCAAGATCCATAAAGACATGGACTTAGCAGGGGTGGTGGGAAATTAACTTCAAGTGCAATAATTCACATTATAACTGTAACTAAAACATATACAATTAAGTGTAACACTCTTAAAAATAAAAAATCCAAAGTGCTATAATGGTGTGAACCTCCCAACTAAAAACTTGTTGCACTCAAAGGTAATTTATATTGCAATTATCTGTAGAGGGGTTTCCACCATCCCTGCTAAGGCAGCACTGATGGGCACTGATAGGCAGCACTGATTGGCACTAATAGGCTGCACTGATTGGCAGCATTGATGGGCACTAATTGGTAGCACTGATGTGCACTGATAGGTGGCACTGATAGGGAGCACTGATTGGCACTAGTGGGCACTGATTGGCACTGATAGGTGGCACTGATGGGCACTTATATGCATCACTGATGGGCTCTTATTGGTAGCACTTATGGGCACTGATAGGCTCTGATTCGCAGCACTGATTGGCAGCACTGATGGACACTGATTGGCACTGATAGGCAGCACTGATTCGAAGCACTGATGGGCACTGATAGGCGGCACTGACTGGCAGCACTGATGGGCACTGGTAGGTGGTACTGATAGGCAGCACTGATGGGCACTAATTGTCAGCAATGATTGGCACTGAAAGGCATCACTGATGGGCACTGATATGCAGCACTGATGGGCACTGATATGCAGCACTGATGTGCACTGATTGGCAGCACTGATGGGCAGCACTTATGGGCACTGATAGGCAGCACTGATTGGCACTGATATGCAGCACTGATTTACAGCATTGGTTGGCACTGATTTACAGCATTGGTTGGCACTGATAGGAAGCATTGGTTGCCACTGATAGGCAGCACTGGTTTGCACTGATAGGCAGCACTGGTTGGCACTGATAGGCAGAATTGGTTGGCACTGATAAGCAGCACTGGCACAGATAGGCAGTACTGGTTGGCACTGATAGGCAGCATTGGTTGGCACTGATAAGCAGCACTGGCACTGATAGGCAGAATTGGTTGGCACTGATAAGCAGCACTGGCACGGATAAGCAGCATTGGTTGGCACTGATAGGCAGCATTGGTTGGCACTGATTGGCAGCATTTGTTGGCACTGATTGGCAGCATTCATTGGCACTGATTGGCAGCACTGATGGGCACTGACTGGCAGCACTGATGGGCACTAATTGTCAGCACTGATAGGCAGCACTGATGGGCACTGATAGGCAGCACTGATGGGCACTGATATGCAGCACTGATGGGCACTGATATGCAGCACTGATGGGCAGCACTTATGGGCACTGATAGGCAGCACTGATAGGCAGCATTGGTTGGCACTGATAGGCAGCATTGGTTGGCACTGATAGGCAGCACTGGTTGGCACTGATAGGCAGCACTGGTTGGCACTGATAGGCAGCATTGGTTGGCAATGATAAGCAGCACTGGCACTGATAGGCAACATTGGTTGGAACTGATAGGCGGCACTGGTTTGCACTGATAGGCAGCCCTGATTTACAATGGTTGGCACTGATAGGCAGAATTGGTTGGCACTGATAAGCAGCACTGGCACTGATAGGCAATACTGGTTGGCACTGATAGGCAGCATTGGTTGGCACTGGCAGCATTGGTTGGCACTGATAGACAGCATTGGATGGCACTGATTGGCAGCATTGGTTTGCACTGATTGGCAGCATTGGTTTGCACTGATAGGCAGCATTGGTTGGCACTGATAGGCAGCATTGGTTGGCACTGATAGGCATCATTGGTTGGCATTGGTTGGCACTGATTGGCAGCATTGGTTGGCACTGATAGGCAGCATTGGTTGGCACTGATTGGCATCATTGGTTGGCACTGATTGGCATCATTGGTTGGCACTGATTGGCATCATTGGTTGGCACTGATTGGCATCATTGGTTGGCACTGATTGGCATCATTGGTTGGCACTGATAGGCAGCATTGGGTGGCACAGATAGGAGAGAGGGGGAGTGTCACATTCAGGAGATCGTGAGAATTGCCAGAGCTGTTCAGTGTATGAAACTGTCAGATAATGACACTGCATGCAGGGAGAGACACCAGCTGTTAAAAGTCAGCGGTGATGCTGGTGGTGGGCGGAACTGAACAGTTACCAAACACCAGCCAATAGGATGGGTCTGGGCGGGCCGCTACATTTCACTGGCTCCGCCCCCTCTCTGAAGCATCCCAATCATTGGCTGGTGTTGGTGCTTGATCCCGCCCACCCCCCGACATCGCGGCTGAGTTGTGATGACTTACAACTCAGCCGCGATGTCAGGAGTGGGCGGGACCAAGCGCTATAAACACAAGCCAATGTTTGAGCTGCTTCAGAGAGGGGGCGGGGCCACATAAATGTAGCGGCCCGCCCAGACCCCATCCCATTGGCTGGTGTTTGATGGCCGTTCTGTCCCGCCCACCCCCGACATCACCCCAACATTTTGACAGCTGGTGTCTCTCCCTGCATGCAGTGTCATTATTTGACAGTTTCATACACTGAACAGCTCTGGCAATTCTCACGATCTGCTGCCTGTGAAACTGTTTCACAGGCAGCGCGGGCCACACACTCTCTTGGATGCAGCATTTTTGGGGCAAATCTCTGGACACAGCACGGGGTGATTAGGGTGTGCCCAGGCACACCCGGCACACCCCGTGCGCACGCCTATGGGTGAGTAGTATCCATGAGATCTGATATCGAGTTCAGAGAGGTAGAAATCGAGTGACTAACCCTAATATCCCATTGGTGGAGCACAATTTGGAATGTTTTATTTTTCCTTGTTTATATGCTAGCAGCTCACCTTAAACAAAGAGCACAACAGGTCTAGTGGCACTTTTAGGAGAGGAGACGGGATTGGAATGTGATTTTTCCATAAAGGATCCATATATTAAAGCCTTGTCAAACCAGCTGTAGATTTCAATGCAAGAGAGGAGAGTGGAAAGTGAAATGCCATTAACCTCCCTGGCGGTATGATTATTTCAGATTTTTGATGCTGAAAGCGGTACAGTGGTATTTTGCACAGAAATTTGGCGTTTTATATTATAGGCCTGTAATTCTTTGGAATAATTCACTTAAATCTGTCCAACCAAGAGTCTAGTAGACATCCTGGGTATGATAAAGTTTGAAAAACGAAATAAAAAATTATAATATAATAAATAACTATAAATAATTATAGCAAATAATAATATAGTAATAATAAAAATTATTCAATAATGTAATCAAATCAAAAACACTGAAATTTGCTCAGTTTCAGAATTGTTGCTTTCGTTACTTTTAGTGTTTGATGACAGATTTCCCAACAAATCACTATCGCTCAATTCTGCAAGTGATTCTGATTTATTATCGCTGTTTTCTAGCTGGTCTGAAACCACTTTTGATGTAAAGGGACGGTTTTGGTTGCTATGGACAATCTCCAGTTTCCAGGCAGAAAGAACAGTTTTTATAATATAAAACTGCATGCAGGACACTGGACAGACCACAAGGGGACAAAGGGGATGTGAAATTATTTGATACAGTAATGTAATCTGTAAGATTACAGTATACTGTATCTGTACTGTGTGTTTTACTGTTTGAATTTGGTGCCGAACTCCGTCCCTGTGCGTCGCAACGCTCGCAGGGAAGGAGCTCGGCACTGTGAATCGAACGAGACACGGCGGCTCGCCGATCACAGCAGGGAGACATCGCAGGATCCAGAGGACAAGATAAGTAACATCTACAAGGATCCTGCAATGCGATCCCGAGTCTGGCTCGGGGATACCACTTTTGGTATTGAAAATCCACCCCAAGCCAGACTCGGCAATACCGCCAGGGGGGTTAAGGATTTGTATATCAAAGTGCCACTAGAGCAGGGGTCTCAAACTGGCAGCCCTACAGTTGTTGCGAAACTACAAGTCCCATCATGCCTCTGCCTGTGGGAGTCATGCTTATAACTGTCATCCTTGCAATGCCTCTTGGGACTTGTAGTTTCATAACAGCTGGAGGGCCGCCAGTTTGAGACCCCTGCACTAGACCTTTTGTGGTCTTTGTTTAACCACCTCAATACAGGGCACTTTCATCCCCTTCCTGCCCAAGCCATTTTTCAGCTTTCAGTGCTGTCACAATTTGAATGACAATTGTGCGGTCATGCAACACTGTAACCAAATGAAATTGTTATCATTTTTTTCCCCACAAATAGAGCTTTCTTTTGGTGGTATTTGATCACCTCTGAGTTTTTTTATTTTTTTGCGCTATAAACAAAAGATGAGTGACAAGTTTGAAAAAAACACAAAATTTTTTACTTTTTGCTATAATAAATAACCAATTTTTTTTTTTAAGCCAATTTTTTCCTCAGTTTAGGCCGATATGTATTCTCCTACATATTTTTGATTAAAAAAATCGCAATAAGCCTATTGTGATTGGTTTGCGCAAAAGTTATAGCGTCTACAAAATAGGGGATAGATTTATAGCATTTTTATTATTATTTTTTTTTAATCTAATAGTAATGGCAGTGATCTGCAATTTTTTATCGTGATTGCGACATTATGGCGGACACATCGGACACTTTTGACACATTTTTGGCACCATTCACATTTATACAGCGTTCCGTGCTATAAAAATGCACTGATTACTGTATAAATGTGACTGGCAGGGAAGGGGTTAACACTAGGGGGTGATCGAGGGGTTAATTATGTTTCCTAGGGAGTGATTCTAACTGTGGGGGGAGGGGACTCACAAGGGGAGGAGACCGATCGGTGTACCTCTGTACTGAGAGCACACCATCGGTCTCCTCTCCCCTGACAGGATATGGATCTGTGTGTTTACACACACAGATCCACAGTCCATAGTTGCCAACATTGCAAAAAAAATATGTGGGACACTTTTTGGCTGTAGGAGGAGCCGTATAATAATTAGGGGGCGGGGCATTCATTTGTAGGCGTGGCTTAGTAAAAATAACGTGTGGTGTGCAATGGGTGTGGCTTGTGTGAAAAGTGGGCGTGGCTTACATTTAAAGTGGGTGTGGCTTAAATGGGCATGGCTCAAGAGGGTGTGGCTAGAGTCTGAGATGAATGAGGGATGGAGAGGGAAAGGGGGAGAAGGAAAGGGGGAGAGAGGAATGACGGGACAGCAGCCCCAGATCCTACACAATAGAAATATGTGTATTCTAGAAAGTTTAACAATCAGCAGATAAAGATACTCCAAACACCTGGTGTTAACGCTTCAATCATCCTGGCACCATGGTTGTTATGGTGTCAGGATGATTGAAGCGCATTATTTCTATTATTACATTGTAATATAAAATTAAATCATTCAACTCACCATAATGCCGAATCAGTGGGATCCCTGAGCGTGTCACCTGCCACGTCGCCTGCCACCAGCAGAGTCTGTCCTTGCATCAGGTGCCCCCGACAGAGTCTGTCCTTGCATCAGGTGCCCCTGGCAGAGTCTGTCCTTGCATCAGGTGCCCCCGGCAGAGTCTGTCCTTGCATCAGTTGTCCCCGGCAGAGTCTGTCCTTGCATCAGGTGCCCCCGGCAGAGTCTGTCCTTGCATCAGGTGCCCCCGGCAGAGTCTGTCCTTGCATCAGGTGCCCCCGGCAGAGTCTGTCCTTGCATCAGGTGCCCCCGGCAGAGTCTGTCCTTGCATCAGGTGCCCCTGGCAGCGTCTGTCCTTGCATCAGGTGCCCCCGGCAGAGTCTGTCCTTGCATCAGGTGCCCCCGGCAGAGTCTGTATAGACCCCCTCAGTGCAGACCCCCTCCATCAGTGCAGACGCCCTCCATCAGTGCAGATCCCCTCCATCAGTGCAGACCCCCCCTCTATTAGTGCAGCCCCCCCTCAGTGCAGCCCCCCCTCAATTAGTGCAGCCCCCTCAGTGCAGCCCCCCCTCAATGCAGCCCCCCCCGCTCAGTGCAGGAGCGGCCGGTGTTCTGCCTGCTGAGAAAGTTCCCCTCGGCAAGTATGGACCCCCTGTACTGCGCAGGCGCAGCGCTTGCGCAGTACGGGGCTGGGGAACTTTCGGCAAGACACGGCGACGGCGGCGCCGTTGTCTTCTGCTTCAGTGGAGAGGGGAGGGGCCGTGCAGCTAAAGAAGCCGCTTCATTGGCTGCACGGATCGAGCCCCCTTCCTCTCTCCACTTACTCAACACTGACTCACTGTCACTAGGGGGAAGATCGAGCGGCGGCGCCAGTCGCCATTTTGCTGGAGCCAGCTGCTCCAAAAATAAAAAAAAAAAACCATTCCCGATTTTCCTTATGGAAAATCCCGATTCGGGACAGCCTCCAATCAGGACGAGGGTCCCAAAATCGGGATTGTCCCAGGAAAATCGGGACTAATGGCAACTATGACAGTCCTGCTGTGTTACCGGGCAATCATGACATCACGGCCGCTGGGTACGCGCATTGGGCCCCCAGTGACATGGTGGGCGCGCATGCGCCCCCGGTGGGCTAGGAAGGCGAGGGAGTCATATGACACCCTCCCAGAATGAGAGTCGCGCCGCCTGGCTGTCACATGACAGCCGGCGGGCGGCAAGCGGTTAAGGTGAGCTGCTAGGGCACACTCCTGGTGGATGCCTGGATGGCGGGAACAATTGAACTGTTTTTTGAGCATGTGATCTTCACATCTCATCACTTTTTGATGCACATGCATATGCACTTTATTATTTGGGACTTATTTTATATTATTTTTTTATTTTATTGTTTTTATGTAAAATCAGATGAATACTTGCTTTTGATTTGAGCACTTTTATCACTGTTTCACATATTATTGTATATTATTGTATTTTTTTTCTAAATTAGGGATAGTCATTTATGCATATATGTCTTTTTGCTGTTCAGCTTCTTGAATTAGTGCACTTTATCACTGTTTCACATAGTATCGCATATTATAGCATATTACTGCAATTTTTGTTTGGTGGTGTGGGTTTTTTTTTAATTGTTTTTATGAATGTTCTTTTTTCATATTACAAATGGTCTTTTTTATGTTTTGTTTAATGTTCACCCCAATAAAAAAAAAATAACTAAGATGTAATCCAGTGTTATGTATTGATTTTATTCAAATATTTTAATAAATGTTTTTATAAAGTTCAGTTTTGTCTTAATGCACTATTCAGTGAACTGAGGTACATTTTTTTAGGGAAATGGTAAAATATAGGCCAAAAAAGCTGAACTAAATTTTTTTTAATGAGAGCTTTTTTTTTTTTTCTACTTTAGCCACTTTGGCTTTGATTTTGCAATTTTTCTGACAATTCACCTCTACACTTATTCATTAGTGAATAACCCAATAAAAACGGACACTTGGACAAACAACAAGAATATTAATGAAAGATTGAGGGATTAAATAAGATTGCTGCCACCTAAGTACCTGTGAATCAACAGCATAGGTGTGTCTAGCCTATTGCATTAGGGTGCGCACCCCAAAGATCAAACACATATATATGTGTGTGATATATAGGGATGAGCCGAACACCCCCCTGGTTCGGTTCACACCAGAACCTGCGAACGGACCGAAAGTTCGCGTGAACTTTAGAGCCCCTTTAAAGTCTATGGGACTCGAACGTTCAAAATCAAAAATGCTAATTTTAAAGGCTAATATGCAAGTTATTGTCCTAAAAAGGGTTTGGGGACCCGGGTCCTACCCCAGGGGACATGTATCAATGCATAAAAAAGTTTTAAAAACGACCGTTTTTTTCGGGAGCAGTGATTTTAATATTGCTTAAAGTGAAAAAAAAAGTGAAATATTCTTTTAAATATCCTACCTGGGGGGTGTGTATAGTATGCCTGTAAAGTGGCGTGTGTTTCCCGTGTTTAGAACAGTTGCTGCACAAAATGACATTTTTAAAGGAATAAAAGTCATTTAAAACTGCTTGCGGCTTAAATGTAATGTCGGGTCCCGGCAATATGGATGAAAATCAGTGAGACAAATGGCATGAGTACCCCCCCCCCCCCCCCAGGCCATTACCAGGCCCTTGGGGTCTTGTATGGATATTAAGGGGAACCCCGCACCCAAATTAAAAAAAGGAAAGGCGTGGGGCCCAAAGGCCCTATATACTCTGAACAGCAGTATGCAGGCGGTACAAACAAGACAGGGACTGTAGGTTTGTTGTTAAGTAGAATCTGTTTGTAATTTTGAACTGGTACATTTTTAAAGTGTAGCTCCAGCCAAAAAATCTATTTTTAAGCTTTTTGGAAAACATAGGGAAGGTTTATCACCCTTGTAACATTTGTTTTGCTGTCTGTGCTCCTCTTCAGAAGATTTCACCTCACTTTCTGTCCCAATGACAAATGTTTTTTTGAAAATTTGGGGTTTTTAGCGAAACAAGGATTGGTGATAAAGCATCAGTGAAGAGGAGACACGTTTTTCCCATATTAACTCTTACAAGAGAGAATTTCCCTTCCTAGCGGTAGATTTCATCTCACTTCCTGTTGTCTCCTTCCGTTTGCAAGTAGGAGTCGTTTGTAAGTTGGATGTTTGAAAGTAGGGGCCTGCCCTATATACTCTGCAGAAATTGAGGCCTTGGGTGTTGGTGTTGCCACAACACTGTAAGCCCTCACAGTTACTCTTGGTGGGTGCAGGACAGGCCGTGCTGTGAAATATTAGATCAAGAATTGTAATTACATGCCATTGTGGAACAGTGGTAGAGAAATTGGGTCTTTGGTGGTGGTGGTGGTGTTGCCACAACACTGTAATTACGTGTCCCTGTTGAGCCTTACATGTCCCTGTTGGGCCTTAGGCACTGATGCCACAACACTGTAACCCCTCACAGATGCTATAGTTGGAGCATAGGAATGAGCTCTGCTGCAAAGTATTGCATCAAAAATTGTAATTATACACCCCTGTTAAACAGGGGCTGAAAAATTGGGCCTTGGGCACTGGTGCTGGTGCCACAACACTGCAACCCCTTACAGATACTATAGTTGGAGCGCAGGAATGAGCCCTGCTGCAAAGTATTGCATCAAAAATTGTAATTACACGCCCCTGTTAAACAGGAGCAGAAAAATTGGGCCTTGGCCACTGGTGGTGGTGCCCAGAGCTAAAAATGTTCTTACAAGCTATCAGCATGAAAATTGAGGAGGAAGAGGATTGTCACTCTGCTTAACAGGATAGTCAGTCAGCATCAGCATAGGCAGTCTTGCATACTGTGCAAGCTCTGGCCAGTGATCCATCCTCAAGACCCAGTAACCCAGAGGATTTTCGGTGGGAAAGTGTCCAAGTCTGATCTTGCCCCTAGGCATCCTTGCACCATGTGAATCAGACGCTGGCGATGGTTGCTGGAACCAGTCAGACCTTGGGGCTGCGGACTAAAAAATTGTCTGAACGCATCGGTCAGACGGCCACCTTCTCCACCGCTTCTTCTGTGACTGACCGAAGCCTCAGCAACACGTTGTCCAGGAGGACCAGGAAATTGTAACCTCCCAGGCTCTGGAAACGCGTATATATATATATATATATGTTCTTGTATATTGTAATAGGCCCTGACCAGGTTTTTTGGGCTGGAGCACCCCTCCCCCTCCTCATTACCTCTTATTAGTGGCCACCAGTGTTTAGGATGTATCCCCTTCAGTTCTCCCACATAGAGGAGTTCAGCTCCCATGGTTGAGACAAAGGATCTTCCATTCTATTACTAGTGTAGGACCCACTAATTCGGGGTACTTTGTCGCAGTAAGTGGGCTTAGCACTATATGACCATATAGTGTGACCAAACCCCCGTATTTTTTGAATATGTTCAGGTGTTTTTAACTAGCCCTGCAGGAAATGTCATTCTTGTATGTGTGCGCTGTAAAATATTTTGTACTGTTTGCAGGTCTTATAGCAGCACCATCTTGAATTGAAACGCATTGTATGGTGTGCCCCCCAAATATGTTCTTGTATATTGTAATAGGCCCTGACCAGGTTTTTTGGGCTGGAGCACCCCTCCCCCTCTTCATTACCTCTTATTAGTGGCCACCAGTGTTTAGGATGTATCCCCTTCAGTTCTCCCACATAGAGGAGTTCAGCTCCCATGGTTGAGACAAAGGATCTTCCATTCTATTACTAGTGTAGGACCCACTAATTCGGGGTACTTTGTCGCAGTAAGTGGGCTTAGCACTATATGACCATATAGTATGACCAAACCCCCGTATTTTTTTAATATGTTCAGGTGTTTCTAACTAGCCCTGCAGGAAATGTCATTCTTGTATGTGTGCGCTGTAAAATATTTTGTTCTGGAAACGCGTTGCACAAACTTTTCTGCAAGGCCTCCCGAAGATGTTTCATCTTCTGCTCCCTCTGCGATGGCAAGATAAGGTCTGCAACCTTACCCTTGTAACGTGGATCAAGGAGGGTTGCCAGCCAGTAATCATCCCTCCCCTTGATACCACGAATACAAGGATCCTTCCGCAGGCTTTGCAGGATCAGGGAGGCCATGCAGCGTAGGTTTGCTGAGGCATTCGGTCTAGAGTCCTCTGGGTCACTAAGGACGGCATGATCCGCAGCCACCTCCTCCCAGCCACGTGTAAATGATCCCTTGAAGACTGGTGCTGATGCTGAGTGCCAGGCTCCAACTCCATACTGACACAATCCTCCTCCTCCTCTTCCTGTGTGATCGGCGGGCACGCAGGAACACTGTCAGGATAAAAGGGGCCTTGAGAGGTAAGGAAGTCCTCCTCTTCCTCCCTCTGTTCTGCCTCAAGTGCCCTGTCCATTATTCCATGCAGCGCGTGCTTCAAAAGGTGGACAAGAGGGACAGTGTCACTGATGCATGCACTGTCACTGCTCACCATCCTCGTGGCCTCCTCAAATGGTGACAGGACAGTGCATGCATCCCTGATCATAGCCCACTGGCATGGGGAAAGAAAACTAAGCTCCCCTGACCCTGTCCTGGTGCCATAGTCGCATAAGTACTCACTGATGGCCCTCTGCTGCGTGTGCAGCCGCTGCAGCATGGCCAATGTTGAGTTAGACCTAGTGGGCATGTCACAGATTAGGCGTTTCTTGGGCAGGTTAAATTCCTTTTGGAGGTCAGCCAGCCGAGCACTGGCATTATATGACCTGTGGAAATGCACACAGACTTTTCTGGCCTGCCTCAGGACATCCTGTAAGCTCGGGCACCTGCCCAAGAACCGCTGCACCACCAAGTTAAGGATGTGATCCAAACAGGGCACATTGGTCAGTTGCCCCAGTGTGGCTCCTGTCCCCCAAGCACACCAGCTCAAGCACCACATGGCATCTTTTTGCCTGCGTGCTTGCGTAGCCCCTTTAATGCCTACAGAGCACCGCTGGTTCTGAGGACAAATCAGCACAGGAAGAAGCCACGGAGGAAGAAGAAGAGGAGGGGGTGGAGGAGAGAGATGTGGCAGAATCACCACTAGTAGAATTTTGGAGGCATGGTGGCGGAACAACCTCCAACACTACTGCACCCTGTCCTGCATCCTTCCTAGCTGCCAGAAGAGTCACCCAGTGCGCAGTGAAAGATAGGTAATATTCCTGTCCATGCCTGCTGGACAATGAGTCAGCGGTAATATGCACCTTACCGCTGACCGCCCTGTCCAGCGAGGCCAATACATTGCCTTCCACATGCCGGTAGAGAGCCGGAATCGCCTTCCATGAGAAAAAGTGGCGTTTGGGAACCTGCCACTGAGGAACCGCACATTCCACAAACTCACGGAAGGGGGCAGAATCTACCAACTGAAAAGGCAGCAATTGAAGTGCTAGAAATTTAGCCAAGCTAGCATTCAACCACTGGGCATGTGGATGGCTGGGAGCGAACTTCTTTTGGCAGCGCAGCTGCTGGGGCAGGGAAATTTGCCTGGTACAATCTGACATAGGTGTACCGATAGCAGATTGCCCGCAAGTACTTGGCTGTGACACACCTAATTCTACACCTTCATTCCTCTCAGTGCAGAGAGGACTGAAGGTATAGTGGAGTTGGAGATCCCAGCTGATGAGGAGCAAGGAGAGGTCCGCTTTCTTCTTTGGTGTGGGTCTTTTAGGTACGCTTGCCAATGAACTGCATGGCAGGTCGACATACGTCTGGTCAAGCATGTGGTGCCCAAGCCGGTGATGTTTTGGTCACGCGAGATACGCTTGAGACATATGTTGCAAATAGCAGCGGTGGGATCTGATGCACTCGTCTCAAAAAAGGCCCACACCAAAGAACTTTTGGAATAACGCGCAGAGACAGCAGCGCCCTGCACATGCAAAGCTCTGCGGTGTGATGCAGTCGGTGTGCTGCCCTTAATCTGGCCCCTGGAGGGCATCCTGCCTCATTTGAGATGTGCCTCTTCCTCCTCCCTCTCTCTCTTATCAGGCACCCATGTGGAGTCAGTGACCTCATCATCCCCTCCCTCCTCATCACTGGAGCAAAGCTGGCAGCATGCTGCAGCTGGAGGAACATGACTGCCAAATTGCTGTCCTTCTTGGGCAACCCCTCTCTCTGGGCTCACGTTACTGCCTTCCTCTAGCTGGGTACCATCATCAGAGCCTTCAAAACGCTGGGCATCCTCCTGGAGAATGCACCCAACACTGTGGTCCAACAGTTCGGGGGACTCCTCAGGAGGACATGGTGGGGCTAGGGAAAGAGTGACTGATGCCATTGAGCCGAGGGAAGAGGCCGCGTTGGCAGCTGCTTTGCCAGACAAAGTACCCTGAGCCTGGGTGAGAGAGGATAAGGAGGGCTTAGTCATCCACTCTACCAAGTCTTCAGCATGTTGCAGCTCAACACAGCCAGCTGCCGAAAAAAAGGACAAGCGTGTCCCTTGGCCATGTGCTGATGAGGATGCAGCTTCTCCATGACCAGCACTGTTGCCTCTAGACACAGAGCCTGCTTGCCCTCTTTTATTGGCTTGTGACTGTCTGCCTCTCCTTATTGGCCTTCCAGACATACTAATGGCCTGCAGTGAGATGTAGCTGCACAAAATGGGATGTATATATATACTGATACTGCAGCTAGCAGAATCAACTGCCTGCCTGTAGTATTATTAGTATGAGAACACCAGCAATTGTCTTCAGGTAGCTTTAGGTGCACACTGTGCAGAGGACGCAGTACACTAACTGTAAATACTGCAGCTGCCTGCCTGTGGTACTAATAGGATCAGAAGAACACCACCAATTTTCTTCAGGTAGCTTTAGGTGCACACTGTGCAGAGGACACAGTACACTAACTGTAAATACTATAGCTGCCTGCCTGTGGTATTAATAGGATCAGAACAACAGCAATTGTCTTCAGGTAGCTTTAGGTGCACACTGTGCAGAGGACGCACCACACTAACTGTAAATACTGCAGCTGCCTGTGATACTAATAGGATCAGAAGAACACCACCAATTTTCTTCAGGTAGCTTTAGGTGCACACTGTGCAGAGGACGCACTACACTAACTTGTAAATACTGCAGCTGCCTGTGGTACTAATAGGATCAGAAGAACACTACCAATTTTCTTCAGGCAGCTTTAGGTGCACACTGTGCAGAGGATGGACTACACTAACTTGTAAATACTGCAGCTGCCTGCGGTACTAATAGGATCACAAGAACACCACCAATTTTCTTTAGGTAGCTTTAGGTGCACACTGTGCAGAGGATGCACTACACTAACTGTAAATACTGTAGCTAATAGGATCAGAAGAACACCACCATTTTTCTTCAGGTAGCTGTAAATACTGTAAAAACACCTTCCTGTCTGTCAGTAGGAAGAGAATAACAGGAACGGATCTAGCTAAACTGAATACAGTGTGTGTGTATATATATATATATATATATATATATATATATATACACACACACAACACCTAGGATGCATATACAGTATATACACAATACACTGTAAGTGCAGATAACTGACTCGCCTGCCTACTCTATCTAACTTAAATCAAATGAGACTGTCTCTCTGTCTATCTCTCTGCCGCCGCAACACACTACACAAGGCCGCCACGCAGGCGGCCTTATATAGTGTGGGGTGTGTACTAAACCCCCTGAGCCATAATTGGCCAAAGTCACCCTGGCTTTGGCCAATTACGGCTCTCTGTACAGACGGCGCTGTGATTGGCCAAGCATGCGGGTCATAGTGCATGCTTGGCCAATCATCAGCCAGCAATGCACTGCGATGCCGCAGTGAATTATGGGCCGTGACGCGCCACTCGAATTTGGTGCGAATGGCCCATAACGTTCGAAATTCAATGAACGGTCGAACGTGCGATGTTCGAGCTGAACATGGGTTTGACTCGAATTCAAAGCTCATCCCTAGTGATATACACATACAGACACACACACTCTTATGGTAGAGCCGGTACAGTAAAGAAAAGTACGGTAGCATTTCATGAATGACAGAACTAGTCAGAGGGAGATTTTTCCCATCTCCCTGCCTGCACACAGAGCGATAATGCTAACGCGCTAGTGGTGATTAGGGTGTGCTCTGACATACCCCCTGCACATGCCTATGATCACCAGTTAATCGGCAAGAACAAAGCAAGCAGCACAAATCTATAATGCCACAATCTGATGATTAGGATGATTTATTATTATTTTTAATAAAGGACTTGACCCAAGCCGTCTCCTGTGTTTTTTTAACATTTTGACACTTTCTTTTTGTGAAATGGTAGGGGTACAATGTACCTCTTACCAATTCACATAGGGGGGGCCGGGATCAGGGTGTCCCCTTTGTTAAGGGGGCTTCCAGATTCCAATAAGCCCCCCGCCCGCAGACCCCCACAACCACCGGGCAAGGGTTGTGGGGATGAGGCCCTTGTCCCCATCAACATACGGACATCCTCCCCATGTTGAGGGCATGTGGCCTGGTACAGTTCGGGGGGGTGCTCTCTCGTCCCCCCCTCTTTTCCTGCAGCCTGCCAGGTTGCATGGTCAGATAAGGGTCTGGTGTGGATTTTTTTTTTTAATTTTGGCACGGAGTTCCTCATAAAATCCATACCAGACCTGAAGGGTCTAGTATGGATTTTTGGGGGGAACCCAACGCCATTTTCTTTTAATTTTGGTGCGGAGTTCCCCTTAATATCCATACCAGACCCGAAGGGCCTGGTAATGGAATTTTGGGGAACCCCCACCCATTTTTTTTTTTTAATTTTTCAATGACTTTTATGTGTATTGTCGGGACCGACAATTCATTAATAGCCGGCACTAGCGCTAGCACTTTTAAATTACTTTTTTTTCCTTTAGAAATGTCATTTTACTCTCAGACTGTTATAAACACGGGAAACATGCGCTACTTTACAGGCATACTATAGACCAGTGGTCATCAACCCTGTCCTCAGGGCCCACTAACAGGCCAGGTTTTATATATTACCTTGGGGAGATGCAGACTAGAGTACTGCAATCACTGAGCAGCAAATGATATCACCTGTAATGTATTTTAGTTATCTTGCAAACCTGGCCTGTTGGTGGGCCCTGACGACAGGGTTGATGACCACTGCTATAGACAAAAGAATATTTCACTTTTATTTTTCCACTTTAAGCATTATTAAAATCACTGCTCCCGAAAAAAATGGACGTTTTTTAAACTTTTGTTTGCATTGATACATGTCCCCTGGGGAAGGACCCAGGTCCTCAAACTCTTTTTATGACAATAGCCTGCATATTAACCTTTAAAATTAGCACTTTAGATTTCTCCCATAGAATTTTAAAGGGTTTTTAAAGCCTTTCGAATTTGCTGCAAACACCCCAAATTGTTCGCTGTTCGGCGAACGGGCAAACAGCCAATGTTCGAGTCGAACTTATGTTCGACTCGAACAGATAGCCAATCCCTACTGGTGATAGTGAAACCACTGCTATTGACCTAATCCCTTACTGTACACATGTGAAATGCATTCAATTCAACAGTCATGTATAATGATAAACTCTGTGTCATTGAATAAAATAATTCATCTATCATACAAAAATTATTTGTTTCTATGAAACAAACCGAGTGCAAATGCTGTTTAAAAAAAAAGTGCACAAGAAAAAAACTGTGTGCTGACACAGTGAACAAAAAGTGCTTAGTGCAAGAAAATATTATTCATTAGTAAAGTGCATGCATCAAAAATTCATATGTGTTCAAAATATGTCAAGTCCATTTTGCAATCCCAGAAAAAAATAAAGAAAGTGATAATAATATTGGATTTTTCCTGGGATTGCAAAATGGACTGCAAATATTTTGAACACATATGAATTTTTGATGCATGCACTTTACTAATGAATAATATTTTCTTGCAATAAGCACTTTTTGTTCACTGTGCCAGCACACCATTTTTTTCTTTTGCACTTTTTTTTTAACAGCATTTGCATTTTAATTGTTTGTTTCATAGAAACAAAGAATTTTTGTATGCTAGATTAATTATTTTATGCAATGTCACTATCACCAGATTGTGGAATTAAAGATTTGCGCTGCTTGCTTAATTTTTCTTGCCAAAAATGGAGACTTGCATAACTCTGGCTTTAGACTTGCGGGGCTCATGCTATAGACTTGCAGGTCTCGTGCTATAGACTTGCGGGGCTCTTGCTGAGACTTGCAGGGCTCTTGCTGTAGACTTACCACTGCAACTTTGCTCTTGCTAGAGACTTGCCACGCAAATTTGCTACAAATTGGAAAAGTGTCAACTTGTGCTTCAAGTGGTCTGCAAGTGTACAACTTGCCAGGGAAGATGTGCAGCAAGTTCACAAGACTTACAATTCGATACTGCCACAAATGTGTGGCAAGTTATCCTTGCTATCTGGGTGTACAGATCTCTCTTGCGAGGAGACGCCATTGATCAGCTCTCTTCGCCACACACTCTGTCAGTGTCACTTACTTGTTTACATGTGACCAGCTGTGATTGGACACAGCCAATCACATGGGTAAAGTGCCATGTCATTGGCTCTTCACAGAGATCGGGTTCACGCCGTGTCCTAGGAACATGGCATGGCCACGTTTGCCACGCTGCACGCCCCCCCCCGGGTGCGTGAGAGTGGCTGTTCTGGGGCACCGTCATATGATGTTTTTCTGGCTAATACAACAACAGACATGTTTCACTTTAAGCAAGGTAATAATCCTGATGTAGTAGAGTTCTCAGTTGTACCAGAGTCATAGAAACCTGAAATACAGTAAAACATTTGGGACCAGAGACCGAACACAACATTGTTCATTAAAGAATAAATAAAAACAAAGAATAAATAAAAAACAATTAAACATTTGATTGTGTATTAAATATATTTGTTATTGGTATAAAATAGTTTCACTAATAATAATGTTTTTATTTATGACCACATTTCAAATACTGTAATGATACCAACTATTTAAAAAACTGTTATACATATCAATAGTTCAGCCATTAAAGCTCAAACTTAAATTTTGCCAATAAACAACAATCCCCTTACAGCAAAAGGTACAAGGCCAAATAACAAAGAACTGCTACAAGGGGGGGGGGGTTTCTTCTTCAGTTGCTTCCATTGTTCTGATGAATGTTATATTTTCCTTTTTTCTTCTCATAGGTTCTTCGAGTCACATAACCACCACAAAAATTTCCAGAAAATTTGAATAAAGTTAAACAGGTAAGTAACCAATCACATTAATTCTAAAGTTTAACTGCCTCTTTGTGTCATTCCTAGGTTCCATAGGAAGGTGTCTCTATTGAGCTTTCCCTGTTTTTAATTCTTAAATTTATAACACTTAATGTATTCCACTCAGCCATTATCTAGGTATAGCTGTACTTTAGCAGACCATACTACATAGCTCCCAACTGTGCCTGATTTCGAGGGACTGTCCCTGATTTGGAGCAATGTTCCTCTGTCCCTCTTTCCCCCTCATTTGTCCCTCATTTTGGTCCGATCCATATAGTTGTATATAAAATATACTTTTTATCTTTCAAAAAGTGTTTCTCAGTGCTAAACCTTTCATTCAATTTCTAAATTGCTTCATTTGTACATTTTAAAAGCCAATATAAAGGAATAGTAGTGGTAAAAAAAAGCCCTTGTGGATTTAATTAACCTTTTTTTTTTGTTGTTAATTCTCCTTTAAGGGGGGTGTGGACAGGAAGTGAGATCAATGAAACTGGCCAGGCCACCACTTAACCTAAAAGAGGACTGGTGCTGGATCACAGTGGTAAGTCTTCTAGGGACAGTGACAGTAATGCAGGGGGTATTGCAGAAAGCACTGCATGTTTTATTTTTGATAATGCAGGTCAATGCATTAAATATCTCCAGAATTCAGCTTTAAATGCCTATGGAATTGCCCCTTTTAAAAATAACTTATATCCAAATAGAGGTCATCTTATTGTGGCTAACGTCTTTAAAATCACTTACTATAATTCAAAACTCATGATTACATTTTAAATTATTTTTAGGCTGAACATTATGGGGTTTTTTCAAGTTAACCAAATTTTAGCACAAAAGCTATTACTTCTCACAGTTAGCAAGGATTAATCAAAATATCAATTAAACACTATAGTTATTCACAATTTTGTATTTTATGATTCAGTGGACAGACCTAATATTTTAAAGAATGATAAAGAGAAGGATACAGAGAAACAGAGAATACTAATAATTTTTTGCTAAATTCTGGAGAAAATCCATTGTTAAGAACTGACGGGAAACCATTGGGAGAGGAAACTTCAGCGTTAGGAATTACAGCTTCACCTCTCACCATAATATATGAACTTATACTCAACAAATGCTGTACACAATATAGATCAAACATACTGTATCTCCTGCTCTGAAATAGTATGGAATGGGTTTAGAGCCTTGCGCATAGTGTTATTTGTTTGTTAGTTTGTTAGTGCCCAATAACAAAATCTTTATAGGGCCATCTGGTTCTCCAACACCCATTTTAAAGCACTTCTACTATTTTACACATACCACAAAGAAATGGAAGCACACCAACATGCTAAATGTGGTTTTCAAACTGCTTTACTTATATGAGATATAGTTTAAATCTATAGATAGGGCAGCATTTAAAATTCCATTGCAGGATAAGAGTACTGAAAAGCACAAATGTTCATCATTGTTTTACCCTTTGTTCTATCCAAGTGCTGCTGATCTACTGCAATCACTTTCAGTTTACATGCATGCACTCCACTGGTGGCTGTATGGCATTTCTGAGAGCATATTTCCTGCTTGTGGCAGTGGTAGAACATGTCCATAGCATGTAACAAAGTGACTTTCTATTTACTCAATAGTTACATAGGCAAAACCCAAAAGCCCGGTGCCATGTATCTCTGGGTTCTGGGCAGCTTCCCATGTGCAGTGGATGGGGCAGGCTACCGGCGGGATTGTTTTCAGCCTTGCCCCCCCCTCCCCCCAACCACTAGCATGTGCGGTTTTGCCAACCGCGCCAGGTTGGTAGCACACCTGCCCACACCCCATACGCTACCATGGTTACTGCAGTGGGTGTGAGTAATATATATGTAGGAGTATATATGTTATGGACCTTCGACCATAACATATATATATTCATAGGCAGATGCCTGTTTTACTGCTGTTTGGTAAGTATGTAATGATACTATGCTCCCTGGCTTGTGTACCTTCTGATTTGCTAGGCCCTCCTTTTATAAAACAACTTTTTTTATTGTTCCTTTTTCTTTCAAACCCTAGTGCTTGATTGTTGAACACACATATGCATGGACTCTCCTATCAAGTGGTATGTTTTCGCTTTGGATATGTAGTAGGAAACATACATCTAATTTTATAGTATTTATGTGAGGTCTTTTCTTGGGCCCATTTGATATCAAATGCTGTTTGTTCATAAGATGTCAAATCTGGTCTAAGCCCCCTGGGGGGCTGGGGGGGGGATTACCACCTGTGCTGGGATTATGTGAATAACTATATGTAATTCCACTTACAAAGCTGCTGTAACAAGGGTGCATTTTATTGGTAGTTTAATCCAGCAGACGGCTATACTATACAGGGGGGATATTCACAGAGTCGGTCCACAGCTGTGCCACAGTAAACTCAGTTCCCCTTCACATCACAGCCCCCCTTTACATGACTGGTCCACTGTTCACTTCTGCTTAAGATTAATCTAAATAATCACGCAAACAACAAAATTCTTTTTCAACCAGGTTGATACTTTTATTACTTAGGTATCGGCCACAGCTTGCCAACTGTAAAGTAACCATCAAACCAGTAAACATATATAGCCAACACCAGATACCTTAAGCAGTGCTGAGTGGCGTATCTCAACTTTCCTTACCTAGGAGCCAATTCAACCCCCAGCTGTCCAGGTTAGGCTCAGGGGGCTTACTAAGGGCTTCCTGCTCCCCATTCAACCGACTCAATCAGCCACCTGCCACCTCAGCCTGCAAAAGGGATAACCATCACCATCAGGAGATCGATGCTTACCTTATCGACTCCCTGACTGCCACAAAGACAGAGCCCATTCAATTCGGTCCTACAGTAATAAATTTAACATGCATGAAAATAACAACACCTACCCTCCAAATCCACATGACGAGCGACCAGGCCATTCCTTGACGCGGTAAACTTGGAAATAGCCCTATTCACTTTAATAGGTGCCTTGTCAAGGGCTCTGAAGTCCCTGGCATGACGCAAGAAAAAACTTAAGAGGATCTCTGACCAGACCAGAAGAACATGTGGATGTTCATCTAAAAAGGCTGTTAAGTCGTGATGCATTGCCCAAAGAAGTGCTCAGAAGGAAACAACCCTAAAGGTCATTACCCCCGATATGCAGCAGCAAAACATCTGGAGGTCCCTCCAGCATCACATGATTGTGAAGTAAGAGCTGTACCTCGGCCCAAAGCATACCCCGGACCCCCAGCCACACCAATTTGACTTGGGATGCCGGGCAACCGAGTTGCAAACCACTTTTTTGATGTTCCGCTCTACGAGCCGCCCAGAAAACGAAGGAATGGCCCACAATACAGACCATGGTTTCTCGCTGACCTGAAAAGAAACAAAACAAATACAACATAGCAACATAATAATTTAACAGATGGAACCCGGAAGGCAGTAGTCAAAACCCCGAACCTCCCCATCGTATCGAGTCGCCCTCCGAACTGGTCGTATTTCCATTCTGTGAGGCCTCACATATGTGCTATAGCGAGAAGACTCCCACCGGCCGATCCTCTGAACCACATCCCTGGACATGCCCAATCTGGCAGCCTCCGTGGCAGCCCCAATGAAGGAGTGTGTTCCATAGTCGGACGCCAACAAAAACCAATTCAGATAAACAACGTCGCAGGATACGCGTGAACTGGAAATGTGAGAGGAACACTCCATCCTCATGCACAAGAAGGGGCCCCGGAACAGTAGGCCAAATTGCTAAAAAGGATGTCAAACAATTAACAGGACACATCACACAACCGGGCAGTGCGAATAAAGGAATAGACACACCCCGGTGAAGCTGATCAGTCTTTGAAGAACATAGTCTGATTTCAATACTATTACGCCTCTGTTGTACATCCTCCACTCGGAGCCCTCCTGCCGTCTGCTTGTTGGGGCTAACTAGTTCGCTTATGCGAAAGGCACCAAAAAATACCAGGGAAAAGGCCAAAGCAAAAACAGTAACTTTTAGGGGGAATGGCATAACTTAGGTAGTACCCGCATCACGTTAGACAAAATTTCCCAGGTAATCGGTCTACGGCGATCTGCATGCGTTCGCATCCCTCTCCACCCCTTTAATGCCTGACAAACTACGAAAGACTTGGTGTAGTCAGGATATCCCATTAATTTAAAAAGAAAGGCCAGTGCAGCCAGCTTTCTGTCAATCACTGCAGATGATTCGCCCTGAGCTAATGTGTCGCTTACAAACCATAGAATCAGATCCTGTCAGCTATTACAAGAGCACAAATCACCAGCCATACTCTCCGTCCGAAACCATTGCAGCCATACCTTAACATACGCCAACCAGGTAGACGGGGCTAATGAACACCGAATAAATGCCCACATACCTGTTAAACGAGGTCCATAACCAATCCGGACAGGGGTCGCTCTCTACCCGTGCCTCCGGTGCCAACTTCTTGAAGCGTTCCCACTGGAAGCGAGAAAGAGAGTCAGCTATGTCATTAAGCAACCCAGATACATGAATCGCTTTAAACAGCAAATTAAAATGCAAACAAGATGGAACAAATTGCCTCAATAGTGTAACCACAGTAGGAGAAGAGGCCGACAAAGTACTGACAGAGGAAACCAACCCCATGTTATCGGAATGAAATAGCACTAATTTATTGCAGAGTAAAGGACCCCAAATCTCAACCGCCACCACCAAGGGAAAGAGCTCTAGAAGTGTCAGGTTTTTTTAAAACCCGCATCAACCCAACTCTGAGGCCATGCAGCCGCACACCACCTACCTGCAAAGAAAGCCCCAAAACCCAAGGATCCTGCTGCATTAGTGAAAAAATGACAGTCTGCATTAGTCTGGGGGGACTCCAGCCAATAAGAAGTACCATCAAAAGAACCCAAAAATTTGTGCCAGATCCGTAAATCATCCTTAAGCTGAGATGTTAAACTGATAAAATGGTGTGGCTTCCGACCCCCCACCATGGCCAAAGACAAACGGCATGAAAAAAATTCGGTCCACTGGCAATACTCTGCAAGCAAAATTGAGTTTACCAAGCAGCAATTGTCACTGTCGTAGTGTGACCCTCCTAACCTTCAAGGCTAATTTGATGCTGACGATCAGATCTGAGATTTTGTCAACAGGCAATCTACAGCCTCCCTTGACAGAATGAATTTCAATTCCCAAAAATTTTATGACAGTGAAGGGTCCCTCCGTCTTGTTGGGGGCGATGGGCACCCAAAATTGTGCAAAAATGCGCGTGAGACTACACAGCAGGAGCTCACAAAACCGAGAACCGCAAGGACCGACGCAGAGGAAGTCATCAAGATAATGGACTACATAATTAAATCCTGTGTGAACCCTGACAACCCATTCCAGGAAGCAGCTGAACAACTCAAAATACGCAGAAATAGATCAGAAGGCACCGGTCAACAAAATAGGCCCCGTCAGCTGTCCGGATGAACTGGCAAAAGGCGGAAAGCTGCTTCAATATCTGTCTTTGCCATAACTGCGCCCGGTCCCAATGATTTAACTAAAGAGAGGATGGCATCAAAAGACGTGTACGAAACAGAGGAGAGATATTTACTAATGCCATCATTTACCGATCTCCCTTAAGGGAATGATAAATGATGGATCATACAAAATTTGCCAGATTTCTTCTTGAGGGGCCACCCCTAAAGGGGATACTACCAAACTGGGAAGAGGAGGCTCAGAAAAAAGGGGCCCGCCATATGACCTAAAACAGCCTCCTTGGCCAACTTCTCCCGGAGAACCACAGGGTGTTGTCTAGCAGATTTCAAATTACGAGATAATGGTAATATGGGAAAGAGGTCAAAGGGATAACAAAACCATAATCAAAGCCATGCCCTAATAGCACAGCAGACCGCCTGTCAGGATACCTATCGAGCCAGGGTCAAATCGCCTCGATGTTCACTGGCGACCTCCCCTTTGCCAGAGCTGTCTCCTGGTTTACGGAACAAACCCTTGCCTTTTTTGAGACAGCGACTGATGGGGTGGTTACCTCCACATTCTGAGCATTCATGCAGGAAATGGTAAGTAGAACCCTACTTGCGATGGGAATCATTAAAGGACCAGCAGGTGCCTCTTTTAACAGTTCCATGGGCCCCTGCTCCTGCGGAGGTGAGGCCCAACTGAAAGGGAGCATGCGCAGATGTATTGGTATACACACCAACTTTAGAATTCATGACTCACATCCAAACGCCAATATCCCTATGATCTCAATTAAGGTCAGAGTGAACAGACATGTGTTGCCAGAACTGCTTGTCATACCTAAGCCAAGTTGTTCCACCATAAACCCTATGGGCCTCCCAAATGGAATCAAGATAGCAAAACAGCGCGGAACAGAGCTCCAGCTGCTTCTCACCCACTACACTCCCAAAGATCGTAAAGGCCTGAAGCCAATTCCAAAAGGTACTGGGGATCAATCGATAGTGCCTCCTGTCAACATCCTCCTCCTTGCGGTGCTCCTTACCCTTTTCCCATTTTTTCTAATGCAAAGCGGTCCAATGGGAGTAATGTCAAAATGACAAAATATTCATTTTCCCTAACCTCCTGTTTAAGGTGAGCAACCAGAGGGCCCTCATAGCAGACATATGAGTGCCTTTTTGCCGCATCAGAAATAGGGACAGGCTTGTCAGGCTACTTGGCACTACTTGATCCCACCATTTCCACCGCCATTGAGGAAGAAGCCCCCCCCACCGTGGCCTGGGCAACCACAGATGACATGCCCACTGTAGTAGCCATAGGCACGGGTACATGTGATAAAGCACCCCACCGTGTTGAATTCCAGACCACACTAAGGTTCGTAGCTCCACCGCTAGACCCCGCCTCCAAACCCTCCAGCAGGGCCCGGACACCCTGTACAAACATGTGAACCTCCCCATCCTGTGTGGGGGGAATGCGTGTGCAAGCCAATGAGTGTGAGAGCTCACCTGTTGGAGGCGCAGGCACATCGCTCCTGCCGACCGAATGATCTAGACTTGGCCCATTGGTGCCCGATGAATCAGAGGCCACCACCATGCCACTCTGGATGTGCTGTGGAGAAGCCGTCGGAGGTGTAGATTGAGGCCGATGCCAATCCCTCCATAGAGACCTGTGGAGACAAGGAAGAGTGTGGGACAACCGGGGTGCCCCCATAACCCCCACATTGGACCGCCCCAATATCCCCTGGGAAGGGGGGGCGGGGGTGACATTAATTCATCAGGAGTGATATGATATGAAGAGGCAACGGGGGCTGGGACACAGAGAGTAAGAGAGAGCTGTCTTTCATAGGTAAAACACTACTAGCTGGTGGCTGCTGATCAGGGGGGAGCCAAAGGGTAGCACAGGAGACGTCTGAGGCAGCGTGGAGGAGAGGCAAGGAGAAGAGATGTAGGCCATACTCACTTGCCGACCTGCTGGGGACAGCATAGGAGGATGTGGTGCGGCTCTCATTGCTCCCTGCATCCTGGGCTGATCGGAGCCAGCAGCCAGGACCACTGAACTGAGTCCTGACAGGGCAGGAGCTCCGCCCCCTGAAACTCTGGTTGGCTCCCGGGACACATGCTGATCATCAGAAGCATCTCTCTGGGCAGAGGCAGAGGGGTGCGATGTTGCTGCTCTTCTCCTGTGGCTGGAGCCTGGACGGAGACACTTGGAGCCCAAACGCTGCACAGCCCGAGGTGGGGAGGGGCTGAGTCATTGAGCAGAGCACTGGACCCAGCATGGTTGGGCATCATAAGAATAGGGGGGAGTTCTGTGATCAGAACCTGCAGCCATTCTTCACAGCTTTCTGCTGGAGATGAGAGATGAGTTGCTCCATCGTGAGGTAGGTCTGTACCGAGGGGGGGGGTTGTGTGGAAGCACGTGGAGGGTAGAAGTGCAGGAGGAGAGAGAAGGGGGGTGCGACTTGTTACCTCTTGAGAATTGTACAGACTGAGGGATCGTTAATTCACGTGATGCAGAAGTCTCCTCCTTTTTACTTTTCCCCACCAATAACCTGCCACCAAATTTATACCACCTCAACAACCACCACCCCTAAGGCCCCATTCACAACTGAGCATTTTGTAGCTTGAAGCCTGAAGCTACAAAACGCTGGAGGGGAAAAAAAAATTATTCACTATGGAGATGGTTCACATCTCCACTCCAAAACGCCTGAAGCCAGAAGCTCCAAAACGCATGAAGCCAGAAGCTCCAAAACGCCTGTAGCTCAAACAAGTTCTAGAACTTTTTTTTTAGGCAGATTTGGGCATTTTTCTGCTTTTACATTGGTGACCTTTTGACCTGTACAAAATCATGGCAAAAACGCGTCAAAATCGCATGGCTTTCTGCCTGAAAACGCTACACTAAAGTGTGAATGGGGTCTTAGCCATTGCTTAACCCTTTTTACGCCAATGTGCTGTTCCGAAGGAATTGTCTCCAGTCATGATGCCTACTGTGTTTATAACACAGGGCATTGCTTTACAGTGCCCCTTTACACTGCAGTCCCCTTTAAATTAATGTAAGGGGGACTACACTGTAAACGGCCCTGTGATATAAAGGAGGCAACACTGTAGCCAAATGAAAATTATATTATTTTTTTTCACACAGAGCTTTCTTTTGGTGGTATTTGATCACCACTGGGTTTTTAATTTGTTTCTATTATATAAACGGAAAAATATATTTTCTATTTCTGTCATTAAACTAATTAACGAATGTCATTAAAACTAATACAATTAAATTTCTTAATAAATTTAAGTCAAATGTATTCTGCTACATGTCTCAAGTGCTGCCAGTGATTGGGGCTGATCCTGCTTCATTTGCGTTTTTGGGGACACTAACTGTGACCAGGCTATGGACCCAGACAGACACTATATTAGATGGTGATCAGCGACTTAGTGTGACTGTGATAGTGTGGCGGGCAATCAGGGACTGGCGCTAACTTAAACTGGCTGGAAGGGACACTAACTGACTTTAACTGATGCTATCTGACGTCACTAGTGACACTAATACAGTGATTAGTGATAATACTGTACACTGTTTCTGTACTAAGAGGAATGGCTGGGAGACAGGGGTGATCAGGAGGGCAATCAAATGGTTAACTATGTGCCTAACAAGTGTATGTGTGCTGTTTTTACTCACTTGAGGCCCATACACACGATCAGAAAATCGATCGAAAAATACCGCTTTCTAAGCTATCGTACAATAATCTAAAGGTTAGCACAGAGCTTTCGAGAGCCTATCATGACAGTTCATTTAATATTATCCGAAGGGACAAATACGAACATTTTTCTTGTATGATACTAGGCTGTACAATTTTTGTTTTAATCAGTACAGTCTTTGTCGGAAAATAAAATACAAATAGAATACATGACATCACTTCTGAATTATTATTCTGTTGTACGAGAATTTTCATAACTTTAGTAACCTCTTCATTTTTGATATGGAAACTAGCATACAAAAAAGAACGGATGGTCATTCGTCTGATAATCTCATCACATGTACCAGGCATTACAGACTGGCTGGCTTTTCTTCCTGATTTCAACTCTGGACAGTATGTGAAATCAGGGAGATAAAAATAGCCAGATCTGTGTTGTGTTTACTAGTACACACAGATCTGTGCTGTGATTAGCCACTATCAGAATAATTGCAGAGGAAACGGGAATTACCGAGTTAATTGTTCATAAAATCGCGACTCAGGATTTGAACACGAGAAAGGACACCAAGTTAGTAGTGTGGATAATGTCCAAAGAGCCACTTTGCAGGCTCTGAACACCATCCCACTTGAAGATTTCCAGGGATGCTATGAAGAATGGAAAAATTGCTGGGAGCATTGTGTCCACTCACAAGGTGCATAATTTGAAGGAGACAATGTTCAAACTTTTCACTAATTTTTTTTTTTAAATATCATTCTCATTACTTTCTGGACACACCTCTAGTAGATTATTTGTAGTTGCTGAATTTTTTTTTTTTTTTACAATAGAAAGATGGATTTAGGTTGGGTTCACACTATCCCACACTGTGCGTTCTGGTTGGGGGTGCAGGAATTGCATTGAGTCTCGCACCTGCAGGCACCCGCAGCCAAATCGCACTGCTCTTTTGTGAGACGCACGGGGTGGCGCCTTTCATTCTAAATGAATGAATTGAAATTTATTAGAAATTATTATATGGAAAAGAATGCTGAATTGTGTTAATCAGCAAAGTATTTTACAATAAATGTATGTATTGATAAAAATACAAGGTACTGCTTACTGTACGTAGCAAATGCTACTACAGTTTATTACAGTATCCTCGGTGGCCAGACCGTTCTGATATGGAACTAATTCATTTGGGCCAGCTTGGCCTTAACAAACTGTTTAATAATAAATCTGAAGATAAATGAATGTAGCGCTCACTCAGTGAATCATCATACTAAAGTAAAATAAATCTTAAGCTAATTATGTGCAAAATACAGGAATGACAGTGCTTCAAATACGTAATTAGACACACACCATAAGGTGCCACAGTATTCAAAGTGACAATACAATGTATAAAGTGCTTAAACACAGAGTCCATAAAGTTCTACAATCTTCAAAGTAATAGTGCAATATGAAAATGAGGAAAGTTCATAAGTAAAGTGCTTGTGTGAGGAAAAATAGAATCCAATAAATCCAGATCAACAACAAGGTTTCCACCATCCGTAGTGCGCTTGTGGTTTAACCCAGCCGCTCACCTCAGGCAAAGACCCCTACAGGTCTAGTCGAGTTGGTTACACAATAAGTGTCTCCAAGATCCAGACAGCAGACTCCTATTCCTGGGGCCTCCAATCAGATGGGACCCAATTTCCACAAATACCGCCAATATCTCTTAGCAGGTCCCTCAATATAATGTTCACATGCAACATAAAGGAAATTCCATAGTGTAGTGGTCCAAAAAAATGTGTTTAATAAAAATGCAGTAGATTTACAGTTTCAAATCAGAACGAAGAGCTTCACATATAGTACTTCCGGTCTCGGCCGCGACCGAAAGTGACGTAACCTGGCTCCTCCCAACATGTTGCATCACTGATCAGGTGACTTCATCAAGGGTATGGAGTCAGGTGAACAATGTCAGTCTGACAGCTCCAAAGCAACATCAGCGGTCATTCGAACAATTCATATTTGTTTAAAAATCCTTTCAAAATTTCCAAAAAAGGCATCACATATACTAGCATCCAACTAAAAACCTCAAATATATAATAAAATATACATTTGTTTTATATACACTTAGATACTAAATAAGGTATAACACAGCACCACCTGTTGAATAATACAAATGGTATATAGCAATGGAAGTGTTCATACTTTGGCACCTTATGATGCGTGTCTAATTACGTATTTGAAGCACTGTCATTCCTGTATTTTGCACATAATTAGCTTAAGATTTATTTTACTTTATTATGATGATTCATTGAGTGAGCGCTAGATTCATTTATATTCAAATTGTCACTGTGTGTGTGGGAGCACATATTCATGTTGGCAGCTACTTAGTTTTGTTTACATTTATAATCACTTGGTTTGCGCATTAGTATATTTAATTAATACTTAATAATATATCTGCAATCCTGCAAATTCATTGTTATGCACTTTTTCCGTATAAAAAAAACAAATGTTTTCGTGTCTTAAACAAACAAAAACGCCTGTACCCACAGATGCTGTGCAAATTAAATGCAACGAATGCCCAAAAAACAGTGACAACAAACAATTAAGCACAAACTGTGTGAAATTAAGTACAATTTAAAAAATGAACCAGCGTATATAATTTGTTTAAAAATTCACAGCTAATGTTGCAACAAGTAATACAATGTACAGTATCTCACAAAAGTGAGTACACCCTTCACATTTTTGTAAATATTTTATTATATCTTTTCATGTGACAACACTGAAGAAATGACACGTTGCTACAATGTAAAGTAGTGAGTGTACAGCTTGTATAACAGTGTAAATTTGCTGTCCCCTCAAAATAACTCAACACACAGCCATTAATGTCTAAACCGTTGGCAACAAAAGTGAGTACACCCCCTAAGTGAAAATGTCCAAATTGGGCCCTAAGTGTCAATATTTTGTGGCCACCATTATTTTCCAGCACTGCCTTAACCCTCTTCTGCATGGAGGTCACCAGAGCTTCACAGGTTTCCACTGGAGTCCTCTTCCACTCCTCCATGATGACATCCCGGAGCTGGGGGATGTTAGAGACCTTGCGCTCCTCCACTTTCTGTTTAAGGATGCCCCACAGAAGCTCAATAGGGTTTAGGTCTGGAGAAATGCTTGGCCAGTCCATCACTTTTACCCTCAGCTTCTTTAGCTAGGCAGTGGTCGTCTTGGAGGTGTGTTTGGGGTCGTTTTTATGTTGGAATACTGCCCTGCTGCCAGTGGTGTATTTAGGTTTTGTGCTGCCCTAGGCCTGACTAAACTTGTGCACCCCCTAATTTAAATATGACCCACCCCTTTCTGTCAAGGCCACACCCCAATGTAAAGGAGAACTCTGATGTAAAAGGCACTGCTGCAGACTCTGGTGTAATAGGAAATTCTGATGTAAGGGGGTCTCTGGTAACCATAGCCCTTTCTTTACAAAAGAGTCTACAGAGCTTCCCCTTACATCGCGGTCCACAGAGACTGTGGGCATGGCACAAGGGATGGTCAGAGATGGCGGGCATGGCGCAAGGGACGGTCAGAGACTGCGGGCATGGCACAAGGGATGGTCAGAGACTGCGGGCATTGCCCAAGGGATGGTCGGAGACTGCGCACATGGCACAAGGGACGGTCAGAGACTGTTGGCATGGTACAAGGGATGGTCAGAGACTACATACATGGCACGGCAGGAGGTGTACCCCCTGGTAAAAGGGGCCAAGCAACCTGCAACCATGTGCATTGCACGCGGTTGCAGCACTGTGATACTGTATTTAAGGGGTTAAAACAGGCATTGCCGAGGAAACATATTGCCTTTTCACTGCATGTCAAATTCCTCTGAAAAGAGATCCGAGCATGGATTGCTTTTCAGAGGAGTGTCAGTCCTTACCGACATTGTGAACAAGCATAAAAAAGCAGTTGGATTGTGCAGGATTAGCAAGATTGGCAAGAGTAACGTACATACACACACGTCACCAGCAACACCCAGGCACCACCATGCTGAATGAATGAATGAATGAATGATTTGTAAAGCGCTGCAAATGCGAACTGAATTGCCTCAAGGTGCTAGATGCTGCAAGCAACATCCGGGCACCGCCATGCTGCCAGCAACACCGGGCATCGCCATGCCGCCAGCAACACCCGGGCACCGCCATGCTACCAGCAACACCCGGGCACCACCATGCGGCCAGCAACACTTGAGCACCAGTATTTCACCTGTTAGACCCAGAGACATCTATTCATTATCAAGCAATGATAGCCTGTTTGTAACAGGATACAACAGGATACAGAGCAAGCTGTCCCTGCCTGTCACCTCTGTGCTGTGCAGTCTTGTCAGCCTCACCTGGTGCCATCTGTGTTGGTGCTGACATCTTCCCAACCACTCCTCTCAGCATCTTCCTCTCCTCCAGTAGATCTCCCCTGACCCCCGCACAGGCAGCCAGAAACTCCGCCTCCCATTGCCTGCCTACTCGTACAGCGTCCTCATCTGCCCACCGTGCCCGTACTTCCCGCTCATACAGACCCCTCCTCCGCTGCTGCAAGTGACCTTATGCTGCCTCTGGATTGGTGCAGGACCCGGCTCACTGGCGGAGCGGCTCCGTCTGCCTGCCCCAATGATACTCGCACTGCGCTGATCAGCAGCACAGTAGGGGCTTGGGGGAGGGGGCTTTTTTTGGTCCGGGGGCAGCTTTTTTGCCGCCCCCCGTCCCGCAAAGTGCTGCCCTAGACCTGGTCCTTGCCGGCCTAGGCCAAAATACAGCGATGCCTGCAGCCCAATCTCCGAAGGGAGGGAATCATGCTCTGCTTCAGTATGTCACAGTACATGTTGGCATACATGGTTCCCTTGATGAACTGTAGCTCCCCAGTGCAGCACTCATTCAGCCACAGACCATGACTCTCCCACCACCATGCTTGACTGTAGGCAAGACACACTTATCTTTGTACTCTTCATCTGGTTGCTGCCACACACGCTTGACCATCTGAACCATCTTGGTCTCATCAGACCACAGGATATGGTTCCAGTAATCCATGTCCTTAGTCTGTTTGTCTTCAGCAAACTGTGGACTTTCTTGCGCATCATCTTCAGAGGAAGCTTCCTTCTGGGACAACAGCCATGCAGACCAATTTGATGCAGTGTGCGGCGTATGGTCTGAGCACTGACAGGCTGACCCCCACCCCTTCAACCTCTGCAGCAATGCTGGCAGCACTCATACATCTATTTCCCAAAGGCAACCTCTGGATTTGACGCTGAGCACGTGCACTCAACTTCTTTGGTCGACCATGGCGAGGTCTGTTCTGAGTGGAACCTGTCCTGTTAAACTGCTGTATGGTCTTGGCCACCGTGCTGCAGCTTAGTTTCAGGGTCTTGGCAATCTTCTTATAGCCTAGGCCATCTTTATGTAGAGCAACAATTCTTTTTTTTAGATCCTCAGAGAGTTCTTTGCCATGAGGTGCCATGTTGAACTTCCAGTGACCAGTATGAGAGAGTGAGAGCGAAAACACCAAATTTAACTCACCTGCTCCCCATTTACACCTGAGACCTGCACAGCTGCACCAGATTATGTGTGCTCCAGTTTTAGTAAATCCCCCCTATAGTATTCTGACAGCAACTCCCTCTGTCGATTGACTGACTGAAGATGCTGATCAAGAAAAGTTTCCAACTTCTTTGTTCGACAGAAGTTGATCAAATAATTGACTTCTGTCAAACTGGGACAGCCATTCACTAATGGAAATTTGCCCAAACCTTGTAATCCATCTATGGCCAGCTTTAGATACAGGAATTATTGAATTATTGATGTACTGGAAATTTGTATATTTGTGTTAATCTTGTGCTCATCCACACGTTAGCACTGAAAATGGAGAGATTCATCTTGGAGACAAATATTTTAGATCTGCTTAAATATAATTGTGGTAAGAACAAATTTAAAATTGAATACAGCTTTTTATCTTACTGAAGAATGAACCCCTGAGCAAGAAGCACTGGAGTGAGAAAGAAATAACATAAATGTAGCAAGGTCCCAGGCCTCCTTCGGTGTAATGAGAACCTCCAGGGCCAGAGATAGCTGACATCCTTCTGTATATGGTGGGTTGCATGGCATAGTGGGTGTAATGCAAGGTGGATTGATTGGACGCCAGACACTTCTTGAATGCAAAAGAGATTTCATTTCTCTTAACAGAACTTTGGGAAAGAGGTTTAGGGCCAGGACACCCTTAAGTAGTTGCAAGATTAATTTGCAGATTCCGAGACTTCAACAGGAGGACAGCCATGCAGGGAAAAACATCCAGCAAGACGCCCCATCTGCATGTGTAGGATTGCTGTCTCCTATGGCAACAGTCTTTAACAGTTCCTAACACAAAGTATTACAGTTCTTTCAATTGCACTACAATCACTTCTTGTAGTTCTCCAGCCCACTGTGCTCCCAGTCTCTTACCAGACTAGATGATTCACTCCCACTGAATCCCTTGAGCTCCTCCAATCTTCACAGTAGCATCTTCCTCAAGTGTCACCCCCGTCTCTTTGCTGGGTCCCTAGCTTGGCACTCAATATACTTCTCAAGCTTCACCCCACTGGCCTGCTGGGTCCCTGGCTTGACAAACAAGGCTGCTCTGCAAGCGTCACCTCCACTGGGTGGGTCCCTGGCTTCATACCCACTGAAGTTTCCCGATTCTTCACCATCCCCGGTTGGTGAGAATACTGCTCTGGTACGTGCTTCCGCTACTCACTGTGGTCCATGGTAATAAGGTGGTTGGTACCTTACTGGCGACAGCTTCCCCTCTACCTCTGACCACAACAGGTTCTCCGGCCGGCGGAACCTTCACTACTGGTTGGACTGCAAGCCGCAATCTCAACCCTGCGCTGCTCTATTGCTTCTGGATAGGCCCTTTAGACAGACTAGCAGCCAGGTGTGCCCGGGATAGGCCCAAACTCCAGCCTAGCAGCCCGGGAAATACAACACACATCCACCCAGACAGCCGTCCAGGTGGCACAGAACACCGATCACCTGACTCCACCCAAATATAAAGGTTCTCCCAGCGGGACAACGGATTTACGAAAACCCCTGCCCATTGGCTGGGATACCCCTCATACAGATAATCTGACCTTGCACTGCCCTTCTCGTATCTAATGCCACCAAATACCCGGCCACCTAGCGGCAAAAGAGAGAAGCGCAGCAATTACAGACTTATGCCATGTACACACGATAGGATTTTCCGATGGAAAATGTGTGATAGGACCTTGTTGTCAGAAATTCCGACCGTGTGTAGGCTCCATCACACATTTTCCATAGGAATTTCGGTCACACAAAATTTGAGATCTGGTTCTCAAATTTTCCGACAACAAAATCCTTTGTCGAAAATTCCAATCGTGTGTACACAATTCCAACACACAAAGTGCCACGCATGCTCGGAATCAAGCAGAAGAGCAGCACTGGCTATTGAATTGAATTTTTCTCGGCTCCTCATACGTGTTGTACGTCACCGCGTTCTTGACGTTCTGAATTTCCGACCAACTTTGGGTGATCGTGTGTATACAAGACAAGTTTGAGCCAACATCCGTCGGAAAAAATCCCATGGATTTTGTTGTCGGAAAATCCTATCGTGTGTACAGGGCATTAGAGTGAAATTAATTGATCCTCAACATTTAGCCAAGGCAGCTATACCTGGCAGAAAAGGCAGGTAAATTTAGGAGCAACCCAGCCTAAACACCAGGGTGCTACATAAATAATACATAGGCTACACTGTTTGGAAAATTTTACAGCATTTGAACTATTAAGTTAAAATCCTCATGCAGCAAGCACTTGAGTGGGGAAGGAATAATGCACCGGCTGTATAATGTACTTTTTAGTGTTAAGAATTGCCAGTATACTGATTAATTTACAAAGTTACATAGTTAGTCTGGTTGAAAAAAGACACAAGTTAATCTAGTGAAAAGGAATAAAAAATCCTAAAAAAAATTCTTAAAATCCTATATACTCGATCCTATACCCACAGTTGATTCAGAGGAAGGCAGAAAACCCCAGCAAAGCATGATCCGATTTGCTCCAGCGGGGGAAAAAAATCTTTCCTGATCCCCCCGAGAGAGGGAGAGTAAGGGGTGTTTGTTTGTTTTTTCTTAAAATGGCTTTCTGGTTATTATTAGATACTGGGAACTGTCCATTACAAAGCTAGAAGCATTACACTGAAAAACAATATTATGCAGTTTGCAGGCAGGAAGAGGTTAAGGGATTAAAAAGTATTATCAAAGGATTATAAAATGATATGATATGTGGCAGTTGCTGTTTTACTAAGGGCTCATGCATACAGGACGTTGTTACAGCTGCTGTTAGGGGCGTTGTTTTTCTTTTAAAGGGGGTGTAAACCCTTGAGGTTTTTCACCTTAATCTATTCTATGCATTAAGGTGAGAAACCTCCTGTGCTGCAGCAGCCCCCAGAGCCCCCCTTTTTATTTACCTGAGCCCGAGCTTTCCAGTGACAGGGATGAGCACACCAGCTCCAGGTCCTGATTGGATAGATTGATATCAGCACCAGCCATTGGCTCCTGTGGCTGTCTATCAAATCCAATGACATGGGAGCCAGGGGGCGGGGCAGAATCCTGCTGTCTGTGTCAATGGACACAGCAACAGGACAAGGGAGCTCGCCCGCACGAGTGCCCCTAAGGAAAGCGCTTCTCTGTCTGGGCACTCAATGCAGGAAGGAGCCAGGAGCCCTGCGGAGGGACCCTAGAAGAGAAGGATCGGGGCCACTCTGTGCAAAACCCTTGCACAGTGGAGGTAAGTATGACATGTTTGTTATTTTTTATTTATTTTTTTTAAAGGAGACTTTACAACCCCTTTAACTGCCTCTAAATGCCCCTCCATGTTAGCCTATGTATCCATGCACACATAAACTTTCAGAGGCATAAGCCTTTAGGGGCAGTAGAAAAAAATGACAGCCTGTGCATCCAGGAGCAGAGGCTATTAGGCTGCAAAAACAAAAAACGCCAAAAAAATCTGCTTAACGCTGTAACAAGCGTTTAGCCGCGTTTGGCATTTCTAGGCATATTTACATTATAGGGAGTGTTTTTACTGAACAAATGCCAAGAAACGCAAATGTCAAAAAACACCCATAAACGCTATTTAAAAACGCAGCATTTTTAACACTGCTTTTTCCTGGCAGCAGCGCTGGCTTTTTTTCAAACGTCCTGTGTGCATGAGGCCTAATAGTTTAATTGTGGGTAACTAAAGGTTAATAAGTTGTTTGACAAAGAACTTTTTGGGGTAAACCTCACAAACCCAAAGTCTTAAAGTGATTATAGAAAAATTATAGTCAGCATTAAGCCAAATTTCAGACATGAAGCTTGAGGTGAAAAAACAAAAGAGATTGTTGTGAGCAGGCAGGCTCTTTATTGCAGATGAGACATGATATGTTCTGCAATAAATCAAACTAAAATGCCTGCTTGCAATTTTCTTTAAAAGCGTACATTCTTGGTATACCTTAATGCCGGAATGAATAAATGCATCTGCGTATGCTAGGGATTTGTGTGGGAGCTCTCGGACAGTGTATCGCTGCAAAGGAATAGGTTTGCAATTCTATAGTGTGTTGCCATGTTCATGAACTAGACACCTCTGCCAGGCAGCATATCCAGAGCTTTGACCTTCTCTACACATCTTTGTCAAAAACACACCCCAGACTGCTGGTTGAAGAAGAAGCAGATTACAGACTACAGTAGTACCTTGGATTATGAGCATCATCCGTTCCAGAAGCATGCTTGTAATCCAAAGCACTTGTATATCAAAGTGAGTTTACCCATAGGAATCAATGAAAACTCAGATAATGTGTTCCAGTGTCACTGTTAGTGTATGCAGTACCGCATGTGGCCAGAGGTGGGGGGGCGCCGGAGATGCTCAGAGACACTTGGGAACGGAGTGTTTTCAAGTGTCCCCGAGCGTTTCCGAGTGTCTCCGAGCGTCACTGGCACCCCCGCACCTCTGACTACAAGTGGTACTGCACATCCCAGAGGCTTGAATCCTGCTTGTCTTGCGAGACAACGCTCGCAAATCGAGTCAGGATTTTTAAAAAAAACAGCTTGTATTGCGAAATGCTCGTAAACTGCGTTTCTCGCAATCTGAGGTTTTTTTTTTTTTTTTTTACTGTATGTGCAGTGAAAAGCCATCATTTAGCAGCATCTGCTGCAGAGGTAGGGCCCGGGGGCAGAAAAAGTTTTCTTCTTAAAGAAAATCTTACATTTTGTTTTTGTGTTTCGCCTGGGGTTCTTCTGCTTTACTTAAAAATGGGTAAAATAAGCATGGAGGGCAAACAAATTGCAATCCTCTGTTCTCGCTCTCAGCACAAAAGATGTCTGTTATTCGTGTCTTAGAGTGATCAGCTGTGCGAAGGAGCTGTCTGTGTCCTTTACTTGAGCTGAAAAAGCAAGTGGGAGGTATTGTACATTGTATTTGACTATTACATTAAATATAATTGCAACAAATTATTTTGTCATTGACATTGTCTGCTCCAGACCACAACTCATTTGAAGTACTTCAAGGCTCAGGATCAAGCAGCTGCACTGCCATCTTGTGTCTGACTGGGGGTATGATATGGTTTCTTGTGTTTGAAAGACTACCTCCACAATACAGTATGTGTACTAAAGCCATTGAAAGCTTTATCATGATTTTTGCAAATATGGAGAGACTTTTCAGAAGTCGGAATGACAGTGAATCAACTGAAGTTTAACTAGTTGCACGCAAGAATAGAAATACCTCTACCCCGCACTATTAGAATTAAATAAATACAAATATACAAAAATGTGTATTCAAGTAATAATTTCTCTGCTGTATTAACATACCCAAAATGAACCACAGTGGTAGTGAGTAAAATCACAAACACCTATGCAGTGCAAGTGTTTGAGATTTTACTCACTACCAATGTAGTTGAGTATCCCACAGTGCACACCTTCTCACAGGACACTCTTACAGGGCACTGTGTAACCACTTTAGCTCTGGAAGATTTACCCCCCCCCCTTCATGCCCAGGCCATTTTTTGCGATACGGCACTGCATTACTTTAACTGACAATTGCGCAGTCATGTGGTGCTGTATCCAAACAAACATTTATTTCATTTTTTTTTCCCCACAAATAGAGCTTTCTTTAGGTGGTATTTGATCACCTCTGCGGTTATTAATTTATGCGCTATAAACAACGAAAGGCCAAAAATTTTGAAAAAAAAAAAAAACATATTTTTTTACTGTCTGCTAAAAAAACCTATCCAATAAAAAAATGTAAAAAATTAAATTGCTTCATCAATTTAGGCCAATATGTATGCTGCTACATATTTTTGTAAAACAAATCCCAATAAGCGTATATTGATTGGTTTGTGCAAAAGTTATAGCGTCTACAAACTATATTTTTATCTATTTATTTTTTTATTTTTTTACTAGTAATGGCGGCAATTAGCGACTTATAGCATGACTGCAATATTGCAGTGGACAGACGGGACACTAACTGACACTTTTAACACTTTTTGGGGACCAGTGACACTAATACAGTGATTAGTGCTAACAAATATGCACTGTCACTGTACTAATGACACTGGCAGGGAAGGGGTTAACATCAGGGGTGATCACAGGGTTAACTGTGTGCCTGACCAATGCTTTACTACTGTGGGGGAGGTGTTTGTACTAGGAGAAGGCATGGGTCGGTGCCTCTGCTTAGCAGAGACACAGGATCCATGTCTTCTGTAGTGACAGAACGGAAATCTGCCTTGTTTACATAGGAAGACCGCTGTTCTGCCTATGTACTGAAGCATCAGTGGGTGCCAGCGGACATCGAGTCCACTCTACCCGCCACTCAGCTTCCGCTTTGTCTAATTAGAGCCGAAGCAGGCTGGAAGTTTTAGGGTCATGATCCTGCAAAGGAGAGCCACCTTGCCGCCGTATATCTACAGTATATGGTCGGCAAGCAGTTAAACATGGAAGTCTCTAACACTACGGACATTTGCTTTCCTAGGGTCCTTTACGTTACCAGGCAGACTGTTACAGACTCTCCTGAGCAGTCTGTTATAGAATGTATCACATGAGGCACTCTCTGACCGGGTAATCATTAAAGAATAATATCTCACACTGGGCACCCAGATAGTCTGTTACAAAGTGTTGTCTCACACAGGGCACCCTCTGATCGGATGGTCTGTTACGGAATGTTGTCTCACACAGGGCACCCTCTGATCGGATGGTCTGTTACAGAATGTTGTCTCACACAGGGTACCCTCTGACTGCATGGTCTGTTACAGAATGTTGTCTCACACAGGGCACCCTCTGACGGGATGGTCTGTTACAGAATGTTGTCTCACACAGGGCACCCTCTGACGGGATGGTCTGTTACGGAATGTTGTCTCACACAGGGTACCCTCTGACTGGATGGTCTGTTACAGAATGTTGTCTCACACAGGGCACCCTCTGACTGCATGGTCTGTTACAGAATGTTGTCTCACACAGGGCACCCTCTGATCGGATGGTCTGTTACGGAATGTTGTCTCACACAGGGCACCCTCTGACTGCATGGTCTGTTACAGAATGTTGTCTCACACAGGGCACCCTCTGACTGGATGGTCTGTTAAAGAATGTTGTCTCACACAGGGCACCCTCTGATCGGATGGTCTGTTACAGAATGTTGTCTCACACAGGGCACCCTCTGACTGCATGGTCTGTTACAGAATGTTGTCTCACACAGGGCACCCTCTGACGGGATGGTCTGTTACAGAATGTTGTCTCACACAGGGCACCCTCTGACGGGATGGTCTGTTACAGAATGTTGTCTCACACAGGGCACCCTCTGACGGGATGGTCTGTTACAGAATGTTGTCTCACACAGGGCACCCTCTGACTGCATGGTCTGTTACAGAATGTTGTCTCACACAGGGCACCCTCTGACGGGATGGTCTGTTACAGAATGTTGTCTCACACAGGGCACCCTCTGACGGGATGGTCTGTTACAGAATGTTGTCTCACTCACAGGGCACCCTCTGACGGGATGGTCTGTTACAGAATGTTGTCTCACACAGGGCACCCTCTGACGGGATGGTCTGTTACAGAATGTGGTCTCACACAGGGCACCCTCTGACGGGATGGTCTGTTACAGAATGTTGTCTCACACAGGGCACCCTCTGACTGCATGGTCTGTTACAGAATGTTGTCTCACTCACAGGGCACCCTCTGACGGGATGGTCTGTTACAGAATGTTGTCTCACTCACAGGGCACCCTCTGACGGGATGGTCTGTTACAGAATGTTGTCTCACACAGGGCAACCTCTGACGGGATGGTCTGTTACAGAATGTTGTCTCACACAGGGCACATTCTTCTCACTAGGCAGTCTATTACAGAATGTTGTCTTTCCAGGTAGTCTGTTGTAGAATTCTGTCCCACACATGGCACTCTCTCACAAGGCAGTATTTTGCATGGCAATCTTTATCACATGAACTAGCCCTGGTGTAATGCAGGCTTCCTCAATATATAGTTTAGAATTTCCCTTATTTAGATGCTAACATATTACCCTGCATCATGAAGAGAACACTATTAGCGCTGGTTCACATTAGAAGCGGCACGACTTGCAGGTCGCCTCACCGAGGCGACCTGCACACGACTGCCGCGGCGACTTGCAAGACGACTTCTGTATAGAAGTCTATGCAAGTCGCCCCCCAAAGTAGTACAGGAACCTTTCTTCTAAGTCGGAGCGACTTGCGTTGCTCCGATTAGAACGGTTCCATTGTACAGAAAGGGAGGCGACTTGTCAGGCAGCTAGGTCGCCTGACAAGTCGCCCCCGTGTGAACCGGCTCTAAGCATTTACATCAGTTCCTATTCTCCAAAAATTCCTACAGCTTAATGTCTCTACCACATTTCTAACGCCACTTTCAAAGAAAGCCAATCATCCTAACCAGCATTGGCGGCTGGTGGTGTATTTTTTTGGGGGGGCGGGCAAACAATCCAGTGCTCTGCGCCCCGAGCCCACTGCTAACCAATATATATTGGGGATGTGGCAAAACACTAGAGCACCATGTAAACATGGGGAGAACATACAAACTTCATGGAGATAGTGCCATAGGTTCAATCTGAATCAGGTAACCAGAGCTACACACCACCAAGCTGCCCTAGATGTTTTATATACTGAATTCTAGTAGAAAGTGCTATGAACCTACCTCGTCAACAACAGCAAATCACAGTATTAATCAGTTGTCTTAAATTGCTTACCATTTAGCACATTTAGAATCTGGGCATTTTACAAAGTAAGCATTTAGCCAGCTATATAGATTAGCAATCAAGGCTTTCCAAGATGAATGCCTGGATGGAACTCTGAGTCAGCATGTTGGCAAGTGTTAGTGCCACCACATCCCCCTATAAAGCCAATCGCAGTCAATCATAGCCCTGCCTTCCTACCCCCTGTGTCGGTTTTTACTACCTGCCCCCTCCACAGAATAAACAGTGTTTTTTCGTAGCTACTTGTGACAAGCGCAGCTGCAGGGGAGACACAGAGAGGGGAAATGGAGCAGCAGTTTTCCTCTTCAGGCACTGGGCTCTGGGATTCAGCCATGATTGATGGGACACCAGGATTCAATCCAATCTCCGGATGGTCCCACCCAATCCAGGGAAGTTTAAAGGTATGCACACGGGGTGATTAGAGTGTGCCCAGGCACAATTGGCACACCCCATGTGCACGCCTATGCCAAACAGCATCTCTTGCTCTTCTTTTCTATTTGGAATAGTTGGGTGCATAAATCCAGGGCTGGGACAAGGGATGGGCAGAAGGGTTACATGCCCGGGGCGCTGCCAGCCAATGAGCGTTCCACTGCTGTCACTCCTGTTATTCAGAACAGAGCACAGTGCAGTTCTGCGACGGCTTCTGGAGGGAGGATTCTGCTCTGTCCTTCCTCCAGTTGCTGGACTAGAATCAGTTTCTGTCTGGAGCAGGACTGCAAAAACAACCTGGAGGCAGAACCTCCTCTTTGGTGGTTGCTGTGTGGGTGAGATGGGCATGCGGCTGGCCTTGGAGATCCAGCCCACCTGGAGAGAGGTGTGAGATCAGCAGATGGGGCGAGTTTGTGCTGAGGTAAACTCAGCTGGTGGTATTTGGCAGCATGGATTAGTATCGCTGCTGCTGCCTGTTCAACACCAGAGCACAGGAAGTAAGAAAATGGGACTGGAGCAGGCTCGAGGAAGGGGTTAACATTGCCGTGACCACCAATGCAAGGTAGGGTGGGGGGTTAACATTTATTGCCACCGACCACCAATGAAGGTGGGAGGGATGAAGGGTTAAGATTCACTGCCACTGACCACCAATGCAGGTGGGGGATGGAGAGTTAATTTTTATTGACACACACCCCTGCATTGTTGGTCAGTGGCAGTGAATGTTAACCCTCCATCCTCCACCTGCATTGGTGGTCAGTGACAGTGAATGTTAACCCCCTCCCATCCCCCCCACCTTGCATTGGTCCTCATGGCAAAATTTTTTTAACCTAGCACCCCCTTTTATGCATTTGTGGTCATGGCAGTTAGTTAACCTCTCCCCCACATTGGTCATGGGAAAGGTTAAATTTCAATGCCACTAACCACCAATGTGGGGGAGGAGGTTAATAATACTGACACAGATACTGGGGGTTTTTAATGCGTGCACTGACACTTGTGCTGGGGGTGTTACTGCGTCCACTGACACCTGTGCTGGGGGTGTTACTGCGTCCACTGACATCAATGCTGGGAGGTGTTACTGCGTCCACTGACATCAATGCTGGGGGTGTTACTGCGTCCACTGACATCAATGCTGGGAGGTGTTACTGCATCCACTGACATCAATGCTGGGGGTGTTACTGCGTCCACTGACATCAATGCTGGGGGTGTTACTGCGTCCACTGACATCAATGCTGGGAGGTGTTACTGCATCCACTGACATCAATGCTGGGGGTGTTACTGCGTCCACTGACATCAATGCTGGGAGGTGTTACTGCATCCACTGACATCAATGCTGGGGGTGTTACTGCGTCCACTGACATCAATGCTGGGAGGTGTTACTGCATCCACTGACATCAATGCTGGGGGTGTTACTGCATCCACTGACACCTGTGCTGGGAGTGTTACTGCGTCCACTGACATCAATGCTGGGAGGTGTTACTGCGTCCACTGACATCAATGCTGGGAGGTGTTACTGCGTCCACTGACATCAATGCTGGGGGTGTTACTGCGTCCACTGACATCAATGCTGGGAGGTGTTACTGCGTCCACTGACATCAATGCTGGGGGTGTTACTGCGTCCACTGACATCAATGCTGGGAGGTGTTACTGCATCCACTGACATCAATGCTGGGGGTGTTACTGCGTCCACTGACATCAATGCTGGGAGGTGTTACTGCGTCCACTGACATCAATGCTGGGGGTGTTACTGCATCCACTGACACCTGTGCTGGGGGTTTTACTGCGTCCACTGACATCAATGCTGGGGGTTGTTAATGCATCCACTGACACCTGTGCTGGGTTTACTATTGTGTGTAATGACATCTGTGCTGGGAGGCATTGATGCTTCCACTGACACCTGTTTTGGAGGTTATTAATGCATCCACTGACTTCAATGCTGGGGGTTATTCTTGCGCCTGAGGAGGGATGCAATATGGCATCTTCGCCCTGAGCGCTGGTTGACTCTGTCCCGCCACTGCATAAATCTCAATCGTCGTTTGTCTCTTCACCTTTGGTGTTAGTCATGAGTCCCTGTTTTGTAACATATAATATAAGCTAAATGTGCTTGTTGCCCTAGTCTAGTGCAATGCTTGTTTTCATTGTCATGCTATGACTGTACTATTCTAATGCTAAACCCAATTTAATGAGTAACTCCATTTTTGTGGAGAAAAAAAACATTACCCTCTGGGTGATCTATGTACATTGCAAGGATTTTAACAAACTTTGCTGCAGATTCCTACCTTTTGTTATTCTGAAGGAATAGCTGTTTGTGTCTGTGCCCATGAATCTGTATGGGAGTGATTTTATAATTATCAATCAGCTGCTGCATCTGCAGGGCTCTAATGAGGAAATTTGCAGGGTCTGCATCCCTTTAGACGTGATTTCCCTTTGAGAGTATCTCACCAAAAATGACATTTTTGTTGCAGGGGGTGCCCAAAATCTGACTTGTCTCTTAGTGCAGACTTCTGGGAAAATCAGTAGGCCAATCACACAAGCAGGAAATTGCATTTCTGAGGGGCATTCTGTGCACCATCTGTGTTAGGAATGCCTCCCGGTGGCAATATTGCATTTTATAGAAAATGACAGCGCTGCGGATTAAAAAGGAAAGGTTATTCCGCCGACCGTACGCACATCTGCGTACTCGGCTTTCCGGGGTTATACCGGGATGATGCCCGCAGCTGCAGGCATCATCCCAGTACCGTTGTTTCGAGCCGGCGATCGGCTAACCGTATATAACAACCGATGCGGCTAAAAGCCGCTCGGCTGTTATACCGGAGGAGCGGGAGGGGACTCCCCCCCCCCTCCCGCCGCCTCCCGCTGCTCTTACCGGGCCTCGCCGGCTGGGGGTGGGCTGGAACGAAGCTGTGGGTGGCTTCGTTCCAGCCTTCTCAATGTAAACGCGGAAGCGACGTCATGACGTCATTTCCCGTTTACTCGGCTGCCAATGGCGCCGGTTTTAAAAAAATATACAGTATTCAGAATCGCCGTTTTCAGCAATCTGAATACTGTGAAGTGTAAAGAGTACCTGTCACCACCTATTACTTTCACAAGGGATGTTTACATTCCTTGTGACAGCAATAAAATTAAAAAAAAAAAAATGTTTTTTTTAAACACAATTTGCAAGTATAAAAAAAAAAATAAATAAATTTTAAAGCGCCCCCATCCCCGCGAGCTCGCGCAACGAAGAAAACGCATACGGAAGTCGCGCCCGCATATGTAAACGGTGTTTACATAATTCTAGCCCTAGACCTCCTCTGTAACTCAAACCTGGTAACCGTAAAAAAATTTAAAGCGTCACCTATGGAAATTCATAGGTACCGTAGTTTGTCGCCATTCCACGAGTGCGTGCAATTATAAAGGGTGACATGTTTGGTATCTATTTACTCGACGTAACATCTTTCACATTATACAAAAAAATTGGGGTAACTTTACTGTTTGGATTTTTTAAAATTCATGAACGTGTCCCTTTTCCAAAAATTTGCATTTAAAACACCGCTGCACAAATACCGTGTGATATAAAATATTGCAACAATCGCCATTTTATTCTCTAGATTCTCTGCTAAAAATTATATATATATATATAAAATGTTTGGGAACTCTAAGTAATTTTCTAGCAAAAAATACGGATTTTAACTTGTAAACACCACATTTCAAAAATAGGCTTAGTCATGAAAGGGTTAATAACATTCAACTACAATATGACTTGTGTTGCAATTGTATATGCTATATTATTTGCTACGTTTTTCCCCTTGAAAGTGGAGTTACTCTTTAATGTACTATATTGCTATGTATTGTGTGACAGACTTTGTCTTGACTTTTGTCTGTCACACAGTAATATAGGCATTAAAACCCCTTCCCGCCGAGCGTACGCAGATATGCGGCCTCGGCTTTAGGGGGTTATATCGGGATGATGCCCGCAGCTGCAGGCATCATCCCGGTACCGTTTTTTAGAGCGGGCGATTGGCTATCCAGGGATAACAACCGATGTGGCTAAAAGCCGATAGGTTGTTATCCCGGAGGAGCGGGAAGGGATATCCCCCCCGCCGCCTTCCGCCGCTCTTACCGGGCTTCCCGTCCCTCCAGTCTTCTCTCTGTAAACACGGAAGTGACGTTGCAACGTCACTTCCTGTTTACTCGGCTGCCAATGGCGGCAGTTTTTAAAAAATATACAGTATTCAGAATCGCCGTTTTTGGCAATCTGAATACTTTGATGTGCAAAGGAGGGATCGGACCCCCGATCCCTCCATAAAGAGTACCTGTCACCACCTATTACAGTCACAAAGGATGTTTACATTCCTTGTGACAGCAATAAAAGTGATCAAAAACTTTTTTTTTTTAAATAAATGAAATAAAAAAAAATAAAATCTTTTAAAGCGCCCCCGTCCCCGCGAGCTCACGCTGCAAAGAAAACACATACGGAAGCCGCGCCCACATATGTAAACAGTGTTCAAATCACACATGTGAGGTATCGCCACGATCGGCAGAGTGAGAGCAATAATTCTAGCACTAGACCTCCTCTGTAACTCTAACCTTGTAACCGTTATTCTTTCTTTAAATGTCACCTATGTAGATTTTTACGTACCGTAGTTTGTCGCCATTCCACGAGTGCATGCAATTTTAAAGCGTGACATGTTTGGTATCTATTTACTCAACGTAACATCATCTTTCACATTATACAAAAAAATTGGGCTAACTTTACTGTTTAGTTTTTTTCTTTAATTAATGAAAGTGTGTCTTTTCCCCCAAAAAGTTGCGTTTAAAAGACCGCTGCATAAATACCGTGTGACATAAAATATTGCAACAATCGCCATTTTATTCTCTAGATTCTCTGCTAAAAAATATACATAACGTTTGGGGGTTCTAAGTAATTTTCTAGCAAAAAATACAGATATTAACTTGTAAACACCCAATGTCAGAAATAGGCTTAGTCATGAAAGGGATAAACCTTTCTACCTGTACCTTGTATTTTTACTTGCATAAGATGTGCATTGATCATGTAATTTCATGGTGTCATTTGTTGCCTTGTACGCACAGCTTATAGTAGAGTGAATCTTAAAATTCCAGTGTCAGAAGTTTCTGTTTTGTTCAGAAGTGCAAAATGGATGCGGGGAAACCCGTATCAAATTTACATGTGTGAACCCAGCCAGGGCCGTCTTTACCGCAAGGCAAACGGGGCAGCTGCCCAGGGCCCTTTCACTGTTTAGGGCCCAAAGCAGAGTTGCCCCTTAAGCCCATGCAGTGGCTGCAAATCGGCGCTGGAAATCCCCACTGTCTGCGGTAAAGATGGCCCTGTGTCTATCTGTCACAGACAGTTATCAGCCGGCATCAGCAGGCACGCACACAGTACTGTGCAGTAGTGCCAGTGCTGCATTAGTTTCGATCAAGGAGCGGGCAGCAGGTGAGCGGGGCCTTAAGCTGCCCTGACACTCTGGCCCCGCCCCTTGCTATGCTGCCTGCAAGCTAGTGTGTATGTGATCGGACTTGGAGGAGTGGCTGCGGAGGCGCGGAGTGAAGACTGTGGAGTGCTGTCAGAGAGAGTGCTGGTGCCTGGAGTGAAACTAACAATAGCAGCAGACCAGCAGTGTGGAGGAATTGATTGGGTCGGAGTTGAGCTGGCCAGGAGGACGGGGTAGGTCTCCTTTCTCCTTCCCTGGTTCCCGCACCCCATGTGTATAACAGTAGAAATTTTAACCACTTCGCGCCCGCGCTATAGCCGAAAGACGGTTACAGCGCGGACGCCAATTGCCGGGAGGGCGTCCCTGGAAGTCCTTCTGTTTACTTCTGCGATGCTCGCTCCCGCGGGCGCGCATCGGGGAAATTCTGTGCTGGTCATGTCCCTTGGACACAGCCATTCACAGATCGCTGTAAATGGCCAATCACAGCGGCGGTTTACAGCACCATCGGAGCTTCCAATGAGAGATGATCTCATATGTAAACATATGAGATAATCTCATCGCCGGCTCTCCCTCCTCACACAGAGACAGCATGTGAGGAGGGAGAGCTAATGGCTGCAGCGTGAGTGTCAGGAAAAAAGGGAAAAAAAGGAAAATATGTCACTGCCATCTTTCCCCACTGCCATCTGTCCAAAGTTCGATCTGTCATCAGTGCCACATATCAGTGCCATCTGTCATCAGTGCCGCATATTAGTGCCATCTGTCATCAGTGCCACGTATCAGTGCCATCTGTCAGTGCCACCTGTCAGTGTCACGTGCCATCTGTTATCAGTGTCACGTGTCATCAGTGCCATCTGTCTTCAGTGCCACATATTAGTGTCATCAGTGCCACATGTCATCAGTGCCACGTGTCATCAGTGCCACATTTTAGTGCCATCTGTCATCAGTGCCACATATTAGTGTCATCAGTGCCACGTATTAGTGCCATCTGTCATCAGTGCCACATCAGTGTCATCAGTGCCACATCAGTATCATGTGTCATTGTCCTGGTGCTCTAGGGCCTTCAAAAGTGTAATAGGTAGTCAATAAGTTAGATGTGTAATTTATGCTCCTAGAACACCTAATGGTGCTCCCTGCATGTTGGGCCTCTGTATGTGGCTAGTCTGTGGAAAAGTCCCACACATGTGGTATCGTAATACTCAGGAGGAATAGCAGAATGTATTTTGGGGTGTCATTTGTGGTATACACATGCCATGTGAGAGAAATAATCTATTACAATGAAAATTTTGTGGGGAAAAAAAATCTTCATTTTGCAAAGAATTGTGGGAAAAAATTACATCAAAAAGCTCACCATGCATCTTACTAAATACCTTTGAATGTCTACTTTCAAAAAAGGGGTCATTTGGGGGGTATTTGTACTTTCCTGGCTTGTTCGGGTCACAAGAAATGAGACCACCAGTACATCAGGTGTGATCAATTTTTACGATTTGCACCATAGCTTGTAACTTTCACAAAAACCAAAATAATATCCACTAATTTGGGTTATTTGTACCAAAAATATGTAGCAGTATAAATTGTGGCCAAAATTTATGAAGAAAAATTAAAAATTTGCAAAATGTTATCACAGAAACTAAGAAAAATGCGTTTTTATTCAAAATTGTCGGTCTTTTTTCATTTATAGCGCAAAAGAATAGAAAACCCAGAGGTGATCACCACCAAAAGAAAGCTCTATTAGTATGAAAAAAAGGGCAAAAAAATTCATTTGGGTACAGTATTACACGACTGAGTAATTGTCATTCAAAGTGTGAGAGCGCTGAAAGCTGAAAATTGGTCTGGGCAGGAGGGGGGTTTAAGTGCCCAGTAGGCAAGTGGTTAAAAACCTGCACCCCCCTCTAGCACCAATAGATAGATTCTTGCATTGCATGAATCTATCTATGGTCGCTGCTGCCACCCCCTATTCAGGTGCCCGGCCCCTTTTTGGGTGCCTGAATTACAGCGACGGGGGGGGTGTTTTGTAGCACCTGATTAGAGCCATAGGCTCTAATAGGTGTCAAAAAAAGTAACCTGCGAGCGACATGCTGGGCGCTCGCAAGTCACTCAGCTGTGTTAGAAAAGCGAATGAATATTCGCTTTCCTAACACTAAACTGCCTCTCCACCAATCAGATGCTCAGGTCTGTTAGCTGTCACCTGAACAGCAGGCGCCGCTATTGGACGCCTATCAGGAGGAGAGGATGGGAGATGAGGACGGCAGGAGACGCACAAAGGACCCCGCTCTTTCCTGTCACCTGCTACCCCACCAAGACAGGGTAAGGGCCGGGCAAACGGCGATCGGGCGGGGGTCACACTGGGGGCATTCAAGGGCACACTGGCAGCATTTGATGGGCACAGTGGCAGCGTTTGAGCACAGTGGCAGCGTTTGATGGGCACTGTGGCAGCGTTTGATGGGCACTGTGGCTGCAATTGATGATTTTTTTTCCAAAATCTTTTGCGCCCCCCCAAAAATTTTGAGCACCAGCCACCACTGAGGCTGAGTGAGGCTGTGGCTGTATTTTTTTATTACAGAGCACACAGCATTACAGGAAATAGATAGCATTAGTGTATTTAACTGCTTGATGGGCTCATTTTGGGCCTGGCTGGTTCATATGTATGTGTTTTGGTGGCCCACATTTGTGCAGGCACAGCAGCCCATTTATTCGAATGGGCTGCCATGCCTGCGTTTCCTGCAAAAAAAAAATGTTTATGCATCGTGTAATACGCTGCGCACACCTATGCCCATCAAGCAGTGAAATACAGCACTGTCTGTCCATTCTGCTTTTGCACCATGTGACTTGCCTGAAGTTCCTGCACCAGCAAAACTTGCTGCGTTTTTAGATGTTTAGGCCACACTTTTAAAAACAGTGTGTTTGTGTGCACAGGAACTGCAGGTAAGTCACCTGGTGCAAAAGCAGAATGGATTTCAAGGCCACTACGTTTTTAAAATGCTTCATGCACCTTTTTTTCTGCAGGAAACAAAGGCATGGCAGCCCATCGAATGACTGGGCTGCTGTGCCTGCGCAAATGTGGGCCGCCAAAACACCTACATGTGAATGTGTGATGTGACAATGGCTGCAATGTAATTGGGGTGCTGTGATATGTAAATGGGCACTATGACATGAAGGGAACTCTAATGTAATGGGGGCGCTGTGATGTGTAAAGGGGCAGTATAATGTGAAAATGTCTGCAATGTAATGGGGCGCTGTGATGTGAAGAGGCTGCAATGTAATGGAGTGCTGTGACATGAAAGGGAACTGAGGACACTGTGGGTCTGCGAAGTTTTTTTTTTTTTTTTTTTTTTTTAGATAATTCTATGTGTGTGTAGGTTTTTTGAGATGTTGGGGTAAAGAGGAAAATTGCATTGGGGGGGCAAAAAAATGTTTGCCCAGGGCCCAAACCATATTAAAGACGGCCCTGAACCTGGCCCAAAAAATATATGGTAAGTTTAAGACAAACACACAACATATCAACTACAAAGAAATTGTACTGAAGAACAAAGTTGGGCTTATTTAGTATGAAGACCAAAAAGAAAGCACTATTCCATAGTGTAGCATCCATCAGCCAAAAGTAATATTGTACTGGATTAACTTCAGTAAAATGAGTTCAAGTTGCTATAGGTTATTGCAGTTTGCTCCTACTACAGTTGTTCAATAGGGCAGAGTATGTGTGTAAAAGATATGCTGCAACCAAACACAGGAAGGTGTGGGAGTCAGCCTAACAGATGTGGCTTGTGGTTGTATGCACGATAGAACCTGCAGGTTTCAATTTCTGCTATCAGTTACACAAAAACAATAAAAGTATATTTCAAACTATTTTTGTAACAGCTTCCATAACTGTCACCGGTTACACACCATGTGTAGGCTTAAACAGGTTGCATTTTCCTTTCTCGTAGACTAGAATGTTGATGTGAATGATCTCAGTAGAGGTGAATGATCTCAGTAAACATACACATTCCCTCAGACTGTAATTTACCATAAAGCTTGAGGCTACTGAAAACTTGTCAACTTGGTGCCTTTTAGGAATGGGGTCCTAAGATCAGGTCTGTTTTTTGACCGTGGTTAAGATATGAAATTTTTGTTTCCACTTGGACAGGGTCTGATATGAATAGTTCATTAAACTGACATTGCATTTTTGCAAGGTTTCCTGCAAGTTGAATCGTGCTGGACTGCGGTTGTGAAAATGCATAGTAATATAAGCATAGCTACTGCTGCCGTGAGAGGAGGCTGCCTACGCAGATTACGGTACAAAGGATGAGCACAAGCCTTGTTGCTTACACAACTGTTATTTCTCTCCAGGGCAAGTTGAAATATCAAAGGATTAGGCAACAGGCTACAAGGAAAACCCACTTTGTCCATACAGTGATCAAACACACCTCCTGCCATGGCAGCACTACATTGCTCTATGCAATCATTACACTACTGTGTAATCAGCAATTCTTTCTGAGGAAAGCAAACCTTGCAGATTGCCTGGATGTAGTAGCAAGAAGTTGGGGCATTTCCAGGACTGTAAAGGACCTGGGGCACCCCTGGGTACAGCAAACAGAAGGTACAGTGCTTTGACTGTGGAAGATCTGGGGCATCTCTGGGCACTTCCACCAGAAAGTACATTGCTAGGACTGTGAAAGACCTGGGGCACCCCTGGGCACTGCCACTAGAAGGTATATTGCTAGGACCGTGAAAGACATGGTGCACCCCTGGGCACTGCCACCACAATGTACTTTGCTAGGACTGTGAAAGACCTGAGGCACCCCTGGGCATTGCCACCAGAAGGTACATTGCTGGGACTGTGAAAGACCTGAGGCACCCCTGGACACTGCATCTAAGAAGTTACATTGCTAGGAATGGAAAAGACATGGTGCACCCCTGGGCACTGCCACCACGATGTACTTTGCTAGGACTGTGAAAGACCTGAGGCACCCCTGGGCACTGCATCCAGAAGCTTAATGCATAAGGTACCACATAAATCGGTGAGTGTGGCCACTATACTAGCAGTGGCAGAGAGGTAAAGAAACATTTTTTGTGAATGGGAACTTCTTGCAAGTAAGCATTTTAAAAAAACTTTTTTTCTGTGATTTTACCTGCAAGTTCACAGGGTCTTTTTAATGAGCACATCATGTCCCATGTGATGAGTCTCTCAACTAGCCACACAAATGTGAACGACTATAATCTTTTAGGGAAGTGAGAATTTAGAATGTTTTTGCTTTTGTGTTATTTTTATATTAACAAAATATCAGTTCTCAGAAAGTAATAAGAGTTCACATCATAGGTTGACTGACCATACCAGGAAAAGCTAGAAGAGAAAAAAACTGAATTAATGGCTTAGATTGAAGACAGACATGCTGAAGGGGGCTTTCCCAGCCTTTAATAAGTATAAATGAGAAATATACAAAATGCAATAAACCACACAGATTATAAATTCAGTCAAATGTTAGAATTTTATATCTCTCAGTGACTAGGCAGACTAGCTGTATCTATGGCCAGATTACGGGCAACTGATGCTGTACGCATAGCTTGACAACAATGCTTCCCTCAGCCCCTCCATTGCCTAACTGATGAGTCATTAAAGTGGAACTTCTCTCTGCAAATTAAGTTTAGGTCCATACCTATGCCTCCAACCATGCGAAATTATAGTCTTTTTTTTTTTTGTGTGTGTGTGTGCTTTATTGTGTTTTTGTTCTGTCGCCCCACATCAGCCATCATTCTAGCCTGATACAGAATGATGAGTCCTCCTCTGCAGGAGCCCATTACCAGAATGGCAGTGGGGGGAGAGCTGTCATGGCTTTATTTTTTACTAGTATTTTTACTAGTATTGGCCACGATCAGCGACTTATAGCGGGACTGCGATATTGCGGCCGACATTTTGACACTAACTGACACTTTTTGGGAATAAATTCCATCTCTTCCCCTGGTAAAAGCACCTCACACAGATCGCAAACACTTATTAGGCACACATTTAACCCTTTGATCGCCCCTGATGTTAACCCCTTCCCAGCCAGTGTCATTGGTACAGTGACAGTGCATATTTTTTTAGCACTGATCACTGTATTAGTGTCATTGATCCCCAAAAAGTGTCAGTTAGTGTCAAAATGTCGGCCGGAATATCACAGTCCTGCTATAAGTCGCTGATCGTGGCCAATACTAGTAAAAAATAAATTTAAAAAATGTAAAAAAATACAAATATCCCAAAGTTTGTAGATGCTATAACTTTTGAGCAAACCAATCAATATACACTTATTGGGATATTTTGTTGCCAAAAATGCACAGGTATGTGCAGGTGACATGGATAGAACTACCTGCACAGGGATGCACAGAACACTGTGCAACACTTCTGCATGCAACAACGGCCCCTTTATTAGGCGTACGCTTAAGTACACCTGTGTGAACGAGGCCTTAAGCACATGATAGCCAAGGGAAAAATCTGTGTGGTGTCCCCTTCCCTTGATGCCCTAAGCACACTCTTATTTTGTTTAATTGTTAATCCAGACCTGGCTGTGGTCTCATTGTACTCAAAAGTCAAAATTTGAAAACCTATTAGGGAAGTGAGCACATAGAATGTTTTTCAGTTCTCTGAAACCAATAACCGTTTCCAACATATGACCATACCAGGAATAGCTACAGCAGGAAGAAACTCAACTAGTGGTCTGGAATTAAAATAGACAGACAATGTAAAAAAAAACTTTTCTCTAATTAAAAAAGAGAAATATAAATTTTTGATAATGACCCACATAGCTTATTTTATTTTTGGATAGAGTAAGGGAGGGTCTCATACCATGCCAGGTCTTTCTAGGCCTCATGCACACAGACCCTTTTGAGCATGTGATGTAAATTGCGGGTGTAACTGCAGCATACAGCTAGCCATAATGAATGGTTGTATCCTAGCTGTGCTTTTGCAGTGTATACCCACTGCATGGTTCAGCTTCAAGCAAGAAGTTTTCAGAGAGGTAATTCAAATGCCAAAGTGTGTCTAATGGCTTTCTGCCATGCTTATTCATCAGTGTTGCAGAAAAACAAGTCCAAAACAAGGGATTCCTTCTCAGGGGTAAAAAACACAGTCCAAGAATCTAGCAAAGTTTTTTAGCCACCTAGCTAGTATTTAAACCACATTAGATGCACTCAGAACTGCAAACATGTTCCACCACAGCCCATAGACATCTTTTTCACACAACATGAATTTTCCCAGGAAAAAACAAATTATACCCCGTGTGGGAACACCGTGTGGCCAGTGCTTAACCCCCGGTTTCCTGCTATAGACCCTTCATTGCCACCAGTTTACCTTATTGAATGCCAAAGCCTATGTGGCAGGTACACCACATTCACAACTTTTCCCTGGACTGAGAGGGGCTGTTTTTTACACCACGTACAGCTTGCTTAGAGATTTGATTACTATGGGAAGATGTAAGCTGCAGTTGTCTTTACCAGTGTGGATGTACACCCATTTATGTCAGATGCACTCATGTGCAAAAGCCCTTGTACAGCTAGGGTATAGCCACCAATTATTAGATGATACTGGGTGTCCTCCAGCCAAGAAATGATGCAAGCACTATCCAACTTGCTGCAGCTTCTGATGTAGACAGAGAGAAGCTTACAGTGTGAAGTGAAATCAGAGAAAGCAATTTTAGGACAGGAGAAGAGCCTATACAACTGTGTAAGACTGAAGGTAAGTCTGAAGTGAAATAAAAAATACAGTATATAGGGTTTAATATAATTTTAAGTCATGTTTAGCATTACTGGTTAATCTTCAAAGTTAGATTAAGTGTTCAAGGTGGAGGTAAATGTTAAGCATTCATTTTGAAAGTTCAGCTGGAGAGAGGTTTAAGTGTACACTACAGAGTTAACAAAAAGAGATGTGTACCGCTCAAGATGAGGGGCTCATCACAGGCTCCATGGGTGCTGGTCTGGTTGATTGCACTCCTGCAATCAGTCAGAAAAGAAAAAGAAAATGAATCATCGCATAGATAAAGCTTGTAAGCAGGTGCAGATAGCCACTGTAGTGTGCTAATAGATGACTCTGTTCCCTGGAGTGAGGCTATCCCCCTGGAGGACCTGGGAGAAGTGTATCCAAGTCAGATCCTGTCTCAGAAATATCACCTGCAAGGAGCAGTGAGCTGGACACAGATAACCTAAGGCAAACCAGGATCCTCTGAGTGAGTACTGATGACCTCCAGGAGGAGAGAGGCAGTAGGGAAGCTGTAACTGACAGTCTGCAGCTTTCTGCCCACGGAGCTGTCAGAACAGAGCGATCGTTCGGTTCTCAGTGCAGAGGTGCCGGGGGACAGATGTAACATTGGACCCATGCTGCATCTACCTAGGTAAGTATAAAAGTATAAAACCCAAACTTTTCTTAATGCCTGTATGGTGATTTATGAGCATTGCAGTAAAGTGTGTATGAACACATGTAGTTCCACAACACATAGGTGTGGACAAGCCCTAAATCTTGTTTACAGGGAAGGGGGGTTTACCGCCCCACAACAAAGAAAAATGCTCTCTTTCTCCCCCTTTTTCCCAATTTTTCTCCTTATTGTATGTGCTCAGCTAGTAAACCCTTCAGTTCGCTGTGGCAAACTAAGCCTGTCGCAACCACCTGGATGGACTTTTTAGAAAACCATATCACTCTGTAAAAATCTCTGGGAATTAACCAAGTTGACATTGTGGTAACCAGCAGCAGCAGTGCATCTGAATGGATAAAGTCGATAAAGGTTGATATGTGAATGAAAGAAAAAGCATCCTGTGAGTACAATTTTAAATAAAAATTGATGTGTTTTTTTACATATTGCACAAGGAAGAAGTGTCCTTTTTTATTTTCTTCTGAGCCTTTTGAGAGAGCCTGGAGGAATGTTGGAGAGAGGGTTGCCATCTCATCCCTTTAAAACCGAACACATATTAATCACACAGGTTCTGTGGCCACAGAAATCAGAAAGCAGAAGAAATGATTGTTAAATCTACATGTTTTTTGTGGGGATAGTGTCTGGACAATCAGTATACACAATGCTTTGCGCAACATAAGAGAGGTGATTGCTAAAGCTATAGGTGGTATTACCATTATTTTGTGAGTATTGGAATCTGAGTGAACAGTGCTGTGTAAAGGATAGAGGAGGGGTGACTGCTAATACTACAATTGTTCTGTGTATGTGCACGTCACAACCATTGTCTCTATTTGTGCATTGCGATTGCAGTGCAACTAATGCTCCAGTTTCAGTGCCTCTGTCTCTTCACTATCTTATTAAGGGTCACTGACTTCTAAAAGTAAAAGTTTATTTTCAACCTGATAGTGTAAAAAAAGAATTAGTTCAGAAAGAATTTGGTCTGTAAATGTTTTCAAACCTTGGGATGTCAGCTAGATCAACTTAAAGTTTGGGAGAGCTGAACCCCCCTCCACTTCCCCTGACAAAAAAAAATGATCTATAGACTGTGCTTAAAGAGGAAGTAAACTTCCCTGGTTTGTTTGTACCTATAGGTAAGCCTATAATAAAGCTTACCTATAGGTACTGTAAATATCTCCTAAACTTGCACCGTTTAGGAGATATTTACTATATACACCGCCGAAGACGTCATCGGCGCATGCGCTCTGAGGGAATGGTCACCCATGCCGTTTCTTCAGAACCTTGTGCTATGACTGGCAGCTCCCGCATGCATGCTTGGGAAAGACGTCATGCAGCTCTTGCCAGTCATAGAGCCGGAGTCCGTGGACCCAGAAGGACAAAGATGGATGCGGACTCCAGCGATGACAATGAGGGCTTCGTTTGCAGGTAAGTTTCACATAATGTGCTAGTATGAGATGCACCTCTGCTACTATGGTATGTTATATTTTCCAAAGTTAATGTGAAAATATTTTTAAAAAATGTGAAAAATGTGACCCTTGAGAAAGTCACGTGACATGTGATGATACGTGTCGGGAGAAGGAGTCAGTGATGTCTTCGCATAGTGTTCAGCAAACACAGCGATAGCTGTATGAGCGGTGAAACTGTCTGACCATTATAACAAAAGCGATTCAGCTACTGCAAATGTGTGAGTGGATTACATCGTTTGCCCAGTCTTGTAGCATTTAAAAACACTGCGCAAGGATGGTTTTTCTTTTATCTTTATGTGAATCATCACCTTGCAAATGTAATGCATCATGCAACTGTGATCTGTTAGAATTGAAATACAAGCAAGTTCATCAAAGGCAATTGATTGGACATTTAGACCTCAGCTGGATTAACACAAACAGACACTATTTATTGTCTTTTTTTTTTTTTCTCCTCTACATATATCTAGGGATGAGTGTTCCCTTATATGTTTTTTGATGCATCTATTTGCATTTATTGACTTTATTGATTGATATATTTATTTGCACCTATTCACTTTACTTATGGTGATATCAGGGTATATGTTTTTTGATGCATTTTTTTGCATTTATTCACTTTATTGATTGATTACCGTATTTATCGGCGTATAACATGCACTTTTTTCCCCTTAAAATCAGGGGAAAATCGCGTGTGCGTGTTATACGCTGATCCCCCGCCGATTGTGAGCCTTTTGGCAGATCTCGGCGTGTTTCGGACCTTCTTGGCAGCTTTCGGCCATTCTTGGCCGCTCTCGGCGGCTTTCGGCCATTCTCGGCGGCTCCTGGCAGTTCTCGGCGGCTTTCGAGCGCTTTCAGCCATTCTCGGCGGCTCTCGCAGTCCCGCGTGTGCCGACGAAAGCCGAGTGCATCCGAAAGCCGCCGAGAACGGCTGAGAGCCACAGAGAATGGCCGAAAGGGGCCTAGAGCCACCGAGAATAGCCGAAAGCCGCCGAGAGAGGCTGAGAACGGCGGCGCCCTTTTTAAAAGCCAGATGTACTGCAAACGACACAGGGCAAGGCTGGAATGGGCTGCAGACTACTGATGGACACTGACAAGGCTGCAATGGGGGACAAGGCTACAGATGGACACTGACAAGGCTGCAGATGGACACTGATGAGGCTGCATTGATGAGCATTTAAATGTAAGCTTTTTTCCTTAAACTTCCCTCCTAAACTTGGGGTGCGTGTTATACGCCGATAAATACGGTATTTATTTGCACGTATTCACTTTACTGGTTATGATATCAGGGTATTTTTATAGTTTAGGATTTTATATATAAGCACCACTCCAACAGATGGGGATAGTTTGATAAGCGCACCAACATATTTTTTATTGATTTTTAAAAAATGCCACACGAGAATTATAGTTATTCAATGAACTGCTGTCCAATGTCCAAAGAACACTTCAGAAGGAAGTCCACTGGAGGCCAAGAAGTTCAGTCTTATGAATCCATTTGTAGCCAGAATCACCAAGCTTTGCACTTCGTATTTGAGCAGAAGTACAGCCTGTTATCACAAAATTCTATATAGAAGCACCCTTCCTTATATCAACGCTAAATAACAAATGCAATAGTATAGAGTTTGGACAAAAAGTTTAGTGTAGCATAACATTTTAAGTAGCTAAATAGTGCATTTTAATAGAAGTCTATGCATCAGACATAAAATAGGTTCAAATGAAGAGGAAAGAGGGATTTGGTTCCAAAAGGAGGGGCAGTCCCTCTAAAAAAAAAGACAGTTGAGAGCTTTAATGTGTATATTTTATTAATGATATTATAATTATTATGTACAGTGGAACTTACTCTGATGGTAGTTTCAAGCAGGTAAATGTACAATAAAAGAATTGTCTGGGTGGTAGAAGGTCATTTCTCAGTCAATCTTTCTTCTTTATGGTATCTACTACAGTATACACAGTTTAAAAACACACACCTATACACACACAAGTACACATATACACCAAGTTTCACGACACGGTAGCACTCATTTTGTCTGCCTACATTTTTTTTTCTTTTTTTTTTTACTTTTTATGTATTTTCCAACATACAGCCCAAAAGATGTTTAGCTAGCAGATACATAGGTAGTTGATAATAGTCCCATAATACTTCTTTTTTTTCAATGGGTTTTTTTTGTTTTTTTTTTCTTTGTAAAAATGTGAATCCCTTATTAAAAAAAAAAAAATTATATATATTTATATATTTATATGTGATCCCTTATAAAAAAAATGGGAAAAGGATATTTATAATTTTTTTATATCTATACAAAAATGTTTTGCCTTTCATTTCTATTTTAAACGGATTGGGTTGTTTTACAAGGTGGCCGTTTACAATCACTTTAACTCGTTTCCAGTTAGTATTCTTAAAGAAAATTAGTATATGAGGGTTGTCATACTATAGGATATCACTGTTTTGTATTAAAGCTATTGTAAACTATCACCTTTTAAAACAACCCATTCAGTTTAAAATAGAAACAAAAGGCAAAACATTTGTGTATAGATATAAAAAAAAACCAAAAAAAAAAACCAAAGAACATAAATACCCTTTTCCCCCTTTTTCATAGCCTTTGTTCCCTCTGTTTTCAGCTGCATAAGAGCTGGGGGGAGGAGAATAAACAGCACACTGATCTTCACAGTGAAAGGCTGTGAGGGGAGGGATTGTAAGGACAAGTCTGATCATTGGAGGAGAGTGGGCTGAACTCCCAGCATAGCTAGAGAACTGACCATGGTGGGTTCTCCTGCTTAGTGTGGTCAGCAAGCAACGGGACTGGCAAGAACACCAGGAATTTCATATAAAGGAAGCAATACAAAGGGAACAGGATATTTTTTAATACAAGTACATGGTACAGCAGGCACATATCAGGAATATGAAATGTCGGGGTAACAAACGCTTTAAACACACTATGAACTTATAGACCTTTTTACATGCATATACAAAGTACATTTTAAAAAATAGGCATCTTGTAACCTTGTACACCTTCCCTGCTGTACACAATTTACATTATGTCAACATGAATCACAAATAAATTGGAACGCTTTCTCTCTGTCACTATTTACAAAATTGTATACAAATAAATATCCAATAAACTACGTATTTTTTATATTGGCTATGTTATTGATTCAGTCCTAGGATAAAATAATATCAAAGGCTTGAATTGAGCAATTCTGGGCCACAAGTTGTGACACACGTTGACCTGTTAATGCATTCCAAGAAATGTGAATCTGCTAAAGTCAGAACATCCACTTTGTTTACCTTAATGCTGAACTCCAGTTACCCCTTCCTTGTATTCTGCCCCTGACTTCCCTTTGGAGCACTCCCTGCACACCTAAAAACATTTGAATACTTAATTTTGCCCCTGTGTTTCTCATCCAGTTGCATAAGGTCATTGGTCCTTTTCCTCCAGCAGTAGGCAGTCTTTTGAATGCTGTAGAGTACAGCAGCACATAATGAGTTCTGCAGCGTTCTCCTGTGAGCCAAGGGCACCTGATGATGTTCCCCCAGAGATTGTGTCATTGATGCCCTAAACTCACATGAAGTGGATTCAATGACACTATTCAGGATCGCAGAGCAGTGAGTCTGTTGGGGACCCTATCGGAGGGAAGGGGAATATTGTAGCAAGAGCTGATTTTTTATTTTATCTAGAGTTGGGAAATTTTTTTTTACATTCTGTTAGGAAGATGGAATTGGGTTGTAGTTTCAGTTCTATAGCATTTCCTACACCCAGAGCATACTTTAGGGTAGTGGAATCTTTCTCCTGATCAATGCTTTGGGTGTGGCTGTAATACTGTGGATTATTCATCTCTTTAAAAATAATCAGATACATTCACAATTAAAATGGGTGTACTTATTTATAGGAATGTATATGATGTGTTTTATGATTCTATTTATGATGTGCAGAACTAAAAACCCAATTAAATATATACACTGTATACATTTTCAACATGAATTTATTGCATATGAATACTTCTGAGCTTTATTTCCAGCCAGCAGGTAGAACTCTAGGCTCCTTTTATTAGTAAGTTTATTGCAGTCCTAAAAAATCTTGTTGTTTATACAGCTTAAAAGTTCCAATTGAAATGAATACACATGGCTTAATGACTCAACAAGGGTGATCTGAAATTTGAAATTCTACCAAGAAATGTAACATATCATGTAAAATTACCACCTAATCCATACCTCCCAACATTTTGAGATGGGAATGAGGGACACCTACTAGCAAACGTATGTAGGCATAGGACATGCCCCCTGTCACACCCCCTTAAAGGAGAAATAACCAAAAGAAAGGTTAATTAAATCCACAAGTGCTTTTTTTACCACTACTATTCCTTTATATTGGCTTTTAACATTTACAAATGCAGCAATTTAGAATTTGGATGAAAGGTTTAGCACTGGGAAACACTTTTTGATAGATAAAAAGTGCATTTTATATACAACTATATAGATGAGACCAAAATGAGGGTCAAATGAGGAGGAAAGAGGGACAGAGGGACTTTGTTCCAAATCAGGGACAGTCCTTCAAAATCAGGGACAGTCCTTCAAAATCAGGGACAGTTGGGAGCTATGCCTAATCCTAAAAGCATCTCTACCAATTTAGCTGCAGATGCCTCTTTTTCAGTTGTTAGCAATGTAACTGTAGAATATGTACTGTATGTGTTGTATTTACATAGATGTGTGAGGACATGGGGGTGGGAAGTATGAAGTTATGGAGTGAAACTAGAAGAAAAAGGTTTCACATGCGGCTCTGCTGGCTGGAATAAACAAGCTTCTTCACAAGGTTCATCTGACTATTCATCGTTGCTTCTACAAAATCTACAGTAACATATAAATCAATTGATTTTTTGGTTATCAAAGTTTCAGTTTCTTTGTCCTCCTAAGCAAGGTTTCAGTTTCTTTGTCCTGTTAAACAACCGTGGTGCACTTCCTTATATCTCCAATGTTCACCATATTTATGGAGGAGAACTTCACATACTTTAATTGTATAAGTGTCTTTATCTTCACCTGTGAAAACCTTATGTAGTGGTTAGCACTTCAAGTGCTTGATACCTGGTAATGTCGCCTTCCCATACCTGTGAATGGTGTTCATATCTCCCTGGTTAAGCTTCATCACTAAATTCTTCTCGTACATTAGAGGATGGTATCCCCCAACTGTGCAAGCACGGTCATAGTATCTTTCATAATAGTAGCACAGGTCACTTTGCCGAGTGGATGGGAGAAACTCATAAACATTGACTTCATCGCAGAGGTTCATCATCAGCAATATTCCTGAGAAAAGGGACATAGTAACAGCACTTATAGCTCACCAAATAACACAAATGTACTGTAATATTCCTTATCTTCCTATAGCATTTGTCAGCTAAGTAACATAAAATGAACAGGAACCTTTTCTTTTGTTTACAATACTAAGAAACCAGTGGCTGAAAACAAATGGTTTGCTTGTGCAAAGCAAAAATATTCTCTCCTTTTGCAAGAAATTGCTGCTTATTCAGTCTCCGGAATTAAGGAATAGAAGTCCTGTGTAAATTCTATTTAAAGCTTACACTTGGATGAAGATTATCTCCCTGCTCCAATGTGGCAATGGCAATATCACATGAGAGAAAGGGGAGTGAGTTACATGCTCCACAATACCCGGAGGTATCAGATATTTTTGTTCCTGGTGGCTGAACAAAACTGTAGGAGAGCAATGAAAAGGTGGATATGACTACTGCGGAGCGGGGCATAAAGCAAATCTGTCGCTGTGCTCTACTTACCCAAGGTTTTACTTAACTACAACAAAAAAAGAAACCTGAGCAAAAGCAAGTGAGAGCAAATCTCTCCAAAGTCAAGTCCCAGAATGTTTTGTAGTTTTCTCCTTACTTTCTATTTTAGTGACAGCTTCAGAATGTTACTATTCCCTTTAGTTTAACTCCATCAAAATGTTTACCAGGAGAGATCAACAGTGAATCTTCCCAATTAAGTCACACACAGAGTTATACTGTAAAAGGTTTGGCTAAAGAATACCTTCATTTTTGTTGTTACATAAGTGTACACTTATTTAATTTCTGTGTTTTGCCAGTAAATGTTCAGCCAGGAATTGATACCAGTAATCCATGGCTGAGAGCAAATTATGTAGCATTCAAATGTAATCCCAAGGCAAATAACATGTTGTAAAAAAATGAAATGCCTCACTCCAGCGCACGTGCCTCCTCTGTCTCTGGCAGCTGCAGACACTTCTATGTATTCCCAGAAAGGTTGTAGTCAAGTCACAGCCATGTCACGTGGTCAGGAAGTCTACTACTTGAGCATTGCATCGGTGACAGTACCCTAATGTGCTACCGCAGTCTTTACTGCCTCAGTTCCCTCTCTGTTGTGGCTAATTTCCTGATCCCGGTAATGTCCATCCATTCATTCTTACGTTATTATCTGCTTCACGCAGTACTTACAGTCCAGATTGCTACAAACCAGTCAACCCAGGTACAGTCTGCCACAATCCAGTCTGCCACAATCCAATCTGCCACTGTCCAGTCTGCCACAGTCCAGTCTGCCACAGTCCAGTCTGCCACAGTCCAGTCTGCTACAAACCAGTCTGCCACAGTCCAGTCTGCTACAAACCAGTCCGCCACAGTCCAGTCCACCACAGTCCAGTCTGCTACAAACCAGTCTGCCACAGTCCAGTCTGCAACAGTACAGTCTACAGCAAACCAGTCCGCCACAGTACAGATTACAACATTCCGCCTGACCGCTGTCCTGTATGCTACATTTTTAGTCCACTAATATTCAGTCTGCTACAGTACAACCTGCACCTGTCTATTCTGCTATCAGTCCAGTGTCCAGTACAATTCTGCTGGCAGTTCACTTATCATGACATGTGAAGGACCTAACCCACAGTCACTTACTCCACCCGTTATACATAGAATCTAACCCCTCCAAATCCCCCCACAAATGACGTGACAAGATTATGGAGTAAATGGCCTTGACGGCCTTTTTATTAATAATTACCATAAATTAAATAAATAATATTTTAAATAACTCTAAACCAACTTTTTATGTACCCACCACTGGTCACTGCAACAAACTTCTTTTAACTTTAGGCCTCCAGTTGGAAGCCCCCGGACTCCGAGACGGTACTCAACCTTCGCAGTGACCTACCATTTACCCCTTCCTGGTTAACCCCTCATTAACCGGAAGGTACCAACCATGTTAATCCCATACCACAGATGGGTACCAACCATGTTAGCCCCATACCACAGATGGGTACCAACCATGTTATATACATATATCATCCATCTTCTCCTCCTCCACAGACCCCATCACTGCCACAGCACGAAAGGAGTAAAACCCTACCCTTGTGTGTGCCTATACACCCTCAGTGCTCACTGTACGCCTTCCTGCAAACCTAGAGCTCAAAGATCTGCTCCCACTTCATTAAGGTGCACTCCGTCGCTCCTAAGATACCTCCATGTATCCACCTCTGACTCTCTATGACGTATGGCCACACCCCCGTTCCTGATCACAAACCTGTTCACTTCCTTGTTTACTTTACTCTGGCCCTGTCAACCTTTTTAGCTGATCAAGCCCTACCTTTAAGACATCCTGCCCATCATATCCGACCAAACAATGACCATCCCGGGGAAAGCCGCCTGTAGGCGTAAATATTCACCTTTTAAGTCCTGTATGAGATCCCGCATAAACCTGTCTCCTATATCGTTCCCTCCCAAATGCCGCACCAAACATCTGGTGACCTGTCCCAATGAGAGAACCTGTGTACTTCCGAAGGTTGTTCCAAAGCATGCCTGGTACCCCGATCCATTAAGCTGACTGTCTGGGGATTGCAAACTGCCTACCGTTAGGCCAAACCGCAATTTGTCTGGCCCCCCAGAAAAAGTAGGAGTGACCCAGGATCCAAACTAGGCCAACCTCTCCACCTGTTAAAAAGAAAATGACCGCCCAAAACAGTAAGCTCTCCCATCACTAAAACACTAAAATGAAAGCCCGAAAAACCCTATGTGTCCTGATTTTGTAACAAATGTGGGTGAATACAAAGCTTAAATCTGTCCAAGTCCCCACTACCAATGCGCTTAATTGCTTCTTAACTGATACCAACCCAGGAAGTCTCTGTGGCTCCCCTTATTCAAAAGAAAGGGAGGCGTAACTTCTTGAACCGTAGCTGGCCACTGTCAAACCTTTTTTGAAATACAGCTATGAATTGGAACCTTGACAAGGACGACCCATCGCTATGTATCAGAAGCGAGCCTGTGAGCCCAGGACGCATGTCCTTGAAGGATTCTGCCGTTCTTACCGGACAAATGTGTGACTCAGCAATCCGGGACACTTCAAATCGCCTGCCCTTCCTGGGCCGATCAGTTTTATGACCGTCTTACCCACATACAGACTGAATCCTGCAAATAATCCACATACCCCACCAGCAGCCCCCCTTTTCGAGACCGTTTGAGGGGCTGACTAACTCGCTTATCTGTAACGTCCCAAAGAAAGCCAGTGCAAAGGCCGAACGGAATATCGCACATTCATCCTCTGAGCTGCAAACTACTCAGATGTTTAAATAAGACGCGTAGCATGTCAAAGGAAACTGGGCACCGCCCATCCCTCTTCCTATGCGCCCTGCTGTACCCCAGTACTGCTTTATTCACCCAGAAATCCTTAGTATATTCCCATTGCCCTTATCATTTTTTAAAAGAAAAGGCCAAACTTGCCAATTAACGATTGATGGCAGCTGCCAAGATACCCCTCTCTAATCCCTAATCAATACAATATAGAACTGTGCAAGCATGCTACCCATACTTCCCACCTTGGAGTAGGCATACCGAGTAGCCGTACTCATGGAGCGGTGAATCCACTGTGTTACGTCCCAAGGCACTGTTCCACCTCCCGTCGGGATAGGTGACCCCGTGTTGTTCCGCGTCTGGTGCCAAACTCCCGGGCCTGTCCCACGGAAAACGAGACAAAGTGTCAGCCAAGGTATTCTACACCCCTGTTAAGTGCGCAGCGCTGTACCAAATGTCCCAGTAACCTGACTGCCCACATGGATGTCGCCGGCAAGTGATTAACCACCTAGACAACCCCAAGGAGGTCACAATTGAGACGCACCTTCCAGTTCCAGGAGGATTCCTCCCAAATGTCCATTGTTACTACAATCGGAAAAACATTCCAGGAGGACTAGGTACATCAAGAACCCAGTGTAACCCCATGCTGGGGGCCAACAGCGCTCCCTGTTTTCCGAAAAAAGGCCCCCTAGCCCGTGGAGCCTGCAGCATCCATGGATCAGTCCCAATCGCAATTGCTGCTGGGACCCAATGTCCTAGATCGCACCCATGGAACGACTCCAGGAAGTCCTGCTACACCCGCGAGTCCTTTCTGTGTTCCCTGTTGAGCCTCACGATGTGCGTCGGGGCCGTGACTCCGGTGGTTGCTGCCGACAGCCAGCGACAAAAACCCTGCCCATGGTGATTGTTCGACAAACAAAATTTTGCTTCCCCTACAACGCTTGTAACTGACGCAACTGTAACTGGCACCTTACAGTGGTCCATGCACTTCTGCCTCGAGAATTTTCAGCTTATCCGTCGGCAAACGGCATTCCCTACCAATCGAATCCACTTCAACTCCCAGGAACAACAATGGTTGATGTGGGGCCTTCTGTTTTTCCCCGAAGCTACGGGACCCTGAACGTTCAACTATATGTTGCAACGTCTCCAACCGGACGGCACAAATGTTGGAACCTGGTGGGCCCACGGCTAAGGAGTCCTTCAGATAGTGAATGACCTAGTTGATCCCAGCGACGTCCCAAACTACTGCTTTCCCCCCAAAAGGAGCTGAAAGTTTTGAAGAAAGCCCATAAGATGGAGCGTCCCCATCAGGAGAAAACGATCCACATAGTATGCCCCCATTCCCTATACAGCTAAGCAGACGGAACTGTCTGGATGAACCGGCAAAACCGGAAAGCTAATTCAATATCTGCTCCTGCCAACAGTGCCCCCTGCCCATAACGACGAACCCATTAAATCACAGCATCAAAAGAAATGAATGTCGGGGAGCGCATGCGCGAGAGCTCCGTAATGGCCGCCTAAGCCCGGAGCTCCGCACCACCCCGGACCGACGAGCGGCATAACCCCGGCCCCAGCAGGAGGAGGACGCTCTCAAGCACTGCCCCCGCTCGCAGAACAGCGGGGGAACACGGTGAGATGGCCGGCACACAAGCCCGCCGAGATCTGGGCCCGCAATTTGCAGCGGTGGCGGCGGACGGGTCCACCAAGATGGCCACCGACGGGGACACTGCTAGGCCTCACACAGCCTCACTTTACAAGGGGTCAGAGCAGCGTCCCATCCTCACCCCTCCGACCCTGACCTATGCCCAGGCAACACAGGGAGGCCACAACACGCTCCAGACCGCGCACCAGGGCATGCACCAGCACCAAGCTCCACAGGCTGCTCTCAGAGACTCTCACAGCAGTGAGCAGGGGGAAGATGGCGCTTCTCCCTCAGGCATACCCCCTCACCTCTCCTCCTATGCAGGCTCCCCACCTGGATACACATTTCAGGACATATCTGTCATGCAAGAGGAGCTCTTCTCCAAATTCTCTACCCTTTTAGAAAAGGGCCTAGCCAAGACTGCCTCCCAGATCACAAATGCTATTAAATCAGACCTCTCTAACCTGGGCTCTAGGATGGAGGCGATGGAAGACAAAATTGACCATACAGTCGCCAGAACCAACCAGAACGCCGCACACCTCCAGTCAGTCCAAGAACAGCTAGAAACGGCCCTATCAAGAATTGACGAACTTGAGAACAGGTCTAGGAGGTACAACTTCCGAATTAGAGGCCTTCCTGAATCCTTCACGGATATCCCCCTCACGGTGCAGGACTTTATCTCGGACCTCATCCCCAACATCCCGCCGCATAGGCTGGAGCTGGATAGGGCGCACAGAGCCCTGGGCCCCCCGAGGAAAGACGGGTCCCCAAGGGACATAATAGTTAAACCGCACTTCTACGCGGTAAAAGAGGAGGTAATGAGACAATCTCGCCTGAAGCCCAAGCTCCAACACCAGGGTCACCAAATTCAGGTCTTTGCGGACCTCGCTCAATCCACCATCCAAAGAAGACGCACCCTCAAACCCCTCCTGTCAGTGTTGATGGAACGAGACATCAAATACCGCTGGACATTCCCCTTCGCGGTAAAGTTCTCCATACAAGGCAAGACCCACACTTTCTCCAATCTCCCGGAAGGTGAAAAACTTTTCCTCTCCCTCAAGCTGATCTCCCAGGAAGCCCCCATGGAGCCCTCCTCATCTGCCACGGGCTCATCCAAACGCCCCCCCCCAGGCAGCCCAGCATCACCTCTCTGGATCAAGGGCCCCTCTAAGAGGAGCAAAGATGGCAAGCCCCCTTAACGGAGCAAGAAGACCCCCTTCTTACGCACCCAGGCCTTCCTTGGTCTTTCCTGTGGGGGACGTTCCCCCTTCTTTGAATGAGCTAACGCTCCTCTTTTCAATCCCAAGACCCCAATGAGGCCTCGGACACAGGTCATTGAACTTAATTTTCTTTTACAGATGGGACTACGTCTACGGATGAAATCCCCTGAAGTGTCCATCCTACGGAGAACAGTTCTTGTGATCCCTTGGCCTTTTCGAGGCGGAAGAGAGTTCTCTTCCCATCCCAATCTGAGACTTATAACACTGAGACCTCAGTTCCTCATAGCCCTCAATAACTAATTTCCTTTTCAGATCCAGGTACCAGGTTGCAGGTCACCTAAGGTAGATGGTCATGCTCCTCCCATGACATTTAATTATCTTCTCCCCGTTGTTACTTTTTATTATCAGGTTTATTTGGGTTCTTAGCTCTGCTTGAATCCCTTTTACAGTCTCCACGAAAGTTTTTACTGTACTGAAATAGCAGTAACAAATTGCACTTATTGAGATGAAGATCTTACTCCATGTTATGCAAATAGTATATAGTTACGGTTCCTTAGAAGCATGGGTCCGGGGTGGTACCCATGCGCCTCCTCTCACCTCGAGGACATCCACTGGGCCCCCGAAGAGTGAGACTTCTCTCGGCCAATATGGACGAGGGAAGACTTAAATTGGAGTTTAAGCGGCCTGACATACCGCTATCCTCCACGGGTCCTTCTAGAAGACCCTTGTCGCTACAGTTTTTGTCATTATTGTTGTTTTTTTTATTTACTTGTCTCTCCTCCTTCTTCCCTCCTCTTCCTCTCACCTTCTCTTTTTCTCCTAGCTGGCCGTCTGGAGATCCCCCGGTCCCTCCCGCACGCTACTATAGCACGGACCCGTCCACCTTCTCGTACTCAAGGAACTCTCCCCATCACAAGGTAGGCGGCTGCTGGGCCGGTGATCACTCCCCTCTCTGTTCCCATGACTGACCAAGTGTCTAAGGGCCTGGACCTTAGGGTCGCCTCTCACAACGTGCAGGGGCTCAACCCTCCCAGGAAAAGAAGGGTTGCCTTAGATCATTATAAATCCCTCAAACTGGATGTAGTGCTCCTTTAGGAGATGCACTTTCCGATTCGATACAGTCCCAAGTTCTTACACGCCTTCTACCCATCTTTCTTCATGGCCAACGCACCAAACAAAACCAAAGGGGTAGCAGTACTTTTCTCTAAAAATAGCAAATTTAACCATATCTCTGACCTTAAAGACCCAGAGGGTAGGTTCATCCTTGTAAAGGGCACTCTGGAGGGAGTACTATACTCCATAATCTCTTACTACGCCCCTAATAAGGGTCAAGCATCCTTCTTCCAGAACCTCTTTGCAACTCTTGGCCCACTCCTGGAGGGGAAAGTCATTTGGGGTGGGGACTCAAATGTAGCATTTGACCAGGGCCTAGACAAAACCAACCCTCTCAAAGGAAAACTTACACGCCCCACCAAACTAAGCACCAGAATAGCTAAAATGATTCACTCCCAGGGGTTAGCAGATATTTGGAGGGAACTGAATCCCACCTCCAGGGACTTTACTCACTTCTCCTCGCCCCACCAGACCTACGCAAGGATAGATCACATTCTTATCCAGACTAATCTCATCCCTCTTGCCACCAAAGCCAAAATCCTAGACATAGTCTGGTCGGACCACTCAATGGTCCTCCTGACTTTGAAAAATGTGCTATCGCGTAGTGGTGGCTCTCACTGGAAACTGAACGAGTCTCTCCTGGGGGATCCAGTTCAAGCCAAATTAGTAGCGGACGCGATTAAGGAATATTTTCGGTTAAATGATGTGGGTAACATCCCCCCCGAAACACTATGGGCAGCCCACAAGGCCTCGGTCCGTGGCGAGCTTATCAGATTAGCCACTAAAGTTAAAAAGGAGAGGATGATAGACATTCTCAGGCTGGAACAAAAATATATAGCTTTAAAAACCGAACATAAAAAATCCCCATCTAAAGACCTCAATGACAAATTAGACACAATTAGACTGGAACTCAACCTAGCTTTAACGGCAAAAGCTGAAAAACACATTAGATGGAGCGGTGCTAAATTCTACTGCCACAAAGACAGAGTCGGGACAATGCTAGCCGCGAAACTCTCCCCCAAGTTCCAATCTCGCACTTTCCCCAAAGTGCGCATAGCGGGTCAACCCCCCACGGCCAATCCATCCAAAATCATGACAGCTTTCCATGACTTCTACTCAGGATTATACAAAGCCACGCAAACACAGAGCGACAGTTCGACCGCCTCCTTCCTCGAGAATGTCAAACTGCCATCTCTTTCCAAAGACCACAGAGACCTGATGGAGGAGCCCTTCTCCTCAGACGAAATTAAGGAAGTTATCAAAAACCTCAAGACAGGCTCGGCCCCCGGGCCGGACGGCTTGTCAGTCCCTTATTACAAAAAGTTCGGGGACATACTGGCCCCACACATGGCCAAATTTTTCAACTCTAAGAGAACGGGATCCCCATTGGACCCCCACTTGAATACGGCTTTCATAACAGTAATCCCCAAACCGAATAAGAACCACGAAGAAGTAGAGAACTATAGGCCCATTTCCCTTATTAATAACGATCTCAAGATACTCACTAAAATCTTAGCCAACCGACTAGCCTCCTTTATCAAGCAGTACGTTCACAAAGACCAGGTAGGCTTCATCCCAGGAAGGCAGGGTCCAGATCAAATTAGGAGAGCGGTGGACATTGTCTCCATTCTCCAATCAAATTGGGATGGGGGCCCAAAACAAGCAGGTATGTTGTTGTCATTAGATTTACATAAGGTCTTCGACTCGATCGAATGGCCTTACCTTTTCTCCATCCTGGAGAGATGGGGTTTCGGGGCTAGCTTCCTAGGGGTACTAAGATCCCTCTATTCCAACCCGGCGGCAATAATCCGACTGCAGGGACAATACTCCAAACCCCTTCAAATAATGAGAGAGACGAGACAGGGTTGCCCTCTCTCCCCTCTCATTTTCGCTATGGCCATCGAAACACTGGCAATAGCGATTAGATCAAACCCCAACATTCACGGCGTATCCTGTGGGGAACAAGTCCACAAGTGTGGGCTCTTCGCCGATGACATGCTCCTGTTCATAACGTCCCCTATCACTTCACTCCCTAATTTATGTAAATTATTGAAAGATTTCTCTAGCACCTCAGGCCTCAAGGTGAACTACTCTAAATCTTCTGCCTTAAACATCTCCCTGCAGTCGGGTACGGTTGCCGCTCTTAAAAGCTCCTTTGATTTCAAATGGAATGACCAATGGATAGATTATTTAGGAATCAAACTTCCAGCTAGAACAGAACAACTGTACCCCCTAAATTTCCCGCCAATGTACCGGAAATTAACAGCTGATCTGGGAGCTTGGTCCAAGGATGAAATTTCCTGGCTGGGCAGAGTTCATGCTGTGAAGATGACTCTTCTTCCCAGACTGCTATACCTCTTCAGGGCCATCCCGATAAATATAACCAAAGAACACCTTTCCAATTTCCAAAAGAAGATCACCAAATTTATCTGGGGGGGGAGAGGACATAGATTTCAACAAAAAACCCTATTCCTTCCAAGAGACCAGGGTGGCATGGGGGCTTCTCAGCTTCACTGGTACTTTCAAGCGGCCAGGCTGGCCCAACTGTCCACAGTTTACTCCAGGGCAGAGAAACCAGACTGGATTCAAATAGAGCGACAGGCTGTCCCCACATACACCCTGGACTATCTCCTCTGGACCCCTCCCAAACAGAGACCCCCAATTCTCTCCCCATCCTTATCTCAATCATTCCATATATGGGATAATCTAAGAAAAAATTCGGCATTAATCTCTAGATGTCTTCCTCTAGCACACATCTTCAATAATCCTGACTTTCCCCCTGGGTTGGATATTAAGGCTTTTCGTTGGTGGCTGGACAAGGGACTGTATCGAATCGGACATTTTTACACGAATGAGGGTCCTATCTCCTTGGAGCAAGGTATAAGGCAACTGGAAATTCCGCATTCTGAACACTTCAGATTCCACCAAATTAGACACTTCCTCTGTCAACGTTGGAGAGGGGGAATCCCCTCACACAACGCCTTTACGCCATACGAATTATGGTGTGGTCGCTCCTCTGAACAGAGAGGGGGGATCTCCGTCATCTACCAGTCACTAGCCTTGCACCCCCAAAAAACCCCCTTTATGCTGGACTGGGAGAGGGATCTAGCCTTTGAATGGGAGATCTCTAAATGGAGATGCTCCTTCGACAAAGCCTTTAAAGGCATCAAAAACATTTCCTTAATCGAAGGAGGTGTTAAGGTTTTAACAAGGTGGTACCTCACACCTGTCAAGCTCTCCAGAATGTACCCAACAGCTGACCCCAGGTGCTTTCGAGGATGTCAGCTAGTGGGCACAATGGCCCATGTATGGTGGGAATGCCCCAGACTAAGGCCCTACTGGAACAAGATTTTTTCCCTGATAAGGAAAACGACTCAGATCCAAATCCCGAAATCCCCGACCATAGCTCTTCTTAATGACAACTTTCCCAGGATGCCGAAGAGCTCACGCAAACTGACACACTTCATACTCTTAGGTGCAAAACTCACCATTGCTAAGGCCTGGAAACAGCCCAAAGTCTCGGTGAAAGCGGCTATCCACAAAATCTCATGGATCATGGCCCAAGAGAAACTGGCTAGCATCTTAGATGACAAAACTAAGCAATTTGAAGCCATATGGGAGCCCTGGGCAAAATTCGTCGGCATCTCTCTCATACCAGGAGTCCCACCCCAAAACTAACAGGGGTCAACTTATGAGGCGGGGGCCCCTCCAGACGGACGGCTAACATTCCTCTCACTCTTTTCCTTTCTCCTTTTCCTCTTTTCTGTCCTTCCTAATGTATTTTTGATTGATCCAGTCCCTCTGCTGGGGGAAACTAGGATAGTTCAGCGGGTAATGACCGTATTGTGTTTTCTGACCAGTTTGCCTTCATTTTGAGACAATCATTACTCATCTCGTAGCTCGTTTCTCTCGGATAGGTGGTAATCTCCACTGCTTTATTATATAGATCTTTGAGACCCTAGGGCCCTTGGTCAATCCCTGGTCAGGAGAGGAGGGGGGCTCACACTGTGCACAGCATGATCCCGTTAGGGGTGCCGGTGGGATCCCCTAGTGCCTCTCTAGACGTCAGATAATCCCCCTAGGGAACACGTTCTATGTTTACATCAGTTGCAAGGTTTCAAGCATTGATTCCTATTCACCATAGTTAATCATATTCAATGTGCCTTATAAATGCTAATGCTCTAGCCCCAGCAGGCATATCTTATGTATCAGAGGATGTTACATGATATGTGATTTCAAATCCTGTATTGTATTTTATTTTATATATTTTCTTGTTTTTGTACAAAACCAATAAAAGATTTTGAAAGCAAAAGAAATGAATGTCACCACACCTTCCTCAGGCGCATTCGAATCCTTAACCGACTCTGTTTGGGAACTACTCCCAATGGAGAGACCACCAGGTCTGGAAGAGGAACCGTATTAGACAGGGGGGGTGGCAGACATTCTCCCTGGCTTTCTCCACAAGTTTGTTTGAAACCGCTGCCAGATGCAGCAGGGTCGAACGTAAATTCTTCACTATGGGTGGGAGGGTCACCACTGAGCATGGTATTTTTTGAAAATCGCTCGAGAAACCCGATTCCCGCAACTGAGCCGCTGTCCATTCGGGGTAACTACCGAGGAAAGGAAGCCTCCTTACCACCCGCACCTGCATCCTCCCTCCCCCTGCCTTTCCCTGGCTGTCTGGAGTCGAAATGCTGGCTGGTACGTCGGGAGAATCGACTACCGCCGTCTCTGTTCCCACTGCCATTGCAGGCGAATCGCCTGCAACCCTGGTAGTGACTGCTAAATGTGGTGGGGCCGTCGCCGCCCGATCCATACCTTGTGGCGGTGCCTACGCCTGCGACGGAATGCCCATTGTGCTCAGCTCAAAGCGCTGTACCAATTCCCTCAAACCCAACAATAACTTCTGCAGGCCCGCCCTACTCGCAATGGGTCCTGCGTCTCTATGCTGTTCTGTGTGTGGGGCCTAACCCTTGCCCCTGATGAACTACCCCCCCTGGGAACCCTCACTTTCTACCCTGATCAAACTAATTTTTTAATAAAGAAGAGAAGAGAAGAAAGAGATACACACACTCACCTGGCTGCCCAGGACTGGGCCCACCTGCCGCCACTCCGGAATCCCCTGTTGACGGATGTCCCAGGTCCTCATCCCTTTCCGACACGGACAGTTCTCCCCCCGATCTGTCTCCTCTGGCCAACCAAACACCGTCTGCACCCCAGAGGGCCCTGCTGTGGTTGTCAGGGTCTGTGTCGTTGTTCCCATCCTTCTCTCTGTCCTGTCACGCCAGACCTGCTCGCTGCCCGCAATGATGGACTCCTGTTCCTTCTCCTGATCTATGCAGCCGTTGCTCGCCTTCTGACCTCGCTCCCACCATCACAGCGCTCCTCCTGTCCTCCCTCTGGTCACATGGGACTGCAGGCCTCACTTACCGCCTGACCCGCATCCCGCGTCACGGCTCTCCCTTGCTGGGCCAACTGGCTGCTCTAACCCTCTCCTGCAACCCTGGCTGCCTGTTCCTGGCCTCTGCAACAGGCAGGGGGGGATGGAGCGGAGCCATGTGCTGTGCTGGGCTCTCCCCATCCCTGCTCTCCTGTCTCTGCGCTGTGTCATCCTAGGTCACCCTTCCTGGATCCCTGGGGCTGCTATTCGCTGGGGGGGGGGGTGGAGGTTTCTCTCTCTAGCTGCAGTTGCAGCAACTGATCCCCAGGTGAGTTCTCAGGCTGAAGTGTTCCGGCTGAAGTGTTCCGGCGGCCGTGACCGCCAAACACGTGAAGTCACTGGTCCCCCCCCCCCTTCGGCACTGCTCTCTCTATCTCTTATACTGGCCCCCTACCCATGTCTGCAGACAGTCCGTCCCCCATGTGCCGCTGCCGCCACTCGTAGCTATGCAGAAATGCCTCCAACGCCGCCGTCACTAGTATGCAGAAAGTGGGGAGAGAGAGCGGTGAGAGTGTATAATCTTCTCCTCCGCCGCTCACTAGTGACGTCAATCCCTTCCTTCCTCCAAGCTTACTGACCTGATTGCCTCCCCCGCTCCGGCCACTCCCCCTTTCTTAAAGGGGACACATTTTTCTTTCCCAAAGCATGACTGTGCTGTCCACACCTGTCATGCCGTCCCTATGCTAATCCCTTTCTCTCCTTCTGCTCCGGGACTCTCGATATGAAGTCCCTGCTTCAGGCAGTTTGCTCTTCAGTTATGCAGACAGTGATCCGCCTATGCATCTTTAAGTATTATAAATGTGGTAAGGAATTTACACTATAAGCTACTCTAGGGAGGGTGCTTGACTTGAATCATTGTATGTTCCCTGGAAAGTGCTGTGGAGTTTATCACTTTTATATAAATAAATAAAATAATGATGTTATATACAGTTGGGAAATCCTTATTTTCTAAATGAGTTCCAACCATAGCTATAAAAAGGGTACATCACTAAATGAGCAATCCCCTGCATGTTGGAGCACCTCTGTAGCATCACATTACATTGTTAGGTTGTTTACTTTCCAAGAGAATTTTGCCTTAGCTTAGCAATTGTGGTGAAAAAAAAATCACTTTGCAAAAAATACCCAGGTACTCAGGTGCAAGGCAAATTAAAAAAATCTATATTTTTGCCTGCGCATGATTAAATGATAGAAGTTAGCTTAGTGAATGAGGTAAAACTCTAACTTCTATCATTTAATCGTGCAGGCAAAAATATAGAATTTTTTTTAAATTTGCCTTGCACCTGAGTACCTGGGTATTTTTTGCAAAGGATTTTTCCCTTAGCTTAGTGAATGAGTAAAACTCTAAGGGAAAAATTGTTTGCAAAATGAATGGCCTATTTTACCTTTAGTAAATCAACCCCATTGTGTGCAACTGCTAACAATTCTCACATAAAAGTTGTGTGTTTTCTGGAGCTATCACAATTCAGTAAATTAAATGGAACTATTTTCTTACAGAGGGTGCAATGGATCTGATCTGGACCCTTAGTGTTTTTGCTACAATTTGCTATAGTATTTTTTGACTATGGCTATTACAAAATTTCCTAAAGATCCCCTAAAGTGGATGTAAACCCAATGTCATCCTTTCTAAACTACTGCCATAGGGGTTATCTATAAGGATATACATGCCTCCTGCATGTATCTTTACCTGTCAAATGTCTCCCCTCTGTCTGTTATTAGACCCGAAAAACTGCATATTGTGTGGGTGGGTCTGTTGTTGGTCCTTGTCAATATGCATTTCTCCTGTGTATTTCTAACACTGAACTTCTGCTGAACTTCTGCTATGATCTCTAACATCCCTTGAAAAGACAGGAAAGTAACCACATGACTTCAGCATGCCAAATCATGCTGAGGTGTGGAACAGCCAATCCTTGCAGAGCTGCTGAAGTCTTAGGCTACTGCACGAGATGTAAATCACCTGTCACTCACGGCAAGGGGGAGGATTTGACAAAGTTTTTCTCAGTTGTCAAGATTTTTCTCACTGAACAATAAAAGAGGATTGTTCAGAGATGGATCAGAGATGGATTAACTCTGTGTGGCAAGACTGGGTTCAAATGATAGGCAATCTTACTCTACAGTATGATATAAAAAAAAAAAAAAAAAAATTGGGTTTACATCCACTTTAAGCAGTGAGCAACCATAAATATTGATCTCCCACCTACACTGATCATCAAGATAAGGAGACAATCTACAAGGGTCACGTCTACAAGGACCAGCAAAGTAAGGAGGCACTTTTCCACAAATCTAAAGGGCAGCTCTGCATTAGCCACTAGTGTGAGGGAACCCTGCGATTTTTTTTTTTTCACAGGTTATTTTTAATTTCATTCCATGAATATTATTGCATTTAATTAATACTAGAAAAGCTACAATTTCTGGGGAAATTGTGTGAAGTGTTCTTGCCTCCACCAGTAGTCTACAAGCATTATCAAGCCTAGCAGATGAAGGTATGACGACATGCATTTGGGGGGTCTTAGCATCTTGATGTAGAATGGAGGTGAAGGTGTGCTATCTGTTTGATGATAATCAGTGTTTACATTCACTGTTTCCTGGCAACGCTCATGCCCTGTTTATGCTTCACAAATACTGCTCAATACACAATACACAGGATCATGATAGCTGTAATAACTGTGCAGTACTTCAAAAGGTCGTATTTAAAAACTATAAATCCTACAGTGAAGATCTTTATATTGTGAGAATCACAAGACCCAGACCTAGATTTTGATGCATAATATATATATATATATATATATATATATATATATATATATATATATATATGAAATATTAAAAATGAAGGCACAGTCACAGTTTAGATATTGCCCTTCAAATCTGGAGGGGGCTAGAGTAGAGTTTCAATGAATGTCAATGGACGGCGTGAGTTACAAACAAATGGTCATGTTGTGAAAACTATCAGGACTATGGCTTAGTGGTGGACATGTTTAGTGGCAGCAGGGATAGATGAACATTTTGATATAAGATTTGTGTAGGTGGGCTTAAAAATGAGGGAATGGTGGCAGTTTAGAAATCATGTCCTGATTTTTCAGCTTTTGTCACCTCCCACTCTAGTTTTGAACATTTCCCCATTCATTCCTATGGGACCAATTTCGCCACAAAAACAACGATATTTCGTGAACCATTTGGTGAAACATTCCACAAAGTAACAGCACACCAATCGGGAACAATCCGCACGTTTCGGTATATTACTTGTCTATGTAGTGTAAAAACTGTGGGAGGCGTTAGGGTGGTAAATTTGGCTATAATAATAATAATATATATGTGAGATAACAGTAAGTGGTCTTGCTATGCAAGAACACTTAAATATAGAGAGCATTTCAGCATCCTGCACTAGTGCATTCTGCTTAAGAGCACACGAAGAAGTCAGTTAGACAGTTGATGAGTCATTGTGCTAGGAAGCTAAGCTGAACAAATCTTTAACAGTCATGGACAGCGATCAAGTACAATGAGGTATTCAGTGCTGCTCCACTGTAATACTGAGAACTGACCTGGGTTGTAATGTAATGTGAATTGGTAGCTATCTAAGAGAGACCGGTAGCCTCGTGCTCATGCAGTGTACCTACCCAATGACCCTGAAGAGGGTGGATCTGGTTGAATGTTCTCCGGTGCGTTCTCCTGTACTATATCCCACAGTTGCCAGCTGGTCATTGGATTCAGGATGTAAAATGTCTGATTAGGGTTCTGCTTGCAGTATTGACTGTAGCGGTCAAAGAATTGATATTCTGGTTTTGCATACCACTGAGTAAAGAAATTATAGAGACAAAAGATAAGACAGTTTTAAATCAACAGAAAACCAAATATAAAGTTACATTTACACCTGGTTTGATTGCACAATAGCTTCATAAATTAGTAAGCAGTAATAGAGATATTCCAGATTTTCCTTGTCAAAAGAAGTTTATTGAGTATACAATGTTATAAAGATACATAAAGATACATAAAGTAAGTTTACAAGGATCTATAAAGTAAGCTCATTGTTTTACAGTAGGGTTTATATAGGTAAATATCATGAAATTTCAAATATTAAACATTGGGTTCACGTAAACCTAAATTAAAGATATATATCATTTCCTTAGTTACTTTTGTAGGTATTTAAATGATTTATACCTACTATACATATTGTTTACAAGTAGAGTGTATATAGGTCAAATAAATTCTGATAATGAGCTTTAATCGTAAGGTGGAGAAAAGTAAAGAGAAAGAAGAAAAAGGGTTGAAAGGTAGAGGTATGGTCCACAAGGTTGTCCGGCTCGTCAGTTTATTATTCTTTTTAGTTCTCTTTGAAGCCTTAGAATGGGTGTCTCTGTAAGTCATTTAATCTGTTACCATGGCAACAGGACAGAGTCATTGAAATTTGACAGGAACTGTTGTTTTATCCAAGGATGCCAAAGTTTTTCAAATTTTGGAATTTGATTTTGATCGATGGCTACCATCTTAGCATGGGACATTGTATTATTCATTCTGTGAATTGTTTCTGCTAGTACCAATGTAGGAGATTTCCATGCCTTGGCCACTGTTTGTTTTGCAGCCGTTATTAGTTGGATCATAAGTTTGAATTGAGAGAGTGTTAACCATTCCGGTTTTAGATTAAGTAAAGTTAAATATGGATCTGGTTGTATTATTTTTTTAAATATTTTAGATGCAATCACGAAGACTTCCTTCCAGAAGGTTTGGATTACTGGGCACGTCCACCATATGTGTAAATATGTGCCTATTTCTGGGCATCCTCGAAAACAAAGAGTTGAGGTATTAGGTGAATATTTTGCCACTCTAGCGGGTACAAGGTACCAGCGAGTTAGGACTTTATAATTTGTCTCCAGTGCCAAGATGTTGGATGAAGATGACTTAGATGTGAGCCATATATTAGACCAGTCCGTGTCTTCTAAAGTTCGTCCCAGGTCCTCCTCCCACCTCTGAACGTAAGAGGGTCTATTAAGATTTGCTACTCCATATAATTGATTATAAAGTGATGAAATTGTACCTTTAGCAAATGGATCTTTTGTACAGATTGATTCAAAAATGGATAATTGGGATAATGGTGTATCCCCCTTTAGGAATGGTGTATAGAAATTTTTGATTTGGAGATATCTAAATATCTCAGAGTTTGGTAGATCATATTTTTCTCTAAGCGATGGGAATGAAAGGAATGATTTAGATGCTATGAAGTCATTTAGTGTCTGAATGCCTGATGTTGTCCAAGCTTTAAAAGAATTTGGGTAGATCCATGCCGGATAAAAGGCCGGATTTCTGATAAAAGAAAGGAGAGGATTGTGTGGAGATTGTAACTGATATTTGGTTTTTAGTTTATCCCAGAGAGATAAGAAGTGTTTAGTTATGGGATTATGAATTTTAAAGCGGTCTTTAGGATCAAGCCATAATAAATTTGATATTAATAGAGGGTCATTTTCTGAAGCCTCTATCAATACCCATAATGGGATTTCCTGTTTTGCATGGTATTTGGACAGACTGGCCAAATGTGCTGCTCTGTAGTAGTTAGTAAAATTAGGGTATCCCAGGCCTCCTTTATTTTTGGGAAGATGTAGTGTGTGTATAGGTATACGTGGTTTAGAAGAGCCCCATATAAACAAAGTTGCTCTTTTTTGTACTATTCTCAAAAAATAGGAAGGAATTGGAATAGGGAGGACTCTGAATAGATAAAGCAATTTGGGTAGAATAGTCATTTTGATTGCATTAATCTTCCCTATCCAGGATAAAGGAAGTTGCGACCATTGTTTTATTAGATTTGTGATCTGTCTTAATACAGGAGGATAATTGGTTGAGAATAAGTCAGAATGAGATGCTGTTAAATGAATTCCAAGATATGGGATTGATTTTTCTGCCCATGTGAATGGGAGTGCAGCCCTAGCCGGGATCAATTCCATGTTTGTGAGTGAAATATTAAGCACTAGGCATTTCTTAGGATTAATCATAAGGCCGGATAGGGCTGCAAATCCATCAAGAGCTGGTATTAAGTTAGGACCAGAGACCTGTGGTGATGATAGAAAAAGTAATATATCGTCTGCAAATATACATAATTTGTGTGTAATACCTCCTACTTCAATGCCAGTTATAGTTTGGTTTGTTCTGATGTATTGGGCCATGGGTTCGAGTATAAGGGCAAATAATAAGGGAGATAATGGGCAACCCTGTCGGGTACCTCTTTCGATATTAAAGGCTTCAGATTTGTATCCAGCATATTTTATATAGGCTTTGGGTTTATTATATAATGCTTTGATCCATGTTAAAAAGTGGGGTCCAAAACCCCATTTTTGTAATGAATATTGCATATATTGCCAGGATACTGTGTCAAATGCCCTCTTAATATCGAGAGATAGAAAACATAAAGGGATTTTCCGTTTTTTAGCAATATGTGCCAATAACACTGCCCTGCGTATATTATCGCCTGCCTGTCTATTTGGCATGAAGCCTACTTGATCTCTATGTATTAATTTTCCTATAATGCTATTGATGCGTTTTGCTATTATTTTTGCTAATAATTTAATATCGAGGTTTAACAGAGAGATAGGCCGATAATTCACACAGGAAGTATCATCAGAAAGGGGTTTTGGGATCATACAAACAATTGCCATTAGTGTTTCTTGCCGAAAAGAATGTCCATCTAGAAGTTTGTTAAAAGTTTCAGTGAGAATGGGAGAGAGTATTTCTGAGAATGTTTTATAGTATAAAGCCGAGTAGCCGTCTGGGCCTGGTCTTTTGTTAAGTTTTAGGTCTTTTATGGCGTTAGCAACTTCATCTATAGTTATAGGCTCATCCAAACTGCTTTTTTGATTCTGAGATAACTCAGGTAAGGTTATTTTTGAGAAGAAGGATTCAGCTTCTGTAGGATTAAATTCATTGTTTGTCTTGTATAAAGTTGCGAGATGTGAGTGAAATTTATGGACTATTTTAACTGGATTACAAGTGTAAACATTTTTTGATAATTTCAAACGTATTGGTTTGAAAGATTTGTTAGTTGAATTTAATGCCCGAGCCAAATATGTACCTGGTTTGTTTGTATTCATGTAGAAATTGTGTTTGGAGCGTTTGAAGGATTTATCAACTGACTCAGTGAGAAATAGATCGTATTCCAATCTAGATTTTTCCAGATGAGATTTTGTACTCTGAGATGGATTATCTTGAAATGATATGTAGGCTGCATTAAAATTGAGTTCTAGTTTTTTTGCTAGATTTTTGCGTTCCCGTTTAAATAGTGCCATTTGTCTTTGTATTGTACCACGCAAGACAGGCTTATGAGCTTCCCACAGTGTTATTGGGGAGATGTCTGTTGTATTATTAATTGATATGTATTCCTTTAAAGCTTGTTCAATGGCCATCTGATGTAGTGGGTGTTTGAGCATTATGTCCGGTAAGTACCACGTTGGGTCATGCGCTTTTGGTATGGCTGAGGCTATAGTAGTGTATACTGCATTATGGTCAGACCACGGAATCGGAATTATATCTGATGCAATAATTTCTGGTATCATTCCTATTGTTAGAAAAATATGATCTATTCTGGTGAAGGTTTGATGAGGGTGCGAGAAATAAGTGAATTTCTTTTTCATTGGGTTACTTTCTCTCCATGAATCTACCAGATTGTATTTGGAAAGAAGTTGAGAAAAAGGTAATCTAGAGGTTATTTTGGATGGTGTAAAAGGTGATTTATCTAGAAATGGGAGGAGTACCTGGTTCGAATCCCCACACATTATCACTGTTCCTATTTTGTGTGTATTAATCACTTGTAATATATGTGAGAGGAATGGTGTAGGTTGTTTGTTAGGAGCGTAGTAGGAAGTCACCGTGATTGCTGTATCCATTATATAACCCATGAGTATCAGGTATCTACCTTCTGGGTCTTTAATTTCTGATGATAAGGTGAATGGTGTGGATCGGTGAAATGCAATTAGAGTTCCCCTTTGCTTGGTACAGGCAGAAGCCGTGTAAATTTGTTGATAAAAAGGAGAAATATATTTTGGAGTAGAATCTTTGGTGAAGTGTGTTTCTTGGAGGCATACTATGTGAGCCTTCTTGTTATGGAAAGTACGGAAGGCTTTGGTCCTTTTTTGAGGGACATTTATTCCCTGAACATTCAGGGAAAGTATATTCAGTGGTGCCATGGCAACAGATCAAATAGTTTTGACTTACTTTTTGTTATGCAGAGCTGACTGCGCAGATCAACCTGTGTGGACTGAAGAGATGAATAGATAGAAAAGAAACCAGTGAATTCTGGAGTAAAGAGTAAACAAAAAACATATGAGATTAGATGATACATTGTATAAATTATTTTTTGCAAGTAATCACAATTTACCCGTGAAAGAGAATAAATATCTCTCTCAGGGGAATAAGTGCCTTCGTCACACTCCCACATAATATGGTTGGGAGAATGAGGAGGGCTAATGGGGGTACGCGGATCTTCCGCTTACAGGAGAGAAGTGCTATGTCAAAAGACATCAAAATTATGTTTCATTAATTGGAGTTCAGAATATAGTTTTTGTTGAAATTATTTATTCCAGGGTGGTTGTATATGGTTAGTCTTGCCCTAGGCTAAATAATTCAGTTAGAAAGGTACTGTTAATAACTTTGGTATTGATGAAGATGATTTGAATTATTTTGGGATTTTAACCCTTTTAGAGTAAACAATTACATATTTTATTCATATGTAACTGTTTAGATATGTTAACTCATAAAATTGAGGTTGTATTGCTTCAGATTAGAATAAACAAAAACATAATTCTAGGAACTAGTTAGGTAATAATATATTTGTTTTAAGAAAAGAAAGAAAAAGCTTCCATTACTTCTGGATTATTGAACATATTTGTCCTAAAAAGTAATAAATCTATTGTTATTACCTGATAATATATAACTGAACAGGAATTTCCTTATTTCACTTATATATTCTAAGGCTATATGAATCAGAAGTAATAAGAAATATAACTGGAATGTAACATGATCCCACACAGTGTGTGACTATCAGAATGCAGTTACATTCTGTTATAAATATAGGTTTTTTATAGAGAACCATCTCTTAGTATAATAAATGAAGAGATATCAGGAATTAGGATGTCAGTCCATTGAATCTTCTTGGTCCATGGATGATGTGGCATAACGGCCTCTTTTGTGAGAATGATGATTCCCATTTTGTTCTGAAATTTTCTGGGTGCTGCCTGAAGGTGAAGATGACGCCATTCTTCTGCGTGTGGGAGTGTTGCTGCTTGTGGGGTCTGTCAGATTTCATTTTAAAAGGGTTTGTTGTAGTTCATCTGCTGATCTGCTTCTGTAAATTGTACCTTGGTAGTTAAATCTGACTGAAAAGGGGAAGCCCCATTGATACATAATGTTGTGGCGTTGCAGTTCCATTAGTTGGGGTTTCATGGATCGTCTTTTAGTAATAGTAAGTTGGGATAGGTCAGCAAAAATTTGATAATTGTGTCCTTGAAAATTAAGTTCCTTTTTTTCTCTTGCAGAAATTAGTATTTGTTCTTTCGTTCTGTAATAATGAAATTTTGTGATTATATCACGTGGGGGTCCATCTTTCTTTTTGGCTGTGAGGGCTCTGTGTACTCTGTCCAGTTCTAAACGTTCAATAGGGATATCTGGCTTTAGTTCTTGTAATAGAGCAGTAATAGTAGATTGCAGGTCTGTCACAGTTTCAGGTATTCCCCTTATGCGCAAGTTTGAACGTCTGGCTCTATTTTCGTAATCTTCGAGCTTAGTTTGAAGTATTAAATTCTCTTTTTTTAATTGTTCCAATTCTGTTATATTTTCTTGGGTTTTAATTTCAATTTCATCCATTTTTATTTCTAAGGCTGCGGTGCGGTTTCCCAGCTCTCTTATTTCTTTGGTTAGGCTTTTTGTTATTTGGTCTGAGGTTTGTTTTAAAGCCTTATGAAGCATCTTTTCAAATTGTAATAATATTACTGGGGATGCTGAGGAGGCTTGTGGAGAAGTTTGTGAGAGGATTTGTTCTGTATCTGACTCAAATGGAGAGTCTTGCTGTGACATTTTCTGTCTGTGAGAGCGCCCTGGTGCTGTATCTTGTGAGGTGACTGGAGCTGCTTCAGCTGCAGTGAGTGCCTGTGAGCTCTTTGTGAGGTGATTTTTATTTCTGCCACGGTTTCCTCCCAGTACCATATTTCCTGCCCAAACTTTCACAGTTTGTTCCCTGGGGCAAAAAGGTTCAAATGGATACCTTTTGAGCCTGCAGGCTCCGCTTTGTCCTTCTCTTCTCTCCTCAGCGGTGTGGAGCTCTAACAATGCATGTCTGCTCTGTTAGGCTCCGCCTCCTGCCCCCCCAAGATATTCCAGATTTTATACCTAGCCTGACGTTGCTCATATCATGTGTTAGAGAAGGACTCTAAGAAAGTGAATGAATAACAATATCTGTAATCCAGATATGCATTTATTAAAAATATACTTTTCAAAGTATTATTAGTATTTCTGGTTGAAATTTAGCTTTGTATTTCCACAGTCCTCTGCATAGCTAGAATCAAGCTGAGACTGTAAAATTATACATGCTGCACCAATAAAGCTCAATTGCATTTTAATAATGGGTGGCCACTAGGGATGAGCCAACCACCTCCCGGTTCGGTTCACACCAGAACATGCGAACAGGCAAAAAACTTTGTGCGAACACTTTTAAAGTCTATGGGACACGAACATGAGAAATCAAAAGTGCTAATTTTAAAGGCTTATATGCAAGTTATTGCCTTAAAAAGTGTTTGGGGACCCGGGTCCTGCTCCTGGGGACATGTATCAATGCAAAAAAAAGTTTTAAAAACGGCCGTTTTTTTTCAGGAGCAGTGGTTTTAATAATGCTTAAAGTGAAACAATAAAAATGAAATATTCCTTTAAATATCATGCCTGGGGGGTTCCCTTAGTCTGCCTGTAATGTAGTGCATCTTTCCCATGTTTATAACAGTACCGCAGCAAAATGACATTTCTAAAGGAAAAATTTAAATTCAAAATTGCTCGCGGCTGTAATGTATTGCCAGATCCCAATCTACATAAAAAATTATTGAAAAAAACGGAGTGGGTCCCCACCCCCTCAGTCCATGCCAGGCCCTTCAGGTTTGGTATGGATTTTAAGGGGAACCCCGCGCCAAAATGAAAAAAAAAATGGTGTGGGGATCCCTCCCAAAATCCATACCAGAGCCTTATCCGAGCATGCAACCTGGCAGGCCGCAGGAAATGGGGGAGGAGCGCCCCCCTCCTGAACCATACCAGGCTACATGCCCTTAACATGGGGAGGGTGCTTTTGAGTTCCCCCCCAAAGCACCTTGTCCCTATGTTGATGGGGACAAGGGACTTATCCCCACAACCCTTGCCTGGTGGTTGTGGGGATCTGCGGGCAGATGGCTTATTGGAATCTGGAAGCCCCATTTAACAAGGGGTCCCCCAGATCCCGGCCCCCCACCCTATGTGAATGGGTATCGGGTACATTGTACCCCTAACCATTCACCAAAAAAAGTGTCAAAAATGTAAAAATGACAGCAGACAGTCTTTGACAATTCCTTTATTCAATAAAAAAAAGTGTCCTGCGATGTAAATCCATCGTCAATCACAGCGACGACGGACCTGAAGGGCGGGGCCACCCGATGATGTAAGCGAGTCACCCGTCCACTTTTGACGTCATGTGACATCAGAGGGGGGCAGGATCACCCATTTACGTCATCGGGTGGCCCCGCCCTTGCCTATATAACAGCTGTCAAAGCGAAATGACAGCAGTCACGGGAACACCTCCCATCAGGGTGGAGTTTTTCCTAGTTTTTTTTTTTTTGGGTCTGTCAGCTCCGTGATTGAAGATGGATGGACATCGCGGGACACTTTTTTTCTTTAATAAAGGAATTGTCAAAAACTGTCTTCTGTTGTTTTTACTTTTTTGACACCTTTTTTGGTGAATGGGTAGGGGTACAATGTACCTACCTATTCACATAGGGGGCTACCAGATTCCGATAAGCCCCCCCTGCTCGCAGACCACCACAACCACCAGGCAAGGGTTGTGGGGATGAGGCCCTTGTCCCCATTAACATGGGGACAAGGTTCTTTGGGGGGGACTCGAAAACATCCTCCCCATGTTGAGAGCATGTGGCCTGGTACGGTTCAGGAGGAGGGTGTTCTCTCACCCCCCCCTTTTCCTGCGGCCTACCAGGTTGCATGCTCGGATAAGTGTCTGGTATGGATTTCGGGGGGACCCCCACGCCCTTTTTTTTAAAAAAATTAACGTGGGGTTCCCCTTAAATCCATACCAGACCTGAAGGGCCTGGTATGGATTTTGGGGGGACCCCCACATCATTTTCCTTTCTAATTTTGGCACAGGGTTCCCCTTAACCACTTCAATACACTGTGTTATATAAACTACACTGCCTGCACTGACTGAATATAGAGTCTTCACTGAATATCTAGTCTACTAAGCACAGATAGATAGATAGATAGATAGATAGATAGATAGATAGATAGATAGATAGATAGATAGCATGCACCTGACCTCCAATCATAAGACGCCAATGCACTGCAATCTCGCAGTGCATTATGGGGCATGCCGCTGCGTTTGAATTTGGATGTTCGGTATTTACCGAATGGGCGAACACCCAATGTTTAAGTCGAACGTAACATCGGGCTCATCCCTAGTGGCCACCTTTGCTATTCAAATGTATATGATATGCAATATAGATTTTTGCGGTCCTAGCGTTCTTCTTGTGGAAGCATTGCCTCTTGATACCTCCATATTATGCAGCTCTGACCTTAACCATCTAATTTGTTTTCCTTACACTAAACCTAACACTTAACCTAATCCCTGATACTAATAACTCATAAAAGACCATACATCACTAGTCACCTCAACTTTTCAACTTCTGTTCAACTGCAATGGCCATGCATGGATTGGTCCCTGCTGAACCAGATTAATTTTGTTCCATGTATGGCAAGCTTTAGATTGTGTGTTAGAAGGTACATCTTTGGAAGGTACACCTTTGCACAACACCGCATGGAGATTTGCTCATGTAGATCACATTCTCATTTCAAAAATAAAGTGACCTTTGATGAGAATGTTATAGACCTAGCTGCACAAGGTGCAAAGTGGAGCCTATGGATATATTTGTTGTTTTTTTTTTTTGTCTGAGGTAATTAAGATAACATAAACTTTTATTTTTTACAACATACATAGAAGGCGAAGAGTAGATTTTGAAAGAAGGAGGGTTATAACCCCTGTCAGGCTTTTTGCCACCTTTGCCCCAAAGACAAAATAGGAAGTGAGAGGAAATCCCTCTCCAAAGTGAGGTTGACATCAGGGCCACTTGAACTGTTATCTCCATTGGAATATTTACCCTCTCTTCCTGTTCTTGTGACAACCCAAAATTTGGGATTTTTTTTCACTATAACTTTTGATGATTACGGTTAACAGAATAACTATAGGGAGGGTGAATCTCCCTAACAAGGGCACAGACAGCAATATATGCTTGGCAGGTGTTCTCTGCAATCTATTGAAAACATAAAAAAAGTTTTGCCTTTAGTTATACTTAATTTCATCATTATGGAACCTTTACTAAATTTCAGCTGTACATACAAGAAAGGTATATATTTGGGATGGAACTCCAAGGTAAATCTAATTGCTGGACACATATTATTGAGGGTACATACTCTTGATTCCTCTTTGAAGAACAAATCCCTGTATAGCAGTAGATCTCTACATACACTATATTGTCAAAAGTATTGGGATGCCTGCCTTTACACACACATGAACTTTAATGGCATCCCAGTCTGTAGGGTTCAATATTGCGTTGGCCCACCCTTTGCAGCTATACCAGCTTCAACTCTTCTGGGAAGGCTGTCCACAAGGTTTAGGAGTGTGTCTATAGCAATGTTTGACCATTCTTCCAGAAGCGCATTCATGAGGTCAGGCACTGATGTTGGACAAGAAGGACTGGCTCGCAGTCTCCGCTCTAATTCATCCCAAAGGTGTTCTATGGGGTTGAGGTCAAGACTCTGTGCATGCCAGTCAAGTTCCTACACCCCAAACTCGCTTATCAATGTCTTTATGGACCTTGCTTTGTGCACTGGTGCGCAGTCATGTTGGAACAGGAAGGGGCCATCCCCAAACTGTTCCCACAAAGTTAGGAGCATGAAATTGTCCAAAATGTCTTGGCAAGCTGACGCTTTAAGAGTTCCCTTCACTGGAACTAAGGGGCCAAGCCCAACCCCTGAAAAACAACCCCACACCATAATCCCCCCTCCACCAAATGATTTGGACCAGTGCACAAAGCAAGGTCAATATAGTGTATATCCAGATGTATATCTGTGTGTAAACACTGGCTCTTTAATCTTTAACCTTAATGATCTCACGCCAACATTTTCTCACCTGATGTACATCTGCTTTATATGGTGCTGGATCCCACATAACCAATATTCCTTTTTTATAAAGGGGATCATTCAGGAATTTATAACTGGGAAGAGTGATAATCTGCAAATAGGATGAAGAGTTAGCAAAGTGGAATTATCTACATTTTTGCCATTAAAAAATCAGTTGTTCTAATGGTTATGCCTTGTTCTATCCAACAAGACTATTTTTGTGATTTTTCTCAAAATAGCATGTGTGAGTTTAATATAATCATAGCTCCCAACTGTCCCTGATTTCCAACAAAGTCCCTCTGTCCCTCCTTATATGTCCCTCTTTTTGATCTGATCTATATAGTCTATATAAAATGCAAAATGTATCTTTCAGAAAGTGTTTCCCAGTGCTAAACCTTTCATCCGATTTCTAAATCGCAAAATGGATAGTAATGGTAAAAAAAGCATTTGTGGGTTCAACTAATAATTTTTTGTGTGTAATTTTCCTTTAAGAGTGCGTGGCAGGGGTGTGTGTCCCATGTCTACATACTTTTGCTAATAGGTGTCCCTCGTTTCCATCTTAAAAAGTTGTGAGGTATGTATTTTAGAACGTAAAAATATTAAAACCTTCCATTCTTATTTATAATTTGTAACCACAGACTAGACCAGGGCTCAGCATCCTTTTTCCACTTAAGGGTTGGATTCAATGTATGTGAATGCATAGAGGGCCGCATATATATATATGCAGTCAGACGGCGGCCATTCCAGTGTACAAAAGCAGAGCCTCCTCCTCGTCCTCGTCTGTGATAGGGGAACACTCAGTTTCCCAGCAGTGAGTCAGTGTTCCGCCTATCCCACGGACGAGGATGAGAAGATGTCCGTGATAGGCTGAACACTGACTGCTGGGAAACTGAGTGTTCCGCCTATCACAGACGAGGACGAGGAGGGGGCGCGGCTTTTGTACACTGGAATGGCCGCCGTCTGACTGCATGACACGCTGATCAGGTATGCAGATCAGCACAGGAAGGCTGCAATGGACACAGAGAGGTTGCAGATCAGCACAGGAAGGCTGCAATGGAAACAGAGAGGTTGCAGATCTGCACAGGGAGGCTGCAATTGACACAGTGAGGTATGCAGATCTGCACAGGGAGGCTGCAATGGACACAGTGAGGTATGCAGATCTGCACAGGGAGGCTGCAATGGACACAGTGAGGTATGCAGATCTGCACAGGGAGGCTGCAATGGACACAGGGAGGCATGCAATGTACACAGTGAGGTATGCAATGGACACAGGGAGGCATGCAATGGACACAGTGAGGTATGCAATGGACACAGGGAGGCATGCAATGGACACAGTGAGGTATGCAATGGACACAGGGAGGCATGCAATGTACACAGTGAGGTATGCAATGGACACAGGGAGGCATGCAATGGACACAGGGAGGTATGCAATGGACACAGGGAGGCATGCAATGGACACAGGGAGGTATGCAATGGACACAGGGAGGCATACAATGGACACAGGGAGGCATACAATGGACACAGGGAGGCATACAATGGACACAGGCAGGTATGCAATGGACACAGGGAGGTATGCAGCTGCAGATGGGCATTGTTGGCCCCTCTTTTCCACTTACAGTAGCTGCTGCATTTCTCACCCCCGGCTTATACTCGAGTCAATAAGTTTTCCCAGTTTTTTGTGGTAAATTAGGTGCCTCGGCTTATACTCGGGACGGCTTATACTCGAGTATATACGGTACTTAAAAAGTTCCATAGGCAACACTTTTACATTTTGTACAGGTTACCAGTTTAGAGTTACAGAGGAGGTCTTGTGCTAGAATAATTGCTCTTGCTCTAACGATCGTGGCGATACCTCACATGTGTGATTTGAACACTGTTTACATTTGCGATCACGACTTACGTATGCGTTTGATTCTGCGTGCGAGCATGGAGGGAAGGGGCGCTTTAAATTGTTCATTTTTTTTTTCTTATTTATTTATTTATTTTTATACTGTCCCTTTAAAAAAAATTCTGATCACTTTTATTGCTGTCAGAAGGAAACATCCCTTGTGACAGTAATAGGCAGTAACAGGTACTCTTTATGAAGGGATCTGGGGTCTTTTTGAATGCTGTCTTTTTTAAAATTTGGCGCCTTTAAGTCTTCTGTAAACCTGAAGTAATGTCATGACATCACTTCCGGGTTACTAGATCCGAGACTGGATTGAAGCCGATTGCGGCTTTGTTTGGGTCTCCGGCCAGCTGGCGGATGTGCCGGCTGGTCGCTTGTTGGGCCTCCCGGTGGGATTAGCTGTGGAAGGAAGAGGAACTGTAGTCTGCTCACATAATTTGTAATAAAAACATCTTTGCCATTCTGAAGCTTCCCTCCAACCACTTTGCATATTATTTTATATATACTGTGATTCTGTACTTGCCAAATATGCTGCAGAAATCTCCCTCCACTGAGTCTGGCTGCAACACCTCCTGCTCTGCAGCTCTCATTGCCCCTCTTATGACTCATCCCCCTCCCTTCCTGGCAAACTCTCACGAGAGTGAGAGAGAGAGCTGTGCATGAGGTCATAAGCCTAGGCTTTTTACCAGACAAGGAACAGGAAGTGGACTGTATAAGGTATTTACTGGCAGAAAAAAATATGTTTTACTATCCAAAGTTAAAACAAGGGCAGAAGATTTAATAGATGGAAAGATGAAAAAATGACTGAAATTCTGCTTTAAGAAAAACTGCTCACTCAATTATGTTTTCACTAAAACATAGTTAAAGTTATGTTAATATTCAGCTAGTGTAATAACTACATTTGCATCTATATCAGCTTCCTTTATTCCCATGTACACCAGCACTTAGAGAGAAGCAGGGCCAGCAGTGGCAGCCAACCATTACACTGCACCAGGCTCTCAGTCTAACACAGGGGGCATGTGTACAGAAGGGGAGAACAGAAATGAGCTCTTTTGTTGTTCAATCAGCAGGCTAGGGCAGGAACATTACACCACTTGATTCCTAAAGTTGGCCATAGATGGATCGAAATTTACCCAGCTTTGCAGGGAATATCGATTAATCTACGACCCTTCCCACTCAACAGAAATGTGAATGCTGTAAAATGTTCATTTGTTCAGCAGCTGCAGCCAATGGGCTACAGCACTGATCAGCGTAGGCTGACAGTAGAGGAGTCTCCAGTGTCAGAATATAATGGCTTCCTCCATCCAACTTGTTTGTGTGGGGGAATTGTTTCTTTTTTTTTATCAGCCTGCTGGCTAATCAAAAAAAACAACCCATGAATGCCAAACCTTAAAGTCAGAAAAAAATGAATGACCCTCTTAACCAGTGGCGGGTCATAGGTGCAGTGAAGCCTATTAGAGCCTCTGGCTCTAAACACGTGATACTTAAAAAAAATAAAAAATAAACCAATAGGAATCCATGCATCCGGCGCCCCGCATGTAGATTAAGGGTCCGGACAAATGGATTAGGGGGGCAGCGCGCCAGCACCCTGCATTACAGGCTGCCACTAATCTTAACTATGATGAAAAAAAACTTGGTTTAACCGCAAAACAGATAAAGAAGTCATTCATGGTCCATACCCTAGCTCAGGTGTCCTTTAAGAGGACCTTCAGTCATTTTTTTAATCTTTCCATCTATTAAAGCTTCTGCCCTTGTTTTTTTAACTTTGGATAGCAAAATATTTTTTTTTTCTGCCAGTAAATACCTTATACAGCCCACTTCCTGTTTCTTGTCTGGTCATTAACCTAGGCTTATGACATCATGCACAGCTCTCTCTCTCACTCTCGTGAGAGTTTGCCAGGAAGGGAGGGGGGATGAGTCATAAGAGGGCCAATGAGAGCTGCAGAGCTGGAGGTGTGCCCCTGTGTGTCTGTGTAAATCCAGGAAGTGAACAGGCAGCAGCTTCAGCTGCTCACAGCCAGACATAGTGGAGGGAGATTTCTGCAGCATATTTTTGCAAGTACAGAATCACAGTATATATAAAATAATATGCAAAGTGGTTGGAGGGAAGCTTCAGAATGGCAAAGATATTTTTATTATAAATTATGTGAGCAGACCCTCTTTAACTAGGGTTATCTATAACATGGGGTAATGGGATCTAAATAATGGGACTATGGGACTGGATTGCTAGATAAATTGTTATAGATTGGATTATTGGCTGTCACCCTTATCAGTATAGTTTGAGGTGGCAAGACTACTAACCAACCAGCAATCAGATCACTTAACACAGACATTTTTTTTAATTCCCAGCTGCTAGTTGATTTAATTCCAAAAATCTTGTTAGTTGTAGTTAGCTTGTGTATTTGTTATTTGCTGTTTGTATATAAAAATATGATAACATTTGTATTTTACTTATTCAGTTCCTAGCTATCCATATGTAAACGACGATGTTGTAAAACAACGTTTTTGACATCTTTGGACATCACACTGGTAACTAATAGACACGGTGATGATGAATTTGACAGTCTTGCAAAGGCGGAATGGGGACATAATGGGAATTTCACTGGGGGTATTTAGTTGTGAACATTTTGGACTATATACATTAACCAGTTGCCAACCGCCGCACGACGATGTACGTTGGCAGAATGGCACGGGCAGGCAAAAGGACTTACAGGTACGTCCTTGCCTTCCCGCGGGCGGGGGGTCCGATCGGACCCCCCGGTGCCTGCGGCGGTCGGATTCAGGTCAGGGGCGATCAAAGGTGAGGGGGAGGCCACTCATTCGTGGCTCCCCCCTCGCGATCGCTCCTGGCGAATGACAGGCTTCCTCAGCTTCTGTAATGTAAACAGAAGCGGAGGAAGTGATGTCATCTCTCCTCGAGCCAGGCTTTTCGTTCCGGCGCCGAGGAGAGAAGACATCCAAGTAAGTTTGCACAACACTACACTTCCAGTAGAACACACAGGAACACTTTTCACCCCCCATCACCCCCCAGTCACCCCCTGTACCCCCTGTTACACTGACACCAAAAGCAGTTTTTTTTTTTTCTGATTATTGCATTGGTGTCAGTTTGTGACAGTTATAAGTGGTAGGGCAGTTAGGGTTAGCCCCCTTTAGGTCTAGGGTACCCCCTAACCCCCCTAATAAAGTTTTAACCCCGTGATCACCCCCCATCGCCAGTGTCACTAAGCGATCGTTTTTCTGATCGCTGTATTAGTGACACAGGTGACGCTAGTTAGGGAGGTAAATAAATAGGTTCGCCGTCAGTGTTTTATAGCGACAGGGACCACTATATACTACCTAATAAAGGTTTTAACCCCCTGATTGCCCCCTAGTTAACCCTTTCACCAGTGATCACCATATATTTGTTACGGGTGACGCTGGTTAGTTAGTTTGTTTTTTATAGTTTATTATAGTTTTAGGGCACCCGCCGTTTATTACCTTATAAAGGTTTAACCGCCTGATCGCCCGGCAGTGATATAAGTTAATTTTTTAGGGTCAGATAGGGTCTGCGTCGCCCCAGGCAGCGTCAGGTTAGCGCCAGTACCACTAAAACCCACGCACGCAGCATACACCTCCCTTAGTGCTATAGTATCTGAATGAGATCAGATCTATACTACTATCCCCAGCAGTTTAGGGTCCCCAAAAACACAGTGGTAGCGGGATCAGCCCAGATACCTGCTAGCACCTGCGTTTTGCCCCTCGGCCCAGCCCAGCCCACCCAAGTGCAGTATCGATCGATAACTGACACTTACAAAACACTAAGCACACATAACTGTAGCGTTCGCAGAGTCAGGCCTGATCCCTGCGATTGCTAACAGTTTTTTGGTATCGTTTTGATACAGTCGCTGACAGTCAGGAGCTTTTTTGCCTGTGAGTCTCACTAGTGCACCCCTAAGTTTAGAGCCCAAAATGGCAAATCGAAGGTACACTAGTGAAGAGGCCTACACGTTTCTGAGCATGACAGATAGTGAAGAGGAAGTCACTCATCTGTCAGATTCAGGCTCAGAATACGATCCTGTAGACGACAGCGGCTCCATGATAGATAGCTCTGACGACGGAGTTGTGGTCCCTGCCAGGGTCAGGCGTACCAGACCCCGAACTTCTTCTGTCCTTGAAGTGCAAGAACCGCAGGTCCCTCATATGGAGCAGAGCAGAACTAGCACCGCTATTCCTTCTGGTGAACTGGCAAGCACCAGCGGCCTAGTACACCCTGGTCGTACATCTAGCAATGCAGTATCACGTGGTGAGTCCCATAAGTGCAGTTCAAGCTGGCGAGATGGCAAGCACTAGTAGTGTCCCGCTGCCACCAAGAAGACGAACACAGGCCCGTCATGCCCATAGTGCCCTTCCTGCTGCATTCGCCAATCCACATTGGGAACCCACCACTTCTGCAGCACCCGTACTTCCCCCATTCACTGGCCAACCCGGAATTCAGGTGGAAACAGTTGATTTTACGCCACTGGATTTTTATTCACTGTTTTTCACCGAAGATCTCTATAGATCTATTGTGGACCAAAGCAATTTATACGCTGGTCAACACATCGCCACTATTCCCCAGTCCTTCCTTTCCAGAGATTGGAGACCAATTACGGTCTCCGAATTTAAGATCTTTCTGGGCCTTTCCCTCAACATGGGCATAACTAAAAAGAGTGAGTTGCGGTCATATTGGTCCACTGACCCAATTCACCATATGCCCTTGTTCTCTGCCTCCATGACCAGGGCACGATACGAGCAGATTTTGCGGTTCATGCACTTCAATGACAATGAACTCTGTCGTCCTCGTGGAGTCCCTGAATACGATCGGCTCTACAAAATTTGGCCCCTCGTAAACCACTTCAACCAGCGTTTTGCAGATTTGTTTACTCCCCATCAAGTTGTCTGCGTTGATGAGTCCCTGATTAAATTTTCTAGCCGCTTGTCATTCAAACAGTACCTTCCCAGCAAGCGTGCCAGATATGGGGTCAAGATGTATAAGCTCTGTGACAGGGCCACAGGCTATACATGTAGTTTTATTGTTTACGAGGGCAAAGATAGTCACGTAGAGCCGACAAACTGCCCTGACTACATAGGAAGCACTGGCAAGATTGTGTGGGACTTGGTGTCACCCTTATTCAGAAAGGGGTACCATTTATATGTGGACAATTATTACACGAGCGTGCCACTTTTTAGTCACCTTTTTGACTATCAAATTGGAGCATGTGGCACCGTGCGACCTAATCGCCGGGGCTTTCCCCAGCGGCTTGCAGATTCCCGTCTTAGGCTTGGGGAGAGAGCCTGCTTGTGGTGTAATAATTTGCTCACTATGAAGTGGAGGGACAATAAGAATGTTTTAATGTTTTCATTCTTACCTCCCTTCATGCATACACGACGGTCCAAATTTCTACGGCGACTGGTGTTGTGGAGAAACCCCTCTGTGTCCATGAATATAACCAAAATATGGGAGGGGTGGACCTCAACGACCAGTTGTTGGCGCCGTACCTAGTTGCACGTAAGGCCAGACGCTGGTACAAAATAGAGTCTGTATACTTATTTCAATTGGCTTTGCTGAACGCTCATGTGCTATACAGAGCTTCAGGACAGACTGGATCCTTCCTTAAATTCCAGGAAGAGATCGCCAGAGCCCTTCGGTATCCAGACGGTGCTCCACCTCACCTTCCCCAACCAGATGCAGTAAGCCGGCTGCATGAGAGGCATTTTCCTTATGTCCTCTCGAGTACCCCTACCCAACGAGCCCCCCAAAGAAAATGTCGTGTCTGCAGAAAGCGCGGATATAGGCGTGACACCCGGTATTATTGTCCCTCCTGTCCTGGCAATCCTGGTCTTTGCATTGGTGAATGTTTTGAGCGCTACCATACACCAGTTGAGTTTTAGTAAAGGGCACAGCACTGCACAGACTAGGACACACTTTCACAGGGTCTCCCAAGATGCCATCGCATTTTGAGAGACCCAAACCTGGAACCGTTACAGTTTTAAAAGTTACAGTTATAAAAAAAAAAGTAAAAAAAAAAAAAATACACAAAAAATATATAAAATAAAAAAAACAAAAATAGTTGTCGTTTTATTGTTCTCTCTCTATTCTCTCTCTATTGTTCTGCTCTATTTTACTGTATTCTATTTTGCAATGTTTTATTGTTGTTATGTTTTATCATGTTTGCTTTTCAGGTATGTAATTTTTTTATAGTTTACTGTGTTTTAACCATTTTTTTGTTTTCAGGTACACCATTCAGCTGCAGCGCCGATTTATTTATCTTGACAGCAACAGCGTTTGCTCCCACGATACATAAAGCCGTGACTCCAGCGCTGTCGGAGGTGATTTCACCACCACAGTTACATACTTCAGCATATATGCCGAAGCGCGGGGGCAGCAGTGGGTGGAGGAGCGATTTGCTCCTGCCTTTTGCGGGAGGATGCCCCCATGCTTCGGCATATATATATTTTAGGCACAGGTTGCGTAAAATGTTTAATTTTTTACTATGTTTTTTTTGTATTTGCTTTGCAGTAATGGTAAGTTTTACTGTTATACTGTAATGTTATTTTGTTTTATTGTTAACCATCATTTGCTTAGCAGGTACGCCATTCAGTTGCAGCGCGGATTTATTTATCTTTCAGCCAGCGGTCGGCTTTCATGTAAAAGCAATCCTAGCAGCTAATTAGCCTCTAGACTGCTTTTACAAGCAGTAGGAGGTAATGCCCCCCCCCCCCCCCATCTTCCATGTTTTTCTCTGGCTCTCCTGTTCCAACAGGGAACCTGAGAATGCAGCCGTTGATTCGGCCAGCTGACCATAGAGCTGATCAGAGACCAGAATAGCTCCAATCATCTCTATGGCCTAAGAAACCGGAAGCTATGAGCATTTCATGACGTAGATTTCGCCGGATGTAAACAGCGCCATTGGGAAATTGGGAAAGCATTTTATCACACCGATCTTGGTGTGGTCAGATGCTTTGAGGGCAGAGGAGAGATCTAGGGTCTAATAGACCCCAATTTTTTCAAAAAAGAGTACCTGTCACTACCTATTGCTACCATAGGGGATATTTACATTCCCTGAGAAAACAATAAAAATGCTAAAAAAAAAAAAAAAAAAATGAAAGGAACAGTTTAAAAATAAGATAAAAAAGCAAAAGAAATAAGAAAGAAAAAAAAAAAAAAGCACCCCTGTCCCCCCCGCTCTCGCGCAAAGGTGAACGCAAGCGTCGGTCTGGCGTCAAATGTAAACAGCAATTGCACCATGCATGTGAGGTATCACCACGAAGGTCTGATCGAGGGCAGTACTTTTAGCAGTAGACCTCCTCTGTAAATCTAAAGTGGTAACCTGTAAAGGCTTTTAAAGGCTTTTAAAAATGTATTTAGTTTGTCGCCACTGCACGTTTGTGCACAATTTTAAAGCATGTCGTGTTTGGTATCCATGTACTCGGCCTAAGATCATCTTTTTTATTTCATCAAACATTTGGGAAACATAGTGTGTTTTAGGGCATTAAAATTTAAAAAAGTGTGTTTTTTCTCAAAAAAATGCGTTTGAAAAATCGGTGCGCAAATACTGTGTAAAAAAAAAAAAATGAAACACCCACCATTTTAATCTGTAGGGCCTTTGCTTTAAAAAATATATATAATGTTTGGGGGTTCAAAGTAATTTTCTTGCAAAAAAAAAAATATTTTTTCATGTAAACAAAAACTGTCAGAAAGGGCTTTGTCTTCAAGTGGTTAGAAGAGTGGGTGATGTGTGACATAAGCTTCTAAATGTTGTGCATAAAATGCTAGTACAGTTCAAACCCCCCCCAAATGACCCCATTTTGGAAAGTAGACACCCCAAGCTATTTGCTGAGAGGCATGTCGAGTCCATGGAATATTTATTATGTGATACAAGTTGCGGGAAAAAGACAAAATATTTTTTTTTTTTTTTTTGCACAAAGTTGTCACTAAATGATATATTGCTCAAACATGCCATGGGAATATGTGAAATTACACCCAAAAATACATTCTGTTGCTTCTCCTGATTTCGGGGATACCACATGTGTGAGACTTTTTGGGAGCCTAGCTGCGTACGGGACCCAGAAACCCAAGCACCGCCTTCAGGCTTTCTAAGGGTGTAAATTTCTGATTTCACTCTTCACTGCCTATCACAGTTTCGGAGGCCATGGAATGCCCAGATGGCACAACCCCCCCCCCAAATGACCCCATTTTGGAAAGTAGACACCCCAAGCTATTTGCTGAGAGGTATGGCGAGTATTTTGCAGACCTCACTTTTTGTCACAAAGTTTTGAAAATTGAAAAAAGAAAACAAATGAGAGCTGCAAAATACTCACCATGCCTCTCAGCAAATAGCCTGGGGTGTCTACTTTCCAAAATGGGGTCATTTGGGGGGTTTTGTGCTAACTTGGCATTTTATGGCCTACGAAACTGTGATAGGTAGTGAGGAGTGAATTTAAAAATTTACGCCCTTAAAAATCCTGAAGGCAGTGGTTTTCGGGGCCCCTTATGCAGCTAGCCCCCCAAAAAGTCCCACACATGTGGTATCCCCATACTCAGGAGAAGCAGCAGAATGTATTTTGGGGTGTAATTCCACATATGCCCATGGCATGTTTGAGCAATATATCATTTAGTGACAACTTTGTGCAACAAAAAAAAAAGTTTGTCATTTTCCCGCAACTTATGTCAAAATATAAAATATTCCATGGACTCTAAATGCCTCTCAGTAAATAGCTTGGGGTGTCTACTTTCCAAAATGTGGTCATTTGGGGGGGTTTGTGTCATCTTGGCATTGTATGGCCTTCAAAACTGTGATAGGTAGTGAGGAGTGAAATGAAAAATTTACGCCCTTCGAAATCCTGAAGGCGGTGCTTGGTTTTCGGGGCCCCGTATGCGGCTAGGCTCCCAAAAAGTCCCACACATGTGCTATCCCCATGCTCAGGAGAAGCAGCTAAATGCATTTTGGGGCGCAATTCCACATATAACCATGGCATGTGTGAGCAATATATCATTTAGTGACAACTTTTTGTAAAAAAAAATTTATTTTTATTTTTTTATCATTATTCAATCACTTGGGACAAAAAAATGTAATATTCAATGGGCTTAACATGCCTCTCAGCAATTTCCTTGGGGTGTCTACTTTCCAAAATGGGGTAATTTGGGAGGGTTTTGTACTGCCCTGCCATTTTAGCACCTCAAGAAATGACATAGGCAGTCATAAACTAAAAGCTGTGTAAATTCCAGAAAATGTACCCTAGTTTGTAAACACTATAACTTTTGCGCAAACCAATAAATATACGCGTGTTGACATTTTTTTTACCAAGGACATGTGGCCGAATACATTTTGGCCTAAATTTATGACTAAAATTGAGTTTATTGGATTGTTTATAACAAAAAGTTGAAAATATCATTTTTTTTTCAAAATTTTCGTTCTTTTTCCGTTTATAGCGCAAAAAATAAAAACCGCAGAGGTGATCAAATCCCATCAAAAGAAAGCTCTATTTGTGGGAAGAAAAGGACGCAAATTTTGTTTGGGTACAGCATTGCATGACCACTCAATTAGCAGTTAAAGCGACGCAGTGCCAAATTGTAAAAAGTGTCTGGTCAGGAAGGGGGTAAATCCTTCCGGGGCTGAAGTGGTTAAACAGATTTAGAAAATTCTTTGTTTGCTTTATGCTTCACAGTATACAGTAAATCTGGGCATTAAAAAACAAAACAAACAATCCAAATGCATTCCTCATGATTACTAGGGACAATACCAATGCGTCAGTATCCATGTACAAACATACATATGATACAGTATGTGTGTGTGTGTGTGTGTGTGTGTGTGTGTGTGTGTGTGTGTGTGTGTATATATATATATATATATATATATATATATATATATAAACATATCTCACAAAAGTGAGCACACCCCTCACATTTTTGTAAATATTTTGTTATATCTTTTCATTTGACAACACTCAAGAAATTACACTTTGCTACAATGTAAAGTAATGAGTATACAGCTTGTATAACAGTGTACTGTTGCTGTCCCCTCAAAATAACTAAACACACAGCAATTTATGTCTAATCCGCTGGCAACAAAAGTGAGTACACCCCTAAGTTAAAATGTCCAAATTGGGCCCAAAGTGTCAATATTTTGTGTGGCCACCACTATTTCCCAGCACTGCCTTAACCCTCTTGGGCATGGAGTTCACCAGAGCTTCACATGTTTCCACTGGAGTCCTCTTCCACTCCTCCATGATGACATCACAGAGTTGGTGGATGTTAGAGACCTTGCGCTCCTTCAGCTTCCTTTTGAGGATGCCCCACAGATGCTCAAAAAGGTTTAGGTATGGAGACATGCTTGACCAGTCCATCACCTTTACCCTCAGCTTCTTTAGCAAGGCAGTGGTCATCTTGGAGGTGTGTTTGGTGTTGTTTACATGTTGGAATACTGCCCTGCGGCCCAGTCTCTGAAGGGAGGGAATTATGCTCTGCTTCAGTATGTCACAGTACATGTTGGCATTCATGATTCCCTCAATGAACTGTAGCTCCCCTGTGCCGGCAGCACTCATGCAGCCCCAGAGCATGACACTCCCACCACCATGCTTGACTGTAGGCTAGACACAGTTGTCTCTATACTCCTCACCTAGTTGCCGCCACACAACTTTGACACCATCTGAACCAAATAAGTTTATCTTGGTCTCATCAGACCACAGGACATGGTTCAGTAATTCATGTCCTTAGTCTGCTTGTCTTCAGCAAACTGTTTGCAGGCTTTCTTGTGCATCATATTTAGAAGAGGCTTCCTTCTGGGATGACAGCCATGCAGAGCAATTTGATGCAGTGTGCGGCATATGGTCTGAGCACCAGACAGGCTGACCCCCCACCCCTTCAACCTCTGCAGCAATGCTGGCAGCACTCTTACGTCTATATCCCAAAGACAACCCCTGGATATGACACTGAGCACGTGCACTTAACTTCTTTGGTCGACCATGGCAAAGTCTGTTCTGAGTGAAACCTGTCCTGTTAAACCACTGTATGGTCTTGGCTACCATGCTGCAACTCAGTTTCAGGGTCTTGGCAATCTTCTTATAGCCTAAGCCATCTTTATGTAGAGCAACAATTCTTTTTTTCAGATCCTCAGAGAGTTCTTTGCCATGAAGTGCCATGTTGAACTTCCAGTGACCAGTATGAGAGAATGAGAGCGATAACACCAAATTTAACACACCTGCACCCCAAGCACACCTGAGACCTTGTAACACTAACGAGTCACATGACACCGGAGAGGGAAAATGGCTAATTGGGCCAAATTTGGACATTTTCACTTAGGGGTAAACTCACTTTTGTGAGATACTGTATATATATATATATATATATATATATTTATATATATATATATATATATATATATATATATATATATCACAGTACTGTTTACAAGTTTTGCAGGTGTGAAGAAATGCTGTAAAGTGAGAATGATTTCAAAAATAAATATTTTTATTTATTTATTTATATAAATTTACAAAATGCAAAGCAAGCGAACAGGAGAAAAGTCCAAATCAAATCAATATATTTGGTGCGACTATCCTCTGGCTTCAAACCAGCATCAATTCATACATTTGCACCCTGTCTACACTACCTAAGAGTCAAGTGTACTATTAACCAATTATACTAAGCAAGTGCTAATGCTCATGAATTTCATATGTAGGTTGAAACATAGTCATTAACTGAAACAGCTGTATAGGAAAACTGGGTGAAGAAAAGACAAACTCAGCCACTAAGGTGAGCTTGATGAAGGAGGTTTCACGTCAAAGGTCATATGCCATGACAAGACTGAGCACAGCAATGAGACACAAAGTAGTTATACTGCATCACCAAGGTTGAAACAGGCAACGTTGAGGACCATAGACACAGCGATCGGCCAAGGAAACTTAATGCAGCAGATGAAAAGACACATCATGCTTACTTCCCTTCCACATCAGAACATGTCCAGCAGTGCCATCAGCACAGAACTGGTGGAAACCAGTAGGACCCATGTACACCCATCCACTGTTCAGAGAAGTCTGGCCAGAAGTGATCTTCATGGAAGAATTTCAGCCAAAAAGCCATACTTATGACATGGAAACAAGGCTAATCGACTCAACTATATAAGAAAACATAGGAACTGGGGTGCAGAAAAATGTCAGCAGGTGCTCTGGACTGATGTGTCAAAATTTGAATTATTTAGCAGGAGGTTAGTTCTCTTGTTTTGAACAACCTACCTGCTGAGTTCCTTCAAAAACTGTATGCAAGTGTACCTAGAAGAACTGATGCTGTTTTGATGGCAAAGGGTGGTCGCAGCAAATACTGATTTGATTTATTATTAGTATTATTATACAGGATTTATACAGCACCAACAGTTTGTGCAGCTCTTTACAATATAAAGGAAGACAATACAGCAACAATACAATTCAATACAAGAGGGTTAGGAGGGCCTGTGAGCTTACAATCTTTGGATTTCTCTTCTTTTTATTTACTTTCCATTTTGTAAATTAATAAAAATAAACTATATATCCATGTTGTTCCCCCTCCTTATCCATTGAGCCTTTGTGTCCTTTACTGTGTAATCTTTTTATAGAAAGAGCCAAGTAAAATATCAAATCCACTTCCTTGCCCTTTTTACCTTCTATGTATTTTTTAACCTGTCAAATTTATTTTGAATTTTGTGGATTTCCATGTCCAGTTTAGCAATTTCTTGGAGATGATGTTCTTGTAAAATCTTCAACATATTGAATAAACATAGATTCAAATTAATTTACCATTTTGTTTTCAAATCTATTTCTATTTCAGGGACAATTGAGAAAATCAGAATCCTTAAGCCAAAAGAAACAATATTAGCTTCCATATATTTGGAAAAATATGAAATGTGCCATTTTGAAATATTTGGCTGTAGCAGGAGGCAGTTTGTTCACCAAAGGGCTGGAGAGCGTCTGCAGGCAACAGTAAAGCATGGTGGAGGTTCTTTGCAAGTTTGGGGCTGCAGTTTGGGGCTGCATTTCTGCAAACGGAATTGGAGATTTGGTCAGGATCAATGGTGTCCTTAATGCTGAGAAATACAGGCAGATACTTATCCATCGTGCCATACCATCAAGGAGGCATGTGATTGGCCCCAAATTTATTCTGCAGCAGGACAACGACCCCAATCATACAACCAATGTCATTAAGAATTATCTTCAATGTAAAGAAGAACAAGTTCTGGAAGTGATGGTTTGGCCCCCACAGAGCCCTGATTTCAACATCTTTGTCTGTCAGAGTCTGTCTGGGATTATATGAAGAGACAGAGGGTTTGAGGCAGCCAACATCCACAAAAGATCTGTGGTTAGTTCTCCAAGATGTTTGGAACAACCTACCTGCCAAGTTCCTTCAAAAACTGTGTGCAAGTGTCCCCAGAGGAATAGGGGTGGTCACAAAAATATTGATTTGATTTGGATTTCTCTTCTGTTCATATACTTTCAATTTTGTTCATTGATAAAAAAATAAACAAAATAAACTATTAATACTTCTATTTCTGAAAGCATTCTTATTTTGCAGCATTTCTTCGCAACTGCCTAAAACTTTTTCACAGTAGTGTACGTATACAGTGTATGTGTATATACAGTATATGTACATATACAGTATCTCACAAAAGTGAGTACACCCTTCACATTTTTGTAAATTTTTTCATGAGACAACACTGAAGAAATGATACTTTGCTACAATGTAAAGTAGTGAGTGTACAGCTTGTATAACAGTGTAAATTTGTCCTCTAAAAATAACTCAACACACAGCCATTAATGTCTAAACTGCCGGCAACAAAAGTGAGTACACCCCTGAGTGAAAATGTCCAAATTGGCCCCAAAGTGTCAATATTTTGTGTGACCACCATTATTTTCCAGCACTGCCTTAACCACTTGCCGACCGGGCCATTGCCGAAAGAAGGCAACGGCTAGTTCTGGGTGGACGTCATCCGGAACTATCGCTCTCTGCGCGCCCGGTGGGGCGCACGCACTGAAGTGTCCATGCTCGCCGGGTTCACGGGACCCGGCGCAGCACGGATTGCGGTAAAGGACCAATGACAGCGGCCCTTTACCATGTGATCGCTCCCTCCAATGAGGGAGCTATCACTATGTAAACAAACTGGGGTCATGCAAAGATCCCAGCTCTCTTCTCTCCTCACACCGATACAGCGTGAAAGGAGAGAAGAGAGATCAAATGCAAAACAGTGAGTGATAAGCTTTTTGAAAGCACTACAGTGCCCAGAAGTGCCACACAAGTGCCACTACTGCGCTAATCTGTGCCCTACAGTGCCATCAGTGCCACTACACTACCCATCAGTGCCACTACAGTACCCATCTGTGCCATCAGTGCCACTACACTACCCATCAGTGCCACTACAGTACCCATCTGTGCCACCAGTGCCACTACAGTACCCATCAGTGCCACTAAAGTGTCCATCAGTGCCACTACAGTGCTCATCTGTGCCATCAGTGCCACTATAGTGCTCATCAGTGCCACATCAGTGCCCTACAGTGCTCATCAGTGCCACTTCTGCCACTTCAGTACCCATCTGTGCCACCAGTGCCACGTTAGTACTCCATCAGTGCCGCGCCAGTGTTCCATCAGTGCCACGCCAGTGCTCCATCAGTGCCACGTGCCACTACAGTGCTCATCAGTGCCACATTAGTGCCAATTCAGTGCTCATTTGTGCCGTCAGTACCACATCAGCGTCACTAGAGTGCTCATCTGCACCACTACATCGCTCATCAGTGCCACTACAGCGCTCATCGGCGCCACTACAGTACCCAATAGTGCACATCAGTGCCCATAAGTTAGTGCTCATTACTGCCACCGTATCAGTGGATCCTCATTAGTACCCATCAGTGCTACCTTATCAGTGCATATCAGTGTGGTGCATTAGTGTACATCAGTGCAACCTTAGTGCAACCTTATCAGTACCCATCAGTGCACCCTCATCAGTTCCCAGCAGTGCACCCTCATCAGTACCCAGCAGTGCACCCTCATCAGAACCCAGCAGTGCACCCTCATTAGAACCCAGCAGTGCAGCCTCATTAGACCAGCCTCATCAGCACCCATCAGTGCAGCCATATCTGTCCAAGTGTCCCTACCACAGCAGTTTGTCACCGCAGCCCACAGTCACCAGTATGGCAAAAAAAAATTTTTCCGCTCAGGAGGCATACCAACAACTTAGCTTGACTGACGAGAGCAGCGGGGAGCTCTCTGAGTCTGTGTCTGATTCTGGTTCAGAATATGAACCCGTTGTAAGCAGTGGTTCTGATACAGAATTGGAGGAAGAGCAAAGTGTGCCCATGAAATGAAGGCGCTCTGGCATGGAGGAGCAGGCTACCACAAGTAGTGCTGTGGCATCAACCAGCAGCTCAGTGCCATCCACCAGAAATGCAGTGGCATCAACTAGCAGCTCAGTGCCATCCACCAGTAGCACAGTGCCATCTCGGCCCCAAAGCGTTAGGACCCATGCCGGCCTTCCCTATGCCCTTGAAAACCCTCTGTGGCTTCCCTCTAATTCAAGAGCAGCAAACATCCCTCCTTTTACCGCCCAGCCAGGTGTTCAGGTGAACACAGAGAATTTTGCCCCTATTGATTTTTTTAATTTAATTTTTAACCAAGACCTATTATCCTCCATCGTGGCCCAGTGCAACCTCTATGCACAACAATTTATAACAAGCAACCCTGGTTCAAGTTATGCCCGTCCCTATGAGTGGAGACCATTGACAGTGGAGGAATTTAAATTATTTTTAGGCCTAACATTTAATATGGGACTCACAAAAAAAATGAATTATACTCCTATTGGTCCACCAACCCCATCCACCACATGCCAATGTATTCATCCATTATGCGAAGATCAAGATACCTCATGATAATGCGTTTCCTCCATTACAATGACAACACCCAGTGCCCTCCCCGAAATGACCCATCACATGACAAATTATTTAAAATTCGGCCACTTCTAAATTTTTTCTCTGAGAAATTCCCCCAGTTATTTATCCCCGACCAAAATATCTCCGTGGATGAGTCATTGGTCCACTTCACAGGCAGGCTTGGCTTCAAGCAGTTTATCCCAGTAAGAGGGCTCGATATGGGGTTAAGCTCTACAAGCTATGTGACCGAGAAACGGGGTACATCTACGCATTCCGGGTGTATGAAGGGAAGGATACCCAACTGCATCCCCCTGAATGTCCGGAGTACATCGGAGTCAGCGGAAAGGTTGTTTGGGAGCTTGTATATGCACTTCTTGGAAAGGGTTACCACCTTTATGTGGATAATTATTATACAAGCTTGCCCCTCTTCCGCAATCTTTACCGCAAGGACACTCCAGCATGTGGTACAGTGCGAGCCAATAGGAAGGGATTCCCGCAAAGGCTCGTTACTTAAGGCTAAGATAAGGGGAGACGGCGTCTTTGAGGAATGAAGAGATATTGGCTCTCAGGTGGAGGAACAAACGAAACGTCCACATGCTCACAACGATCCACGACGACACCTACGTGGAAATCCCCTGAAGAAATGGCCCAATCCAGAAACCCAAATGTGTCCATGACTATAATTTGTTTATGGGGGGAGTCGACTTCAATGATCAGATGATCGAACCCTACCTTCCCACAAGAAAAAGCCACTTTTGGTATAAAAAAGTCTCCATATATCTTTTCAGTTTGGCCATTTACAATAGTTTTGTTATTTACCGTAAATCTACACAGAGCCCCGTATCTTATCTTCAGTACCAAGAACAAATTATCTCCACCCTTTTGTACCCTGAAGGCGCACCAGAAAGTATTCGCTCGGATTCAGTGAGCAGACTCCATGAACGCCACTTTCCTAAAAGACTCCCCCCCCATGAAACAGGCCAGAAACGTCAGAAGAGATGCCGGGTGTGCTCAAGAGGAGGAACTAGAAGAGACACCATGTATTATTGTCCTGATTGTCCTTCCGAACCAGGCCTTTGTATTGATGAATGTTTCCGCCGTTACCATAATTTTCTACATTATTAGGGAAGTATGGTAAACGTAATTGTCATTTACCGCCACACCCCTTTATGCCACTGTACATACCGCTGCCTTCTCCGGAACTGACCCTGGCCTGCTAAACAACCACGCTTCTGCCTAATGCTAAATTGTACCTACCTCTGCCTTCTCCGGGAACTGACCCTGGCTTGCTAAACGACCACGCTTCTGCCTAACGCTAAACTGTACCTACCTCTGCCTGCTCTGGAACTGACCCTGGCCTGTTATTTGACCACGCTTCTGCCTAACGCTAAACTGTACCTACCTCTGCCTGCTCTGGAACTGACCCTGGACTGTTTGACCATGTTTTTTGCCTGCCTCTTGGACTGGTCTTTTACTCTGCTACTGGAGTAGTGGGCTTCATAACACAGGGGTCTCACATATGTGAGGGGCTCCAGAATTGTTTTTCTGGATGAAGAAAACTAATTTTTTAGTTTTCTCATTCCCAGATTAGGGTCTGGAGACCCGGTGGCTTCAAAGAGATTTGGGTGGGAGAAGCCTCTACCCCTGTCCCCATTCTTTCCTGGCCTGCTACTTGGACCATGTTCCTGCTTACTACCAGGACCAATATTTTGGCACTGCTGGCAATGTCTCTACTTGCACTGACCCTGGACTGTATAAGGACAGTATCCCTGCCTGTACTATGGACAATATTCTTGCCTGCTGCCTGGACTATTCCATTCACTGTCGCTGACCACATCCCTGCCTGCTGCCTGGATCAGGGCTCTCCTCCTGTGGACAACTGCACTACTAAAACCACAGGTAATCTTTTGTTTACCCTTTGCTCAACAGAATGTATTTTAGGGTGTAATTCTTGGTTCATACTATGTGTTAGAAATATGAAGGGCCTTCAAAAATGTGATAGATTGTAAGGAAATTAGATGTGTAATTTGCTCCTAGAACGCCTGAATGCGCTACTTCAATGTTGGGCATCTGTATGTGGCCAGGCTGTGTAAAAGTCTCACACATGTGGTATCGCCATACTCAGGAGGAGTAGCAGAATATATTTTGGGGTGTCATTTTTGCTATGTGCATGCTATGTGTTGGAAATGTCTTAGGAATTGACAACTTTGTGTAAAAAAAATGCGTTTTCATTTTTTTTCCACATTTTCCAAAAACTTCTGGAAAAAAATGAACCGTTCAAAAGACTCATTATGCCTCATAGATTATACATTGGGATGTTTGCTTTCCAAAATGGGGTCACTTTGTGGGCGTTTCCATTGTCCTGGTGCTCCAGGGCCTTCAAAAGTGTAATAGGTGGTTGAGAGATTAGATATGCAATTTATGCTCCTAGAACGCCTGAATGTGCTACTTCAATGTTGGGCATCTGTATGTGGCCAGGCTGTGTAAAAGTCTCACACATGTGGTATTTCCATGCTCAGGAGGAGTAGCAGAATATATTTTGGGGTGTCATTTGTGGAATGTACATACCATGTGAGAGAAATAACCTGTTATGATGACAATTTGGTGTGAAAAAAAATAAAAATAAAATAAATCTTAATTTTGCAAAGAATTGTGGGAAAAAATGACAACTTCAAAAAACTCACCATGCCTCTTACTAAATACCTTGGAATGTCTACTTTCCAAAAAGGGGTCATTTTGTTGGTATTTGTATTTCCTGGCTTGTAAGGGTCTCAAGAAATGAGATAGGCCTCAGTATATCAGGTGTGATCAATTTTCAGTGATTGGCACCATAGCTTGTAGACGCTATAACTTTCACACAGACTAAATAATATCCACTAATTTGGGTTATTTTTACCAAAAATATGTAGCAGTATACATTTTGGCCCAAATTTATGAAGGAAAATTACTTATTTGCAAAATTTTATAATACAAATGAAGAAAAATGCATTTTTTTTTTTACAAAATTTTCGGTCTTTTTTCATTTATAGCACAGAAAATAAAAACCCAGAGGTGATCAAATACCACCAAAAGAAATCTCTATTTGTGTGAACAAAAGGACGAAAATTTCATATGGGTACAGTGTTGCATGACTGAGTAATTGTCATTCAAAATGTGAGAGCACCGAAAGCTGAAAATTGGTCTGGTTAGGAAGGGGGTTTAAGTGCCCAGTTGTCAAGTGGTTAACCCGCTTGGGCATGGAGTTCACCAGAGCTTCACAGGTTGCCACTGGAGTCCTCTTGCACTCCTCCATGATGACATCAGGGAGCTGGTGGATGTTAGAGATCTTGCACTCCTCCACCTTCCGTTTTGAGGATGCCCCACAGATGCTCAATAGGGTTTAAGTCTGGAAACATGCTTGGCCAGTCCATCAACTTTATCCTCAGCTTCTTTAGCAAGGCAATGGTCGTCCTGGAGGTGTGTTTGGTGTCGTTATCATGTTGGAATACTGCCCTGCGGCCCAGTCTCTAAAGGGAGGGGATCATGCTCTGCTTCAGTATGTCACAGTACATGTTGGCATTCATGGTTCCCTCAATGAACTTCAGTGCCGGCAGCACTCATGCAGCCCCAGACCATGACACTCCCACCACCATGCTTGACTGTAGGCAAGACACACTTGTCTTTGTACTCTTCACCTCTTTGCCGCCACACACGCTTGACACCATCTGAACCAAATAAGTTTATCTTGGTCTCTTCAGACCACAGGACATGGTTCTAGTAATCCATGTCCTTAGTCTGCTTGTCTTCAGCAAACTGTTTGCGGGCTTTCTTGTGCATCATCTCTAGAAGAGGCTTCTAAAGAGGCACTGACAGGCTGACCCCCCACCCCTTCAACCTCTGCAGCAATGCTGGCAGCACTCATACATCTATTTCCCAGGATATGACCCTGAGCACGTGCACTCTACTTCTTTGGTCGACCATGACGAGGCCTGTTCTGAGTGGAACCTGTCCTGTTAAACCACTGTATGGTCTTGGCCACCATGCTGCAGCTCAGTTTCAAGGTTTTGGCAATCTTCTTATATCCTATGCCATCTTTATGTAGAGCAACAATTCTTTTTTTCAGATCCTCAGAGAGTTCTTGGCTATGAGGTGCCATGTTGAACTTCCAGTGACCAGTATGAGAGAGTGAGAGCGATAACACCAAATTTAACACACCTGCTCCCCATTCACACCTGAGCCCTTGTAACACTAACGAGTCACATGACGCCGGGGAGGGAAAATGGCTAATTGGGCCCAATTTGGACATTTTCACTTAGGGGTGTACTGACTTTTGTTGCCAGCGGTTTAGACATTAATGGCTGTGTGTTGAGTTATTTTGAGGGGACAGCAAATTTACACTGTTATACAAGCTGTACACTCACTACTTTACATTGTAGCAAAGTGTAATTTCTTCAGTGTTGTCACAAGAAAAGATAGAATAAAATATTTACAAAAGTGTGAGGGGTATACTCACTTTTGTGAGATACTGTATATATATATATATATGTATATATATATATATATATATATATATATATATATATATATATATACAGTGTGGAAAGTAATTATTTGATCCCCTGCAGATTTTGTAAGTTCACCCACTTGCAAGAAATAAACGGTCTATAGTTTTTATCATAGCTGTATTTTAAATGATAGAGACAGAATATCAATCAAAAATGCATGAAAAAACACATGATACAAATGTTATAAATTGAGTTGCAGTAAATAAAATAAATATTTGATCCCCAAGCAAAACATGACTTAGTACTTGGTGGAAAAACCCTTGTTGGCAAGTACAGAGGAATAATAAAAAAGAAAGAAGGACGGCGCCCTCTAAGTGCAGCATGTATGTTAAAAATATTTATTACAATAGATAAAAACACTCACGTTTGAGTTGCTAAAAAACAGCATGTAAAGTAGTTTCATCCGCGTGCTCTCGGGGGATGTGGGTGTCACGGGCCAGTGGGGGGGTTCCTGGGATGTGAGTCCTGTGACCTGGGTCCTGGTAGCTGTTCCAGTGGTGCCGAGGGTCCTCAGAGCCTGATGAAGGAGCACGCATGCTCCAAACGCGAAGCACCACCCGCCTCACCCCGCTCCCGGAAGTGAAGACGCAGGTCAGCACGGCGCTCCACGGAGGATCCATGACCGACATCCTGGCCACCCGGAGGCTCTGAGAACCCTCGGCACCACTGGAACAGCTACCAGGACCCAGGTCACAGGACTTACATCCCAGGAACCCCCCCACTGGCCCGTGACACCCACATCCCCCGAGAGCACGTGGATGAAACTACTTTACATGCTGGTTTTTAGCAACTCAATTGTGAGTGTTTTTATCTATTGTAATAAATATTTTTAACATACATGCTGCACTTAGAGGGCGCCGTCCTTCTTTTTTTTTTGTTGTTCCAGAGCTTCTTCTAGCTTTTATAGACTGGCTGCCTTCCATTTATTCAGCATCATTTTATCCTTACATGGACTAATACCTGAACTTGTTGTGAAACATTAACTACCACCACCAAGTTCCCCCTCTCAGGAACTCCCAACCCACCCCCTTCCCCCCACCATTTTTAGTTATATGTACTCGGCTACCTCCATTGTGCGCCATATTAACCCCTTGATCGGCAAGTACAGAGGTAAGACATTTCTTGTAGTTAGTCAGGTTTGCACACATCTCAGGAGGGATTTTGGTCCACTAGTGACCCCGTGGATAGTGGCTGGGTCTTCCAGCATGACAATAACTCAAAACATACTGCCAAGGCAACAAAGGAGTGGCTCAAAAAGAAGCACATTAAGGTCATGGAGTGGCCTAGCCTAATCCTATAGAAAATGTATGGAGGGAGCTGAAACTTTGAGTTGCCAAGCGACAGCCAAGAAACCTTAAGGATTTAGAAAAGATCTTTAAAGAAGAGTGGACCAAAATCCCTCCTGAGATGTGTGCAAACCTGGTCATCATCTAGAAGAAACGTCTAACCTCTGTGCTTGCCAACAAGGGTTTCTCCACGAAGTACTAAGTCATGTTTTGCTTGGGGATTGAATACTTATTTTACTCACTGAACTGCAACTTAATTTATAGCATGTGTTTTTATGTGTTTTTTCTGGATTCTTGGTTTATATTATGTCTCTATATCATTTAAAATACACCTATGTTAGAAATTATAGATCCTTCATTTCTTTGTAAGTGGGCATGTACATTACATAATCCATCTCTATCAATAGGAAGGTACCTGCCTTGACAGATAAAAATGTTCAAATGTTAATAAAGGTTTTTTTCTTCTATCTACCTGTGAATTTATCAGACGAATTGTAGTTTTTGATCCAACATCAATCTCAAATCCATTTGTGGGAGCTTTGTTGAATCTTAGAACAGCATCATGGGAATCTACACACACCACAAAAAACAAGATTAGTACATCTATGTAACAGCTCTATATTAGACATTTAAATAGCAACCAGAAAAAACTGAATTGTCTGTTCTGGGTGGAGAGAGGTAAGGTACCATACTCATCTTCACTGCTGTTCTGGATCACAGTGCATCTTTATTAAGAAGAACACATATTACAAATAAATTACTAGGGGGTGAAAGGCAAAGAAATACTATATCATGCACCCTATATTGGACATATAAAGACCTCTCTGGCTGGTGACACAAGTACTTTCATTGGTGGTATTAGAATATTATTGAACTAGTAAGGTCCCAAACAGCAGCGAAAACTAGGTGAGGGAACCTTGCTCTACCTGAACCAAAATCTTTTTTGCCTTCTTCAGCTATCTCACTTGTATAGGGGACTGTTGATATGGGCTTATGTATTTATTTATGACATAGTAGTAATACATATACTATAAACACTAAGAACAATGCTAAGAACATTTGACCAGAAGAGGAAATTACATAAGGGAGACCTCTGCACTGTGTAGTCTATGGAGATTCCTGTGTGGACGGCTGAACAAACGGGTGTTTGGCCAAGAGAATCTCCAGCTGCAGCGTAAAGTGAAACATTTATCAGTGGTATTACTATCACTGCCCAATGAGACTGCAAAGTTCAGTGCTCCTGGATGGTAGGGAGCTGGCATGAGCCTATAATAACCATTGATTCATGAAAAAAAAAAAAATCTTACCAGGGTTATTAGGTCTGGTAAAGATTTTGGGATAAATTCCACTTAAAAAAAAAAACACAAAGCAAAAAAAGGAAAGACACAATTTCCCCTCAAATTCCATACTAGACCTATCTGAGCATGCGGGTTTGGATTTTTTTTCTCTCACTGATGTCAATTACAGATCAATTTACACCACTTTAATCAGTTCATGAAAGAACAACCTTTTCAATAATAATTTGCTGGTGCACTTACAGTGTTCTAATGTTACAATGGGGACATCCCTTTAGAAGTGATCTCACCAAAACAATTTTTTTTTGTTGCAGAGAATAACCAAAATCTGACTTGTATCTTAATGCAGACTTCTGGGAAAATCAGTAAGCCAATCACACAAGCAGGAAATTACATTTTGTGTACACAAAATGTAAACCGAACACCTCAAGGCTGAAATATTGCATTGACTTTTTCAGAAAATTACAGTGCTGCAGGTTGAAGGTATATGCACACTGGGCTTAAAAAAATTGCTGCTTCTACAGGAGTTTTGAGTTCTGCCTGTAGAAGCAGCTCAATCTTATCCTGTGTGTCCATGCACATTAGGAAGTTTAGAGGCATATTTTAAGGTTAGAGTTTAGAGCAAAAAACTCTTCTGGATTGCATTTTTGGGAGGAGTTTTCTGGCAGAGAAAAAGCGCTAAATGCTCCTAAATGCCTGTACAAAAACGTTCTATATGAGTCTTTTTTTCTGCCAAAAGAACTGACTTTTTTTAAGACCAGTGTACATGGACTCTGGAAAAAAATGGTAATTTATATTAATATTAAACTACAATATGGCTTTATGTAGCAATTGTACATGCTATATTATTTTTATTTGCGTTATTGAGTTAAGATTACTATCATTTTTTTAGGCTAAGTAATCTTTGTCCTTAATTTTATGGTCCAAACCCTTTTATGCTTCATTTATTAACAACTGAAGTTTATTACTGTATAGAGCTGTATTACTAAATGTAATATTTAGCTATTAAATGCTTTTAATGTTTTGTTATAATCTTTCCCCTTAAGGGCCTATTCACACATAACATATTTGCCTTTGTGTTATGCGTCAATAAGAATTGACTAAATAAAGGACAGGCAGCATTTTTCCCGTAGTGCAGACCACAACACATGTGCATCCAAGCTATGTGGCATTAGTGTGTTGGGATGCCATTGAAAATGAATGGTACAGCAATGCGTTAAAGAAAATCTTCAGCCTCCAACACAACTTGCCTCCTCTACACCCCTCCTTCCTCTCCTCTTCATGCAGAGCACTTTTTTTTTTTTTTTTACTTTTTTTTTTGGGGGGGGGGGGGACTTTGGGCCCGCCCCCCAATGCATATCATTCACCTAGGCAACTGATTTGCATTATGCCCATTGTGCCTCCTGGTATATGCATGTCACTTATGCCAGGAGGCATAGTCCTTCATTAAGAAAGAAGGCGGGCCTAGCACCTTAACCCGAAAGAGCCAGCAGGCCTCTCGATTATGTCACTTAAGATGGCAGAACTGGACCGAGCGGAGGCAGAAGAGGATTCTGCAGCACAACACTGGATCCACTGAACTGGTGAGTATCTTAAAAGGTTACCAAAAACTACTCAAAAATATAACATGGATAATGCTCAACCCCTGCCTGTATATGTGAATAAGGATACTAAAAAATTCTAATGCTTTCTTATAAATCCTGAAACCATGACATTCCCACAATGGAGAGGTTCTCCCATTCAACATACAAAAATCTATATTTATTGCAAAATTATAAAATATACATATATCACAAGACACATTAAAGCTTATGCCAGCTAACCTGCTTCTATTGTTGGGCTTTTTGATGTCACAATAAGAATTCTAAATTCTAAAGGCCTGTTAAACCAACATTAATGTAATCACATATCATTTAAATTGTAATGGGCGGCCACCCATCTGACATATATTGATTGTATTGAAAACCACTGATCAAATAGCTATAGGATTGTGATCACCCACATAATGTAGAGAAAAAAACAGTTTTCTTGATACGTTCATTCATAATAAATATATATACGCATACATACACACACTGTATATAGTCCTTGTTTTACAAGAATAATCTTTATCCACAAAAAGTCATATTGGACTTGAAAGCAAGAGAAATAAATCAATCATATTCTAAAAGGTGTACACAGTGCAACCTTATGGATGATATGGTCAAACGAGCCGGGAAATCAAGTTCGGGGCGTAAAGACAATTATTTGAACACCCGTGAGGAGATAATTGACAAATATAAGAAAATGTCCCCCAGGGATTTATAACTCTTCACCTCCCTCACATGGGTGTATATCAATGGCAATAAAAAGTGGTTCCTGGTCCAGAGGAGGTCATAGAATATATGAAAGCAAGACTCTCACATTAGAATATTGTCCTTCCCTCGCAGGAACTTGTATAGAATATGATATATAGCAGCCCATTAACACACGATCTCCACATCATATCGGCTCTTCAAAGATTTAGCATATTATATATTTCATTGTACATATTATTTTGTAACAACCCAGTTATTGGATCAAAGTTCCACATTCCAGTGTTAGTTCAATTGAATAAAGGCAAAGACTATACGTTGTGCAAACTTGTTGACCGGTTTCGCGGGGTGTCCTAGCTGCTTCAGTAGCAGCCTCTGAAGCAGCCAGGACAACCAGTTAAACCGGTCAAGCTCTGTTTGTGTCCAGCTACCTGCCCCTGTGACAACTATGGCTCCATAGGCCTAGAATTGATGATCCCTATCAGAGGCGTAACTAGAACCTTCAGGGCCCCGGTGCAAGAAACCATGATGGGCCCCCCCTTCCATCCGAGCTCCGGGCTTCCAATTTTGGGAGGGTGTTCATGGATATCCTTCCAAAAATATGCTTCCCGCATGCCCCCTGGGACGTGCAGCCAGCGCAATCACAGTGGCCCTTTACCATGTGATATCCGCTGATCATATGTTAACAAACTTGCCGGTTATCCGCAGCCCTTTCCTCCCACGCTGTGTCTGTGTTAGGAAAGGACTGCCATTAACTGTCAAGAATGTCAATAAATGGTTTACACTGATAATCAGTGCCCCAATCATCAGTGCCATGTATCAGTGCCCATCAATGCCGCCTATCAGTGCCCATCAATGTCGCCTACAAGTGTTCCCTATCAGTGCTCATTAATGTCGCCTATTAGTGCCCATCAAATCTGCCTATCAGCACCACCTATCAGCGCTCATTATTGCAGCGTCCATCCGTGCCACCTATCGGTACTCTTCAATGCTGCCCATCAATACTGCCTTAGTTCTGCCTATCAGTGTTCCTCAGTGCCCATCTATGCAGCCTATGAGTTCTGCCTATCAGTGCTCATCAATGCCCATCAATGCCTCCTATCAGTGCAGCCTATCAGTGCCCCCCTTCAGTGCTCATCAGTGCCTCATATCAGTGCCTTCTTAGTGCCCCCTATCAGTGTCCCCTAGTGCCTCCTCAGTGCCCCCTATCAGTGCCTTCCTTCAGTGCTCATCAGTAAATCCCATTGGTGCCTCCTATCAGTGCTCATCAGTAAATCCTATCAGTGCCCCCTAGTGCCTTCTCAGTGCCCCCTATCAGTGCCTCCTATCAGTGCCCATCAGTAAATCCTATCAGTGCCTCCCATCGGTGACCCCTATCACTGCCTCCCATCGGTGTCCCCTATCACTGCCTCCCATCGGTGTGCCCTATCAGTGCCTCCCCTTCAGTGCTTATCAGTAAATCCTATCAGTGCCCCCTATCAATGCCCATCAGAGTCCTCTATCAGTGTCCATCAGAGTCCTCTATCAGTGTCCATCAGTGCCCATCAGAGTCCATCAGAGTCCTCTATCAGTGTCCATCAGTGCCCTCTATCAGTGCCCATCAGAGTTCTCTATCAGTGTCCATCAGTGCCCTCTATTAGTGCCCATCAGAGTACACTATCAGTGTCCATCAGTGCCCATCAGTGTCCTCTATCAGTGTCCATCGGTGTCTATCAGTGCCCATCAGAGTCCTCTATCAGTGTCCATCAGAGTCCTCTATCAGTGTCCATCGGTGTCTATCAGTGCCCATCAGAGTCCTCTATCAGTGTCCATCAGAGTCCTCTATCAGCGTCCATCAGTGCCCATCAGAGTCCTCTATCAGTGTCCATCAGAGTCCTCTATCAGTGTCCATCAGTGCCCATCAGAGTCCACAATCAGTGTCCATCAGTGCCCTCTATCAGTGCCCATCAGAGTCCTCTATCAGTGTTCATCAGTGCCCTCTATCAGTGCCCATCAGAGTCCTCTATCAGTGTCCATCAGTGCCCTCTAGCAGTGTCCATCGGTGTCTATCAGTGCCCATCAGTGTCCTCTATCAGTGCCCATCAGTGTCCTCTATCAGTGCCCATCAGTGTCCTCTATCAGTGCCCATCAGTGTCCTCTATCAGTGTCCATCAGTGCCCATCAGTGTCCTTTATCAGTGCCCATCAGTGTCCTCTATCAGTGTCCATCGGTGTCTATCAGTGCCCATCAAAGTCCTCTGCCTTCTCAGGACAGCACGGCTCTGAGTGGAGAGCTTGTCTCTCATGTAACAGCAGCGCAGAGACACCGGCATTGACAGTTTTATTTCCCTCTCCGACGCACGGGATGACAGAGGACACACAGTTGATCTCTCCCCCTTCTCCCCCTTCCCCTCTCCTTTGTGCTCTGCGGGCAGTCAAGTGTGAAGCTAACGAGCTTACATTTCCCACAAAGTACACAGGAGATGGGAGGGGGGAGAAGGGGGAGAGATCAGCTGTGTGTCCTCTGTCATCCCATGCATCGGAGAGAGAAATAAAACTGGTAGATGAGAGACACGCTCTCCGCTCAGGGTCCTGTGAAAAGCAACCCCGCTGGGCCCCCCCACAGTGGCGGAATTCCCAGGCCCTGTCGCAAGATTGATGACAACATTGCAGAGACTGATGGGGAAGACAGTAGGAGACATGAACCTGATCAAAGTGCTGGTATACCTGGACGATATCATCATCTTCGGCAAAACTCTTGAAGAACATGAAGGGCGTTTGGAGAAAGTTAGAGAAATGTCAGTTTTACCAGCCTTCAGTTAATTACCTCGGCCATGTTGTCTCCACTGAAGGAATAGCTACTGACCTCCAAAAGTTGGAAGCTGTCACCTCTTGGCCAAGGCCTACCAATGTAACTGAGCTTAGGTCGTTCCTGGGATTTTGCTAATACTATAGAAGGTTCGTCAAAGGATTTGCTAAAGTAGCTCAGCCCCTTAATGAATTATTGAAGAATGAGGATGTTGACGAGGATCCCAACCCAACAAAGCCAGTTAGACAACCTGGAGGGCCCAGGGAGCTTTGGGAGTCAATCCAAGACCAGTGGACCAACCAGTGTGAGCAAGCCTTTCGACAGTTGAAGTGGAGTCTAGCGACTGTTCCTGTTCTGGCTTATGCTGATCCAACTAAGCTGTATGAACTGCATGTTGATGCCAGTCGAGACGGGCTAGGCGGGGTACTGTATCAGGAGCAGGATGCACTCCCGCGGCCTGTTGCTTATGTGAGCTGAAGTCTTACACCTGCTGAGAAGAACTACTCTACTCTCAATTTGGAATTCTTGGCTCTGAAGTGGGCAGTGGTGGACAAGTTGAAAGACTACTTGTACGATTGCAGACGTTGTAGTCAAGACCGATAACAACCCGCTCACATATATTCTTCAGGGCGTCATCAAAGGACTAGTCCTTTGATGACGCCCTGGGGGAGGGGCGAAACGCGTCAACGAAACATCCGGCTCACGTCTAACCAGTGACGGTTATTCCTGTTTCCGTGGAACGCACGCTGTAAGCGGCGATCGCGGAAGTTTTCTGACATGCCTGATTGCAACCGAGGATTCTGTGAGTAGCGCTGTGATGCGCAAGTGACCTTTCTAGCTCCGCAATACTTCACCATATTGCTTCTCTCTTTGTTTTTTGGGTCAACATCTGCAAGTATATTATCTATTTATTACGAACATCAGCCATTTCATATCTATATCTACATCAGAGGCATCACTTTATAACATCCATGGGGATTGACTGACAGCACAGGGTGAAGAGCTGCGGTTTGCTTTCCAGTGAGGCTGTTGTTAAGAATTCTGTGTAGCAGCCCAGCTGATGGTATTTATTTAGGACTATTTATCAGCATTTATTATTGTAACTTTGTTAGTACACAATATACCTCTCACCTTTTTTCAGCAATTGGGTAGCACCGATTGCATATTTTTTGTAATTTGCACTTTATATATGTGTTATATTGGCAAGCAGCAGCTGATTTGTGTATTGCACTCACTGTATATCAATATCCACTACCTATGTTATTTATGGATTTATTTGTAGCAATATCGCACTAAGCACTTTATATACAGTTTATTTATGGTGTGGTCACATATTTTTTACCAGCGCTGTATATGTTTGGCTTTTTATTCTTACAGAGAAAGCATAAGGAAACTGTGCTGACTGCCTTACATGATAATCATGGCCACCTAGGGTCTCAGAGGACATTTAAACTGGTGTGAGACCAGTTCTATTGGCTGTATGCGGCCTGAAGTTGAGGGATACTGTTACGCTAGCATATGGTGTATACAGAGGAAGACTTTGCCCCACAGAGCTGCCCCAATGGGCCAGCTTCAAAGTCAAGGACCACTGGAGTTAGTATGTATTGATTTTCTGTGTCTGAAGCCTAACTCGAGTGGAGAGGGAAATGTTCTGTTGGTGACCGACCACTTCACCCATTATGCCCAGGCATTCCCAACTAAAGACCAACAAGCACCTACGGTGGCCAAAATACTGGTAGAGAAGTTCTTTGTCCACTACAGCCTACCTCAGCTTATTCACTCTGATCAGGGGGGAGACTTTGAGAGTAGACTCATTAAAAGATTGTTAGGCCTGTTAGATGTTCAGAAGTCAAGAACCACTCCCTACCACCCTCAAGGGGATACCCAGCCAGAGCGATTTAATCGCACCTTCCTGGACATGCTTGAGACTCTTACGGTTGAAAAGAAGCAACATTGGAGCAGGCACATTGCAGCTATCATACACGCCTATAATGGCACTGAAAATGATGCCACAGGTTATTCACCGCACAGGCAGATGTTCAGAAGGGAAGCTTGACTGCCAGTTGACTTAACATTCGACACCTCTTTAAATCATACCTCAATGGTGTCCCATAGAGGGTATGTGGAACGCCTGAGGATGAGTCTGAAAACAGCATATGAGAAAGCCCAGGCTGCCTCAGACACCTGGGGGCAGCGAAACAAGCAAAATTTCGACTTGAAGGTGAGAGTACACAATTTGCAGCCTGGCGACAGAGTGTTACTGAGAAACTTGTGCATCCCTGGGTAGCACAAACTGGCTGATCGCTGGAAGTTGCAGCCCTACATCATCTGTAAGCAGTTACCAGGATTGCCAGTATACCAGATTCGCCCAGAAGGTAGCACATGCCTGCTAAAGACCAGGCACCGGAATCATCTGCTACCTTTATCAGAACCAGTTTGTATGCCTCAACAACCAGATCCACAGCCTACTCAAACTACTCAGAGATCATGTCCAATAACCAGGTCTCAGTTTGTGCCACTAAACACAGATGAAGAGGCCAGTGAGGATGAAGAACTGGGCATGGACAGGCTGTGGCAGTCTATGCTATCAGAAACTGTCACTCTTCCTTCTAGAGAAATGGATACTGGAACCAGGGCCGTACATAAATTTTTATTTTGGGGGTGTTCAGCAGCAGGTACTAAGTAAAAGTCTTTTTAAACAAAATAAATTGTGCCAAAATTATAAAGACTGGAAAAAGAAAAAACTATATGTGTTGCCCCTAGTAAGCAATCGCATCCTTATCCTTATTTTATCAGGTCCTTTAGAAAATCAAACCTGATTTTAGTTTTTTCCTTCTTCCAGTTTTTATGAACGCTGTTGGCTATTGTACAGTATTAGTGTCCAAACTGAATAGGAGCAAAGTGAGTGTGCTGTCTGCCTACAAGGAGATGGTGCCCTTTGCACCCCCTCAGTAAGGTTGGCTATTATGGTGCAAAGTGCAGCATGTTGTGTCAGACAGAGCACTCACTGACTTTAACTTTTACAGATTTAAAAAAAAAGGGGAATGCACTGCCTACCACAGGATGGTGCATTGTAATAGCCAGTCTCACTGGGCAGGTACAAAGGGCACCATCTTGTGGAAGGCGGAATAATCACTATGTTCACATTAGCTTAATTTTCAATCAATCACAGAATAAAAGAAAGAAAAAAAAACAATCAACTGAAAAATTACCAGCCTTGAATACACTGACTTTTCTTTAGGCTAGGTTCACATCTAAGCGGGTGTGAGGTGTGTAATTGCACACCTTTCTACACTGGCAGAGGAAAAAAACACACTACTGCTTAGGAGATACGCAGAGGTACACTACAATGCGGGAAACCCTTAACCCACGCACGTTTCATGCACTTCGTTCAAATTGCAGCCCCTTGCAATCTGCAGTGGGTGTCAGTGCTATCTTACGACACCCCAAACAAAGGTTGCAAAACACAGTGTGTTTGCCTGCACCAGATCGCATTCACAAAACGACCATCCAAACCGGTTGCAGTGCGGTTCCAAAATTGGTGCATGCATGACTTTGGTGCGATTTGAGCCCATTCAAACTGAATGGGCCTTGATTGCGCCACAATCAACAATGTAAGCCTGGTTTCGCACAATAGTTTGCATGTAAATCGCACAGGAACTACACCACATTCCTGTGCAATTCAAATGCGATTCTGTGTGGTGTGATTTGAGCCCATTTTGAATGGGCTGAATCGCACCACATCGCACCAAGAAAGTGTAGGCACCTTTTTTTGAAAACCAACCATGAGATCTGGTTCAGACAAACACTGCATTTCTTACCTTCTTTTGGGGAGTTGTTAACTTTGAAGTGACACCTGCAGCAGATCAAAAACACAGTGTAATTGCAATGCGGTGCGGGAAACGCACAGGGATCACAGCGTTTCCTGTACCACATATGTATGAACCAGGGGTAAAACAGGGCCAAGGCATGCCACTGAGGGCAGAAGAAAGTCCAGCTGGGCTCTGGCATTGGCAGACATGTTGTGGTGTCAACTGTTGAATCAGTAAGCCGGTGAGCACCACAACAAGCTTGCCAGTGCCAAGCTGGACTGTCAGTAACACAAGCAATAGAAAACTCAGCTTAGCCTCAGTCAACTGTCAGTAACACAAGCAATGCAAAATTTAGCCCAGCCAGCCTCAATCACATACTTTGCCAGTTGCCACACAGAATCACAGACAGTCTCTCACTGACTCACGATTACCTAGTATGAACAGCAGGATGTCAGCAGCAGCACAGCAGTCTGAGCAGTGGTAAGTCTGAGGACACTCTCTGAGACTCTCTGAGACGGGGCCAGAAGAGAAGGAGGGACATACCTGGACAGAACAGCAGCAGTTCATCCATGTGGGGGGCCAGCGGCTACACAGCACTTTACAAGCACTCTGCACTCCAGAGCCCAGGCAAAGCTTCTCTCCCAAGCCCAAGGTGGGAGTGGCACTGAAAGCCAAAGAGAATACATGGTGTGCAGTGGGCAGGACTACACGCATTGCTGACTCCCGCTGTGCTACCAGGTGATACATCTGTCAGCCTTCAGCCTGAGCTCGATAGACCGGCCTGGAGGTGTACCACAACATGCGTGTGGGTATGCCTAATGATCTATTACACTTGCTGCAGCGGCATTATTACACTCTGTGTGCCACTGACTGCAGTGCTGGTGCCATGTGCGGCTGCAGAGCAGGGACACCATGCATTTCATTTTGGCCCTGGGGGGGGTTTGAACACCCCTGACCCTCCCCCCTTATCTACTCCCCTGACTGGAACCCTCAGGCCTGAGGCACCAGAGTTTATACCACAGAGAAAATCACTGACAGGCAAGGAAGATCTTCACCCGCCAAAAAGACTGACTTACGATACCTTAATTTAACCTTCATTTGTTGTACCTTTTCTACATGCGAAATGATGGCATCTTCAGGCTTAGTATCATTTCCAATGTAGTTACAACAAGTAGTTCCCACTATGGTGCATATTCCTCCTTGACTGGCCATGAGATAATCCAGCACCAGCTGGTGCTGCAAAACCTTTTTTTTTGATCATCTTTAATTCCGTAGCAAGAGCTATAAAGTTTCTATCATACAAGGCAGTAATGTTATCCATCAGGTCTGCCAAATCAATGTTGAAACTGAAAGCCTTTTTAATACAACATCTATTTACCCAAGGAATAGAAAACAATAGTTTAATCTCTCTATCATGTGATTCAATATTTGTAAAGTTATCATTCGACTTAGGATAAGATGTGGGCCTATCAGGATAATTGTCATTTTTTTACATTAACTTCAGAGTCTTCTTCTTCTTGTCCTGGGGGTTCATCTTCTCCTGGAACTGACTGACCAGTGAGGTCTCTTTTGCTAAGACGCACAAAGTCTTTTTTAAGAAAGTGTATAGGTATTTTGTGGAGCTGTGTTTCTTGAAAGTCATTATCCTCCATATACCAAGTAGCAGGTATGACTCTACCAAAGTAACAAACCCCCTTAGAATTCAAAGGAACCCAAGTATATGCTTTCTTTCCACATATGAAGTAATAACCTGGTGGGGCAGCACAAGCTTTATTGAAATTATATCCTTGCAGGCACATCAATAGCTTCATATTGTTCTGCCGGGAATGTTGACGATGTGTGTAGTCATGTTGATTCCTGATATCTGTCAGTACTCCACACAGTATCCTTACCATCAAACCAGTACCTGATATCGACATTATCCATGCAATGGAGTTCGGGTAGTACTCTGGTAACCCTGGGAAAGTAACTCAGGTGTATAGGTTCGAGTAAAGTTAATGCAGACTGCTGGTTTTCTCAATGGAGCATTTGTGAACAGTAGAAGTGAAATAGCTCTGTCAATCATTGTTCTACTGACTTTACCAAAGTGTGCACTGTCCTCTATTTCAGTTAGTTTTATGAGAAATAGGTGCATGTGTGCATATCCAGCAATTAGTGATATTCAGTTTCTTGGTGGCTTGCAGGTGCATAGATACAAAAGAGTTATGGAAAGGCTCTGTTCAAGTTGTGACATCTCTTCCATTACAGTAGCATTAAAAAGAAAAGTGTCTTGTATCTTACCCTTTTCTTTCTTGTATGTCCATTCATATGCCATGACTGTAATCCATACCACTGCTCCACCGCAGAGGATAACACTCCAGAGCTTCACATTCATTTTAGGCCCTAGGAGATTCATTCTGCAGTCTTCTTGCTTAAGCACGAGTCAGTGGAGGAGACCTGGAAGGTAAAGGTACAGAACAATTCTTGCCAGCAGCAGACCGGCTTATATTCTCTTTTGGAACCACAGACTTCTTACAGTGTGAACCATGCACCCAATACTTATAGTCTTTCAGCTTCACTGCAGTAGGAGACACAAGAATGACCTGAAATGGTCCTTTCCACTTAGAGGACAAAGTAGTCCGGAGTGTGTGATTCTTGATATACACCCAATCTCCTGACTTTAGTCCGTGAGTTCCTTCACTCGTATCCACAGGTTGTCCTGCTTTAGCTCTGGAAAAAGTATCAGAAAACACATTTGCCAATTTGCGAACATATTCTATCATGGAATCTTGACCATTTATTAAAGTCACTGTCTCTGGCTGCACAAGAGATGAATGTAGTCTTTTAGGCGGTCGCCCAAACAATATGTCAAAAAGTGACAGTCCATGTTTCTCCTTAGGGATAGTCCTAATGGTCGCCAAGGCTATAGGTAACGCTTCCACCCATGTGCTTTGTCCATTAGCAGTTATTTTGGCTAAATACTTCTTCAGGGTTTGATTGCCGTGTTCCACCATCCCACTAGCCTGAGGCCTGTAAGGAGTATGCAATTGCTGTTTCATACCCAAAATATTTACTACTTCTGCCTTGAGTTTGTTATCAAAATGTGTACCTCTATCTGAGGAAATTATTGACCCCATACCAAACCTTGGGATCAATTCCCTCGTCAAGACATTTTACCACAGTTCTGGCATCATTTTTGGACGTGGGCCATGCCTCTGGCCAGTTCGAAAATTGATCAATGCAAACCAAAAAATACTTAAATCGACCACAAGGGAGCATATCCGAGAAGTCAATTTGCACAATTTGAAATGGCTCCTCAGTATGTGGAATATGCCTCATGGGAGTGGGCACTGACTTTCCAATGTTGCCAAGTCAACTTACACAGTGTCAATGTAAATAGGAATTGAATGGAAGAATATAGCCTGTATGTATACCTTTATGGATATATAGACTTATTTGCTTATTATTTGTTGTTAATACATTGTCTCCAATATAGAACTGTTTGTAAACCGATATCCACCCCCGAGGAAGGAGGTCAAGTAACTCCGAAACGCGTCGGGTGCAAAAATATTGGTACTAACATCATATCTGTGTACTAGTACATGATTCACATTCCCTACTAAGAATTTTTTTTTTGATATTTTTCTGTTTGATGTTTTTACTATGTTTTCTAATCAATAAAATTTGTTATATATACTTTACATACTCCCTATACGTTTTTTTACATGTGCCTTTAAAGTCCACCACCAGGGGAATTTCTTTTTTGTTGGTACTACTGACTTTCCAATGTTATGCATTTGACATATAGAACATTCAGTAACCTTTTTAGCAGCATATGCAGGAAAACCTGGAGCCCACCAATCTCTGGCTACCACCATATCCCAGGGCCATGTCGGAGGAGCAACCAGTCTGTTTTTTTAATCTCCATAGACCATCTGCCCCACAAACAGCTCCCTTTGTGGTCCAACAGGATGTATGAGGCGAGCTTGCCTGCAGGGCTGATAGAATGTCCAGATCCACCTGAAGATCTGTGAGCAGGAATGTTGGATACCTATCAGCCAAAGCATTCCCAAGTGATATACTATCATCTGCTCTGGTATGTGCTTTACATTTAATTACATTTAATTACTGCAACTTTAAGAGGCAGCTGGACTGCTGCCAATAATCTGATAATTAAGTCTTTATGCTGTATAGGAGTTCCTGCTGCTGTCAAATCACCCCTCTCTTGCCAGAGTTGTGCAAAACTATGCACTATGCCTACAGCATAGGCTGAGTCACTATAAATATTTATAATAGCCCCTTCTGCTTGGGGTTAATAAATTGCTGGCATAAGGAGCAAATCTAAAGTCTCCCTTTACTTCAAGTATGTTTTACTCCCATTCCTTCAGTGGTTAAAACTATATTTACTCCTATATTTATTAGTATACCTCCATCTAGCAGACTGCCAGGGGAGTATGGCGATAAAACAAAAGAACATTTATGACACTGACCTCCCATTCTTACCTATAGAGGCTCAGTGACTTTGGCAGTCATTATATCATTACTTACCCCGACCAAAATTACCTGCTGATTCGAAGTGGAAAAATCGGCATCACATATATTTAACTCTTTGAATCGCCTCTATCTATTAAACACAGGATAGATAAACCATTAACTGACACATCAATCATTGGTTCTGTATTTTGTCCCAAATTCAAGACAGCAAGCTCAGGGAAGGAATGAAATTTTCATTAATCAAATCACCACACTCCACTATCTGCTGAACTCGAGCCCCCACTCTTGGGGCATTTCTAACATACATCTTAGTTCTGCTAGACTTAGCTTGTCTTTCCCTTCCAATTTGAACAGCCAAGACCTATACCTCAATACTTTCCATATGCAGTGCTGCTTTTCCCGGTACGGGAACTTGTTATACATTCATTATTGTTTATTTTTATCTCTATCCTTATTAATCTCTCAGATTCTGTAAAATTCAATATTCATTAGTTCTAGCGATAGCTTCTTTCTCCATTCTCTAACTTCCTGTAACAATCCTCCCATGAAACTGTCAACCAGACCCTGTCTTAGACAAAGCAGTTTCATCTACTGGGATCCAATCCATATGCTTTTGAATAGCATCTTTAAATCTATTCCAGTAATCTAACACATCCTCACCTTTCTTCTGAACAACATCCATCAATGCTCGCATATCTTGCAAATACATTCCATACATCCACATACTTTTCTGGCACAGCACAATCAATCAAGATCCACATATCAATATATGTAGCTTGTTGCATTTTCTCTATCCACATCAACTTTTTATACCATTTTTTTGGACATTTCTCTAAGTTGGGCAGATCAGCAACAATTTCCCTAATTTCATTGGGTTTCCAAGGGACATAAACTTTTCCTATCCTTGCTGTATAATTCCCCTGGGCATCTTCCTCCCCTGGCAAAGCTACCTCTCTCAAGGGCATTTGTCCAAATGGTTCTAATTGGGATCTAAAATATTCTTTTGTCCTCTGTCTATCTTCTGGGGTACGCTGAGGTAGTAATCCCAACCGTTTCACCTGTTGCCTAGTTAACACAGGTGAGGCATGATCCCTAGATCCCCCTGCTGGAGGAGTACTAGTATCAGATTTACTTAATTTATTAAATCTTGCCAAGGCATCTGCTCTTGCTGGAGTGTACTGCCACAGTTCCCCATCTTTTTCAAACGTCATTGTACCATCCACATCATAGAATGGTTCCTCTCTACGGTAATGTGGGGCATACTGTTTAGAAACAAGTTTACCTATGTGTCTACGCTGTAGGGTTTCTGTCATAATACTTGGATTGGCCTGTTGATAACCAGATGCCTCTCATATATCGTCACTAGCTGACTCCAACCCTCCTGTAGTTTCCACTTGCTGTATCATAGGTGCAGACGCTCCTGACAATTCCCTTCTTATTGAGTCATAAGGGGAAGCCCATGCATTGGGCATCTAATCCTCATCTCCTACATGTAAAGCAGCTTTCTCTGAGCACATTTTATAGGGGGGCGGTTTTACATCCTTCCTGGATACTTCTTCCCAGGCTGCTAAACATTCAATCTCCCCACAATCAGACATTTTAAAAAGCAGGTTAAACAATGCATCAATTGTAGGTGTATTAAGGGGACCCTCTGGCGGCCACCATTTAGATGGGTTTTTCTTATACTCCGTTAGTTTACACCATTTCACATGATGTTTCAGGGCATCTGGGTCTCCACTCACCATCATTCTGATGATAGGAGCACTTGGTTGTAATTTGGCAATACTTAGCTCTGTTGCTTTTGCTATTTTTAATAACTTTTTTGCCCTATCTTTTGTTAACCCAAATGTATTCATGACAGGCAAAACATTTTTTTCAAGCAAATTTCCCATATTTATCACAATTTCTCATTAATCTCTTCAGAAATGACAATAATTTGGAACTCCGGGACCGAGAGCTCCATCGTTTATCGTTATGGCTGTGTACCAGCAGCCCAGTACATAAGCTGAGATATCTCACTCGTTCTACTCTCAGAAGGACGTCTCCTTTCTGAGTGGCAATAGGCTAGTCCCTATCTAGACTCCCTACTCCAGAGAACATACAGCAGGTCATTCACCCATTTGTGGCTATCCGCTGAAGGCAAACCTATCCGCCTTAGGACCACAAACGTTCAAAAAAAACATACATACAAAAAATTCAACACCACCAACTTCTATTCACTCTTTAGAAATTGTGGTACCTGCATTTATACATCCCTTCACAAAATATATATATACATTGTCATTTCTGGAGACAAGGAAAAAAGGCAAGCGCTTAAAATGATCATTCTTTAGCATGCTTTAAATCGTAATAGGTACCTTTAACATTCTCAGTAATCATGCAGAGACAGAATGCAGGCAAAATCAAATAGGAAACATGTTTACCTTCTGTGGCTGCACTCCCCACCTGGCACCTCAACACCGCACAGAAAAGACAGTATTTAATATGAGAAAATAAAAGTTTTCTCACCTGAGGCCTCCTTGCTGCTATCCGTCCTGGTGCGGGTGGAGTGCCGGTGGTGGAGATGCAGACAAGAAGACACGAATCGGGGTCACCAAATGTTAAGTAGAGCCTTGAAATAAAGGACATCAACGCCAATAGAGATGCATTAGTCTCATGTATCTTTACTTCAGAATATGCACTGTACATACAGCGGATGTGATACAGAATAGAAGTTGATACAGCTTTTTATAGAAAATCATAACATTAGAGTCTATGTAGGGCAAAAGCCCAAAGTTACACATCACAAGTACGCATTTCACTAAAGATTTCAACATAACTTTTGGCTGGCTTTCTGGGTCATCTTGAGTTATTTTGACTAAAAGGGAAAAATAATTATTTAAAAGGATTTAATTTGACTTTTAGACAGGGACTTTCTGTATGAACATTTTTCCATATCAACATCTTTTCCGAGAATTGTGTCATGTCATTGGCAGAACATTTAATGTCAACTGGAGGCCAACCAAGACAGCCACATGTGTTGCAATACCAAAAGAATTCAGAAACATTTTAGAGAAAAACAATAAGAAATATAAGAAATACAAATTCATGTTGAAGAGGAACTCTGGATACATAGAAAGATATGGCTCATATTTCATATCTTCACAATGCCTAATGATCTATTACACTTGCTGCAGCGGCATTATTACACTCTATGTGCCACTGACTGCAGTGCTGGTGCCATGTGCATACCACAGAGCAAATCACTGACAGGTAAGGAAGATCTTCACCCGCCAAAAAGACTGACTTACGATACTCTAGGCGAAAGTTCTGAGGAAGCTATCTATACCTCTCAAAGAACTCACAACACCCTGACCCTTCCCACTGTAAGTTTAGTGGAGGGTGACTCCAACTCACACCCTGGCACATTTAGGTGGGCCATCCCAATATCGGTGACTTGTGGTAAAGACAATCTCACCTCTGACAAATGGTGGGAGGCTCCCTTGCCAGGTTCATACGTGCATATCAATTGCTTGTTTTCTTACATGTACTAACCTGTTTTTGCCTTCCGTTGTATCTTGAAAGCATGTAACAGGTTGTGGACATTATATGTTGATGGACTCTGTCATTCCTTTGGGGACCAAAGGTTCTTTGGTGGGGGAAGTGTGTAGCAGGCATGTTGTCATGGACCAATGAAAGAATATTGTTATGCAACTTTTCCTTTTGGGCATAAGATGGAGATAGGGAGATACTGACTTGTTCTTCCAGAAAGCTCCGACAGAGAGGACACTGGGAAAAAGGGGAGTTTCAGGGAGAGCTGAGTAGGCTAAGGTGTTGTCAGAGGAAGAGAGGGAGTCTAGGAGCCCAGGAAAAGAAAAGGCTCTGACATGACAGTGCAGAGACAGCGAGGAGAGAACAACTGTGCCCAAGATTGTCAGCCAGAGAAAGACAGCCTGAGTTGGCAGAAATCCACAGCCATTTGTGGAATCTCCTAGGTCTCCAGCTAGTTATCTGGGCCAGTGTGGAGGTGCGATTGGAAGCTACTACAGTGTGGGGAAGCAGTTCTGGGACCGGATCGTGGAGAGATAGAGCCACTCCCGGGATGCTGTCTCTGCCGTGCTGCCTTCCAGAGTCACCCTAAGCAACCTAAGCGAGTTGACGCCTGATTGGAATGGCAACCAAATCAGTGTTACCAGGACTGGTGAGTGGGCCTTGCGGCCAATACTTGTTATGACTGCTAGGGAATAAATTCACTGGGAGCTACTTAACCAGTGACACCATAGCTCTAATACTGCCTGCAGGCCTTACTGACGGCCACAACATGCGCCAACTGGCTCCAACGAAACTTAGGACTAAGGACTACCCCTAGTTGTAACTACCTTGAAGCTCTATCTGCTGGCCAGTTTAAAGGGGTACTATACCTTTGTCTATTAGTTTGAGTGCACTCAAAACCTAGTGTGGATTTATAAGTACCCTTGTTGCATTTAAAGTTTATATGCATTGTTTATTGCTAACCTGCCTGCTGAGTGTGTTCAATTTGGTTTAACTGTTACTTACACTATAATAATCAATCAATAGATTAAGCGTATTTATTACTAAACAGGTGTGTGTGTGTGTGTGTGTATTTATTGCCACATCCCACAGCCAGGCGAAAGGTATTTCTCACTTGTGTTGTAAATTGTGCTTGCAGTAATTTTATTCAACCAGGTAAACCAGGGGGCTGAGGATGTTCTTGAAGTTGAGGCGCAGAACAGAGAACCCAAAATTTAACCAGTGGCTCCTTTGGGGGTGGCGCTAGATATATATATATATAAAATTCAGATGGGATTGCTGCACAAAATATCTTTTATTGGAAAAAATTATCAAAAAGGCATCAACACGACATGCTTATATTCAGGCAAACATGATATATAACGTTTCGGGCTATTGTAGATCACGCCCTTTCTCAGAGAATCATGCCTATACAATATTCATGAACATAGTAAGATATATAGTTCACTAACAATCATTCAGAGTGAACAAGCGATTTATCTGGAACCAATCAATCAATTAATTAAAGTATTCATGTGTGTCATCAAGCTAGAATTTACTATGATCTTGGAATCAATAGGTCACATACTGAGACGCAAGTAATTCTCACACCTGTTAAAATTATGCAAAACAAAAATAGATAAAAATGAAAATAAACACAACAAAATAACCACCCACCTCTTGTAAAATCATCCGCGTGCATCAGTATGCCTATGCAATCCCATGCATGCAATATGCATAAAATCCCATGTGCGACCAATAACACACAAATAAGTAAGCAGTGTGAACAATACTAAATATAAATCACTACAAGTATGATAGACCATCTGAGAAATACAATAGTTCATTAGACGTAATAATTCATGAAATCATTAAAAGTTCAAAGAAGATAAGTACAGATCGAATCAGAATTCAGCCCTTCTCTCTTCCTTATGCCGCGAACACACGGTTGGACTTTTCAGCTACAAAAGTCCGACAGCCCGTCCGACAGACTTTCGACAGACTTTCGACGGACTTTCAACAGATTTTCTAACGACCGGACTTGCCTACACACGATCACACCAAAGTCCAACGGATTCATACGTGATGACATACACCGGACTAAAATAAGGAAGTTGATAGCCAGTAGCCAATAGCTGCCCTAGCATGGGTTTTTGTCCGTTGGACTAGCATACAGACGAGCGGATTTCTGGGTCCGGCGGAGTTACGACGTAAAGATTTGATGCATGTCCCAAATCTAAAGTCCGTCAGATTTGCAACTGGAAAAGTCCACTGAAGGTCCGGTGAAGCCCACACACGATCGGATTGTCCTCCGGATTTGGTCCGTCGGCATCCGTCGGACAAGTCCGGTCGAAAAGTCCGACTGTGTGTACGCGGTATTAGAGCCAATTCTCTATCACCCCCACGTCTATTTTCAGAAATACCGTCTATCACCATGAATCTTAGTTGTGATACAGTATGTCCTTGTTTCATATATTCAATTAGAGACAAACTGGTTAAACTTCCCTTATCTAGACATTTTGTTGAACAAGGACATACTGTATCAGTTTCAAATTTTTAGTTTCGGAACATCGATCATGCATGCGCTCCCTAAGATACATAAAGATCCCATTAATGCTCCGGGCAGACCCATTGTGTTTAGCACTGCATCAGTGACTATGCCTTTGGCTAAACATGATTATTGTATAGGCATGATTCTCTGAGGAAGGGCGTGATAAACAATAGCCCGAAACGATATATATCATGTTTGCCTGAATATAAGTCATGTTGATGTCTTTTTGATAATTTTTTCCAATAAAAGATATTTTGTGCAGCAATCCCATCTGAATTTTTTCTATATCGAAGCCTGTGGGAAGGCTTGATTGCTAAGCACAATTCACTGTGACACTGTATATATATTATGAATGAACTCATCATGGAAACTAGTTTTTCACTACATTATGTGGGTGATCACAATCTATACTGTAGCTATTTGATCGCCGGATTTCAATACAATCAATATATGCCAGATGGGTGGACACCCATTATAATTTAAATGATATGTGATGACATTAATGTTGGTTTAACAGGCCCTTAGAATTTAGAAGTCTCATTGTCACATCAAAATGTATCTTGTGATACATGTGTATTTTATAATTTTGCAATAAGGGTCCATTTTTGTATGTTGAATGGATGTAATTCCGCGCCCATGTTCATCTCTTTCCTTTTCTATCCTATTCCCCTCCGTTGCGGGGATGTCATGATTTCAGGATTTATACACTGAGCAAAATTACAAGCGCAACACTTTTGTGTTTGCCCCTATTTATCATGAGCTGAACGCAAAGATCTACAACTTTTTCTATGTACACAAAAGGCCTATTTCTCTCAAATATTGTTCTCAAATCTGTCTAAATCTGTGTTAGTGAGCACTTCTCATTTGCCAAGATAATCCATCCACCTCACAGGTGTGGCATATCAAGATGCTGATTAGACAGCATGATTATTGCACAGACTAGGCTGGCCACAATAAAAGGCCACTCTAAAATGTGCAGTTTTACTGTATTGGGGGGTCTAAAAACCAGTCAGTATCTGGTATAGACATGTGCATTCGTTTTCGTCCAAATGCATTTTCGTCCGAATTTCAGGTATTTTCGTTATCGTTAGGAGATAGGAGATTCGACATGATGATGACAATAACAATCTGTGTCCATCAAACCTGTGGTCGAATGTGCCTAACCTTAGCTCTATTAGTCCAAGATTATTCTACATAGAGAGAAAAGATTCGACATAGAGAGGAAAGATTCGACGTAGGGGAGAAAAGATTAGACGTAGGGGAGAAAAGATAGATAAAAATAATGATGATGATGAATGTTATTGGCTGATTGTAATCTAAGAGGAGGCGCAGTAAAATAGCTAGAACTAAGTACACACGTACTTTGGCTTATGGTGTCTGTTGAAAGTTCTAAGAAGATTCGACAGAGCAGGTAAACTATACGGCGTTGTACAGTTTAGCTGCTCCGTCGAATCTTCTTTGAGCATTCGACAGACACCATAAGCCTTCAATGACAGATTCAACCTTAATTTGGATTTTCGGACAAATGCAATTTTTAACGAAAAACGAAATAAATAAAAACTAATTTCGGGAGTAACTAAATAAATTTATTTTTCGGACGAAAACGAAATTCCGAAACGAAATATTTCAGTGTGCACATGTCTAATCTGGTGTGACCACCATTTGCCTCACACAGTGCAGCACATCTCCTTCACATAGAGTTGATCAGGTTGTTGATTGTGGCCTGTGGAATTTAGGTCCATTCCTCTTCAATGGATGTGCAAAGTTCCTGGATATTGGCAGGAACTGGAACGCACTTTATATGCTGATCCAGAGCATCCCAAACATGCTCAATGGGTGACATATCCAGTGAGTATGCTGGCCATGCAAGAACTGGGATATTTTCAGCTTCCAGGAATTGTGTACAGATCCTTGCAACATGCGGCCGTGCATTATCGTGCTGCAACATAAGGTAATAGTCATGGATGAATGGCACAACAATGGGCCTCAGAATCTCGTCACGGTATCTCTGTGCATTCAAAATGCCATCACTAAAATGCACCTGCATTCGTTGTCCATAGTATACGCCTGCCCATACCATAACCCCATCTCCACCATGGGCCACTCGATCCACAACTTTGACTTCAGCAAACTGCTCACCCACACAACGCCATACACGCTGTCTGCCATCTGCTCTATACAGTGAACACCGAGATTCATCCGTGAAGAGAACATCTCTCCAAAGTGTCAGACGCTATCGAATGTAAGCATTTGCCCACTCAAGTCGGTTACGACGTAGAACTGTAGTCAGGTGAGGACGACGAGCATGCAGATGAGCTTCCCTGAGACGGTTTCTGACAGTTTGTGCAGAAATTCTTTGGTTATGCAAACCGATTGTTGCAGCAGCTGTCTGGGTGGCTGGTCTCAGACGATCTTGGAGGTGAAGATGCTGGATGTGGAGGTCCTGGGCTGGTGTGGTTACACATGGTCTGCGGTTGTGAAGCCGGTTGGATGTACTGCCAAATTCTCTGAAACGCCTTTGGAGACGGCTTATGGTAGAGAAATGAACATTCAAGGGCAACAGCTCTGGTGGACATTCCTGCAGTCAGCATGCCAATTGCACGCTCCCTCAAAACTTGCGACATCTGTGGCGTTGCGCTGTGTGATAAAACTGCACATTTTATTGTGGCCAGCCTAAGGCACACCTGTGCAATAATCATGCTGTCTAATCAGCATCTTGATATGCCACACCTGTGAGGAGGATGGATTATCTTGGTAAAGGAAAAGTGCTTACTAACACAGATTTAGACAGATATGTGAACAATATTTGAGAGAAATAGGCCTTTTGTGTACATAGAAAAAGTCGTAGATATTTGCCTTCAGCTCATGATATATAGGGGCAAACACAAAAGTGTTGTGTTTATAATTTTGCTCAGTGTAAGTAAGTACTAGAATTTTTTAGTTTCCATATTCACATATATAGACAGGAGTTAAGCATTATCCATTTTGTATTTTTGAGTAGTTTTTGGTGTTCAATAGTGGAATAGCTCCCCCATCTAATTACAGGTTTAAGTGTTTTTGAACCTTGTAGGACTCCATAGTGTGGCTTGTTCGTAGATATCTTAAAAGGTTACAACTCGCAAAAAAACTTTACACTGGGCTAAAAAAAAAAAAGAAAATGATGCTGGACAGGCTGGAGATCCACTTTAACAAAGGTAAAAAGTGTTTTGGACATAAATGTTTGTGTTGGTTATTCGTAAACAGTATAAGAGGTAACGATGTTCTACTCAGCAACCTAATAAATATTTGTTTTCATTTTATAACTTTGAAAACATGCTATGGCAATACAACTATATTATTTGAATACCACTCTAATACTAATATAGTTTGTTTATTTGGTAGTATCATTTTTATTTTGCTTTTTGGAGTGTTGTATTTGTTCCTATATAGTCAAAAAAAATTTGAGATCAAAGTATTTATGGCATGCCTGCTTTGCTGTTTTTTTAAAGCCAGAATACTTTCTTGTTTCAGAAAGCTGAAAAATACTGCGCCTTGGCATAGCTCACCAATCTCCTGCCCGAGTCTTGAGAATTTCATAGATCCTGCTGATATTACGACAGCACAACGCTCAAGCTTTCCAACTTCTTCTTGAATACTCTTCTTAGGCAAGTATTGGCTCCAGGGAGTGGCAGTAGGAGGGAAATCAGAGGCCATAAGCAGTGACATATTTACCCTGTTCTTAAGATGGCATAGGATTTCTGCTGCACTGTTATTCTGCTTAATCTGTCCTTTGAATTTAACTTTATACTTGTTCATATTTTGGTAATTCTTCCTCACATGCTTCAATCTCAATACAAGGTCCTTGGATGTCATCTCTTTAGGCCAAAACTTGGACCCAGACTTCATTCCCATTAACCTCTCATTCTTATTTTTAAGAATGTCAAAAACAGGTGGTACCCAAGTAGTACTCTTCACAGTTGTCAATTTCTCTGTAATATTTGTATCGAGTAAATCTGTAGTCCTCTCAGTTGTATTCCTTGCTGTGTGAACCTTATATTGCCTGGGTATGATAACCTTATAACCACTCTGTAATTTGGTGTCAAAATTAGTGGTATTCCAATGTAGATCCAGAAAGAGGAACCAAAAACCACAAAGCAGCAATAAGGAAGCAAAACCTACTTTATAGATGAACTTGGCCATGAGTGTAGATCTAGAAACAAAAGGACACAAAAGAATAATAAGTACTGTACCCAGTGTGTACCCAGCTGTGTAAAATCTATATATAAACAGAATGCAGTGATTTGCCAATCTCATAAACCCATATTTTATTCACAATAGAAAATAGAAAACATAATAAATGTTTGAACTGAGAAAATGTACCATTTTAATAAAAAAAATAAGTTCTTTTTTAAATTGATGGCAGCAACATGCCTCAAAAAAGTTAGGACAGGGTCATGTTTAGCATTGGTGTACCATCCCCTCTTCTTTTAACAACACTCTATAAATGTCTGGGAACTGAGGAGACCAGTTGTTGAAGATTTGGGTGAGGAATGTTGTCCTCATAAATGCAGTATGCGGTTGAAAACGCTATCATCTGGATGGGGGCATATTCTGCTCTATCTTACAGCCCTGGTTCACATTGATGAGATTTGGCATGCGATTTGACATGTCAAATTGCATGCCAAATCAGTGGCAATTGCTGGCAGAGGCAGTGTCCGAATTGGTGCGACGCCACATTTGCGGCGTCGCACCTGACTCGGTTAAATTGATGATAGGCAACTCCTATCCTCATATTGATTAGTGGTTCCAAATTAATAATAACTACTGCAGTAGGGAACAGACACAAAAGATATGCTCAGCATCTTTCCAAATTACTGTTCTGCTTTATTATGACGCAATTGAAGGTTTTTATGCACATGATTACGTAGGTATCACATTAATATTACAATTGTACGGTTATGGTAACAAGGGGCATTACATAGGCAGACTAATTCTAATCAGGACTCAAAAGAATGTAAACATTTACTGAAAACATTATTAGTGCTGTGTGCACAGTGAGGGCAATGTGCAATACATACAAAATACAATACAATTATATACAGAACTTACAAATTTCCATTACAGTCTCCCCTCTTTTGATCAATATTTTGATCACTAACCATACCTGCTATAACCTTTAACCTGGAACCTCCACACACTTTTTTGCCAAAGAGGCAAAAAAACTCCATTGTAGAGAAAATAATAGCTGAGCAACTTTTTTCATTACCAAATGACTTTTCATTGTGAAAAACAAATGATTGATAAGACATATTTACAGAGTACTGGCTGTACACTCCTGTGACCAGAATGGCCTTCTAGCTGAATTGTGGGCATGCTGACTTATCAGCATATGTAAACACAGACAATTTTACATAAAATGGAAAACGTACAAAAGACAAAATATGACTTTGCTTGCGCTGGGCATTTTTGAGGGTCTTTTACCCTTCATTCCCTTACTTAATTCAATGCCGATAATGACTGGCCAGTCTTCTCTCTTCTCTACGTGTGCCTATACCCTCTTGCCTCTAAACTACTTTATCTAGCAGATTTACTACATATACCTGTGAACAGCACTATTCTTCCCTTTCTTATCTATAACACTCCAATGGACAATAGACAGGGACAACATAACATATAACCACCAATCAATACAGTTTGATTAAGGGGAGTAAAATAGGTACCCTTTGTCCCGAAAATGCCTTACCCATCAAGGAGGTTTGATAACTCAAATGTAAGCAAAAGGCTTACCTCAGCCGGCTGATTATCAGAAATTCCCGGATCGTCTCAAGCTCCTTGTTTCGGATACTCAGGGTCACCTGGAATCCCCTCCTAAGGCAAAGCTCGCCATGCTGACTCGAGTAAATTGATGATAGGCAACTCCTATCCTAATATTGATTAGTGGTTCCAAATTAATAATATCTACTGGAGTAGGGAACAGACACAAAAGATACGCTCAGCATCTTTCCAAATTACTGTTCTGCTTTATTATTATTATTATGCAATTGAAGGTTTTTATGCACATGATTACGTAGGTATCACATTAATATTACAGTTGTACGTTTATGGTAACAAGGGGCGTTACATAGGCAGACTAATTCTAATCAGGACTCAAAAGAATGTGAACATTTACTGAAAACATTATTAGTGCTGTGTGCACAGTGAGGGCAATGTGCAATACATACAAAATACAATACAATTATATACAGAACTTACAAATTTCTATTACACACCGATTCCCAAAAGTAGTTTCTGTACTACTTTTGGCGATTTCAGGGTGCAATTTCCATTGACATCTGTGCAGAAACCTGCACAGATGTCTCTGAAATCGCAACAGTAACAAGGAGAGCCGGCAAAACTGTAATCCTTGAAGTGACGTTTATTGGTACATCAGAGTGACAATAAAACAATAAAGCTGACGCGTTTTGGCAATAGCCTTAGTCGTCTCTGAAATCGCTCCCCCCGAAATCGGGACTGACATGCGGGAATGAAATTGTGCGGGTTCAGCTGAACTTGCACAATTTCATTCCCGCAGTCAGTGTAAACCAGGGCTCAGTGTTAATGGTGCCTTTCCAGATGTGCAAAAACAAAAAGAAGAGAAAAGTGCCACTACCTAAGTGTAGCATTTATTAAAACATAAAAGAAACCAAAGTAGATATGGCGCTGTTCTAATATCAGGTGTTTTTGTTTGGAGGATTAATTTCAAAAGAGATGCTAATAAAACCACTGCCACTACCAATTAGTGGAATAAGTCAGCGAGAGAAAAAAAGAATACAAATGATGCTACTCTACTAAGTACCTGCTGGTAAGTGCTGTTAGTTAAACCCCAATTAAGGGTAAACAAAAGTGCCTGCTTAAAAACAGCTTGATATCCCAATTTGTCCTGTAAACGTGATTGTGAAAAATATATACACTATAAATAAATCAAACCGATATGATGATTCTGATATGTTAAATAAAAAATCTAAGTGTATATAATACAAATCCATGAACTAAAAAAGTGGCGTTTATGTATGTTTAGATACTTTATATACCAGGGATATGCAATTAGCGGACCTTCAGCTGTTGCAAAACTACAAGTCCCATCATGCCTCTGCCTCTGGGTGTCATGCTTGAGTCTTGCTATGCTTCATGGGACTTGTAGTTCTGCAACAGCTGGAAGTCCGCTAATTGCATATCCCTGTTATATACTGTGAACACAATTCACCATTCTCTGTTTGTCAACATAAAATAAAATAAAAAATAATAAAAATAAAGAGTAAAAAACAGTCTGAAGCAAATAGTTATGTGAAAAACTTATATAAAGCTGAATAAATCCCCCAGCATGTAAACTTCCAAATTACCAATAATAGCTAATCTATCACAATAGTGCAAAATTATATAAGATCAAAAAAGTGCTAATTGTCCCAGTGAAAAACCAACTGTTAATCTTATACCAATATTAATTAATAAAAACCAATAGTCCAAAGGCATTTAAAATCAATAAAGTGCTCTTGTGCCAGTAAGGAAATCCATTTTTGATCTAATTCATTAATTACCCGCAGAAACCTACGTCATCTCAACCCTTCTCTTCTCTACTCTGCTATCAACAACCTCTACAACAAAATCTCACCCCTATCCTGCACCAACCTAGCCACTTCTGTGTACAACGCTTCACTTCTAGCCTCACTGAACTCACTTGCCCCCCTCACTACACACAGAATCAAGCCCAGACCCCTTCAACCTTGGCAAACAGATAATACTAGAAGTCTGAAAAAACGTAGTTGTGCTCTGGAGCGCCTGTGGCGTAAGACTAAGTCCCAGAGAGATTTCTACCAATATAAATCTGCCCTCCAAAAATACAACTCCAGCCTCCTCTCTGCCAAGCAGGCCTATTTTACCACTCTCATTAGCAACTTATCATCCTGTCCCCGTCAACTCTTCTCCACCTTCAACTCTCTACTTCGTCCTCCACCGCCTCCACCCGCCAACTCACTCACTGCACAGGAGATCGCCAATCACTTCAAACAGAAGATTGATACTATTCGCGTTGAGATCTCTACTGTGCCGACACCCTCCACGCTTTACACTTCATGCCCACAGGCACAATCATTATTTCCCTCTTTCAACCCCACCGCTACAGATGAAGTTGCTAAACTACTTGCTAATGTCCACCTTACCACCTGCCCTCTGGATCCTGTTCCCTCACAAATGCTACGTTCACCCTCTGGCCCTATACTACACTCTCTAACCCACATCTTCAATCTCTCCCTCTCTTCTGGCATCTTCCCTAACTCTCTAAAACATGCACTTGTCAGACCCATACTTAAAAAGTCCTCACTGGACCCATCCAATCTTAACAACCTATGCCCCATCTCCTTGCTCCCCTTCTTATCCAAACTCCTCGAACGTCTGGTCTACAACCGACTGAGCGTCCACCTCGCTGATAATGGCCTTCTCGATCCCCTTCAGTCTAGATTTCGTCCTCAACACTCCACAGAAACTGCTCTCCTAAAACTAACAAACGATCTACTAACGGCCAAAACCAATCGACACTATTCTGTACTCCTACTCCTGGACCTCTCTGCTGCCTTTGATATGGTTGACCACCCTCTCCTCCTCACAAACAACACGCCTTTGGTCTCCGTGACTGTACACTTCGCTGGTTCTCTTCCTACTTATCCAACCGCACCTTTAGCGTTTCTTATAACTCTACTTCCTCCTCTCCTCTTCCTTTCTCTGTTGGGGTCCCTCAGGGTTCTGTTCTTGGACCTCTACTATTTTCAATCTACACTGCCTTCCTGGGTCAACTGATAGCCTCCCATGGCTTCCAATACCACCTCTACGCTGATGACACCCAAATCTATTTCTCTACCCCTCAGCTCACTCCCTCTGTCTCCTCACATATCAGTAATTTACTCTCAGATATATCAGTCTGGATGTCTCACCACTTCCTTAAACTCAATCTAGCCAAAACCGAACTTCTAATTTTTCCTTCCCCCTATGCCTCTTCCCCTGATCTCTCTGTCAAAATCGATGGCACAACTATAAGCCCATCCCCACATGCCAAGGTTCTAGGTGTAGTCCTAGACTCTGAACTCTCCTTCAAGCAACACATCCAATCACTGTCCAAATCCTGCCGCCTCAACCTCCGCAACATCTCAAAAATACGCCCCTTTCTAACCAATGACACAACAAAGCTCTTAATTCACTCGCTGGTCATCTCTCGCCTTGACTACTGCAACTCCCTTCTCATTGGCTTACCGCTACATAGTCTATCACCTCTTCAATCCATTATGAATGCCGCTGCCAGACTCATCCACCTTACCAATCGCTCTGTGTCTGCCACTCCTCTCTGTCAATCCCTCCACTGGCTTCCGCTCGGCCAAAGAATTAAATTCAAAATTCTAACAACTACGTACAAAGGCATCCACAATTTTGCCCCCAGCTACATCACTAGCTTGGTCTCTAAATACCAACCTACTTGCTCTCTTCGTTCCTCTCAAGACCTCCTGCTCTCTAGCTCCCTTGTCACCTCCTCCCATGCTCGCCTCCAGGCCTTTTCCAAAGCCTCTCCAATCCTATGGAACTCCTTACCTCAATCTGTCCGCTTATCTCCTACTTTATTAGCTTTCAGTAGATCCCTGAAAACCCTTCTCTTCAGAGAAGCCTATCCTACCCACACCTAACAACTGTACTTTCATTTTTTTTTTCCATCAGCTCATCCCCCACAGTTATTACCTTTTGTCTTGACCCTCCCTTCTAGATTGTAAGCTCTAACGAGCAGGGCCCTCTGATCCCTCCTGTATTGATTTGTATTGTAATTGTACTGTCTGCCCCATGTTGTAAAGCGCTGCGCAAATTGTTGGCGCTATATAAATCCTGTATAATAATAATAATAATAATTCACTTCCCAATGGGTGATCAAACCATGCGTGCCTTATTCGTGCTCCTATTATGGCTGCACTCACCAGATACTTCTCCCCATCCTGGGGTCTAAGGCATCCACAGTATATGCCACTGTGTAGCAATTTAGGGTTTATCTCGTCCTTCTCGTTGATTACGAAGAGATCCCATCATATACCAAACATCATAAAAAGAGAGAGGGAGCCCAATAGCGTAATACTGTAGCAAACTATTTATTGCACAAACATGTGGAAAGGTACTCACATTCAATTGGAATAAAACAAGCATATGTTGCTGACACCAGTGCCTGTACAGGTACTGGTGTCAGCAACATATATGGTATATGATGGGATCTCTTCGTAATCAACAACAAGCACGAGATAAACCCTAAATTGCTACACAGTGGCATATACTGTGGATGCCTTAGACCTCAGAAGGGGGTGAAGTTTAAAATAAAACAGATATACCCTAAACCATGTATTTTTAACAGTAAATCCTTAAAGGATAATAATTAAGTGTTCTTGCATAGCAAGACCACTTACTGTTATCTCACATATATATTATTCTTATTATTATAGCCAAATTTACCACCCTAACTCCTTCCACAGTTTTTACACTACATAGACAAGTAATATACCGAAACGTGCGGATTGTTCCCGAATGGTGTGCTATTACTTTGTGGAACGTTTCGCCGAATGGTTCACGAAATATCGTCGTTTTTGCGGCGAAATTGGTCCCATAGGAATGAATGGGGAAACTAGAGTGGGAGATGACAAAAGCTGGAAAATCAGAACATGATTTCTAAACTGCCGCCACTCCCTCATTTTCAAGCCCACCTACACAAATCTTATATCAAAACGTTCAGCTATCCCTGCTGCCACTAAACATGTCCACGGCTAAGCCATAGTCCTGATAGTTTTCACAATATGACCATTTGTTTGCAACTCACGCCGTCCATTGACATTCATTGAAACTACACTCTAGCCCCCTCCAAATTTGAAGGGCAATATCTAAACTGCGACCGTGCCTTCAATTTTAATATTTCAGAGACATACTATGTATCAAAATCTAGGTCTGGGTCTTGTGATTCTCACAATATAAAGATCTTCGCTGTAGGATGTATAGTTTTTAAAATACGGCCATTTGTTTAGAGGTCATTTCAGGAAATTTTAGCCATTAATCAACGTGTACTGTGTTTGTTTTGTTGCCATGGTTACCAAAGCTTCTGTTATACACAGGGGGGGAGGTGGCTGGAGCATCTCAGCTCTGATTACAGAGCCCGGGGGAGGGGACAGACACACCATGTACTGATTTATAATAGAGGAATATGATGGGGCAGTTTTGATGGGGTAATTCTGATGGGGCAGTTTTGATGAAGTAGTATTTGGGAAGCATAAACAGGGCATGAGCGTTGCTAGGAAACAGTGGTTGTAAACACAAGATGCTGAGACACCCCAAATGCATGTGACTTCATCTGCTAGACTTGATAATGCTTGTAGACTCCTCCCACAGTTTTTACACTACAGAGACAAGTAATATACCGAAACGTGTGGATTGTTCCCGATTGGTGTGTTATTACTTTGTGGAATATTTCGCCGAATGGTCCACGAAATATCGTAGTTTTTTGCGGCAATATTGGTCCCATAGGAATGCATTGCGAAATGTTATTATTACCTTGTGGAACTTTGTGAAAAGCTGAAAAATACCAGTGTGAATCCGGCCTCAATGTCATTTAATTGGTGTGCTATTACTTTGTGGAACGTTTCGCCGAATGGTTCACGAAATATCGTCGTTTTTGCGGTGAAATTGGTCCCATAGGAATGAATGGTGAAATGTTCAAAACTAGAGCTGGAGGTGACAAAAGCTGACAACCCCATGATCAGCTGAAACATTATGACCGCCCCATGAAAAAAAAAAAAATATTTTTGAAAAAAAAATATATATATTTTTGAAAAAAAAATAAATATTTTTGAAAAAAAAAATTATTTTTGAAAAAAAAAATTACTTTAAAAAAAAAAATAATTTCGAAAAAAAAATTATTTTTGAAAAAAATGTTCAGCTCTTTCAGCTAATGATGGAACTTTTTTACTACTATTTATACTTTTTAAAATATTAAGCTTTTTAACACTTTTCACAGTTACTCAAGCCACTCCACCCCACCCAGTTACTCCGCCCACTCCAGTTGTAGAGGCAAGAACACTTTCACAATTTCCCCAGAAATTGTACCTTTTCTAGTGTATATATGTGCTTTATAAAAAAGTGTTTCCAGAAAATAATTTAAAATAGAAACATGGAACAAAAGATGGAACTGTTAAATAGTAATTATACAGACTGAAATGGAAGGGGTTAAAGTTTAAAAAAGAGCATGTCCTGGTTAATTGAGTTTACTTTTACTAATTAGTATTAGTAAGAGTAAACTCCCTGTGCACACAATAAAAACTTTCCTCTGTCAGCTGAGGCTCTCTCACTCACAAATCTATCTGGCAGGGAATGCAGGAGATAAGATAGCTACTAGATTGTAAGCTCTAGCGAGCAGGGTCCTCTGATTCCTCTTGTACCAAATTGTACGTAATGTAACTGTAATGTCTGCCTTCATTTTGTTAAGCCTTGTGCAAATTGTTGGCTCTATATAAATCCTGTATAATAATAATAATAATAATAATAATAATAATAATAATAATAATACTATGCTACTTGTTTGCGGTTGTTTTGGCTTAAAATGTTACACTGAATTTTCACTGAGATTGTTTGTCAAAGTGATGATTCAGTAAGGAAGACTTCAGACTAGCTCCCAGTCATAGGATTTCATGGGCTGTGCACAGTAGCTGAGCAGGAGATAAGAAAAGATAAGATAGTGCAAGGTGTACAAGACACATCCTGTGTACAGAGGAGGGGGTTTTATGGACGTTTGTAAGACGCCCAAGGTAGGCAGCTGGTTAAAGCAGAGTTCCACACAAAAATGGAACTTTCGCTTTTCGGAACCCTCCCCCCTTCTGGTGCACATTTGGCACCTTTCAGGGGGGAGGGGGGTGCAGATACCTGTATAAGACAGGTATTTGCACCCACTTCTGGGCATAGACTCCCACAGTAGTCTACGCCTCTTCCCGTCCTCCTGCGCTGTCTGCTGGGAGACACACAGGTCCCAGAGACAGCAGGGACCATTCGGACTGCGCAGTGCGACTCGCGCATGCGCAGCAGGGAACCAGGAAGTCTCCAGCAGGTGGCAACCTTCTAGGTGTTCAGCCCCTTCGGGTGGATGTGTAAGGTTCTTGGAACCAGGAACTAAACCAGGAAAACACCAAGAAGAGCCAGCAGAAGAAGCAGACTGTGTGTATATATCACATGGATCAGAACCACTGCTGACAAAAGGCTATGCCCCAAAACATCTAACCACACCCATTTACATCACATGACATCATCATGGCCATTTTGTGGGACTGCAACACATCCTTGCTGTCCACAGTGGTTTTCGTGCATGATGTCACAGCACATAAACTTGCAGTAAGGACTTAAACACAGATCAGACATATTGTACACAGCCAGACCAGAAATAGACACAATCAGAACGGACACACATCCAAATTACACATATGCAGTCAGGAGAGACATGCACAGTAATAGCGAACACACATTCATTTAAAGCCTAAACACATACAGCAGACACACAGGCAGTGAGAACAGACAGACATGTACTGAAAGTGGACAAGCATGCAGTGTGAGCAGATACAATCAGAAGGAGCAGACACACACACACAGTGAGAGCAGACACACAGGCAATAGGAGCAGACATATGTGTAGTGAGAGCAGACGCAGACGCACACAGTGAGAGCAGACACGCATGCAGTTAGACAAACATTCAGTTAAAGTAGTCAGACATGCAATCACAGCAGAAAAAAAGGCAAAATGAGCACAAAAACAAGCATTCAGTACATACATGCATAACTAAACAGGTACTCACATAAACATACACTGAAACCACACACACACACAGGAAGCACATGTTTCAGCACACATTTGAAAACATGTCAAAAAAGCACATTAGGTCAGGTCACACACAGACACAGCACACAGTCACAGCAATCGAACAAATCTCACAAAGAGGATAGACACAGCATCCAGAGCACACACACAATATGCAGAAATAGCAGATACAGCTGGGCAGGGCTGCTGTTAGAAACCAAGGGGCCCCATAGAGACAACCTGACATGGGGCCTCATAAAGCCAATGCTTCAGTTATGAATGAACGCAGTGAGTGATCAGTACGGATCACTCATTGTGTTCATTCCGGAAAGGAAGGGGCTGGTAAATATGACATGTTTACTGGACCACAATCTTGAAAATTCCTATTGTGTGCTTGTAGCTGCCAGCAGGAAGGAGAAGAGTGAAGCCAGCAGTACTGTGGGGTGGGGGCACACGGGGGGCCTGGGCAGCAGGGGGAAAAGTATAATGCATAGACGTGCAGTAGACAGGAGGGGCAGTAAAATAGCTAGAACTAAGTACACATGTACAGCCAACTTACTTTCACTTACGATTTGCTAGCAGAGAGAGACACACACACTGAATCATTTCAGAAGACAGTCAATCTTAGCTGTTAAGCAATTAAGCATAAGCACAGCAGCAGAACCATTGTGAAGCATGCTACAGTTCAACTTAACTTTTTCATAATAATCTGCTGCTATTTTGTTAGTGTTGTGAACTTGCTAGTGTTGCTAGTGTTGTGATAGCCTCAGAGGCTGCCCGTGTTAATGGGGGGGGGGGGGGGATTTATTATTATAGATTCTATATTATAATGCCATACCAATATCTGACACAACGTCGGATGCCCGCCATTGCACTTGGAGATTGAGAAACGAATGTGAAAGTTGGCTGACTGTTGGTGTAGAGTAGACCATTCAACATCAACAACGAAGATTCAACAAAGCAAAGAAAAACATACAGACGTCGAATCTTTGGCTTATGGTGTCTGTTGAAAGTCCTTGTGTTGACCAACCCAGTCTTCAGTTTATATCACAAACACTTTCACAGCCAGGAATTTTTCACTTTACACGTTTGTTTAGAGACATTTTTGTGTTTCAAGTTCATTCAGATGGACTTTACCTTCACCCTCACTTCTTTTTGCTTTGGTATTTACCACACTTGGTTCTCACCATAGAGGTGTCTTGTGAAGAATATTTACCACGTTTATGCGCTACATTTATATCTACATTATTTATTGTTGTTTGTCACATTGTATGTAACTGCTCTATGTGCTAGCTTAGCGCAGTGTTCTTCTGTTTTTTTGCGAAAGTCCTAAGACGATTCGACAGAGCAGCTAAACTGTACGACACTGCAATCGTACATTTCCAGTCAAATGCATCCGCCCATAGGCTATAGAAAAATTCTAATGTCGGTTGACTAGTAAAATAATTAATAAATATAATTATTACTAGTCATACAACATTAGAATTCTACTACAGCTAGCTTGTAGGCGGAAAATTTGACCGTAAATGTACACGTAGAGTTTAGCTGCTCCGTCAAATCTTCTTTGAACATTCGACAGACACCATAAGCCTTCAATGACAGATTCGACCTTAATTAATTTGGATTTTAGGACAAATGCAATTTTTAACAAAAACAAATCCACATATGAAAACTGTGTTCAAACCACATATGTGAGGTATTGCCGCGATTGGTAGAGCGAGAGCAATAATTCTAGCCCTAGACCTCCTTTGTAACTTAAAACATGCAACCTGTAGAATTTTTTAAACCTTGCCTATGGAGATTTTTAAGGGTAAAAGTTTGTCGCCATTCCATGAGCGAGCGCAATTTTGAAGCGTAACATGTTGGGTACTCAATTTACTCAGTGTAACATCTTCACAATATAAAAAAAATTGGGCTAAGTTTACTGATGTCTTATTTTTTAATTCAAAAAAGTGTATTTTTTCCAAAAAAAGTGTGCTTGTAAGATCGCTGCGCAAATACGGTGTGACAGAAAGTATTGCAACGACCACCATTTTATTCTCTAGGGTGATAGAAAAAAAAATGTATAATGTTTGGGGGTTCTAAGTCATTTTCTAGCAAAAAAACTGTTTTTAACTTGTAAACAACAAATCTCAGAAAGAGGCTTGGTCCTTAAGTAGTTAATAATGCTTAAAGTGAAACTTTAAATATCGTGCCTGGGGGGTCTTCTTAGTCTGTGTCAGGACTGGGCTCAGCCCTTCCTTCCCTGAGCTGACCGCTCAGCTGTCGGCTAATTGCCAGCTCCTATCTCTCCACAGTTACTCAGCTGTTGATGATATCCTGCTCAGCAGTCCTGCCTACTTAAGCCGTCCAGTCCAGAGGAGCTCTGCCTTCACCTTGGTCAACATCACAGATACTCCTGCAATCCTGTTAAAGACTTGCTTTGTTGACATCCCTTCTGGCTCAAGATCCTGCTTGCTGTTCCACTACATTGGTCCCTGACTTCTGGCTTGGCTGACTATCCATTCCGGTTACTGAATTTTGGCTATGTTTTGACTACGTTTGTTCTTTTTACCTTTATTATTCAACAAGTGTGATTTAACTGTACTTCTGTCTCGGCCTGAGTTCATGGTTTCTGACAGTCTGCCTGTAAAGTAGCGCATCTTTCCCATGTTTATAACAGTACCACAGCAAAATGACATTTCTAAAGGAAAAAATGTAATTAAAAACTGCCCCCGGCTGTAATGTATTGTCAAATTCCATCAATATAGGTAAAAATCATTGAAAAAACGCGCCAAAAATACAAAAAAAAATGGCGTGGGTGTCCCCATCAAAATCCATACCAGGCCCTTCAGGTCTGGTATGGTTATTAAGGGGAACCCCTCACCAAGATTAAAAAAAAATGGCAGTATATATACTATACGGCCTGCCCTATATACTCTGCAGAAAAATTGAGCCTTAGATGTTGGTGGTGCCAGAACACTGTAACCCCTCACAGTTACTCCTGTTGGGCGCAGGAACGGGCCCTGCTTTGAAATATTATATCAAAAATTTTAATTACATGCCCCTGTTAAACAGGGTTAGAAAAATTGGGCCTTTGGTTTTGGTGGTGCCAGAACAATCTAAGCCCTAACAGTTACTCTTGTTGGGTGCAGGAACAGGCCTTGCGTTGAAACATTATATAAAAAATTGGAATCACATGCCACTGTTAAAAAGGGTTATTAAAAATTGGGCCTTTGGTTTTGGTGGTGCTAGAACACTGTAAGCCCTCACAGTTACTCTTGTTGGGCGCAGGAACGGGTCCTGCACTGAAATATTTTATCAAAAATTTTAATTACATGCCCCTGTTAAACAGGGGCAGAAAAATTGGGCCTTGGGTGGTGGAGGTGCGACAACACTGTAACCCCTCACAGATACTGTTGTTGGCCGCAGAAACGGGCCCTGCTGTGAAATATTATATAAAAAATTGTAAGATTGCTACTGGTTCACAGATGAGCTAAAAGCCTGGAGTCATGTGTGGGAGTATTTGCCATAAGTAGAAACCACATATCCCTCTGTGGGGGTACCCCAAATAACACCAGCAATTACATATTGCTAACAGTGGGCGCTTCTCCCCCCTCCAGGCACACCACTTGGATCAGACCAGATTGGAGACGCTGGATGTGTCAGCTGCTGTGGACGCTATCATCATACGTTCCCTGCAGAGGGCTAAATCTGCTTGCTCGCAAGACCTCGCTAATAGGGGGGTCCACCATCGAGGGTAAGGGTCCACCTTTATCACTTTTTCTTGGATTCACTTCAATTTTAAGTCACATCTATTTATCCTTCTCTTCTTTCCTGAATCACATGGATTACGGTCTGATGGAAAGTGGATGTGTTTCCCTATTTTCATGAACTTTTTCTTGCTGTTTTTATTTTATGGACTATGCTCACTACCTTTGGATTATTTTATTATTAACAGATATTTTCATCAGTGTCACACCTTGTCTTGATTGATGTTTAACCATTGTGACCATTATTGATATTTGAGTTTTTCACATGTGTGTTTTGGCACGATAGTGTACACTTCATATATATATTTCAATATATTAATTTTTTATTTTTTATTTATTTGTTTAAATTTTGTTTCATGCAAGTTTAATTTATTCATACACATTTTTTCACTTAATGACATCACTTGTGCATACAGACTGTAAGCGCACCTTTTAGAAATTATTGGAATATTTTACACGGATAATGGTGTTTTATTGGTGCAGCTACTATCTTGTTCTTTCATTCAGGTTCCCTATAGCGGTTTTCCTAATTAGTATAAAAATTGTAATTGCATGCCCCTGTTAAACAGGATTAGAAAAATTGGGCTTTTGGTTTTAGTGGTGCCAGAACAGTGTTAGCCCACACAGTTACTCTTGTTGGGTGCAGGAACGGGCCCTATGTTGAAATATTATATAAAAAAATTGAATTACATGCCCCTGTTAAACAGGGTATCACGTACCTGGTGGAGACTGGAATGTGATGGAGGCCTCCCTTGCTCCTCCCGCCTACACTACTGAAGGTGGGAACAGAAAGTGTAAAGGCAAGGAGTGGCACGAGTGCCAGGTAGCTTGGCACCAGAGCATGGACAGAGTGGAACCAGAAGAAGAGCAGTAGTCAGCAACAACCAGGCAGCAGGGTACCGAATCAGCAGGCAAAGAAAGTCCAGAAGGCAGGCCAAGGTCGGGTAACAGCTGGGCAACGTGGTACCAAGTCAGAAGGCAGATCAAGTCCAATAAACAAGCCAAAGTCAGGATACCAGGTAACAGAGTAATGGAGTGAGCAGAGGCGAAGTACAAAGGCGAGCCGGGTGATACACGAACAAACAGGAACTGTAGATCAGGTCTTGGTGGGTCAGGAAGGAGCTGTAGATCATCCAGCACTTGTTTGCAGTGACAGAGCAGTTTAAATAGGCCACTGGGCACCAAGTGCTAATTGGTGTGTGCACGCGCACGCGCGTTCACGCACAGATGTGCGCACATGCCCATGCATGATGAACTGGCATTGCGGGCATTATGTTGGCCCTTTGCTTATGAAAATTAGCACGAGTGCAGTGTGTACGAGCATGAGCAGGCATCTGCACTGGCCTTTTAGCGGTGAGGTGAAGGTCCGGGTTACCTTACACAGGGTTAGAAAAATTGGGTCTTCACAGCCCTCACAGTTACTCTTGTTGGGCGCAGGAAGGGGCCCTGCTGTGAAATATTATATCAAAAATTGTAATTACATGCCCCTGTTAAACAGGGTTAGAAAAATTGGGCCTTTGGTTTTGGTGGTGCCAGAACACTGTAAGCCCTCACAGTTACTCTTGTTGGGCAAAGGAACAGGCCCTGCCTTGAAATATTATATCAAAAATTTTAAATACATGCCCCTGTTAAACAGGGGTAGAAAAATTGGGCCTTTTGTGTGGTGGTGGTGCCACAACACTGTAACCCTTCACAGATACTCTTGTTGGGTGCAGGAATGGGCCCTGCTGTGAAATATTATATCAAAAATTGTAATTACATGCCCCTGTTAAACAGGGTCAGAAAAATTGGGCCTTTGGTTTTAGTGGTGCCACTGTAAGCCCTCACAGTTACTCTTGTTGGGCGCAGGAACGGGCCCTGCGTAGAAATATTATATCAAGAATTGTAATTACATGCCCCTGTTAAACAGGGTTAGAAAAATTAGGCCTATGGTTTTGGTGGTGCCAGAACACTGTAAGTCCTCACAGTTACTCTTGTTGGGGAGCAGGAATGTGCCCTACGTTGAAATATTATATCAAAAATTTTAAATACATGCCCCTGTTAAACAGGGACAGAAAAAGTGGGCCTTTTGTGGTGGTGGTGGCGGTGCCACAACACTGTAACCCCTCACAGATACTCTTGTTGGACGCAGGAAGGAAATTCAAGTGCCTGCCTCAACTACTCCCGGGGGTTACTGTGACTGAGGATTGCAGTCCTACAGTTCTCACTCTTCTGGCCCAGTATGTTCGTTCATCTCATAACAAGGAAAGTGGACGATCTTGTGTTCAGCCCGGCGGTGCCTGAGACTGGTAAGCAAAGAGGGAGAGGAAGATGTACGAGACAAATAGAGTGATTGTTGCATGAAGTTGTTGAGCTGTACTGGGTAGCAAAATTATCCCCGTTGTACTGTTCATCTTCCTAACTTTAAGGGGAAGTATTATTGCTGTTGGCGGAGTCGCTAAGATACTGCCGCCTTAAGTATTTCATGAATAAATTGTTACCGTTGAATATGGCCTAGTAGCCAGGGTTTGAGGGCTCCACTGTTACCTGTTTTGCATATGTCTGATGGGCTAACTCAAATGATTTTAACCCAACATAGACATCAGCCTTTTTGTCACTACGGTGAATGTCCAAGGAGAGTTCTTGATCTTGCCTGATCCCAGGCATTACTGATGAACTCCACGAAAGTGCCTATGTAACCTTTCCTTGTGGATTGCAAAACTCAAACAACTGTTAGAACAAAAGTCCAGGGTTTACTGGCATGTCTCATCCTTTTGTCAATATGTTGAGGTCAAAGTTATACCCTTAGGATTAAATGTTCAGATTTTTCCTACAATTTAAAATCTCTCACAGGACCTTAAAGAGAAATGGGAGCAAAACCTCAAGCATGATCTCTATGAGGAAGAAGTCATCAGAATAGATAGGGAAGTCCAAACTATTTTAAACAAACTAGGCGGATATTCTGAATCTCCTACCTACAAGAGGGAAAATGGTAAGTTGAAAGACAACCTAGAAAGATATAACCATCAGATCATAACAATTAAGGACAAAAAATTCACTAAGGAACAGATAGCCTTTCAGATGGGTCGAGTGTACAGATGGCAAAATGTTTGACGTGGTGGAACTTTTATACAAAGAACTGATGTAGACTCTGAAAGCGATTTCTCTGATTACTCATCTGTCTCCTCAGCATTTTCGTTACAGGGACAATCCGATGTAAGAGGGACTAGATCCAGTCGTCGCACACGAGGAAATCGGGGTAGATCTGGTGGTGGTGAGTCTCGTGGTGAATACAATTGCATTCCCCTTCCTACGAAATGTAAAGACCCACCCTTTGGTGAAGGATATATTGAAAGGCTCACAAACACATGAGTGCAAATAGAAGTGATGGTTCAGTTAGAAAAAAGGAAGTACAGGGTGCCAGGGGCCCACCACCACCTCCCCCTCAATATACAGATGACGATTTTTTAGAACCAACCTCTACCGACAAACTTTTACAGACAAACACAATAGAGGAGAAAATGGATGTGTACGTGACCAGACCAGATCAATAGGTGACAATACATTTGAGATAATTAATTTGACAATCCATTACTTCATATCCGAGGAACTCTCACTACTAAGACTGGGACTCAATTTTTGCCCTGAAACTAATATACTAATATTTAAAATACTAATATTTTGAAGTCATTAAGGATTTGAATTATTGTATAATTGTTGAGATAGGCACACTACTAGTATCGATTGATGTGTAAGCCCTTTATTCCAGCATACCGCATCAATTAGGGCTCAAGGTAGTTAAACAATTCCTGGATAAAATAAGTAATGATTATCATAATTACAACATGTTCGTATTGCAGTTTTGCAGTTTACAGTACTTTTGCAGTTTATCCCGACGCACAACAGGGCCGGCCCAAGACATTGTGCTGCCTGGGCCCAAGAATGAAATGCTGCCCCCCCACCCCAAAAAAAAAATCACACCCTCCAAAAGGCCCCCACATTCATTATTTTATATTATAACTAACATTAAATTTATCAGAAAATCAGATTAATAATGCCATATTGCGATTATATGTAGCAGAATACATATTGGCCTAAACTGATGAAGACATTTTTTTTTTTAATCCAATATCTATAGGAGGGTTTTCCACCATCCCTGCTAAGTTTAATTTAACCACTTAACAACCAGCCCATAGCCGAATGACGGCTACAGGGCAGTTGCATAACTCTGGGAGGGCGTACAGTGACGTCCTCCCAGAATCCCACTCTCGCGCGCCCCCTGGGGTGCACACCCGAGAACATCCGTGACCGGCGCGTCATCACGGATCAAGGTAATGATCGCGGCCATTTACCATGTGATCGCTCCGTCAAATGACGGAACGATCACTTGTTAACAAACCGGTTCCTCTCTCCCCTCTGTGTACCGATCGGTACAGTGTGAGAGGAGAGGGGGAGAGATCAGGTGGCAGCAGCACTGTGGGCTAGATCTGTAGTGCCCACAGTGCTGCTCTGTGACAATTGCAGTCACATCCAGCTATCCATGCTCAGCCATCCCTCCATACTCTGTAATACTCTGCAATACTCTGCAATACTCTGCAATGCTCTGCAATGCCCTGCAATACCCTGCAATACTCTGCAATGCCCTGCAATACTCTGCAATACCCCACAATACTCCGCAATACCCTGCAATACCCTGCAATACTCTGCAATACCCCGCAATACTCTGCAATACCCCGCAATACTCTGCAATACCCTGCAATATCCCGCAATATTCTGCAATACCCTGAAATACTCTGCAATACCCTGCAATACTTTGCAATACCCCGCAATACCCTGCCATACTCTGCAATACCCAGCCATACTCTGCAATGCCCAGCGATACTCTGCAATACCCAGCCATACTCTGCAATACCCAGCCACACTCTGCAATACCCAGCCATACCCAGACATACCCAGCCATACTCTGCAATACCCAGCCATACTCTGCAATACCCAGCCATACCCAGCCATACTCTGCAATACCCAGCCATACTCTGCAATACCCAGCCATACTCTGCAATTCCCAGCCATACTCTGCAATACTTGGTGATACCCAGCCATACTCTGCCATACCCAGCCATACCAGTCATACTCGGCAATACCCTGAAATACCCTGCCATACTCAGCCATACTCAGCCATGCTCAGCCACGCTAAACCATACTTGGCCATGCTCGGCCATGCTCTGCCATGCTCAGCCATACTCGGCTGTACTCGGCCTCTGTATGTGGCCAGGCTGTGGAAGACTCACACATGTGGTATCGCCATACTCAGGAGGAGTAGGAGGATCTATTTTGGGGTGTCATTTTTGGTATGTACATGCTATGTGTTAGAAATATTGTATAAATTGACAACTTTGTGTTAAAAAAAAAAAAGCTTTTTAACCATTTCCTGCCCGCCGTCATATGACGTCCTTGACTTTGTGTGGGGATATCTGAATGATGCCTGCAGCTACAGGCATCATTCAGATATCAGCTTTTTCAGCCGGCGATTCTCTACACCATAAGTATGATCATAGCGGCTATTGCACTGCTTGATCACTCTTACGGGAGGCGAGAGGGGACATCCCCCCTCCCACGGCTCTCTGGTGTTTCTAACAACTCACCGCTATGATCAAAGCCAGGATCGTTTTTTTTTATTTTTTATTTCAGGCTTCCCAGCCTAGAGGTGAGATGTGGGGTCTTATTGACCCCATATCTCACTGTAAAGAGGACCTGACATGCAATATTCCTATTACAAGGGATGTTTACATTCATTGTAAAAGGAATAAAAGTGATCAAAAAATTAATTTTTTGGAAAAAAGTGTCAAACTAAAATAAATAAAGTAAAATGAACAATAAAAAAAAAAAAATTTAAAGCACCCCTGTCCCTGTGTGCTCGCATGCAGAAGTGAACGCATATGTAAGTCCCGCCCACATATGAAAATGGTGTTCAAACCACACATGTGAGGTATCACTGCGAATGTTAGAGCGAGAGCAATAATCTTGGCCCTAGACCTCCTCTGTAACTCAAAACATGTAACCAGTAAAAAATTTTATAGCATTGCCTATGGGGATCTTTAACCACTTGCCGACCGCCTAACGCAGATATACTGTGGCAAAATGGCACAGGCAAGCAAAATCACGTATCTGATACATGATTTGCCTCCCGCGGGCGGAGGGCACATCGTGCCCCCCCCGTCGCCGAGGCGGTCGGCATCATTAGGGGAGCGATCCATGCTGAGGGGGAGGCCACTCATTTGTGGTCACCCCCTCGCGATCGCTCCCAACGAATGAAAATCTTCCTCTGCTGCTGTAATGTAAACAGTGGCAGAGGAAGTGATGTCATCTCTCCTCGTGTTGGTCTTTTCGTTCTGGCATCGAGGAGAGAAGACATCCAAGTAAGTGCACCAACACTACACGTACAGTAGAACACTCTAGGCACACTTTTTACCCCCCAATCACCCCCGATCACCCCCCTGCACCCCCTGTCACAATGACACTAATAGCAGTTTTTTTTGTTTTTTTTTACTGATTACTGCATTGGTGTCATTTGTGACAGTTATAAGTGGTAGGGCAGTTAGTGGTAGGCCCCTTTAGGTCTAGGGTACCCCCCTAACCCCCCTAATAAAAGTTTAACCCCGTGATTACCCCCCGTCGCTAGTGTCACTAAGCGATTGTTTTTCTGATTGCTGTATTAGTGTCACAGGTGACGCTAGTTAGGAAGGTAAGTATTTACGCCGTCAGAGTTTTATAGCGTCAGGGACCCCCATATACTACCTAGTAAAGGTTTTAACCCCCTGATTGCCCCCTAGTTAACCCTTTCACCAGCGATCACCGTATAACTGTTACGGGTGACGCTGGTTAGTTAGTTTATTTTTTATAGTGTCAGGGCACCCGCCGCTTACTACCCTCTGATCACCCGGCGGGTGATATAAGTTAGGTTTTAGGGTCAGATAGGGTCTGCGTCGCCCCAGGCAGGGTCAGGTTAGTGCCAGTACCGCTAACACCCACGCACGCAGCGTACACCTCCCTTAGTGGTATAGTATCTGAACGGATCAATATCTGATCTGATCTATACTAGCGTCCCCAGCAGTTTAGGGTTCCAAAAAGGCAGTGTTAGCGGGATCAGCCCAGATTCCTGCTAGCACTTGCGTTTTGCCCCTCCGCCCAGCCCATCCCACCCAAGTGCAGTATCGATCAATTGATCACTGTCACTTACAAAACACTAAACACACATAACTGCAGCATTTGCAGAGTCAGGCCTGATCCCTGCGATCGCTAACAGTTTTTTTAGTAGCGTTTTGATACAGTCGCTAACATTTAGGAGCTTTTTTACCTGTAAGTCTCACTAGTGTACCACTAAATTTAGACCCCAAAATGGCAAATCGAAGGTAAACTAGTGAAGAGGCTTACACGTTTCTGAGCATGACAGATAGTGAAGAGGAAGTCACTCATCTGTCAGATTCAGGCTCAGAATACGATCCTGTAGAGGACAGTGGCTCCATAACAGATAGCAACGGAGTTGTGGTTCCTGCCAAGGTCAGGCGTACCAGACCCCGAACTTCTTCTTCTGTCGTTGATGTGCAAGAACCGCAGGTCCCTCGTATGGAGCAGAGCAGTAGAAGCGCCGCTATTCCTTCTGGTGACCTGGCAAGCACCAGTGGCCTAGTACACCCTGGTCTTAGTCAATCCAGCACTGCAGTATTACGTGGTGACGTGGCGAGTTCCATAAGTGCAGTTCAAGCTGGTGAGGTGACAAGCACAAGTAGTGTCCCACTGCCACCAAGAAGACAAACACAGGCCCGTTGTGCCCATAGTGTCCTTCCTGCTGCATTCGCCAATCCTAATTGGGAACCCACCACTGGCCAACCCGGCATTCAGGTGGAAACAGTTGATTTTACGTCACTTGATTTTTATTCGCTGTTTTTCACCGAAGATCTCTATCCCGCTGCCACCAAGAAGACAAACACAGGCCCATTGTGCCCATAGTGCCCTTCCTGCTGCATTCACCAATCCTAATTGGGAACCCACCACTGGCCAACCCGGCATTCAGGTGGAAACAGTTGATTTTACGTCACTTGATTTTTATTCGCTGTTTTTCATCGAAGATCTCTATAGATCTATTGTGGACCAAAGCAATTTGTACGCTGGTCAACACATCGCCACTATTCCCCAGTCCTCCCTTGCCAGAGATTGGAGACCAATTGCGGTTTTCAAATTTAAGCTCTTTCTGGGCCTTTCCCTCAACAGGGGCATAACTGAAAAGAGTGAGTTGCGGTCATATTGGTCCACTGACCCAATTCACCATATGCCCTTGTTCTCTGCCTCCATGACCAGGGCACGATACGAGCAGATCTTGCGGTTCATGCACTTCAATGACAATGAACTCTGTCGTCCTCGTGGAGACTCTGGATACAATCAGCTCTACAAAATTTGGCCCCTCGTAAACCACTTCAACCAACGTTTTGCAGACTTGTTTATTCCCCATCAAGTTGTCTGCGTTGATGAGTCCCTGATTAAGTTTTCTGGCCGCTTGTCATTCAAACAGTACCTTCCCAGCAAGCGTGCCAGATAAGGAGTCAAGATGTATAAGCTCTGTGACAGGGCCACAGGCTATACATGTAGCTTTATGGTTTACGATGGAAAAACTGTGATAGGTAGTGAGGAGTGAAATCAAAAATGTACGCTGTTAGAAATCCTGAAGGCGGTGATTGGTTTTCGGGGCCCCGTATGCAGCTAGGCTCCCAAAAAGTCCCACACATGTGGTATCCTCGTACTCTGTAGAAGCAGCAGAATGCATTTTGGGATGTAATTCCACATATGCCCATGGCATGTTTGAGCAATGTATCATGTAGTGACAACTTTGTGCAAAAAAAAAAAAGTTTGTCACTTTCCCGTAACTTGTGGCAAAATATAAAATATTCCATGGACTCAACATGCCTCTCAGCAAATTGCATGGGGTGTCTACTTTCCAAAATGGGGTCATTTGGGGGGGGGGGGGGTGATGCCCTCTTGGCATTTTATGGCCTTCAAAACTGTGATAGGTAGTGAGGAGTGAAATAAACAATTTACGCCCTTAGAAATCCTGAAGGCGGTGATTGGTTTTCGGGGCCCCATTAGGGTTGCCACATCATCCCTTTAATCCAGGACACACATTAATTACACAGGTTCTGTGGCTGATTAAGGTGGTAATTAAACTCACTTGGTGCCTTATCTGCATTAAATCAGCCTCAGAACCTGTGTAATTAATGTGTTCTGGATTAAAGGGATGATGTGGCAACCCTAGGCCCCTTATGCAGCATACTCCCAAAAAGTCCCACACATGTGGTATCCCCGTACTCAGGAGAAACTGCAGAATGTATTTTGGGGTGTAATTCCACATATGCCCATGGCATGTTTGAGTAATATATCATTTAGTGACAACTTTGTGCAAAAAAAAAAAAAAAGTTTGTCACGTTCCCGCAACTTGTGGCAAAATATAAAATATTCCATGGACTCAACATGCCTCTCAGCAAATTGCTTGGGGAGTCTACTTTCCAAAATGGGGTCATTTGGGGGGGGGGGGGTTGTGCCATCTGGGCATTTTATGGCCTTCAAAACTGTGATAGGTAGTGAGGAGTGAATCAAAAATTTACGCCCTTAGAAATCCTGAAGGCGGTGATTGGTTTTCGGGGCCCGTATGCGGCTAGGCTCCCAAAAAGTCCCACACATGTTGTATCCCCGTACTCAGGAGAAGCAGCTGAATGTATTTTGGGGTGTAATTCCACATATGCCCATGGCACGTGTGAGCAATATATCATTTAGTGACAACTTTTTGTAATTTTTTTTTTTTTATTATTATTCAATCACTTGGGGCAAAAACATTTAACATTCAATGGGCTCAACATGCCTCTCAGCAATTTCCTTGGGGTGTTTACTTTCCAAAATGGGGTCATTTGGGGGGGTTGTAGTGCCCTGCCATTTTAGCACCTCAAGAAATGAGATAGGCAGTCATAAACTAAAAGTTGTGTAAATTCCAGAAAATGTACCCTAGTTTGTAGACGCTATAACTTTTGCGCAAACCAATAAATATATGATTATTGAAACTTTTTTTACCAAAGACATGTGGCCGAATACATTTTGGCCTACATGTATGACTAAAACTGGGTTTATTGGATTTTTTTTAGAACAAAATGTTGAAAATTTAATTTTTTTTTCAAAATTTTCATTTTTTTCCGTTTATAGCGCAAAAAATAAAAACCGCAGAGGTGATCAAATAAAAAGGATGCAAATTTAGTTTGGGTACAGCATTGCATGACCGCACAATTAGCAGTTAAAGCGACGTAGTGCCAAATTGTAAAAAGTGCTCTGGTCAGGAAGGGGGTAAATCCTTCCGGGGCTGTGGTGGTTAAGTAGCGAAGTTTGGCTCCATTCTACGAGCGTGTGCAATTTTGAAGGGTGACATGTTAGGTATCTATTTACTCGGTGTAACTTCATCATTCACATTATGCAAAAACATTGGGCTAACTTTACTGTTTTGTTTTTTTTAAAGCATAAAACTGTTTTTAAAAAAAAAAAAAACACGTTCGATTTGCTGCACAAATACCGTGCGAGATAAAAAGTTGCAATAACCGCCATTGTATTCTCTAAGGTCTTTGCTAAAATATATATATATATGTATATATATATATATATATATATATATATATACATATAATGTTTTGGGGTTCTATGTAATTTTTTAGCAAATAAATTATGATTTTTACATGTAGGAGAGAAATGTCAGAATTGGCCTGGGTGCTCCAGAACGCCTGAAGGTGCTCCCTGCATGTTGGGCCTCTGTATGTGGCCACGCTGTGTAAAAGTCTCAAACATATGGTATCGCCATACTCGGGAGTAATAGCAGAATGTGTTTTGGAGTGTAATTTGTGGTATGCATATGCTGTGTGTGAGATATAACCTGCTAATATGACAATTTTGTGAAAAAAAAAAAAATCTTGATTTTGCAAAGAATTGTGGGAAAAAATGACAACTTCAAAAAACTCACCATGCATCTTTCTAAATACCTTGGAATGTCTTCTTTCCAAAAAGGGGTCATTTGGGGGGTATTTGTACTTTTCTGGCATGTTAGGGTCTCAAGAAATTAGATAGGCTGTTAGTACTTCAGGTGTGATCAATTTTCAGATATTGGCACCATAGATTGTGGACTCTATAACTTTCACAAAGACCAAATAATATACACCAATTTGTACTTATTTTTACCAAAGATATGTAGCAGTATAAATTTTGGCCAAAATTTATGAAGAAAAATTACTAATTTGCTAAATTTTATAACAGAAACAAAGAAAAATTTTTTTTTTTTTTACAGAATTGTCAGTCTTTTTTCTTTAATATCGCAAAAAATTAAAAAAACCCAACGGTGATTAAATACCACCAAAAGAAAGCTCTGTGTGAAAAAAGGACAAAAATTTCATATGGGTACAGTGTTGTATGACTGAGTAATTGTCATTCAAAATGTGAGAGCAAAGAAAGCTGAAAATTTGTCTGGTTAGGAAGGGGGTTTGTGCCCAGTGGTCAAGTGGTTAATACAGTATGACTTATTTTCAGTTTGATGTGTAATATATGTGAAGCTGCGTATCAGAGACCGGTATTGTTGTAATATTGAAGCCTATTGAGATTTCCATACATTAGCGGATTCCACCATTATTGTTAAGTTATTGATCAGTAGGTTAGCACTGCAGTTTTTTTTGTGGTGTAGGAAAACATAACAGTGCTTAGTGACAGGCCTTTTACTGACACTTTTTTAATTTTACCTCCAGTAGTTTATTGTAAATAATAGTGTGCTGTTTACCTATTTATACTAAAGATTGGCATGTGGAATTAATCAACATCCACAGATTTCAGTTGTGCCCCACCAGGCCGGGCCCCCATGGACAATGTGCCTGGCTGCTGAGTTCATCGCCCAATCCCTGCACTCAGTTTGGCAGATTGGCACTTATTGGCAGCACTGACAGGCAGCAATGATTGGTACTGACAGTCAGCAATGATTGGCACTGATAGGCGGCACTGATGGGCCCTGATTGGCAGCATTAATGGTACTGATTGGCAGCATTTAGTGGCACTGCTTGGCAGCGCTGATGGACACTGATTGGCAGCACTGATTGGTAGCACTTATGGGCACTGATAGGTGGCACTGATTGGCGGCACTGATTGGTACTGGAAGGTGGCACTGATTGGAAACACTGATTGGCACCGATAGGTGTCATTGGTTGGCACTGATATTAGGCGGCACTGGTTGGCACTGACAGGTGGTACTGATTGGAAACACTGTTTGGCACTGGCAGGTGGCACTGATTGGAAACACTGGCACTGACAGGTGGCACTGATTGGCACTGACAGAGGAGAGGGAGTTTCACACTGAACCGATATTGAACCTTAGTGAAACTGTGTGTGACCCTGTCATAGTCAGGGCTGTTGTTAGAAATCACAGGGGCCCAGTACAGTCTACCTGACATAAACACAACAGAATTCCTACTATATATAAAAGCTAAGAAAGTGTATTGAGAAATAAAGCTTTATGTGTGAATGAGGTATTGGGGCTCATTCACAAGGGTACTGTGACCTGTACAATGTGATTCAGTGGTTTGTTTATGTGGCTGGAGCATGATTGCAGCGTGCTAGTGTGGGGTTAATATGCCTCCTCACCACCTGTTAAAAGCTCTCTGAAGAGAAATCCAAATGCTGACAGTTCTTCAGATAGCAAAGCACATGTGAACAGGGCCTTCATTTTTTGTTAATTATATTTTAAAATGTAATTTTTAAATTTTTTTAGAATTGTATTTATTCTTCTGTGAGCATTTTTGATGCTGCTGGAAAGCACTACCTTTGTGATCTTCTGTGGGTGCCATTGTATTGTTAACGCCACCTGTAAAGCAGATTGCAAAAACACCACCAAAAAGTAGTGCATGCATTCATTTTTTTGTGTTCTGGTGTGAATTAAAGCCCATTCAAAAGGAATGGGCTCCAAAATTGTACCGCATGAGAACACTGACAACCAAACCCCTTCCTTTCAGTACAAACCCCCCCTCCAAGGCCTTATTGCCCCCCAAATCCCCACTCAGTACAGTTCTCCCCCCACAGTCCTAAGATCCCCTCAGCACAAACCACCCTTCCAGCCCCATCTCAGTACAGACCTTCCATTAGGGACCATGGTGGGCATAGGGACATAATAAAAAGAACTAGAAAATGTAGAAGGAGCTCCTGCTCTCACAGCCTTCCTTTACTAAAGCCAGAAACCATATCAGTGCACTTCAGCCAGGTACAAGGGGCTGGGCAGACCCTGTGAACTAGAAGCAGCCCCCCCTCTCTCCCCACTCCCCTCGTTTTGTGTAATCAGATGGTCAGGAACTGCAGCCGATTAGAAGGTATGACATTGTCCTTTGATTGCTTCAGAGGCTCGCAGATGTTTTCAGCCTCAAGGAGTCTGATTACACCATTACTCAACAAAACAAAGCACATTCATACGGGACTGTGAACTAACAGACTGACACTGGTCTGTCTGCCCTCCTCTCTACATCTCTGCCCGGATTCCGCATCTAGACTGTCAGAAACACTGTAACAAGTGTGTTTCTGTGCTTCCTCTCCCTGTTCAAGATTGCAGCGCCCAAGCCTCTGCCCTGTCTGCCCTGACTGCCTGGTCTAACATGGAGTTCAGTGTCAGCATAGGCAGTGCAGAGAGAGACCGGCTGTCAAAATTCAGCGGTGATGTCGGGTTGGATGGGACACAGGGTGGGCGTGACCCAGCAGCTAACACCAGCCAATGATTGGGCTGCTTAAAAAAAGGGGCAGGGGCCACATACACATAACGGCATGCCCAGACCCTATCCCATTGGCTGGTGTTTGATAGCTGCTGAGTCCCACCCACCCCCGACATCAACGCTCAATTTTGACAGCTGGTCTCTCTCTGCATTCAGTTAAATTACATGTCAGTCTCACACAGAGGGCTCTGGCAAGCGTCAATATTGGCTCAGTGTGAAACTGTATCACAGGCAGCACGGACTGCACACTCATTAGATGCAGCCTTTCCCAGCAGTCCCACAGGCAGATCTCGGGAGACAGCTGGGATGGCTGCCGCCCCTCTTAAAATGCCGCCTGGGACCATGGGCCCACTGGGTCCCATGGTAGGACCGGCCCTGATGCACAATGCATTTCTGTTTGATGGCTCCAACTACCTCCAGGTGGAAGGGGTGGCTATGGGCACTACATGTGCCCCCTCTTATCTTTGCTCTCCTGCGTGAACATTGGAATTTGCTCACTCAGGACACTACCATTAAACACTTTGTGGACCCTGGCCCACACATCACGTTTAAAGGGTGCACTCGCTTAGAGATGCTCTCACAGAGAGCCACTTTGACAGGCATCATAGATATGACCAATATGGGACACGTCCGAGAGCTACATATCGATGTAGCCATTACGACTAATGTCGGTTTAGTCTATTTACTTACAGGAGGCTGTGATGTCTTTTATGTGGGCAAAACTGAACGCATTTTTTGGTAGCGGATTAAGGAACACATAGGTGATATTAGGGATGGTGTTCTAGAAAATCCCATTGCAAGGCATGTGAATGAATGTAGTTCCGGTGACTTGGATACCATCCATTTTTTAGCCATTGACAGAATACGCCCTAATCCTCGAAGGGGAGATTTTGATAACCTTATCCTGCGTTCCGAATCCCACTGGATTTTCACATTAAGAGCTAACTACCCTCCTGGTTTAAATGGCTTTGTCAGCTATGCCCCGTTTCTTATTGAGTAAATTCTTTTTTTTTTTTTTTCACAAAATTTTTATTGGTTGAACATAGAAACATATAAATTCATTTTTACTAATCGGCATATATTGGACGTATAGATATTGTTCTCCAATGAGCACTATATGATAGGATACATGATAAGAGATTGTACGCCCCTGAAAGTGGAGATGGGAGGGTTCCCCCTTCTCCCCCCTTTTATTCTTTGGACTGTTGGGATTAGGTTTTCTTTTGGCTAGTTCACAATATACTGTATCATGAACTCTCCCTCTCCCTTATGATTAAGGACAACAGGGAGAGAGGATTATACATTGGGATTGTGTTTCCCCCTATTCCTGTCTTGTGATAGGTAGTATTTGTTTGCATGGTTTCTCTTTTGCGATGGCTTTTAGATTGGCTAGATGAGGAATGGCTGCTATTTGGTCCCTTTTTTGTTGTTTGTTTTCCGTTTTACTTTTTGACGGCCAGCTGCCAGACCTGTCCGTTTTGGATGCACGGGGGGGGGGGGCGGTAATGATGTTTGGCCCCGGATCCTGTGCGTGCACTGTTGGACGCACTGAGCATTGATTATGCGTTCCACCATGTGGCTCCCCTGTTCCGGATATGCGCACAACGGTGGAGCACACTTCCGGTTTGGCGGCCATTTTGGCTGTTGGGAGACACGGCGTCACGTCTGACTTTGGAGACAGACAATGTCAGTGTGCGTCCCTCGCCCTCCTTCTCTCATCCTGTCCGCGCTGTCTCAGTGGTGACCCCTGATTGATTGGTCATTGGTCAGGATGTAGTGTGGGAGGCGCCCATTATATGGCCCACTTTTTTGAAAACTTGGCGCCATTTTTTGCCATTAGAAAGAGGACCCGCCCATCACCCTGCTGACCACCCCTCATTCCATATAGAGGGGAAGGCTGGCTTTGGGGTTGTACATGCTGGATTGTAAGGTCCTTGGGAGACCCAGATACTTCAGGAAACTTCAGCCGGGTATCAAGCCAGGGACCCAGCCAGCAGAGGTGACGCTTGCAGAGCAGCCTTGTGTGTCAAGTCAGGGACCGAGCAGGCCAGTGGGGTGAAGCTTGAGAGGTATCTGTAGTGCCAAGCTAAGGACCCAGCAGAGAAGCGGGGGTGATGCTTGAGGAAGATACTACAGTGAAGATTGGAGGAACTCAAGGTATTCAGTGGCAATGAATCATCTATTCTGGTGAGAGAGACTGGGAGCTCAGTGGGTTGAAGAACTACAAGAAGTGATTGTAGTTGAAGTGAAGGAACTGTTACACTTTGTGTTAGAAACTATTGAAGACACTTGCCAAAGGAGACAGCATTCCTACACATGCAGACGTGGCGTCTTGCTGGATGCTTTTCCCTGCATTGCTGTCTTCCGGTAGAAGTCTCGGAGTGTACCAATTAAAATTGCAACTGCTTAAGGGTGTCCTGGCCCTAACTCTCTCTCTCAAAGTTCTGTTTAAGAGAAATAAAATCTCTTTGCATTCAAGAAGTGTCTGACGCCCAATGAATCTAACTTGCATTACACCCACCATGCCTCACAACCCACCATATATATATACAGAGGGATGTCAGCTATCTCTGGCCCTGGAGGTTCTCATTAGACTGAAGGAGGCCTGGGACCTTGCTACATACACATACTTTATATATAGGGCTGGTGCTCGCTTATAGATGGCTAAGCTATTATAGCCAAGGGCCTTGACTATATATTTTTTCAATATTTGATTCCTAATATACTAAGGTGGTAAACACTGAATGATATAGCGGTCCAGACTTTTAGATTTTCCTGTTAAATATATGTTTATTTGATTATTGTTTAACTAATTATTGATTATTTGAGTTTTGTTTTTGTACATGTGTTCTGTCCACCAGATGTCTTGCAGATGTTTTATACTGGTTTTTTGTACCTGTGTTGTTAAATTTACATGCAAAATGTGTAATTTACTTAAGACAATCATATGTGGTGTGCAAGCTTCATCTAGCGTTCCTTTTTGGTATTGCTGCAGTTCTGTTTTATTGTTGTTTTGTATGTGTAAATAAGGAAGTTGTCAGCAAGCAGGGAATTATGGGTAGAATCTTCACAGGAAGTGAAACAGCCACCATTTTGTGAGAAGACATTCAGGAAACAACACATGTATTTCTCTATCTATCGCCATCACCCCTTAGAGAACTTAAAAAGTAAGTTTTTACTATTCCATCTTGTACTGTATATCGTTTGTTTATGCAAGGTATGCTGTATTTTATGCAATATTACACTTATCGAGGTCTATTTCTGTTATTTTGTAGTTTCACCTGGCTTGTTCTAATAAAACTGAGATCAAACAAATATGGTATCTACAGTTATTGGGATAAGATGGTTTAGCTATCTGCTCCTTGAGACAGAACAGTGAAATTTTTAAGCTGACCTCTGAAGGGAAGATAAGCTGACTTCGGAAGTCTGTACAGCCCAGGGCTACGCAGTACCCATACAGTCAGAAGCCTTAAAGATACAGGCCTGCGGCAGGTGAAGCAAGTAGCCACGCTACACAGAGACGTGCTCTGTCAAGCAGCAACAACATTAGAACGGTCTCTATACAGCAAGACAGCTTCTTCCCCGCAGCCATGTCTCACAGTGGAACATCTTCTTACAAAACACGTTCACGAGCAAGCTTATCTAAGTCATCTGTCACAAATGCAGCAGCTATCGCCCGTTCAAAAGCTGAAGCAGCAAAAGCCAGGGCTACATTCGCAGACCTAGAGTTGCAGATGAAAAAAGAAAAGGGCCGCCTTGATGCAGAAAAGATGAGACAGGAACAAGAGAGAGAGAAGGAAAGAGTACGCTTGGAACAAGAGAGAGAGAAGGAAAGAATACGCCTGGAAGAAGAGCTAGCCCAGCAAGAAGCATCTCTGAAATTGCAGCAAGCTTTCTTAGAAGCTAACATGGAGAAGCTAGCAGTAGAAAGAGACGCTGCCGCCGCCATTGCAGAAGTAGAAGCTTTAGAAGCAGCCGTCTACGATGAGCCAAGAGTAGGCAGCAGCATACTGGGTCTAGAAGAGGACCAACAAGATTCTTCACAACGCATGCCAGATTATGTCTACCAGCACGAGGATCCAAGCAGCATCCCACAACAAGAAATTAAATATAGCGTCAGTGAGCCACATCAAATAGAGCAGCAACAAGACGACCTGGGACCCCAGTGCTACAAGCAAGAAAAATCTGGCAGAGTTCCAGACTTTCCAGTTCCAACCAAACCTTCTACTCCACAAGGTACCCAGCCTTCATACAAACATCAAACACCAGTCTTCACTCCAAAGGTGTATGCAACAAGTCGGTACGAACTGCCTACCTTATGCAAGTTTGAACCCAGCGCGCCTGAAGAAGAGACTTTTATCAGGTATGCCTTTACACCGCACCACAATACACCAGCAGCCTACCCTAATGGCAATCAGGCTGCTGTAGACTTTGCCAAGTTCCTGGCCAAAAGAGAGTTAGTTACCCAAGGACTTGTCAAATTTAGTGATCGTCCTCAACACTACAGGGCATTGCGATCCGCTTTTCAGAGTGTCATTCAAGGTCTCGATCTATCCTGCAGGGAACAGATAGAACTCCTCATAAAGTGGCTTGGCAATGATTCTGCTGAACATGCCAAAAGGATCAGAGACATTAATATAAACCACCCTGAGATAGGCCTTACAAACATCTGGAACAGACTGGATAGAGGGTTATGGCTTACCAGAAGCTATAGAAAGTACACTGTTTAAAAGGATAGAAGACTTTCCAAAAGTACCTAGCAGAGGTTACCAAAGACTCAGAGAATTCAGTGACCTGTGTATGGAGTTATAAGTGGCTAAAGCAGAAGGGTACTTACCTGGCCTTTCGTATCTTGACTCTGCTAGAGGTATTAACTCCTTAGCACAAAAACTTCCTTATGAGTTACACGAAAGATGGATTACTCATGGCTGTAACTACAAACGAAAACACAATGTGCCTTTTCCACCCTTAAGTGAGTTTGTGGACTTTGTAGACAGACAAGCAGGAATGAAAGATGACCCCACAGCTTCATTTTTCCAGTATCTTATACCACTTCTTCTGGCCCTAAACAACTCAGAGCTCCAGTAGCAGTGCACAAAACTAACATTTCTTCCCACAGATTTACAGAGTCTAAGCCAGAGGATCAAGACAGCGACCCTACTAAGTTCTGCCCTCTACATAAGATGCCACATCCTCTTCTTGAATGCAGAGCCTTCAGGAAAAAGACCATCCAAGATCACAAAGCTTTCCTCAAAGAGAACAACATCTGTTACAAGTGCTGCTCTTCATCCACACATTTCGCCAAGGACTGTAAGGTCAGTGTCAAATGTACAGAATGTGACAGCACAGAGCACAACACAGCTCTACACCCAAGGCCTACTCCAACAACTTTCCCACCTGTTCATAGGGACAAGGAGCAAGGCGGGGAGACCAAAGACTCTAGTACAGACGCCATAGCAATCACTTCACAGTGTACTGAAGTTTGCAAAGGAAGTACAGGTGGCAGATCTTGCTCTAAAATCTGTCTTGTGAGAGTTTATCCAAAAGGACACAGAGACAAAGCAGTTAAGCTCTACGTCATCTTGGATGATCAGAGTAACAAGTCACTAGCTAGATCTATGTTTTTTGACATTCTAAACTTTAAAGGCCCCAGCAGTCCTTAGTCCTTAGGACTTGTGCAGGTACAGTGAAAACGGCGGGGAGAAGAGCTGACGGCCTACAAATTGAATCTATGGATGGTAAGACATGCCTACCTTTACCGACCATAATAGAGTGCAACCAGATGCCAGACAACAGATCAGAGATTCCCACACCAGACGCAGCAGCTCACCAGACTCACTTGAATCACATAGCACATCTCATACCAGAACTTGATGATCAGGCTAGGGAGGGATATCTTGCAAGCCCACAAAGTAAGAAAACTGATCAATGGTCCTAAAAATGCCCCATATGCCCAAAAACTGGATCTCAGGTGGGTCATTATAGGTGATGTTTGCCTAGGAGGTACACACCAACCTGCATCTGTTAATAACCTGCTTACTAGTACCCTCAAGAATGGTCGTCCTTCTCTTTTCCAACCCTGTCAAAATCACATCCTCATAAATGAACTACCACACAACAACCCTGTACCTCTTACCTTCCTAAGTCCCCTCTGTGACAGCAATACCTATGACAACGACCAAAGCGACTTAGGAAGCACAGTGTTCAGGAGAACAAAGGAAGACAACCAGGTAGCAATGTCCATTGAGGATAGGCTCTTCTTAGAAGTTATGGAAAGGAGTATGGAGAAAGACGGGACTAATAGCTGGGTTGCACCTCTTCCCTTTAGACCACAAAGACGACGTTTGCCTAACAACAGAGAACTAGCATATAAACATCTCACTTCCCTAAGACACAATCTTCAAAGGAAACCAGAGATGAAAGAACATTTCTTTTCCTTCATGGAGAAAATATTCCAAAATGGTCATGCTGAGATAGCCCCAAACCTCAAAGGCTCAGAGGAATGCTGGTACCATATTTGGGGTCTATCACCCTAAGAAGCCAGGACAGAATAGAGTGGTGTTCGATTCCAGCGCCAAACATGAGGGTGTCTCTCTAAATGATGTCCTCCTCTCTGGCCCTGATCTTAACAACAGACTATTAGGAGTACCTCTTCGCTTTCGCAAGGATTCAGTCGCATTCATGGCAGACATACAGCAAATGTTCTATTGCTTTCTTGTTAAAGAAGAACACCGTAACTTTCTGAGGTTTCTCTGGTTCAGGGACAACAACCCCTCTGGAGACATCACAGAATACCGCATGAGGGTACACATATTTGGCAACAGTCCTTCCCCTGCAGTTGCTATATATGGCCTCAGACACTCTGCTAGAGTGGGAGAGTTAGAGTATGGGTCAGATGTCAGACAGTTTGTGGACAAGGATTTCTATGTAGATGATTGCTTGAAATCACTACCCACAAATGAAGCCGCAATCAGTCTCCTCAAAAGAACTCAGACAATGCTTGCTTGTTCCAACTTAAGGCTCCACAAGATTGCTTCCAACAATAGAGAAGTTTTAGAAGCCTTTCCTGTCCAAGATCATTCTAACGAGTTAAAGGACTTAGATCTAGGCACAGACTCACTTCCCATGCAATGCAGTCTTGGTTTGCTTTGGGACTTAAGATCTGACACGTTTACTTTCCAAGTAAACACAGAAGAAAAACCCTTTACCCGTAGAGGTGTCCTGTCTACCATAAACAGCCTGTATGATCCCTTAGGCTTTGCAGCACCTGTCACCATCCACGGTAAGGCACTACTTAGAGACTTCACCTGTGAGTCACTAGATTGGGATCACCCTCTCCCTATTGACAGGAAGAACCTATGGCTAGAGTGGAAGGACTCACTAACAGCTCTATCCAACTTTAAAATTCCACGACCATATGCTCCTCTGTCATCTGCTGACGTTCAGATGCAAAGACTTTGTGTGTTTTCGGATGCTTCTGTTAAAGCAAATGCTGCTGCAGCTTACCTGAAAACCATAGACACTAAAGGACAATGTCACATAGGGTTTGTAATGGGGAAAGCAAAACCTGCACCACTTCCCGAACACACCATACCCAGGCTGGAACTTTGTGCTGCAGTATTAGCCACAGAGCTAGCTGAGCTCATTGCAATCAGAGGCTCAGTGAAACTCATTCGCTCTGACAGAGGGTCTAACTTTGTAGCAGCAGTAAAAGAACTTCAAATTCCTTCTAATTTGGACGTTCTCAGAGTAGAAAGATACTTGAGTGAACAAGACTGCACGTGGATCTTCAACCCACCTCACTCTTCTCACATGGGAGGTGTTTGGGAGAGGATGATAGGCATAGCCCGCAGAATCCTTGACTCTATCTTACTACAAGTAGGAACTGCAAGGCTTACTCACAAATGTTTAGTGACATTTATGGCAGAGGTTACAGCTATCATTAACGCCAGACCTTTGCAGAGCTGCCCCGGCCCCCCTTTGGTCAGGAGGGCCTTCAGGTCAGGGATAACGATAAAAGAACCCCGACCAATTGGCGCCTGTACCTTAAATACCCTCACCCAGAATGCACAGCGAGTGAACCACTCCCACCGGGCTGTTTCTGAGTAAAAAGGGTACCCAATGCATCCAACCTGTTGCATTTCCAACACTTACCAGGGGCCACAGCGACACCCACGGTCAAGTGGAAACTGACACAACCCAGCTGAACTGATACAGAAACCAGTAAATTTATCATAATTAATCTGAGCTAAACTACAGCTTCAGACAAACTTAAATTTACACAAATAGCACCTGCCCATCAGGAGCAGGGCGCTACATATAGATGACGATTTTTTAGAACCAACCTCTACCAACAAACTTTTACTGACAAACACAATAGAGGAGAAAATGGATGTGTACGTGACCAGACCAGATCAATAGGTGACAATACATTTGAGATAATTAATCTGACAATCCATCACTTCATATCTGAGGAACTCTCACTACTAAGACTGGGACTTTTTGCCCTGAAACTAATATGGATTATTTTGAAGTCATTAAGGATTTGAATTATTGTATAATTGTTGAGATAGGCACACTATTAGTATTGATTGATGTGTAAGCCCTTTATTCCAGCATACCGCATCAATTAGGGCTCAAGGTAGTTAAACAATTCCTGAATAAAATAAGTAATGATTATCATAATTACAACATGTTCGTATTGCAGTTTTGCAGTTTACTTTTGCAGTTTATCCTGACGCACAACAGGGCCGGCCCAAGACATTGTGCTGCCTGGGCCCAAGAATGAAATGCTGCCCCCCCCCCCACCCCCAAAAAAAAAAAAAATCACACCCACCAAAAGGCCCCCACATTCATTATTTTATATCATAACTAACATTAAATTTATCAGAAAATCAGATTAATAATGCCATATTGCGATTTTTTTTTACCAAAAATATGTAGCAGAATATATATTGGCCTAAACTGATGAAGACATTTTTTTTTTTATATCCAATATCTATAGGAGGGGTTTCCACCATCCCTGCTAAGTTTAATTTAATACAGTATGACTTATTTTCAGTTTGATGCATATTATATGTGAAGTTGCGTATCAGAGACCGATATTGTTGTAATATTGAAGCCTATTGAGATTTCCATACATTAGCATTGTATTTATTCTTCTGTGAGCATTTTTTATGCTGCTGGAAAGCACTACCCTTGTGATCTTCTGTGGGTGCCATTGTATTGTTAACGCCACCTGTAAAGCAGATTGCAAAAACCCCACCAAAAAGTAGTCCATGCATTCATTTTTCTGTGTTCTGGTGTGAATTAAAGCCCATTTAAAACGAATGGGCTCCAAAATCGTACCGTATGAGAACGCTGACAACCAAACCCCTTCCTTTCAGTACAAATCCCCCCTCCAAGGTCTTATTCTCCAATGAAGATTTGCCCCCCAAATCCCCACTCAGTACAGTTCTCCCCCCACAGTCCTAAACTCCCCTCAGCACAAACCACCCTTCCAGCCCCATCTCAGTACAGACCTTCCATTAGGGACCATGGTGGGCATAGGGACATAATAAAAAGAACTAGAAAATGTAGAAGGAGCTCCTGCTCTCACAGCCTTCCTTTACTAAAGCCAGAAACCCGCCCATCACCCTGCTGACCACCTCTCGTTCCATCTAGAGGAGAAGGCTGGCTTTGGGGTTGTACATGCTGGATTGTGAGGTCCTCGGGAGCCCCAGATAGGCACCAATGATGGATCTTTTTTGTATGTGGATAATACCCTTGCTCCCTGCATCCCTACACAGGGGCTGTGCAGACTCCTTTTCTTCGGTTAAACATTTTACAAGAAGCATTTATTGTGTTTTTCCTCTAAAGTTAACTGTGGTTCAGGTACACCTGGCAATGTCAGTGATTTGTGTATATGGTTGTTTTTGTAGGAAACGTTTTGCTTATTTATTGGATGTCCTCCATTTGGCGAAGGTTATGCACAGCCATTGTCTAGAGCTTTACCTATTGAGGAAACCCAGGTTAGCTCTGGTTCTTTTGCTCATGATATAATTACATTGAGTTGATATCCAATATTACTTGTATGGCTTTTATTTTTAAATATACATATCTTATAATATTCTTTCTTTTTGCCTTAAGATGAGGGTGCTTATACTAACTACTCCTTGAATCCATCGGGTATTTTTTGCTATGTGGTTGTTATCCATAAGACGGTTTATCATTTGGTCTCCCCCTAGTCCAAACATTCCAGATAAATTAAAAGGTGTACCTCCTCCTTTTCAAGCTTATTTTTATTTCTATTTTTTTTTAAATCCTTCCATCATCTATCATCATGTTGTTATATTATTATGTATGTTCACTCTTTCTATGTTTATTTATATTCAACACAGGTGTGGAACCATAGTGTATGGAATAAAGCCTTGAAGACTTGACTGTTTGGTCATGAAACATGTTGGCAATTTCCATTTAAATACCTTTCGATGTCATATTATATATATGCAATTTTATAATGTTGGGGCTTATTTGATAGCCTCTTTTTTTATATATGGATGTATGTCTCTTTCTATGTTTGAATAAAAACTCATTTTATTGACACATGTGTATGGTATATTATCAGGGTACCACCATTTAATGTCCAATTCCCCAACCTTTCCTTTTTACACATGCTTTATATATAGGGCTGGTGCTCCCTGATAGATGGCTAAGCTATTACAGCCAAGGGCCTTGACTATAATTTTTTTCAATACTAGATTCCACACTCATAGTATTCATTCATAATTTAGAATGAATAAAGGATGTTTGAACTTACATTAGATGAAATACGATGGGGAGAATTTTCCGAATTTTCTGCTAGTTGTTTTTTTAAACAGCTGAAATTAATAATATATCATTATTATAACTGAATTTTAGCATTTCCGTTGACAAAAAGGGGTTTGTCTTACAGTATATGGTATACATGTAAGCAGCCATTGTGTATAGCTAAGCGTGTTGTGCTGATTTTGTGCTGGCAAATCTCTGACAGCCTTTATAATACTGACTAAAAAAACACCATTGTATGTTCTCCTCTGAGCACTAATGGCACAAATGTTCAGCTGTTATACTGGCCATACATACAGAATTTCTCACGCAATTTAATGACAATTATATTGGTTTTGATTGCAAAAGCTAATTAGCAGATGAAGGCAGGCAACAAGGTTTTAAATTAAATTGTTGGTGGTAGGTTGCCTAGGGCTGTATTCACATGGACATTCCTTGTGTCTGGGATTGACAGCTATGTGAGCATATCTGCAGTCACCTAGTCTGTACAGTGCAATGACAGTCTGTCTGCAGCTTTTCATGACTAGGGTAGCTAAGAGCTAACCACCCAACTAACCAAATGCTCCCACATTTTAAACAATGTCACCCCCGTATTTAAGTAAGAACCATGCAACACGTAGGGTGGGGTTAAATGGCCGAAATCGACCATTTATTAACAGAACAGCTTTATTTAAATAACCAACATAATACTTCTGACCTACTCCATATACATTGATTTTTGAGATCCTTGACGGTACCATTTAACCCTAACAAATTTTGTGTCTGAGGCACCAGCTAGCTGAGTTGCCACCCGAGCCGCAACCTACTGACTTAGGGCCTAAACCCAACTGACCTCAGTCACCCAGGATTCTTAACAATACCCGGTCACTACGCAGTGAACCGTTCCAACTTCAGGATACCATACATCAGATGATCCCCCACCGTTTACCCAATGCCGCCAAGGACCCCAAAATGCCACAGCGATGCAGGTGTGAAGGCTTACACCTCCCCCCCGCCATACACGAAAAGCCCGCTGCAGGCCATTCTCCAACCCCAAAAACCACAGGTCTGTACCCACTGCATTGAGGTGTACCCCGTCGCCTCTCAGGAATTGTCAAGTATCAGACTCCAACTCTAAATGTCTGATGACCAGACCCCCATTCTTGACAACAAACCTCCCCACCTCCTTATTGACCTTGACTCTGGCTTTATTAAGTTTTTCCACCGATCTAGCCTCGCGCCATGCCGTTCGGGCCACAATGTCCGACCACAGAGGAGGAATATCGCGCTATATCAGAAACAATACGTGAACAGCTGCTGCTAAAGGTGAGATACACACAAAAAATAGAAAGAAAAAGAAATGTAGCAGCGCTAAGATTGAAAAAGGTGATTAGTATGACTATAATAAATAAATGAATGAATAACACAAGTGTTGATAAAGTGTTGATAAAAATAGCTAATCATAAAAAATAATTGATAATAAATGAATGAATATCACAAGTGTTGATAAAAATTGCTAACACAAATATTATTACCAATAATAAATACTTTAGAATAAGCGACTAAACAAAAAATTAATTAATTAGTTAATGTTGATAACGATTGCAAAAAGAAAAAGAAAAAAATATATAAATCCTTGATTGGGAGGACATAAATTGATATAAAATTAATACCTCCTAAATGATAACAACTTAAAGTGTTCAAAAAATAAAATTAATGTTCAAAAAATATTCAAAATTATTGAAGTTCATGAATATAATTAAAATAATGGTAATTCCATGACAAATCCACCACCGCATCCAGAAAGTGACCACCATAAGAAATGCAAGCTCACCAAACAGCAAGCAAGGGAAGCTTGTGACCTCAAACCAGGTCAGGGTCTCTGTCCCAAAATAAGCAGGTAACTCTAATCTCAAGCTTGTACCAGAGACAGAGCAGGTATTTCCGGGGGATTCAACGTTCACTAGATGATGTAGTAGTCAACAAGCTCTCCTGAGCCAAGGACCTCCGGCAAGCGGTCGTATAGAACCCAGAAAAGAAAGGCTCACCATAGCGTCATAATGTTAATAACGACTAAATAAGGGATAAAAAATATTGCACTTATACTAGGTTAAACACAAACAGCAGTAAAGGCCGGCCGGCCGGCCATGCATGGACGCCTGTCCACTAGAGACAGTGGTACGCAGTGACGTCAGCACGCCAACTCCTCCCGACGTACGTTTCATTAAAAAAAATGACATCGTCTGGGGAACGGGCGACACACTGACGTGTCGCGTATTTATAGAGCCAAAGCTAACCAAGCCTCGATGTGAATCACAGACCGGAACCTCAGGCATAGCCAATGGAAGACAGGCAATAAAAACAAATCTACCATATATGTTAATAAAAAAATCAATAAGAACGCTGAAACTCATGAAAGTGTATATTTCAGAGTCAGCATCCTTTAAATAAAAAGTAGGATAGGAAGAAAAGGGGGAATAGCAACATACCGCTAGGTAAACATTACATCGAGATACTCCGGAATGAAGTGCATCTGAATGAGCTAAGTTAAACCTAGACAAAAGAAAACTAAACTAAATTGAATGAATGGAAAATTGAATTAAATTAGGATATATGAAAATAATATGTATAAGCAAAAAATTCAATGATAATAGTTCCAGATCTTTAACCCACATTGCGTTCACAATAACATATATCAAGTTAACAATTTAAGAAAACCAAGATGAAATAAATACATACAGCTCAGAAGTTATCTATGAAGGCATTAGTATCAGTATCAATGTTCAAACCATAGGGAGCATAACTTTTTATTTTATGGATCCAGGCCATTTCTAGCCTAGAAATACTTCTGACTGGAGCACTCCCCCTCCAATGTGGACGGTATCTATCAAACCCAAAGAACACCGTTTTAGAGGGGTCCTTGTTGTGTACCAAAAGGTAATGTTTGGAAACTGAGTGCTTCGGGAAGCCACTTTTGATATTAGTAATGTGCTCGTTCAGTCTGACGGAGAGGGGTCGTTTAGTCCTGCCCACATACTGCAGCCCACATGGGCACTGGAGCAGGTATACGACCCCCTCCTTTGAACATGTGATGAAGGGTTTAATTTCATGCTCCTGTTGAGTACTAAAAGAAATAAACCTATTAGTACGTCTATGTGTGCACCCATTGATAGCACACCCGGCATCATCTACATTGGTAGAAACCAGTAAGGTTTTCAAAAAACCTATCCTGGTGGCTGGAGGGTCAAGAATATTTGGAGCCAACCTATCTATAAGTGATGGGGCACCCCTATAAACCACCTGTGGTCTTTCAGGTAAAACCGGACCCAACACCGGGTCATTATCGAGTAGGTGCCAGTGTTTCTTAATTAAACTCTTAACATTTTTATGTTGTACAGAGTACGTAGTAATAAAGGGAACCACAGAAGTATTATTAGCATGCGGAGCCATTGCTACAAGTAGATCTTTTCTATCAAGATATTTAACCCCCTCCAAGGTATCAAGTAGTGACTGTACTGGATAGCCCTTATCCACGAATCTCTTCATGAGGATATCCGCCTGTACCTCAAATTGATCAGCATCAGTACAGTTGCGTTTAATGTGCAAAAAACTGGCTTTTGGGGACAGATCGGAGCCAAGGCTCATGGTGACAACTATCCATTGGTATATAGGAGTTACGATCCGTACCCTTGAAAAAAGTTGAGGTCACAAATTGATCCAGTTGAATAGTGATATTAAGGTCTAAGAAGTTTACACTAGACTGACTTGCCTCGAAACTAAGATGGATACCCCTGGAATTATCGTTAAGGAGCTCCATAAAGCTGTCAAGGTCTTCAGGGGAGCCCTCCCATAGGAGGAAAACTGTTTGTCAAACCCAAAATAATTGTGGGACGCTGCATATTCCAGGAGCTCTAAAATAAAACAAATTTGCTCATCAAACTTTTAGAGCTCCTGGAATATGCAGCATCCCACAATTATTTTTGGTTTGACAAACAGTTTTATCGTCAGGATTGTGGTGTTGCCATGGGGGCTAAATATGCCCCCCAGTTTGGCTAACCTATTTATGGCCCTGTGGGATGAGGACATCATCTATGCCTGTCAGAGACCCCAAATTAAGTTGTGGGCTAGGCACATTGACGATGTCCTCCTCCTATGGGAGGGCTCCCGTGAAGACCTTGATAGCTTTATGAAGCTCCTTAACGATAATTCCAGGGGTATCCATCTTAGTTTCAAGGCAAGTCAGTCTAGTGTAAACTTCTTAGACCTTAATATCACTATTCAACAGGATCAATTTGTGAACTCAACTTTTTTCAAGGGTATGGATCGTAACTCCTATATACCAATGGATAGTTGTCACCATGAGCCTTGGCTCCGATACGTCCCCAAAAGCCAGTTTTTGCGCAGTAAACGAAACTGTACTGATGCTGATCAATTCGAGGTACAGGCGAATATCCTCATGAAGGGCTCTGCGTGCTAATAATACTTCTGTGGTTCCCTTTATTACTACCTATTCTGTACAACATAAAAATGTTAAGAGTTTAATTAAGAAACACTGGCACCTACTCGATAATGACCTGGTGTTGGGTCCGGTTTTACCTGAAAGACCACAGGTGGTTTACAGGGGTGCCCCATCACTTAGAGATAGGTTGGCTCCAAAAATTCTTGACCCTCCAGCCACCAGGATAGGTTTTCTTGAAAACCTTACTGGTTTCTACCAATGTATATAATGCCGGGTGTGCTCTATCAATGAGTGCACACATAGACGTACTAATAGGTTTATTTCTTTTAGTACTCAACAGGAGCATGAAATTAAACCCTTCATCACATGTTCGACGGAGGGGGTCGTTTACCTGCTCCAGTGCCCATGTAGGCTGCAGTATGTGGGCAGAACTAAATGACCCCTCTCCGTCAGACTGAACGAGCACATTACTAATATCAAAAGTGGCTTCCCGAAGCACTCAGTCTCCAAACATTACCTTTTGGTACACAACAAGGACCCCTCTAAAACTGTGTTCTTTGGGATTGATAGATAGCGTCCACATTGGAGGGGGAGTGCTCTAGTCAGAAGTATTTCTAGGCTAGAAATGGCCTGGATCCATAAAATAAAATGTTATGCTCTCTATGGTTTGAACATTGATACTGATACTGATGCCTTCATAAATAACTCCTGAGCTGTATGTATTTATTTATTTCATCTTGATCTTCTTGAATTGTTAACTTGATATATGTTATTGTGAACTCGATGTGGGTTAAAGATCTGGAACATCAGCGGGGCAATTTGATAGTTATCATCGAATAAATTAATTGGAAAAGACTTTTCCTTAGAACCCTGATCTCACATATAGGCCCCTTGTTCACTTCTTCAATATGTATTTATTTATATTTAATTTTATATAAATTTTTTAATAATAGTTTTTTAACTATTATCATTTAATTTCTTGCCTATACATATTTTCATTTATCCTAATTTAATTCAATTTTATATTCATTCAATTTAGTTTAGTTTTCTTTTGTCTAGGTTTAACTTAGCTCATTCAGATGCACTCCATTCCGGAGTATCTCGATGTAATGTTTACCTATCGGTATGTTGCTATCCCCCCTTTTTTTCCTACCCTCCTTTTTATTTAAAATATATTGACTCTGAAATGTACACTTTCATGAGTTTCAGCTTTCTTATTGATTTTTTTATTGCCATATATGGTAGATTTGTTTTTATTGCCTGTCTTCCATTGGCTATGCCTGAGGTTCCAGTCTGTGATTCACATCGAGGCTTGGTTAGCTTTGGCTCTATAAATACGTGACACGTCAGTGTGTCGCCCGTTCCCCAGACAATGTCATTTTTTTTGATGAAACGTACGTCGGGAGGAGTTGACGTGCTGACGTCACCGTGTACCAGTGTCTCTAGTGGATGGGCGTACATGCATGGCCGGCCGGCCCTTACTGCTGTTTGTTTTTAACCTAGTGTAAGTGCAATATTATTTTTTATCCTTTATTAAACCTTATTAAAGGTATGACGCTATGGTGAGCCTTTCTTTTCTGGGGTCTATACGACCGTTTATCGGAGGTCCTTGGCTCAGGAGAACTTGTTGACTATCCACATCATCTAGTGAACATTGAATCCCCCGGAAATACCTGCTCTGTCTCTGGTACAAGCTTGGGATTAGAGTTACCTGCTTATTTTGGGATAGAGGCCCTGACCGGGTTTGAGGTCACAAGCTTCCCTTGCTTGCTGTTTGGTGAGCTTGCATTTCTTATGGTGTTAACTTTCTGGATGCGGTGGTGGATTTGTCACGGAATTACCATTATTTTAATTATATTCATGAACTTCCATAATTTTTGAATATTTTTTGAACATTAATTTTATTTTTTGAACACTTTAAGTTGTTATCATTTAGGAGGTATTAATTTTATATCAATTTATGTCCTCCCAATCAAGGATTTATATATTTTTTTCTTTTTCTTTTTGCAATCGTTATCAACATTAACTAATTAATTAATTTTTTGTTTAGTCACTTATTCTAAAGTATTTATTACTGGTAATAATATTTATGTTAGCAATTTTTATCAACACTTGTGATATTCATTCATTCATTATCAATTATTTTTTATGATCAGCTATTTTTATCAACACTTGTGTTATTCATTCATTTATTTATTATATTCATACTAATCACCTTTTTTAATCTTAGTGCTGCTACATTTCTTTTTCAGAGTATGATAGTGCCCGGAAAAGCATTGCGAAGCTGGAGAAAATCAAATCTGATATCTCTGATCAGTTCCCTGGAGGATCTAATGCCCAAATCGTTGCCACCTGCATGTATGATGAGGATGTCTGGGGCCCTGTCCAGTCTAGTAAAACGATTAACCTCTGGGACCACCCGACTCCAAAGCATACCCCGAACACCGATCCATCGGACACTACCTAACTCCTGGGGGATGCCTAACTACCTAGCCGCGGGCCTAACCTCCGCCCTTCTGGCACCTCAAAAGACATATGAATGCCCCAGGATCCAAACGAGGCAATGTTAACCTGTAAAGAAACAGAAAACCACAGTACCATCTACCATATGACACAACCAATTGACAGACAACATGAAGAGGATAACAAAGACAGAAAGAAAGGAAATCATACCGGCCACCTAGGGTCTATAATAAATGAGACCTGAGGTATAGCCAGAATCTATAGGACTCCCACCTGCCTTTTTGCTTGACCGCACTGTCATTGAAACCCCACCGAGATACCTCGGTGGCTGCCCCAATGCAGAACGAATGAGATGCATACTCCAACGGGTCAAGACCCGCTGCCGACAAGAATTTGCGAAAGATCGCCACAAATTGAAATCTGGATAACCAGGAACCATCCGCATGTATCAACAGGGGGCCCCCTAATTTCAGACGTACCAAAAAGAACTGTTCCAGAGCAGAAACTGGGCAAAGCCCTGCAATAACGTACAAAAACAATTCCATTTCGAATGCCCTTGCCGCCTTGATCTGTTTTCGAACATCGTAGTCTAATACATGCCGAAGAATCAGTCAATACTACATCCTCCCATAATACCCCCCCCAGCTGTCCTTTTGGAGGGGCTGACCAATTCGCCAATCCATAGGGCTCCGAAAAAGGCCAGCAAAAAGGCCGCTTGGAACAACGTCTGTTCATACTCTGAAGAACAAACCGATTGTAGCCGTTCTAAGATGGCCGCAATATGGAAATGAACACCGGACGCCTTGTGTCACTGGTGCGGCAACCCCTGCGATACCCCTTCATAGCCTGTCTGACTGCAAAGGATTTGGTACAATCGCCAACACCCTGTAACTTGAACCAGAAAGCTAGGCCCGCCAATTTACGGTCCTCTGATGACGCCCACCCCCCCAACAAAATTACGTACCGTGAAGTATAGAACCAAGGAGGAAACCTCCACCCCGGGCTCCAACCCTCCTACCTCCAACATCATCGCACTCCATTCCCTCCAGGCCCTGGAGTATGCCTCCCATGTCATGACACTCGGGGAATCCCGAATCAATCCAGCGGCGATTCCAATTCGATTTTCCACAGCCCATGGGGACAAGGCGTACCATTTTGCTCCACTGCCGCTGCCAACACGCGAAACTCGTCCCACTGAAAACGAGACAAAGTATCCACTAGCTTGTTACATGTCACAGTGGAAGCGTACTTTTTTTATTGCGAAAGACATCCCCCCCAAATTGCGACCGCCACCACAATCGGAAACAGTTCCAACAATACCAGGTTTTTTAACCAACCCTCAGAAATCCATTCCTCCGGCCAACGGTCCGTACTCCATTTTCCCTGAAAGTATGCCCCGTAACCAACCGACCCAGCCGCATCTGTAAACAGGTCCAAATCCGCATTGCTGACAGGACCTGTCATCCACAAGGATCGACCATTGTAGGACTCCAAAAAGGAGTCCCCAATCCTAAGATCGGCCCTTAAATCTTTAGTCAAATGAATGTAATGCCGTGGGGCGCTAAGACCTGCCATAGCCAAGGATAGCCAGCGGCAAAAATTCTGCCCATTAGGAATGATCCTGCAGGCAAAATTCAACTTCCCCAGCAAGGACTGTAACTCCCGTAACTGAATCTTGCGCCTGCTGGCCGCGCCGTTAACCTCCCCCCTCAGGGCCACCAATTTGTTCTCGGGCAGACTGTACTCCATGGCCATGGAATCAATCATGATACCTAGAAAAACCAGCTCATTTGCCGGCCCTTCCGTTTTGTCAGGGGCCAAGGCAATGCCTAAACGGTCCACTGTGTTGTAGGGCCCCCAGCAACACCGCGCAAATGGTGGAATCCGATGGGCCAATGCACAGGAAATCATCCAGATAGTGGATGATGGAATTCAGGCCAGATACATCCCTTACGACCCATTCGACAAAAGAACTAAAGGTCTTGAACAGAGCACAGGAAATGGAACACCCCATCGGTAGACAACGATCGACAAAATACAAACCTTGCCACTGACATCAAAATAGGTGAACACTTTCAGGATGAACAGGAAGCAGGCAAAATGCCACCTCCATGTCCAATTTGGCTAACATAGAACCCCGGTCATACTTACATACCCAGGAAACAGCAACACCGAACGATGTATAGGTGACTGCACAGGCCTGCAGGTCAATACCATTGTTGACCAAGCCCCCTTTTGGGTAGGAGAGATGGTGTATCAAGCGGTATTTGCCAGGTTCCTTCTTGGGAACCACCTCTAGGGGGGACACAACCAGGCCCGGGAACGGAGAAGCGGAAAAGGGGCCGCTCATCCTACCCAGGGAAACTTCTTTAGAAAGCTTCTCCGACACCACCTCCGGGTACTGGAGCGCCGAGTGTAAATTATTGGACAAAGGCGGTATCACTGTCAAAGTGCACGGGATATGAAATCCCTCCATAAACTCCCCTCCCAAAGAGTCGAGTGGACTCCCGATCCGGGTACCTACTTAGGAAAGGAAACATCCTTTCCACCCTCACCAGAGTCCTCCCTCTTTCCAGACGTATCACCTGACCGACCGTTTCCTGGTTTAAAACAGTGGGCAAGTGAAAGGCCGCCACCGCACCCGGAACATTCGTGTTTAAAACGACAGGTACCGCCGAAGCGGCAGGTACTGTCGTTACACTGCCAACAGACCAACACCGGGATCAACTGGTGCTGTCAGTCCCTCCTGAAAAAAACTGATTACCCACCCTGGCCGGGGTCATCAGTTTCATCCAGAGGCCAAGTCCTTGTGATCCTAGCGAATGGCGGGCCTGACGGCCTTCCGTTTCCGGAATTGAGGCCATGCCTCGCCACCATAAACCCTATTGGCCTCGCCAATGGCGTCCAGGTAACAAAAAAGAGCCGAACAATTGTCTGGAGCTTTTTCACCAATCACACTTGTCAAAATCGCAAAAGCTTGCAACCAATTGGCAAATGTGCGAGGGATGAGGTGATACCTCCTCTTCCCCTCTTCCTCTTTCTTGCTTTCATCAGGTTTCACCCGTTCCAGGTTAAACATTTCAAGGGGAAGCAAGGAAACAATTTCCACATACTCCCCCTTCCAAATCTTATCCCTCACCTTGGGCTTAAGGTGGGTACCCAGGGGTCCCTCGAAGCACACATAGACCTCGCACTTCGCTGAATCCGCCAATCTCACCTTTTCTGCATCTTTATCCCCCTCTTTCGACCTCTCCCCCACCGTGGCCGCACCGTCTCTCTCTGTTGTAACCCCACCTCAGACACCACCTGAACAAGGGAAGGTGGGGGGACTCCAGGCGCTGACTCCTCCGTTACCCTTGGCTGATCCCGCGACGTCTCCGTCACCACCCCCTGCACCGCATAGAAGAAGAGCACTCACCAAGCTGCATGGGGCCGGGGACCCCGCCAGCCACAGATCCAGACTCCCTGGCTGCCACCGGGACGTCTTCCTCAAGCTCTCCCTCCTCTGAGATGTTGGCCTCCACCGCCGCCTGAGACTCTGCCACCGCAGGACCCGCTGACCTCCAGGCTGTAGGATGTCCCCTCACCTCCACAGCCGTGGGCGAGCCCCACGCAGCTGACATGCTGGATGCTCTCTGTGTCCTCCGCGCCGCTTCCGACCGGCCTCCAGTGCTGACGTCATCAGCGCACTTCCCATGTCTCCCAGGCCCCGAAAGCGACTCGGAGGTGCGCGCCGCCATCTTTCTTCCTCCTAGGGCAGACATGCCCTCCCTCTCACGCCGATCCTCCATCCTTGTGGAAGGGCCGCCGGCCGTAGCAGGGGACAGGCCAGTGCCCGCAGCATTTACTCTCCCACACTGGCCCGTTGTGCCAACCGGAGCCCCGCCAGTCAACGGCCGCCCGTTCCGAAATCCGGATGATGGAGGATGGGACCGGAGCCACATGCCGGTGAGTACCCATCCCCCAGGGCTCTGCCGGAGCTGGGGATTGCTCCCCGGCTCGCCACCTGCCACAGCCAGCGTGCGCTTGGCCGGGGGAGCCTGAAGTGTCCGAAGGCGGGCTCCCATTGCGGCGCTGATCCCTAGGGGTCCTATCTGGGCTCTGGAGGCCTGGACCTCATAGCGGAGGGCTCTGCCTGACCCCTTGGAGCGAAGCCACTACCTGGCTCTGCACATATGCTGAGCCATGAACGCCAGCAGCAGCCCTTAGCTGGGCCAGCAATTGGTCAAGATCACTCATCCTGTTGCAGGGATAGGGACACAGCTGCCAGGGACACTAGATGTTCGTCCCCTGATTCCTGCTCTGCAACTGCTGAAGCCCCACCCCTGCTAGCAGCTAATACTCTCTGGGCTCCCCCCATCTCCTTTTCTCCCCAGCCAATGGGTGAAAACATGGTTAAACAGACAGTATTTGTATTAACCCTGCGTTGACTGAATACCCTCATCACCCTGTAATGTATGCCCTCCGCTGATTTCGTGCCTGCTCAGCTTTGGTCCTTTTTTGACTCTGTGTGTGTTCAGCCTCGGTCATAGCAGGGAATAGCTGTGGCTATCCTCAAAGTTCCCCATGCAAATGCAGGCTTAGGGTCCACTTATACTTCTGTGCTTAAATATACATTCACTTTAAAGACTTCTTTACACACTCAAAATCCACGGTGGATTGCCTTTTCGATGTTTGATATTATGATGGCTTCTCACAGCCTGCTTTAACCCTTATAAGAGCACACAACTGTGCCACAATGGAGTGAGGCAGAGCCCGACAAACACCACTGGGGAGATTAGTTTGACACATCTTGATGCGAGGCATTGCAGTCACGCCATGTGTCTTCCCCCAATACAGCTGCCTTTGTAGCTTAGGAGGGATGGTTAAGGGGTTTTTACCACAAGCAGTTTTTATTGTGGTACTTTTAGATACATGTACTTTTTTGTGTGCTTTTGCATGCATTTCAACATTATGTGCATGTTTCCTTTTACGAGAAAAGCGCTGCCGTGTTTACACTTGTGGTTGAAAAGGGGAGGAAGAAAAACAGACAAAGGAAGCAGGACAGGGTTGAATACATGCCATAATGCTTTGCTCCACGGTGTTGCAAGAATTATACCCCTATTGTATTCAGCATGCAGTACCACCCATTGAAAGTGACCCATTCAAGTGAAAGGGGCATTGTTGTAATTGTACAATGCACCTAGTTTGCAGCACAGTGGTGCAGGGTTTTAGTGGGTAAAATAGATGGTAAGGAGGCAAAATAATGCTTTCCAGTCGCCTGACAAGCTCCCTATGAAAAGGGATCCACCAAAGACATCTCTTCAGGGGGCAACAGTAATGTTAACGAGCCATAAATTCAGGAAAAAAGTTTGTATAGTATTTATAGGCAGTGCTATTAGTTCTAATGGAAAATGTGATTGCTGTCAAGCTCAGCTAAGCTCTAGCAAGATAGATTTTTAAAAATTCACTGCACAGACAGGCAGTGAGAGAGCAGCTGCAGCCACAGAGGAGCAGGGGGAAATCCTCTGGCTCAGGGGCAAACAGCACGGACTCCCCCAAAGTCACCCAGTCCACAGGTGAGTCGACGGATCTTTACCGCTCTCTTCCCAGCCCTGCCAGATCTCCTTCACAGGCCTCAATACCATCCCCAGGCCGTGAATCACATACCTTATCAGCCCTAGACAGGGAAATGGTGGACATCTTCCTCAGCCAGACTAGTGGCCAGGAACCAGACCCTGATAGTCTTGAGGGGTCCCTGGCTCCTCTGCCTGCACCACTACCATACTCTGCAAATACTATACTCCTTGCCTGCTTTGCTGATATAAATTAAGCAGAAAAGTAAGTGTGGAATGGAGTATAAATTTTATACATACACTAGTGAAATGACTCAGGGTATTTTCCCCATATGTATAGTAAAGGGAAGGTAAGGGAGGTTTTGGGACTTTAAATATACCCCTAGTGTCACTTATGTATGATTTAACAGAACATATATGTTAATAAAATACACCATTTTATTAAATACAGTTTAAAACCATATAGACATTAAATATATCACAAAGGCAAGCAATCTGTATACTTCAAGTGAGGTCTACGCATTTCACGGATATACCGCTTCTTCAGGACCCGCAAAGGTTTTTGTATGTTCAGAGACCTTGTTTGCAATCATAAAAACAAATCCTAAAAAGGATAAGGGCAAGATGCAGAGGTATACGGGGGAGAGTCAATAGCTTTCCATGCCTGGTGGACCATAGGAGGATATCCCTTGGGTATATAGTGTATGCACCAAACAATAGTCCAAAAGCCCAAGCCTTATCATAGATGGATAGATAATGACAAGTGAGCTGGTGTGCAGGTACAGCTCAGGGTCTTAATTAGATGGAATGGGTAAGATAGGTAAACGCTCAGTCTGGCTCAGTTTGAGGTGGAAAGTCTCACCTGCTGTTTGTCCAGCCAAAGATGACTATCAACTGGCGGGGTCTCTGATGGGTATAAATTGAATTATCTCTGTCTATCATCAGATTTTACAAATTTAAAATTTCAATTCATTTCAATGTAGGCCCTATTCTTATCCAACTGGAGGAGTTCCGTTGGATGAGAATAGGGCTTACATTAGCATTATTCCCAAACCGAATAAAGATTCTACTGATATCACTATCTATCGCCCTATTTCATTGATTAATTGTGATCTAAAAATTCTCACAAAACTTTCGGCTTTGCATTTTTGTATTTCTCTGGCACAATATATTCATAAAGATCATTCAGGCTTCATAAATGAACACCAAAGGTTAGACCAGATCTGTTGGTCTATAGCATTGATTTCCGCAGTACGCACCAAGTGGGATACCACTTTATCTAGGGAACTGTTCCTTCTCTCATTGGACCTTCATAAGGCCTTTGATAGTCTAAATTGGGACTAATTATTTACTCTTTGGAGGCCTTTGGGTTTGGTTCTACCTTTGTTTTCCTACTAAAAACATTATATAGCAATCCCTCAGCTCAGGTCTCTATACAGGGTTGTAGATTATCATCGTTCCCTATCCGACGTGGGACAAGACAAGGCTCTGGGCCAACCATGCAACTGCTCATGCGCCATTCCGAAGCCCGCTGAGCTTGGGAAAGCTCGTACACGATTGGGCGGGCGGCACATGCGCAGTAACATAATGCTGCCGCCTGGCGCCATTTTAAAATGGAAGGTAGCGGTACTCGTTCTCGGCGGCGGCACCTCGCCAGTCACCACAGCCGAGGAGGAGAGGACAGTCAGTGTCACAATTGTGAGATTGTGAGGGGATGATAAAAAGATGGCAGAGGAGGACATTACTGGGGGCGAAGGACGCTGGTGTGCCTTGCCCTGTGGAAAGGTGAAAGGGGCACAGGAGGAGGAGGACACTGATGTGCCTGTGAACTGGAGGGGTAAAAGGGGCACAGGAGGAGGACACTGATGTAAAGAGGTAATATGAAGGGGGACAGAGGAGAAAATTACTGTGAGGGGGAGAGGAGGACACTACCATGTCCACACAGCCTCTCTGACCACCTCCTGTACCATGTCCACAGCCTCTGACCACCTCTTGTACTATGTCCGCAGCCTCTGACCACCTCCTGTATCATGTCCGCAGCCTCTATCCAACTCCTGTATTATGTCCGCAGCCTCTGTCCACCTCCTGTATCATGTACACAGCCTCTGTCCACCTCCTGTATCATGTACACAGCCTCTGTCCACCTTCTGTATCATGTCTGCAGCCTCTGACCGCCTCCTCTATCATGTCTGCAGGCTCTGACTGCCTCCTCAGTGACGCAATTACCAAGGTTGCAGCAGCTGCTGTTGCGACTGGGCCCTGTCATTCCACCATCGTGGGAGGGCCCTGGGCCCCTCCCCCAGCAAAATCCATTTTAGACACGCTGTGCTAATTCCCGGAGTACAGTACCGTGGAACAAGCTCCGACACTAAGCCCCAGTTTTCTGGCTAACGGGGTGCACCAGCCTGGGCACTCGTGACATCTGCCCCACATCTCTTGCAGGGTGCCCCGTGTTCCACATGCAGCGATTGCCCCCTCTGTGGCAGCCGGCATGTCTCCCCGCTGACTGGCTGCATACCTAACAGACCTCACTCTTCCTCCTTGGCTCCGATTTTCTCCTGTACATACACAGAAGGAGGAGTATAGAACTGGAAGAGCCGCGTTACTGAGGTCTGTGTGTTTTTATGTATTCAGAGGAGGGGGACAATAGTAACTGGGAAGGGGAGAGGGGTTAACAAAAATACACCTGGAAAAGTGATGGGGGTAAGAGAATATGTGCTGGTGGGTGCTTTGGGAAAGCAGAGGACAGGGTGCTGGCGGAGTCAGATTTGACACCAGACCTTGTAAGTCCTGTCCCCTCCCAAAGCTCCCCCCAGCACATATCCTCTTACCCCCAATCAAAGAGGTGCCATATGTCTCAGAGGGGGCAATTGCAGCATCTAGGACACCTGGCACCCTGTAAAATATGCGGGGCAAGTGCCCCGGGTGCCCACTCTGAAACATTGGAGGGGAGGGGAGGATAACGCTTGTACGACAAACACTCCAACATTGGGAGCTCATGTCGCATGACATGTGCGAATCAATGGTTCCCTATGAGACCCGTCTTATCTGGTCTGACACAAGTAGGTCCGACTTTGCAAAAGGTTCCTGCACTACTTTGGTCTGACTTTGAGTTTACTTCAGCCCATTGAATATCATTGAAGTCAGATCAAAGTCGGATCATCGTCTTAACTGATCTGACTTGAATTTGGCATGCGACTTGTGCTCTGAGAATCTTGAAGGGGAACTCCCCGCCAAATTTAAGAAAAAAAAACGGCATGGGGTTCCCCCTCCAAGACCATACCAGGCCCTTCGGTCTGGTATGGCTTTTAAGGGGAAACTCCATGCCAAAAAAACAGTGTGGGGTCCCTCCAAAATCCATACCAGACCCTTATCCGAGCACGCAGCCCAGCAGGTCAGGAAAGGGGGTGGGGACGAGCGAGTGCCCCCCGCCCCCCCTCCTAAACCATACCAGGCCACATGCCCTTAACATGGGGGTGTGGGTGCTTTGGGGCAGGGGGGCCTTGCAGGGGGCTGAAGTAGGACCAAAGTAGGATCAAAGTAGTACAGGAACTTTTTTCAAAGTCAGACCAACTTGTGTGAGCCTAGTTGCTCTCCCCCACCTTGGGTCTTTATGCCCCATGTTGGCATGGTGTCCACCATAGCATGTGCGCAGAAGGTCCATCTAGAATTTGTAGTGTTAATGTGGACACACTCCTTTAGCACCTGATAGTTCAAATACATGTACAAGCTATTGGGATTTGAGCACGGGTATATCTTTTCTCTGTTGCAGGTCAGTGACCAGATCTGAACTTAGTTGCTCTCCCCCACCTTGGGTCTTTATGCCCCATGTTGGCATGGTGTCCACTGTAGCATTTGCAGTGTCAAGGTAGTGTAGGACTGGCCAGAAGAGGGATTACTTTGACACAGTTGGTTAGCTTAAACATGTATTGCAATATACTGTATTTATTGGCGTATAACACTCACTTTTTCACCATGAAAATTGGGTGCAAATAGTGTGTGCGTGTTATACGCCAATACTTTAGCTGCCTCGGAGGGGACAGGGAGGGGGGCGGGACGAGCACCGTCAGACTACATACAGTGAGAATCGCCTGTTTACTTGGCAGCCTCTGTAACAGAAAGTCCCGTCTCCTGGGCCGCCATTGGACCACTGTTCTGTCTATCATAGGAGAGTCTCACTGTATGTAATCTGTCGGCGCTCGTCTCGCCCCCCTACCTGTCCCCTCTAGGCTGCAGATGGGCATCGATCAGGCTGCATTGATGGCAATGGTGAGGCTGCTGCATTGATGGCAATGGTGAGGCTGCTGCATTGATGGCAATGGTGAGGATGATGCATTGATGGCACTGGTGAGGCTGCTGCATTGATGGCAATGGTGAGGCTGCATTGATGTGGACTGATGAGGCTGCATTGATGGCACTTGTGAGGCTGCAGATGGGCATTGATCAGGCTGCATTGATGGCAATGGTGAGGCTGCAGATGGGCACTGACCCTTATTTTTCTTCAAAGTTCCTTATTTAAAAAATATTTTTTTATCCCTGAAACTTCCCTCTTAAAATGAATGTGCGTGTTATACGCCGATAAATACGGTACATTATGTAAACTAAATATCCCTGTTTTTCATTGCATCGTTTGCTGGGTAGGGTGTAGCAGTGTGCAGAGGGTCCATCTAGAATTTGTAGTGTTAATATGGTCACACCCCTTTAGCACCTGATAGTTCAAATACATGTACAAGCTACTGGGATTTGAGCACAGGTATATCTTTTCTCTACCTTGTCACACTAACTAGCTGTATTGGACAGAGTACAACATCGTAAATCATTGTCGTCCCTACATACACCATTAGCTCCTATGTTTTGTAATCCGGAATTTCCTCCAGGACTGGCTCCAGCATAATTTTAGTGGTGGATTAATAAGGGGCTTTTTAAGTTCACATCTTAAAAAGGAAGTAAACCCTGAAGGTTTTTTTTTCTTTCTTCTTCTCTCCAAAGTAAAGGCATATTGTGCTAGTATGCATCGCATACTAGCACATTATGTGACACTTACCTGCAAACGAAGCCCCCGCTGAAGGCCGCATACATGTTTGCCCATCTTCCTTCCAGGTCCAAGGATTCCGGCTATGTGACTGGCCGGAGCAGCGCAACGTCACTCCTGTGCATGCGCGCAGGAGCTGACGGTCACGACATACACTACTGAAGAAACGGCACAGGCGGCTGTTCCTTCAGAGTGCATGCGCCGATGACATAATCGGCGCAGTATACAGTAAATATCTCCTAAACGGCGCGCGTTTAGGAGATATTTACAGTACATATAGGTAAGCCTTATTCTAGGCTTACCTATACGTACAAATGTTACAGGGAGGTTTACAACCTCTTTAATGGAGACCAGGCATACTCTTTACAACATTTTAAAGGCACATTACAGCTGCCCTCTAGTAAAATTTTTAGGTATACCCATTTCTTTTGTACAATCTAAACTTAATTTGCTAGATGGACTCCTCACACTCACAATTTTTGAATTATCTTGCCAAACTAGGGGCCTCTTATGGGGACAGTATCTACAGTGTATGCTACCCTTATGCAGCGTACACATGAGCGTACACACGAGCGGACTTTTCTATCGGACTGGTCTGACGGACCGAGTCCGGCGGACAATCTGACTGTGTGTGGGCTTCATCGGACCTTCAGTGGACTTTTTCTGTTGAAAGTCTGACGGACTTTAGATTTGAAACATGCTTCAAATCTTTACGTTGTAACTCCGCTGGACCCAGAAATCCACTCGTCTGTATGCTAGTCCGACGGACAAAAACTGACGCTAGGGCAGTTATTGGCTACTGGCTATCAACTTTCTTATTTTAGTCCGGTGTACATCATCACGTATGAATCCGTCGGACTTTGGTGTGATCGTGTGTAGCCAAGTCCGTTCATGAGAAAGTCCGTCGGAAGTCCGCCAAAAGTCAGTTGAAAGTCTGTGGGACAGGCTGTCAGACTTTTGTTGCTAAAATGTCCGCCCGTGTGTACACGGCATTACTGACCCAACCACCAAACTTCTTTATATGAATCAGTGGGAGCGGGACTCTTAAACTATCTGACTGGCAAAACATTCCTACATTCCTTATGCTTTGTCCAAGGTATCTATTAACACAGAATCGAAGCTAATTCTGAAACCCTTCTACTTTGGTATTTAGTCCCATCCAGGGTTGCGAAGATGCACCCATCTGCATCCCCACTTGTTTTCGATGCTGTGGCCAGATGGATACTATGCATCATGTCTGGTGGCATTGCACCATACAGTCACAAGATTTTTGATTTGAATATTTAACTTGGTGTATTCAGTGACATGAGTTAATATCCATAGATTCCCAGGACCAGCCCTCTTCCAAACAATTCCTGCTAAGGCCCCGAAAAAAAATGGAACTTCTGCTGTCTGGATTCCTCCCCCCTCCGGTGTCACATTTGGCACCTTTCAGGAGGGAGGGGGGAGCAGATACCTGTCTAATACAGGTATTTGCTCCCACTTCCAGTGAAAGTATCCGCGGCGATCTATGCAATGTCCGGTCCCTCCTCCATCCCCCCTGCTGTCTTCTGGGAGACACACAGGTCCCAGAAGACAGCAGGGACCACTCAAAACGCGCAGCGCGACTTGAGCAAGGCTTCACTTCCTGATTCCCTTACTAGCAATGCTGGTGCCTGCACCTGGAGCCAAGGGGACAGATCGACTTTGGGTGAGGAATGCTGGGGTGCCCTGGACAGGTAAGTGTCCTTTTAAAAGTCAGCAGCTGCAGTATTTGTAGCTGCTGACTTTTAATTTTTCTTTTTTAGGCGGAACTCCGATTTAATGAGTTTCTGGCTGGCCCTCCTTCCTTCTTTCTTTTCTCTTCTCTCTTTCTTGGTCTACACCCTTCTTTTCCATCTTTATCATTTTATGCTTGGTCTTCCTGATTATTTTAAAGTGTTACTAAACCCACAACAGTAAAATCATTCTATATATGCAATAAAGCATGCTTGTTACATGCACAGATCCTCCTCTTCTTCCACTGACTCCAAAAGACAGAGTCTATCGAGTCAAGCTGCACATGCTCAGTTTGGTGTGTATTGCCAGAGAGTTTTTTTTTTTCTTTTGCGAGAGTGCATGTGATCAGCACAGGGCCAATCAGCACTGTGCAGGCAGAGGGTCAGGAATCCTGCATCCTGATAGGACAGCCCAGTGCAGTATGAAAACTTCTAGAAGCTTTAACCGGGCACTGATAGAAGTCACAAGACTGCTGTATACTGCTGATGAGAAATGGTATTTAGCAGTTTATATTTACTAAAATAATGGCATTTCCATGTTCTGTGTACTGTGGGAGACCATATTTAGTGAATGCAGAGCCCTGAGTTTAGTAACACTTTAAGATACTTTTGGTAAAATATGCAGTTTTACATTGATGATACTCTTGGGCATGCAAACAGTGGTTTCCTTTTACCTCTTCCCTCTTTACCTGTACAAAGGAAGCAGAGCCCTCCAGTGACATCAGCTCCTTTCTGCCCTTTACAGGCTTTAAAGGCTAATTGGCAACATTATGGGGGTCATTTACTATAGAGCTGTGGCGCTAATTAGCGCGAATTAGCGCTAATTTGCGGTAATTAGCGATAATTAGCGCTAAAACGGTATTCACTATAGCGCTGGTGAGAAAATACTCCGAAATCGAATTTACTATAGTTCCCTGAAACCAAATAGCGCCCAAATCCTTACTCTGCTAAAACCTGGAGAATTGCACATGGAAATAATGTTTAGAACATAAATGGTACTGAAATATGCGGTATATTATTTAAAGATAATCTGCTTTTAAACTGTGTGAAAAAGTGATTTCTACAGTGAAATATCTTTAAAAGTCTGAGAAGTGAAAAATTCCCCGTTTTGGACAACTAGGTGCCAACACAACTGAGCATGCTCAGACCTGAAAATAACTCTCATTTTAACTCAAGTGTCTTTTTTAGCCGGTGCTATAGTGAATACCAAAATGAGAGCTAATTAGAGAGCATTTTTTTTTAATGAAAATCTGCTCTTTTTCTCTGTCACTTTCACTTTCACTTGTTACGCTCCATCTCACAACAATCTTTACCCCAAACTCATACAGGTGTCTTTATAATCCACAAACAATACCATTGCTGATACAAATTTAAAATGAATCACAGTTTTTTGTGCTTTTTATTATTTCCAAATATTCATAATTCTAGCCCAAAAAATGTGATATGTGTACCAACATCAGAAATCAAAATGTAATTCCCAAACATTTGAGGGTAATATTCTACTCTCACCCACAAAAAAACACCAAATATCACAGAATAAATCAAGAAGAATAACTCTTGAGTAATGTAATTCCATCACTTGTATGTCCAAAGAAATGCAGTATTTATGTGTAGGAGGCTCTTATGTGTGGCAGCTCTGTGGCTTAGAGGTTAGAACTTCTGCTTAGTATCCCTGAGGGTTTGGGTTCAAATCCCAACCATATTGCTTCATGTAAAGAAGTTGTCTAAGTGCCCAGGTCCTATAACTATGTCTAAATGTAGTATTTATGTGTAGGAGGGTTCCACCACCATTGTAAGTCTTTTCCAGATACGCTATTTAGCCAAAAGTATTGGGACGCCTGCCTTTACACACACATGAACTTTAATGGCAGCCCAGTCTTAGTCCGTAGGGTTAAAATTTGATTTGGCCCACCCATTGAAGCTAGAGCAGCTTCTGGGAAGGCTTTCCACAAGGTTTAGTGTGCCTATGGGAATGTTTGATCATTCTTCCAGAAGTGCATTTGTGAGGCCAGGCACTGATGTTGGATGGGAAGGCCTGGCTCGCAGTCTCTACTCTAATTCAGCCAAAGGGTGTTTTATCGGGTTGAGGCCAGGACTCTGTGCAGGCCAGTCAAGTTTCTCCACCCCAAACTTGCTCATCCATGTATTTATGGATCTTGCTTTGTGCACTGGTGTGCAGTCATGTTGAAACAGGAAGGGGTCATCCCCAAACTGTTCCCACAAAGTTGGGAGCATGAAATTGTCCAAAATGTCTTGGTATGCTGACGCCTTAAGAGTTCCCTTAACTGAGAGGCCAAGCCCAACCCCTGAAAAAAAACCCCACATCATAATCCCCCCTCCACCAAATCATTTGGACCAGTGCACAAAGCAAGGTCCATAAAGACATGGATGAGGGAGTTTGGGGTGGAGGAATTTGACTGGCCTGGACAGAGTCCTGACCTCAACACAACAGAACACCTTGGGGATGAATTAGAGAGGAGACTGTAGGTCAGGCCTTCTCGTCCAACATCAGTGCCTGACCTCACAAATGCACTTGGAAGAATGGTCAAACATTCCCATAGAGACACTCCTAAACCTTGTGGACAAGAAGAGTTGAAGCTGTTATAGCTGCAAAGGGTGGGCCAAATGAGTTTTGAACCCAATACTAATACTGGGATGCCATTATAGTTCATGTGCGTTTAAAGGCAGGCGTCCCAATACTTAGGCCAATATATTGTATATTGCTTGTGACACTGAGTATGGCTATGGACTTAGGGCTGGTTCACACCACAGAGATGCAGAGAACATGTGTGAGGCTGCCTGGTGGCTAAGTGGATAGCACTTCTGTCTAGCAGCACCTGGGATGTTGGTTCAATTCCCCAACATGCTAATGCTTGTGTTGAAGTTTATATGTTCTCCCTGTGTGGGTTTCTCACCACAATCCAAAGACATGCTGGCATTTTATTTGTCTCCTGTCGAAATAGGTTCTAATGTAAGAACGTTAATTTTGGACTTTAGATTGGAAGCTCATTGCAGCCAGGGACTGATGTTAATGTTTATTAGCACTAATCATGCCCAGGAACTTGGACATTTCAAATTTTAGGGTTTACACTGCACAGGTACATATGCTTAGAAAACTGTTGCTTTGTTTATGTGGATGCAAATGGACTTTGATCTTTGTCCTGTAGTTGGAGATTTGATGCACATAGCCAAGGGCAAAAGCTGGCCATACACCATACAATTTTCTTATTCAATTTTCTTTAGATTTACCTTTAACTATGTAGTATAAGGGCCTGCATACAAATTGAAAGTGTTTAGGTTTGACCTCCTATTATATGGTTTTGGTAAATCTAAAGGAAAGTTGTACAAGAAAATTGTACTATGTATGGCCTGCCTAACACAGTTGCAAATACTATTATGTGTTCCTGCTCATGCTTCAGACATACATGAAGAGACAGATTGAAAGATACTGGTGGGCGTGTACTTCTATTGGGTGTGTCAGTGTGCTAACAATACAACCTCTCTTATATAAAGGCCCGCAGTAGGGGGGTTTGTTTGGCCTGAGAAGGTCAGGTTTTTTGCTGTGATTTGTGGGGGAGAAGGAATGATATTGGGAGATTTGATGAAATGCTTGTGCATTTTTTCAATCAAAAGTGGGTTTATGTGACCATGCTGTCAATGTTGTGCATGTATTGTTCCTGTCTGATCATGCAAACATCGTTTGGAAGCATCTGCTGACCTACACTTTTTTTATCTTGTTTAATCGTGTACACCGAAATGCAGCTTCCAGCAGAACATGGTCACCAATGTATGTATGTGTGGAATGTGGGCTGGTGGTGGGTGTTTTGAATAAGTCTTTTAATATCATGTTGGAATGCTTTGTAAGAATGACAAAGTTAAGTATGTTTCTATAATCTTGCAGATAAAAATGTGATGTGTTGCCCGTTTATACACTGAAATTAAAGCTGTGTCCGCTCTAAGGTTTTGTCAAATTTTAGATTGTAAGCTCCTATGAGCAGGGCCCTTTAAATCCCATTGCTAAATGTAGCACCATATATCCTGTCCAAATTTTTTTGAAGCTAGTAAATGTAAATTTGTTTTTGTGCTGGTAAAATAAAAGTACATTATTGAGCTTTGTTGTGGTGTTTTTGTGTGTGTTGTTTTTGTTGTTTTTTTTGTTTTTTATTCTACTTTTTTCTCTTTAGTTTTTGTGGGTGGTGGTTTTGGGAAAGTGCAATATCTCTTATATTTTATTTCAATATGTATTTGTGCACCAAAAAAACGAATCTCTTTGCCCTGGTTCACATTGATGCTACTTTGAAATCGCGCTACTTCACTTGATGTAGCACGATTTCAAAGTAGCAAGGTCAGCGTGATTTCAGGTGCTACTTGATAGACATCCGTGTGGCTTCATACACAAATGTCTATTGAAGTCGCACCTGAAATCGGCAAAAGTAGTGCAGGAACTACTTTAGAAAATTGGTGCGGTGCCACAAAAAAAAGTAGCATCGATTGGAACAGTGCCATTGCTGCCAATAGTCATGCGATTTGATCTCTCAAATCGTTCCAATGTAAACCTAGGCTTCTGCACACCTGTAAGTTAATGATAAAGGTGGAATCTTTATATATAACAGCTCTGGAAAATTGCAGGTAATGAATTCAGCTGCTGGATAGGCAGTGTTGTATGTATCAGCTTTAGTTCACATTGGTGCGATTTGACATGTCAAAGCGGTGACAATTGCACTGTTTTTTAATTGGTGCAATTTGTATTGATATCAGTGTAGAAACCTGCACAGATGTCTCTGAAATTTCCCCTGCAGTCGGGACTGACATGTGTGATTTCAGCTGAACGATTTCCTCCCGCTGCTAACCCAGGGACACCATTTCCTATCGAACGCCTTTAAATATCATAAGTAGAAATACAAATTTGCATATCTGCAAATAAACAAAAATAATAAAATTCTAATAGTGGTTGCGATCAAATATTCGCAGCAGTGATCGTTCTTACGGGAGGCGAGAGGGGACGTCCCCCCCTCCTGCCACCCTCCGGTGCTTGTACCGACTCACCGCTACATTCGGTGAGTCGGTCACAGGATCCGCCAGCCCTGGATGTTTAGCATAGAGATTTCCGGCGGACCAGATGGTTGCCGGAGTCTCTATGATCGTTCGGAGGCTGGGCGTGATGTTATGACGTCACGCCCAGCCTCTGTATTGAAAAAAACGGCGCCGCTTCAGGTGGGAAGCGGAGATCGTTTTTTTTTTTTTTTTTTTTTTTTTTATTTCACGCTTCTAGAGGTGAGATGTGGGGTCTTATTGACCCCACATCTCACTGTAAAGAGCACCTGTCATGCTTATTTCTATTACAAGGGATGTTTAAATTCCTTGTAATAGAAACAAAAGTGATCAAAAAAAATTTTTGGGGAAAAAAGTGTCAAGTTAAAATAAGTCCCACCCACATATGAAAACGGTGTTCAAACCACACATGTGAGGTATCGCCGCGAATGTTAGAGCGAGAGCAATCATTTTGGTCCTAGACCTCCTCTGTAACTCATAACATGTAACCAGTAAAAATTTTTAAAGCGTCGCCTAAGGGGATTTTTAAATAGCGAAGTTTGGCGCCATTCCATGAGCATGTGCAATTTTAAAGCGTGACATGTTGGGTATCTATTTACTCGGCGTAACTTCATCTTTCACATTATGCAAAAACATTGGGCTAACTTTCTTGTTTTTTTTTTTTTAAAGCAAAAAACTTTTTTTTTTCCTAAAAATTGAATTAAAAAAATTGCTGCGCAAATACCATGCTAGATAAAAAGTTGCAATAACCGCCAATGTATTCTCTAGCGTCTCTGCTAAAAAAACATATATATATAATGTTTGGGGGTTCTATGTAATTTTCTAGCCAAAAAATTATGATTTTTACATGTAGGAGAGAAATGTCAGAATTGGCCTGGTAGGCAATTTGTTAAAGTCTATGGAACACGAACATGAATAATCAAAAGTGCTCATTTTAAAGGTTAATATGCAAGTTATTGTCATAAAAAGTGTTTGGGGACCTGGGTCCTGCCCCAGGGGACATGTATCAATGCAAAAAAGTTTTAAAAATGGCTGTTTTTTTGGGAGCATTGATTTTAATAATGCTTAAAGTGAAACAATAAAAGTGTAATATTCCTTTAAATTTCGTACCTGGGGGGTGTCTATAGTATACCTGTAAAGGGGTGCATGTTTCCTGTGTTTATAGAACAGTCTGACAGCAAAATGACATTTCAAAGGAAAAAAAGTCATTTAAAACTATTTGCGGCTAATAATGAATTGCCGGTCCGACAATACACATAAAAGTTCATTGATAAAAACGGCATGGGAATTCCCCACAGGGGAACCCTGAACCAAAATTTAAAAAAAAATGGCGTGTGGGGTCCCCCTAAATTCCATACCAGGCCCTTCAGGTCTGGTATGGATATTAAGGGGAGCCCCGGCCAAAATTTTTTAAAAAAATGGCGTGGGGTCCCCCTCAAAATCTATACCAGACCCTTCAGGTCTGATATGGATATTAAGGGGAACCCCACGCCAAAATAAAAAAAATGGCGTGGGGTCCCCCCAAAATCCATACCAGACCCTTATCCAAGCACGCAACCTGGCAGGCCGCAGGAAAAGAGGGGGGACGAGAGAGCGCCCCCCTCCCTCCTGAACCGTACCAGGCCACATGCCCTCAACATTGGGAGGGTGCTTTGGGGTAGCCCTCCAAAACACCTTGCCCCCATGTTGATGGGGACAAGGGCCTCATCCCCACATCCCTTGCCAGGTGGTTGTGGGGGTCTGCAGCCGGGGGGCTTATCGGAATCTGAAAGCCCCCTTTAACAAGGGGTCCCCCAGATTTCCCTCCCCCCTGTGTGAAATGGTAAGGGGGTACAAAAGTACCCTTACCATTTCACAAAAAACTGTTAAAAATGACAGGAGACAGTTTTTGACGATTCCTTTATTTAAATGCTTCTTCTATCTTCTATCTTCTTTCTTTTATCTTCCTTCGGTTTCTTCCTCCATCTTCTTCTTCTGGTTCTTCTGGTTCTTCCTCCGGTGTTCTCGTGACCCCGCCCCCCTCTGATGCACGGGGACTTCCCTGTGGAATTCCCTGTGATGTCAGAGGGGGGCGGGGTCACCGGGTGGCCCCGCCCTCCGTTATTTAGGAACCGTCAGAAGAGGAGAAGCGTCACACAGAGGGAGCCTCCCTCCATGCCATCATGGATGCGGAGCGGCCCGGAGAAGAAGATGAAGAGAAGAAGACGCCGCGGAGGAGATGCCGGATGAGAACACCGGAGGAAGAACCAGAAGAACCAGAAGAAGAAGACGATGGAGGAAGAAACCGAAGGAAGATAGAAGATAGAAGAAAGAAGAAGCATTTAAATAAAGGAATTGTCAAAAACTGTCTCTTGTCATTTTTTAACATTTTTGACAGGTTTTTTTGTGAAATGGTAGGGGTACTTTTGTACCCCCTTACTATTTCACACAGGGGGGAGGGCCGGGATCTGGGGGTCCCCTTGTTAAAGGGGGCTTCCAGATTCCGATAAGCCCCCCGCCCGCAGACCCCCACAACCACTGGGTAAGGGTTGTGGGGATGAGGCCCTTGTCCCCATCAACATGGGGACAAGGTGTTTTGGGGGGCTACCCCAAGGCACCCTCCTAATGTTGAGGGCATGTGGCCTGGTACGGTTCAGGAGGGGGGGCGCTTTCTCATCCCCCCTCTTTTCCTGTGGCCTTCCAGGTTGCGTGTTCAGATAAGGGTCTGGTATAGATTTTTGGGGAGACCCCACGCCATTTTTTTAAAAAATTTTGGCGCGGGGTTCCCCTTAAAATCCATACCAGACCTGAAGGGTCTGGTATAGATTTTGAGGGGGACCCCACACCATTTTTTTTTTTAATGTTGGCTGGGGTTCCTCTTAATATCCATACCAGACCTGAAGGGCCTGGTATGGAATTTAGGGGGAACCCCATGTCATTTTTTTTTAAATTTTGGTTCGGGGTTCCCCTGTGGGGAATTCCCATGCTGTTTTTATCAATGAACTTTCATGTGTATTGTCAGACCGGCAATTCATTAATAGCTGCGAGTAGTTTTAAATGACTTTTTTTTCCTTTTAAAGGTCATTTTGCTGTCAGACTGTTCTAAACACGGGAAACATGTGCCCCTTTACAGGCATACTATAGACACCCCCCAGGTACGAAATTTAAAGGAATATTACACTTTTATTGTTTCACTCAAAGCATTATTAAAATCACTGCTCCCAAAAAAACAGCCGTTTTTAAAAACATTTTTGGCATTGATCCATGTCCCCTGGGGCAGGACCCAGGTCTCCAAACACTTTTTATGACAAAGAACTTGCATATAAGCCTTCAGTGAGAACTTTGGATTTTGCAGGTTCGAGCCCCATTGACTTCCACTATTCCAGCATATGTGATCTGACAGGCATTATTGCCGCAATAGCGCTGCTTTCCATTTGCATTAGCGCTGACTTTCTGAGAGTTGAAGTCTTTCTGGCCTTTGTTGAGAGTTATTTTTTGGTACTGCAGGAGAATTTTTTGGCGCTATAGTAAATGACCCCCTATGGGGTGGATTTACTAAAAGCAAAAAAAATCTGCAAGTGTAATTGTCCCAGTCCTTATTAAATGAGGGGAAGCTCTGCTAACTTTCATCATTCAATCAAGTGCTAGGAAAATGCTGTGTTTTTATATTACTTGCATGTGATTGGTTATTCTCTGTAAATTGTAGCTTTACTTCATTTACTAAGCTCTGGAGAAACTACACTTGCAGAGTGCACAGTGTACAGTATTTGCCTTTAGAAAATCAAACCCACTATGTCAGGTGTCAAGCCCATCACAGGCAAAATCTCTTCCTAATGTCAATCATGTTGCTGATTTGTGCGTTTGCAGCAATCCCTCCCTACAGGTTGCCTTTCAAATAAGAAGCAGGATCATGAAAACTGATTTTAGAAGAAATATGTTCCCTTGCAGAGACCGACATTTGACAGGTGCATAAAAGTGCAGGTCCCTGCACATGGTGTGAAAAAAACTCCCTTAGTGAAGTGAACATTTATTTTGCAAAGTGAGAATGCACTAAAAATTGAGAATGCACTGAAATAACAACTAACTAATAGTAACTTAATTATTACTAAGGATTAAATTATAGGTATTGGAACTTCTTTTCAAATTTGGCTGTTAGTAAACATAACGAATACGAGTTTATCCGAAGTTACGAATTATCCAAAATAACGAATGCTGTATCTAAACGAATGGAACGTAATGCATTAATAATAATAAATAACAATAATAATAATAAAAACTTTGTATTATTATTATTTATTATTAAATTGTTCCATTCCATTTGTTTAGATGCAGCATTCGTTATTTTGGATAATTCGTAACTTCAGATAAATTTGTATTCATTACGTTCACTAACAGCCAAATTTTGAAAGAAAATTCCAATACCTATAATTTAATAGTTTAAAGCCTATATCTAACTGTAACCTATCTTCATAGATCTATTATATGGTAGAAGGCTGCTCCAGTGTAATTGATATTCCTACTATGTTACTTCAGCCCCAAGAATAGTACACATATCAAGACTACAAAAAGATTTAGTGCTTTATTGCAAGCTATACATAGCCATGCTCTGACATCTGATAGCATATTACTATGTAGTATCCGCAGTTCTATTCAAGCACACAGGAAAGTGCTGTATTCCAACTAAAATCAGACACCTGCAATTCATAGAATTCCATGTAGAAAGTAACATACAGCCACACATGTTTATCAAATGCATTAACACTATCACACATTTTTTGCAGCTTTTCTGCTGTCATCCACGTGCTTTACAGCTATACATCCATTCTGCTACACAAAGATTGCAGAGAAAGAACAACCCTCATATGGAAAAGTGAAATAAATGGTCCATTTCCTCTGATCTCTATCGCCTATAAAATTACAAATAAAAAAAATGAAAAAAGGAGTCCTTTTTTCTCTACATTTCTCATGAATTCTGTCTGGTAGCTGTTGAAAAATTATCACTGCTTATAATCTGCAAGCTCAGTTGCAGTTAATCATCCATATAAAACACTGCATGTATAAACCACTACAGCACATTATGCCAGGACACATTAGCATATTATACAAGGCCATCAAACCAAATGATATAAAAGCTATATCAACAAATTGCTGAATAAAATGTGTGCTTTTGCAAGAGCAGATTATTACTGTATTTGTTCGCTACCTGAGCTTCCAGACGGAAGACAAAATGTTCATTCTCATAATGTCAATGAAAACCTGCTTCTGTTTTATCTTGCTGATTATTGACTAAGGCTGGACAGCCATTATACCATTTTCTTACAATTTTCTGCACAAGTTTCCCTAGATTTAACTTCAGCTATGTAGTGCAAGGGCCTGCCTAATTAGATACAATTGAAAATGTTGTTTAGTTTTGACCTTATACTATGTGGTTTTTGGTAAATCTAAAGGAAAATTGTACAAGAGAATTGAACATGTTAGGCCAGCCTTAAAGTGATTGTAAAGCTTTGTTTTTCTTTTTTTAAATAACAAACATGTTATAGTTACCTCCTCTGTGCAAGGGTTTTGCACATAGTGGTCCCGATCCTCCTTTTTCTGGGCCCCCCCGCGGTGCTCCTGGCTCCTCCTCTTCTCGAGTGCTCTGTTGGAGAGCAGCTTTCCATGGGGGTACCCGTGCGGGCATGCTCCCAAGTCCTGCTGCTGCATCCATTGACACAGACAACAGGACTTGGCTCCACCCCCGGCTCCTGTGTCACTGGGTTCGATTGACAGCAGCGGGAGCCAATGGCTCCTGCTGCTATCATTCAATCCAATGAGAACCCAAGACAGTGGCTGGAGCTGTTGTGCTCATCTCCATCGCTGGAACGATCAGGCTCAGGTAAGAAAAAAGGGGGGGGGATCTGGGGGGCCGCCGCAGCACAAAAGGTTTTTCACCTTAACCACTTCCATACCGGGCCTATTCTGGCACTCCTCTCCTACATGAGAGGAGCATAACTGAAAAAGATCTGCCAAACAACTGATCAGCAGTCTTGGTCAATGGCTGAGAGCGCTGACCCGAGTGTTCTGGTGGGGACCGGAGTGTCCTGTCAGGACACAAAAGCACAGCAGGGGAGATCACTGTACTAACATCAGATAGTTAGTACAGCGGCTCCTCCTGAGCTGTCAGTTTTTTTCATTCAGCCCTGCTGGGTTGAAGGAAAAAAATAGTAGTGTACCAGGCTTAAGCAACATCATTATGCACTATACAGTATGTTCCTAGTGCACTAGGTGTATATAAGGACATATATTAGATATGAAAACATCAAAGGCTACTTGCTCATTATGTGGCTGCTGTGGGAATATCTGTTCTACTTATTATCACTTATCTTTCTGTGTCTTTTTTTTATCAATCAACCTGACCATTTTCCTTTCCATTGGCTGTGTGTTAAATCACTGGTCCCCAGCTGCTGCATGTATTCTACACTTCCAGTTATGTTGAATACCTGCTCTCCCAAACCACATTGTGGTTTCTCCCACCAGACTAAATGATGTACAAACCAGTAGAAGGAATGTGAGGCTGGAGAAATTGAAACTTGACTCATCCAAATTGTTGAATACCCACACCAGGTGGAGAGCAGAAAAGAGGCAGTGTTTCAACAAAGGGTCCAAAGTGTATGTAAACCCTCACCTTGTAAAGCAACACATTCAGATAAACCACTTGCTGACCAAGCCTTTTCTGGCGCTTTCTGTGTACAAATTTAAACCAGTAATCATTTTTTTGCTAGAAAATTACTTATAACCTCAAAACATGTTATATATTTTTTTTAAGCAGAGACCCTAGGGAGTAAACTTGCATATATTGCAATTTATGTCATGCAATATTTTCACAGTGGTTTTTCAAACGCAATTTTTTTGGAAAAAAACACTTTAATAAATGTAAAAAACTGAACACAATATATACCCCAATTCTTCAGTAAAATATGTAACAATATGTTATGCTGAGTAAATAGATACCTAACATGTCATGCTTTAAAATTGCGTAATCTTGTGGAATGATGACAAACTACGGTACTTAACCACTTGCCGACCGCCTCACGTCTATATACGTGAGCAGAGCGGCACGGGCAGGCAAAATCACGTACCTGGTACGTGATTGCCTTCCCGCGGGCGGGGGGTCCAATCGGACCCACCCCCCGTGCCATCGGCGGTCGGCATTTGGTTGGAAGTGATGAGAGACGAGGGGGAGACCATCCGATCGTGGCCCCCCCCTCGCGATCGCTTCCAGCCAATGAGAAACATCCCCTGCCTCTGTATAGTACACAGAGGCAGAGGATGTGATGTCATCTCTCCTCGGCTCGGCAGTTTCCGTTCCGGTGCCGAGGAGAGAAGACATGTAAGTGCACCAACACTCACACACAACACAGTAGAACATGCCAGGCACACTAAACACCCCCGATCGCCCCCCGATCACCCCCCGATCCCCCCCCAATCACCCCCCCCAGTCTCAAACTGACACCAAGCAGGTTTTTTTTTTTTTTTTCCTGATTACTGCATAGTGTCAGTTTGTGACAGTTAGCAGTGGTAGGACAGTTAGTATTAGCCCCCTGTAGGTCTAGGGTACCCCCCTAACCCCCCCTAATAAAGTTTTAACCCCTTGATCACCCCCTGTCACCAGTGTCGCTAAGCGATCATTTTTCTGATCGCTGTATTAGTGTCACTGGTGACGCTAGTTAGAAACGTAAATATTTAGGTTCGCTGTCAGCGTTTTATAGCGACAGGGACCCCCATATACTACCTAATAAATGTTTTAACCCCTTGATGGCCCCCTAGTTAACCCTTTCACCACTGATCACTGTATAAGTGTTACGGGTGACGCTGGTTAATTCGTTTATTTTTTATAGTGTCAGGGCACCCGCCGTTTATTACCGAATAAAGGTTTAGCCCCCTGATCGCCCGGCGGTGATATGCGTCGCCCCAGGCAGCGTCAGATTAGCGCCAGTACCGCGAACACCCACGCACGCACCGTACACCTCCCTTAGTGGTATAGTATCTGAACGCATCAATATCTGATCCGATCAGATCTATACTAGCGTCCCCAGCAGTTTAGGGTTCCCAAAAACGCAGTGTTAGCGGGATCAGCCCAGATACCTGCTAGCACCTGCGTTTTTCCCCTCCGCCTGGCCCGGCCCAGCCCACCCAAGTGCAGTATCGATCGATCACTGTCACTTACAAAACACTAAACGCATAACTGCAGCGTTCGCAGAGTCAGGCCTGATCCCTTCGATCGCTAACAGTTTTTTGGTAGCATTTTGGTGAACTGGCAAGCACCAGCCCCAGGCAGCGTCAGATTAGCGCCAGTACCGCTAACACCCACACACGCAGCATACACCTCCCTTAGTGGTATAGTATCTGAACGCATCAATATCTGATCCGATCAGATCTATACTAGCGTCCCCAGCAGTTTAGGGTTTCCAAAAACGCAGTGTTAGTGGGATCAGCCCAGATACCTGCTAGCACCTGCGTTTTGCCCCTCCGCCCAGCCCAGCCCAGCCCACCCAAGTGCAGTATCGATCGATCACTGTCACTTTTTTTGTAGCGTTTTGGTGAACTGGCAAGCGCCAGCGGCCTAGTACACCCCGGTCGTGGTCATACCAGCACTGCAGTAACACTTGCTGACGTGGCGAGTCCCATAAGTGCAGTTCAAGCTGGTGAGGTGGCAAGCACAAGTAGTGTCCCACTGCCACCAAAAAGACAAACACAGGTCTGTCGTGCCCATAATGCCCTTCCTGCTGCATTCGCCAATCCTAATTGGGAACCCACCGCTTCTGCAGCGCCAGTACTTCCCCATTCACATCCCCAACCAAATGCAGTTGGCTGCATGAGAGGCATTTTCTTTATGTCCTCCCGAGTACCCCTACCCAACAAACCCCCCCAAAAAAGATGTTGTGTCTGCAGCAAGCGCGGATATAGGCATGACACCCGCTATTATTGTCCCTCCTGTCCTGACAATCCTAGTTTTTGCATTGGTGAATGTTTTGAACGCTACCATTCATTAGTTGAGTATTAGCGTAGGGTACAGCATTGCACAGACTAGGCACACTTTCACAGGGTCTCCCAAGATGCCATCGCATTTTGAGAGACCCGAACCTGGAACCGGTTACAGTTATAAAAGTTACAGTTACAAAAAAAAGTGTAAAAAAAAAAAAAAACACAAACAAAAATAAAAAAAAATAGTTGTCGTTTCATTGTTCTCTCTCTCTCTATTCTCTCTCTATTGTTCTGCTCTTTTTTACTGTATTCTGTTCTGCAATGTTTTATTGTTATTATGTTTTATCATGTTTGCTTTTCAGGTATGCAATTTTTTATACTTTACCGTTTACTGTGCTTTATTGTTAACCATTTTTTTGTCTTCAGGTACGCCATTCACGACTTTGAGTGGTTATACCAGAATGATGCCTGCAGGTTTAGGTATCATCTTGGTATCATTCTTTTTAGCCAGCAGTCGGCTTTCATGTAAAAGCAATCCTAGCGGCTAATTAGCCTCTAGACTGCTTTTACAAGCAGTGGGAGGGAATGCCCCCCCCCCACCGTCTTCCGTGTTTTTCTCTGGCTCTCCTGTCTCAACAGGGAACCTGAGAATGCAGCCGGTGATTCAGCCAGCTGACCATAGAGCTGATCAGAGACCAGAGTGGCTCCAAACATCTCTATGGCCTAAGAAACCGGAAGCTACGAGCATTTTATGACTTAGATTTCGCCGGATGTAAACAGCGCCATTGGGAAATTGGGGAAGCATTTTATCACACCGATCTTGGTGTGGTCAGATGCTTTGAGGGCAGAGGAGAGATCTAGGGTCTAATAGACCCCAATTTTTTCAAAAAAGAGTACCTGTCACTACCTATTGCTATCATAGGGGATATTTACATTCCCTGAGATAACAATAAAAATGATTTAAAAAAAAATGAAAGGAACAGTTTAAAAATAAGATAAAAAAGCAAAAAAATAATAAAGAAAAAAAAAAAAAAAAAAAAAAAAAAGCACCCCTGTCCCCCCTGCTCTCGCGCTAAGGCGAACGCAAGCGTCGGTCTGGCGTCAAATGTAAACAGCAATTGCACCATGCATGTGAGGTATCACCGCGAAGGTCAGATCGAGGGCAGTAATTTTTGCAGTAGACCTCCTCTGTAATTCTAAAGTGGTAACCTGTAAAGGCTTTTAAAGGCTTTTAAAAATGTATTAATTTTGTTGCCACTGCACGTTTGTGCGCAATTTTAAAGCATGTCATGTTTGGTATCCATGTACTCGGCCTAAGATCATCTTTTTTATTTCATCAAACATTTGGGCAATATAGTGTGTTTTAGTGCATTAAAATTTAAAAAAGTGTGTTTTTTCCACAAAAAATGCGTTTGAAAAATCGCTGCGCAATTACTGTGTGAAAAAAAAACATGAAACACCCACCATTTTAATCTGTAGGGCATTTGCTTTAAAATAATATATAATGTTTGGGGGTTCAAAGTAATTTTCTTGCAAAAAAAAATAATTTTTTCATGTAATCAAAAAGTGTCAGAAAGGGCTTTGTCTTCAAGTGGTTAGAAGAGTGGGTGATGTGTGACATAAGCTTCTAAATGTTGTGCATAAAATGCCAGGACAGTTCAAACCCCCCCAAATGACCCCATTTTGGAAAGTAGACACCCCAAGCTATTTGCTGAGAGTCATGTCGAGTCCATGGAATATTTTATATTGTGACACAAGTTGCGGGAAAGAGACAATTTTTTTTTTTTTTTGCACAAAGTTGTCACTAAATGTTATATTGCTCAAACATGCCATGGGGATTTGTGAAATTACACCCCAAAATAAATTCTGTTGCTTCTCCTGAGTACGGGGATACCACATGTGTGGGACTTTTTGGGAGCCTAGCCGCACACGGGACCCCGAAAACCAAGCACCGCCTTCAGGCTTTCTAAGGCCGTAAATTTTTGATTTCACTCTTCACTGCCTATCACAGTTTCGGAGGCCATAGAATGCCCAGGTGGCACAAAACCCCCCCAAATGACCCAATTTTGGAAAGTAGACACCCCAAGCTATTTGCTGAGAGGTATAGTGAGTATTTTGCAGACCTCACTTTTTGTCACAAAGTTTTGAAAATTGAAAAAAGAAAAAAAAAAAAATTTTTCTGGTCTTTCTTCATTTTCAAAAACAAATGAGAGCTGCAAAATACTCACCATGCCTCTCAGCAAATAGCTTGGGGTGTCTACTTTCCAAAATGGGGTCATTTGGGGGGGGTTTGTGCCATCTTGGCATTTTATGGCCTTCAAAACTGTGATAGGTAGTGAGGAGTGAAATCAAAAATGTATGCCCTTAGAAATCCTGAAGGTGGTGCTGGGTTTTCGGGGCCCCGTACGCGGCTAGGCTCCCAAAAAGTGCCACATATGTGGTATCCCCGTACTCAAGCAGCTGAATGTATTTTGGGGTGCAATTCCACATATGCCCATGGCCTGTGTGAGCAATATATCATTTAGTGACAACTTTTTGTAAATTTTTTTTTTTGTCATTATTCAATCACTTGGGACAAAAAAAATAAATATTCAATGGGCTCAACATGCCTCTCAGCAATTTCCTTGGGGTGTCTACTTTCCAAAATGGGGTCATTTGGGGGGGGTTTGTACTGCCCTGCCATTTTAGCACCTCAAGAAATGACATAGGCAGTCATAAACTAAAAGCTGTGTAAATTCCAGAAAATGTACCCTAGTTTGTAGACGCTATAACTTTTGCGCAAACCAATAAATATACGCTTATTGACATTTTTTTTACCAAAGACATGTGGCCGAATACATTTTGGCCTAAATGTATGACTAAAATTTAGTTTATTGGATTTTTTTTATAACAAAAAGTAGAAAATATCATTTTTTTTCAAAATTTTCAGTCTTTTTCCGTTTATAGCGCAAAAAATAAAAACGGCAGAGGTGATCAAATACCATCAAAAGAAAGCTCTATTTGTGGGAAGAAAAGGACGCAAATTTCGTTTGGGTACAGCATTGCATGACCGCGCAATTAGCAGTTAAAGCGACGCAGTGCCGAATTGTAAAAAGTGCTCTGGTCAGGAAGGGGGTAAATCCTTCCGGGGCTGAAGTGGTTAAAATCTCCATAGGGAATGATTTAAACATTTTTTACAGATTATCAGTTAAGAGTTACAGAGTAGGTTTAGTCCCAGAATTATTTCTCCAACCTTTGCAGTTATACCTCATATGTGTGGTGCAAACACCGTTTGCATATGCGTGCACGACTTATGTATGAGTTCAACTCTGCAGGCGAGCACGGAGGGATGGGGGAGCTTTTTTCATTTTTTTTTTTTTTAATTGTCTCTTTAATTTTTTTAATCACTTTTATTCTTATTACAAGGAATGTAAACAACCCTTCTAATAAAAAAAAAGATGACAGGCAGGGGCGTTACTAGGGGGTGGCTATTGGGGCTATAGCCCCGGATCTGGGGCACATAGCCCCGAGTCTCTTGTTGCAGGCTCCCTGCCTAACCAGCGGGTTGCAGGCTGGCTGCATGAGAGAGGCTGGAGGAGAAGAGCGATGACATCTCTCTGCCTGCTCCACATCAGCGCTCTTCACAGCCGGGCCTCTTCAATTTGGGAGCGAGGTGCGGCGAGCAGCAGAGAGATGACATCATCTCTCACTGCCCGTCACACATCAGTGCTCTTCCACCCTCACAGCACGATGGAGTGGAGGTCACGTGCTTCCTGTCATCGTGGAGCTCCACTTTGCAGCCAGAACCCCTTGTTTCAATGTCAGAGGTGCAGCGGGGAGCAGCGAGATGACATCATCTCTCACTGCATCACCGCTCTCCTGCTCTGACTAAATGAACCAGTGCTGTCAGCCTGCCACCAATGCAGCATCAATGCACATTTGGTAGCACTGGCTGGCATGGCAAGTTACAATCCACAGCAGGTGGCAAGTGACAATCTACAAATGGTGGCAGGAGATGTGGCAATCTGCAAATAGAGCCAGGAGACATGGCAAGTGACAATCTGCAAATGGTGGCAAGAGATGTGGCAAGTGACAATCTGCAAATGGTGGCAGGAGATGTGGCAAGTGACAATCTGCAAATAGTGGTAGGAGACGTGGCAAGTGACAATCTGCAAATGGTGGCAGGAGATGTGGCAATCTGCAAATGGTGGTAGGAGATGTGGTAAGTGACACGCCCAGGGCTCCCACTGATTCTGCAGTATGGTGAGTTATTAGAATGTAACAATAGAAATAATGCACTTTAATCACCCTGACACCATATCAACCATGGTGCCATGATGATTGAAGCGCCAACACCAGCCATCACCCGTGAAAAATTGCTTAGGTCTCCCCCCAACCCCCCCCCCGCGGGCATGCAAAAAGGTTGGTGACTGCTGCTATGGGCTCTAGCCCCAGATCTTTTGCAGATCTAGCAACGCCCCTGATGACAGGTCCTCTTTATGAAAAGATCTGGGGTAAAAAAGACCCCACATCTCTCCTTTACCTTTAAAGGCAAAAGATCAAAAAAAAGTTGATCATTTGGTAGAAAAAAAAATAGTTTACTTCCTCCCCAGATTGTAAGTGACATCATGGCATTGCTCAGGCCTTTCAAGACCATAAAGGCAATCAGAGACGATCTGGTCTCTGTCTGCCTCTATGACCAGCCAGCCACCCTGTCAGGTTCATTTCTTGGGTGCGCCAGTGAAAACGGTAAGAGCCCAATGGGGGGGGGTGGGGGGGGATTGTTCCCTCCCTCCGCTTCTGAAAGTGATCCAGTGGCTAATGAACTGACAAAACAAAAGAACTCACTGCTCCAGGTGAGACAGGAACCCTAATGATATCACGGGTGCCTGCCTCGGCTCGCCTCCACATACGATCAACACTGAAGAAATGGCTGCACTCCAAGATCCATCAAAATTCTTGTTTAATAAAGGAACATTCCAAGTGTTACAAACAGCTCAAATGTTAGACGCGTTTCACACACTAACAGGTGCGCTTATTCATTACGCCACTTTAATGAGGAAGCCAGCCGCCGGATGAAAAAAATACAGGGGGTTATGGCTGATAGCTTCAGCCATAACCCCGGTAAACCACTTGCAAACAAAAATGTGTGTATATATATATATATATATATATATATATATATGGCTTTTTTCAGGGGGAACTTGGTGGAACTCAGTTCCACCACCTCTGGCTCAGACCCTTGGGGGGGGTCTGCTCAACACAATGGCTAGTAAACACAGAAGTTTGGTTTCTGTGTTTACAAGTGACAGCTCTGCACTCTGTATGTAATCCCCCTGAACTCTGCACTCTGTATGTAATGCAATCCTGGTATTTAATGCCCCTTTAAGACCCTCCTACTGTTCGTGAAATTTGACTAACCACACCCACTATTTGATGTGATTTGCAGGGGGTGTGTGGGTGGAGGGGTTTTAGGGAGTCGTGGTTGATTTCCAGCACCTATTGTTTGAGAAAAAAAGTCCTGGCTATATATATATATATATATATATATATATATATATATATATATATATATACACACATATACACAGTATGTATTGCGGTTGGCAATGAAAGGCAAAACACTTGTGTATAGATATTTTAAAAAAACATTCTAAAGACCTTTTTTTCCCCTTTTTATACGTGCTTACATTCCCTCTGTTCTCAGATACATAAGAGCTGGGGGAGGAGACACAGCAGCACACTAAACTTCCCAGTGAATGGCTGTGTAGGGGAAGGTATGTCAGGACAAGACTGATTATTGGAGGAGAGCAGGCTGAACTCCCAGCCCAGCTGGAGGACTGACCATGATGTGTTCTCATGCCTAGTGTGGTCAGTTTTTAATAGGAAGGATAAGGCACTGGCAGAAACACCAGAGATTTTACACAAAGGAAGCAATACAAAGAGAACAGGATACTTTCTCATACAAGTGCATTGTACAGCAGGCCGATATCAGGAATATGAAATGGTGGGGTAACATATTCTTTAAAGTGTAGGCTGATTCTCCTGAGTACTATTTTGATAATTAGCTGTACTAAGCATTATGGAAAGTCCCCAAGTTCTGTTCCTCACAAGCATTGGTTGTAATGTATTGCTTAATGTGTTTTCTATCTAAATGGAGAGGATCAAGATCAGCAATTGAATTTGTTGCATCATTGGCAAAGATCTAATAGCATATGACCAACATATAACAAGTAGTTACTACTCACATCATCAACAGTTCTGTTTGGGTTTGGATTGTTTAAAGCAGCCATTCTCAACCAAGGATTCTCCAGAGGTCTCATCTGATGGTGCCTGGATAGTTCCAGGACCAACACTACCTGGCAGAGCCAGCTGTATAACAACAATGACCTTTTTAGCTATCTGAAAGGGTCTAGTTCAGATCACCACTATAAGGGGTGTATTCTTCCTAGTGTTCTCCTATTAATTGGTTTTATCATTGGTTTCCTAGGACCTAAAATGTATTTACTCCTGGGGTAAAAAGGTTGCCTGTAGCCTATTAGCACCTACTTCCCTTTTATTTATTTTTTCTTTCCCAGCTAATCGCCTGTAGTTTATTAGTACCCACTTTCCTTTTTGTTTAATAAATTTTTATGCAGCCTTCCTTTAGTACATGCAACCTATTAGTGCACATTTCCCTTCCTGTGTCACAATGAACCTCTGCAGTTTTATATAGCCAGTGACGTTCATCCGAGGTTATACACACACATATATATAATTTTTTATTTTATTTATTTATTTATTTATTTATTTATTTTGAGAATATGACAGTATTGGTCCTCATGATGTTCTAACACTTTCCTTTTAAAATAAGTTTAAAAATAAGATAAAAAAGCAAAAAAATAATAAAGAAAAAAAAAAAAAAAAAAAAAAAAAAAGCACCCCTGTCCCCCCTGCTCTCGCGCTAAGGCGAACGCAAGCGTCGGTCTGGCGTCAAATGTAAACAGCAATTGCACCATGCATGTGAGGTATCACCGCGAAGGTCAGATCGAGGGCAGTAATTTTTGCAGTAGACCTCCTCTGTAATTCTAAAGTGGTAACCTGTAAAGGCTTTTAAAGGCTTTTAAAAATGTATTAATTTTGTTGCCACTGCACGTTTGTGCGCAATTTTAAAGCATGTCATGTTTGGTATCCATGTACTCGGCCTAAGATCATCTTTTTTATTTCATCAAACATTTGGGCAATATAGTGTGTTTTAGTGCATTAAAATTTAAAAAAGTGTGTTTTTTCCACAAAAAATGCGTTTGAAAAATCGCTGCGCAATTACTGTGTGAAAAAAAAACATGAAACACCCACCATTTTAATCTGTAGGGCATTTGCTTTAAAATAATATATAATGTTTGGGGGTTCAAAGTAATTTTCTTGCAAAAAAAAATAATTTTTTCATGTAATCAAAAAGTGTCAGAAAGGGCTTTGTCTTCAAGTGGTTAGAAGAGTGGGTGATGTGTGACATAAGCTTCTAAATGTTGTGTATAAAATGCCAGGACAGTTCAAACCCCCCCAAATGACCCCATTTTGGAAAGTAGACACCCCAAGCTATTTGCTGAGAGTCATGTCGAGTCCATGGAATATTTTATATTGTGACACAAGTTGCGGGAAAGAGACAAATTTTTTTTTTTTTTTTGCACAAAGTTGTCACTAAATGTTATATTGCTCAAACATGCCATGGGGATTTGTGAAATTACACCCCAAAATAAATTCTGTTGCTTCTCCTGAGTACGGGGATACCACATGTGTGGGACTTTTTGGGAGCCTAGCCGCGCACGGGACCCCGAAAACCAAGCACCGCCTTCAGGCTTTCTAAGGCCGTAAATTTTTGATTTCACTCTTCACTGCCTATCACAGTTTCGGAGGCCATGGAATGCCCAGGTGGCACAAAACCCCCCCAAATGACCCAATTTTGGAAAGTAGACACCCCAAGCTATTTGCTGAGAGGTATAGTGAGTATTTTGCAGACCTCACTTTTTGTCACAAAGTTTTGAAAATTGAAAAAAGAAAAAAAAAAAATTTTTTTCTGGTCTTTCTTCATTTTCAAAAACAAATGAGAGCTGCAAAATACTCACCATGCCTCTCAGCAAATAGCTTGGGGTGTCTACTTTCCAAAATGGGGTCATTTGGGGGGGGTTTGTGCCATCTTGGCATTTTATGGCCTTCAAAACTGTGATAGGTAGTGAGGAGTGAAATCAAAAATGTATGCCCTTAGAAATCCTGATGGTGGTGCTGGGTTTTCGGGGCCCCGTACGCGGCTAGGCTCCCAAAAAGTGCCACATATGTGGTATCCCCGTACTCAGGAGAAGCAGCTGAATGTATTTTGGGGTGCAATTCCACATATGCTCATGGCCTGTGTGAGCAATATATCATTTAGTGACAACTTTTTGTAAATTTTTTTTTTTTTTTTTGTCATTATTCAATCACTTGGGACAAAAAAAATAAATATTCAATGGGCTCAACATGCCTCTCAGCAATTTCCTTGGGGTGTCTACTTTCCAAAATGGGGTCATTTGGGGGGGGTTTGTACTGCCCTGCCATTTTAGCACCTCAAGAAATGACATAGGCAGTCATAAACTAAAAGCTGTGTAAATTCCAGAAAATGTACCCTAGTTTGTAGACGCTATAACTTTTGCGCAAACCAATAAATATACGCTTATTGACATTTTTTTTACCAAAGACATGTGGCCGAATACACTTTGGCCTAAATGTATGACTAAAATTTAGTTTATTGGATTTTTTTTATAACAAAAAGTAGAAAATATCATTTTTTTTTCAAAATTTTCAGTCTTTTTCCGTTTATAGCGCAAAAAATAAAAACGGCAGAGGTGATCAAATACCATCAAAAGAAAGCTCTATTTGTGGGAAGAAAAGGACGCAAATTTCGTTTGGGTACAGCATTGCATGACCGCGCAATTAGCAGTTAAAGCGACGCAGTGCCGAATTGTAAAAAGTGCTCTGGTCAGGAAGGGGGTAAATCCTTCCGGGGCTGAAGTGGTTAAAATCTCCATAGGGAATGATTTAAACATTTTTTACAGATTATCAGTTAAGAGTTACAGAGTAGGTTTAGTGCCAGAATTATTTCTCCAACCTTTGCAGTTATACCTCATATGTGTGGTGCAAACACCGTTTGCATATGCGTGCACGACTTATGTATGAGTTCAACTCTGCAGGCGAGCACGGAGGGATGGGGGAGCTTTTTTCATTTTTTTTTTTTTAATTGTCTCTTTAATTTTTTTAATCACTTTTATTCTTATTACAAGGAATGTAAACAACCCTTCTAATAAAAAAAAAGATGACAGGCAGGGGCGTTACTAGGGGGTGGCTATTGGGGCTATAGCCCCGGATCTGGGGCACATAGCCCCGAGTCTCTTGTTGCAGGCTCCCTGCCTAACCAGCGGGTTGCAGGCTGGCTGCATGAGAGAGGCTGGAGGAGAAGAGCGATGACATCTCTCTGCCTGCTCCACATCAGCGCTCTTCACAGCCGGGCCTCTTCAATTTGGGAGCGAGGTGCGGCGAGCAGCAGAGAGATGACATCATCTCTCACTGCCCGTCACACATCAGTGCTCTTCCACCCTCACAGCACGATGGAGTGGAGGTCACGTGCTTCCTGTCATCGTGGAGCTCCACTTTGCAGCCAGAACCCCTTGTTTCAATGTCAGAGGTGCAGCGGGGAGCAGCGAGATGACATCATCTCTCACTGCATCACCGCTCTCCTGCTCTGACTAAATGAACCAGTGCTGTCAGCCTGCCACCAATGCAGCATCAATGCACATTTGGTAGCACTGGCTGGCATGGCAAGTTACAATCCACAGCAGGTGGCAAGTGACAATCTACAAATGGTGGCAGGAGATGTGGCAATCTGCAAATAGAGCCAGGAGACATGGCAAGTGACAATCTGCAAATGGTGGCAAGAGATGTGGCAAGTGACAATCTGCAAATGGTGGCAGGAGATGTGGCAAGTGACAATCTGCAAATAGTGGTAGGAGACGTGGCAAGTGACAATCTGCAAATGGTGGCAGGAGATGTGGCAATCTGCAAATGGTGGTAGGAGATGTGGTAAGTGACACGCCCAGGGCTCCCACTGATTCTGCAGTATGGTGAGTTATTAGAATGTAACAATAGAAATAATGCACTTTAATCACCCTGACACCATATCAACCATGGTGCCATGATGATTGAAGCGCCAACACCAGCCATCACCCGTGAAAAATTGCTTAGGTCTCCCCCCAACCCCCCCCCGCGGGCATGCAAAAAGGTTGGTGACTGCTGCTATGGGCTCTAGCCCCAGATCTTTTGCAGATCTAGCAACGCCCCTGATGACAGGTCCTCTTTATGAAAAGATCTGGGGTAAAAAAGACCCCACATCTCTCCTTTACCTTTAAAGGCAAAAGATCAAAAAAAAGTTGATCATTTGGTAGAAAAAAAAATAGTTTACTTCCTCCCCAGATTGTAAGTGACATCATGGCATTGCTCAGGCCTTTCAAGACCATAAAGGCAATCAGAGACGATCTGGTCTCTGTCTGCCTCTATGACCAGCCAGCCACCCTGTCAGGTTCATTTCTTGGGTGCGCCAGGGAAAACGGTAAGAGCCCAATGGGGGGGTGGGGGGGGATTGTTCCCTCCCTCCGCTTCTGAAAGTGATCCAGTGGCTAATGAACTGACAAAACAAAAGAACTCACTGCTCCAGGTGAGACAGGAACCCTAATGATATCACGGGTGCCTGCCTCGGCTCGCCTCCACATACGATCAACACTGAAGAAATGGCTGCACTCCAAGATCCATCAAAATTCTTGTTTAATAAAGGAACATTCCAAGTGTTACAAACAGCTCAAATGTTAGACGCGTTTCACACACTAACAGGTGCGCTTATTCATTACGCCACTTTAATGAGGAAGCCAGCCGCCGGATGAAAAAAATACAGGGGGTTATGGCTGATAGCTTCAGCCATAACCCCGGTAAACCACTTGCAAACAAAAATGTGTGTATATATATATATATATATATATATATATATGGCTTTTTTTCAGGGGGAACTTGGTGGAACTCAGTTCCACCACCTCTGGCTCAGACCCTTGGGGGGGGTCTGCTCAACACAATGGCTAGTAAACACAGAAGTTTGGTTTCTGTGTTTACAAGTGACAGCTCTGCACTCTGTATGTAATCCCCCTGAACTCTGCACTCTGTATGTAATGCAATCCTGGTATTTAATGCCCCTTTAAGACCCTCCTACTGTTCGTGAAATTTGACTAACCACACCCACTATTTGATGTGATTTGCAGGGGGTGTGTGGGTGGAGGGGTTTTAGGGAGTCGTGGTTGATTTCCAGCACCTATTGTTTGAGAAAAAAAGTCCTGGCTATATATATATATATATATATATATATATATATATATATATATATATATATATATATATATATACACATATACACAGTATGTATTGCGGTTGGCAATGAAAGGCAAAACACTTGTGTATAGATATTTTAAAAAAACATTCTAAAGACCTTTTTTTCCCCTTTTTATAAGTGATTACATTCCCTCTGTTCTCAGATACATAAGAGCTGGGGGAGGAGACACAGCAGCACACTAAACTTCCCAGTGAATGGCTGTGTAGGGGAAGGTGTGTCAGGACAAGACTGATTATTGGAGGAGAGCAGGCTGAACTCCCAGCCCAGCTGGAGGACTGACCATGATGTGTTCTCATGCCTAGTGTGGTCAGTTTTTAATAGGAAGGATAAGGCACTGGCAGAAACACCAGAGATTTTACACAAAGGAAGCAATACAAAGAGAACAGGATACTTTCTCATACAAGTGCATTGTACAGCAGGCCGATATCAGGAATATGAAATGGTGGGGTAACATATTCTTTAAAGTGTAGGCTGATTCTCCTGAGTACTATTTTGATAATTAGCTGTACTAAGCATTATGGAAAGTCCCCAAGTTCTGTTCCTCACAAGCATTGGTTGTAATGTATTGCTTAATGTGTTTTCTATCTAAATGGAGAGGATCAAGATCAGCAATTGAATTTGTTGCATCATTGGCAAAGATCTAATAGCATATGACCAACATATAACAAGTAGTTACTACTCACATCATCAACAGTTCTGTTTGGGTTTGGATTGTTTAAAGCAGCCATTCTCAACCAAGGATTCTCCAGAGGTCTCATCTGATGGTGCCTGGATAGTTCCAGGACCAACACTACCTGGCAGAGCCAGCTGTATAACAACAATGACCTTTTTAGCTATCTGAAAGGGTCTAGTTCAGATCACCACTATAAGGGGTGTATTCTTCCTAGTGTTCTCCTATTAATTGGTTTTATCATTGGTTTCCTAGGACCTAAAAACGGAAAATTGTATACTCACCTTTCCGTAATTTTCCTTTCCTGTCGTATCTTCATGGCAGCATACACTTTGGGTTGTGACTCCGCCCCCACAACCTGATAGGACTACATAGCTATAAATTGTAGAGGTGGCCCCTGCCCAGTATTCTCCGTATATATATCACCTTAGACGGGTGGGAGATTGTATGCTGCCATGAAGATACGACAGGAAAGGAAAATTACGGAAAGGTGAGTATACAATTTTCCGTTTTCCTGTCGCATCATGGCAGCATACACTTTGGGGAGTAACTCGCAAAGACTGGGTGGGAATTCAAACTAAGTTTATTTAACAAAGAATAGAGGAATTGGCCTGGATAACGGATCTTCCGAAATCCACCGTGGATAAGCAGGCGGAATCCACCTTGTAATGAGACATAAAGGTGTTCCTGGAGGACCAGGTAGCCGCTCTGCAAATCGTCTCCGCCGAGACTCTACAATATGCCGCCCAGGAGGTTGCCACTGCCCTGGTGGAATGTGCCCTTAAGCCCTCAGGTACTTGATGGTTACTCAGTGAGTAAGATCTCTTGATGGTCTTTACTAGCCATGAAGCAATGGTGCGTGAGGATGCCGCTTGACCTCTCCTGAAACCATGTGGGATAATTAGGAGGCTCTCCAACTTTCTGATAGATTTTGTTGCCGAGAGATACTCCATGACGGTACCCTTAACATCTAATGGATGGGGATCTCCCTGATCCGTGCTGAGTGCTGGAAGATTAATCTCCTGGTTAAAATGGAAAGATGAGGATACCTTGGGGATGAATCGATCCGAAGGTCTTAGGACTAGCCTGTCTGGAAGAACAACCAAATATGGTTCGCTAACCATTAGAGCTTGCATCTCTGACACTCGCTTCGCCGATGTTATGGCTATTAAAAATGAAACTTTCAGCGTTAGATCCCAGAGGGATATGCTCTGTGTTGGAAAAAAGGGTTCCTTGGATAATGCCTCCAGAACGATTGAGAGATCCCAGACTGAGAATGACGGTTTCCTAGGGGGCCTCAGCTTTAGACAGGCCCTCTGAAACTGAATCACCAGAGGCTCTTGCGCCCATTTAACTCCTGTCAAGGCGGACAGGGCCGATACCTGGACCTTCAGGGTGCTTGACCTAAGGCCTTTTTCTAGGCCTAGCTGAAGGAATTCCAAGATCTGAGACACCGACGGGGAGGACGAGTCCCAACCTTGCTGCTGAGAGAAGGAGACAAATTTTTCCCAAACTCTTCTGTACGTGATGTTGGTAGTAGACCTTCTGGCCTGGAGTAAGGTATCCACCACCTTCTGGGAACAGCCCTGCTCTAAGTACCTAGCCCTTTCAGCCTCCAGGCCATCAAGTGTAGCTTCCCCGGGTTCGGGTGAAGAAGATGTCCCTGGGAGAGTAGGTCTGTCGTCAATGGGAGAGGCAGAGGCTCTGCCGTGTTCAGCTGCATGAGGGTAGTAAACCATGGCCTCCTCGGCCAGAAAGGGATCACTGCTACCACCAATGCTGTTGACTTCTTGAGCCTCAGGAGGAATCTCGCTATGAGAGGCGTCGGGGGAAAAATGTACCCCAGGTGAAAGTTCCAGGGGTGTTGGAGGCAGTCCGTCCCCTCTGCCGAAGGAAACGGTACCCTTGATAGGAATCTCTGGCATTTTGTGTTCTCCGGAGTTGCTGCTAGGTCTATCTCTGGAGAGCCCCAGGTCCGGGATATGAGAGCATAGGCTTGTGGACTCAGAGACCATTCGTTGTTGGAGGAGAAATTCCTGCTCAGCGAGTCGGCTAAGGTGTTCTGGACTCCCGGAACATAAACCGCCCTTAGGTCCAGTAGATTCAGCTGCGCCCATTCCAGAACAGGACGGACCTCCTGCAACATGGACCTGCTTCTGGTGCCCCCCTGCCTGTTGACGTAGGCAACAGCCACCTTGTTGTCCATCCTCAGGAGGACGTGCTTCCCCCTCAAGTGAAAACTGAAGGCCAGGAGAGCCTGGAATGCTGCTCTCATCTCCAGAACATTCGACACTGTATCCTGTGCCCTGAAAGGCCAACGACCCTGAGCCGCAAGGTCCTGATAGTAAGCTCCCCATCCCTGTAGACTGGCATCTGAGGTCACGATTTCTTGATAGGGAGTGATTATATTCCTGCATCTTCCCAAGTTGTGAGGTCGTACCCACCACTTCAATGATTGCTTTACCTCCTGAGAAATGAAGATTGGTTGGGACATTGATGTGCCCTTCCACTGACGCAGGAAGGAGATCTGGAGAGGTCTCGAATTCCATTGTGCCCATTGGACCATTGGAATGGTGGAAGCTAGGGAGCCCAGGATACTGAGACATGTCCTGGCCGGGAGCATTGTAGCAGAGATTGCCCTTTTCACCTTTTGAATTAGAGGAGGGATTTTTTCCCCCGGAAGTTCCACTGTGTTCTCCCTCGTGTCCAGTTCGGCACCCAGAAAGACCATTCTCTGTGTGGGATGGATGTTGCTCTTCTTCCAATTTATCAGCCACCCTAGGGACTGTAACGTGGAGACGAGGATTTCCCTGTGAAGGACGAGAGAATCCTGGCTGTCTGAGAGAAGTAGGATGTCGTCCAGATAATGATGGACCCTCAGCCCCCTTTCTCTCAGGTGGGCTATTACAGGTAATAGGACCTTTGTAAACGTCCTGGGTGCGGTAGAGATCCCGAACGGGAGGCTTCGGAATTGGAAGTGCCGATGGTTTAGGGTAAACCGGAGAAACTTTTGAAACTCGGAATGGATAGGGATATGCAAATATGCGTCCTGGAGGTCGATTGACAGCATCCAATCTCCCAAGTTTATTGCTTGGAGGATTGATTGAAGGCTTTCCATCTTGAATGTTTCTATCTGTATCGACCGGTTGAGGTTTTTTAGATCCAGGACTGGACGAAGGTCCCCTGATTTCTTTTTCACTAAGAAGAGTGGGGAATAGAAACCCTTGCCTCTTTGAGATAGCGGTACCTCCACTATTGCTTGTTTTTGGAGCAACTCCTGAATATACTGGACTAAGGATAGTCTTTTCTGTTGAGAAGGAGGAAGTCTGGTTGAGCAAAATTGGTCTCTTGGAGGACGACCTGTGAATGCCCACCTGTGTCCGAAATGAATGGTGGACACCGTCCATGGGTCCTTTATCATTCCCGCCCAGACCAACTTGAACTTTGTGAGTCTGGCACCCACTACCGCTGGTTGGGCGGGCGAACCTTCAAAAGGACTTCTGGTCATTGGAGGCAGGGGTCTTGGGTTTCTGGAATTTGAGGAAGGACGTCTGGGGGTTCTTCCAGCTCCTTCTGTATTCCTTCCCGGGTCTATAGGATTTTGCATCCCTGTATCTCTCTGGAAGATTACGTTTAAAGGGAGGTGGCCTTTGTTGTTTCGGCCTTTTGTCCGATGGTATGAGACCCGACTTCCTGCCTGTCATTTTAGAGATTGCGGTATCCAGCTTCGTCCCAAAGAGGTTCACCCCGTCATACGGAATCCTGCACCAGTTAGATTTCGAGGCGGGGTCAGCCGACCAAGGTTTGAGCCATAGTGCCCTTCTGGCCATTACAGAAGCTAACATGGACCTTGATGTGGATCTGATAGTATCTACGGAAGCTTCCGCCACGAATTCTCCCGCAAGGCTCAGTTCTTGTAAGGCCTTAGTGATCTGCTCTTGATCTGCGCCCTCAGTGACGAGTCTCGCTGTGGCTGAGGACCAGCTGGAGATAGCTTTCCCAACCGCCGATAATGCCACCGCTGGCCTGCAGGCACCTCCTGCGAACAGGTAAGCTCTCTTAAGGTCTGTATCCACCTTCCTGTCAAGCACGTCCCTGAACGTTACTGCATCTTCAATGGGGAGCGTCACGTGCCTGGCTAGACGCATCAAAGATGCATCCACTACTGGAGGAGAAAGTAAAGGGGATACTTTGGGTTCCTTGAGTGGGTACAGTTTGGTAAGCCTGTTGGACAGACTAAACTTCTTCTTCTTTTCTGCCACTCCTCCTTAATCAGTTCATCTAATTCGTGGATGAATGGGAAGGCCTCCGGGACCTTCTTGAGGTTTGGGAAATACTTTCTCTGTTTTGGCTGTATCTCCTCAAGCTCCTCCCAGTTAATCGCTTCCTTAACCGATCTGATGAACGGTTCTATGAGCGCAAAATCAAAGCCAGCTGAAGCTTCCAGCTCCTCACCATCCGACGGGAGTTCTTGATCCCTTGATGCACTGGGAATGGTGGGTGAGTTGCTATAGGCCGTAAACTCTACATCAGGAGTTGAGACCTGGGGAGTAGAGACTCCAGTGGGTTCTATGGAATCCGGCTCTTTCTCCCTGGTGGCTTCATCCATGCACTTGCGGCAGGTTAGTATGTCTGGGAGGGCCGTGGCCCCGCATACCCAGCAAGCGTTCCCGGCTGGGCGGGAAGGGTGCGCAGAGGATTGGTGTCCTCGTGCAGGGGATCTTCTGTGGTAAGAACGGCTATGTCTTGAATGGGATCGACTCCGTCTACGACTCCCCTTGTGGCCTGAGCGACTTCTTCCGCGTGAGCGGCTGCGTCTATGGCCGGAGCGGCTTCTCCTGTGCGAAGACTCTCTTCGTCCTGACTTGGATGATCTTGCGGACCTGACAGGGCTGACCAATTAGGTAGCATTAATACGGTCCTGCTCTCTTTTTCAATCTTCTCTACTTACCACTGGAATCCCCCCCCCCTTACCTATTAGGCTGGTGGTGATCTGCTGGGGCAGCGGCCTCCATAGGAGAGGAAGGTGAGCACCTGAGAAGGGTATAGGAAGGTAAGAGCATGCAAACAGGCCCCAAAAAGACAGTGCATAAGTATTAGACACTTACCCAGAGAGGGGATACTTCAGGGATGCAGCAAGTCAAAATACAGCAGTCAGAAGTCTTCCAGGAAGCAAGGAGAGCTCAGAAAAGACAAACAGGGCTTTTAAAATTGCCGCCATGGCCGCCGAGGTCACGACCCGCTCACGCATGCGCAGTAGCGGCGCGAGGCGCCCGGCGCCATCTTGGAAACTGGCAAAATCGAAAGGACGCCCTGAGGGTGCGCACTGCGCATGCGCGGAAGCGCCGAGACGCCCGGGAAGCCTGAAGGGAGGCACAGAGGGACCACAGAGCCCAGCAAAGGAGGAGAAACAAACGAAAGTGAAACAAAGTGACATGGAGACCGCTGCACAACAACTAAGCCTGTTTAAGGCTTATACTGGAGCCGCAACATACCCCCGAGATCACCAGAGCGGGGTTCCTTCCATCTAGCTCGTTTAGAGGCTGTACAGGTAAGGACTTCCACCCAGGAGAGGCTAGAACCTGGCTGGGGCGAATTCGGTAAGGGGGTGCTTCTGATATGTTCAGTCCTTCAGGTGAGGAAAAATAAGAGAATACTGGGCAGGGGCCACCTCTACAATTTATAGCTATGTAGTCCTATCAGGTTGTGGGGGCGGAGTCACAACCCAAAGTGTATGCTGCCATGATGCGACAGGAAATGTATTTACTCCTGGGGTAAAAAGGTTGCCTGTAGCCTATTAGTACCTACTTCCCTTTTATTTATTTTTTCTTTCCCAGCTAATCGCCTGTAGTTTATTAGTACCTACTTTCCTTTTTGTTTAATAGATTTTATGCAGCCTTCCTTTAGTACATGCAACCTATTAGTGCACATTTCCCTTCCTGTGTCACAATGAACCTCTGCAGTTTTATATAGCCAGTGACGTTCATCCGAGGTTATACACACACATATATATAATTTTTTATTTTATTTATTTATTTATTTATTTATTTATTTTGAGAATATGACAGTATTGGTCCTCATGATGTTCTAACACTTTCCTTTTAAAATAATTTTTCTTTAACATCAACTTGATTGTGTATATATACATTTTTTTCTATTATTTTGTATTTGTTGTTGCTACTATACAATAATTTTGAATGATGCATCAAGTTTGATCCAAGTTCAGTTGGTGAATCAGATTCTTTCTTGCAATGGATCTGGACTGAACTTAGTCTTCACATAAGGTTTGAGTGTATGTATCGTGTACCACAGCCGGGTTTTCTTTTTCTTTACCGGCTGAAAACTGTTTTTAATTGGTTAGTTCACCTGTAACCTAATGATGACACATTAGAGCAGTATATAGGTGATTGTGGTGACTAGTTCCAATAGGTAATGACTAAGCGCTAACATTTGCGTGAAACGCGTTTACCTCTTTGTCTCGTGCTCCATCTGTTAACCACTTGTCATATAAAGCGTCAATAAAAAGGATTATTGGAAGTGCAGCCGTCTGGAATCCTTTCCTTATGTTACATAGCATACGAGCTGGGCTAGCACCTGACTAGTGTGTGTGGGGATTAACTAGAGACTCACTCACCTGGAGCAGCTTTTTTGTTTCATAGAGAGAGGCTGGTTTAACTACTTCTCGACCACTCTATAACCGAAAGACAGCTACATTGCAGTCGTCCAGTTCTGGGAGTTTGTCCATAGACGTCCTCCCAGAACCCCGCCTCCCACATGCCCCCTGGGGTGTGCATCGGGCGCACTCTGTGAAAGCTGTGTCCATTGGACAGCTGATCACAGATCGTGGTACAGGGCCAATCACAGTGGTCCGTTACCACGTGATCAGTGTGTCTGATCACGGCCGATTACATGTAAACAGGCTTACCAGTTATCTGCAATTCTTTCCTCACACGCTGTGTCTGTTGGAAAGGATTTCCGATAACCAACAATGCTGTCAGTACATTTTTTACACTAATACTCAGCGCACTGTTCATCAGTGCCCTGAGTATCAGTGCAGCTCCAACAGTGCCCATCAGTGCCGCCCATCAGTGCTGCCTATCAGTGCCTCCTCATCAGTACCCTTCAGTGTCGCCTCATCAGTGAATCCTCATCAGTGCAGCCTATCAGTGCCCATCAGTACAGCCTCATCAGCGCACATAAGTGAAGAAAGAAAATTACATATTTGCAAAATTTTATAAACTAAGAATTTTTTTTTTTCAAAGTTTTCGGTCTTTTTTTGTTTGTTTAGCAAAAAATAAAAAACCCAGTGGTGATTAAGTACCACCAAAAAAAAAACTCTATCGGTCTCAAAAAAATGCTAAAACATGTCATATGGGTACAGTGTTGCATGACCATGCAATTGTCATTCAAAGTGCGACAGCACTGAAAGCTGAAAATTGGCCTGGGCAGGAAGGGGGTGAAAGTGCCCAGTATTGAAGTGGTTAAAGGGTTGGTCAACACACACTATTTCAGTTTTGGTAGACCTGTACATAATACTGTTTTATTGCACTTACAGTACACTTTTTTAGGACAAGCTCTGGGAAGATCCACTGTCTTTATCAGGTTAAAGAAGCACCCAATGATGAGAGTTAGGCCCCATACACACTATTAGATTTTCTGCAGATTTTTGTCTTCAGATTTACCAAAACCATATAATATGTAGGTCAAACCTTACAAGTTTCAATATTGTATGCAATCAGGCAGGCCCTTGCACTACATGGTTTTGGTAAATCTGAAGTAAAAAATCTGCAGAAAATCTAATAGTGTGTATGGGGCCTAAAGCCTCGTACACACGGTACGATTGTTGGAAGGGGATTGTCTGTTAACAGACTGTTGTCCTAAATTCTTACCGTTCGTATGCTCCTTTAGACAATTGTTTTCCAATTTTTGGCCAACAAATGTTGGATGGCAGGCTAGTAAATTTTCGACGGACAACGACTCCACATCTGATTTTCGTATGGTCAGTACACAAATCTGTCACACAAAAGTCTAAAGTACAAACACGCATGCTCGGAATCAATACTCACCAAACACGAAATTAGCAGAAGGGGCTCAAAGGGTGGCGCTCAAGAGCTGAAATTCCTCGTAGTACGTAAGACAAGATCCTGGCACACGCTCTTTTGACAAAAATCAGGCACTCGGTTGGCCAACAATCGTACCGTGTGTACGAGGAATTAGTCTTGAAACTGTTTTAGTTTGTGGGGTCCTTTCAATGGTCTTTCGGTCCACGTGTCAGTTTCTCAGGTGGACCCGATTGGAAGCTCAGTGTAAGTCTATGGGCATGCAGATATAAAAAGATGTGCTCCGTTTACATCCGTTTGCCTCCAAGTCCTTGCTGACCTATACCTAGCATTTTATTCACATGACAAGATAAGTGTGCAAGAGTTCATCTGTTCCGGGAATCACAGCCTTTAACCACTTCAGCTCTGCAAGGTTTACCCCCCTTCATGATCAGGCCATTTTTTGTGATATGGCACTGCGTTACTTTAACTGACAACTGTGCGGGCGTGCAACGTTGTACCCAAATAAAATTTGTGTCCTTTTTTTCCCCACAAATAGAGCTTTCTTTAGGTTGTATTTGATTGCTTCTGCGTTTTTTCTTTTTGTTTTTTTTTGTGCTATATACAAAAAAAAAGACAATTTTGAAAAAAAATACAATATTTTTTACTTTCTGCTATAAAACATTCCCAATAAAAAATGTAAAAAATTAACTTCCTTCACCAATTTAGGCCAATATGTATTCTGCTACATATTTTTGGTAAAAAAAAATCCCAATGCGTTTATATTGATTGGTTTGCGAAAAAGTTATAGCGGCTCCAAACTTGGTATTTTTTTTTTCTTACTAGTAATGGCGGTGATCAGCGACTTATAGCGGGACTGCGATATTTCGGTAGACAAATCGGACACCTAACTGACACTTTTGACACTTTTTGGGGACCAGTGACACTAATACAGTGATCAGTGCTAAAAAATATGCACCGTCACTGTACTAATGACACTGGCAGGGAAGGGGTTAATATCAAGGGCAATCAAAGGGTTAAATGTTTTCCCTATGAGTGAATACTAACTGTGGGGGGGTTTGCTTTGACTGGGGTAATGTAACGATCCGTGCTTCTGCTTAGCAGAAACACAAGATCAGCACATTCCGCTCTCACAGAACAGCGGTCTGCCTTGTTTACATAGGCAGACCACCGTTCTGCCTCTCCTGACAACGATCGACGGGTCCCGGCGGACATCGAGTCCGCCGGACACGCTGATTGGCTCCTGCTGCTTCCAATCACAGCAGGTCGCCGGCGATCTGGCACAGAGTGGCCGCCCTGCCACAGTAAATCTACAGTGGACAATCCACAACTGGTTAAGGTGCATTACAACTCATATGGTACATAACAATGGGTTTACTTACCCCAGATATAATGTGCACTTTGCAAGTGCAGTTGCTCCAGAGCTTAGTAAATGTGGTGAAGCTTCCCTTTGCAAGGAATATCCAATCATATGCAAGCCAAATAAAAAGTCAACACTTTTGCTTGCACCCGACTGGATGATGGAAGTCAGCAGAGCATCTTTTAATTTACTAAGTACTGGAGCAACTGCACTTGCAGAGTGTACAGTCTATTTGAATTTAGTAAATCCATCTTGCTGTTTAAAGGTGTCAACCTGCAGACTACAGCAAAGGCTAGCATTCCAGTAGTTTCCATTTTATAAAAATTCAGCACAAAGGGCATGTCATAAGGACTTATCCTGCAAGCTTCCCGTATCCACAATGCAAATAATGTGCATTGGTTTACTTGCTACTATGGATGGGCAATACTGGTAGTTTTCACTTCCCCAAAATTTCTGTGAAATTGGAAAAATTTCAGCAAGAAGAAAAATTTGGCTTTCCCTGAAAAACATTGATAAAGCCATATCACACAGAGTTGGGTCAATTGTTAGTGTTGAGTAATCAATACTGTATACAGACTGAATTAGGAATCGCATGTCATAAAAGTTGTGCACCAAACATGCAAGACCTCACTGACTGTGCTTATACACACCAACCTATGGAACATATGTGTTGAAGTGGCAGTCAGATAAAAGTTACAAACTACACAGGGTACAGCAAGTGTTTGATTTCGGTAATATATCAAACACATGTCAATTCAAGTGTTTGATTTCAGTAGTTTTACATATATATAGTTGTGAAAAAAAGAGGCAGGCATGTCAATTCATCCCAATTTTCTGAGAGTCACCCAATTCTGGACCCCCTCTATTGGTCTTCTGACAGTGGCAGTAAATTACCTGGTCACAGTATCCCAGACTTGGAGCAAGGAGAGGTACCGAGGCAGCACTCTCATTCTTCTTTTCTCCTTCTCAGTGGATGTTTAGCTCTTGTGCACCTGCTGCTGTCTGAAGTGACAAGTGAATGGGTTGGCGTGCAGGTACGTGTCTTCACCTTCTCACAGCTAAGGAGAAGGTGAATGACAATGAGCAATCTGGAACAACCAGGATGCAGCTTGCTGTGAGTACTGAGAGTGGCTGACCTTTCATTTAAATATTAACTAGTGCAGCTGTCACACCTGTACACCCCACTATGGACCAGAGCAGTCTTTACTTTTCTGATATTGGGTCTGTTTATGTGACAATAACCTTTTCATTACTTAAAGCACAACTTCACTGAAAAACCGAAGTTCCGCTCTTCCTCCTCTTTTCCCTTCCTCTGCCAATAATGAAAACTTTTGTATGTTACTTTGAGGAGCGGGGGCCTATTTCTGGCAAACCTGCTCCGACTTCCACTAGACTTGCCTAGGCGATCCCAAGGAAAGTTTGCCCCCCTTCCTTCCCACTCGCAACCTCCTGGAACACATCACAGGTCCCAGGAGGCTACAGGACCATTCACAGAGCGCAGGGCGGCTCGTGCATGCGCAGTGGGCAACCCGCTGTGAAGGGTCAAGGAATCACAGCAAGATTCGCACAGTAAACATGTTGGCACCGGGGAACCGAAAACAGCAGAAGAACCAGCCTGGGTAAGGACAGCCCTGGATCCCTGTACAGATAAGTCTCTTTTTATTAAAAGTCAGCAGCATTTTTTTTTAAAGAGACCTATTTAAAGTGGTTGTAAAAGCTAAAGGTTTTTTACCTTCATACATTATATACATTAAGGTAAAAAACCTTCTGTGTGCAGCAGCGCCCCCATCCCCCCCTAATACTTACCTTAGCCCCATCTTCATTCAGTGATGTGCACAAGAGCCTCATCTGTCCTGGTTCTCTCCCTCCTCATTGGCTGAGAAAGAAGCAGTAACCATTGGCTCCCGCTATTGTCAATCACAGTCAATGAGGAGTAAATGGACACACAGAGTGGCAGCTTGGGAGCGAGCCTGCTCGGATGTCCCCATAGCAAGCTGCATGTTATGGGGGCACTAGGCAGAAGGGAGGGGCCTGAAGCGCCGGTTGGGGACCCGAAAAGAAGAGGATCAAGGCTGCTCTGTGCAAAACCATGTATAAAGGAAAAATAAAAACTAAATGACCAAGGCACACCAAACAGAGTAAATTACAAAAAAGTTTATGCAGCTATACAAAGCTGAATAAACTTTTTTGTAGTTTACTCTGTTATGTGTGCCTTGGTCATTTAGTTTTTTATTTTTTATTTTTCCTTTATACATAGTTTTTTGATCACACCCACTTTAATATATGTGGTGAGTACTACTATATTTCTATTCTGACGGGATTCCCATTCTTTCATATTTTTCGGCTGTGCAAAACCATTACACCAAGCAGGTAAGTATAACATGATTTTGTTTTTTTTTTTTGTTTTTTATAAACCCTGTAATATCACATTAAGCTAACAAAGTAATGCATATATCATTTTTGGTACTTTCTTATGGTGATATTTTCTTGAAAAAACAATGTGACTTTTTATGCACTCCGTCAAGAAAGAAAACAAATAACAAAACTAGCAAAAAAGAGGTTATTTTCTATTTCTACTTAATCAGTGTTAGTTTAAAAAATATATTGTTACTGTGAATTAAAAAAGTATAGAATATGTCCTTTTTAAAATGACACTAAGTGCCGGTTCACACTGGGACGACTTGTCAGGCGACTTAGCCGCCTGACAAGTAGTGTCCCGTTCTGATTGGAGCGACGCAAGTCGCTCCGACTTCGAAAAAGGTTCCTGTACGACTTTGGGGGTGACTTGCATTGACTTCTATACAGAATTCGTTTTGCAAGTCGCCGCTCCTGTCGTGTCCAGGTCGCTGAGGCAGTCGTGCTGCAAGTCGTGCTGCCTCAGTGTGAACCAACACTAAAGTGATGATTCTGGTACAAAGCACTGCAAAGTTACAAACAAATTAAATAAAGGGATTTTTTTTAATTTTACCTTTTTGTTAAAAGGAACCTAAAAAATGAACAAACAAAATAAAAACAAAGTTAAAAAAGTTAAAAATGATTTGATTCAATTGTGAATTAATATGGAAGCTAGTGAGGAAAGGTAGGAGGCGAGTTGATTTATCTCCCCTGAGAATCACAGCACAAGAAAAGGGTTATCATTTTCAGTCTTACTACTTTATTTATAGTGTTGTTGATGACTTACAAATCTAAGATGAGCACTCGGTAGCAGTGGGGGCTGGTGCTCAAAATTTTTTAGGGAGTGGAAACAAAGTGAAAAATTCTGAAAAATACTGAAAGAAAACATCAGTTGCAGCCTCACTGTGTGATCAATTGCAGCCACTGTGCCCATAAAATGTAGCCACTGTGCCCATGAAATGCAGCCACTGTGCTCATCATATGCAGCCACTGTGCCCATCAAATGCAGCCACTGTGCCCATCAAATGCAGCCACTGTGCTCATAAAATGCAGCCTATGCCCATCATATGCAGCCTGTGCCCATCATATGCAGCCTCTGTGCCCATAATATGCAGCGCCTGTGCCCATCATATGCAGCCTGTGCCCATCATATGCAGCCTCTGTGCTCATCATATGCAGCCTCTGTGCCCATCATATGCAGCCTCTGTGCTCATCATATGCAGCCTCTGTGCTCATCATATGCAGCCTCTGTGCCCATCATATGCAGCCTGTGCCCATCATATGCAGCCTCTGTGCCCATCATATGCAGCCTCTGTGCCCATCATATGCAGCCTCTGTGCCCATAATATGCAGCCTCTGTGCCCATCATATGCAGCCTCTGTGCCTATCATATGCAGCCTGTGCCCATCTTATGCAGCCCGTGCCCATCATATGCAGCCTCTGTTCCCATCATATGCAGCCTGTGCCCATCATATGCAGTCTCTGTGCCCATCATATGCAGCCTGTGCCCATCATATGCAGCCTGTGCCCATCATACGCAGCCTCTGTGCCCATAATATGCAGCACCTGTGCCCATCATATGCAGCCTGTGCCCATCATATGCAGCCTCTGTGCTTATCATATGCAGCCTCTGTGCCCATCATATGCAGCCTGTGCCCATCATACGCAGCCTCTGTGCCCATAATATGCAGCCTGTGCCCACCATATGCAGCCTCTGTGCCCATAATATGCAGCTTCTGTGCCCATCATATGCAGCCACTGTGACCCCCCCCGCTTGCCTGCTTGGCGCCTGACTGGCACTCACCCCATCCTGGTGGCAGGTCAGGCAGCGGGTGACTGCGGCAAGCTGGTGGACATGGGCAGTGAGTTGTGGAACATGCAGCGGGTCAGGAGACGGCTCCTGCATCCTCCATGCTTCTCTGTCCTCCCGAGCGTCTCTTCTTCCATTCCGTTAGGCATCCAATAGGGATGCCTGGGCCTTCAGCTAAATCAGGTGACGGGTATTAGACCCACGCTTCCTGATTGGCAGAGAGATGGTTCAGTGTTAGAAAAGCAAATATTTATTTGCTTTTTAACATATCTGGGTGGGCTCGGAGCACAATGCTCTGCTCTCCAAGTCCACCTTTTTTAAAGCCTATTAGAGCCTATGGCTCCAATCAGGTGCTTCAAAAAAACACCCCCGCCGCTGTAATTGAGGCTCCCGGCGTCCGAAAAGTGGCCGGACACCTGAACAGGGGGTGGCTACAGCGGCCATGAATAGATTCATGCTCTGCATGAATCTATCCATTTTACATAAAGGTGGGGGGGTGTGACAGAGGGGGCGACGCCTGTACACCCTAATGGACGCACCGCCACTGCTCAGTAGCTCATAAGATGATGGTTGAGCGTCTAATCACAGTATGTGCCCATGAGGGGTGATAGACTCTAATCCTCAAATGTTGAGGAAGCGTATGCTACAAAGATTTGTAGTTATTTCTTGTGTTCATAGGTATGTTCATAATTTCATGCCACTAAATGTTGCTATGTATATGACTTTAAAATTGTGTCTTTATTGGCAATGATCTTTGTATGACTTACTTTAATACTTAAAAAAATGTAAAGTAAAAAAAAAAAAAAAAGTTGAAAATATTAAAATATAAATAAAAATCCTCAGAAAAAATTATAGTTAGGGGAGAAGAAGAAGAAAGAGAGTAAATTAGGGCTGATTAGGGTAAACTAAGGGTTAAGGATGAAATATGGCCAAAAAATAGTTTTTGAACATTTGGACAGTAAAAATAAGTTAGCTCTAATGATGTATGTCCCATCTCTGGTTGCTGCAGCATTTCTTAAAAATCAAACCTTTACTCAGGCAGCATTCTCGTGTCAGCGCTGAGACTTATAATTCTGGCTGCAGCACATTCATCACTGTGGGTCGCTCTCTTGGCACCTCCTCCATTCAGAAAAAGTCTTGCGTCGTTTTCAATGAATGCAAGTCATTCTGATTGATTGGTAGTGGGGAGATTGTGAAATTAATTCACATCTGGTCCAAACACAGACTGAAAAGAATAATAAGCTTCCTCTGAATGGAGAAGGTACTGAGTGAATGCAGGAAGTTCAGTACTGACAAGAGACTGTTGCCTAAGTAAAAGCAAGGTACAACAAATGCTGCAGCAGAAAGAGATCACACATCATTGGATCTAACTTATTTTTACTGTGCAAATGGACAAAAAATTACTTTAAAAAGGGCTTAAGTAGGAATAAAAATGTTTTCTAAAAAAAACGTTCTTGTTCAGTTTTCTTAATTGACATCATACACAAGTTCAAAGCTCATCCCTTTGATCTGCAGATGAATGAAACAAGAGTACATACGTTGCACAAAAGTACAAATTGTATCTCTCTATCTCATATCTAAACAATGTTTATAAACACAGTATCAGTCCATTTTTTACATTAGCAGCTTCTACAGCTGTTGTACTTACACAAAAATCCCCGCTGTCATTTTGCCAGCCAGGAATTGCCAGCAACTAAAAAGTATAGTCTTTTACACTTGTTTCATGGCACTCCAATAATGATCCAGTTCATGACAACTTAAACACGCCAAATCATGTGAATTTATGAGAATTCATTTCCCAGGATTTAAATGCCATTTTATTTACCCTATATTACCAAAAGTATTGGGACACCTGCCTTTACACGCACATGAACTTTAATGGCATCTCAATCTAATACCCTGTACACACGATCGGACATTCCGACAACAAAATCCATGTTTTTTTTCCGACGGAGGTTGGCTCAAACTTGTCTTGCATACACACGGTCACACAAATGTTGTCAGAAATTCCGAACGTCAAGAATGCAGTGATGTACAACACGTACGACGAGCCGAGAAAAAGAAAGTTCAATAGCCAGTTCAATAGCCTTCTGCATGATTCAGAGCATGCGTGAACTTTTGTGCGATGGACTTGTGTACACACGATTGGACTTTCTGACAACAAGTTTTGTTGTCGGAAAATGTGAGAACCTGCTCTCAAACATTTGTGTGCGGAAATTCCGACAGCAAATGTTCGATGGAGCATATACATGGTTGGATTTTCAAGCTCACATCGAACATTTCCTGTCGGAAATTCCGATCGTGTGTACGCGGCATTAGTCCATAGGGTTCAATACTGAGTTGGCCCACCCTTTGCAGCTATAACAGTTTCAACTCTTCTGGGTAGCTGTCCACAAGGTTTAGGAGTTTGTCTAAGGAAATGTTTGACCATTCTTCCAGAAGCGCATTTGTGACGTCAAGCACTGATGTGGCTGAAAAGGCCTGACTCGCAGTCTCTGCTCTAATTCACTACAAAGGTATTCTATCAGGTTGAGGTCAGGACTCTGTGCAGGCCAATCAAGTTCCTCCACCCCAAACTCATTTATCCATGTCTTTATGGACCTTGCTTTGTGCACTGGTGCGCAGTCATGTTGGAACAGGAAGGGGCCATCCCCAAACTGTTCCCACAAAGTTGGGAGCATGAAATTGTCCAAAATGTATTGGTATGCTGACTCCTTAAGAGTTCCCTTCACTGGAACTAAGGGGCAAAGCCCAACTCCTGAAAACCCCACACCATAATCCCCCCTCCACCAAATGGTTTGGACCAGTGCACAAAGCAAGGCCCATAAAGACATAAAGGCACAGATTCCCAACCTCAGCCTGATAGAACACCTTTGGGACACCTTTGGGATGAATCAGAGTGGAGACTGTGAGCCAGGACTTCTCGTCTAACATCAGTGCCTGACCTCACAAATGCGCTTCTGGAAGAATGGTCAAACATTCCCATAGACACACTCCTAAACCTTGTGGACATCCTTCCCAGAAGAGTAGAAGCTGTTATAGCTGCAAAGGGTGAGCCAATTCAATATTGAACCCTACGGACTAATGCCCTGTACACACGGTCGGACTTTCCGACGGAATATGTGCGATCGGAGCTTGTTGTCGGAAATTCTGACTGTGTGTGGGCTCCATCAGACTTTTTCCATCGGAATTTCCAACTCACAAAGTTTGAGAGCAGGCTATAAATTTTTCCGACAACAAAATCCGTTCGCGTAAATTCCGACCGTGTGTGAACAATTCCGACGTACAAAGTGCCACACATGCTCAGAATAAATTAAGAGACAAAAGCTATTGGCTACTGCCCCATTTATAGTCCCGACATACGTGTTTTACGGCACCGCGTTCAGAACGATCGGATTTTCCGACAACTTTGTGTGACCGTGTGTATGCAAAACAAGTTTGAGCCAACATCCGTCTGAATAAATTAGTGGATTTTGTTGTCGGAATGTCCGATCGTGTGTACAGGGCATAAGACTGGGATGCCATTAAAGTTCATGTGTGTGAAAAGGCAGGCATCCCAATACTTTTGGTAATATAGTGTATGTGCTTCACGATTCCCAAAGTCAGCAAAGCCCAAAGAGAGAAAACCTACAAGAAGAACCCAGTGACACAAGTTTGTAAACATTACACTGTTTTCTTTACTCTTTATTGGTCTTTCCAGAGTGTTTTCACCACCTTTGTTACTTCAATTCATACAATTTTTTTACAATCTAACCTCTGCCCCTCTTGAAACTTCTTTATGCTAGTCACAGTTTTCAGACATCTCTGTCCTGTCTTAGTCACATCAACCAGCACTACACATAACAATGGCATTTTACAAACCATCAGCAATTTCCTCACCATTTCAAGGGCAGTCCTAGATTTGGTGATCTGTCCCTGATTTTCATACTCTCATCTTTTTTTTTTTTTTATGCATGTTATTGCCATAAAAAGTGTTTGGGGACCCGGGTACTGCCCCAGGAGACATGTATCAATGCAAAAAAAAGTTTTAAAATAGCCGTTTTTTCAGGAGCAGTGATTTTAATAATGCTTAAAGTGAAACAATAAAAATGAAATATTTCCTTAAATATCGTGCCTGGGGGGTCCCCTTAGTCTGCCTGTAAAGTAGCACATTTTTGCCATGTTTAGAAAAGTACTGCAGCAAAATTACATTTCTAAAGGGAAATGCCTGGGAAGTGACACCATCCATAGAGTTACTATGGGGCTTCCGTTGTCGGCTGCCTCCGCTGCACCTGCCTCCACAGCGAAGCCGCCGCTGACAGATCAGCATGGGAGATCGGAGCGGCTTCAGAAAAGGTAAGCCGATTTCTTCTTTACAAGGCTATATAGGTTAGTCTTAGATTGTGGATGCCTGTAGAATTCGAGATTTAAGTGTTAGAGTGGACTTCTACTTTACATTTATTTACCTGTATTAGCAGTTAAAGAGCTTGTAAAGCCAGATAAAAAAAACCCTGTAAGACAAAAGCATAACGAGCTAGTATGCATCGCATGAAATACTTACCTTAGAACGAAGCCTTGCAGAGGTGCCCGTACACCGCTGACACGGCTTCTTTGTTCCGGGTTTGCAGGCTCTGGCGCTTTGATTGGTGATGATGTCACTCCTGCACATGCAAGTTTAGGAGATATTTACAGTACCTATAGGCAAGCCTTACCTATAGGTACAAACACATAAGGGGAGTTTACTTCCTCTTTAAAGGCAACAAAAACATTGACATTTTATGCAAGCCTTTGAAATATTAATCAGCATACTTTGTTCACAAAGAGCACTGTGGCACCAATTCTGTTTGCTTCAAATCCACATTTTTCTCATTTTAGCGTTATGCTTATATCTTACACCCGTGTACCACTAAGCATTTTATAGTGTTTGGTTTTCCTAAAGGATCAGCCTATTCTAAACTGGAGTTTCAGTTGTGGATAGACTTATGCCGCGTACACACGACCGGACTTTCCGGCAGAAAAGGAATCATTTCATCGGATATTCCGATCGTGTGTGGGCTTCAGCGGACTTTTTTTTTCAAAAATTCTGATGGACCTAGAAATAGAACATGTTTTAAATCTTTCGGATGGAATCAATTCCTATCGGGAAGTCCGTTCGTCCGTATGCTATTCCGACAGACCGAAAATGACGCAAGGGCAGCTATTGGCTACTGGCTATTGAACTTCCTTTTCTAGTCCTGTCGTACGTCTTCTAAACGAGCGGACTTTGATGTGATTGTGTGTAGGCAAGTCCGTTTCAGCACAACTCTGTCGGAACTCCGTCGGAAAGACCGTCAGAGTTTAAACCAAGCTGAAAATCACTAAAACAGTTTGCATGAAGGCCAGTAAAAAAATATAGATGAAAGTGTCTAAAGGAAGACCCTCCTGGCTTGAGAAAGAAAACTCTGCCTCGAAAAGTGTAGCCATGCCCCCTTTACATATGTCGTCATCACGGCAGGTGGTTGCTTTACTGGGGTTCTTTGCAGCTGCCTTTTTTGTCTATACAGTTTATCCAAGCTGGTTCTTCCTTATTCCTGTCTTGCTGTGCTGTTTCCTTTGATATCTGGCCACTAAAGCAGCTCACATTGGTATTCCACATTCGAAGTGCTGCTGTCTATTTTGACCTAGGACCTCACCACCTGCTGGTACAATTTTCTAACTGCAGCTTTCTATTTGTTAATATGTGATTGTATAATTATTATTATTAATATTATTATACATGATTTATATAGTGCCAACAGTTTGGGCAGCGCTTTACAATGTAGGGAGACACTACACCAACAGTACAATTCAAAACAAGAGGGTTAGAGGAGCCCTGCTCTTGAGAGCTTACAATCTAAGAGGGAGGGGCTGGTGAAACAAAAGGTAGGAACTGTGAGGGATGAACTGATGAGGGGAGTAGATTTGGTTGTTAGATGGAGGTAGGATAGGCCACCCTGAAAATATGAGTTTTCAGAGATCGCCTAAAAGTGTAAAGGGTAGGAGATAGCCGGACAGAGTGGGGGGTAGAGAGTTTCAGAGGATGGGAGAGGCTCTAAAGAAGTCCTGGAGACGAGCATGGGAGGAGGAGACAAGGGAGCTAGAGAGCAAAAGGTCTTGGGAGGAGCGGATAGGACGGTTTGGGTGATATTTGGAGATAAAATTGGTGATGTAGCTTGGGGCAGAATTCTGAATGGCATTTTTGTTTCCTTTTTTACGTGGTGATTTATTAAATGCTACACTGAGAGTGGTGGACTCTCTCTTTTTTGTGCTTTCTCCATTCATGCTTGTCGATAAACCCAGGAGAGCCCCCCTGTTGAATATTCTGTTGAATTTTCCTTCAGGAAGAATTCCCCCCTGTTGGTCATTCTGTAGTTCTGGGGTCTCCAAACTTTCTAAACAAAGAGCCAGATTACTCACCATCAGGCTTTAGGGAGGTCAGTGGGAGTAGAAAATGCCCCAGCATCTGTGGAAGTGAACAATGCCTGAGGCTTGGTTGTCAATGGGAGTAAGAACATTACATAGTACCTGTGGTCAGTAAGCAATAATGCTCCATTGTTGGTGCAAGTGTAAGGAATAGTGCCCCATCATTAGTGTCAGAGGAAGGATTGGTGCCCCTTTGTTAGTGTCAGTGTGAGGAATAGTGACCCATTTTTTGGTATCAGTGGGAGGAATAGTGGCCCATTGTTGGTGTCAGTAGAAGCAATAATGCTCCATTGTTGGGGCAACTGGAAGGATTAATGCTCTATTGTTGGTGCCAGTGAAAGGAAAAGTGTCCCAACGTTGGTGTCGATGCCAGGAAATGTGCCACATCATGGGTGTCAGTGGAAAAAATAGTGCCCCATTGTGGGTGTCAGGGGAAGGAACAGTGCCCCATCCATGTCATTGTGAGGAATAGTGACCCATCATTGGTGTCAGTGAAAGGAATAATGCCCCATCATTGGTGTCAATGAAAGGAATAATGCCCCATTGTTGTAAGTGGAACGAATGCTGCCTCATTATTGGTGTTAGTGGAAGGAGCAGTGCTCCGTCGTTGGTGTCAATGGAAGGAGGGATATTTTCCTATTGTCAGTAGCAGAGTCTTTGCTTTCTCGCCATCAGCACTGTTCGGCCCAGGGTAGGAGCACCTTCACAGCAGTTTTAGCTGTCTGGGAGGCCTTGGAGCAGTTCAGGGCTCCAGGCTGGGGAAAGTATTTGCTGACATTGGATCAGGCAAAGGTTTTTGATCATGTTAACCTGTGCTTGCTACTTAGTAAGTACGGTCTGCCGGGTGGTTTTGTTGATTGGTTGAAAGTCTTGCATAAGGGGGCAGAAAGCTTTCCTCTTGTTAATGACTGGATTGAGCAGTCCTTTGAGGTTGGCCCTGGGTTGCGCCAGGGTTGTCCCCTGAGTCCCCTGCTCTATATGTTTGCAATCGACCCCTTCATCACCATCCCATGGTTGTACTTCCATGGGAGGCTCTATGTTCAGGGTTGTGCTTCCATGGGGCAATTTGACATTCCGCAGTGAGATGGATCGTGGCTGTCCTCGGGAGGAGTGTGCAGGTGAGGAGGAGACTATGGACCATTTTCTGCTTTGTTGTACAAACAGGTGGGGCGGGCCCGCAGTGTTCCTTTACTCTCCAGGCTGGGTTATGCTGGGTGGGTGTACGGAGCATTCAATACTGGTGGGGTTTTTTGTTTGGATACACTTTTTTTAGTTAGCCTAGTAGTCCGTTATTTCACCCGGAGCGCACAGTGTCAGGTCACCACTTGGCTTAAAATCCTTCCTGTTCAGGTGGTGATATATAACATTTTGTATGAGGTGGGGAAGATTTGGAAGCTTGAGAGAGACAAGTGGGGTCAGGGGGCTTGGTTGAAGGCATGGAGGGGTTTCGAGCCTCCCTGACTGCCAGGAGTCTCTTTCCCGGGTGTGACTGAATGTCTCTTATCACTCTAGATTTTTTAATTTATGATTCATTTTTGATAAATGGCTGCGTACATAGGTGATGGGTTATGCCTCTTAGACCCTCTCTGCTGCTTTATGTAAATAGTTTTCTAAAAATGTTTTGGTAGTGGACTATGTATATATTGTATATATTCTGAACATTGTTGTGTATTCCTTTGATTTCTGTTGAAGTTTTGTACTATGGTTTTGTTTTTTACTTTTCTATAAAATTGGTTGCTTGATTCTTTTCAATAAAAGATCAATAGTGCCCCATCATTGGTGTCAGTGCAAGAAATAGTGACCATTGTTGGTATCAGTGGAAGGAATAATGCCCCATTGTTGATGGAAAAGTGTCCCAACATGGGTGTCAGTGGCAGGAAAAGTGCCACATCGTGTGTGTCAGTGGAAGGAATAGTGCCCCATTGTGAGTGTCAGGGGAAGGAACAGTGCCCCATCCATGTCATTGTGAAGAATAGTGACCCATCGTTGGTGTCAGTGAAAGGACTAATGCCCCATCGTTGGTGTAAGTGGAATGAATGGAGCCTCATTATTGGTGTTAGTAGAAAGGGGCAGTGCTCCATCGCTGGTGTCAAAGGAAAGAATAATGCCACATTGTTGGTGTCAGTGGAAGGAATAGTGCCCCATTGTTGTGTCATTGGAAAGAATGGCGCCCCATCATTGGTGTCAAGGGAAGGAATAGTGCCCCATCATTGGTGTTAGTGGGAGGAATAGTGACCTATTGTTGGTATCAGTGGAAGGAATAATGTCCCATTGTTGGTGTCAGTGGAAGGAATAATGCCCCATTGTTGGTGCTGGTGGAAGGAATAGTGTCCCACCATGGGTGTCATTAGAAGGAATAGAGCGCCATCGTGGATGTCAGTGGAAGAAACAGTGCCTCATCATTGCTGTTAGTGGGAAGAATAGTGCTCCATCTTTGGTGTCAGGGGGAGGAATAGTGCCCCATCATTGGTGTCAATGGAAGGAATAGTGATCCATTGCTGGTGTTAGTAGGAAGCATAGGGACCCATCATTGGTATCAGTGGGAGAAATATTGCCCCATCGTTGGTATCAGTGGGAGGAATAGTGACCCATTGTTAGTGTCAGTGGAAGGAATAGTGACCCATTGTTGGTTTTAGTGGGAGGAATAAATGACCCATTGTTGGTATCAGTGGGAGGAATAGTGTTCCATCATGGGTGTTAGTGGAAGAAATAGTGTCCCATCATGGGTGTCAGTGGAAGGAATAATGCCCCATGATTGGTGTCAGTGGGAGGAATAGTGCCCCATCATTGGTGTTAGTGGGAGGAATAATGCCCCTATATGTGTGTCAGTGGAAGGAATAGTGCCCCATCATTGCTCTTAGTGGGCGGAATAGTGCCTCATTGTTGCTGTCAGCGGGAGTAATATTTCTTTGTATCAGTGGGAGAAATAGGCAAGCAAAGAGCCGCATCTTTACCAGGGGCCACAGTTTGGAGACCACTGCTGTACAGTACTTATCACTATGCGCTATCAAAGTACTTTTATGTGAGTGCATTACCTTATTGTTTTAATTTTTTTCCAGATATTCCACACATCCTACACTTACACAGTGGCGCTTTCTCTTGTGTGTTTTTTTCTTTTTTAATTCACATAGTTTTAATGGGAAAGTTCTCAAATCCCTTTTGGAAGACAGACTGCTGATGCTAAAAGAGTGTGACACTGAAAAAAGTATGCATGAAGTGGCTTTTTTTTGGGGGGGGGGTTGTGCTTTTATTGTGACCCCTCCCCTTCCCTGTCCTTTCCTGACCTACTAGTCCAGGGTATTGTTTGCTTTGCATCGTGTTATCCTAGTATATCCCTTGGCAGGGTTATACTTAGTCTATTATCATACTCTGTAAAAGTAGAAATAAACACTTTTCTAAGCATAATTTCTAGCCATTCTCAAAGAATGTGAGAACTATTTTTTGAACATGACTAAATGATGGAAAATATGTTCTGTAATTTTGCCCCAAGGATTGCTGTACTAAATGTCACACTTGGACGCCATCACAGAGTGACTGTTGGATGTTGTCTATAAGTAACATGCTTGATGTGTGCTTGCAGAAATGTTGTGAATGTGACTTGATGTCCATATACCATATGTTCATTTACTGATGTACATCAGGAGTGATGTTACCCCACATTTGGTTTATTACACAATTCTAGGTGATTTAGTTAATGTTGCTCTAAGCATAATACATACAGTATCTCACAAAAGTAAGTACACCCCTCACATTTTTGTAAATATTTACTTCTATTTTTTCATGTGACAACACTGAAGAAATGACAGTTTGCTACAATGTAAAGTAGTGAGTGTACAGCTTGTATAAAAGTGTCAATTTGCTGTCCCCTCAAAATAACTCTACAGACCAGCCATTAATGTCTAAACTGCTGGCAACAAAAATGAGTACACCCTGTAATGGAAATTTGTAAGTTCTGTATATAATTGTATTGTATTTTGTATGTATTGCACATTGCCCTCACTGTGAACACAGCACTAATAATGTTTTCAGTACATGTTTACATTCTTTCGAGTCCTGATTAGAATTAGCCTGCCTATGTAACGCCCCTTGTTACCATAAACGTACAATTGTAATATTAATGTGATACCTACGTAATCATGTGCATAAAAACCTTCAACTGTGTCATAATAAAGCAGAACAGTTATTTGGAAAGATGCTGAGCGTATCTTTTGTGTCTGTTCCCTACTGCAGTAGTTATTATTAATTTGGAACCACTAATCAATATGAGGATAGGAGTTGCCTATCATCAATTTAACCGAGTCAGCATGGCGAGCTTTGCCTTAGGAGGGGTTTCCAGGTGACCCTGAGTATCCGAAATGAGGAGCTTGAGACGATCCGGGAATTTCTGATAATCAGCCGGCTGAGGTAAGCCTTTTGCTTACATTTGAGTTATAAGACTTCCTTGATTGGTAAGGCATTTTCGGGACAAAGGGTACCTATTTTACTCCCCATAATCGAACTGTATTGATTGGTGGTTATATGTTATGTTGTCCCTGTCTATTGACCATCGGAGTGTTATAGATAAGAAAGGGAAGAATAGTGCTGTTCACAGGTATATGTAGTACATCTGCTAGATAAAGTAGTTTAGAGGCAAGAGGGTATAGGCACACGTAGAGAAGACTGGCCAGTCATTATGGGCATTAGATTAAGTAAGGGAATGAAGGGTAAGAAACCCTCAAAAATGCCCAGCGCAAGAGGAGCGCTATATATGAACTGAAGGTGCGGTTCCGCCTATACTGAGCCCCTAGATTAATGGTTAAAGTGGACAGGGATCCATAGTGGGTAACTGGGTTACCAAGGTCCACAGGGACTAATGCTGGCCATACACTATACAGAAAATCGGCCGAACCCATTTTCGAAAAACGAACGTTCGACCGTGACCGCAAACGATCGTGCCATCATATAATGACCGATAAATTGTTCAGTGGACATGAATAAATAATTTTTTGTTCGTTTTTTTTACATATACCTAGTGCAGACAGTTCGGACGGGAAACACATTAACCTTGCAATTTATCGTACGTTCGGCAGAAATTTTCCAAACTTCCCGTTCGTTTTTTTCCCACAAAAACGTCACAAACGATTATCGATTTGTGCCCATTAACTTGCCGAAAAACGAACGAAGTGTCTATACGAACGATTTTTCGGCCGATTTTTCGTATAGTGTATGGCCAGCATTAGAATCATGCAAAGTAAACAGCTAGAGAAACAGCTATCCTGTGAGCAGGATGGATCAAGGGTGACAATAACACTAGACAGAAAGGGACATTTTCATGTTAAGTTGTGGGATGAATTTGGGGTCAGGCACTACAACTAGTAAAATCAGAAACAGAGAAATGAGAATTAAAACAGAATACTTTATATGTTGTCAGAGAGGGAAAATGGGATGAGCACTCTGGCTGCTCGTCTGATCATAGAAGCTAGATATAAAGGATATCTGAACAAAATAAAAGAAAGTGAGAGAATGATATGCATGTGTTGTGTACAAATGGGAAAAATGTAAGCGATTTTAGAGAGATATTGGTGTATGTGTGTGCATGCTGGGACCTTTAGTTCTATTGCTTGTGTGTGTCATGTACGCAGATGTGACCCCCTCCTTTGTGCTCTCATGAAAGAATGTGGCTGAGATGAGAGGTCAGTGATAAGCTGGAAGGACACCATGCCAATTCCAGTTTTTTAGACAAAACATTTATAACAAAATGTGTCGGGTTAACAAATCTAATGATAAACAATGTGATCACAATTATTTTTTGAATCTGTTTTCCAAACATGGTAAAATGAAGGTTACATTTAACCGTGTATTACACAAATTGAATATCCTTTGATAGTGGAAACAGTGCATTTAAAAAAGGCAAATTAAGTAAAATGAAGTAATAATGAATATTCATTTCTAATATGAGTTTAACAATTTTATTAATAAGATAGATATATTGAAACTGGTTTAGACAACCTTTGGTTGGAAATGAAATCCAGGTTATGGGGGAAATTTGTAAAAATGGGATTAGTTTAGATTAAGATAACAATTTTGTAATTCTACATTTATACAATAAGCCCTTATTGAGAAAAAAAAAGATTAAGATGAGGTTGTTATTTGGAATAAAGCTGCCATGCTATTTAACAAAGCCAAGATGGATGGGATACATGAGAAGTTTTTCTACAAAAATGAAATTGTAAGGTTTTTGATAATAACTTGATGTGCGGTCCATGATGTGAGAGTAATAATAAATAAAATTGAAATATAACAGACCCATCACATCAAATCCACACACTCTGTTAGGATAGATGCCACCTGCAGCCAGTTGTTTTTTAGTTTTTGATGCTTTATGGTCCACCATACAGATTGTTGATCCTTTTGTTTTATTTATTTTTATTTTTTGAAATCCAAAGCAGAATGTGTGGATTGTGAAATAATGTGTCCCTTTTCCTTGTAAGTACAGTGGTATAAGCAGAAGAATATTTTGGATTTATGGACATCTCTCCATGACCGCAGGGTATTGTTATCATTTATTATAATATTGCCAGGAAAAAGTTGTTTTTTGAAACATGAAACTGGAGTTCTTACACAAACAGTGTGATAGAAAACAAGCCATTGTAATATATTTATGCAAGCTGGACCCAGTGATGAAGGGTTCATCCCGATATATCAGAGCTGCAGCTTTTATGCAAAGGTGCTATTAGACAAAGTTAGATATTGTTTTGGTCAAACGTTTAATTTTTAATGGTCCAACATTCTGCGCAGCAAATATACAGCTAACTAAATGTTTGTCTAATAAAAGGTTTAAAATATGAGTTTGTTTATGTACAAATCTAACAATGAAAAACGCATTCATTTATTCAAAAGAAAGGAAAAACCACATGTGTTAAATTGATGGTGTAGGAATCAGCTGCTGTGAGCCCAGTGCGGAACACACTCCCTGAAGACCCAGATATTACATTTTTTGTAGATTTGAGTATGCAGTTTATCACCCAGAAGGATACTCTGTATTCAAAGTCATTGGATCCTTTTTTCCCCAGCTCAAGAAGCAGAGCTCCATGTTTTAGCAAAGCCTGTGAGCTATAAAAAGAATGTACAGTATATTTATATAGATAGTTGAGATATAGAGAGCTTTTGGTTCCATTTGAAGGGCCAGAAGTTTGTTTTTACTTCGGCAGGTAAACCAATAAAGCATGCCAAGATAATTTGATCGGCTGTTTTCAGCCTTCCAGGTTCTTGCTGAGGTATATTAACTTTCATACATGGAAGCAGACCAGGTGACTAAGGATGCTGCATTTACAGCCCCGGACATTTGATGGGTCTGTGCAACTCACAGATTCCACCCTAGTTCTGGCCCAGTATAGCTGGGATTAATAATTCAACTTTAAGGACCCCAGAACAAGAAGAACATGTGGTCCACAGGGGGCAACTTCTTATGAAACAGGACTTTGGAAAAGGTGATCATTTATGTCTGCCAGACACTCTTTTCCCTCCAGCTTGACACCTGAACCATGTCATCAGTCACAAGCAGTTATGGCTGCTTTAGTAAATGAGCATGGGATAGAGCCAGGGTTCTCCACAATTGTTTTTATAACATACCACTTCTTGTTTTACCTGTTACCAAAGGTGTTACCAAAAGCTGAACATCCCTTCCAGAGATTACAAAAAGATATATCCAGATGCTCAAGTCAGGATCTTACAATTATGCATTTTGTCTGTATGGACATGTTTTCTGTATGTCTAGTGGCAAATGCTACTGCAAAGGCCACAGTAAAAAGTGTTATCAGAAGTAGTTTGTAAATATAGAGTGCAGAAAGTACAGAGAGTAACAGAGAAAATCATTTTTATAGGAGAGTCCTTACTAGAAGTTTTGAGGTTTTATTTTTATACCCCCTACTGTCTACAATGTAGCGGACAAAGTAGAGAAAGAAACTAGAAAACTTTTGCCTGAATGTTTTCTTATATTTTATGAAGCCCCTAAGGGGGATGTTGGACTCTCTCCCTATGGGATTTTGTTTGGGAGTGTGTTACTCACTTGCTTATATTTTGTCTCAGCTGCTGAAGTCCTCCATTCGGATCTCACAGAGAATGTTGCTGATCTTTTAAAGCCAGGTGACTTGTGGATTGTTAAAAGACATTTATACATAAGGAAATGTTTGGAGACTCAATACAGCATCTATTTTACGTACAGTTTGGCAAAACTTGAAGGAAAAGTCACCTGGATCCACACCAGACACTGCAAAAATGACTAAATTAAAGAAATCTCTGGGTTTGATTTGTTTCCCTCTTGTGATCACAGTCTAGGGTACTTTTTTTTATTCAATTACTTTAATTGTAAGGGATATATATATTTGAAAAGTAGTTTAGCCATGTTGAAGTCATATTTGTCTTTTGTACGTCTTCCATTTTATGTAGAATTGATTGTGTTTACATATGCTGATAAGTCAGCATGCCCACAATTCAGCTAGAATTCTGGCCACAGGAGTGTACAGCCAGTACTCTGTAAATATGTCTTATCAATCATTTGTTTTTCACAATAAAAAGTCATTTTGTAATGAAAAAGTTGCTCAGCTATTATTTTCTCCACAATGGAGTTTTTTTTTGCCTCTTTGGCCAGGACTACCACCACCTAAGTGTGTGGAGGTTCCATGTTAAAGGTGATAGCAGGTATGGTTAGTGATCAAAATATTGATCAAAAGAGGGGAGACTGTAATGGAAATGTGTAAGTTCTGTAAATAATTATATTCTATTTTGTATGTATTGCACATTGCCCTCACTGTGCACACAGCACTAATAATGTTTTCAGTACATGTTTACATTCTTTCGAGTCCTGATTAGAATAAGCCTGCCTATGTAAAGCCCCTTGTTACCATAAACGTACAATTGTAATATTAATGTGATACCTATGTAATCATGTGCATAAAAACCTTCAATTGCGTCATAATAAAGCAGAACAGTAATTTGGAAAGATGCTGAGCGTATCTTTTGTGTCTGTTCCCTACTGCAGTAGTTATTATTAATTTGGAACCACTAATCAATATGAGGATAGGAGTTGCCTATCATCAATTTAACCGAGTCAACCCCTAAGTGAAAATGTCTAAATTCAGCCCAATTAGCCATTTTCCCTCCCTGGTGTCATGTGACTCATTAGTGTTACAAGGTCTCAGGTGTGAATGGGGAGTAGGTGTGTTAAATTTGGTGTTATCACTCTCACTCTCTCATACTGGTCACAGGAAGCTCAACATGGCACCTCATGGCAAAGAACTCTCTGAGGATCTGAAAAAAAAGAATTGTTGCTCTACATAAAGATGGCCTAGGCTATAAGAAGATTGCCAAGACCCTGAAACTGATCTGCAGCACGGTGGCCAAGACCATACAGCGGTTTAACAGGACAGGTTCCACTCAGAACAGGCCTCACCATGGTTGACCAAAGAAGCTGAGTGCACATGCTCAGCATCATATCCAGAGGTTGTCTTTTGGAAATAGACTTATGTGTGCTGCCAGCATTGCTGCAGAGGTTGAAGGTGTGGGGGGTCAGCCTGTCAGTGCTCAGACCATACGCTGCACACTGCATCAAATTGGTCTGCATGACTGTCATCCCAGAAGGAAGTCTCTTCTAAAGATGATGCACAAGAAAGCCCGCAAACAGTTTGCTGAAGACAAGCAGACTAAGGACATGGATTACTGGAACCATGTCCTGTGGTCTGATGAAGCCAACATAAACGTATTTGGTTCAGAGGGTGTCAAGCGTGTGTGGCGGCAAACAGGTGAGGAGTACAAAGACAAGTGTGTCTTGTCTACAGTCAAGCATGGTGGTGGGAGTGTCATGGTCTGGGGCTGCGTGAGTGCTGCCAGCACTGGGGAGCTACAGTTCATTGAGGGAACCATGAATGCAACATGTACTGTGACATACTGAAGCAGAGCATGATCCCCTCTCTTCAGAGACTGGGCCACAGGGCAGTATTCCAACATGATAATGACCCCATGTACACCTCCTAAATGACTATTGCCTTGCTAAAGAAACTGAGGGTAAAGGAGACGGACTGACCAAGCATATCTCCAGACCTAAATCTTATTGCGCAACTGTGGGGCATCCTCAAACGGAAGGTTGAGGAGTGCAAGGTCTCTAACATCCACCAGCTCCATGATGTCGTTATGGAGGAGTGGAAGAGGACTCCAGTGGCAACCTGTGAAGCTCTGGTGAACTCCATGCCCAAGAGAGTTAAGGTAGTGCTGGAAAATAATGGTGGCCACACAAAATATTGACACTTTGGGCCCAATTACATTTTCACTTAGGGGTGTATTCACTTTTGTTGCCAGCGGTTTAGACATTAATGGCCGTGTGTTGAGTTATTTTGAGGGGACAGCAAATTTACACTGTTATACAAGCTGTACACCCACTACTTTACATTGTAGCAAAGTGTCATTTCTTCAGTGTTGTCACATGAAAAGATATAATAAAATATTTACAAAAATGTGAGGGGTGTGCTCACTTTTGTGAGATACTGTACATGCAGCCCAGCACTCAAAGAGCCTCTGTTACACTCTTTGGCAATATCCCTTCACACTCCTTTGATCACTACAGTACACAACAGTAATGTAGGTTTCAGGTGAATGGCAGTGGATACAGGCATCCAACATTCCCAACATTAACCAATACCTTATGAAGTCTTAAAGGGTTTGTAAAGGCAGAAGGTTTTTTCCTAATGCATTCTGTGTTTTAAGATAAAAAAACCTTCTGTGTGTAGCAGCCCCCCTGAGCCCCCTGTAATACTTACCTGAGCCCCATCTCTCTCCAGCGATGTCTACGAGTGTCTTAGTCATCCGGGACTCTCCTCCTGATTGACACAGCAGTGGCACCATTGGCTCCCACAGCTGTCAATCTACGTCAGATAGCCAATCAGGGGAGAGAGGGGGTGGTGCTGTGTCGGGGCTCTGTGTCTGAATGGACACACAGAGCTGTGACTTGGCTCGGGTGCCCCCATAGCAAGCTGCTGGCTGAGGGGCACTCGAAAGGAGGGAGGGGCCAGGAGCAGCAAAGAGGGACCCCAGAAGAAGAGGATCCAGGCTGCCCTGTGCAAAACCAACTGCACAAGGCAGGTATATATAACATGTTTGTTATTTAAAAAAAAACAAACAATACTTTACAATCACTTTAAGGAGGCTGCAGCGCTGGAAAGGAGGGAAATCTGATGTGGAGGTAGGTATAATGGCTCTTTTCTTGCAAGGAACTTCAGGTAGCATTTTGTTTTTAACAAAAGGTGTCTCTTTGATCTCTTATCTCAGATTTAGGTAGATTCTCCTGAAACATTCTGGGCAAATTTTCTAAAAAGGCCTCTTTTACACAGGCTTCAGCTTATGTAAAAGCAGTGTGAACAGCAAGCTTTTTGAAACTTTCAGCAAGCTTTTACAAAGCTTAGGACAAGCTTCGAGGAGCTTACTCTAATGCCGCATACACACGAGCGGACTTTACGGCAGACTTTGTCCTGCGGACTTTTCGACGGACTTTACAATGGACTTTCCGAATAAACGGACCAAAGTCCGACAGATTCGTACGTGATGACGTACAACCGGACTAAAATAAGGAAGTTGATAGCCAATAGCTGCCCTAGCGTCGGTTTTTGTCCGTCGGACTAGCATATAGACGAGGGGACTTTTCGACCGGACTCGAGTCCATCGAAAAGATTTGAAACGTGTTTCATTTCTAGGTCCGTCGAACTTTTGGGGAAAAAAAGTCCGCTGGAGCCCACACACGATCGAACTGTCCGACGGACTCCGGTCCGCCGAACCAAGTATGCCGTAAAGTCCGGCATAAGCCTTTATAGTGCCCTTCAGCTCCTGTTTGTAAACATTATACAAAGATCTTAATGGGAGTGCTGACTGTCACTTCAAACAAGCTGCTACCAGGCTTCAGCAGGCTTTCTACAAGCTTCAAGTAGTGCTGAAGCCTGATAGCAGCTTGTTAAACCACTTCAGCCACAGAAGGTTTTACTCTTTAATGACCAGGTCATTTTTTGTGATACGTAGGGTTGCCACCTGTCCGGGATTCACCTGGACAGTTCGGGTTTGGAATCATGTGTCCAGATTTCAGACTGCCTGAAACCCGAACACATTATTCAGATTGGACTATGGCTCTCAGCAGGGTTGCTGGCTGCAGTTGTCTAAGCCAAGATTGTCTGCTACACTCTCTTTGATGCTGCCCAAAGCCAGCACTAACAACTCCCCCCCCCCCCCAAACACACGGGAGAGGAGAGGGGATTCATTCTGCACCTCTTCCTCCCGGCCCTACCCCTCCAATCCCCAGGGCTGTGCCTCAGAAAAGGAAAGTGGGGGTCAGAAATTTGAGGTTCAGCAGCCTCAGATGCATCTGGACGAGAGATGCTGACTGCCAATGAGTGAGTGAGCTCACCATCCATCCCCATCTGTGACTGAAGTCTTCCCCCTTCTCTCTCCTGCCTCTGAGTATACTAATGTAAATTAGGGTTCTCAGGGCACCCCTTACATTACAGTTCTTCTTTACATCAAAGGCCACAGTGTTTCCCCTTACATCAGAGTCCTCTCCGTACATCAGAGTTCTCAGTGTTCCCCCTTAAATCAGGGTTCCCAGAGCAGCCCTTATGTTAGAGTCCCCAGAGTTATCCCTTACATCAGAGTCTGCAGAGTCCCCCCTTACAGTGAAAGGGAACTCTGCAAGTTCAGATGTAAAGGGGGACTCTTGTTATTAATTTCATATGATTAGAAATGTTATTAGTAAAATATATATATAAAAAAAAAATGCTGTGTGCCCCTAAAGTGCTCGTGTTTGACTTGAAGAAAAGGTGGCAACCCTAGTGATACGGCACTGCGTTACTTTAACTGACAATTGCGCGGTCGTGCGACACTGTACCCAAACAAAATTTTTTTCCCACAAATAGAGCTTTCTTTTGGTGGAATTTGATCACCTCTGTGGTTTTTATTTTTTGCTCTAGAAACAAAAAAAGACCGACAATTTTGAAAAAAAAAAAACATATTTTTTTACTTTCTGCTATAAAGCATATCCAATACAAATATGTAAACAATCTAATTTCTTCATCAATTTAGGCCAATATGTATTCTGCTACATATTTTTGGTAAAAAATAAATAAATTAGTGTATATTGATTCTTTTTTTGCAAAAGTTAACGCGTCTACAAACTATGGGATATTTTTATGACATTTTTATTTTTACTAGTAATGGCGGTGATCAGCAATTTTTAGGGGGACTGCGGCATTGCAGCGGACAAATCAGACACTAAGTGACACTTTTTGGGGACCAGTGACACCAATACAGTGATCAGTGCTAAAAAAATGCACTGTCATTGTAAAAATGACATTGGCAGGAAAGGGTTTTACATCAGGGGTGATCAAAGGGTTAAGTGTGCTCCTAGGGAATGCTTTCTAACTGTGGCGGGTGGACTGACTGGAGGAAGAGAGACATCTGTGTTTCTGATTAGCAGGAACACAAGATCTCTCTCTCCCTTTGTGACAGAACAGCGGTCTACCTTGTTTACATAGGCAGGCCGCTGTTCTGCCTCTACTACGAATGATTGCGGGTGACCAACGGCCATCGTGGCTGCCTGACCCGCTGATTGGCTCCCGCTGTGTCCAATCATCCCCAGACCCAGGAAAAGAACACAATGTACAGGTAGGTTGTTTCGTACAGCCAGGCCGCCTTGCCGCAGTTATAGTGTATGTGCAGTGGGCGGTCTGGAAGCAGTTAAAGTGGTAATTAGCACTCCCATTAGGATCTGTGTTTAACATATTCACACTGGAGCTGAATGGTCCTTTACTGAAAGCTCTGCAAATGCTTGTCTTTCATTGCTCTTACACAAGCTGAAGCCTATGTGAAACAGGCCTAAGGCTAAGCTCATTCTGGTAGTTAAAGTGATTGTAAACAATCAACTTGTAAAACAATACATTCAATTTACAATAGAAATGAAAGGCAAACATTTTTGTATAGTTTTTTAAAAATATTATAAATACCTTTTTCCTCTTTTTTACAAGTGATCACATCCCCTCTGTTCTCAGCTGCATAAGAGCTGGGGGGAGAAGAAGCAGCAGTACACTGAGCTTCCTAGTGAATGACTGTACAGCGGGGGGGGGGGGGGGGGGGTTGAGCTGTCAGGACAAGTCTGATCATTGGAGGAGACCACGGTGTGCTCTCCTGCTTAGTGTGGTCAGTTTTTAATAGAAAAGCAAGGAGACTAGCAAGAACACCAGGGATTTCATATAAAGAAAGCAATACAAAGAGAACAGGATACTTCCTCATACAAGTACACGATACAACAGGAGCATATCAGGAATATGAAGTGTTGGGGTAACAAATGCTTTAAGCCATGCTTATCAAATGTAGTACCAGAAAAATACATTTGCTTGCTTAGCCTTCCTGCAAATAACTGATAGGACTGACTAAATAAACTACGATTAATGGTCAGCCTCTGGCACAAGGCTTTTATAAACTGTAAAAACTGTTAAAAAAGGAGAACCTGTTTAAAATAAAATACTATATATTAAAAAAAAAATGATGGAATCAATCCTAAATAAATTCTTTTATTTGTCTCATTTAGGCCTCTTGCACACGGTACTGATATTTGAGCTTCTGAGCTCAGCTTCTTTTTTTGATGTAATTTCAAGTGTTTGTTTTGCGCAAATTTGAGTGTATTTATGCGCGGATTTGCACGTTTGCATGCACAATACCTACCTAGGGAAAATGCATTCATATTTACGCTCCTATGTGTGTTTTTGTGCACAGACACGTTGTAAATAATAGGCTACATTTTAGCTTAGTAGAAAATGCTGTACTGAGCTTTTTCAAGCTGCAGTGTGCAAGAGGCTTAACATTAAAATATATTGTTTAAGTTATCAAAAATGATAACAGTATACATTGGAACACTTATGCCCCGTACACACGGTCGGCTTTTCCGACGGAAAATGTTCGATGGGAGCTTGTTGTCAGAAATCCTGACCGTGTGTAGGCTCCATTGGACATTTTTCATCTGAATTTCCGTCACACAAAATTTGGGATCTCAAATTTTCCGACAACAAAATCCATTGTCGTAAATTCCGATCGTGTGTACACTAATCCGACGCACAAAGTTCCACGCATGCTCAGAATCAAGCAGAAGAGTCGCACTGGCTATTGAACTTAATTTTTCTCGGCTAGTTGTACGTGTTGTACGTCACTGCGTTCTTGACGTTCGGAATTTCCAACAAGATTTGTGTGACCGTGTGTATGCAAGACAAGTTTTAGCCAACATCCGTCGGAAAAAAAACATGGATTTTGTTGTCGGAATGTGCGATCGTGTGTACGGGGCATTACACTTGCCAAAACACTTCTATATTCTATTTAGAGAAATTATATGGATGTCTTCTGCTTGGATCCATTCACTGTCATTCATGCAGGATGACACAGATTCATCATACACATCTTCACAAACCAAACACTGACCAGTGAGCAAGTCTCGTGAACATGTACACTGACTTTTGTGTATTACCTATTACATACCTCCCAAATTTTTGAGATGGGAATGAGGGACACTTATCAGCAAAAGTATGCAGGCACAGGACACTCCCCTGGCCGCGCCCCCTTAAAGGAAAATTGTATAAAAAAACAAGATTGGTTAAACCCATAAGGGCTTTTTTTTACCACTACTATTTCTTAAGGCCCCTTTCACACTGGGGCATCGTTTTTGCGGGGGGGGGGGGGTTTCAGCCGCTAGCGGGGCCGTTTTAACCCCCGCTAGCTGCCAATTAAGGGTTAAAACAACCCGCAAAGGGCCGGCGGTTCGGCAACGGTGCCCATTCAGTTCAATGGGCACCGCTCCAAAGATATAAAATAAATAAGTGATCAGTGCAACTTAATATTATAAATATAGATGATTTAGCGCTGTGCGATAATCTGTGCAAAAAATTGCTAAAAAATGCGACTGTGCAAAAAAAACGCTAAAGATGTTGTGCAAAATTGCTAGGTGCAAATATGAGCTTGTGCTAAAATAAATCAATGCCAATGAACGCTCATACTATAAATAAATGTAGATGATTTAGCACTATGCGATGATCTGTGCAAAAATTGCTAAAAAATGCGACTGTGCAAAAAAAACGCTAAAGATGCTGTGCAAAATTGCTAGGTGCAAAGAGCTTGTGTTCAAATAAATCAATACCAATGAACGCTCATGGCGCTGTGCAAAATACAAATATGAATCTGTGCACATAAGATGATTTCAGTGCAAAAAAATTATATAAATATCAATAATAAAATTCCTATGCATATGCAATATATTAATGAGACACATGTAATTAATAAAGATGAATGTAGCAATAATCCATATAATCTCTCTTTATCACACTGCTGACACAACAAATAGTGGTGGCCTAATGATAGATGATTTAGCACTGTGCGATAATCTGTGCAAAAATTGCTAAAAATGCAACTGTGCAGAAAAACGCTAAAGATGCTGTGCAAAATTGCTAGGTGCAAATATGAGCCTGTGCTCAAATAAATCAATGCCAATGAACACTCATACTATACATAAATGTAGATGATTTAGCACTGTGCGATAATCTGTGCAAAAATTGGTAAAAAATGCGTCTGTCCAAAAAAACGCTAAAGTGCTGTGCAAAATACAAATGTGAATCTGTGCACATAAGATGATTTCAGTGAAAAAAAAAATAATATATAAATATCAATAATAAAATTCCTATGCATATGCAATATATCAATGAGACACATGTAATTTATATAGATGAATGTAGCAATAATCCGTATAATCTCTCTTTATCACACTGTTGACACAACAAATAGTGGTGCTGCAATAGTTCATGAAGTGAAGATAAATAAAGTCTATGACAAAACAAAGTCCACACAGTGCTTCAATAAGTGCTCTTCAATAAAATCGCCGGTGTGTCACTATTTGTGTGTAGCACTCAGTGTTCACTAGACTTTTACCTCCATATGGATAGTGAAAAGCAGTGGAGATGGGTATAGCTGGAGACCTTTCCAAGATGTTGTGATGGTAGATGGCCCACTCCAGGTATTGTATGATAGATGGTGGCTCCGGCTTAGTCCATACAGACGTTCATTCCCAGCGAATATGTACAAGGGATAAAGAAGAATCTCCCATAGCGTAGAATGTATAAACTGATTGATTTATTAAAAAGCCAAGTGGAAACTTACAACAGAGTAGTGAAAAAACAGCAGTTCTGTAATTTGGACGGCGTTACAGGTGCCTCTTACATCACTTCCGGTTCTCGCGTGGTCCGGTCATGGAAGTTACGTCACACAACGTGACCTCCTCAGGGGATCCGGATTGGTTAAAATCGCAATCAATTTATGAGGAAGAACAGGAAGTGTCTCGTCGGCCATTTCGTTGGATACCTATCTCCAACATGGGGGCAGCCATTTTTGATTGGTTTAATGATGGACATAATCTTATGTATTGCAATAGGGGCGGCCATATCGTTGGTAGGTAAACAAACAGACATAATGAGTTATTCCAGTTACACTCCAGGAAGAGTATACATTAAATATCTATATAATAGCTGTTAAAAATGGCACAGTATATTAATATAAGGTGGAAAACATATATATATATGGATATGTGCAGTGTTCAAGTTCATCCACACATATTATATATACCATGTAATGAATCTTTGGGTTCATCTAGTTTAAGGATGTGGTTACTAGAATAGTATTAGTTGTTGCACTACATAAAAAACGAAAGTGGTGCACAGAGGTTATAAATATATTACAGTATATAAAACAACTTTATTCAATATGTGATAAAAATATAAAAATTATATATATAAATTAAAAATTGTTAAATTTGGCTAATTGACCTAACTTTATGGGCTCCTCTCCATGGTTTTTTGTATTTAACAATACCCCAGAATTAGTTGTGAGGAATGTTTATTATGTACCTATAAAAAATGTTTACTCAGGTTATGTTTTGGAAACCCCTTGTATATGTTTTGGATATGTTCCCTCATTCTAACTAGGGATGAGCCGAACACCCCCCTGTTAGGTTCGCCCCAGAACTTGCGAACAGGCAAAAAATTTGTTCGAACACGCGAACACCGTTAAAGTCTATGGGACACGAACATGAATAATCAAAAGTGCTAATTTTAAAGGCTTATATGCAAGTTATTGTCATAAAAAGTGTTTGGGGACCTGGGTCCTGCCCCAGGGGACATGGATCAATGCAAAAAAAAGTTTTAAAAACGGCAGTTTTTTCGGGAGCAGTGATTTTAATAATGCTTTAAGTGAAACAATAAAAGTGTAATATTCCTTTAAATTTCGTACCTGGGGGGGTGTCTATAGTATGCCTGTTAGGCTGGATTCACACCTATGCATGTTGCTTTTGAGCGTTTTTGGAGGTTTTTTTTTCATGCTTGCCGCATTTTTGAGCCGCGTTTTTGCCGCGTTTTTGCGGCGTTTTTGCCGCGTTTTTTTTTTTTTTTTCATTTTTTTTTACAGTCTTAAAAAAAAATTACAAAAAAAAAAAAAAACGGCAAAAACGCACCAAAAACGCACCAAAAACGCACCAAAAACGCACCAAAAACGCTGCAAAAACGGTGCACTTGCGTTTTTGATGCTTGTCCATTGAAAACCATTACATGCAAAACGCTGCTTTTTGCATGAAAAAAAGTCCCCGACCCTTTCCAAAAACGCAGAGATACAAAAAAGCATTGATGTGAACATGTTCCATAGGAACCCATGTTAAAAAATTCCCGTGCATTTCTGCAAAATGCAAAATGCATCAAAAAATGCGCTAGTGTGAATGGGGCCTAAAGGGGGTGCATGTTTCCCGTGTTTAGAACAGTCTGACAGCAAAATGACATTTCAAAGGTAAAAAAGTCATTTAAAACTACTCACGGCTATTAATGAATTGCCGGTCCGACAATACACATAAAAGTTCATTGATAAAAACGGCATGGGAAATGACATTGGGGGTCCCCCTAAATTCCATACCAGGCCCTTCAGGTCTGGTATGGATATTAAGGGGAACCCCGGCCAAAATTTTTAAAAAAATGGCGTGGGGTCCCCCTCAAAATCTATACCAGACCCTTCAGGTCTGGTATGGATTTTAAGGGGAACCCCACGCCAAAATAAAAAAAAATGGCGTGCAGTCCCCCAAAAATCCATACCAGACCCTTATCCGAGCACGCAACCTGGCAGGCCGCAGGAAAAGAGGGGGGGACGAGAGAGTGCCCCCCCTCCTGAACCGTACCAGGCCACATGCCCTCAACATTGGGAGGGTGCTTTGGGGTAGCCCCCCAAAACACCTTGTCCCCATGTTGATGGGGACAAGGGCCTCACCCCCACAACCCTTGCCCGGTGGTTGTGGGGGTCTGTGGGAGGGGGTTTATCGGAATCTGGAAGCCCCCTTTAACAAGGGGACCCCCAGATCCCGGCCCTCCTCCATGTGTAAAATGGTAAGGGGGTACAAAAGTACCCCTACCATCTCACAAAAAAAACTGTCAAAAACGTTAAAAATGACAATAGACAGTTTTTGACAATTCCTTTATTTAAATGCTTCTTCTTTCTTCTTTCTTCTATCTTCCTTCGGTTTCTTCCTCCATCTTCTTCTGGTACTTCTGGGGGCTTCCAGATTCCGATAAGCCCCCCACCCACAGACCCCCACAACCACCGGGCAAGGGTTGTGGGGGTGAGGCCCTTGTCCCCATCAACATGGGGACAAGGTGTTTTGGGGGGCTACCCCAAAGCACCCTCCCAATATCGAGGGCATGTGGCCTGGTACAGTTCGGGGGGCGCTCTCTCGTCCCCCCTCTTTTTCCTGCGGCCTGACAGGTTACGTGGATATGGATATGGGTCTGGTATGGATTTTTTTGGGGGACCCCACGCCATTTTTTAAAAAATTTTGCTGCGGGGTTCCCCTTAAAATCCATACCAGACCTGAAGGGCCTGGTATGGAATTTAGGGGGACCCCCACGTCATTTTTTTTTTATTTTGGTTCGGGGTTCCCCTGTGGGGAATTCCCATTCCGTTTTTATCAATGAACTTTTATGTGTATTGTCGGACCGTCAATTCATTAATAGCCGCAAGTAGTTTTAAATGACTTTTTTTCCTTTGAAATGTCATTTTGCTATCAGACTGTTCTAAACACGGGAAACATGCGCCCCTTTACAGGCATACTATAGACACCCCCCAGGTACGAAATTTAAAAGGAATATTACACTTTTATTGTTTCACTTTAAGCATTATTAAAATCACTGCTCCCGAAAAAAACCCTTTTTAAAACTTTTTTTTTGCATTGATCCGTCCCCTGTGGCAGGACCCAGGTCCCCAAACACTTTAACCATGCATATAAGCCTTTAAAATTAGCAATTTTGATTTCTCCCATAGACTTTTAAAGGTTGTTCCGCGGCTTTCGAATTTGCCGCGAACACCCCAAATTGTTCGCTGTTCGGCGAACTGGCGAACAGCCGATGTTCGATTCGAACATGAGTTTGACTCGAACTCGAAGCTCATCCCTAATTCTAACCATTAAAGGTCTTTTAGTCCTGCCAACATACTGTAAATTACAGCTACATTGTATGACATACACAACTCCCTCTGTATGACAGCTAATAAAGTCTTTGATGGGGTAATTTTGTCCCGTATGTGTGGATATGAATTCTTTTCTTTAATTTGTGGCTTTTTGGAGTGTCGGCATGCAAAACATTGCTTACAAGGGAAAAACCCTTTTCCTGTAAAGGAAGTATATCCACTTGGAGGTGGTGGTTCCACCACATTCTTTACAATGATGTCTCTCAATGTGGGAGCTTTTTTGTATACCACATTGGGGGCATCTGGTAATATATGTTTTAAGTGTTTATCACTTTTTAGTATATGCCAGTGTTTTTTTATTAATTTTTTGACTTCTTTATGCTGAATGTTAAAGTCTAATACTAGAACTGGGGCGTCCATATTGCGTTGGCTCAGATTTTTTCCTTGTACTATTTTTGTTCTATCCATCGATTTTACAGTATCTATTTGTTTATTGATGAATTCTTCTGAGTATCTTTTGTCCTTGAATCTTTCACCTAAAAAAGTAGCCTGTGAAATGAAGTCTTCTTCCTTCGTGCAGTTTCTCCTAATCCTAACCATTTGGCCTTTCAGAATGTTCCATAGCCATGGTTTAAAGTGACAACTGTGCATAGATAAATAACTGTTGGTGTCTATTTTTTTTAAATGTGTCTTTGTAGTTAGTTTATTTCCTTCCAGAGTGATATCCAAATCCAGAAAATTCACCTTTTTGTCGCTTATGTTCCAAACTAATTTAATGTTTTTGTCATTCTCATTGAGTTGGCCTAAAAAGTTTTCTAATGTTGTTCTACTTTCATTCCATACAATAATAATAATATCATCGATAAACCTTTTATAAAAGCATCTTTAGCGTTTTTTTTGGAACAGTCGCATTTTTTAGTAATTTTTGCACAGATTATCGCACAGTGCTAAATCATCTATATTTATAACATTAAGACGCACTAATCACTTATTTATTTTATACCAATTTAGTGCACTCATACACTTTATATCTAGCTGCAATTTATCAGAGTACTATATTATACATTCACTTTGATAGAGCAAAGGACCTTACTTACACTGCTCCAAAGATGCTGCTTGCAGGATTTTTTTAGCTTCCTGCCAGCGCACCGCTCCAGTGTGAAAGCCCTCCGGCTTTCACACTGGAGAGACAGGAGCGTCTCTTTACAGGCGCTATGCAGGCGCTATTTTTAGAGCTGTAGCGCCTGTTAAGCGCCTCAGTGTGAAAGGGGTGTTATTTTGGCTTTTGGAATTTACAAATGCAGCAATTTAGAAATAAGATGAAAGGTTTAGGGCTGGAAAACACTTTTTGATAGATAAAAAGTGCATTGTATATACAACTATATAGATCAGACAAAAATGAGAGACAAATGAGGAGCAATGAGGGACAGAGGGACATTGCTCCAAATCAGGGACAGTCCCTCTAAATCAGGGAAGTTGGGAGCTATGCCTATTACACAAGCACAACTGGCTGTGAAATCCTCCAGGTATCTGCAAGTGTGTGTGCAGCATGTGACATAATAAATATACACCTAAACCTGTCATAAAGCTTGGCAGTTTATACAGAACAGAATATACGGTAAACGTTGAGCTTGGCCCACCCCGTCTAACTCACCCTACTCATTGTTGATGAGAGGCCTCAAGACCAACAGAGCTGTCAGGAGATGGGGGCCAAACCCAACTTTTATAAAAAATAAAAAGTTGAGATCAGTTCTCTATAGAATGTCTATAAACAATGGCTCTACATCTGCAATTGTTTTGGCATGCAGTTTTCACTGAAAGTTAGATCTTTTTATGTGTATTCTTTTCTCTATCCATTGCTCAGTGCACATTGCACATGATTATTATTTACTTAAAGCAGTATTAAACCCAAAAGGAAATATTTATTATATTGCAGTTTACCAATTCTTACATGCAGTAGCTCCATTCATTTTCTTTTTTAGGTTTTCTTTATTCTATTTTCACCTGGTGATCCAGCCAGTAAGTATGTTGTTTTTAAAAGAACAAGCCAAGATATATCAGTTTACAAGGATGAGACAAACCATTTAAGATCGGCAGGGGCACTTACAATATTCTGCTTTTATTTTTGTAAAACCTTTATCCCAAATAGAAAAAAAAACTGCTACTGTAAATGATTGTAGCGCTACCCCCAAAGGAGCCCCTTGGAAATTTTGGCTTCTCTGTTCTGCATCTCGAATAAAGTAAAAACCTCAGCCCCTCTGAAAGTCACTGCAAGAACATATAATGACACAAGTATAGGTACCTTTAACTTTGCTGTGAATTACTACCAGAAAATAGACACAAGACCGTTTAGTGTTAAATTAACTTAATATTGGTATGAGTTAGAATAAAGGGTGGTTTGTGCATAATGAAGCACATAGACGGTAGATTTTGACGCCATCTGCTAGACAATGTAATAGCTATGCCAAAGTAACTTAGAGTAGGGTGCTGTACCACTGAACTGGTATCAGCGTATGAATCAACAAATTCAGCAATGTGTGGTGCATATAAACATTAACTGCAATGTAATAAAACTGCAACTGGGTTAGAGTGTACTTTATGAGAATAGCTAAGTTCGTTGCAATGTCTCCTGAGAGGTACCTTTAAAATGAATAATGGGCAATAGTCTCTGTGTAAAAGCTTTAATGGACAATCTTTAGTCCTGAATCTTCAGCCGACTAAAGTTGGGCCCCAATGGTACCATTGGAGCACATGAGAACAGTCACAACAAGTCCTGCAGGCAATAATTGAGCTATAAGGCGGCTGGATAATCAGTCCCTAAAGGCTCAGTCTCTAGAGGCAACAGGTCACAGCCAAAAGGCTCTCTCATCAGACCCAGTGACACAGAGGCAGATGTCTTTCAGGTTAGTTGTTTGTTCACTCTGGGTTGCCTGGGTTGCTCCAGTCCTCAGCACAGCATGGACAGTCTCCTAGCAGTGGCTCAGTCCCTCAGCACAGCAAAGGGCTTTCCAGTCTCTCTCTCTCTTCCAATCTGGATGCAGAGCACTGCAAAGGGCCTTTTTTTCTCTCTTCTTCCGTACTGTTCTCTTTCTAATTTTGCCTGGGAAAAAAATGTAATTTCTTCTCCTCTAATGCAGGGTTTTCTGGGTAATGTGGTCTGCAACCCCGATTCAGTTACGCAGCAGAGAACATTCAAAAACCGATACCAACAGGGATGGGGAGCAGGGGATCTTCACACAGAACCCACTGCTGCACCTCTCCCCATCACAGCACGGCTGCCACAGTGTTGTGTGAGTGCGAGCTGAAGTTTGGCTTCAATTTCTTATTGTATTTAAATCTGCTAGCATATCTTACACTACCCCCCCCCCCCCCCCAGATTGACAGTGCTGCTGTCCAAATGTGCCCCCTGGGCTCCTTCACCCAGAGTGGGGGCATTCTAATAGAGGAAATTTGTTACCGGCCAGATCACCAGGTGAAAACAGAGGGGGAAAAAAGCTTCAAAAAGAAAACTAATACAACCACCACATCTCATGATTGGTAAGCTGCAATATATTACATTTTTGGTTTAGGGTTTAAGACCACTTTAATGAGGGTTATGTTTAATACTTTCTTTATTATTTTAAACTATAGCTAAAAAGATAAAATCCCAACTTAGATTATGGATTAAACATACGCTTAACAGCCAATTTCCTAGGATCACTATGCTAACACTGCGCATTTCCTCCTTTTGCTCTAAAAACAAGTCTTTGTTGCATGAACATTCCTTTGGGATTGGCCATTTTTTGCGATACGGCACTGCGTTATTTTAATTGTGCGATGATGTACACAAATAAAATGTATGTGCTTTTTTACCCACTAATAGAGCTTTCTTTTGGTGGTTTTTGATAACCTCTGCATTTTTAGTTTTTTGTGCTATAAACTAAAAAAGACTGACAATTTTGAAAAAAAAAAAATATATATATATATATATATATATTTTTTTTTTTTTTTACTTTCTGCTCTAATACATATCCAATAAAAAAATGTAAATCAATCAAATTTCTTCATCAATTTAGGCCAATATGTATTCTGCTACATATTTTTGGTAAAGCAATTCCAATAAACGTATATTGATTGGTTTGCGCAAAAGTTATAGCATCTACAAATGGGATATTTTAATTTATAATTTTTTTTTTTACTAGTAATGGCAGCGATCAGTGATCTATAGCGGGACTGCGATATTGCAGAGGACAATTTGGACACTAACTGACAGTTTTGACACCTTTTTGGAGACCAGTGCTAAAAAATATGCACTAATGACACTGGCTGGGCAGGGGTTAACATCAGAGGCACTCACAGGGTTAACCGTGTGCCTAGCTAGTGAGTTTGTGTACTGTGGAGGAGGTGCTTTTACTAAGAGAAGGCATAGATCTGTGTCCCTGCTTTGTATATAAATTAAGTATATAAATGAAGCAACTTTTGTTTCATTTTATGACTAAAGCTTTCTACATACAATAAATAGTAGGTATGCATGAAAATGAACAATCTTTGTACAAACATAAGGCAAACTTGGAGGGGTAGGCCATCACACACAAGGATATCACTAAAATCCCCAATGCTATAATAACCTGTCAGACAAGTCCCACAATAAAAACTGAAGAGTCAAAACGGATGAATATCTACTGCAACAGGACCTCCAGGCCCTTCCCAACTAAGTGACTCAGATAGAATCACGCATTAGTCAAATAGAAGACAGGCTCCCGCCACAGACTCGCGAAATGCTTCAGTAATAAGACTCAGTCTCCATCTTTTAATCACGTACTGATTATCAAGAAATCCCCCTCTGGAGGTTCAATGTGGTGGCACTGCCAGAGAGTGTGGTGGTCACCTAAAGTGATTGTATTTACCCCATGTAGGTGGCAGGCAATGGGCATCAGTGTCCTCTCCTCCTTCTCGCTTCTGTCATGCGTCTCCTCCCCTCCTCCTAGGCGACCAATAGGATCGCCTATCCTTTCAGCCAATCGGGTGATGGGTCTCAAGACCCGCTTCCTGATTGGCCGGGAGGAAGATCAGTGATACAATAGCTAATATTCATTTTGTATTAAACACACCTGGGTGGGCTCGGTTCGCATTCTCTGCGCTCCGAGCCCACCCTATTTTGAAGCCTATTAGAGCCCCTTACACTAAACAGGTGCTTCAAAAAAACACCCACCCCCATTGGAATCCATGCATCCGGCATCCTGAAAGGGGCCAGACGCATGGATGGGGGGGCGGCCGTGCTCCCTTAATGGACGGGCCACCCCTGCTTATACATACCTGCTCTGTGCAGTGGTTTTGCACAGGGCAGCCAGTCCTTTTCTCGGGTCCCTGGCTGGAGCTCCTGGCTCTCCCTCCTGTTGAGTGCCCCCACAGCAAGCAGCTTGCTATGGGGGCATCCGAGCCGAGCTGCAGCTCCTTGTACCTATTCAGACACGGAGCTCCTGTTTGGCCCCTCCCCCGTTCTCTCCTGATTGGCTAACTGAGTTTGATTGACAGCAGTGGGAGCCAATGGCGCAGATGCTGTGTCTCAGCCAATCAGGAGAGAGTCCCAGACGGTCGAGGCACTCGTGGACATCGCTGTATAGAGATAGGGATCAGGTAAGTATTAGAGGGGCCGAGGGGGGGCTGCTGCACACAGAAGGCTTTTTATCTTAATGCATAAAATGCATTAAGATAAAAAAACCTTCTGCCTTTACAACCCCTTTAACCTGGGACTTTTTTTGAATGCATGCTTATCTCCATGTTTGAGTATTGCACCTTCTCAGAGGGTTATACTGTAGAGCAGCACTGTGGCCCATCTCTCACAAATCTTCCCACCCTGACACCCTGATCCTACCACAACACCGAGTCCACTATTTTCTTGACAGACCTATTTCCATCCATCCCCTAATCCTTAAAGAGAGGGTCCAGCCTGGGTGAAAAAAATTAAAAGTCAGCAGCTACAAATACTGTAGCTGCTGATTTTTAATATGAGGGCACTTACCTGTCCAGGGAGCCCGCGATGTCAACACCCCAGCTGATCTTCAGATCGACTCCCGGTTGCTGCCGCCGCCATTCCTGGTAAGGCAACGCGGAAGTGAAGTCTTTCGGCTTCACAACTGGTTCCCTACTGCACATGTGCGAAGTGCGCTGCGCTTTATAATTGGCCCAGCGGCGGGGGAAGGAGGAGGGGGGGCTCTAACTTGTTGGAAAGGGGACCTGTCAAAAACAGGTTCCCGTTCCCCCCTCCCCACTGAAAGGTGCCAAAATGTCGCACCGGAGGGCGGGAGGAAGCTTATGAGTGGAAGTTCCACTTTTGGGTTGAACTCTGCATTAACTCACATTCCATTGTAGATACTTTCTTGAATCTGGGTATTGTCATTACCAAGCACCCAAGGGATTTTATTTCCTCTAACAATGATCCACTATATGCCCTCCTGAAAGCAAGATGTTGCAATAATATTTTAAAATGATTCTGATTTCCAAAATACTTTATAAGTACAAAGACAGTGGGGAAAAAAGTATTTGATCCCCTGCAGATTTTGTAAGTTTGCCCAATTACAAATAAATTAAGGGTCTATCATTTGTATCATAGGTGTATTTTAAATGATAGAGACAGAATATCGACCAAAAATCCAGAAAAAAACACATGATTCAAATGTTATAAATTGAGTTGCAGTTCAGTGAGTAAAAAAGGAATTTGATCCCGAAGCAAAACATGACTTAGTACTTGGTAAGAAAACCCTTGCTGGCAAGCACAGAGGTAAGATGTTTCTTGTAGTTGGTTACCAGGTTTGCACACATCTCAGGAGGGGTTTTGGTCCACTCTTCTTTACAGATCTTCTCTAAATCCTTAAGGTTTATTGGCTGTATCTTGGAAACTCAAAGTTTTAGCTCCCTCTATACATTTTCTATAGGATTAAGGTCTGGAGACTGGCTAGGCCACTCCATGACCTTAATGTGCTTCTTCTTGAGTCACTCCTTTGTTGCCTTGGTGGTATGTTTTATGTCATTGTCATGCAGGATGACCCATCTTTAGTGTTCTGGCTGAGGGAAGAAGGTTCTCATCCAAGATTTTACAATACATGGCTCCGTCCATTGGCCCCTCAATGCGGCAAAGCCGGCCTGTACCTTTAGCAGAGAAACAGCCTCAAAGCATAATATTTCCACCTCTGTGCTTGAGCACAGCATTTTTCTTCCCCCAAACACGGTGAGTCAAGTTAAAGCCAAATAGCTCAATTTTGGTCTCATCTGACCACAGCACTTTTTCCCAATCCTTCTCTGAATCATTCAAATGTTCATTGGCAAACTTCAATTGGGTCTGTTACATGTGCTTTTCTGAGGAGGGGGACCTTGTGGGCGCTTCAGTATTTCAATCAATGGCAGCATATTGTGTTACCAATGATTTGTTTAATGACTGTCGTCCCAACTGCCTTGAGATCTTTTACAAACCCCTCCCATGTAGTTCTGGGCTGATCCCTCACTTTTCTCATGATCATGCTTACCATGTGAGGCGAAATCTTGCATGAAGCTCCAGACCTAGGATGATTGATGGTTATTCTGTACTTCTTCAATTTGCGAAAAATCACTCCAACAGTTGTCTCCTTTTCACCAAGCTTCTGGTGTTGTAACCCATTCCAGCTTTGTGCAGGTCTACAATCTTGTCCCTGACATCATTTGACAGCTCTTTGGTTTTGCCCATGATCATGAGGTTTGTGGACAGTGTCTTTTATACACATAATGAGTTGTCATTAGGAGCACCTTTTTAAATTGACAGGGCTAATCTGTGTACCACATGAGCACATAATGTAGCCAGTCTGTGGGAGCAAGAATTATTGTTGGTTGGTAGGGGATCAAATACTTATTTTACTCTTATTATACACACCTATGATAAAACTTATAGATCCTTCTTTCTTTGTAAGTGGGAAAACTTACAAAATCTGCAGGAGATCAAAAAATTATTTTACCCACTGTGCATGGACCCAAGTTGCCATTACACAAGCTCATTAAAGCTAATTATGGTAAAACTACTGTGTCCTATACTAATTTAGGGCAGGCTACTCGTATTTTGGGAATAGACAAAAGATGATCACTCTTCACTGTTAGAATATTAGCTACCTATTTGGGGTAATGCAGCCCTATCGAAAAAAATTGAAAGGAAATTCCTGATGCTATTGTGTGGAAAACTAAAGGAGTGTGGTTCTTGAGTTAAATCATTACTGATGGAGTACTTAAATACTATCCCTAACTTTGCTCATCCCTTGAATTATCTTGAGATTATTTTTTTCATGTTCTCCAGCTCAGACATGCAATCAATGTACAATTTTAGCACACTCTTCTAACTTTGACATCGCTCTTAACTTCTAATCTGCATCCTTGTTTCTGGTCAGGGACTCTAAACGTTTTATAGTATGAGAAAGCCAGGCAGCTAGTATTCCCCAATGGAGGTCAGCAATGGCAACCCCCCTATTTCTCTTAGTACAGTTGGTCAAGCATAAGTAGAAAAATTATTTTTTTCAAGGGAGCAAAATTTTTACTGTGAAGGTGGTTTTCATTTTTTAATTTCCATTCCTTCTAAAAACAAATGTTAAAAGCATAAAAAATCTCGAAGTACTTTTTGAACAACATTTGTCAAGTCTCTGATGGCATTATCGAATCGTCTGACAAGATTTTTTGCATGAACATTAATAAGAAAATCTACCAATATGTGGCCAGCTTAAGGATTTCCTGCTAGTGTCAGGAGCAATTTCAAATAGATCAGGAGCAATTTCAAATAGTAATAAAGATAATGAGATTAAAAACAATTCGTAAGGAAATAAAGCTTCAGTTCAAAATCTATTACATACAATAAAATAACGATGGCGCAGCTAAAAAGATTCTTGTTTGAGAACCAGACACATTACTGGACAATGATTGTGATATACAATTGCAAACACATTTAACCTCCCTGGCGGTTTTCCCGAGTGTGGCTCGGGGTTAAAATTCAGTACCATTAGCGGTAACCCCGAGCCACACTCGGGATCGCATTGCAGGATCCTGGGGCGGCGTTACTTACCTTGTCCCCGGGATCCTGCGATGTCCCCCGCTGTGTCCGAGGGCTCCGTCCTCCTCCGAAGCCTCTCCGAGCCAGGCTCCGTTCCCTGCGAGCGGCGCGACGCACGGGGGCGGAGCCTGGCGGCAAATTCAAAAAACTGTCAAAATCATAACACATACAGTACTGTAATCTTACAGATTACAGTACTGTATGAAATGATTTCACATCCCTTTTGTCCCCAGTGCTCTGGCCCATGCCCTGCATGCAGTTTTACATGATATACACTGTTCTTTCTGCCTGGAAACTGGAGATTGTCCATAGCAACCAAAAAGTGTCCCTTTACGTCAAAAGTGGCTTTAGACCAGCTAGAAAACAGCGATAATAAATTAGAACACTTGCAGAATTGAGCGATAGTGAATTGTGGGGAAATTTATTTTATTACTATTTTTTTAAATTTTTTAAAATTATTTATTTTTATTTATTATATTATAATTTATGTTTTTGTGTTTCAAACTTTATCATACCCGGGATATCTACTAGACTCTGGTTTGGACAGATTTAAGTGTGTTATTGTTAAGATTTACAGACCTACAATATAAAACGCCAAATTTCCATGCAAAATAATGGTACCGCTTTCAGCACCTAAAATCCGAAATAATCATACCGCCAGGGAGGTTAAAATAATAAAACCATCTTGGTGATTTGTGATTATATTATGCCAAACAAAAGAGAACGATATGGGGTGAAACTTATTCTATTCACAGAAGGTAGCCTCCCTGACGGTAATCCCGAGTGTGGCTCGGGGTTAAATTTCAGTCCCACTAGCGGTAACCCCCTGAGCCACACTCGGGATTACATTGCAGGATCCTGGTGCGGCGTTACTTACCTTGTCCCCAGGATCCTGCGATGTCCCCCGCAGTGCCTGTGGGCTCTGTCTCCTCCGAAGCCTCTCCGTGCCAGGCTCTGTTCCCTGCGAGCGGCGCGACACACGGGGGTGGAGCCTGGCGGCAAATTCAAAAAAATTTACAAATCATAACACATACAGTACTGTAATCTTACAGATTACAATGTCAGGCTAGAGCATATAACAGGTAACAGTTCAGGTGTTCTGATTATGCAAAGAGTTCAAAGAACAAGAGCACATACCATGAGCAGGTCTGAGCAGAGCAGGTCAGCTGGGACTTGTAGTTCACCGCTGTAGATGTAGGTAGATGTTTGCTGGACCTTGTAGTTCACCGCTGCAGATGAGGATTGATGGTGTCTGGTGTTTGTAGTTCACCGCTGCAGGTGGAGGATAGATGTCTGGTGCTTGTAGTTCACCGCTGCAGATGAAGGTACTAGTGGTATCAGGCAAAAACGTAGTCTAGGCAAGCTGGGTCATACACAGGAAGATCAGAGTCCAAACGGTACCGAATCAGAAGCAAGCAAACAGGGTCAAATGAGTCGGGTCATACACGAAATTCACAGAGCAGATATCAACTGGATCAAACACAAGGTAAACTCTAACACGAGCAATGATTGAATGCTGATGCAAGTTATTTAAAGGTGAGCTGGCCAATCATTGTTGTTTCCCTGGTAAAGGCTGTGTCAGGTGAGTTGTGCTGGGTCCTAAAGGGATCCTAGTACTGACAGTACCCCCCCTTTCTCGAGGGGTTGCTCCTGCACCCCCAGGCTTACTTGGATAACGAAGATGAAACTTCTTCTTAAGTCGGTCAGCATGAAGATCACGAGCTGGGACCCAAGATCGATCCTCTGGGCCGAAACCTTTCCAATGAACGAGATATTGTAAGGAATTGCGCACTCGTCTGGAATCAAGAATAAATGCCACTTCATATTCCTGACTGTCCAACACATCCACAGGTTCTGGTTCATTTACTTGGAGGCTGGAATGAACAGGTTTCAACAATGAAACATGAAAGACATTTGGAATGCGCATGGATGGGGGGAGTTTTAATCTATAGGATACAGGATTAACAATCTCCGAAATTTCATAGGGCCCGATGAATTTTGGGCCAAGTTTTTTAGATGGAACATGCAGGGACAGATTCCTGGATGATAGCCACACTTTGTCACCAACTTTATATCCTGGTGCCTTTGAGCGCCTCTTGTCCGCCATTTTCTTAAAAGCCAGCACAGAGCGAGAAATAGCATGATTAACATCGGACCAGATTTTGGAGAAATTTTCTATTGTGGTGTTGGCATCTGGCACATCAGAGGGTGGAAGATCAAAGGAGCACACACGAGGATGCAACCCGTAAACACAGAAGAAAGGAGAGGTCCCTGTAGATGTGCTGGCACAGTTATTAAAGGCAAACTATGCCCATGGCAGGACGTTGACCCACTCCACCTCATCATTGGCCATCAGACAACGTACCATCTTCTCTAGAGTCTGATTAGTCCTTTCTGTTTGGCCGTTTGTCTCAGGATGATATGCTGAAGAATATGATAACTTAATCCTCAGCTGAGAGCAAAGGGCCTTCCAAAACTGGGCTATAAACTGAGAGCCACGGTCTGAGACAATGTTGATTGGTGCCCCATGGAGCCTGAAAACATGTTTAATGAATAAAGATGCCAGTTCTTTAGCAGATGGAAGTTTCGGAAGCGGAACAAGGCGGTGGTCTCAGCGGGGAGCATTGATAGCTTCAAGAAACTATTAGATAATCACCTGAATGACCGCAATATACAGGGATATGTAATGTAATACTGACACATAATCACACACATAGGTTGGACTTGATGGACTTGTGTCTTTTTTCAACCTCACCTACTATGTAACTATGTAACAAAGTGGGCCATTTTACTGAACCTGTCTACCACCACCCAGATCGTGGAACATCCCTGGGACGGAGGCAAGTCAGTGATAAAGTCCATAGATAAATGGGTCCAGGGACAGGTAGGTATTGGTAGAGGACGTAGGAGACCAGGCGGCTTAGAGGTACTGCTCTTGCTTCTGGCACAAACTTCACAGGCCTGGACGAAGGCTAACACATCCTGCCTAATCGATGGCCACCAGAGGTTGCGAGAGATAATCTCAAAAGTTTGTCTAAACCCCGGATGTGCTGCAGGTTTTGATGCATGTACCTGCTGCAATACCTGCAAACGAAGAGCCAGGGGCACAAAAAGCATACCGGAGGGAGTGGAGGGAGGGGCTTCAGCCTGTGCAGGTAACAAGGCCTCAGAGATGTCAGTCTGGGTGAAAGCCAAAATCCTATCCTCAGAGATAATGGGTTGTGGAGGAAGCGGAGGAGGAGACTCTGAATGTTTCTTGGTCCTGGTAAATATGAAATTGTGAAGTCAAATCTGGAGAAGAACAATGACCACCTGGCTTGACGTGAGTTCAGTCTTTTAGCAGAACGGATGTATTCAAGGTTTTTGTGGTCAGTCAGAACTATGAATGGCTAGCGAGCTCCCTCCAGCCAATGTCTCCATTCCTCCAAAGCGAGCTTTATGACTAGAAGTTCTCTGTTGCCTATATCATAATTGCGCTCTGCTGGGGAATATTTCCGAGACAAGAAGGCACAGGGGTGGATGGCGGCATTTACAGGATCCTTTTGTGACAAAAGCGCCCCCACCCCTACTTCAGATGCATCTACCTCCACAATAAAAGGTAGCTCAGGAACAGGATGGCATAGGATTGGTGCAGATGTAAAGGCTTTCTTTAACTGAGTGAAGGCTGCCTGGGCTTCAGTAGTCAATTTAAAGGTAGTTGGAGTCTTCCTGGTGAGAGAGGTGATGGGATGTGCAATGGTGGCAAAGTTCTTAATGAATTTTCGATAGAAATTTGCAAAGCCCAGGAAGCGCTGAACTGCCTTCAGGTCTGAAGGTGGTGCCCAGTCTAAAATGGCTTGAATCTTGGCTGGATCCATGGTGAGGCCTGTGTCAGAAATTAGGTAGCCTAGGAAAGGTACTTGTTTAACATGGAATGAACATTTCTCAGGCTTTATAAAAAGGGAGTGAGTCTTTAATCGGGCCAATACTGAGCAGACATGTTTCTGATGTGTTTCAAGATTGGGAGAATATATCAAAATGTCGTCTAAATATACAAACATGAAGCGACCCAACATGTCACGGAAAATGTCATTCATAAAGTTCTGAAAGACAGCTGGTGCATTTCTGAGACCGAAAGGCATGACAAGACATTCATAATGACCATCCTTGGTGTTAAAGGCTGTCTTCCACTCGTCGCCTGCACGTATGCGCACCAGATTATAGGCTCCCCTTAAGTCCAGTTTGGAGAAGATTTTGGCTCCCTGGATTTGAGAGAACAATTCTGTGATGAGAGGAAGAGGATACCGATTGGGAACAGTTATTTTATTTAGACCTCTGTAATCAACACAAAGTCTCAGTCCCCCATCCTTCTTTGGGACAAAGAAGCATCCTGCTCCTGCGGGAGAAGTGGAGGGACGGATGAAACCCTTAGCTAGGTTTTCCTGGATGTATTCTTGCAAGGCAAGATTCTCTGGCTCAGACAGTGGAAAGACTCTCCCTCGAGGAGGTGTAGTGTCAGGCAAGAGGTCAATGGGACAATCATAACTGCGATGAGGTGGTAAAGTGTCAGCAATCCCTTTAGAAAACACATCCCAAAAGTCCTTATAACAAAGTGGAATCTGTTCCATTCCCACTTGACAGGTAGCCAGTCGAACAGGGTGCTGGATGCAGTTCTTTTTACACTGATTGGACCAAGCCAGAATATTTCCTGTTCACCAGTCAATTACAGGATTGTGCTTCTGAAGCCAAGGAAGGCCTAGGATCAAAGGAGTGGATGGAGAGTCAATGACAAGACATGAAGTCTTCTCCCAATGCAAAGCCCCCAATTGTAACTGGAAAGGCTTGGTGGCTTGGAGCACTAGATCTTGTAAGAGAGGACGATTATCCACGGAAATCAGGCGGACTGGGCAATCTAGAGCATGTGTTTCCAAGGACAAAGAGGTAATCAGAGTCTTATCAATAAAATTCTCAGCGGCTCCAGAATCTACCAAGGCCAGCAGTTCATGAGCCCCTGTCCCAAAGTGAATGACAGCGGGTAAAAGAATACGATTGTCCCCCTGGGGAGATGAGAGCAGACCTAAGGTAACCTCCCCGCAATTACCTAGGTCCTGGAGTTTCCCGGACATGTAGGACACGAACGGAGCATATGACCCTTGAGGCCACAATACAAGCAGAGTCTCATGTTACGCCGGCGCGTGTGTTCCTGGGCAGATAACCGGGTGGAGCCTAACTGCATGGGTTCTTCCTCAGATTTGGCACTGGAGGTGGAATAGTCAGGCGGCAAGGGAGGTATATAGTTTGCCACAGCTGTAGTTTGTTCTCGTCTCCTCTCTCGCTGGTGGCGGTCAATTCTAATGGCTAGACTCATAGCCTCCTCCAGTGAGGCTGGGTAGGAGAAGTTGGTTGACCAGAGCATCCTCAATTGCATCTGAAAGGCCCATTCTAAACTGGCTGCGGAGTGCTGCATCATTCCAGCCAGATTCCGGGGCCCACCTGCGAAACTCTGAGCAATACATTTCAGCTGTGGTAGTTCCTTGCTTTAAGTTACGCAGGGTTGATTCTGCAGTAGCAGCACAATCTGGATCATCATAAAGCAACCCTAGAAGGCATCTACTGTTAGCAAGGCTGGATGGTTTGGTTCCAGGTTAAAGGCCCAAGCCTGGGGGTCACCCTGTAGTACAGAGATAATGATTTGAACCCTCTGAGTTTCAGGGCCAGACGAGGATGGCCTTAACTTGAAATATAATTTGCAGCTGTTTTTAAAGTTGCAAAACCCTTTACGGTCACCAGAAAACCGGTCAGGCAAAGGAATTTTTGGTTCAGATGGAGTTTTTGTAGCAGTGGTAATAGAAGGAGATTGCACCTTGGTGAGCTCTGTGGCCATTTCCTGAACTTGATGGGATAAGCGGCAAAGTTCCTGTGCAAACAACTGAGCCTGCTCAGGATCCATGATAGGTTTCCTTTATTATGTATGGCTCGTGTTAATGTCAGGCTATAGCATATAACAGGTAACAGTTCAGGTGTTCTGATTATGCAAAGAGTTCAAAGAACCATACCATGAGCAGGTCTGAGCAGAGCAGGTCAGCTGGGACTTGTAGTTCACCGCTGTAGATATAGGTAGATGTTTGCTGGACCTTGTAGTTCACCGCTGCAGATGAGGATTGATGGTGTCTGGTGTTTGTAGTTCACCGCTGCAGGTGGAGGATAGATGTCTGGTGCTTGTAGTTCACCGCTGCAGATGAAGGTACTAGTGGTATCAGGCAAAAACGTAGTCTAGGCAAGCTGGGTCATACACAGGAAGATCAGAGTCCAAACGGTACCGAATCAGAAGCAAGCAAACAGGGTCAAACGAGGCGGGTCATACACGAAATACACAGAGCAGATATCAACTGGATCAAACACAAGGTAAACTCTAACACGAGCAATGATTGAATGCTGATGCAAGTTATTTAAAGGTGAGCTGGCCAATCATTGTTGTTTCCCTGGTAAAGGCTGTGTCAGGTGAGTTGTGCTGGGTCCTAAAGCGATCCTAGTACTGACAGTACCCCCCCTTTCTCGAGGGGTTGCTCCTGCACCCCCAGGCTTACTTGGATAACGAAGATGAAACTCCTTTTGTCCCCAGTGCTTTGGCCCATGCCCTGCATGCAGTTTTAAATGATATATACTGTTCTTTCTGCCTGGAAACTGGAGATTGTCCATAGCAACCAAAAAGTGTCCCTTTATGTCAAAAGTGGCTTTAGATCAGCTAGAAAACAGCGATAGTAAATTAGAACACTTGCAGAATTGAGCGATAGTGAATCATGGGGAAATTTATTTTATTATTATTATATTATTATTTTTAAAAATTATTTATATTTATTTATTATATTATAATTTATGTTTTTGTGTTTCAAACTTCATCATACCCGGGATATCTACTAGACTCTTGTTTGGACAGATTTAAGTGTGTTATTGTTAAGAATTACAGGCCTACAATATAAAACGCCAAATTTCCATGCAAAATAATTGTACCGCTTTCAGCACCTAAAATCCGAAATAATCATACCGCCAGGGAGGTTAAAAAATATATAATTTGACAGGTTCAAGAATAAAGGCAAAAAAAAGGAAAATGGTTCCAATAAATGGAACACTGGACTGCCACTGGGACATCACAAAAGTGGCACACTTGCATCAAGTCTAAACGCTTGCATTGATATGAAATACACCTTTCACACAATAAACTTCCCCTGCTCTGCGGGCTTCATTTACTCGAGCTGCATGCTCATTTGCTAAAGAAAAGTTGATAAATAAGGTGAAACTATTCAAGTTTAATAACCAGTAATGGGGGAGAAAAATAAGAAAAACAGAATAAAATTGTTGTTAGCTTGTTTCTACTAAGCATGTTGCACAAAGTAAAAATTCAAGTTTTAAAATGAAATGTGTCTGTTTATTAAATCAACCCCAAGGTGCAGCAGAATATGTTGTTGCCTTACTCCTCCAATAATTAACTCTATAAAGAATATCGCACACGTGAACTTACGAGACCTACAAACAAACCTCTGACTTGTGTGTGATTGAATGTTGAGCACACTATTGTGTTTAGTTCGACTGTGAGATCAATCAGCCTCAAGAATGACATTTCCAGTACAACCACTGGGAGGGCCAAGAGCCTACTTTGTGTTATAGTGACACATGCCAGGCAGATAACAGGTGGGCACACCCTTTAGGGCTCAGAGCTGGCACTGGGAGGTCTGCCTGCCATATACCAATATACCATAAGAAAAAAAGGAGGATTACTTGTTACCGTTCGCTCTATTGAAGAATGAAATAAACCTTTTCAGTTCTCTCAGGCTGAATGATGCTGGTTTGCATACCTCTCTCTGCAGTGTTGCATACTATGAAATATAACCCATATATCCTCTTACAAAACAATTTACATATGTTTCCTGTGAGGGGGGTAGTACTTGGAAGCCTTACTCAGAAAGAATAAAACAAGATCACTATCACAGTTTGTAATGTATAACACAGTACCTTTAATACAAGCTAGATATATATACAGTATCTCACAAAAGTGAGTATACCCCTCACATTTTTGTAAATATTTTATTATATCTTTTCATGTGACAACACTGAAGAAATGACACTTTGCTACAATGTAAAGTAGTGAGTGTACAGCTTGTATAACAGTGTAAATTTGTTGTTCCCTCAAAATTACTCAATACACAACCATTAATGTCTAAACTGCTGGCAACAAAAGTGAGTACACCCCTAAATGAAAATGTCCAAATTGGGCCCAATTAGGCATTTTCCCTCGCCGGTGTCATGTGACTGTAAGGCCGCGTACACACGATCGGACATTCCGACAACGAAATCCTGGGATTTATTTCCGATGGATGTTGGCTCAAGCTTGTCTTGCATACACACAGTCGCACAAATGTTGTTGGAAATTCCGATCGTCAAGAACACGCTGATGTACGACACATATGAGGGCATTATAAAGAGGAAGTTCAACATCACATTATATGTATTTAAATAAATGTATTTTTTAAATAAATTTGTATTTTAAATAGAAAAATATTTACTTTGATTTACTGCTTGTGTTTCTTTTACCTGTCTCCTAGGTTCTCCAATGGGCTTTTTTTTTGGGGCCATTTTCTTCAATAGTGCAAACGTAATTTCTTTGATACATGAGGTTACAATCTCTTCTTCAGCAAACTATTATGTTGTGGGTCTGCTACACACACACCTTGTTTTTGTTGTTAATGTATGTAATGCATTAATGATAAAAATATTCATCATTTTCAGCACCATGAATTAATTTTTTGGAGTGACGAAAATGGCCTGATTGTTGAAAATTATAAAGCACTGTGGGTGTTATTTACTAAAGGAAAATTCACTTTGTACTACAAGTGCAATGCAAAACTGCACTTAAAAGTGCACTGAAACTGCACTGAAAGTGCACTTGTAGTGCAAAGTGGATTTGCCTTTAGTAAATAACCCCCATTGTCACTGTAAACACCAACTTAAGCAAAAAACTGCTATTGAGCATTGAAATAAGAAGCCACATTGTTGAGTAGAAAATTTTTTACGCTGTGCACATTCACATGTGCATTTAGAAAAGGATTTTTGAACAAACTAACATATTTTTGGAATAACATTTTTTTTGGACAGTAGAAATAGGCTTTTTTGTGGTAAACAGGCATGATTTTAAAACCATAAAACAATACACAACTCAGGAACTTACAAAGTTCAACTTTGATAAAGTGAAGGCAATATCAGACATTAGTATGTCCAAACTGTATTGATCTTGCCTTCATCAGATGGGGTGATGTCACCCCTGTGAAAGCCAAAATTTGAAGATGCACACAAATTGGGAGTCAAAATGGGGATTTCCCTCCTGACCCCATGCCTAATGTCAACATGTGCTATCTCCCATCATGGGGGATCAATGCACGTGTTTTGGGGGTGCAACCCCTTCCTCTCAGCTACTTTAGTTGCGAGGAAGGGGTTGCACCTACAAAACGCGTACATTGATATCCCATGGTGGGAGATAGCACATGTTGACACGCCGTGTGCATCTTCAAAATTTGGCTTTCAATTTTTTTTTAGAAAAGTTACAAAAATAAAAACAATTACAAAAATGTTCTTGTGTTTTAGATTCTGCCTAAAACATCAATGATGTTTTGAGTCTTTTTTTCACATCATTGATGTCTTCCTTGATCTTCTGTAAATCCCTATTGCACACCATGATCTCCCCGATGAGGACGTGTGCAATTGCACTTGTGAAATGTGTTTCTTCTTCCACAACATCCACATCCCCTAAAATAAAAAAAACACACCATGTATTATAAATATACAGGCATACATTTATTACCTGAAGCTGTGGTCTCAGACACTCACCTGTTGTGTTTACTATTTCGCCCACTTCATAAACCTCTCCTTCCTCCACATCCTGAGGTTGTTGTTTTTGGATTCCCCCTTCTTTAGGGGGTTGTGGGTCCCTGGTGTCCTCTGATATCCCGATTCTTTTCTCCCCTATGTGAATAAAAATAAGGTATACTTAGGACACAGATATTTGAGGGCAGAAATAGGAATATGAAATGTAGCAATACCCCCGTGAGGACTGCTGATTGACTCTATACCCCACTGGCTACTCCAACTCTGCAGATCCTCTCTTACCTCTGACACCTTGGATTCCATACTGTAACAAGATGTTATCAATGAGAAACTCACACAATGTCACTGAACCACTCAAAGAGTTTACTAGAGTGAATAATAAACACAAATGGACAATATGAATGAACATAAACAATGTATGACAGTTAATAATCACTAGCTTAGATATGGAACTGTGAACCTAATAATCACCGTAAGAAATGTATGCAGACAGGTGCACAATGGGACAAGCGTCCAACATGCTCTGAAACCTATATTAAACACCTTCCCACTGAGGCCTCAATACATACACCAAATTGCAATATAATAACACTTACATTCAACAATACAGTGCAATAGTCAACCTGTACTCAAGGGCTCCCCCTAGATTGTCAGTCAATGTTCAAACTTCCAGGTAAAGCTGTGATGCTTTGCAAAAGATGATAAAAGTTCCTTGACTCCATATTTCTTCAGCTAGCCTGTAGTTTAAACTGCAGTATTTGTAATCCAACAAGGCAAAAGAAAGAAAAGAAGCTGTAAAATAAATGGTACGTTGGTAACTGTGTGACTGAAGAAATATAACCTCTGTAACTTCCTCTTTATGTGTCAGTGCAATACCGTACTGACTTTACATCGCAGGTAATAACAAGCCCCAGAGTTCAGCTGTATTTGGCCTGGAATTAAATAGAATCACTTCTGTGGAACTACAAGTCTCACCAGCAGTCTGTGAATAACTCACTCAACAAACAATGCACTCTACTGAAATGGGCAGATGCCCTCTCACCACCATAGGTTCAGAGGCTGCAAGACTCCATCCGGACTCCCCTCCTGATGTCTCAGTCTGATGAAAAGATGGCGCTGCCATGCAGTACCGCTCCTCTGAATGGCTGGGATGCAGGAAAACCTCCAGGCGTCTTGGTACTGCACACCGATCCGCTCACTAGGCCGGCTGGGCTGTCATCTGAAATCCCTCAGAGGCTGGCGCTCCACTCCGCACTGCATAGGCCGCAGTCTCCTGGTCACACACACAGAACTCCTGCTGGCAGGTATTGAAAGGCGTCCAGAGAGAGAGCGAAAAATGCCCGCACTCTTCCTTTTATTACTCCTCCCAGCATGCAGTGCTGCGCGCTTTGCATTGTCTGTACTGTAGTTCAGGGCCGGACCAGCTAACAGAGTCACTTCCTCTTTCAAACTACATCGCCCACAATGCTTTGCAGCACTTCTTCTCAGGAATTAACAGAAAGTCCTAACAGCATTAAAAGGACACCAAAGGGAGCCAAACTCATTTGTAACCATAACAACTGTAATGCGTTAGATTAGCAAACCATTGTCTACAGAAACATTGCTTGGAACTGTCGTACAATTGTCTGTTTTGGCAGAGTTCCAAGATGAAGACATTATTTTTTTCCCTTACAAAAGCTGGAATACTTACCTGTTTTGTGCAAGTTTCACACATGGAGACACCCCTAGTATCCACTGGGGCATCTGTGTGGAACACCCTAAAAATGTTGCTCTGGTGTCCCACACTAGTGCTCCTGCATCCAGATGTGTAAACAGCTGCTGAGTGTCCTCTCCTTACATTGAATCAAGTTTGCATTTCATTCTAGTTACAAACCCATCTAGACAACAATGTACTAAACTTCTTTGAATACAAATAGGCATGACCAAATGTAGTTAACCTGCATCTGTCAAAAACATTGTACTAGTGGGCGAACGAACGATGTTTACTACGAACGATTACTGTGCCCACGAACCTGAAACTTGCCATTTTAAACTGTCCAACAGTAAAGAAAAGCACATGGAGCAGCATGCAAGTAATAATAATAATAGAAACACACAACAACTACTTACTTTTTTGCAGCACTCTCTTGATCCTTCTGTACTGATCCTGCTCCCTCAATTTGAGGTCTGACCAGCATTTCCTCAGTTGATCCTTGGATCGCCGGACCCCAAAATTCCTGTGCAGACGTTTCACAACTTTAGTCATGATCTTGGCCTTTCTTACATTTGGGGTTGGGTAAGGTCCATGCTCCCCATCATAGTCAGGCCTCTTCAAGATGTCTACCATCTCCACCATCTCTACAAAGGACATATTTGAGGCCTTAAATCAGGACGTTCGTGGCTCTGGGCTTTCGACGTTGCTGCTCTCTCCTGCATGCACCTATTGTCTCTCCGCCATGTGCTCTCCCACTGCGCGAAATAGAAGGGGCAGAGAATATACTAGAAAGAAGTAACACGCATGTGTCATACGTACAATCTGTGAGCGAAGGAAGGAGTAGCGGAAGCGCCAATCGATCTAATGAAGGTACAATTTTAACTTGGGGCATCAGTGGCCTATACTGCTTAGAGATTGAGGCCTATATTGGGACAAGATTATGCCAGTTTAGCCTAACATTAGGGTTTGTCTTGTGTTGTGTCTTGCAGAGAAAATGGATCGATTCAACAATCATGATTTCCTCCCCCAATTCATTGATTTGTACAGAGAGCTGCCCTGTCTGTTGCAGACAAAACACCCCTTTTATACAAATCAACTAAAGAGGAAGGCAGCATTGGATAAATTGCTGCAATTTGTGAAGCCACGGATCCCCACGGCAGACATCAACTATTTGAAGTGCAAAATTGGTGGCCTGAGGAGCACTTATAATAGGGAGCGCAAGAAGGTCCAGGATTCCATGAGATCAGGAGCAGCAGCAGATGACGTTTATGTCCCCAGGCTGTGCTACTACGACAGACTGCGATTTCTGTTAGACCAGACTGAAGTCAGGCCATCACTCTCAACCCTTCCTTCCACTCTTCCTTCCACCCCAGCTGAGGCTTCCGACATCCAACCTGGGCCTTCCACCCAGGAAGAAGATGTGGAGGAGCCCAGCTTGAGTCAGGTATAGCATTATTCAACATATTTCTCAAAAGTGTGTGTGATTGATGAACAATAAACTAAAACTATGTCCCTTTTTCATACACAGGAAGGCCTCAGCCAAGAGGAGACTGTGGAAAGTGGCAGCCAGGAGGTGGCGGGGGTAAGTGGCAGCCAGGAGGTGGCCGGGCCCAGTAGCCTGACCGAATCCCAGGTCCCTCCCCAACACCTTCAACAAAAAAGGCCCAGGAAGGGGAGGAGCGTGGAGGAGTCAGCACTTGGGTTAATTCGGCAGGCTTCTGCGGCCCTCAGAACCCCCCCAGTCTTCTTGAGGCCTATGCCTGCATGGCTGCCAACATAATGCAGGAAATGGAGGTGGGCCAACGCCTCTTTTGTGAGGAAGTGATATATAGGGCCCTAAATAAGGGGTTGAGGGGTGAACTCACAAGCAAAACCCACCTGTGTGAGTTGGACCATCCTCCTCCACCTCCTCCACCTCCTGCCACAACTCCAACACCAGAGCCACAACCTGGAAGCAAGCATGTAAGGAAGACAAGAGTGTGATGGCCTGGGTTCGGTCTGGTCTGGCAAAAGACACAGGCTGTTGTAAGACCACAGCCTGGGGACATATATGTCATCTGCTGCTGCTCCTGATCTCTGAGTCCTGGACTGGATTGTGCTCCCTATTAAATGGACTCCTCAGGCTCCCAATTTTGCATGGCAAATAGTTGACCCTGGGGTACAAAGGCTTCGCCAATTTCACCAGTCTTTCCAGCGTTGCCTTCCTCTTTATTTTGTTATGACTCATAATAAATGTCTATTTTTTTTTCACAAATACTTGCTTATGTGTTTTAGTTTAAAAAAGACAGTTTGTTTGTGAGTAGGCAGGTACATTTCAAAAATACAATGTCAAATTAACAAGGGACACCCACACCAACCAACCTCCTTGAGTTTAAAAAATACAAGATGATAATGGTGTTGTGATAACTTGACACACAAAACGAGAAAAAATATTATGGAGATCACAAGAAAAAAAAAACAAAAAAACAGTAGATCTTGATTTCCATTGATCTCTATTACGAACGCTAGTTTTACCAGACAAAGCGCTTCCGTCTCGTACTTGATTCAGAGCATGCGTGGAATTTTGTGTATCTGAATTGTGTGCATACACTTGGAATTTACAACAACGGATTTTGTTGTCGGAAAATTTGAGAACCAGCTCTCAAATTTTTGATGTCGGAAATTCCGACAAAAAATGTCCGATGGAGCCTACACATGGTCGGAACATTTGTTGTCGGAAATTCCCATCGTGTGTATGTGGGATTTAGTGTTACAAGGCCTGAGGTGTGAATGGGGAGCAGGTGCATTAAATTTGGTGTTATCCCTCTCACTCTCTCATACTGGTCACTGGAAGTACAACATGGCACCTCATGGCAAAGAACTCTCTGAGAGCTGAAAAAAAGAATTGTTGCATACAACAATATTATATATTTATGTATATATTACAATATACATAAAGATGGCCCAAGCTATAAGAAGATTGCCAAGACCCTGAAACTAAGCTGCAGTGGTCAAGACCATACATTGGTTTAACAGGACAGGTTCCACTCAGAACAGGCCTCACCATGGTCGACCAAAGAAGTTGAGTGCACATGTTCAGCGTCATATCCAGAGGTTATCTTTGTGAAATAGACCTATGACTGCTGCCAGCATTGCTGCAGAAGTTGAAGGGGTAGGGGGTCAGCCTGTCAGTGCTCAGACCATACGCCGCACACTGCATCAAATTGGTCTGCACGACTCTTGTCCCAGAAGGAAGCCTCTTCTAAAGATGATGCACAAGAAAGCCTGCAAACAGTTTGCTGAAGACAAGCATAATATAATATAGTACTCTGATAAATTGCAGCTAGGTCTAAAGTGTATGAGTGCACTAAACTGGTATAAAATAAATAAGTGATCAGCGCAACTTAATATTATAAATATAGATGATTTAGCACTGTGCGATAATCTGTGCAAAAATTGCTTAAAAATGCGACTGTGCAAAAAAAACCGCTAAAGATGCTGTGCAAATTTGCTAGGTGCAAATATTAGCTTGTGTTCAAATAAATCAATACCAATGAACGCTCATGGCGCTGTGCAAAATACAAATATAAATCTGTGCACATAAGATGATTTCAGTGCAAAAAAATTATATAAATATCAATAATAAAATTCCTATGCATATGCAATATATCAATGAGACACATGTAATTATTATAGATGAATGTAGCAATAATCCAGATAATCTCTCTTTATCACACTGCTGACACAACAAATAGTGGTGGCCTAATGATAGATGATTTAGCACTATGCGATAATCTATGCAAAAATTGCTAAAAATGCGACGGCGCAGAAAAAACGCTAAAGATGCTGTGCAAAATTGCTAGGTGCAAATATGAGCTTGTGCTCAAATAAATCAATGCCAATGAACGCTCATACTATAAATAAATGTAGATGATTTAGCACTGTGCGATAATCTGTGCAAAAATTGCTAAAAAATGCGACTGTGCAAAAAAAAGCTAAAGATGCTGTGTAAAATACAAATATGAATCTGTGCACATAAGATGATTTCAGTGCAAAAAAAAAAAAAATAATAATATAGAAATATCAATAATAATATTCCTATGCATATGCAATATATCAATGAGACACATGTAATTTATATAGATGAATGTAGCAATAATCCGTATAATCTCTCTTTATCACACTGTTGACACAACAAATAGTGGTGCTGCAATAGTTCATGAAGTGAAGATAAATAAAGTCTATGATAAAACAAAGTCCAGACTTCAATAAAATCGCCGGTGTGTCACTCTTCGTGTGTATCACTCAGTGTTCACTAGACTCTTACCTCCATATGGATAGTGAAAAGCAGTGGAGATGGGTATAGCTGGAGACCTTTCCAAGATGTTGTGATGGTAGATATTAGATATTGTATTTTAGATGGTATATTAGATGGTGGCTCCGGCTTAGTCCATACGGACGTTCATTCCCAGCGGATATGTACAGGGGATAAAGAATCTCCCATAGTGTAGAATGTATAAACTGATTGATTTATTTAAAAGCTAAGTGGAAACTTATAACAGAGTAGTGAAAAAACAGCAGATCTGTAATTTGGACGGCGTTACAGGTGCCTCTTACATCACTTCCGGTTCTTGTGTGGTCTGGTCACTTCCTATGCATTACGTCACACCACATGACTTCCTCAGGGGATTCAGATTGGTTAAAATCGCAGTCAATTTATGGGGAAGAACAGGAAGTTTTTCGTCGGCCATTTTGTTGGCTACCTGTCTCCAACATGGGGGCACCCATTTTTGATTAGTTTAATGATGGACATAATCTTATGTATTGCATGTATTGCAATAGTGGTGGTAGGTAAACAAACAAGACTAATGAGTTATTCCAGTTACACTCCGGGAAGACTATACATTAAATATCTATATAATGGCTGTTAAAAATGACACAGTATATTAATACAAGGTTTATAAGGTGTAAAAAAAAATGTATGTATATATATAGAGATATATATCTATATATATCTCTATATATATATCTATATATATATATATATAGAGAGATATATAGATATATATCTCTATATATATATATATAGATCTATATATATAGATATATAGATATGTGCAGTGTTCAAGTTCATCCGCACATATTATATATACCATATAATGAATCTTTGGGTTCATCTAGTTTAAGGATGTGGTTACTAGAATACTATTAGTTGTTGCAGTACATAAAACCCGAAAGTGTTGCATAGAGGTTATAAATATATTACAGTATATAAAACAACTTTATTCAATATGTGATAAAAATATAAAAATTATATATATATAAATTAAAATTTGTTAAAATTAGTAAAAATTACTTAAAAAACAGTTTAGGTCAAACTCCACATTGAGTCCGTCTCATACTAAAGTCTGGAGAGAATGTATCCATTTGGATTCCTTCTGGCTAAGTGACCTAACTTTATGGGCTCCTCTCCATGTTTTTTTGTATTTAACAATACCCCAGAATATTAGTTGTGAGGGATCTTTATTATGTACCTGTAAAAAATGTTTACTCAGGTTATGTTTTGGGAACCCCTTGTATATGTTTTGGATATGTTCCCTCATTCTAACCATTAAAGATCTTTTAGTCCTGCCAACATACTGTAAATTACAGCTACATTGTATGACATACACAACTCCCTCTGTATGACAGCTAATAAAGTCTTTGATGGGGTAATTTTGTCCCGTATGTGTGGATATGAATTCTTTTCTTTAATTTGTGGCTTTTTGGAGTGTCGGCATGCAAAACATTGCTTACAAGGGAAAAACCCTTTTCCTGTAAAGAAAGTATATCCACTTGGAGATGGTGGTTGCACCACGTTCTTTACAATAATGTGGGAGTTTTTTCGTATGCCACATTGGGGGCATCGGGTAATATATGTTTTAAGTGTTTATCGCTCTTTAGTATATGCCAGTGTTTTTTTATAAATTTTTCCACCTCTTTATGCTGAATGTTAAAGTCTAAAACTAGAACCGGGGCGTCTATATTGCGTTGGCTCGGATTTTTTCCTTGTAACATTTTTGTTCTATACATCGATTTTACAGTATCTAGTTGTTTATTGATGAATTCTTCTGAGTATCCTTTGTCCTTGAATCTATCACCTAAAAAGTAGTGAAAGAAATTACGTCTTCTTCCTTCGTGCAGTTTCTCCTAATCCTAACCATTTGGCCTTTCAGAATGTTCCATAGCCATGGTTTAAAGTGACAACTGTGCATAGATAAATAACTGTTGGTATCTATTTTTTTTAAATGTGTCTTTGTAGTTAGTTTATTTCCTTCCAGAGTGATATCCAAATCCAGAAAATTCACCTTTTTGTCACTTATGTTCCAAACTAATTTAATGTTTTTGTCATTCACATTGAGTTTGCCTAAAAAGTTTTCTAAATTTTTTCTACTTCCATTACATACAATAATAATATCATCGATAAACCTTTTATAAAATCATCTTTAGCTTTTTTTTTTGCACAGTCACATTTTTTAGCAATTTTTGCACAGATTATCGCACAGTGCTAAATCATCTATATTAATAATATTAAGTTGCACTGATCACTTATTTATTTATACCAATTTAGTGCACTCATACACTTTATATCTAGCTGCAATTTATCAGAGTACTATATTATACATTCACTTTGATAGTGCAAAGGACCTTACACCGCTCCAAAGATGCTGCTTGCAGGACTTTTTTAGCTTCCTGCCAGCGCACCGCTCCATTGTGAAAGCCCTCCGGCTTTCACACTGGAGAAACAGGAGCGGCTCTTTACAGGCGCTATGCAGGCGCTATTTTTAGAGCTGTAGCGCCTGTAAAGCGTCTCAGTGTGAAAGGGGTGTTATATTGGCTTTTTGATAGATAAAAAGTGTATTGTATATACTGTACAACTATATAGATCAGACAAAAATGAGGGACAAATGAGGAGGAATGAGGGACAGAGGGACATTGCTCCAAATCAGGGACAGTCCCTCTAAATCAGGGAAGTTGGGAGCTATGCCTATTACACAAGCACAACTGGCTGTGAAATCCTCCAGGTATCTGCAAGTGTGTGTGCAGCATGTGACATAATAAATATACACCTAAACCTGTCATAAAGCTTGGCAGTTTATACAGAACAGAATATACGGTAAACATTGAGCTTGGCCCACCCCGTCTAACTCACCCTACTCATTGTTGATGAGAGGCCTCAATGACCAACAGAGCTGTCGGGAGATGGGGACCAAACCCAACTTTTATAAAAAATAAAAAGTTGAGATCAGTTCTCTATAGAATGTCTATAAACAATGGCTCTAGATCTGCAATTGTTTTGGCATGCAGTTTTCACTGAAAGTTAGATCTTTTTATGTGTATTCTTTTCTCTATCCATTGCTCAGTGCACATTGCACATGATTATTATTTACTTAAAGCAGTATTAAACCCAAAAGGAAACATTTATTATATGACAGTTTACCAATTCTTACATGCAGTAGCTCTATTCATTTTCTTTTTTAGGTTTTCTTTATTCTATTTTCACCTGGTGATCCAGCCAGTAAGTTTTGTTTTTTTAAAAACAAGCCCAGATATATCAGTTTAAAGGGATGAGACAAACCATTTAAGATTGGCAGGGGCACTTACAATATTCTGCTTTTATTTATGTAAAACCTTTATCCCAAATAGAAAAAAAACTGCTACTGTAAATGATTGTAGCTCTACCCCCAAAGGAGCTTTTGAAAATTTTGGCTTCTCTGTTCTGCATCTCGACTAAAGGAACAACCTCAGCCCCTCTGAAAGTCACTGCAAGAACATATAATGACACAAGTATAGGTACCTTTAACTTTGCTGTGAATTACTACCAGAAAATAGACACAAGACCGTTTAGTGTTAAATTAACTTAATATTGGTATGAGTTAGAATAAAGGGTGGTTTGTGCATAATGAAGCACATAGACGGTAGATTTTGATGCCATCTGCTAGACATAGCTATGCCAAAGTAACTTAGAGTAGGGTGCTGTACCACTGAACTGGTATCAACGTATGAATCAACAAATTCAGCAATGTGTGGTGCATATAAACATTAACTGCAATGTAATAAAACTGCAACTGGGTTAGAGTGCACTTTATGAGAATGGCTAAGTTCGTTGCAATGTCTCCTGAGAGGTACCTCTAAAATGAGTAATGGGCAATGGTCTCTGTGTAAAAGCTTTAATGGACAATCTTTAGTTCTGAATCTTCAGCCAACTAAAGTTGGGCCCCAGTGGTAAAGTTGGAGCACATGAGAACAGTCACAACAAGTCCTGCAGGCAATAATTGAGCTATAAGGCAGCTGGATAATCAGTCCCTAAAGGCTCAGTCTCTAGAGGCAACAGGTCACAGCCAAAAGGCTCTCTCATCAGACCCAGTGACACAGAGGCAGATGTCTTTCAGGTTAGTTGTTTGTTCACTCTGGGTTGCCTGGGTTGCTCCAGTCCTCAGCGCAGCATGGACAGTCTCCTAGCAGTGGCTCAGTCCCTCAGCACAGCAAAGGGCTTTCCAGTGTCTCTCTCTCTTCCAATCTGGATGCAGAGCACTGCAAAGGGCCTTTTTTCTCTCTTCTTCCGTACTGTTCTCTTTCTAATTTTGCCTGGGAAAAAAATGTAATTTCTTCTCCTCTAATGCAGGGTTTTCTGGGTAATGTGGTCTGCAACCCCAGCAGAGAACATTCAAAAACAGCAACTTCCACATCTGATTCTCTGCCACTGATTGACTCAAGCTACCGATACCAACAGGGATGGGGAGCAGGGGATCTTCACACAGAACCCACTGCTGCGCCTTTCCCTGTCACAGCACGGCTGCCACAGTGTTGTGTGAGTGCGAGCTGAAGTTTGGCTTCAATTTCTTATTGTATTTAAATCTGCTAGTACATCCTACACTCCCCCCCCCCAGATTGACAGTGCTGCTGTCCAAATGTGCCCCCTGGGCTCCTTCACCCAGAGTGGGGGCATTCTAATACAGGAAGTTTGATACTGGCCAGATCACCAGGTGAAAACAGAGGGGGAAAAAAGCTTCAAAAAGAAAACTAATACAACCACCACATCTCATGATTGGTAAGCTGCAATACATTACATTTTTGGTTTAGGGTTTAATACCACTTTAATGAGGGTTATGTTTAATACTTTATTGTTTTAAACTATAGCTAAAAAAAATAAAATCCCAACTTAGATTATCGATTAAACATACACTTACCAGCCAATTTCCTAGGATCACTATGCTAACATTGCGTATTTCCTCCTTTTGCTCTAAAAACAAGTCTTTGTTGCATGAACATTTCTTTGGGATTGGCCATTTTTTGCGATACGGCACTGTGTTATTTTAACTGACAATCGTGCAGTCATGCGACGATGTACACAAATAAAATGTATGTGCTCTTTTACCCACTAATAGAGCTTTCTTTTGGTGGTTTTTGATAACCTCTGCATTTTTAGTTTTTTGTGCTATAAACAAAAAAAGACTGACAATTTTGAAAAAAAAAAAAAAAAAAATTATATATATATATATATATATATATATATATATATATATATATATATATATGCTCTAATACATATCCAATAAAAAATGTAAATCAATCAAATTTCTTCATCAATTTAGGCCAATATGTATTCTGCTACATGTTTTTGGTAAAGCAATTCCAATAAACGTATATTGATTGGTTTGCGCAAAAGTTATAGCGTCTACAAATGGGATATTTTAATTTATAATTTTTTTTTTTTACTAGTAATGGCAGCGATCAGTGATGTATAGCGGGACAGCGATATTGCAGAGGACAATTTGGACACTAACTGACACTTTTGACACCTTTTTGGGGACCAGTGACATTTTTACAGTGATCAGTGCTAAAAAATATGCACTAATGACACTGGCTGGGAAGGGGTTAACATCAGAGGCGCTCACAGGGTTAACTGTGTGCCTAGCTAGTGAGTTTGTGTACTGTGGAGGAGGTGCTTTTACTAAGAGAAGGCATAGATCGGTGTCCCTGCTTTGTATATAAATTAAGTATATAAATGAAGCAACTTTTGTTTCATTTTATGACTAAGTCCTCATGCACACGGACGTTTTTACAGCTGCTTTTTTGAGCTTTTTTTGCAGCTTAAAAAGGCCTGTCTATGTTAGTCTATGACTTCATGCCCACCTAGGCGTTTTTGAGCTGCAAGTGGCATAGGCGTTTTTAAGCTGTAAAAAAAACCCAGGACCAGTGGGTTCTGAAAGACGTTTTTCAGCTGTAAAAACGCTCTAACGCTGAAAAACGCTGAAAAACGCTCAAAAACGTCATTCACCAACGTTTTTTAGCGTTTTTGATCCATTGAAAAAAAAAAAAAAAAAAAAAAAATTTTGAAAAAAAAAAACGCTCAAAAACGCTAACGCGGAAAAACGCTCAAAAACGCTAAAAAACGCTAAAAAACGCTAAAAAACGCTATTGCAAAAACGCTGAAAAAAGCTGAAAAAAGTTAAAAAAACTCACTGCAAAGATACTGGCGTTTTCATAACGTTTTTTTAACAGCCTGTGTGCATGAGTCCTAAAGCTTTCTACATAAAATAAATAGTAGGTATGCATGAAAATGAACAATCTTTGTACAAACATAAGGCAAACTTGATGGGGTAGGCCATCACACACAAGGATATCACTAAAATCCCCAATGCTATAGTAACCTGTCAGACAAGTCCCACAATGAAAACTGAAGAGTCAAAACGGATGAATCTCTACTGCAACAGGACCTCCAGGCCCTTCCCAACTAAGTGACTCAGATAGAATCACGCATCAGTCAAATAGAAGACAGGCTCCCGCCACAGACTCGCGAAATGCTTCAGTAATAAGACTCAGTCTCCATCTTTTAATCACGTACTGATTATCAAGAAATCCCCCTCTGGAGGTTCAATGTGGTGGCACTGCCAGAGAGTGTGGTGGTCACCTAAAGTGATTGTAGGTGGCAGGCAGTGGGCATCAGTGTCCTATCCTCCGCCTCGCTTCTGTCATGCGTCTCCTCCCCTCCTCCTAGGCTTCCAATAGGATCGCCTGTCCTTTCAGCCAATCGGGTGATGGGTCTCAAGACCCGCTTCCTGATTGGCCATGAGGAAGATCAGTGATACAATAGCTAATATTCATTCTGTATTAAACACACCTGGGTGGGCTCAGTTCGCATTCTCTGCACCCCGAGCCCACCCCATTTTGAAGCCTATTAGAGCCTCTGACTCTAGTCAGGTGCTTCAAAAAAACACCCACCCCCATTGGAATCCATGCATCCGGCATCCTGAAAGGGGCCGGACGCATGGATGGGGGGGGCGCCCGTGCACCCTTAATGGACGGGCCACCCCTGCTTATCCACTTCAATACCAAGGACGTCATATGACGTCCTTGGCTTTGAGCAGGTATATCTGAATGATGCCTGTAGTTACAAACATCATTCAGATATTGCCAGTTTCAGCCGGTGAATCTCTACACCATAGGAATGATCATAGCGGCCGTTCCGACACTTGATCGTTCCTATGGGAGGCGAGAGGGGACGTCCCCCCCCTCCCGCCGCCCTCCGGTGCCTGCTCCGACTCACAGTTACGATCAGTGAGGCGGAGAGTGGATCCGCCGGCGTCGGATGCAGATCATAGAGATTTCCGGCGGACCAGATGGTCCCCGGATTCTCTATGATTGTCGGAGGCCGGGCGCGATGTTATGATGTCACGCCCGGCCTCTCCATTCAAAAAAACGGCGCCGCTTCGGCTTGGAAGCGGCGATCATTTTATTTTTTTTTTTATTTCAGGCTTCCCAGCCTAGTGGTGAGATATGGGGTCTTATTGACCCCATATCTCACTATTAAGAGCACCTGTCATGTTATATTGCTATTACAAGGGATGTTTACATTCCTTGTAATAGGAATAAAAGTGATCAATTTTTTTTTTTTTCAAAAAAGTGTCAAAATAAAAAAAAAAATTTAACAATAAAAAAAAAAAATTTTTTAAAGCGCCGCTGTCCCCGTGTGCTCGCACGCAGAAGCGAACGCATACGTAAGTCCCGCCCACATATGAAAACGGTGTTCAAACCATACATGTGAGGTATCGCCGCGAACGTTGGAGCGAGAGCAATAATTTTGGCCCTAGACCTCCTCTGTAACTCAAAACATGTAACCAGTAAAAAAATTTCAAGCGTCGCCTATGGGGATTTTTAAGTACCGAACATTGGCGCCATTCCACGAGCATGTGCAATTTTGAAGCGTGACATGTTAGGTATCTATTTACTCGGCGTAACTTCATATTTCACAAAATGCAAAAACATTGGGCTAACTTTACTGTTTTGTTTTTTTTTAAACACAAAACAGTTTTTTTTCCCCAAAAAAACACATTCGAAAAATTCCTGCGCAAATACTGTGTGAGATAAAAAGTTGCAACAACCGCCATTGTATTCTCTAGGGTCTTTGCTAAAAAAACATATATAATGTTTGGGGGTTCTATGTAATTTTCTAGCAAAAAAATGATGATTTTTACATGTAGGAGCAAAGTGTCAGAATTGGCCCGGTATTGAAGCGGTTATACATACCTGCTCTGTGCAGTGGTTTTGCACAGGGCAGCCAGTCCTTTTCTCGGGTCCCTGGCTGGAGCTCCTGGCTCTCCCTCCTGTTGAGTGCCCTCACAGCAAGCAGCTTGCTATGGGGGCACCGAAGCCGAGCTGCAGCTCCTTGTATCTATTCAGATACGGAGCTCCTGTTTGGCCCCTCCCCCATTCTCTCCTGATTAGCTAACTGAGTTTGATTGACAGCAGTGGGAGCCAATGGCGCCGCTGCTGTGTCTCAGCCAATCAGGAGAGAGTCCCAGACGGTCGAGGCACTCGTGGACATCGCTGTATAGAGATAGGGATCAGGTAAGTATTAGGGGGGCCGAGGGGGGCTGCTGCACACAGAAGGCTTTTTATCTTAATGCATAAAATGCATTAAGATAAAAAACCTTCTGCATTTACAACCCCTTTAACCTGGGACTTTTTTTGAATGCGTGCTTATCTCCATGTTTGAGTATTGCACCTTCTCAGAGGGTTGTACTGTGGCCCATCTCTCACTATTTTCACTACTATGGTCCACTATTTTCTTGACAGACCTATTTCCATCCTTCCCCCTAAGCCTTAAAGAGAAGGTCCAGCCTGGGTGAAAAAAAATAAAAGTCAGCAGCTACATGTACTGTAGCTGATTTTTAATATGAGGGCACTTACCTGTCCAGGGAGCCCGCAATGTCGACACCCCAGCTGATCTTCAGGTCGACATTGCTGGCTCCCTGGACAGGTAAGTGCCCTCATATTAAAAATCAGCTACAGTACATGTAGCTGCTGACTTTTATTTTTTTTCACCCAGGCTGGACCTTCTCTTTAAGGCTTAGGGGGAAGGATGGAAATAGGTCTGTCAAGAAAATAGTGGACCATAGTAGTGAAAATAGTGAGAGATGGGCCACAGTACAACCCTCTGAGAAGGTGCCATTCCTGCTAAGGGAACGCGGAAGTGAAGTCTTTCGGCTTCACAACTGGTTCCCTACTGCACATGTGCGAAGTGCGCTGCACTTTCTAATTGGCCCGGTGGCGGGGGAAGGAGGAAGGGGGGCTCTAACTTGTTGGAAAGGGGACCTGTCCAAAACAGGTTCCCGTTCCCGCCTCCCCACTGAAAGGTGCCAAAATGTGGCACCGGAGGGCGGGAGGAAGCTTATGAGTGGAAGTTCAACTTTTGGGTTGAACTCTGCATTAACTCACATTCCATTGTAGATACTTTCTTGAATCTGGGTATTGTCATTACCAAGCACCCAAGGGATTTTATTTCCTCTAACAATGATCCACTATATGCCCTCCTGAAAGCAAGATATTGCAATAATATTTTAAAATGATTCTGATTTCCAAAATACTTTATAAGTACAAAGACAGTGGGGAAATAAGTATTTGATCCCCTGCAGATTTTGTAAGTTTGCCCACTTACAAATAAATGAAGGGTCTATCATTTGTATCATAGATGTATTTTAAAAGATAGAGACAGAATATCGACCAAAAATCCAGAAAAAACACATGATTCAAATATTATAAATTGAGTTGCAGTTCAGCGAGTAAAAAAGGAATTTGATCCCGAAGCAAAACATGACTTAGTACTTGGTGAGGAAACCCTTGCTGGCAAGCACACAGGTAAGATGTTTCTTGTAGCTGGTTACCAGGTTTGCACACATCTCAGGAGGGATTTTGGTCCACTCTTCTTTACAGATCTTCTCTAAATCCTTAAGGTTTATTGGCTGTATCTTGGAAACTCAAAGTATTCCCCAATGGAGGTCAGCAATGGCAACCCCCATTTTTCTCTTAGTACAGTTGGTCATGAATAAGTAGAAAAATTATTTTTTTTCAAGGGAGCAAAATTTTTACTGTGAAGGTGGTTTTCATTTTTTAATTTCCATTCCTTCTATAAACAAATGTTAAAAAATCTTGAAATACTTTTTGAACAACATTTGTCAAGTCTCTGATGGCATTATCGAATCATCTGACAAGATTTTTTGCATGAACATTAATAAGAAAATCTACCAATATGTGGCCAGCTTAAGGATTTCCTGCTAGTGTCAGGAGCAATTTCAAATAGATCAGGAGCAATTTCAAATAGTAATAAAGATAATGAGATTAAAAAAATTCATAAGGAAATAAAGCTTCAGTTCAAAATCTATTACATACAATAAAATAACGATGGCACAGCTAAAAAGATTCTTGTTTGAGAACCAGACACATTACTGGACAATGATTGTGAGATTCAATTGCAAATGCATTTAAAATAATAAAACCATCTTAGTGATTATATTATGCCAAACAAAAGAGAACGATATAGAGTGAAACATATTCTATTCAAACAAGTAAAAAAAATATATAATTTGACAGGTCCAAGAATAAAGGCAAAAAAAAGGGAAAATGGTTCCAATAAATGGAACACTGGACTGCCACTGGGACATCACAAAAGTGGCACACTTGCATCTAGTCTAAACACTTGCATTGATATGAAATACACCTTTCACACAATAAACTTCCCCTGCTCTGTGGGCATCATTTACTCGAGCTGCATGCTCATTTGCTAAAGAAAAGTTTCAAGTTTTAAAATTAAATGTGTCTGTTTATTAAATCAGCCCCAAGGTGCAGCAGAATATTTTGTTGGAAATATACACCCAAATGCCTTATTCCTCAAATAATTAGCTTTATAAAGAATATCGCACACATAAACTTACCAGACCTACAAACAGATCTCTGACTTGTGTGTGATTGAATGCTGAGCACGCTATTCTGTTTAGCTTGCCTATGAGATCAGCCTCAAGAATGACATTTCCAGTACAACCACTGGGAGGGCCAAGAGCCTACTTTGTGTCATACTAGGAGCACAGAAGTATTTTTAACACGGGCAGATCAGAGTGGGAGGCATGTGGCACATGCCAGGCAGATAACAGGTGGGCACACCCTTTAGGGCTCAGAGCTGGCACTGGGAGGTCTGCCTGCCATATACCAATATACCATAAGAAAAAAAGGAGGATTACTTGTTACCGTTCGCTCTATTGAAGAATGAAATAAACCTTTTCAGTTCTCTCAGGCTGAATGATGCTGGTTTGCATATCTCTCTCTGCAGTGTTGCATACTATGAAATATAACCCATATATCCTCTTACAAAACAATTTACATATGTTTCCTGTGAGGGGGGTAGTACTTGGAAGCCCTACTCAGAAAGAATAAAACAAGATCACTATCATGTATAACACAGTACCTTTAAAACAAGCTAGATATATATACAGTATCTCACAAAAGTGAGTACACCCCTCACATTTTTGTAAATATTTTATTATATCTTTTCATGTGACAACACTGAAGAAATGACACTTTGCTACAATGTAAAGTAGTGAGTGTACAGCTTGTATAACAGTGTAATTTGTTGTCCCCTCAAAATAACTCAACACACAGCCATTTATGTCTAAACTGCTGGCAACAAAAGTGAGTACACCCCAAAGTGAAAATGTCCAAATTGGGCCCAATTACGCATTTTCCCTCGCCTCGTGCTTTTCAGATCGTTACTGCTCTTCAGTTTGAGCTTGTGGGTTCGTATCTGATTTTCAGTGCCTGTAGTCAGTTCGTATCTGGTTTTCAGTGCGTATTTTTATATTACGTATTTGATCTTCAGTACGTTCTTGTCCGCTCGTTTCTGAATTTCAGCTCGCTCCTCTCAGGCCTTTCTGATTTTCAGTACGTTTTGACCAGCCGACAGTTTTGAAGCCATGTTGCAGGTACGTACTCATTGTAGAGTTTGTGCTGTGCAGGGGCTTGGTGTTGGGGTTCTTACTTTGACCCAAGCCCAGTCCATGAAGGACACCTGCATGCGGCAAGCCATCACTCCTGAAAAGAGTCTCGTCACCACCTTGCGGTACTTGGCGACAGGGAGAAGTCTGCAGGACATCAAGTTCTCGACAGGCATCTCCCCCCCCAGGCTCCAGAGACCTGTTCTGCCATCATTCAGGTCCTGCAGAAGGACTATATTAAGGTAAGTTTTCTCCTTTAACATCACATTATATGTATTTAAATAAATGTATTTTTTAAATAAATTTGTATTTTAAATTGAAAGTGCACTGAAACTGCACTGAAAGTGCACTTGTAGTGCAAAGTGGATTTGTCTTTAGTAAATAACCCCCATTGTCACTGTAAACACCAACTTAAGCAAAAAACTGCTATTGAGCATTGAAAGGAGAAGCCACAAATTGTTGAGTAGAAACATTTTTACTCTGTGCACATTCACATGTGCGTTTAGAAAAGGGTTTTTGAACAAACCAACATATTTTTGGAATACATTTTTTTTTTTGGACAGTAGAAATATGCTTTTTTGTGGTAAACAGGCATTTTTTTAAACCATAAAACAATACACAACTCAGGAACTTACAAAGTTCAACTTTGATAAAGTGAAGGCAATATCAGACATTAGTATGTCCAAACTGTATTGATCTTGCCTTCATCAGATGGGGTGATGTCACCCCTGTGAAAGCCAAATTTTGAAGATGCACACAAATTGGGAGTCAAAATGGGGATTTTCCACCTGATCCCATGCCTAATGTCAACATGTGCTAGCTCCCATCATGGGGGATCAATGCACATGTTTCGGGGGTGCAACCCCTTCCTCTCAGCTACTTTAGTTGCGAGGAAGGGGTTGCACCTACAAAACGCGTACATTGATATCCCATGATGGGAGATAGCACATGTTGACACGCTGTGTGCATCTTTAAAATTTGTCTTTCAATTTTTTTTTAGAAAAGTTACAAAAATAAAAACAATTACAAAAATTTTGTTGTGTTTTAGATTCTGCCTAAAACATCAATGATGTTTTTGAGTCTTTTTTTCACATCATTGATGTCTTCCTTGATCTTCTGTAAATCCCTATTGCACACCATGATCTTCCAGATGAGGACGTATGCACTTGCACTTGTGAAATGTGTTTCTTCTTCCACAACATCCACATCCTCTAAAATAAAAAAAAACACACTATGTATTATAAATATGCAGGCATACATCTATTACCTGAAGCTGTGGTCTCAGACACTCACCTGTTGTGGTCACTATTTCACCCACTTCATAAACCTCTCCTTCCTCCACATCCTGAGGTTGTTGTTTTTGGATTTCCCCTTCTTTAGGGGGTTGTGGGTCCCTGGTGTCCTCTGATGTCCCGATTCTTTTCTCCCCTATGTGAATAAAAATATACTTAGCACACAGATATTTGAGGGCAGAAATAGGAATATGAAATGTAGCGGTACCCCCGCGAGGGCTGCTGATTGACTCTATACCCCACTGGCTACCCTGACTCTGCAGATCCTCTCTTACCTCTGACACCTTGGGTTCCATGCTGTAACAAGATGTTATCAATGAGAAACTCACACAATGTCACCGAACCACTCAAAGAGTTTACGAGAGTGAATAATAAATAGAAATGGACAATATGAATAAACATAAACAATGTACGACAGTTGATAACCACTAGCTTAGATATGGAACTGTGAACCTTATAATCACCGTAAGAAGTGTATGCAGACAGGTGCACAATGGGACAACCGTCCACAATGCTCTGAAACCTATATTAAACACCTTCCCACTGAGGCCTCAATACACACACTATATATGCAATATAATAACACTTACATTCAACAATACAGTGCAATAGTCAACCTGTACTCAAGGGCTCCCCCTAGATTGTCATTCAATGTTCAAACTTCCAGCTAAAGCTGTGATGCTTTGCAAAAGATGATAAAAGTTCCTTGACTCCATATTTCTTCAGCTAGCCTGTAGTTTAAACTGCAGTATTTGTAATCCAACAAGGCAAAAGAAAGAAAAGAAGGTGTAGAATAAATGGTACGTTGGTAACTGTGTGACTGAAGAAATATAACTTTGAGGAAAGAAAAAGATTCTGGACGGCCGTTTATTCATGAGCTATGAATAAGCGCCATGATGGGGTGTGAAACATGTTAGCTATCTTTCCTGTTCCTCCCTGTACATGAGGTGGCTGCATTTGGATTTTATTTCTTCATATCAATAAAGATGCCTTCTATGGTGTGCGGCCGTCCAGGATCTTTTTCTTTCCTCAAGCTTGTGCAGAGCCAGCACCTGTGAGTTCTATTAGGGCGGGTGTCTTGATACGGATTTGAGAGATTGGAGCGGCAATCTTTTGCTTATGAAGAAATATAACCTCTGTAACTTCCTCTTTATGTGCGAGTGCAATACAGTACTGACTTTACAGCGCAGGGAATAACAAGCCCCAAAGTTCAGTTGTATTTGGCCTGGAATTAAATAGAATCACTTCTGTGGAACTACAAGTCTCACCAGCAGTCTGTGAATAACTCACTCAACAAACAATGCACTCTACTGAAACGGGCAAATGCCCTCTCACAACCATAGGTTCAGAGGCTGCAAGACTCCGTCCGGACTCCCCTCCTGATGTCTCATTCCGATGAAAAGATGGCGCCGCCACGCAGTACCACTCCTCTAAATGGCTAGGTTGCAGGAAAACCTCCAGGCATCTTGGTACTGCACACCGATCCACTCACTAGGCTGGCTGGGCTGTCATCTGAAATCCCTCAGAGGCTGGCGCTCCTGCACCGCGCTGCATAGGCCGCAGTCTCCTGGTCACACACACAGAACTCCTGCTGGCAGGTATTGAAAGGCATCCAGAGAGAGTGAAAAATGGCCGCGCTCTTCCTTTTATTACATCTCCCAGCATGCAGTGCTGCGCGCTTTGCATTGTCTGTACTGTAGTTCAGGGCCGGACCAGCTAACAAAGTCACTTCCTCTTTCAAACTACATCGCCCACAATGCTTTGCATCGCTTCTTCTCAGGAATTAACAGAAAGTCCTAACAGCATTAAAAGGACACCAAAGGGAGCCAAACTCATTTGTAACCATAACAACTGTAATGCATTAGATTAGCAAACCATTGTCTACAGAAACATTGCTTGGAACTGTCGTACAATTGTCTGTTTTGGCAGAGTTCCAAGATGAAGACATTATTTTTTTCCCTTACAAAAGCTGGAATACATACCTGTTTTGTGCAAGATTCACACATGGAGACACCCCTAGTATCCACTGGAGCATCTGTGTGAGACACCATAAAAATGTTGTTCTGGTGTCCCACACTAGTGCTCCTGCATCCAGATGAGTAAACAGCTGCTGAGTGTCCTCTCCTTACACTGAATCAAGTTTGCATTTCATTCTAGTTACAAACCCATCTAGACAACAATGTACTAAACTTCTTTGAATACAAATAGGCATTACCAAATGTAGTTAACCTGCATCTGCCAAAAACATTGTATTAGTGGGCGAACGAACGATGTTTACTACGAACGATTACTGTGCCCACGAACCTGAAACTTGCCATTTTAAACTGTTCAACAGTAAAGAAAAGCACATGGAGCAGCATTCAAGTAATAATAATAATAATAATAATAATAATAATAATAGAAAGACACAACTACTTACTTTTTTGCAGCACTCTCTTGATCCTTCTGTACTGATCCTGCTCCCTCAATTTGAGGTCTGACCAACGTTTCCTCAGTTGATCCTTGGATCGCCATACCCCAAAATTCCTGTGCAGACTTTTCACAACTTTAGTCATGATCTTGGCCTTTCTCACATTTGGGTTTGGATAAGGTCCATGCTTCCCATCATAGTCAGCCCTCTTCAAGTTGTCCACCATCTCCACCATCTCTACAAAGGACATATTTGAGGCCTTAAATCTCCTCCGGGATCGGGACGTTCGTGGCTTTCGACTTTGCTGCTCTCTGCTGCATGCACCTATTGTCTCTCCGCCATGTGCTCTCCCACTGCGTGAAAAAGAAGGGGCGGGGAATATACTAGAAAGAAGGTCAGGGGTGGGCGGAGTTTCATGCATGCGCAGTATATATAAAGCGTAACACGCATGCGTCATAAGTATGATCTGTGAGCGAAGGAAGGAGTAGCGGAAGCGCCGATCGATCAAATGAAGGTACAATTTTAACTTGGGGCATCAGTGGCCTATACTGCTTAGAGATTGAGGCCTATATTGGGACAAGATTATGCGAGTTTAGCCTGACATTAGGGTTTGTCTTGTGTTGTGTCTTGCAAAGAAAATGTCTTTGAAGTGCAAAATTGGTGGCCTGAGGAGCACTTATAATAGGGAGCGCAAGAAGGTCCAGGATTCCATGAGATCAGGAGCAGCAGCAGATGAGGTTTATGTCCCCAGGCTGTGGTACTACGACAGACTGCGATTTCTGTCAGACCAGACTGAAATCAGGCCATCACTCTCAACCCTTCCTTTCACTCTTCCTTCCACTCTTCCTTCCACCCCAGCTGAGGCTTCCGACGTCCAACCTAGGCCTTCCACCCAAATTATAAACATTATTCTGGAGATCTGGCGAAAAAATAAAAAAGACTATTCATGAGATCACAAGAAATAATAAAGAAATCAGTTTGTCAGAACTCTGTGTGAATATCAGCAGCAAAACAACTTCATAATTCTAGCATTATAAAGAAGAAGAGAATGCGCTGCATTGAAAGATTAAAAAATGTGTAGCGTGATGAATGTGCTATCTCCATTATGAAGATAGCACATTTACCAGACCGAGCGCTCGTACTTGATTCAGAGCATGCGTGGAATTTTGTGCGTCGAAATTGTGTACACACACTCGGAATTTACAACAACGGATTTTGTTGTTGGAAAATTTGAGAACCAGCTCTCAAATTTTTGTTGTCAGAAATTCCGACAGAAAATGTCCGATGGATCCTACACATGGTCGGAACATTTGTTGTTGGAAATTCCAATCGTGTGTATGCGGCATTTAGTGTTACAAGGCCTGAGGTGTGAATGGGGAGCAGGTGCATAAAATTTGGTGATATCGCTCTCGCTCTCTCATACTGGTCACTGGAAGTACAACATGGCACCTCATGGCAAAGAACTCTCTGAGGATCTGAAAAAAAGAATTGTTGATATACATAAAGATGGCCTAAGCTATAAGAAGATTGCCAAGACCCTGAAACTGAGCTGCAGCACGGTGGTCAAGACCATACATCGGTTTAACAGGACAGGTTCCACTCAGAACAGGCCTCGCCATGGTCGACCAAAGAAGTTGAGTGCACATGTTCAGCGTCATATCCAGAGGTTAGCTTTGTGAAATAGACGTATGACTGCTGCCAGCATTGCTGCAGAGGTTGAAGGGGTGGGGTGTCAGCCTGTCAGTGCTCAGACCATATGCCGCACACTGTATCAAATTGGTCTGCACGACTGTTGTCCCAGAAGGAAGCCTCTTCTAAAGATGATGCACAAGAAAGCCTGCAAACAGTTTGCTGAAGACAAGCAGACTAAGGACATGGATTACTGGAACCATGTCCTGTGGTCTGATGAGACCAAGATAAACTTATTTGGTTCAGATGGTCTCAAGCGTGTGTGGCGGCAACCAGGTGAGAAGTACAAAGACAAGTGTGTCTTGCCTACAGTCAGGCATGGTTGTGGGAGTGTCATGGTCTGGGGCTGCATGAGTGCTTCCGGCACTGCGGCACAGTTCATTGAGGGAACCATGAATGACAACATGTACTGTGACATACTGAAGCAGAGCATGATCCCCTCCCTTCAGAGACTGGGCCGCTGGGCAGTATTCCAGCATGGTAACCACCTCAAACACACCTCCAAGATGACCACTGCCTTGCTAATCAAGCTGAGGGTAAAGGTGACGGACTGACCAAGCATGTCTCCAGACCTAAATCTTATTGCGCAACTGTGGGGCATCCTTAAACGGAAGGTCTCTAACATTCACCAGCTCCGTGATGTCAACATGGAGGAGTGGAAGAGGACTCCAGTGGCAACCTGCAAAGCTCTAGTGAACTCCATGCCCAAGAGGGTTAAGGCAATGCTGGAAAATAATGGTGGCCACACAAAATATTGACACTTTGGGCCCAATTTGGACATTTTCACTTAGGGGTTTACTCACTCTTGTTGCCAGTCTTTTAGACATTAATGTCTGCAAATTTACACTGTTATACAAGCTGTACACTCACTACATTGTAGCAAAGTGTCATTTCTTCAGTGTTGTCACATGAAAAGATATAATAAAATATTTACAAAAATGTGAGGGGTGTACTCACTTTTGTGAGATACTGTATATATATATATATCTATATAGATATAGATATATCTATATAGATAGATATATTATCTATCTATATATATATATATAGATATATATCTATATATATATAGAGATATATTTGCACACTCATAACACACATTTTAAAATGTATTAAAACATTTAATTAAATAAACACTTATGGCGCATGCACAACTGGCGTTGTTTTTTGCTGGTGCCAAACTGCCAGACAGATCGTCTCCTTAGAAAGAACCCAGAAGGACACCAGTCACAATTTGAACTAATGCCGCGTACACACCTTGAATGGTTTTTCGAACGGAATTCCTCTCAAGCTTGGCTTGCATACACACGGTCACACAAAAGTTCTCTGAACTTTCTACCATCAAGAACGCGGTGACGTACAACAGGTACGACGGGACTAGAAAAGGGAAGTTCCATACGAAGCGCGCTACCCTTTGGGCTCCTTCTGCTAATCTTGTGTTTATCTTGTGTTAGTAGAAGTTTGGTGAGAAGCGATTCGCTCTTTTCAGCCTTGTGCTTTTCCGATTGTTACTGCTCTTCAGTTTGTGCTTGTGGGTTTGTATCTGTTCCTTAGTGCGTGTAATCAGTTCGCATTTGGGTTTCAGTGTGTATTATTATAGTACGTATTTGTTTTTCAGTGCATTCTTGTCCGCTCATTTCTGATTTTCAGCTCGCTCTTCTCAGGCCTTTCTGTTTTTCAGTGCTTTCTGTTAGTTTGTTCTGACCAGCCGACCGTTTTGAAGCCATGTTGCAGTTACGTCCTCTTCGTAGAGTTTGTGCTATGCGGGGGCTTGGTGTTGGGGTTCTTGCTTTGACCCAAGCCCAGTCCATGAATAGGGCGGGGAGGAGTTCATGGACGAAGAATTGGTTGCTCCAGCGTGACCAATTCTCGCACATGCCTTTGTTGCGGGAGATTCAGGAGAATAATCCTGATAATTTCGGGAATTTTCTCCAGATGACGGACCCCGTTTTTCACCGTCTGTGGGCTTTGCTGTCCCCTTATATTAGGAAGCAGGACACCTGCATGCGGCAAGCCATCACTCCCGAGCAGAGGCTAGTCAACCTGTTGCGGTACTTGGCGACAGGGAGAAGTCTGCAGGACCTCAAGTTCTCAACAGGCATCTCCCCCCAGACTCTGGGGATCATTATTCCAGAGACCTGTTCTGCCATCATTCAGGTCCTGCAGAAGAACTATATTAGGGTAAGTTTTCTCCTTTAACACCACATTCTATGTATTTAATGTTAGCTAATGTATTGTATTTCTTTCATTATTCCCTAATTACCATGAATGTAATATGCTGTGAATGTCCTCTTTGTCCTCATGCATGCTGTAAGCTTTTAATGCTCCTTTTTGTCCTTCATGCATATTTGCCTTCACTAACCTCCCCAGTATGCTATCCTGGGCCCATACACACCTAGATTAGTCACTTAACAATGTATTTTGTCTGCTCCATAGTAGTACTTTACCCTAAAATGTGTACAAATGTTATTGTTGTCCTTAAATGCAGGCAGAGTGCCAGAGGCTTTCTTTTGGGGTCCCAAACTCATCTAGAACCTCCCCTAAAATTTTTACAATGGGCCATCAGAGGGGGTGAGGAATCTGAAAGGTGTACCTTATCTTTTTGTCTTTAAATACTCCTTCAATTAAATGTTATACTGATGTTGGCCAAGAATGTTTGTGTCTAATCTGCTTGCAATGTTATGTGCAAAAGTAGTAATTTTATTTTTTCTGGTTCGACTCCACAGTTGCCACAGGAATGGCAAACTGTGGCCTCCCAGTTTGCCGCGTGGTGGGACTTTCCCAACTGCGGAGGGGCAATCGATGGGAAACATGTCCACATCGTCCCACCACCCCACTCAGGGTCATACTATTTTAACTATAAGGGGTTTCATAGTATCGTGTTGATGGCGGTGGTGTCTGCAACATATGATTTTTTTATATGTAGACATGGGGAAGAATGGCCGGATGTCGGATGGTGGAGTCTTTGCCCAGACCGAGTTCTACCGACGTCACTAAAGTGGTGGCTTGGGATTGCCACCTCCGGAAGAGAACGTGGAAGGACTCCCATTTGAGTTTGGCGCAGATTAAGCATTTGGTCTGGGTGAACATCTGATGAGGCCATTCCCCCAGAGGACCCTCATCCTGCAGAAGAGGGTTTTTAATTACTGGCTGGCCGAGAGTCAGAAGAGTGGTGGAGAATGCGTTTGGTATAATGGCCAGCCGGTTCCGCCTATTCCTTACAGCAATAAACATGGCGGAGTATAAACTGAATCACATAGTGCTAGCGTGCTGTATTCTCCATAATTGTTTAAGGAGAAATGCTCCAAATTATGTGGCCTCAGTTGGGCCTGAGGCCGCAATTCAGGACATAAATATCAAGTTTGCATTTCATTCTAGTTACAAACACATCTAGACAATAATGTACTAAACTTCTTTTAATATAAATAGGCATGACCAAATGTAGTTAACCTGCATCTGCAAAAAACATTGTATTATTAGTGGGCGAACGAACGATGTTTACTTCGACAGATTACTGTGCCCACGAGCCTGAAAGTTGCCATTTTAAACTGTACAACAGTAAAGAAAAGCACATGGAGCAGCATGCAAGTAATAATAATAATAATAGGAACACAGGACAAATACTTACTTTTTAGAAGCAGTTTCTTGATCCTTCTGTACTGATCCTGCTCCCTCAATTTCAGGTCTGACCATCGTTTCCTCAGTTGCTCCTTGGATCGCCGTACCCCAAAATTCCTGTGCAGACTTCTCACAACTTTAGTCATAATCTTGGCCTTTCTCACATTTGGGTTTAGGTAAGGTCCATACTTCCCATCATAGTCGGCCCTCTTCAAGATGTCCACCATCTCCACCATCTCTACAAAGGCCATATTTGAGGCCTTAAATCTCCTTCGGGATCGGACGTTTCTGGCTCCGGGCTTTCCTCGTCGTTACTGGAATTACGCATCTGCTGTGTCTCCGCCATGTCCTCTACCACTGCGCCGAAAGAGAAGGGGCGGGGAATATTCTAGAAAGAACGTCAGGGGTGGGCCATGCGGGCAGAGTTTCACGCATGCGCAGTGTATATAAAGTGTAACGCGCGTGCGACGGACATACGATCTGTGAGTGGAGGAAGTGCCGATCGTTAGAACGAAAGTAACATTTTAACTTGGGGCATCAGTGGCCTATACTGCTTCTAGATTGAGGCCTATGGTGTGATAAGATTATGAAAGTTTAGCCTGACATTAGGGTTTTTCTCTTGTTTTTTTTGTCTTGCAGAAATAATGAATACGTTCAAAAAGCCAGAGTTCATGAGCCAGTTTATAGATAGGTACAGGGAGCTGCCCAGTTTGTGGCAAGTCAAACATAATTTATATCATAACAGACCAGCTAGGAAGACAGCGCTGGAGAAACTGCTGGAATTTCCTTCCACCCCAGCTGAGGCTTCCAAGGACCAACCTTGGCCTTCCAGCCAGGAAGAAGTGGAGGAGCCCAGCTTGAGGCAGGTATAGTATTTTTCTACATATTTCTTGTCCTAAAATGAATGATGTTAACTAGATGTTATTATTGATAAGAAATTAATGATTGAACAAAAAGTGTTTTACATATCAATAGACAGTAGTGGCCAAAAAGGATTGGGACAAGAATGAAAAATGCTGGGGTCAGAATGATAGTCATTTCTATTTATTAACATTCAATTTGCAACAGTCATGAGCTGAAAATTGTGTGTAATTGATGAAGCAAAAACTAAAACTATGCCTCTTTTTTATACACAGGAAAGCCTCAACCAGGATGAGGGTCTGGAATGTGGCAGCCAGGAGGTGGCAGGGGGAAGTGGCAGCCAGGAGTTGGCCGGGCCCAGTGGACTGACCCAATCCCAGGTCCCTCCCCTCCGCCTTCCACCCAAAAGGCCCAGGAAGGGGAGGAACATGGAGGAGGCAGCACTTGCCCTCATTCGGGATGCTCATGCGACCCTGAGAGACCCCCCCAGCATTCAAGAGGGCTATGGTTGCATAGTAGCAGCAAAAATGCAGGAAATGGAGAAGGGACAATGCCTCTTATGTGAGAACATAATTTTGCAGACCCGAAATAAGGGGTTGAGTGGACAAATGACAGAAAATACACACCTTTCTGAGTTTGTCCATCCTCCTCCTCCTCCTCCTCCACCTCCTCCACCACCTACACCTCCTCCACCTCCTCCACCTCCTGCCACAACTCGACAAGCAAAGCCACAGCGTGCAGGGAAGCGTGGAAGGAAGACAAGAGAGTGATGGCCTGGGTTCAGTCTGGTTTGACAGAAGATGCAGGCTGTTGTAGTGCCACAGCCTGGGGACATAAATGTCATCTGCTGCTGCTCCTGATCTCTTGGAGTCCAGGACCAGATTGTGCTCCCTATTGTATGGACTCCTCAGGCTACCAATTTTCATTTTCAAATATTTGATGTCTGCCCTGGGGTACAAAGGTTTCACAAATTTCTGCAGTTTCTCCAGCATTGCCTTCTCTCTTTCTTTTGTTATGACCCAGAATAAATGGTAATTTTGTTTTCAACAAATACTTGCCTATGTGTTTTTATTAAAAAATGACAGTTTGTTTGTGAGTAGGCAGGTACATTTGAAAAATACAATGTCAAATTAACAAGGGACACCAACCTCCTTGAGGTTAAAAAACACAAGATAATAATGTTGTTGTGGTAACTTGACACGCAAAAACATTAAAAAAATTATGGAGATCACTAGAAAATTTTTTTAAAATAATCAAAAAAAAAAAGGAGATCTTGGTTTAAATAAAAAAAAGGAAAGAAAAATCATTAAAAAAATAATTCTAAACATTATTAGGGAGATCTGGCTTTAAAAACTAAAAATAGTATTAAGGAGATCACAAGAAATAATAAAGAAATAAGTTTGTCAGAACTCTGTGTGAATATCAGCAGCAAAACAACTTCGTTCTTTTAGCCTTATAAAGAACAAAAGGATGCGCTACATTAAAAGATCCAAAAATTTACAGTGTGACCAATGTGCTATCTCCATTACGAGCGCTAGTTTTACCAGACCGAGCGCTTCCGCCTCGTACTTGATTCTGAGCATGCGTGGTTTTTTCATACAAAATTTCATACAGACAAACAGATCTTCCGATAGGAACTTTTTCCGACAGGAAAATGGAGAACCTGCTCTCAATCTTTTGTGGGGGGAATTCCGCCAGCAAAAGTACGATGAAGCATATACACGGTCGGAATTTCAGACCAAAAGCTCACATCGGACTTTTGCTGGCTGAACTTCTGATCGTGTGTACGGGGCATAAGAGTACATGTATATATATATTAGGTGACTGTCAGATTCTCATGTACCTGACTGATGAGCCCGATGCAGACGAAGGCCTCCCTTACACATCTGACTCATGGCCTCTAGTAGAGCAGACAGGAGGCATGGGAGTGCAGAGTGGTATGAGAGCCTGCCGGGTTAGTTTCTGGAAGGGTGGCTCCAGGGTCCCAGATGCTGTAGAGGTGGGCACCAATCAGAAGGAAGATCCGAATCAGCAGACAAGCTGGAAGCTGGAGCACCCGATATCCACACCCAGATGTTGGATCAAACAGTCAGTACAAAGTTCAGGGGTTTTTGGATTCCAGTAAAAGCAGGCAGACTGGTTATTGCACAGACAGGTAATGCTGAAGCAGGAGCTAGGCAGGCAGGTCAGGTCACAGGCCGGGTCAACAACTGGCAGGCAGTGAGGTATCAGAGGAGTAGGCAGGTTCAAAGTCAGAGGCAGGCTGAGGTCAGGTGCAGGCAGAGAGCAGGGAGAGTCCAAAGGTCAAGCCGGGTCTTTCAGGAGATCAAACACACAAAGGCAGGTAAACAGGAGCAGGGGTCACAGGGAGCTGCAGATCAGACAGCACTGATCCTGTGTGCATCCCCAGTTTAAGTAGGCCGTTTGGCGTTGAGTGCCGTGCGTGCCAGAGCCACCAATGGTGTGTCTACTACCGGGACTTTCCTGACAGTATCTATATAGATATGGATATATAATATGTTAAATTACCATGTTACAACAAATTTTTGTAAGAATCAATGTGTACTGTAGTCAACCATGTATTTGACAAGGATTTGGCACCAGTCTGTTATGGTTAAAAGGTGATGTTGTTTAATTCCATAAATCTCTGTCAATCTCAATATATTTGGTTAGGTAGGAGATTTCTTATAGCCAGCAAGGTACACGAGATGGGGACAGTATAAGGCCAGCCATATTATATTAACATGAAACATGTTAAAAAATATTTTATAATAACACTAGACATCATATTCAGATTACACCTTTACCATGATCACAGATGGGCGGGTGAGAATCAGGGCAGATACCTTCCTTATTTGGAATTAACCAATCACGAGATGGTAAACATGAAGTGAGGGAGGTAACCATCTAAAAATATGCACTATACAAAAGAGGAGACACAGATGATTCAGGAGAGAGAGGACCACAGACCCACACGCTGACATACACCCTTTGGATGAACACAAATTTGGTAATAAGCGACCACTCCCCATCTCGTTGGACATTGCTGCTAGGACGCATCGAATATACATCCTTTCCTTTAAACAGTGGTGAGATACTGACCATATAATTATTGATAATATTTTTCTCTTCCCAAAATCATAGGAATTGTATCTAATGCCCCGTACACACAATAGGATTTTCTGACGGAAAATGTTTGATAGGAGCTTGTTGTTGGAAATTCTGACCGTCACACAAAATTTGGTTCTCAAATTTTCCGACAATAAATGAAATTCAGATTGTGTGTACACAATTCCGACGCACAAAGTTCCACGCATGCTCGGAATCAAGCAGAAGAGCAGCACTGGCTATTGAACTACATTTTTCTTGGCTTGACGTACGTCACCGCGTTCTTGACGTTCGGAATTTCTGACCAACTTTGTGTAACCGTGTGTATGCAAGACAAGTTTGAGCCAACATCCGTCGGAAAAAAAACATGGATTTTGTTGTCGGAAAATCTTATCGTGTGTACAGGGCATTACTGTATACATTTTATCTTATCCAATACTGTGTGAAGGGAAAATTATAGGAATCGTATTTTACTGTTTACATTTTATCTTATCCAATACTGTGTGAAGGGTAGTTTAGTATTTAATAATTGCCCCACGTTATTGGCCTTGTATGTTGAAGTCGCTTGTGGATGAAATCGAGATCAACCTGTATTACAACAAATTTGGCTACTGTGGTCCCAGGGAAAGTATTTATCGCCCCATTCAATCTGGTAACTCTATTCAATTAATATTTCCTTCAAATTGATAACATCTATCTGTTGACTCCGCAAGACATACTTTGTATTACTTCCGGATGGAGAAATTCAGAGGATTGTTTTTCAGAGCGACAAGAGTTAATGGGGTTGATTTACTAAAGGCAAATCCACTTTGCACTACAATTGCACTGCAAGTGCATTTGGAAGTATAGTTGCTTTAGATCTGAGGGGAAGATCTGAAATGAAGGGAAGCTCTGCTGATCTTATCATCCAATCATTTACAAGCAAAAATGCTGTTTTTTATTTTCCTTGCATGCCCCCTCGGATCTACAGCGACTGCACTTCCAAGTGCACTTGCTTTGCACTTGTAGTGTAAAGTGGATTTGCCTTTAGTAAATAAACCCCAATGTGTTTTTGAACTTAAGGCATGATTACCGCAATTTTTTTTTAACATCATTTGGGCTACCCTTGGGTTATTTATCAAATATTAAGGAAAATAGTTTTATTGCCGCATTGATGTCTTTGGTAGGGTGTATGAAATATTAATCACCAGAAATCCTGGTTCTGTATGAAATTGTAAATTATAGAATAGTAAATTATAAATTATTAAAAAATTATTTACTTATTCATTTTATTGGGAGATATTTATACATTGGTAAGAATACCCCATAGATTAATGAACTCAGGAAAGTATTGTGGTATGTTACTGATTGTCTGAACAAAGTTCACATTTTTACCGTAAGGTTGGAGGCACTGCACAAAACTCAAAAATTTTATGTAATTCAAATTCCCTATATGTATTATTAAGATTCCACACCACACTTGTGCTGTCTTCTTTAACTAAGAATCATGAGTTGGAACAAAATATACACTGGTAGCAAAACTATTAAACTCCACAAAGGAGAAGTATGTACCAGTCCATACTGTGTGACATTCAGGGCCGGACTGGCCTACCGGGATAGCGGGAAATTTCCCGGTAGGCCGCCTGCTCTGGGGCCGCTGTCAGCTAGGAGCTCTGGAACTTTAAAAAGAAAAAAAAAAAAAGAACAGCTGAGAAAGAAGCGGCAGCGGCTGTGCTGTGAACTGGAGGCGGGGCTGGCTGAGGAAATGAGGGCCGGAGGAGCAAGTAGTGTAACCCCCCTCCTCTCCAGCCCGCCACATTTAAATGTGCCCAGGTGCTGCATCGGAGATGAATGGGGCCATCGGGAGGGTGATACACAGTACCTGAAGCTGAGGAGATAGAGGAAGGTATGACCACAGCAAAACTAATCCTGCATACACAGAGCTCTGGCTGAATGGAAACAAGATCGTAAGGAGCAATGTCATATGTAATGCTGGCCAGCCGGTGTCATCCAGAAATCTATGCCTTTTGGGTAGTGTGCAGGTTACCGATCAGCCTCCCACCCTCTTGTCTTGCTCCATACTCTTTGTTTTTTTTAGCTTCCTAACCTGCACCCTGATAAGATCTCTGGGAGAGCTGCAGTCAGCCAGCATCCTGTGTCCAGTGACAGGTCACACATGGCTGGCTGTTAACAATTTCAACTTATCTATTTAGCCAGAGCTCTGTGTGTTCTGCACAGTGTGATGTTTTTTGGATGATTTACTGCTGATTTAGGCTAGAAGCTTCACAGACTCATTACGGTTTACTGTTCTCCACTAATCCTGACCAGTTCACTCTAAGACAATTTTAATTTTGGAAATTGGATGTGTTGCTGTCTTCTGGCACTTAGTTGTACTTAGTTGTACTTTAAAAGGAGGATTACTAACTTTACCTTGAAGAGCTGGTTTAGGTAGAGTGGTGCAGCCCTACTATATGCTTTTACACGGAGTTCAGCCATACATGCATTCCCTGCCCATCTCCTGTACCATGTCTGCAGTCTCTGCCCATCTCCTGTACCATGTCTGCAGTCTCTGCCCATCTCCTGTACTATGTCTGCAGTCTCTGATCATCTCCTGTAGTGTGTCTGCAGTTTCTGATCATCTCCTGTACCATGTCTACAGTCTCTGATCATCTCCTGTACCATGTCTGCAGTCTCTGATCATCTCCTGTATCATGTCTGCAGTCTCTGATCATCTACTGTATCACATCTGCAGTCTCTGATCATTAAGGATGAGCTCCAGCGTGTTCCCACAGCCCACGTGCAGAGCCCGCCAGGAAGTCGGCGCTGCACTAATCACAGTGCACGGCTGCAGAGATCGGGAAATGTCTCACTGCCTGTGATTAGCGCAGTGCCGACTTCCTGGCGGGCTCTGCACGTGGGCTGTGCGAACATGCCAAAGCTCATCCTTAGTCTGCAGTCTCTGACCATCTCCTAATCATGTCTGCAGTCTCTGACCATCTCCTCTAATGTGTCTGCAATCTCTGACCATTTCCTGTACCATGTCCGCAATCTCTGACCATCTCTTGTATCATGTCTGCAGTCTCTGACCATCTCTTGTATCATGTCTGCAGTCTCTGACCTTCTCCTGTATCATGTCCATAGTCTCTGACCATCTCCTGTATCATGTCTGCAGTCTCTGACCATCTCCTGTATCATGTCTGCAGTCTCTGACCATCTCCTGTATCATGTCTGCAATCTCTGACCATCTCCTGTATCATGCCCATAGTCTCTGACCATCTCCTGTATCATGCCCATAGTCTCTGACCATCTCCTGTATCATGTCCATAGTCTCTGATCATCTCCCACATTGTGTCTGCAATCTCTGACCATCTCCTGTATTGTGTCTGCAATCTCTGATCATCTCCTGTATCATGTCTGCAATCTCTGATCATCTCCTGTATCATGTCTGCAGTCTCTGACCATCTCCTGTATCATGTCTGCAGTCTCTGACCATCTCCTGTATCATGTCTGCAGTCTCTGACCATCTCCTATATCATGTCTGCAGTCTTTGACCATCTCCTATATCATGTCTGCAGTCTCTGACCATCTCCTGCATCATGTCGGCAGTCTCTGACCATCTCCTATATCATGTCTGCAGTCTCTGACCATCTCCTATATCATGTCTGCAGTCTCTGACCATCTCCTATATCATGTCTGCAGTCTCTGACCATCTCCTGCATCATGTCTGCAGTCTTTGACCATCTCTTATATCATGTTCACAATCTCTGACCATCTCTTGTAGTGTGTCTTACACACATACAAAAATGACATTTAAATCCTGCAAGGCTATTTAAAAACACCTGAACATATTCAAAAAAATATGGGGATTTGGTCACACTATATGGCAGCCCACTTACTGCATCAAAGTACCCCTTAATTAGTGGGTCCTACACTAGTAAAAGAATGAAAGGTCCTGCGTCTCAACCATGGGAGATACACTCCTCTGTTATGGGAGAACTGAAGGGACTCCTCCTATGAACTGGTGGAGACTAATAAGAGGTAATGGGGGGGTGGAGTTCTCCCATAAAGAGGAGTGTATCTCCAATGGTTGAGTCGCAGGATCTTTCATTCTGTTACTAGTGTAGGACCCACTAATTAAGGGGTACTTTGATGCAGTAAGTGACCAAATCCCCATATTTTTTGAATATGTTCAGGTGTTTTTAAATATCCTTGCAGGATTTAAATGTCATATTTGTATGTGTGCGCTGTAATATTTTGTACTGTTTGTTGGTCTTATCAGCACCATCTTGAATGTAAACGCATGACTATGGCATTAACTATGGCTTGTGGCCTGCTATCCCATTAACCCCCACACCTTCCTAATAACCTCTCAACACTGGAATGGGGTAAATTGGCCATAGCAGCCATTTTATTAACCAAAATATAAATAATTAACATAATAACAAAATAAACCTTTTTTAATATATCTCCAGTTTTATCACAAAATGTAGCACAAGGTCCCCCATAGGCATAACCCATAACTGTACCTGCTAGTCATATTTAGGCCTCCAGTCGTGGAAACCCCAACTCAGAGACGACTAGCAGGTACCCATATACCAACTGGGAGCCGTAACTCATACGGGTCCCTACACCATGCCTTTTTTGCTGAAACAGGACCTTGTACCCTGCACACCACTCAAACCTGACACCTTAGGTTTGAGCGGACCTCCACACCCGCAGGGCCCTCTGTATCCCTTCCTCCAAACCCAGACACCACATATCGATCCCAACAGCGTTCAAATGAACACCATCCCCACGTAGGTATCTCCAAGTTTCCCCTTCCAACTCATAGTGCCGTACCGCCAAACCCCCATTATGCATCAAAAATCTGGACACCGCCCTATTTACCTTAGCCCGTGCCCTATTAATGCCAACCACTGACCTGGCCCACCTCCACCGAGTATGTGCTACTATATCAGACCATACGATTGTCAGGTCAGGGCTATCAACTCGAAGTCGCAGGAAGTCAAACTTGATATCTTATTAACTCCCTCATGGACCGCAAACCTAAATCGTTCCCCCCTGCATGTACCACTAACACATGGGGTGGCCTATCCAACCTGGCATAACGATCAAACTCAGGAACTATTCTGCTCCACAATAAACCTGGCATCCCGATCCACCGGACCACTGCTTCATCCATGGGGATACCCAATTGCCGACCGTCAGGCCGTACATCCGCTCTTCTTGCTCCCCAGTGGACATAAGAGTGGCCCATTATCCATATTAAGCAGGGGGCCCGTTCTGAAAGAAAAACAACACCATACACATAGCAACAGGACAAACCATATCGCCCTCCCCCCTTAAGATAACAGAGGGGACAAACAGTACAACTTACATGCACAAAATTCACCCACACCACAAAACCAGCATTTACTCAAAGCAATTGAGGACGCACATATAGGCGGTACCGCCACGATTCCCACCTCCCATTTGCCACAAAGCCCCCTCACTCAAACCCCCACGTGCTGCCTCTGTTGCGGCCTCAATACGAAATGAGAAGCAAAATCTGATGGACAAAATCCACTTCCGAAACACAGCTGTAAATTGGTACCTCAACAAGTCCGAACCATCCGCATGCAAGAGCAGGGGTCCAACCTTGGCTGGGCATGACTCCAAAAAACGTGATACAACCTGCACCGGACAGGCCGGTGACCCGGTTATGCCACAGAACTCAACCCTCGTTCCCCTCCCCACTTGGTCGGTCTTGGACCTACAAATCCAAAAAACCACTGAAGTACTGCTGCAATGGACGTCAGCCAACTGCAATCCATCCGACCCCTTTCTGGACGAGGAAACTAATTCCCCACTCCGCAATGCGCCAAAAAATGCCAAAGAAAAAGCGGTCTGAAACAAAAGAGCCTCATATCCCGACAAACACACTTCCGGCAGCACCCTGAACAAAGAGCCTAACAACTCAAAAGACACCGGACAGCGCCCATCCACCATCCCAATGCCCCCTACAGGTATCCCTTTACCGCCTGCCGCACCAAAAAATCTTTGGTGAAATCCCTCTGACCCATCAACTTAAACAAAAACGCCAACCTCGCCAGTTTTCTATTCAACACTGACACTGAAACTCCCAACTCTACATTCCGTCCTATAAAGTACAACACCAGAAACCCAATCTCCCCATCAGCAACCGCCCCCCCAAACTCCTTACAAGTCTGTACAATTCCTCCCATCTTTTCAAATACATCGCCCAGGTAACCTCACTCACTGACCTCCGAATCAGCGTTGCCATCACTCTAAGGCAATCCGCCACAGCTGAGCTGGACAAGGAACTCCCAATTGCGCCGATCCCAGAGCCAACAATCGGAACTTGTCCCACTGAAACCAAGAAAGGGCATTGGCCAATGAATTAGTGCACCCTGGAACATGTATCGCATATATAAACGCATTGCAACGCAAACATGCCAACACCAGATGCCTCAACAGACGCACTACCGGCGGCGACGAAGCTGACACGCTATTGATAGCCTGCACCACAGCCATATTATCACAGTTAAATCAAATCTTCTTATTGACAAACTGAGAACCCCAGAGCTCTACTGCAAGAACTATCGGGAACAGTTCCAAAAGAGCCAAACTCCTAGTAAACCCAGCCTCCCGCCATTCCAACGGCCACGGGCCCGCACTCCACTGCCCCCCGAAATATGCTCCATAACCCACTGACCAGCGTCGGTAAACAGCTCTAAATCAAAACTGGACATAACTTCTGACATCCACACTGACCTGCCATTATAAGAATCCAAAAAGGATTCCCAAACACCCAGGTCCGCCTTATGTTCCCGAAGCGAATGTAATACCCCGGAGCTCGAACCCCCGCCATAGCCGCTGCCAGTCATCGGTTGAAAACTCTACCTATCGGCATGATCCGACAGGCAAAGTTCAGCTTTCCCAGAAGCGACTGAAGTCGACGCAATGTCAACTTTCCCGCTCTCCGTGCTGACACCACTGCCGCCCTCAAGTCCGTCAACTTTTCTTCTTCTTCCGGGAGGCAGCACTCCATAGCCTCAGTATCAATCAGAATACTGAGGAAACAGAGGACTGTAGCTGTAACCTCCGTCTTGTCCGCCGCCAGTGGAACGCCAAAACGTTCCGCCATGTGCTGAATCGTAGACAACAAAATCCTACATTGAATAGACTCGGCCGGCCCAACGCACAAAAAATCATCCAAGTAGTGGATGACCGACGGAATCCCAGACACCTCTCTGACCACCCACTCAAAAAACGAACTAAAAGTTTCAAACAAAGAATACAAAATAGAGCACCCCATGGGCAAACATTGATCAACGAAGTAGTACCCTTTCCACTTACAACCAAGCAAGTGAAAACTATCAGGATGCACTAGTAACAAACGAAAAGCGGATTCAATATCTGTTTTTGCCAATAAAGCCCCCTGCCCATAGACCCGGACCCACCGTACCGCAGCATCAAATGACGTATATGACACTGAGCATGGGTCCGGATCTATTGACTCGTTCACAGAACCCCCCTGGGATAGGACAAATGATGGCTCAATCTAAACTTGTTGGGCTCCTTCTTGGGGACCACCCCCAATGGAGAAACCACTAGATTGTCCAGGGGCAAAGAAGTGAACAGACCCACCATGCGGCCCAACTCGACCTCTTTTGCCAACTTTTGGGACACCACGTCCGGGTGAGCCAGCGCCGACTTCAAATTGTCCGTAGGCGGAGAGGGATGGGTGAGCCTACACGGAATCCGAAAACCCTCGGAAAATCCCGCGCCCAGCAGCGCCGCCGCCTACCTACCTATAAACGGACGCATCCTTGTTATGCTCACCGGAGTCCTCCCTTTTTCCCGCAAGGTCCCCTTGTTTACCCTTGCCTCTTTGAGTACATCTATTGCTTGAATGGGAGCCCCCGCAGCCGGAGCACCCGTGTTTGAACTTGCAATTCGCTTCGAACTTGCAACTTCCTTCATTGAATGCCCAACAACACCCCTTACGTTTTCCAGCCGACTGTCCAGAGAAAGAAGATCCGCCGGCCCCGACTGAAAAAACTAAGTCCCAGCCCGCGCCGAGGTCATGAGCCGCATCCAAAGACTAATGTCTTTGTGATCCCAACGCAAAGATGGACGTATTGCTTTGCGCTGCCGGAACTGCTCGTCATACCTGAGCCACGTCAAGCCTCCATAAAAGCGATCTCCGATCGCATCCAAATAGCAAAAGAGAGCAGAGCAATTCTCCGGCGCCTTTTCCCCTATAACGCTAGCTAAAAGAGCAAATGCCTGCAGCCAATTGGCGAACGACCTAGGAATGAGTCTATATCTCCGCTTCTCTTCCTTCTCTTTCTTGCTATCATCCAACTTACCTCTGTCCAGATTAAATTTTTCCAGCGGAAGGAGGGAAAAAATCTCCACATACTCACCACGCCAGATTTTCTCATGCACCTCCTGCTTGAGGTGCGCTCCGAGCGGCCCTTCAAAACAGACATATACCTCACATTTGGCTGCATCCGCCAAACGTACCCGATCTACCTCCTTCTCCACCGACTTACCTTGTCCGCCGTCCGCCATACTGACCTCCCCTGCCATTGCCACTTGCACTCCCCCCACCCCTGAGGAAGCCAGCGCCCCCAGGGGCGCTTGCAACACACCACCCGCTGTCCCTGGTAACGTGCCATTGGCAACCGTCACAGGCCCCGACACACCCGTGTCATAAGTAGGAACCCAAGCTGCCGTGGGCGACCTGGCCCCCGGCAACGGGGTCAACCTCCCTAATACCTCTCTCAAACCCACCAGTAGCTGTGTCAGTTCCTGCGCGCTACCCCCAGCACCCGTCCCTAACGCAGACACACCATTCGACACACCCCCAGCTCCAGTTCCCTCAACCACAGGCACACACACAGAAGAACAAGAAGGTTGGCCTAAGGGCCACTTACCAGGCTGCCGCAGATTAGGACCTCCATGAGCCATCATCGCGCTCTCCACCGTTGCTGGCAACACCGACTGGTCACAGCTCTCATCTTCCAGCTTCCCTTTGGAGAAGGTAGTGTCGTCGCATACATCCGTGCAGCCCTGGCTCGTGACACCTGAATGCCGATGGGCGCCAGCACGGCCGCCCGTGAGGTCACTGCTCGCCATCTTTCAGGACGGCCCGGGCTGTTCCTCTGCATTGACCGGCTGGGCAGTCACCCCAGCTGGGCGGGATGAAGCTGCTCGCCTCGCACTTTTCTCCGACCGACCACGAACAACTCTAATCGCAGCGCCGCCACCAAGCTCTCTCTCTTCTGACATCTCCCCCGCGGTGGGGACACCAGCCGCTCCAGGCATCAAGCCGGTTCCCAAGGACCCTTCTCTCCCCTGTTGAGCCACCCAGGTGGCCGCAGGGTCAGTACCAGGTGCCGCAGAGCGAGTCTGTTCACTCAATGAAGGATGGGTGATATTCTGCGTCCTCCCCCCATCCCATGAGTCCTGTCTGAGCTGAGGATTCCTCCTGGTCCGCACCGACGCCCCGTGTGTCTGTCGCTTCCGTGCTGGTACCGGAGGGTCCCTGGAGGGCATCTCCATGGGGCTCCTAATGCGGCGCCGGACCCTGGGAGATACCTGCGGGCTAAGGCGCTCCGGAGGCCTAGACCTCGGAGGCCAAGTCACTGTGGGGGTGCGGATGTATTACCCCCGCCCAGCTCCCATTAGCAGATTCCTAACCTGAGCATTCAACCAGTCAGTGCCGTGCACCTCCGCCGCAGCCCGCAGCTGCTCCATCAGCTGTTCCACGTCCCCCATTTTATCCTATTCCATCCGGGATGAAGCAGCAGGGAAGGAGAAGTAAGTTCCTTACCTCTATCCTCGTGTCTATTGACTCCTCCCCTTCCTTTCCACTAACTTATCCACCGCTCTTCCCCTTCCTGTCTGCCCTCCCACTCACAGTTACCACCCCTTTCCTATCCCCATACAAGCCCCATTAACCCCGGTCTGGCCTTGTGCTAAATTACCTTTCAGGTAATGCTCCAGGCCTTTCTTTTTTAGGGTGTGCCCCCCAGGTATGATTTTGTTTTTTACACGTATAGAATGCGCATCACGTGTGTGTGTATGTATGTATGTATGTATGTATGTATGTATGTATGTATATGGTTAGCATTTTATGCAATAAATGGGCATGTAGCCATTCACTTTCCGGAAAGAAAGAGGGAGAGGGAAGGGGGCAAGAAAGGAAATGAGAGAGGGAAAAAAAAGAGAATAAAAAGAGAATGCATGTCTTTTGATCAATATTTTGATCACTAACCATACCTGCTATCACCTTTAACCTGGAACCTTCACACGCTTAGGTGAAGGTAGTCCTGGCCAAAGAGGCAAAAAAAAACTCCATTGTGGGGAAAATAATAGCTGAGCAACTTTTTTCATTACAAAATGACTTTTCATTGTAAAAAACAAATGATTGATAAGACATATTTACAGAGTACTGGCTGTACACTCCTGTGGCCAGAATGGCCTTCTAGCTGAATTGTGGGCATGCTGACTTATCAGCATATGTAAACACAGACAATTCTACATAAAATGGAAAACATACAAAAGACAAAATATGACTTCAACATGGCTAAACTACTTTTCAAATATATATATCCCTTACAATTAAAGTAATTGAATCAAAAAGTACCCTAGACTGTGATCACAAGAGGGAAACAAATCAAACACAGAGATTTCTTTAATTTAGTCATTTTTGCAGTGTCTGGTGTGGATCCAGGTGACTTTTCCTTCAAGTTTTGCAAAAACTGTACATGAAATAGATGCTGTATTGAGTCTCCAAACTTTTCCTTATATATAAATGTCTCTTAACAATCCACAAGTCACCTGGCTTTAGTTTTAGATCCTTCCAAACTTATAGGATCTGGAATTGGGGAGAAAACACATAAATGAGTTTGTCAAAAAACCTTAAAAGATCAGCAACATTCTCTGTGAGATCCGAATGGAGGACTTCAGCTGCTGAGACAAAATATAAGCAAGTGAGTAACACACTCCCAAACCAAATCCCTTAGGGAGAGAGTCCAACATCCCCCTTTGTGGCTTCATAAAATATAAGAAAACATTCAGGCACAAGTTTTCTAGTTTCTTACTCTACTTTGTCCGCTACATTGTAGACAGTAGGGGGTGTAAAAATAAAACCTAAAAACTTCTAGTATAGACTCTTCTATAAAAAATGATTTCTTCTGTTACTCTCTGTACTTTCTGCACTCAATATTTAAAAACTACTTCTGATAACACTTTTTACTGTGGCCTTTGCAATAGCATTTGCCACTGGACATCCAGAAAACATGACCATACAGACAAAATGCATACTCATAAGATCCTAACTTGGGCATCTGGATATATCTTTTTGTAATCTCTGGAATTGATGTTCAGCTTTTGGTAACACCTTTGGTAACAGGTAGGGATGAGCTTCGTGTTCGAGTCGAACCCATGTTCGACTCGAACATCGGCTGTTCGATCGTTCGCCGAATTGCGAACGATATGGGCCGTTCGCGCCAAATTCGTGTGGCGCGTCACGGCCCATAATTCACTGCGGCATCGCAGTGCATTGCTTGCTGATGATTGGCCAAGCATGCACTATGACCCGCATGCTTGGCCAATCACAGCGCCGCCTTAACAGAGAGCCATAATTGGCCAAAGCCAAGGAGGCTTTGGCCAATTATGGCTCAGGGGATTTAGTACACGCCCCACACTATATAAGGCCGCCTGCACCGGTGTGCTTAGAGAGAGAGAGAGACAGTGTCATTTCATTTGAGTTAGCTAGATTAGGCAGGACAGTCAGTCAGTTAGCTGCACTTAAAGTGTATTGTGTATATTTATGCATCCCAGGTGTTGCATATATATATATATATATATATATATATATATATATATACACACACTGTATTCAGTTTAGCTAGATCCGTTCCTGTTATGTTCTAGACTATTTACATTTAGTGCAGTGCGTCCTGCTCACAGTGTTCAGCTAGATCCGTTCCTGTTATATTCCTACTGACAGGCAGGCTTGTCTTGTTACAGTATTTTGAAGAAAATTACTGGTGTTCTTTTGATCCTATTAGTACCACAGTCAGGCAGCTAGACTATTTACAGTTAGTGCAGTGCGTCCTGCCCACAGTGTTCTGCTAAACCTACAAGTAAGTGGGGTGCGTCCTGCTCACAGTGTTCAGCTAAACCTACAAGTTAGTGGGGTGCGTCCACCTCACAGTGTTCAGCTAAACCTACAAGCTAGTGGGGTGCGTCCTGCTCACAGTGTTCAGCTAGATCCGTTTCTGTTATCTTCTTACTGACAGGCAGGCTTGTCTTGTTACAGTAAATACAGCTACCTGAAGAAAATTGCTGGTGTTCTTTTGATCCTATTAGTACCACAGTCAGGCAGCTAGACTATTTACAGTTAGTGCAGTGCGTCCTGCTCACAGTGTTCTGCTAAACCTACAAGTAAGTGGGGTGCGTCCTGCTCACAGTGTTCAGCTAAACCTACAAGTTAGTGGGGTGCGTCCACCTCACAGTGTTCAGCTAAACCTACAAGCTAGTGGGGTGCGTCCTGCTCACAGTGTTCAGCTAGATCCGTTTCTGTTATCTTCTTACTGACAGGCAGGCTTGTCTTGTTACAGTAAATACAGCTACCTGAAGAAAATTGCTGGTGTTCTTTTGATCCTATTAGTACCACAGTCAGGCAGCTAGACTATTTACAGTTAGTGCAGTGCGTCCTGCTCACAGTGTTCTGCTAAACCTACAAGTTAGTGGGGTGCGTCCTGCTCACAGTGTTCAGCTAAACCTGCAAGTTAGTGGGGTGCGTCCACCTCACAGTGTTCAGCTAAACCTACAAGCTAGTGGGGTGCGTCCTGCTCACAGTGTTCAGCTAGATCCGTTTCTGTTATCTTCTTACTGACAGGCAGGCTTGTCTTGTTACAGTAAATACAGCTACCTGAAGAAAATTGCTGGTGTTCTTTTGATCCTATTAGTACCACAGTCAGGCAGCTAGACTATTTACAGTTAGTGCAGTGCGTCCTGCTCACAGTGTTCTGCTAAACCTACAAGTTAGTGGGGTGCGTCCTGCTCACATTGTTCAGCTAAACCTACAAGTTAGTGGGGTGCGTCCACCTCACAGTGTTCAGCTAAACCTACAAGCTAGTGGGGTGCGTCCTGCTCACAGTGTTCAGCTAGATCCGTTCCTGTTATCTTCTTACTGACAGGCAGGCTTGTCTTGTTACAGTAAATACAGCTACCTGAAGAAAATTGCTGGTGTTCTTTTGATCCTATTAGTACCAGAGTCAGGCAGCTAGACTATTTATAGTTAGTGCAGTGCGTCCTGCTCACAGTGTTCTTCTAAACCTACAAGTTAGTGGGGTGCGTCCACCTCACAGTGTTCAGCTAAACCTACAAGCTAGTGGGGTGCGTCCTGCTCACAGTGTTCAGCTAGATCCGTTCCTGTTATCTTCTTACTGACAGGCAGGCTTGTCTTGTTACAGTATTTTAAAGAAAATTACTGATGTTCTTTTGATCCTATTAGTACCACAGTCAGACAGCTAGACTATTTACAGTTAGTGCAGTGCGTCCTGCTCACAGTGTTCTGCTAAACCTACAAGTTAGTGGGGTGCGTCCACCTCACAGTGTTCAGCTAAAGCTACCTGTAGAAGGTTGGTGGTGTTCTCATACTACAGGCAGGCAGTTGATTTTGCTAGCTGCAGTATCAGTACATATATATATATATATATATATCCCAGCTTAGTGCAGCTACAGGCCATTAGTATGTCTGGAAGGCCAAGAAGGAGAGGCAGACAGACACAAGCCAATAAGAGAGGGCAAGCAGGCTCTGTGTCTAGTGCTGGTCGTGGAGACGGTGCATCCTCATCAGCACGTGGCCATGGGACACGCTTGGCCTTTTTTTCGGCAGCTGGCCATGTTGAGCCGCAACATGCGGAAGACTTGGTCGAGTGGATGACCAAGCCGTCCTCATCCTCCTCATCCTCTCTCACCCATGCCCAGGGTACTTTGTCTGGCAAAGCAGCGGCCTCTTCCCTCGGCTCAATATCATCAGTGACTCCTTCCCTAGCCCCACCATGTCCTCCTGAGGAGTCCCTCGAACTGTTTGACCACAGTGTTGGGTACATGCTCCAGGAGGATGCCCAGCGTTTGGAAGGCTCTGATGATGATACTGAGCTCGATGAAGGCAGTAACACGAGCACAGACAGAGGGGGTGCCCAAGAAGGACAGCAATCTGGCAGTCATGCTCCCCCTGCTGCAGCATACTGCCAGGTTTGCTCCAGTGATGAGGAGGGAGGGGATGTTGAGGTCACTGACTCAACGTGGGTGCCTGATAGGAGAGAGGAGGAGGAGGAGGAGGAGGAGGAGGAGGAGGCGGCACATCACCAACGAGGCAGGATGCCCTCCAGGGGCCAGCCTAAGGGCAGCACATTGACTGCATCACACCCCAAAGCTCCACATGTGCAGGGCGCTGCAGTCTCTGCGCATTATTCAAAAAGTTCTTTGGTGTGGGCCTTTTTTGAGACGAGTGCATCAGATCGCACCGCTATTTGCAACATATGTCTCAAGCGTATCTCGCGTGGCCAAAACATCTCCCGCTTGGGTACCACATGCTTGACCAGACATATGTTGACCTGCCATGCAGTTCGTTGGCAAGCGTATCTAAAAGACCCACACCAAAGAACAAAGAGGACCTCTGCTTGCTCCTCATCAGCTGAGATTTCCAACCCCACTAGACCTTCAGTCCTCTCTGAGACCTGCACTGAGAGGAATGAAGGTGTAGAATTAGGTGTGTCACAACCACGTACTTGTGGGCAATCTGATTTTGGTACACCGACGTCAGATTGTACCAGGCAAATTTCCCTGCCCCAGCTGCTGCACCGCCGAAAGAAGTTTGCTCCCAGCCATCCACATGCCCAACAGTTGAATGCTAGCTTGGCAAAATTGCTAGCACTTCAACTGCTGCCTTTTCAGTTGGTAGACTCTGCCCCCTTCCGTGAGTTTGTGGAATGTGCGGTTCCTCAGTGGCAGGTACCCAAACGCCACTTTTTCTCACGGAAGGCGATTCCGGCTCTCTACCAGCATGTGGAAGGCAATGTCCATGCCTCGCTGGACAGGGCGGTCAGCGGTAAGGTGCATATTACCGCTGACTCATGGTCCAGCAGGCATGGACAGGGACGTTACCTAAGTTTCACGGCGCATTGGGTGACTCTGCTGGCAGCTGGGAAGGATGCAGGACAAGGTGCAGTAGTGTTGGAGGTTGTTCCACCACCACGCCTCCAAAATGCTAATGATTGTGACACACCTCTCTCCTCCACCCCCTCCTCTTCTTCTTCCTCCATGGCCTCTTCCTCGGAACCAGCGGGGCTCCGTAGTCGTTCAAGGGGCTACGCAAGTACGCAGGCCAAAAGATGCCATGCGGTGCTTGAGCTGGTGTGCTTGGGGGACAGGAGCCACACTGGGGCAGAGGTTCTGTCAGCTCTGCAGGGGCAGGTTCAGAGGTGGTTGACACCACGCCAACTTAAGGCCGGAATGGTGGTTTGCGACAATGGCACCAACCTCCTCTCTGCCCTCCGACAGGGACAAATGACCCATGTGCCCTGTTTGGCTCACGTCCTTAACTTGGTGGTGCAGCGGTTCTTGGGCAGGTACCCGGGCTTACAGGATGTCCTGAGGCAGGCCAGGAAAGTCTGTGTGCATTTCCGCCGGTCATATAATGCCAGTGCTCGGCTGACGGACCTCCAAAAGGAGTTTAACCTGCCCAAGAACCGCCTAATCTGTGACATGCCCACCAGGTGGAACTCAACGTTGGCCATGCTGCAGCGGCTGCACACGCAGCAGAGGGCCATCAATGAGTACCTGTGCGACTATGGCACCAGGACAGGGTCAGGGGAGCTTGGTTTTTTTTCCCCACGCCAGTGGGCCATGATTAGGGATGCATGCACTGTCCTGTCACCATTTGAGGAGGCCACGAGGATGGTGAGCAGTGACAGTGCATGCATCAGTGACACTGTCCCCCTTGTCCACCTGTTGGAGCACACGCTGCGTGGAATAATGGACAGGGCACTTGAGGCAGAACAGAGGCAGGAAGAGGAGGACTTCCTTAGCTCTCAAGGCCCCCTTTATCCAGACAGTGTTCCTGCGTGCCCGCCGATCACACAGGAAGAGGACGAGGAGGAAGAGGAGGAGGAGGAGGAGGAAGATTGTGTCAGTATGGAGGTGGAGCCTGGCACTCAGCATCAGCAGCAGTCTTTAAGGGATCAGTCCCAAGAAACACATGGACTTGTACGTGGCTGGGAGGAGGTGGCTGCGGACCATGTCGTCCTTAGTGACCCAGAGGACTCCGGACCGAATGCCTCAGCAAACCTACGCTGCATGGCCTCCCTGATCCTGCAAAGCCTGCGTAAGGATCCTCGTATTCGTGGTATCAAGGAGAAGGACCAATACTGGCTGGCAACCCTCCTTGATCCACGTTACAAGGGTAAGGTTGCGGACCTTATCTTGCCATCGCAGAGGGAGCAGAGGATGAAACATCTTCGGGAGGCCTTGCAGAAAGGTCTGTGCAACGCGTTCCCAGAGACTGGGAGGTTACAAACTCCTGTTTCTGGACAACGTGTTGCTGAGGCTTCGGTCAGTCAAAGAAGGAGCGGTGGAGAAGGTGGCCGTCTGACCGATGCGTTCAGACAATTTTTTGGTCCGCAGCCCCAAGGTATGATCGGTTCCAGCAACCATCGCCAGCGTCTGTTTTACATGGTGCAGGAATACCTAGGGGCAAGATCAGACTTGGACACCTTTCCCACCGAAAATCCTCTGGGTTACTGGGTCTTGAGGATGGATCACTGGCCAGAGCTTGCACAGTATGCAATTGAGCTACTGGCCTGTCCTGCATCCAGCGTTCTTTCGGAACGCACATTCAGTGCTGCTGGAGGCGTGGTAACCGATCACAGGGTGCGTCTGTCCACTGACTCGGTCGATCGACTGACCTTCATAAAAATGAATGAGTCTTGGATCACCACCAGCTACCAAGCACCTGACGCTGATGTAACCGAATAATTTTTTTTGAAATCTCAGATCCCTTCAAAGACTGCCTATGCTGATGCTGAGTGACTATCCCTGAGTAATTATCCTCTTCCTCCTCAATCATCACGCTGATAGCTTGTAAGAACATTTTTGGTTCTGGGTGCCACCACCAGTGCCTAAGGCACAATTTTTCAGCCCCTGTTTAACAGGGGCGTGTAATTACGATTTTTGATGTAATACTTTGCAGCAGGGCTCGTTCCTGCATTCCAACTAGAGTGTCTGTGAGGGGTTGCAGTGTTGTGGCACCAGCACCAGTGCCTAAGGCCCAATTTTTCAGCCCTTGTTTAACAGGGGCGTGTAATTACAATTTTTGATGCAATACTTTGCAGCAGGGCTCGTTCCTGCATTCCAACTAGAGTGTCTGTGAGGGGTTGCAGTGTTGTGGCACCAGCACCAGTGCCTAAGGCCCAATTTTTCAGCCCTTGTTTAACAGGGGCGTGTAATTACAATTTTTGATGCAATACTTTGCAGCAGGGCTCGTTCCTGCATTCCAACTAGAGTGTCTGTGAGGGGTTGCAGTGTTGTGGCACCAGCACCAGTGCCTAAGGCCCAATTTTTCAGCCCTTGTTTAACAGGGGCGTGTAATTACAATTTTTGATGCAATACTTTGCAGCAGGGCTCGTTCCTGCATTCCAACTAGAGTGTCTGTGAGGGGTTGCAGTGTTGTGGCACCAGCACCAGTGCCTAAGGCCTAATTTTTCAGCTCCTGTTCAACAGGGGCATGTAATTACAATTCTTGATCTAATATTTCACAGCAGAGCCCTGTGAGGGCTTACAGTGTTGTGGCCACAGCAACACCTAAGGCCCAAATTTCTGCTGAGTATATAGGGCAGGACCCTACTTTCAAACAACTAACTTACAAACGACTCCTACTTGCAAACGGAAGGAGACAACAGGAAGTGAGAATAAATCTACCCCTAGGAAGGGAAATTCTCTCCTGTAAGAGTTAATATGGGAAAAACATTTCTCCTTTCCACTGATGCTTTCCAATCCATTGGGACAAAAAGTGAGGTGAAATCTTCTGAAGAGGAGGTGTTAGGTACCTGGTAGTAGAGCCTGACTTGTAGGAGAAGACCTCTCATACAACGCTGGTTCAGGAGTCACTGGAGTGGGAACAGTGATCTCCTGAGCACAGTGGGGTAGGAGTGCCTGTAGAGCGGAGTCTCTGGAGCTGAAGTGATGAGAGATCCCACAGGGATGGCTGGACTGCAGATCAGGTAGACACTGGAGACAGCACGCTGGAACACTTGTAGATGCAGAGATCACTGGAGCTGGAGCTGAAGGTGCAACAGCAAGGACAACAGCAGGCACAAGCAGGGTCAGACGGTCCGGGTCAGCACGGATAAGAAACAGGCAAAAACAGCAGGCAGAAGCAGAGTCGGTAAGCAGGCAGGGATTGGCAACGGTATCAGGCAGGTAGCAGAAGAGTAGTCGGGCAAGCCGGGTCAGATAGGAGCAGGACGGATAGTCAAACAAGCCGGGTCAGATAGGTAACAGCAATCAGGTTCAGGTTTACACGAATCACAAGCTGAGACGAAGCAGCAATGTGCCAGAAGGCACAGGGGGATTTTTATGTGCACTTTGGCGCCAAACCGGCGCTATCGCGAACGCGCGCACGTGCACATGCGCGCGCGCCCGAGCGCCGCGTACCTGCGCGCGCCCTAGCGCCGCGCTGACGCCCGGGAACACCATGATCTTGCTGAGAAGTGTGTAATGGAGCGCGCCGGCGCATAGGCGCGCGCCGACGCCCAGGTCCGGTGCCGGTGATACCCTGACATTGCCCCCCCCAAGGGGCAACCTCCGGGTGCCCAAAAGCCTTTTTTCAGGATGGTTAGCAAAATAGGCTCGAACTAAGCGCCTAGCATGTACATTACTATCAGGTTCCCATGAATTATTTTCTGGGCCGTAGCCCTTCCATTTGATTAGGAACTGGATCTGCCCTTGTCTTTTCCTGCAATCGAGGATAGCCTCGACTTCAAATTCCTCATTACCATCAATCACAATAGGTTCAGGAGGTCTAGTTCCTCTACCAGGAAAGGGATCAGGTACAGCAGGTTTGAGCAAAGACACATGAAACACGGGATGAATTTTAAGAGAGTCAGGCAGAGTCAGTTCATACGAGACTTCATTAATCTTCCTTCTAACCAGAAAAGGTCCCATAAACCTAGGTGCCAACTTCTTAGAAGGACAAGCTAGTTTGATATTATTTGTAGAAAGCCATACCTGATCGCCCAGTTGAAGCTTCAATTCCCCTCTTCTCCTTTGGTCAAAGATCCTCTTGCTGTCCGCCTGAGCCTTGGATATTGCTTCCTGCAACATCTGGTTGTTGTGATTGATGAAGTCTACCGTGCTCTGTACTGCTGGAACTGAGGACTCTGGAAGGAAATTGGGTAAAAAGGTTAGATGGAAACCATAATTAGCGAAAAAGGGAGATTGACCGGTGGCTGAGTGCTTGGCGTTATTGTAGGCAAATTCTGCCAATGGCAGTAAGGATACCCAATCATCTTGTGAAAAGGAAGTAAAACATCTAATATACTGTTCAAGAGTCTGATTGGTCCTCTCTGTCTGACCGTTGGTCTGAGGGTGATAAGCCGATGACAAAGCCAGCTTGATCTTTAAGGACTCACACAGGGCTCTCCAGAAGCGTGAGGTAAATTGTACCCCTCTGTCAGAGGTTATGTTTACGGGGATTCCGTGGAGTCTAATGATCTCCTTGATGAAGATGTGAGCTGTCTCAATAGCTGACGGAGTTCCTCTCAATGGAAGAAAATGGGCCATTTTGGTAAAACGGTCAACTACCACAAAAATAGCAGAACACCCCTCAGAACATGGAAGCTCTACAATAAAGTCCATGGATATCATTTTCCAAGGCCTATCGGGTACCGGTAAGGGTTTTAACAGGCCCCAAGCTCGACTCCTGGAAGTTTTATTCTGGGTACAGATAGGACAGGAGCTAACATACTTCTCGCAAAAGTCCTTTAAATTGGGCCACCAGAAGGTACGCTGTACCAATTCCAGGGTTTTACGAACCCCAAAGTGACCTGCCAGTGGGTGATCGTGAAGAAGTGCTAAGACCTTGACCCAAACCTCCTCAGGAACAAAGATTTGGCTCCCTTTCCAGAACAGTCCGTCCTTGTTACTTAAGGTAATCCCTGTGGGTCTGGCTGATTCAGAGAATGCTTCCTTAATCTGGGAGAGGAGATCAGTTTGTATGAGCAGAAAATTGTTTGCAGGTAAAATGGTATCCGGAGCAGATGAGTCCTTTGGGTTGTCATGCATACGTGATAATGCGTCTGGTTTGACATTTTTTGAACCTGGCCGATAAGTAATGTGGAAGGAAAAGCGTGAGAAAAACAGCGCCCAGCGGGCTTGTCGGGGTCTTAGCCTTTTAGCAGATCGTAAATATTCTAGGTTTTTGTGATCAGTATAAATTAGTACTGGATGCATAGCTCCCTCCAGCAGGTACCTCCACTCCTCTAATGCAGTTTTGATGGCAAGAAGCTCCCGGTCTCCAACATCATAGTTCCTCTCCGCGGAGGAAAGTTTTCGGGAGAAAAACCCCACAGGATGCATATCGTTCTTACTGCCCCTTCGTTGTGAGAGTATCGCACCAACCGCTATTTCAGAAGCGTCCACTTCCAAAATAAATGGCAAGGATGGTTCAGGGTGACTGAGGATAGGTGCTGAGGTGAACAGTCTCTTGAGGTTCTCAAAAGCCTCTTGGGCTAGGTGATTCCAGGAAAAACGGGTATTCTGTTTGGTTAGTTGTGTGATTGGTGCGATTATTGCAGAAAAACCCCTGATAAATTTCCTGTAGAAATTTGCAAACCCGATGAATCGTTGAACCCCCTTCTTGTCTAGGGGTACCGGCCAGTCCAGAACAGCAGAAACCTTCTGTGGATCCATCCTGATGCCAGTTGAGGAGATTATCAAGCCCAAGAACTGAATGCTTTCTTGCTCAAACTCGCATTTCTCCGCTTTTGCATAAAGTCTGTGTAAGCGGAGACGACCCAACACTTGGCAAACATGTTTTCGATGGAGATCCAGGGATTCTGAAAAGATCAAAATATCGTCTAGATATGCAATCACAAACAGGTCTAGGAAGTCTCTAAGCACATCATTAATCAGGTGTTGAAAAGTCGCAGGGGCATTGCAGAGTCCAAAAGGCATGACTAAATATTCATAATGCCCGAATCGGGTCCGAAAAGCTGTTTTCCACTCATGCCCAGCCCGAATGCGGATCAGATTATAGGCCCCTCTTAGATCAAGCTTGGTGAAAATGATGGCAGTCCTTAATTTCTGAAACAGTTCGGGTATCAAAGGTAGGGGATACCGATTCTTAACCGTGATCTTATTCAGTTCTCGGTAGTCAATACACGGGCGGAGAGACTTGTCTTTTTTAGCAACAAAGAATATTCCCGCACCTGCTGGAGAGGTGGAATGGCGAATGAATCCCTTGGCCAAGTTTTCATCTATGTAAGACTTCAGCACTTCTTGTTCTTTCTCGGATAGAGGAAAGATGCGTCCGAAGGGAATTTCGGATCCTGGCAGCAATTCGATGGGGCAATCGTAGGGGCGATGAGGTGGAAGAGAATCTGCCCCCTTCTTGCTAAAGACGTCAATGTAGTCATGATAATGTTTGGGAATGGCCTGACAATTTTTCTGGTCGGAGTCCAGGCAAAGCAAGGTAGCTTGGGAATCCAGATCTTCCGTCAAACAGTGTTCCTGGCAGTAAGATGACAGGAATTTCACTTCTCCAGAGGCCCAATGGATGTGTGGGTTGTGAGCCCGTAGCCAGGGAATGCCCAGGATAATGGGGAACATAGGGGAGGAAATGGCGTCCAGGATCAGCAATTCCTTATGTTGAGAGTCAATTGTAGTGGATAATGGCAGAGTCTCTTGTGTCACTAGTCCAGATCTGATACGGGAGCCATCGGCAAGAAAGACAGAAAGTCCATGGGTCTTGGTCCGCAAAGGGATGTTATGCTGCTTAGCAAAGTTTAAGTCTATAAAGCAGCTGCATGCCCCGGAGTCAATAATTGCGTTGACCTGGAGTGTCCTTTCTTGAAGCTGTAACGAGAGAAGAATGGCAAGATGGGTAGAATTGGTAGATAAAGCAGAAAAACTGTTAGGTATAGGAGATGGGCACTTACTCATTCTAACTGGGCAATTATGGACAAAATGCCCGTTTCCACCACAGTAAAGGCACAGATTTAATTGCCGACGTCAGGCACGTTCTTCAGAAGACAGAGCGGGTCGCATCACACCCAGTTGCATTGGTTCGGAGGTATCTGGTGTGGTATTGACTGAATTAGGACTGGATGCAGGGGAGTAGCGTGTTGCAGGCATCGGAGCTCGGGCTGTCATCCAGGTCGGGCGGTTTGGTTGAACTGATCGTTCAGATCGTCGTTCTCGGAGGCGACGATCGATTTGAATGGTTAGGGTGATCAAGGCCTCTAAGGTATCTGGAATGCCTACACGAGCAAGTTCGTCTTTTAAGCTTTCAGACAGTCCAATGCGGAACTGGTGACGCAAAGCCGCGTCATTCCACTGTGTGTCCGCGCTCCAACGTCTGAATTCAGTAACATAGTCCTCCGCAGGTCTGCGGCCTTGTTGGAGCGCGAACAGGGCAGATTCAGCTGAGGCAGTCAGTTGAGGGTACTCATATAATTGTGCCATGGCTTGGAAGAAGGCGGATAAGGATTGAGTTAGAGCAGAGTCCCCTTCAAGTAAACGATGGGCCCAGGTCTGAGGTTCCCCTTGCAAAAGGGAAATTACAAATCCAACCTTAGTGGCTTCTAGTGAAAAAGTTCTGGGCTGTAAGGCAAAAAAGAGCTGGCAGGCATTGCGGAAGGCCCGAAACTTAGCCCGGTCTCCAGAGAATCTTTCCGGAATGGGAACCCGTGGTTCAGGCGGGAGCATCACAACTGCGGGTCCTGAAGCAGTCTGTGTTGGAGCAGCAGCTGAAGAAGAGGCAGGAGGGTTAGACCCTGCCAGATTCTGAACTTGTCCCTCCAGTCTGTTGTAATTATCCTGAAGGGCTTGCACTGCTTGGGTGAGGGCCGCCAGGTGTGTGCATATCTCCTTCATTGGAGAGGTATCTCCTGCAGGCTCAGACATGGCTGCTTCGTACTGTTAGGTACCTGGTAGTAGAGCCTGACTTGTAGGAGAAGACCTCTCATACAACGCTGGTTCAGGAGTCACTGGAGTGGGAACAGTGATCTCCTGAGCACAGTGGGGTAGGAGTGCCTGTAGAGCGGAGTCTCTGGAGCTGAAGTGATGAGAGATCCCACAGGGATGGCTGGACTGCAGATCGGGTAGACACTGGAGACAGCACGCTGGAACACTTGTAGATGCAGAGATCACTGGAGCTGGAGCTGAAGGTGCAACAGCAAGGACAACAGCAGGCACAAGCAGGGTCAGACGGTCCGGGTCAGCACGGATAAGAAACAGGCAAAAACAGCAGGCAGAGGCAGAGTCGGTAAGCAGGCAGGGATTGGCAACGGTATCAGGCAGGTAGCAGAAGAGTAGTCGGGCAAGCCGGGTCAGATAGGAGCAGGACGGATAGTCAAACAAGCCGGGTCAGATAGGTAACAGCAATCAGGTTCAGGTTTACACGAATCACAAGCTGAGATGAAGCAGCAATGTGCCAGAGGCACAGGGGGATTTTTATGTGCACTTTGGCGCCAAACCGGCGCTATCGCGAACGCGCGCACGCCCGTACGCGCGCACGTGCACACGCGCGCACGCCCGAGCGCCGCGTACCAGCGCGCGCCCTAGCGCCGCGCTGACGCCCGGGAACACCATGATCTTGCTGAGAAGTGTGTAATGGAGCGCGCCGGCGCATAGGCGCGCGCCGACGCCCAGGTCCGGTGCCGCTGATACCCTGACAGGAGGAAAGACAGCAAAACAAATGTCACAGGGGTGATAACCCTTCCCTATGTTTTCCAAAAAGCTTAAAAAAGATTTTTTGGCTGGAGCTAAACACGTTAAAAATGTACCCGTTCAAAATTACAAAGAGATTCTACTTAACAACAAACCTACAGCCTGTATACTGCTGTTCAGAGTATATAGGGCCTGGTGGCCCCACACCTTTCCTTATTTTAATTTGGGTGCGGGGTTCCCCTTAATATCCATACAAGACCCAAAGGGCCTGGTAATGGACTGGGGGGTACCCATGCCGTTTGTCTCACTGATTTTCATCCATATTGCCAGGACCCGACATTACATTAAACCCGCAAGCAGTTTTAAATGAGATTTTTTCCTTTAAAAATGACATTTGGTGCAGGGACTGTTCTAAACACGGGAAACACGCGTCACTTTACAGGCATACTATAGACACCCCTCAGGTACGATATTTAAAGGAATATTTCACTTTTTTTTTTTTTACTTTAAGCATCATTAAAATCACTGCTCCCGAAAAAACGGCCGTTTTTAAAAGTTTTTTTTGCATTGATACATGTCCCCTGGGGTAGGACCCGGGTCCCCAAACCCTTTTTAGGACAATACCATGCAAATTAGCCTTTAAAATGAGCACTTTTGATTTCGAACGTTCGAGTCCCATAGACCTCAATGGGGTTCTAACGTTCGTGCGAACTTTCGGTCCGTTCGCAGGTTCTGGTGCGAACCGAACCGGGGGGTGTTCGGCTCATCCCTAGTAACAGGTAAAACAAGAAGTGGTATGTTATAAAAACAACTGTGGTGAACCCTGGCTCTATCCCACGCTCATTTACTAAGGCAGCCATAACTGCTTGTGACTGATGACACGGTCCATGTATCAAGCTGGAGGGAAAAGAGTGACTGGCAGACATAAATGATCACCTTTTCCAAAGTCCTGTTTCATAAGAAGTTGCCCCCCTGTGGACCACTTGTTCTTCTCGTTCTGGGGTCCTTAAAGTTAAATTATTAATCCCAGCTATACTGGGCCAGAACTAGGGTGGAATCTGTGAGTTGCACAGACCCATCAAGTGTCCGGGGCTGTAAATACAGCATCCTTAGTCACCTGGTCTGCTTCCATGTGTGAAAGTTAATATGGCTACCTCAGCAAGAAGCTGGAAGGCTGAAAACAGCCAATCAAATTAACTTGGCATGCTTTATTGGTTTACCTGCCAAAGTAAAAACAAACTTCTGGCCCTTTAAATGGAACCAAAAGCTCTCTATATCTTGACTATCTATATAAATATACATTCTTTTTATAGCTCACAGGCTTTGCTAAAACATGGAGCTCTGCTTCTTGAGCTGGGGAAAAGGGATCCAATGACTTTGAATACAGAGTATCCTTCTGGGTGATAAACTGCATACTCAAATCTACAAAAAATGTAATATCTGGGTCTTCAGGGAGTGTGTCCCGCACTGGGCTCACAGCAGCCGATTCCCACATCAATTTAACACATGTGTCTTCCTTTGTCTCCGACCTCCTCCAATAGAGGCAATAAGGTGGCTGGATTCAAATGTACGCATTTTTCATTGTTATATTTGTACATAAACAAACTCATATTTTAAACCTTTCATTAGACAAACATTTAGTTAGCTGTATATTTGCTGCACAGAATGTCGGACCATTAAAAATTAAACGTTTGACCAAAACAATATCTAACTTTGTCTAATAGCACCTTTGCATAAAAGCTACAGCTCTGTTATATCGGGGTGAACCCTTCATTACTGGGTCCAGCTTGCATAAATATATCACAATGGCTTGTTTTCTATCACGCTGTTTGTGTAAGAACTCCAGTTTCATGTTTCAAAAGACAACTTTTTCCTGGCAATATTATAATAAATGATAACAATACCCTGCGGTCATGGAGAGATGCCCATAAATCCAAAATATTCTTCTGCTTATACCACTGTACTTACAAGGAAAAGGGGCGCATCATTTCACAATCCACACATTCTGCTTTGGATTTCAAAAATAAAAATAAATAAAACAAAAGGATCAATAATCTGTATGATGGACCAGAAAGCATCAAAAACTATAAAAAAAACTGGCTGCAGGTGGCATCTATCCTAACAGGGTGTGTGGACTTGATGTGATGGGTCTGTTATATTTAAATTTTATTTATTATTACTCTCACATCATGGACCGCACATCAAGTTATCATCAAAAACCTTAAAATTTCATTTTTGTAGAAAAACTTCTTATGTATCCCATCCATCTTGGCTTTGTTAAATATTATGGCAGCTGTATTCCAAAAAACAACCTCATCTTAATCTTTTTTTTCTCTCAATAAGGGCTTATTGTATAAATGTAAAATTACAAAATTGTTATCTTAATCTAAACTAATCTAATTTTTTCCCCAATAACCTGGATTTCATTTCCAACCAAAGGTTGTCTAAACCAGTTTCAATATATCTATATTATTAATAAAATACTCATTATTACTTAATTTTACTTAATTTCCCTTTTTTAAATGCACTGTTTCCACTATCAAAGGATATTCAATTTGTGTAATACACGGTTAAATGTAACCTTCATTTTACCATGTTTGGAAAACAGATTCAAAATAATTGTGATCACATTGTTTACCATTAGATTCGTTAACCCGGCACATTTTGTTATAAATGTTTTGCCAAAAAAAACTGGAATTGGCATGGTGTCCTTCCAGCTTATCACTGACCTCTCATCCCAGCCACATTCGTTCATGAGAGCACAAAGGAGGGGGTCACATCTGCGTACATGACACACACAAGCAATAGAACTAAAGGTCCCAGCATTCGCACACACATAAACTAATATCTCTCTAAAATCGCTTACATTTAACTCTCATTAATATTTTCCTGCCTAAATTCTGCTTTCCTTATTTTGTTCAGATATCTTTTATATCTAGCTTCTATGATCAGACGGGGAGCCAGAGTGCTCATCCCATCTTCCCTCTCTGACAACATATGAAGTGTTCTGTTTTACCTCTCATTTCTCCATTTCTGATTTTTACTAGTTGTAGTGCCTGACCCAAAATTCATCCCACAACTTAACATGAAAATGTGCCTTTCTGTCTAGTGTTATTGTCACCCTTGATCCATCCTGCTCACATAGATAACTGTTTCTCTAGCTGTTTACTCTGTATGATTCTTAGTCCCTGTGGACCTTGGTAACCCAGTTACCCATTGTGGATCCCTGTCCACTTTAACCATTAATCTAGGGGATCAGTATAGGCAGAACCGCACCTTTGGTTCATATATAGCGCTCCTCTTGCGCTGGGCATTTTTGAGGGTCTCTTACCCTTCATTTCCTTACTTAATTCAATGCCCATAATGACTGGCCAGTCTTCTCTCTTCTCTACATGTGCCTATACCCTCTTGCCTCTAAACTACTTTATCTAGCAGATTTACTACATGTATTACTTTATCTAGCAGATGTACACATGCTTTGAACAGCACTATTCTTCCCTTTCTTATCTATAACACTGCAATGGACAATAGACAGGGACAACATAACATATAACCACCAATCAATACAGTTCGATTAAGGGGAGTAAAATAGGTACCCTTTGTCCTGAAAATGCCTTACCGATCAAGGAAGTCTGATAACTCAAATGTAAGCAAAAGGCTTACCTCAGCCGGCTGATTATCAGAAATTCCCGGATCGTCTCAAGCTCCTCGTTTCGGATACTCAGGGTCACCTGGAATCCCCTCCTAAGGCAAAGCTCGCCATACTGACTCGGTTAAATTGATGATAGGCAACTCCTATCCTCATATTGATTAGTGGTTCCAAATTAATAATAACTACTGCAGTAGGGAACAGACACAAAAGATACGCTCAGCATCTTTCCAAATAACTGTTCTGCTTTATTATGACGCAATTGAAGGTTTTTATGCACATGATTACGTAGGTATCACATTAATATTACAATTGTACATTTATGGTAACAAGGGGCATTACATAGGCAGGCTAATTCTAATCAGGACTCGAAAGAATGTAAACATTTACTGAAAACATTATTAGTGCCGTGTGCACAGTGAGGGCAATGTGCAATACATACAAAATACAATACAATTATATACAGAACTTACAAATTTCCATTACACATGGAAGAGAGAGGAAAAGAGGGGGAGTAACCAAGAAAAAGGGAGAGACATAATAAGAGAGAGAACAAGAAAGATGGATAGAGAGAGAGAGATGGGGGGAAAAACAAGAATTATGATAGAATAAGAAATAAAGGGGACAGAAAGGAGAACAAAGAGAAGGAGTGGTACACCCTAAAATGTACCATAAGGGGTTTAATACAGTAAGAGTGGAAGAGACTCAGGGCGCGCTAAATGTCCACCGGTTAGGGGAGCAATTTACTTGCCTTACCTTGGGTGCTGACAACCCGCGCTACGTCCCTGGGGCTGGTAATAAATTATTTCCAGGGCTGGGTTTTATTCCCAGTCCGGCCCTGGTGACATTTGTTCCTGGCTTGGGGAGGGAACAGTGCCGTTTGAGCCATTACTAGCTAGTCAGCTGCCTGAGGGTCTAGAAACATTACCAGGACTTGTGAATTTACAAATTGGGCATACAAAGTGGATCAAGATTCTTGTCCAGAACACAACCAAACATACAGTGTACATTTTACCAAAAGACCATGCTGGGTTTGATCTACTCAGTTTTAGAAGAAATCTCATTGGATGAAATTAAAACTACAAATCAGGCAGAACCAAAGGAAAAAAAAAAGAAAAGGTGTATCACTGTCAATGCAAGCAGACTCCCAAGTCACACAAGGCCAAAAGTGGAATCCACCAATAGATTTACAGCATCTCACAGAAGAACAACAGACACTTGCCAGGACAATATTATATGAAGAATCAGACATTTTGCAAAAGAGGAGGGTGATATTGGATGTATTCCTAATTTAAATCTTCAGATAAACTTGATGGATAAGACACCAGTGCAAAAGTCCTATAACTCCATACTAAAACCCCTGTACCAGGAAGTAAAGGCCTACACACAGGATGGCCGCACTCCAACAATAATTTCTTTATTGGTTAAAATCCATACAGCAACAGATGGAATAACTTGCTAACATGTTTCACACCGTAACTACTGGTGATTACTCATAGACAGTAGTTATGGTGTGAAACATGTTAGCAAGTGATTTAATCTGTTGCTGTATGGATTTTAACCAATAAAACGGAAAATTTATTATCAAATACCGTAATTTTCCTTTCCTGATGGACTCCATGGCAGCCTACGTGTGGGTTAACCCCGCCTCCTCTCCAGTGCTATAGGACCCCACTCCCATAAATTTGAGCTCACCGCTAGAGACTGCATTCCATTACTATTCAACTCTTGACCGATGGGTGGGAACTCCGTCTCCAATGGAGTCCATCAGGAAAGGAAAATTACGGTAAGTATTTGATAATAGATTTTCCATTTTCCTGACAGACTCTAGCCAGTCCGCACGGGTGGGTATGCTGATCAAAAAGAAATTTAATTTAGCCCATCAACTTACTGGACTCTTAAACCAAAGCTCATAGAAGATAGAGACGCAGGCTCTATGCAATAATGTGGCATAAAGGTATTAATGGAGGCCCATGAGGCCGCTTTACAGATGACATCTGGAGCAACATGCCGGGCTGCTGCCCATGAAGCTGCCATACTCCTGGTGGAATGTGCCATCACCGCCTCTGCAGGAGCCAAGCCCTTAGCTCTATAGGCTTGCTGGATGGACTGGATGATCCAGGCCGCAATCATTCTGGACGAAGCTCGCTTCCCTCTGTTGCTGCCAGAGTGCAAGATAAACAGGTAATCGGAGTGTCTAAAGAAGGAAGTAACTTGCAGGTATTCCTTCAGGATTTCACCCACATCCAGAGGATGAACATCAGAAGACCCCGGGGTCCTGAATGTAAGTAGGACAATTTCTTGGTTCTCGTAACTTTCGGGTTTGAGCCGAGCATAGGGATGAGGACCACCCAGTCCGGGAAGAAAGTCAGGAAGGGTTCTTCATAACCCAAGGACCCAATCTCAGAAACCCTTTTGGCCAAAGTGATGGCAACCAGAAAGGCTGCCTTTGCGGAAAGGTCTTTGACAGAAAGCGGAGGGGATCCTGAGGTACTAAAGTCAGTCAGAGAGTCAAGGACAAGGGGAAGATCCCATTTGGGGAATCTCGGTCTTCTTTGGGGCCCGAGTCTTGTCGCCCCACAGAAAAATTGCCTGATTCAAGGGTGAGCCGCCCATGATGTTCCAGAGAAGGCTGACATGGCTGAGACTTGGATTCTGAGAGAGCTAATGGATAAAGACAGATCTAGGCAGGATTGAAGGAAGCTGAGAATATCCTGGACTCCTGGATCCTTGAACTATCTGCCTGTAGAGGATGCGAGCTCAACAAACTTGGCCCATATCCTCCCATAGACTGTATTGGTGCTCGATTTCCTCGTGCTCGTGTGTGGAAATCACTCTTGAAGCACACACGAAAGATTCCAGCTTCTCCCTCTCAAGAACCATACCATCAGTCTCAGCAATACCGGACAAGGGTGCAGGACTGCCCCCTGAGAAAGAAGGCCTGAGAGGGAGAGGCACTGGGTCCTGGAAGCTGAGCCAGGAGGGGAAACCATGGCCTGTTTGGCCAGTAAGGTGCAATCACCACCACCTCCACCACTTCCACCTGGAGTGTCCGTAGAAATCTGAGGTTGATCAGGAGCGGGGGGAAAGGTGTATGCCCTGTTGAAGCTCCACTGATCTGTCAAGACATCCACCCCAAAGGCCGACTGCAATGGCCCCGTGTGTAATACTTCTTGATCTTGAAGTTGCAGGGGGATGCAAAAAGGCCAATTCGGGATTGACTCCCAAAGACAGGATCCACTCGAACATCTGCACATGAAGAGACCATTCGTTGTTGTCTAACTGCGTGCGAGACAGGAAGTCCGCTTGGACATTCTAAACTCCAGCAATGAAGACCGCTGAAATATTGGCCAGGTTTTTCTGAGCCCAGGACATGATGGGCTCGACTTCTTGGAGCAGAGTGGAGCTCCGAGTGCCTCTTCACATAGGAGACCGCTGTGGTGTTGTCCATTCTCAGTAAAACAGACTCCTCTTTCCGGAGATGAGTAAACGATGAAGGGCACAGCAGGCTGCCCATATTTCCAGGACATTTGAGCCCGGGTTGTGAAGACGGGTATCCCACTTGCCTTGTGCAAATTCTGACCTGCAAAGGGCTCCCCAACCGGTCCCGCTGGCATCGGCCATGGCCGTGACCCATGAGATCGGGGCAATGGAGTGGCAGGTGAGCAGATTTCTGTGCTGGAACCACCAGAAGAGGCTGTCCCTCATCACTGAGGTTATGTGAATGGACTTATTGCCATCCCCAGAGCTCCACTGATGGAGAAACCCTGTCTGAAAGGGGCGTAACCTCCACAGGGACTATTTGACCATGGGGGTCGTAGAGACCATTGTGCTGATAATTTTTAGGCACTGTGAGGCCTTTAGGCGTGAGGAGCTCAGAGCCGTGAGATTTTCCCTCAGATGACTGGGATCTTCTACACTGGGAGAGAGATGGTGCTCTCCACCATGTCAAACTGGGCCCCTAGGTATACCAGGTGCTGAACTGGTTCCAGATGGCTTTTCTCTAAGTTTAGGAGCCAACCAAACTCGAGCAGTGTGGTGATAACCTGCTCTCTGTGGATCAATAGCTGCTCCTTGTCTTGGGACAGTAGCAGGAGGTCATTGAGATAGTGGTACAAGCGTATCCCTTTTTTCTGATGATGGCCACTATGGCCAGAAGAACTTTTGAAAAGAGTCGGGGTGAGGTTGTCAACTCAAAAGGGAGGCAAGTAAACTGTAGATGATCTTGCCCGACTCTGAACCGGAGGTATTTGTGGAATTCCTCTGCCACAGGCACATGGAAATAGACATCTTTTAAGACGATTGAGATTAGCCAATTACCTGGCTGCATGCCTTGTTGGATGGTGGACAACGTTTCCATTTTGAATCTTTCGTATTTTATGAACTTGTTTAGGTAAGTTAGGTCTATAGGTCTTTGACTTGGGCGGGCGCCCCCTTATGGTTGAGTCCTCAGTCACCATGAGGCTGCCCAGCGTCACCCCACCATTTCCATCTGTTGGTGTGACGCATACATTGACCAATGGGGGGAGCCGGCTGTTCTCCCCTTTCTGGCCGATGTCATTCCATGCTGCATGTGCCACCCTCTCTGGACGGGAGCGACATCCAGATTGATGACGCTCTCAGCCGAGTGGCGCACATGCGCACTGGAATCCTTCGGCCTGGATGACGTCACGTCGGCTGCGCCGATTCGCTGACTACAGGTGGGACGTGCATTCAAATAGGACTAGATCCTATACTTTGCACCAGCCAACATTGTCCATGGTCGTGTGGGAACACTTTAATTCCCATTGCCCAGGTATGTTTAACTCTAGCAATTGCCCCTATTCATCTCTCTATCACTATGTTTTCCTTATTGGTATAGTCTCTTTATATTTTAGGCTTATGGTATCCTGTTCCTAGACTCATTTGGTTATTGTTGTTCGGATGATCCATACATATTGCTTATGCCCTGTCTGGATCCCTCTTCATCCTTGGATATATGCTAACCAGCAATATCCTCAACATTATACTCCTTTCTACATATTATATACATACTTCAGAATAACGTATCGTTTGGTGAGCCCTTCTATTACATCTGGAACATCTAGATCATTGTCATTGTCCACCATTAATAATTTCCCTTATATATATTTTTATAGTCAATGTGACATCCCTCCTGGACCACACGCTATGTATACTATCCAGTTCCTTCCCACCGTCCTTTCTACCACTATATGTGGGCATCCACATATGTTTGTACCCTATTCAGCATAGTACCCTATCTCCTTTCCCCTCCCTATCCCAGCTTGTCCTCTCTCTTCCCCTCCTTCTCTCCCCCCCACCTTCTTCCTTTCCTCTCCCCCCCCCCCCCCTTTTTCTCTTCCTTTTTCCTGTCCCTTTCCCCTTTCCATCTCCCATCTCTTCCTCCCCTTTTCCACATCTCTTCCTCCCCTTCCCCCCCCTTCCCCTTCCTTCCATTTTCTTCCTCCCTTCTCCTTCCCCCCCCCTTTCTTCCATTTTCCTTGCTCTCTTCTCTCTTTTCTCCTCCTCTTATCTCTCCCTTTCCCCCCTGCCCCCCTTCTTCCCCTTTTTTCCCTCCCCCTTCCTTTCCTCCTCCTCTCCTTCCCACCTCGAGATATGAGCCTTCTATCTAGCCCTTATCTGAGATGTTCCTTTCCAATACCGATCCAGTACTTTCTCCCCTGTTTATTTGCTAATACTAGGTTCTGCACGCCCCCGTGGTGACTCTTCATTGCCCCTTTTGGATGCCTTGCCCTTGCTGTTAATGCCGGGTCAGCTGAGGTTCTTGAACTGTTTAAACTGTTTTTACATCCTTTGTGTTTATATTTTGGTTTCATTACTGTACATTAATTATATAATTTTATTGATTCTGTTAGCCACAACTTTCCTCGCTCCTGAAGAAGCGTCTAGGCACGCATAACATGTTGAGCAATTTCCGATACGAAACAATCTGTTGTTGACCTGCTGTCCAGCCACATCCTCAGATATCTACCTACTCTGAATAAACTATCCTCATATCCAAGCTCCTGTGTATAGAGGTGGTTCTGTATAGCAACAACTACACTAAGTATCTCCTGTATTTAGATAATTAGTGTTTTTTTAACGATTATTGTCTGTTTATGTTTTTTCAATAAATCATCTTTGTAATGGATTTGGTGTCACTGTGCCTACAAAGTCCTTAAGTCCCTCACCTTTATTCAATAGGTCTATTACAGGGCGCCATGAACCATTTTTCTTCTGCACAAGGAAGAGAGGGGAGTATACCCCCTGGAACTCTTCGCCTTTCGGGATAGGCACAGCAGCCCCTTGTAATATCAGCGAGTCCATTTAGGACAGTAACACCTGCTTCTTTTCTTCTGACTGTGGTAGCAGGGTGGACATAAATCTGGGGGAAGAGTACTGGTGAAGGACCAGGTGTGGCCTGTGGAGACTGTCTTGATGGTCCAGTAATCCAAGATTGAGGCCACCCAGATGTGCTGGAAGAGAGGCAGACACACCTCCACCCGACCCACCTGGGCGGGCCCAATCTCAGAATGACTTAGCCGGCTCTCGTCCACTGGATGCCTGGCTTTTAGCAGACTTTCAGAAGGATGTCTGACCTCTGCTCCAATTCCTTCTGAAATCTTGCCCAGGCCTGTAAGATCATGCTTCCCTAGAATGTGTAGGGGTACAATGTACCCAATACCCATTCACATAAGGGGGGGCAGTATCTGGGGGTCCCCTTTTTAAAGGGGCTTCCAAATTCCAATAAGCCACCCGCCCGCAGACCCCCACAACCACCGGGCAAGGGTTGTGGGGATGAGGTCCTTGTCCCCATAAATATGGGGAGAAGGTGTTTTTTGGGGGACTCCAAAACACCCTCCCCATGTTGAGGGCATGTGACCTGGTACAGATCAGGAGGGGGGGCGCTCTCTCGCCCCCCCTTTTCTTGTGGCCTGCAAGGGTCTGGTATGGATTTTGGGGGGACCCCCACGCAATTTTTTACATTTTGGTGCAGGGTTCCCCTTAATACCCATACCAGACCCAAAGGGCCTGGTAATGGACTGGGGTGGGAACCCATGCCATTTTTTTCAATGATTTGTATGTATATTGCCGGGATCCGGCAATAAGTTACGGCCGCGAGCAGTTTTAAATGACATTTTTTCCTTCTGCCGTGTAAGGAGCCTTACATGGTGTGGGGCGTAGACTCAGCCCCCTGAGCCATGACTGGCCAAAGGCAACCTGCCTTTGGCCAATCATGGCTCTCACAGCAGACCGCGCTGTGATTGGCCAAAGCTTGCATGTCAGGTGCATGTTTTGGCCAATCAGCAGCCGTCAATGCACTGCAGTGCATTGGCAGTCTCACTGTTCATGGGGCGCTCCATGGGTGCTCGAATTTCCCGCGAACGCCTCAGAATGTTCAGTATTCGGCGAACGGGTGAACATCTGGCTCATCCCTAATGATGATGCTTTGTACAATAGCAATTAACAACATCCATTTAGGGTTAAGATTAGATACGTGCAATTTGTTTCGTTCCAAATTAAAATTCAGACAAAATTTTCGTTATTCGGGAATTCGGATGTATCCAAATTTCCAAATACAACAGTAACAGATTTCAACAAATCCAAAATAAACAGTACCAAAATAAGCTAAATTAATTTGTATCATTTGGATGTTTCAAGCATCTGAATGAAACCAATGATTCAAATTCATTTCATAAAAGTTGGTTGTTAAGGAGTGGGATGGTCGCCCGGCCGCAGTGTCCTTAACAGCCATGACTCGTCTGCGGTCAGCGGGATTCCCCACTGACAATAGAATATACGCAAACCAGTGCCAACACTAAAAAATAAAAAAGCAGCATGGTGGCCCCCCAATCCATACCAGGCCCTTTGGGTCTGGTACAGATTTCAAAGAGAATCCTTTGCCAAAATTGAAAAAAAAAAAAAAATGGTGTGGAGCCCCCCTCCCCAAGACCCATACCAGACCCTTATCCAAGCATGCAGCCCAGCAGGCCAGGAACGGGAGTGCTTGATCAAGCGCCGCTCCCCTCCTGAACCATACTGGGCCACATTGAGTCCTCTGCTTCCGCACATAGCTGAGACACACGCCGAGCACCACGAACACTCAAATGGTGTCAGACCAGCTTCTGCTCTCCTCCACAGCTGCATCTTATATCTGCTGTACCTTACACTGAACAAACTGGATTTGTAAGTGTTGCTTTTTAAGCTATTAAAAAACTTTATTACACTATCCATGCCTTTCTGTGGCTTTTCATGGAGGAGCCGTCTTTGCAGATGATTTGGATGTGAGCTGGTTTCACTAAGGAATGTATATATATATATATATATATACACCATTTTCGCTTGGATTGAGATCTGGTTGATCCATAAACAGCTAGCCTATGCTGTAAGACCCATGAAGGGGTACATGGGATGAAAGAAGTTTTCTGTTTACTACATGCTTGGTGGTCACTTGGTAGCCAATGTAATCTGGTGAGCGCTTTGATATACCACTTCGGGTGAAGCACTTTATTTAAAGCATTCTTGCACTTTAGTACTACACAATGATTGGAGTATATTTAGAAGATCCATCTATTTACGTTTCACAGCAATGTTTGATATAAATATGGACTTGTATTCACGATAATTTATTGTTTGTGCATTCACATAATGATTATTTAGTCCATCTGACACTCTACAACTATTGCGCCCTTTGTTTTTTCATATTAGTCATTACTAATTTTAGGTGCAGCATCAGTTTATTATAGTATATGATATTGTAGTTGGCGCCGAACCCCATCTTCTCATTTTTTTCATACTGGGCCACATGACCTCAACATGGTGGAGGCTCCCTTCCAAAGCACCTTGCCCCCAGATCCCGGCTTCCCTCTTATGTGAATGAGTTTGGAGTATATTGTACCCTTACTCATTCACCAAAAAAAGTGTCAAAAATGAATTTAAAACAAGAGACAGTTTTTGACAAGTCCTTTATTAGAAAACAAAAACAATGTCCCCCAAAGTAAATCCAGCGTCAATCACGATGAACGCCGCCAAATTTGAATCCGTCGAAAAGTTGGAATTGGAAAACAAATAAGCAGAATGAAACTAAACGAAACTAAACAAATTCCAAAAATGAATCAATGAAACAAAATTAGTAACATAACAAATCTACCTGAGACTAAACTAAATTTTTCTGCTCTGCACATGTCTAGTTAAGATCTACTTTAAGAAGGGAACAGATGGGTGGTGACTTTGCAGTCTGCTTAGTGAAAAACAGCATCACTTACCAGAGTCCTTTTTGGGGGGGGGATGTAGAAAAAAAAAAAACACAATTTTTACATGCAAAGCCATGTGTCATATGTAGTTTTGTACGTTGCAATGTAGTACTAGTTGCATTCCTGTGTTTGCTTTACCTTCCCTGCTAACTGCGTTCCACAGTAGGAAAATGTTTAGATGAGAATCTGTCACATGTAATGTAAGAAAATCTGTCACATGTAATGCAAGTGACTTTTTACGGTCCTTGCACCCAATACTGATGTATTAATGCCAGATCTTTCTAGCAGAAAAGTGTGCAATTACACACGTGCATATTTGCGCATTTGCATGTAAAATACTAACCAGTAACACAGATTTTGGTATTTTTGTTTACTGCTAAACATGGTGCTAGTTTACTGATATATACACGCCTGTGTGTACAAGCCCATTGAAAGCAATGAGCTGCATTAAGATCAGTTTTAAAAAAAAAACGAAATGCCCAAAAACATGGCATTTTGGCACCCTATGCAAGAGCCCTTAAAGCCTGGTACATTTTTTGGTACACACAAAAAATTGAGGCACTGGCAAGGAGCTTGCTGCACTAACTCGGCAATGTTAGTACAGAGATCTCCCTGCTGAGCTATTGTGTTCTGAAAGGAGAACTACTGGGGACCATACCCCAGTTGAATTTCATTAGAAAATTTTCATTTTTGTAACACGAGTTCAATTTTCTGATGTTAGTGGCATCAAATCAACATTCATTTTCAAACGTAGCGATGAGAAAATTTGAAGAACCTGAATGAAATTGTTTTAATAGTCTGCAGTTTACGGATTTTTAGATGTGGTAGTAGTATTCATTTTCTTTTTTCAGGCTCAGAACATTTTTGGCAAGTACAGAAAATACCTGTTGATTTTTGCAAGAAATTACCAGTAAGTGCCTTTGTAACCTCCTATGATTTGAACTGAAATCATAAGCAACTTTATCTAAGTTTCAAGCCATCTTCTGTATACTAAAAACTACCCTCCCCCATAGAGAAAACGTATTCAGGAACTACTTCAAAAGAACTGGTAAACTGTAAAATATTACAATTGTGTTTGGATTTAGATACACTTTGATAAATAATGTTTGTAGGACACAATTATTCATATTTTTACTTGAGATTCATATGACATTGGTAAATAAGTATTAGAAATATGTGCAATAAGCACAAATCCTGGTGTAGCTCTTAGAAGGCTATGACAATAAAAATTTATTGTTATTCATAACTTTTTTATATAATGCCCCGTACACACGGTCGGATTTTCCGCTGTAGAGCCCCCTTTTTCCTTTTTCTCCTTCATGTTCTTATCCTTGATTGGTCCCTTTGAACCTACCTGGAACCTGAGAACGTGTGAGAGGACGGTCCACCTCCACTGTTGACTGTATTGGCTACCAGTGACCGCGACTCTATGAACAACCTGGTCGATCGGAGATTGTGATCGAAGGGGGAACTCTTGGAGAAGACTATATGGGAGGCTACCTCCACAAGCCCTGATAGACGTACAGCTATACGGCTGACACGTCCCACTCGCTCTGGTAAGAGTATTCTAGATGTTTTGCCGTGCTGTCCATGATTGATGTACTTTGCAGTTTCTAGTCTACACCATGGGTCCAAGCACTTCAGCTGTTTGAGAAGATTTTCTTTATGCACTGACTTCAGCCTGTGACTGCAGTCCGTGGAGCACAGCATATTGTTATTGGACTTTTTTATATATTTTTCTCTTTTTTTGTTTGGACAGTTATATGCACCTCACCAGGGTTTACCAATATTTAGTTTCAACCCATTTTATATTTGGTTTTAGTCACCTGGCTGTATGTTAAGATTCACTCACTTTTTAGCGCTGCACTTATGCTTCTTAGATAAAATTTTCCGACAACAAAATCCGATCGCGTCAATTCCGGCCGTGTGGCCTGTTCCGATGCACAAAGTGCCACGCATGCTCAGAAGAAATTTCGACACGGAACAGCTCGGTCTGGTAAAATGAGCGTTCGCAATGGATACAGCACTTTTGTCACAGTACAACGTTAAAAAAGGTTTAATACAGCACACTCTCTTCTTCTTTATAATATGACAAGAATTAAGTAGTTTTGCTGCTCATATTCACACACACTTCTCACAAACTTATTTTGTTGTTTTTTTCTTGGGATTCCCTGAATATATTGTTATTTGTCACATCTGACATAATGTTTTTTTTTTTTTCTTTTAGTTTTCTTGTGCTTTAAAGCCATTTTTCCTTTAGATTTTATGTTTGTATTTTTTCCAAGGCTGATCTTTGTTTAATCTTATTTTTATTTTTACTCCAGACTATTTTTGCGTGTGTTTTGTGTGTCAAGTTACCACAACACCATTGATATCTTTTATTATTTAATCTCAATGAGATTGTTTGTTGTTGGTGTCCCTTGTTAATTTCACATTGTATTTTTGAAATGTACCTGAATCCTCACAAACCAACTGTCCTTTTTGAAGTAAAACACACATAGGCAAGTATAATTCAAACCAAAAATCCTTTATTAAGGGCTCAGAACCAAACAAAGAGGGAGACAACGCTGGATCAACAGGAGAAATTAGCGAAGCCTGGGACCCCCAGGGCAGACAACAATTCTTGAACATCAAAATTGGTGGCCTGAGGAGTCCATATGTAAGGGAGGGCAGTCTGGTCCAGAATTTGCAGAGATCCGGAAAGCAGCAGATGACATCTGTGTCCCCAGGCTGTGGTACCACAAGAGGCTGCATCTTTTGGCCGACCAGACTGAACCCAGGGTCCTCACTTTCTGGTCTTCCTTCCACGCTTCCTTCCTGGCTGTGGCTCTTCTGTTGGAGATGTGGCAGGAGGAGGAGTAGGACCTGGAGGAGGAGGAGGGAGAAGGACTGGGAGGACCTGGAGGAGAAGGAGGAGGAGGAGGAGGACCTGCAGGAGGAGGAGGAGGACCATCTGTGAGTTTGCAAAGGTGTGTCTGGGCCCTCATACCTTTATTAAGAGCCTCCAATATGAGCGACTCACACATGAGTTGTTGTCCCTCCTCCATCCCCTGCTTTTTGGAGGCAATAATGGCAGCAAAGTCATCCTCCATGGTGTGTGGTGCTCCCAGGGCCTCTGTAGCCCTCCAAAAGAGGCCTATGGCAGCCTCCTCTAGGGCACTCCTCCTGCCACTTTCTCTTTCCAGGGGGAGTGGAGGGACCTGCAGATCAGGGGGAGTGGAGGGACCTGCAGATCAGGCAGCCGGCTCAGCCCTGGCTGAGACTTCCCTGTGTATGAAAAAGGGACATGGTTTTAGTTTTTGCTTCATCAATCACAATCCTAAATTAGTACTCCCAACTAACATCTAGTTAACATTATTGATTGGACAAGCAGAAATATTTAGAGGAATGCTATACCTGGCTCAATCTGGGCTCCTCCACATGTTGTTGCCTGGAAGGCCCAGGTTGGGCGTCAGAAGCCTCAGCTGGGGGGGAAGGAAACGTGGAAGGAAGACTGGAGAGGGATGACCTGGGTTCAGTCTGGCCTGCCAGAAAATGCAGCCTGTCATAGTACCACATCCTGGGGACATAGATGTCATCTGCTGCTCCGGATCTCTGCGAATCCTGGACTTTCTGGCGCTCCCTTACATATGTGCTCCTCAGGCCACCAATTAGGATCTTCAAATATGTGATGTCTGCCATGGGGATCACCTGCTTCACAATTTCCAACAATTGATCCAGCGCTGCCTTCCTCTTTGTTTGGTTCCTGTAATGTGGGTGGTTGATCTCCCACAGACATGGCAGCTCCCTTAACATATCAATGAATATTGACATGAAGTCATTATCTTTTAATAAGATATCCATGTTCACTGCAAGACACAACACAAGACAAAGCCTAATGTCAGACCAAACTGTACTAATCTTGTTACAATATAGGCCTCAATCTAGAAGCAGTATAGGCACAAGTATGTCTCTTACCTTCGTTCTTACGATCGGCGCGTCCAATGCTCCTTTGTCCGCCCACAGATCGTACGTAATACGCACGTGTGTTACGCTTTATACACACTGCGCATGCGTGTAACTCCGCCCGCCCCTGACGTTCTTTCTAGTCTATTCCCCGCCCCTTTTCGTTCTGCGCAGTGGGGGAAGAGCACATGGCGGAGACACAGCAGGTGCGTGCTAATTACAGGAACGAGGAGGAGGAGGAAAGCCCGGATCCGGACACGTCCCGATCCAGAAGGAGCAGATTTAAGGCCACAAATATGTCCTTTGGGGAGATGTTGGTGATGGTGGACATCCTGAAGAAGGCCGACTATGATGGAAAGTATGGGCCTTACCCCAACCCCAATATCAGAAAGGGCAAGATCATTGCGAAAGTGGTCAAAAGTCTGCACCGGAATTTCGGGTTACGACGATCGAAAGATCAGCTCAGGAAGCGGTGGTCGGACCTGAAATTAAGAGAGCCCGAGCAGTACAGAAAGATCCGGAGAGTGCTGCAAAAAAGTAAGTAGTTGTGCTGTGTTCCTATTCTTTTTGTCTTTATTACGTTTGTGCTGCTCCATATTGTTTTCTTAATTGTTGGACAGTTTCAAATTTTAATGTTCATGGGACCATTTGAATCGTTCGTATCAAACAATTTTATTTCAGCCTCTAAAACACCATTGTTTAGGCCCTGTGCATTTTCCAACATTTTTTAGGGCCTACTTTTCTGAAAAAAATTTGGTTGTGTAGATGGCTTTGTTACTAGAATGAAATGCAAACTAGATTCAGTGTAAGGAGAGGACACTGAGCAGCTGTTTTCACATCTGGACACTGGAGCACTATAGTGTGGGACACAAGAACACAATTTTTATTAGGGTGGGCACACAGGTGCTCCAGTGTGTACTATAGGGGGGTCTCCATCTGTGAAGCTTGTACAAAACAGGTAAAGGATTGCAGGTTGACAAAGGCCAGTAAAAAAGCTACATCTTTGAACTCTGCTAAAATTGACAATTGTACCCCAATTCCAAGCAATGTTTCCTATTTATAGTTCTGCCATCAAATATCTGTGTGCTAATTATACCATTTTTGTTTAACATAGGGGAGAAAAGACTTGGAGGACACCCCCCATCCAAGGGGACCACAGACCCCCCACCTCGGGAAGAAGGGGAATACCCCAAAAACAAGCTGAGCAGGAGGAGGAAGAAGATGTGGTGGAAATTGACACCACAACAGGTGAGTGTCTGCGACCACAGGCTCAGGTAAGAGATGGATGCTGGCAGATTTTTGATACCTGTTTTTGTTTGGTTACTCTCTTTTTAGGTGATCGTGATGTTATGGATCAAGATCCTTTCACATCAGAAAGTGCACAGATCCTGATCGGGGAGATCATGGGGTGTAATTTTGGATTGGAAAACCTCAAGAAAAAAATCAATGATGTTATTCAAAAAAATAATAATATCATTGATATTTTGGGGCGAATTTCAAACCCCACAAAATCACTTTATTTTATTGTGTGCTACAATAGGAAAAAATTTAGACCAATGTTTTGAAATTACAAATTTGGAGGATGCACACAGTGTGCCAACATGTGCTATCTGCCATCACGGAAGAGATCAATGGACGCGTTTTGGGGGTGCAACCCCTTCTTCAATAATAAAGTAGCGGTGAGGAAGGGCTTGCTCCCACAAAACAGGCCCCTTGATCCCCCGTGATGGCAGCTAGCACATGTTGACATTCGTAAATTGGTGTGCATCTTCCAAATTTGGCTTTTCAAGGGGTGACTTCACCCCATCTGAACGCAATATCAAGCACAGTTCCTAAATACTCATGTCTGATATTGCCTTCAAGTTTTACCAAATGTGAACTTTGTAAGTTCAAGATTTTTGTCTTTCTTGTTGGTTTTACACAGGCCTGTTTTATCGTAAATGGACATTTCTATTTTTGCTAATGCCACCCCAAAAATTGTTATACAACAAACATGTTGGTTTGTTTTAAAAACCTTTGGTAAATGCACATGTAATTGTGCAGGTATTAAAAAGATTGTTAATCAAGAATGTGTGGATTATTGTCTCAACGCTACAACACTTTTGTAGTGATGTAATTGCTGTTTTGTGAGAAAATGGAGGTTATTTCCTAAGGGCAAATCATCTTTGCACTACAAGTGCAGTTTCAGTGCAGTTTCAAATGCACTTGTAGTATAAAAAGTGTCTTGGCCTTTAGTAAATAACACCCAACAGTGCTTTGTATACGGTTACACAATCACGCCATTTTCTGGACTCAACACATTTCTGTCAGGGTCAGCTAAAACAAACACAGGCAGTAAATGTCCGCAAAGAATTTCTTTTTTTTACTTTTTAATTTGAAAAAGGCTTCTTCTTTCTTTCTTCCCCCTTGTTAAAGGGGGCTTCCAGATTCCAATAAGCCCCCCGCCCGCAGACCCCCACAACCACTGGGCAAGGGTTGTGGGGATGAGGCCCTTGTCCCCATCAACATGGGGACAAGGTGTTTTGGGGGGCTACCTGGACCTGAAGGGCCTGGTATGGAATTTAGAGGGACCCCCACGTCATTTTTTTTTTTAAATTTTGGTTCGGGGTTCCCCTGTGGGGAATTCCCATGCCGTTTTTATCAATGAACTTTTATGTGTATTGTCGGACCGGCAATTCATTATAGCCGTGAGTAGTTTTAAATTACTTTTTTCCTTTGAAATGTCATTTTGCTGTCAGACTGTTCTAAACACGGGAAACATGCGCCCCTTTACAGGCATACTATAGACACCCCCCAGGTACGAAATTTAAAGGGATATTACACTTTTATGGTTTCACTTTAAGCATTATTAAAATCACTGCTCCCGAAAAAACTGCCGTTTTTAAACCTTTTTTTTGCATTGATCCATGTCCCCTGGGGCAGGACCCAGGTCCCCAAACACTTTTTATGACAATATCTTGCATATAAGCCTTTAAAATTAGCACTTTTGATTATTCATGTTCGTGTCCCATAGACTTTAACGGTGTTCGCATGTTCGAACAAATTTTTTGCCTGTTCGCAAGTTCTGGTGCGAACGGAACAGAGGGGTGTTCGGCTCATCCCTAAAAGTCAGCAGCTACAAATACTGTAGCTGCTGACTTTTAATATAAGGACAAGATTGGATGATTGAAGTCAGCCAAACTCTCGAGCACATTCTGGAGCAAATTCACTTGCAGAGTGCAACTGCACTTGCAAAGTGTGCAGTTTTTTTGCCTTTAGTCATGAATAATGTGAAACATCAGTCCATATATATATAGAAACATTAAGGGGGTCATTTACTATAGCTCCAGGAAGTACTGGGCACTATTGCAAATAATAGCGCCCATTTTAGCCAAGGAAAAGTTCAACAGGTGAATGTGCGAATGAAAAAGAGCGCTATTAGCGGCGAACAAGCATTAGAAAATACCAAATCAGTGCTAATTAGCGCTTCCGCGTATTTGCGAATGCCAATTTTTACTAAGTTATTATATAGCACTGCACTATAACCATGATCCATGTATGTGAAAGAAACATTTTTATGTGAGATGTGCTCTACTTCGTGTGCATCTATTGATGTATATTGCAATTAGTATTCCTAGTTTTTTTTCCTTATTTTGCTAACAAATGCAGTTATGAATGATTATTACATAGTAATGTCTGCTATTCTGTAAAGTTACATGTATTATTAGACATTTAGGTTACCTATTTGTCGTATGTTGTTTTTTTCATGTTTTTGATTTTTTTATTTACCATAATATTATTGAATACTTACATACCATTGCATGCATTTGAAGAGTTAATACAATAAAATCAGCCAAATTAAAGTGCATTGGCTAATCGGCATTCACCTATTTTCAGCATATGCTGCTATGGCTAATTGGTTAACTGTAATTCTCCTTTCCCCACCAATGCAATCTTTTAGGTTTCTTTTGTGGGATTTGAACCCGTGAGTCTTTCAATGTCTGAATTTTTGAAGGTAGAAATGCTAACCACTAGCCTATTGGGCTGAGCACAATTATACATACAACATACTTTTACTGGTGTTTGATGTTTTTAATACTATACAATAATGTTTATCAAATGTAAACTGCCCGTTAGCTAGTGTGTGGTGTTTGGAATATTATTGAATACTTACATACAATTGCATGCATTTGAAGAGTTAATACAATAAAATCAGCCAAATTAAAGGGCATTGGCTGACTGGCTAACTGTAATTCTCCTTTTCTCACCAATGCAATCTTTTAGGATTCTTCTGTGGAATTTGAACCCATGAGTCTTTCAATGCCTGAATTTTTGAAGGCAGAAGTGCTAACCACTAGCCTATTGGGCTGAGCACAATTACACATGCAAAAAAACGTACCAGGCCACATGCCCTCAGCATGGGGAGGGTGTTTTGGGGTCCCCTTCAAAACACCTTGTCCCCATGTTGATGGGGACAAGGGCCTCTTCCCTACAACCCTTGCCTGGTGGTGGTGGGGAGGCTTATCAGAATCTGGAAGCCCCCTTTAACAAGGGGACCCCCAGATCCCGCCCCCCCATGTGAATGTGTATCGGATACATTGTACCCCTACTCCTTCGCTAAAAAAAGAAAAAAAAGTGTCAAAAATTTTTTAATGACAGGAGACAGTTTGGGACAAGTCCTTTATATAACCCTTTCATGACTAAGCCTATTTTTGAAATTTGGTGTTTACAAGTTAAAATCCATATTTTTTGCTAGAAAATTACTTAGAACCCCCAAACATTATATATATTTTTTTAGCAGAGAATCTAGAGAATAAAATGGAGATTGTTGCAATATTTTATATCACACGGTATTTGTGCAGTGGTGTTTTAAACGCAAATTTTTTGAAAAGGGACACTTCCATGAAATTTTAAAAAATCCAAACAGTAAAGTTACCCCAATTTTTTTATATAATGTGAAAGATGATGTTACGCAGAGTAAATAGATACCAAACATGTCACGCTTTATAATTGCACGCACTCGTGGAATGGCGACAAATTATGGTAGCTATGAATTTCCATAGGCGACGCTTTAAATTTTTTTTTACGGTTACCAGGTTAGAGTTACAGAGGAGGTCTAGGGCTAGAATTATTGCTCTCGCTCTGACGATCGCGGCGATACCTCACATGTGTGATTTGAACACCGTTTACATGTGCGGGCGCGACTTCCGTATGAGTTTTCTTCGCTGCGCGAGCTCGCGGGGACGCTTTAAAAAAATTTTTATTTATTTTTTAGACTTATAAATTGTCTTTTAAAAAAATGTTTTTTTTTTACTTGCTGTCACAAGGAATGTAAACATCCGTTGTGACAGTAATAGGTGGTGACAGGTACTCTTTATGGAGGGATCGGGGGTCTAAAAGACCCCCGATCCCTCCTCTGCACTTCAAAGTATTCAGATCACCGAAAACGGCGATTCTGAATACTGTGTATTTTTTTAAATTTGGCGCCATTGGCAGCCGAGTAAACGGGAAGTGACGTCATGACATCGCTTCCACGTTTTACATTGAGAAGGCTGGAACGAAGCCACCCACAGCTTCGTGCCCACCCACAGCCACCGGAGGCAGCCGATTGGACACCGGGCCTCCTGATCGCACGGGAGGCCCGGTAAGAGCGGCAGGAGGGGGGGGATGTCACCTCCCGCTCCTCCGGTATAACAGCCGAGCGGCTTTTAGCCGCATCAGTTGTTATATACGGGTAGCCGATCGCCCGCTCTAAACAACGGTACCGGGATGATGCCTGCAGCTGCGGGCATCATCCCGGTATAACCCCGGAAAGCCGAGTACGCACATATGCGTACGGTCGGCGGGAAGGGGTTAAAAATAAATACAATATATAAAATTGTCCCACGATGCAACTCCATCTTCGATCACAGTGCTGACAACCCAAGAACAAAATTGCGATGACAGCTGTTATATAGCTGAGGGCGGGGCCACCCAGTGATATCAACAGGTGACCCCGCCCCTCTGATGTCACATGATGTGGGTCATATATAAGAGCTGTCAGCGCAAAAAGTCTGCAGTCAGCGGGATGCCTCCCATCGAGGCAGAGTTTTTGAATTTTTTTTTTCTCCGGTCGTCGGCGCTGTGATTGAAGACGGATTTACATCCCGGGACATTTTATTAGAATTTATTTAATAAAGGATTTTTACTTTTGTGACACTTTTTTGGGTGAATATTTAGGGGTACAATGTACCCGATACCCATTCACATGGGGGGGCTGGGATCTGGGTGCCTCCTTGTTAAAGGCCCTCGCCCGCGGACCCCGACAACCACTGGCCAGGGTTGCGGGAAGAGCCCCTTGTCCCCATCAACATGGGGACAAGGTGCTTTGGGGGAACCCCAAAAGCACCCTTCCCATGTTAAGGGCATGTGGCCTGGTATGGTTTGGGGGGGCACTCACACATCCCCCCATCCCGACCTCGAGGCTGCATGCTCAAATAAGGGTCTGGTATGGATTTCAGGGAAAACCCCACACCAATTTTATTGTACAATTTTGGCATGGAGTTCCCCTTAAAGTCCATGCCAGACCCAATGGGCCTGGTATGGTTTTTGGGAGGGACCCAATGCCATTTTTTAAGAAAATATGGGCATTGAGTTCCCCTTAAAAAAACTTTTTTTTTATGACGTGGGGTCCTTCCAGTCCATACCAGGCCCTTCGGGTTTGGTATGGACTGGGGGACCCCCATGCCGTTTTTCCAAAAATAATTCTCTACTAGCCAATCCCTTTTTAGCATGAGCATGCTTGTTTTCATAATATGAATGGCTCATTTGCAAAACATTTTTGTATAGAATTAAAAATATCAAACACTGGTAAATGTATTTTGTACATATGGTTGAGATCAGCCCAATAGGCTAGTGGTCAGTGCTCCTACCTTGAAAGAGTCAGGCCTTAAAGAACTCATGGGTTCTAACCCCATAGAGGGTACCACCTACTAAAAGATTGCATTGGATTCAGCAGTATATGCTTTTTTTTTTTCTAACTTGTGCATGGAGATCCCATTAAATTTTATGCCAGACCCAAAGGGGCTGTTTGGTTAATTAGGTGATACCCCCTGTGGGATTTGAACCCATGGGTTGAGTCGTTAAAGGCAGGAGTGGAGCCCACTAGGCTATTGAGCTGAGTACAATCATACATAGAAAATACGTTTAACTAAAGTTTGATTCTTTTACTTCTATGCAATAATGTTTTTTTATTTAAGGCATTCATATTATGGAAACAACTGTGCTCATACTGATGTGGCATTGGCTATTAGGCATTGGCCTATTTTTAGCATATGCTGTTGATTAAAATGTAAGCTTTACATAGGCGATACCATCTTTGGGATTTTAGCTCAATTATATTCTGGGTATAATAGTACTCAGCACATTGACTTAGTAGTTAGCACTCTTAACTAGCAGCTCCTGGGTTCAAATACTAACCATGGCACCAGTTGGCTGAAGTTTCAAAAACTAGTGTTTAAAAGCACTCAAAATTTTAAAAACCTAGCCCCCTATGCATTGCACAGATAGGGCAATCATAGATGAAGACACGTGATGGTGTTGTAATGCGTAGGGAGTGGCTGGAGTGAGACGTACACAGGAGGAGAAGTGAGAGGGCGCTGAGAGCGCCGTACGTTCATTGTCTTTTCTATTTCGCTTTTAACTAATTGTTACTACGTAAGAGTCCACCTTTTATACTTAATAAATATCTTTGCACTTTCTAATATACTACACTAGTGGAGCCCCTTCCTTTTCTCCTTTCCTCCCCCTATCACGGTGTTGCTGACACCGGAGTTCTATAGGAATTCCAGCAGAGGGCTTATAAGGAGAACTCTACAATCCATCTATAGACTACATACAACAGTGACAATATCAGCAAACCTGAACTCACAGATGCATTAATTAACCAGCCCTGAGGTGAGAGTTCTGGGAGACCACATTTAATTAATTGTATGAAGTTTCTATGGGCAATACCACTATATTCTATTACTGAGAAGCCAGCTATTGGAATTACATTTACCCCATCTCTTGTGACTTTTTAGTTTTACCATATTCCCCAGGAGGACCTAGCATTTCCATTCATCCCTTCCTTTTATGGACTATTTATTTATATTGCACATTAATTATTATATACTATTTTTATCAGTATTGCTGTTATTATCTACCAGCCTTTTTTTATATTTATATGTTTATACTAGTCATGAATTTATGACCACTTTTTATTGAATGCACTTTATGCGCTTTGGTAGACCTGTTATCACTATTCACTTTATCACATTTAGAGGAGATATCCCTAGTTTATTGGATCACTGCGCGAAATCACTTTTATTGTTTAGTTTTTTTATTGGTGTCACTGTGAACACTTTAGATTTTGCTGCAATCTATTTTTTATTTTTTATTTCTGTGATACACATTTTAGATACACATTTTAGCGCGAAGGCACACTTATGACTTCAATCAGATTACAGTGTATGGGCAGCTTAAGTCAATGAAATAGAATAAAGAGGTGACATACTTGTTCAGTTGCAAATATTTATCTATATTAGAGCGATTTTTGGTGGGAGGTAGCAAGCTCAAATTTCCCCGCTCTTTGCCAGCCACGGCTTATTGCACCATGTGCATACTTGGTAAACATGCAGGACTCTGATATCTGGTGCAGGTTCTTTTAGAAACGAGAAGCAATTATGCACCCCCATCAGCAACATACAGGAAAGGCATGGCCAGGTTGCTGGGCAGTTTCCAAGCTACCTCTAATATGCTAGGGTATTTATGCAGGTTCTAGATGCTAGTTCTTGCCTTGTACCACAAAATATCCACTTTACACGAATGAAGACGAGTGGAGGACATGAAGATGGCTTTCTGCTGTCTTGACCCGCAAGCAGGACCACTCCTGTAAAATGTGAGGAAAGGATAAGTGACATTTCATCCTGACAATCACTTCTCAGTGCAGGCTAGCTTGAGTTTTAGTTTCAGTCTTTTGCAGATCAAGAGTGAGGTTAACAATTTTTGGCCTATGACATTTTTTACAAAGGCAGAGGTATTTGTACCTATATGGCTTCTATGTATGAAGGTACAAAACATTCTCTGGCCAGCAGCACCCACATCCACTCGAATATTTACCTGAGCCCCATCATGATCCACTAATGGGCACAAGAGCCTTGGATGTATGTGTACTCTTCCTCCTGATTTGCTGAGACAGCAGTGGCTGCTTTTGGCTAACACTGTATAGAGGGAGAGAGGGAGAGGGAGGCAGGGGCAGAGCTTTCACTGTGTCTGTTGACAGGCATGCACAGTAGTGGCTCATGAGCAAGGCTTGGGTGCTCCCAGAACAAGATACGTGCTCGGAGGGCACTTGACTGGGGGTAGGGGCCACAAACTCCAGCATAATCATCCATGAAAAGAAGGATCATGTCTGTTCTGTTGCTAACCACTGCAGTGAGCATGTAAGTTAACCACTTGACGACCGCCTCACGCCGATTTACGTCGGCAAGGTGGCACGGACAGGCAAAATCACGTACATATACGTGATTTGCCTTCCGCGGGTGGGGGGTCCGATCGGACCCCCCCCCCCGGTGCCCGAGGCAGTCGTCTTTTGTCCAGCGGCGATCAGAGGTGAGGGGGAGGCCATCCATTCGTGGCCCCCCCTCGCGATCGCCGCCGGCCAATCAGATCACTTCCTTTGCTGCTGTATGCTAAACAGCAGCAAAGGAAATGATGTCATCTCTCCTCGGCTCGGTATTCCGTTGCAGCGCCGAGGAGAGAAGACTTCACTGTGAGTGCACCAACACTACACAACACAGTAGAACATGCCAGGCACACAAAACACCCCGATCCCCCCCCAATCACCCCCCCCCCTCCCTGTCACAAACTGACACCAGCAGTTTTTTTTTTTTTTTTTTTGTTTTTTCTGATTACTGCATTGGTGTCAGTTTGTGACAGTTACAGTGTTGGGACAGTGAATATTAGCCCCCTGTAGGTCTAGGATACCCCCCCTAATAAAGTTTTAACCCCTTGATCACCCCCCGTCACCAGTGTCGCTAAGCGATCATTTTTCTGATCGCTGTATTAGTGTCGCTGGTGACACTAGTTAGGGACCTAAATATTTAGGTTCGCCGTCAGCATTTTGTAGCGACAGGGACCCCCATATACTACCTAATAAATGTTTTAACCCCTTGATGGCCCCCTAGTTAACCCTTTCACCACTGATCACCGTATAAGTGTTACGGGTGACGCTGGTTAGTTTGTTTATTTTTTTTAGTGTCAGGGCACCCGCCGTTTATTACCGAATAAAGGTTTAGCCCCCTGATCGCCCGGCGGTGATATGCATCGCCCCAGGCAGCGTCAGATTAGCGCCAGTACCGCTAACACCCACGCACGCAGCATACGCCTCCCTTAGTGGTATAGTATCTGATCCGATCAGATCTATACTAGCGTCCCCAGCAGTTTAGGGTTCCCAAAAACACAGTGTTAGCGGGATCAGCCCAGATACCTGCTAGCACCTGCGTTTTGCCCCTCCGCCCGGCCCAGCCCAGCCCACCCAAGTGCAGTATCGATCGATCACTGACACTTACAAAACACTAAATGCATAACTGCAGCGTTCGCAGAGTCAGGCCTGATCCCTGCGATCGCTAACAGTTTTTTTGGTAGCTTTTTATTGAACTGGCAAGCGCCAGCGGCCTAGTACACCCCGGTCGTAGTCAAACCAGCACTGCAGTAACACTTGGTGACGTGGCGAGTCCCATAAGTGCAGTTCAAGCTGGTGAGGTGGCAAGCACAAGTAGTGTCCCGCTGCCACCAAAAAGACAAACACAGGCCCGTCGTGCCCATAGTGCCCTTCCTGCTGCATTCGCCAATCCTAATTGGGGACCCACCACTTCTGCAGCGCCCGTACTTCCCCCATTCACATCCCCAACCAAATGCAGTCGGCTGCATGAGAGGCATTTTCTTTATGTCCTCCCGAGTACCCCTACCCAACGAACCCCCAAAAAAGATGTCGTGTCTGCAGCAAGCATGGATATAGGCGTGACACCCGCTATTATTGTCCCTCCTGTCCTGACAATCCTGGTCTTTGCATTGGTGAATGTTTTGAACGCTACCATTCATTAGTTGAGTATTAGCGTAGGGTACAGCATTGCACAGACTAGGCACACTTTCACAGGGTCTCCCAAGATGCCATCGCATTTTGAGAGACCCGAACCTGGAACCGGTTACCGTTATAAAAGTTAGTTACAAAAAAAGTGTAAAAAAAAAAAAAAAAAAAAAATATATATAAAATAAAAAAAAATAGTTGTCGTTTTATTGTTCTCTCTCTCTCTATTCTCTCTCTCTATTCTCTCTTTCTTTTGTTCTGCTCTTTTTTACTGTATTCTATTCTGCAATGTTTTATTGTTATTATGTTTTATCATGTTTGCTTTTCAGGTATGCAATTTTTTATACTTTACCGTTTACTGTGCTTTATTGTTAACCATTTTTTTGTCTTCAGGTACGCCATTCACGACTTTGAATGGTTATACCAGAATGATGCCTGCAGGTTTAGGTATCATCTTGGTATCATTCTTTTTAGCCAGCGGTCGGCTTTCATGTAAAAGCAATCCTAGCGGCTAATTAGCCTCTAGACTGCTTTTACAAGCCGTGGGAGGGAATGCCCCCCCCCCACAGTCTTCCGTGTTTTTCTCTGGCTCTCCTGTCTCAACAGGGAACCTGAGAATGCAGCCGGTGATTCAGCCAGCTGACCATAGAGCTGATCAGAGACCAGAGTGGCTCCAAACATCTCTATGGCCTAAGAACCCGGAAGCTACGAGCATTTTATGACTTAGATTTCGCCAGATGTAAATAGCGCCATTGGGAAATTGGGGAAGCATTTTATCACACCGATCTTGGTGTCATCAGATGCTTTGAGGGCAGAGGAGAGATCTAGGGTCTAATAGACCCCAATTTTTTCAAAAAAAGAGTACCTGTCACTACCTATTGCTATCATAGGGGATATTTACATTCCCCGAGATAACAATAAAAATGATTAAAAAAAAAAAAAAATGAAAGGAACAGTTTAAAAATAAGATAAAAAAGCAAAAAAATAATAAAGAAAAAAAAAAAAAAAAAAAAAAAGCACCCCTGTCGCCCCCTGCTCTCGCGCTAAGGCGAACGCAAGCGGCGGTCTGTCGTCAAACGTAAACAGCAATTGCACCATGCATGTGAGGTATCGCCGCGAAGGTCAGATCGAGGGCAGTAATTTTTGCAGTAGACCTCCTCTGTAAATCTAAAGTGGTAACCTGTAAAGGCTTTTAAAGGCTTTTAAAAATGTATTTATTTTGTTGCCACTGCACGTTTGTGTGCAATTTTAAAGCATGTCATGTTTGGTATCCATGTACTCGGCCTAAGATCATCTTTTTTATTTCATCAAACATTTGGGCAATATAGTGTGTTTTAGTGCATTAAAATTTAAAAAAGTGTGTTTTTTCCCCAAAAAATGCGTTTGAAAAATCGCTGCGCAAATACTGTGTGAAAAAAAAAATGAAACACCCACCATTTTAATCTGTAGGGCATTTGCTTTAAAAAAATATATCATGTTTGGGGGTTCAAAGTAATTTTTTTGCAAAAAAAAATAACTTTTTCATGTAAACAAAAAGTGTCAGAAAGGGCTTTGTCTTCAAGTGGTTAGAAGAGTTGGTGATGTGTGACATAAGCTTCTAAATGTTGTGCATAAAATGCCAGGACAGTTCAAAACCCCCCCAAATGACCCAATTTTGGAAAGTAGACACCCCAAGCTATTTGCTGAGAGGCATGTCGAGTCCATGGAATATTTTATATTGCGACACAAGTTGCGGGAAAGAGACAAATTTTTTTTTTTTTTTGCACAAAGTTGTCACTAAATGATATATTGCTCAAACATGCCATGGGAATATGTGAAATTACACCCCAAAATACATTCTGCTGCTTCTCCTGAGTACGGGGATACCACATGTGTGAGACTTTTTGGGAGCCTAGCCGCGTATGGGACCCCGAAAACCAAGCACCGCCTTCAGGCTTTCTAAGGGCATAAATTTTTGATTTCACTCTTCACTGCCTATCACAGTTTCGGAGGCCATGGAAAGCCCAGGTGGCACAAAACCCCCCCAAATGACCCCATTTTGGAAAGTAGACACCCCAAGCTATTTGCTGAGAGGTATAGTGAGTATTTTGCAGACCTCACTTTTTTGTCACAAAGTTTTGAAAATTGAAAAAAGAAAAAAAAAAAAAAAGTTTTTTCTTGTCTTTCTTCATTTTCAAAAACAAATGAGAGCTGCAAAATACTCACCATGCCTCTCAGCAAATAGCTTGGGGTGTCTACTTTCCAAAATGGGGTCATTTGGGGGGGTTTTGTGCCACCTGGGCATCCCATGGCCTCCGAAACTGTGATAGGCAGTGAAGAGTGAAATCAAAAATTTTCACCCTTAGAAATCCTGAAGGCGGTGCTTGGTTTTCGGGGCCCCGTACGCAGCTAGGCTCCCAAAAAGTCCCACACAAGTGGTATCCCCATACTCAGGAGAAGCAGCTAAATGTATTTTGGGGTGCAATTCCACATATGCCCATGGCCTGTGTGAGCAATATATCATTTAGTGACAACTTTGCGCAAAAAAAAAAAAAAAAAGTGTCACTTTCCCGCAACTTGTGTCAAAATATAAAATATTCCATGGACTAAATATGCCTCTCAGCAAATAGCTTGGGGTGTCTACTTTCCAAAATGGGGTCATTTGGGGGGGATTTTGTGCCACCTGGGCATTCCATGGCCTCCGAAACTGCGATAGGCAGTGAAGAGTGAAATCAAAAATTTACACCCTTAGAAATCCTGAAGGCGGTGCTTGGTTTTCGGGGCCCCGTACGCGGATAAGCTCCCAAAAAGTCCCACACATGTGGTATCCCCATACTCAGGAGAAGCAGCTGAATGTATTTTGGGGTGCAATTCCACATAGGCCCATGGCCTGTGTGAGCAATATATCATTTAGTGCCAACTTTTTGTAAATATTTTTTTTTTTTTTTTTGTCATTATTCAATCACTTGGGACAAAAAAAATAAATATTCAATGGGTTCAACATGCCTCTCAGCAATTTCCTTGGGGTGTCTACTTTCCAAAATGGGGTCATTTGTGGGGGTTTTGTACTGCCCTGCCATTTTAGCACCTCAAGAAATGACATAGGCAGTCATAAACTAAAAGCTGTGTAAATTACAGAAAATGTACCCTAGTTTGTAGACGCTATAACTTTTGCGCAAACCAATAAATATATGCTTATTGACATTTTTTTTACCAAAGACATGTGGCCGAATACATTTTGGCCTAAATGTATGACTAAAATTTAGTTTATTGGATTTTTTTTATAACAAAAAGTAGAAAATATCATTTTTTTTCAAAATTTTCGGTCTTTTTCCGTTTATAGCCCAAAAAATAAAAACTGCAGAGGTGATCAAATACCATCAAAAGAAAGCTCTATTTGTGGGAAGAAAAGGACGCAAATTTCGTTTGGGTACAGCATTGCATGACCACGCAATTAGCAGTTAAAGCGACGCAGTGCCAAATTGGAAAAAGACCTCTGGTCCTTAGGCAGCATAATGGTCCGGGGCTCAAGTGGTTAAAGTGATTGTAAAGCAAAACATATTTTGAAAAAAAACAAAACAAACATATCATACTTACCTCCATTGTGCAGCTGGCCTTGCACAGAGTGGCCCCGAACATCCTCTTCTGGGGTCTCCCGATGGCTCTTGCGGCTCCTCCACACATCTGATAACTCCCTCGGAGTAGCACTTTCTTTGAGGGGGTTACCCTGTGGGCGCACCCCTGAGTCCAGAATTCATCCATAGAGGCTGAATGCAGGACTCGGCCCTGCCCAGACAGTCCATCAAACCAGGCTTCCTAGGGTACATGCCATGATGTTAATTGGCTGAAAAAACATAAAACACATTTAGATACCTAGCTGAGGTTATTGTTCCTCCTAAATATTAGACATGTGCACTGACAAGAAAATTGTTTTTGTCGTTTTCATTTCATTCTTTTTTTGCTTTTCTTGGAAATTCAGAAATTCGGAATTTGGAAATTTCAAATTTCCGAATTTTTGAATTTCCGAATTTTCGGATTTCTGATTTTTCAAATTTCAGAATTTTGTAATTTTCGGATTTCCGAATTTTCGAGTTTCTGGATTTCTAATTTTCGGATTTCAGAATTTCGAATTTTCGGATTTCAGAATTTCTGAATTTCACAATTTTCGAATTCCGAATTTTCGAAAATTCAAAAATTCTAAAATCTAAAAAAAAAGAAAGAAAATCAGTAAAATTCGAAATAATAACTATTAAATTATAGGTATTGGAATTTCCTTTCAAATTTGGCTATTCGGCATTCGTTATTTCAGATAATTTGTAACTTCGGATAAATTCGTACTCATTACGTTCACAGACAAATTTGAAAGGAAATTCCAATACCTATAATTTAATAGTTATTATTAGCTAATATTTCAGATTTTCAGGTTTTCGAATTTTCAGATTTTCATTCTTTTGAATTTTCAGATTTCAATCTTATTCTTGGATTTTCAAACTTCCACATTTTTGAATTTTTTAATTTATGATATTTCGAATATTCGAATTTCTGAAATTTTGAATTTCCAAATTTCAAATTTCTGAATTTCTGAATTTCAGAATTTCCAAAATTCTCAATTTTCGTAAATTTGTAAACTCGGAAATTCAAAAATTCGGAAATTTCGGAATTAACAAATTTGTCAAAAAATTCAATTAAAAATGTGGAACTAAACAAATTTTCACATGTCTATATACATGTGGCACAGACACAAGCAAACACCTGACAGGTGTTCTACTCCCTCTCCACTCTCTTTGAAATTGCCACACAGTTCATAATCGAGTTTAGTGTTAGTGGCAAAGTAAATTGTTTGTCATGTTGACTACACACTGAATAGAAGGTCAACCATAACTGTCAGATGTTTCTTAGCACCTGTGTCCCTGTGAGGGATACCCTGCAAAGTAGGAATTTTTTTACACATTCTCTAACTCTAGCTATGTTGTAATATGTACATGTAAAGTAATCAGCAATCAGCTGATTCCGGGTGGCAACCCCAGCATTAGTGTTTCTGTGTCTGTGGACCGACAGCTGGCGGACCTCTGGCTCCCTCTCCACATTAAGCTCCCAGGAATCATCCCTTGCAACACACATGTTGTGCAAGGATGATCCTGGAACACTTTGGAGGAGAGTACAGTAGCTGGGCCTGGCCAAACATAAAAACCGGGACTTCAGCAGGCCAATAGTGAGCCCAACAATGCCCCGGCTTTTACGCAATGCGCTGTTGTAGTACTGTTGTGGCTGCCCCGAGGGGTGCCTGATTGGAGCCATCAGCCACCTCAGCTGCGGATAACCGGCATCAAAAACAAAACAAAAAAAGAACAAAACATAAATTAATCCTTCCCATCCCTTCATGTGAGCTTAGATGCCTGTAAAAAAATGCATGTTCTGCGTAAAAAACAATACTGTACCAATAAGCCACCTGGGTGGCATTTGTCCACCCTCAAAAGGCCGGTCTGCTTCAAGATGTAGGCATCATGGCACGACCCTGGGAAAGCCACCTGAACACTCATTATGCGCTGTCTGGCGTCGCACACAACTTGGACGTTGATGAAGTGGTACTGTTTGCGATTCCGATAACCTGCTTCACTTATCCTGGGGGCCCTGATTGCCACATGTGTACAATCAATGGCCCCCAGGATTTGTGGCATTTGTGCACGGTGGTAGAAAGCCACCTTCACGTCATTCCACTCATCTTTATTCTGTGGTCAGTGAATAAATTGTGGTACAAGGTCAAGAATGGCATCTATGACCTGCATAAACACCCTGGACACCTTGGGTTGGCTTAGACCCATAATACTTCCAGAAGTGGCTTGGAAGCTGCCCCGACCCAAGATGTACAAAGTCGCAAGCAACCTGACCATGCCTGGCACAGCATGACTGCGGTCTATAGATGGTGAATTTGTATGCTGTATGAGCTGATAGTGGTGCATAATTGCTTCTCGCCCTACCAAAACTTGCTACGGATATCAGAGTCCCGCATGGTTTCAAAATATGCCCATGGGGCAAAAAGCCACAGGTGCATCAACTTCCTGCTCAGCTTCCTCCTGCTCGGCTGCCTCCTGCACGGCTTCCTCCTGCTTGGCTGCCTCGCAAAAGGCACCAACCAGTACGGCCACTGCCAACATAAATTGATCCTCCACCTCTGCCATTTTGTGATCAGAGGGTCTCACTGGCAAACATGCGCACATAAATACGCGATTGAGAATTAACGTACGCACAATAATATGCTATATATAGACCACATTGCACTGTGGGACACTGTGGATGTGTGGAGTAGGGATGAGCCGAACACCCCCCGGTTCGGTTCGCACCAGAACCTGCGAACGGACCGAAAGTTTGCGCGAACTTTAGAACCCCATTAAAGTCTATGGGACTCAAACAATCAAAATCAAAAGTGCTAATTTTAAAGGTTAATTTGCATGGTATTGTCCTAAAAAGGGTTTGGGGGACCTGGGTCCTGCCGCAGGGGACATGTATCAATGCAAAAAAAAGTTTTAAAAACAACCGTTTTTTCGGGAGCAGTGATTTTAATGAAGTGGAAAAAAAAAAAAAAGTGAAATATTCCTTTACATATCGTACCTGGGGGGTGTCTATAGTATGCCTGTAAAGTGGTGCGTGTTTCCCATGAATTGTAATTACATGCACCTGTTGAACAGGGGCAGAAAAATTGGGCCTTTGGTGGTGGTGGTGTTGCCACAACACTGTAAGCCCTCACAGTTACTCTTGGTGGGCGCAGGAATGGGCCCTGCTGTGAAATATTAGATCAAGAATTGTAATTACATGTCCCTGTTGAACAGGGAAAGAAAAATTGGGCCTTAGGTACTGGTGCCACAACACTGCAACCCCTCACAGATGCTATAGTTGGAGCGCAGGAATGAGCCCTGCTGCAAAATATTGCATCAAAAATTGTAGTTACACGCCCCTGTTAAACAGGGGCTGAAAAATTGGGCCTTGGACACTGGTGCTGGTGCCACAACACTGCAACCCCTCACATATACTCTAGTTGGAGCGCAGGAATGAGCCCTGCTGCAAAGTATTGCATCAAAAATTGTAATTACACGCCCCTGTTAAACAATGAAAAATTGGGCCTAGAACCAAAAATGTTCTTACAAGTTATCAGCATGATCATTCAGGAGGAAGAGGATAATCACTCAGCATTACAGGATAGTCACTCAGCATCAGCATAGGCAGTCTTGAAGGGATCTGACATTTCAAAAAAAAATTATTCGGTTACATCAGCATCGGGTGCTTGGTAGCTGGTGGTGATCCAAGACTGATTCATTTTTATGAAGGTCAGTCGATCGACCGAGTCGGTGGACATGCGCACCTTGTGATCAGCTACAAAGCCTCCAGCGGCACAGAATGTGCGTTCCGAAAGAACGCTGGATGCAGGACAGGCCAGTAGCTCAATTGCATACTGTGCAAGCTCTTGCCAGTGATCCATCCTCAAGACCCAGTAATCCAGAGGCTTTTCGGTGGGAAAGGTGTCCAAGTCAGATCTTGCCCCTAGGTATTCATGCGCCATGTAAAACAGACGCTGGTGATGGTTGCTGGAACTTATCATACCTTGGGGCTGCGGACTAAAAAATTGTCTGAACACATCGGTTAGACGGCCACCTTCTCCACCGCTCCTTCTTTGACTGACCGAAGCCTCAGCAACACGTTGTCCAGGAACAGGAGTTTGTAACCTCCCAGTCTCTGGGAACACGTTGCACAGATCTTTCTGCAAGGCCTTTCGAAGAGGTTTCATCCTCTGCTCCCTCTGCGATGGCAAGATAAGGTCTGCAACCTTACCCTTGTAACGTGGATCAAGGAGGGTTGCCAGCCAGTATTGATCCCTCTCCTTGATACCACGAATACGAGGATCCTTCCGCAGGCTTTGCAGGATCAGGGAGGCCATGCAGCGTAGGTTTGCTGAGGCATTCGGTCCAGAGTCCTCTGGGTCACTAAGGACGACATGATCCGCAGCCACCTCCTCCCAGCCACGTACAAGTCCATGGATTTCTTGGGACTGTAAATGATCCCTTGAAGACTGCTGCTGATGCTGAGTGCCAGGCTCCACCTCCATGCTAACACAATCCTCCTCCTCCTCCTCTTTGTCCTCATACTGTGTCATCGGTGGGCACGCAGGAACACTGATTGGATAAAGGGGGCCTTGAGAGCTAAGGAAGTCCTCCTCTTCCTGCCTCTGTTCTGCCTCAAGTGTCCATTATTCCACGCAGCGTGTGCTCCAACAGGTGGACAAGAGGGACAGTGTCACCGACGCATGCACTGTCACTGCTCACCATCCTCGTGGCCTCCTCAAATGGTGACAGGACTGTGCATGCATCCCTGATCATGGTCCACTAGCGTGGGGAAAAAAAAACAAGCTCCCCTGACCCTGTCCTGGTGCCATAGTCGCACAGGTACTCATTGATGGCCCTCTGCTGCGTGTGCAGCCGCTGCAGCATGGCCAATGTTGAGTTCCACCTGGTGCGCCTGTCACAGATTAGGCGGTTCTTGGGCAGGTTAAATTCCTTTTGGAGGTCAGCCAGCCGAGCACTGGCATTATATGACCAGCGGAAATGCACACAGACTTTCCTGGCCTGCCTCAGGACATCCTGTAAGCCCGGGTACCTGCCCAAGAACCACTGCACCACCAAGTTAAGGACGTGAGCCAAACAGGGCACATGGGTCAGTTGTCCCTGTCGGAGGGCGGAGAGGAGGTTGGTGCCATTGTCGCAAATCACCATTCCTGCCTTAAGCTGGCGTGGCATCAACCACCTCTGAGCCTGCCCCTGCAGAGCTGACAGAATCTCTGCCCCAGTGTGGCTCTTATCCCCCAAGCACACCAGCTCAAGCACTGCATGGCATCTTCTGGCCTGCGTACTTGCGCAGCCCCTTGAACGCCTACGGAGCACCGCTGGTTCCGAGGATAAAGCACAGGAAGAGGTCATGGAGGAAGAAGAAGAGGAAGGGGTGGAGGAGAGAGGTGTGTCAAAATCACCAGTAGTAGCATTTTGGAGGCGTGGTGGCGGAACAACCTCCAACACTACTGCTCCTTGTCCTGCATCCTTCCAGCAGAGTCACCCAATGTGCCGTGAAAGATAGGCAACGTCCCTGTCCATGCCTGCTGGACCATGAGTCAGCGGTAATATGCACCTTACCGCTGACTGCCCTGTCCAGCGAGGCCAAGACATTGCCTTCCACATGCTGGTAGAGAGCTGGAATCGCCTTCCGTGAGAAAAAGTGGCGTTTGGGAACCTGCCACTGAGGAACCACACATTGCACAAACTCACGGAAGGGGGCAGAGTCTACTAACTGAAAAGGCAGCAGTTGAAGTGCTAGCAATTTAGCCAAGCTAGCATTCAACCGCTGGGCATGTGGATGGTTGGGAGCAAACTTATTTCGTCGGTGCAGCAGCTGGGGCAGGGAAATTTGCCTGGTAAAATCTGATGTCGGTGTACCAATAGCAGATTGCCCGCAAGTTCTTGACTGTGACACACCTAATTCTACACCTTCATTCCTCTCAGTGCAGGTCTCAGAGAGGACTGAAGGTATAGTGGGGTTGGAGATCCCAGCTGATGAGAAGAGGTCCTCTTTGTTCTTTGGTGTGGGTCTTTTAGGTACGCTTGCCAATGAACTGCATGGCAGGTCGACATATGTCTGATCAAGCATGTGGTGCCTAAGCGGGTGATGATTTGGCCATGCGGGATACGCTTGAGACATATGTTGCAAATAGCAGTGGTGGGATCTGATGTACTGATCTAAAAAACCTCCCACACCAAAGAACTTTTGGAATAACAGTCAGTGTGCTGCCCTTAAGCTGGCCCCTGGAGGGCATCCTGCCTCGTTGGTGATGTGCATCCTCATCCTCCTCTCTCCTATCAGGCACCCACATGGAGTCAGTGACCTCATCACTGGAGCAAACCTGGCAGTATGCTGCAGCTGGGGGAACATGACTGCCAGATTGCTGTCCGTCTTGGACACCCCCTCTCTCTTGGCTCATGTTACTGCCTTCCTCTGGCTGGGTACCATCATCGGAGCCTTCAAAACGCTGGGCATCCTCCTGGAGCATATACCCAACACTGTGGTCAAACAGTTCGGGGGACTGCTTAGGAGGACATGGTGGGGCTAGGGAAGGAGTGACTGATGCCATTGAGCCGAGGGAAGAGGCCGCATTGGCAGCTGCTTTGCCAAAGTACCCTGAGCCTGGGTGAGAGAGGATGAGGAGGATGAGGACGGCTTGGTCATCCACTCTACCAAGTCTTCCGCATGTTGCAGCTCAACACGGCCAGCTGCCGAAAAAAAGGACAAGCGTGTCCCACGGCCACGTGCTAATGAGGAAGCACTGTCTCCACGACCAGCACTGTTGCCTCTAGACACAGAGCCTGCTTGCCCTCTTTTATTGGCTTGTGACTGTCTGCCTCTCCTTGTTGGCCGTCCAGACATACTAATGGCCTGCAGTGAGATGTAGCTGCACAAAGCTGAGATATATATATAGATATATATATATATATATATATATATATATATATATTATATATACTGATACTGCAGCTAGCAGAATCAACTGCCTGCCTGTATTATTATTAGTATGAGAACACCAGCAATTGTCTTCAGGTAGCTTCAGGTGCACACTGTCAAGAAGACACAGTACACTAACTGTAAATACTGCAGCTGCCTGCCTGTGGTACTAATAGGATCAGAAGAACACCACCAATTTTCTTCATGTAGCTTTAGGTGCACACTGTGCAGAGGACGCACTACACTAACTGTAAATACTGCAGCTGCCTGCGGTACTAATAGGATCAGAAGAACTCCACCAATTTTCTTCAGGTAGCTTTAGGTGCACACTGTGCAGAGGACGCACTACACTAACTGTAAATACTGTAGCTGCCTGCCTGTGGTACTAATAGGATCAAAAGAACACCAGCTATTTTCTTCAGGTAGCTGTAAATACTGTAAAAACACCTGCCTGCCTGTCACTAGGAAGAGAATAACAGGAACGGATCTAGCTAAACTGAATACAGTACATAGTGTGGGGCGTGTACTAAACCCCCTGAGCCATAATTGGCCAAAGCCACCATGGCTTTGGCCAATTACGGCTCTCTGTACAGACGGCGCTGTGATTGGCCAAGCATGTGGGTCATAGTGCATGCTTGGCCAATCATCAGCCAGCAATGCACAGCGATGCCGCAGTAAATTATGTGCCGTGACGCGCCACTCGAATTTGGCGCAAACGGTCCATATCGTTCGCAATTGGTCGAACATGTGATGTTCGAGTCAAACATGGGTTTGATTCGAACTCGAAGCTCATCCCTAGTGTGGAGCTGTGAAGTGAAGTTGGGTTGTGTTCTGTTGCTCTTTGTGATGTTTGGTAAGCCATTTCTACAAGATTGTAATAACATATTTTGCTAATAATACACTACTACTTGTTGATGGTACCAGTAACCAACTTTGGACTCTTGCATATTTCAAAAAGCTTTTTCGTACATTAGGTTAGTATGGAGTTTTAGTTATCTATGTTCATTATTTGATCATTTATCAGTGGTATATTTCTGCTCTAATTGTACTGATCAAGGTAACTTAGTAGTTTGAGTTATGCCGCGTACACATGAGCGGACTTTACCGCAGACTTTGCCCGGCAGACTTTTCAACTGACTTTACGACGGACTTTCGGAATGAACGGACTTGCCTACACACAATCCACCAAACTCCGTCGAATTCGTACGTGATGACGTACGACCGGACTAAAACAAGGACGTTAATAGCCAGTAGCCAATAGCTGCCCTAGCGTGGCTTTTTGTCCGTCGAACTAGCATACAGACGAGCGGACTTTTCGACCGGACTCGAGTTCGACGGATAGATTTAAAACATGTTTCAAATCTAAGTCCGTCCAACTTTTGAGAAAACAAAGTCTGCTGGAGCCCACACACGATCGAATTGTCCGACGAAATCCAGTCCGCCGGGCAAAGTCTGCCGTAAAGTCCGCTCGTGTGTACGCGGCATTACTGTTTAGTAACACCCAGCAATCACTCATTTGTTGGGTTCAAATCCCAAATAGGTCAATACCTGGCTGAAGTAACAATGGCAAATGCATAAGTGCCATTATGCGTTTGTAAATGTGCTCTTGAAACTTTAGACAGGTGGTTGCATGTTTGGGATTGGAACTCATTTCCTTGTGTTTTTCGAGATAGGAGTTATGATTACTAGAGGTCGACCGATATATCTGCCGGCCGATATTTGACGTTTTTTTCTTAATCGGCATCGGCCGATTGTGCTGATAAAAAAGGCCGATATAACTCAGCGGACTTGCAAATGACTTCTGAAGTCAATACAAGTTGCCTGTATTCTTCTCTGAAGACTTCTCCCCCTCTCTGGGCAGCCTGCCAAATCTGATAAAAAGAACCTGAATTGATACAATGTTTACACTTCTGAATGAGCTGAACTCTGTGTGTAGAAGCTCTCAGTTTAACCATTTAAAGACTAAATCTTTTCTGACACTCGTTGCTTACAAGTAAAAATCCTGTATTTTCTGCTGGAAAATCACTTAGAACTCCCAAACATTATATATTTTTTTTAGCAGAGACCCTAGGGAATAAAATAGCGGTTGTTGCAATATTTTATGTCACACGGTATTTGCGCAGCGGTCTTTCAAACGCAATTTTTAAAAAAAAAAAAATACACTAATAAATTTACAAAAAAAACTAAGCAGTAAAGTTAGCCCATTTTTTTTCGTCCAAAAGTTTTGATTACCTGTTTTTGTGTATTTATTTTTAAGATATAGTTTTTTTTTATATATTTTTTTTTATCTAAATTCTACATACAAGTGAACTGATTGGAGGTTTGTTTTGTTTAATAAATGTTTAAATGTAAAAAATTTTCTGTATCACTTTAGGTTGCTTTCACACTGCAGCGGGCATGCGTTGACGGCAAAACGCTGCTAGTTTTAGCGGCGCTTTACCGTCATTTTAGCGGCGCTATTCGGCTGCTAGCGGGGAGCTTATAACCCAGCTAGCAGCCGAGGAAGGGGTTAAATGCGCCCCTGAAGCGCCGCTGCCGAAACGCTTTGCAGGTGGTTTGGCAGCGGTGCGCATTCATTTCAATGGGCAGGAGTGGTGGTATACACCGCTCCAAAGATGCTGCTTGCAGGACTTTTTTTTAACATCCTGCCAGCGCATCGCCTCAGTGTGACAGCACTCGGGATATCACACTGAGACTGCAGGGAAGACGTTTTACAGGCACTTTACAGGCGCTATTTTTAGCCCAAAAGAGCCTGAAAAACGCCCCAGTGTGAAAGGGGTCTAACTGTTAAATTTTATGAGATGAAGGAAAAAAAAAAAAAAAGAAGAAAAAAAAAAAAAAATCGGCCTAATATATCGGCCCAAAAAAATCGGCATCACATATCGGCCACCGAGTTTTCTAAATATCGGTCGACCTCTAATGATTACTAAGCAACTAGTGAAGTGTTTCTCAACTCCGCACCATAACAGGTCATGTTTTCAGGCTTGCCATTATTTTGCACAGGTGATGTGATCACCTTGTAATTAACACAGCTGTTTCATCTGAGGTAAATCATGAAGACATGGTGTGACCTTGAGGACTGGAGTTAATAAACACTGAACTAGTGTATACAGCTCTACCTTCAATATATATCATTGCCATAATTAAACAATAAACAGATCTACATACAACTCAATATTAGAAGACACCAGTTGAACGTAAAATGATATTTGATATGTAATTGAGCTCTAACTGTAAATATTTAATGTTTAACACTGCAGAATAGCAGACATTACTCATACTCCCAATGAAATGTCTTTGTTGGCTGAACATGCTAACAAAACAAATAATATAAATGACATTATAAATAACCACTACAGAATAGTTACAATACTTCTACTATTCGTCTGTTGCACATAAATGTACAACCACGCTAATTCACAATCATGCATTGCTTCCCTAATTGGAATATATATTGGCCATTTTTTATTTTTTTTATAAATCTCTTTATTAATTAATAATCTTCAGTTTATCCACTCTCACAGGAGCTACCATATACTTTTCATTAATAATCATTACATTGAGAAAAAACAATTAAACATAAAAACATTCATTCTTCCCCTTAAACCCTTAGGCTCTGTTTCCACTATTACAACTCCAAAGTCAAGTGATTTAAAGTGTGACTTTGCAATGCGATTTTTGATGTGATGTCATGCGACCGGTGAAAACCATGTGAGAACAAGTCGCACCGAAGTCGGAACAAAGTAGTGCAAAAACCTTGTTTTGAGTCGCACCAATTAGAACGGGGAACATTAAAATAGATGGGTTTTGACTTGTCATGCGACTTCACATGTGTCATGTCGCACAACAACTCGCAGTAGTGGAAACAGAGCCTTAGGATAGTGGCCTATTCTCTACATGAAGCTGTTCGAAACAAAATAACAGCAAGAGGGACAGCAAAGTGTACCAATGTGATGACTGTATAGATCAGTTTATACTGTGCTTATCCAGTTCCTTTTTATCATTTCTCAAAGCCATGATTTTAAGAATGTTGTCCCCTGACACACGTCTCTCCAGATGCTATTACCACATACATAAAATCTAACAACTGTAAAGACACATCACCTACCCCTGCCTCTGTGATTTTTCAGCTGTCTGCATGCAAGCACACATGTCCACCTCTACAAAAAGCGATTACACTTGGTAATAGGTGCTCCTTCAGTCAGGTTGCATTTTCCCAGTTTCCCATCTATCACGATTTCTGATTCCAGCTACTTCCTCTTCCAGGTCATGATTTTTTTGAAGCCAAGGTTACAATGCTGTTCAACTACCACATGTCTGTCACCCTGATACTCCCACCAAAAACTTGCTTAGCAAGTCTGTTAACTTAAAGAAAGTTCCATTCACACATATGTACATTGGATCTGTGTTTCCCCACATCCAATTTTCATTACAGGAGAGTGTGACTGACCCTCAATGAAGCTGGGTCAAACAGGTCCAGAGCAGATGCCGTCCAAGGCCACTTTCCTGCTTGTACCACCTGAAAGATATCCAACTTTGATGCAACTTGAATCACTGCCTGTGATACGACTTGACCTCCATAGGCCTCAAGTTTACAAAGTTGGAACAAAGTAGTGCAGGAACTACTTAGAGGTTGATGCGACTTGAAGTCGCACAGATATGAACAGTACTCATTGGAAATCATGGGGTACAACTTGGAATGCAACTTGGGACTACGAAGTCACATGACAAGTTCATAGTTGCCAACATTGAAAAAAAAATATGTGGGACACTTTTTTGGCTGTAGGCGGAGCCGTACAATAATTAGGGGGCGTGACATTTGTTTGTAGGCGTGGCTTAGCAAAAAATTTACAAGTGCGTCGAAAACTGGGCGTGGCTTACGTGAAAAGTGGGCATGGCTTACGTGAAAGTGGGCGTGGCTTACGTGAAAATGGACGTGGCTTAAATGGGCGTGGCTCAAGAGGGTGTGGTTAGAGTCTGAGATGAATGAGGGATGGAGAGGAAAAGGGGGAGAGGGAAATGATGGGACAGCAGCCCCAGATCCTACACAATAGAAATATGTGTATTCTAGAAAGTTTAACAATCAGCAGATAAAGATACTCCAAACGCCTGGTGTTAACGCTTCAATCATCCCGGCACCATGGTTGTTATGGTGTCAGGATGATTGAAGCGCATTATTTCTATTATTACATTGTAATATAAAATTAAATCATTCAACTCACCATAATGCCGAATCAGTGGGATCCCTGAGCGTGTAACTAGCCACGTCGCCTGCCACCAGCAGAGTCTGTCCTTGCATCAGGTGCCCCCAGCAGAGTCTGTCCTTGCATCAGGTGCCCCCGGCAGAGTCTGTCCTTGCATCAGGTGCCACCAGCAGAGTCTGTCCTTGCATCAGGTGCCCCCGGCAGAGTCTGTCCTTGCATCAGGTGCTCCCGGCAGAGTCTGTCCTCGCATCAGGCGCCCCCGGAAGAGTCTGTCCTTGCATCAGGTGCCACCAGCAGAGTCTGTCTTTGCATCAGGTGCCACCAGCAGAGTCTGTCCTTGCATCAGGTGCCCCCGCCAGAGTCTGTCCTTGCATCAGGTGCCCCTGCCAGAGTCTGTCCTTGCATCAGGTGCCCCAGCCAGAGTCTGTATAGACCCCCTCAGTGCAGACCCCCTCCATCAGTGCAGATCCCCTCCATCAGTGCAGACCCCCTCCATCAGTGCAGACCCCCCCTCTATTAGTGCAGACCCCCCTCTATTAGTGCAGACCCCCCCTCTATTATTGCAGCCCCCCCTCTATTAGTGCAGACCCCCCTCAGTGCAGCCCCCCTCTATTAGTGCAGCCCCCCTCAGTGCAGCGCCCCCTCTATTAGTACAGCCCCCCTCAGTGCAGCCCCCCTCTATTAGTGCAGCCCCCCTCTATTAGTGCAGCCCCCCTCAGTGCAGCCCCCCTCAGTGCAGCCCCCCTCTATTAGTGCAGACCCCCCCTCAGTTAGTGCAGCCCCCCTCAGTGCAGCCCCCCTCAGTGCAGCCCCCCTCAGTTAGAGAAGCCCCCCCTCAGTTAGTGCAGCCCCCCCCTTAGTGCAGCCCCCCCTCAGTGCAGCCCGCCCTCAATGCAGCCCAGCCCCCGCTCAGTGCAGGAGCGGCCGGTGTTCTGCCGAGAAAGTTCCCCTCAGCAATGGAGGACCCCCTGTACTGCACAGGCGCAGCGCTTGCGCAGTACGGGGCTGGGGAACTTTCAGCAAGACACGGCGCCGGCGCCGTGTCTTCTGCTCGCTTCAGTGGAGAGGGGAGGGGCCGTGCAGCTAAAGAAGCCGCTTCATTGGCTGCACGGTTCGAGCCCCCTTCCCCTCTCCACTCAACACTAGAGGAAGATAGAGCGGCGGCGCCGGCCGCCATTTTGCTGGAGCCCGCTGCTCCAAAAAAACAAAAAAAACAACATTCCCGATTTTCCTTATGGAAAATCCCGATTCGGGACAGCCTCCAATCGGGACAAGGGTCCCAAAATCGGGATTGTCCCGGGAAAATCGGGACTGTTGGCAACTATGCAAGTTGGACCCCAGGATTTCCAAAGACTAACATTCATATCTGTGCGATTTTAATTTGAAGCGACTTCAAAGTAGTTCCTGCACTACTTTATATGACTTGAACTCCATAGACATCAAGAATACACAAGCATTGATTCAAGTCACACAGTCTTTCAGGACGTGCAAGTGTGAAAGGTGCTTAAAAAAGGCAATGTGCGTCTTTGGCTCCAGTTAGGGTGCCAAGTCAAGCCTCAAACCACACTTGCTTTTAGTATGAACTAGAGAACAGAACATGTACTGGACCCCATGGTGTTAGCCACGGCCATAGCAGAAAACTACAATCACACTTGTCATGCAAACATCAAAATTGCATGTCCAGTTGTTCAACATTAAGTATGGGCTCGGGCATGATTTTTTCTAACCCACGTGCCTGAACCCACCAGGAAGCTCACACTGCGCATAGCTAATCACAGGCAGTGAGACATTTCCCGATCCGCGGCAGCACAGATCAGTAAATGTGTCACTGCCTGTTATTAGCGCTGTGCAGTGTGAGCTTCCTGGCGGGCCCAGTCACGTGGAGCTGTCAACACATCTGAGCCCATCTTTATTCAGCATGTTTTTGAATGTTACCCATTGATATTTGTGCAAAATACAGTGGCAGCGTCTTCCATGTAGTTCATGCACTACTTAACACTGACTTTCATGCAAGTTGAGGGCCTTAGACTTTAAGGGCAACCTGCAGAAGTTACATAAAAGTCTTACCTGAATGTCAGACAAGCAAACAGTTTGCCACAGGGCTGGACTGGGACAAAAATTTGGCCCTGGACTTCATCCAGACCGGCCCACTTTAATTCAATAAAATGCTGCCCCCCCCTTAAAAACAAAAAAAATCCGCCCACCAAAAGGAGAGAGGGGTTGAGGGAAAGGGGATGAGTGTAAGAGAGAGGCATTTTTCAGTTGCTTTTGGGCTAAAAATAGTGCCTGTAAAGCATCTGAACAACGCCTCCCCTGCAGTCCCAGTGTGGCAGGTCATTAACAAAAGTCCTGCAAGCAGCATCTTTGGGGTGGTGGAGGAGCAGTGTATAAACCGCTCCCTCACCGCTCCTGCCCATTGAAATGAATGGGCATCGCTGCCAAAGCGCCTGCAAAGCGCTTCGGCAGTGGCGCTACAGGGCACATTTAACCCTTTTTTTTTCAGCTGCTAGCGGGGGTTAAAAGCACCCCGCTAGCAGCCGAATAGCGCCACTAAAATGATGGTAAAGCGCAGCTAAAACTAGCAGCGTTTTACCGTCAACGGCCTAAGCGGAAGCGGCCTAAGAGTCAGGGTTTGAATGAGAGAGAAGGAGTGAGAGAGACAGAGGGGGGCTGAAAGACAGTGGAGGGGCTGAAAGACAGAGGAGGGGCTGAAAGACAGAGGAGGGGCTGAGAGACAGAGAGGGGGAGCTGAGAGACAGAGGGGGGACTGAGAGAGACCACATAGCACTGTCCCTATCTACAGTTCCTCCTCTGATCTCCCTGTCTCAGTGTGCGGGCATGTATGTGCAGGATGCCGGGTACCTGATGGCCAGCAAGTCTCCCTCTTGATCCGGGGGTGCTTTCGCTGCTCTGCTCCTTCCAGCAGCTCCTTGGCAGCCTCCGCCTCCCACATGTTCTCTTCCTAGGGGCCCACAGTCAGCCTGTCCTCCGGCCCGGGCCTCAAAGTTCTTTGAGCAGAGAGGAGAGGAGGTGGAGGAATCGAGGTTCTGGAAGAGCCAGGGTGGCCGCGCCCACTCCTGTTTGCCTCTTCGGTGGTCAGGGAGGGGGTGGAGCTCTTCTCCCTCCTGGGCTCACACATCTAAATGCCCTCCTCGCTTACCACCTTCCCCAAAACCCCGCCGCTGTTTGCTGCCACGCTTATGGTTGCCAGCTCATCCCTTTAAACCCAAACACATATGAATTACACAGGTTCTGAGGCAAATTTTAACGCAGATAAGGCACCAAGTGAGTTCAACCTGTGTAATTCATATGTGTTCGGGTTTAAAGGGATGAGGTGGCAACCCTAGCCGCGCTCCCGCTGCCGCCAAACTCTGCATAAAAAACGTCCCACTGAGCCATCGGCCCACCGGGAAACTCCCGGTATTCCCGATGGCCAGTACACGCCTGGTAGGGCAACAATTGTCCATTTTCACTGGGCAAAGCCAAAATTGCATCCAAGATGGCTCAATCTAAAGTCGCCCCAAGTTTGGAGTCCTAAAACTGTGAATGATGCCTAAGTGTTTGAGCCAAGCTCTTGGGTGTGTGTATTTAAGTCGCCTTATTTGCCTGTAGCTGCTGCACTTGATGTCATACCAATGACTGCAGTCTATTTTGCTTCTCCACACGTTTTATGCCTTTCTCTGGGCCAAATGTGGCCACTCCCATTTTTGGGCGGGCTGTTTGTTGCTGTGTGCATTTGGTAAGTGTCTGTGTTCCCGACCTGCGCTATGCACTTTCAAACTCAGGTGCTCACCTCTTTTTGTTCTGTCTCTTTTGCAGACTTATCTATATCCCCCCCCCCCCCCGGCAGAGAGCCATCGTTTGTGTTCGGTGTGTGTTTGGTAAGTGTCTGTGTTCCCGATGTGTGCTATGCACTTTCAAACTCAGGTGCTCACCTCTTTTTGTTCTGTCTCTTTTGCAAAATTATCTGGATCCTCCCCCCCCCAGCAGAGAGCCATTGTTTGTGTTCGGTGTTCAGGCACTGACCTAGTTTTGTTCAGGCGCTGACCTAGCTTTGTTCTGTTTCTTTTTCAGATTTTGTCCCAGTAAGCTGCTGCTGCCACTCAGCCAGACCACCTGCCCATCTGGTCCACCCATGGCACCCCCAGGAAGGGGGAGGGGAAGGGGATGGGGGAGGGGGAGTGGGGACGGGCCGGGCCTGGGGCCAGGCTGGGCACGTTGTCTAGCTCGGGTGTGAGGGAGGCTCCAGTTGCTGCCAGAAGGGTGCGTGCTTCCTCCAGAGAAGAGGCGGACGCTGGCGGGAGACGTCCTGCACGTGCTGCCTCTCCTTCTTCAAGCCCTGAACAGGGTACTTCAAGGAGGAAAGGCAGTGTGGGTACTTCTCGCAGGCGTCCCCACTTCTCCTCCATGGAGAACCAGGCTCTTGTGGCTGCATATCCCCCCAGATATAAGCAGATCGCAGGAGCCTGGTCCCTCCAAACAAGTAAGGCGGCCAAAAAACGGCTGTGGGAGGAAATTGCAGTGGCTGTCAATGCAGTGGGCAATGTGGAGCACCATTCCATCGCTAGCCTCAAGAAGCATGTGGGGGGCATCAAGAAAGCTATTAAGGCCAGGCTGGCTCACTGGGCTGGGCAGGGGCATGTGACCAGCCAGGGTATCGCACCTGCTTACGTGGTGCTCCTCCATCAATATGAACAAGATTACCTGCCACTCATCCAGTTGGACACAATCCTAGGACTCCAAACTCGTGCCGATACGGATGAGTGGCAGCATAGTAACCAACTCTTGGCCATTACTTTGTGTCAGCTTCTTTGAATTTTCTACCCAGTCTAAAAAAGGACACATTGGAATACTTTTACACTTGTCCTGCAAATTCATTTTGGTTTCTCGCCTCTCTCCAGGGGGAGCGTCAGCCCCTGCCAGCTCAGCTGAGGAGGCTATGGCTGAAGATGCCCCACATACTGAGGAGGGGATGCAGCTCTCTCCTTGTAAGTTCAAAATGTGAATGTGCCAACCAATGTGTAAGGCTGTAATATCCTCTACAATCCAACTCACACGGTAATGTCCTATTCACAGCACAACATCAGCAGGAGGAGGAGGAATGGGACCAGCCCCTGCAGCAAAGCCTGGAGGAAGTTATTGGTATGTATTGCTAATGTGGTGTGGAGAATTCTTTGTAGGACTCTGGATTAAGCAATGAACATTGTTTTCATAGTGCTGGCCTACAAATGTTTAGAAAAAAATGAAATAAGCTTGGATGTTGACAGGCAAGGGTTTAATCTGCTTCTGTCACTTATAATCATTATGTAGCAAGACTAATGCCCTGTACACTCGGACTTTCTGACGGAATATGTGCGATCTGAGCTTTTTGTCGGAAATTCCAACCGTGTGTGGGCTCCATCGGACTTTTTCCATCGGAATTTCTGACACACAAAGTTTGAGAGCAGGCTATAAAATTTTCCGACAACAAAATCCAATCCTTTAAATTCCGATCGTGTGTAGACAAATCCGATGGACAAAGTGCCACGCATGCTCAGAATAAATTAAGAGACAAAAGCTATTGGCTATTGCCCCATTTATAGTCCCAACGTACGTGTTTTACGTCACCGTGTTCGGAACGATTGGATTTTCCGACAACTTTGTGTGACTGTGTGTATGCAAGACAAGTTTGAGCCAACATCCGTTGGAAAAAAACGATGGATTTTGTTGTCGGAATGTCCGATCAATGTCCGATCGTGTGTACAGGGCAAAACACATCTTCTTCCTTGCTGGCCACTAGTCATTAATGTATCCCCGGCTCTTGACCACTAACATACCTCTTTCTACACACAACTGTTATTTTGGGGTGTGTTTGCAAGTGTCCCATGTGCCATGTCAAACAGGAGGAAGCAAGATTGGAATGTTATTCTTTCCCAGTGCCTGATCCCTTAAACCAGTGCTCAAAAATGGCAGCTTATCCCTACAGCCTAATTTTTAGGCCCAAAAAATTATTTGACCTTTTTTTTTTTAGAACATCTGTCCCCTGGCGCAGCTGGAGCTCGAGCTGGAGGTAGCGAGGATTCTGCATCCAATGTTGGGGTAGGTGATATGACGTTACAAGGTGGACATGTCCAAATTTTTTTACACTTTTTTTTCCACATGTTGTTTGGAAATGGCATACCTTCAATCTTCTTGGTTTTGGCAGGGACATTCAGGCACTCCACCAGCAAGTCCTACACCCTCTGCAGCTGCTGAAGCTGGGTTGCCTGAACATCCAGTAAGAAATTCCACTTTTGTCAGGCAAACAAATGTTCCTCCAATTCTCTAACAATTATATTCCAGCTAGGCCATGATTTGTAAAGGTAAACTTGATGTGTGCCTCAACTTCTTGTGGGGTGGAGCATTGCTTAGTCAGGATTGTCCATTCTTAAGGTGCATATTCCAAGTATGGGGTGTAGTATGGCACTTTGTCCAAATCACAAGAATGAGGCTAGCAGTGTGGGTCAAAATTAGAACTTTTTGACGTCCAAACTGTGCAGCCATTGTAATGCTTGTAGTAATTATATAATGGGAAGGCATTATCTTAAGTGGTCCGAGGCTGCCTACATGAGCAAGTGTGTTTGTTGGCAGTCCATCCACCTGTCCTACTGTATGCTTGTAGTGTTTATGATGTGAGAAAAGATTTTGTGAGTAACTTCTATTTTTTTTTTTTGTGTCTTTTAGCCAGCATTGGATGCAGCCCCCCACCTTATCACAACCCACATTTGAATCTGCTAGAAAGGCTGGTTGCCCAGATAGAGCAATGGAGGCCTTCTGAAACAAGTGATTTAGTAAGGTTACTGGGGCTCACACAGCAATCTGTGCAGAGGTTGACTGGTAACCAGGAGATCCTGCAGCAGATCCAACGGGATATGCATCAAGTGATGCAAACTATGGTCACTAACCAGCATGCAGACAATCAGTTTTGGGGAACAGCTGCTGGCCATACTTCAACTGTTGGAACAGCAAAATCGTCTAAATAATGGGCAGCCAGCCGGGGGGGGTGCCGTATCCCCAATTAGCCACTTCCAACGATTCCCAGTCCCCTCCCAATGGTGAACCCCTAAACTCCGCTCCCTCCTCCCACACACACCACACATCTGCCCCTTCCTCAGATTCCACACTCCCCCTTCAACCCCCCATGCTGATCACCTCACCCCCACACTCCAACTTACCCAAAATTCTGGCCCCCCTTTCCACCCCTCATGTACACCCCAGCAGGACCCTCCACAAAATTTATATCACCAGACCACCTTGCAAGTCCTTCCCCAGACCCACCCTCCCCAGACCTCCTTCCCAGCCCACTTTGTCGAAGCCCCCTCTCCTCCCCCCTATCAACAAGAGCTCACCCATGCCTTTAACTTCCTCCAAGCACACACCCAAGCACAGGCCCACCAACAGAATCTCATCCAAGCCCAGTCCTACACCTTGCACAGAGCCACAACATAGCAACACTTCCAACACTCGCAATACACACTTCAGGCCTTCCAGACACAGCTCCAACCACAGCCCCTGAGCCAACTCCCTCACTACCCCTTGGCCATCCCTTTGACACAGCCCCCCTTCCAAGCCACTCTCCCAGCCCCTTCAACACAACCCTCAAAAGTCCCTACCCTCTCCTTGGTCCCCTCACACCAGCCCCCTGAGCAGCAGCAGCCACCACCTCCCCATTAAATGTATATATAATTTTTTTTGGCCTTACTGTTTTTGATTAATTTATATATTTTTGTGTTAATTTTGGCTTCATGTTTTTTAATAAATGTTCACATTTCAAAGAACTTATTGTTCTTTCTTGGGCAAATAGGCATGGGAAGGAATGTCCCTGGCTTGGTAACATTGGCATTTATACATAGGTGTTTTTATGATAGCAAACAAGTGCTTAAAATTAAACATACTAGTCTCAATCCTCAAATAAGAAAGCAAACATAAAAGGTAACTCATCGAGCAGGCAACTGATTCTAAGTGGTGATGCATGGATTTGTTTTGGGGTTTGCTTGATTTGTGTATTTTCTACTGGCAAGCTGTCTTCAAAATATTTTTGTAGGGACCAGGTTTAGAAAAGAGCACTAGCACATGTAACAGTTAGGCATTATATGCCATCCATTTTGCATTCAAATGTCATCAAGGAATGTTGTCACTTTCAGGGTGAGTCTGTCACCCTGCTGCTACATATTTAGTAGTGTTGCCTGGATTTTGCCTTGTCACTGTTCCATGTATTTGAAAAGAGTAGTGCATCTAACACTCTCCTCCTCTAACAAGCCAATGTTGTCTAAATCTACCCCATGGGCTTCCTCATTTACTCCAACACCAAAGGAGGTGTATAAATATCCAGATCGCCTTCTTTTCAACAAAGTGGTAATGACAAAAAGGCCAGCCTGGCATGAAATGCATCTAATGCCGCGTACACAGGAGCGGACTTTCCATCAGAATAGACTCTGACGGTTTTTCCAACGGAGTTCCGCTGAAACGGACTTACCCATACACGATCACACCAAAGTCCAATCGTTTAGAACGTGATGACGTACGATGGGCTCAGAAAAAGGAAGTTCAATAACCAGTAGCCAATAGCTGCCCTTGCGTTGTTTTTGTTCCGTCGGACTAGCATACAGACAAATGGTTTTCCCGATAGGAATTGAGTCCGTCGAAAAGATTTGAAACATGTTCTATTTCTAGGTCCATCAGAATTTGAGAAAGAAAAAGTCAGATGAAGCCCACACACGATCGGAATGTCCGACGGAATGATTCCGTTGGACCTTTTCTGCCGGAAAGTCCGGTCATGTGTACACGGCAAGACAGAGAAGGTTTGATATTTGGACATGTTTTTGGAGTTGTGTTTTCTTTCTTTTTGTTCCTAGCTTGCTAAAGGCTAAGGTCTTTGTTGGCACCGTGTAACACGTTACCCCTTGTCTGGTTTTTAAAAGCAGAAAATCATTTCCTGCCTGATTCAGGGCAGGTATGCATGCACTATGGAATTAACATCCACAAAAGGACACTAGTTTGTCCCAGCACTCCATCATACCCTCCCACTTCACCTCCTGTGACCATAACACTGACATGGGTGAGCATTGACACACACGTGCTGTGTAAAGCTGACTAGGGCCCCATTAGATCTCCTTCTCTTTGTTTTTTACCTTGCACAAAACTGGGCTCTTCCATAACTGCTAGTGCTTCCAGGAGAAGCTTGCAAATCCCTGGACCTCTTGGTTCTGGATAAACCAACATAGACCTGACCTGATGGAAGGACTAGTAATACAGTTGGGCTACATGCTGCATACATACTTTTTGTAAGTTGATACACACACCTGGGCCAGGGAGCACAACTTCACTCACAAAGAGCTCCCTGTCCTCAATTTAGAGACCATGCCAAATATGGAAAAGGGTACTCAAGTCTTTTTGGGAAATTAGAATGAAGTAGAATTCACAAACCCAAATCAAATTTAGATTTAGAGTAATTGCAGAGGGCAAGCATTCACCTTAAAAATTGGTGTATCTAACCAGAACAGAACAAGCTTAAACAGACCCCCCCCCCCCCACACACACACACACACACACACACAAACAAAAGTAAGTCAGCAGCTTAAAATACTGGAGCTGGAGTCTTGGACTACTGGGGCATCTACCTGTTCAGGCCTCCAGCGTTGTCTTGGCTGAAACGATTTTTGGATTCCACTCTCATTTGCTTTGGCCATCATCTAGGCTAAGGGCAACTGGGTGTGAAGCCTGGTGGATTCCTGAGGCCAATTCCTCCTGTATATGCATGAATTGCACAGCACTTTGGAAATGGTCTGGTTGCATTGTCAAGCTGGGGGACGGGGGGCCAAATGTCAGCTTCAGTTCACATTGGACACACCTCTTGCTCCTGTCTGCAACATGTCTCTGCATGATGTTTAATGTTGTGCCCAAAATATACAATTTCAAAGAAGCCAAATATGAGTTAAGCAAGCTTGCCCCCTGCAGCTGGAGCCAAAAAAGTCCTGCAAATGCTTTCAAGACAGGCCCATCTTCTCCAACTGCAGTGAGCAAGATTGGCTACCTTACAAAAAAGACACAAAATAGTAAATATGTTTTTAAAAACTTTATAGACTCTCAAAACTTTTGAACAATTTCAACACAAATATGTACAAACCAAAATAAATAACAGACAAAAACAAAAATACTATTTATAAAAATAATCCAATACCAAGGGCTGGTCAGCTGCAGGTCCAACCCCCATTTGGCTCTCCAAATCTTTAATCCTCCTGACCGTCCACATCAGGAGGCTTTCCACTTCCGTCATGGACAAGTCAGTCATGACTGTGGAGAAAAGAGAAAAAAAAATAGCTGGAGTCAAAATGCAGATCCCATTGATTCACAGAACAACTACATCAACAACTAGGCACAGTAGCATATCAGCAATGGATTGCATACATTCATGGTAAAACATGATAATTTGCTAGGTCACGTAGTCATCCTCAATTCATTAACCCTATCTCTATGTTCAGAATGATGTCCAGCTCAATTCACACAGGGTTCCCTATTGACCTGCAAAGATTATTCAGGTGCAGTGGTGGCTGGTGAAGTTTTTGGATGGGGGGCGCCAGACCCCGCCTATAATTTTTGACCCCTCCCACTTCTCATAAACCACACCCCTTATATAAACCACCCACTCCGTCCCCTGTATTCCATTTGCTTCCACCCATAGTGTCAGGTGTATACAGCTCAGATCACAGGACAGAGTATACAGTCCCAGCATCACAGGACAGATTATATATCTAGATAAAATATTGAAAATATGTTAATGTTTAAGTCAACCGTTAAAGAAGGCAGTAAATATAACACGAATCAGTGAATTTTTTTTTACAACAGCAAACAAACTTTATTGTACAACAAACAACAACAAAAAAACTCTGAATCAGAGTAAAGGTGACTGAATACAAATGCACGCCACATTCACATTAGCGCCAGTAGAACTATTTGAAAATAAATTTTGCTCTCCTTTCTTTCTGGCTTGCAAATTTCTCAATGACCTTCTGATTGAACTCAGTCATCTCTGTCACCACTCTCTTTTCCATTGACAGCATGGCCAATGCATTCAGCCTCTCCTGGGTCATGCTATTTCTCAGAAAAGTCTTAATCCTTTTTAAGGTTGAGAAGCACCTCTCAGCTTCTGCTGTGGTGATGAGGATCTTTAGCAGAGTGACAGTCTCTCTAAATACATGAGCAAGATTGTTCTCCAGAGTACCTGGAATAGGTCCACAGCACCATTGCACTTTTTGAACTATTCTGTGTGGTAGATGAGACCAAGCTCTGTCTTTAACTTATTCTTATTGAGCAGTGGATAGGCCTTCAAATTCTCACTCAGTGCATCCTCCGGAAACTCCATTGCGTACTGTTCAAACCTGTCTGCTTGAAGCAAGGTGGCACTAACAAGGTGTTTTGTGAAGGAGAAACGTTGCATGGTGTGTAATACTATGGTATCACAGACCTATAGAGTGAAGGATAAAAACAAAAATTAGGCAGTGATGACAAAATATTTTTCTTACAATATTCATATAAAAATGATGTGATCTAAAATGATTTGTTATTCCCTCTAGAGGATAACATTAGTATTACAGCCTTCATCTCTGTTAGCTCCCTGAGCATCAGAAATGCATGAAACTTATACATATTTACTAAGAATGTCTTGTCCATGTGTTTGGAGTTCTGAGAAATTATGGATATAAAAACACTGAAACTGATCTCCCTTCATAACATTAAAACTGTCCATTTTAAAATGTTCAGTTTTAAGTTATAAAGGGAGATCAGTTTCAGTGGTTTCGCAGAACTCCATACACATGGACATGACATTTTTAGTAAATACGTCAAGTTTCATGCATTTCTGATGTTCAGGCAGCTAACACAGATGAAGGCTGTAATACTAATGTTATCCACTAGAGGGAATAACAAATAATTTTAGATCACATCATTTTTATATGAATATTGTAAGAAAAATATTTTTCTTTCCAATCTTCATATCTATAATGGAGCTATCAAAAAGATAAATATTGCAACAAATAAAAACTCACCTCGGTTGGAATGCGTTTATGTTCTCCTGGATTCAGCGAGCCCCGCCTCTTCGGTTGAGAACCACCTTGACTGCTTTGGTCAACCAGGGATGGGATAGAATCTCTGCAAAATGTATGAGCAATAATAATAAAAAAAATATAATAATAACAACAACACATGGAAAAGGAGGAATACAGCTACTACCAGGAAAAGGAGGAATACAGCTACTACCTGATTCTCTGTATGTCCCACTGGAACTGCTGGATGCTCCCCTTAAGGTGGACTGAATCTATGTCCTTCTTCTGGAGTTTGGCATAGAGGAGGTCCACATGCGGCATGATGTTGTGGAAAAGCGTAAGAAAATATTAAAATCCTGATCCTCCAGCAGCATGGCAAAGCCTGCTGCCTCTCTCATGGTAACAGGGTCAAAGTCACCTGAGTCTCGCATGGATTCAAAACAGCAGATGAGGTCCTCTCTGTGCTCAAACACTGTATTGATGGCACGGCTGTGGAAGTCCCATCTGACACTGCTTGATGATGTCGGTGGTCTATGGGCAACTACTTTATCAAGTACATCTGTGCGCTTGGGTGATTTTGCAAAAAAGATGGCAAATCCTCCAAGGTTAGCAAAAAAAAGACTCGCTTTGGGTATTTGAGAAGTGGCCTGTTGCATTATCAGATTCAGCTGATGTGCATAGCAGTGGATGTAATGGGCATTTGTGTACATATCCTGAATCTTCTTTTGAACCCCTGAAGTGGCACCCCTCATCACGCTGGCTCCATCATATGCTTGGGAGATGAGTTTATGTATCTGAACCCCTGGAAGGATGACAGCAAGACGCTCTTGTAGTGCTGTGGCGATGGAATCCGCATTAGCGGAATGTAGAGGAATAAACTCAAAAAACCTCTCCTGTACGTTGTTTTTGGCATCAATGTAGCGCAGTACAAGCACTAGTTGGCACTGTGTGGCAAAATCAATGGTCTCGTCGGCCTAGATTGAGATGAAATCGCTGCTCCGTACTTCTTAAATAATGTGCTCCTTCACTACAGACAACATACAGTCCAACAGCTCGTTCTGTACAGTTTTTGAAATTCCCTTAAAAACAGTGGCATTCTCAAGGTGCTCTTTCAAAACTCCATCAAGAGAAGCAACAAAAATCGACCAAGCCACGGAATATCCCAGGATTATCGAAGCTCTCATCATGGCAATGCAAAGCCAGCTCGAATGCACCACAAAATTTCACACAGTCTATTATTCGAGACAGAATGTGTTGATTTTTTGTGACCTCTTCATTGTGTCTTCTAATGGCAATTCTGTAGCCTGCATCTAGCTGTTCACCAATGCTACGCTTCCCAAAAAACTCGAGCCTCATAACATTGTCAAGATGGCTTTGGGTAGTTTCATGCCACTTGCACTTTTCAGTGAGATGCTTTAGGTCGCTAACCCCTGTTGATATCCACAGCGTGTCTGTGCCATGACTTTGGTATAGCAAACAGGGAAAGCAATAATAGGCATGAGTCACATCACATCCAGCTAGCCAACTCCATTTATTATAAGAAGTGGTGGAAAAGCTTTGAGTGTAAACTCTACCACGATCACTTTTTTTCCTCATCTGAACACCTTGTGAAGGGAAATAGTTTCAAAGATGGAACCGAATTTTCACTCATTTTCAAAAAACATTCCACAATGATCAATACCTATGAGTCAAATGAAAATATGGGTAAGTTTAAAAGAGAGATAGGTATGGCGCTGCCAAATGCAAGTGTCTATTTCATCAAATGCAGCCTCACTGTGCCCATCAATTGCAGCCTCACTGTGCCCATAATGAGGGGTTCCCACCATCCCTGTGCTGAGTTCCCGGGTCTGTACAGCTGCTGGCTGCTGTGCCCATTATAAGGGGTTCCCCCCATCCCTGTGCTGAGTTCCTGGCTGGCTTTTATACTGTGGCAATAGACTTCAGAGGACAAGTGTACAGGGTACATTATGTAGGTTCAATTTGATCACCAAATTTTTCCAGCTGTTCTGGATGCATGTTTATTCAATATTGCCATGTGAAAAGCACAGCCAGAAATGTTAAGTTTATCTTGGAAAAACAATAGCTATCAGTTGTTATTTTGGGGTATTTCCCTTTATATTGCACACTTGAAAGGCAGTATAGACTAGGGGTCTCCAAACTATGGCATGAGAACGACATCCGACCCACTACAAGATTTTACCCAGTATGCAGCAACTCTGATATGATGGGGGCTTCTGACATACAGGGGGGAGGGGTGGCTCTTGGATGTGATGAAGGGGCTTCTAATGTGAAAGGGGATCCTGATGTGATAGGGAGCTTCTGATGTGAAAGAGGTATTCTGATGGAAGGGGCTCTGTACATCATATACCAGGCTCTACATTATACACAGGACTCTGCACATCATATACCAGGCTCTGTACATCATAGTTACATGGTTAGTAAGGTTGAATAAAGACACCAGTCCATCCAGTTCAACCTGAGTGAGTGTGGGTGCATGTCTACAATTATCCCTATTTAAGGTACCCATATAGCATTGTCAATTTACGCAGCGCTCTACACATACATCGCACACTCACATCGGTCCCTACAATCTAAGGTCCCCAACTCACATTCATATAGTAGGGCCAATTTTGGACAGAAGCCAATTAACCTACCAGCATGTCTTTGGAGTATGGGAGGAAACCAGAGTACTCAGAGGAAACCCACGCAGGCACAGGGAGAACATGCAAACTGCAGGCAGGGAGTGGTTGGGTTTTTAACCAGCATACTTTGTCTACTGCTAGGCGAGCGTGCTACCCACTACACCACTGTGCCGTTCACAATAGTATCATATACCAGGCTGTATATTATACACAGGGCTCTGTACATCGTATACCAGGATCTACATTATACACAGGGCTCTGTACATCATATATAGATTTGTGGGTTGAAAATATCAGTCCAGCCTTTTGCATCTGAAGTTCGCCCTTTTGATGTTCAGAGAAAAATATAGCCTCTGTCTCCATTTCTTTTTTGGACATTATTAGCATTAATTTATTTAATCATTACTACTGAAATAGTTTTGACTATATAAGAGGCACCACCTTCCTCTGTTAGTCAAAATTATTTTCAGTAGTAATAGTTAAAATAAACATAATCTGCCCCAAGTGTTAAAGTGGGGGTCCACCTATCTATCGTTTTTTTCTTTTTTAGTTCATTCACAAACTTTTCTTCTCAGCATTACATACTCACATATTGTGTGTAATATGTCCACCTGTGTCAGATTTTGTCAGAAAGAATAACTTATATTATTCACTGCAGGCGGTTTCCATCTTCATTGTGGGCATTTGAAGCCCACAAGCATTTATTTCCTGGATGTGGTGAATACTGTGCTCCCAGCATTCACTGCTCATTCCTGCACATGCTCAGTGGCATCCTGGGAAGCCTGAGACTAGCTCCCAGAAGTCTGGGAGAGGCTAGAAACACGCCTACTCCCATGGGAGGAGAACCAGGAAGTGCAAAGAAGAATAGAAAAATAAAAGGTAATTACGGCGATTTAAATTTTTTTAAATGGCATGTCAGCATCAAGGCAAGGAAGAGAATACATACAGATATTGTTCAAAATTTGGGTGGAACCCCGCTTTAAGTACACCAGATTACACCCCTGCTTGCTCTAGGTCAGTTCTACGGCCAGAGACAGCCTGGCAAGTGGCAACTAGTAACTTGTCAGCAATGAAAAGCTCTGTATGTCATCAGGTACAGATTTTCTTTAAGGGCCGGTTCACACTGCTGCGATGCGGGAACCCTGCAAATCTACTGTGGGTTCCCGCATCGCATGTGTCCTGGCGACAGTTCACACTGCCCTATGCGAACTGCTGGGAGTGTCAGTTAAAAGTTAATGACACTCCCAAATCAGTCTGCATATCGCAGTGCGATCTGCAAAGTCGGACAGGAATCGGATCGCATGGTGTGAACACCCATGCAATCCGATTCTGCTGCGGACCAAACTTAACCACTTAAGGACCGAGCCTCTTTTTCAGACTCGGTGTTTACAAGCTAAAAACTGTTTTTTTTTTTTTGCTAGAAAATTACTTAGAGCATTATACATTTTTTTTTCAAACACCCTAGAGAATAAAATGGCGGTCGTTGCAATACTTTCTGTCACACCGTATATGCGCAGCGGTCTTACAAGCGCACCTTTTTTTAAAAAAAATACACATTTTTGAATTAAAAAATAAGACAACAGTAAAGTTAGCCCAATTTTTTTGTTATATTGTGAAAGATAATGTTACGCCGAGTAAATTGATACCCAACATGTCACGCTTCAAAATTGCGCCCGCTCGTGGAATGGCGACAAACTTTTATCCTTAAAAATCTCCATAGGCTACATTTTAAAAATTGTACCGGTTGCATGTTTTGCGTTACAGAGGAGGTCTAGTGCTAGAATTATTGCTCTCGCTCTACCGATCATGGCGATACCTCACATGTGTGGGTTGAATACCGTTTTCCTATGCGGGCACTACTTACGTATGCGTTCGCTTCTGCTCGCGAGCTCGGCGGGACGGGGCACGTTTAAAAATGTTTTTTTCCTGTTTATTTTACCTTTTATTTTTAATGATCTCTATTAATTTGCAAACACCAGAAAATTAATATAAGCGGCGCTACTATTAGTGATATAATCTAGCCCAGTGTTCAAAAGTGTACAGTCAGTGTACCATGGTAAATGACACTTATATATATCACTCCAACCTGTAAAAAAAATAATATATAAAAAAGTCCAAAGATCAGTGATATAACACAACCCAGTGTTCAAGGTATGAGGCCAGTGTACTGAAATAATATAAATAACACTTGTGTGTATCACTCCAAACTAAAAAGTAGATAAAAAATCCATCATATAGAAAATAAAATATAGAAATACATCCGTAGAAATGTCCATAGAAGAGAGCACCGTGAAAAAGTGTGCAAGTTGCTGAGAATGTGCACCAAATCAAACGTGCCAGTGATTCCTCTCCCTTTGAACTCAACACTCACCGAATGAATATGCCTCACAGTCTCGTGTTTTGGCAAAAGCACATGAAACACTGTACACTCAAGATAGAGTGAAAAATCCACGTTCCATCCGACCCAGTGTCATTTCATTCCATATGTAAATAAAAAATGTGCGCATAGTGTGATACCGTAAAACACAACATTTATTGAACTGTGTAAACTTCAATCATTGCACTCACATAGAAAACTCTTTAAATCAAGCCACAAACAGCACAGCAATCCAACTTCTCAAAACTCCTGTGTGAACTCCCAGCACCAATGTAAAGACGGTCGCAGCGGAACCAATATCAGCGGAAACAGGCTCTCACCCCACCCACTGAATCTCGTCTAAATCGAGTAAGGATCTTCCGCTCATGCACGGAACTGAGATGCAGCCTCCCCTCCGTCACTCTCTGCTACTGATGGAGTGATACACACAAGTGTTATTTATATTATTTCAGTACACTGGCCTCATACCTTGAACACTGGGTTGTGTTATATCACTGATCTTTGGACTTTTTTATATATTATTTTTTTTACAGGTTGAAGCGATATATATGTGTCATTTACCATGGTACACTGACTGTACACTTTTGAACACTGGGTTAGATTATATCACTAATAGTAGCGCCGCTTATATTAATTTTCTGGTGTTTGCAAATTAATAGAGATCATTCATAATTTACATTTAAAGTGGCAGCTTTGTTTCACATACTTCACGTTTCAATTTATATTAAGTGGTGCAATAGACACTTTTCCTGAGCGCAGTGCTGGGACTCACGGAGGGTACCAGTGTTTACATTTTTTATTTTTACACTGTTTAAAAAAAATAAAAATTGTGTCACTTTTATTCCTATTACAAGGGATGTAAACATCCCTTGTAATAGAAAAAAGCATGACAGGTCCTCTTAAATATGAGATCTGGGGTCAAAAAGTCCTCAGATCTCATATTTGGACTTAAATGCAGAAAAAAAAAAATTGTCATTTTGAAAAAATGACATAAAAAAAAATGTGCCTTTAAGAAGTATGGGCAGAAGGGACGTTTTGACATTGCTTCCGCCCAGCTATGGTATGGAGATGGGTGGGGGCCATCTTCCCCTCACTCGTCTCCATACCTATCAAGGAGACATGCGCGATCGCCTCCGCCGCTGCCGCAAGCTCCAGTAAGCGCAAAAACAAAATATGTGAACCTCTGCGCTACTAAGAAAATGTGTGCTGTGTGTAGTGCTGCAAAATCTAGTGGTATACACAAATCAACCAATAAAAAGAGACAATAAAGTGATTTCGCGCACAATGAAGATAGAAATCAAAGTGATAATAAATTGTCAAAAAAATCATTAAATATATGAAGTGAGCAATGATAAACATCAAAAATATTAATAAATATCCAAAAAACGGTTGTAGTGAATCGCCAGGTACTAAATAAGGTCAATCAGTAACTTAGTCCAATAGCATAGGGCTGGATATTCATGAATCTTCTCAAAGAATACAGTAGGTGATCAAGACAGCAATAGGTGATGTCTGTGTGGTAATGTGCTCACAGTGCCCTTACCTCTATAGGCATAGGTAAATGGCTTATTGCTCCAACTGGTGGACAGTGATGGGGACCGATGAGTCCTCAGGTAAGTAGATGTCAATCATAAGGCTGGGTCAGGCTCATCTCCGGATCCAGATGAATATATGCAAAGAAAGGAAAAAGGACAGCCTCCAATGGTGTAGTAAAATTAAATCCCGTTTTTAATAGTAAAACCGCTGTACAGGGCATGGAATGCAGACAGTACAGCACAATATCTTAAGAGGAGACAAACACCTTCAAAGCATCCTATCAGACTAAATGCAGTTAGATATATCTCCACAAGATGTCAACAGTGAGCACTTTTTAGCTGTTCGTATGAACAGCAGTGCCCATGGAGGTTTTCTTTATTTATTTTTTGCTTATTTTGTCTTCAGTACATTACATGTACTCTAGAGATTTTAACCAATCTATTAAAAGAATTTCCATTTATTATTTATTTTTTATATTTTTTCCTTTTTTTCCTATTTCTAATTGCCACACCGATTTCTACAGCCGCCGCTATTAGATACAGTAAATATCCCTCGGACGCCATCAAAATGGCGTCCGCACCACTTCCTGTTCCATCATTATAAAATGGACTGAGTGTTCAACCAATCAGATTCCCTGAGGAAGTCACGAGGGGTCGTGACATAATGTGTAGGACCCACGCTAGCTTACGCATCCGGAAGTTCTTACTCCGACCCGGTTGTTGTGGACCGGAAGTTCTGTAATAGGTAGCGACAGAACGCCGCTTTGTGCTGTACTGTCTGCATTCCATGCCCTGTACAGCTGTTTTACTATTAAAAACGGGATTTAATTTTACTACACCATTGGAGGCTGTCCTTTTTCCTTTCTTTGCATATATTCATCTGGATCCGGAGATGAGCCTGACTCAGCCTTATGATTGACATCTACTCACCTGAGGACACATCGGTCCCCATCACTGTCCACCAGTTGGAGCAATCAGGCATTTACCTATGCCTATAGAGGTAAGGGCACTGTGAGCACATTACGACACAGACGTCACCTATTGCTGTCTTCATCATCTACTGTATTCTTTGAGAACATTCATGAATATCCAGCCCTATTCTATTGGACTAAGTTACTGATTGTTATGGCAGCTAGCTGCTGCCATAACAACGATATCTGTCCCCAAAGCAGAGACGTACATCGGCATGCGGCGGTCAAAAAAAGAAAGTGAAAAGTTGAAGTTTTAAAAATTACTGTAATATAAGATATGTAAATGTGATGACCTATATTCATATATCCCAGAATCACTATTCCTAAATCAGATCTTTTTTAAATCAGTTGCAATGTTATGGTGAGAATGTATTTACAAATGTCTTAAAATGGAACAGACTGACACAATATGGATAAAGTATTAAAACCCCATGTTAGTGTTACTGAACATTATTGAGAGGCTTTGGTGCATCCACTTTTGGTTCACACACACTTCTGTCAATTAAATCCTTTGCTAAAATAATGTGTGCAGGCAGTCACTAAGCCGTTTCCACTTTGTCAGGGCACAGGGAGATGATTTATTAAATTTTTAGAACATTATTATCGGAATTCGGAACAGTTTATTTATTCAAAGAATGAGGCGCGCTCTCTCACCTCCTTACTGCAGCTCCGCTCGGGCCGAAGAACGGAGCTGCCGACGTGACGGCTTTCTTCAGTTTCAGAATACCCAGAAGTGACCTCTAAATTTGTAACAACAATGCTCCTGCCCGTAGAATCACAGTGATTTTATGGGCGGAAGCTACTCGGCGTTCTGTATTGCGCCGCAAGGCGGGTTAATGGCCCGCAAATGAAGCGCCATGTCTGCAATCTCGTAATTGCATTGATGTGGCGCTTCCCACAGTGCACTTTTTTTTTTGGTGACTACAGGAGGGGGGGGGGGGGGGGCGGCGCCCGGGTGCTTCCTATGGACGGGCCACCACTGTTCAGGTGTGTGCTAGGAGGGAGCAGCCCTGTTCATGAAGATGGTAGAGATCACAGTGGCTGAAGCACTTTGTTTTTGGGGAACAAGTTAGTACTCACTAGTGAACTGTTTTAGGATTGTTTTATTGTCCTAAGCTTCGACAAACTTTAAGGGGGCCATATGCAGACACAATAAGCTGTCAGGGGAAACTGTCCAAAATCTGTCCAGAGCTGACTTATCACAGTAATTGTCTGATAAAACAAAAATGTAACAGGGATGACATGTAAACCTCACCAGGATAAGGCAAACAAATCAATATAGTATGGGGTATGTTAACTTGCTAGCTAAGTTACATGTGCACACATCGCTATCTATCTATCTATCTATCTATCTATCTATCTATCTATCTATCTATCTATCTATCTATCTATCTCTATTCTGAGGCAGTGCCTGTTGAGAGAGCTGGGCTTGCAGCTGAGCAGCCCTTGCTGCCTGAGTTGAAGCTGTGTGAAGGGAAATAAGTTGAGCCATGACATAAGAACAACAAATGAAGGAAAACCAGTCACATAAAACATCAAACAAGTGGGGAATCCTAGCCACAGCCAAATCCTCTTATTGATTGTTGAAGTAAGCTAGATGACAAGACCCCCTAAGGCTTAAAGGAAAGCTTAGATACAGGCGGTCCCCTACTTACAAACATCCGACTTACAAACGGAGGGAGACAACAGGAAGTGAAAGGAAATCTACCCTTAGGAAGGGAAATTACATGTTTGTTAGTTGGACCATACTCTGGCCTAATTTAGTAGTAAACAACTCGCCCCCCCATCCCAAAAAAAAGGAAGGGAAATTCACTCCTGTAAGAGTTAATATGGGAAAAAGGTGTCTCCACTGATGCTTTATCACCAGTCCATGTTTCCCTAACAGACCAAAATTTTCAAAATCCAATTGTCATTGGAACAGAAAGTGAGGTGAAATCTTCTGAACAGGGGCCCAGACAGCAAAACAAACATTACAGGGGTGATAGCCCTTCCTTATGCTATCCAAAATGCTTAAAAATAGATTTTTTTTGGCTGGAGCTACACTTAAAAAATTGACTTGTTTTCCGACTTACAAACAGATTCAACTTAAGAACAAACATACAGTCTCTATCTTGTTTGTTAACCGCGGACTGCCTGTATAGTACTTGTATAAAACAAACAACACTATACCAAGCTACTCAGGGCCAAAAATGCTCACATACTCTTTGGGGAACCATTTGAGATGTAACACATCACCTTAGGCCCTACACAAATGTCACAGCTGACAGATGTGGCAAGCAACTGTCTACCTTTGCAGTTGTGTGGTGCCAGCAGTACTATGCTTGATAGTTCTCACTCTTGCCAAGGTAATTTGTGGGCCAAGCCTCAAACTCTCCATGACAACACTCCAATAAGAGTGTCCACACTAATTGGGCAGCCCTTGCACCCATTCAACTTATGTGAGGATTCATATCAGACTGTCACAGGATACAAGCCTCTTGCAGTCTAGGTGCAGAAGGACTCCTTACCTACAAAACTCCACATCCCAAACACCTACAATGCCAAGATTTCAAACAAAAGGCACAGTGCAAGTTATCATTCTTGCATGTTTGTTAGTTGGACCATACTCTGGCCTAATTTAGTAGTAAACAACTCCCCCCCCCCCCCAAAAAAAAACACACCCACACACCAGGGCCATCTTATACACAGACTAAAAGGGTTAGCTGCCCAGGGCCCACTCATTGGTGGCCCCAAATCACATGAAGCTTGAGACAACCCTGCCTGAAATGTGGAAAACAACCAGGGCTTTCTCAGAATCCTCAGGCCCTCACACAAGTAGCCCATGTCCCATTCCCAGAGCCCTGTCCTGTGGCAGATGCACACCATACCCTGTCCAATAACTGTTTTCTAGGGCTGCCTGGTGTCTACCAAATCCTGCTGGATATGCCTAGGCCCCAGCACTCCAAGTGGAGAAAGCTAGACATTACTTCTCCAGAAAGGCTCTGCCTCCCTTGTGCCCCCACACGATATTTTCTACTTTTTGTTATAAAAAAAATCCAATAAACTCAATTTTAGTCATACATTTAGTCCAAAATGTATTCAGCCACATGTCTTTGGTAAAAAAAATGTCAATAAGCGTATATATATTGGTTTGCACAAAAGTTATAGCGTCTACAAACTAGGGTACATTTTCTGGAATTTACACAGCTTTTAGTTTATGACTGCCTATCTCATTTCTTGAGGTGCTAAAATGGCAGGGCAGTACAAAACCCCCCCAAATGACCCCATTTTAGAAAGTAGACACCCCAAGGAAATTGCTGAGAGGCATGTTGAGCTCATTGAATATTCATTTTTTTTGTCCCAAGTGATTGAATAAGGACAAAAAAATTTTTTACAAAAAGTTGTCACTAAATGATATATTGCTCACACAGGCCATGGGCATATGTGGAATTGCACCCCAAAATACATTTAGCTGCTTCTCCTGAGTATGGGGATACCACATGCATGGGACTTTTTGGGAGCCTAGCCGCGTATGGGGCCCCGAAAACCAAGCACCGCCTTCAGGATTTCTAAGGGCGTAAATTTTTTATTTCACTCCTCACTACCTATCACAGTTTTGAAGGCCATAAAATGCCAGGACAGTTCAACCCCCCCCCCCCCCAAATGACCCCATTTTGGAAAGTAGACACCCCAAGCTATTTGCTGAGAGGCATGTTGAGTCCATGGAATATTTTATATTTTGCCACAAGTTGCGGGAAAATGACAAACTTTTTTTTTTTTATGCACAAAGTTGTCACTAAATGATATATTGCTCAAACATGCCATGGGAATATGTGAAATTACACCCCAAAATACATTCTGTTGCTTCTCCTGAGTACAGGGATGCCACATGTGTGAGACTTTTTGGGAGCCTAGCCGCATACGGGGCCCCGAAAACCAATCACCGCCTTCAGGATTTCTAAGAGCGTAAATTTTGGATTTCACTCCTCACTACCTATCACAGTTTCAAAGGCCATAAAATGCCAAGATGGCACAAAACCCCCCCAAATGACCCCATTTTGGAAAGTAGACACCCCAAGTTATTTGCTGAGAGGCATGGTGAGTATTTTGCAGCTCTCATTTGTTTTTTAAAATGAAGAAAGACAAGAAAAATGTATTTTTTTTTATTTTTTCAATTTTCAAAACTTTGTGACAAAAAGCGAGGTCTGCAAAATACTCACCATACCTCTCAGCAAATAGCTTGGGGTGTCTACTTTCCAAAATAGGGTCATTTTGGGGGCTTTGTGCCATCTGGGCATTCCATGGCCTCCAAAACTGTGATAGGCAGTGAGGAGTGAACTAAAAAATTTAAACCCTTAGAAACCCTGAAGGCGGTGCTTGATTTTTGGGGTCCCGTATGCGGCTAGGCTCCCAAAAAGTCTCACACATGTGGTATCCCCGTACTCAGGAGAAGCAACAGAATGTATTTTGGGGTGTAATGTTGACATATCCCCATGGCATGTTTGAGCAATATATCATTTAGTGCAAAAAAAAAAAAAAATGTGTCTTTTTCCCGCAACTTGTGTCACAATATAAAATATTCCATGGACTCGATATGCCTCTCAGCAAATAGCTTGGGGTGTCTACTTTCCAAAATGGGGTCATTTGGGGGGGGGGGGGGGGGTTGAACTGTCCTGACATTTTATGCACAACATTTAGAAACTTGTGTCATACATCACCACTTGAAGACAAAGCCCTTTCTGACACTATTTGTTTACATGAAAAAATCATTTTTTTTTACAAGAAAATTACTTTGAACCCCAAAACATTATATATTTTTTTAAAGCAAAGGCCCTACAGATTAAAATGGTGGGTGTGGTGGGTTTTTTTCACACAGTATTTGCGCAGCGATTTTTCAAATGCATTTTTTTGGTAAAAAAACACACTTTTTTTATTTTAATGCACTAAAACACACTATATTGCCCAAATGTTTGATAAAATAAAAAAGATGATCCTAGGCTGAGTACATGGATACCAAACATGACATGCTTTAAAATTGCGCACAAACGTGCAGTGGCGACAAACTACATACATTTTTAAAAGCCTTTGAAAGCCTTTACAGGTTACCACTTTAGATTTACAGAGGAGGTCTACTGCTAAAATTACTGCCCTCGATCTGACCTTCGCGAGGATACCTCACATGCATGGTGCAATTGCTGTTTACATTTGATGCCAGACCAACGCTTGCGTTCGCCTTTGCGCAAGAGCAGGGGGGCAAAGGGGTGCTTTTTTTTATTTTATTTTTTTTGCTTTTTTATCTTATTTTTAAACTGTTCCTTTCATTTTTTTTTATTTTTTTTTATCATTTTTATTGTTATTTCAGAGAATGTAAATATCCCCTATGATAGCAATAGGTACTCTTTTTTGAAAAAAATGGGGTCTATTAGACCCTAGATCTCTCCTCTGCCCTTAAAGCATCTGACCACACCAAGATCAGTGTGATAAAATGCTTTCCCAATTTCCCAATGGCGCTGTTTACATCCGGCAAAATCTAAGTCATAAAATGCTCGTAGCTTCCGGTTTCTTAGGCCATAGAGATGTTTGGAGCCACTCTGGTCTCTGATCAGCTCTATGGTCAGCTGGCCGAATCACCGGCTGCATTCTCAGGTTCCCTGTTGGGACAGGAGAGCCAGAGAAAAACATGGAAGATGGTGGTGGTGGGGGGGGGGACATTCAATCCCACTGCTTGTAAAAGCAGTCTAGAGGCTAATTAGCCGCTAGGATTGCTTTTACATGAAAGCCGACCGCTGGCTAAAAGGAATGACACCAAGATGATACCTAAACCTGCAGGCATCATTCTGGTATAACCACTCAAAGTCCAGCAACATACCAGTACGTTGCTGGTCTTTGTTGGGCATATATTGTAATCTTTTTTTTCATGCAGCCTGTGGGCTGCATGAAAAAAAGAGATTGATTGGTGGGTATGCCCACCATTAGAATACCTCCCTTCATCCACCCACTTCTAATGATGGGCATACATGCACCATTTATATATGCCGAAGCATGGGGGCATCCGCCCCAAAAGTTAGGAGCAAATTGCTCCTCTGCCCCTGCTGCCCCATGCTTCGGCATATATCACCTCTGATAGCGCTGGAGTCAGGGCTTTATGTATTGTGGGAGCAAACGCTGTTGCTGTCAAGATAAATAAATCCGCGCTGCAGCTGAATGGCGTACCTGAAAACAAAAAAATGGTTAACAATAAAACACAGTAAACAGTGAAGTATAAAAAATTGCATACCTGAAAAGCAAACATGATAAAACGTGATAACAATAAAACATTACAGAATAGAATACAGTAAAAAAGAGCAGAACAATAGAGAGAGAATAGAGAGAGAGAGAGCAATAAAAGGACAACTATTTTTGTTTTTTTTATTTCATATATTTTTGGTGTTTTTTTTTTTTTTTTACACTTTTTTTTGTAACTGTAACTTTTATAACTAACCGGTTTCAGGTTCGGGTCTCTAAAAATGCGATGGCATCTTGGGAGACCCTGTGAAAGTGTGCCTAGTCTGTGCAATGCTGTACCCTACGCTAATACTCAACTAGTGTATGGTAGCGTTCAAAACATTCACCAATTCAAAGACCAGGATTGTCAGGACAGGAGGGACAATAATAGCGGGTGTCACACCTATATCCGCGCTTGCTGCAGACACAACATCTTTTTTGGGGGGGGTTCGTTGGGTAGGGGTACTCGGGAGGACATAAAGAAAATGCCTCTCATGCAGCCGACTGCATTTGGTTGGGGATGTGAATGGAGGAAGTACGGGTGCTGCAGAAGTGGTGGGTTCCCAATTAGGATTGGCGAATGCAGCAGGAAGGGCATTATGGGCACGACGGGCCTGTGTTTGTCTTCTTCTTGGTGGCAGCGGAACACTACTTGTGCTTGCCACCTCACCAGCTTGAACTGCACTTATGTGACTCGCCACGTCACCAAGTGTTACTGCAGTGCTGATTTGACTACGACCGGGGTGTACTAGGCCACTGGTGCTTGCCAGTTCACCAAAACGCTACCAAAAAAACTGTTAGCGATCGCAGGGATCAGGCCTGACTCTGCGAACACTGCAGTGCAATGTGTTTAGTGTTTTGTAAGTGACAGTGATCGATTGATACTGCACTTGGGTGGGCTGGGCTGGGCTGGGGCGGGGCGGAGGGGCAAAACGCAGGTGCTAGCAGGTATCTGGGCTGATCCCGCTAACACTGCGTTTTTGGGATCCCTAAACTGCTGGGGACGCTAGTATAGATCTGATCGGATCAGATATTGATCCATTCAGATACTATACCACTAAGGGAGGTGTACGGTGCGTGCGTGGGTGTTAGCGCTACTGGCACTAACCTGACGCTGCCTGGGGCTGGTGCTTGCCAGTTCACAAAAACGCTACCAAAAAACTGTTAGCGATCGCAGTGATCAGGCCTGACTCTGCGAACGCTGCAGTTATGTGTTTAGTGTTTTGTACTTTGTCAATTTTTGGGGAGAAGAAGGGGTTAAAGTGCAGGACTTTATTTCTGACTGTGTAGGCTGTGGGTGAGAAGTAAAAGCCCGGGAGCTACGTGATCAGAAGAACAAGTGGGAGGAGCCTAACCTACTTGTTGCCGCGTGGGATGCGTGTGTGTGTGTTTGGCACCAGAGGAGAAGAGAGGCCTCGTGATCGTGCTGAGAAGATCAGAGTGCAGCCATGTCTTCTTTTCCGTTGATACCGCCAACTATGGGACCAAAGATGTTCCCTACGAGTACCACTGCGGGTGCTATGCTGACCGGAACCCTGCTGACAGATACCGGCATTCGTCTGAAACCGCAGGGGAGGTTTGTTCTCTACACAGTTGGAGATATTGAAGGGCTGGGCATGCTTTGCCACAAGTGTGAAGGACTAGCCATACATCTCCGTCCATTTGTTCGTTGTTTGCAGTGCGGAGAATATTTGTTCATAGTGGAGCAACCTACTATGTCTCCCCGTGCTTATTGTGTGGACTGGGCTACAGGTATTGCCACAGTGGAGGCTGCTGCCATTGCTGTTGGAGAACATCAGGCCGTGATTTCGCCTGTTACCGCCGAGAGTGTTCCTGATGGAGATACCGCTGTCACTACTTCATCAGCAGGCATCACTTTCGTTTCCGCGTCTACTACACCTATCCCCGTTGCACCTGTCCAGAGGAAGGTGGGATATGTAAAGGCTTCCCGCGGCCGTGGTCGAGGCCTACCCCAGAGACTACCCGAACCGGAGCCGGAGAAATACATGGATCTGGAGAAGTCCACATCAGGAACGGGTGAGAGATCAAAGGGGGACATATCTGGGACTCTTTGTAAATATTTGCCAGCAGAAGAGTTGAGAGACTCGGAGATAGATTCCATGTCAGATCTCTCCGGTGATGATGATTTGTTTGAGACAATGTCACAGGAACTATTGTGGGCCCAGGGCGAAGATGTTGCCTCTGCCTTGACTTTCTCAAAGTGGACAGCCATGGATTCTGGGAAGACATCACCTTGTGTGGAGCCGCACAGTACTACCAAAGAGACATTGTCTAAAGTTGCTAATTTGCTTCCGACACCCGTCGGGTCTATGGTGAGTAAATCACCGAACACTTGTGTGCCTCCTGGTTTGGGAAAAAATAGATCTTTGCCTAAACAGTGGTGTAGTGGGTAGCACTCTCGCCTAGCAGTAAGAAGGGTAGCTGGTTCGAATCCCAACCATGACACTACCTGCCTGGAGTTTGCATGTTCTCCCTGTGCGTGCATGGGTTTCATCCGGGTACTCCGGTTTCCTCCCACACTCCAAAGACATGCTGGTAGGTTAATTGGATCCTGTCTAAATTGTCCCTAGTGTGTATGAATGGGAGTTAGGGACCTTAGATTGTAAGCTCCTTGAGGGTAGGGACTGATGTGAATGTACAATGTATATGTAAAGCGCTGCGTAAATTGACAGCGCTATATAAGTACCTTAAATAAATAAAAATAAAATAAAACTTGCACGTTTACAGAGAGTGCTTACCAAACGTGTTGCCACAGAATATGGTCTGGAGTTTCCCTATGTTACTCAGGAAATTATGCAGGAAATTGAGGCCAACCGGGAACTGTGGTACAGTGAAGATGTTTGGGACTATTTGTGCCAAAACCTTTCCGGAAAACTGGATATTCTGTTGCCATGGATGAACGCTTCAGTGGATGTTTCCTACACTGGAACTATGGTCAGCACATCTATGCTGACAAAATGGTCATTTGCAGACCTGGAAAAGATGATATTGTGTACTTTATCACTACAGTGGATAAACTGGGAAAGAAACTGACATTGCCAGATCCTTGGTTTTATTGGTTATTATGAACAAAGAACTTTGGGGTGTATAGTTAGAAAGTATCAGTGTTTAGAGATCTTCGTGGTCAAGAGATAATGTTCATCTCAGCGTTTCTAAATCCAAAGACTCTTTGCTAGCTGGATGTTCTTTATTGAAAGGATGTGATTTGCTTAAAAAAAAAAAAAAATAGGGATGGACTTCTCAAGTTACTTCAGTTTGTTTCATTAAAAGGAAAAAATATACGGGAAGAGAGTGTCATTCTTCTTTTGGAATGAGACTTTGCTCCTAAACTGTTTAGTGAGGGTACTGTACATATTTAGTGTGTGTCTAACTTAGTTTTTTTCAGGAACAATTGGATCTCCTATCAAGCTGTTAGGCTTTTCAGCTAGATAGATAGTGGGACTTGTAACAGTTCTAAATGTGTTTTTTTTTTTACGGATGTAAAAGGTGTTGTTTTATAAATGTTAAAACTGTAATATTTCTATACTGTCTTTTCTTCCCCTTCATCCAAGTTTTAAGTTCAAATACCTACTCTCAGGCTTGGGAGTTATTTTGACAGACGTTGAGAACAACGTCTATTGTAGTGGGGGGAGTATGTAGCGCTGGTAGATTTTAAATCTACTGCTTATAGGTACATTTAGTGGGTTATCTGTTTATACATAGTCAGATTTGCCTCTGTTCCAGCTTGGCTGAGTTGTATGTAGTTTCACACTGTGCCTGTAGTTGTCGATGTCACCATGGGTCGGTGTTGGAAAGGCAACGCGTTGAAGCCTATGAGTGCTCCTCTGTCCCGGAGATAACTCGGTGGAGGTGGTCCTCCGAGTTGCATTCTGGGAGAGGGTATTTATGGGACAGATGCCATGTTTTAGGGTTCGTCTTTTGTTCAACCTGCTGGCCCTCCTGTCCGACAGGTATGTGCTAGGAGTACTACCTCGTGGTCCTCCGACCGGGAGGCCCACATCGCTGCAGCGTGTGGGTGGGCCCAGAAGCCTGTCTGGGGCTTACCACAGCGGCAGAGGAATGGTCCTGGGCTGTCTGTCCTACGGGAAGAAGCTGGACAACTGAGAAGATCCCAGGGAGGACTCTTCATGGAAGGATTATGCAGAGTGCTGGTCTGGAGAGGGGCCTGGTGACTCAGTTGGAGGACGCATCCTAAAGTAATCCTACCGCATAGCACTGCCGGGTCGGCTTAAAGGTTCTAGTGCTGTGTTTGCTATTCATCGTAAACCATTACATCCTGTGGCAGAGGATTGTACGGTTTTGTTCCAATCAAGTCTGTGGCAGAGACTTTTGTTCGTGCTGCGTACTGGCTGCTAGGTTAGTGAGAGAAACCTATCCAGGCGGGCAAAGATTCCACTCTAAAAAGAGAGTACATTCATCTACAAGTTTTCAATTCCTAATACTACACTAAGAAAAGGTATTTGAACTCCCCTGCAACTCTTCTTCTACCTCTTTCCTGCTACTTCCTTCAATTTACGTTTATTAAAGCATTGGAAAAGATACTCAAGTGTCCGGTGCCTACATTGTCTGGTATTAAACTCAACGGGACCCTAGACCCGGTTCTGGTGAAATAGAGGTAACGAAGGTGACGGTAACAGCCCGCTTTAAATCAGCAGCTCCACCGAGAGTTATTGCTACATTTAAACACAATGGACATCTGTGAGGCTAAGCTGAGAAATTCAAAAACAAAGTCAAGTTTTAAAGCTGGGGGGCGATAAATCACAGCAAACCCATAAGTAAGTTTGCTAGCTACTTGGAAAGAAAAGACCAAGTTGTCAAACGAATTTTGTTGCCGGAAAATTTTATAGCCTGCTCTCAAACTTTGTGTGTCGGAAAATCCGATGGAAAAAGTCCGATGGAGCCCACACATGGTCGGAATTTCCGACAACACGCTCCGATCGCACATTTTCCGTCGGAAAATCCGACTGTGTGTACGGGGCATTACAGATACAATCGGCCCTTTGAGGGCAACCATAATGTTAACCCCCATCTGCCACCCCCATGCCCCCAAAGCACCCTCCCATGTTGAGGCCATGTGGCCTGGTATGGTTCAAGAGGGAGAGGGGCACTCACTCGCCCTCCCTTTCCTGACCTGTCAGTCTGCATGCTCGGATAAGGGTTTGGTACGGATACTGGCGGGACCCTACGCCGTTTTTACAAAAATGTTAGCATGGGGTTCCCCTTAAAATCCATACCAGACCCAAAGGTCGTGGTAGGAATTGGGAGGACCCCACGCCATTTTTTTACACATTTTTGTATTGCTGGCAATTAAAAAAAAAATCTTTATATATATGTCAGTTTTGCTGCAGCAGGTTCTATACCTGGTACAGATGCACCACTTTACAGGCAGACTAAGGGGACCGCAACCCCCCCCCCCACCGACACTATATTTAAAGGAATTTTTATTGTTTCATTTTAAGCATAATTTTAGAAGGTTTTTTTGCATTAGTACATGTCCCCCAGGGCAGTAACCGGCCCTCATAAATTTTCTGTCACGCAAGGCTATAAAATGCCCCACATGACAGACCTTTTTGCAGTTGTCCTGGATCAGCTTGGCGAGCTCCTCCACTCCACTCTAATACTGAGCCAGTGCTGTGTTTTGGCCTAGGCCAACAAGGCCTAGGCCTAGGGCGGCACTTTGCGGGGGGGCGACAAAAGGCCGCCCCCCCCCCCGAGAACGGCACCTGCGCCCTCTTCCCGCACAACAGGGCCACCAGGTGTACAGCTTAGGAGTGGCGTCGCGTGTGCGGAGGGAGCCAGAAAGTCGTCAAGCCGCCCCTGTGAAGCCTTGCTTCTCTCTCTGATTGGCCCTCTGCTGTGGCCAATTATGGGGAGGGAAACAGCGGTCAGGAAGCTGGGTGGCGGCGCAGGGAAACCAATTAGAGCCGCTCTCTCTCTCTTCTCTCTTCGGCTGACAGAAAGGGGAGGGGGGGCGAGCAGGGGAGTTCTCTGTTAAATTGAGCGGCAGCGCTGTGACAGGGGGAGGAGAGATGCGGGCTGTCTGTGTATCTCCCCCGCTCGCCCCCCTCCTCTTTCTGTCAGCCGAAGAGAGAAGAGAGAGAGAGGCTCTAATTGGTTTCCCTGCACCGCCGCCCAGCTTCCTGACCGCTGTTTCCCTCCCCATGATTGGCCACAGCAGAGGGCCAATCAGAAGACTCTGGGGGCATCATGGTAAAAGTAGTCCCTGAAGAGTGGCGGCCCCTGTGTGTCCACAAACATGCTACAGCCCCCAGCATGCATGCACTCTGCTGGGGGGTGTTACAGGAGGAGAAAAAGAGTACTGTGCTGGGGGAAGCCAGAGAGGGAGCCACGCTGTACCTGCACCACCAGAGAGCCACGCTGTACCTGCACCACCAGAGAGCCACACTGTACCCGCACCACCAGAGAGCCACGCTGTACCCACACCACCAGAGAGGCACGCTGTACCCACACCACCAGAGCCACGCTGTACCCGCACCACCAGAGAGCCACGCTGTACCCGCACCACCAGAGCCATGCTGTACCCACACCACCAGAGCCACACTGTACCCGCACCACCAGAGAGAACCACACTGTACCCGCACCACCAGAGCCACGCTTTACATGCACCACCAGAGAGAACCACACTGTACCTGCACCACCAGAGCCACCTTGTACCCACACCACCAGAGAGAACCACACTGTACCTGCACCACCAGAGAGAGCCACACTGTACCCGCACCACCAGAGAGAGCCACACTGTACCCGCACCACCAGAGCCACCTTGTACCCACACCACCAGAGAGAACCACACTGTACCTGCACCACTAGAGAGAGCCACGCTGTACCCGCACCACCAGAGAGAGCCACGCTGTACCCGCACCACCAGAGAGAGCCACGATGTACACACACCACCAGAGAGCCACGCTGTACCCACACCACCAGAAAGAAAGCCACATTGTTCCCGCACCACCAGAGAGGGAGCCACACTGTACCTGCACCACCAGAGAGCCACACTGTACTCACACCACCAGAGAGAGAGCCACGCTGTACCCGCACCACCATAGAGAGAGCCACGCTGTTCCTGCACCAACAGAGAGCCACGCTGTACCTGCACCACCAGACAGGGAGCCACGCCACCAGAGAGAGCCACACTGTATCTGCACCACCAGAGGAGGAGAAAGATGAAGCCACTGCCGGGGTACAGACATGCTACACTACTGATTAGAGTCAGCCTGGGCAACCCAGAGTGAGCAAACGTCCAGCCGGAGGGATCACTGTTGCAGTTTCACCGGGTCTGGTAAGAGAGCCTGTTGGCCATTATCCATTACTGTTCCCAGGGACGGAGCTATTAGGAAGTGCCTAACCTGATATCCTCTAGGCCTTATTGACCGCCAAAATGAGCTCCAACGCTGGGCCTCCAGTCCAAAAATTAAGGGGGGGACACAATTTTTACCGCACCAGGTGACACCAAACCTAGTGACACCACTGTCCCGGAGCCCACAACAAGTTCCGGCACTGAGCTTCGGTAACTAGCCATACAGGGTGCGCTAGCGTGGGCACCCAGGACATCTGCCACCCGGGGTCCCACAAGCGCCGATCAGCTTTTCATAGCAGCCACCACGTCTCTCCCCACTGTCAGCCACACACACTCCTCGGCTCCTCCTCCTTCTCGGCTCTAATGTTCTAGTGTACACAGTCAGGAGGAGGAGGAGCCACAGAGGAGGGACACGACTTCAGTGCAAAAGCCACGCTGCCGGTCTGAGGTCTGTGTATAGTTTATAGTGGAGGGGGACACAGTAACCGGGAAGGGGGGCAGATAACAGATGCACACATGGATGAGGGGAGGGGGGTAATGGGATATGTGCTGGGTGCTTTGAGAGGGGAGAGGATATGTGCTAGTGGGGGGGGTCTGATCCTCCCCTCCCAAAGCACCCAGCACATATCCCCTTATCCCCCAAATGAAAAAATGTGGCATCCCTCTCTGTCCTCCTCCTGTGGTGTCCCTCTGTCCTCTTCCCATGAAGATGACAGGGCGGATCTTAAAAAGGAAGAGGTGTGGCCTTGACAGGAAGGGGTGGGTCATATTTAAATTAGGGGGTGCGCGAGTTTAGTCAGGCCTAGGGCAGCACAAAACCTAAATACACCACTGTACTGAGCTATGATACTGAGCTCACCAGCCGTGACAGGACATGAAGTCGCTAGTGAGGAAGGTCTTAGAGAAGGCGGTGTCTGAAGGTGGCGATGAGTGGTTGCGGCGGTGCCTGGCGATGGTGGATGGTGGAAGATGATCCGGCATCTGAGGCAGAAGCAGCAGAGCATGAGATTCCCACAAGAAGAGCGGAGACAAAAGAAATGACCCGGCCAAAGTCTTACCTCAGCCCAGCGCTCCCCAGCTCGCAGGCTTCAGTGGAGCCTGCCATCTGAACGTCCGCAGTCGGAGGCAGCATCGGATTGGAGGGATAGGACCCTCCCAACTGAAGAAGAGGAAGATGACGCTCCTATGGCTCAGCACACCGGGCGGTGTATCAAAAGGAGAAGGCGCATCTTCTCTCCTTCCCCGATGTGCAGCGGTGAAGGACGAGGGCAGGTGTGGCGTTCCCCTGCCTACACCTAGAGCTACTCTGCCCACAGCCAAAGCAAAACCGCCTACTTCAAGAGCTACTCCACCCACAGCAGGATCGATCCTGCCCACAGTAAAGGTGACTCCGGCCACAGCTGCAGCACATTCCAAGCATGTTTTCTCGGTTTGCAGAGAGATGGCATCACAGGCATCCAGGCCGTCTAGGCTGGATACAGTTAGGGCCCCTTCTCAAGCAGCATCACAAGGCAATATGCCATCACAAGGAGACAGAATTCCTGTACTTTCTATGCACTCAGAGCCTATTCAGACGGTTGAGTCCTCTCAGAATGAATTAATTAGTCAATTAATTCTTTAGTTAAATTTAATGAATCTTTATCTATTCAGCAGTTAATGTCATTTTCACCTTCTCCTGTTAATGTGTGGTCCTCTAATTCGGTGTCTAATGTTAATCCTGTTTCTACATTTACTAACGCTCCTGTCAGTATGTCTGCTTCTGTCCCTGAGGTATGTTTTAAAGAAGTTTTGCCATGTGAAATGTCTCCATTAGGATTTCACTTGACTCCCTCCATTAAAGAGAAGATTTGGAAGAGCGAATTTTTGGACCTGTTATCTTTATTACCTATTATAAAAGAATTTTCCAATAAGCATGAAAAGAGATCTGAAGAAGGCGCTGAGGATAATAGGTGCCGACCAATCTCTGGATCCTTTTATAATTGGTTGCAGGTTTTCTGCGATAATGGGTGAGAACTGAGAAGCATCCTGAAAAGTGTAGCGGGTTGTTTCAACATTTGGAGCACATACTAGAAGCTTATAAAAGCTTTGGCAGTCTTGGAAGGTTCAATTACGATGAATCTTTCCGCCAGAAGATTGCTATTTATCCTAATCTTAAATGGGGTAAAAAAGACGTTGGGTTGTGGTTGAACCTTATTATTCCTCAAAAAACTGTTTTTTTCAAAACAACAAACACAATTAATGATTACTAAACCTAATTCAGTTTCAGTGTATAAGAAAGTTATAAGCTACGCCTATAATGAAACCCAGTGCAAGTGATTAAATTCATGCCGTTAAAGACATGAATGTTCTTTTTACTTTGGTAATCACCCGGTATCCAAGTGTTTTAAAAGAACCTCAAACAATCAATTCACTAGGGATAATTCAAAAAGCCTGCACACCAGTGAGGCTGCCCACAAATGCATCATTGGCTAATGCTATACCCAGACAAGGGGAAAGCACAGCTATTAATTGAAGGCTTTTCCACAGGTTTTAAACTTCCTGTTTTTTCAGGTCCAGGTTGTAATTTTTCAGAAATTTTAAAATCGGTGTTAATCCATAAAGATATAGGGGGTCCTGTGGTGCCAAAAAAGAGCTCTCAAAAAAGGCCAGAAAGGCTTCAACTCTCAGAAACTCAGCGCTAATACAAATGGAAAGCAGCGCTATTGCCAGAAATAATGTCTGTCAGATCACATATGCTGGAATAGTGGAAGTCATGGGGCTCGAACCTGCAAAATTCAAAGTTCTCACTGAAGGCTTATATGCAAGTTCTTTGCCAAAAAAAAGTGTTTGGAGACCCGGGTCCTGCCCCAGGGGACGTGTATCAATGCAAAAAAAAGTTTTAAAAACGGACGTTTTTTCGGGAGCAGTGATTTTAATAATGCTTAGAGTGAAACAATAAAAGTGTAATATTCCTTTAAATTTCGTACCTGGGAGTTGTTTATAGTATGCCTGTAAAGGGGTGCATGTTTCTCATGTTTAGAACAGTCTGGCAGCAAAATTACATTTCAAAGGAAAAAAAAGTCATTTAAAAGTGCTAGCGCTAGTGCCGGCTATTAATGAATTGTCAGTCCCGACAATACACATAAAAGTTAATTGATAAAAACGGCCTGGGATCCCCTACAGTGCATTACCAGGCCCTTTGGGTCTGGTATGAATATTAAGGGGAACCCCGAACCAAAATTTAAAAAAAAAAATGGCGTGGGGTCCCCCCAAATTCCATACCAGGCCCTTCAGGTCTGGTATGGATATTAAGGGGAACCGTGTGCCAAAATTTTTTTTTAAATGGCGTGGGGGTCCCCCTCAAAATACATACCAGACCCTTATCCCAGCACGCAACCTGGCAGGCTGCAGGAAAAGAGGGGGGATGAGAGAGTTGAACCATACCAGGCCACATGCCCTCAACATGGGGCATGTTGATGGGGACAAGGGCCTCATCCCCACAACCCTTGCCCGGTGGTTGTGGGGGTCTGTGGGCGGGGGGCTTATCAGAATCTGGAAGCCCCCTTTAACAAGGGGACCCCCAGATCCCACCCCCCCTGTGTGAAATGGTAACGGGTACATTGTACTCCTACCATTTCACAAAAAAGTTTCAAAAATTGTAAAAAAAACACAGACACAGCATGGGACAAGTCCTTTATTAAAAAAGAAAAAAAATTCCAACGATGTAATCCTCCCTTGTCCCGGGACACGGAGAAAGACGTCACCACGACACGATCCGCCTCCATGGGAGGAGCCCACTGAATGACGCTAGACCTGCCGTGACAGTTCTTAAAAAGCTGAGGGCGGGGCCACCTGTGATGTGCGCGGGTGACCACGCCCCCTCTGATGCAACGGGGAAACACCACGGGGTTACCCAGTGACATGTACAGGTGACCCCGCCCCCTCTGACGCTACGGGGGTTAATATTTTTTAGAATCATTCCATGACATATGTTCCTGATGAGCGTTTGCTATACCACGAAATGCGTAGAGCTTTGATTATTACCAATCTTCCCATATCATGGAATACCAAGATTTCAATGATTCCACTTACCTCCATAAGTATCTGTCATGGCATTAAATCTCTTTTATTGTTTTTATTTTTTGTCGTAATTTTCATGGCTCTTTTTGGGTCTAATCGCAGTAACAAATGTACACATGCATATTTATTTTGGTATTGATTGGTTATCTTTGCTCTCTGTGTGACAATGGATCATGACTTATGCCCTGTACACACATTAGGATTTTCCGATGGAAAATGTGTGATAGGACCTTGTTGTCGGAAATTCCGACCGTGTGTAGGCTCCATCACACATTTTCCATAGGAGTTTCTGAGTTTGAAAGTTTGAGAGCTTGCTATAAAATTTTCCGACAACAAAATCCGTTGTCGGAAATTCCGATCATGTGTACACAAATCCGACGCACAAAGTGCCACGCATGCTCAGAATAAATTAAGAGACAAAAGCTATTAGCTACTGCCCCGTTTATAGTCCCGACGTACATGTTTTACGTCACCGCGTTCAGAACGATCAGATTTTCCGACAACTTTGTGTGACCGTATGTATGCAAGACAAGTTTAAGCCAACATCCGTCTGAAAAAATCCATGGATTTTGTTATCGGAATGTCCGATCAATGTCCGACCGTGTGTACGGGGCATTACTGTGTAATTTATGTGTATTTTATGTATAATCAATCCATGGTTTATTATATAGAGGCTTGATGCCCACAGCATTTTAGAGGTTGGATGCCCAAAATGTTTTATATACCATGGATTATACCTAATAAATTAATTTTGGTCACTTGACCTGCATTTGTTCTGCTGTGTGCTTCATTTAAAGTCCCACTTCTCTCTTTCTTTTTAACCAATGACCGGGATGGAGGCGAGCACCTCTTTGGTGCTAGCCTCATTTAAAGTCCCAAATGTACTTTTCCTGTTTTGAATACTAAACCTGGGATGGAAGCACACAGCAGCAGTCACACAATTACTTCCTATATCTATGTAGGCCATTGGTATCAGTGGTCCCACAATCAACCCTTCATACTGATGTTTGGTTGATGTGTCCTGCTGAGTCTGCATCTGTGATCCCTGGACAGTGTTTTTGATTTTGCTGATCTGTCTGCATTTGCTCGCCTCCGCTAGCTGTGGTGTTTCATGTGGGTCTCCTACCACTTGGGTGTTGGGGAGGGGGCGGATGCATGGTCCTTACCTTTCTGCGTCATGTTACATCCGCCGGTCGCTAGGCGTCCTTGTGGCGCTATGTTTCCGGCGGTGTGTCACTGTTCGGCGGACACACTGGGGAGATGGATTGGCGCTAATTGCCTGACGGCTGAGCCACCCAGGTGAAAGTGCTCCACTCTCAGGTGTTGTCTGTTGACTTGACGCGGGGGGCTGGGCCATAATGGAACACCTATATAGGCATCTCCAAGGCTGGCCATCACACACTTCACTTTCCTTCCTGTTCAGCATCACATTCACAAGAATGGAATTGTCCATTTTGTGCACACCAGGTATCATTCCCCTTTCCCTATTTTTTCTTTTTCATCAGTCTTTATTGTTTATGTTCTTTCTTGGTCTCATGTTTTTCTTTTTCCTCTCTTTATTCACTCCTTCCTATCCCATTCTGTCTCCTTATTTCCACGTTTGTTACTACATCACTCCTTTTTTTCTCACACTTACACATCAACACACATCACTATGATCTGTTTCATCTAGGTTTCCCACATGGATGTCCCCATCCTACACTCATTGCACCCACCAGCAATGGTTTTGCCTATGGCCGTTGTTCTCATTCCCGCAGATCATCCTGGCATCCGGCGGCTTTGCTTTGCAGCTCTCTGCAATTCTGGATGCTGTTTCACTGGATCGCTGATGCAGACGTGAGTTTGGACGCACAACCTTTAATTCATTCTGTACAACTAAAATTGTGTATACAAAACCTTTTTTCATTTCCTGCTTATTTACTGAAAATATTTTTTTTTTGTTATATTAAAAAATATTTTTTAGAATCATTCCATGACGTATGCTCCTGCTGAGCGGCTGCTATACTGCGAAATGTGTAGAGCTTTGATTATTACCAATCTTCCCATATCATGGAATACCAAGATTTCAATGATTCCACTTACCTCCATAAGAATATGTCATGGCATTAAATCTCTTTTATCATTTTTATTTTTTGTTAGAGAAAATTGAGTATTTTTTGTCGTAATTTTCATGGATCTTTTTGGGTCTAATCGCAGTAACAAATGTACACATGCATATTGATTGTTATCTTTGCTCTCTCTGTGACAATGGATCATGACTTACTGTGTAATTTACGTGTATTTTATGTATAATCAATCCATGGTTTATTATATAGCATTTTAGAGGTTGGATGCCCAAAATGTTTTTTTTTTATACCATGGATTATACCTAATAAATGAATTTTGGTCACTTGACCTTCGTTTGTGCTGCTGTGTGCTTCATTTAAAGTCCCACTTCTCTCTTTCTTTTTAACCAATGACCGGGATGGAGGCAAGCATCTTTTTGGTGCTAGCCTCATTTAAAGTCCCAAATTTACTTTTTCTTTTTTGAAGACAATTCATTAATAGCCGGTGTCTTGCTGAGAAAGTTCCCCCGGTGGATAAGGACCCTCTTGTACTACGCATGCGATGCGCTTGCGCAGTACAAACGACTACGGAGCTGCCGAAAGTCTCCAAAGTTGAACAGCTGATCGTCAGCTCTACACGGCGCCTGCGCACTACATTCTGCCCTGAGTCCAGGTTCAAGCCCCACCATCCAAGTAGACATAGAGTTAGAATAAAAATATGCCGAACGAAGCAGGCTGTGCCCGAAGTGTGGCGAGCCCACAATGGGCCCTGTTACAGACGCTGTGTACAGCTGACTCACAGGTGTTCAGCTTTGGCTATTTTCGGCGGCTCGTACTGCGCAAGCGCTGCGCCTGCACAGTACAGGGGAGTCCTTATCTGCCAGGGGGAACTTTCTCGGCAGAAAACCGGCACTTGCGCTAGCACTTTTAAATGACTTTTTTCTTCCTTTAGAAATGTCATTTTGCTGTCAGACTGTTCTAAACACGGGAAACACGCGCCACTTTACAGGCATACTATGGACACCCCCCAGGTATGAAATTTAAAGGACTATTACACTTTTATTGTTTCACTTTAAGCATGATTAAAATCACTGCTCCCGAAAAAATGGCCGTTTTTAAAACTTTTTTTGCATTGATACATGTCCCCTGGGGTAGGACCCAGGTCCCCAAACTTTTTATGACAATAACTTGCATATTAACCTTTAAAATTAGCACTTTTGATTAATCATGTTCGTGTCCCATAGACTTTAACGGTGTTCGCGTGTTCGACTTAATTTTTTGTCTGTTCGCATGTTCTGCTGCGAACCGAACCGGGGCGTGTTCAGCCCATCCCTAGTTATCATTGAGAATCATGGAGTACAACCAGTGGCGTAACTAGAACCTTCAGGGCCCCGATGTAAGAAACCATGAAGGGCCCCCCTGACCCCCGGACAGGGCTCTTTTCTCCGAGTCCGATGGCGGAACACCAGGGCCCGGTCACAAGTGGGTGGCTGTATATAAAGGAACCGATTTCTCCATTTCCCCCTGCTTCTCCTCCTCTCCCTCCCACAGACATTCAGTGGCTGCAGGAGGAAAATGGAGAGATGGGTTCCTCTAGGTGTTTCTCAATCATTTTCCAGTCAGGGTACCCTTGAAGTACACCCCTAGGTGAATGGGGCTGCACTGCAACCACCCTGCAACTGTGTGCATTGCATGCAGTTGCGGGATAGTGATGATACATTTGAGGGGTTAAAACAGGCGGTCAGTGGGCAACATATTGCCTTTTTACCGGCTGTCAAATGCCTCTGAAAAGCGAACTGAGCGTGGATCGGAGGAACAGCATTTTTTTGCTGGTACTATGAACAAGCAAAAAAAATTTAAAAATCGGATCTGATTGTACACATATAGGGGGTCAGGATTAAAAGCATGCATACATACATGTAAACACACACACATATAAAAAAACACACACACACACACACACACACATTATATATATATATATATATATATATATATATATATATATAAATGCACGCACATATAAACCAGTGGCGGCTGGTGCCCAAAATTTTTAGGGAGGCGCAAGCAAACTGAGAAATTTAGAAAAAGAAACATCAATTGCAGCCACTGTGCCATCAAATGCCACCACTGTGCCATCAAACACCGCCACTGTGCCCCTCAAATGTTGCCACTGTGCCCATCAAATGCTGCCACTGTGCCTATCAAACTCTGCCGCTGTGCCATCAAATGCTGCCAGTGTGCCCATCAAATGCCACCACTGTGCCCATCAAATGCCGCCACTGTGCCCATCAAATGCCGCCACTGTGCCCATCAAATGTTGCAACTGTGCCATTGAATGCTGCCACTGTGCCCATTAAATACTGCCAGGGTGCCATCAAATGCTGCAACTGTGCCATTGAATGCTGCCACTGTGAACCCCCCCGCCCGCTCGCCATCTGACCTGCACTTAGCCTATCTCAGTGGGGCAGCAGGTGACGGCCACGAGCGGGGTCCTCCATGCGTCTCCTGCCGTCCTCATCTCCCGTCCTCTCCTACTGATAGGCATCCAATAGCCGCACCTATCGTTTCAGCCAATCAGGTGACAGGTAACAGACCCGCACACCTGATTGGAGGAAAGACAGTTCAGTGTTAGGAAAGTGAATATTAATTCGCTTTTCTAACACACCTGGGTGGACTGTGAGCGCCAAGCATGGCACTCACAGTTCACCTACTTTGAAGCCTATTAGAGCCGATGGCTCTAATCAGGCACTTAAAAAATATCCCCCGTCGCTGTAATTCAGGCGCCTCATGCCCGAAAAGGGGCCGGACACCTAAATATGGGGTTGGCAGCGGTGGTCATGGATAGATTAATGCTATGCATGAATCTATCTATTGGTCATAGAGGGAGGGGGTGGCTGGAGAAAGGGGGCGGTGCCTGTGCACCCTTATGGATGCACCGCCACTGATAAACACATACACACTCACATACATACATACATACATACATGCACACTCACATACATACACACACATACATATAAACACACATACAGTAGATAGATAGTCTTATAAAAAAACCATCAGACCTTTACCTTAGCTCTTCCTGCCGGGTACTGCACTGTAGGGGGAGACAAAGAGCACAGCACACACTGTGCTTTCACTTTGATGTGCTCCCTGCTCAGTCAGTGTCGATTACAGTTCGGCTGATGAGCTTGTCTCAGCCTCCCCTGCCGTTCCTCCTATCGAAGAGTACGGGGGGCCCTCAATGGCCCCTTGCAGCAAGGGGCCCAGTCGCCATGGCGATCTCAGCGACCCCTATAATTCTGCCACTGGGTACAACTTGTCAAGCAACTCGGAGGTTCAAAGTCGCCCAACTGTGAAACAAGTCATATATATTTTAATAGAAAGGAGCTCTCATTTATACTTGCATTTACATCAGCAGAACAAATGCAGGAAGTGATGTGTGCACATGGGCCAGAAGCAAATGTGTGGGGATGCCAAACAAATCAATGAACCCCACCCACACCAAATCTAACTACCACATCCACCCCACTTTGATTAAGCACAAGTACATATCATACCCTTATCCGGAAAATGAGCTGCACCTCCTCTTTGCTAAAGAGGGACCTCGCCATGTCCACCTAGATGGAGATCCTGACCAGCACAGGAACTTCCGGGTGATTACAATGACTTATTTCTGGGTCAGAAGGTGAAACCACACTCTTTTGATCGTTGCTGCGAATATTTGATCACAACCATGATTAGAATTTTATTATTTTTGTTTATTTGCAGATATGCAAATTTGTATTTCTACTTATGATATTTAAAGGTGTTCGATAAGAAATGGTGTCCCTGGGTTAGCAGCAGGTGAATGACAAAAACAAAAGGCCCAGTTTGAGCCCTGGTTCACACTGACAGAGGGAGGAAATCGTTCAGCTGAAATTACACAATTTCATTCCCACATGTCAGTCCTGACTGCAGGGGGAATTTCAGAGACATTGTGATATCAATACAAATTGCACCCCAAAGTTGCAACCAATTAAAACGGTGCAATTGCCACCACTTTGACGTGTCAAATCGCACCAATGTGAACTAAAGCTGACACATACAACACTGCCTATCCACCAGCTGAATTCATTACCTGCAATTCTCCACAGCTGTTATATATAAAGATTCCACCTTTATCATTTACTTGCAGGTGTGCAGAAGCCTAGGTTTACATTGGAGCGATTAGACTACTGGCAGCAATGGCACTGTTCCAATCGATGCAACACCGATTTTGTGGCGCCGCACCAATTTGCTAAAGTAGTTCCTGTACTACTTTTGCCGATTTCAGGTGCGACTTCAATAGACATCTGTGTATGAAGCCACACGGATGTCTATCAAGTAGCACCTGAAATCACGCTGACCTTGCTGCTTTGAAATCGTGCTACTTCAAGTGCAGTAGCGCGATTTCAAAGTAGCATCAATGTGAACCAGGGCAAAGAGATTAGCTTTTTGGTGCACAAATACATATTGAAATAAGATATAAGAGATATTGCACTTTCCCAAAACCACCACCCACAAACACTAAAGAGAAAAAAAAGTAGAAGAAAGAACAAAACACCACAACAAAGCTCAATAATGTACTTTTATTTTACCAGCAGAAAAAAAAATTATATATATACACATTCATTTACTAGCTTCAAAAAAAATTTGGACAGGATATATGGTGCTACATTTAGCAATGGGATTTTAAGGGCCCTGCTCATAGGAGCTTACAATCTAAAAATTTGACAAAACCTTAGCGTGGACACAGCTTTAATTTCAGTGTATAACGGGCAACACATCACATTTTTATCTGCAAGATTATAGAAACATACTTAATCATTCTTAAAAAGCATTCCAACATATTATTAAAAAAGACTTATTCAAAACACCCACCACCAGCCCACAATCCACACATACATACACTGGTGACCATGTTCTGCTGGAAGCTGCATTTCAGTGTACACGATTAAACAACGAGATCAAAAAGGGTAGAAGGTCAGCAGATGCTTCCAAACGATGTTTTCATGTTTAGACAGGAACAATACACACACAACATTGACAGCATGGCCACATAAACCCACTTTTGATTGAAAAAATGCACAAGAATTTCAGCAAATATCCCTAATTGTGCATTTGCCAATATGCACAATATCATTTTTTTTTTTTTTTTTAATTCAGTAAATGGACAACACACATATACTGTCAGTACTTAATGACTGTGTCCTTCACATCATATGACAAAACAAATTAATAATACAGAGCACATCTTAATAATCATGCAAATATATCAAAAGACATTCCACTTATCCCTCTTCCAATATCTCCCAGCTTCTTCCTCCCCCATCCCTTTCACATCAAAAAGATAAACAATATACATCCTAGCCAAAAATATCCTCACCGCATCTTCTACAGAAATTAACCTCTTCCTTCCTACCCATATATTCCGAACATCCCACATTACTTCCTTATAGACAGCAGAAAAGCACCATGCCTTCCTGGCTGCATTTTTCTCCAATCTCCACAAGCCCAGAACCACCATTTCCTCCCTTACAAAAACCACCCCCACCACCTCCCTCAGGAAGCTCTTAAACTTTCCCAGCACTTCTTTAGTGAAGACACAGTTCCAAAACAAGTGGAACATGTCCTCCACTCCCCCACAGCCCTCCCTTGGACACAACTCCGATCTTACCAAATCCCTACTTTTCAGAAAACTCATGGTCGTCAGACACCCGATAAAGGTCATCCAGGATATGTCCCTTTGGCGGTTAGTCACTCCTCTTGTGCTCATACTCTTCCAGATTTGCACACTTTGCTTCTCTCTTAAGTACTGTATCCCATTAGGAAAAATCTCCCCAGCAATCCAAGCTTTAAGTTTTTTTTATCACCAACCTCCCTCCCCAGACCCCCCCAACCTCCATCCTTCCCAGATCTTGGTTAGGACCAAAAAATACTGAGGAACGACCCATGCCTGTGGCTTTTCCAGGGCCCGCCTGTAGAGTCCCCATCTTGTAAACAATCTTCCTCCAAGGTACTGCATCATCTCCTTCCCGATTCCGTTACCTCTTAGGGTCCTTATCAACGTCACCCAGTAATGCAGCATCAAAAAGTCCCCGATCTTTGGAAGTCCGAAGCCACCTTTGGCCCTTGGTTTAGTAATCTTCTCCCTTGCACACTTCTCCATCCTCCCTCCCCAAAAGAACAAGAACAGTAACCTCGTCATCTTCCTCACCCACTCATCAGGAGGCGGGAATATAATAGAGACATACAACATAATCGGAAGGATCACTGACTTGATGATCAGAACTTTCCCGGTGCAGGACAATTCATGCATCCGCCACATAGACAACTTTTCCTCCACTCGCTCAGTCACCTTCTGAAAACTGCGACTTCCCCTCAACTCCCTGTCAAAACACACACCCAGCACCTGCATCCTCTCCACCTTCTGACTGTGTCCCTCATTCACCTCCACCTCACGGCCCACACTACACACTTGACACTTACTCCAATTCACACTCATCCCAGACACACTGCAGAACAGACTCACCTGCAATCTTCCATGCCGCACATCAGCCATTCCACCAGCCACCAACACAACATCGTCCATGTATGTTGGATAGCAACATGGTTTAATATCTAACTTCTGGTATTTCACTTCCTGTTTGACACAGCCAGGTAGGAATGAAACACATCAAAGCTTTGTGATCAGAAGAACAATGCCTTGGCTCAAGCCCACCTGCTGTGACATGTGTGAGTACAAGTTTCAAAGAGACCACTGCTGCAAAGATGTCTATTGAAGATCTGACACAGGGCTAATAGAGACGCTGGCCCTGGTGGACAATATAGCATGCTTCCTGGAGAATGGGCAGACATTTGGGAGGGATACCTCTCGGCAATGTATATTGGATAAAAGGCAAATGGGGGTGGCTACGAGTGGGCGTGTATGTTTGAATGAAAGGAACACACAGGCTTTTGTTCTTTCTCTTGGTTGCTGAGAAGCCTGCTGTAAGGGTGTCCCTCTGCTATCTTAAGACCTTGCTCTGACCGAGGGCTTGGGCCTATATTCAATGAGGCCCAGACCCCTTTTATCATCCAGAACCCGCAGAGGAAACCATGTGTGATAAGTATCTTTGATATCTCATTGTTGTTATATGTTGTAGAGATGTGCTGTTAGTAAAGTGTGTTCTGATTGTAAGCTATGTAACATTGTAATACCCTTTTAGAACTTTTATGATAGTTTCCTAACTCCTTGGGAAATAAAATAAGATATTGTTTTACTAGCAGCACCGTGTGTTTGGTTTCATAGCTAACCTGGTATTATTGTGATGTTAACAATAGCATGTGCTCAGAGTTTAATAGACCAACTAATTATAGGGACTAGATAAATTAATACACAGATATAATATTAATAATTATATCGGTTATTACAATTGGCACCCAGAGAGAGTGAATTTTATTTTTACACAGAATCCACAAAAACCTAATGTATTTTTGTCTTCAGTCCCTGTAAGCATTAATCCTAAACTACACCCAGAACTCAAAATCATCTCTAGTGTGAATAAGATTGGCGCTGGCTTGCGAATTCTGAAACCACGCTTGGATGGTCATGAAGATTCTGTGAAATATTTCATCAGGAAAACGTAGAACCTGGTGAGATCTTTCGCTGATATATGTATATATGTTAAACGTTTGTATCATTAATATGCTTTAGGCCTGTAACCAGCCAAAGGTGCTGGTGAGTAAAAGGGCTGATCACCCTTGGTTAGAGATTGACAGGAATTACCATACATCTTTGAGGAAAAAGTGGGAGAAATATAGATTGCTATTTTAAATTTTTAATTTTTTACATTTTTTTTTTTTACCCACGTGAGAGTGAAATAGCTTGGTTCCAATAGGAGATCAATGTGGCCTGCAACCTAACGGGAAAACATTGATTGAGAGTCTGCCTTGTGTCTTATAATGTGCCTTGCGTCTGGTAGGCTGTAGAACTACAAGTCACTGTTAGGTTTAAATGGCTTTGGATCAGTTTTTTTTTTTGTTTGTTTATCTTTGCATGGTAAGCAACTCTGGTAAAAGCAGGTCAGAGGAGCTTCAGTGGGGTTAGGCTAATTAGCATATCAATGGATATTCCCCAGTTAGCATGTGGTAATCCTAAAAGCCACATAGAACCTACAGGACAGAAGTGCTCATATACAAGGCAGCCGATAATGCCACAGTAAGTGTGGTGGGTCTTTTCTATGGATTTTCTATGCAAAAGTTTAATGGTTTTGAATGATATCAGGTAAAAGTGGTAATGAATGAAGAATATTGAATGCTAGAAGAGCAATTCAGTTTTTTTTTTTCCGTGAGTTGTAAGAGCTAACAATAATTAAGTTTGGTTTATTACTCAGTGCAATGTTGGAACATTAGTACAAATAGAAGTGTGGATTGTGTGGATTGTATGGTTGTGAAATGGAACTGGTGTATACATATGTTAAAAAGTACGCTTCTGCCAATTATCATTCATGTGCAGATGAACCTCTTAAAAGCCAGTGTAAGGTTCTATTGTCACAGTGTCAGCAACATAATAGCAGATTGGGTAAACAGCTAAAAAAGAAAGTTAAAAAAGAAAGGTTGGCAAATGAAATTGCAGTGTTGCTCAGAATTAAATTTATATCTGAGCAAATGGAGGGGAAGTGGGAAGCAGAGAGGAGACGTCTCGGGGAGGACATAGAGAAAATCAGTGAAAACCTTCTAAAGATTGCAACAGCCTCCAGTAGTGAGATGGATGAATTGCGGACAAAAGCAGGCAGTTTGTCAGGAAGAAACAGTGAGCTACAAGAACAGCTTCAGAGGTGCAGCATGGACTGTGATATGAAGAGCAAACTTTTATGCCGCGTACACACGGTCGGACTTTTCGTCTACAAAAGTCCAACGGACGCTGACGGACTAAAGCTGGCTGGTAATCCGATCGTGTGTGGGCTTCTCCGGACTTTCAACGGACTTTTTTAGCCTCAAATCCGACGGACTTTAGATTTGAAGCATGCTTCAAATCTTTACGTCGTAACTACGACGGACCCCGAAGTCCGCTCGTCTGTATGCTAGTCCGACGGACAAAAAAATGACGCATGCTCATAAGCAAAAACTAAACGGAAGCACTCGGTCTAGTAAAACTAGTGTTCGTATTGTAGGTAGCACATTCATCACGCTGCAAAATCTGTGATCGTTGAATGCAGCGCATTTTATTTCTTCTTTACGAAGGCTCTAAAGAACGAAGGTGTTTTGCTGTTCCTAATCAGAGTTCTCCCAAACTGATTTCTGGATTCTTTTTCTCTTTGATCTCATGAATGATATAGTATGCATTTTAAAAACAATGTTTCCATACTAATAATACTTTTTCCCCTTTTTTTTTTTTTAGGTTTGTAAAGTTAACACAAAGAACCCATTATTATTTTTTTTTTTATAGTGATTATTTTTTAGTTTTTAGATAAAGTTAACCCAAAGCACCGTTTTTGGTTACGTAAATTTTTGGATTTTCAAGACTTACCACTTGAACATTATTAACATTAGTAATGTATTTTTGGTGTGTTTTTTTTCAAACTCAATGAGATTGTTGTCCCTTGTTAATTTAACATTGTGTGTAAAATCAATGATTTCAAAGAAAAAACATAAAGTATTTTGCTAAACTCAAAAAATGATCCATTTATTCATGGTCAAAATAAAATAAAGAGGAAGTCAACGCTGGAAAAAGTCGGTGTACCAGAAAATTGGGATCTTGCGGAGTCCATATAAGAGGGAGCACAATCTGGTCCAAGAATCCCAGAGATCAACAGCACCAGCAGATGATCTAGATGTCCCCAGACTGTGGTCCTACAACAGCCTGCGTCTTCTGTCAGACCAGACTGAACCCAGGTCATCATTTTCTTCTCTTCCCTGCAGCCTTTCCTCCACGCTGCCCTGCAGCCTTCCCTGTAGCCTTCTTTTGAGGCTGTGGCTCTGGTGTTTCAGTTGTGGCAGGAGGAGGAGGAGGAGGAGGAGGAGGGGGGGCTGCCTCATGTAGTTGGGTGTTTTGTGTTAGCGTGCCCTGCAGCCCCTTATGGATTGTTTCCCCAAATAGGCGCTCACAAATGAGGCGCTGCTCCCTATTCATCTGAAGAAGCCTGCTGGCTAAGTAGCAGCCATAGGATTCTTCCGCTTCGGGGGGCTCCTTAAAAAACGGGTGGCCTCTTGCATGAGGCGCAGGGATGCGTCCTGTGTGACCATCCCCTTCCTGGCCCTTTTTTTGGGAAGGTGGAGGGGAGGCACTTGGGATTCGGTCAGGCTCCTACTGGGCCCAGCCACCTCACTTGGCCCAGCCACCTCACTTGGCCCAGCCACCTCACTGGGAGCAGCCACCTCACTGGGAGCAGCCACCTCCTGCCTGACACTGGGCCCAGCCTCCTCCAGGATGATGGTGAATCCGGCCTCCTCCAGGCTGTCCATGGGCCTGGTCTCCTCCTGCCTGCCACTTTCCCCACATTCCTCCTGGATGGACTCATCCTGTGTATAAAAAAAGGACAATAGTTTGAGTATATTTTTTGGGGTTCATCAATGACACACAGTTTGCTTCTCATGAATAGCAAATTCAATGTGAATACTTCTCTTTAATAAAAGAGTCTAATCAGACACCCTAATTATTTCAAGCAGGTGCCAAACATATTTAGCCACTACTGTCAATTGATATGTATACACAATTTGGAGTGCCAAATTATTTTCCACAATTATAACATCCAGTTAACATCATTAATATTAGTACAGTAAATATTTGTTAAAATAATTTACCTGACTCCAGATGGTCATATCTGGTTCATCCAGGATGGAAGACCCAGCTTGCTCCTCATCAGCCTCTGCTGGGGTGGAGGGAAGGGTGGAGGGAAGGGTTGAAAGTGATGGCCTGGCTTCATTCTGGTCATCCAGAAAACGTAGTTGATTATAGTACCACAGCCTGGGTACATAAACATCATCTGCTGATGCTCCTGATCTCCTTGATTCCTGGATCTTCTTATGCTCCCTCTTATACATGTTCCTCAAGCCCCCAATTTTCTTGAGCAATGTCTCCATTGTTGCTTCCGGGATGGTCGCCTGGACAAAGGCCAGAAGTCTCTCCAGCGTTGACCTCCTCACATGCTTAGCATAATACTGAGGGTGTTTCACCTCCCACAAATTCCTCATCTCTCGATATTTGGAAATAAAAGATGTAAGGAACTCTGGATCCTTAAATAGGGGATTCATTATATCTGGAAAAGATGAAGTCACAAGACAAAAAACACTTTTATTATAGGTTTCGGCTAACCCCTCATCATCTTCTCCCTATGTAGGCCTCATCAATCTATCAAGCCATATAGGCCGCTTGCTACAAAGTCATGACCATAAAACCCAAAAAAAAAATCTTTAAAATTACCTTCGTTTTGTAACGTCCTGGTCCACTATCACCTACGCACAGAACGTACGTACGACACGTGCGCAAGGGCCCTCTTCATACACTACGCATGTGTGAAACTCCGCCTGCGTCGCCCGCCCCTGACGTTCGAAATTAACTCATATTCTCCGCCCCCTAATTCGACGCACAGAACGTACGTACGACACGTGCGCAAGGGCCCTCTTTATACACTACGCATGTGTGAAACTCCGCCTGCGTCGCCCGCCCCTGACGTTCGAAATTAACTCATATTCTCCGCCCCCTAATTCGACGCACAGAACGTACGTACGACACGTGCGCAAGGCCCCTCTTTATACACTACGCATGTGTGAAACTCCGCCTGCGTCGCCCGCCCCTGACGTTCGAAATTAACTCATATTCTCCGCCCCCTAATTCGACGCACAGAACGTACGTACGACACGTGCGCAAGGCCCCTCTTTATACACTACGCATGTGTGAAACTCCGCCTGCGTCGCCCGCCCCTGACGTTCGATTTTAACTCATGTTCTCCGCCCATTTTTTGTTACGGCGCGTAGTGGAGTTAAAGAATGGCGGAGACACCTGAAATGTTGACGACCTCAGGTAGTGGAGACAGCCCGGAGGCTGGAACGTCAGCGAAATCTATGAGGCCTAGATTTAAGGCCTCTAATATGAGTTTTAAAGAGATGGTGGAGATGGTGGCCATTCTTCACAAAGACGACTATGATGGCAATTATGGGCCGTACGCACGGCCAAATTTGCGCAAGGCCAAAATAATGGCGAAGGTCGTGGACACTTTGCAGGCATCTTTTGGGGTCCAGCGCTCCAAAGATCAACTGCGAAAAAGATGGTCTGACCTGAAACTCAGGGAGCCGGATCAATACCGACGTATCCGGAAAGTTCTTAAAAAAAGTAAGTACTTGTCGTGTTTTTCTCTTGTGTTTATTACCTTGTATACTGATCCATGTGCTTTTCCTTCCTCTCCGATTTTTTTGTTCATCGTTTTAAACGATCTTTTAATAAACCTCGTTACATATCTATAGATATATCTATATCTATATCTATATCTATATCTATATACACACACACACACATATATATATATATATATATATATATATATATATACACACACACACATATATATATATATATATATATTTTATACATATATATATATACATATATACATATATATACATATATATATATATATATAACTATAGAGAGAGAGAGAGAGAGAGAGAGAGAGAGAGAGAGAGAGAGAGAGATATATATATATATATATATATATATATATATATATATATATATATATATATATATATATATATATATATATATATATATATATATATGATATAGAGATATAGAGAGAGATATAGAGAGAGAGAGAGAGAGAGAGAGAAATATATAGAGAGAGAGAAATATAGAGATAGGTAGATAGATAGATATAGAAATGTAAAACATTCTTTTGAAGATTTGAAGTTATCTTAATTTTTTGGCTTTACATTTAGTTAGATATTTAGAGATTTTGTTCCAGATATAGAGAGAGATCAAAAGATTATTAACTATATTTTGAGATATTGATATCTATCTATCCGATATGTCTTTCTAATTTTAAATATTGAGGTAAAATAGGAACTCTACACAAACCACTTCATTACAAATGTTGGAAAATTACTATGTACTAAAATATCTGTGTGCTAATTAGATTAATAATTTTTTGTTTCACATAGGGGAAAAATCACTCAGCCAACAACCAGAAGACAGTCCACCCCAAGCAAAACATGATTAGGAAATAAGCCCAAGTCCCATTGAGGATGTGGAGGAAGGAGAGGTGGGCGACATGGGCACCCCACCAGGTGAGTGTCTGACACACCAGCTTACGTTAATCTATGCATGGCTGCCTTTTGTTTAATGTAATTTGTCTACTCTATTTTAGGGGATCTGGTTGTGCTTCATTCAAGCAATAGTGCCACCCCCGAGGATGTGGAGGAATTAGGCTACATGGGCACCCCACCAGGTCAGTGTCTGAGACAACAGCTTGATTTATGGTAAGGTAAACTATGTATGTGTGCATATTTCTCAAGACATTTTTTGGTTTCATTCCACTTTAGGTACAAGAAGTGACTATTTCACCTCTGAAAGTGCCCAACGGCTAATTGGTCAAATAATGGCCTGGAATAAGGACATCGATGAAATGCGGAATCGGCTGGATCGTATGCAGCAGGAAATGAAGGACATGATTGATGTTTTGGGTCGAATCTAAATGCCCTTTTTTAAACCCCAAAACATCAATCATGTCCTTCATTTCCTGTTTTGCTGACCCCATTCTGGGCCTTCTCTTTTTTTTTTTTGGCAGAACATAAAGTTGTTTACAGTGGCAATGGAGCTTATTTAGACATTTAAAATTACAATACAGTTGGCACTACAACTGCTCTACCATAACCTAGGAGACAGCCCAAAAGAAAGGCAAGCAATAAATATAATGCAAGATTTCATCAATAATTTTTTTATTGTCAAAAATTATATATCCTGGCCCATTGCAATGGCCCCCCTACCCATAAAATAATTAACATATTGCTGTCTAACTTGACGGGCACTTTGGGGGGCCAAGCCAGTACGGACAGTATCCAGGCCTGTAAGGTTGGCTTCTATTTGTCCGGCCTCAGGCCCAACTGTGCCTATATAATTTGGAGAATGCTTATTTAAAAAAAGTTGTGCAGAATGCAGCACGATAAAATGATAAAATTAAGTTTGTATTCCGCCAAATTAATGGCTGTTTGAAACAGGCGGAACCGGCTGGCCAGAATTCCAAACGCATTCTCAACCACTCTTCTAGCTCTGGCCAGCCGGTAATTAAAAACCCTCCTCTCCGGGGTGAGGGTTCTTTGGGGGAATGGCCTCATGAGGTGCTTGCTGAGAGCAAAGGCTTCATCGGCAATGAAGACAAAGGGGAGTCCTTCCACGTTATCCTCATCAGGTGGCAATCCCAGGCCACCACTCTGGAGACGCTGGCAGAACTCCGTCTGGGCAAATACTCCTCCATCCGACATCCGGCCATTCTTCCCCACGTCCACATATAAAAAATCATAGTGTGCCGACACCACCGCCATTAAAACAATACTGTGGAACCCCTTATAATTAAAATAATATGACCCCGAATGGGGTGGTGGCACAATGTGGACATGTTTCCCATCTATAGCCCCTCCACAATTGGGAAAGTCCCAACGGCTGGCAAAATGGGATGCCACAGTCTGCCATTCCTGTGGCGTTGAAGGAAACTGGGAAATCAAACAAGAAAACCAAAATCAATTAATTTGGAAGCTAACATTGCAAGAAAATTAGACAATTAAAAACATTATTCCCCAGCATCAGTATAACATTCAATAATTTAATTGTTCTGGAATAACTAATATGGAAAGGCACACTTATCAGATTGCTCACCCCCTCTGATGGAACATTGATTACATTTTAGGGGGTTGTGAAATCCCTAAAAAAGATTACTTTTAGGACACGCAGGAATTTAGGGACTAAAAAGGCTACAAGACTGCAGTTGTCGCACTCTGCAGGTGCAGTTGCTAACCAGCTTACAGTAAATGAGGTAATGTAAAAAGGCATTCATGTTGCAAGGAGTACACAATCACAGGCAAGGGCAATTAATGAAAACACTTTGAGGCTTGCATATGATTTGATGATGGAAATCAGCAGAGCTTCTGCTCATTTACTAAAGCACTGGAACAAATGCACTTGTAGAGTGCACATGCATTTTGCAAAGTGCAACATATATTTGCTTTAGACAAATCAACACCACAGAACATTCCAGCAAATTTTAACGAGGGTGGGGGTGGGGGGGTTGTGAAATCTAGATAATTGCTCATTAGCAGCACACTATTTGGAGTGAGTTTAGGTGGGGGGGGGGGTGGGGGGGTTGTGAAATCTAGATAATTGCTCATTAGCAGCACACTATTTGGAGTGAGTTTAGGTGGGGGGGGTGGGGGGGTTGGGAAATCTAGATAATTGCTCATTAGCAGCACACTAAATACACTCAAACAAAATACATTCCAAATGAGTAGACTAGGTGGATATGTTCCCATCACTTCATGCTGGGAAGGTTATTGAAGGAAAATATACATGCATGACAAAAAATAACAGGAAAAAATTCCAGCATGTGTGAGGATAAAAAGGGGACATTCACACTATATTGCAATGATGGTAAGTAGTGTTTGAAGCAAGAAATACATCACATTATCAAAGATTACATAAAAGAACATGTGATGCTAATAAAAGAAAAATATCTTACCTTAATATAGTCCTTCTGCAGGACCTGTATGATGGCAGAACAGGTCTCTGGGATAATGATCCCCAGAGCCTGGGGGGAGATGCCTGTCGAGAACTTAAGGTCCTGCAGGCTTCTCCCTGTGGCCAAATACCGCAAGGTAGCGACCAGCCTCTGCTCCGGAGTGATGGCTTGCCTCATGCAGGTATCCTGCCTGCTGATATAGGGGGTCAGCAAAGCCAACAAACGGTCAAAAACGGGGTCCGTCATCCGGAGAAAGTTCCTGAAATCCTCAGGATTATTCTCACGGATCTCACGGAGCAAAGGCATGTGACAGAACTGGTCACGCTGAAGCAACCAATTCTTGGTCCATGAACTCCTCCTCGCCCTGTTCATGGACTGGACTTGGGCTGCAGAATAAACTACAGCACCAAGCACATACAATGCACGAGCTCTACGACGAGTACGTACAGGTAACATGGCTTCAAAACGGTCGGCTGGTCAGAACGCACTAAACAGAACGCACTGAAGAACAGCAAGGCCTGTGAAGAACGACCTGAAAATCAGGAACGAGCGGGCAATAAAACAAAGATTTCTCAATGCCAACTGACCAAACGCACTGAAAAGCAGATACAAACCTCACAAGCACAGACTGAACAACAGTTAAAACGAACTGAAAAATACGAGTCTCACAAGCGCGAATCGTCTCTCACCAAACTTCTACTAACACGAGATAAACACGAGATTAGCAGAAGGAGCCCAAAGGGTGTCGTACGGGCTATTGAACTTCCGTTTTATAGTCTCGTCGGACTTGGTGTACGTCACCGCGTACTAGGCTGTCGTACTTTTGTGTGGTCGTGTGTGTGTAAGTCCGTTCGTAAGAAAGTCTGCCGCAAGTCCGCTGAAGGTACGTCGGAAGTATGTCGGACAGGCTGTCGGACTTTTGTAGACGAAAAGTCCGACCGTGTGTACGCGGCATTAGAGTCATTGCGAATAAAGTTGTCAGAGATGGAAGAGTTGATTATGTCTTTAGAAAGAAAGTTAGCAAATGCACACTCCCAGCTTCTTACTAAAGAGCAATGTATAGTATTGCTCAGTGAGCACAAAGGAACATGCCAATTGGCCAATATCTGCACAGTCAATGAGGAGAAGGGCGAAGGGCTGTGATGAAACACAGTCTGCTATTGCACCCGTAGCTTCGAAGCAGGATAACAGTTTGATTACAGTCAAAGAGAGACTTACTTTGTGCCAGATTCTGGGTGAATTTAATGCCCTGGAATCACCAGTGAGTCTGTTCAATAAATTTGAGGCTCTAGTCCTTAAATTTCATTTTGACTAATGAGGATGCATGTTCTCTTCTGAGAGCATGGCTACCAGGACCTTTGGCAGGCCAGTTATTTGCACAGATTAATGATAACTTAGCAGATGCAGAGGTGCGGAGGAAAGAGTTGCAGCATATTGTGGACAGTCGTGATAATGGTATGAGTGATTTACAACGAATGAGATTTAGGAGAGGACATGACCCAATTTTGTTCTGCAGTGAGTATCTTGCATTGTATACGAAAGTGTTCAACTGTCCTGACTTATTGGAGGATGATACAAGTTTCATATACTCAATGGCAATAAGTGTTATGTAAGCTATCCCATTAGAATGGCTCTGAGGAATGCTAGATCCTACCAAAATTTTGTCAATATCCTGTCAAGAGTCCAGTGATAGGGAATATGGGTCAAAGGCAGGTGTATCCGTAATAAGCAGAGGTACAGGAAGGCAGAGAGAGTTCAGACATTCTAAACGGAATAGGCATGGACATAGATTTTGTAAAGCCCTTAACATTGCTAGCATGGAGCAGGAAACCCCAGAATTACAGGGTGCACAGGCAGCCATAATGGAGTTATCCTCCAAACATGCAAAAGCTGAATGTGCAATGGTGAAGGTACCCACCGCATATGCGCAGTGCTCAGCAAAAATAGAAGTGGAGCATGCAGAAAAAACAGACGCTCTTATTGCTGCAAGTGATGTTGCTATGACAGAAATCAATGGTGGAGATGTAAATAAAAGTGCGATAACTGTGCTTGAAAGTGATTCAGGAGTTGAAACTTCTGATGACTTCTCAAACGATGAAAGTGTAAAGTCTGCTTATTCCAAGCATAGTAATCGTAGTAATAATGTCCAGCAATGTGAGTTTCCACTGTCGTATGCTCAAGGAAGGGCCTATACAGAGAGACCAGCCCTCAAATGTTTTTTGTGTAAAAGGGGGGGTCACATCGCTACATATTGTTGGGCGGCGAATAATGGTATCAAAAGAAGATCGCAGTACCCCAAAACGACCCCAAGCATTATGAAGTGTATTCTGCCCAATGGGGTAGCAGCCCAAAGCATGGAGGCCATAGTAATCAAACCCATTTCCCTTTAAAGACCCAAATGCGGAGACTACAGACTGAGAATCGTCAGTATGGAGAACAGTTACGTAAAGTCAAAATGGAGGTAGCCGCATGGTTATTCAAATGTAGCACTGGGGAAAACAATGTTAGCAGCACTTAGTGAGCTGCATGGTTGCTAAGAATTTTATGGTCAATGTTTCCTTGCCATATTTTATTTAAATATGACGCTCATATCTAAACCGTATTCATAACAATTGTTCCCCTGGCATTGCAATTAATGGGAAAAGGCTTGGGGGACTCAAAAAGTCAATTGTCATGATAATTGTGTGTAATCACTGTCTTTGTGTTCCATTTTCAGAGACCTTGGAAGAAGATAAAACTGGTTTGGATACTAATGTCTGTGTTTGGTTGCAGGTTCTTCAAAGAGAGAACAACAGTGGGCACATTTAGCAAAACCGGGGTTAGGTTATGGTAAAGGCATAATCGATTATCAAATGGTACCATGAGCTCATTGATTAGTAATTGTTTGCAAACAATGAAAAAATAAGATAAAACAATGGTCAGGCATTAAGGGTTTCAAGTGTTACAAGTGAAGTTACAAATGTTGTGATAAAGGTACAGATATTTTGTTTTTCCCATTAACTAATTGTCTTTCAGCTGGAAATGAGCACTTACTCTTCTCAGGAGGAAAATCCATGGAAGTCTTTAGTTAAAAGTTGAGTGTTTGTCATTGTCTTATGGTGGTTGTCTTGTCATGTTGTTTTTGTGTAATAATTGTCAGAATTTTAATTTTTTTTGTTAAGTTTTTTAATTTTTTAAATATTTTTGGTATTTGTTTAGTCATCCATTTTATTTTTGTTTGTTCAAGTGGAGAAATTATTGTTTAGTCCACCTGAAAGGGGGGTAATTGGCCATTCCGTCAATTAGCAGCTGAATAGATGGTCATGGGATATGTCCTGCAGCTGAATACATTTTGTTGATTTAAGACAAGAGTTGTTGGTAGGAGGCCATAGCTTCTAGAGTTCGTTTTTTTTTCTCTTTGTTTTATGTTCATTCAGGTGGGAAAAGTTACAAGGTGTACGCTTTGTCCACCTGAAAGGGGGGTTGGTGCATAGGTCTGAAAGTATACAGATAATGCATTGTCTTTTTAATGCTTAAAATTTTTAATTTTTGAGAAGCAACGTTCAAGTTCATGTTTTTTAAATTTTTTATCATACCATGGGGATCCATTTTAGAGTGGGTTCAGCCTAAAGAGGTCATGGTTGTTTTGATAGGTTGGTCAGAGTTGCAGAAACCAGGAATACTAAGTTCCTGGGTTCCAAGGAAGGAACTATAAGTAAACGTAGTAAGCAAGCAGATATTATGGATAAGAATTTGATTCTGCTCTTGTTTTTTTCACTTCCAGAGTCCTGGTGGAGCGAGATTGAAGGGGTCTCTGGAACATGGATGACAGATGTTCATCTGGTTGGCAGTTTGTCTGTGCCATACTACACCGCAAATTTGTTCTTAAAGACATCAGGAGAGAAGGGACAGATGAAAAGATTCAGTTTAATACATGTTTTTGCTTATGGACAATTTAGGGCTAATACTAAATCTGAAGGACTGTGCCCATCAACAGGACTTGTGAAACATTTTTGCCGGAGTCTCTCCTGAAGAATGAAAACATGCTTTTAATACATGTGCAATGGGTTGGAGGTTGGGGAAGGAATATACACATCCAATCCGTCAGAACATGAAATGTGAAATATATGTTTTTTGTTGAAGGGAGGAATTGAAAGAAGAAAAGGTTTTTAATGTATGACATGTATTGACATAACGGAAGTAATATGGTGCAGGTGCCCAGGTGACTGGCGCTTATACATAAGGTGTTGGTTGGCCAGACTAGAGGTTGGCCAGGTGACACATCAATGGGGTGAAAATTTCCATGTATGGGGGGATACGCCTGGTTGATGTCTCACCGGAAAGGTTGAAACCCTGCACAGGTAATGCCAGTGAATACACACAGGAGCACGCTCCGTTAGATAAAGGGAACAAACGCTGGCTACCAGGGTACAATATGCCTTCACCACATGGCGCTGCAACATCTCACAGTGGTTGATAAAAACCTATTACCCTATATGTGCTGAGTATACACTGAATCAAGTGCAATCATTGTACCAGTGACTTGCTCCCAGAGATGTGTGGACACAGAATGAGGTTCATTCAGGGCGCGTATGTCTGAGGAGTAACCGGAAGAGGAGGGATGTATTCAGCCCTATATTGGGGGAATAGGAGCTGGGATGGATGTTGTTAATGGGGTGGACATTGGCCTCCTGAGGAACAAACTCGCAGCCATAGCTTCAGAACTTAAGCGGGGCTTTGGTACTCAGAGAGATTGGTGGCATCCATGATAGCATTCAACAAAGTCACATAAATACCCAGGTTAAAGTGGCTCAAGATTTTGTCAACCATGTTGAGAGGTTGGTAGAGAATGTGATGGTATAGGACAGGAATCTGTCATTGGCTCTTGCGTGCATGAAGTGGCAGGTGGAAGTGTCAACCAGCATTGAGCTGATTGTACAGTCTCCATATGAGGGACAGAGGCCTTATGAGTTAGCATCACCGCTCAGTAAGACTTTGCCAAACACGTCGCTTACACTGATTCAAAGTGGTGGTCGATTGCCTGGATGGGCTGTACCAGTTTGGATTGTGAAAGGTGTTATGCTGTATGATCTCAAATACAGAAGTGCAGACTCGGTCTGTATATTTGGTGGCATTAATGGGCTTACTGACTGGGGATTCTATCTTCTTGTGTTTGAGACTAATTGCCCACATATGATCAAAGAAGCTGGAAGATGGAGGCAGGTTGATACTTCCCTTGGTCAGAAGCATGACCATGATGTCCTTTGTATGCCAGGTCAATACATGGTGGTGAACAAAAAAATGTTGGGAAGATATTTCATTCTGTATTCGGGATGGAAGGATCATTGCTGGGAAGGAAGCACCTGGGTATTATTTGGGACATAGACGAGTTTGTTTCCTTGTCCTAAAGAATGCCGATGTTAATTCCGATGTTAATGCCGATGCTAATTCCGTTAGTCATGGAACTAGATGGTTCTTTGAACCTAACAATAGGTAGGGGTGCATGGTATACCCTGGGCATGGTCTCTTAAATCCAGGCACAGGGATGGAATCATGTGGGTTTTGTCATTGTTGCAGATTTATATGTGTTGTTGGACTTGATATTTATATAGAAGGGTCACCCAGTTATCTATGCAAGCTGGGGAACGAAGTGACGGTAGGGTCTCTGCGTACAAGTTAGAGACTTTGCTGCCAAGTCAGAGCCCTGCAATACCACTGACATGCCCGAAATCTGATGGGTCATAGGTATATATGTATATATTATGGTAATGGGTGATTTATGTCATGGTATAGTGTGATAAAGGTATATTTTAAGCTAGTAACATGGGCAAAAGGCCCTCCTCGAGACTCTATATCTGAAAGCTGGTTAAGATGCTGCTCTGGATGTGTGCTGGTGAATAATGAGTGTATGGACACCCCTTGCCTGTTTTATACCCCTTCATGAAGATGTTAGAAAGAAGAAGATACAGAATGGTGACATGGGAGCTGTCACGGAAGAATGATGTTGGTGTGTCACACAGTAGCCAAGCGGCACATGTTGGGAAACACAGCACGTTAGGACCGTTATGGACTGTTCCACAGGAGCTGGTTCTGAGGCCTATGTTGAGAGGCGCAACATGCGTTAAGACATTTATGGACTGTTCCATAGGGGCTGTTTCTGCACATGTCGAAAACACAACACGTTAAGACAGTTAAAGACTGTTCTATAGGTACTGGCTTGGAAACACATGTTGGGGAGGAAACAGTTATGGACTGTTCAATAGGAGCCGTGTCTGAAGAAGGGTGGTATGCGCCCTTTAGGCGCAAAGCGGAATATGTTGGATAGCAACATGGTTTAATATCTTACTTCTGGTATTTCACTTCCTGTTTGACACAGCCAGGTAGGAATGAAACACATCAAAGCTTTGTGATCAGAAGAACAATGCCTTGGCTCAAGCCCACCTGCTGTGACATGTGTGAGTACAAGTTTCAAAGAGACCACTGCTGCCAAGATGTCTATTGAAGATCTGACACAGGGCTAATAGAGACGCTGGCCCTGGTGGACAATATAGCATGCTTCCTGGAGAATGGGCAGACATTTGGGAGGGATACCTCTCGGCAATGTATATTGGATAAAAGGCAAATGGGGGTGGCTACGAGTGGGCGTGTATGTTTGAATGAAAGGAACACACAGGCTTTTGTTCTTTCTCTTGGTTGCTGAAAAGCCTGCTGTAAGGGTGTCCCTCTGCTATCTTGGGACCTTGCTCTGACCGAGGGCTTGGGCCTATATTCAATGAGGCCCAGACCCCTTTTATCATCCAGAACCCACAGAGGAAACCATGTGTGATAAGTATCTTTGATATTTCATTGTTGTTATATGTTGTAGAGATGTGCTGTTAGTAAAGTGTGTTCTGATTGTAAGCTATGTAACATTGTAATACCCTTTTAGTACTTTTATGATAGTTTCCTAACTCCTTGGGAAATAAAATAAGATATTGTTTTACTAGCAGCACCGTGTGTTTGGTTTCATAGCTAACCTGGTATTATTGTGATGTTAACAATAGCATGTGCTCAGAGTTTAATAGACCAACTAATTATAGGAACTAGATAAATTAATACACAGATATAATAGTAATAATTATATCGGTTATTACAATGTACCCCATCACTTTCACACTCCTTCCACCACTGCCAGGCACAAACACGCCCTTGAATGCCTTGTCCTTCTTCACTGCACTCAGTAATGGCTCCATCACGCAGATGAACATCAAAGGCGATAGGGGGCACCCCTGCCTAACACCAGACATCACAGGGATACTCCCCCTAGGGTACCGTTGACCAAAACCTGACTTGAGACACCTTTGTATAGTCCTCTGATAACCTTCATCAGCTGGTCCAGGAAACCCTAGGACCTCCAGAATCTGAAACAGAAACTGATGGGAGAATTTGTCATACGCCTTTTCAAGGTCAATCGACTCTAGAAGGCGCGGCAAGTTGTTAGATTGCGCGTAGTATACGACATCCCTCAGTAACGATAGATTGTCGGAAATTCGTCGACCAGGAACAGCACACACCTGCTGCTCCCCAATCACTTCACCAATCACAAGCTTGACTCGATCGGCAATCAATCTTGCCACAATCTTGTAGTCAACATTCAACAGTGTAATTGGCCGCCAATTCCGAATGTCTCTCTTGTCGCCCTTTATATAGATGAGGGTAATCACCCCCTCCCTTAAGGACTTTGGCATCTCCCCCACTTCAAACACCAGCCTTACCAACTCACACAGCTCATTCTTCATCACCTCCCACGCTTTACAAAAGAACTCAACAGTCAACCCATCCTTCCCAGGTGTCTTATTCCGGTTCATCACTTCTATCACTCGCCTCACTTCCTCCTCAGACACAACCACACACATACCAAACCTATCCTCCTCAGACAATCTTGCATCCACTTTCTCGCAATACTCTCGCATCTCCTCAGCACTTACTCCACGTCCGCCTGCAAACAAATCCGTACAAAACTCATCACCTTCTCACCATTCACTTCCTGTCCCTGCACCATCACCGATTTCATCACATTGCGTCCCCTCAAGAGTTTCTTGAAGAAGAACCGCGAAAATGTCTCCCCTTCCTCCATGTCCTTCACTTTAGCTTGGAAGATTAGCTTCTTCCCTCTCATCACCCAAGCTTTCTTTATCTCCTCCCGTAGTTTTCCAATCTCCTCTTCTAACTCCCAGCCTCCCTGCCTTAATTTAAGCAGGAGTCTCAACCTATGCTGGAGAGCCCTCCCTTCTTGTTTCTCTTTCCTTGCCTTCTTTACACCTGCTTGAAGAAAGAAGAGCTTGATTCGCTCCTTCTGCCAGTCCCACCACTCAAAAAAGGATTCAAAATCTCCCTTCCTTCCCAACCACACTTTATATTGCAGAGCAAACTTATCAAAAATCCCTTGGTCTTCCAATAACAGATTATTTAATTCCCAGATTCCTCTCCCAGTCTTGACATCTTGATTAAAAATAAACTTTCCCACCAAAACCTGGTGGTCGGAGAAAGACACCTCCCATTGCTTCCACTCTGCGACCTTCAGTGCCCTGGAACCTAAAATAAAGTCAATTCGGGATTTCACACTTCCCTTATCTGAAAAAAAGGTTGCTGGGGCTTTACCATTTCCATAGTAGCAAACCGCTCCATCCTGCAAACAAAAATCCTGCAAAATTGCATTAAAAGCTGTGCTTGTGACATCGGTCTGGCTTTCACCTTGGCCTACTCTATCTTCAGCAGTCCTAATAAGATTAAAGTCTCCAGCAACAATGGTCTTTCCTCTCCCCACAAGGTGGAGCCTCAAAATTTCCAACAAATCCATCCTGGCATTTTTTCGCACTGGTGCATATACACATACCAACTTAAAGGATTCTTCCAGGTAGGTAAACATTACACTCAGAACTCTTCCTATCACCACTTCCTCCCATGATTCAACTTTAATTTCTGGGTTTTTAAAGAGCACCCCCACCCCTTCACTTCTATTTTCCACAGCACAAGACCAAATCGCTGGTCCTGCAGACCAGTCCCCATGGCCTGGAGCATACCACAAACCACACTCTTGCAAACACAAGACATCACACTCAATCTTAGCCAACTCAGACAAAACAGCTGCACGACGATAGAGAGATCCAATCGAATGCACATTCACACTACATATAGACAAAGCCATGAGAAGGATCAAAAAAATCCTGCAGAACACACTAAACCCCTCCATCAGGAAGCTGTTTTCCACTTCTGTTCCCTGTACCTTTTACAAGAGGATCAACTGATTCACTCTCCAAATATTGCATGGCAGGAGAACCTACCAAGCCCAATGGTGATGTTGCTCCACTTGAACCATCTGACACTTGTGAAACCATACTTAAACTTGGCAGTACACACCCACCACCACCTGGGCTCGAACCCAGAGACAAGTTCCATTTAGGCTTCTTTCTCCGTGCCTCACTCTCCTGCTCCACCTCAGGCCCTGGTCTTTGAGTAGCCATTAAAAGGTCTTTTGATCCTGATCCCTCCTTCCTCCTCACCTCCAGCACCTCCATATCCTCAGCCCACTCACCAAGCTCCTCATCTACATATTGACTCTCCTGTTCTGCCTCCACCTGTTTTATCAAAGCGATCAGTTCTTCACACACTCCACTAACCCCCCCCCCCCCCCCATGCCTTCATCCGCCACAGCTTCTTCCGCCTCACCAACCTGCATCTCATTATCCCCCCTCTGTCAGATTAATATTCACCTCACTTTTACCCATACCCACTTGCAGTTCCTGTCCGACACCTTCCTTGGAGCTACTACCGGGGTTTTCAGCATCTGGGGGGGGTCGGCGCCTTTCCACCTTCCGTGCTGGCCACCTGCTCACCCCCATCATCCGCCCGCTCAGTCACCTGCTCCTCCAGTTCTCGGCTCACATTCTGCCCTGTAAACCGCCATCTCTGCATAGCCTCCGCATACGAGAACATCTTCCTCCCCACTATTTTCGGACAGTTTCTGACCATATGCTCCCCTGAACCACACAGATCACATTTCTTTTCCTTGCACTCCACTGCATTGTGTCCCGGCTTCAAGCACACTCTACAGCAAAGCTTAGAAGGGCAGTCTTCATGAATATGTCCATACTGAAAGCACCCCCCTGCAGTAACGGGATTGCCCAGAATAGAAAACAGTACACCGCTCCCCAGCAATGGTAACTGTCGGGGGAGGGTGACACACTCCACAAAAACCTGATGCATCCCTCTTCATGCATACTTTAAAACGCAGTTTACCTCTATACATGCCATACTGGTTATAAAGCTTCCATTGGTCCAGCTTGGACCAATGTAAATTGGCATGTGCCATACCTGTCCCTGTGGAAGCTGGACCAGTGTAACTATTCAAAAATTAGCTATACCTGTAATTCGGCTTTAAAAAGTGCTAAAGGACCTGTCACTGCATGTACCTTTAGGGCTTCTTAAGCAGGGTATACACGTTCTGCTTTTTTTTCTTGTGGAACCAGTGGGTTTAAAAAAAACAAAAAAAACTGACAGATCAATGCATAAACACAAACAATGTAAATGCTTTGATACTAAAAGGGGGATTCCTCCCTCCCCTACACCAGAATACACTGGTCATTGTCATTGGCTACAAGCACTGATCAAATGCTGTTTTTTCCAGCATTACCACTTGTCAGAAGCCAGTTAGATCGGCTTCTGTTGAACAGTCAGCGGTACACACGGACCGAAAGTCATCCACTTCCTAGTGATCTGGCTAATTTTTGGCCCATGTTTCCCGGGGTTTAGGTTGATGTAAGTAAATAATCTAACGTTTTCTATGAAAAGAAGAAATAGGAATTAGAATAAAAGTGTAAAAGATGCCCTGTGAAGGTGAACTGGGGTGAAAAATCCAGCATCGCCTCCCACCAGCACAACTAATAGGAAGTAGGGTATAGAATAAGACAAAAAATGCAATTATGGAAAAATGACACCAGTCCACACCTCCACCCCCCCCCCCCCCCCCCACACACACACACTTTCCAGGGGACCCAGACTCCCCCCAAGCTGTTAAAAAAAATTACAAAATATATTTAGTTCAGGGTTCCCAGAACTTGTTTGTCATTATCTGTGCCAACCAATTTTTCATGGATTAAGATAACTTCGTTTTCAAAAAACGTATGTTCTCGCCATTAGTTTTTAATGCCTTAGTGATTGGTGGTTACACAGCTAGAAACAAAAAATAATATATGAGTCTGAGAGGACTTTGGGATCTCCGAAAAAATTTATTCATTAAAGCCATCCAAGCAACTTTTTGGAGCCTTCCAGTTACCACATGCATAAGGGTATTAGTTTTGGTCCAAAATTGTTTCCCATTTGGACATTATCACCAAATCTGAAACATATACCCAGGGAAACCAAACCCCAAAAGCAATGGGACCCTCACTATTTCTAAAACTACAGCTGCTTTCATAATGAGCATTTAACATTACAGATCTGCTGAGCCTCAACAGAACTCCACTGGGAGAATTTTAATTTTACATTATGTAATAGCAAGCTATTAAATGCCACATAGCATCAACTATTTAATGCAGCATGTCCCCTGAAAGAAGCCTGTTCTCAAGTAATCACTGGATCTCTGGTCCCTTACCTGCTAGTGGAATCCAATCCAGATTCCATTTTAATGACATAAGGACTGGGCTCGGGCGTGTTTGGGATCCCACCTAGCCAATCCTGCCAGGAAGCCGACACTGCACACCGCAAATCCCAGGCAGTGAAACATTTTGCAGTCCGCAGCTGTACAGATCAGGAAATGTCTCACTGCCTGTGATTAGCGGTGTGCAATTTCAGCTTCCTGGTGGGATCGGGTAGGTGTATGGTTGCCACCTCATCCCTTTAAACCCGAACACATATTAATCACACAAGTTCTGTGGCTGATTAAGGTGGCAATTAAACTCACTTGGTGCCTTTCCTGCATTTAATTAGCCTCAGAACCTGTGTAATTCAAAGGTGTTCGGGTTTAAAGGGATGAGGTGGAAACTCTAGGTAGGTGGGATCCTGAACACACCCAAGTCCATCTCTAATAGAGAGTTTACGAGACTCCCAAGAATCCCAAATACACTGACAACATTGGCCTAATAAAGAGGTACCTTAATTTCTTGTTAGGACTGTGTTGTTACATCCATGTTATCAATACATTTAGCAATTAATTTGGCTGGAATAACAAATCTGACACTGGTAAAAAAAAGAAAGCATTTGTTACCCCAACACTTCATATTCCTGATATGTGCCTGCTGTAGGGTTGCCATCTTTGCTTCAAGCCAAACCCAAACACTATCACAGCGGTAATTGTGATAGTGTCGGGCAATGTGGCGCTAACAGACCCTCGCTGGAAGGTACACTAGCGGACTGACACTGACATCACTAGTGACACTAATACAGTGCAAACACTGTACACTGCGTAAAGCGTCTGCATCTACTTTCTCACTCTAATTCAAGTAGTTCCACTTCAATAACCTCTAGCACACCTTTGGCGATATTGCTGAGATCACAATTTGGATACCTGACTGCCAGGTTGTATACTGATGGTATGGACTTCGGGCTAATGTGGACGAATCAAAGTGTTCCTTGTCAACTACTGATCAGCTCCTAGTTTGACATAGAGCCTGCTTATCACCGTGAGTCGGTAAGCACAATCTACAGCCACGGTGGTGGGGTTTTTTTTCACTTCCCTCCCCTTTTTTTTTTGGTTGTTCCTGTGTGCTCACCAGGGTGTTTGGTATGTTTGTTTGTCCATGCTAAGCATCTGATATACTACACTATGGCCAGTTTTTTTCTGTTTGTTTCTTCTCCTGCATCCATTGAGGGGACTTTAATCTGAAAACGGAAGGTGCTGACTGGTTTATTATCCCTAAGGCCCTGGCAGGGTTTTATGCCATCCGCTCATTATCACTGAAGTTCTGGTAAGGGCAATCATAGCTTATTTTGGACTGTTACCTACAATTAAGCTGAACATCCTACTATCTTTGAAGATTTGGACTTTTTCTGTGTTTATTATTGCTTCTCATAATTCTATCAATATTTGCTGGTGGTAGGCAACACTTCCACCTTACCTAATATTTTTTGTTTAGCGCAGTTATAATTTTTCTTTATTCTGATTGGTGTTGTCGCACTGTTTACTGCTGCTCATTTATATGTGTTTCTAGCGCGGAATTTTTTTTATATATACTGTACACTGTCACTGTACTAATGACACTGGCTGGGAAGGGGTTAACATTTAGGGGCAATCAAGAGGTTAAATGTGTGCCTAACAACTGTAATTTTTGTAACAAGTGCTGCTTTTACTAATGGATCTGGCTGTTTTTTCTTTGTGGAGAGAAGAAAAATCCAGATCGCTGACCTGTGTACAGAGTCCTGTGTATTTGTAAACACACAGGATTTTGTGCTGTGATTGGCCACAGCCGATCAGCAGGTCTCAGCCATAAATCATTGGCCGGGACTTGCTGTCAGTGCTGAGTAGCAGGGAGGGCGCACATGCACACCCCTAAACCCGGAACAGGGTGGATGATGTACATGCAATAGCGGCTGGCACTACCACCACTACCACACTCCCTCCCCAGCAGCGTGCCTCTACCACCCCCCAGCCCCTTTGTCCACCATGCGGTCCGGCACTTACCCCATCAAGGCGACGGGTGACAGGCAGCGGCTCCTCTGCTCCCGCTCTGTCCTCTCCTCCATCTTCCGTGCGTCTCCTCCTCTTAGGTGATAGGCGTCCAATAGGATCGCCTGTCCTTTCAGCCAATCAGGTGACAGCTCTAAGACCCGCTTCCTGATTGTTCAGAAGGAGGATCAGTGTTAGAATAATGAATATTCATTCACTATTCTAACAAACCTGGGTGGGCTGAGAGCGCACTCTTTGTGCCCTGAGCCCACCCAATTTTAAAGTCTATTAGAGCGAGGGTTCTGGGTGTAGTACATACAGAGTGCAGGGTTCAGGGTGCAGTACATACAGAGAGCAGAATTCAGGGTGCAGTACATACAGAATGCAGGGTTCAGGGTGCAGTATATACAGAGAGCAGGGTTCAGGGTGTAGTACATACAGAGAGCAGGGTTCAGGGTGCAGTACATACAGAATGCAGGGTTCAAGGTGCAGAACATACAGAGTGCAGGGTTCAGGGCACAGTAAATACAGAGTGCAGGGTTCAGGGCACAGTATACACAGAGTTCAGGGTTCAGGGCACCATATATACAGAGTGTAGGGTTTAGAGTACAGTATATACAAAGTGCAGGGTTTAGGGCACGGTACATACAGAGTGCAGGGTTTAGGGCACATTATATACAGGGTGTAGGGTACAGTATATACAGAGTGCAGGGTTCAGGGCACAGTTTATACAGAGTGCAGGGTTTAGGGCACCGTACATACAGAGTGCAGGGTTCAGGGTGCAGTATACACAGAGTGCAGTATACACAGAGTGCAGGATTCACGGCGCAGAATTTTCAGAGTGCAGGGTTCAGGGCACACTACATACAGAGCGCAGGGTTGAGGGCACACTACATACAGAGCGCAGGGTTCAGGGCACAGTATATACAGAGTGCAGGGTTTAGGGAGCAGTACATACAGAGTACAGGGTTCAGGGCACAGTATATACAGAGTACAGGGTTCAGGCCACAGTATATACAGAGTGCAGGATTCAGGGCACAGTATATAGAGTGCAGGGTTCAGGGCACAGTGTATGCAGAGTGCAGGGTTCAGGGCACAGTGTATGCAGGGTGCAGAGTTCAGGGCACAGTGTATGCAGGGTGCAGGGCACAGTGTATACAGAGTGCAGGGTTCAGGGCACAGTGTATACAGAGTGCAAGGCACAGTATATACAGAGTGCAGAGTTCAGGGCACATTATATAAAGGGTGCAGAGTTTAGGGCACAATATATACAGATTGCAGTGTTTAGGGCACAGTACATACAGAGTGCAGGGTTCAGTATACACAGAGTGCAGGGTTCAGGGCGCAGTACACACAGTTATACAGTTAGTAAGGTTTAATAAAGACACCAGTCCATCCAGTTCATCCTGAGTGAGTGTGCGTGTCTACAATTATCCCTATCCCTGTACATTGCATCTCACTAAGATGCTCACCAATTTTATTATTATTTTATTTAAGGTACCCATGTAGTGCCGTCAATTTACACATACATCGCACACTCACATCGGTCCCTACCCTCAAGGAGCCCACAATCCAAAGTCCCCAACTCGCATTCATATACTAGGGCCATTTTTGGACAGAAGCCAATTAACCTACCAGCATGTCTTTGGAGTGCGGGAGGAAACCGGAGTACTCGGAGGAAACCCACGCAGGCACAGGGAGAACATGCAAACTCCAGGCAGGTAGTGTTGTGGCTGGGATACGAACCAGTGACCCTTTTTACTGCTAGGTGAGAGTGCTACCCACTACACCACTGTGCCGCAGTATACACAGAGTGCAGGGTTCAGGGCGCAGTACATACAGTACAGGGTTCAGGGCACAGTATATACAGAGTTCAGGGCACAGTAAATGCAGAGTGCAGGGTTCAGGGCACAGTATCAGGGGAGGATTAATGCACAGGCTGGTCTAGGCTGCAGCCTAGGACCCCACGTGTGCAAGAGCCCCCGATTGGCCATGATATTTTTATTAATTTATATATATTTATATATATGTAGAATAAAAACCATGCCTGCATGTTATACGAATACACTGAGATCAGGGTGCACTATATACAGAGTGCAGGGTTCAGGGCACATTATATACAGAGTCCAGAGTTTAGGGCACAGTATATACAGAGTGCAGGGCTCAGGGCGCAGTTTACAGAGAGTGCAGGGTTCAGGGCGCAGTACATACAGTACAGGGTTCAAGGCACAGTATATACAGAGTGCAGGGTTCAGGGTGCAGTACATACAGAGTGCAGGGTTTAGGGCACATTATATACAGAGTGCAGGGTTCAGGGCACATTATATACAGGGTGCAGGGTTTAGGGCACAGTATATATAGAGTGCAGGTTTTAGGGCACAATATATACAGAGTGCAGGATTCCCGGCGCAGTACATTCGGAGTGCAGGGTTCAGGGTGCACTACATACAGAGCGCAGGATTTAAGGCATACTACATACAGAGTGCAGGGTTTAGGGTGCAGTATATACAGAGTGCAGGATTCAGGGCACATTATATACAGGGTGCAGGGTTTAGGGCACAGTATTTATAGAGTGCAGGGTTTAGGGTACAGAATATACAGATTGCAGTGTTTAGGGCACAGTACATACAGAGTCCAGGATTCCCGGATCAGTATATTCAGAGTGCAGGGTTCAGGGTACAGTATATACAGAGTGCAGGGTTCAGGGCACACTACATACATAGCGCAGGGTTTAGGGCACAGTACATACAGAGTGCAGGGTTTAGGGCCAGTATATACAGAGTGCAGGGTTTAGGGCACAGTATATACAGAGTGCAGGGTTTAGGGCGCAGTATATACAGAGTGCCGGGTTTGGGGCACAGTACCTACAGAGTGCAGGGTTCAGGGTGCAGTATACACAGAGTGCAAGGTTCAGGGCGCAGTATATACAGATTGCAGGATTCATGGCACAGTATATTCAGAGTGCAGGGTTCAGGGTGCAGTATATACAGAGTGCAGGGTTCAGGGCGCATTACATACATAGCGCAGGTTTTAGGGCACAGTACATACAGAGTGCAGGGTTTAGGGCACAATACATACAGATTGTAGTGTTTAGGGCACCGTACATACAGAGTGCAGGGTTCAGGGCACAGTATACACAGAGTGCAGGATTCACGGCACAGTATTTTCAGAGAGCAGAGTTCAGGGCACACTACGTACAGAGTGCAGGGTTTAGGGGGCAGTACATACAGAGTGCAGGGTTCAGGGTGCAGTATACACAGAGTGTAGGGTTCAGGGCACAGTATATAGAGAGTGCAGGGTTCATGGCCTAGTTTATACGGAGTGCAGGGTTCAGGGCACAGTGTTTACAGAGTGCAGAGTTCAGGGCACATTATATACAGGGTGCAGGGTTTAGGACACAATATATACAGGGTGCAGGGTTTAGGACACAATATATACAGAGGGAAGGGTTTAGGGCACAGTATGTACAGGGTTCAGGGCACAGTATATTCAGAGTGCAGGGTGCAGTATATACAGGGTTCAGGGCGCACTACATACAGATTGCAAGGTTCAGGGTACATTATATACAGGGTGCAGAGTTTAGGGCACAGTTTATACAGAGTGCAGGGTTTAGGGCACAATATATACAGATCGCAGTGTTTAGGGCACAGTACATACAGAGTGCATGGCTCAGGGCACAGTACATACAGAGTGCAGGGTTCAGGGCACAGTATATACAGAGTGCAGGGTTCAGGGCGCAGTATACACAGAGTGCAGGGTTCAGGGTGCAGTACATACAGTACAGGGTTCAGGGCGCAGTATACAGAGTGCAGGGTTCAGGGCGCAGTACATACAGTACAGGATTCAGGGCACAGTATATACAGAATGCAGGGATCAGGGTGCACTATATACAGAGTGCAGGGTTCAGGGCACATTATATACAGGGTCCAGGGTTTAGGGCACAGTATATACAGAGTGCAGGGTTCAGGGCACAGTATATACAGAGAGTGCAGGGTTCAGGGCGCAGTTTACAGAGAGTGCAGGGTTCAGGGCGCAGTACATACAGTACAGGGTTCAGGGCACAGTATTTACAGAGTTCAGGGTGCAATATTTACAGAGTGCAGGGTTTAGGGCACATTATATACAGGGTGCAGGTTTTAGGGCACAATATATACAGATTGCAGTGTTTAGGGCGCAGTATATACAGAGTGTAGGATTCCCGGAGCAGTACATTCAGAGTGCAGGGTTCAGGGTGCACTACATACAGAGCACAGGGTTTAGGGCACACCACATACAGAGTGCAGGGTTTAGGGTGCAGTATATACAGAGTGCAGGATTCAGGGCACATTATATACAGGGTGCAGGGTTTAGGGCACAGTATTTATAGAGTGCAGGGTTTAGGGCACAGAATATACAGATTGAAGTGTTTAGGGCACAGTACATACAGAGTCCAGGATTCCCGGAGCAGTATATTCAGAGTGCAGGGTTCAGGGTACAGAATATACAGAGTGCAGGGTTTAGGGCACAATATATACAGATTGTAGTGTTTAGGGCATCGTACATACAGAGTGCAGGGTTCAGGGCGCAGTATACACAGAGTGCAGGATTCACGGCGCAGTATTTTCAGAGAGCAGAATTCAGGGCACACTACTTAAAGAGTGCAGGGTTTAGGGCGCAGTACAGAGTGCAGGGTTTAGGGGGCAGTACATACAGAGTGCAGGGTTCAGGGCACATTATATATAGATTGCAGTGTTTAGGGCACAGTACATACAGAGTGCAGGGTCCAGGGTGCAGTATTTTCAGAGTGCAGAGTTCAGGGCGCACTACATACAGAGTGCAGGGTTCAAGGAGCACTACATACAGAGCGCAGGGTTTAGGGTGCAGTACATACAGAGTGCAGGGTTCAGGGCACAGTATACACAGAGTGCAGGGTTCAGGGCGCAGTATATACCGATTGCAGGATTCATGGCACAGTATATTCAGAGTGCAGGGTTCAGGGCGCAGTATATACAGAGTGCAGGGTTCAGGGTGCAGGGTTCAGGGTGCAGTATATACAGAGCGCAGGGTTCAGGGCGCACTACATACAGAGCGCAGGGTTTAGGGCGCACTACATACAGAGCGCAGGGTTTAGGGCGCAATACATACAGAGCGCAGGGTTTAGGGCACAGTATGTATAGAGTGCAGGGTTCAGGGCACAGTATATACAGAGTGCAGGGTTCAGGGCACAGTATATGCAGAGTTCAGGGTTTAGGACACAATATATACAGAGGGCAGGATTCAGGGCGCAGTATACACAGAGTTCAGGGTTCAGGGCGCAGTACATACAGTACAGGGTTCAGGGCACAGTATATACAGAGTACAGGGTTCAGGGTGCAGTATATACAGAGTGCAGGGTTCAGGGTGCAGTACATACAGTACAGGGTTCAGGGCACAGTATATACAGAGTGCAGGGTTCAGGACGCACTACATACAGAGTGCAGGGTTCAGGGCACATAATATACAGGGTGCAGGGTTTAGGACACAGTATATACAGAGTGCAGGGTTTAGGGCACGATATATACAGATTGCAGTGTTTAGGGCACAGTATATACAGGGTGCAGGGTTTAGGGCACAGTATATACAGAATGCAGGGTTCAGGGCAAATTACATACAGGGTGCAGGGTTTAGGGCACACTATATACAGATTGCAGTGTTTAGGACACAGTACATACAGAGTGCAGGGTTCAGGGCTCAGTATACACAGAATGCAGGGTTCAGGGCGCAGTATATACAGAGTGCAGGATTCCTGGTGCAGTATATTCAGAGTGCATGGTTCAGGTTGCAGTACATACAGAGTGCATGGTTTAGGGCACTGTATATACAGAGTGCAGGGTTCAGTATATACAGAGTGCAGGGTTCAGGGCGCACTAAATACAAAGCACAGGGTTTAGGACGTAGTACATACAGAGTGCAGGGTTTAGCGCGCAGTACATACAGAGTGCAGGGTACAGTATATACAGAGTGCAGAGTTCAGGGCGCAGTACATACATTACACGGTTCAGGGCACAGTATATACAGAGTGCAGGGTTCAGGGCACCATGTAAACAGAGTGCAGGGTTTAGAGTACAGTATATACAAAATACAGGCTTCAGGGCACAGTAAATACAGAGTGCAGAGTGCAGGGTTCAGGGCACAGTAAATGCAGAGTGCAGGGTTCAGGGCACAGTATCAGGGGAGGAATAATGCACAGGCTGGTCTAGGCTGCAGCCTAGGACCCCACGTGTGCAAGAGCCCCCGATTGGCCATGATATTTTTATTAATTTATATATATTTATGTATATGTAGAATAAAAACCATGCCTGCATGTTATACGAATACACTGATAAATGTTTTTTTACCAACAGGGGGCGGGGATCAGGCGGTCCTCCCCGGCAGCCACCCATTGGGGGGGTGTCAGGCCAGCTGTACCGCCTCTCCTGGCCCTGGGACAGCACTGCCAGCATACTTTAAAGTTGAGAAAACATTACTGCCAGCCCTTTCTCAAGCACAGCTCCTCGTGTGTCACTCTCAATGTAAATTGAAGTCTCTTAATACCTCAATTAAAGCCACTCTGTCTGGCCGCTCTCCTCCTCCACTTCCTTCCCGAGTTTAGTCTTTGATTGCAGGAGGAGAGTGGTCATGTGACCGTCAATGAAACAGCAGAGGAAAGCAGTCACATGACCGGGTCACGAAGAACGCCGTTAATTGAGGTATTTAGAAGCTTTGATTTACAATAAGTGACACAGGAGGAGCGGTGTATGAGAAAGGGCTGGCAGTGATGTTTTCTCAACTTTAGAGTATTCTTTCCCAGGAGTGCAGAGGGGCTTTATAATGAAAGAGGCCTGTGTGATATGCAGGCAAAGGGGTCTGTGTACTATGCAGATGTGAGATGTCTGTGTACTGTGCAGGGAAAGGGGGCTGTGTTATGTGCAGGGGGTCTGTGTACTGTGCAGAGGGTTGTGTATTGTGCAGGGAAAGGGGTCTGTGTACTGTGCCTGTAACCAATGCCAGCGGGGAGAGCTCTTTTTCAAAACTGGGACTAGTTACAAGATGGACTGAGATCTACTAAGGGCCAAAACAGATTGAATCACCTATCTTTGATGTCAATTGAAATTGACATTCTGCGCAAATTGGATTTTACCGGCCTCATTAACCACTTGCCAACCGCCCCATAGCCAAATGACGGCTGCAGGGCGGCTGGATAACTCTGGGATCACGTCATATGACGTGATTCCAGAAAACTGCCCCCACGCGCCCCCTGGGGCGCGCACACGGGAACATTCGTGACATGTCATGACGCCAGTTCCTCCCTCCCCTCTCTGTACCGATCGGTACAGAGGGGGAGAGATCGGATGGGAGCCGCGCTGTGGGCTGGATGTGTAGTGCCCACAGCGCAGCTCAGTGACATGTACAGTCACATCCATCCATCCATGCTCAGCCATCCCCCCCATGCTCTGCAATGACCCTGTGCAATACTCTGCAATGACCCTGTGCAACCCTGTACAATACTCTGCAACCCTGTGCAATACTCTGCAATGATCCTGTGCAACCCTGTGCAATACTCTGCAATGATCCTGTGCAACCCTGTGCAATACTCTGCAACCCTGCGTAATACTCTGCAATGATCCTGTGCAATACTCTGCAATGATCCTGTGCAATACTCTGCAATGATCCTGTGCAACCCTGTGCAATACTCTGCAACCCTGTGCAATACTCTGTAATGATCCTGTGCAACCCTGTGCAATACTCTGCAACCCTGTGCAATACTCTGCAATGATCCTGTGCAACCCTGTGCAATACTCTGCAATGATCCTGTGCAACCCTGTGCAATACTCCGCCATACTCTGCCATGCTCCGCCATGCCCTGCCATACTCTGCCATACCCCGCCATACTCCGCCATGCCCCGCCATACTCCTCCATACTCCTCCATACTCCTCCATACTCCGCCATGCCCCGCAATACCCCGCCATACTCCGCTATACCCCGCCATACTCCGCCATGCCCCGCCATACTCCGCCATGCCCCGCCATACTCCGCCATGCCCGGCCATACTCCGCCATACCCCGCCATACTCCGCCATACCCCGCCATACCCTGCGATACCCAGCCATACTTTGCCATGCTCAGCCATACTCAGCCATGCTCGGCTGTACTCGGCCTCTGTATGTGGCCAGGCTGTGGAAGTCTCACACATGTGGTATCGCCGTACTCAGGAGGAGCAGGAGAATCTATTTTGGGGTGTCATTTTTGGTATGTACATGCTATGTGTTAGAAATATTGTATAAATGGACAAATTTGTGTTAAAAAAAATGTGTTTTAACCACTTCCTGCCCGCCGGTCGTCATACGACGTACTTGACTTTGTGGGGGGATATCTGAATGATGGGTGCAGCTACAGGCATCATTCAGATATCATCTTTTTCAGCCGGCGATTCCCTACACCATAAGAATGATTATAGTGGCTGTTCCACTGCTTGATCATTCTTACGGGAGGCGAGAGGGGACGCCCCCCCTCTCGCCGCCCTCAGGTGCTTCTACCGACTCACCGCTATGATCGAAGCCAGGATCTTTTTTTTTTTTTTTTTTTATTTCAGGCTTCCCAGCCTAGAGGTGAGATGTGAGGTCTTATTGACCCCATATCTCACTGTAAAGAGGACCTGTCATGCCATATTCCTATTAAAGGGGATGTTTACATTCCTTGTAATAGAAATAAAAGTGATCAAAAAATTTATTTTTTGGAAAAAAGCCTCAAACTAAAATAAATAAAGTAAAATTAACAATAAAAAAAAAAAAAAATGTCCCCGTGTGCTCGCAGTCAGAAGCGAACGCATACGTAAGTTGCGCCCACATATGAAAATGGTGTTCAAACCACACATGTGAGGTATCGCTGCGATCGGTAGAGCAAGAGCAATAATTTTGGCCCTAGACCTCCTCTGTAACTCACAACATGTAACCAGTAAAATTTTTGTAATGCGTCTCCTATGAGGGATTTTTAAGTAGCGAAGTTTGGCGCCATTCCACGAGCGTGTGCAGTTTTGAAGGGTGACATGTTAGGTATCTATTTACTCGGCATAACTTCATTATTCACATTATGTAAAAACATTGGGCTAACTTTACTGTTTTGTTTTTTTTGAAAGCACAAAACTGTTTTTTTTTTCAAACAAAACGTGTTCGAAAAATTGCTGCGCAAATACCGTGCGAGATAAAAAGTTGCAACGACCGCCATTGTATTCTCTAGGGTCTTTGCTAAAAAATATATATATATAATGTTTTGGGGTTCTATGTAATTTTCTAGCAAATAAATTATGATTTTTACATGTAGGAGAGAAATGTCAGAATTGGCCTGGGCACTCCAGAACGCCTGAAGGTGTTCTGTGCATGTTGGGCCTCTGTATGTGGCCACGCTGTGTAAAAGTCTCACACATGTGGTATCGCCATACTCGGGAGTAATAGCAGAATGTGTTTTGGGGTGTAATTTGTGGTATGCATATGCTGTGTGTGAGAAATAACCTGCTAATATGACAATTTTGTGGAAAAAAAAAAAAAAAGAAAAAAAAAATCTTGATTTTGCAAAGAATTGTGGGAAAAAATGACAACTTCAAAAAACTCATCATGCATCTTTCTAAATACCTTGGAATGTCTTCTTTCCAAAAAGGGGTCATTTGGGGCGTATTTGTACTTTTCTGGCATGTTAGGGCCTCAAGAAATGAGATAGGCCGTCAGTACTTCAGGTGTGATCAATTTTCAGAGATTGGCACCATAGCTTGTGGACTCTATAACTTTCACAAAGACCAAATAATATACACTGATTTGGGTTATTTTTACCAAAGATATGTAGCGGTATACATTTTGGCCAAAATATATGAAGAAAAAATTACTAATTTGCAAAATCTTATAACAGAAACAAAGAAAAATGCATTTTTTTACAGAATTTTCGGTCTTTTTTCTTTTATAGCGCAAAAAATAAAGAACCCAGCGGTGATTAAATACCACCAAAAGAAAGCTCTATTTGTGTGAAAAAAAGGACAAAAAATTCATTTGGGTACAGTGTTGCATGACTGAGTAATTGTCATTCAAAGTGTGAGAGCACCGAAAGCTGAAAATTGGTCTGGTTATTAAGGGGGTTTAAGTGCCCAGTGGTCAAGTGGTTAAGGACTTCTCTGTTAGAAAAACAAGGAAGAAAAACTTCTACAGGTAGGAATATGTATGATTGTTCTGCTGTTGATTATTGCTTGCTTTTATGTGCTGCTGCTACTGTTTATGGTATTTGTATGGCTTTTATTTTATTGGAATATTACACAACGTTTCGATTGGTCTCTGTCAGGATGTTGTGATTTTGCCTCAGTTAATACGTTTTTGGCCTAACTGTTGGTTTAGAAAGGTAAAATCTGTTACCAGCTTGCAGGTGTATTTTGAATGCTTTTTTTCTATGGCATTGCTGTTTATTGTAGGCTCATGTCTGAATGTGTTTGGGCTGTAGACCTGAGAGTTGCACTTGAGGCGTGTAATATAGGTCTACCCTTTTACACATGGCACTAAATAATTTATTTTCTGGTAAAGGATGCTTAGGAGGGGGCCACACAAAAAGGTGCCTAGGGGCCCATGACCACCTTAATCCTCCACTGCACAGGGTTCAGGGCGCACTACATACAGTGCAGGGTTTAGGGCACAGTATATATAAATGTAGGGTTCAGTTCTCTCCCACTACTCCTTTCCATTGCATTCTCATCCACATGTTCCCCCATCCACCCCTTTTCAGCTCTGGGCCATGTTTACACACCCCCTCTACTGCCTTCATCTTCTCCCCCCTCCCTTAAAAGCTTCACCATCCTTCACATGCCCTACCATTGCTGTACTAATGTGAAGTTCCTGGTTGGCACATTCCCCACACTGCCTCTCTACAGCCAGATCATCCGGGGGCATCAGCATCCAGGCACCAGGATCAGAGAAGGTGCAGCCTACCTCACCAATCAACAATAGCCTGCTGTACCATGTACTTGTATAAGAAAGTATCCTGTTCTCTTTCTATTGTTTCCATCGTATGAAATCCCTGGTGTTCCTGCCAGTCCCCTTGCTTTCCTATTAAAACCTGACCACATTAAGCAGGAGAGCACACCGTGGTCAGTTCACTAGCTATGCTGGGAACTCAGGCTGCTCTCCTCCAATGATCAGACTTTTCCTGACATGCCCCCACTGTACAGCCATTCACTGGGAAGCTCAGCGTGCTGCTGCTGCTGCTTCTCCTCCCCCAGCTCCTCTGCAGCTTAGAACAGAGGGAATGTGATCACTTATAAAAAAGGGGGAAAAAAGGTATTTATCCTTTTTTTTTTTTTTTTCAGGACAAGTCTGATCATTGGAGGAGAGCAGGCTGTGCTCCTAGCATAGCTAGAGAACTGACCATGGTGTGCCCTCCTGCTTAGTGTGGTCAGTTTTTAAAGCAGGAACATCAGGGATTTCACAAAAAGGAAGCAATACAAAGATAACAGGAAACTTTTTCATACCAGTACATGGTACAGCAGGCACATATCAGGAATTTGAAATGTTGGGGTAACAAACACTTTAAGAATACTATGAACTTATAGACCTTTTTACATGCATATACAAAGTAAATTTTACAAAATAGACATCTTGTAACCTGTACATATTCCCTGCTGTACACAGTTTACATTATCTCAACAAATAAATTAGAACGCTTTCTCTCTGTCACTATTTACAACATTGTATACAAATTAATATTCCATATACTATGTTTTTCTTATATTGGCTATGTTATTGATTCAGTCCTAGGATAAAATAAAATCAAAGGCTTGAATTGAGCAAATCTGGGCCACAAGTTATGACACACGCTGACCTGTTAATGCATTCTAAGAAATGTGAATCTGCTAAAGTCAGAACATCCACTTTGTTTACCTTAATGCTGAACTCCAGTTACCCCCTTCCTTGTATTCTTCCCCTAACTTCCCTTTGGAGCACACCCTAAAAACATTTGAATACATAGTTTTTTTCCCCTGTGTCTCTAACCAGTTGCATAAGGTTATTGGTCCTTTTCCTCCAGCAGTAGGCAGTTTTTTGAATGCTGTAGAGTACAGCAGCACATAATGTGTTCTGCAGTGTTCTCCTGTGAGCCAAGGGTACCTGATGATGTTCCCCCAGAGATTGTGTTCTTGATGCCCTAGGCTTACCTGAAATTGATTCAATGACACTATTCAGGATCGCAGAGCAGTGAGTCTGTTGGGGACCCTATCGGAGGAAAGGGGAATATTGTAGCAAGAGCTGCTTTTATTATTTTATCTAGAGTTGAGAAATAATCTTTTACATTCCCTAATGAAGATGAGGTTGGGTTGTAGTTTCAGTTCTATAGCATTTCCTAAAACCAAAGCAGCAAACTTCAGGGTAGTGGAATCGTTCTCCTGATCAGTCCTTATGGGTGTGTAATGCTGTGGATTATTAATTTCCTTAAAAATAATCCGGGGGAGGTTTGGAACAAAAAAAAAATGGGAAAGAATGGTTGTACTTATTTATCTTATGTATAGAATGTGTTTTATTCTATTTATGATCTGCAGAACTAAAAGCCCAATTAAATATATACACTGTATACTTTTTTAACAGGAAATTATTGCATATGAATACTTCTGAGCCTCATTTCCACCCAGCAGGTGGAACTCTATGCTCATTATATTACTAAGTTTATTGCGCTCCTAAAAAATCTTCTTGTTTATACAGCCTAAAAGTTCCAGTTGAAATGAATACACATGGCTTAATGACTCAGAGGAGTGATTTATCCCACCCTCCACGTGCTTGCTTTTTTTTATAGTGATTCAGTTATATTGGAATAGTCTGCAAACAGTTTCTGCTCCACATGTTCAGTATCTTGGTTGAACCCAGTATTCATTTACTTTTAAAATAAAGATTTAATATAATTTTTTTTTTAAAAGATATCATAGATTGACAAGATGCCTGTAACCTAAAAAAGTGACCAAAAAATAAAAAAGTTCCCCTTTAAATGTATGCCTTGTGTATTTTTTTTTTTTCCAGAACAATACAAGAAATAAATATTATTTACAAAGATAAATATCTCATGGCATTACAGTTTGTATACAGTATCAGCAAGGGTGATCTGAAATTTTAAATTCTATTGGGAAATGTAAAATGTAATGTAAAATTACCACCTAATCATGAAATCATCTCCACCACTTTAGCTGCAGATGTCCAGATTTTTTTTTTCACTTGTTAGCAATGTAACATATACATCCATGTATTTTTTGGCTATCAAGGTTCAAGTTTCTTTGTCCTCCTAAACAAGGTTTCCATTTCTCTGTCCTCCTAAACAAAGTTTCAGTTTCTTTGTCTTGTTAAACAACCGTGGTGCACTTCCTTGTATCTCCCATGTCCACCATATTTATCGAGGAGAACTTCACATACTTTAATTGTATGTGTCTTTATTTTCACCTGTTAAAACCTTATATAGTGGTTAGCACTTCAGGTTCTTGATTCCTGGTAATGTCGCCTTCCCATACCTGTGAATGGTGTTCATATCTCCCTGGTTAAGCTTCATCACTAAATTCTTCTCGTACATTAGAGGATGGTATCCCCCAACTGTGCAAGCACGGTCATAGTATCTTTCATAATAGTAGCACAGGTCACTTTGCCGAGTGGATGGGAGAAACTCATAAACATTGACTTCATCGCAGAGGTTCATCATCAGCAATATTCCTGAGAAAAGGGACATAGTAACAGCGCTTATAGCTCACCAAATAACACAAATGTGCTGTAATATTCCTTATCTTCCTATAGCATTTGTCAGCTAAGCAACATAAAATGAACAGGAAACTTTTCATTTGTTTATATTGGTAAGAAACAAGTGTCTGAAACCAAATGGTTTGCCTGTACAAAGCAAAAATATTCTCTTCTTTTGCAGGGAATACTCATCATTAGGGATAAGCCGAACACCCTCCTGTTTGGTTCGCAGCAGAACATGCGAACAGGCAAAAAATTTGGCAGAACACACAATTTTAAAGTCTATGGGAGACAAAAATAAATAATCAAAAGTGCTCATTTTAAAGGCTTATATGCAAGTTATTGTCATAAAAAGTGTTTGGGAACCTGGGTCCTGCCCCAGGGGACATGTATCAATGCAAACATTTTTTTTTTAAACGGATGTTTTTTCGGGAGCAGTGATTTTTTTTTTTAATGCTTAAAGTGAAACAATAAAAATTAAATATTCCTTTAAATATTGTGCCTAAATATCGTTCCTTTAGAAATGATATTTCTAAAGGAAAAATTGTCATTTAAAACAGATCGCGGCTGTAATGAATTGTCGCGTCTCTGCAATATGGATAAAACTCATTGAAAAAAAGAGCATGGGATCCGCCCCAGTCCATTACCTTAATTTCCATATCAGACCCAAAGGGCCTGGTATGGATTTTAGGGGGACAACAAGGCAATTTTTTTTTTTAAATTTTGGTTTGGGGTTCCCCTTAATATTCATACCAGACCCAAAGGGCCTGGTAATGGACTGGGGGGGAGGATCCCATGCTCTTTTTTTCAATAAGTTTTATCTGTATTGCTGAGACCAGACAATTCATTACAGCTGCGATCAGTTTTAAATGAGTTTTCCCTCCCTGCACCATTATCTTGGGTTATTTCAATTACTTGACATTGGCACACCCCCCCCCCCCCCCTTTGATATCACAGGATGGTGATATTTATAATCGACTAATCAAATATTTATTTATCAGAGGCTGTCTGTCATCCCCTGTGTCCGCCACAGGGGGATTTATATGGGGTCCTGCATGCCCACAGAAATCTCCTGAATGGGTGAGCTTGTCCTTATTTTTTATGTTCTGTATGGAGTGTTCTGATATTTTGTTAACAATTCTGCTGCAATAATCCTATATGCACGTATCCATATGTTTGTATATGTTAAAACTATTTTATGTCATATTGTAGATATGGTTCTCCTGAAGAAGCGGTGCTAACCGCGAAACCGGTCGAGAAATAAAGTTGCACACATATTTGCCATCTAAAATTATGCGGAATCCACTGGTTCAGACTATGTGGTATCTCCCTTTTTATGGTTATATGTAGTGTTGTTGTTTTTGTTGTTTATAATTGCAATTGGATGTGGTATTGCATTTTTATGAACGTTGTTTCTATTAAAAGTGAATTTTTATAAAAATATTTTATATTTCTTTCTATTCCATACCCTTTTTGTATACCTACACTGAGCACCGGAATAGTCCCCTTTTTCCCCCTATGGGGGGTGAAGACGCTGGCTGACAGTAGCAGCAACTGCGGCTACCGCCCTACCCTCCTTTTTTCCTTGATCTTGACATTTTGGGATGATGGTACTTGTACTTATTGAAATCTTTATGGTAATATAGGCCTCCTTTTGCAGTTTTAAATGACAATTTTTCCTTTAGAAATGTAATTTTGCTGTGGTAGTGTTCTAAACACGGGAAAAATGTGCCACTTTACATGCATACTATAGACACCCCCTAGGCACAATATTTAACTATTTAAAGGAATATTTCATTTTTTTTTGTTTCACTTTAAGCATTGAAAAAAAACAAAAAACAATTTTTTTTGCATTGGTACATGTCCGCTGGGGCAGGACCCAGGTCCCCAAACACTTTTTTTAACAATAACTTGCATATAAGCCTTTAAAATGAGCACTTTTGATTTCTCATGTTAGTGTCCCATAGACTTTAACGGTGTTCCGGCGGCTTTCGAATTTGCCCCGAACGCCGCATATTGTTCGGTGTTCGCAGAACATGCGAACAACCCAAGTTCGGCCCGAGCATAAGTTAACACTATCCCTACTCACCATTCCCTCACTGCATTGCTGCTTATTTAGTCTCCGGAATTAAGAAATAGAAGCCCTGTGTAAGCTCTGAGAAGCTCTACTCAAAGCTTACATATGGATGAATGAGAGCAAATCTCCCCAAAGTCAAGTCCCAAAATAATTTTTAGTTTTCCCCTTACTTCCTATTTAGCAACAGCTTCAGAATGGTACTATTCCCTTTATTTTAACTCCATCAAAATGTTTACCAGGAAAGAGCAAGAGTGAATCTTCCCAATGAGGTGACAGTCAGAGTTACAAAAGGTTTGGCTGAAGAATACCTTCATTTTTTGTTCTTGTTACATAAGGGTACATTTATTTAATTTCTGTGTGTTGCGTAAATTTTCAGCCATGAATTGATACTAGTAATCCATGGCTGAGAGCAAATTACAATGGGGAAAATAATTATTCGATCCCACTTACAAAATGAAGGGTCTATCATTTTTATCATAGGTGTATTTTAAATTATAGAGACAGAATATTAACTAAAAATCCAGAAAAAACACATGATACAAATGTTATAAATTGAGTTGCAGTTCAGTGAGTAAAAAAAGTATTTGATCCCCAAGCAAAACATGACTTAGTACTTAGAAACTCTTGTTGGCAAGCACAGAGGTAAGACGTTTCTTGTAGTTAGTGACCACCTTTGCACACATCTCAGGAGGGATTTTGGTCCACTCTTTTATACAGATCTTTTCTAAATCCTTAAGGTTTCTTGACTGTCGCTTGGCAACTCGAAGTTTCAGCTTCCTCCATAAATTTTCTAAAGGGTTAAGATCTGGAGACTGGCTAGGCCACTCCATGACCTTAATGAGCTTCTTCTTGAGCCACTTCTTTGTTGCTTTGGCGATATGTTTTGGGTCATTGTCATGCTGAAAGACCCATCCATGACCCATCTTCAGTGTTCTGGCTGAGGGAAGAAGGCTCTCATCCAAGATTTTACAATACATGGCCCTGTCCATTGGCCCTCAATGTGGCAAAGTTGTTCTGTACCTTTAGTAGAGAAACAGCCCCAAAGCATAATGTTTTCACCTCAGTGCTTGACTGTAGGGATGGTATTCTTAGGGTCACAGTCAGCATTTTTCTTCCTTCAAACACGGCGAGTCCCCCTCCTCAAGAAGGCACATGTACAGTCATGTGAAATAGTATATTAATTTGCAATAGTGCCAAAAAATTAATATAAGTGGCGCTGAAATAACACTTCAAACGTGATAAGGGAATGCCTGTTTGCACAGACCTACAGTACAACATAAACAAACTGAAATTATATCACATAGACCACCCTGTGCTAATAATGAAAAAATCTATATATTATAATGAAGGTGTGTAAATATTAAAGTCTATAAAACTTGATGAAAACATTGATTATGTGCAGAATTCCTCCAGAATTATCCACCATACCCGAGTGTCAGTGATTCCTCTCCCATCAGATAAAACATTCACCAACTAGATATGCCTCGCACTCTCGTGCTCGGCAAATAGATGTGATAAACCTCACAGAAAGATTATAACAAATACTCCACTTTCCATCCGTGTAAATACAAGATCATTCCACATGTAAATAAAAAAATGCACTAATAGTGTGATAACGTAAAAGCAAATTTAATAACCATTGTGTACACTTCAATCATTGCACTCACACGAATCTCTTTAAAAACGAGCAGTAAATATCACAGCAATATCACAGCAAATCTTCCAGTATGTGCCCAAAACCAGTGCAATATGGTCACGGCGGACCCGAGGTGTGTGGATGAAATCTCACCACCACTCACTACTCGAGCTTGGATCTCTGCTTCCCGAATCGGCTCAGCACGTCATACGTCACACGCTAGGTCAGATGGATGCCATACAGCCACACCCCACATGTACAGTCATGCCAATAGAAGATCTAAATGATTCAGAGAAGGTTTGGGAGAAAGTGCTGTGGTCAGATGAGACCAAAATTAAAGTGTTTGAAGGAAGAAACATGCTGACTATGACCCTAAGCACACCATCCCTACAGTCAAGCATGGAGGTAGAAACATGATGCTTTGGGGCTGTTTCTCTGCTGAAGGTACAGGCTGACTTTGCCACATTGAGGGGCCAATGGACAGGGCCATGTATTGTAAAATCTTGGATGAGAACCTTCTTCCCTCAGCCAGAACACTGAAGATGGGTCATGGATGGGTATTCCAGCATGACAATGACCCAAAACATACTGCAAAGGCAACAAAGGAGTGGCTCAAGAACAAGCACATTAAGGTCATGGAGTGGCCTAGTCAATTCAAGAAAATGAATGGAGGGAGCTGAAACTTCAAGTTGCCAAGTGACAGCCAAGAACCTTAAGGATTTGGTGATCTGTAAAGAAGAGTGGACCAAAATCCCTCCTGAGATGTGTGCAAACCTGGTCACCAAATACAAGAAACGTCATACCTGTGTGCTTGCCAACAAGGGTTTCTCCACCAAGTACTAAGTCATGTTTTGCTTGGGGATCAAATACTTATTTTTCTCACTGAACTGCAACTTAATTTATAACATTTGTTTTGTTTTATGTGTTTTTTCTGGATTTTTTGTTGATATTCTGTCTCTATCATTTAAAATACACCCATGAAACAATTATAGACACTTAATTTCTTAATAAGTGGGCAAACTTACAAAATCTGCAGGGGATCAAATAATTATTTGCCCCACTGTATGTAGCATCCAATTTGCATAGCAAGAGAATGTGCCTGGCTCTTTATGGAGCCTATTCACATATCTCTGGGGCGGCTGCAGAGTGCACTGCACAGAAACGCTGTGCGTCTTTGGCTCAGTTTTCAGGGCAGAATTCAGGCACAGATTCTGCCCTAAGTTGTCCCTGAAACGTAGAACGGGGATGCACAGGTGTGAACCGAGCCAGAGTCAGTGACAGTACCCTGATGCACAGCCTTTGCTGCTCCAGTTCCCTCTCTGTTGCTGCTAGTTTCCTGATCCCAGTAATGTCCATCCAGTCATTCTTCAGTTATTGTCTGCTTCACTCAGTAACTACTGTCCAGATTGCTACAAACCAATCAACCCAGGTACAGTCTGCTACAGTCCAGTCCGCTACAAACCAGTCCACCACAGTCCACTCTGCAACAGTCCAGTCTGCTACAATCCAGTCTGCCACAGTCCAGTCTGCTGCAAACCAGTCCACCACAGTCCAGTCAGCTACAAACCAGCCTGCCCGCCACAGTCCAGTCTGCCACAAACCAGTCCACCACAGTCCAGTCTGCTGCAAACCAGTTCACCATTTTCCAGTCTACTACAAGCCAGTCTGCCACAGTATAGTCTGCAATAGTTCAGTCTGCCACAGTCCAGTCTGCTGCAAACCAGTCCACCACAGTCCAGTCTGCTACAAACCAGTCCACCACAGTCCAGTCTGCTACAAACCAGTCCACCACAGTCCAGTCTGCTGCAAACCAGTCCACCATTGTCCAGTCTACTACAAGCCAGTCTTCCACAGTATAGTCTGCAATAGTTCAGTCTGCCACAGTCCAGTCTGCTGCAAACCAGTCCACCACAGTCCAGTCTGCTACAAACCAGTCCACCACAGTCCAGTCTTCTACAAACCAGTCCACCACAGTCCAGTCTGCTGCAAACCAGTCCACCATTGTCCAGTCTACTACAAGACAGTCTGCCACAGTATAGTCTGCAATAGTTCAGTCTGCCACAGTCCAGTCTGTTGCAAACCAGTCCACCACAGTCCACTCTGCTACAAACCAGTCCACCACAGTACAATCTGCAACAGTCCAGTCTGCTGCAAACAATTCCATCACTGTCCAGTCTGCCACAAACCAGTCCACTACAGTCCAGTCTGCTGAAAACCAGTCCACCACAGTCCAATTTGCATCAGTTCAGTCTGCCACAGTCCAGTCTGCTGCAAACCAGTCCACCACAGTCCAGTCTGCTGCAAACCAGTCCACCATTTTCCAGTCTACTACAAGCCAGTCTGCCACAGTATAGTCTGCAATAGTTCAGTCTGCCACGGTCCAGTCTGCTGCAAACCAGTCCACCACAGTCCAGTCTGCTGCAAACCAGTCCACCACAGTCCAGTCTGCTGCAAACCAGTCCACCACAGTCCAGTCTGCTACAAACCAGTCCACCACAGTCCAGTCTGCTGCAAACCAGTCCACCATTGTCCAGTCTACTACAAGCCAGTCTTCCACAGTATAGTCTGCAATAGTTCAGTCTGCCACAGTCCAGTCTGCTACAAACCAGTCCACCACAGTCCAGTCTGCTACAAACCAGTCCACCACAGTCCAGTCTGCTACAAACCAGTCCACCACAGTCCAGTCTGCTGCAAACCAGTCCACCATTGTCCAGTCTACTACAAGACAGTCTGCCACAGTATAGTCTGCTGCAAACCAGTCCACCATTGTCCAGTCTACTACAAGACAGTCTGCCACAGTATAGTCTGCAATAGTTCAGTCTGCCACAGTCCAGTCTGCTGCAAACCAGTCCACCACAGTCCAGTCTGCTGCAAACCAGTCCACCACAGTCCAGTCTGCTACAAACCAGTCCACCACAGTACAGTCTGCAACAGTCCAGTCTGCTGCAAACAAGTCCATCACTGTCCAGTCTGCCACAAACCAGTCCACTACAGTCCAGTCTGCTGCAAACCAGTCCACCACAGTCCAGTCTGCTGCAAACCAGTCCACCACAGTCCAGTCTGCTGCAAACCAGTCCACCATTGTCCAGTCTGCTACAAACCAGTCTGCCACAGTACAGTATGCAATAGTTCAGTCTGCCACAGCCCAGTCTGCTGCAAACTAGTGCACCACAGTCCAGTCTGCTACAAACCAATCCACCACAGTCAGGTCTGCTGCAAACCAGTCCACCGCTGTCCAGTCTACTACAAACCAGTCCACCACAGTACAGTCTGCAACAGTTCAGTTTGCAACAGTCCAGCCTGCTGCAAACTACTCCACCACTGTCCAGTCTGCCACAAACCAGTCCATCACAGTCCAGTCTGCTGCAAACCAGTCCACCACAGTCCAGTTTGCAACAGTTCAGTCTGCCACAGTCCAGTCTGCTGCAAACCAGTCCACCACAGTCCAGTCTGCTGCAAGCCAGTCCACCATAATCCATTCTGCTAAAAACCAGTCCGCCACAGTGCAGTCTGCCACAGTCTAGTTTGTTACAAACGAGTCCGCCACAGTCCATTCTGCTGCAAACCAGTCAACCACAGTCCAGTCTGTTACATATCAGTCTGCGACAGTCATAGGCGTGTGCCAGGTGTGCCTGGGCACACCCTAATCACCCTGTGTGGTGCATATATACAATGTTTAGACCCCTGATATTTTACAAATTTTTTTTTGCCTACAAAATTTAAAAAAAATAATTAAAATAATATTGTAACTGCCCTACTGACACCACCAATATCTGCCCTTATGACACGATTCACTGCTCTACTGACACCTTCCGTATATATACACATGCGCACACACACACACATATGTGTTAGAGCTTTTGGGGTGCACATCCTAATGCAATAGGCTGCGCACACCTATGGCCACAGTACAGTCTGCAACAGTCCAGTCTGCTGCAAACCAGTCCACCCCAGTCTAGTCTGTCACAAACCAGTCCACCACAGTCCAGTCTGCTATAAACCAGTCCGCCACAGTGCAGTCTGCTGCAAACCAGTCCACCACAGTCCAGTCTGCTATAAACCAGTCCGCCACAGTGCAGTCTGCTGCAAACCAGTCCACCACTGTCCAGTCTCCTACAAACAACTCCACCACAGTACAGTCTCCAACAGTTCAGTCTGCCACAGTCCAGTCTGCTGCAAACCAGTCCACCACAGTCCAGTCCACTGCAAACCAGTCCACCACAGTCCAGTCTGCTGCAAACCAGCCCACCACTGTATAGATTACAACATTCCAGTCCACCACAGTCCAGTCTGCTACATTTTTAGTCCACTAATCCACAGTCTGCTACAGTACAGCCCACTACAGTCCAGTCTGCTACAGTACAACCTGCAGCTGTCCGTTCTGCTATCAGTCCTGTGTCCAGTACAGTTCTGCTTGCAGTCCTACTCCTACTATCAGCACTATGAAGTCCCTGCTTGCTCTTCAGCTTTCCAGACAGTAATCCACCTACCTATGTGTCTGTAGGTATTATAACTGTGGTAAGGAATTTATGCTATAAGCTACTCTAGGGAGGGGGTGTGACCTAAATCATTGTATGTTCCCTGGAAAATGCAGTGGAGTTTATCAGTTTTATATAACTACAGTGGATATAAGAAGTCTACACACCCCTGTTAAAATGTCAGGTTTCTGTGATGTAAAAAAATGAGACAAAGATGAATCATTTCAGAACTTTTCCCACCTTTAATGTGACTTATAAACCATACAACTCAGGTGAACAACAAACTGAAATCTTTTAGCTTGAGGTAAGTAAAAATAAAAAAACTAAAATAATATGGTTGCAAAAATGTGCACTACCTTAAAGCGGAGTTCCACCCAAAAGTGGAACTTCCGCTCATCTGATTCCTCCCCCTTCCAGTGCCACAATTGGCACCTTTCGGGGGGGGGAGGGGGAACAGGATACCTGTCTTTGACGGGTATCCTTTCCCACTTCCGGGAGCCTCAGCCGCGGCTATTGACGTCACGGCTGGGGATACCTTCTCTGAGCCAGTAGGAGAGAGGAGTGGGCCTCGCGCATGCGCAGTAGGGTTCCTGGCATGAAGCCAAAAGGCTACACTGCCAGGTACCCTTACCCGGAATGGCGACAGCGGCACCCGACAGCTGATGGAAACATGAGCTGCGGTGCCGACATCGCTGGACTCCAGGACAGGTAAGTGTCCTATTAATAAAAGCTAGCAGCTGCAGTATGTTTTTTTTGGGGCAGACCTCCGCTTTAAATTAATACTTTGTTGAAGCACCTTTTGATTTTATTACAGCACTCAGTCTTTTTGGGTATGAGTCTATCAGTGTGGCACATCTTGACTTGGCAATATTGGCCCACTCTTCTTTGCAAAAACACTCCAAATCTGTCAGATTGCAAGGGCATCTCCTGTGCACAGCCCTCCTCAGATCACCCCACAGATTTTCAATCGGATTCAAGTCTGGGCTCTAGCTGGGCCATTCCAAACCTTTAATCTTCTTCTGGTGAAGCCGTTCCTTTGTTGATTTTGATGTATTCTTTGGGTCATTGTCATGCTGAAAGATGACGTTCCTCTTCATGTTCAGCTTTTTAGCAGAAGCCTTAAGGTTTTGTGCCAATATTGACTGGTATTTGGAACTGTCCATAATTCCCTCTACCTTGACTAAGGCCCCTGTTCCAACTGAAGAAAAACAGCCCCAAAGCATGATGCTACCACCACCATGCTTCACTGCGGGTATGGTGTTCTTTTGGGTTATGTGTAGTGTTGTTTTTGTGCCAAACATATCTTTTGGAATTATGGCCAAAAAGTTCAACCTTGGTTTCATCAGACCATAACACATTTTCACACATGCTTTTAGGAGACTTCAGATGTGTTTTTGCAAAATGTACCCAGGCTTGGATGTTTTTCTTTGTAAGAAAAGGCTTCTGTCATGCCACTCTATATCATAGCTCAGACAAATGAAGAATACAGGAGATTGTTGTCACATGTACCACACAGCCAGTACTTGCCAGATATCCCTGCAGCTCCTTTATTCTTGCTGTAGGCCTCTTGGTAGGCTACCTGACCAGTTTTCTTCTAATATTTTCATCAATTTTGGAGGGACGTTCTTAGTAATGTCACTGTTGTGCCATATTTTCTCCACTTGATGATGACTGTCTTTACTGTGTCCCATGGTATACCTAATGCCTTGGAAATTTTTTTGTACCCTTCTCCTGACTGATGTCTATTAACAATGAGATCCCTCTGATGCTTTGGAAGCTCTCTGCGGACCATGGCTTTTGCTGTAGGATGCGACTAAGAAAATGTCAGGAAAGACCTACTAGAACAGCTGAACTTCATTTGGGGTTAATCAGAGGCACTTTAAATGATGGTAGATGTGTACTGACTCCTATTTAACATGAGTTTGAATGTGATTGCTTAATTCTGAACACAGCTATATCCCCAGTTATAAGAGGGTGTGCACACTTATGCAACCACATTATTTTGTTTTTTTATTTTTATTTCCCACCCCTAAAAGATTTCAGTTAGTTTTTTAATTGAGTTGTACAGTTTATAGGTCACATTAAAGGTGGAACAAAGTTCTGAAATGATTTATCTTTGTCTCATTTTTTTACATCACAGAAACCTGACATTTTAACAGGGGTGTGTCGACTTTTTATATCCACTGTAAATACAATAATTATGTTATATATAGGGATGGGCCGAACACCCCCCCCCCCCCCGGTTCGGTTCGCACCAGAACATACCAAACAGGCAAAAAATTTGTCAGAACACATGAACACCGTTAAAGTCTATGGGACACAACCATGAATAATCAAAAGTGCTAATTTTAAAGGCTAATATGCAAGTTATTGTCATAAAAAGTGTTTGGGGACCCGGATCCTGCCCCAGGGGACATGTATCAATGCAAAAAAATTTTTTTAAAACGGTTGTTTTTTCGGGAGCAGTGATTTTTTTTTTTTTTTTAATGCCTAGAGTGAAACAATAAAAATGAAATATTCCTTTAAATATCGTACCTGGGGGGTGTCTATAGTATGCCTGTAAAGTGGCGCATTTTTCCCGTGTTTAGAACAGTATCACAGCAAAATTACATTTCTAAAGGAAAAATTGTCATTTAAAACTAATCGCGGTTGTAATGAATTGTCAGATCTCGGCAATATAGATAAAAATCATTGAAAAAAAGAGTATGGGATCCCCCCCAGTCCATTACCAGGCCCTTTGGGTCTGGTATGAATATTAAGGGGAACCCCGAACCAAAATTTAAAAGAAAATTGCGTGGGGGGTCCCCCTAAAGTCTATACCAGGCCCTTCGGATCTGATATGGAAATGAAGGGGAACCCTGCGCCAAATTTAAAAAAAAAATGGCGTAGGGGTCCCCCTTAAAATCCATACCAGACCTGTCTTCTTCTTTCCCCCCGCTTCTTCCTCCATCTTCTTCTGGTCTTCCTTCTGTTTTCTCCTTCTTCCTCCATCTTCTTCTTCCCCCGCTTCTTCCTCCATCTTCCTCTGCTTCTTCCTCCGGTCTTCTCCATCTTGCTCCGGCTTCTTCTTCCCTGCTTCGTCCTCCGCCTCAATTATGTAAATGGGTGACCCGCCCCCCTCTGACGCCACGAGAAAGCCATAGGGAAGTCCCTGTGTCGTTAGAGGGGGCGGGGTCACTGGGTGGCCCCGCCCTCAGTTATATAAGAACTGTCACAAGCACAGAAGCGTCACACAGCGGGAGCCTCCCACTGAGGTGAAGGACACTTTTTTTGTGAAATGGTAGGGGTACATCATACCCCATTACCAATTCACACAGGGGGAGAGGCCAGGATCTGGGGTTCCCCTTGTTAAAGGGGGCTTTCAGATTCCAATAAGCCCCCCGCCGCATACCCCCATAACCACTTTAACCACCAGGCAAGGGTTGTGGGGATGAGGCCCTTGTCCCCATCAACATGGGGACAAGGTGCTTTGGGGGGCTACCCCAAAGCACCGTCCCTATGTTGAGTGCATGTGGCCTGGTACAGTTCAGGAGGAGGGCGCTCTCTCTCATCCCCCCTCTTTTCCTGCGGCCTGCCAGGTTGTGTGCTCGAATAAGGGTCTGGTATGGATTTTAGGGGGACCCCCACGCAATTTTTTTTTTTTTTTAAATTTTAGTTCGGGGTTCCCCTTAATATTCATACCAGACCCAAAGGGCCTGGTAATGGACTGGGGAGAGGGATCCCATGCTCTTTTTTTCAATGATTTTTATCTATATTGCCGAGACCTGACAATTCATTACAGCCGCGATCAGTTTTAAATGACAATTTTTCCTTTATAAATGTCATTTTGCTGTGGTACTGTTATAAACATGGGAAAAATGCGGCACTTACTATAGACACCCCCCAGGCACGATATTTGAAGGAATATTTCACTTTTATTGTTTCACTTTAAGCATTAAAAAAATCACTGCTCCTGAAAAAACTGCCCTTTTAAAAAAAATGTTTTTCATTGATTCATGTCCCCTGGGGCAGGACCCGGGTCCCCGAACACTTTTTATGACAATAACTTGCATACAAGCCTTTAAAATGAACACTTTTGATTTCTCATGTTAATGTCCCATAGACTTTAACGGTGTTCTGGCGGCTTTCAAATTTGCCCCGGACACCGCATATTGTTCGATGTTCGCAGAAGATCCGAACAACCAACGTTCGGCCCAAACTTAAGCTTGGGCCGAACCGTTCGCCCATCCCTAGTTATATACAGTTGGGAAAGCCTTATTTTCAAAATGAACTCCAAACATAGCTATAAAGAAGGGTACATCACTTCTAATTAGCTATATAAATGAGCAATCATCTGTTAGGCTGTTCACTTTACAAGGCAAAGCTTAGCAAATGTGGTGAAAAAAAATCACTTTGCAAAAAAATATCCAGGTACTGGATATTCAGTACCTGGATAATCGGTATTTTTGGCTGCAAATGATCGAATGATTGAATGATAGAAGTTATCAGAGTTTTACCTCATTCACTAAGCTAAGGGAAAAATCCTTTGCAAAATGAATGGCCTATTTACCCTTAGTAAATCAACATCATTGAGTGCGGCTGCTAACAATTCTCATGTAAGATGTTTGTTTTTTCTGGACCTGGAGTTCAGTAAATTAAGTGTAACTATTTTTTTACAGAGTGCAATGGATCTGATCTGGATCCTTAATGTTTTCTCTATATTTGCTATAGGGTCGTATTTTTTTCACTAGGGTTTTTCCAAAATTTCCTAAGGGTTCTTTAAGCAGAGAGAAACCATAAATATTGATCTCCTACCTACACTGACCATCAGGAGGCAATCTCCAAGGGTCACATCTACAAGGACCAGCAAAGTAAGGAGGTACTTTGAGCTTCTTGTTCGAGTTGAACCCATGTTCAACTCGGACATCATATGTTTGCCTGTTCGTCGAATTACAACCAAATTCGAGTGGCGCGTCACGGCCCATAATTCACTGCGGCATCGCAGTGCATTGCTGGCTGATGATTGGCCAAGCATGCACTATGACCCGCATGCTTGGCCAATCACAGTGCCGTCTGTACATAGAGCCATAATTAGCCAAAGCTAATATATATATATATATATATATATATATATATATATATATATATATATATATATATATATATATATATATATGTATTTTGTATTCAGTTTAGCTAGATCCGTTCCTGTTATTCTCTTCTTACTGACAGGCAGGCAGGTGTTTTTACAGTATTTACAGCTACCTGAAGAAAATTGCTGGTGTTATTCTGATTCTATTAGTCCTATTAGCTACAGTATTTACAGTTAGTGTAGTGCGTCCTCTGCACAGTGTGCACCTAAAGCTACCTGAAAAAAATTGGTGGTGTTCTTCTGATGCTATTAGTACCGCAGGCAGCTGTAGTATTTAAAGTTAGTGTAGTGCGTCCTCTGCACAGTGTGCACCTAAAGCTACCTGAAGAACATTGGTGGTGTTCTTCTGATCCTATTAGTACCGCAGGCAGCTGTAGTATTTACAAGTTAGTGTAGTGCGTCCTCTGCACAGTGTGCACCTAAAGCTACCTGAAGAAAATTGGTGGTGTTCTTCTGATCCTATTAGTACAGTACCGCAGGCAGCTACAGTATTTACAGTTAGTGTACTGTGTCCTCTGCATAGTGTGCACCTAAATCTACCTGAATAAAATTGGTGGTGTTCTTCTGATCCTATTAATACCACAGGCAGGCAGCTACAGTATTTACAGTTAATGTAGTGCTTCCTCTGCACAGTGTGCACCTAAAGCTACCTGGAGACAATTGCTGTTGTTCTGCTCCTATTAATACCACAGGCAGCTACAGTATTTACAGTTAGTGTACTGTGTCCTCTGCAGAGTGTGCACCTAAAGCTACCTTAATAAAATTGGTGGTGTTCTGATGCTATATTAATATCACAGGCAGGCAGCTACAGTATTCATAGTCTGTGTACTGTGTCCTCTGCACAGTGTGCACCTAAAGCTAACTGAAGACAATTGCTGTTGTTCTGCTCCTATTAATACCACAGACAGGCAGCTACAGTATTTACAGTTAGTGTACTGTGTCCTCTGCACCTAAAGCTACCTGAAGAAAATTGGTGGTGTTCTGATCCTATATTAATACCACAGGCAGGCAGCTACAGTATTTACAGTTAGTGTACTGTGTCCTCTGCACAGTGTGCACCTAAAGCTACCTGAAGACAATTGCTGGTGTTCTCATACTAATAATACTACAGGCAGTTGATTCTGTTAGCTGCAGTATCAGTATATACATACATCCCAGCTTTGTGCAGCTTCATCTCACTGCAAGCCATTAGTATGTCTGGAAGGCCAACTTGGAGAGGTAGACAGTCACAAACCAATAAAAGAGGGCAATCAGGCTCTGTGTCTAGAGGCAATAGTACTGGCCGTGGAGACGGTGCACCCTCATCAGCACGTGGCAATGGGACACGCTTGTCCTTTTTTTTTTGGCAGCTGGCCGTGTTGAGCCGCAACATGCGGAAGACTTGGTAGAGTGGATGACCAAGCCGTCCTCATCCTCCTCATCCTCTCTCACCCAGGCTCAGGGTATTGTCTGGCAAAGCAGCTGCCAACGCTGCCTCTTCCCTCGGCTCAATGGCATCATTTACTCCTTCCCTAGCCCCACCATGTCCTCCTGAGGAGTCCCCCAAACTGTTTGACCACAGTGTTAGGTATATGCTCCAGGAGGATGCCCAGTATTTTGAATGCTCCGATGAAGGTACCCAGCTAGAGGAAGGCAGTAACGTGAGCCCAGAGAGAGGGGGTGCCCAAGAAGGACAGCAATCTGGCAGTCATTTTCCCCCAGCTGCAGCATACTGCCAGCTTTGCTCCAGTGATGAGGTCACTGACTCCACGTGGGTGCCTGATAGGAGAGAGGAGGAGGAGGCACATCACCAATGAGGCAGGATGCCCTCCAGGGGCCAGCTTAAGGGCAGCACACCGAATGCATCAAACCGCAGAGCTCCGCATGTGCAGGGCGCTGCTGTCTCTGCGCGTTATTCCAAAAGTTCTTTGGTGTGGGCTTTTTTGAGACAAGTGCATCAGATCCCACCGCTGCTATTTGTAACATATGTCTCAAGCGTATCTCGCATGGCCAAAACATCACCCGCTTGGGCACCACATGCTTGACCAGACATATGTTGACCTGCCATGCAGTTCGTTGGCAAGCGCACCTAAAAGACCCACACCAAAAAACAAAGAGGACCTCTCCTTGCTCCTCATCAGCTGGGATCTCCAACCCCACTATACCTTCAGTCCTCTCTGAGACCTGCACTGAGAGGAATGAAGGTGTAGAATTAGAATTAGGTGTGTCACAGCCAAGTACTTGGGGGCAATCTGCTATCGGTACACCAACGTCTGATTGAACCAGACAAATTTCCCTGCCCCAGCTGCTGCACCGCTGAAAGAAGTTCACTCCCAGCCATCCACATGCCCAGTGGTTGAATGCTAGCTTGGCTAAATTGCTAGCACTTCAACTGCTGCCTTTTCAGTTGGTAGACTCTGCCCCCTTTCCGTGAGTTTGTGGAATGGCAGGTTCCCAAATGCCACTTTTTCTCACGGAAGGCAATTCCGGCTCTCTACCGGCATGTGGAAGGCAATGTCTTGGCCTCGCTGGACAGGGCGGTCAGCGGTAAGGTGCATACAGTATTACTGCTGACTCATGGTCCAGCAGGCATGGACAGGGATGTTACTAGGGTTGTCCCGATACCACTTTTTTAGGACCGAGTACAAGTACCGATACTTTTTTTCAAGTACTCGCCGATACCGATTACCGATACTTTTTTTTTAATGTCACGTGACAGTTTTTTTGTTTTTTTTTTTTGTTTTTTTTTTGTTTTGTTTTTTTTTAACAGTGCTTGCTTTTTTTGGGGGGGGGGGGGGGGGGAGGGGGTGAACGTTGTATGTGTGTGTTATTTTTTTTTTTTTACAATTTTTTTTTTTTTTACAATAATATTTTTTTTATTCTTTATTGTTTTTTTTTAATTTTTTTAATCAGCCCTTTTGGGGGGCTTTGGTGAGATATCAGGGGTCTTAACAGACCTCTGATATCTCCCCCTTGAGACAGAGAAAGAGACAGAGGATAGAGATTCCCCAGTCCCTTTCTCTGCAGCGTCAGCTGCACTGAGAATGAATGGAGAGAAGACAGCGGCTCCTCTCCATTCATAAACTGACACATCGTAATCACAGGTGATTACAATGTTTCAGTTATGTGAATGGACAGAGTCAGCTGACTCTCTCCATAAACAAAGGAAGGAGGAGGAGGACGGAGGAACGGAGGGGGAGAACGGAGGGGACAGATAAGGAGAGAGGAACGGAGGGGACAGATAAGAAGAGCAGAACGGAGGGGACAGCTGAGAGGGACAGATAAGGAGAGAGGAATGCAGGGGACAGCGGAGAGGCACAGAGGAAAGGAGGGGGCACGGAGGAAGATGCAGTGACAGTCAGCTGTGAGCGATCACAGCTGTATGTCACTAAAGCAGCTGAAAGCCGCTGGGGGAGAATCTTTGTAACTCCCCCACGCGCCGATCACAGCTGACTTCCAGGTATCGGGGAAGCATCGGGAGCATTTGCCCGAGTACAAGTACTTGGGCAAATGCTCGGTATCGGTGCCGATACCGATACTAGTATCGGTATCGGGACATCCCTAGATGTTACCTATCTTTCACCGCGCACTGGGTGACTCTTCTGGCAGCTGCGAAGGATGCAGGACATGGTGCAGTAGTGTTGGAGGTTGTTCCGCCACCATGCCTCCAAAATACTACTAGTGGCGATTCTGCCACACCTCTCTCCTCCACCCCCTCCTCTTCTTCTTCCTCCATGGCCTCTTCCTGTGTCTGGGAAGGTTGCAGGACAGGGTGCAGTAGTGTTGGAGGTTGTTCCGCCACCACACCTCCAAAATACTACTAGTGGTGATTCTGCCACACCTCTCTCTCCTCCACCCCCTCCTCTTCTTCTTCCTCCATGGCTTCTTCCTGTGCTGATTTGTCTTCTTTGTCTTCTTCAGCTTAAGGCAGGTGTGGTGATTTATGACAATGGCACCAACCTCCTCTCTGCCCTCTGACAGGGACAACTGACCGGGACAACTGACCCATGTGCCCTGTTTGGCTCACGTCCTTAACTTGGTGGTGCAGCGATTCTTGGGCAGGTACCTGGGCTTACAGGATGTCCTGAGGCAGGCTAGGAAAGTCTGTGTGCATTTCCGCAGGTCATGTAATGCCAGTGCTCGGCTGGCTGACCTCCAAAAGGAATTTAACCTGCCCAAGAACCGCCTAATCTGTGACATGCCCACCAGGTGGAACTCAACGTCGGCCATGCTGCAGCAGCTGCACACGCAGCAGAGGGCCATCAATGAGTACCTGTGCGACTATGGCACCAGGACCGGGTCAGGGGAGCTTGTTTTTTTCCCCACGTCAGTGGGCCATGACCAGGGATGCATGCACTGTCCTGTCACCATTTGAGGAGGCCACAAGGATGGTGAGCAGTGACAGTGCATGCATCAGTGACACTGTTCCCCTTGTCCACCTGTTGGAGCACACGCTGCATAGAATAATGAACAGGGCATTTGAGGCAGAGCAGAGGCAGGAAGAGGAGGACTTCCTTAGCGCTCAAGGCCCCCTTTATCCAGACAGTGTTCCTGCGTGCCCACTGATCACATAGGAAGAGGACGAAGAGGAGGAGGAAGAGGAGGATTATGTCTGCATGGAGGTGGAGCCTGGCACTCAGCATCAGCAGCAGTCTTTAAGGGATCATTTACAGTCCCAAGAAACCCATGGACTTGTACGTGGCTGGGAGGAGGTGGCTGCGGATCATATCATCCTTAGTGACCCAGAGGACTCCGGACCGAATGCCTCAGTAAACCTACGCTGCATGGCCTCCCTGATCCTGCAAAGCCTGCGGAAGGATCCTCGTATTCGTGGTATCAAGGAGAGGGCTCAATACTTCCTGGCAACCCTCCTTGATCCACGTTACAAGGGTAAGGTTGCAGACCTTATCTTGCCGTTGCAGAGGGAGCAGAGGATGAAACATGTTTGGGAACGCATTGCACAGACCTTTCTGCAAGGCCTCCCGGAGACTGGGAGGTTACAAACTCCTTTTCCTGGACAACGTGCTGCTGAGGCTTCGGTCAGTTAAAGAAGGAGCGGTGGAGAAGGTGGCCATCTAACCGATGCGTTCAGACAATCTTTTAGTCCGCAACCCCAAGGTTCCAGCAACTATCGCCAGCGTCTGTTTTACATGGTGCAGGAATACCTAGGGGCAAGATCTGACTTGGACACCTTTCCCACTGAAAATCCTCTGGGTTACTGGGTCTTGAGGATGGATCACTGGCCAGAGCTTGCACAGTATGCAATTGAGCTACTGGCCTGTCCTGCATCCAGCATTCTTTCGGAACGCACATTCAGTGCTGCTGGAGGCTTTGTAACCGATCACAGGGTGCGCCTGTCCACCTTCATAAAAATGAATCAGTCTTGGATCACCACCAGCTACCAAGCACCTGATGCTGATGTAACTTCAAGACTGCCTATGCTAATGCTGAGTAAATATCCTGTTATGCTGAGTGACTATCCTCTTCCTCCTCAATGATCATGCTGATAGCTTGTAAGAATATTTTTGGTTCTGGGCGCCACCACCAGTGGCTAAGGCCCAATTTTTCTGCCCCTGTTCAACAGGTGCATGTAATTACAATTCTTGATCTAATATTTCACAGCAGGGCCCGTTCCAGCTCACACCAAGAGTAACTATGAGGACTTACAGTGTTGTAGCACCACCACCACCAAAGGCCCAATTTTTCTGACCCTGTACAACAGGGGCATGTAATTACAATTCTTGATCTAATATTTCACAGCAGAGCCTGTTCCTACGCCCACCAAGAGTAACTGTGAGGGCTTACAGTGTTGTGGCAACACCAACACCTAAGGCCCCAATTTCTGAAGAGTATATAGGGCAGGCCCCTACTTTCAAACATCCAACTTACAAACGACTCCTACTTGCAAACGGAAGGAGATAACAGGAAGTGAGATGAAATCTACCCCTAGGAAGGGAAATTCTCTCCTGTAGGAGTTAATATGGGAAAAACGTTTCTCCTCTCCACTGATGCTTTATCACCAATCCTTGTTTCACTAAAAACCCCAAATTTTCAAAATCATTTGTCATTGGGACAGAAAGTGAGGTGAAATCTTCTGAAGAGGTGCACAGACAGCAAAACAAATGTCACAGGGGTGATAACCCTTCCCTATGTTTTCCAAAAAGCTTTAAAATAGATTTTTTGGCTGGAGCTACACTTTAAAAATGTACCAGTTCAAAATTACAAACAGATTCTACTTAACAACAAACCTACAGTCCCTGTCTTGTTTGCACCACCTGTATACTGCTGTTCAGAGTTTATAGGGCCCGGGGGCCCCACGCCTTTACTTTTTTTAAATTTGGGTGCAGGGTTCCCCTTAATATCCATACAAGACCCAAAGGGCCTGGTAATGGACGGGGGGGGTACCCATGCCGTTTGCCTCACTGATTTGCATCCATATTGCCGGGACCTGACAGTACATTAAAGCCACAAGCCGTTTTAAATTACTTTTATTCCTTTAAAAATGTCATTTTGTGCAGGGACTGTTCTAAGTACGGGAAACATGCGCCACTTTACAGGCATACTATAGACACCCCCCAGGTACGATATTTAAAGGAATATTTCACTTTTTTTTCACTTTAAGCATCATTAAAATCACTGCTCCTGAAAAAACGGATGTTTTTAAAACTTTTTTTTTGCATTGATCCCCCCTGTGTCAGGACCCGGGTCCCCAAACCCTTTTTTGGACAATACCATGCAAATTAGCCTTTAAATTTAGCACTTTTGATTTCAAACGTTCGAGTTTCATAGACTTCAATGGGGTTCTAAAGTTCACGCAAATTTTCGGTCCGTTCGCAGGTTCTGGTGTGAACTGAACTGGGGGGTGTTCGGCTCATCCCTACTCCACTGTAATGCCCTATACACACGGTCGGACATTGCTCGGACATTCCGACAACAAAATCCATGGATTTTTTCCGACGGATTTTGGCGCAAACTTGTCTTGCACACACACAGTCACACAAAGTTGTCGGAAAATCCGATCGTTCTGAACGCGGTGACGTAAAACACGTACGTCAGGACTATAAATGGGGCAGTAGCCAATAGCGTTCATCTCTTAATTTATTCTGAGCATGTGTGGCACTTTGTGCGTCGGATTTGTGTACACGCGATCGGAATTTCCGACAACAGATTTTGTTGTTGGAAAATTTTATAGCAAGCTCTCAAACTTTGTGTGTCGGAAATTCCTATGGAAAATGTGTAATAGAGCCTACACACGGTTGGAATTTCCGACAACAAGGTCCTATCACACATTTTCCATCAGAAAATCCTATCGTGTGTACAAGGCATTATACTGAGAACTGACCTGGGTTGTAATGACACAGTGAATTGGTAGCTATCTCAGAGAGACTGGTAGCCCTGTGCTCATGCAGTGTACCTACCCAGTGACCCTGAAGAGGGTGGATCTGGTTGAATATTCTCCGGTGCATTCTCCTGTACTATATCCCACAGTTGCCAACTGGTTTTTGGATTTAGGATGTAAAATGACTGAGTAGGGTTCTGCTTGCAGTATTGACTGTAGCGGTCAAAGAATTGATATTCTGGTTTTGCATACCACTGAGTAAAGAAATTATTGAGACAAAAGTTTTAAATCAACAGAAAACAGAATATAACGTTACATTTACACCTGGTTTGATTCCACAATAGCAGAGTATTTCTGGTGGAAATGTACCTTTGTATTTTCATCCTCTGCACAGCTAGAATCAGGCAGAGTGGAAAATTATACATGCTGTACCAATAAAACTCAATTGCATTTTAATTGTAATGGGTGGCCACCTTTTCTATTCAAATATATATGATAATATTGGTTTTTGTGGTCCTATAATTCATTTTGTGGTAGCATTGCCTCTTGATACCTCCATTTTATGCTGCTCTGACCTTAACTATCCAATTTGTTTTCCCTACACTAAACTTAACACTTAACCTGATCCCTTATGCTAATAACCCATAAAAACCATACATCACTAGTCACCTCCACCTTTCAACTTCTGTTCAACTGCAGCGGCCATGCATGGATCGAAATGAGTCTGGTCCCCACTGAACCGGATGAATTTTGTTTCATGTATGGCCGGCTTTAGATTGTGTGTTACAAGGTACATCTTTGGAAGGTACATCTTTGCACAAGACCACATGGACATTTGATCATGTAGATCACATTCTCATTTCAAAAATAAAGTGACCTTTGATGAGAATGTTATAGCCCTAGCTGCACATGGTGCAAAGTGGAGCCTATGGGTATATTTGTTTTTTTTGTCTGATGTAATCAAGATAACATACATTTCTTTTTTTACAACATACAGAGAAGGTGAAGAGTAGCTTTTAAAAGAGGGAGGGTTATAATCCCTGTCAGGCTTTTTGCCATCTGTGTCCCAAAGACAAAATAGGAAATTAGAGGAAATCCCTCTCCAAAATGAGGGAACACCTGGTTGACATCAGGGTCACTTGAACTCTAATCCCCGTTGGAAGATTTCCCCTCTCTTCCTGTTCTTGTGACAGCAAAATTGGGGATTCTTTTACTATAACATTTGGTGAATAACTATAGGGAGGTTGAATCTCTCTCAGGGGCACAGACAGCAATGTATGCCTGGCAGGTGTTTATATCTCTCCAGAATTTATTGAAAGCTTAAAATAAAGTTTTGCCTTTAGATATACTTACATTCATCATTACGGGAGCCTTTACTAAATTTCAAATATACATACAAGACAGGTAAGTATTTGAGATGGAACTCCAAATTACATCTAATTGCTGGACACATATTATCGAGGGTACATACTCTTGGTTCCTCCTCGAAGAAGAAATCCCTAAATAGCAGTAGATAACTGTAACATATTCTCTACAGTATCTCACAAAAGTGAGTACACCCCTCACATTTTTGTAAATATTTCATTATATCTTTTCATGTGACAACACTGAGGAAATTACATTTTGCTACAATGTAAAGTAGTGAGTGTACAGCTTGTATAAAAGTGTAAATTTGCTCTCACCTCAAAATAACTCAGCACACAGCCATTAATGTCTAAACCACTGGCACCAAAAGTGAGTACACCCCTAAGCGAAAATGTCCAAATTGTGCCCAAAGTGTCATTATTTTGTGTGGCCACCATTATTTTCCAGCACTGCCTTAACCCCCTTGGGCATGGGGTTCAAAAGAGTTCCCAGGTTGCCACTGGAGTCCTCTTCCACTCCCTCATGACAACATCACGGAGCTGGTGGATGTTAGAGACTTTGCGCTCCTCCACTTCCATTTGAGGATTGGGATATGAAGTATGGGTGTAATGGCGCTACCTGTAGGTTTAAACTGGGATAGCCTAAAATGCAGCAGCCCCCTACTCGTGATTATAAATCTATAAGGTATTGAACATATGAGAAAAGTTCCCCCTTATATTATGAATGATACTTCAGCTGACAGATGTGTGCAGCTAAATTTATGCTGCGGATATATAACAAACACTCAAGTGTCGCACGAAATAAAATGGTCCTACAGCATCTGGTAGTAAAGCCAGAGGCTATATTCCATAGTGTGCATTTATTAGACTATATACCGTATGCTGTAAAGTAATTTCTGTATATAAATCTATGACCATATCAAGCACTGGAATACATCATGGAGATAGCATTAATACTTATATCAATACCATACTATGCATATAGATCATGCCACCCTAATCAAATACCATATGTGTAATCAAGTAAGGGCTAAAATTGCATGTATACAAGACGGGAAATGTTAGCACAGAAATTACAGCAATTAGATCTCAGGCATAGTATAACAGTCCTATATGTTGGCACTGTGTTAACTTAGTGAGATTCCCAATGGTGACTTTGGTGCTGCAACAATTGTCTGGTGACTCTCGTGCTCCCCCTCTTGGTTGCCTACTCACCAGCTCCCAGAACCCCAACAGGGGTATTGCGCCTGTGGTGTAATATGCTAGGTTATTTCACTTGTTGCTTCCTCTGGTAGATGCTTGTAATATGATCAGCTCCCCAAGCCCCACACCGGGGTAATGCGATTGTGCTGGAAAATGGATCGCTTTGCTGCTATATTTTGTATTGGATGTCTCCTGTGCTTCTTAATCCGTAAGATGTTGCTTCCCCTCATAAATTAAGAAAAAAGAGCTTCCATGGAGTAATAAAGTATGATACTTTATTTAAAAACTTATGTACCCACAAGCCAGGGATTTTAAACAGACAAAAATAAGTCCAGATAAACAAAAAATAATAAACAAAAATAAAGAAAAAATTAAAAGTCCGGGCACTATTGTATCAAGCTCTGTCCAGATGGAATAGGACAGCAATAGTTGCCAGACGGTATACAAGTTTAAAAAGTCCCTCCTAAAGAGCATAAAAAACGAGGTGGGGGGTGCTTGTTCCCCAGCCGCTGACAGCGTACTCCTCTCTCGTATGCCCTGGAGCTGACTAGCAGAGCGTGATGCCGTTGTGCGCGCTTCGTCACATGACGTCCTCAGCAACGGTATCACACTCCTCCATCTGTTAGATTTTATAGGGAGAGAGCGTTCATACTCAGCCCGCCCCTCAAATTACAGAGCTATGGATAACATGTATCTATTATAGGGCTGGATCTAAGGTATGTGTAGTGCAGATTGGTCTCCCACTTGTCACAAAATGAAATTTGTATATTCAATTTGTGTGTCCATGTTACTATATATAAGGATCATGAAAGCGCTCTCCATTAAGCCATAAGAGATGAGAGTGGTCTTGTTCCCTCCTCTCCAGTGGTCTTTTATGGAATCAATGCCATAGAAAATTAGCCCTGATGGATCTCTTTTATGCACTTGGTCAAAATGGCGTGACAAATTGTGTTTAGGAAAGCCGTTCCTTATATTCTTGATGTGCTCACGTATACGTACATATAAGGGCCGGGTAGTTCTGCCCACATACTGGAGGTGGCAAGGGCATTCAATGACATATGTCACATGAGTGCTATGGCACGTGATCAGGTTTCTGATTTTATATTCTCTCTGATCGACCTTAGATTTAAAGGTTTTCCTCCTCCGGGGTACCTTTTTACTAACCCTACAGGGTAAGCATCTCTGGCATTTATAAAAACCCTTTAAATTAGGAAAGATCTCTATCTTTCCTAATTTTGTCAGCTGAAGTATCATTCATAATATAAGGGGGAACTTTTCTCATATGTTCAATACCTTATAGATTTATAATCACAAGTAGGGGGCTGCTGCATTTTAGGCTATCAAAGTTTAAACCTACAGGTAGCGCCATTACACCCATACTTCATATCCCAATACGTTTTGCAAAGCACCCCAATAGGGACTTTGTGTGAGGTAGGCAGCAACCTGTGGTTTCTGACCCTATAGACGTGTCCTAAGCGCAGGTTCCTTTTTGATTATCTTCCATTTGAGGATGCCCCACAGATGCTCAATAGGGTTTAGGTCTGGAGACATGCTTGGCCAGTCCATCACCTTTACTTTCAGCTTCTTTAGCATGGCAGTGGTCATCTTGGAGGTGTATTTGGGGTAGTTATCATGTTGGAATACTGCCCTGCAGCCCAGTCTCCAAAGGGAAAGGATCATGCTCTGCTTCAGTATGTCACATTACATGTTGTCACTCATGGTTCCCTCAATGAACTGTAGCTCCCCCAGTGCCGGCAGCACTCATGCAGCCCCAGACCATGACACTCCCACCACCATGCTTGACTGTAGGCAAGACACACTTGTCTATGTACTCCTCACCTGCTTGCCGCCATGGGTTCCAGTAACCCATGTCCTTAATTTGCTTGTCTTCAGCAAACTGTTTGCAGGCTTTCTTGTGCCTCATCTTTAGAAGAGGCTTCCTTCTGGGATGGCAGTAATGCAGACCAATTTGATGCAGTTTGCAGCAAATGTTCTAAGCACTGATCCCCCACCCCTTCAACCTCTGCAGCAATGCTGCCAGCACTCATACGTCTATTTCCCAAAGACAACCTCTGGATATGATGCTAAGCATGTGCATTCAACCTCTTTGGTTGACCAAGGCAAGGCCTGTTCTGAGTGGAACCTGTCCTGTTTAACCCGCTGTATGGTCTTGGCCACCATGCTGCAGCTCAGTTTCAGGGTCTTGGCAATCTACTTATAGCCTAGGCCATCTTTATGTAGAGCAATGATTCTTTTTTTCAGATCCTCAGAGAGTTCTTTGCCATGAGGTTCCATGTTGAACTTTCATTGACCAGTATGAGAGAGTGAGAGCGATAACACCAAATTTAACACACCTGCTCCCCATTCACACTTTTTAGACAACAAAATCCTAATTAACAAGAATTCAACTACAGGTGAGTCTAAATATTCCTTAAACAGGTGTCCAGCAGATAGTTGATTATAAAAGGGCGTTACTTAACAAAGTAGCAAAGTAACATACTTAACAAAGTATGCCCTTTCCCCATTTTTTATGCTGTCGGCAATGGCACCACATGGAAGAAAAATGTCACAAGGCCTGAGACAGAAAATAATTTCTTTACACAAGAAAGGTAAATGATACAAGAAGATCAGCAAAGCTTTACTTATCAGTCAGAATACTGTAGCAAAAGTGATACATCTTCTGATAAGAAGGGTTGAAGAAAACCACCATGCATGTTCACTGCAGTTAGCTAAAAATGTAGAAAGACAAACTAGGGTGATTGTTTTCCCGTGACACAATACGCTGTAAGCTGCAGAGAATGGCATGCATGGGTGTTGTCCATGAAGAAAGCCTCTCTTAAAGCCCATGCACAAAAAAGCCCACCTAGAATTTGCCATGGCCCATGCTGAAAAAGAAGAAGACTACTGGAACTCTGTACTCTGGAATGATAAGGCCAAGATAAATGTTTTTGGAACTGATGGCTTCAAAAGTGTATGGCGTTACAAAGGTGAGGAGTAAAAAGAAAATGCACGGTGCCTACAGTGAAACATGGTGGTGGCAGTGTTCTTCTGTGGGGCTGCATGAGTGCTGCTGGTGTCGAGGAGCTGCATTTCATTGATGGTATCATGAATTCACAGATGTACTGCTCTATATTGAAAGAGAAGATGCTACCATCACTCTGTGCTTTTGGTCGTTGTGCACTTTTCCAACATGATAATGATCCAAAACACACATCTAAGGCCACTGTTGCATTTCTGAAGAAGAACAAGGTGAAAGTGATTTAGCTGCCAAGAGCGTCTCCAGATGTGAACCCAATTGAACACCTATGGGGAACTCTGAAGAGACAAGTTGAGCATCACTCTTCATCCAGCATCCAGGCTCTAAAAGAGGTCGTTCTTGAGGAATGGAAAAAATTGATGTTGCAATATGTCTAGAAGACTGCCTAGAAGACTTGGTGCTGTCCTTACAAATCATGGTGGTCATACAAAAAGATTTTGTAATCTAAGTTATATTATTAACCCTACTTTCATGTAATGAGCTAAACAAATGTTCTCTAAAACTCCAGTTTTGTAAAAATTTTGCAAATTGATCTTGTGTTCATTGAGATATTGATTAAAAACTTACTTTTTCTTTTCTGAATGTAAATCTGTGTGTAAACACTGAATGATCTCACGCCAACATTTTCTCACCTGATGTACATCTGCTTCATATGGTGCTGGATCCCACATAACCAATATTCCTTTATTATAAAGGGGATTATTCAGGAAATTATAACTGGAAAGAGCGATAACCTGCAAAAAGGATGATGAGTTAGCAAAGTGGAATTATCTACAGCATATTTATCAGTTGTTTTTATGGTTGTGCTTAGTTCTATCCAACAAGATTATCTTTAGTGCTTTTACTCAGAATAGCATGTGTGAGTTTAATATAATCATAGTTCCCAACTGTCCCTAATTTCGAGAGCTGTCCCTGATTTCCAACAAAGTCCCTATGTCCCTCTTTCCTTCTCATTTGTCCCTCTTTAAGGTCTGATCTATATAGTTCTATGTAAAATTCACTCTTTATCTTTCAAAAAGTGTTTCCCAGTGCTAAACCTTTCATCCAATTTCTAAATCGCATTTGTCAATTTCAAAAGTCAGTATAAAGGAAAGGTAGTGGTAAAAAAAAAAAAAAAACATTTGTGGTTTTAACTAATCATTTTTCTGTGTGCAATTCTCCTTTAAGGGTGCGTGGCAGGGGCGTGTGTCCCATGTCTACATACTTTTGCTAATAGGTACCTGTCTCTCGTTTCTATCTCAAAAAGTTGTGAGGCATGTATAATTAGCACGTAAAGATATTAAAACCTTCACTTCTCATTTATTTTTTGTAACCACAGTCTTCTAGACCAAGAGGCCTGGACAGACGATGAAGCAGCTGGTGGGAAAAGTGGTCAAAGCTAAATACATGCCATTGCATGCTTTTCAAGCAGCGGGTTAAAAAGCAAGGCTTGGAGTCCACAATTGTTAAAAGCATTCTTACCCACTTTGAAAGATTACATTTTTATCTTGCAATAAATCATTACAGTTTACTACATACATTATTTAAAGAATAACTTCACTAAGCATTAATAGTACTAAAATTACCCCTTGGTCCCATTATAATTTGAAATCAGTGATATTAAATTGTTACTAAACCCAGGACCCTGCATTTACTGTATCTGGTCTCCCACACTACACAGAACATGGAAATGCAATTATTTTAGTAAATATAAACTGATAAATACCTTTTCTCATCAGCAGTTAGAGCAGCCCTGTGACATCTTCCAGTGTCCAGCTAAGCACTAGCTAAAGCTTATAGGAGGAGTTTTCATACTGCACTGAGTTGTGCTATCAGGATTCAGGACCCCTGGCCCTCTGACCCTCTGTCCGGACAGTGCTGATTGGCACTGTGCCAATCACATACCCCCTCCCAAGAAAAAAAAAACCTCTCTAGCGATATACACCAAACTGAGCATGTGCAGCCTGACTCCAAAGGCTCTGTGTTATCAGGACATTAATGGGGAACAGTGGAAGAAGAGGAGGATCTTTGCATACAAGATGAAACAGCCTTTTTACATGATGCGGATTTAGTGCTACCCGCTTTGAGGGTTGCTTGGGTCACTCTTGAGGCCCCAACTGAGTTTTACCCTTCTTTTGCTGACACCACCAAACATGCACACACAGCTACTGGCTCTGAACAGACAATGTGATTTTGTGAACCAAGCAAAATCTTTATACAGACAGCAAGGTTTTTGTTTTTATGTTTTTGTATTGTTTTTGTTTTTATGTTAATATTTTTATTAGTAGTTTGCAAAATTACATAAAAAAGCCATAATCTGGAACATTAAAATCCCATATATCAAAACTATATTAAAGCTTAAAAAAACACTATTCTTTCCAACATTTTGGAAGTCAATATCAATATCTTACCACCCATTCATAAGAAGCATCTATACTTAAATTACCATTGCTTAATTTAGGTAAGAATCTGTTCAAATGTTCATAACAAAAGAAATACAAACAAACATTAAAAAAAAGGAGGAACAGGATAAAAAAAAGGACATTTTCACACCCGTCCATCCATCTCTCTTACAGTCCGCCTGGGGAGCCGCCATAACAGACCACAGCCGCATCACAAAGTAAAGACTGTTTATAAGAAAGTTCCCAACGTGCCAGAGCCCAAGAAGTCCATCCAAGGAGACCATACAGCCATTTGCTTAGAATGGCATTCATGTATGCTTGCCGTTAATTCCTCCATTCTCTTTAAATGGTTCAGCTCAACTACCCATTCTTTAATTGTAGGAGTAGCGTCAGTATACCAGTATCAAGGTATAAGTAATGCGCTGCAGGAAGGAGAAGGTGAAGCAACCCCTTTTTAGTCTCTCCCTTAGAGCCAGGGTATATAGACAATAAAGCCATCTCAGGAGATTTCTGATGTGGCGTGCCAATAACTAAAGAGCAAATTTGGAAGACATTCTCACAAAATGTTTTAATCCAGGGGCAGGTCCACCATATGTGAATCATTGTGCCTTTATACCCCGCACAGCGCCATCACTTTTCAAGATAGTTTGAGGATATTCTGTGGAGCCTTGTAGGGCATCTATAACACCCGGTTAATCATTTGTTATTCTTTTCTTGTATATATGTCGAGAGACTAGATTTAAAAGTTAGAAAGAATTACTTTTTTCAATCTTCTGTGGTGATACTGTGGCCCAATTCCCTCTCCCACTCTCTGGTATAATATGGCTGGTTAGGGAATGCATGGGACAACAATATATCATATATTTTTGAAATAGTGTTAGAACACTATGGAAGTCCATTGCATAGAGATTCAAATGGAGTTAAATCCATATGGGCTAAGCTCTTTTCCAGCAATTTTGTATAAAAGTGCTGAAGTTGGAAATAGTGTAACCAATGACCTGGATAGTTACACTCTGCAGTTGCTATTATATTAAACGATTGGAGTCCCTTAGTTGTAAGCACTGGTTTAATTGGTGAAGGGGCCAAAGTTGTCCATCATAAAAGCCTAGTCGAGGATAAACCCGGCGGAAATTCTGTGTTACCCATGGTTGAAGAGATGCCGAATTTTTGAATGGTGGAATCCCAAATTTTTAATAAAGATAACGTCAGAAGTGAAAATGTTTGTCTAGAAGGGCGAAATTCAGGCTTAATCCATGAAAGAGAGATCAAGGGAACAGATGTTATTTTCTGCTCAATAGTTACCCACTGTTTTGATTTACCGTGATAAATCCAGGCCACTATTCTAGTCAATATGGATGCTATATAGTATAATTTCAAGCTCTTTTGTTGGTGCACTTTAATGTCCTTAATGTTTTGCTCTTCTGTGGAACTATAAGCAAGTGAGAAGATATAAACTGAAAAGTTGCATAAACTTTGGATTTCCCCTTTGATAATCTCCTGGTCAGCAAAGCAGCTAGTGGTATTAAAGGTATGAATTTAATGTGAAGAAAAGAGTAATTGTTCCTATTTGGGAAATCCCCAGTTGCAGCTGCTTATATGTAGGGCAGGTAAGGCACTTGCAGAATGTTTCCCACTTTAAGTACAGCAGCTATTTTGTAATCCAAACCGAGTGCAGAATCTGGTAACATGGGACCAACAGTTCTTTAGCAATGAGACAAGCACTAGTGATGATAATCCAGCTCCTATTCATTAGTAGTACTGGAGTCTCTGAATTATTGTATCCCAAATGGTAATTATCTTGCTTATAGTTGGGGTGTGTACTGAGTTCCTCTCTCTCTACATTCACCACATCTTTTGTGTCCCACAGTATAGACCACTATTAGGAACAAGTCTGCATAAGAGGGGATACTTCCCTGGACTCAGAATTATGTATAGTGTGGGTGAACAAACAGACAGTTCAGCAAAAGATATGGTTCGTTCTCACCCACTTCTGTTGATCAGCAGTCTGGTAGCAACCTCCAGTACAATGACTCTGTGTGTCTTGTGCAGGCTCCGGCCTGGCATCTGTCTCCTCCACTGTGCACACGAAAAGCTGTAGCTAGCGGCCATGTTGTTTGAGAAGCTTACAGCAGCCATGACAGTCTTGGCTAACAGTTACACATTGCAGTACAAATCTGAACCCCCTCCCTCCTCCCTTATTTCCAGAAATTCATAGGCATAACTCAGAACACTTCAAAAGAGCTGTTATCTCAACATAGAGAAGCAAAACCAGGCTAATGCCGCGTACACACGGTCGGACTTTCTATCCTACTTGGTCCGGCACACTTTCCGACGGACTTTGTCCGCCAGGTGCGCCGGACTTTAAAACGGACGGACTTGTCCACACACGCCCGGACTTTCCGGCGGGCTAAGTCCGCCCGTCTTTCCGACGGACTTTCGCCGGAGTTCCGGCGGACTTTCAGAATGAACGGACTTGCCCACACACGGACAAGTCCGTTCATTTTGAACGTGACTCAGGTGCGACGGGACTAGAAAAGGATGTCAATCTTGCCGCTTTTATCGGCGAGATTGACACCTTGCGAGCCCCGTCGCGGGGCATACCAGGCCCTTAGGTCTGGTATGGATTATAAAGGGAACCCCCTACGCCGAAAAAACGGCGTGGGGTCCCCCGTAAAATCCATACCAGACCCCCGATCCGAGCACGCAGCCTGGCCGGTCAGGAAAGGGGGTGGGGACGAGCGAGCGCCCCCCCCCTCCTGAACCGTACCAGGCCACATGCCCTCAACATGGGGGGTGGGTGCTTTGGGGGAGGGGGACCGCCCTGCGGGCCCCCCCCAACCCCAAAGCACCTTGTCCCCATGTTGATGAGGACAAGGGCCTCTTCCCGACAACCCTGGCCGTTGGTTGTCGGGATCTGCGGGCGGGGGCTTATCGGAATCTGGGAGCCCCCTTTAATAAGGGGGCCCCCAGATCCCGGCCCCCCACCCTATGTGAATGAGTATGGGGTACATGGTACCCCTACCCATTCACCTAGGGAAAAAGTGTAAGTAATAAAACACACTACACAGGTTTTTAAAATATTTTATTAAACAGCTCCGGGGGGGGATCTTCCTCCGGCTTCGGGGGTCTTCTTCCGGCTTCGGGGGTCCCTCCGCTTCATCTTCTCCCGGCGTCCGGTTGGTTCTTCTCCGCTCTCTTCTCTCCAGTTCTTCGGCCGGCTCCTCTGCTGTCTTCAGGTAGCTCTCTTGCCAGCAGAGGTCCGGACTTCTTGTCTTCTTCTCTTCTCCAGATGTTGACACGACGCTCTCTCCGGCTGGACTGCTCTCCGAGGGCTGCGTTGTGACTTATATAGGCGGAGACCCCGCTCCCTTTTGATGTCACAGTCCCTGGGCATGCTGGGACTGTGACGTTTTAGGGGGCGTGGTCACTGGGTGATGTTGACCACGCCCCCTAAAACGTCACAGTCCCAGCATGCCCAGGGACTGTGACATCAAAAGGGGGCGGGGTCTCCGCCTATATAAGTCACAACGCAGCCCTCGGAGAGCAGTCCAGCCGGAGAGAGCGTCGTGTCAACATCTGGAGAAGAGAAGAAGACAAGAAGTCCGGACCTCTGCTGGCAAGAGAGCTACCTGAAGACAGCAGAGGAGCCGGCCGAAGAACTGGAGAGAAGAGAGCGGAGAAGAACCAACCGGACGCCGGGAGAAGATGAAGCGGAGGGACCCCCGAAGCCGGAAGAAGACCCCCGAAGCCGGAGGAAGATCCCCCCCCGGAGCTGTTTAATAAAATATTTTAAAAACCTGTGTAGTGTGTTTTATTACTTACACTTTTTCCCTAGGTGAATGGGTAGGGGTACCATGTACCCCATACTCATTCACATAGGGTGGGGGGCCGGGATCTGGGGGCCCCCTTATTAAAGGGGGCTCCCAGATTCCGATAAGCCCCCGCCCGCAGACCCCGACAACCAACGGCCAGGGTTGTCGGGAAGAGGCCCTTGTCCTCATCAACATGGGGACAAGGTGCTTCGGGGTGGGGGGGGCCCGCAGGGCGGCCCCCCTCCCCCAAAGCACCCACCCCCATGTTGAGGGCATGTGGCCTGGTACGGTTCAGGAGGGGGGGGCGCTCGCTCGTCCCCACCCCCTTTCCTGACCGGCCAGGCTGCGTGCTCGGATCGGGGTCTGGTATGGATTTTAGGGGGGACCCCACGCCGTTTTTTCGGCGTAGGGGGGTTCCCTTTATAATCAATACCAGACCTAAGGGCCTGGTATGCCCCGCGCTCGCCGCAATAGGAAAATTTGTTTTTCCTATTGCAGCGAGCGCGAGATGCAATACCCTGCCCTCGTGTCGTATCTGGTCCGTCGGACCAGCATACACACGAGCGGGCTTTCCGTCGGACCAGCACACACACGAGCGGACTTTCCGCCCGAAACTGAGTCTGGCGGAAAGATTTAAAACTTTCTTCAAATCTAGGTCCGGCGGGCTTTTGGGAAAAAGTCCGCCGGAAAAGTCCGCCGGCGCCCACACACGGGCGGATTGTCCGGCACACTCTGGTCCGCCGGACCAAGTATGCCGGAAAGTCCGACCGTGTGTACGCGGCATTAGGCCTGTGAAAACAGCTAATGTTGGCCTGGCAGGATGTCCAGGCCTATTGTAAAACTGTCACCCTCTCAATTCAGAGAACCAACAGATACCGGTCATAAATAGCTCAATCCACATAAAGCTCAAACAGTTTAGTATAGTTCTGAAACTTCAGCATGTTTCATAACTTCCAAATTAATTATAGCACAGCCATAATATGGACATATTTAGTTTCCTCAGATAACTTGTAACGTTTCACGTCCAGACACCCCTATGTCAGATCATATGGGAAACCACTGGTACCCCTTATTTCTTCTAGGTAAATTAGACATTGGAAAGCTGCCATGTTTATATTTGTATTGAAGCAAGTGTCACGCTGAACAATAATATGGATATTAGCAGTCTGTAAACAGTATAGATGCAGAGATATGAATGTGTATCACAAAGTATACCTGGGACATGGACATGAATGTAGAGACCTCCCAGCAACCAACCCCTAAACAAGATGACCAGACGATTGGTCATTGGTAGCTGTCAACACCCCTTTGATCCCACAGAAAAGAGGAGATGCCAAGACAGTGGACAGTTCTCCTTTTACCATCCAAGCAGGAACATGTGCCAAGTTTAAAAATCGATTACCCAGCTCATCAATCGAACTCTGATCAACCCTCAGACATTAATTGCAAGTATTCTTCCTCCTCAATTCTACCTTATTTCTTTGTGGCTGTATATTGTCTTTATCTCTTTGAAACATATTTTTCTGTAAATATTTTATTTGCACCAATTTGACCTTTTCATTATTAAACCCTTATTTTGAAAAGTGTTAACCTTGTCTCTAAAGCTCTTAATGAAAGCTATAAATGAACCTGCCTCTTGAAAAGCGCTACTGTTTTAGAGTAAGGCCTCTGAGCAGACCTATCTCTGGTGGCAGTGTGTGTTACAGACGATTATTCTAAAATCCCAATTGGTATTGCTAAAATTACGAGTCTCCCCCTGCTTGGCCTAAAGAGGGGGTGGTGGCAGTTAAAGGGTTAATTGCATAATTGACACTCGCTCTCAGGATGCTGGCACCTAGATTGTGGTCCCGCAAGCTGGGAAATCTTTGTGCCGGGCGCAGCTGAGAGTGGTATTGTTACGTAAGTGACAACGTGGTGTGAGGTTGGCTGGTGCCTCGTCACGAGTTATAAAGGAGGGCAGGAATCTGACACCCGCGTTCGTGACAGCCCCTCCTTTTATCAAAGTAATTGGGTGATGTAGTCCAGCTTCACCAAAAGTACTTGGAGATTTCCTTCAACAGCATACAAATCCCAGAACATCCTGGGAGAACTTTCTGTGTTCTGAAAATGACTCAGTTCCAACACATGCTATCTTGTGGCCATTTTTGAATATAGCACCTGTAACAGTCCACGTTACACGGATGATTAACCCCTTAGGTTCCACAGTGAGTGTACCAAGCATGCTTTACTGCATATACAGACTAATTTTACTGTTGTGATTTTAGTAACACTTTAGTGTTATAAGCAAACTGAAATTTAAGAAAAACTGCTCACTCAATTATGTTTTCAATAAAACATAGTTAATGTTATTTTAAAAGGCAGCTAGTGTAATAACTACATTTGTCTCTATATTAGCTTCTTCTATTCTAGACGTGCACTGCCGAAAAATTAGTTTGTTTTTTTTTCCGTTTTTCGGGTCATTTGTAACTTCAGAAATATTCAAATTCATTATGTTCCATCCATTTAGATGCGGTATTCGTTATTTCGATAATTCGGAAAAATGTGAAAATCAAAAATTAAAAATTTGGAAATTCGAAAATAAGAACGAAAATTTGAAAATTATAAATAATAACTAACTAACTAACTAATAATAACTAACTATTAAATTATAGGTATTGTAATTTCCTTTCAAATTTGGCTGTTGAACGTAACGTATACAAATGTATCCAAAGTTACGAATTATCCAAACTAATTAAAGTCACATCTACGTGAAATCTTCACTAATACCAGCAATCTGGCGGACAAGATGGGAGAACTAGAGATGCTATTGTACAAGGAGGATTTCGATTTTGTAGGAATTTCAGAGACCTCGTTCAACAGCTCTCATGATTGGCTGGCAACTATTCAGGGGTATTCCCTATATCGCAGGGATAGAGAGGGTAAAAAAGGGGAGGGGTATGCCTGTATATCAAAAAAGATGTACAAGTGAATGTGAGAGACAACATCACTTATGGAGCAAGAGAGGAGGTGGAATCCCTATGGGTAGAGCTACAAAGGGAGGAAACAAAGGAGAAAGTAATACTGGGAGTATGCTATGCTCTGGACTGATGAGTCAAAATGTGAAATATTTTGCTGTAGCAGGAGACGGTTTGTTCACCAAAGGGCTGGAGAGTGGTACAATAATGAGTGTCTGCAGGCAACAGTGAAGCATGGTGAAGGTTCTTTGCAAGTTTGGGGCTGCATTTCTGCAAATGGAGTTGGAGATTAGGTCAGAATCAATGGTGTCCTCAATGCTAAGAAATACACGCAGATACTTATCCATCATACCATACCATCAAGGAGGCATATGATTGGCTGTAAATTTATTCTGAAACAGGACAACAACGCCGAACATACAGCCAACGTCATTAAGAATTATCTTCAGCGTAAAGAAGAACAAACAGTCCTGGAAGTGATGGTTTGGCCCCCACAGAACCCTGATCTCAACATCTTTGTCAGAGTCTGTCTAGGATTACGTGAAGAGACAGGAGGGTTTGAGGCAGCCTACATCCACAGAAGATCTGTGGTTTGTTCTCCAAGATGTTTGATACAACCTACCTGTTGAGTTCCTTCAAACACTGTGTGCAAGTGTACCTAGAAGAATTGATGCTGCTTTGAAGGCAAAGGGTGGTCAAGGGTGGATTTCTCTTCTGTTCATTTACTTTCCATTTTGTTCATTGATAAAAAAATAAACTATTAACATTTATTTTTCTGAAAGCATTCTTAATGTACAGCATTTTTTTGCTACTGCCTAAAACGTTTTCACAGTAGTGTATGTATACAGTGTATATATATATATATATATATATATATATATATATATATATATATATATATATATATATATATGTATGTATGTGTGTGTGTGTGTGTGTGTGTGTGTATGTATATGTATATATATATATACAGTATGTATCACATAATCCATCTCTATTGATAGGAAGGTACCTGCCTTGACAGATAAAAATGTTCAAATGTTAGTAAAGATTTGCTCTTCTATCTACCTGGGAATTTATAAGACGAATTGTAGTTTTTGATCCAACATCAATCTCAAATCCATTCGTGGGAGCTTTATTGAATCTTAGAACAGCATCATGGGAATCTACACACACCACAAAAAACAAGATTAGTACATCTATGTAACAACTCTATATTAGACATTTAAATAGCAACCAGAAAAAAATTAATTCTCTGTTCTTGGCGGAAAGAGATAAGGTACCATACTCATCTTCACTGCTGTTCTGGATCATAGTGCATCTTTATTAGGAAGAACGCATATTACAAAGAAATTACTAGGGGGTGAAAGGCACAGAAATATTATATCATGCAACCTATACTGGATTCCCTATAGGTACATATGAAGACCTCTCTCACTGGTGACACAAGTACTTTCATTAGTGGTATTAGAATATTATTGTACTAGTAAGGTTCCAAACAACAGCAAAGACTAGATGAGGGAACTTTGCTCTACCTGAACCAAAGTGGATTTTGCCTTATTCAGCTATCTCACTGAAGGTGCTAGAATGTCACAAGAAGACCTTCAAATTATAATTAATGCAGTAGACCCTGACAACACACAGACGGAGGGAGAAAATGCAGTAAAAATCACACCATTTAATGAAATGGTAAAAATGGTACAACTGGTAAACATAGTCAAAACATAGCCAGGGTTTGGTAGCCAAATCGTGTAGTCAGAACAAGCCAGGAAATCAGAAAGCCAGAGATCAAGTTAGTCAGAGGCAGCAGACAGGATCAGGAACCAGAAGGGATGTCAGCCAGGCAAGTCTTTAACTGGAACACAGCAGAGAGTCTCTAGATATGTTGACCAAGGCGAAGGCAATTGATGAAATGAACCAGGCAGTTTAAATAGTCAGAAGGGGCTGGCTGTGGGCTTGACTGACGAGCAGGAGATGATCAACAGGTGAGCCACTGTGGAACGATGAGTACTGGCAATTAACCGACAGCTGAGCAACCTGAGCACAGAGAAGGAACGGCTGAGAGCTCAGCCCTGACAGTTTGGTCCTAGGATTGACCCTTTCTGATTGCGTAAGCTTTATACATCCCTGGTTGTCTTGAAAAATGGGAATTGGTTTTGACATGTCTACGCCAATGTCCACAAAAAGTTGATGAATCCAAATCACTTCTTGACAAACGTATGCTACTGCAATATACTCTGCTTCAGTTGAAGATAGAATGACAGTTGCTTGTTTTCGACTAGACCAACTTATGGTTCCTTCCCCATACTGGAAGTACTGGAAGTAAATCCACTTGTGGATTTGCGGTCTGTGCAGTCCCTGGCCCAATCAGCATCCACATATCTGACCAGTTTTGGATCTGAAGTTGCTGGTAACCGTAACTTCATCTGAATTGTTCCTTTGAGGTATTGTATCCCTCTCTTCATTGTGTTCCTGTCACGCTCACAGGGAGCAGAGACTTTTCTGCATAGTATGCCCACTGCTGCGGCTATGTCTGGTCTTGTCACAGTGGCAACATATAGCAGCTTACCAATTGCTGTGCAATACATGTCATTGTTGGGTAGCAAGTTTTATGCTTCGCTGCTCTTTAGATAGCCTGGTTCCATAGGAGTTTTCACTTTGCATCTTGCATTCGGAATTGTTCCAAGATTTCTGAGATTTTCTGAGATTGGTTGAGAAGATAACTTCCGGGGGGGCAGGAGGCGGAGCCTAGCGGAGCAGACATGCATTGTTAGAGCTCCACACCGCTGAGGAGAGAAGAGAAGGACAAAGCGGAGCCTGCAGACTCAAAAGGTATCCATTTGAACCTTTTTGCCCCTGGGAACAAACTGTGAAAGTTTGGGCAGGAAATATGGTACTGGGAGGAAACCGTGGCAGAAATAAAAATCACCTCACAAAGAGCTCACAGGCACTCACTGCAGCTGAAGCAGCTCCAGTCACCTCACAAGATACAGCATCAGGGCGCTCTCACAGACAGAAAATGTCACAGCAAGACTCTCCATTTGAGTCAGATACAGAACAAATCCTCTCACAAACTTCTCCACAAGCCTCCTCAGTATCCCCAGTAATATTATTACAATTTGAAAAGATGCTTCATAAGGCTTTAAAACAAACCTCAGACCAAATAACAAAAAGCCTAACCAAAGAAATAAGAGAGCTGGGAAACCGCACCGCAGCCTTAGAAATAAAAATGGATGAAATTGAAATTACAACCCAAGAAAATATAACAGAATTGGAACAATTAAAAAAAGAGAATTTAATACTTCAAACTAAGCTCGAAGATTACGAAAATAGAGCCAGACGTTCAAACTTGCGCATAAGGGGAATACCTGAAACTGTGACAGACCTGCAATCTACTATTGCTGCTCTATTGCAGGAACTAAAGCCAGATATCCCTATTGAACGTTTAGAACTGGACAGAGTACACAGAGCCCTCACAGCCAAAAAGAAAGATGGACCCCCACGTGATATAATCACAAAATTTCATTATTACAGAACGAAAGAACAAATACTAATTGCTGCAAGAGAAAAAAAGGAACTTAATTTTCATGGACACAATTATCAAATTTTTGCTGACCTATCCCAACTTACTATTACTAAAAGACGATCCATGAAACCCCAACTAATGGAACTGCAACGCCACAACATTATGTATCAATGGGGCTTCCCCTTTTCAGTCAGATTTAACTACCAAGGTACAATTTACAGAAGCAGATCAGCAGATGAACTACAACAAACCCTTTTAAAATTAAATCTGACAGAACCCACAAGCAGCAACACTTCCACACGCAGAAAAATGGCATCATCTTCACCTTCAGGCAGCACCCAGAAAATTTCAGAACAAAATGGGAATCATCATTCTCACAAAAGAGGCCGTTATGCCACATCATCCATGGACCAAGAAGATTCAATGGACTGACATCCTAATTCCTGATATCTCTTCATTTATTATACTAAGAGATGGTTCTCTATAAAAAACCTGTATTTATAACTGAATGTAACTGCATTCTGATAGTCACACACTGTGTGGGATCATGTTACATTCCAGTTATATTTCTTATTACTTCTGATTCATATAGCCTTAGAATATATAAGTGAAATAAGGAAATTCTTGTTCAGTTATATATTATCAGGTAATAATAATAGATCTATTACTTTTTAGGACAAATATGTTCAATAATCCAGAAGTAATGGAAGCTTTTTCTTTCTTTTCTTAAAACAAATATATTATTACCTAACTAGTTCCTAGAATTATGTTTTTGTTTATTCTAATCTGAAGCAATACAACCTCAATTTTATGAGTTAACATATCTAAACAGTTACATATGAATAAAATATGTAATTGTTTACTCTAAAAGGGTTAAAATCCCAAAATAATTCAAACTATCTTCATCAATACCAAAGTTATTAACAGTACCTTTCTAACTGAATTATTTAGCCTAGGGCAAGACTAACCATATACAACCACCCTGGAATAAATAATTTCAACAAAAACTATATTCTGCACTCCAATTAATGAAACATCATTTTGATGTCTTTTGACATAGCACTTCTCTCCTGTAAGCGGAAGATCCGTGTACCCCCATTAGCCCTCCTCATTCTCCCAACCATATTATGTGGGAGTGTGACGAAGGCACTTATTCCCCTGAGAGAGATATTTATTCTCTTTCACGGGTAAATTGTGATTACTTGCAAAAAATAATTTATACAATGTATCATCTAATCTCATATGTTTTTTGTTTACTCTTTACTCCAGAATTCACTGGTTTCTTTTCTATCTATTCATCTCTTCAGTCCACACAGGTTGATCTGCGCAGTCAGCTCTGCATAACAAAAAGTAAGTCAAAACTATTTGATCTATTGCCATGGCACCACTGAATATACTTTCCCTGAATGTTCAGGGAATAAATGTCCCTCAAAAAAGGACCAAAGCCTTCCGTACTTTCCATAACAAGAAGGCTCACATAGTATGCCTCCAAGAAACACACTTCACCAAAGATTCTACTCCAAAATATATTTCTCCTTTTTATCAACAAATTTACACGGCTTCTGCCTGTACCAAGCAAAGGGGAACTCTAATTGCATTTCACCGATCCACACCATTCACCTTATCATCAGAAATTAAAGACCCAGAAGGTAGATACCTGATACTCATGGGTTATATAATGGATACAGCAATCACGGTGATTTCCTACTACGCTCCTAACAAACAACCTACACCATTCCTCTCACATATATTACAAGTGATTAATACACACAAAATAGGAACAGTGATAATGTGTGGGGATTCGAACCAGGTCCTCCTCCCATTTCTAGATAAATCACCTTTTAGACCATCCAAAATAACCTCTAGATTACCTTTTTCTCAACTTCTTTCCAAATACAATCTGGTAGATTCATGGAGAGAAAGTAACCCAATGAAAAAGAAATTCACTTATTTCTCGCACCCTCATCAAACCTTCACCAGAATAGATCATATTTTTCTAACAATAGGAATGATACCAGAAATTATTGCATCAGATATAATTCCGATTCCGTGGTCTGACCATAATGCAGTATACACTACTATAGCCTCAGCCATACCAAAAGCGCATGACCCAACGTGGTACTTACCAGACATAATGCTCAAACACCCACTACATCAGATGGCCATTGAACAAGCTTTAAAGGAATACATATCAATTAATAATACAACAGACATCTCCCCAATAACACTGTGGGAAGCTCATAAGCCTGTCTTGCGTGGTACAATACAAAGACAAATGGCACTATTTAAACGGGAACGCAAAAATCTAGCAAAAAAACTAGAACTCAATTTTAATGCAGCCTACATATCATTTCAAGATAATCCATCTCAGAGTACAAAATCTCATCTGGAAAAATCTAGATTGGAATACGATCTATTTCTCACTGAGTCAGTTGATAAATCCCTCAAACGCTCCAAACACAATTTCTACATGAATACAAACAAACCAGGTACATATTTGGCTCGGGCATTAAATTCAACTAACAAATCTTTCAAACCAATACGTTTGAAATTATCAAAAAATGTTTACACTTGTAATCCAGTTAAAATAGTCCATAAATTTCACTCACATCTCGCAACTTTATACAAGACAAACAATGAATTTAATCCTACAGAGGCTGAATCCTTCTTCTCAAAAATAACCTTACCTGAGTTATCTCAGAATCAAAAAAGCAGTTTGGATGAGCCTATAACTATAGATGAAGTTGCTAACGCCATAAAAGACCTAAAACTTAACAAAAGACCAGGCCCAGACGGCTACTCGGCTTTATACTATAAAACATTCTCAGAAATACTCTCTCCCATTCTCACTAAAACTTTTAACAAACTTCTAGATGGACATTCTTTTCGGCAAGAAACACTAATGGCAATTGTTTGTATGATCCCAAAACCCCTTTCTGATGATACTTCCTGTGTGAATTATCGGCCTATCTCTCTGTTAAACCTCGATATTAAATTATTAGCAAAAATAATAGCAAAACGCCTCAATAGCATTATAGGAAAGTTAATACATAGAGATCAAGTAGGCTTCATGCCAAATAGACAGGCAGGCGATAATATACGCAGGGCAGTGTTATTGGCACATATTGCTAAAAAACTGAAAATCCCTTTATGTTTTCTATCTCTCGATATTAAGAGGGCATTTGACACAGTATCCTGGCAATATATGCAATATTCATTACAAAAATGGGGTTTTGGACCCCACTTTTTAACATGGATCAAAGCATTATATAATAAACCCAAAGCCTATATAAAATATGCTGGATACAAATCTGAAGCCTTTAATATCGAAAGAGGTACCCGACAGGGTTGCCCATTATCTCCCTTATTATTTGCCCTTATACTCGAACCCATGGCCCAATACATCAGAACAAACCAAACTATAACTGGCATTGAAGTAGGAGGTATTACACTCAAATTATGTATATTTGCAGACGATATATTACTTTTTCTATCATCACCACAGGTCTCTGGTCCTAACTTAATACCAGCTCTTGATGGATTTGCAGCCCTATCCGGCCTTATGATTAATCCTAAGAAATGCCTAGTGCTTAATATTTCACTCACAAACATGGAATTGATCCCGGCTAGGGCTGCACTCCCATTCACATGGGCAGAAAAATCAATCCCATATCTTGGAATTCATTTAACAGCATCTCATTCTGACTTATTCTCAACCAATTATCCTCCTGTATTAAGACAGATCACAAATCTAATAAAACAATGGTCGCAACTTCCTTTATCCTGGATGGTGAAGATTAATGCAATCAAAATGACTATTCTACCCAAATTGCTTTATCTATTCAGAGTCCTCCCTATTCCAATTCCTTCCTATTTTTTGAGAATAGTACAAAAAAGAGCAACTTCGTTTATATGGGGCTCTTCTAAACCACGTATACCTATACACACACTACATCTTCCCAAAAATAAAGGAGGCCTGGGATGCCCTAATTTTACTAACTACTACAGAGCAGCACATTTGGCCAATCTGTCCAAATACCATGCAAAACAGGAAATCCCATTATGGGTATTTATAGAGGCTTCAGAAAATGACCCTCTATTAATATCAAATTTATTATGGCTTGATCCTAAAGACCGCTTTAAAATTCATAATCCCATAACTAAACACTTCTTATCTCTCTGGGATAAACTAAAAACCAAATATCAGTTACAATCTCCACACAATCCTCTCCTTTCTTTTATCAGAAATCCGGCCTTTTATCCGGCATGGATCTACCCAAATTCTTTTAAAGCTTGGACAACATCAGGCATTCAGACACTAAATGACTTCATAGCATCTAAATCATTCCTTTCATTCCCATCGCTTAGAGAAAAATATGATCTACCAAACTCTGAGATATTTAGATATCTCCAAATCAAAAATTTCTATACACCATTCCTAAAGGGGGATACACCATTATCCCAATTATCCATTTTTGAATCAATCTGTACAAAAGATCCATTTGCTAAAGGTACAATTTCATCACTTTATAATCAATTATATGGAGTAGCAAATTTTAATAGACCCTCTTACGTTCAGAGGTGGGAGGAGGACCTGGGACGAACTTTAGAAGACACGGACTGGTCTAACATATGGCTCACATCTAAGTCATCTTCACCCAACATCTTAGCACTGGAGACAAATTATAAAGTCCTAACTCGCTGGTACCTTGTACCCGCTAGAGTGGCAAAATATTCACCTAATACCTCAGCTCTTTGTTTTCGAGGATGCCCAGAAATAGGCACATATTTACACATATGGTGGACGTGCCCAGTAATCCAAACCTTCTGGAAGGAAGTCTTCGTGATTGCATCTAAAATATTTAAAAAAATAATACAACCAGATCCATATTTAACTTTACTTAATCTAAAACCGGAATGGTTAACACTCTCTCAATTCAAACTAATGATCCAACTAATAACGGCTGCAAAACAAACAGTGGCCAAGGCATGGAAATCTCCTACAATGGTACTAGCAGAAACAATTCACAGAATGAATAATACAATGTCCCATGCTAAGATGGTAGCCATCGATCAAAATCAAATTCCAAAATTTGAAAAACTTTGGCATCCTTGGATAAAACAACAGTTCCAGTCAAACTTCAATGACTCTGTCCTGTTGCCATGGTAACAGATTAAATGACTTACAGAGACACCCATTCTAAGGCTTCAAAGAGAACTAAAAAGAATAATAAACTGACGAGCGGGACAACCTTGTGGACCATACCTCTACCTTTCAACCCTTTTTCTTCTTTCTCTTTCCTTTTCTCCACCTTACGATTAAAGCTCATTATCAGAATTTATTTGACCTATATACACTCTACTTGTAAACAATATGTATAGTAGGTATAAATCATTTAAATACCTACAAAAGTAACTAAGGAAATTATATATATCTTTAATTTAGGTTTACTTGAACCCAATGTTTAATATTTGAAATTTCATGATATTTACCTATATAAACCCTACTGTAAAACAATGAGCTTACTTTATAGATCCTTGTAAACTTACTTTATGTATCTTTATAACATTGTATACTCAATAAACTTCTTTTGACAAGGAGAAGATAACTTCCATCTTCTTCTCTCTGTATTTGGATTCCCAGATAGTAGCTAATGTTCCCTAAGCTCTTTGAATTCAAAATTTTCTTTCTGCTTGTGAAATATCTGATTGTAATCTCCTTCTTGTTAAAACCAAGTTATAATGTCATTGACAGATAAGGATGTATATCCATCGATCTCCTTGATTCTTGGAGTAGAGACAGGGGTCTGCTTTACTTCTTGAGAATCCCTCTCTAGTAAGCACTTCATTCACTTTCTCTTTCCACATACTTGCAGACTGTTTAAGACCTTCTTCTGATGCTTTTCTGAAGTTTACATACAAGGTTGTCTCCTTGTTCAAACCCTGGTGGTTGCTCCATGTAGAGATCTTCCTTAATGTCTCCATATAGGAAAGCAGTTTTATCATCTAATGCCGCGTACACTGCGTCCGACTTTACTTTGAAAGTCCACTTACTTCCTATAGTTTTGCCATTAGAAGAGAGCTCTGTGAGTGTCCAGGTTTTATTTTCTTGAAGAGACTTTCATTCTTCTTCTGCTGCCTTTCTCCATTTATTGTCTTCACAATTTGGTAGTTTCTCTATGTCTTCCCAGGACATTAGTTCAAGTATTCTGTGTGCTTTGACAGAGTATGACAGCTTGCGGGGTGGTATCCCCTTTGTAGTCCGAGTGGATCTTCTGACTTCAGGCAGTTCAGCAGGATCTGGTGGGGAACTTGATTTAGGCATTGTGAGTTCCACCTCTTGTTCTGACTCCTTGTCAGTCACTTTGTCAGTCTTTGAGTGTAGGCTTCTGTAACCCTTAGTTTGCTCGCTGTAGCCTACTAGAATGCCCTCTATGGCTCTGTTCTCCAGCTTGGATCTCTTCTCACTTGGAATATTGGAATATATGCTTTACATCCAAACACTCTAATGTGCCCTAAGCTAGGCTTTAAACCATGCCACAATTCAAATGCAGTACTGTTAATGGCTTTTGAGGGTAGTCTGTTCTGTATGTAGGTTTGTAGGTTGGCATCCATCAACATGCATCTGGCCATTTCTATAAGAGTACGATTTTTCCTTTCTGCTACACTGTTTTGTTCAGGAGTGTATGGTGTAGTTGTCTGGTGTATTATTCCTTGTATCTTCAGGAATGAGGCCATTTCTTTGCTTATGCATTCTCCTCCATTGTCGGTGTGTATTATTCATGTTTTGCATTGGAATTTGTTGCTAGACAAAAAACTCTTGAAGTTTCTCTGATGTTTCATTCTTGTGTTTCATCAGATAAGCAGTAGGGATGGGCTAACAATTTGGGGTGTTCGTGGCAAATTCAAAAAGCCGCGGAACATCCTTTAAAATTCTGTGGGAGAAATCTAAAGTGCTAATTTTAAAGGTTAATATGCAAGTTATTGTCAAAAAAAGTGTTTGGGGACCTGGATCCTGCCCCAGGGGACATGTATCAATGCAAAAAAAAGTTTTAAAAACTGAAGTTTTTTCGAGAGCAGTGATTTTAATAATGCTTAAAGTGAAACAATAAAAGTGTAATATTCCTTTAAATTTCGTACCTGGGGGGTGTCTATAGTATGCCTGTAAAGTAGCACATGTTTCACGTGTTTATAACAGTCCAAGAGCAAAATGACATTTCTAAAGGAAAAAAAAGTTGTTTTAAAAGTGCTAGCACTAGTGCTGGCTATTAATGAATTGTCGGTCCCGACAATACACATAAAAGTCATTGAAAGTCATTAAAAAAAAAAAAAAAAAAAATGCGTGGGGGTCCCCCAAAATTCCATTACCAGGCCCTTCAGGTCTGGTATGGATATTAAGGGGAACTCCATGCCAAAATTTTAAAAAATGGCGTGGGGTCCCCACAAAAAAATCCATACCAGACCTGAAGGGTCTGGTATGGATTTTAAGGGGAACTCCATGCCAAAATTAAAAAAAAAATGGCGTGAGGTTCCCCCAAAAATCCAAAACAGACCCTTATTCGAGCATGCAACCTGGCAGGCCGCAGGAAAAGAGGGGGGGACGAGAGAGCACCCCCCCATCCTGAACCATACCAGACCCATGTTGATGGGGACAAGGGCCTCATCCCCACAACCCTTGCCCGGTGGTTGTGGGGGTCTGCGGGTGGGGGGCTTATCGGAATCTGGAAGCCCCCTTTAACAAAGGGGACACCCAGATCCTGGCCCCCCTATGTGAATTGGTAAGGGGTACATTGTACCCCTACCATTTCACAAAAAGAAAGTGTCAAAATGTTAAAAAAGCACAGGAGACAGCTTGGGACAAGTCCTTTATTAAAAATAAAAAAATAAAAAAGAGATTCCAGCAATGTAATCTAATAAATCCATGCTCCTACTCCAGCGATGTAATCCAATTCTCGATCTCCAGCGATGGATGATCTCCAGCGATGGATGATCTCCAGCGCCTCCAGCGAGGAACACGCACAGGATCCGGAGGCACTCAGCCAAGGATGCTGTGCTAGCTTGACAGCTCTTATGTAGCTGAGGGCAGGGTCACCCGTCACGTGACCCCACCCCCCTCTGACAAGGGGAAACGCCAGGGTTTCCCAGTGACGTGTACGGGTGACCCCCCCTCTGATGCATTGGGAATCCTGCGTTGCATCAGATGGGGGCAGGGTCACCTGTACACGTCGCTGGGAAACCCCGGCGTTTCCCCTTGTCAGAGGGGGGCGGGGACACATGACGGGTGGCCACGCCATCAGCTACATAAGAGTTGTCAAGCTAGGATCCTGTGCGTGTTCCTAGCTGGAGTCACTGGAGATCATCCATTGCTGGAGATCGAGAATTGGATTTCCATCACTAGAGTAGGAGCATGGATTTATTGGATTACATCGCTGGAATCTTTTTAATTTTTTATTTTTTTATTTTTAATAAAGGACTTGTCCCAAGCAGTCTCCTGTGGTTTTTTAACATTTTGACACTTTCTTTTTGTGAAATGGTAGGCCTTACCAATTCACATGGGGGGTGGGATCTGGGTGTCCCCTTTGTTAAAGGGGGCTTCCAGATTCCGATAAGCCCCCCGCCCACAGACCCCCACAACCACTGGGCAAGGGTTGTGGGGATGAGGCCCTTGTCCCCACAACATGGGGACATCCTCCCCATGTTGAGGGCATGTGGCCTGGTACGGTTCAGGAGGGCGGGTGCTCTCTTGCCCCCCCCCCTCTTTTCCTGTGGCCTGCCAGGTTCAGGCTCAGATAAGGGTCTGGTGTGGATTTCTGGGTGAACCTCACGTCATTTTTTTTTTAATTTTGGCACGGAGTTCCCCTTAATATCCGTACCAGACCTGAAGGGCCTGGTAATGGATTTTTGGGGGACCCCCACGCATTTTTTTTTTTCAATGACTTTCAATGACTTTTATGTGTATTGTCGGGACCGACAATTCATTAATAGCCGGCACTAGTGCTAGCACTTTTAAATGACTTTTTTTTTCTTTAGAAATGTAATTTTGCTCTCGGACTGTTATAAACACGAGAAACATATGCTACTTTAATCAATTATATGGAGTAGCAAATTTTAATAGACCCTCTTACGTTCAGAGGTGGGAGGAGGACCTGGGACGAACTTTAGAAGACACGGACTGGTCTAACATATGGCTCACATCTAAGTCATCTTCACCCAACATCTTAGCACTGGAGACAAATTATAAAGTCCTAACTCGCTGGTACCTTGTACCCGCTAGAGTGGCAAAATATTCACCTAATACCTCAGCTCTTTGTTTTCGAGGATGCCCAGAAATAGGCACATATTTACACATATGGTGGACGTGCCCAGTAATCCAAACCTTCTGGAAGGAAGTCTTCGTGATTGCATCTAAAATATTTAAAAAAATAATACAACCAGATCCATATTTAACTTTACTTAATCTAAAACCGGAATGGTTAACACTCTCTCAATTCAAACTAATGATCCAACTAATAACGGCTGCAAAACAAACAGTGGCCAAGGCATGGAAATCTCCTACATTGGTACTAGCAGAAACAATTCACAGAATGAATAATACAATGTCCCATGCTAAGATGGTAGCCATCGATCAAAATCAAATTCCAAAATTTGAAAAACTTTGGCATCCTTGGATAAAACAACAGTTCCAGTCAAACTTCAATGACTCTGTCCTGTTGCCATGGTAACAGATTAAATGACTTACAGAGACACCCATTCTAAGGCTTCAAAGAGAACTAAAAAGAATAATAAACTGACGAGCGGGACAACCTTGTGGACCATACCTCTACCTTTCAACCCTTTTTCTTCTTTCTCTTTCCTTTTCTCCACCTTACGATTAAAGCTCATTATCAGAATTTATTTGACCTATATACACTCTACTTGTAAACAATATGTATAGTAGGTATAAATCATTTAAATACCTACAAAAGTAACTAAGGAAATTATATATATCTTTAATTTAGGTTTACTTGAACCCAATGTTTAATATTTGAAATTTCATGATATTTACCTATATAAACCCTACTGTAAAACAATGAGTGTAGGCTTCTGTAACCCTTAGTTTGCTCGCTGTAGCCTACTAGAATGCCCTCTATGGCTCTGTTCTCCAGCTTGGATCTCTTCTCACTTGGAATATTGGAATATATGCTTTACATCCAAACACTCTAATGTGCCCTAAGCTAGGCTTTAAACCATGCCACAATTCAAATGCAGTACTGTTAATGGCTTTTGAGGGTAGTCTGTTCTGTATGTAGGTTTGTAGGTTGGCATCCATCAACATGCATCTGGCCATTTCTATAAGAGTACGATTTTTCCTTTCTGCTACACTGTTTTGTTCAGGAGTGTATGGTGTAGTTGTCTGGTGTATTATTCCTTGTATCTTCAGGAATGAGGCCATTTCTTTGCTTATGCATTCTCCTCCATTGTCGGTGTGTATTATTCATGTTTTGCATTGGAATTTGTTGCTAGACAAAAAACTCTTGAAGTTTCTCTGATGTTTCATTCTTGTGTTTCATCAGATAAGCAGTAGGGATGGGCTAACAATTTGGGGTGTTCGTGGCAAATTCAAAAAGCCGCGGAACATCCTTTAAAATTCTGTGGGAGAAATCTAAAGTGCTAATTTTAAAGGTTAATATGCAAGTTATTGTCAAAAAAAGTGTTTGGGGACCTGGATCCTGCCCCAGGGGACATGTATCAATGCAAAAAAAAGTTTTAAAAACTGAAGTTTTTTCGAGAGCAGTGATTTTAATAATGCTTAAAGTGAAACAATAAAAGTGTAATATTCCTTTAAATTTCGTACCTGGGGGGTGTCTATAGTATGCCTGTAAAGTAGCACATGTTTCACGTGTTTATAACAGTCCAAGAGCAAAATGACATTTCTAAAGGAAAAAAAAGTTGTTTTAAAAGTGCTAGCACTAGTGCTGGCTATTAATGAATTGTCGGTCCCGACAATACACATAAAAGTCATTGAAAGTCATTAAAAAAAAAAAAAAAAAAAATGCGTGGGGGTCCCCCAAAATTCCATTACCAGGCCCTTCAGGTCTGGTATGGATATTAAGGGGAACTCCATGCCAAAATTTTAAAAAATGGCGTGGGGTCCCCACAAAAAAATCCATACCAGACCTGAAGGGTCTGGTATGGATTTTAAGGGGAACTCCATGCCAAAATTAAAAAAAAAATGGCGTGAGGTTCCCCCAAAAATCCACAACAGACCCTTATTCGAGCATGCAACCTGGCAGGCCGCAGGAAAAGAGGGGGGGACGAGAGAGCACCCCCCCATCCTGAACCATACCAGACCCATGTTGATGGGGACAAGGGCCTCATCCCCACAACCCTTGCCCGGTGGTTGTGGGGGTCTGCGGGTGGGGGGCTTATCGGAATCTGGAAGCCCCCTTTAACAAAGGGGACACCCAGATCCTGGCCCCCCTATGTGAATTGGTAAGGGGTACATTGTACCCCTACCATTTCACAAAAAGAAAGTGTCAAAATGTTAAAAAAGCACAGGAGACAGCTTGGGACAAGTCCTTTATTAAAAATAAAAAAATAAAAAAGAGATTCCAGCAATGTAATCTAATAAATCCATGCTCCTACTCCAGCGATGTAATCCAATTCTCGATCTCCAGCGATGGATGATCTCCAGCGATGGATGATCTCCAGCGCCTCCAGCGAGGAACACGCACAGGATCCGGAGGCACTCAGCCAAGGATGCTGTGCTAGCTTGACAGCTCTTATGTAGCTGAGGGCAGGGTCACCCGTCATGTGACCCCACCCCCCTCTGACAAGGGGAAACGCCAGGGTTTCCCAGTGACGTGTACGGGTGACCCCCCCTCTGATGCATTGGGAATCCTGCGTTGCATCAGATGGGGGCAGGGTCACCTGTACACGTCGCTGGGAAACCCCGGCGTTTCCCCTTGTCAGAGGGGGGCGGGGACACATGACGGGTGGCCACGCCATCAGCTACATAAGAGTTGTCAAGCTAGGATCCTGTGCGTGTTCCTAGCTGGAGTCACTGGAGATCATCCATTGCTGGAGATCGAGAATTGGATTTCCATCACTAGAGTAGGAGCATGGATTTATTGGATTACATCGCTGGAATCTTTTTAATTTTTAATTTTTTTATTTTTAATAAAGGACTTGTCCCAAGCAGTCTCCTGTGGTTTTTTAACATTTTGACACTTTCTTTTTGTGAAATGGTAGGCCTTACCAATTCACATGGGGGGTGGGATCTGGGTGTCCCCTTTGTTAAAGGGGGCTTCCAGATTCCGATAAGCCCCCCGCCCACAGACCCCCACAACCACTGGGCAAGGGTTGTGGGGATGAGGCCCTTGTCCCCACAACATGGGGACATCCTCCCCATGTTGAGGGCATGTGGCCTGGTACGGTTCAGGAGGGCGGGTGCTCTCTTGCCCCCCCCCTCTTTTCCTGTGGCCTGCCAGGTTCAGGCTCAGATAAGGGTCTGGTGTGGATTTCTGGGTGAACCTCACGTCATTTTTTTTTTAATTTTGGCACGGAGTTCCCCTTAATATCCGTACCAGACCTGAAGGGCCTGGTAATGGATTTTTGGGGGACCCCCACGCATTTTTTTTTTTCAATGACTTTCAATGACTTTTATGTGTATTGTCGGGACCGACAATTCATTAATAGCCGGCACTAGTGCTAGCACTTTTAAATGACTTTTTTTTTCTTTAGAAATGTAATTTTGCTCTCGGACTGTTATAAACACGAGAAACATATGCTACTTTACAGGAATACTATAGACACCACCCAGGTACGAAATTTAAAGGAATATTTCACTTTTATTGTTTCACTTTAAGAATTATTAAAATCGCTGCTCCCAAAAAAACGGCCATTTTTAAAACTTTTTTTGTATTGATACATGTCCCCTGGGGCAGGACCCAGGTCCCCAAACACTTTTTATGACAATAACTTGAATATTAACCTTTAAAATGAGCAGTTTTGATTTTTCATGTTCGTGTCCCATAGACTTTAATGGTGTTCACGTGTTCGAACAAATTTTTTGCCTGTTCGCATGTTCTGGATGCGAACCGAACAGGGAGGTGTTCGGCCCATCCCTAATAAGCAGTTGTGTACCTTGAATAATCATCATTGAAAGTCAGTAGATATCTGTTCCCACCTGATGTGGACGTTTTCATTGGACCGCATACGTCACTGTGTATGAGCTGCAGAGGGTGGCTGGTTTTTCTTTGAGACGCCTGTGGAAGGGGAGCACGTGTGGCTTTTGCGTCACTACAGCACTTGCATTTCATGAGTATTTTGTAAGGCATTATTGTTAAATCTTCTCATAAGCCTCTCTTAATGATGTCCTGTATAGCTTCTGGACTACTGTGAACCAGCCGCCTGTGCCATAAGTGAATACATTTGCTGTGTAGGTCATTAGAGACTATATTGGCTTGCTGGTCCGTGGTGATGAGCCTGTATAGGTCATCATCTAGTTTTCCTTTTGCAAGGAATCGGTTACTATTGTGAATTGTGCATTCATCACCCTGAAAGTTACCTGTGAGACCGTTGTTTGCAAGACTTTTCACTGATAGAAGGCTGCCTTCTAGTTCTGGACCATGCAGCACTTTCTTTACAATGATACTCTGGTGACCTCCTTGTGGTGTAATGCAGTTCAGGAAGCCCTGGCCTTTACCTTGTGCAGTGATGCTTTTCCCGTTTGCTAGGAAAACTTTGTCTTTTGCATTGTAATTAATGTTTGTAAAGAAGGTTTTTTCGCTAGTCATGTGGCTTATCGCACTGGAGTCCATATTCCAGCCGCATGGCTTGCAGATCTGTGTCACTTTAAAGGTGCCATTCCATGATGTGTCTGCAGTTTCCTTTGTGGCTGCTTTGACTCTTTCTTTTGTGGATAGCTGTAGCTTTCACTGCTTGGCTTTTTAGATAGAATAGTCCATTTTTAGGTGACGAGTCCTTTTACAGCAAAAACAGGCTCTGATTTCTTTGTTGTGCTTTGTGCCTTTGTACATCTTAAGAGCTTTGTCATCATGGTGCATATTTTCTTTTCTTCTGTCATATTAATCAATGAATTTGCCTTTGGCATATTCCAGCATTAGTTCCTGCTTGGGTCTGGTTTCTAAAGCATTAATAAGAGCAGTATATGTCTCTGGAAGGTTGCTGAGGAGCAGGGCAACAATATGGTTATCTTTGATGTCTTCTCCGATGGCGCACAGCTGCTCTATGATCTCTAGCATAGCTTTCACGTGATCACATATTTCATGCCTCCTTCTAGTCTCATCTTATAAAGCTTTCTTAGTAGAAATAGCTTGCTGTTTAGACTTAAATGCAGTTTTTGTAATGAAGTCATTTTCTTTTAAATTTTGGCACGGAGTTCCCCTTAATATCCGTACCAGACCTGAAGGGCCTGGTAATGGATTTTTGGGGGACCCCCACGCATTTTTTTTTTTCAATGACTTTCAATGACTTTTATGTGTATTGTCGGGACCGACAATTCATTAATAGCCGGCACTAGTGCTAGCACTTTTAAATGACTTTTTTTTTCTTTAGAAATGTAATTTTTTTTCTCGGACTGTTATAAACACGAGAAACATATGCTACTTTACAGGAATACTATAGACACCACCCAGGTACGAAATTTAAAGGAATATTTCACTTTTATTGTTTCACTTTAAGAATTATTAAAATCGCTGCTCCCAAAAAAACGGCCATTTTTAAAACTTTTTTTGTATTGATACATGTCCCCTGGGGCAGGACCCAGGTCCCCAAACACTTTTTATGACAATAACTTGAATATTAACCTTTAAAATGAGCACTTTTGATTTTTCATGTTCGTGTCCCATAGACTTTAATGGTGTTCACGTGTTCGAACAAATTTTTTGCCTGTTCGCATGTTCTGGATGCGAACCGAACAGGGAGGTGTTCGGCCCATCCCTAATAAGCAGTTGTGTACCTTGAATAATCATCATTGAAAGTCAGTAGATATCTGTTCCCACCTGATGTGGACGTTTTCATTGGACCGCATACGTCACTGTGTATGAGCTGCAGAGGGTGGCTGGTTTTTCTTTGAGACGCCTGTGGAAGGGGAGCACGTGTGGCTTTTGCGTCACTACAGCACTTGCATTTCATGAGTATTTTGTAAGGCATTATTGTTAAATCTTCTCATAAGCCTCTCTTAATGATGTCCTGTATAGCTTCTGGACTACTGTGAACCAGCCGCCTGTGCCATAAGTGAATACATTTGCTGTGTAGGTCATTAGAGACTATATTGGCTTGCTGGTCCGTGGTGATGAGCCTGTATAGGTCATCATCTAGTTTTCCTTTTGCAAGGAATCGGTTACTATTGTGAATTGTGCATTCATCACCCTGAAAGTTACCTGTGAGACCGTTGTTTGCAAGACTTTTCACTGATAGAAGGCTGCCTTCTAGTTCTGGACCATGCAGCACTTTCTTTACAATGATACTCTGGTGACCTCCTTGTGGTGTAATGCAGTTCAGGAAGCCCTGGCCTTTACCTTGTGCAGTGATGCTTTTCCCGTTTGCTAGGAAAACTTTGTCTTTTGCATTGTAATTAATGTTTGTAAAGAAGGTTTTTTCGCTAGTCATGTGGCTTATCGCACTGGAGTCCATATTCCAGCCGCATGGCTTGCAGATCTGTGTCACTTTAAAGGTGCCATTCCATGATGTGTCTGCAGTTTCCTTTGTGGCTGCTTTGACTCTTTCTTTTGTGGATAGCTGTAGCTTTCACTGCTTGGCTTTTTAGATAGAATAGTCCATTTTTAGGTGACGAGTCCTTTTACAGCAAAAACAGGCTCTGATTTCTTTGTTGTGCTTTGTGCCTTTGTACATCTTAAGAGCTTTGTCATCATGGTGCATATTTTCTTTTCTTCTGTCATATTAATCAATGAATTTGCCTTTGGCATATTCCAGCATTAGTTCCTGCTTGGGTCTGGTTTCTAAAGCATTAATAAGAGCAGTATATGTCTCTGGAAGGTTGCTGAGGAGCAGGGCAACAATATGGTTATCTTTGATGTCTTCTCCGATGGCGCACAGCTGCTCTATGATCTCTAGCATAGCTTTCACGTGATCACATATTTCATGCCTCCTTCTAGTCTCATCTTATAAAGCTTTCTTAGTAGAAATAGCTTGCTGTTTAGACTTAAATGCAGTTTTTGTAATGAAGTCCACATACCTTTGGCCGTTTTCTCTGTTCTTACGTGGAATCGCTGGTCATCTTCTACTAATAGGCTTATAATTGCTTTTGCTGCCTGTCTTTTCTATCCCATTCCTCCGTCTCTCCATTTGTGGGTCTGTCTGTATTCAGCACTTCCCACAAGTCATCGTTGCTGAGAAGCATTTGTAGCTTAAATTTCCACAGCTGGTAATTGGCATTGTTCAGCTTTGCAATTGCAATCTTCACATCTGAACTGCTTGCCAACTTTCAGTAGCTTGTATACAGTACTCACAGACTTGCAGAATCCTCTCCAGTGCCTGGGTGGGTGCCTGGGTGCCCTGGGCGCATAAACTGTTAGCAGAGTATTGATATAATGCGCTGGAAGCTTCGTATACAGCAATACACTTTACTTTCATGGAGAAATAAAAGAACATGTCTTCTTTACATCATGAAGACAGGAAACAGGAACTAACTGAGAGAAGCCCTTCCTTTCATATACAATGGACATTACAATAGAGTTACACTACACTATAATACTACAGTGCCACCAGTCAGTTTATATGCAACCATGCTGTTGTCCTTTCAACAGTTTCTTCTGTGAACGGCTGAATGAACAGGTGTTTGGCCAAGAGAACCTCCAGCTGCAGTGTAAAGTAAAACATTTATCAGTGGTACTACTATCACTGCCCAATGTGACAGCAAAGTTCAGGGCTCCTGGATGGTAGGGAGCCGGCATGAGCTAACATCTTAATAACCATTGATTCATCCCTACCTAGCAAATTCAGCTGTCAGCTGGGAATTCCCAGCTGACAGGTGAATGTAAAAACGCAGTGTGAATAGTATATATAAAAGCAATGCACCCCCCTTCCCAAAATTCTACTAAAAAAAAAAAACACAAAAAAAAATCTACTAAAAAAAAAGAAAAGGCATGATTTTCCCCTCAAATTCCATACTAGACCTTTATCTGAGCATGTGGGCAAGGATTTTTTTTGCTTTCACTGATGTCAATTACAGATCAATTGACACCCCTTTGATCAGTACATGAAAGAACAAGGATAATTATTAATAATTAACAGGATTATTAATGATGCCCGCAAACACTGTTAGCAGACATCATTAACACAAGATCTGCTGCAGCCACTCCTATGGTACAGAGCAGGTCTTGCCCAGTATAGCAGCAGAATGGCCACAATGGCTTAGAATGCCCTAAGAGTAGAGTACAGGGTTTCTATGCCCTAGACGCATATATAATCTTTTTTAGGGCAGATGCCATATACCCAAAGTCTTTAAAGAGTAACTCCACTTTTGTTAAGAAAAAAACAATCCCCCTCTGTATATTGCATGGAGTTTAACAAACTTTGTGGCAGATTCCTACCTGTCTCTGCTCTGAAGAAAAAAAATGTTTTTTGTACACAGAGTGAATCAGAATGGGAGTGACGTTTTCATTAATAATCTGCTGGTGCACCTACAGTGTTCTAATGAGGAACGTTGCATTCCTTTAGAAGTGATCTCAACAAAACTGAAATTTTTGTTGCAGAGGATACCTAAAATCTGTATCTTAATGCAGAATTCTGGGAAATCAGTAAGCCAATCACACAAGCAGGAAATTATATTTGTGTGTGTTGGGGGGGGGGGGGCTGTGTTCTGTACACCAAATGTAAACAGAACACCTCCAGGCTGCAGCATTGCATTGAATTTTATAGAAAATTACAGTGCAGATTGAAGGTCCATGCACACTGGGCTTAAAAAAACGCTGCTACTATAGGAGTTTTGTGTTTTGCCTGTAGAAGCAGCTCAATGTTATCCTATGTGTCCATGCACATTAGGACTTTTATATTTTAAACTCAATTTTTAGAGGGAAAAAAAACCTTCTGGATCTTATTTTTGAGAGGAGTTTTCTGGCAGAAAAAAAGCGCTAAATGATTCTAAACGCCTGTACAAAAACGCTCTATATGAGTCTTTTTTTTTTTTTCCTGCCAAAAGAACTGGTGTTTTTTTAAGCCCAGTGTGCATGGACCCTGGAAAAAAATGGTAATTTTTCTTAACATTAAACTACAATATGGCTTTATGTAGAAATTGTTTATGCTATATTATTGTTTTATTTGCAATTTTTTTTCAACAAAGGTGGAGTTATTTAACTATTTAAACATCTCTAAGATTACTATATTTTTCAAAGCTAGGTAATCTTTGTCCTTCATGTTATGGTCCAAACCTTTTTATGCTTCATTTATTAACAACTGCAGTTTATTACTGTATCTGTATACAGCTGTATTACTAAATGTAATAGTTAGCTATCAAATGCTCTTAATGTTTTGTTATAATCTTTCCCGTAAGGGCCTATTCACACTGCCTTTGTGTTATGCATCAATGTGTATAGAGCTAAGGCAGGCTATTGATTCTGAAAGGGCTGACAACCCAAGAGAATTGACTAAATAAAGGACAGGCAGCATTTTTTTTCCCATAGTGCAGACCACAACACATATGTGTCAAAGCTGTGTGGCATTAGTGTATTGGGATGCCATATAAATGTATGGAACAAAAACATGTTAAAGTGGATCTTCAGCCTCAAACATAACTTGCCCCCTCTACATCCCTCCTCCCTCTCCTCTTCATACAAAGCACACTTTTTTCTTGTTTACTTTTTTGAGGGGGGGGACTTTGGACCCGCCCCCCAATGTACATCATTTGCCTAGGCAATTGACTTGCATTATGCCCACTGTGCCTCCTAAGATATGCATGTCACTTATCCAGGGAGGCATAGTCCTTCATTAAGAAAGAAGAAGGGGGGCGGGCCTAGCACCACGCCATCGTGAGGCCTGGCAGCTTAACCCGAAAACGCCAGCGGGCCTCTCCATGATGTCACTTAAGAAAATGGCAGCGCTGGACTGTGGGGGGGCAGAAGAGGATTCTGCAGGACACCACTGGATCTGCTAAGCAAAAAACTTTACACTGGGCTAAATAAAAAAATGATGTTGGACAGGCCGGAGGCCCACTTTAATACAAGTAAAAAGTGTTTCGGACCTAAATGTTTGTGTTGGTTATTCTTAAACAGTAAGAGGTAACAATGTTCTACTCAACAACCTAATAAATGTTTGTTTTCATTTTCTAAATTTGGAAACATGCTATGGCAATACAGCTATATTATTTGAACACACTAGTACTATTAAATTTAGGTTTATTTGATAGTATCATTTTTTTGCTTTTTTGAGTGTTCTGATTGTTCATATATGCTCAAAAATATTTAAAGATCAAAGTATTTATGGCATGCCTGCTTTGCTGTTTTTTTAAAGCCAGAATACTTTCTTGTTTCAGAAAGCTGAAAAATACTGCGCCTTGGCATAGCTCACCAATCTCCTGCCCGAGTCTTGAGAATTTCATAGATCCTGCTGATATTACGACAGCACAACGCCCAAGCTTTCCAACTTCTTCTTGAAGACTCTTCTTGGGCAAGTATTGGCTCCAGGTAGTGGCAGAAGGAGGGAAATCAGAGGCCATAAGTGGTGACGTGTTTACTCTGTTCTTAAGATGACATAGTATTTCTGCTGCACTGTTTTTCTGAGCGATCTGTCCTTTGAATTTTACTTTGTACTTGTTCATATTTTGGTAATTCTTCTTCACACTTTGCAATCTAAATGTAAGGTCCTTGAATGTCATCTCTTTAGGCCACAACTTGGACCTATATCTGCTTTCCATAAACCTCTCAAATCTATTTTTAACAATGTCAAAGGCGGGTGGTACCCAAGGAGTATTCTTCACAGTTGTCAATTTCTCTGTAATATTTGTATGGGGTAAATCTGTAGTCCTCTCAGTTGTAATCCTTGCTGTGCGGACCGTACATTGCCTTGGTTTAAAAACCTGATAACCACTTTGTAATTTGGTGTCAACATTAGTGGTATCCCAATGTAGATCCAGAAAGAGGAACCAAAAACCACAAAGCAGCAATGAGCAAACAAAACCTACTTTATAGATGAACCGAGCCATGAGTACTGATCTAGAAACAAAAAAGACACACAACAATATAAGTAATGTAGAACCCCAATTCCAAAAAAGTTGGTACACTGTGTAAAATCTATATAAAAACAGAATGCAGCGATTCGCAAATCCCATAAACCCATATTTTATTCACAAAGTAAAATAGAAAAATTATTAAATGTTTAAAATGAGAAAATGTACCATTTAAAAAAAAAAATAAGGTAATTTTGAAATTGATGCCAGCAACACGTCTCAAAAAAGTTAGGACAGGGCCATGTTTAGCACGGTGTAGCATCCCCTCTTCTTTTCACAACACTCTGTAAACTGTCTGGGAACTGAGGAGACCAGTTGCTGAAGTATTGGGAGAGGACTGTTGTCCCACTCTTGCCTGTTATAAGATTCTAACTGCTCAACAGTCTTGGTTCTTCTTTGTCATATTTTTCAATTAGTGAAATGTCTGGACTGCAGGCAGGCCAGTTAAGTACCCGGACTCTTCTATTACAAAGCTACACTGTTGTCATAGATGCAGTATGCGGTTTAGCATTATCCTGCTAAAATATGCAAGGCCTTCCCTGAAAAAGCCATCATCTGGATGGGGGCATATGCTGCTCTATCTTTCAGCATTGATGTGCAAAAACAAAAAGGGGAGAAAAGTGCCTCTACCTAAGTGTAGCATTTATTAAAACATATATTTGAAATTAAAAACAATAAATATGCACTTACATTTACAAGATATTAAAAAGGGTATCAATAAGTCTCCAGCAGGTGGCAACTTTCCAGGTGGTCAATGGCGAGCAAGCCCCTCTGGGTGGAAAGGATGTGAGGTGCTTGGAACCAAGAAGTAAACCAGGGAAACATCAAAAAAAGACAACAGAAGCAGCAGACCGTCTGTATATATCACATGGATTAGAACCACTGTTGACAAAGGACTATGCCCCGAAATGTGTAACCACACCCATATACATCACATGACATCATCATGGCCATCCTGTGGACCTGCAACTTTTCCTTACTGTCCACAGTGGTTCTCGTGCATGATGTCACAGCACATAAACTTGCAGTGAGAACTTAAACCCAGAGCAGACATATTGTACACAGCCAGACCAGAAATAGACACAATCAGAGCAGACACACATCCAGATTACACACATGCAGTCAGGAGAGACATGCACAGTAATATAAAACGCACATCCATTTAAAGCCTAAACACATTCAGCAGACACACATGTCAGTGAGAACAGACAGACATGTACTGAAAGTGGACAAGCATGCAGTGTGAGCAGATACAATCAGGATGAGCAGACACACACACAGTAAGAGCAGACACACAGGCAATAGAAGCAGACATATGGGTAGTGTGAACAAGCACATGCAGTGAGAGCAGACATCCAAACACAGCAAGACTGCACACACAGTAATAGCAGACACGCATGCAATTAGAGCATTCAGAAATGCAAACACAGCAGAAAAAAGGCAACCTGAGCACAAAAACACGCATTCAGGACATAAACGCATAACTAAACAGGTACACACACAAACACACACTGAAGGCACACACACAGGAAGCACGTGTTTAAGCACACATACAGTCGGAAAACATGTAAAAAAGCACATCAGGTTAGGTCACACACAGACATAGCACTCAGTCACAGCAATTGAACAAATCACACATAGAGGATAGATGCAGTATCCAGAGCACACACACAAAATGCAGAAATAGCAGATACAGCTGGGCAGGGCTGCTGTTAGAAACCAAGGGGCCCCATACAGACAACCTGACACAGGGCCCCATACAGACAAACTGACATGGGACCCCATTAAGTAAATGCTTTAGTTATGAATGAACACAGTGGGAAGATGGAGTGATGCGGATGTGAGGAGCGTGCACGTCCGGGGGGAGGGGCCTGACGCGGCATCTGTGTGAGCCCATGGAGGAGCGCCCTGTGACCAGCCGAGATCGAATCGGGGTGAGAGTTTGAGGAGCCCCGGCGGAGGAAGGCTGGAGAAGGTGTTCGTGGCAGCAACAGCCTCCGGTAGCTCAGCGGCACAGTATCTAACACGGAGGAAGGAGGATCGGAGGTTGCTGGACTGGACGGGCAGGCTGGCGGGTGGAGCTCAAGGCGCAGGCTGGAAATGGGAAGCAGCATTCGAACAAGGTCCAGGTAACAACGGCTGGAAAAATGTGTTAAGAAGAAAGAAAACATCTCCCAGGTAGTAGACATCCGAACTGCATGGTTCCCACTGGTGCGATGCAACCTAGAAAACGTATGGCATACTTTCTATTTTGATTAGGGCTACAAATTAGTAGGAGGCAACAGTTTATATTGTAAACCTGTAATCGGTAAACTCTAACTAGTATATACCGGGGTATTGGACTATATCTCAGCGGGAGGGAAGTAAGCGAGCCTGCTTATTTTTGTCTGATTAGCCAAATATACAGGTACACGGGGACAGGTGCAGACGGCCCGCTGTTCCATGTGTATTCTGTATTGGAGATAGAACTAAATAACTCGCTATATAAGGGACTGTCTTTTGGTCTGAAGGAGGTTTCCTTTATAACATAGTGCCTGCGGCAATGATACGATAGTCCCTTGTTAAAAGCTCCCCTAGGAAAATTTTACCTAAGGGAAGCGAAGCAAGAAGAATGAGAGGGAGGACACAGAGAACAACCGAGCCTAAGACCCCCAGAGATAGTTTAAATACAAGCTCAATTCAGAAGTACTTAAAAGAGAAAAGCCCCCAAAGTCCAGGAGAGGAGAAGAAACAGGAGACCATAAAAGGGAAAAAAAAGAGGGGGCTAAATCTAAGGGAGCCCAGGAGGACAAATCCAGGGAAGGTATTGGAACTGGAATGGCACTTAACCCAACCACTTCTCAAGATAGTGGCAGTATGGCCCAAATGCCAACTAAATTAGAAATAATGGAAATGTTCTCTAGATTGGAGAGCTCTATCAAAAGCGAGATCACTAACGTAAGAGGGGATATGGGCCATTTGTTGAAGAGAGTGGAAGAGGCCGAGGAAAAAACAGGACAGCAAGCCCAGGAGATTGGGGAGTTAAAGGCACAAGCAAAGAAATTACAACTGGCCCAGAGAGAACTCCTCTATAGGCTAGAGGACCAAGAGAATCACAATAGACATCAAAACCTCAGGATACGAGCTTTACCACAACAGAAGGGAAAGACTTGGTCATAATAATGAGAAAAATATTTAATCCAATAGTGGGTAGAAGTGAAGAACACGAATTAAAGATAGGCCGAGTTCATAGAGTAAGGAAACCCCGGGTTTTAAAGAAGAGACACCCCGAGATGTCATAATAAAATTCCATAGATACGAACATAAAGCTAAAATTTGGAGCAACCTGAGAAGAGCGCCCCCACTACAGCGTGATGGAATAAATCTTCAGGTGTTCACTGACCTGTCAGCAGGAACTCTAGCGCGGAGGCGACAGCTTAAACCCCTACTAGAACAGCTGATGGTTGCTATCATTAGGTATAACTGGGGGTTTCCAGCCTCTCTAGTAGTCCAGAAAGAGGGAATGACAGTAGACTAAAATTCATTGAAGAGCTCAATGACTTTTGTAAAAGACTCGAGATTCCAATACCAAACATCCCGGGTGGACAGGAATGGGCAGAAGTGGCAGGGAAGGGCGGTCAATGGCAGAGAGCTTGAAAGTGTGTATAAGTTTACATAGGCTGGGTGGGGGGGAGGGGTCACTTTTGGGATGGGGAAGGGGGGACCCCAAAGACAGCTTGGGAGTCCAGGAAGTATAAGGGTCACCAGGGTGCTAGGTGTCTTTTCCCCTGTGGGCTCGGTCCTGTCCCCGTTCCCATTCAGAGGGGAGGAGGGGAGGTGGGACATGGACAACAGGGGCCGCGATCAAAACTTCACCCTAGCATTTGATGGTCACCAGAAGAGATCTGAAGGTGAAACCAAGGCCGGTCTGGGCCCTGGGAGGGGAAAGAGGGGAGGAGGGGGCGGGGAGGGGGGGAAGGGAGGTGGGGGGGTGGGATAGGGGAGAGGGGGGTGAGGGGTGTTTTGGGAGGGAGGGTGGCAAGGGGGAGATCCTCTGGTATTTCGCTTAGAAGTATGACTATCCCTTTACCCAAGTAGGGGGCTCCTAACTAAAACTAAAATAGAAGAAGAGACAACACTAACCTTCATGACCTACAACGTAAGGGGTCTAAATACCTATACTAAGAGATATAAGATCTTAGAAGAACTTAGAAGACATGTGGCAGGGGTGGTCTTTCTACAAGAGACTCATCTGTCCCATGAGTCCAACGTGAAATTGCACTCGGTCCATTTTCCAACATGGTATTATGGAGACACCATCACAAAGAGAGCTAGGGGAGTAGCGATAGGGTTTTCGAAAGAGGTCAGATTTGAACTAGAAGATAGGTTGACAGACCCAGAGGTAAGCTAGGTAGAATGGAGTGTACTTTGGCAAATATATACGCCCCGAACAAGAACCCGATTACATTTCTAATGGATATTTTGGGAAAGCTGATGGATTTCAAGAGTGGGTACGTGATCTCGATGGGTAACATGAACTTCTGTGTGGACCCAAGCCTGGATAGTACATGCCATGTGCAGGAGACAAGTAATGTACAATTGAAAAGGGTAAAACATAAACTGCATGTGTGTCAACTAGTAAACATATAGAGGATTTTTAATCCTAAAAAACAAGATTTTTCGTTTTTCTCTCCTGTACATGGGACGTACTCAAGGATAGATTATATCTTCATCGAACATAGATTGATTGAGTGGGTGAAACACGCTGACATAGAAATATCAACACTATCAGACCACGCCCCGGTAAAAATGAAAATGGTGGTTCCGGGTACTTTTAGACAGTTACATGCTTGGCGCCTAAATGAACTTATTCAAGATGAGGAGATTTCAGATGTTGTAAAAAAGGAATTAGAACAATATTTTGAAAGCAATGATACAGGAGAGGTTGCGGGGTCCTCCCTGTGGGAGGCCCACAAGGCCTATATGTTGGATTCTGATAAAAATAGGATCAAAGAAAAAAAAAAGAGAGATCGGAGAAAATTTAAAAAAATTACCGGAAGAGATTTTCAGAATAGAACAGGAGCATAAGAAATATCAGGGTAACCATACAGAAATACACCTAAAGTTAGTTAAGAAAAGGGATGAATTGAAAGATCTCATAAATCAGGAAACAACAAGAGTTTTTAATAGAATATGTAAAGAAAGGTACCAGTGGGGAAATAAGGCCAGTAGAAATCTAGCCCGGATATTGTAAAAGAAAAAAATCCTTAAATTTTATAGACAAAATCCTAACAAAGGGAGGGTAAATGACTTATACCACTAAGAGAATAGCGGAAACATTTAAAAATTACTATCAGGACCTGTACGCGGTAGTACATGATAGGGGTCAGACAGGAGACAACAAAATAAATAAATAAACAAATAAATAAATAAATAAATAAATAAATAATTTCCTAGAAAAAGCCGAACTACCCAAAATCCCAGAGAATATGAGAAAAGTTCTAAAGTCCCCGATAACAGAGGAGGAAATCAGTAGGGCTCTTGCAGACTCGGCCAAAGGGAAAAGTCCTGGCCCAGACGGGTTTACAACATTCTATTAAAAAAATTTTAAGGATATTCTTATTCCTAGGCTATGTCAATACATCAATGGCCCAGGGGTAGACTACGAAATGGGGGGAGAAGCATTGTCTGCAATCATCACTGTCATTCCGAAGGAGGAGAAGGATGAGATGAGGTGCTCCAGCTATAGGCCCATTTCGCTGCTGAACGCAGATACAAAACTGTACGCCAAAGTTCTAGCAGGGTGGATTAAAGGAGTGATGACCTTCCTGGTCCATCTGGACCAGGTGGGCTTTACCCCTGGAAGAGAGAGTAGAGATAATGGGGTAAGAACGCTCCTTCTCCTCCAGAGGATAAAAGAAAGGGGGCCCCCGCGTCTACTCCTATCAATAGACGCCGAAAAGGCCTTTGACAGGGTAGACTGGGGGCTCATGATACAGATGCTGGAAGTAATAGGAATAGGTCCAAGAATAATCCAGTGGATCAAAACCTTATATCATCATCCAACAGCAACCATAAGAATAAACGGTGTATTATCTTCTCCCATAGAGAAGAAAAACGGGACAAGGCAGGGATGTCCTCTATCCCCGCTCCAATTTGTCCTATCCCTGGAACCCCTATTGGCCACGGTGTGAAAGAACCCCGATATAAGCGGATTTAAGATTGGGGAAGAGAAGCATAAACTTGCAGCATATGCGGATGACGTATTGTTTTACGTTACCAATCCACGGATTTCCTTAACTAACTTATTGAATACCCTGATACGATACGGTGAGATATCCAATTTCAGATTAAATCTTGCAAAGTCATAAATTCTTAACATAAACATATGTAAGACAGAAGAATTAACACTGAAAATGGAATTTAAATTTGCCTGGAGGAGAGAATTGAATTATTTGGGGATTAAACTAGCAAATACCATGAACAGAATCTACAGAGAAATTTTGTAGTATTACTGGATAAAATTAGAACCGAGTGCAAAAGAATAGTTGGGAGGCCCTTATGATGGATTGGCCGGATAAATATCATAAAGATGGTTTTAGTACCAAAGATTTCTTATAAGTTCCAGATGTTACCAATAGCTCTGCCTTTATATTATTTAAAAAAAAACTAAAAACAATAATCATGAACACAATATGGAAGCATAGAAAACCGAGAGTCCTAAGACAGGCAAAGGAAAGGGGAGGCATAGCGGTACCAGACATCTATAGTTACTATAAAGCTATCGCCTTGACGAGAGCAGTGGAATGGGCCAAGGAAAAGAACGAAAAAAGATGGGTCAAGATAGAAAAAACACTTAGTAGGGCACAACTAGGAAAAATAATATGGAATCCACCACACTATAGAACAATTGACGTAAACACATCCTCACTTACACGGAATGTTTTAAAAATATGGGACCAAACGTACAAACAACTAAATGGGGGTTACAACTCTCCACTAATAGGGTTAAAAGATAACGAGTTTTTTGCACCAGGGGTAAAGGTTATAGGGGGAAACTGGATAAAAAAAGATACGACACAGTTAAGAGATATATTAAAAAAAAAGGGAAAATTCTCCCCCCTTTGGAGTTAAAACACAGTAATAATTTTTTGTGGATAGATGAGTGACGGTATCTCCAGCTGTATCACTTCACACAGAGTCTTCCTCATCCTATTAGGTCCGGAGATGAGCTGACCCCTTTGGAAAGGATGTGTTGTACGAAAAATGTTAAAAAGACGATCTCCAAGCTTTACAACCTGGTGTTGAAGGTGAATGAGGTGGAGATACCGCCATATATAAAGAAGTGGGAACAGGAGCTGGGGTCACAGAGGGATAACACGAGTGTTGGAAAAATGCTGACCTTGACACATGGCTCAGCGGTTGATTCTAAAACCACAGAAATTAACTATAAATGCCTAGCGAGATGGTATGCTACCCCCGATAGAATTAGTAAATATCAAAAGGACAGACCAGCAGAATGTTGGCGAGGTTGTGGCGATTGAGGGACAATGGTACATATTTGGTGGTTCTGTCCGAAAATCAGAAAATCTTGGAGAAAGATAATTCAGTATATAAAAGAAATCACTAAAAAAGAAATCAGGGAGGACCCATGGGTGGTGCTGTTTCATGGAGTAGAGGGAGATGTGAGGCAATATAGGGATACTCTGATACCACATCTGTTAAACGCGGCCAAAAAACTCATCCCTAAGAATTGGAAAGAGGAGGAAAGCCCCCCAATATGGGAATGGATTAACGCGGTTGAGGAAACTTTTAGACTAGAGAATTTAAGAACAAATTTCGAAGATAATAGTGAAGGGTTTAGAGCAAAATGGGCCTGTTGGAGGGCGTTTAAAAGATCGTGGAGCTACGCCGAGGAGCTGAGATAAGAGTTTTTTGGGGTTTTTTTAGATTTAGGGAAGTCGGTGAAATAAAGTTTTCTTATAGGGCGAAATAACGGAGGCAGGGGGGTGGAGGGGGGGTGGTAGGGGGTTGAGGGGTGGGCAGGTGGGGACCTGGGATGGGGATTTAAAGATAGAGATATTTGTGAATTATTGGTTATCTACACTTCTATTACAGCATATGTCAAGCCATGATGAGACAAGAGTAGGGAAAGTAATGAGCTTAAAGATGATCTTAAGCTCCCCTAAAAGAGTCTGCTGAAGTGGCAAAAAAAAAATAAAAAATGAATGAACACAGTGAGTGATTGGTGCTGATCACTCATTGTGTTCATTCAGGAAAAGAAGGGGCTAATAAATATGACGTATTTACTGGACCCTTTCCACAACCCTCAATCTTGAAAATTCATACTGTGTGCTTGCAGCTTCCGGCGGGAAGGAGAGGCGGAAAGCTGTCTGCACTGTGGGGTGGGGGGGCACACAGGGGAGCCTGGGCGGCAGGGGGAAACATAGAGTGCACAGAAAGGGTGATCGTTGTGGCGGGGGGACAATTACAGGAAACGATCCTTTGTATGGCGCTCTCAGAAGTAGCTGAAAACCAATGAAAGGGAGAGGAGAAGAAGCCAGCTTTCAGCTACTGCAGAGAGAGCTAAACAGGGGATTGGTTCCAGTAATTGCCCCCCTGCCACCCCGATCACCCTCCCTGCCCACATCCAATTCACCCAATGCCCGGGCCCCCTACAGAAGGACTGGCGAAACCCCCTTATTCACGGCCCTGCAGCTGGGCATACTAAATCACAAATATGATACCATTTTCAAGATGTAAAGTGATGACTGGGGTCTAGCTAGATATGATGGTTTGTGCACAATGTTGTCAGCAAATTATAGGAGACCAATATAAGCGGTCTTCAAAAAGGATATATATATATATATATATATATATATATATATATATATATATATATATATATATATATTTTTTTTTTTTTTACTCTTTCTTTCCCTTAATTTTTTAGTAGATTTTGTCTCCGGACCCCCATTGATGGGGTCAGGAGAAAGGTTTCTCATCTTAAAGTAGTTAAGTTAAGGTATAAGTAATATAGGTTAACAATTGCAGTAATTGATGCATATCGACATATTTTGGAGGTTACTATTTGATTTGAAGTGAATTTGCACTAGGGTGACGTATTAATTTATATTCTGCATTAATCTCCTATCTTTAGTTTATAAAATTTAATAAGTGTCAATGTTGGCCTATTAGATGTATATGCTTAGCGAAGTTGGTTTTGTAATAGGTTTATTTCTTTGTTTGTCTTTTTTTCTACATAATGGTTATATTTGGATTTTTAATAAAGAATTATACGTAAAAAAAAAAAGAAAAAGTTAGGGTTGTATATATAGACAGGCAAGGGTAGTATATGGACAGGCTAGAGTAGGTAGTATATGGACAAGTTAGGGTAGTATATAGATAGGCTAGTGTAGTATATGGACAGGCTAGGGTAGTATACAGACAGGCTAGGGTTGTATACGAACACGCTAGGGTAGTATATGGACAGACTAGTGTAGAATATAGACAGGCTAGGGTAGTGTATGGACAGGTTAGGGTAGTATACGGACAGGTTAGGGTAGTATACGGACAGGCTAGGGTAGTATACAGACAGGCTAGGGTAGTATATGGATAGGCTAGGTCAGTATACAGACAGGCGAGGGTAGTATGCAGACAGGCTAGGGTAGTATATGGACAGGTTAGGGTAGTATATGGACAGGCTAGGACAGTATGCAGAGAGGCTAGGGTAATATATACAACTCACTTTATCTGCAGGCAGCGGACCATGCCCTGCAGAGACACCTGTGCTGACATCAGGCCAATGGGGTCTCCTCCAGCCCCTCCCCCTTCACAAGTGGCCGACATCTAGTTCCTTTCCCAATGTAGGACACAAGGACAGGGGAGATTGCGGGCTCATGATGCTCACACGGTGCTCATTGTTACCCATCTCTCCAGCAGGGTTAGTTGAGCTTGTTTTCCCATGGTGAGAATGCCTGCAGTTTGGTTCCCTGAACCTTGGAGCATGAAGCCATGTGTGTAGCGTGGTGAGAGCTGCTCTTTCTTTTCCCCAAGGTTTCAATACCAGCAGCATGGTTGGCTGATTCACGCTGCCGCAAGAGGTCATGCAATGGACAGGAGCAGGTCTTCTGCCTATAGCAGTCTGGTGTACTGTCGGACGTCAATGCTAGTGAGCAAAGAAGAGCCAGGATCGGCGGACATCCGGGAGAGTGGTGTTGGCCAAGGAGCAGCCAAGAAATACATGCGGCCTGGCAAAACCCCCCAACTGATGTGCGCTCTAGGCCGCCACCTACCTTGCCAATAGATTGCCCCGGCCCTGGTACCCCTACCCATTCACCAATAAAGTGTCAAAAAGTCATAAAAACACAGACAGATTTTGACCAACCCTTTATTAAAAATAAAAGTGTCCCCCATCGTCAATCACGCTTCCCACTGCACACGAAAAAAACAAAACAAAAACATGCTGCGTACTGCAGGCTCTGCTGTTTGACAGTTCTTATATAGGTAATGGTGGGGCCACCTGGCTATGACACCACCCCTTGTGACGTCACCGACCCAGCATGCACCGGTCTGTAGCGTCACAAGGGGGGCAGTGCCTCCAGGCCTGCAGATGATTTGACTAAAAAAGAGTGCTACTTTGAAGTTTGGATAGAGGTTCATATCAACTCAGCGTTACGCAAAGTCCACATAATTATTCACATTAATGTCTGCCTTTGTAAGAGCTCATAATCTAATTTCCCTACCACACATACATACATTAAAGCCAGTTTTTGAAGCACAGGTTAATCAACCATTGAATTTTTTTTTTTTAATGTTACAATGTTCCATTCTGAATGTTATCTTGTGAAGAGAAATGTGCATTGTGTTGTAAAATAAAAAGTCAACTCTTTCCCAATCTCTATAAATATGTACCATAGTTTATACAAACAGTGAGTGCACAGCAGGTTTCGCTTCTCTTTTATCTTTTATTTTATATACAACTTTCTTGCACCTGGCTTTAGTAATGTACTAAAGGGATGAGATGTCGCACAATAGGTAGGAATGTTTGCCTATTTTCTAAACAGCGACGTGTTTTTAAGCTCAGTTTCTGTGCCTTTATGTAAAGATCCGTGTACTCTTGGTGGAGTCCGAGAGATCAAGGGGTGAGCATTCTGCTCTCAGTAAACAGACACACTCACTTCATAGTTTAAAATGAATAAAGGATGTTTGAACTTGCAGTAGATGAATTACAATGGGAAAGATTTTCAGACTTTTCTGCTAGTTGTTTTTTAAACAGCTGAAATTAATAATATATAATTATAACTGAATTTTAGCATTTTTGTTGACAAAAAAAAGGGGTGTTGACTTACAGTATACTGTATACATGTAAGCAGCCATTGTGTATAGCTAAGCAAGTTGGGCTGATTTTGTGCAGGCAAGTCTCTGAGAGCCTATATAATACTGACCAAATAAACACCATTGTATGTTCTGCTCTGAGCACTAATGGCACAAATGTACAGCTGTTATACTGGCTATACATACAGAATTTCCCACGCAATTTTAATCACAATTATATTGGTTTTGATTGCAAAAGCTAATTAGCAGATGGCAGGCAACAAGGATTTAAATTAAATTGTTGGTGGTAGGTTGCCTAGGGTTGCATTCACATGGGCATTCCTTGTGTCTGGGATTGACAGCTATGTGCACATATCTGCAGTCGCCTAGCCTGTACAGTGCAATGACAGTTTGTCTGCAGCTATTCATGACTCTGTGTGTGTGTTCAGCCTCAGTCATCGCATGGAATGGCTGGCAAACAGTCACGAATAGCTGCGTCTATGCGCACATTGCCCATGCAAATGCAGGCTTAGGGTCCATTTATACTTCTGTGCTTAAAGTGGAGTTCCAGCCTGTACAGGGTGAAAAAAAATAATGATTTAAGAAAAAAATAACAGTTTTTTTTTATTTAAATCAGATTTTTTGGATTTTTATAAAATGTATTTTGATAAAATGCTTTTGGAGTAAAAATCTATCTAAAGATAGTTTTCTATTTAAGATACATTAATTATTTAGTTTATTCAGCGTGAAACGGAGTTTAGTTATGTAGCATGAGGCTGTATATTCTGCAATATTTACATTTTTGGTAAATTCATTCAATGAATCCAAGCTCTGCAAGCTGAGATAACATGCACTGCACTGATGCATTTACACAATTTCACAGTACCTATGAGATAAAACAAAGTTCAGGAATATTCCTTTATCCCATTGTTTTGCAAATCTATGTACACTACAAACTGTATGATTGGATTGGTTCTGATATTGCTGTTTTACTAACCTGACAGCTTATCCCCTTCCCACCGACCGTACTCACATATGCGGCCTCGGCTTTAAGGGGTTATACCGGGATGATGCATGCATCATCCCGGTACTGTTTTTTAGAGCGGGCGGTCGGCTCTTCAGGGATAACAACCGATGTGGCTAAAAGCCGCTCGGCTGTTATCCTGGAGGAGCGAGAGGGGACGTCCCTCCTCCCGCCGCCTTCCGACACTCTTCCCGGGCCTCCCGTCCCACTTGGAGACCTCAGACACATTCCGGCACTTCTGCTGGCTAGAGAGAGACTGGAACGAAGCTAGAAACTGCTTCGTTCCTGTCTTCTTTCTGTAAACACGGAAGCGACGTCACAACGTCACTTCCAGATTACTCGGCTGACAATGGCGCCGTTTAAAAAAAAAAATGACAGTATTCAGAATCGCCGTTTTTGGCGATCTGAATACATTGAAGTGCAAAGGAGGGATCCCTCCATAAAGAGTACCTGTCACCACCTATTACTGTCACAAGGGATGTTTACATTTCTTGTGACAGCAATAACAATGATCAACTTTTTTTTTTAAGTGACAATGCAAAAATAAATAAATAAAAAATTTTTTAAAGTGCCCCCGTCTCTGTGAGCTTGCGCAGCAAAGAAAACGCACACGTAAGTCGCACACGCATATGTAAACGGTGTTCAAATCACACATGTGAGGTATCACAGCGATCGTCAGAGTGACAGCAATAATTCTAGCACTAAACCTCCTCTGTAACTGTAACCTGGTAACCTTTATTGTTTTTTAAAGCGCCACCTATGGAGATTTTTAGGTACCGTGGTTTGTCTCCATTCCACGAGTGTGCGCAATTTCAAAGCATGACATGTTGGGTATATATTTACTTGGCATAACATCATCTTTCACATTATACAAATAAATTGGGCTAACTTTACTGTTTCTTTTTTTTAATTAATGTAAGTGTCTTTTTTCCCTAAAAAAATTGCATTTGGAAGACCGCTGCACAAATACAGTGTGACATAAAATATTGCAACAATCACCATTTTATTCTATAGACTCTCTGCTAAAAATATACATATATATATATATATATATATATATATATATATATAATGTTTGGGGGTTCTAAGTAATTTTCTAGCAAAAAATATAGATTTTAACTTGCAAGCAACAAATGTCAAAATTTTGTTTGCAAATACTGTATTTATTGGCGTATAACACTGACTTTTTCACCCTATAACTCGGGTGCAAATAGCACGTGCGTGTTATACGCCAATGCTTCAATTTTAGCTGCCTCGGAGGGGACAAGGAGGGTGCGGGACAAGCGCTGTCAGATTACATGCAGTGAGAATCTCCTGTTAACTTGGCAGCCTCTGTAATAGGAACTCCCGTCTCCTTGGCCGCCATTGGACCACTGTTCTGTCTATAATAGGAGATTCTCACTGTATATAATCTGTCTGCGCTCATCCCGCCCCCCTCCCTGTCCCCCCTAGGCTGCAGATGGGCATGATCAGGCTGCAATGATGGCAATGGTGAGGCTGCTGCATTGATGGCAATGGTGAGGCTGCTGCATTGATGTGGAATTATGAGGTTGCATTGATGGCACTTGTGAGGCTGCAGATGGGCATTGATCAGGCTGTATTGATGGCAATGGTGAGACTGCAGATGGGCACTGACCCTTATTTTGTTTCAAAGTTCCTTATTTAAAATTTAAGTTTTTTCCTGAAACTTCCCTCTTAAAATGAATGTGCGTGTTATACACCTGTGCGTGTTATACGCCGATAAATAAGGTATTAAAGATTCTAACTACCAGCAAGAATAAGTCCTTACATTTAAAGAGCACCTGTCATTTCAGATCCATAATGGCAGCACCTGTTAGCAGGCATCCACTCACCTGCTGCCGCCACCTCCCTCGCCTTGTTGTGTCAATGCTGCATCACCAGCCATCCCATTACAGTGAATAGGACTGTTGGTGAGTCAATAGCGGGTCAGAGGAGGAGCCGCTGTGGGACAGAGATGACATTTGCTCTTTAAAAATTATGAATTCAATAGAGTTGATTTAAATCAAGCCTTTTTACTAGTGATTTAAATCGACTTGATTTAAATCAAATCCACCCTGCTCTTGCCCCTAGATATTCCTGCACCATATAATGTAGACGCTGGCGATGGTTGCTTGTATCTATCAGAACTTGGCACTGAGGACTGAAAAATTGTTTAAAGGCATTGGTCAGCTGGCCACCTTCTCCACCGTTCATCTTCTGACCCGAATGAAGCCTCAGAAACACGTTGTCCAGCATCAGGAAATGGTAACCTCCCAGGGTCTGGAAAGGCGTTACACAAACTTATCTTCAGGGCCTCCTGAAGATGTTTCATCTTCTGTTCCCTCTGTGAAGGCAGGATGAGTTCTGCAACTTAACCCTTGTAACTTGGATCAAGAAGGGTTGCCCTTGTAACGTGGATCAAGAAGGGTTGCCAGCCAGTAATGATCCCTCTCTTTGATAACACGTATCATAGGTTCCTTTTGCAGGCTTTGCAGAATCAGGGAGGCCATGCAGCGTAAGTTTGCAGAGGCATTACATTCTGAGTCCTGTGGGTCACTAAGGATCACATTATATAGAACTACCTCCTCCCAGCCACGTACAACTCCTAGGGATTCTGGGGACTGAAAACCATCCCTTGAAGACTGCTGCGTTTTATACTCTACATCCATGCTGACACAATCCTCCTCCTCTTCTTGTATTTGGTGGCCCGCAGGAATGCTATCTGCATAAAGGGGGCCTTGAGAGGAAAGGAAGTCCTCCTCTTCCTCCCACTGTTCTGCCTTAAGTGCCCTGTCCATGATTCCATGAAGCGTGTGCTCCAGCAGGAAAACTAGAGGGACAGTGTCACTGATGCATGCATTGTCGCTGCTCACCATCCTTGTGGCCTCCTCAAATGGTGACAGGACAGTGCATGCATCCTTGATCAGTAGCCACTGGTGTGGCAAAAAGAAGCCAATGTTGAGTTCCACCTGGTGGGCATGTCACAAATTAGGTGGTTGGTGGGCAGGTTGCATTTCTGTTTAATGTCAGCTAGCCGAGCACTGGCATTGTATGACCAGTGGAAATGACCATAGACTTTTCTGGCATGCCTCAGGAGATCTTGTAAGCCTGGGTACCTGGTCAAGAAATGCTGCACCACCAAATTCAGGATATGTGCTGAACATGGGTCAATTGTCCCTGTCAGAGGGTGGAGAGAAGGTTGGTGCCATTGTCACATACGACCATTCTTGGCTCAAGCTGCTGTGGTGTCAACCACGTCTGAGCCTGCCCCTGCAGAGCTGACAGAATCTTTGCCCCAGTGTGGCTCCTGTCCCGTAGGTAGACCAACTGAAGCACCGCATGGCATCTTTTAGCCTGACTGCTTGAGTAGCCCCTTGAACGCTTACGGAGCACTGCTGGTTCAGAGGACAATTCTGCAGAAGAGGCCATAGAGGAAGAAGAAGAGAAGGGGGTGGCGCAGAGAGCTGTGGCAGAATCACCACCAGCTTTTTGTAGGCATGGTGGCAAAACAAGCTCCAACAACACTGAAACCTGTCCTGAATCTATCCCAGCTGCCAGCAGAGTTACCCAGTGCGCCGTGAAAAAAACGTAACATCCCTGCCCATGCCTGCTGGACCATGAGTCAGCGGTAATAGGAACCTTGCTGCCGATCGTTCTGTCCAATGAGGCCAAAACATTGCCTTCCACATAACGGTAGAGAGCCGGAATGGCCTTATGTGAAAAGAAATGCCGTTTTGGAACCTGCCATTGTGGTACAGCACATTCCAAAAATTTCCCGAAAGGGGAAGAGCCTACCAGCTGAAAAGGCAGCAGTTTCAGTGCTAGCAATTTGGCCAAGCTAGCATTTAGATGCTGAGCATGTGGATGGCTGGGACTGAATTTCTTTTTACGATTCAGCAACTGGGGTAGGGAAGTTTGCCTGCTGAAATCAACTGGTGGTGGACTGCTAGCAGATTGTCTGCAAGTACTTGTGGCACCTATTCCTATACCTTCATTCCTCTCAGTGCAGGTTTTTGAGAGGACTGGAGGTATAGTAGGGTTTAAAATCCCAGATGAGGAGAAGGTGAAGTCAGCCTTTTTCTATTATGTGGGTCTTTCAGGTGCTGTTGCCAACGGACTGCATGGCAGGGTGTCATATGTCTGGTCAAGCATGTGGTGCCCAAGCGGCTGCTGTTCTGGCCACGCTTGATCCGCTTCAGACATAGGCTGCAAACAGCATCAGTGCGATCTGCTGCACATGTGTCGAAAAAAGCCAACACCAAGGAACTTTGCAAGTCAGCGGGGAGTCAGCAGTGCCCTGCACCTGTGGAGCTCTGAGGTGTGATGCAATAGGGTGGCTGCCTTTAAGCTGCCCCCTGCAGGACACCCAGCCTCATTGGAGTTGTGCCTCCTCCTCCTCCTCACTTTCCTCCTCTCTTCTCTCAGGCACCCAAGTACAATCAGTGAACTCATCATCCCCTCCCTCCTCATTACTGAAGCAAACTTAGCATTATGCTGCAGCTGGGGGAACATGACTGCCAGTTTCTTGTCCTTCTGTGGCACCTCCCCTCTCTCTCTCTCTAGGCCCACATTACTCCCTTCCTCAACCTGGAAACCAACATCGGAGCCTTCAAATTGCTGCATATCTTCCAGCAGCATGTCTACAGTCAACCAACACTATGGTCGAATAATTCTGGTGACTCATTCGTGCATGATGGTGGGGCTACAGAAGAAGTGACTGTAAACAATGAGCCAGTGGAATATGCTGCTTTGGCAGCTGCGTGGAAGGCAAACTACTATGAGCCTGGGTGACAGAGGATGAGGGGGATGAAGACAGCTTAATTATCCACTCCACCAACTATTCTGCATGTTGTGGCTCAATAACGTGGCCAGCAGCAGAAAAAAAGGACAATCGTACCCCGCGGCCACCTGCAGAAGATGCACCATGTCCACGACCACCACTGTTGACTGTAGGCACATAGGCTGCTTTCCCTCTTTTAGTGGCCTGTGAGCGTCTGCCTCTCCTTGGTGGCCTTCCGGACATGATGGGGATTTTTTTTCACAGCACACTACACTGTATTATATACTGTGTACACCACCTGAAGTGTATTAGAAACTGCACACACTGTATTATATACTGTGTACACCGCCTGCACTGTATTAGAAACTTCACACCGGATGCACTGTATTATATACTGTGTACACCACCTGAAGTGTATTAGAAACTGCACTCACTGTATTATATACTGTGTACACCGCCTGAAGTGTATTAGAAACTGTACACACTGTATTATATACTGTACACTGGTTGCACTGTATTATATACTGTGTACACCACCTGAAGTGTATTAGAAACTGTACACACTGTATTATATACTGTGTACACCACCTGAAGTGTATTAGGATTGTATACCACTGAATGCAGTATATATAGGCTACACTGAATGCAGAGTGTGTGTGTGTGTGTGTATATATATATATATATATATATATATATATATATATATATACAGTATCTCACAAAAGTGAGTACACCCCTCACATTTTTGTAAATATTTTATTATATTTTTTCATGTGACAACACTGAAGAAATGACACTTTGCTACAATGTAAAGTAGTGAGTGTACAGCTTGTATAACAGTGTAAATTTGCTGTCCCCTCAAAATAACACAACACACAGCCATTAATGTCTAAACTGCTGGCAACAAAAGTGAGTACACTCCTAAGTAAAATGTCCAAATTGGGCCCAATTAGCCATTTATCCTCCCCGGTGTCATGTGACTCGTTAGTGTTACAAGGTCTCAGGTGTGAATGGGGAGCAGGTGTGTTAAATTTGGTGTTATCGCTCTCACTCTAAATTTGCTGTCCCTTCAAAATAACTAAACACACAGCCATTAATGAATAAAATGCTGGCAACAAAAGTGAGTACATCCAAATTGGGGCCAATTAGCCATTTTCCCTCCCCGGTGTCATGTGAATGGGGAGCAGGTGTGTTAAATTTGGTGTTATCGCTCTCACTCTCTCATACTGGTCACTGGAAGTTCAACATGGCAAAGAACTCTCTGAGGATCTGAAAAAAAGAATTGTTGCTCTACATAAAGATGTACAAATCGTAGTAAAAACGCAATGGGCGGGGTCCTGATGACCAGTATCGTTGGTCAATTCAGGTAACAGGTTACCGGCTCACGTAATAGGGTGGTGTTTCTTGTCAGAACAGGAGAAGTAGTCAAAATAAAAGGGGAGTGGGAATAGGACCCAAGGTGTCCTTACCTTCAGTGAAGGAAAAGGAACAAACTGTGGTTTAATTTGAAACAACTTTATTAGAACAATTAGTAGAAAAACATTTTAATCATTGAAAGGAAAGCATAAACAATAGGAGATTGCATAAGGTAAAAACTGACAACGTTGTCACTTAAAAACGCATGCCCATGAGCTCAGCCATATCCCAGTCATCCACACGTGTCAATCATCTCAAGTCATTAAGTGTGACTTAATATATAATGCTTACATATGTTTAGGCGAGGTGAGTTCTGGGAAACCTTGGTAGCACAAGTCAGTACCCGTATTGTGCTTAACCATGGACCTCCAGACTCCCTATATGCCTATAGAGCTGCTGCATTAAGTCTTTACAATGTTAAAGAAAGCATTGGTTATCTCAGACAAATAAATGCAATTCTGGCTAAAATGTATTCCTGATAGTTAGTGAATAGGACAGGTTTGATTTCTGGTCCTATTCCCACTCTACATAAAGATGGCCTAGGCTATAAGAAGATTGCAAGACCCTGAAACTGAGCTGCAGCATGGTGGCCAAGACCATACTGCGGTTTAACAGAACAGGTTCCACTCAGAACAGGCCTCGCCATGGTCGACCAAAGAAATTGTGTGCACATGCTCATCTTCATATCCAGAGGGTGTCTTTGGGAAATAGATGTATGAGTGCTGCCAGCATTGCTGCAGAGGTTGAAGGTGTCAGTCTGTCAGTGCTCAGACCATACACAGCACGCTGCATCAAATTGATCTTCATGGCTGTCATCCCAAAATTAAGCCTCTTCTAAAGATTATGCACAAGAAAGCCCACAAACAATTTGCTGAAGACAAGCAGACTAAGGACATGGATTACTGGAACCATGTCCTGTGGTCTGATGAGACTAAGATAAACTTATTTGGATTAGATGGTGTCCAGCGTGTGTGGCGTCAACCAGGTGAGGAGTATAAAGAAAAGTGTGTCTTGCCTACAGTCAAGCATGGTGGTGGAAGTGTCTTGGTCTGGGGATGCATGAGTGCTGCCAGCACTGGGGAGCTACAGTTCATTGAGGGAACCATGAATGCCAACATGTACTATGACTTACTGAAGCAGGGCATGATCCCCTCCCTTTGGAGACTGGGCCGCAGGGCAGTATTCTAACATGATAATGACCCCAAACATACCTCCAAGACGACCACTGCCTTCCTAAAGAAGCTGAGGGTAAAGGTGATGGACTGGCTAAGCATGTCTCCATACTTAAACCATATTGAGCATCTGTGGGGCGTCCTCAAATGGAAGGTGGAGGATCAGAAGGTCCCTAACATCCACCAGCTCTGTAATGTTGTCATGGAGGAGTGGAAGAGGACTCCAGTGGCAACCTGTGAAGCTCTGGTGAACTCCATGCCTAATGCCACGTACACACGATCGGAAATTCGGCCAGCAAAAGACCGATGAGAGCTTTTGGTCAGAAAATGTGACCGCGTGTAGGCTCCATCAGACTTTTGCTGGCCGAATTTCCGGACGGAAAAGGTCGGAAATTACGTTCGTGTGTATGCAATTCTGATGCGCAAAAAAACACGCATGCTCAGAATCAAGTACGAGATGGAGCCGATCAGTCTGGTAAAACGACCAGATGGCACACACGGCACAGAGATGGCACATTTGTCACACTGCAAATTTTTAAATCTTTCAATGCAGCGCATTCTCTTCTTCTTTATAGTGCTAGAAGAATGAAGTTGTTTTGCTGCTTATATTCATACAGACTTCTCACAAACTGATTTCTTTATTATTTCTCGTGATCTCCTGAATAATCTTTCCTGTCGCATCATGGCAGCATACACTTTGGGTTGTGACTCCGCAACCTGATAGGACCACATAGCTATAAATTGATGAGAAGGCACCCGCCCCAGTATTCTCTTATTTTTCCTCACCTGTCAGGACTGCACGGATCAGCACCCCCTTACCGCTTCGCCCCAGCCAGGTTCTAGCCTCTCCTGGGTGGAAGTCCTTTCCTGTACAGCCTCTAAATGAGCTAGATGGAAGGAGCCCCACTCTGGTGATCTCAGGGGCACTTTTTTTGTTGTCTCTGCTGGCCATAATATAAGCCTTAAACAGGCTTGATGTGTCAGCAACCCATATAAGCCTTAAACAGGCTTGCCGGTGGAATGGCCTAAGAAGTTTCACTCTAGCCTTATAGATATAAGCCTTAAATAGGCTTAGTTGTGCGCAGCGGTCTCCCCCCCCCCACTTTCTTCCACCTACTTGGTGTTCCTGGGCTCTCTTGTTCCCCTGTAGGCTTCCCTGTGTGCGCCGAGCGTTCTTGGCGCTCTCGCGCATGTGCAGTGCACGGTAACAGGGCATTCTCTGCCTATGCCAGGTTCCAAGATGGCGCCGGGTGCCGCACGGCGCTACTGCGCATGCGCGAGCGCTCGGCGTTCATGGTGGCAGTTTTAAAAAGCCCCAATGTCAGTTTTCACTGCCTTTGCTATGTTACTGACTTGAGACTGCTTTATAGCCATTTAAAACGCTCTGCAAAGGTAGGTACCTATGCTATCTGACTACCTATCTTCTGCCTAATTTCTTTTTGCATGTCTTAATCTTGCTGTTTCTGCAGGCTTCACCACTCCTTCACTATGGAGACCACTGCCCCAGCAGATCACCGCCAGCCTAATAGGTAAGGGGGGGGAAGACGCGGTAAGTAGTGAAGATTGAAAAAGAGAGCACTACTAATGCTACCTAAATTGGTCAGCCCTATCAGGTCCTCAGGAATGTCTGCTTTAAGACATAGAGAGACCTCTCACAGAAGAAGTCGCTCCAGACACAGACGGAGCCGCTCATACCGCAGGAGAAGCCGCTCGGGCCACAGAGGGAGTCGCAGAAGGAGCCGGTCTAGATCATACTCAAGACACAGTCGCTCCCACCATAGAAGATCCCCTTCGCGCAGACCCCGGTCTCCAGCGCGCCACTCCCTTCCCTCTGGGAACGCCTGCTGGGTATGCTGTGCAGTTGCCCTCCCGGATAACCTGGCCTGTCAAAAGTGCCTTGAAGAGGCCACCAAAGAAAGAGTCCCGGATACCGGAGAATCCGCTGGAATTTCAGCTCCACAGGCCTTGATTCCGGAAACAGAGTTTTCTATCCACAGTGCCTCCCCCGCTCTGGCCAGTACATCAAGAGAGCAAGACTCTCTGTCTGATAATGAGGGACTGGAGGTATCGGCTGGCTTCAACTTTTCTCTAATAGAGCCTTTTGTCAAATCGGTTAAGGAGGCAATAAACTGGGAGGAACCCCAGGAGGTCCAACAAAAACAAAGGAAGTATTTCCCTCACCTTAAGAAGGATCCAGAAGCTTTCCCATTTATTGAGGAGCTGGACGACCTAATCAAGGAGGAATGGCAAAGACCCGAAAAAAAAATCCAGTCTAAATAATAGACTTCTCAAACTGTATCCGCTCAAGGAGCCTAAAGTAACCCCTCTGGTTTCTCCTCCTGTGGTGCACGCATCTTTGATGCATCTAGCCAGGCATGTTACACTCCCTATAGAGGACACATTAACATTCAGGGACGTGCTCGATAGGAAAATCGACACGGACCTTAAGAGGGCCTACCTGTCCGGAGGGGGCGCCTGCAGGCCAGCGGTAGCGCTCTGGAAAAATCCTCAGTCATCCTTCATGAAATTTCAAAAGCCCAAGACTCCCGCTTCCAGTGACCAGAAGTCCTTTTGAAGGTGCGTCCGTCCAGCCAGCAGTAGTGGGAGCCAGACTCTCCAGATTCAGGCTGGTCTGGGCGGAAATTATAAAGGATCCCTGGACGCTGGCCACCATCAGATTCGGCCACAGGTGGTCCTTCAAAAGTCGACCCCCAAAGGATCAATTTTGCCTTACCCATCTTCCTCCATCTCAGGAAAAAAGGATGTCACTGATGAATTATGTTCAGGACCTTCTCCAGAAACGGGCGATAATAGAAGTTCCGCCAGCACAGAGAGGCAAGGGATTTTATTCCCCGCTGTTCCTCGTCAAAAAGAAATCGGGGGATCTGCGTCCGGTTCTAGATCTAAAGAATCTCAACAGGTCCATCCGGGTGGAGTCGTTCAAGATGGAAAGCTTATAGTCTATCCTTCAGGCCATAAATCTACGAGACTGGATGCTTTCCATAGACCTCCAGGACGCCTACCTGCATATCCCGATTCATGCTACATTCCAAAGATTCCTGCGATTCTCAGTGGATCACGGGCACTCAGGAGATGCAAACAGATAGTCACCCCCCATCAGGAAGTAGTGATTTTGGATGCCAGCCTGGAAGGTTGGGGGGCGCACTATCTACATTACGCGGCGCAGGGCCGCTGGCATTTCAGAACCCAGGACTTGGTCTCGAACGTACTGGAGATGAAGGCAGCCTTTCAGGCCCTCTTGGCCTTCAGCACCTTTCTGAGAGGGAAACAAGTTCTCCTAAAGATGGACAACAAAGTGGCAGTAGCCTACATCAACAGGCAGGGGGGCACCAGGAGCATCTCTATGATGCAGGAGGTACGCCCGGTGATGCAATGGGCTCAATTGAACCTTCTGGATCTGAGGGCGGCTTACATTCCAGGCGTTCAGAATCTCCTAGCGGATTCACTCAGCAGAACCTTTATTTCCAACAACGAGTGGTCTCTGAGCCCCCAAACATGCACCCTCATATCACAGACCTGGGGTCCTCCGGACATAGACCTTGCAGCAACTCCAGCAAACACGAAGTGCCAGAGGTTTTTGTCCAGGATTCCCTTTCCTTCAGCGGAGGGAACGGATTGTCTCCAACACCTCTGGAACTTCCGCCTAGGCTACATTTTTCCACCAACTCCTCTCATAGCCAAGTTCCTTCTGAGGCTCAAGCAGTCTGCAGCTCTAGTGGTGGCTGTGATTCCCTTTTTGCCGCGGAGGCCTTGGTTCACTACCCTCCTACAGTTGAACACAGCAGACCCACTCCCCCTTCCGGTATCGGCAGACTTACTGGCTCAGGGCCAGCTGCTTCACCCGAACCCGGAGAAGTTACATCTAACGGCCTGGAGGCTGAGAGGTCTAGATTCCTAGACCAAGGCTGCTCTCAGAAAGTAGTGGATACTCTACTCCAGGCTAGGAAGTCTACCACAAATAACACCTACAGAAGGATCTGGGAAAAGTTTGTTTCCTTTGCCCATGAGCAAGGTTGGGACTCTTCTTTTCCTTCAGTGTCGCAAGTTCTCAAGTTCCTCCAGTCAGGCCTGGAGAAGGGCCTTGGGTCCAGCACCCTGAAGGTGCAAGTATCAGCCATCTCTGCCTTGACAGGAGTCAAGTGGGCCCTTAATCCACTTGTTGTTCAATTCCAAAGGGCCTGTCTAAACCTAAGGCCCCCTAGGAAACCTTCATTTCCGGCCTGGGATCTCTCAACTGGCTTGGAAGTCTTATCAAAGAGCCTTTTTTCCCACTCGAAAACATCTCCCTTTGGGATCTGACGCTAAAGGTCTCATTCCTAATTGCTACAACATCAGCAAAGAGAGTCTCAGAGATGCAAGCCCTGCTAGCCAAAGAGCCGTACCTGATCATCTACCCAGACAGGCTAGTCTTGAAGCCTTCAGATCGTTTTATCCCGAAAGTCTCTCTTCATTCCACTTTAACCAGGAGATCAATCTTCCGGCCCTTGTCACGGATCCTCATCCACTGGATGTCAAGGGCAATATCTTGCAATATCTGTCAGCAACCAAGCCGTTCAGAAAATCGGAAAACCTCCTAATCATCCCACACGGGTTTAACCGCTTGCCATCCGGAGGACGTCATATGACGTCCTCGACTTTCGGGGCTTATATCTGAATGATGTCTGAGGCTACAGACATCATTCAGATACCGGCATTTTCAGCCGGCGATTCCGTACACCATAAGAACGATCATAGCGGCTGTTCCGCCGCTTGATCGTTCTTACGGGCGGCGGGTGGGGACGCCCCCCCCTCCCGCCGCCCTCCGGTGCTTCTACCGACTCACCTCAGCGATCGGTGAGTCGGACAGCGGATCTGCCGGCGCCGGATGTTCACCATAGAGATTTCGGGCGGACCAGATGGTCGCCGGAGTCTCTATGATCATTCGGAGGCCGGGCGCGATGTTATGACGTCACGCCCGGCCTCTGCATTCAAAAAGACGGCGCCGCTTCGGCTGTGAAGCGGCGATCGTTTTATTTATTTTTTTTATTTTAGGCTTCCCAGCCTAGAGGTGAGATGTGGGGTCTTATTGACCCCATATCTCACTGTAAAGAGGACTGATCGTGTCATATTCCTATTACAAGGGATGTTTACATTCCTTGTAATAGGAATAAAAGTGATCAAAAAAAAAAAAAAATTTTTTAAAGTGTAAAAATAAAAATTTTTAAGTAAAATTAACAATAAAAAAAAAAACATATGAAAACGGTGTTCAAACCACACATGTGAGGTATCGCCGCGAACGTTAGAGCGAGAGCAATAATTTTGGCCCTAGACCTCCTCTGTAACTCAAAACATGTAACCAGTAAAAAATTTTAAAACGTCGCCTATGGGGATTTTTAAGTACCAAAGTTTGGCGCCATTCCACGAGCGTATGCAATTTTGAAGCGTGACATGTTAGGTATCTGTTTACTCAGCGTAACTTCATCTTTCACACAATGCAAAAAAATTTGGCTAACTTTGCTGTTTTGTTTTTTTTTAAAGCATGAAACTGTTTTTTTTTTAAAAAAAACGCGTTTGAAAAATTGCTGCGCAAATACCGTGCAAGATAAAAAGTTGCAATGACTGCCATTGTATTCTCTAGGGTCTCTGCTAAAAAACATATATAATGTTTGGGGGTTCTATGTAATTTTATAGCAAAGAAATTATGATTTTTGACATGTAGGAGCGAAGTGTCAGAAATGGCCTGGATGCGAAGTGGTAAGGCCAAGCGGCATCTACCCGTACCATCGCCTCATGGTTGGTAAAGACTATCAAGAAGGCCTACTCCCCTGAGCACCTTACAGATTCCGGAGGGCTTAAGGGCGCACTCTACCAGGGCAGTGGCTACTTAGTGGGCAGCCTACTGTAGAGTATCAGCGGAAACCATTTGTAGAGCGGCCACCTGGTCTTCCAGAAACACCTTTATATCCCATTATAAAGTGGATGCTGCACGCCTATCAGCAGTAGATTTCGGCAAGGCCGTCATACAGGCCAACTCTTCTATTCCTTGTCAATAAACCTACTTTGCATTCCCACCCAGTCTGGCGAGTTACTCCCCAAAGTGTATGCTTCCATGATACGACAGGAAAACGGAAAATTGTATACTCACCTTTCCGTAATTTTCCTTCCCCGTCGCATCTTCATGGCAGCATACAATTGCCCACCCTTCTGAGGTGATATATATATATACAGAGAATACTGGGGCGGGTGCCTTCTCATCAATTTATAGCTATGTGGTCCTATCAGGTTGTGGGGGAGGAGTCACAACCCAAAGTGTATGCTGCCATGAAGATGCGACAGGAAAGGAAAATTACAGAAAGGTGTGTTTAGAAGTTTAGAATTAATTTTTATAGTCATTATTTTTTTTTTCTTTTAATCACGATCTCCTGTTGTTTTTTTTTCTTGTTTTTTTATTATTTTATAGTGATCTCCATTTTAATTTTTTTTGTATGTCACGTTTCCACAACACCATTATTATCTTGTATTTGTAAATCTCAAGGAGGTTAATGTCCCTTGCTAATTTGATTGTATTTCTTAAATGTACCTGCCTACTCACAAACTGTCCTTTTTGAAGTAAAACACATAGGCAAGTATTTCTGAAAACAAAATATCCATTTATTCTGGGTCATAACAAAATAAAGAGGAAGACAACGCTGGAGAAACTGGTGAAACTGGTGAAATTTGCCAAGCCTTTGTACCCCAGGGCAGACATCAATAATTTTACAGTCAAAATTGGTGGCCTGAGGAGTCCTTATAATAGTTAGCACAATCCGGTCCAGGACTACAAGAGATCAGGAACAGCAGCAGATGACATATCTGTGCCCAGGCTGTGGTCATACAACAGCCTGCATCTTTTACCAGACCAGACTGAACCCAGGCCATCACTGTCTGGTCTTCCTTAGATGCTTCCTTCCAGGCTGTGGCTGTGGTGTTGGAGGTGTGGCAGGAGGTGGAGGAGGAGGAGGAGGACCTGGAGGAGGACCATGGTTCAACTCACAAATGTGGCTTTGACTTTTAAGTTGGCCCCTCAACCCCTTATTTAGGGCTTGTAACATTACTTCCTCACATAAGAGGCATTGGCCCTCCTCCATTTCCAGCATTTTGCAGGCTGTAATGAACACAAAGTCCTCTTGAACACTGTGGGGGGGTTCTGAGGGCCGCAGTAGCCTTCAGAAATAGGCCAATTGCTGCTTCCTTTATGTTACTCCTCTTCCTGGCACTTTTTGGTGGAAGGCGGAGGGGAGGGACCTGCGATTCTGGCAGGCTACTTGGCCCGGCCGCCTCCTGGAGGCCACTTTCCACGGCCTGACTGAGGCCTTCCTGTGTATCAAAAAGGGACATCCATTTTAGTTTTTGGTTCATCAATCACACACAATTTTCATTTCATGTCTGTTGCAAATTGAATGTTAATAAATAGAAAAGACTATCATTCTGACCCCAGCATGTTTCATTCTTGTTCCAATCATTTGTGGCCACTACTGTCTATTGATATGTAAAACACTTTGTGAAATCAGAAATTAGTTATCAAAACTAACATATATGTAACATCATTAATTTGACAACCAGAAATATTTTGAAAAATGCTATACCTGGCTCAAGCTGGGCTCCTCCACATGTTGCTGCCTGGAAGGCCCAGGTTGGAAGTCAGAAGCCTCAGCTGGGGGGGAAGGAAGTGTGGAAGGAAGACTGGAGAGTGCTGGCCTGGGTTCATTCTGGCCTGCCAGAAAATGCAGTCTGTCATAGTACCACAGCCTGAGTACATAAATGTCATCTGCTGCAGCACCTGATCTCAGGGAATCCTGAACCTTCTTGAGCTCCCTATTATAAGAGCTCCTCATGCCACCAATTAGGGCCTTCAAATAGGGGATGTCTGTTGTGGGGATCACCGGCTTCACAAATTCCACCAATTGATCCAGCACTCCCTTCCTCTTTGGTTTATTGTTATAAAAGGGTTGGTTTACCTGCCACAGACATGGCAGCTCCCTGTAAATATCAATGAATATGGGGATATAGTCCTCATTGTTGAATAGATCCATTTTCTCTGCAAGACACAACACAAGACAAACCCTAATGTCAGGCTAAACGCTCCTAATCTTGACCCAATATAGGCCTCAATCTATAAGCAGTATATGCCACTGATGCACCAACTTAAAATTGTACTTTCGCTATAACGATAGGCGCTTCCACTACACCTTCCTCCGCTCACAGATCGTATGTACGACGCACGCGTGTTATGCTTTATATACACTGCGCATGCATGAAACTCTGCCGGCATCACCCGACCCTGATGTTTTTTCTAGAATCTTCCCCGCCCCGTCTCTTTCGTCGCAGTGGGAGAGGAACATGGCGGAGAGACAGCAGGTGCTTAATAGCAGTAACGAGGAGGAAAGCCCGGAGCAAATAACATCCTGATCCAGGAGGAGGAGATTTAAGGCCTCAAATATGTCCTTTGAAGAGATGGTGGAGATGGTGGACATATTGAAGAGGGCCGACTATGATGGAAAGCATCTACCGTACCTAAACCCAAATGTAAGAAAGGCCAAGATCATGACTAAAGTTGTGAAGAGTCTGTGCCGGAATTTTGGGGTACGACGATCCAAGGAGCAATTCAGGAAACGCTGGTCAGACCTCAAATTAAGGGAGCAGGATCAGTATAGAAGGATCAAGAAAGTGCTTCTAAAAAGTAAGTACCGTAGTTGTCATGTGTTCCTATTCTTATTATTACTTGCATGCTGCACCATGTGCTTTTCTTTACTGTTGTACAGTTTAAAATGGCTACTTTCATGTTCATGGGCACAGTAATCGGTCGTAGTAAACGCCGTTCGTTTGCCAACTAAATACAATGTTTTTTCCAGATACAGGGTTAACTACTGTAGCGGTCATAATATATGTACAATATGATGTTGCATATATGTTATCATTTGGCTCCACCTAGTGGCCAAAATATAAAAGGGCTGCATCTTTATTTTCTATTACTGTTCAGAAGTTGACATGGAAGTACTTTGTTTGTCTACCTCTGGACATTAACTTGACCTACCCAGAATGCTGATTAACCCCCATGAATCTTAAGTGAACAGACTGCATTGTGGGAAGCCTATAAAAGGGCTGGGAGCGGCCATCTTAGGTCTCTTGGACACGCATGGCCAGCCTGGGAGGATCTGTGTGAAGTCTCCAGCACAGCGCGGCCTACCTCCACGGAGCAGCGATCCGAGCAACGGCACTGTGTTACACCAGAGAGCTGGACTGATGGTGGGGCAAGACTGGAAAGGAGTCTGAGGAGCCTGTTGGAGTCATCAGGGAGTTCCGGCAGAGGCGGCTCTCTAATTAGGCGAAACAGGCGGTGGCCTCAGGCCTCGCAGTCATAGGGGCCTCGCACAGCTGGCTAGTTTACCTAATTAGAGAGCCGCCTCTTTCAGCAGCAGAGATCTCCGTCCCGAGTCCCCTCGCCCTGCTACAGGGAGAGATAACAGGCTGCGAGTGAGATGTGTGATCGGAACTCACAGACATCTCCGGATCACAGGGAGGGAGGGAGAGCCGCTCAGTGTACAGCCTGCTCTGACAGATCTCCCCCCTCCCCCTGCTGCCCGCACAGCCAGACAGAAGAGGAGAGAGAGATTCTGCTCCTCCTCCTCCCGCCCTCTCCTCCTGTGTCTGCCCCGCCCACTCTACTCGGCAGTGTTCTCTGTTCTGCCTCACAGAAGGGGATGTGTGGGCGGGAAGATTCAATCTGAAGCCCAGCAAAGAGAAAAGGACAAGGGGAGTCTGATCCATCCATCCATCCAGTCCCTCCTGCGTCCCAGTGAGTACACTGATGTAGGGGATGCTCTTCCTTCCCTTCTTCCTCCATCCCTCTCTCTTTCTTTCCATTCTTTTTGTCTCTTTCTTTCTCTTTCCTTCATTCTTTCCCCATCCCCCTCTCTTTCTTTCTTTCTTTCTTTCTTTCTTTCTTTCTTTCTTTCTTTCTTTCTTTCTTTCTTTCTTTCTTTCTTTCTTTCTTTCTTTCTTTCCCCATCCCCCTCTCTTTCTTTCTTTCTTTCTTCCTTTATTTCCATTCTTTTTGTCATTCTTTCTTTTTCTCTTTCCTTCCTTCTTCCTCCATCCCCCTCTCTTTCTTTCTCTTTCTTTCTTTCTTTCTTTCTCTTTCTTTCTTTCTTTCTTTCTTTCTTTCTTTCTTTCTCTTTCTTTCTTTCTTTCTTTTTTTCTCTTTCCTTCCATCTTTCTTTTTTTCTCTTTCTTTCTTTCTTTCTTTCCTTCTTTCTTTCCTTCCATCTGTCTTTCTTTGTCTTTCTTTCCTGTCCATCTTTCTTTCTTTCTTTCTTTCTTTCTTTCTTTCTTTCTTTCTTTCTTTCTTTCTTTCTTTCTTTCTTTCTTTCTTTCTTTCTTTCTTTCTTTCTTTCTTTCTTTTTTTCTCTTTCTTTCCTTCCATCTGTCTTTCTTTCTCTTTCTTTCCTGTCCATCTTTCTTTCTTTCCTTCCATCTTTCTTTCTTTCTTTCTTTTTTTCTCTTTCTTTCCTTCCATCTGTCTTTCTTTCTCTTTCCTGTCCATCTGTCTTTCTTTCTCTTTCTTTCCTGTCCATCTTTCTTTTTTTTTTCTTTCTCTTTCTTTCCTGTCCATCTCTTTCCTTCCTTCTTCCTCCATCCCCCTCTCTTTCTTTCTCTTTCTTTTTTCTCTTTCTTTCTTTCTTTCTTTCTTTCTTTCTTTCTTTCCTTCCATCTGTCTTTCTTTCTTTCTTTCCTTCCATCTGTCTTTCTTTCTCTTTCTCTCTTTCTTTCTCTTTCTTTCTTTCTTTCTTTCTTTCTTTCTTTCTTTCTTTCTTTCTTTCTTTCTTTCTTTCTTTCTTTCTTTCTTTCTTTCTTTCTTTCTCTTTCTTTCTTTCTTTCTTTCTTTTTTTCTCTTTCCTTCCATCTTTCTTTTTTTCTCTTTCTTTCTTTCTTTCCTTCTTTCTTTCCTTCCATCTGTCTTTCTTTCCTGTCCATCTTTCTTTCTTTCTTTCTTTCTTTCTTTCTTTCTTTCTTTCTTTCTTTCTTTCTTTCTTTCTTTCTTTCTTTCTTTCTTTCTTTCTTTCTTTCTTTCTTTCTTTTTTTCTCTTTCTTTCCTTCCATCTGTCTTTCTTTCTCTTTCCTGTCCATCTGTCTTTCTTTCTCTTTCTTTCCTGTCCATCTTTCTTTTTTTTTCTTTCTCTTTCTTTCCTGTCCATCTCTTTCCTTCCTTCTTCCTCCATCCCCCTCTCTTTCTTTCTCTTTCTTTCTTTCTTTCTTTCTTTCTTTCTTTCTTTCTTTCCTTCCATCTGTCTTTCTTTCTTTCTTTCCTTCTTTCTTTCCTTCCATCTGTCTTTCTTTCTCTTTCTTTCCTGTCCATCTTTCTTTCTTTCTCTTTCTTTCTTTCTTTCTTTCTTTCTTTCTTTCTTTCTTTCTTTCTTTCTTTCTTTCTTTCTTTCTTTCTTTCTTTTTTTCTCTTTCTTTCCTTCCATCTGTCTTTCTTTCTCTTTCTTTCTTTCTTTCCTTCTTTCTTTCCTTCCATCTGTCTTTCTTTCTTTCCTTCTTTCTTTCCTTCCATCTGTCTTTCTTTCCTTCCATCTGTCTTTCTTTCCTTCTTTCTTTCCTTCTTTCTTTCTTTCTTTCTTTCTTTCTTTCTTTCTTTCTTTCTTGTCCATCTTTCTTTCTTGTCTTTCTTTCTTTCTTTCTTTCTTTCTTTCTTTCTTTCTTTCTTTCTTTCTTGTCTTTCTTTCTTTCTTTCTTTCTTTCTTTCTTTCTTTCTTTCTTTCTTTCTTTCTTTCTTTCTTTCTTTCTTTCTCTTTCTTTCCTGTCCATCTTTCTTTCTTTCTTTCTTTCTTTCTCTTTCTTTCCTGTCCATCTTTCTTTCTTTCTTTCTCTTTCTTTCCTGTCCATCTTTCTTTCTTTCTCTTTCTTTCCTGTCCATCTTTCTTTCTTTCTTTCTTTCTTTCTTTCTTTCTTTCTTTCTTTCTTTCTTTCTTTCTTTCTTTCTTTCTTTCTTTCTTTCTTTCTCTTTCTTTCCTGTCCATCTCTTTCTTTCTTTCTTTCTTTCTTTCTTTCTTTCTTTCTTTCTTTCTTTCTTTCTTTCTTTCTTTCTTTCTTTCTTTCTTTCTTTCTTTCTTTCTTTCTTTCTCCACCCATCCCCCTTTATTTCTCTCTCTGTGACAGCCTACCAGAATAGGTAGGATCTGTGAGAGCAGTTTCCCTGTGCAGCTCTGCTTGAGGAAAATATATCTTTATTATGCCCACTTACCTACCCCCTGTACTGTCCACTCCCCTATACTGTACCCTCCTAATACAGTTCATAATACAGTGGGGCCTCATGTCTAAGTTTTGCCTAAGGCCTCACAAAGTCTAGAGCCGCCTCTGAGTTCCGGAGTGTTTTATAGTGTGAAGCGGAGCAGCGCAGCAGTGCCGGTCGGCCGGAGACAGAACCCTGAACATCTGAACGGAGTCCTCTGACACAGTGGCGTTGCAAGGTGGGGGCGGGGGGTGCGGACCGCACCGGGTGACACCCGCCAGAGGGGTGACACCCATGTATAGCAGAACCGCAGCCGCTGACACCGCCCCCTGCCCTGTGCCTCTCGTCTCGCTCTGTGTCCCCCGTGGAGCGGACTGAAGCTGCCTCCTCCTCTGTTTACATCCAGTGAGGAGGAGGAGCTCCGAGTGACACACACCCCTGTGTGTTTTTTCTTCCGCGGCCACGCTGTACTGAGGTACTGTACTGACAACTCTAAGTAGATTAATAGATAGACATGTGCAGGGGGGGGCGCTATGGGAGGGGAGAGGGGTGCTTATACTGATGGGGACTCTGCACTAGGGGGATTCTATACTGATGGGGACTCTGCACTAGGGGGATTCTATACTGATGGGGACTCTGCACTAGGGGGATTCTATACTGATGGGGACTCTGCACTAGGGGGATTCTATACTGATGGGCTCTGCACTAGGGGGGATTCTATACTGATGGGGACTCTGCACTAGGGGGGATTCTATACTGATGGGGACTCTGCACTAGGGGGATTCTATACTGATGGTCTCTGCACTAGGGGGGATTCTATACTGATGGGGACTCTGCACTAGGGGGGATTCTATACTGATGGGGACTCTGCACTAGGGGGATTCTATACTGATGGGGACTCTGCACTAGGGGGATTCTATACTGATGGGCTCTGCACTAGGGGGGATTCTATACTGATGGGGACTCTGCACTAGGGGGATTCTATACTGATGGGGACTCTGCACTAGGGGGGTCTGCACTAAAGGGGGGGTGTCTAAACTGTGTGGGTCTGCACTAAGGGGGGATTCTATACTGATGGGGGTCTGCACTGAGTTTGGAGGTCTATACTGATGGGGGGGGTGTCTGTACTGATGGGGGGGGTCTGCACTGAGGGTGAAGGTCTGTTGTTAGTGAGGGTGATCTATACTGAGGGAGGGGGATCTATGCTGCAGGATCTGTACTTAGCGGAGAGGGGTCTGTACTGAGGGGGGACTATATTTGGTGGAGGGTGGGGGGGAGGGGGGTTTCAGCACCGGGTGACACCAACCCTAGTGACGCCACTGCTCTGACAACACTGTCCTGGTTGGGTGAGAGGGCTGTTGCCCACAAGTTCCTTGATGCACTTTTATACACACGTGCACACAAGACAGAGTTGCTGGGACCCTTAGTTCCACAAGCAGATTCAAGAGGAATTAGTACTGAGTCTCTGGCATCAAAGTTAGTTAAAGTGCCATAACACCAGAGCCTGGTTTTCATCTTCTCAGTATACTTTGATGAGGAGTCATTAACCCTTGGATTACAAAATTATCTTGTTTGCTAGCAGAAGAAAAGAAGATAAAGAAAGACTGTTCAGTAACACAAGGCCTTGTGTCCCCTTACCATATTGGGGTAGTGTGATATTAATAGAGGGAGCTCCCAAATTGTTGTACTATACTTAATCAAGTTATCATTTGGTTTAGTATAGCCAATAAGCGCGTAAGAAATAGGACAGTGCTCAGAGTGAGATAGATTCACTCTGACGGTTATCCTATTTACTTTGCTATATCATTCATATGTTACTTCAGACATTTTATAGCTGTATTATATCCTTGTAATATAAAGTTAAGTTGACCGTCAGACTATGTTGGTCTGATGGTACAACTATTGTAGTACACCCCTTTAAAGTAATTACAGTAAACAAAGATTTACTTAAGTATAACTGTGTGGGTGTTATTTTATTTGTATCCTAAAGCAAGTGGAGATCAAGTTAAAGACAAACAGGTATACTATATTGTGCACTGTGAATTTGTTTTAAGGTTTTGTGGTGATCGCACACTATTACACATGATGGAACCCGAAGTGTCAGAGGTAAGGGTAGCTCCAAGAGTCTGGGATGGCCAGTGGGAAAATGAACAAATTAGCAGCTCCTACGGGGGTAGTGCGCTTCACTACATTTGGTCATGATAATTTGTATAAAAAGAAATTTAGCACACTGTTGTCTAGATGTATTTGAAACTAGAATGAATTGCAAACTTGATTCAGTGGAATGTAAGGAGAGGACACTCAGCAGCTGTTTACACATCTGAACTCTGGAGCACTAGTGTGGGACACCAGAGCACATTTTTTAGGGTGACCCACGCAGGTGCTCCAGTGGATAGTTGGGGTGTCTCCATGTGTGAAAATTGTCCAAAAAAGGTAAGTATTCCAGCATGGTTAAGGGAATTAATCATGTCTTCAACTTGGAACTCTGCCCAAACAGACAATTGTACACCACTTCCAAGCAATGCTTCACATTCATATTTCTGTCCACCAATATCTGTGTGCTAAGTATACCTTTTGTTTCATTCTCATAGGGGAGAAAAGACTCACTCCATCAGAGGACACCAGCAACACCACACCTCATGAAGAAGGGGAGCATTGTGGTACCTCTGGATGTGGAGGAAGGAGAGGTGGAAGAAGTGCTTGAATTTGGCAACACAATAGGTCAGTGTTGGACACCACAGATTCACATAGATGTATGCCTGCATACTTTTAATACATGGTGTGTATTTTTATTTTAGGTGATGTTCAGGTTGTGGTACCAAAATCAAGTCATTTCACTAGTGACAGTGCACAACGGCTTATCCAGGAAATCATGTTTTGTAGTACTTGGACCTTATCAAGGAAAAAAACCAAGGAGATTGAACAAAGACTGAAGAACATGATTGATGTACTAGGGAGAATCTAAATCCTAAAAAGATTCCTGGATTTTTTTTTTCTAAAAATTTTAACTAAAGTTTCAATTCAGTTTAAAAGCCAGATTTGGAAGATGCACACTATTGGGTTGATTTACTAAAGTTGGAGAGTGTAACTTCAGGCTCACTTCTGCAGAGAAACCAATCAGCTTCCAGGTTTTATTGCCAAAGTTTAATTGAACAAGCTGAGGTTAGAAGGTGATTGGCTACCTTGCACAGCTGCACCAGATTCTGAGTGCTCCAGCATTAGTAAATCTACCCCAGTGTGTCAACATGTGCTATCTGCCATCAGGGGATTGCAATGTACACTTTTTGTGGGTGCAACCCCTTCCTCCCAACTCTAGTAGGTGAGAGGAAGTGGTTGCACCCCCAAAATACGTCCATTGATCCCCCATGATGGGAAATAGCACATGTTGCCATTAGGTATGGGATCAGAAAGGAAATCCCCATTTTGACTCACAATTTGTGTGCATCTTCTAAATTTGGCTTTTACAGGGGTGACTTCACCCCATCTGAAGAAGGCAAGATCAAGACCTTTATCACACTATAAAATGTCTGATATTGCCTTCTTTTTTGCAATGTTGAACTTTGTAAGTTCCAGAGTTGTGTATCTTATGTTTGGAAACATGCCTGTTTCCGTATTTTTGAAAAAATTTCAAGGTAAAACTTTGAAAAAAAATGTGTTTTTTTCCTGCCAAATGTTTTACAAAACACACATGTGAATGTGCACGGAGTAAAAGGCTTTCTACTCAACAATGTGTGGCTTCTTTCAATGCTCAATAACACTTTTTGTATTAAGCTGGTGTTTACAGTGACAATGGGTGTTATTTAAATAATGTGAAAACCACTTGGCACTACAAGTGCACTAGGAGAACCTAGGAGTCAGATAAAACAAACACAAGCAGTAAATCCAAATCAAGATTTTATCATATCAATTTTTTGTTTTTTAAAAAAATATTTACAAATTAGCTGGCATAGCAATGGCCCCCCCTACCTGTAAAATATTCCACATATTTTTCATGCACTTCACGGGCGCTTTGGGGGGGGGCAAGCCAGCACAGACAGCTTCCAGGGACGTCAGTGTTGGTTCCCGAAATCCGGCCCCAGGCCCAACTGAGGCTATATAATTTGGAGCATTTTTTTTTTAAAGTTGTGCAGGATGCAGTAGCATAAAACAATGTGGTTCAGTTTGTACTCCACCAGGTTGACAAACATTCTTGGCCAATATCAGTATAACATTGATTTTAATGCGTATTTAAAGACAAAAAAATAAGGTCCACTTATCACATTCCTCACCCCCTCTGATGGCCCATTGTCAAAATTTTAGGGGGGGAGGGTTCTAAATGAGTTTGTGAGCCCAAAAAAAGCCTCTGACACTCTTCATGAATTTAAGGACAACAATAACATTTGTACACATTATAGGGGGTGTTTAGGGTAACGCAGTACGATGGAGCTGACAAAATACATTGTTTAAGTGTCTAGGCTAGGTGTGTATGGGCCCAGGATAGCATGCTGGGGAGGTTAGCAAAAGCAAATATGCATGTAGGCCAAAAAAGGAGCATTAAAAGATTCAAGCATGCATTGGGACAAAGGGGACATTCACAGCATATTACAATCATGGTAATTATGGAATGATGAAAGAAGTACAAAACATTAGCATACATTAAATACAATAAAATGTGATGTTCAAGGATAAAAATCTTACCCTAATATAGTCTTTCTGCAGGACCTGAATAATGGCAGAACAGGTTTCTGGACTAATGATCCCCAGAGCCTGGGGGGAGATGCCTGTAGAGAACTTGATGTCCTGCAGACTTCTCCCTGTCGCCAAGTACCGCAAGGTGGCAACTAGCCTCTGCTCCGGAGTGATGGCTTGCCACATGCAGGTATCCTGCCTGCTAATATAAGGGGTGAGCAAAGCCAACAAACGGTGAAAAACGGGGTCCGTCATCCTGAGAAAATTCCTGAAATCTTCAGGGTTATTCTCCGGTATCTCACGCAGCAGAGGCATATGAGAGAATTGGTCACACTGGAGTAAACAATTCTTGGTCCATGAACTTCTCCCCACCCTGTTCATGAACTGGGCTTGGGTCAAAGTAAGAACCCCAACACCAAGCCCCCGCACAGCACGAATTCTACGATGAGTACGTAACCGCAACATGGCTTCAAAATGGTCAGCTGGTCAGAACGAACTAACCGAACACACTGAAGAACAGCAAGGCCTATGAAGAGCGAGCTGAAAATCAGAAACAAGTGGACAAGAACGCACTGAAAAACAAATACGAACTGACTACATGCACTGACTGACTACAAACCCACAAGCACAAACTGAACAGCAGTAAAATGATCTGAAAAAGCAGGAGTCTGAAAAGCGCGAATCGTCTCTCACCAAACTTCTACAAACACGAGATAAACACGAGATTAGCAGAAGGAGCCCAAAGGGTGGCGCACTGCCTTTTGAACTTACCTTTTCTAGTCCCATCGTATGTGTTGTACATCACCGCGTTCTTGACGGTCGGAATTTGGTGTGACCGTGTGTATGCAAGACAGCTTGAGCGACATCCTGTCAGAATTCCGTCGAAAAAACCATCAGAGCTTTTTCCGACCAAAATTCCGATTGTGTGTACACGGCATAAGGGGGTTAAGGCAGTGTTGGAAAATAATGGTGGCCACATAAAATATTGATACTTTGGGCCCAATTTTACTTAGGGGTGCACCCCCTTTGTTGCCAGCGGTTTAGACATTAATGGCTGTGTGTTGAATTTTTTTGAGGAGACAGAAAATTTACACTGTTATACAAGCTGTACACTCACTACTTTACATTGATGAACAATGTGTGGACTGCGCCAACTTCTAAATAAATCTATATTTCAACACCCAGAGGCATGATGGGACTTGTAGTTTTGCAACAGCTGGAGGTGCGCTAATTGCATATCCCTGACTTAGAGAATCCACAAGTAGCTCTGAGTTAATGTGTCCGAAGAGCAAGATCCTCGATTAACTACTTTTTCCTTTACCATGATGTATATGTAATGTCTGATAAATCATTTGACACTTTATATTATTTTCCTTTAAAATATGTTATGATTACCCCATTGAGATTATACCCCCTATGTTTTTACATGTGAATATGTATGCCATTCCTTTTCTTTTGAAAATATTCAATAAATAAACAATTTTTTTTAAAAAAAGCTCATATCACCATTGTGGATCTATATTTAATCTCATTTTACGTTTTTTCCTTGTCAAAAGTTTTTACTAATTGTATGTTCAATGACAAGAATAATAACAGTAAATAGTAGAGTAGAGAATATTAACAACATAAGAAAGCTGAATAATATATAAACTGTGAATATAAAGATATGTATGTAATAATTATACAAACATTTGAATATTCTAAATAAGTCTGGGGGTTTAGTATGGGTTTAAATACCAAAGAAAAAAATGCATACTGTAATATTGAGTAAAACCCATTATATACCGTATTTATCGGCGTATAACACGCACTTTTTCCCCCTTAAAATCAGGGGGAAATCGTGGGTATGTGTTATACGCCGATCCCCCGCTGATTGTGAGAGCATCCGAGAGCTGCCGAGAGCCGTCGAGATACACAGGACATTCGGCTCTGTATCTCAGCTGAGCCATTTTTAAACTGGAAGGCTGCAAATGACACTGGAGCAATGCTGCAATGACAAGGCTACACTGACAAGGCTGCAAACCACACTGACAAGGCTACACTGACAAGGCTGCAGATGGACACTGATAAGGCTGCATTGATGGGCATTTAAATGTAAGTTTTTTTCCTTAAACTTCCTTCCTAAATGTTTTTTTCCTTAAAATTCCCTCCTAAACCTGGGGTGCTTGTTATATGCCGTCGCGTGTTATACGCCGATAAATACGGTACGGTATATTATAGTTTAATAGGAAATAATATTTATATTTGATAGAACAATGAGTTTTAACCGGTTCAATACAGGTCATTTTCACCTCCTTCCTTCCCAGACCAATTTTTAGTTTTCAGCACTGTCGCACTTTAAACGACAATTGCGCGGTCGTGCGACGCTGTACCCAAACAAAATTTATGTCCTTTTTTTTCCCCACAAATAGAGCTTTCTTTTGGTGGTATTTGATCACCTCTGCGGTTTTTATTTTTTGCGCTGTAAACAAAAGAAGAGCGACAATTTTGAAAAAAAACACAATATTTTATACTTTTTGCTATAATAAATATCCCAATTAAAAAAAAAAAAAAAAAACACATTTTTTCCTCAGTTTCGGCCGATACGTATTCTTCTACATATGTTTGGTAAAAAAAATCCCAATAAGAGTATATTGATTGGTTTGCGCAAAAGTTATAGCGTCTACAAAATACGGGATAGATTTATGGCATTTTTAAAAAAAAATTATTTATTTACTTATTTTACTAGTAATGGCGGCTATCTGCGATTTTTTTCGTGACTGCGACATTATGGCGGACACATCGGACACTTTTGACACATTTTTGGGACCATTCACATTTATACAGTGATCAATGCTAAAAAATTGCATTGATTACTGTATAAATGTGACAGGCAGGGAAGGAGTTAACCACTAGGGGGACACGAAGGGTTAAATGTGTTTCCTAGGGGAGTGATTCTAACTGTAGGGGCAGGGACTCACAAGAGGAGGAGACTGATCGGTGTTCCTCTGTACTGGGAACACAGATCGGTCTCCTCTCACCTGACAGGACGTGGATCTGTGTGTTTATACACACAGATCCAGGGTCCTGCTCGGTCAACGGGCAATCGCGGGTGCCCGGCGGACATCGCGGCCGCCGGGCACGCGCCCCCGCCCCCTAGACGGCCGGGAAGCCCAGGACGTCATATGACAGCCACCCAGGATGGGAGGTCTCATCTGCGGCCATCATTTGACTATACGCGGGTATTGAAGTGGTTAAAAGAAAGGTAAAGTACTAAAAGTGAAGAAAGAAAGAGGAGAAAAAAGGTGAAGAAGTCCACAGGGTCGACCCAAAAACCAGCTCATGTTACATTCAACTGTATGGATATTCAAGTATCCATGAATTCAAATATATTGTCTCCTAAGCAATTAGACACTCAAATAACTAAGTATACGAGTATCTAATACGTAAATTGGCTACCATGGCAGAAGAACGGATTCATTAAATGTTCGAAGGCTAGGGGTGTGGCTAGGAAATCCTCAGCAGATACAGCACCTCATCCCAATTTAGTAAAAATAGTAAATAGAGATAGGAGGGGATTATAATGGTGCCAATAGATGAAAGTAAACAATAAGTACTAAAAATAACAATTTACTTTATTGACATATATATAGAAAAAAGACAAACACATATGGTGATACATATAAAAGATATAGCAGATGCAGTACATATGGTGAAAAAATTAGGACTAATACAGGCCTAGGAGTTATAGGCCAATTATACAGGTAATCAATTCCTACATGTTTTGCCAAAGCATTGGCTTCCTCAGGGAAATTATATAAGCCTGTGCCAAAATTTGAGTGGTTCTAGGTAAAGAACAAATAAAGAATATGAGATGACAGTACAACTTATTTTTCCAATTGGATACAATAATGATCAAATAAACCAGTGGTTCTCAACTCCGGTCCTCAGGACCCACTAACAGGCCAGGTTTACAAGATAACTAAAATAGATCACAGGTGATATCATTTGCTGCTCAGTGATTGCAGTATTCTAGTCTGCATCTCCCCAAGGTAATACTTAAAATCTGGCCTGTTGGTGGGTCCTGAGGACTGGAGTTGAGAACCACTGAAATAAACATTTACTATTGAATGCAAGCCATGATAACCCCTCCACCCACATGAAGGATCCACCCCGGGAACCCACATACATACCTCTCCACTCCCGATGGGAGCTGAGCAGGAGAAAGCACCCCAAAAGGGGCCACCAAGAGTGCACCGCGTCTATGGCTATAGGGGGCAGACAGAGACCTAGCAATCAGAGGTAAGGATTACGTGAAAGTTTGTTATGACACAAAACAATGTTGGGATAGACATTATCCCAAAGCAAAAAGATAGGGCTAACATAGCCTCAATAAACTTACAATTATGTAGTAAAATCCTTATAAACACACACAGGGGTGCCTATGGCAGGTGTTTTACAAAATGGGCTGTAGCTGATCAGTTCAAACGAAGATCATTTGGGTATATGTAAACTATGAAAAAAAGAGAGTGGGCAATTACTGAATATAAAACTTAAATAAGTGATTGCCTATGATGCTAAACATGGTGGAGACAAAGAACGACCGATAAGAACTTACCTAAGTGATATATGAAACAGCAAACGCCGCCAATATGTCCAAAAAGGGTATTTAAATCACAGAAAAGGGGGAAAAGATAGTAACAATCAGTGGCAAAAGTCCAAAGCCTGTGTTTTAAAAAGGATGTACAGCCAGAATAAACATCAAAGTATAAAAATAATATACATACAGAGCGAAAAACAAACATTTAAACATACCACAATTGTGTACAGCGATGGTAAAGGCGCCCCTGAAGTCCAGCAAAGAAATGTGTGGACTGGCTGGCTATATATGCCCCCACACCTGATCGGCATTAACCAATCAGTGAGCGGATGAAAAAGGCTCCCGCGCATGCACACCACAATTTGCACATAGAGCCTACAATGCCTATAATGCGATGCGGGAAGATTCCGAGTCATATGACGTGACACCCATATGAGTTCAATGGGTGAGCTGTCAGTTCACGTAAAGTGGATTTTACAGCAAGCCAGAACAGATGGTACAAAACAGTGTGGTAAAGAGGGTAATGACGGGAGCAGGGGCGGGCAAGCACAAGAATAGAGTGCTGCCCTTGGGTGTCCATACAGCCAACAGCAGCGCAAAATTGACGACCATGATGGGGAAGCTAATCAACCAGACCAGCACAGGGAAAACCGGGGGCATACCGTGGGGACCCGGGGGAAGGGGGGAACCTCCATGAGGGGGAGGAATATGGAAGGTGAAGGCCAAACCAAAGGACCCCCCCACCCCGCCTGACATCCAGGAGAGGAGTGAGGGTAGGTCCCAAGTAAACCCCACCAGAAGTGACCATGACATGCATCCAAGGGCAAGTTGCAATACAACAAACAAAAAAGTAAGAAAAACATTCAATCAAAGAAAGTTTAATATTACATAAAAATAGTAGAATTACAAGGTTTGATGTGAAAATAATTGTAAAAGGTAACAATTAACATAAGAACATAAAACAGAAATAATCATGTAAATAAATGATAAAATAAAGGAACCCAGATTCTAAGTTCATGGCGTAGAAAGAGGAAGAAAGAAAAGAAATGGAAAAGAGAAAGAGGACAAAAAGGGAGAAGGGTAATGGAAAGGCATCCAATTGGTGGAACCACTTGGTTTCAAGTTGAAGCAACTTGTTGTCAATGCCGCCACCTCTAACATGTAGAGGTACATGTTCTAGGGCGGCAAAACTGACAACATGGGGGTCATAGTTATGTTGTGCTCCAACATGTCAGTTAATGGCTGTGGTGGAAACTCGTTTGTACATAGGTTTCATATGATCTCTAATCCGGACGTGGAAAGGTCGTTTGGTCTTGCCGACGTAATAAGAACCACATCGGCAAGTGGACAGATATACGACTCCCACCGTCTTGCAAGTAACCCGGTGTTTGATGGTATGAATGAGTCCATTAGGAAGGGTAACTTCCCGAGAGTTGGAAATAAAGGTACAAATATCGTAATTACCGCATGGGAAAGTACCAGCATTCATGTGAGACTGCGATTGAATGGGAGAATGGTGACTCATAATGAGACAGTCCCTGAGTGAAGAGGATCATCGATATGTTATGTCAGGATGTGACTTCACATATTTATTAACAACCGAGTCTGCTGTTAGTAGAGGCCAAAATTTGTTCAAGACATCTCTGACTTGAACATGCTGTCTAGAATATTGAGTGATCAACCGAACAGGTTGTAAAGTATCCACAGGCTTATTTGAAAAAAATGAGATTTTTTTTTGGACTTTGTTGTAAGCTTTTTTTAAAAGGGAATGGCTGTATCCTCTGTTTTTCAACCTCACATATAAATCACATGATGCTTTTATAAAATCCGCTTCTAAGGTGCAATTCCTTTTAATTCTCAGGTATTGGCTAAAAGGAATACTGTCTAAAAGGGGTTTGGGAGGGGCACTGCTGGCATGGAGGATAGTATTGCCAGAGGATGGCTTACGGTACAAGGCAGAATGAAGAGTTCCATCATGCTCTATGCTTATTTGAAGATCCAAAAAAATGATCTGTGATTGACTGCATTCCATTGTAAATCTTAGGTTGTAACAATTAACAGCCAGAGAGTCAATGAACAGGGTAAGTTCGTCACGAGTGCCGGACCAAAAAAAGAGCGCGTCATCAATATATCTGTGCCAACTGATGACTTTAGATAACAGATTGGACGAGCTGGAACTGGCAAATAGCTCCCTTTCCCACCCCCCCAGGTACAGGTTGGCATAGGAGGGGGCACAACGGGTCCCCATAGCCACCCCCTGTACCTGGAGGAAGTGGGAAGTGCCAAACATGAAATGGTTTCATGTCAAAATGAATGTCAATAAATCTAAAACAAACTGACCGTAAGAGTCAAATTCATGACCTCTTTCCTGGAGCTGTTTGCCAATTACTTCAATCCCTTTGTGGTGTGGAATGCAGTTATATAATCTCTCCACATCCAAAGCCACTAGCAAGACACCCTGAGGTAAATGTTTACCATCAAGGATGTGAAGAAGATAGATAGTGTCCTTCACATATGAGGACAAGAAAGTAACATGGGGGGCTAAATATTTGTCAACTAAAGCGCTGGAATTTTCAGTGAGACATTGGCATCCGGATACGATCGGTCGACCAGAAGGATTGGTGAGTGATTTATGCAGCTTGGGCAAGGCATAAAACGTAGGAGTTTTATGCTCTTTGACCCTTACTTTGGAATGTATTGCAGTCAATAATACCTTTTTGATAGGCATAAAAAATTATTTGGTGATATTCAGATGTAAAGTTATCAATGAGAGACTGAGATATGGACCTATACCAGTCTCGATTATCAAGGATGTCATGGCACATGCATTCATAGAACACAACATCCATGACTAACACATTGCCTCCTTTGTCTGCTGGTTTAATAACCAGCCCTGGGTGACTTTGGAGAGATTTTAAAGCTTTTTTTTAGTTCAAACCTCGGACTCTACCCAGAGTCCGATTCCACACCTTCCATCACTGTAACCAACGGGGAACCCCCGATCTCAAATCCTCTAACTATTGTAACCAACGGGGAACCCCCGGTCTTGATGTAGTCAATTTGTCCTCAGTACCCTTAACCAACGAGCAAATCAAAGTACTCCAACTTGGTCTAACTTTTTTTCCTTCCATAAACTTTGACAAATTTCAATTTATCAAGGATATCCATCTTTTTGCACGTAAATTACTATACAAAGTCATCTATGACAAATCTACATCCTCTACTGCCACTGCGGGTCCTGCCTCTTCCCAGGCGGTTCCCACACTGGCTGAGATTCAAGCATTGGAGGAACTTATGCTGCTCTGGGAGGACGGAGTCACTGATGACGACGATATTACGGAATCTGAGTCCGGTATCGTCGCCCTCGGTGTCTCTCCCCCCCACTTCCTTTAAAACAAAATCACGTAATCTGTTGCTGTTGTATTCTTCTCTTCCAATATGTATTATTCTATACATATTTTTTGGTTAAAAAAAATGGAAATACGCATATATTGATTGGTTTGCACAAAAGTTATAGCGTCTACAAAAAAAAGGAGATAGATTTATAGCATTTTTTAAATTTTTTTATTTTTTACTAGTCATGGCGGCGATCTGCGATTTTTATTGTGACTGCGATATTGCGGCAGACATATCGGACACTTTTGACACACTTTTGGGACCATTCACATTTATACAGCGATCCGTGCTATAAAAATGCACTGATTACTGTGTAAATGTGACTGGCACGGAAGGGGTTAACACTAGGGGGTGATCGAGGGGTTAAATGTGTGTCCTAGGGAGGTGATTCTAACTGTGGGGGAGGGGACTGACTGGGGAAGGTGACCAATCAGTGTCCCTATGTACAAGGGACACACCATCAGTCTCCTCTCCTCTGACAGGACATGGATCTGTGTGTTTACACACACAGATCCACGGTCCTGCTCTGTTACACGGCAATCGCGGGTGCCCGGTGGACATCGTGGCCACTGGGCACGCGCATCGGGTCCCGAGCGACGCGGCACGCGCGCGCCCCCTAGTGGCTTGGGAGGGCAATCACCTCATATGACGTGCGCCCAGAACGAGAGCTGCCTCGTCCCGCAGTCATATGACAGTGGGCGGGCAGCTAGTGGTTAAATAATGCAAATTGCCTCTGAATTATACCACGCAGCAAAGGTTTGTGAGCTTCCCAGAGCGTTAGCGATGGGATATCTGGGCTATTGTTTAAAGCTTGATCAATAAGTTTGCGATGGTTTGGATTTTTAAGCATAATATCTGGAAGTGGTATCATGTCCTTTAGGTATAGTGGAAGCAATGGTGGTGAACACTGCATTGTGATCCGACCATGGGATTGGAATTATGTCAGCTGTGAGTATTTCTGGCAGCATGCCAGTAGTTAAAAATATGTGATCAATTCGAGAGAATGTTTGGTGTGAATAATAAGTATATCTTCATTTCGCTGGATTATTTTCTCTCCACGAATCGACTAGGTTATATTTAGACATGAGTTGGGAGAAGGATAATTTAGGTGGGTTTCTGGGTGAGGTGTATGGAGATTTGTCTAGAAATGGAAGGAGGACTTGATCGGAATCACCACACATTATAATTGTTTCTAATTTGTGGTTGTGTATTATCTGTAAAATGTGTGATAAAAATGCTGTTGGTTGTTTATTTGGTGCATAGTATGAGAAAATAGTGATTGGAGTATCCATTATATGTCCAGTAAGGATTAAATAACGCCCCTCTGGGTCTTTAATTTGCGATTGAAGAGTAAATGGGGTGGAGCGATGAAAAGCTACTGTACAAGGGTGCCCCTTTGTTTGGTGGTAGCTGAGGCTGTAAAAATTTGTGGATAGAAGTGAGACATAAATTTGGGAGTGGAGCTATTAGTAAAATGTGTTTCTTGTAGGCACACTATGTGTGCTTTCCGAGCATGAAAGGTTCAGAATGCTTTAGTGCATTTCTGAGGAATATTAATACCCTGAACATACAGGGAAAGAATGTTTAATGGTGCCATGATATCTGATAAAGGAGATGGAACTTACCAATTCGCATGTAGTGCTGGTCGGATGAGACAACCGATGTGGACTTGGAAGATATCGGGAAAGAGTAGAAAACAGTAAAGTCTGAAGATGAGAAAAACTTTAAAACATAAAAGATTAGATAATATACAATTTGAGTAGAACTAAAGAAAGGTACAAGAATTGCCTGTGACAGGGGATAAAAATCCCGTTCAGGGGAAGGGTGTTTCCGTCGGACTTCCACATATTATAAGAGGAAGAACGAGGGAGGCGAAGTAAGGCACACGGATCTTCGGCGTGTGGGAGAAGAATGCTAAAATAAGAACATCGTAAAGATGTTCATGCTTTTGAGCCGCTTGGCATAAAATAATTATTGAGTCAATAGTCCCAGATGTTCCAGGGAAGAAATATTATTATGAGAATAGACATGACAGGATTGTAGATGGAAGGATTGGGAAAAGGGTCAAGAGGATAGGAAAATGGGAGAGGAAATAGGTAAGGGGGTGATGGAACAATCCTGAAAGTGTGGCTAGGAATTGAGGATTACTTCATCCTAATAGCCAAAAAGGAATTAATTAATGAAGTACAGGCATACCCCACTCTTAAGTACACAATGGGGTTTATTTACTAAAGCTGGAGAGTGCAAAATCAGGCTCACTTTTGCATAGAAACCAATGAGCTTCCAGGTTTTATTACAAAAATTTCTATACAGAAGTGAGCCTGATTTTGTACTTTCCAGCTTTAGTAAATAAACCCCATTGTGTACTTAAAAGTGGGGTGTGCCTGTAATAATATAAGAACCTTCAAAACAACTTAAGGTAACTAATAAATGAATTATTTACTCAAGAAAATAATATACTATCTTCATATTTAATGATAGTATGTTGGTTGACAATAAATGATGAAGTAAAATTAATTAACATTAAACACCTGGTCTGTAATGAAGTCAAAGATATTCTTGAATATATATTGATAATTTGAGATTATGTGAATCGCTGAAATTCGAAACATATAGAGATAGGTTAGGAAGTGCAAGACGTCTTAGGGAATTGATACGTAGCCTGTATTTAGTTTGGGGTCTATAAAGACTCAATAAAGGCTACAAGAAGGCTAAAAGAGTAGTAAGAAATTCCTTTTTGATGATTATCATCAGTCTATAGAGTCTTCTTGGTATTGTGAAGGAGAGGTAAATCGACCTCTCTTGTGAGATTGGTGGATGCTATTTTTCATTGTGATGTGGGTGGAATTGTTGGTGGGTGATGGTGATTCTGATCTTCTACGAGTGGAGGCAGATTTGGAAGAAGGTTCAAGCATAGGTTTAGAAGGGTTTGTTGAAGCTCTCCAGGAGATCTGCAGGTGTATTTAGAGCCATTGTGGGTAAAGCGAATAGAGAATGGAAAACTCCACTGATAGATGATATTGTGGTACTGTAGTTCCATTAGTAGCGGTTTCATTGCTCGCCGTTTAGTGATGGTTAGTTGGGACAAATCAGCAAACAGTTGCTATTTGTATCCTTGAAAACTTAAATCTTTTTTGTCTCTTGCAGTTGTCAAAATTTGTTCCTTTGTGTTTCAGGGATTCCCCTTATGCGCAAATTGGAGCTTCTGGCCCGATTTTCAAAATATTCCAATTTTGATTGTAGCAATAAATGTTGTTCTTTAAGATTTTCCATTTTCCGACATTTGTTCTTGTGTGGTATTCTCTATTTCATCTACTTTAAGTTCCAGTGCTGCTGTGCGGTTACCCAATTCTCTTATCTCTTTAGTTAGACTGGTAGTTATTTGTTCAGATGTTTTTTTTTTCAGCGCTTTATTTAACGTCTTTTCAAATTGTTTTAATAAGTCAGGGGCTATAGAGGAGTTTTGTGTAATATTTTGCAAACAAGTTTGTTCATCCTCAGAGTGAGCTGGAGATTCTAGCTGTGTGAGCGTGTTTCTATGGGAATGAACTGAGGCAGTGTATGAGGGAATGCGGCGCCATTTTAGCTGAAGCTTTAGCCTGTGGCTCTTTCATGAGGGAGTTTTTCATTTTGGCACGGCCGCTTCCCAGAACCATATTTTCGTCCTAAAATGGAACCTCAGGGTCTGCTGGAGACTGTGGTTATCTTTTTTACCTGTGGTGTGCGGTATAACTGGAATTCTTCTCCCCTACGGTGCGGAGCTCTAGCAGTGCATGTCTGCACCGCTAGACTCCGCGCATGCGCCTCCCATTTTACGTTTTTTCAAAAGATACAGTAATACCAGTGACATATTATTCAAACATAAGATACTTGAGAGTTTTGAACAGGAGGATACAGATGATAAAGAGAAAAGAAACTGCACACTCCTTCTATAGAGTACAATAGAGAACAATTCATTATGCCAATCATGAAAGCACAGCTTGTATCCAATGCATATATCCTATCATCATGGATCTACAGGCATACTCCACTTTTAAGTACACAATGGGGTTTATTTACTAAAGCTGGAAAGTGCAAAATCTGTCTCACTTCTGCATAGAAACCAGTGAGCTTCCAGGTTGTATTACCAAAGCTTAACTGAACAAGCTGGGGTTAGAAGCTCATTGGTTTCTATGCAGAAGTGAGCCTGATTTTGCACTTTCCAGCTTTAGTAAATAAACCCCATTGTGTACTTAAAAGTGGGGTATGCCTGTATTATATGGTAGAAGGCTGCTCCAGTGTAATTGATATTCCTACTATGTTACTTCAGCCCCAAGAATAGTACACATATCAAGACTACAAAAAGATTTAGTGCTTTATTGCAAGCCATGCTCTTGGATCTGATAGCATATTACTATGTAGTGTCCGCAGTTCTATTCAAGCACACAGAAAAGTGCTGTATTCCACAGACACCTGCAATTCATAGAATTCCATGTCGAAAGTAACATACAGCCACACATGTTTATCAAATATTAACACTGTCGCATATTTTTTGCAGCTTTTCTGCTGTCATCCATGTGCTTTACAGCTATACATCCATTCTGCTACACAAAGATTGCAGAGAAAGAACAACCCTCATATGGAAAAGTGAAATGCATGGCCCATTTGCTCCGATCTCTATCTCCTATAAAATTACAAATGTAATGTATTAAAGGAGTCCTTTTTTCTCGCCATTTTTCATGAATTCTGTCTGTTTGGTAACTTTTGAAATATTATCACAGCTTATAATCTGCAAGCTCAGTTGCAGTTAATCATGCATTTGAGTCAACGCCCCCCCCCCCCCAAAAAAAAAGAGAGGTCATCAGATTGTAAAAAGGTGCACAAGGGTTTCTAAATAAAGACACACAGAAATAAAAAGATACGAGAGGACCTTAAAAAAACAAAGAAACATACATCTTCAAATAACGCAAATAATAATTTTAAAGTTTGTTTCCATATGTAAATACCTGGTGATCTTTTCAGTCAATTGTCCCTTCATCCTGGAAGGTGATAACGCTTATGTCACATTCATGACACCTTCCCTCCACATGCAGTAAATGTCCTACTTGTGCTACCCTCCAGAATCAATCCCCAGTCCTATAAGCCTTAGTGCTCAGTCCTCAGGGTCAGACTAAGGTACCTGGGGCCAGCCAGAGGAAATGAGAGAGGGGGGTCACCTTAAATCAGTGCGTGTAGCACTCCCCTGCAAATAGTGGGCGTGGATTGCTGGGAGTGGGAAGTGTCATTCTTTGGGTCATGGTTAGATGGTGACAGCTCTACATATTGTACAATGCTGACATAGTACATTATACATAAAATGATGCTATAAAATATTGCATGTATAAACCACTACAGCACATTATGCCAGGACTCATTAGCATATTATGCCATTAAACCAAATGATATAAAAATCTATAGTAACAAATTGCTGAATAAAATGTGTGCTTTTGCAAGAGCAGATTGTTATTTATTAGCTAGCCCAGCTTCCAGACAGAAGACAAAATGTTGGTTCTCATAAAGAGTGTGAACCGCGCCTGGATGATAATTATTAAATGACTTTATTAAATGATTATTTATTATTAATAACTTATTATTTATCGTTACATTATTAATTATTAAATAATTGCTGCTAATCCAAATTGAGAAAACTCAATTGCAATAGATATTCGACAAGATAAGAGCGCTGTGCAAGGGGAAACTATTTGTTTTTTTCCTGTATGAGTTAAATAAAGTGTTACTATTGTAATTATTTGCGTCTGTGTAATTATTTTGTTGCAATGGTTTAAATACTTTGTAATTAGGAACAACAGTGACTGTAGAAAGCCCTGTGTTCTTTTATAAAAGTCATTTTCTAAATAGAAATGTACTCAGTTGAACATCAGCACCACATCCTGGGATACAGAATTATACATAGAAAAAAAAGATTGGGACTGTATAAGTGTTAAAACCTCCCTTTTGGAATAATTAGTCGTACAACATATAGAATAAAAATATAATTTTAATAGGTTGGTAAAAAGTGTGTCTCATAAGACAACACACTATTATATACTATTATGATTATACTATAGTTATAATTATAATTTTAATAGATTGGTAAAAAGTGTGTCTCAGAAAACATAAGACACCACACTATTATATACTATTATAATTAGTTATAATTGTAATTTTAATAGATTGGTATAAGTGTGTCTCATAAGAAATAAGGCACCACACTATTATATACTATTATAATTATATTATAATTATAATTTTAATAGATTGATAAAAAGTGTGTCTCATAAGACACCACACTATTATATACTATTATAATTATGTTATAATTATAATGTTAATAGATTGGTATAAGTGTGTCTCATAAGAAATAAGACACCACACTATTATATACTATTATAATTATATTATAATTATAATTTTAATAGATTGGTAAAAAGTGTGTATCATAAGACATAAGACACCACACTGTCAGTTTTTTTCAGTTTTTTTATCTATTAAAATTATATTTTTATTCTATATGGTGTACGACTAATTATTCCAGGAGGAGGTTTTCAGCACTTATAAAGTCCCAATCTTTCTTTTCTATGTACAATCTTTTATGAAAGTGCCAATTTATTGTGAGACAAAAAAAAAGTGCTATAAAATGTATGCATAAAGGTATTCTATGCAAATCCTATCATGTAAACCATTATATACTTAAAATGCTCTAGTGCAAAAAAGCTTCACATGGCATAAATAAATTGGAATGGTTTTAAAAAGATTTTATGCCATGTGAAGCTTTTTCTCTCTCCTATATCGGTGCGATTGGTTCCACTGAGAGATCGGTTGCCTATCGGGAAACAGCAGAGGATCGCATCACAAGGATTACTGCAGAGGATTGCTCCCTGGGAAGCAGTTTAGCTGGTTTATAATTCTCCCAGCAACAAGAGTCAGTGAGTTCATTTAGGACATTTACTGGTGGTGGATAACATATAGACGCATAAAGGGATCGTTCAAAAGAAATATATATATATATATATATATATATATATATATATATATATATACATATATATCACTTTTTTTTTTTACTTCAAATATGAATCACGGAGATTGCTAATAATAAATAAATAAATATATATATATATATATATATATATATATATATATATATATATATATATATATATATATATGGACTTTTGTGGATGTTTTAGATATATGTGTTATTGATTGTGAATATTTCTAATGTGGATATATATATATATATATATATATATATATATATATATATATATATATATATATATATATATATATATATATATATATTGGGACTTTTGTGAATGTTTTAGATATATGTTTTATTGATTGTGAATATTTCTATTGTGGATACATATATGGGTACACATTTTATTCACTAGAGCAATTTATGTATATAATGGCTTACATGATAGGATTTGCATATAATACCTTTGTAAATTTTATAGCACTTTTTTGTCTCACTCCCAATACGTTGGCACTTTCATAAAAGAACACACAGATCTCTACACTCACCGTTGTTTCCAATTACAAAGTGTTTAAACCATTGCAACAAAATAATTACACAGACACGAATAATTACAATTGTTACACTTTATTGAACTCATACAGGAAAAAGAAAAAAAACAAATATTTTCCCCTTGCACAGCGCATTCTAACCAATACTTGGTTCTCATAATGTTAATAAAAACCTGCTTCTGTTTTATCTTGCTGATTATGTCTATTTTTTGACACATTTGATTCGTGCCAATTTTTGCCATGGATTGCTAAGTGAACCACAATAACTCCCTTTGTGTTTATTATATCCTGAACTGGTTAGTGTAATATTGTTTAATTAAAAGTTATTTGCTAGATATAATCCAGACAGGTAATACAAGCTAATTTAGAACCTTAAGTGCAATAAAACTGCAGGAAAGGTCTGTAACATTTCAGGCACCAATTATGTTTGTTTTATTTTGGAACAAGGAAGACCAGGTTTTCCTTGCTGTACCTATCCATGCTGAGATATTTTTATTTCCTGTTGTTTCATCAATAAAAAGAGACATGTCAAATTGCACCAATGTGAACAAGAGCTTAGGGATCTTTATTGCCATTCATGCAGATGCTGCTGGTTAGTAACTCTTTTGGTGCAGCAAGTAACTTTCTGTCTGACATAGATTTACATCTATGCTCTATTTTAAAACCAATCATGTTTTTTGCTTTAACTGAAGACCTGATAAAGAAAGAGTCCTTTGTTGGTCCTAAAACCTGTTTTTTTTTTTTTTTTTCAGATAAATCAGTTGCACTCTAATGCCCCGTACACACGGTTGGATCTTCTGATGGGAGCTGGTTGTCGGAAATTCCAACCGTGTGTAGGCTCCATCGGACATTTTCCATCGGAATTTCCGTCACACAAAATTTGAGATCTGGATCTCAAATTTTCCGACAACAAAATCCGTTCTCGTAAATTCCAATCATGTGTACACAATTCCGACGCACAAAGTTCCACGCATGTTCAGAATCAAGCAGAAGAGCCGCACTGGCTATTGAACTTCATTTTTCTGGGCTCGTCGTATGTGTTGTATGTCACCACGTTCTTGACGTTCGGAATTTCCGACAACATTTGTGTGACTGTGTGTATGCAAGACAAGTTTGAGCCAATATTCATCAGAAAAAATCCATGGATTTTGTTGTCGGAATGTCCGATTGTGTGTACAGGGCATTAGGCTGCGTTCACACTTATGCGAATTGGATTTGGCCGCATCCAATTCGCATGGCAGGAGAGTGTGACCAGCTTTAAATGGAGTCGGTACACATACCTCCGGGGTGGCCGTGGTCTGCATTTGGAAAGGGTCCCGTGCGTCTTTGGCTCTGAATCAGGTGCAAATTCAGGCAAATATTCGGACCTGATTCGCACCTGAATTGGTGAACAGACACGCACCAGACCCCCTGCTGTGAGTGACGGCCACAGTATGTGTGAACCCGGCCTTAGTCGAAGCGGGGCGTTCGGCCAGCTTCTATCGAAGGGGCATGACCAAAAAAGGTCTGCCCTTCGACTACCGATCAGCACTCTTGGTCAGTGGCTGAGAGCGCTGACAGGAGTGTTCTGGCGGAGACCGGAGTGTCCGGTCAGAACACAATAGCATAGCAGGGGAGATCACTGTACTAACATCAGATAGTTAGTACAGTGGCTCCTCCTGAGCTGTCAGTTTTTTTAATTCAGCCCTGCTGGGTTGAAGGAAAAAAAACTAGTAGTGTGTACTAGGCTTAAGCAAAATCACAATACAGTATGTTCCTAGTGCTCTAGTTGTATATAAGGACAATATTAGATATGAAAACATCAAAGGCTACTTGCTCATCATGGGGCTGCTGTGGGAATACCCATTCTCCTTTTTATCTCTTATCGTTGTGTCTTTTATCAATCAACCTGACCTTCCTTTCCATTGGCCTGTGTGTTAAATCACTGCCCCCCAGCTACTGCATGTATTCTACACTTCCAGTTATGTTGAATACCTGCTCCCCAAACCACATTGTGGTTTCTCCCATCAGACTACATGATGTACAAACCAGTAGAAGGAACGTGAGGCTATAGAAATTGAAACTTGACTCATCCAAATTGTTGAATACCCACACCAGGTGGGGAACAGCAAAGAGTCAGTGTTTCAACAAAGGGTCCAAAGTGTATGTAAACCCTCACCTTGTAAAACAACCCATTCAGATAAACCACTTGCTGACCAAGCCTTTTCTGGCACTTTTTGTTTAGAAGTTTAAATCCGTAATCATTTTTTTGCTAGAAAATTACTTATAAGCCCCAAATATTATATATTTGTTTTTTAGCAGAGACTCTAGAGAATAAAATAGTAATCATTGCATTTTTTTTATGCCATGTGGTATTTGCGCAGTGGTTTTTCAAACGCATTTGTTTTTGAAAAAAAAAACTTTCATGAATTAAAAAAAAATAAACACAATACATACCCCAATTTTTTTTAGTAAAATATGATTATGTTATATGTTGTTAAATCGCACACATTTTTTTTTTCTAGCTAGTTGTCTGTAGTTTCTTAGTACCAACTTCCGTTTTTGTTTAATAACTTTTCTGTAGCCTTCCTTTAGTACATCTGCAACCGTTTCCCTTCCTGTGTCTCAATGAACCTCTGCAGCTTTATATAGCCAGTGACGTTCATCCGAGGCTATACATATACATATATATTTTGAGAATATGTCAGTATTGGTCCTCATGATGTTGCTTTTAAAATAATTTGTCCTTAACATCAACTTGATTGTGTATACATGTTTTTTTTCTATTATTTTGAATATGTTGTTTCTACTATACAATGATTTTGAATGATGTGTCGAGTTTGATCCGAGTTCAATTGGTGAATCAGATTCTTTCTTGCAATGGATCTGGACTGAACTTTTCACATAAGGTTTGAGTGTATGTACCATGTACCGCAGCCGAGTTTTCTTTGCTATACCGGCTGAGTACTGTTTTTAATTGGTTAGTTCACCTGTAACCTAATGATGACACATCAGAGCAGTATATAGGTGATTGTGGTGACTAGTTCCAATAGGTAATGACTAAGCGCTAACATTTACACAAAACCTCTTTGTCTCCTGCTCAATCTGTTAATCACTTGTCAGATGAAACTTCAATAAAAAGGATTTTTGGAAGGACCTTTTTTATTTCATAGAGAAAGGCTGGTTTAACTACTTCTTGACCAATCTATAGCAGAAAGACAGCTATGTTGCAGTCCTCCAGTTCTGGGAGGGCGTCCATGGATGTCCTCCCAGAAGACCACCTCCCACATGCCCACTGGGGTGTGCATCAAGCATTGGACACAGCTGATCACAGATTGTGGTAAAGGGCCAATCACAGCGGCCCTTTACTATGTGATCAGCTGTGTCCAATCACAGCCGATCACATGTAAATAGACTTGCCGGTTATCAGCAATTATTTCCTCACACGCTGTGTCTGTTCATGGAAAGGATTGCTGATAACCAGCAATGCTGTCAGTACATTGTTTACACTGATAATCAGAGCACTGATCATCAGTGCCCTGATGATCAGTGCAGCCTATGGTTGCCACCCCATCTCTTTAAGCCCAAACACATATTAATTACACAGGTTCTGTGGCTGATAAAGGTGATAATTAAACTCACTTGGTGCCTTATCTGCATTTATTAGCCTCAGAACTGGTGTAATTCAAAGGTGTTTGGGTTTAAAGGGATGAGGTGGCAACTCTAGTGCAGCCTCATCAGTGCCCATCAGTGCAGCTTATCAGTGCCATCTATCAGTCCCCATCAGTGCCCATCAGTGCTGCTTCATCAGTGCCTCCTCATCAGTGCCCATCAGTGCAGCTTATCAGTGCCCTTCAGTGCCACCTCATCAGTGTAGCCTCATCAGCGTACATTAGTGCAGCCTATCAGTGCCCATCATTACAGCCTCATCAGCATACATAAGTGAAGAAGAAAAATGACTTATTTGCAAAATTGTATAACAGCAACTAAACAAAAAAATTTTCTTCAAAATTTTAATTTTTTTCATTTGTTTAACAAAAAAATAAAAAGTATAAAAAGTTCAGTGGTGATTAAATACCACCAAAAGAAAGCTCTATCTGTCTTGCAAATGTCATTCAAAATGTAATTATAATATTTACCATCCCCTATGGGGTTAAAGAATATATATTTTTTTTTAATTTTTTGCTGTTTGGTTAGGAGTATTGGCCATACCCATAACCAAGATGACGTTTTGGAACTCTTTTAGCGGGACCCAAGGCTATGCTTTGATTCATTTCATTTATTTTATGGGTTATCGCGCCAATTGGGTATAATTGTCATTTGTTGTTCATATGATTAGTTTTACTGCCTTAATTAGATTGTATTTAAATGGGAGATGTGTTTTTAGACCTGTGCGATTAATATTATACTTATGGGTTTACAAACCGTTCTCCTCTCCTACACAATAGGAGTACTGGTTGCGCCCACATCTAAGATGGCGCCTCGGCATTCTTTTAGTAGAACTCAAAGCGAGGCTTGGTGCGTGTATATTAGGTGGTTGCTCAGCACGCTGCCCGTTCCCCATTGAAAACGTCACCTTATGACGAAACGCGTCTGGGAGGTATGTGCTGACGTCACCACGTCGCCCTATTGAGGACGGAGTTTTGTTTGTTTGCCGGCCGGCATCACTTTTATCTTCTTGTATACTGTAAGTGCATTTCATTTTAAAATAAAATAAGGTTAAAAGGTATCACACTATCTTGCCATATCTTTTATAATATGGGTATCGCGGAGCTTTGGACATGTCTGGCACAATGGGTTTACATCGTTCTATGCAAGGAGGCATTTTTTCAAGGCTGTGTCAGTTTGCTCATCTAAAGTTTTGCATCTGGTAAGCAGGAACTCTATGTGGTTTGCTGCACGTTTGAAACCCCTTCACCAATACTAATCGGTGATCGATATCCACTCACTTATGTTTTATATGCATCTGGTAAGCAGAATTTTTATAAGGTGTTGGTGTATATACTTATTTTCCTACTCGGATTTTACCCACTACCTGCATGATTGCATGTCACTCACACAGAGGCCCTATGTGTGTTCATAGGCACTGGGTGTTTTTTATGACGGCCCCCCCCCCCCCCCCCCGTTTTTCTTTCTTTCTTTTTCACATTTGTTGACAGTATTACGCTATGTTGTTTTTCAAATTTTTTTGGGTTGAATCTTCGTGAATCCACGTCCATTTTCACGAGTGGAAATTTGTCCTAATTCACCGGGATTGGTTCCGTAAAGGCCCAGGCTGGGTTTAAGCCACTTGCTTATTTGGCTTACCATCTGGTAAGCATTCTACCTACCATTTGTTGTTTTTTCCAGTTTGATTCACTTGAGCATCTAGTACCATCAATTGGACTATTGAGGATTTTTTATACATTTTTTTCTTATTTTTTTCTTATTTTTTTGGACTTACACTAATTCAGAGAACTTTTAAATTATATTTTTTTCACATCATAAGAGTGTATATATGTATACAATAGTTTAATGCGCGGTTTTCTGCTTTATATCATTCAAAATGCGACAGCACCGAAAGATGAAAATTGGCCTGGGCAGGAAAGGAGTGAAAGTGCCTGGTATTGAAGTGGTTAAAGGGTCGGTCAACACACACTATTTCAATTTTGGTAGACCTGTACATAATACTGTTTTATTTGCGCTTACAGTACACTTTTTAGATCCACTGTCTTTATCAGGTTAAAGAAGCACTTAATGAGAGTAAGTCTTGAAAATGTAGTTTGTGGGGTCCTTTCAATGGGCTTTCCGATCAGGCCCACGTATCAGTTTCTCAGGTGGACCTGATTGTAAGCTGAGTGTAAAGCCTCGTACATACGATCAGATTTTCGGACGACCGTTCATCTGTTTTTTGTTGCATGCTCATCTCATGTCGAAAGTGAAGAGGTTACTCACCATATGAAAATTCTCGTACCACAGAATACAACGTCAGAATTGTCGGCCGAAAAATTGGAATCGGCTGTCGAAAGCACCGTACTAATGATACTATCGTGTATCTATCTATCTATCTCTATCTCTATATACAGTGGCTTGCGAAAGTATTCGACCCCCTTGAACTTTTCAACCTTTTGCCACATTTCAGGCTTCAAACATAAAGATATAAAATTTTTATTTTTTGTGAAGAATCACCAACAAGTGGGACACAATTGTGAAGTGGAATGAAATCTTTTGGATTTTTGAAACTTTTTTAACGAATAAAAAAATGAAAAATGGGGCGTGCAAAAATATTCGGCCCCCTTGCGTTAATACTTTGTAGAGCCACCTTTTGCTGCGATTACAGCTGCAAGTCGCTTGGGGTATGTCTCTATCAGTTTTGCACATCGAGAGACTGAAATTCTTGCCCATTCTTCCTTGCAAAACAGCTCGAGCTCAGTGAGGTTGGATGGAGAGCGTTTGTGAACAGCAGTTTTCAGCTCTTTCCACAGATTCTCGATTGGATTCAGGTCTGGACTTTGACTTGGCCATTCTAACACCTGGATACGTTTATTTGTGAACCATTCCTTTGTAGATTTTGCTGTATGTTTGGGATCATTGTCTTGTTGGAAGATAAATCTCCGTCCCAGTTTCAGGTCTTTTGCAGACCCCAACAGGTTTTCATCCAGAATGGTCCTGTATTTGGCTGCATCCATCTTCCCCTCAATTTTAACCATCTTCCCTGTCCCTGCTGAAGAAAAGCAGGCCCAAACCATGATGCTGACACCACCATGTTTGACAGTGGGGATGGTGTGTTGAGTGTGATGAGCTGTGTTGCTTTTACGCCAAACATATCGTTTTGCATTGTGGCCAAAAAGTTCAATTTTGGTTTCATCGGACCAGAGCACCTTCTTCCACATGTTTGGTGTGTCTCCCAGGTGGCTTGTGGCAAACTTTAGACGAGACTTTTTATGGATATCTTTGAGAAATGGCTTTCTTCTTGCCACTCTTCCATAAAGGCCAGATTTGTGCAGTGTACGACTGATTGTTGTCCTATGGACAGACTCTCCCACCTCAGCTGTAGTTCTCTGCAGTTCATCCAGAGTGATCATGGGCCTCTTGGCTGCATCTCTGATCAGTCTTCTCCTTGTCTGAGCTGAAAGTTTAGAGGGACAGCCAGGTCTTGGTAGATTTGCAGTGGTCTGATACTCCTTCCATTTCAAAATGATCGCTTGCACAGTGCTCCTTGGGATGTTTAAAGCTTGGGAAATCTTTTTGTATCCAAATCCGGCTTTAAACTTCTCCACAACAGTATTACGGACCTGCCTGGTGTGTTCCTTGGTCTTCATGATGCTCTCTGCGCTTTCAACAGAACCCAGAGACTATCACAGAGCAGGTGCATTTATACAGAGACTTGATTACACACAGGTGGATTCTATTTATCACCATCAGTCATTTAGGACAACATTGGATCATTCAGAGATCCTCGCTGAACTTCTGGAGTGAGTTTGCTGCACTGAAAGTAAAGGGGCCGAATAATTTTGCACGCACCACTTTTCAGTTTTTTAATTGCTAAAAAAGTTTAAAATATCCAATAGATTTCGTTCCACTTCACAATTGTGTCCCACTTGTTGGTGATTCTTCACAAAAAATTAAAATTTTATATCTTTATGTTTGAAGCCTGAAATGTGGCAAAAGGTTGAAAAGTTCAAGGGGGCCGAATACTTTCGCAAGCCACTGTATATATATATATATATATATATATATATATATATATTATATATATAGATAGATAGATACACGATAGTATATATGTATATGTATATATGTGTATATATATATATATATATATATATATATATATATATATATATATATATATATATATATATATATATATATATCATATGTGTGTGTTTATTTCAATGTATATAGATCTATATTTATAGATCTATATATCTACATATATAGATATATATCTATCTATATATCTATATAGATAGATATATAGATAGATATATATATAGATTTTTTTTTTTTTAGATGTTCATGTCTCTGGCTGGGTTCACACTTGTGCGATGCGTGAACCAGCGTGATTCCTGTGCGGGTTTCCACATCACACCTGCATTGACATCTGCGTACCACTGCAGGTGTCAATGTAAAGTTAATGACACCCCCAGATCATTTCACAGATTGCAGTGCAAACCATGTAATGGTGCAGGAATCGGATCGCATGGGTGTTCACACCCATGCGATCCGATTCCAGTGCGGACCAAATAAAGGGTCCTGTACCATTTTGGTGCAAATGCAATATGATTTAGGGGCAGTTCCCACTGCTGTGGTGTTGGAAATGGGTTGTGATTCGCACCGCACTGCAGTGCAAATCACATCCGATCTCTGTGCGATGCGATTTCAGCCATACAGATAGTATGGCTGAATTTGCATTGCATTCGGACCAAACTCGTGCAGGACCCTTTTTTTGTTCTGCAACAGAATCTGTCCCTGTCCCAGTTTGCAGATCGCACTGCAATATGCAAACTGATTTGGGAGTGTCGTTAACTTTTAGGTCCGGTTCACACTTGTGCGATGCCGGACATCGCACAGGCATTGCATGTAATTCGCAGCGCACTGCCGTTCACATTACATGCGATGTCTGTGGGGTGCGATATTAGCCGTACAGATAGCATTCGGTGCAAACACGCACAAGACCCTTTTTTCTGTTTGGACCAGAATCGGATTGCATGTGTGTTCACACATATGCGATCCGATTCATTGCCCGAACTGTAAGTTTGCAGTGCGATATGGAAGCTGAACTGGGGGTGTTGTTAACAATGTATTGACACTCCCCAGCGATTCGCATATGGCAGTGTGAACTGACATGCGAGTCGGTGCGATGCGTGAACCGGCAGTGGATTCGCAGAGTTCTCGCATCGCACCAGTTTATCAATTTTTATGTTTATCAATTATGAAATATATTTTATTTTAATTCATTAATAAATATTTATACTTGTATACTTTATTAAAATTATTTTTTAATGATTATAAATGTATTTTATATGAATGGTGTATAGCTGCATTACATATGTGGATTACATTCATTTACTATAAACCATTCACATTTAAATAGGGACATGTATGATCTTTAAATATTGATAAAAACAATGTTTTTTTTTTATAATTAGGTTAATGTATATTGTGTAGGGGGAATTTAACTTTATTATTTTATTAATATGTTGGGGAATAATGTGTGCTGATTTGTGTTAAACGTTTGTATTTGCTTCCTCATACTGTAATCCCGCTACATCACACGAGATTATAGTGAGAGGAGCCATTCTCAGGAGTTCCTGGCGTTTGTAGATCGCTTCTCTACTCAACATGAGAAGCGATCTACACACTTTCATAAACAGGCACTCAGAGGAGAGCGATCTCCTCTGAGAATGCCTGAGAATTGAATCGCGGTATTTTACCGCAGTTTCATAAAAGGACACCTAAGTGCACAATTGTTATTTCTTTTATTATCAATAAACATGCCAAACGGAAAGCATTAGATCGTTTTGTTTTGTTTTATATATACACGATTAACCATCTCACTGAGTGTGGATCTGAGGACAGCAACCAGGGTGGAGATGGGGGATTTGTTTGCCTGGTGATTTGTGTACTGCTTTGTGACCTGTCTCAGGTCGAATTTTGGAGGTGAGAGGCCATCTGTATTTGTGGTGGAGGGATCACAGTCACCGGATCTTTCATCAATTTTGTGTGTCACCGCACCCATTAGTGATTTATACTGTCTCCACATGCACCAGATGGGACTCTTTTGATATTGATATTTATACAGTTATGCATTTTAATGGACATTTATGAATTGTGCAGCACTGTTTTATTATGATGTCTATTTGAGGTATTGTTTGAATTAACCTTGAGTGCCAGCTAGCAGTTCACTTTTAGCTGTGTCCTTGTGTGTCAGCGCTGAATATTTTTTTCCATTTTTAGGATTTTTTAGTCAGAAATACAGACAAAGTAAATTAGGAATCTCCCTTGCTCACACCCAAATATCGTGATTGTGGTAAGTACTTTTGTATGTATGTTCATATAATCTAAGTTTTCTTTAAAGAAATTAGGAAATGTTGTTGCTGTGGTGCATATGGGAAGAAGGGGTTTTGGCTATGCGATTTAAATTTGGAACGAATATTTATATTTTTGCTGAGTGTCAAAGGTCTCCCCTTTACTAATATTTGTTTATAGAATTGTAATTATAAGTGCTTAATTTGTTTGCAAGAGGCGTAATTGTTTGAAGTACATGTTAAAATACATGTTTAACATGTTTGATGACTCTTTAAGGTAAAAAGAATAGTATTTTGAAGGTTGCAAAAGAATGTGTTAGATGGGCTGGGGGGTTGTGTAAAGAGAGGGAATGTTTTGATGCAAACACCCTACTGGTAAGGATAAAGTAGGTGAGTTTAAAGGTGCTTTTAATGAAAACATCCTACATTGTGGAGGGTAAAGCAAGTTAAGTTTTGAAGGGCAAGAGTAAGAGAGGAGTTATTTATTAATGAAAGTATTAAGGTCTTGGGATTGCAGTGGAAAAGTTAATAGAACTTACCACTCCTAGGGCCAGGCAGAGCTCACATCTAGAAGCTTAGGAACACTGTGGGGGTCATTTACTAAGATGAATGCACTGCGCTGGTTCAGACCTTAATTGGTGCACTGGATAGATCCTTAATCCAGCGTGTGAACTGGCGCACACACAGGAGTACCTGCACGCGAGAATGTTTCCAGCGCAATGGGATCATGCTGGTTCTCGGCAAGGTACATCTCGCGCTCGCTGCAATAGGAAAAATACATCTTCCTATTAAAGCAGTGCGAGAAAAACCGGCATGGGTTCCCCCTGCAGGTGCATGCCAGGCCCTTCGGTCTGATATGGATATTAAGGGGAACCCCCTATGCCAAAAAAACGGCGTGGGGATCCCCTCAAATCCATACCAGACCCTTATCCGAGCACGCAGCCCGGCCGGTCAGGAAAGGGGGTGGGAACGAGCGAGCGCCCCCCCTCCTGTACCTTACCAGGCCGCATGCCCTCAACATGGGGGGTGGGTGCTTTGGAGAAGGGGAACGCGCTGCGGCACCCCCACCCCAAAGCACCCCAAAGCACCCCCCCACCCCAAAGCACCTTGTCCCCATGTTGATGAGGACAAGGGCCTCTTCCCGACAACCCTGGCCGTTGGTTGTCGGGATCTGCGGGGGGCTTATCGGAATCCGGGAGCCCCCTTTAATAAGGGGGCCCCCAGATCCCGGCCCCCCACCCTATGTGAATGAGTATGGGGTACATGGTACCCCTACCCTTTCACCTGGGGGGGGAAAGTGTCAAGAAAAAAACACACTAGACAGGTTTTTAAGTAATTTATTAGGCAGCTCTGGGGGTCTTCTTCCGACTTCAGGGGTCTCTTCCGTGCTCTCTGGATCTTCTCCTGGTCTCTGGCTTTTCTCCACACTCTCCGGCTCTTCTCCGCGCTCTCCGGCTCTTCTGCTGGGCTCCTCCGCTATCTTCTGCTCTTTTGCCCCTCTTTTGCCCAACGGAGGAGCCTGGTCTTCTCCCGCTGTCCGGTTCTTCTGTTGCTGTCCGGTTCTTATATATGACCTTGGTGGTATGGACATGTCATTGCCATCATCCCATACAAATTTGTAGAACATTATATATAACCTCTAACGGGATTTTTAAGGCAATGAAAATTTGTAAATTTACTTAAAATCAATTTTATTGTGGATCAAGAAAGATTATTTATACAAAATCAAAATAAGTAGAAAAAATGAGTAACCCTGGTGTATGTATAGGCATCAGATAGAGATATTTTTCTCCTAGGGGAGTTTCTTCAATTTCAATTATTAGATGGAACGTATTGAGATATTGATCTGAATGTTTTCCTTCTTATTATTTTGTGCAATTTTTTCTTCTTTTTGATTAGAGGTATTGTTATCTCCTGTTTGGGCGTTCCAGCCCTTTCAAACTATATCCATATGATAACATTCTCTTTGTTCAATGTATTATCCACAACCAGGGGTCCCTGGTCATGCTCTGCTCTTTGCCCCCCCTTCTGGGGTATCTTTGGGTTAAACTTGGTAGGGGGGTCCAGTCTCCTTCGATTTTCATAGACAGGGGTTTTTTCTATACCCCCTGTATCCTATACCCTACCCGGCACAGGGGGGCCCTCATGTTAGATATACACGGGGGCCTTCCAATCTCTCCCTGCCTTGGGTTGTTTCCCCAGACAGGGAGCCTCTCGTGTCGGTGGTTATTAGTCCCAGTCTCCCCCCCGCCCTTTTTTACAATCTCAGTGCACGTGGGGAATTATGTGATTTTTCTACATAGAATTCTCCCATTATTCAAATTTAGCCCATTACTTATTATACCCTTTTTTCCTCCCCCCCCCCCTCTTTTTCTCCCCTCCCCTCTTTCCGCATATTGCGGTTTAAAGGGGAGGGTGAATACACTACAACAGTATGTTCCCTTCTGTATAAGGGCACATGCAGGGGGTTCTCTGAGAGCGATCCTGTCTTGCGGTTCACTCCTTTATGGGGATATTCCTTTTTGCCTGGGAGGTTACAACTCCGGTATGGGCACAGCCCTTTCTCAAAATGACAGTGGGCCGGCCGCTTACGCTGCGGGTTGCGTGTGGGATTCAATGCAGGCTCCCCACGGCATGCATGCGCTACCCGGCAGCGTCATCCGTCTCCATGGTGACGCTCAGCGTCACCACGGATCGGACGCAGTAGTGGTGCGCATGCGCGGCCTTACGGCGTCATTAGTTACCGTGGTGACGGTCAGCGTCACCACGCTCAAGCATACTGAAGGGTCGGTCAGGGCCTGTGAGCCGCGCCATTGGTTGGCGCGGCAGCCAGCCCCCGCCCACATCACATAAAGGACGCCAAAGACGGCAAGATGGCGTCATTCCCCCCTCGGGAACCACCGAGGGATGTCAGGGTGGACTTTTGGCCCAATTTTCTTTACCATCTCTGGAGCTCTTCTCGCTGGACATCTGGCAACAGTAAGTGTTCGTTTTTCCAACTTATCTGACTGTTGCAAATGGGAAGTTTGTAAAACTTTTTTGCCTTAGGGAGGAGGTTTGGGGATTTGGAGGATGGTGAGGGGTCTGTGTGGATGCACAGGGGCTGGGGGATGAGATGTGTCTTTCCCCCCCCCTCCCATTCCTGTCCTTTCCCCTCCCTCCCCCTTCATTGCTTGTGGCTTTTTAACTATGCCCCTCTTTTCTTTACACAGCTATCACTATTTGATGCTGAATACGCCAAATATTTGGATTTAATGCATATTTCCAGCCGTCTTGTAGGAGTTATAGGATACTTAATCTTTGGAGACTTGGTACTTTCCACCCTTGTTGGGAACCTCTGTTTGTCCACAAGATATCCGGGAAGGATGTGAGTGTTAGAACCTCTGCATATTACAGGAATTATAATACATTGACTAAGAGTAATATAAATAGTAATATGACGTTTTTTGATTTTTTAGAATGTGATGCATTTCCCTGAAGAAGACTTGTCATAAAAACATACAGGCTGAAACGCGTTGGAAATTCACCACTCAACGCCACGGTTCTCATCTGTGGTGATTGTATTGAGTGGTGTGCTGTATCACCTTTCTTTGATATTGTTTTTATATAGCTATGTACTATTAGCAATAAGAATTTTTTTTATACCAATTTTTTCTACTTATTTTGATTTTGTATAAATAATCTTTCTTGATCCACAATAAAATTGATTTTAAGTAAATTTACACATTTTCATTGCCTTAAAAATCCCGTTAGAGGTTATATATAATGCTGTCCGGTTCTTTTCCGCTCCGGTTCTTCTGCCAGGCTCCCCGCTATCTTCTTCCAGCTCTTTTGCTAGTGGTGGCCTGGTCGTCTTGTTCTTCTTCTTCTTCTTCGTCGTCGTCGCCGCTGCCACCTTCTCCCCTCTTCTCTTCTCTTCTCTTCTCTTCTCTTCTCTTCTCTTCTCTTCTTCCGATGTTGACACGACGCTCTCTCCCGCTGTACTGCCATCTGCGAGGTGTGTAGCGACTTATATAGGCATGGGGCGTGGTCACCGTGTGATGTCACCGGGTGACCCGCCCATTATGACGGCACAGTCCCGGGGCATGCTGGGACTGTGACGACATAAGGAGTGGAGTCACCGGGTGACATCACCCGGTGGCCATGCCCCATGCCTATATAAGCCACCACACACCTCGCAGATGGCAGTACAGCGGAAGAGAGCGTCGTGTCAACATCGGAATAAGAGAAGAGAAGAGAAGAGGGGAGAAGGCGGCGGCGACGATGACAAAGAAGAAGAAGAACAAGACGACCGGGTCACCGCTAGCAAAAGAGCTGGAAGAAGATAGCAGGGAGCCTGGCAGAAGAACCGGAGTGGAAAAGAACCAGACAGCGTCAAAAGAACCAGTCAGCGGGAGAAGACCGGGCTCCTCCGCTAGCAAAAGAGCGGCAAAAGAGCAGAAGATAGCGGAGGAGCCCGGCAGAAGAGCCGGAGAGTGCGGAGAAGAACCAGAGACCGTGAGAAGATACGGAGAGCGCAGGAGAGACCCCTGAAGTCGGAGGTAGACCCCCAGAGCTGCCTAATAAATTACTTTACAAACCTGTCTAGTGTGTTTTTTTAATTGACACTTTTTTCCTAGGTGAATGGGTAGGGGTACGATGTACCCCATACTCATTCACATAGGGTGGGGGCCGGGATCTGGGGGCCCCCTTATTAAAGGGGGCTCTCGGATTCCGCTAAGCCCCCCACCCGCAGACCCCGACAACCAACGGCCAGGGTTGTCAGGAAGAGGACCTTGTCCTCATCAACATGGGGACAAGGTGCTTTGGGGTGAGAGGGCCGCAGCGTGCCCCCCTTCCCCAAAGCACCCATCCCCCATGTTGAGGGCATGCGGCCTGGTACAGTTCAGGAGGGGGGGGCGCTCGCTCGTCCCCACCCCCTTTCCTGACCGACCGGGCTGCGTGCTCGGATAAGGGTCTGATATGGATTTTGAGGGGGGACCCCACGCCGTTTTTTCGGCGTAGGGGGTTCCCCTTAAAATCCATACCAGACCGAAAGGCCTGGTATGCCCCTGGGTGGAACCATGCCGGTTTTTTATTTAAAATTTGTCGTGGAGTTCCCCCTCAAGATTCATACCAAACAGTGCAGGGCATTGGCGGGGATCCAAGTCGGATCCCCGTTCAATACAGTTGGTACCCTGTAGGGTTGCTATGGAAATGGCAAACCGCAGCTAAATGCAACCGCAGCTAATCGCACTGTACCAATGCAGCTGATCACAGTACCTGGAGTTAAATTTCACAGGAAAAAAAACATGCTTTTAACTGCGGCAGAATAGTTGTCCATGTGAAAGGGGCCTAAAAATAGCGCCTGAAAAACGCCCTAAAGAAGTGGCTCTATTCACTCCAGTGTGAATCGGGCTTTCATACTGGAGCGGTGCGCTAGCAGGACAGTAAGGCTCGATTCACATCTATGCATGTTGCTTTTGAGTGTTTCTGCAGTGCTTTTTGTGGTTCTTGCCGCGTTTTTGGCCCGGCGTTTTTACCGCGATTTTTCTGCGATTTGCATTTTTTTTTCTTTTTTTTTACACTGTATATAGCCAGTTGCTAAGGAGGGGGCCAGGAAGCCAGCCGCCGCGTCCTTAACAACCGATGAGTCATCAGCTGACTTCCCGCTCAATATAAAAAAAAACGGCTAAAAAAAGAAAAAACGAGAAAAAAACAGCATGGGGTCCCCCCCAGGTCCATACCAGGCCCTTGGGTCTAGTATGGATTCGGAGGGGACCCCCATGCCAAAATTTAAGCGAGCGCCCCCCCTCCTGAACCATACCAGGCCGCATGCCCTCAACATGGGGGGATGGGTGCTTTGGGGCAGGGGGGCACTGCGCCCCCCACCCCAAAGCACCTTGCCCCCATGTTGATGGGGACAAGGGCCTCTTCCCAACAACCCTTGCCCTGGTGGTTGTTGGGGTCTGCGGGCGGGGGACTTATCGGAATCTGGAAGCCCCCTTTAACAAGGGGGCCCCCAGATCCCGGCCCCCCACCCTATGTGAATGAGTATGGGGTACATGGTACCCCTACCCATTCACCTGGGGAAAAAAAGTAGTGTAGTGTTAAAAAATACAGTAGACAGTTTTTGACAAGTCTTTTATTATGCAGCTCCAGGGGTCTCTTCCGACTTCTCCACCCTCTTCTCCGCGCTCTCCGGTTCTTCTCCCATTGTCCTGTGCCTTCTGCCGGGTTCTTCTGCTCTTTTGCCCGCTCTTTTGCTAGCTCTTGTCCGGTCTTCGTCGTCTTCACCCCTCTTCTCTTCTCTTCTTCCGATGTTGACTCATCGCTGTCTCCCGCTGTAATGTCGTGTGCGCCATGCCCTATGACTTATATAGGCATGGGGCGGGGTCACTGGGTGATGTCATCCGGTGACCCCGCCCCCTTATGACGTTACAGCCCGGGGCATGATGGGTCTGTGACGTCACAAGGGGGCGTGGCATTCTGATGACGTAATCCGGTTTCCACGCCCCCATCATTATTTAAGAAATGCAGGACATCGGCGCCGACAGATCAGCGGGACGCAGCATTGAAGGAAGGTCGTCGGCGGGAGCGGAGAAAGAAGAACACCGGACAAAGAAGACAGAAGAAGAGTGGAAGAAGAAGCAGGGTGAGAAGGAGAAGAGCGGAGGATGAAGATACGGGAGAAGATGGAGGAAGAAGCGGAGAAGAAGATTTGTAATAAAAGAGTAGTCAAAAACTGTCTACTGTATTTTTTAACACTACACTACTTTTTTTACAGGTGAATGGGTAGGCATACTCATTCACATAGGGGGGCCGGGATCTGGGGGCCCCCTTGTTAAAGGGGGCTTCCAGATTCCGATAAGCCCCCCGCACGCAGAACCCGACAACCACCGGGCAAGGGTTGTCGGGAAGAGGCCCTTGTCCCCATCAACATGGGGGCAAGGTGCTTTGGGGTGGGGGGGCGCAGAGCCCCATCTGATGCCCTGCCAGCGCACCGCTCCAGTGTGAAAGCCGTCACTGGAGTGAATGGAGCCGCTTCAGTGTGAAAGGGGCCTAAAAAAAGTCCTGCTAGCAGCATCTTTGGAGCGGTGTATAAACCGCTCCTGCCCATTGAAATCAATGGGACAGCACGGCTATACCGCCGGCAAAATGCCGCTGTGGTGGTGTTTTGCGGGCAGATTTAACCCCTTTTCGGCCGCTAGAGGGGGTTAAAACCGCTAGCGGCTGAATACCACCGGTAAAGCAGCGCAAAAAATAGCGCACTTTTAACGCTGCCGCCCGCACCGCCCCAGTGTGAAAGGGGCCTAAGGCTTCCCTCACACGGACGGACCTTTCAGTTCCGCCTCGGACCTGAACGGACCCTCCATAGTTTTCCATCCATCTGCAGATCGGATCGGGTGACGACAGACTCTACGGTCCGACATCATCCGATCCCCCATAGAGGAGAGCGGCACTCTGACAATTCTGTCCCTGCATAGTGTGCAGATACAGACCTGTCATCTGCCTGCCCAGCGGGGATCGACGGAGCGATTCCCCGCTGAGCAGAGGGGGCTCCGTACACGGGGTACAAAGTCCCATCGTGTGTATGAGGCTTAAACACCACAAATTCAAGTTTTCATATCTTTAAAGGTCACCATACACTGGACAATCAGTTAGATCTTCCATAAATTAGATTCAGTGCAAGAGCCTGTTTGATTTTCTACAATTAGAAGTAATTCTTACTGTTCATCTTCCTATTACCGCTTTAGCCTAATGCTCTCTTTCCACTATTTCAACCCCAAAGTTGCGTGATTTACAATGTGCTTTTTCGGCTTGTTTTCCACTATAGCAACTTGTCATGCCCCTAGGGACTGAAAAGTTGCATTACAAGTTCTACCCCATGATTTACAATGAGTACCGTTCAGATGTCTGCGACTTCAAGTGGCAGCAACTTCAAAGTAGTCCCTGCACTACTTTGGTCCCACTTTGATGCGACTTGAGGTCCATAGACCTCAAAAATACACAGGCATTGCTTCAAGTTTTGGAAAATAGTTGCAGGAAACTCGCTGCAAAAAACACGCAACTTTGGGCTTGCAATAGTGGAAACCGAGCCTTAATGCCGTGTCATGCGACTAATTCAAAACATCTGAGAAAAAGTCACACTGAAGTTGGAACAAAGTAGTGCAAGAACTTTTTTTGGAGTTGCACCAATTAGAACGGGGGAACATTGAAATACATGTGTTTTGACTTGTCCTGCGACTTCACATGTGTCAAGTCGCACAACAACTTGCAGTATTGGAAAGAGAGCCTAAGGCCACTTGGGACTAAATAGTTTAATCACAAGTTGTACCCCATGATTTACAATGAGTACCGTTCATATGTGTGCGACTTGCTTACGCACATGCAGTATACACAGCGGGCACACATCTTTATTACAGAAATCCATATTTGGCATGGAAATTAACCACTTGCTTACTGGGCACTTAAACCCCCCTGCTGTCCTGACCAATTTTCAGCGCTGATCCATTTTGAATGACAATTGTGCGGTCATACTTAGCCAAATGTTTTTTTTTTTAAGTTCCCACAAATAGAGCATTCTTTTGGTGGTATTTGATCACCTGTGAGGTTTTTTTCTTTTGTTCAAACAAAATTTTTTTTTATAAAAAATGTTGTATATTTTTGGATATTTTGATATTAAATTTTGCAAACAGGTAATTTTTCTCCTTCATTGATGTACGCTGATGGGGCGGCACTGATTGGTTACACTGATAGGCAGCACTGCTTGGGACCACTGATGGGCATTGATAGGTGGCATTGGCAGGTGGTACTGGAGGGCACAGATGAGGCAGAATTGCCTCTTCGGGACCAATGTCCCTTGCACCTAAGCCGGTGATCAGCTTTTATTGTTATCCTCATGCTGTCAGCGTGAGTAGAAAAAATAAACAGATCGGCCCTTCGATCTGTGATCACCCGAGTCTCAGTGACTCAGTGCACGCTCTGCAGGGAGCACACGGGGAGCCCGTCCTATGACAGCCTCCCAGAAATTCAGGTCCACGCTGTGGCCGTCGTTTGGCTATAGCACAGACACCAAGTGGTTAATAGAAAAACAGATGCAGATTTCTAGGACTGGCCAAAAATAATGTGTAGAGTCAAAGGCAACTGATGACTTTATATTAAAGGTCTAAATGGGCCATTAACATGCATCACAATTGAACTTAGGAATGTGTCTTTGCAAAGTTAAACTCATTAAAATCCTTTCTTGTTTTTGCTTGGGGATAGACTGCAGAGGGATTAGAAGTTTTGTCAGATGTCTACACCCCTGATAGGGTGAAGACACCTCCCAAATTTTGCCAATTTCTCATTCAAAATTATTCACTTCCTGTCACATAGCCAAACAGGAAGTGAGGGTAAAACCCTACCAATGTATGTCCTTGGGGACAAACAGGTCAATCCAAATAGTTTCCCCATTCGGGAAATTGCACTCTAGCATTTTGCCATGTACATCCCAAATTATTATGTATCGTGGGGTTTATTTACTAAAAGGTAAATCCACTTTGCACTACAAGTGCACTTACTGGAGATCCGAGGGGGACATGCAATGAAAAGAAAAAAAACATCATCTTTGCCTCTACATGATTGGATGATAAAATCACCAATGCTACCCCTCTGATTTTCATCAACTACACTTGTATTGCAGAAAGGATTTGCCTTTAATAAACCCTTAAATACCTAATAATTTGGGGTGTACACAACAAAGTGCAATTTGCATAATGGGGGCACTAGTTAGATTGACCTGTGTGTCCCCAAGGAAAAAATATTAGGGTTTTACTCTCACTTCCTGTTTGGCTATGTGACAGGAAGTGAAGCAAATTTTAAGAAAAGGGACAAAAAGCCCAACCTTTAAAAAAAAAAAAATTAATTAAAAAAAAAAAAAATAAATCTTGATGTCCCTCAAATGTCCACAATTAGAATAGGATTGTCTTCAGCTTGATTTTAGTTCAGTGCTCTAAATCAGTGCTTCTCAACCCTGTCCTCAAGTACCCCCCAACAGGCCATGTTTGCAGGTTTTCCTTCATCTTGCACAGGTGCTTTAAATCAAAGTCAATTGCTTTGTATTTTGGACAGCTATTTTAGATAAGATAAAATTTCCTAAACATGTCCTGTCAGGGGGTACTTGAGGACTGAGGCTGAAAACCACTGCTCAAAAAGAAAATTGAATACTTACCACTCTGAAATGTTACTTTCCTGGTCACTATCCATGGCAGCATACGCACAATCCATGCATGTGCTACCATGAAGGCACCAGGAAAGTAACTTAAAACTAAAAAAAAAAAAAAAAGAAAAAGGGAGCCTAGTTAAGCTGCAGCTGGGAAATCCGTTGCATGAAAAGAACACACATAAAACGAAGAATTTGAAACAATTTTATTGGTCCAAGAAAGAAAAAAAAAAAAAAAAAAAAAAAAAAAAAACACACAGGACTTGGAAAAGAAGCAAAGAAAGCAAAATACACACATGTATGTTAATTTGAGACACTAAGGCCCCTTTCACACTGGGGCGGTGGGGGCGTCGGCGGTACAACAGCGCTATTTTTAGCGCTGCTGTACCGTCGTTCTTGCAGCGGTAATCGGCCGCTAGCGGTGCGGTTTTAACCCCCGCTGGCGGCCGAAAAAGGGTTAAAATCCCTCGTACAGCGCGGCTATAACCGCGGTATTGCCGCGCTGTCCCATTGATTTCAATGGGCAGGAGCGGTGAAGGAGCGGTGAATACCAAAAAAGCGGTTTGCAGGACTTTTTTCACCATCCTGCCTGCGCACCGCTTCAGTGTGAAAGCCCGAGGGCTTTCACACTGAACAAACAGCGGAGGCTGTTTAGGGGCGGTTTGCAGGCGTTATTTTTAGCGCAATACCGCCTGCAAACCGCCCCAGTGTGAAAGGGGTCTAATAGAATAGGTTTGAGGTTTGACCCTTTTGCGGTGTAAATTAACAGGAGTGCACCCACAAATGGACATCTATAGAATTTTAAAAATAAGTCAGCACAGACAGTTAAATCAAAGTGAACGTAAAAACAACAAAAATTGCCAACATAAAAAAGATTTCATGGTAAAATAACCACCACCCAAAAAAAAAACAGCAAACCAAAGTAACAAATAAATTGCATAAAAACAACATAACAAACAAAATACATGTGTTAGAAACTCAATAAGGACACCCAAATGTATTCTCTTGCCGACCCCACACACACAATCTTGGCTCTTTTCAGAGCAAAGTAAAGATTGCTATCTGCAAGCTTTATATAACATAGGTTTGTGTGCTAATGAGGCAATTGCAAACACATGGACAGTCCATGAAACACACAAAATGCAAGTTCACCCAATGTAGAGACTGAACTTCAAAGTGGGTACACCTGTTAAGGATGTCCTTAAATTACTAACCCAAAAAACACACTCTGAGCATGCCCAGAAACATCCAAGTGCTGTTCACACACAAAAACCACCACCAAAAAAAACCCAAAGTCCCTGAGCATGCCCAGAACAACCCAAATGCAGCTAGCACAAAATAAGCCACCCCACTGTCCAAAATTAAGCACATCATGCAGCATGCACCAAAATTACAGATGGGACAAAACACCAGTCCAGGGGGGCAACTAAAGAGACTAACATGTGCAAAAGTTATACAACAAATACCATTACAGTCTAAGGGAACTGACCTGGCAATTTTACTAGTCCCCACTTGGCTGGCTTATCTTCTATTATCTATTGGCCTTAAAATGGGTATGGGGGCTCAGGTCCCACCCTAAGGGACATCAATGCCACCAATTGGACAACCCCAAAAACGAAACAAGGAGAAATGCCTTTAAATATGCTAAATTGCTTAAGGGCCAGTTCACACCAATGCACTCCAGTGCATATTTTATGCATCAAAAATGCATGGAAATTCGTAATATGGTGTGCAATGGCATAGTTCACACCAATGCTTGCCGTTCCAGTTCCAGAAAAAAAAAAGTAGAACATGCTGCATTTTTTCTGCACTGGACTGTACTGGAAAGCTGTAAAACGAATTAAAAACGCACTGAAACGCACTTGTCCTTATTTAAGGTTAAGAAAAAAGAGGGGGGAAAAAAGCTCTGGACTACGTCAAAAACACACCAAAAACGCACTGGAACGCATCAAAAACGTGCATGCAGAAAAGCACCTGGAACGCGTCCGGACTGCGTTTCTATGGTGTGAACTGGCCCTAAGGGCCAGATTTTTTGATGCATTTCCAGTACAGTCCAGCAGAGGCGTTGCTAGGGGGGTGCGGGGGGTGCGGCCCGCACCGGGTGACACCCGCTAGAGGGGTGACACCCTCCCGACGGTGTGGAAAGCACTGGTATTTTTTTTTTTTTTAATCAGCTGACCCGTCCCGATCATCACCCTGTACTCCACAGCCTGGTTGAAACACACACCTCCAGCACCGTGGCGGCGCTTGGTATGTCAGTGTGAGTGTGAGCGTGCTGCGTGTCCTCCTTCTTCCTCCTCCTACTGAGCCAGCCTGAGCCTGTCACATCTCATCTCTCTCACACTGCACTGCAGAGTGAGAGATTACGTCACTGACTGTCTGTGTCTTACACACACACTATCTCCGCCCGGGCGGCGCCCTGCCCTCCGCTCTCCGCTCTTCTCTCCAGACCCCTGCCAGCTGCTGCCAGATTCAGAACAGGAGGGGGGGGGTGTGTGTAGAGGGGGTTGTTGTGTCCTGGTATCCTCCACTGGCCCGAGCTCAAGGGGTGAGGTGAGGCCGACTCTGAGGGGGGTAGGGTGGTTGCCATGGTACCGACACGCCACCAAAGAGCTGGTGTGGGAGGACTCTCACTGTCTGGCGCCCTGGCTGACCTGTGCTGTGTGCAAGTATGATAAGGAAGGGGGGGGGTGCAAGGTGGTCTGCTAGACACAGCTATAGTTTTATATATATATATATATATATATATATATATATATATGTGTAATATAGCTGGTCCAGACGCCCCCTCCCCCCCCACCAGCTCACTCAGCTACTGTGCCTATTAATATCTAATATAATATATCTGTGTCCAGCAGCACCCCCCCCTTATCAGACAGACAACACTCACTATATTATATTAGCTGACTGAGCCACCCCCACCCTGAGCTGGTCTGATGATGATGATGGGGGGGGGTGCTGCTGGACACAGATATATTATATTAGATATAGGCACAGTAGCTGAGTGACACACCCACCCACCTGAGCTGACTGAGCTGGTCTCATGGGGGGGTGCTGTGTCCACAGTCACCAGGTACTGAGCGGAGCCGCCCTAAGCTGGTCTGATAAGGGGGGGTGTCTACAGACCACAGCACAGGTGTAGTCAGACAGTGACCCACACCCACATCAGATCCATCCAGCAAGCAACACGCCTTGTCAGCAGGTCAGTTCCAAAATGCAAATCAAATCATCAATGCCAGTGATGCTATTATCTGCTGTCCCCGGGGACAGACCCAAACCAGAGATCACCACACAGTGGATCAGATCTGTCCCTGGGGACAGCAGATAATGAAAAGTGTGGGGGCAGAGCTGCGATGACGTCACTCATCATGTTGGAGCCCTCGGTTAGGCCCCTTTCACACTGGGGCGGTGGGGGGGGGTGACACCATGTTATACCGCACCAGGTGACACCAACCCTAGTGACGCCACTGCAGTCCAGTGCATAAAAAATGCAGCATGTTCTACTTTTTTTTGGGAACTGGAAACGCACTGGAACTACAAGCACTGGTGTGAACTATGCCATTGAAAACCATATAACCTACTTTGTTTTTGATGCAGAAAAAAAACACTAGACTGCATGTGGTGTGAACTGGCCAAAAGGAATAAAAGTTATTTAAAACTACTCGCGGCTATAATGAAATGTCGGTCCAGCAATTAGGGATGAGCCGAACACCCCCCTGTTCGGTTCGCACCAGAACTTGCGAACAGGCAAAAAATTTGTTCGAACACGCGAACACCGTTAAAGTCTATGGGACATGAACATGAATAATCAAAAGTGCTAATTTTAAAGGCTTATATGCAAGTTATTGTCATAAAAAGTGTTTGGGGACCTGGGTCCTGCCCCAGGGGACATGGATCAATGCAAAAAAAAGTTTTAAAAATGGCCGTTTTTCAGGAGCAGTGATTTTAATAATGCTTAAAGTGAAACAATAAAAGTGTAATATTCCTTTAAATTTCGTACCTGGGGGGTGTCTATAGTATACCTGTAAAGGGGCGCATGTTTCCCGTGTTTAGAACAGTCTGACAGCAAAATGACATTTCAAAGGAAAAAAAGTCATTTAAAACTACTCGCAGCTAATAATGAATTGCCGGTCCGACAATACATATAAAAGGTCATTGATAAAAACGGCATGGGAATTCCCCACAGGGGAACCCCGAACCCAAATTTAAAAAAAAACTGGCATGGGGGTCCCCCTAAATTCCATACCAGGCCCTTCAGGTCTGGTATGGATATTAAGGGGAACCCCGGCCAAAATAAAAAAAAAAAAATTGCGTGGGGTCCCCCTCAAAATCTATACCAGACCCTTCAGGTCTGGTATGGATTTTAAGGGGAACCCCGTGCCAAAATTTTTTTAAAAAATGGCATGGGGTCCCCCCAAAAATCCATACCAGACACTTATCCGAGCACGCAATCTGGCAGGCTGCAGGAAAAAGAGGGGGGGACGAGAGAGCGCCCCCCCTCCTGAACCGTACCAGGCCACATGCCCTCAACATTGGGAAGGTGCTTTGGGGTAGCCCCCCAAAACACCTTGTCCCCATGTTGATGGGGACAAGGGCCTCATCCCCACAACCCTTGCCCAGTGGTTGTGGGGGTCTGCGGGCGGGGGGCTTATCGGAATCTGGAAGCCCCCTTTAACAAGGGGATCCCCAGATCCCGGCCCACCCCCCTGTGTGAAATGGTAAGGGGGTACAAAAGTACCCCTACCATTTCACAAAAAACTGTCAAAATGTTAAAAATGACAAGAGACAGTTTTGACAATTCCTTTATTTAAATGCTTCTTCTTTCTTCTATCTTCTTTTTTCTATCGTCTCTCTTCCTTCGGTTTCTTCCTCCATCTTCTTCTTCTTCTGGTTCTTCTGGTTCTTCCTCCGGTGTTCTCATCCGGCATCTTCCTCCACGGCGTTTTCTTCCCTTCTTCTCCTCGGGCCGCTCCGCATCCATGATGGCATGGAGGGAGGCTCCCGCTCCCTGTGGCATTCCCCGTGATGTCAGAAGGGGCGGGGTTACGTAACGGGTGACCCCGCCCCCTCAGACATCACGGGGAATGCCACAGGGAAGTCCCCGTCAAGTCCCCATGTGTCAGAGGTGGCCCCGCCCCGCATTATTTAAGAACCGTCAGAAGAGGAGAAGCGCTTTCTCATTCTATTTTCGCCATATTTGTGACTTGGGCAGTTAGTACTACACTTCCCCACATCACCCCCATATTATTGGCACTTCCAGCTTGTTTAAATTTCAGGTTAAAAATGCACCAGGTCTATAGTGGCGTACAAATCACCTCTTCCCGTGCGCCGGGAAGGGAATAGTAAATGGGGGATCGCGCTGTGTTACCGGCGCAAATGCTTTGTAAATACGAAAATGTCATTTGCGCATCGGCGTGCACCGCAAGTCATGGCGCAAATGCTTCGTAAATCAGCCCCTGTGTCTGCAGTTAAATCCATTATCAAAGGTGAATTGGTATGCTACCTACATGTCTGCCATACAGTTCAGAGACAAGATACGCAGGAGTAAAATTTTCGTTTTAAAAACAGGAAGCAACATTACGGAGCTTTTAGAGGTTTAAAGGGACAAAAAAAACATGGAAAACATTAATGGCGAAGCGTACCAATCCTGGCAAAGTATCCATGTTTGCTGTAAAATTCACTTTCATGTATTTATTGATTATGAAGAATATTTGAACCAAAGGACGGTCAGGAATTACATGAGGTGGTCAAGGACTGTCTAGATTGAATAGATGATAGCTGGTTTAATATGAGGAAGTTAATTTTTTGCAGCCTGTCTCAAATTTACGCAGAAGATATTGAGAAATTTGTAAACCCATGTATTAATATAGAAGAAAGATGGGGAACTTGCCATTCAGCATAATGTTGTTACTTGTTTTAAATGATTAGCCAAATACAGACTATTTTTAACAGAAGTGTTTTAACACATATAACATTACCATCTTTGTTCTGATAATTCAATAATAAAGGTTGGAACAGAAAGGTAAGAGTTAAGAGGTTAACCCGAACATGTATGGAGTGTGTGTGTGGTATCACTGGTAGTATTTTTTGAAGCTTGTGAACTACTGGTGAATTACTGGTTATTAGGTAAGAGAAAGTTGTTGTTAGTATAGGGAAATGCTTAATTTTATGTGTATGTGAATTTTTGTCTTGTCTTGAAATTCCAATTTAGAGTATAAGTTGTTCTTTCTTCTGAATGCAAATGGATTGTTAGGTAGTTGATATATGATCCTGCCAAGACGGAGAGCGTTGCTAAAAGTGGGCAGGTGAGAGGGACAGAGTAGGGTACTCATCTGTGTGTGGTGCTTTAAGAGGATTGAATCACAGATTTGGACAAGGACAGGTTACTACTTGAGTGATTACTCCTATCCAAAGTATTGTTTAGCACAGTACACAGAGGTACATATCCGCTTGCATAGAACTGCTATGTTGCTTCGGGTAAAAAAAATGGGATCAAACTGCCGACCATTCCTTCGCCACCGCTTTTGCATTCCATATTCAGCGAGTCCGAGAGACTTGCTGAGGTGGAGAGAGAATGTTAAAGAAGGATTTAATTCAGAAAAGTTATCTATATAGATTAAAAATACATGTTTATTGATACAATGTTGTAACTATTGTCAGTCTATTCATGAAATGTGTTGGGCACACATTAAGCCCATGCCCAATGCATAGTTAACTGGAAACATTAAAATGGGAATGTGACACGTCACTGACAAATTACATGTATGCGCTGTACCAAATTTTTTTTTGAGGAATCTGATCAGATACAAATTTTTAAGAGTAGCATTTCAATTTATGTATAGGGTATTTTGATTATTTCAGTTAGAGTCTGACTTTAAGGACTGTTTTAGTTGTAATTGCCTATCCTTACATTATTGAAGTTAAAAGGTGTTTTTTTTTTGGTTAAATACAAGTTTAAGAATATTAAAATTAAAAAGTATATATCTATGCTATGGAAAAAATAAGGAAGCTGTGTATTCCGGGCTCTACGCCAGAGGAATTGTGGTTAGTATAATAAAGAAAAAGAGAAGTAACTGTGTTGAGTAATCCTATGCACTAGGGAAAATATATACTTTGAGTGAGATAAGGATTTAAAAATATGAAAAAAAGTGTTCAAAGGTGTTCGATGGAAAAATATGGAAAACAGTTCTAAATGAAGAATGAATGGAATGGCAAAATGAACATTGAATGAGAAAGTGGTTGTATTGTGTTTAATGAATGCACGGTATTATTATCTTAGATGTTTGATTAACCACTTGCCAACCAGCCGCCGCAGTTTTACTGCGGCAGAATGGCACAGCTGGGCGAAACAACATTATGCTACTTCGCTTCGCCTTGTGGCCACTAGGGTTGCTCGCCCCCGGAACCGATGCGAGTGGCCGACGGGCGCGATGACCACTGGGCTCCCACGATCGCTCGTGACACACAGAGAACCGGGATCTGTTAGAACACAGAAAGGGAACACAGTTAACCCCTTGATCAACCCCCAGTGTTATCCTCTTCCCTGCCAGTGACATTTTTACAGTTAAGGGCTCAGAACCAAACAAAGATGGAGGCAACACTGGAGAAACAGCAGAAATTGGCGAAGCCTTTGACCCCCAGGGCACACATCAATTCTTTTACAGCAAAATTGGTGGCCTGAGGAGTCCATATGTAAGGGAGTGCAGTCTGGTCCAGAAGTCCCAGAGATCATGAAAGCAGCAGATGACATCTATGTCCCCAGGTTGTGGTCCTACAAGAGGCTGCATATTTTGTCAGACCAGACTGAACCCAGGGCCATCACTCTCTGGTCTTCCTTCCACGCTTCCTTCCCCCCTGTGGCTCTGGTGTTGGAGATGTGGCAGGAGGAGGAGTAGGACCTGGAGGAGGAGGAGGAGTAGGACCTGGAGGAGGAGGAGTAGGACCATGTGTGAGGTCACAAATGTGGGTAGCACATGTTATTTGGCCCCTCAACCCCTTATCGAGAGCTTCCAAAATTAGGAACTCACACAGGAGTTGTTGGCCCTCCTCCATCTGCATCATTTTGCAGGCAGTTATGCCAGCAAAGTCCTCCTCCACAGTGTGGAGGGTTCTCAGGGCCTCTGTAGCCTTCCAAAAGAGACCTATGGCAGCCTCCTCCAGGTTACTCCTCTTCCTGCCACTTTGTCTTTGAAGGTGGAGGGGAGGGACCTGGATATCAGGCAGCCTGCTTGGGCTGGCCAACTCCTGGTTGAGACTTCCCTGTGTATGAAAAAGGGACATGGTTTTAGTTTTTGCTTCATCAATCACAATCATAAATTAGTACTCCAAACTAACATCTAGTTAACATCATTGATTGGACAACCAGAAATATTTAGAAGAATGGAAGGCCCAGGTTGGGCGTCAGAAGCCTCAGCTGAGGGGGAAGGAAGTGTGGAAGGAATAGTGGAGAGTGATGGCCTGGGTTCAGTCTGGCCTGCCAGAAAATGCAGTCTAACATAGTACCACAGCCTGGGGACATAAATGTCATCTGCAGCTCCTGATCTCTGGGAATCCTGGACCTTCTTGTGCTCCCTTAGATATGTGCTCCTCAGGCCACCAATTAGGATCTTCAAATAGGTGATGTCTGCCGTGGGGATCACCTGCTTCACAAATTCCAACAAATTATCCAGCGCTGCCTTCCTCTTTGTTTGGTTCTTATATTCAGGGTGGTTTATCTCCCATAGACAGGGCAGCTCCCTAAACATATCTATGAAGATTGGCATAAAGTCCTCATCTTTCAAGATATCCATTTTCACTGCAAGACACAACACAAGACAAACCCTAATGTCAGCCTAAAGTCTTCTAAAATTGTGCAAATACAGGCCTAAATCTAGAAGCAGTATAGGCCCAATGTTAAATCTTACCTTCGCTATCACGATCGGCGCCTCTGTTACTTCTTCCTCCGCTCACAGATCGTACGTACTACGCACGCGTGTTACGCTTTATAGACACTGCGCATGCATGAGACTCCGCCCGCCCCTGACGTTCTTTCTAATCTATTCCCCGCCCCTTCTCATTAGTCACAGTGGGGAAGAGCACATGGCAGAGTCAGAGCAGGTGTCTGATAATTACACCAACGAGGAGGAGGAGGAGGAAAGACGGAGACTGAAACGTCCAGATCCAGAAGGAGACGATATAAGGCATCAAATATGTCCTTTGGGGAGATGTTGGAGATGGTCGACATAATGAAAAGGGCCGACTATGACGGGAAGTATGGACCTTACTCCAACCCCAATGTCCGAAAGGCCAAGATCATGGCGAAAGTGGTCAAGAGGAGGAAGACGTGGTGGAAATTGGCACCACAACAGGTGAACAGTGCGACCACAGGCTCAGGTAAGAGATGGATGCCGGCATATTTATAATACATGGTGTTTTTTGGTTTCTATCTTTTTAGGTGATCGTGATGATGTGGATCCAGATCCTTTCACCTCGGAAAGTGCACAGATCCTGATTGGGGAGATCATGGGGTGTAACAGGGACTTGGAAAACATCAAGAAAAACATCAATAATGTTCTTCAAAAAATGAAGAACATCATTGATGTTTTAGGGAGAGTTTAAAACCCCTCCAAATCCCTTTGTTTTTTTGTGTGCTACAAATTTTTGACATTTTTTTGACAAATTGGAGAAAAGCAAAATTTTGAAGAGGCACACAGTGTGTCAACATGTGCTATCTGCCGTCACGGGAGATCAATGGACGTGTTTTGGGGGTGCAACCCCTTCCTCACTAATAAAGTAGCTGTGAGGAAGGGGTTGCAGCCCCAAAACACGTCCCTTTATCCCTCGTGATGGCAGGTAGCACACGTTGACATTCGTAAATGTGTGTGCAACTTCAAAATTTGGCTTTTCCTGGGGTGACTTTACCCCATCTGAACGCAATATCAAACACAGTTTGTAAATACTCATGTCTGATATTGCCTTCAAGTTCTACCAAATGTGAACTTTGTATGTTCAAGATTTGTGTCTTTCTTGTTGGTTTTAAACATGCCTATTTTATCTTAAATGGACATTTATACTTTTTCTAATATGAGCCCAAAAATTGTTATACAACAAACATGTTAATTTGTTTTAAAAACCTTTTCTAAATGCACATGTGATTGTGCTGTTATTAAAAAGATTGTTAATCAAGAATGTGTGGATTATTGCCTCAACGCTACAACACTTTTGTGGTGCTCTAATTGATGTTTTCTGTGACAATGGGTGTTATTTCCTAAGGGCAAATCCACTTTGCACTACAAGTGCAGTTTCAGTGCAGTTTCAAGTGCACTTGTAGTGCAAAATGTTTTTGCCCTTAGTAAATAACACCCAACAGTGCTTACAAGGTTACACAATCACGCCATTTTCAGGACTCACCACATTTCTGTCAGGGTCAGCGAAAACAAACACAAGCAGTAAATGTCACCAAAATTTGAGTATTTTTTCTTTTTATTTGAAAAAGGTTTTAGACATGTCTGGAATATTGATAGCCCCCCTACCCGCAAAGAATTCAAGGTATCTTAGCCGGACATGACAGGCACTCAGGGGGTCAAGCCAGGACGGCCACTTTCAAGCGCCGTCAGGGTTGGTTCATTTTGAATTCCAGCCTCAGGCCCAACTGAGCCAGCATAGTTGTCAGAATGTTGCCGTAAAAGGTTGTGTAGAACACAGCACGCCAGGATTATATGATTCAGTTTATACTCCGCCATATGTATGGGTGTAAGAAATAGGCGGAACCGGCTGGCCATGATTCCAAATGTGTTCTCCACCACTCTTCTGGCTCTGGCCAGCCGGTGATTAAAAACCCTCTGGTCCGGGGTGAGGGTCCTCATCGGGAATGGCCGCATAAGATGGTCCCCCAGTGCAAATGCTTCATCCGCAAAGAAGACGAATGGGAGTCCTTCCACATTGTCTTCTGGAGGTGGCAAGTCCAAGCTGCCATTCTGGAGACGCCTGTAGAACTCCGTCTGGGCGATGACTCCACCATCGGACATCCGGCCATTCTTCCCCACGTCCACATACAGGAACTCATAAGTAGCCGACACCACCGCCAACATCACAATACTATTGAACCCCTTATAATTATAATAGTATGACCCCGAGTTGGGTGGTGGGACAATGTGGATGTGTTTCCCATCAATTGCCCCTCCGCAGTTAGGAAAGTCCCACCGCTGGGCAAAGTGGGAGGCCACAGTCTGCCATTCCTGTGGCGTGGAAGGAAACTGTGGAGTCAAAACAAACAAACAACATCAGTCATTTTGCACATAAACAGGGAAAGCAGATTAGACACAAACATTCTTGGCCAACATCAAGATAACATTTATTTGAGGGAGTTTTTAAAGACCAAAGTATAAGGTACACCTATCAGATTACCCCTCCCCCCCCTCTCATGGGCCATTTCTAACATTATGGGGGGGGACTCTTGGACAGGTAACCCTCTCCACTTCATTGAGAGATGAATGCCTAAATAATGTGTATTATTTTGGTCAGCCCCTCCTTATTTACACTATTGACAGCCCACTGGACAGTTAAGAATTGTCATAATACAAAGATATAAATACACATTGTACACATTTGAGCACATTTGGAAATTCTGCTATTACCTATCAAGATAATAATAGTATACAAAAACTTTAAACAGTACCATTTGAAAGTATTCAGGCAGGCCCTTGCACTACATGCTTTGGGGAATTCATCCATAAATCTGACCACAAAAGAGGTGGGTATAGTGTGTATGGGCTTGGCAAAGTCAGCAGATAGATGATTGAGGATAGATAGAGAATTGGTATCAGCTGACTTAGCAGTTGGGGGGAAGGAGGGTTCCAAATGATTTGGGGAACCCCCAAAAATAGCCTCTGGCACTCTGCCTGAATTTAAAGCACAAATCACATTTTTAGATATTTTAGGGGTTGTTTGGGGTAAAGCACTACTATGGAGCTGACAAAATACATTGTTAAGTGACTACATGAGGTGAATATAGGGGCAGGAGACCATGCTGGGGAGGTAAGTGAAGGCAAATATGTATGAAGGACAAAAAAATAATTACATAAAAATCCAGCATGCATGAGGACAAAGTAGACATTCACAGCATATTACAATCATGGTAATTAGGGAATGAGGAAAGAAATACAAAATATTAGCAAACATGATATTAACCACTTGACCACTGGGCACTTAAACCCCCTTCCTAACCAGACCAATTTTCAGCTTTCGGTGCTCTCACATTTTGAATGACAATTACTCAGTCATACAACACTGTACCCATATGAAATTTTTGTCCTTTTTTTCACACAAATAGAGCTTTCTTTTGGTGGTATTTAATCACCGTTGGGTTTTTTATTTTTTGCGCTATAAAAGAAAAAAGACTGAAAATTTGGTAAAAGAATTTTTCTTTGTTTCTGTTATAAAATTTAGCAAATTAATATGGCATGACAGGTCCTCTTTACAGTGAGATATGGGGTCAATAAGACCCCACATCTCACCTCTAGGCTGGGAAGCCTGAAATAAAAACGATCCTGGCTTTGATCGTAGCGGTGAGTCGGTAGAAGCACCGGAGAGTGGCGGGAAGGGGGGCGTCCCCTCTCGCCTCCCATAAGAACGATCAAGCAGTGGAACAGCCGCTATGATCATTCTTATGGTGTAGGAAATCGCCGGCTGAAAAAGCTGATATCTGAATGATACCTGTAGCTGCAGGCATCATTCAGATATCCCCACTCAAAGTCAAGGACATCATATGACGGCAGGCGGGAACTGGTTAAAAATTGCGGGGTATTGTGGAGTATTGCAGAGTATTGTGGGGTATTGCGGAGTATTGCGGGGTATTGCAGAGTAGTGCAGGGTATATTGCAGAGTATTGCAGAGTATATTGCAGAGTATTGCTGGGTATATTGCAGAGTATTGCTGGGTATATTGCAGAGTATTGCAGGGTATATTGCAGGGTATATTGCATTGTATTGCAGGGTATATTGCAGAGTATTGCCGGGTATATTGTAGAATATTGCAGAGTATATTGCAGAGTATTGCAGGGTATATTGCAGAGTATTGCAGGGTATATTGCAGAGTATTGCCGGGTATATTGCAGAATATTGCAGGGTATATTGCAGAGTATTGCAGGTTATATTGCAGAGTAGTGCAGGGTATATTGCAGAGTATTGCTGGGTATATTGCAGAGTATTGCTGGGTATATTGCAGAGTATTGCTGGGTATATTGCAGAGTATTGCAGGGTATATTGCAGAGTAGTGCAGGGTATATTGCAGAGTATTGCAGGGTATATTGCAGAGTATTGCAGGGTATATTGCAGGGTATATTGCAGAGTAGTGCAGGGTATATTGCACAGTATTGCAAGGTATATTGCAGAGTGTGACGGGAGGGCCCGTGGAACTCAGAATCCCTTGTAAAGTAGGGGATGTCCTTGTTTCAGCTCCCCATATACATCTTATGTCTAAGCCACCCTGTGCTATCCTGGCACAGGGTGAGTGAGAAAATATATCTTGGACTACTTAAAATGGGACAGTAATATTTGTCCACAATATCTCCCAGGATGTATGTAGAGACTATTATTGGTTTGGTTGATTCTGAACTCAACCTGTTAATTGAGTGAGCTGATCACATTAGCCTCCAGGACTGGCTAGGAGACGAACTGTTGATGACTAGGCTGAGGAGGGGGGGAGATTGTTGTTTGTATTGTTAATTGTAATTAGCTCCAGCTACTGTGTTTATACTACTGTGTGAAGCTCGGTGCCCACAAGTCTGTCATCTGGTCTTGGTAAATTTTTTTAGTAAATTAGCTCATGTTAATTAGGTTAGCTTTGAGTCAGCCTGCTGTATAAATGTGTGTGAGATCTCAAATAAAGAGTTAGTTCTGATGTACTCCAAGACTGGTGTTGTCTAGTTCTTGGGGGTTCCTATAGCCAGATCCATTGGACTAGTGTTCCAGAACTTAGGAAGCGGTATACTGACAGAAGCACTCAAGCGGAGTGAGGGACGTTCCGTGACATTGGTGGCAAGCAGCGGGAAAGCTTCCTGCAGTCTGGGACATCCCAACCTCCAACTGGATCCAAGATCAGCATACCAGACTTCAGTCACCCCAGTGGAGATATGGACCTGGCATCAGAGTTCCCAGGGCTGCTGCAGATCATCGTTTCAACATACACCAGGACTGTGTCTAAGGATGAATACCTGGAGCTCAGGCAGCAGATTCGGGTGGAGCTCTGGATTGGAGCCCTCCAGCTCGCTGGTATAAAACAGGGCAAGTGCTTTCCAACCCAAGAGCAACGGGCCAGTGACCAACGGGCATTGTGGATGGCATTCCTGGGAGAGCGGCCCCAGGAGCAATGGGTGACTGAGTTGGACAGGCTGGTCCAGCAGGAGATAGAGCGGGACATTCGTTATCGGGCTCTGCAATGGCATGCAGAGGAGGGATATTTAGGGGAGACAACAGAATATCCGGAGTGATATGACTTTGGAGGCCCTGGATTGCTGTGGGAGAGCCTTACAGATCATTTTATGTTTGGTGATGAAGAGGAGCCTGACTTTGAGGACCTGCGAGAATATAGAGAGGCTATGCTCGGTCTTGCAGGGGTCTCAGAGCTCAAACCTGATCTGGACCATTTGTTAAGGAAGAAACAGCATCTGGAAAGGGCATACAGGAAACTGCTAGAACACGTTCAGCACCATGCCAGAGAATCGGCAGTGGAAAATCTGAAGATTGCCATCCCCAAACCTGAAGTGCTGACCACAGGGCAGAGCTCTGCTAACCTCTGTCCAGCACTGACAACATCTTCTGGGTTTCATGGACAGGAGATGGTGAACCTCTATCCCCAGACACCAGTTATAGAGATAGGGGATTTAATAGACTTTTCTGCTGAGGAAACAACCTGATGAGCCTCCAGCAGAAGAGCTGGTATTAGGGCCAAACTTCACTGTGCTCTGCCCAGCACCAACAGCAGTATCTGTGGAGTTACAACAAACTTATCCAGCTGAAGATCTGGCAACCGGACAGAGGGTCCAAGACCTCTGCCCCACACCTGTGGCAGTTTCGGAGGCCCAGGGTGAGAAGGTGGAAATCACTTCCCAGCAGCAGATACAGGGGGAGAAGGGAGAGGAGGTGTGTGTTGTCCCTCCCCAACAGTTGGCCAGGGTGGAGGAAGTGGCTTTCCCTCCCCAGCAAAGATCAGTGCACCTGGGAGACAGTACCATAGACATGTCGTCCAAGCAACCAGATGAGGGAATGGAAAAGGAAGCAGCCGGCTCACCTCCCCAATGGCAGCTACACAGTTTGGGAGTGGAGGAAGCCAGCCTCCTGCCCCAACGGTTAGCCGGAGCAGAGGATGCAGAGTCCCCAGCAGAAGTGCTGGCAACAGGGCAGAGTGTTACCAACCTCTGCCCAGCACCGGCAACAACTACAGAGTTCCAGGGAGGCGGGGCAGTCGGCCTCCCTCCCCAACAGTTAGCCGGAACAGATGGTGTGGGGTTTCCAGCAGAAGGGCTGGCAACAGGGCCGAGGACTGCTGGACTCTGCCCTCAACTAACAGAGGATGGATTTCCTGTGAAGGTGGATGGGACTTCAGTCTCCACCTGTATACCCCAGGGATGCTGGGCAGTGGGCCCAGATCCCCAACAGCATGACAGAGTGAGCCCAGTCACCCCGTCTTCTCTCCAGCGGCAGAAAGGACTCCAGGGAGAAGGGCCAGTCCAGGCCTCTCCCCAGCGGCAGATATGTTCTCTGAGAGAGGCAGAGGTTGGCTGGGTGAGTAATGCTTTGTTTGGAACAATTTATTTGGGGTACTGTGTGGGTACAGGCATTAGAGGACTGGAGCTACTTACTAACTTCGGAGTCAACCCGTCTGGGGTCTCCTCTTGTGTTAGTCTTCTGCCGAAAGGGGAGAGATGTGACGGGAGGGCCCGTGGAACTCAGAATCCCTTGAAAAGTAGGGGATGTCCTTGTTTCAGCTCCCCATATACATCTTATGTCTAAGCCACCCTGTGCTATCCTGGCACAGAGTGAGTGAGAAAATATATCTTGGACTACTTAAAATGGAACAGTAATAATTGTCCACAATATCTCCCAGGATGTATGTAGAGACTATTATTGGTTTGGTTGATTCTGAACTCAACCTGTTAATTGAGTGAGCTGATCACATTAGCCTCCAGGACTGGCTAGGAGACGAACTGTTGATGACTAGGCTGAGGAGGGGGGGAGATTGTTGTTTGTATTGTTAATTGTAATTAGCTCCAGCTATTGTGTTTATACTACTGTGTGAAGCTCGGTGCCCACAAGTCTGTCATCTGGTCTGCGTAAATTTTTTTAGTAAATTAGCTCATGTTAATTAGGTTAGCTTTGAGTCAGCCTGCTGTATAAATGTGTGTGAGATCTCAAATAAAGAGTTAGTTCTGATGTACTCCAAGACTGGTGTTGTCTAGTTCTTGGGGGTTCCTATAGCCAGATCCATTGGACTAGTGTTCCAGAACTTAGGAAGCGGTATACTGACGGAAGCACTCAAGCGGAGTGAGGGACGTTCCGTGACACAGAGTATTGCAGAGTATTGCAGGGTATATTGCAGAGTATTGCAGGGTATATTGCAGGGTATATTGCAGAGTATTGCAGGGTATATTGCAGGGTATATTGCAGAGTATTGCCAGGTATATTGCAGAGTATTGCAGGGTATATTGCAGAGTATTGCAGGGTATATTGCAGGGTATATTGCAGAGTATTGCCGGGTATATTGCAGAGTAGTGCAGGGTATATTGCAGAGTATTGCAGGGTATATTGCAGAGTATTGCTGGGTATATTGCAGAGTATTGCAGGGTATATTGCAGAGTATTGCAGGGTATATTGCAGGGTATATTGCAGAGTATTGCAGGGTATATTGCAGGGTATATTGCAGAGTATTGCCGGGTATATTGCAGAGTAGTGCAGGGTATATTGCAGGGTATATTGCAGAGTATTGCAGGGTATATTGCAGAGTATTGCCGGGTATATTGCAGAGTAGTGCAGGGTATATTGCAGAGTAGTGCAGGGTATATTGCAGAGTATTGCAGGGTATATTGCAGAGTATTGCAGAGTATATTGCAGAGTATTGCAGGGTATATTGTAGGGTATATTGCAGAGTATTGCAGGGTATATTGCAGGGTATATTGCAGAGTATTGCCGGGTATATTGCAGAGTAGTGCAGGGTATATTGCAGAGTATTGCAGGGTATATTGCAGAGTATTGCAGGGTATATTGCAGGGATGGCTGAGCATGGAGGGATGGATGGATGTGACTGCAATTGTCACTGAGCACCGCTGTGGGCACTACACATGCAGCCCACAGTGGTGCTGCCATCCGATCCCTCCCCCTCTCCCCTCGCACTGTACCGATCGGTACAGAGAGGGGAGGGAGGAACCGGCGTCATGACATGACGCCAGGACTGTTGACATATGATCGCTCCGTCATTTGACGGAGCGATCACATGGTAAACGGCCGTGATCAGCGGCCGTTTACCGTGATCCATGATGCGCCGGGTCCTCTGGACCCAGAGGTCACGGAAGTTCTCGGGTGCGCGCCCCAGGGGGCACGCGAGAGCAGGATTCTGGGATGACGTCCATGGACGTCCACCCAGAACTAGCCGACCGCGCTGCTGCCATCTTTCGGCTATGGCCCGGTCGGCAAGTGGTTAAAGGATAAAAATCTTACCTTAATATACTCCTTCTGCAGGACCTGAATGATGGCAGAACAGGTCTCTGGGATAATGATCCCCAGAGCCTGGGGAGAGATGCCTGTTGAGAACTTCAAGTCCTGCAGGCTTCTCCCCGTCGCCAAGTACCGCAGGGTGGCGACGAGCCTCTGCTCCGGAGTGATGGTTGCCTCATGCAGGTATCCTGCCTGCTAATATAAGGGGTCAGCAAAGCCAACAAATGGTGAAATACGGGGTCCGTCATCCGGAGAAAGTTCCTGAAATCATCAGGATTATTCTCACGGATCTCAAGGAGCAAAGGCATATGACAGAACTGGTCACGCTGGAGCAACCAATTCTTGGTCCATGAACTCCTCCCCACCCTGTTCATGGACTGGAGCTTGCTGCACGCACTGAAGAGCAGATACAAACCCACAAGCACAAACTGAACAGCAGAAAACGATCTTAAAACCACGAGTCTGAAAAAGCGTGAATCGTCTCTCGCCACGCTTGGTTCTGAAATGGCCTTTTCTAGTCTTGTCGTACGTGGTGTACGTCACCGCTTTCTTTGCGAGCGGAAATTCCGACAACTTTGTGCGACCGTGTGTATGCAAGACAAGTTTGAGCCAACATCCGTCGGAAAAAATCCATGGATTTTGTTGTCGGAATGTCCGATCAATGTCCAATCGTGTGTACGGAGCATTAGTGTACTGTTTCCTCTGCACAGTGTGCATCTAAAGCTACCTGAAGACAATTGCTGGTGTTCTGATCCTATTAAAACCACAGACAGGCAGCTGCAGTATTTACAGTTAATGTACTGTGTCCTCTGCACAGTGTGCACCTAAAGCTACCTAAAGACAACTGCTGGCATTCTTCTGATCCTATTAGTACCAAAGGCAGGCAGCTGCAGTATTTACAGTTAGGGTACTGTGTCCTCTGCACAGTGTGCACCTAAAGCTACCTGAAAACAATTGCTGGTGTTCTGATCCTATTAATACCACAGGCATGCAGCTGCAGTATTTAAAGTTAGTGTACTGTGTCCTCTGCACAGTGTGCACCTAAAGCTACCTGAAGAAAATTGCTGGTGTTTTTCTAATCCTATTAGTACCACAGGCAGGTAGCTGCAGTATTTACAGTTAGTGTACTGTGTCCTCTGCACAGTGTGCACCTAAAGCTACCTGAAGACAATTGCTGGTGTTCTGATCCTATCAATACCACAGTCAGGCAGTTGATTCTGCTAGCTGCATATATATATATATATATATATATATATATATATATATATATATATATATATATATATATATATATACATCCCAGCTTTGTGCAGCTACATCTCACTGCAGGCCATTAGTATGTCTGGAAGGTCAACAAGGAGAGGCAGACAGTCACAAGCCAATAAAAAAGGGCAAGCAGGCTCTGTGTCTAGAGGCAACAGTGCTGGTCGTGGACACAGTGCATTCTCATCAGCAAGTGGCCGTGGGACACGCTTGTCCTTTTTTTTTCGGCAGCTGGCCGTGTTGAGCCGCAACATGCCGAAGACTTGGTTGAGTGGACGACCAAGCCGTCCTCATCCTCCTCATCCTCTCTCACCCAGGCTCAGGGTACTTTGTCTGGCAAAAGCAGCTGCCAACGCGGCCTCTTCCCTTGGCTCAATGGCATCAGTCACTCCTTCCCTAGCCCCACCATGTCCTCCTGAGGAGTCCCCCAAACTGTTTGACCACAGTGTTGGGTACATGCTCCAGGAGGATGCCCAGCGTTTTGAAGGCTCTGATGAGTACCCAGCTAGAGGAAGGCAGTAACATGAGCCCAGAGAGAGGGGGTGCCCAAGAAGGACAGCAATCTGACAGTCATGTTCTCCCAGCTGCAGCATACTGCCAGCTTTGCTCCAGTGATGAGGAGGGAGGGGATGATGAGGAAGTCACTGACTCCACGTGGGTGCCTGATAGGAGAGAGGAGGAGGAGGCACAACTCCAATGAGGCAGGATGCCCTCCAGGGGCCAGCTTAAGGGCAGCACACCGACTGCATCACACCGCAGAGCTCCGCATGTGCAGGGCGCTGCTGTCTCTGCACATTATTCCAAAAGTTCTTTGGTGTGGGCCTTTTTTGAGACGAGTGCATCGGATTGCACTGCTGCTATTTGCAACATATGTCTCAAGCGTATCTCTCGTGGCCAAAACATTACCCGCTTGGGCACCACATGCTTGACCAGACATATGTCGACCTGCCATGCAGTTCGTTGGCAAGCGTACCTAAAAGACCCACACCAAAGAACAAAGCGGACCTCTCCTTGCTCTTCATTAGCTGGGATCTCCAACCCCACTATACCTTTAGTCCTCTCTGAAACCTGCACTGAGAGGAATGAAGGTGTAGAATTAGGTGTGTCACAGCCAAGTACTTGCAGGCAACCTGCTATCGGTACACCAACGTCAGAATGTACCAGGCAAATTTCCCTGCCCCAGCTGCTGCACTGCCAAAAGAAGTTCACTCCCAGCCATCCACATGCCCAACGGTTGAATGCTAACTTGGCTAAATTGCTAGCACTTCAACTGCTGCCTTTTCAGTTGGTAGACTCTGCCCCCTTCCATGAGTTTGTGGAATGTGCGGTTCCTCAGTGGCAGGTTCCCAAACGCCACTTTTTCTCACGGAAGGCGATTCCGGCTCTCTACCGGCATGTGGAAGGCAATGTCTTGGCCTCGCTGGACAGGGCGGTCAGTGGTAAGGTGCATATTACTGCTGACTCATGGTCCAGCAGGCATGGACAGGGACATTACCTATCTTGCACCGTGTACTGGGTGACTCTTCTGGCAGCTGGGAAGGATGCAGGACAGGGTGCAGTAGTGTTGGAGGTTGTTCCATCACCACGCCTCCAAAATTCTACTAGTGGTGATTCTGCCACACCTCTCTCCTCCACCCCCTCCTCTTCTTCTTCCTCCATGGCCTCTTCCTGTGCTGATTTGTCCTTGGAACCAGCGGTGCTCCATAGGCGTTCAAGGGGCTACGCAAGCACACAGGCAAAAAGATGCCATGCGGTGCTTGAACTGGTGTGCTTCCACCAGGTGGAACTCAACATTGGCCATGCGGCAGCGGCTGCACACGCAGCAGAGGGCCATCAATGAGTACCCATGCAACTATGGCACCAGGACAGGGTCAGGGGGGCTTGTTTTTTTTCCCCACGCCAGTAGGCTATGATCAGGGATGCATGCACTGTCCTGTCACCATTTGAGGAGGCCACAAGGATGGTGAGCAGTGACAGTGCATGCATCAGTGACACTGTCCCTCTTGTCCACCTGTTGGAGCACACACTGCATGGAATAATGGACAGGGCACTTGAGGCAGAACAGAGGGAGGAAGAGGAGGACTTCCTTACCTCTCAAGGCCCCCTTTATCCAGACAGTGTTCCAGCGTGCCTGCCGATCACACAGGAAGAGGAGGAGGAGGGTTGTGTCAGCATGGAGGTGGAGCCTGGCACTCAGCATCAGCAGCATTCTTCAAGGGATCATTTACAGTCTGAACAAACCCATGTCGTCCTTAGTGACCCAGAGGACTCTGGACCGAATTCCTCAGCAAACCTACGCTGCATGGCCTCTCTGACCCTGCAAAGCCTGCAGAAGCATCCTCGTATTCGTGGTATCAAGGGGAGGGATCATTACTGGCTGGCAACCCTCCTTGATCCACGTTACAAGGGTAAGGTTGCGGACCTTATCTTGCCATCTCAGAAGAAGCAGAGGATGAAACATCTTCGGGAGGCCTTGCAGAAAGGTTTGTGCAACGCGTTTCCAGAGCCTGGGAGGTTACAATTTCCTGGTCCTCCTGGACAACGTGTTGCTGAGGCTTCGGTCAGTCACAGAAGGAGCGGTGAAGAAGGTGGCCATCTGACCGATGCGTTCAGACAATTTTTTAGTCCGCAGCCTCAAGGTATCATAAGTTCCAGCAACCATCGCCAGTGTCTGATTCACATGGTGCAGGATTACCTAGGGGCAAGATCAGACTCGGACACCTTTCCCACCGAAAATCCTCTGGGTTACTGGGTCTTGAGGATGGATCACTGGCCAGACCTTGCACAGTATGCAATTGAGCTACTGGCCTGTCCTGCATCCAGCGTTCTTTCGGAACGCACATTCAGTGCTGCTGGAGGCTTTGTAATCGATCACAGGGTGCGCCTATCCACCGAATCGGTCGATTGGCTGACCTTCATAAAAATGAATCATTCTTGGATCACCAGCTACCAAGCACCTGATGCTGATGTAACCAAATTTTTTTTTTTTTAATGTGAGATCCCTTCAAGACTGTCTATGTTGATGCTGAGTGACTATTCTGTTATGCTGAGTGACAATCCTCTTCCTCCTCAATTTTCATGCTGATAGCTTGTAAGAACATTTTTGGTTCTGGGCACCGCCACCAGTGGCTAAGGCCCAATTTTTCTCCCCTGTTTAACAGGGACGTGTAATTACAATTTTTGATGCAATACTTTGCAGCAGGGCTTATTCCTGCTCTCCAACTAGAGTATCTGTGAGGGGTTGCAGTGTTGTGGCACCAGTGCCCAAGGCCCAATTTTTCAGCCCCTGTTTAACAGGGGCGTATAATTACAATTTTTGATGCAATACTGTTCCTGCGCCCAACCTGTACCTATCCTATTCCTCCTCAATCATGATGATGCTAGCTTGGCTATTTTTGGTTTGGGGCACCACCACCCAAGGCCCATTTTTTCTGCCCCTGTTTAACAGGGGCATGTATATACAATTTTTAAAATTATATTTAACAGCAGGGCCCGTTCCTGCGCCCAACAAGAGTAACTGTGAGGGGTTACTGTGTTCTGGCACCACCAACACCTAGTGCCCGATGTTTCTGCCCCTGTTTAACAGGGGCATGTAATTATTGTTTTTTAAAAAATATTTAACAGCAGGGACTGTCCCTGCTGTTCCTGTTGTTTTTTCCCCTCAAGCGTTTTGTAGCTTCAGGCTTGAAGCTACAAAACGCTCAGGTGTGAATGGGGCCTTAAAGGAGAAATTTCTTTTTTATTTTTATTTTTTTTAAGTGATTTTTTTATTTTTTATTTTTATTTTCTTGTATTGTATTTTAGTGTAAATGTGAGATCTGAGGTGTTTTTGACCCCAGATCTCATACATAAGAGGTCCTGTCATGCTTTTTTTTCTATTACAAGGGATGTTTAAATTCCTTGTAATAGGAATAAAAGTGATCCGATTTTTTTTTTTTTAAAAGAGTGTCAAAATAAAAAATAAAAAGTAAAATAAATAAGAAAAAAATAAATAAGAAAAAATAAGGAAAAAAAAGCATTTACAAAGCGCCCCATCCCGACGAGCTCGCGCAGAGAAGCGAACGCATACATGAGTAGCGCCCACATATGAAAATGGTGTTCAAACCAGACATGTGAGGTATGGCTGCGATCGTTAGAGTGAGAGAGCAATAATTCTAGACCTCTTCTGTAATTTAAAACTGGTAACCTATAGAAATGTTTAAACATCGCCTATGTTTGTTGGTAAAAGTTTGTCGCCATTCCACGAGTGGGCGCAATTTTGAAGCGCGACATGTTGGGTATCAATTTACTCAGTGTAACGCTACCTTTCACAATATAAAAAAATAAAATATTGGGCTAACTTTACTGTTATCTTATTTTTTAATTAAAAAAAGTATATTTTTTCCAAAAAAAGTGCGCTTGTAAGACCGCTGCCCAAATACGGTGTGACAGAAAGTATTGCAATGACTGCCATTTTATTCTCTAGGGTGTTAGAAAAAAATATATAATGTTTGGGGGTTCTAAGTAATTTTCTAGCCAAAAAAAATGATTTTAACTTGTAAACAACAAGTGACAAAAAAAGTCTCGGTCCTTAAAGCTGTTGTATATCCTCAGAAAAAAAAAAAAATGTTAAAAAAAATAAAAAACCCTGTAAGGCAAAGGCATAATGAGCTAGTATGTACTGCATACTAGCTCATTATGAAATACTTACCTTAGAACGAGGTCCCCGTATCGCAGGGCGGTCCACGCCATGGGAGCTGACATTTTGTCGTCGGCGTGTCTTCCGGGTTCACGGCTCCAACGCTGTGAGTGGCTGGAATCACGATGATGTCACTCCCGCGCATGCACGCAGGAGTTTTCTTCCCGGCAAGGTCCAGCAGTGTCTGCCAGACCTTCGACTGGGCATTCACAGCGCATGCGCTGGCTGCATACAAAGTGAATATCTCCTAAACTGTACAGGTTTAGGAGATATTCATTTTACCTACAGGTAAGCCTTATTATAGGCTTACCTGTAGGTAAAAATTTAAAAAATGGGTATACAACCACTTTATATTGTTAATATAATACGGTTCACGGGTTCATTTTACTAGTGCCATCATTAGAATCTGGGATATATTGTGATATGTTTTTTTTTCTTTGCAGTGTTGTTTTTGCGCCAAACATATCTTTTGGAATTATGGCCAAAAAGTTCAACCTTGGTTTCATCAGACCATAACACATTTTCCCACATGCTTCTGGGAGACTTCAGATGTGTTTTTGTAAAATTTAGCCAGGCTTGAATGTTTTTCTTCGTAAGAAAAGGCCTCTGTCTTGCCACTCTACCCCATTGCCCAGACATATGAAGAATATTGTTGTCACATGGACCACACAGCCAGTACTTGCTAGATATTCCTTTAATGTTGCTGTAGGCCTCTTTATTATGTACTTTATGATCTAATGCAGATAAAGTCTTCCTGAGTTTTATGAGTCAAATCTCAGGTAAAATTATATTTTCATTTTTGTGTCCATATAAAGATGAGTAATTTGGCTTTTGCTGACAGGTGCTGCTTTGTACATTTTAACCTCTGGCAGCCAAGTTGTTTTGGTGATATCCAAATAACTGTATCCCTTTATTTATCTGTTTGACATGTATATTTATACAATTCACATCTAATTCTCTATACAACCACTTTGCTCTTTGTGTGGATTTTCCTTTTATGTAAAAGTCACTATTAAGCAGCACTTTGCATATTCTTGTTACTGTAATATAGTACATGGCATTGGATACAATCTTGCATTATATTTTCATTATGATATTGTTGTGTTTAGGCAATATCAGGAAGTATTAAGTTGGTGAGAGGGTGGTGGATGCATGTAATAGCATTCCTGCAGAAATGGTAGAAGGTAATAAGATGAAGTCTAACCTCTTCATATCTGCGCTATTGCCGAATGACGGCAACAGCGCAGACCTACATTGCCGGGACGACGTCTATTGACGTTAGAAATGGTGGAAAAAACCTGCGCTAATGAGCAAAACGTGATAAAGAATAAAATTCACAAAGTGCAGCTGCAAAAAAAACTCCAAATATCCATGAAGTGATAAACATATAAATAAAACTTTTGTGCGCTAGCAATAGTATAATTAAATGAAAAGTGCCTAGGAGACACAATGTATGTGTGAATCCCAGCAAAAATGATGACAACAACAGGTGTATAGAATCATTACTCAAAAGATCCAACACAATATTAGCATATGTTGAAAATAAGTAATCACACATCAAAAGAACTTATAATCAGTCCATAACTGGGTTCAAAAAAAATTTGTAGAAAGAGAAAAGTCCACTTTATATATCTCATCACTGAATCATAAGAAATAATGAGCTGAAGAAACTCTTATCGAATGTACATTGATTGCAGAAAAAGGAGTAATAGATGTACGCTTACCCCAATCGTTGGACCTCCTCTATGGCAAGGTCGTATGGGCTTGCAGATATAACCCTCTGCAGGGACAGAATGTTGATATCCGGGTCTTGTCAGCATGTACCACCGACTCCAATGTGGTCCGGTCAATCCAACTGCTCCAACATCAGAGGGGGGACTAGGACTATTGCACACCAAGGTTTGGCAACAACCAAGTGCTGATTATTCAGAAGGTAAGAACACCTGCTGATGGATTGCTCAAAGTATATGAGCGCTGGCAAAAATGCCAAAGGCAATGGGGAGGACAGGCCCTTTTATGTGCCCACTAGGGATGAGCCGAACACCCCCCTGTTCGGTTCGCACCAGAACATGCGAACAGGAAAAAAGTTCGTTCGAACATGCGAACACCGTTAAAGTCTATGGGACACGAACATGAATAATCAAAAGTGCTAATTTTCAAGGCTTATATGCAAGTTATTGTCATAAAAAGTGTTTGGGGACCTGGGTCCTGCCCCAGGGGACATGGATCAATGCAAAAAAAAGTTTTAAAAACGGCCGTTTTTTCAGGAGCAGTGATTTTAATAATGCTTAAAGTCAAACAATAAAAGTGTAATATCCCTTTAAATTTCGTACCTGGGGGGTGTCTATAGTGTGCCTGTAAAGGGGCGCATGTTTCCTGTGTTTAGAACAGTCTGACAGCAAAATGACATTTTGAAGGAAAAAACTCATTTAAAACTACCCGCGGCTATTGCATTGCCGACAATACACATAGAAGTTCATTGATAAAAACGGCATGGGAATTCCCCAAAGGGGAACCCCGAACCAAAATTTTAAAAAAAAAATGACGTGGGGGTCCCCCTAAATTCCATACCAGGCCCTTCAGGTCTGGTATGGATATTAAGGGGAACCCCGGCCAAAATTAAAAAAAAAAAATGACGTGGGGTTCCCCCTAAATTCCATACCAGACCCTTCAGGTCTGGTATGGATTTTAAGGGGAACCCCGCGCCAAAAAAAAAAAAAAAAACGGCGTGGGGTCCCCCCAAAAATCCATACCAGACCCTTATCCGAGCACGCAACCTGGCAGGCCGCAGGAAAAGAGGGGGGGACGAGAGTGCGGCCCCCCCTCCCTCCTGAACCATACCAGGCCACATGCCCTCAACATTGGGAGGGTGCTTTGGGGTAGCCCCCCAAAACACCTTGTCCCCATGTTGATGAGGACAAGGGCCTCATCCCCACAACCCTGGCCGGTGGTTGTGGGGGTCTGCGGGCGGGGGGCTTATCGGAATCTGGAAGCCCCCTTTAACAAGGTGACCCCCAGATCCCGGCCCCCCCCCTGTGTGAAATGGTAAGGGGGTACATAAGTACCCCTACCATTTCACGAAAAAAGTGTCAAAAATGTTAAAAATGACAAGAGACAGTTTTTGACAATTCCTTTATTTAAATGCTTCTTCTTTCTTCTATCTTCCTTCATCTTCTGGTTCTTCTGGCTCTTCTGGTTCTTCTGGTTCTTCCTCCGGCGTTCTCGTCCAGCATCTCCTCCGCGGCGTCTTCTGTCTTCTTCTCCTCGGGCCGCTCCGCACCCATGGCATGGGGGGGAGGCTCCCGCTCTTCTCTTCTTCTCTTCTTCTTTTCTTCTTTTCTTCTCTTCTTCTCTTCTTCTTCATTTTCTTCTCCGGGCCGCTCCGCAATCCATGCTGGCATGGAGGGAGGCTCCCGCTGTGTGACGGCGCTCCTCGTCTGACAGTTCTTAAATAACGGGGGGGGCGGGGCCATCCAGTGACCCCGCCCCCCTCTGACGCACGGTGACTTGACGGGACTTCCCTGTGACGTCACGGGGAATGCCACAGGGAAGTCCCGTCAAGTCACCGTGCGTCAGGGGGGGGCGGGGTCACCGGGTGGCCCCGCCCCCCCGTTATTTAAGAACTGTCAGACGAGGAGCGCCGTCACACAGCGGGAGCCTCCCTCCATGCCAGCATGGATTGCGGAGCGGCCCGGAGAAGAAAATGAAGAAGAAGAGAAGAAGAGAAGAAAAGAAGAAAAGAAGAAAAGAAGAAGAGAAGAAGAGAAGAGCGGGAGCCTCCCCCCCATGCCATGGGTGCGGAGCGGCCCGAGGAGAAGAAGACAGAAGACGCCGCGGAGGAGATGCTGGACGAGAACGCCGGAGGAAGAACCAGAAGAACCAGAAGAGCCAGAAGAACCAGAAGATGAAGGAAGATAGAAGAAAGAAGAAGCATTTAAATAAAGGAATTGTCAAAAACTGTCTCTTGTCATTTTTAACATTTTTGACACTTTTTTCGTGAAATGGTAGGGGTACTTATGTACCCCCTTACCATTTCACACAGGGGGGGGGCCGGGATCTGGGGGTCACCTTGTTAAAGGGGGCTTCCAGATTCCGATAAGCCCCCCGCCCGCAGACCCCCACAACCACCGGCCAGGGTTGTGGGGATGAGGCCCTTGTCCTCATCAACATGGGGACAAGGTGTTTTGGGGGGCTACCCCAAAGCACCCTCCCAATGTTGAGGGCATGTGGCCTGGTACGGTTCAGGAGGGAGGGGGGGCCGCACTCTTGTCCCCCCCTCTTTTCCTGCGGCCTGCCAGGTTGCGTGCTCGGATAAGGGTCTGGTATGGATTTTTGGGGGGACCCCACGCCGTTTTTTTTTTTTTTTTTTTGGCGCAGGGTTCCCCTTAAAATCCATACCAGACCTGAAGGGTCTGGTATGGAATTTAGGGGGAACCCCACGTCATTTTTTTTTTTAATTTTGGCCGGGGTTCCCCTTAATATCCATACCAGACCTGAAGGGCCTGGTATGGAATTTAGGGGGACCCCCACGTCATTTTTTTTTTTTAATTTTGGTTCGGGGTTCCCCTTTGGGGAATTCCCATGCCGTTTTTATCAATGAACTTCTATGTGTATTGTCGGCAATGCAATTGCCGCGGGTAGTTTTAAATGAGTTTTTTCCTTCAAAATGTCATTTTGCTGTCAGACTGTTCTAAACACAGGAAACATGCGCCCCTTTACAGGCACACTATAGACACCCCCCAGGTACGAAATTTAAAGGGATATTACACTTTTATTGATTGACTTTAAGTATTATTAAAATCACTGCTCCTGAAAAAACGGCCGTTTTTAAAACTTTTTTTTGCATTGATCCATGTCCCCTGGGGCAGGACCCAGGTCCCCAAACACTTTTTATGACAATAACTTGCATATTAGCCTTTAAAATTAGCACTTTTGATTTCTCCCATAGACTTTTAAAGGGTGTTCCGCGGCATTCGAATTTGCCGCGAACACCCCAAATTGTTCGCTGTTCGGTGAACTTGCGAACAGCCAATGTTCGAGTCGAACATGAGTTCGACTCGAACTCGAAGCTCATCCCTAGTGCCCACACGTTGCCAATCTGGAGCAATTCCACCCAGTTCCTTGTCTGCCTATTGACGTTGGCCCGTGCACGAGCGGCCTGCTTGCCCAGTGATCAGCGAGTCTATGAGACTCGCCTGATCACAGATCGAAGTAAGGGGTCGGTCCCAACCCCTTACCACATGATCAGCTGTCAGCCAATGACAGCTGATCATGTGATGTAAACAGAGTCGGTAATCAGCTATTTTTTCTCCTCGCGCTGACAGCGTGAGGAGGAAAAAAAAGCCGATCACCGGCGGCCGTGAGAGGGACATCAGTCCCGATCACGGCGATCATCTGTGCCCCCTGCCAGTGACACCTAGCAATAGGCAGCAGTGCCGCCTACCAGTGCCCACCAGCGTCAACCATCAGTGCCACCCATCAGTGCCCACAGTGCCACCCATCAGCGCCCACAATCAGTGCCACAACAACAGTGCTGCACATCAGTGCCACCTATCAGTGCCCATCAGTGTCACCTACCAGTGCCCATAAGTGCCCATCACTGCCCATCAGTGCCACCCATCAGTGCCCCCCATCAATGCCCCCATCAGTGGTACCTATCCGTGCCACCTATCCGTGCCACCTATCCATGCCACCCATCCGTGCCACCCATCAGTGCAACCCATCAGTGCAACCCATCAGTGCCGCCTTATCTGTGCCCTTCAGTACCACCTTATCTGTCCCCATCAGTGCCGCCTTATCTGTGCCTATCATTTTATAACAAACTATGAAACGTGATTTTTTTTTTCAAAATTTTCCATCTTTTTTTGTTTGTTTAGCAAAAAATAAAAATCCCAGCTGTGATTAAATACCACCAAAAGAAAGCTCTATTTGTGGGGAAAAAATGATAAAAATTTCATTTGGGTACAGTGTTGGATGACCGCGCAATTGTCATTCAAAGTGTGTCAGTGCTGAAAGCTGAAAATTGGTCTGGGCAGAAGGGGGGTTTAAGTGCCCAGTAAGCAAGTGGTTAAGCATGCATGGGATAAGCATAAGGCTATTTTAGATTTGATGAGGCCAGGGGCTAATGGAAGTATTACATTTTTTGAGGTAGAAATTTAGCAGTCTAGATGGGCCGAATGGTTCTTATCTATCCACACATGCCATCCATGTGTCTATGTTATTTTGTGGCCTAGTGTTTCAGGCAGATTCTGCATACTACACATACGTTTGCACCTAAAGTGAGCAGCAGTGTCCTACATCAGATATGTGTTTTGCTTTGTTGGTTTTTTTCCCTATAATATTAGCAATATATTTTTCTTTTTCTGTTGGACTAGTTTATTTCTTGTGATGTATTGGATTTCATTTACCAGTATGTACTTATGAGATGCAGAATTAGTAAATGTTTGCTGGTTTTATGTAACTTATTGTCATGTTTTGGTATTTAATACATTTTACAGTCAGTTTCATATTGATAAATATGGAGAGTAAAACAACAAAATCTAAAGAGAAAGCTGGTGCTCAGAAAGTTAGAGAAAAACGGTCCAAAGAACTTGAGTTAGCAGGAAGGGATCCTAAGCAAATGAAACTATCTTTTTCGGGGGTATGTCAAAAGTTCAAAAGTTAAGGCTGGTTCTTACTTTTTAGGTTACTGAAATGTATATTCACTCTTTGATAACAAAAGTGAATACATTTAGTCTGGTTGCATGTACATGATGAAGTTTTACATTTAGGATTCAAGATGGATGATCAAGGAGTGTGCACACTTGACTTTCCATGAGGATCACAGTTTTAATTTGTTAATATAAATTTTTAATTATTTTAAATCTCATGAAATCTTATACCGCGTACACACGATCGGACTTTACGGCATACTTGGTCCGGCGTACCGGATTTCGTCAGACAATTCGATCGTGTGTGGGCTCCAGCAGACTTTGTTTTCTCAAAAGTTTGACGGACTTAGATTTGAAACATGTTTCAAATCTATCCAATGGACTCGAGTCCGGTCGAAAAGTCTGCTTGTCTGTATGCTAGTCCGACGGACAAAAACCGACGCTAGGGCAGCTATTGGCTACTGGCTATGAACTTCCTTGTTTTAGTCCGGTCGTACGTCATCACGTACGAATCCGTCGGACTTTGGTTGATCGTGTGTAGGCAAGTCCGTTCATTCGGAAAGTCCGTCGTAAAGTCCATCAAAGTCCACCGGGCAAAGTATGCCGTAAAGTCCGGTCGTGTGTACGCGGCATTACATGTAAGGTAAATATCAATTATATCATTTGTTTGCATGTTTTGTTTTTTGTTTTGTTTTTTTGTTTTTTTGGGGGGGGGTTGTTTTTTATTATGTTACCATGCATGGAGTTCCTGGAGTTTCTTGGTTACATCTAGAACTTTTTTGGAAGTTTAAAGTAGGTTGACAAAAAATTTTGTTTTAGACTGGTGGTATACATGAAAGAACTCCTGTTGATGAGGTTTCTGTAGGACCAAGTACTTCTTCAAGCATGCCAGTTATATCTGGCGAAGATGATGTGAGCGCACAAGCAGAAATACAGGTGGATGAGGAGGAGCTTATGTCAGAGGGCAGAGAGCAAGCACATATGAATGACCCAGATGTTTTTGAAGGTCTTCCTGAATTAGAATGTATCACACCAGAAGAAGACATATCAGAGAATGTGATAAGTGATTAATCAGAAATACCTTTTAGTCTTCCTCCTGCATGTTCCATAGGAGAATAAATCCATTTTGTTTAAAAACACCCTTTTTAGCCAACCAGGATTGAATGCAAAGATCTTCCTTTTCAAGAAGTGGACTTTTATTACCGTAGAAAGCCTAATGGGGATTGTATTAAGCGTTCATGGCTAAGTTGTAAGATAAAGAATTGAAAGTTAGAAGCATTTTATTGCAGCATATGCATTGCCTTTTCTGATTCCTCTTTCTCATTGACTAGTGGTTGTACTAATTTTCGGCATTGCTATCAGGCAGCAAATAAGCATGAATCTTCTGAAAGCCATTGTGATCCTGTTAGTGCTTATTTCACCGTGAAAAAGAATAGTAGCATTGACACAATAATAAATCAGGCTCATGCCTCCAGAAGAAAAAAGGAGATACTTCAAAATATTGAAGTATTAAACCGTATATTTGATACTGTAAAACTGCTTGGAAAACAGGGTTTGCCATTTCGTGCCTATGGCACTAATGAATCACTGTACAATTTAAATAACAGTGAAATAAACCATGGGAACTTTCTGTAAATTGTCCTACTTCTATCACGATATGATGCTCCTCTAAAAAATTACCTTGATAAATGCATTCAGGACATTGAAAAAAGAAAACCGCAATTGAAAGACAGAAAAACATCAGGAAAATAGACAACTGGACGTGGATCTCTTGTAACATTTTTGTCCAGTAAGACAGTAAAAAAAGTATTTTCAGCAATGGGGATGAGCCCGATGTTCGAGTCGAACGTAAGTTCGACTCAAACATCAGGTGTTCGCCGAATTTAGAACATTATGGGGCGTTCGCGGGAAATTTGAGCGCCTGTGAATCGCCCCATAATGAACGGCAAGACCGTCAATTTACTGCGAGATTGCAGTGCATTGACCTTTGCTGATTGGTCAAAGCATGCACCTGCATGCTTTGGCCAATCACAGCGCACTCTGCTGTGAGAGCCATAATTGGCCAAAAGCAGGGTGCCTTTGGCCAATCATGGCTCAGGGGGCTGAGTCCACGCCCCACACTATGTAAGGCTGCTTACATAGCGGCTGTACATAGTTTTTTGAATGAAAGCAGCAAAATGACATTTCTAAAGGGAACCCTTTGGGTCTGGTATGGATATTATGGGGAACTCTGTGCCAACATTTTTTTTAAAAATGGCATGGGGGTTCCCCCTAAAATCCATACCAGGCCCTTCAGGTCTGGAATGGATTTTAAGGAGAACCCCACGCCAAAATGAAAAAAAAATGACGTGGGGTTCCCCCCAAAATCCATACCAGACCCTTATTTGAGCACGCAACCTGGCAGGCCGCAGGAAAAGGGGGGATGAGAAAGCACCCCCCCCTCCTGAACCATACCAAGCCACATGCCTTCAACACGGGGAAGGTGTTTTGGGGTCCCCCCCAAAACACCTTGTACCCATGTTGATGGGGACGAGGGCCTCTTCCCCACAACCCTTGCTCTGTGGTTGTGGAGGTCTGCAGGGAAGGGGGCTTATCAGAATCTGGAAGCCCCCTTTAACAAGGGGACCCCCAGATTTCACCCCCCCCATGTGAATGGGTATCGGGTACATTGTACCCCTACACATTCACCAAAAAAAGTGTCAAAAAAGTAAAAATGACAGTAGACTGTTTGGGACAATTCCTTTATTAAAAAAAAAATGTCCCGCGATGTCCATTCATCTTTGATGACAGCGCTGACGGCCCGAGAAAAAAAAACGGAAAAACTCTGCCTCGATGGGAAGCTCCCGCTGATTGCAGCCTTTTTGCAATGACAGCTGTTATATAGCTGAGGGTGGGGCCACCAGTTGATGTAAACGGGTGACCCCCCCCTTTGACATTATGTGACATCACATGACGTCAGAAGATACAGGTACCCGCTCCCACTTCCGTTCTGGCATTCTTCTCCACCCCTCCCTACTCGCAGTCTTCAGGGACACGTCACAGGTCCCAGAAGACTGCAAGACCATTCACAATGTGCAGTGTGGCTTGTGCATGCGCAGTGGGCACCCGGCTATGAAGCCGCACAAGCTGTCACAGCCGGGTGCCCACAGTTAAGATGCCGGTGCCAGGGAACAGAAGACAAGAGGTGAAAACGGCTGGAGTAAGCACAGTGCTGGATTGTGGGACAGGTGAGTAGCTGTTCATTAAAAGTCAGCAGCTACAGTTTTTGTAGCTGCTGACTTTCAATTTGTATAGAGAGGACTGGAGCTCCTCTTTAAATACAGGTTGAAACAACTTGAAAGGGAAAAATCACCTGAACTCGCACAATTTCAATGCCGCAGTCAGTGTGAACCTAGGCCTAGAGTGAAAGAGAAGTGTTTGCACACCTCTATTATAACCACTTGACCTCCGAATGATTTACCCTCCTTCATGACCAGGCCAGTTTTTGCGACATGGCACTGCAATACTTTAACTGACAATTGTGCGATCGTGGAACGCTGTACCCAAATTAAATTTATGTCCTTTTTTTCCCACAAATATCGCTTTCTTTTGGTGGTACTTGATCACCACTATGTTTTTTTGGGGTTTTTTTTTTTAGCTATAAACAAAAAAAGACCAACAATTTTGAAAAAATAATTTTTTTTTTACTTTCTACTATAAAACATATTCAAGAAAAAAATGTAAAAAATGTAATTTCTTCATAAGTTTAGGGCAATATGTATTCTACTACATACTTTTGGTAGACAAAATCCCAATAAGCATATATGGATTGGTTTGCACAAAAGTTATAGCGTCTACAAACTATGGTATATATACTGTAATTTTTATTTTTCCTTGTTCAAAGGTTTTTATTGAAAGATCAACATATGGTAACAAGTATAATGTATCAGTTAAAGGTATTTTAGTAGTTACGTGTAAAATGAAGAAGCAGGTTAGGGCATTATATTAATATAACACGCAGATGGTAAAATGAATGTTAGATAAGTTCCCTTTTTATCAAAATGATACAAAGTTTTCAGACTGTTTCAATATTAGCTTACATTAATATTTAGAGGATCATTATCAGTTAATGAAAGAAAATTAGGTCTATTTGTGTCTGAGTTCTTATGTGTGTTAAACAATTGAATAAATTATATGTATCAAACTACTGAGTGTGATATTTTAAATATATTCGATATCACCTGTTGCTGTTAGGTACCTTATGAAATGATAATAAGAAAGAAATAAGGAAGAGAAGAAAAAAGAAAGAAAGAAAATAAAGGGTAAGGGGGGGGGGGGGGGGGGGGCAGAAGGCATGGGGTGTTCCGGAGGCATAATCTATTCTTATAGTTTTATCATTGTTGCATATAAAAATTTTAGTTACCATGACTGGAGTACCTGGTGGTCAAAGTTTATAGGTAAACAATGTGCAATCCATGGTTTCCATAAACCTTCATATCCGTTCAGATTTTCTTTATCTAGGGCTTCCATTTTTGCATGCAACAATGATCGATTCATTCTATGCTTGGTTCCTGCTATGTTTAGTAAGGGAGTTTTCCATGCTTTAGTTATTGTATGTTTTTTGGTTGTCATAAGTTGTATGAATAGCTTGAATTGTTTACGTGTAATTAGGTTTTATATTTAAAAGGGCAATTTCTGGTTCTGGTATTATTGTTATTTCAAACATTTCTGAAGTGAGTAATAAAACCTTTTCCCAACATTTCTTTATAATAGAACAATTCCACCACATGTGTATATATGTTCTTTGTTCTGAACAACCGTGAAAGCAGAGACCTGAGTAATCAGGCGCAAATTTAGCTATTGTAGCAGGAACCAAATACCAGCTTGAGAATACCTTGTAGGTGGTTTCAATATCTGTCACATTAGGAGAAAAAGATTTGATATTGGACCAGATTGCAGACCATTCTGTTTTATCTATAGTTGATCAAGTTCCCTCACGCTTCTCACTCTCCCCTTGTGAACACCCTGGTTCACCCTACTTTTCACCTTACACCTAGGTTGCCTGGTTCCGTGCCCGCCCTGGTTGGCGCCTGTGGGGCGCCCCTGCTGGTCTACCCGCTGCGGCTCCCAGTCGGGAGTGCGCCCGGATGGCTCATGTTGCCCGACATCACACCGCCATCTTTTTGAACTCGAGTAAGTTAGAATGCATTGGGTATTGTTGTGGAATCTCATATTAGCCAATGTATTTCATATATATATATTGATTTGCATATATTTTATTGATAATTATTATTATTATTATTATTATTATTATTCATATTATTATATAGTAGTGGTTTTATCAATATTATTATTCAATAAGTAAAGCAACAATTATTAATCTTTAATAATGTATACTGTGTTTTCCAGATTTAGAAAGTCTTCATTTTTAAGTGTTGAACTTTAAATGACCTCTGCTTTATGACAAGTACTGTAAACAGGTGTTCTCGAAAATGTATTAAGATAGTCTACTGGGTGAAAGTTCATTAGAATAGATTCAAGTTATATAGAATTGTCTCAGACAGATAAGAAAACAGGTGGTTAAAATAATTAGGTGGAATACAGGAAAGTTATGTACAGAACACTAATTAAGTTTGACAGGGTCAAACAAAGGTCTGCTTGTGCCCTCATTAAAACTGTTAAAATACATGCATATAGTGAAACATATAAAACATCTGGTGGGGTTATTGAAAGTTAATTGTCTCAAAGTTGTAAATCTGCAAACCTTGAAGCTAGTTAAATCTTATCAAGATAAGGAGAGTTTGATAACACAGCTGGGTGCCAGACTGTCTCTATACAGGTGTTTTTAATTGGACAAAAACAGTTATAAATCACTTTAATGAACATATAGGAATTTTGGGAATAATTAAGTTTATCTGGTTGTAGAACAGGTGTCAGATTTATGGTTGGTTACTTTGACGTAGATCTTAGCGACCAATCATATGTAAGAGAGATGTTAAGATAAGACTTGTAAAAGGGTATATAAATGCAAGCTCTACAATTGTTAGACAGACAAGTCAGATAGGAGCTCATAATGCTGAACTCTGTGTATGCTGCCCTATTGCACGGGTCATAGAGGTCAGAACCAATGGGCAAGTATCTGTCCTAACTTGTCTCCTCGTACGAGTCAGAGAAGACTTCTTGACTTGTTCCAGAATGTGGTCTCAGGTGAATTTCCCTCACAAACTTGGTCGAGCTGGAACCCAGAACTCTGTGAGGGGATCAGACCACTGGTCGATCGACTGGTCCCTATCAGGTGACGGGTTCCCAAGAATTGGCAGTAAAGACCCATTCTGGTTCAAGGTGAGAACAATTCACAATTGTTTCAATTTGATTAGAGGATAAGAATATTTATATCTAATATGCTTGCATTGTAAGAAACTGTATAAATTAGACCTGTATCTTGTAATACTTTGAACATAAACCTGTATGTTATCAGCTGTTAATAAACCTGCATTGCTGAAGTTCTGCCTGGTTCGAAACTATTCTACTTCATTTGGTGGCCCGTACGGGGACAGCATAACCTCAACTCCGATCTTGCCTAACTCCATGCTGGTGAGGCACTGAGCTCAACACAATATTGCGCAATATATCAGGTTAGCAGACACCTATTATTAGTTCTGCATTGTGTTGTGCCATGTTTTGCTAGCGCTAGGAGGGGCAGGTGGTTGTTGTTGGGGTATCGCTGTCCACCAGGCAGATCTTTGTGATGGTAGGTTGAGTTTTCTCAACTGTGAATGCCTTAAAATGCATTGTACAGGATGAAATACCCTGGGTAAAAAAAAAAATAAAAAAAAGGAAAAAAATTTTTTCCAGAGGGGTACCCCTGTAGAAGGCTAGCTACTCTCTGTGTGAACCTACCTTTAACATGCATGTTGGTATCCTAGACTGAATAAATCAGTCTAGAAGAGGTATATTTTAATTGGTATCCTAGACCTACAAAAGGTCTGGACGAGGTTTTGGGGTAAATGTTTTGACCCCTGGAGAACCTACCTTTAACATGCATGTTGGTATCCTAGACTGAGTAAATCGGTCTAGAAGAGGTTTACTTTCGATTGGTATGCTAGCCCTACAAGAGTTCTGGAAGAATTGGTATCCTAGACTGGTAAGTCCAGTTTGGAAGAGGTTCTTGAGTTGCCTAAATTTGCATGCATGTTGGTATCCTGGATTGGCAATCAATCTGGAGGAGGCTTTGGGGTTATCAGACCCCTGGAAAGCCTAAGTTAAAAACAAAAACAGTACTGATATGTAGCTACTAGTAGAAAAAGGTACCTTTGTTTTGTATAATATTAAACATAAAAATTGTGGTGTGAAATAATACTCATGAGTTTAGAAATGTCAGGAGAGGTAAGTCCTGACTTGTAAATAATGTGAAGGTTTTTGAGCTCCATTTGTTAACAAAGTTAAAAGGTATGTATCGTCTTTGTGCTATAAGTGTATGTGTTTATATGTATCTGTTGTAATGGTCTGTGTACTAACTGAGTTAAGATCAGGTTGAGACATTCCTGATCGCCGTGGCAAGCAGGGCTTGGTGGTTTTTCGTGTCTTGAGACAAGCGTTTTGGTAAGGAGACGTATGCGCATACGGTGCCTATTGGCTTTACTCTGAGCACTGCTGTCCATAAGTAATTACTAACTAACCTGTCAGTTTTAATAATTCTGTGAATATTTGTATATTTATATATAGTCAGGAATTTGTGTTCATGTGTATGCATACTTTGCTAGGTGGAGTGACTGTATTGCTATATAGAAAACAGAAGATAATGACATTTTGTTAATGAATGTTCACAAATGTAAGTTAATTTCTTTGTAATCTTTGTAGTCTGTTAGGGAATATTGTAGGTGTGAGGGAGACTGATCATCTCCCAAATTAGGTTAGAATAAGTCTGTAGTGGTTGTAAAAACGTTGGTGTGGAAGGACCCTGTGTGTTAGTTCTATGAGTGAATTGTAAGAAGTATGTAACTGATGCTGAATTCTGCATAGTGTATGATGAATAGGGAAATGGTATGTATCTTCCATACAAATGCAATTAGAACTTTCTGTGTCATATCTTTGATTTCGTGACACTTGTTATTAGTATTTGATAGGAGGATTTATATTTATATGAGTTAAATGTGTGTGTGTGTGTGTGTGTTTTTTTGTATGAGGTGTAAATTGAATCCCTATGTGAATGATTGTATGTGTCTTTCGTTGAGAGGCTAGGGATTGATACATCTATGGTGACTGATTTACTTTAGCGTCAAAGTTCTAAATGTTATTGGCAGTGAGTGTGTGTGTGGAAGGCACAATTCATTAATCTTTTTTATATTCTTTTTGAATATGTACCTTAGCTAGATAGCGCCATGAATGAGCTGAGGGAGTTAGAAGTTATTTAAACTGTAGAAAAAAGAAAGTTGTTCGTTTTAAGTAATTTACGACACAAAGTTCACCCATATTTTTTTGTATCCAGCATACTGCTTCTGGAAGGAAAAATCTGTATATAAATTCAATGCCGCTAATGTAATTAATGTCATGCTTAAAAGATTTTACAGTTGTAGGTTTTACTTGTTAGACGAAATACTGTATTTTTTTTTTTTCAGTATGTGTTTAGGAGCTTATGTGCAACAGCATTAAATCACTTTTTGTGACAGCTCATCTCAGTGCTCTGTACTGAGATGAAAGGGGCACGTTTAGGGGAGTTATGTCTGGTGCCTTTAGACAGAAACTGGATGAGCTGACCAGAAAATAAATAAAATCTCAGAATACGTTCTTATTCTTAAACATTTGTTGATTTTTTATTAGAATATAAACTGTAGATTATAATAGGTATTTTGTCTTTTATATTATGGACTGTAGTAGTGAAAGGTGCGTTTTATTTTTAGTGTATCACTCTTGTAAGTAGGGTGCTTATTCTCCCTTGTAGCTTTTGTTGTGTCCCTATCTTATTGTACAGTATTATGTATACTGTCATCTTTATATATTTGCCTACTTAGTAGTAATCACAAAGATAGTAATGGGATTTATTTATTTGGTACAAGGGAACTCCAAATTTATTTTTGTTTCTTATTTTCTAAAAAGAATAGTGAAGAGTGATGTATGGTAACAGTGCTACCATCTTATTATATGTGCTATATGTAGCACATACAGGGGGGTGAATTAGATAATTAGAGTCTTAATTTTTAGCTTGTAAGCTCTGGTGAGCAAGGTCCCTTATTGGTATTTGCTAGAACTTATTTTGTCCTACCTGATTACAATATTTAGTAATTATCAGGTTGATTATTAGTTTGCCTAAATAAATAATTTGTTTCTTTATTCCAGGAGCAGCCAGCACGTTTTCATATGTAAAGTTATACTTTGTAAAATTTCACTCCTTTTGATTTTTTTATTATTCAAGTTCCTAGTTATGCTACTACAGGTGGCAAAGTCAGTTTTTTGATTAGGGTCACTCTGCATTAATATGATCTAATTAACAATAAAAATTGTATATAATTATTCTTAAGGAAGGGACATAGTAATGCACATTTTCTTGACCTCTTTAGATTTAACAGACTGTGCAAGTGACCATGTAATTTTATTTTGATTTCTTTTTAATTATGAACAATCACAATGTAGTTTCACAAAATGTAGTTCTTCAAAGTCTATTTTGTGTGACTGTATATAGACTTTATTGCAATGAAAGAACAAAGCTGTAGATATAGATATACTTTAATAAAAGTCTGCTCATTTTTAAAGTAAATCATAGTTTTTCATATGGTCATGCAAATGTATGAGACAACAGCTAAGTGTCTGATGTGGAAAATTTTTCCCAGGATTGGAGTGTATACAGCACTGATATCAGATAATTGTACCCATTTTTATGAAAAATCAGTTCCATTTTGCACTATGCTTGGCATAGACAATAGAACCTTGTGTCCACACTCATATTCATTGGTGGATAGGTTGTATGGGCTGTTGTAGACCAAATTAAATACAATTTGCTGGGCCATATGAAACTTTGGATAGATTTGTGACTAAGTTTAGGAGTTCTAGAGGCAAATCATAGTTGCTTAGACTTCATGTTGTACAGTGGGAGATAAAATGTTCATGTGTTTAAAATAATTAACCAAATCGGTGTAGTTTTGTTTCTAAACAGATCCTTGTTTTAGATGTGATCTCTTGTTCCAGTCAAAGCCACTAAAGGAATGTATGTCAGTAACTCTTGATGACTGCAAGTACATTAAAGATCATAAAAGGAAGTTCAAGTGTCTATTTAAATCCACATTTGTGACAGTGACATTTTCCATTTCTATAGTAGTCAAAGTCTGAGTGAGATTACCAAGAGTGTTATTCACATAAGTGCAAGTGGAATACATACAAGAGACTGTTGAAGACAAAGACATTGGAAGTATTTCAGTAATGGACAATTCTAATTAATTATATGTGATACTTTGTATGTAGAGACTTACTGTTGTTTTGTTTGTTATATATGTTATAAGTATTAATATTGTGAACACCTTAAGGTGGAACTTTGGTCAGAAAATTAATTCCTGCTGGATCACTTGAGGCTGACCCCTTTTTGCAGGTGTAGCTATGAAACACAGTAAAAAATAAGTGCCTATACTGTTTAAAATCCACTGTTCCACCCTGCTCTACACAGGCTCAGTTGTGCTCTATTTTTTTTGCAATGAATAAAATCTAGAGGCCAGTTTGCTGACAGCCTGAAATTCTACTGCTGCTCAAAGGTTCTGGGCTTCAGTAAAATGGTAGCATAATAATAAATGTGGAATGTATTTTTCTTGCTAATGAACCTTATTTTATCACATTTTGTGAGTAGAGTTCCACTTTGAGTAAATGTTCAATCATTATAAACAAATAGTTTTATCATTTTTTGAAAAAAAAAAAAAAAAGTGGGGAGGTGTAATGTAATGAGTATGACATTATTGCTAAAGACTGTATGCTATTGATGCTTTATAGGATATGTTATGATATTTGTCTTGATATTGTTTTATATTTCATGTTTTAAGACATAGGAGAGGTAGGCTACTGACTTAGACAGTATAGCAGTGACTGACAGAAGAGACCCATGCTGACTGTTATTGTAAAATATTCTGCAGTATAGTATGTGCAGGGATGGAAAAAAAGTGAAAGGGTTTTGGGTTTAGCAAACTTTGTGGGAAGACTACAAAATTAAAACTAATGAAATATCTGGACTGACTATATTGACAGTATGACATGACCAGGGTAATAGTGACTGATAGGTGGAGTCAAGGTTAAGAAATGATAAGAATTTTAGAATTATTGTATGGGAAATAGTATAGGTTGGGAAATGTAAAAGAATAAGTCCCAAATATAAAAAACGAAAAACCAAAAAAAAGTTAGTGAAGAGTCCAAAATATTCGTGCAAAATCAAGCAACAGAGAAGAGATTCCAAGAAGTGAGTGTCTTTATGAATTGATCCTAAGGGGCGTGGCTACGCGGCAATCCCTTATTAACATTAGAGTGAGGAGAGGCGGCGGAGTGAGCGGAGATCGTTTGTGAGCAGCCAGGAAGTGTCAGCAGAGTACCGGTGAGGTGACCCGCAGGTCTTCAGGCTCCACACTCCCTGGGTCCGCCTTGACCGTTCTAGTGGTTATAGTGTCGTTTATATCCCGCTGCATGTGTTACATCATCCTGTTTGCTGTGAAGTGTTGTGACTAGATTTACCTGCCTGCTGTGATTTGCTGTGGAGCTTTCATGCTTTGTGTTTTACGGATCATGTGAGTGTATTGATTTTAGTTTCAGTTTGAATTAAATCTTTTAAAACGTTAATACACTATCTGGAGCAATTCTTTTATTCTTTATGTGGAATCCTGATCCCATGAATGGTGTTCGGCAAATTGAGCAGTGGATGACCGTGCTCACATGGTAACCCCCATGTTAGTGGGTTAAAGCCGTGTCAGGCCAAACACGCGAGTGTAAGGCCTCAACAGCTGGTGAGTTTGCCATCTGTAAGGGTGTGGATACTTGTCACTGAGGTGTGGTGGACAGTGCAACACAGGATCAATTCATAAAGACACTCACTTCTTGGAATCTCTTCTCTGTTGCTTGATTTTGCACGAATATTTTGGACTCTTCACTAACTTTTTTTTGGTTTTTCGTTTTTTATATTTGGGACTTATTCACTAATGTTGATTTTTGTTTCATTATGCTATTAATGGTCACTGTGTAAAATGATTGTTTAAAAAGCATCATTTAATGTTATTTATTGTTTGAACATTTGCTGTATTTACATTTTTGCCACTTTATATTCACAGTGTCCCAAGTGGAGGCTATACTACACTGGGGAATTGTATTGTGGTTCATCACTTTATACACTAGATTAATATAAGGGTATAGGCTGATTTTATCTAGATAAGCCTTTTAAAATATTTTTTTAGTCATTTTTTTAGTCATTTTTGCACTCTTTAACAAGAATTTATTGATTGGCCCGTTCATTTTATTTATTAGGCATATAGCGCCACTATTCATCCACAGGGTGTTTTTCAGACTTATAAGTATTTTTTGTTTAAGTGGCAGCTTACAGGTGTTCTTACAATCCTAGGCGCAGAGGTGGAAAGACAGGTGTGGGCACTAATTTCTCCTGGTCATCCGCAGTTTTCAATGTAAAAGAATAGTCTATATAAAATACTTTGTAGTGAAAACATGTACTTCAAGGGATTTATACTAATGATTATTATTAATATTGTAAGAGTATTTTATTATGATAAAACTATATAAATACATGTATATTATTTTAGCGGGTGTTGTAGAAGTAAAAGGAACACACTAAATTAAGTTATTAAAAAAAAAAAATTGAGAGTGTAGGAGCCATTGCTTTGTAGGTTGCCCAGAAATGCTTGCCAGAGACCTATTGTATCCTGACACTGACTTTAGTTTTATTTTTATTTTTTATAACTATATTTTTGAAGTGTATTTTATATCCAGACAAATATCGGGTGATCGCAGAAGACATGATGCAACTTGTTACAAGTGTTAATTGCTACAAAGGAAGGATTTCATGCAATAAAGGAACATCTGAGACTTGTACCTTTGCAGAACAGGTATGCACTGAACTTGTGTCTTACAGCATCCAAAGCAGCTTGTGCTATGATACTGGACCAGCAAATGATGATGAAGAAGGAGATCTCTCCAAAAAACATCAAGCACTTGGCTAAGCTGAAAAGACCTATGCAGGAAAAGGCAGAGCCTTATGGGACTGAGTCTGCTGAATGCTCCTTGGGACCACATACTTGGCTTTCATTCACTAGCTAAACGGATTGTTCCTCTTCCTTGTTATCCTTGATGTGATGTTGCTGAGTAACTGTTGCCTGTTGCAAGAAGTTTGTGGCAAGAATGATCACAATGCCACTGAGACTGACAACTATGTTTTCCATGCCACATATGGAGAAGGACTTTGCAGCTACAGAAGAAGACGCAGTGTGTTTTTGATTGGACTGATTTATTTATTTTTTATTTTTTGGACTGATTTATTTTTATTTTTTTTGGACAATTTATGTGATCAGTGTTGGGTGCATGGGGTCTCTGAGGAGCATGGTGGGTGATCTGTACTGTAATTGCTGTGAGGCTTATGCCTCAACAGGGGGGAAATGTTGTGGAATCTCATATTAGCCAATGTATTTCATATATATATATATTGATTTGCATATATTTTATTGATAATTATTATTATTATTATTATTATTATTATTCATATTATTATATAGTAGTGGTTTTATCAATATTATTATTCAATAAGTAAAGCAACAATTATTAATCTTTAATAATGTATACTGTGTTTTCCAGATTTAGAAAGTCTTTATTTTTAAGTGTTGAACTTTAAATGACCTCTGCTTTATGACAAGTACTTGTAAACAGGTGTTCTCGAAAATGTATTAAGATAGTCTACTGGGTGAAAGTTCATTAGAATAGATTCAAATTATATAGAATTGTCTCAGACAGATAAGAAAACAGGTGGTTAAAATAATTAGGTGGAATACAGGAAAGTTATGTACAGAACACTAATTAAGTTTGACAGGGTCAAACAAAGGTCTGCTTGTGCCCTCATTAAAACTGTTAAAATACATGCATATAGTGAAACATATAAAACATCTGGTGGGGTTATTGAAAGTTAATTGTCTCAAAGTTGAAAATCTGCAAACCTTGAAGCTAGTTAAATCTTATCAAGATAAGGAGAGTTTGATAACACAGCTGGGTGCCAGACTGTCTCTATACAGGTGTTTTTAATTGGACAAAAACAGTTATAAATCACTTTAATGAACATATAGGAATTTTGGGAATAATTAAGTTTATCTGGTTGTAGAACAGGTGTCAGATTTATGGTTGGTTACTTTGACGTAGATCTTAGCGACCAATCATATGTAAGAGAGATGTTAAGATAAGACTTGTAAAAGGGTATATAAATGCAAGCTCTACAATTGTTAGACAGACAAGTCAGATAGGAGCTCATAAGGCTGAACGCTGTGTATGCTGCCCTATTGCACGGGTCATAGAGGTCAGAACCAATGGGCAAGTATCTGTCCTAACTTGTCTCCTCGTACGAGTCAGAGAAGACTTCTTGACTTGTTCCAGAATGTGGTCTCAGGTGAATTTCCCTCACAAACTTGGTCGAGCTGGAACCCAGAACTCTGTGAGGGGATCAGACCACTGGTCGATCGACTGGTCCCTATCAGGTGACGGGTTCCCAAGATTTGGCAGTAAAGACCCATTCTGGTTCAAGGTGAGAACAATTCACAATTGTTTCAATTTGATTAGAGGATAAGAATATTTATATCTAATATGCTTGCATTGTAAGAAACTGTATAAATTAGACCTGTATCTTGTAATACTTTGAACATAAACCTGTATGTTATCAGCTGTTAATAAACCTGCATTGCTGAAGTTCTGCCTGGTTCGAAACTATTCTACTTCAGTATGGGGGCCTTTCTAGTTTCACCACCGCTCACCTCTGCACTCACTTTATTATGTTAATGCCAATATCTCTACTTTTAGAAACATCTAGTGCTGGCTCCTGACGAGTGGCCTTCCAGCCACGAAACGCGTAGAGCTGCCATACGCTTTGCTACTCAATAATATCCATAGAGCCTTGTTAGCTAACCACACACCCTACCCAAGGATCCAAGAGGCCCGAGTCTCTGCAGGCATTATTATATTTTATAGTTTTATCCTTATGATATTTTTGGTGCACTTTGGAAAGTTGTTGCTTGCTGTTTCTTGTGATATTCAAGCTATGACTGAGATGTATTGTATTACCCATGCATTACCACTATGTATATGTATATTTATCAATGTACCTTGTTTTTTTATCTTAAGGCAACCAATAAACTCCATTTATGTTCACCAAATGATTTTTTTGCTACCACGTGCTTCACTCAAAGTCCCGCCCCCTTGCTCTCTCCCCTTCTGAATATAGTTAATCAAGATCTTTTTTCCATTTTACCACATAAGATGATAATTTAACATCTGATTTAACTAGCAATGTGGAGTATATTGTTGATATGAGACCTCTGGCATGAGGGTCTTTCATGCATATATTTTCATGCAAAATCAAGTCGTTAATGCTTAGAAAAGGAATACAAAAGTTCTTAATTTGAAGGTAACAAAATATTTCTGATTGGGGGAGCCCAAAAGACTTGCATAAGTCTGGGAAGGGACGGATTGATGTAAACATGTTATACCTGCTATGGACCAAGCCCGAAAAGATCTGGGATAAGTCCATGCTGGATAAAAGCTGGGTTTTTGAGAAAAGATAGAAGTGGATTATGTTTGGATTGCAGACCATGAGAGATTTTGAGTCTATCCCAGATAGCTAGAGAATGCTTAGTGATTGTTTTTTTTTTTAACATTTTACATTTATCTATGGAACGCAACCATAAAATATTGTGTATGGAGAGAGGGTCTATTGCTTTGATGGTAACCCACAGGGGAATCTCAGTTTTGGAGTGATATTTTATGGATTGTGCTAGTTGAGTGGCTTTAAATATAATGAAATGTTTGGAAATCCTAGGCAACCATGGATTTTGGGAAGGAATAAGGTTTCTCTAGATATTCGTGGTTTGAGTTTCCCCCAAGTAAATTTTATAAATATTTATTGTATTATTCTAAGGAAATAGGTCGGGATGTGTATTGGAATAACTCTGAAAAGGTACAGGAATTTAGGAAGTATGGCCATCTTTATTATATTTATTTTCCCAACCCATGAAGTCGGTATAGATGACCATTTTAAAAGCAAGTTTATAGTTAATTTTAGTAAAGAAGGATAGTTGGCAGAAAACAAATCCAAGTGGCTGGCAGTGAGCTGGATACCCAAATTTTGAGTATTAACCATAAGGCCTCATTTACTAAGAGTATAGTGCATATAGGACCATGAAATGGAATCAAATGACTTTATTATATCTAATGAGAGGAAACAGGCTGGGATGCAGCCTAATTTTGCAGCATGTGATAGAAGGGTGGCACGTCTAATATTATCACTTGCTTGTCGGATAGGGATAAATCTTGCTTGGTCTTTATGTATAATGTTACCAATGAATGTATTGAGTCTAGTAGCAAGGATTTGGGCTAACATTTTAATATCTACATTTAGTAAAGCGATAGAACGATAGTTCGAACATATGCTATTGTCTGAGTTTGGTTTGGGAAGCATACAAATAATTGCTGTTAATGTTTCCTGTCTAAATGAGTAACCTGATAGTATAGAGTTGAAGGCATCAGTTAAGGTGGGTGATAATGTTTCAATATATGTATGATAATATAGAGCGGAAAATCCATCAGGGCCAGGTCTTTTGTTTATTTTCAGTGTTTTGATAGCACTGGACACCTCCTCAACCAATATAGGTTTCTCAAGTAGCTCCAACTGTGTTGTGCATAATGGGGGGAGGGAAATGTGGGAAAATAACTCATCTGCTTTGGATTTATCCAGCTCAGTGTCAGACAAATATAAAGTGTTTAAATGTGTTTTACATTTTTGAAGTATTTTCCTTGGGTTATTGGAGTATACATCTTTAGATATTTTGAGGCGAATAGGTTTAGTGGGAGAGTTGTGAGATTTGAGCGTGCAGGCTAATAGAGTTTCTGGTTTATTAGCTTTCATGTAAAAATTGTGGCGTGATCGATTGATAGTTTTATTTGCTGTGAGAAACAGGTCAAATTCAAGTTTAGCCTTTTCCAATTGCAATTGTAACAAAGGGAAAGGATTGGATTGAAATGCCATGTAGCAAGTGTTAAAGTTTGTTTCTAATTTGTTATATAAAGCTCTATGATCTCGATTAAATAGAGCCGCTTGTCTCATACATATACCACATAAAACTGGTTTGTGAGCTTCCCACAGAGTGAGTGGGGATATATCAGAGGTATAGTTGCCTACAATGTATTCTTTCAGTGCAAGTTCAATATTAAGTTTATGTGTTGGGTTTTTAAGTAAGTAATCTCTAAGAAACCAATTAAGATCATGTGCTTTTGGAATGGTAGAGGCTCTATTGGTAAGTATTGCTATGATCCAACCATGGGATTGGCAAAATTTTGGATGTTAGGATTTCAGACACCATACCTGTAGTTAGGAATATGTGGTGTATTCGTGAGAATGAGCGATGGGAATGTGAATAATGGGTTAATTGTCTTTTAGTTGGATTCAGTTCTTGCCAGGAGTCTACTAAATTATGTTTTGTAATAAGTTGTGAAAAAGAGTGTCTATTAAGGACATTTGATTGAGATATAGGTGATTTGTGTAGAAAGGGAAAGAGATTTAGATTGGACTCTCCACATAAAAGTAATGTTCCTATTTTATGTGATTTGATTACCTGTAAAAGGTGAGAGAGGAACGCAACGAAGTAGGACTTTGTTGGGGGCATAATTTGAAATTACTGTTATGGCACTATCATGCAAATATCCTGTTAGAATCATATATCGCCCTTCTGGGTCTTTAATTTCCTTTAATAATGTAAATGGGTTATTGCAGTGAAATGCAATAAGTACGCCTCGCTGTTTAGTTGAAGCTGAGGCTGTGTAGACCTGTGAGTACATTTTGCTGAAACATTTAGGAGTGGATTGTGGTGTGAAGTGGGTTTCTTGAAGGCACAAGATATGTGCTTTTCTAGTGGCAAAGGAGCAAAAGGCTTTGGTGCGTTTTTGTGGGATGTTCAGGCCCTGAACATTCAGGGATAGTATATTTATCGGAGTCATAGGGCTATGAATGCATGAGGTAAGATATCATGTTTTCCAAAACATTGTGTAGATAGACCTGCCTCTGGAAGGGGGGATAGGGAAAGATAGAAAAGGAAAGGGTAGGAGATTTAATAATAAAACATAAATATAATAAATTTTGAATAGTAAATAAAACATATATAATCTCATAACACTTCCGTTGGAGGGGGTAAAAACTCCCCCCAAGGGTACATTTGCCACTGTCGATTGTCCACTATATCAATGAACCAACCGAGAGTAGCAAAAAGGGAGCGCAAGAAACATTCCCGAAAGAACAACAAGATGAGAATGGTGACAATGACCTTGTGGAGGAAGACAACTTGCCCACATCCCTATGAGACTATATATTAGAAACTGGTTTTCCTCTGTTGGGACCTCTGATGTCCACACCTTTTTTGTAGCATCCTTCATGTTTTCTTCAGTATTTATATATGTTGTTTTGTTAAATTTTTAATCTTTTTGATACCAAATAAACTATACATGTTTTTGATATTTTTGAAGACTCTTGCCTTATAAAGTCCCATCAGAGGAAAACCAGTTTCTAATAGAAAGAACAACAAAGCCTACTAGTAGCAAGTTTCCATAAGTATATAAGTAACAAGAATATTTCAGCACTGGGGGACAAATAATGGAAAAGAAACATGGATATTGAAAATTGATACATTTTGACCATTAAGCCATTTATCTTGGATCTGGAGTAAAGCAGTTGTAACAATATGTTATATTAAGAACTTGTTAAGACAATTAAAGTATCTCCTTGAGGCGATAAATGACAAAAAAAGATAATAAAGATAATAAGACTGTTTAGCTGTCTTATTAATCAAGAGATAGATGAAGAATGGATCCTAGAAGTATGAAGTTATGAAAATGGAAAAGATAGCTCATTTTCACATTATCATAACCGAGTGTGTCTAAATATAATAAGAATTAATTAGATACAAAATGTGAAATAGACAGTAAGGATTGGTGAACTTATCCATCAAGTAGAGAGAGATATATGAGTACATAGTAATCTTCAGTCCATAGAGATCAGGGGCTTGATCAGGCGATCGATATCGGCCCATTTTATGTGAGCTCTGGTGTTCATTTCTCCTTGGCAACGCAGAAGATTTATTTGGAGAAGATGATGTCGGTCTTCGTCGAGTGGTTTCTTGATTATGTGTTGAGTTCAGCAGATGCATGTCTTGAAGGGTAGTTTGGAGTTCGTTAGCAGAACGACATGTAAATTTAGAGCCTTCAAATGTGAAACGCATTGAAAAGGGGAATCCCCATTGATATGTAATTTGATTGCATTGTAATACTTGTAAGGGTTTTAAGGCCCTTCTTTTATTTACTGTAAGTTGGGACAAGTCTGCAAAAAGCTGGTAATTATATCCTTGGAAGTTAAGAGTTTCTTTATTCTTTGCTGCAGATAGTAGTTGTTCTTTTGTTCTGTAGAAATGAAACTTTGCAATGATATCGCGGGGTGGACCATCAGATTTTTTAGGTGTTAGGGCTCTATGAATCCTGTCCATTTCCAGACGATCTATCGGGATGACTGAATGTAGTTCCTGAAAAAGTGCAGTCATTGTAGCTTGTAAGTCAATTACAGTTTCAGGAATACCTCTAATAGGCAAATTAGAGCGTCTAGCACGATCTTCGTAGTCTTCCAATCTTGTCTGTAATGTTGCATTTTCCTCTTTAAGGTTGTCAATTTCATTATAGCATTCTACATTGTTAATTTCTAAGTCATCTACTCTGCTTTCAAGTGTGGATACGTGCTGACCCAGCTCTCTCATTTCCTTGGTTAGGCTAGTAATATGGTCAGAGGTGCTTTTCAATGCTTTTTGAAGCCTTTTTTCTATTTGTTTCAGTGTAACTGGCGAGGTAATTTCATTCTGAGGTGAATCTCCCAAATACTCACAGTGTAGTTCAGAATCATATGGTGCAGTCTGTGTGATAGTATGTGCCTTTAAGTTGATATCATCACCGCTGGAGGTACCTGAGGCAGACTGCTGCAGCGCCATTTTGGCTGTGCTGTGAGTCTGCGCTGTTTTGTTGATTTTTGGACCCATATTCTGTCCAGCGACACCGGGACAGAGACCCCTGAATTCAGGAGTGCTGTGGGCACAAATTGATACATTTTATGTGCGGGTGTTTGGTGAACACCCACCATTATTCGGCTTTATCGTTCTCTCAGAGAGCAGAGCTTCAGGCAGGCATGTCTTCTCCGCTTGGCTCCGCCCCTCGGCTCTGTATATTTTATTTTTCTACTAGTGTCGGCAATCAGTGACTTATAGCAGGACTGCGATATTGCGGCAGACAATCGGACACTAACGCCACTTTTGACACTTTATGGGAACCAGTGACACTAGTGCAGTGATCAGTGCTAAAAATATACACTGCCACTGCACTAAACACTGGCTGGGAAGGGGTTAAACGGCTAGGGCAATCAAAGGGTTACCTGTGTGTCTAACCAGTGTTTTGGTGCAAACTGTATGCTGCTTTTACTAAGGAAAGAGATGGATTTTATTCCCTGCTTTGCGGTGAAAGAAAATCCATCACTCCCCCACTGACAGGACAGGCTCTGCCTTGTTTACATAGGCAGAGCTCTGTCCTGTATGTCTTTCCAACGATTGGCGAGTGGCAGCAGTCATCCACTGGCTGTCACCCACTGATCGGCATCTGCTGTGTATAATCACAGCACAGCAGGGTCTCTGGTGGCGGGCATGCGCCCCCTACCCAGAAGTGTCAGATCACGCAGAGCCGCCTTACCTTTGCCCACAGCCCGCAAGAGTCAGACTACTCCTCTCAGTCTAATGCCCTGTACACACGATAGGATTTTCCGATGGAAAATGTGTGATAGGACCTTGTTGTCGGAAATTACGACTGTGTGTAGGCTCCATCACACATTTTCCATAGGAATTTCCGACACACAAAGTTTGAGAGCTTGCTATAAAATTTTCCGACAACAAAATCCGTTGTCGGAAATTCCGATCGTGTGTACACAAATCTGGCACACAAAGTGCCACGCATGCTCAGAATAAATTAAGAAACGAAAGCTATTGGCTACTGCCCCGTTTATAGTCCCGATGTACGTGTTTTACGTCACCACGTTCAGAACGATCGGATTTTCCGACAACTTTGTGTGACCGTGTGTATGCAAGACAAGTTCGAGCCAACATCCGTCGGAAAAAATCCTAGGATTTTGTTGTTGGAATGTCTGATCAATGTCCGACCGTGTGTACAGGGCATAAGAGTGGACAAGTTGAAAGGAACTCCTGGGGGCCCGAGAACCCAGCAGTGCTTAGCTAGAGTCTCCGCGTGAGATCCAGAGAGTTCCTAGCTATGCACATTCTCCTCAATTATCCCCTATTTTGATTTTGGCGACTGAATGGAAAAGCAAGGGAGCCACGAAAAGTGACTCTGCATGGCTAAGCAAAGTTTGCTTTATGTTTTTCATGGTTATATTAGAAGGTCTCTTTTGGAGAGTAAAAGTACAAATGTGATATGCCTCTAATAAGAGATACCATTCTTTAACTCTCAAGCTACAGTATCTCACCAAAGTTATTACACCCCTTACATTTTTGTAAATATTTTATTATATATTTTCATGTGACAACACTGAAGAAATGACACTTTTCTACAATGTAAAGTAGTGAGCGTACAGTGTAAATTTGCTGTGCCCTCAAAATAACTCAACACACAACCATTAATGTCTAAACCGCTGGCAACAAAAGTGAGTACACCCCTAAGTGAAAATGACCAAATTGGGCCCAATTAGAGATTTTTTTCCTCCCTGGTGTCATGTGACCCGTTAGCGTTATAAGGTCTATGAGGAGCAAGTGTGTTAAATTTGGTGTTATAGCTCTCACTCACTCATACTGGTCACTGGAAGTTCAACATGGCACCTCACGACTAAGAACTCTCTGAGGATCTGAAAAAAAAGAATTGTTTCTCTACATAAAGATGGCCTAGGCTATAAGAGGATTGCCAAGACCCTGAAACTGAGATGCAGCACAGTGGCCAAGACCATACAGCGGTTTAACAGGAAAGATTCCAATCAGAACAGGCCTTGCCATGGTCAACCAAAAAAGTTGAGTTCACGTGCTCAGCGTCATATCCAGAGATTGTCTGTGGGAAATAGACGTATGAGTGCTGCCAGCATTGCTGCAGAGGTTGAAGGGGTGGGGGGGTTAGCCTGTCAGTTGGGTGGGGGGGTCAGCCTGCTCAGACCATACGTCGCACACTGCATCAAATTGGTCTGCATGGCTGTCATCCCAGAAGGAAGCCTCTTCTACACATGATGCACAAGACACACTGGACGCCTCTGCTGCTATTGCTGGGTGTCCAGTGTGTGTCCTGTCCCTTTAAGGGGGCTAGGGCGGCCTCCTGGCTCACCTGTCTCACACCTATCCATTCAATGCATGTGCTTCCACTGTGGAGACACTTATAAATTTAGTGTTAGGACTGCAAGTAATACAGGGTGCCTTGACGAGGCCTTGCAGCTTTCACATGCGTTTGCAAATGTGTGCTAACTAAACCCCTGCTTTTAACATACGGTTAGACAGGTAAATTTGGTTGGTCAGCAGACTGGTTGGTGAGTTGAGCTATGGAATTGTCTTTTTCTTGTATGTATATGCCCTCCATGTGCTCCTTACTGTGAAGGCCAGTTATGGGTGTGGGCGGTGACCAGTGTCTTGTTACCGTTTGTATATTTGGGTCGGGGACACACTGGACGCCTCTGCTGCTATTGCTGGGTGTCCAGTGTGTGTCCTGTCCCTTTAAGGGGGCTAGGGCGGCCTCCTGGCTCACCTGTCTCACACCTATCCATTCAATGCATGTGCTTCCACTGTGGAGACACTTATAAATTTAGTGTTAGGACTGCAAGTAATACAGGGTGCCTTGACGAGGCCTTGCAGCTTTCACATGCGTTTGCAAATGTGTGCTAACTAAACCCCTGCTTTTAACATACGGTTAGACAGGTAAATTTGGTTGGTCAGCAGACTGGTTGGTGAGTTGAGCTATGGAATTGTCTTTTTCTTGTATGTATATGCCCTCCATGTGCTCCTTACTGTGAAGGCCAGTTATGGGTGTGGGCGGTGACCAGTGTCTTGTTACCATTTGTATATTTGGGTCGGGGACACACTGGACGCCTCTGCTGCTATTGCTGGGTGTCCAGTGTGTGTCCTGTCCCTTTAAGGGGGCTAGGGCGGCCTCCTGGCTCACCTGTCTCACACCTATCCATTCAATGCATGTGCTTCCACTGTGGAGACACTTATAAATTTAGTGTTAGGACTGCAAGTAATACAGGGTGCCTTGACGAGGCCTTGCAGCTTTCACATGCGTTTGCAAATGTGTGCTAACTAAACCCCTGCTTTTAACATACGGTTAGACAGGTAAATTTGGTTGGTCAGCAGACTGGTTGGTGAGTTGAGCTATGGAATTGTCTTTTTCTTGTATGTATATGCCCTCCATGTGCTCCTTACTGTGAAGGCCAGTTATGGGTGTGGGCGGTGACCAGTGTCTTGTTACCGTTTGTATATTTGGGTCGGGGACACACTGGACGCCTCTGCTGCTATTGCTGGGTGTCCAGTGTGTGTCCTGTCCCTTTAAGGGGGCTAGGGCGGCCTCCTGGCTCACCTGTCTCACACCTATCCATTCAATGCATGTGCTTCCACTGTGGAGACACTTATAAATTTAGTGTTAGGACTGCAAGTAATACAGGGTGCCTTGACGAGGCCTTGCAGCTTTCACATGCGTTTGCAAATGTGTGCTAACTAAACCCCTGCTTTTAACATACGGTTAGACAGGTAAATTTGGTTGGTCAGCAGACTGGTTGGTGAGTTGAGCTATGGAATTGTCTTTTTCTTGTATGTATATGCCCTCCATGTGCTCCTTACTGTGAAGGCCAGTTATGGGTGTGGGCGGTGACCAGTGTCTTGTTACCGTTTGTATATTTGGGTCGGGGACACACTGGACGCCTCTGCTGCTATTGCTGGGTGTCCAGTGTGTGTCCTGTCCCTTTAAGGGGGCTAGGGCGGCCTCCTGGCTCACCTGTCTCACACCTATCCATTCAATGCATGTGCTTCCACTGTGGAGACACTTATAAATTTAGTGTTAGGACTGCAAGTAATACAGGGTGCCTTGACGAGGCCTTGCAGCTTTCACATGCGTTTGCAAATGTGTGCTAACTAAACCCCTGCTTTTAACATACGGTTAGACAGGTAAATTTGGTTGGTCAGCAGACTGGTTGGTGAGATGAGCTATGGAATTGTCTTTTTCTTGTATGTATATGCCCTCCATGTGCTCCTTACTGTGAAGGCCAGTTATGGGTGTGGGCGGTGACCAGTGTCTTGTTACCGTTTGTATATCTGGGTCGGGGACACACTGGACGCCTCTGCTGCTATTGCTGGGTGTCCAGTGTGTGTCCTGTCCCTTTAAGGGGGCTAGGGCGGCCTCCTGGCTCACCTGTCTCACACCTATCCATTCAATGCATGTGCTTCCACTGTGGAGACACTTATAAATTTAGTGTTAGGACTGCAAGTAATACAGGGTGCCTTGACGAGGCCTTGCAGCTTTCACATGCGTTTGCAAATGTGTGCTAACTAAACCCCTGCTTTTAACATACGGTTAGACAGGTAAATTTGGTTGGTCAGCAGACTGGTTGGTGAGTTGAGCTATGGAATTGTCTTTTTCTTGTATGTATATGCCCTCCATGTGCTCCTTACTGTGAAGGCCAGTTATGGGTGTGGGCGGTGACCAGTGTCTTGTTACCGTTTGTATATTTGGGTCGGGGACACACTGGACGCCTCTGCTGCTATTGCTGGGTGTCCAGTGTGTGTCCTGTCCCTTTAAGGGGGCTAGGGCGGCCTCCTGGCTCACCTGTCTCACACCTATCCATTCAATGCATGTGCTTCCACTGTGGAGACACTTATAAATTTAGTGTTAGGACTGCAAGTAATACAGGGTGCCTTGACGAGGCCTTGCAGCTTTCACATGCGTTTGCAAATGTGTGCTAACTAAACCCCTGCTTTTAACATACGGTTAGACAGGTAAATTTGGGTGGTCAGCAGACTGGTTGGTGAGTTGAGCTATGGAATTGTCTTTTTCTTGATGCACAAGAAAGCCCGCAAACAGTTTGCTGAAGACAAGCAGAATAAGGACATGGATTACTGGAACCATGTCCTGTGGTCTGATGAGACCAAAATAAACTTATTTGGTTCAGATGGTGTCAAGCGTGTATGGCAGGCAACCAGGTGAGGAGTACAAAGACAAGTATGTCTTGCCTACAGTCAAGCATGGTGGTGGGAGTGTCATGGTCTGGGGCTGCATGAGTGCTGCCTGCACTGGGGAGCTACAGTTCATTGAGGGAACCATGAATGCCAACATGTACTGTGACATACTCAAGCAGAGCATGATCCCCTCCCTTCAGAGACTGGACCGCAGGGCAGTATTCCAACATGATAACGACCCCAGACACACCTCCAAGACGACCACTGCCTTGCTAAAGAAACTGAGGGTAAAGGTGATGGACTGGCCAAGCATGTCTCCAGACCTAAACCCTATTGAGCATCTGTGGGGGTGGGGCATCCTCAAATTGAAGGTGGAGGAGTGCAAGGTCTCTAACATCCACCAGCTCCGTGATGTCGTCATGGAGGAGTGGAAGAGGACTCCAGTGGTAACCTGTGAAGCTCTGGTGAACTCCATGCCCAAGAGGGTGAAGGCAGTGCTTGAAAATAATGGTGGCCACACAAAATATTGACACTTTGGGCCCAATTTGGACATTTTCACTTAGGGGTGTACACACTTTTGTTGCCAGCGGTTTAGACAACAATGGCTGAGTGTTGAGTTATTTTGAGGGGAAATTGAATTGACACTGTTATACAAGCTGTACACTCACTACTTTACATTGTAGCAAAGTGTAATTTCTTCAGTGTTGCCACATGAAAAGATAAAATAAAATATTTACAAAAATGTGCGGGGGGGGGGGGGGACTCACTTTTGTGAGATACTGTATATTCTATTTATAAGGTAATGAGGCAACATTTTTTAGCCTTTCCGCTTATTAAAAAAAAAAAAATCCAGAACTTGTTTGCAGTCTTTCAAGGAGTGGCAGCTTTCACCATACATATTTTAAGTGTGTTTTTATGTGCTGCCGTTGTTATCAATATTCCCTAAAACGCATCGTAAAAAACAGACAGCTGGTCAATGCATTGCACACATGAAAGCTAGCACCATTTAGGCCTGATTCACACCTATGCATTTTTTAATGCTTTTTCAGTTTTGCAGAAACACAGTACAGTCCATTTAACATGGTTTACCTACGGGTCATGTTCACATCTATGCATTTTATGGAAAGGACCAGGGACTTTTTCTGGTTTTTGGTTCCATAGACTTTAATAGATTAAAAACGTGTATTGAAAATGCAAAACGCACCCAGAATATGCAAACTGCAACCTGCATAGGTGTGGACCAGGCCTTAGGCCTCATTCACATGTATGTTTGGGGGCAGATGAATTCCTGAGGGAGACACAGCAGGGTTTCTGCAAACAGCAGAGGGTAAGAAGCTGCATACAAAGCAATGAGAAGCTGGCAGCAGCTGCATCTGTTTGCATGTTCTTGGACGTGTAGCCAATACCTTTGGATGATCGGCCAGGATGTCTGGAACCGATCATCCACAGGTATTTACTGTAAGTGCGATTACATGCAAGCACCTGCAAATTACTTTGGGTGTTACCAGCCTCTTTTTGCTTCATATGGGGCTTCCTGACCGCAGCTATTTGCAGAAACCCAGTTGAGTCCCTCAAAGGAATTCATAGTCTGCCCCTAAACGCACTTGTGAATGAGACCTAAAGCAATGGCTAACCTGTGTTCATGCATTAATGTGCATTAACATACTTGAGTTAAAACATATATGTGTGAATAGGGATGAGCCGAACACCCCCCTGTTCGGTTCACACCAGAACATGCGAACAGGCAAAAAATTTGTTCGAACACGCGAACACCGTTAAAGTCTATGGGACACGAACATGAATAATCAAAAGTGCTAATTTTAAAGGCTTATATGCAAGTTATTGTCATAAAAAGTGTTTGGGGACCTGGGTCCTGCCCCAGGGGACATGGATCAATGCAAAAAAAAGTTTTAAAAACGTCCGTTTTTTCGGGAGCAGTGATTTTAACAATGCTTAAAGTGAAACAATAAAAGTGTAATATTCCTTTAAATTTCGTACCTGGGGGGTGTCCCGCCCCCCTCTGACGTCACAGGGAATGCCACACGGAAGTCCCTGTCAAGTCCCCGTGCATCAGAGGGGGGAGGCGTCACTGGGTGGCCCCACCCTTCGTTATTTAAGAACCGTCAGAAGAGGAGAAGCGTCACACAGCGGCAGCCTCCCATCATGGTGGATGCGGAGCGGCCCGGGAAGAAGTAGGGAAGAAGACGCCGCAGAGGAAGATGCCGGACGAGAACACCGGAGGAAGAACCAGAAGAACCAGAAGAAGAAGAAGATGGAGGAAGAAACCGAAGGAAGATAGAAGATAGAATAAAGAAGATAGAAGATAGAAGAAAGAAGACGCATTTAAATAAAGGAATTGTCAAAAACTGTCTCTTGTCATTTTTAACATTTTTGACACTTTTTTTGTGAAATGGTAGGGGTACTTTTGTACCCGCTTACCATTTCACACAGGGGGGAGGGCCGGGATCTGGGGGTCCCCTTGTTAAAGGGCTTCCAGATTCCGATAAGCCCCCCGCCCGCAGACCCCCACAACCACCAGGCAAAGGTTGTGGGGATGAGGCCCTTGTCCCCATCAACATGGGGACAAAGTGTTTTGGGGGGCTACCCAAAGCACCTTCCCAATGTTGAGGGCATGTGGCCTGGTACAGTTCAGGAGGGGGGGGCGCTCTCTCATCCCCCCCTCTTTTCCTGCGGCCTGCCAGGTTGTGTGCTCGGATAAGGGTCTGGTATGGATTTTTGGGGGGACCCCACGCCATATTTTTTTTAAATTTTGGCGCGGGATTCCTCTTAATATCCATACCAGACCTGAAGGGCCTGGTATGGAATTTAGGGGAACCCCCCACGTCTTTTTTTTTTTTTTTTTAATTTTGGTTCGGGGTTCCCCTGTGGGGAATTCCCATGCCATTTTTATCAATGAACTTTTATGTGTATTGTCGGACTGGCAATTCATTAATAGACTTTTTTTCCTTTGAAATGTCATTTTGCTGTCAGACTGTTCTAAACACGGGAAACATGCGCCCCTTTAAACGCATACTATAGACACCCTCCAGGTACGAAATTTAAAGGAATATTACACTTTTATTGTTTGACTTTAAGCATTATTAAAAACACTTTTTATGACAATACCATGCATATAAGCCTTTAAAATTAGCACTTTTGATTTCTCCCATAGACTTTAGAAGGGTGTCCTGCGGCTTTCGAATTTGCCGTGAACACCCCAAATTGTTCGATGAACTGGCGAACAGCCGATGTTCGAGTCGAACATGAGTTCGACTCAAACTCAAAGCTCATCCCTATGTGTGAATAGGTTCTTAAAGTGATTGTAAAGTCTCTTTTTATTGTTTTTTTTTAATAACAAATGTCATACTTACAGTGCCTTGAAAAATTATTTATACCCCTTGAAATTTTCCACATTTTGTCATGTTACAACCAAAAAACATAAATGTATTTTATTGGGATTTTATGTGATAGACCAACACAAAGTGGCACATAATGGTGAAGTGGAAGGAAAATAATAATTTTTTTTCAAAATGTTTTACAAACAAATATCTGAAAAGTATGGTGTGCATTTGTATTCAGCCCCCTTTGCTCTGATACCCCCTACAATCTAGTGGAACCAATTGCCTTCAGAAATCACCTAATTAGTTAATAGAGTCCACCTGTGTGTAATCTAATCTCAGTATAAATACAGCTGTCCTGTGAAGCCCTCAGAGGTTTGTTAGAGAACCTTAGTGAACAAAATGCATCATGAAGGCCAAGGAACACACCAGACAGGCAGACAGGTCAGGGATAAAGTTGTGGAGAAGTTAAAGCAGGGTTAGGTTATAAAAAAGAATTTCCCAAGCTTTGGACATCTCACAAAGCACTGTTCAATCCATCATCCTAAAAGCAAAAAAGCAAAATGCTATGTTTGGCGGAAAACTAACACTGCACATCACCCTGAACGTGAAACATGGTGGTGGCAGCATCATGTTGTGGAGATGCTTTTCTTCAGCAGGGACAGGGAAGCTGATCAGAGTTGATGGGAGGATGGATGGAGCCAAATACAGGGCAATCTTAGGAGAAAACCTGTTAGAGTCTGCAAAAGTTTTGAGACTGGGGTGGAGGTTCTTCTTCCAGCAGGGCAATGACCCTAAACATACAGCCAGAGTTACAATGGAATGGTTTAGATTAAAGTGTATTCATATGTTGGAATTAGACACCGGAAAATGTGTTTTTCGGGTCATTCGTTATGATTGAAATTCGTTATTTCAAATAAATTCGTAAAAATCCAAAATTTGAAAATGCAAAAATCTGAAAATTAGAAGATATGAAAATTAGAAAATCCAAAAATAAGAACGAAAATCCGAAAATTTGAAAATCCGAAGATTCTAAAATCCAAAAATTTGAAAATCAGAAAAGAACAAAAATCCGAAAATGTGAAAATCCAAAAATTTGAAAATCCGAAAATGCAAAAATAAGAACGAAAATCCAAAAATTCTAAAGAATGAAAATCCAAAAATAAGAACGAAAATCAGAAAATCCGAAAACTCGAAAATCCAAAATAATAACTAACTAACTAATAATAACTAACTATTAAATTATAGGTATTGGAATTTCCTTTCAAATTTGGCTGTTAGTGAACGTAGCTAATACGAATTTATCCGAAGTTACGAATTATCCGAAATAACAAATGTCGCATCTAAACGAATGGAGCGTAATTAATTAATAATAATTAATAATAATCTTTTTTTATTATTATTATTATTTATTATAAATTTGTTACGTTTCATTCGTTTAGATGCGGCATTCGTAACTTCAGATAAATTTGCATTTGTTACGTTCACTAACAGCCAAATTTGAAAGGAAATTCCATTACCTATAATTTAATAGTTAGTAATAGTTATTATCACATGACGTCAGAAGGGAACGGGGTCACTCGGTTACGTCACCGGATGGCCCCGCCCTTGCCTGTATAAGATTTGTCAAAGCGAAGAGAAAGCAGTCAACGGGAGCCCTCCCATGGAGGCAGAGTGTTTTCATTTTTTGCTATTTTTTGGGTCCATCGGGCGGTGTGATTAACGGCGGATTTAGATCGTGGGACACTTTTTTTTTCTTTTTTAATAAAGGATTTGTCAAAAGCTGTCTCTTGTGGTTTTTACTTTTTTAATACTTTTTTGGTGAATGGGTAGGGGTACGATGTACCCAATACCCATTCACATAGGGGGGCCACCTTGTTAAAGGGCGCTTCCAGATTCTGATAAGCCCCCTGCCCACAGACCCCGACAACCACCAACCAGGGTTGTCGGGAAGAGACCCTTGTCCCCATAAACATGGGGACAAGGTGCTTTGGGGTGGGGGGTGCAGAGCCCTCCCTCCCCAAAGCACCCACCCCCCCATGTTGAGGGCATGTGACCTGATATGCTTTGGGGGAGCACTCGGTCACCCCCCCTTTTATTGACCTGCCAGGCTGTATGCTCGGATAAGGGTCTTTTATGGATTTTGGGGGGAACCACATGCCAATTTTTTTTTTTGGCCTGGTATGGACTTGGGGGGGGGGACCCCACACCATTTTTTTCATTTTTTTTTTCATCTATATTGTCGGAAGTCAGCAATATCCTTAAAAAGGATTGTTTTAAAAAAATGTGCATTGATACATGTCCCCTAGGGCAGTATCTGGGTCCCCATACACTTTTTATGACAATAACTTGCATATAAGAGGAAGAAAATGAGGACTTTTGATTTTTAATGTTCGTGCCCCATAGAATTTAAAATGGTTTGCATGTTCACTGGAACTTTTTGCCTGTTCGAGATGTTCTGGTGCGAACTGAACTGGGGGGTGTTTGGCCCATCCCTAGTGAAGTCCAAACCAAAAAAAATAAATAGATATGCATATTTTCCTTGATCTTTTCCTCTCTTTTTCCCCTCTCTCCCCTCACTCCCATCCCACCTTCCCTTTCCCTCCCATCTTTTCAATTCCTTCCCCTGTATAAGCCTTTCGTAGCATGATAGAAACAATGAGACCATGTCATGTACCTGGTCCTGATGCCGAAATGCTGAGAGGGCTCTCCTTGTGGCTGAGTGCTTGGTGCACCTTAAGGTGATAACAGGGAACGAGAAGCCCAAAGAAGCAGGGATTGCCAGCTGTGCCACAGATGAGGGATGGTGGTGTGGAGATCTCTCTGCAGGTGGATACCAGATGAGGTGTGCAGTAGGACCCAGGGGAGCTGAAGGTGGTGCAGTCTGAACACAGCAGGCAACAGGTTGCAATGGTAAGTGCTGGATACAGTAGGTAAGTACTGCTGGATACAGTAGGTAAGTACTGCAGGTTGGAGCAGCAGGTGAGTACTGCAGATAGGTACTGCAGACTGGCTATAGCAGGTAGACACCAAGGTGGATCTCAGCAGATGGGGCACAGCAGAAGGCATTGTTGGAGATGGTAGCAGAGGTCTGGAAGCCAGTGGTCAGCAGATCAGATATCAGAATCATGGTAAGGCCAGCCAGGGTAATACACAGGATAGAAGACAGGAGAAGATCCGTGGGCAATCCAAGGTCAAAGAGGCAGTGTGTTTGGGTGCTGGTTATGGTCTCCTTACGCCTATGACACATGTTTTCTGCTATACTATACACCACTTTGGATATATATCCTGCACCACTGAGGGTCGTAGCAAATGGGAATACCCATTTTTTTGACGCACCTGCTTCGGCAGCCTCTTGGCTGGAAAGAAATGAGCAATCCTTGCAAGCATAATAGGATTCAGTAATAAGACGTCCAACATCCTATTTAGTTTAAAAGAATAGTAGTATGTGGATACACAGTTTGCACTTTATCACTTTAAGATAATTTTGTCATTAGGAGCAACAGGGTAGAGCTATAGGTTCAAGTGTGTAATTGTTTAGAGAGTCACTAGTGCAAAGGCACTGACACAAGATAGTAAAAGCAGGGAGGGAAGGGTTAATCCTTATAGTTACATGAAAATAGATGGGGGTCACACTCCTCTCCTGTACATACTGCCCTCATAATACCTTCCACACTCCTCTACTGTACTTACTGCCCCCATCATACCCTCCACACTCTTCTCCTGTACATACTGCCCACTGTCATCCCCTACACACTTCTCTCTTGTACATACTGCCCACTGGCATACCCTCCACACTCCTCCCTTGTACATACTGCCCACTGTCATACCCTACACACTCATTTCCTGTACATAGTGCCCACTGCCATACCCTCCACACTCCTCTCCTGTACATAGTGCCCACTGTTATACCCTTCACATTCCTCTCCCTCACCTGCACATACTTCCCACTTTTATACCACCCATACTTCTTCCCTATGCCTCTTACCCACAAAAACAGTTCTTTAAAATTATATTGAATATCCTCAATGTTACCAGCTCTAGAAAGGGCACACTTTTGTTAGTTCAAGTAAAGGAAATCTTCTCAATCCTTATATTTGTTCTGCCCATTATTAGTACCCATTTAATTTTGTGATTACTATTGTGATGTATAGAGGAACATAGGGAATGTCAGCTACTCTAAATATACCACTGGTAAAAAGTGTCCCTGAAAATATGTTTTAAATGTTGGAAAATATGCACTTGGGCACTGCCCAAGGGCCACCGGGTCATTAGGGGGCCCCATGAGAGTCTCCTGGGATCCTGTAATATTAAAGCGATAGTAAACTTCGCTAACATTACTACTTTTTAGAGGCCCTGAGGTAGGTTATGCCATAATGTACAAGTATGCACAGCATATTAGCACATTAGGGTACACTTACCTCTCAGACTGAGCCCTCCAGCGCTGCGCTGTGATCAATACGGTGGGTCCCGGCGCTTCCATCTTCACCCGGTCTTCCTTCCGGGTTCTGTGCCTTCGGTCACTTGCCTTGGTCAGGCTGTGTTGTTGTCACTCCCACGCATGCTCATGCACATCCTCTCTCTCTCATCCCCCCCTCTCTCTCTAATACTCCCTCCCTTATCCCTCTCTCATCCCCTTTCTCTCTCTCTCTCTCTCTCTCTCTCTCTCTCTCTCTCTCTCTCACCCTCCCTCTCTCTATTTAATTTAATTTTCTATAACAAAAAATTGTTTGCTTTTTTATTTATTTATTTATTTTTTATAAAAAGCCCCACCAAAATCCTCAGCACCAGGCCCATGGTGTTCTTAATCTGGCCCTGGCTAGATGGATTGCCAAAACAATATTGGGAAATCCTGTTGCCAGAACTTTTGTGCTAAATGAGGCTTATTATAAGGGAATATTACCACCCTTTAGTGATACATAAAGAGGGGAAAGATCCCCACTCAGGGCCGATCCTAGGGTCCCAGACGCCTGGGTGCAGAAATATTTCTGGTGTCCCCACATGGGCGTTGTCATCTTACTAACCCCTCCCCTCCCCTCCCCTAAGGAGTCTTTGTTATCCTGGGATCCTCCCACTATCTCTTAACAATAAGCAAAATACAGGAAGAGAAGCAGAGTACTCTAATGGGACCTGAAGGGGGTCTCTCTGATGGACATAGAGATGGCCACTGTTAGAAAGAGCCCCCACCAGGCCCCATTAGAGACTACAATGGGGTCTAATTGGAGCAGGAGGGGAGTCTCTCTAACAGAGGCCCTCTTGGTGTCCATTAGAGAGTCTGTTAAAGCCCCCACAGGCCCCATTAGAGACTACAATGGGGTCTAATGGATCCTGGAGGGGGGTCTCTCTAATGGAGGTCCTCTCTGTGTTCATTTGAGAGTCTATGTTAGAAAGAGCCCCCACCAGACCCCATTGAAAACTACAACGGAGTCTAATGGGACCTGGAGGTGGGTCGATCTAACAGAGGCCCTCTCTGTGACCATTGGAGAGTCCCCTCCCGGCCCCATGAGAGACCACATTACAGTGTCACTGAACAATAGTAAAAATAAACAATATTATATTAATATTTGATGCTTTGATGCCCAGGCCCAGCCATAGAAGACTTCACTTACCTTAAATAAGGTAAAATATAAAAAAATATATAAAATAATAAGTATACTGGGGCTTAATGCTGCTCCTCCTGGGGCTGGCTGCTACTCCTCCTGGGGTTGACTGCTGGTCCTGATTCCTGGCTGCTGGTTCTGGGGCCTGGCTTTTGTGCCTGGGTCCTGGCTTCTGGGCTGGGCTGCTGGTCCTGGGGTCTTGCTGCTGGGATCTGGTTGCAGGGCCTGGCTGCTGGGGCTGTGCTGCTTGTCCTGGGGTCTGGCTGCTGGGAGCGGGCTGCTGGTTCTGTCTGCTGGGTCCTGGCTGCTGGGGCCTGGCGTCTGGCTGATGGGCCCTGGCTGCTGGGGCCTGGCTGCTGGTCCTGGGGTCTGGCTTCTGGGGCCTGGCTGATGGCCCCTGGGACCTGGCTGCTGGTCCTGGGACCTGGCTGCTGGTCCTGGGACCAGGCTGCTGGGGCCTGGCTGCTGGGATTGGGGGTTTGGCTGCTGGTCCTGGGGTCTGGCTGCTGGGGCCTGGGGTCTGGCTGCTGGGACCTGAGGTCTGGCTTCTGGGGATGGGCTGCTGGGGCCGGGTTGCTGGTCCTGGGGTCTGGCTGCTGGGGCCTGGGGCCTGGCTGCTGGTCCTGGGGTCTGGCTACTGGGGTCTGGCTGCTGGGTCCTGGGGTCTGGCTGCTGGGCCCTGGGGTCTGGCTGCTGGGGCTGTGCTGCTGGTTCTGGGGTCTGGCTGCTGGACCCTGGCTGCTGGTCCTGGGGTCTGGATGCTGGGGCCTGGGGTCTGGCTGCTGGGGCCTGGGGTCTGGCTGCTGGGGCCTGGAGTCTGGCTGCTGGGTGCCTTGAATCTGGCTGGTCTCATTTCTTAAGGCAGTTCTTTGCCCAGTTCCACTTCAGAGCCCTTCAACTAAAGATCTTGTCCAGATAAGATATCTTATTGTTTTCCTGGACAGGGAACTGTCTCACCCCTGTGGGTGGCTGAAATCTCCAGTGTTAACCCTGAGCAGGTTATTCCTACCTCACAATTATGCAGTTCTCACCACAGAAGTAAGTTTGCAGCTGGAAAAGTGTTCTGAGCCCTCTATCAGTAGAGGGCCATTGGACACAATGCCTGACAGCTTGCCTAAATAAGAGCCAAAGGGCTTTCTATGATGCATCGTGCCCATCACTTGTATGGTTATCCAGCAAAACATCAGTCTGACAGTGTCACAGTGGTGGTGTACATCAATCAGCAGGGCAAAAGGATTGGAGGCAGTTCAAAAAGTACTGCAGATATACAGTATCTGTGAGCCATCCTAGTCAGAGGCATCCCCTAGAAGGAAGGGGGGGGGGCGCTGAGGCAGAGAGAAGACTGGGCGCTGCGATCTGCAGGCTGTAGCAATTTATATAAAAAAACTTTCCGCAGCCAAGTGGGCCCTTTCTTTACTTTCAGGTGCCACCGTGCAGTAATCTCCTGTGCGACAAGCATAGGTTTTTTTCTCAGAAAATAGGTTCAGGAACTCAACCACAACCCCCTCCCTCTCCACGAGGGAAATGCGTGCTATATCAAATGGTCGGTGTGGCCAAATGGATAAGTGGGAGTGTCTTAAAGTAACGCAGAGAGTAAAGGACAACACATAGAATGCAGGGGTCAGAAGTGCACAATGCACAGAGAATGCTGGTATCAGGAGTAATGATGCCCAGGCCGCCGTACAGAATAAAACCAAAAATTACCCAGCAGCCCCAATCTCTCCTCCACTTCCAGTAAATATCACCCCCCACAGCCCTAAGGCCCCCTTCATGCGGGGCTTTTTGATCTGTACCCTGTGCTTTCCCATATTAGCATTCCCCTTGATGTCTGCATGGTCACAGCTGCCGTGTCCCAATATGATATCCATGTGAGTGTGGATGCATATCCCTGAACTCACCCTGGGTGCTGTACACCTGCACCAATGCCACAATGGCACCCCTTTGTCCCAATAGATAACAATGGGACTGCCAGCACAGGGATGCATGGAACACCTGTACATCCACATGCTGGTAAAACATGGCCCTGCATGGGGCACAGATGTAATCACCCCATGTGAATCTCCCAGTCCAATCCTCTGTAGAAACCATTCCCTTCCAGCTTGCAAATTTTTAACTCAGCTAGTTCTTTCTTCTAGAACAGGGTTCTCCAATCTTTCTACATAGGGGGGGGGGGGGCTGTGGCCAGTGGGATTAGAAATGTCCTGGCATCAGTGGGAGGAATAGTGTCCCATCATTGATATTAGGGGGAGTAATAGTGTCCCATTGTTGGTGTCAGTGGGAAGAATAGTGCCCCATCATTGGTATCGGTAGGAGGAATAGTGTCCCATCATTGTATCATTGGGAGGAACAGTGTCCTATCATTTGTATCAATGGGAGGAAAAGTGTCCTATCGTGGGTGTCAGTGAACAGACTAGTGCCCCACTGTCGGTGTCAGTAGCAGGAACTATGCCCCACTGTTGCTGATAGTGGGAGAAAAAATGCCCAAGGGCCGGATAACAGCAACCAAATGGCCACATCAGGCCCCTGGGTCACAGTTTGGAGGCCACACATACACTAGTTCACACTGTAAAGTCTTACTGTACTCAGGGCTGTATCTTGCTCCCCTGTTCTTCTGCTGTGTGGAAAGCCTTTTCGTTCTGATACCATAACCAGTGGCATAGCGTGGGTTGTTAGTGCCCGTGGCAAGGCACGTAATTTGCGTTCTCTAACCTGCGGATTTTTAGCACTCATTGAGTCCCTTCCCTTCCTACAATAGCAAGACCAACCTGATTCCAACACTGACCACTACACTAACCTACCTGATTCCTGCACTGATCTACCTGACCACTATACTAACCTACCTGATTCCTATACTGGCCAATACACTGACCTACCTGTCCACTACCCTTACACTGACCTACCTGATTCCAACACTAACCTACCTGATTCCTACATCGACCACTACACTGATCTACCTGTCAACTACACTAACCTACCTGATTCATACACTGACCACTACACTAACCACTACACTGACCTTTCTAATTCCTACCTGACCACTACACTAACCAACCTGATTCCTATACCGACTACATTGTCCACTACACTACACTGACCTACCTACAGTATTCCTATACTGACCACTGCATGGCGTGACTCTAATGAGGGAGTCTCACCTGCTTTTCTTCCATCTGCTCTGTGGCCTCTGTCACACTGCCAGACTGGCTGACACAATAGGGAATTGATCTGGGATCCGGTCTTGTGGAGAGAAGGAGGAGGAGAAGACAGCGGTGGCTCACAGTGAAGCAGAGGCGGGACTCCAGGAGCAACCCCGTCGCCGCACATGACCCCATTCGCCCAGTAGCCAGTGTGTGTCACTCCCGGGCCAGTTCTGTCCTAATTTCTATTTCCTGGTCCCTGCACTCCAGGCCGCCATGTTCAGTCTTGGGCTGGGCAGCCGGAGTGCAGGGACACAGGGAATAGAAATTAGATAGACGGAGCCAAGAGTGACACACATTGGCGTGGGATTTCGCCCCTCAAATGTTGCACCCGGGGCCACAGCCCCCCCCATGCTACGCCACTGGCCACAACAGAGGAAACACTGCACTTTTTCTCAGAATGCAGCTGTGCAGACTAGAGGGGAGAAGAGAGCAGGGTGCCTGCAGTGTGCGCAGTCTGTTCCTGCATGTCAGATCATTCCGCCTCTCCTGCTCCTGTCTGTCGAAGTCAGTCATTTGCAGACTGCACTTTGCAACACGAGGCAATCGAAATAAATGCTGGTCACTTCTGGCTTGAGGTACCTCCCCTACTTGCGCCACTGCCCGCCCCCTCCTCTATTGTTATGGGATAGGAAGGTGTGTGCGCACTTACCCTCCTCATACAGACCAATCTCGTTGCTATGTCTGGATGTTAAGTTACTGGCAAGAATTCTGGCTACCCGGATGAACAGGATAATGGATAGGTTGATCCATATGGACCAATCGGGGTTCGTTCCAGGGAGGTCGACACACCTAAACATCAGAAGAGCCTTTCTAAATTTGGAGGTCCCAGTGAAGGAAAGGGGCTCAAGAGCTATCCTTTCCCTGGACACTGCCAAATCATTTGACAGCGTCGAGTGGGAATATCAGTGGCAAGTCATGACAGAGTTTAAATTTGGGCCGGTTTTGAGTGATGAGATGAGTGAAACTGCTTTATAGTGCTCCTAAAGCAAGACTGAGGATCAACAATGGGTTATCAGAGTACTTTTCTTTGGCCGGGGGAATATTTATGTAAGATTGTGAAGTATGATATTATAATAACTATTTTGTATGGAATGTAAACTAATGAAATTCTGCTTAATAATTAATTAAAAAAAAGGATTTGATTAAAAAAAAAAAAGATTGTGGAAGTGTCAATTCAAAGGCGACAGGGTTTATTACTCTCCTTATCTCAAATTGCCCAATGAATCTTGGACCCAGCTTCCTCAAAGGGCACGGGGGTTTCAAATAGCCATAGATAACCAGACCCTGTCTTCAACTTTCAAAACTGGATTCCCCCTCCTCTTCTTATCGTAGTGCCTTTTATAATCCTCCTGAGCTTTTGAAATGGCTTCCTGAAGAACCTGATAGTTGGTTAGGATGGAAGTTAATCTGTCTTGAACTGCTGGCACAGGAGTTTTTGGCAACACTTCAGATAGAAAGGATGGATGGTACCCATAGTTGGCACAGAATGGAGTCTGGTTGGTGGCAGCGTGAACTGAGATGTTGTAGGCAAATTCAGCCCAGGATAACAGAGATACCCAATTATCTTTATAGAAATTGGAAAAACACAGAAGGTATTGTTCCAGGGTATTTTTAATTCTTTCCATCTGGCCGTTGCTTTGGGGGTGGTAGGATCCGCCGCTCCCTATTAACCCATCGAAAATAATCTTTAACCACTTGCCGACCGCCTAACGCACATATACGGCGGCAGAATGGCACGGGCAGGCAGAATCACGTACCCGTACGTGATCTGCCTCCCGCGGGCGGGGGGTCCGATCAGACCCCCCCCCCGGTGCCAGCGGCGGTCGGCATTTGACTGGGAGCGTCGGGAGGCGAGGGGGAGACCATCCGATCGTGGCCCCCCCCTCGCGATCGCTCCCAGCCAATCGAAATCCTCCCCTGCCTGTGTGTAGTTTCACACAGGCAGAGGATGTGATGTCATCTCTCCTCGGCTCGGCAGTTTCCGTTCCAGCGCCGAGGAGAGAAGACATGTAAGTGCACAACACACACACACACACACACACACACACAGTAGAACATGCCAGGCATACTTTACACCCCCGATCCCCCCCCGATCCCCCCCCCAATCCCCCCCCCGTCACAAACTGACACCAGCAGTATTTTTTTTTTTTTTTTTTTCTGATTACTGCATGGTGTCAGTTTGTGACAGTTACAGTGTTAGGGCAGTGAGTATTACCCCCCTTTAGGTCTAGGATACCCCCCTAACCCCCCTAATAAAGTTTTAACCCCTTGATCACCCCCTGTCACCAGTGTCACTAAGCGATCATTTTTCTGATCGCTGTATTAGTGTCGCTGGTGACGCTAGTTAGGGAGGTAAATATTTAGGTTCGCCGTCAGCGTTTTATAGCGACAGGGACCCCCATATACTATCTAATAAATGTTTTAACCCCTTGATTGCCCCCTAGTTAACCCTTTCACCACTGATCACCGTATAACCGTTACGGGTGACGCTGGTTAGTTCGTTTATTTTTGATAGTGTCAGGGCACCCGCCGTTTATTACCGAATAAAGGTTTAGCCCCCTGATCACCCGGCGGTGATATGCGTCACCCCAGGCAGCGTCAGATTAGCGCCAGTACCGCTAACACCCACGCACGCAGCATACGCCTCCCTTAGTGGTATAGCATCAGAACGGATCAATATCTGATCCGATCAGATCTATACTAGTGTCCCCAGCAGTTTAGGGTTCCCAAAAACGCAGTGTTAGCGGGATCAGCCCAGATACCCGCTAGCACCTGCGTTTTTCCCCTCTGCCCAGCCCACCCAAGTGCAGTATCGATCGATCACTGTCACTTACAAAACACTAAACGCATAACTGCAGCGTTCACAGAGTCAGGCCTGATCCCTGCGATCGCTAACAGTTTTCTTAGTAGCGTTTTGGTGAACTGGCAAGCACCAGCCCCAGGCAGCGTCAGGTTAGCGCCAGTACCGCTAACACCCACGCACGCAGCGTACACCTCCCTTAGTGGTATAGTATCTGAACGGATCAATATCTGATCCGATCAGATCTATACTAGCGTCCCCAGCAGTTTAGGGTTCCCAAACACGCAGTGTTAGCGGGATCAGCCCAGATACCTGCTAGCACCTGCGTTTTGCCCCTCCGCCCGGCCCAGCCCAGCCCACCCAAGTGCAGTATCGATCGATCACTGTCACTTACAAAACACTAAACGCATAACTGCAGCGTTCGCAGAGTCAGGCCTGATCCCTGCGATCGCTAACAGTTTTTTTGGTAGCGTTTTGGTGAACTGGCAAGCACCAGCCCCAGGCAGCGTCAGGTTAGCGCCAGTACCGCTAACACCCACGCACGCACCGTACACCTCCCTTAGTGGTATAGTATCTGATCAGATCTATACTAGCGTCCCCAGCAGTTTAGGGTTCCCACAAACGCAGTGTTAGTGGGATCAGCCCAGATACCTGCTAGCACCTGCGTTTTGCCCCTCCGCCCGGCCCAGCCCAGCCCACCCAAGTGCAGTATCGATCGATCACTGTCACTTACAAAACACTAAACGCATAACTGCAGCGTTCGCAGAGTCAGGCCTGATCCCTGCGATCGCTAACAGTTTTTTTTGTAGCGTTTTGGTGAACTGGCAAGCACCAGCGGCCTAGTACACCCCGGTCGTAGTCAAACCAGCACTGCAGTAACACTTGGTGACGTGGCGAGTCACATAAGTGCAGTTCAAGCTGGTGAGGTGGCAAGCACAAGTAGTGTCCCGCTGCCACCAAAAAGACAAACACAGGCCCGTCGTGCCCATAGTGCCCTTCCTGCTGCATTCGCCAATCCTAATTGGGAACCCACCGCTTCTGCAGCGCCCGTACTTCCCCCATTCACATCCCCAACCAAATGCAGTCGGCTGCATGAGAGGCATTTTCTTTATGTCCTCCCGAGTACCCCTACCCAACGAACCCCCCCAAAAAAGATGTTGTGTCTGCAGCAAGCGTGGATATAGGCGTGACACCCGCTATTATTGTCCCTCCTGTCCTGACAATCCTGGTCTTTGCATTGGTGAATGTTTTGAACGCTACCATTCACTAGTTGAGTATTAGCGTAGGGTACAGCATTGCACAGACTAGGCACACTTTCACAGGGTCTCCCAAGATGCCATCGCATTTTGAGAGACCCGAACCTGGAACCGGTTACAGTTATAAAAGTTAGTTACAAAAAAAAGTGTAAAAAAAAAAAAAAAAAAACACATACAAAAATATAAAATAAAAAAAAAATAGTTGTCGTTTTATTGTTCTCTCTCTCTCTCTATTCTCTCTCTCTTGTTCTGCTCTTTTTTACTGTATTCTATTCTGCAATGTTTTATTGTTATTATGTTTTATCATGTTTGTTTTTCAGGTATGCAATTTTTTATACCTTACCGTTTACTGTGCTTTATTGTTAACCATTTTTTTGTCTTCAGGTACGCCATTCACGACTTTGAATGGTTATACCAGAATGATGCCTTAGGTATCATCTTGGTATCATTCTTTTCAGCCAGCGATCGGCTTTCATGTAAAAGCAATCCTAGCAGCTAATTAGCCTTTAGACTGCTTTTACAAGCAGTGGGAGGGAATGCCCCCCCCCCCCAACGTCTTCCGTGTTTTTCTCTGGCTCTCCTGTCTCAACAGGGAACCTGAGAATGCAGCCGGTGATTCAGCCAGCTGACCATAGAGCTGATCAGAGACCAGAGTGGCTCCAAACATCTCTATGACCTAAGAAACCGGAAGCTACGAGCATTTTATGACTTAGATTTCGCCGGATGTAAACAGCGCCATTGGGAAATTGGGAAAGCATTTTATCACACCGATCTTGGTGTGATCAGATGCTTTGGAGGGCAGAGGAGAAATCTAGGGTCTAATAGACCCCAATTTTTGCAAAAAAGAGTACCTGTCACTACCTATTGCTATGATAGGGGATATTTACATTCCCTGAGATAACAATAAAAATGATTTAAAAAAAAAAAAAAATGAAAGGAACAGTTTAAAAATAAGATAAAAAAATAATAATAATAAAGAAAAAAAAAAAAAAAAAAAAAAAAAGCACCCCTGTCCCCCCTGCTCTCGCGCTAAGGCGAACGCAAGCGTCGGTCTGGCGTCAAATGTAAACAGCAATTGCACCATGCATGTGAGGTATCACCGCGAACGTCAGATTGAGGGCAGTAATTTTAGCAGTAGACCTCCTCTGTAAATCTAAAGTGGTAACCTGTAAAGGCTTTTAAAGGCTTTTAAAAATGTATTTAGTTTGTCGCCACTGCACGTTTGTGCGCAATTTTAAAGCATGTCATGTTTGGTATCCATGTACTCGGCCTAAGATCATCTTTTTTATTTCATCAAACATTTGGGCAATATAGTGTGTTTTAGTGCATTAAAATTTAAAAAAGTGTGTTTTTTCCCCAAAAAATGCGTTTGAAAAATCGCTGCGCAAATACTGTGTGAAAAAAAAAATGAAACACCCACCATTTTAATCTGTAGGGCATTTGCTTTAAAAAAATATATAATGTTTGGGGGTTCAAAGTAATTTTCTTGCAAAAAAAAATTATTTTTTTATGTAATCAAAAAGTGTCAGAGAGGGCTTTGTCTTCAAGTGGTTAGAAGAGTGGGTGATGTGTGACATAAGCTTCTAGATGTTGTGCATAAAATGCCAGGACAGTTCAAAACCCCCCCAAATGACCCCATTTTGGAAAGTAGACACCCCAAGCTATTTGCTGAGAGGCATGTCGAGTCCATGGAATATTTTATATTGTGACACAAGTTGCGGGAAAGAGACAATTTTTTATTTTTTTTATTTTTTTTTGCGCAAAGTTGTCACTAAATGATATATTGCTCAAACATGCCATGGGAATATGTGAAATTACACCCCAAAATACATTCTGTTGCTTCTCCTGAGTACGGGGATACCACATGTGTGAGACTTTTTGGGAGCCTAGCCGCGCACGGGACCCCGAAAACCAAGCACCGCCTTCAGGCTTTCTAAGGCCGTAAATTTTTGATTTCACTCTTCACTGCCTATCACAGTTTCGGAGGCCATGGAATGCCCAGGTGGCAAAAAACCCCCCCAAATGACCCCATTTTGGAAAGTAGACACCCCAAGCTATTTGATGAGAGGTATAGTGAGTATTTTGCAGACCTCACTTTTTGTCACAAAGTTTTGAAAATTGAAAAAAGAAAAAAAAATTTTTTTTTTCTCGTCTTTCTTTATTTTCAAAAACAAATGAGAGCTGCAAAATACTCACCATGCCTCTCAGCAAATAGCTTGGGGTGTCTACTTTCCAAAATGGGGTCATTTGGGGGGGGTTTGTGCCACCTGGGCATTCCATGGCCTCCGAAACTGTGATAGGTAGTGAAGAGTAAAATCAAAAATGTACGCCCTTAGAAATCCTGAAGGCAGTGATTGGTTTTCGGGGCCCCGTACGCGGCTAGGCTCTCAAAAAGTCCCACACATGTGGTATCCCCGTACTCAGGAGAAGCAGCTAAATGTATTTTGGGGTGCAATTCCACATATGCCCATGGCCTGTGTGAGCAATATATCATTTAGTGACAACTTTGTGCAAAAAAAAAAATTGTCACTTTCCCGCAACTTGTGTCAAAATATAAAACATTCCATGGACTCAACATGCCTCAAAGCAAATAGCTTGGGGTGTCTACTTTCCAAAATGGGGTCATTTGGGGGGGGTTTATGCCACCTGGGCATTTTATGGCCTTCAAAACTGTGATAGGTAGTGAGGAGTAAAATCAAAAATGTACGCCCTTAGAAATCCTGAAGGCAGTGATTGGTTTTCGGGGCCCCGTACACGGCTAGGCTCCCAAAAAGTCCCACACATGTGGTATCCCCATACTCAGGAGAAGCAGCTAAATGTATTTTGGGGTGCAATTCCACATATGCCCATGGCCTCTGTGAGCAATATATCATTTAGTAACAACTTTTTGTAATTTTTTTTTTTTTTTTTTGTCATTATTCAATCACTTGGGACAAAAAAAATGAATATTCAATGGGCTCAACATGCCTCTCAGCAAATTCCTTGGGGTGTCTACTTTCCAAAATGGGGTCATTTGTGGGGGTTTTGTACTGCCCTGCCATTTTAGCACCTCAAGAAACGACATAGGCAGTCATAAATTAAAGGTTGTGTAAATTCCAGAAAATGTACCCTAGTTTGTAGGCGCTATAACTTTTGCGCAAACCAATAAATATACACTTATTGACATTTTTTCTACCAAAGACATGTGGCCGAATACATTTTGGCCTAAATGTATGACTAAAATTGAGTTTATTGAATTTTTTTTAGAACAAAAAGTAGAAAATATCATTTTTTTTCAAAATTTTCGGTCTTTTTCTGTGTATAGCGCAAAAAATAAAAACGGCAGAGGTGATCAAATACCATCAAAAGAAAGCTCTATTTGTGGGAAGAAAAGGACGCAAATTTCGTTTGGGTACAGCATTGCATGACCGCGCAATTAGCAGTTAAAGCGACGCAGTGCCGAATTGTAAAAAGTGCTCTGGTCAGGAAGGGGGTAAAACCTTCCGGGGCTGAAGTGGTTAAAAGAGCAATCGATTTCATGCAGAGTGTTGACATCACACGCTCAAGTGGAAGTGATGTAGTGTGCATGTGACCTTGTACATGCCCTTGCTTCCAGCAGGAACGTTCATATGCGATCCGTTGAAGTGATCGGCATCGGAACCGAAAGATTCAGATTTCGTAGTGGAAGCATCTACATGAGTTCATAGTGTGTGGTCGCTGTGTGTTCATGAATGTACGGTTGAGATTCAATATGGATGAGGTCCAGAGGTCAAAAGTTAGCATCATTGCACTTGGTGTTTTGGCCATCCATAAATATCACATATATCACAAGAGTTAAAAGAGAACAATCCAGATGACTATAGGAACTACCTGAGGATGTCTGATGCCTGTTTCCAACAACTATTATCTGTGGTTGGTCCACATATTCAAAAGTAAGACACAATTATGAGGGACTCCATCACTGCTGAGCAAAGACTTATTGCCACCCTGAGGTTCTTAGCAACTGGAAGAAGCCTGCAGGACCTAAAATACAGTACTGGAATATCCTCTCAATCCCTAGGAAGGATTATTCCCGAGACTTGATAATGTTGTTATGTTAAGGTGGTAAGCAGCAATGTTTAGTAGATGTAAAAGACCATTATATTTTTCACTTTATAATAATTTGAATTGTTTTTAATGTATCCATAGATTTCAACAACTGAAGAGCATTAGATAGACACTGCAAAGCAATTCAATGAAAAGTCGAAATTCCCAAAATTGTGGCGGAGCGATAGACAGGGAAACATATTCGAATTTCACACTCTGGAACCTTCTATTACAACTATAAATGATTTTTCAGAATAATCCTTTTTGCAATTGTCAATGCTAATTATGAATTCTTATTTGTTGATGTTGGCAAAAATGGTAGGAACTCAGATGGAGGGGTTATAGAACAAACTGAGTTCTACCAACGTCTAAAAAATTGATCACTGAACTTGCCCACATCTCAGGAAACAGTTGAAAACGTAATTTTCCTCGCTAATGATGCATTTGCTCTGGGATAGCATCCTTTGAAGCCTTTTCCTTTTTGAAACCTTACAAAGGAACAAAGAATTTACAATTATCGACTCTCAAGGGCTCGCAGAGTAGTTGAAAATGCCTTCGAAATTATGGCTAACAGATTCCGTATTTTCCAAACCACAATCAATTTGTCTGTACATTAAATTGATCAAGTAGTGCTTTGTTGTTGCAACCTCCACAATTTTCTTGGACGCAATGCTGCAAAATATGTATCTTCTGGAGCACATACAGGAGCAGATACAGAAAGATTCTTCTGCCCGAACTGATTTGCGTGATACTGAAGATATCTTGGCACTAATCAGAAATTCTCACCCAAGATTAGCAACACAAGCACCAAGGCAAAACAGAATACATTACATGACTTACTTTGTTGGTTTTGGTGCTGTGGAGTGGCAAGATGACATATAGTTGTATGCAAACAAGTTTATCTGGTGTTATTTGTCAAATAATGGTACTCATCAGCAGACTATGCTACACTCTTTTTAAAAATATTCAGTAAAAGTTTGTTATGTCACTTATTTCATCCCCATTAAATGTTACATATTGCTGATCATTATGTTGACTCCGATTATCTAATTTATGCTAATGACATGCACTGTCACTTGCCTGCACATATATTACTTCTCCTATCACTTTTGCTCTATTTTGTAGATATAGATATATATCTATATATAGATATATATATAGAGAGAGATAGATAGAGAGAGAGATAAATCTATCTATCTATCTATCTATATAAATAAAACTTTTCAAAGTACGAGGAAGCCGCACCCAATCTTCAATCAGTGCACTGCAATCGGGTCATCCCACTGATCGAATATAAGAAAAAGTCCACAGGATTACTACATTTGAAGTTTCTTTCCGTTTCGGGCTCACAAACTTACGCCTTTCGTCAGATCAAACACACATCTAAAGTTCCAACTACACATATGACCGTTTAAATACCTTTACTTTTATACATTTGGAATCAATTAAGTGATGAATCAATGATTGCAAATAACATCCTTCATCTTATACGTCTTTATATCACAGGTGGGCAAATGGCTAGCAGAATATGAAACCTTCCCATTATTTCAGCACAATTTCACAATTATTTTTATTTTATTTCATCTCTCTGGCAATCACACAGAGAAAGTTGTTATACTTTACTTTTCTATAGCATCAAAAAAATTAAATAAATATAAATACAAATCTATGTTTAACCCCTTAGGGGCAACAGTATCAAGAAAATGAACCCAATGTACCTCATGCTTTCTTAGGATTGATTCCCGAACACCACCTCTCCTATTCTTATTAATCCCCTCCAATAGCATACATTTTAATTGAGAAATTGAATGTCCTTTCTCAAGAAAATGTCTCGCTAAAGGAATTCCTTTTTGGATGATAGATCTAAAATAGATCACATACCTAACAACTTAGGTCGTAAAGAAGGTGAAGCTCTGTCCTCCTTGTCGGCTCAGCGAGACATTGTTATCAAACCGCCAACAAGGGGGAAGATATTGTTGTTATGGACACCCCGCTTAATGAGGCTGAGGTATTAAGACAGTTATCAGATATAAAAACTTATAAACAGCTGGAATTTTGTCCTGTGTTTCAGGTGCAGTCCAAAATAAACAAAGTGGTATTGAGAGCACTTAAAGAATGTATTATTGACAATGATACTAAGAAATTTCTGATATGCGATTATCCTGTCACACCAATAATGTATATATTACCAAAGATCCACAAAGATTTGTCAAAGCTTCCTGGCCATCCCATAGTGTCTGGAACAGAGTCGGTTACCACTCCATTAGCACAATATTTGGATAGATTTTTCGCCCCGCTGGTGATTAATACCAGATCATATTTACATGATACGAGTGATTTTTTTAGAAAAAGTAAAAAATATCCATGTGGGACCTGACTCTCTTCTAGTCACTTGGGACATTTCTACACCATTATTGCACACAAATTAGGTACAGAAGCCTGTCAGTGGCTGCTGGTACATTCGCATTGTTACAATGATAAACAAATTGACTTTATGCTTGAACTACTTAAAATAGTTCTTGAAGAGAATTATTTTTGTTCAAAGAAACCCATTATCTGCAGCTTAAAGGGGCAGCAATGGGTTCCAATGTCACACCCACATACGCAAATTTATATTCATGTATATGATAGGGATGTCATTCCTCTATAATAATAAAACGTTTAATGAGCATTGCCAGGGGTGGTTCAGATTTATTGATGACATTTTTGTGATGTGGAACGGCGACATTGGAACCCTTTTATTATTTGATCAATATCTTAATTATCTTGTTCCTGGTCTGAAATTTATTATCTTATATAATAGTGAGATTTCATTTCTGGACACTTTGTTGAGAATAAGGGGTACTAATCTAGAGAGCGACTAATTCCATACCCAGAAGTCTGTTACAGTGGCTGTGAAGATAGATTAAATGAAATGGAGACCAGGCTTGTTAAGAGAGGTTATCCAGTTGCACTCATTAAGAGGGAACGTATGCATTTAAAATAGAACACGAATCGCAATAAAGATAATAGAAGAGTTCCATTTGTGTCACAATTTCATCCATACTCACCTCGGATTTATAATATCCTTAGAAAACATTGGAGTTTATTAAGAGAAAATTACCCAAATATAAGTGAATTCCAAGCTCTGCCTTTGTCCTCATATAGAAAAGGTAAAACATTAAAGCGGGGGTCCACCTATCTTTTTTTTTTTTTTTTTTTTAGTTCATTCACAAACTTTTCTTCTCAGCATTACATACTCACATATTGTGTGTAATATGTCCGCCTGTGTCAGATTTCGTCGGAAAGAATAACTTATATTATTTACTGCAGGCGGTTTCCATCTTCATTGTGGGCATTTGAAGCCCACAAGCATTTATTTCCTGGATGTGGTGAATGCTGTGCTCCCAGCATTCACCACTCATTCCCGCACATGCTTAGTGGCATCCTGGGAAGCCTGAGACTAGCTCCCAGGAGTCTGGGAGAGGCTAGAAACACGCCTACTCCCATGGGAGGAGAACCAGGAAGTGCAAAGAAGAATAGAAAAATAAAAAGGTAATTACGGCGATTTAAATTTTTTTAAGCGGCATGTCAGCATCTAGGCAAGGAAGAGAATACATACAGATATTGTTCAAAATTTGGGTGGAACCCCGCGTTAAGGGTTAGGTTGGTCAGATCTGACCAATATACCCCTCCTAGCCCAGTAGTTACGTTTTTAGGATCTTGCAATACAGGATCCCGCAATCCATGTTTATCATGTATACAATGTACCTCCATGATAAAAGGCAAATGTATACTCCATCCACATAAAGGGTATGATATTAAAATTAAAGGTTATTATACTTGCCAATCGTCGTATGAAGTGTACACAATAAAATGTCCATGTGGGTTACTTTACATAGGAGAGACCACGCAGGAGGTTAAAGACAGAATAACAAGGCACAAATATTCAATCGGGGACAAATTGGAACAGTTGCCTTTAGTGAGACATTTTCTTGAGAAAGGGCATTCAATGTCTCAATTAAAATGTATGCTATTGGAGGGGATTAATAAGAATAGGAAAAGTGGTGATCGGGAATCAATCCTAAGAAAGTGTGAGGTACGTTGGATTCATTTTCTTGATACTGTTGCCCCTAAGGGGTTAAACACAGATTTGGATTTATATTTATTAAATATTTTTTTTTGATGCTATAGAATATAGATAAGTAAAACATAACAACTTTCTCTATGTGATTGCCAGACAGTAATGTATTATATATATATTTATTTTAAAAGATTAAACATGTGGGAGGCTTGTGCTGAAATAATGGGAAGGTTTCATATTCTGCTAGCCATTTCCCCACCTGTGATATAAAGACGTATAAGATGAAGGATGTTATTTGCATTAATTGATTGATCACTTAAAGTGGAGTTCCACCCAAGAATGGAACTTCCGCTTTAAGTGAAGGTGACCCCCTGACATGCCACATTTGGCATGTCATTTTTTTTGTGGGGGGAGTGGATACCCTCTTTTTAGAGACAACCAGCTCCCACTTCCTCCCGGGGCTCTGCGGCGCCGGAAGGAAGTTCACCTCTCCCCCTTCCCTCCCTGCAATCTTCTGGGACACATCACAGGTCCCAGAAAATTGCCCGGCCAATCACAGCAGGCAGCGTGGCTCGCGCATGCGCAGTGCGTGCAAGGCTGTGAATGCAGTCAGAATTCTGGCAAGATGGAGAGGAGGGGGGGGGGGGGGGGGGAGTGGGGCTTTGTTCGCCTGCATCGCTGGACCGTGGGACAGGTGAGTGCTTTTTTACGGGTGGAACGCCTCTTTAATTGATTCCAAATGTGTAAAAGTAAAGGTATTTAAACGGTCATATGTGTAATTGGATGTGTGTTTGATCTGACAAAGGGTGTAAGCTTGTGAGCCCGAAACGGAAAAAGAAACTTCAAGTGCAGCAATCCTGTGGACTTATATCTCTATATATAAAACAAAGCACTCACTGACCACTTTATTAGGTACACCTGTTCAATTGCTTGGGAACATTGTTAACTACAAAAAAAAAGGCCTTGTTGCATTTTGCCATCTAGACGTGGTGAAGACAACTTGCTAAAAGTGCAACCAAGCATCAGAATGGGGAAGAAAGGGAATATAAGTGACTCTGAACGTGGCATTGTTGTTGGTGCCAGGCAGGCTGGTCTGAGTATTTTAGAAACTACTGATCTACTGGGATTTTCACACACAACCATCTCTATGGTTTCCAGAAAAATGTCAGAAAAAAAAACACTGAGGATGTAGCATGAGCAAAAATGTGTTACCCCCTTTTCTAATATAACAAAACACATATACTGCTGGTGAAACTATCAAACACTAATCATCAAATACACTCCAAATAATTGTAAAGATTTTATTAACATCAAAAAATGGATTAGTCAACAAACAATCCATTATAGAAATCATTTTGGAGCTAAACAAAACTCCAGAACCTGTAGGGACAAAAGCATTATTTCAAGAGACCAACCGGTCATGAACACAAAAAAAATCTTAAAGGTTAGTGTACTTGAAATCTGAACCCCATGAGGACATAGATCTATCAGATGAAGGATTTGCCTTTGCCTTTACAGTTTTTTGTTTTTTTTTGCAGGTATACAACCGCTTTAAGGTAATGTAAAAATTTAAGGTTTATATTTGTGTTATAATTACAGGTACTTACAAAGTGTTGTCAATTAACACAGTGCTTTACATATATATTGTACAGGCACATCAGTCCCTGCCCTTAAGGAACTTTACAACAAGTGTTTGCATACCATCCTACTCTGCATGTCTGTCGGTAATTCATTGAAAGTTTAGTGGTCAATGGTCTATGAGAACTATGTAGCAGTGCTATTACTAATAATTACAATAGCTATAATATGCAATTAAAGAGATTCAGGTATGCCATACATGCCTACTGGGATCATTGGCAATGCATTGGGGTCTTTCAAATCCTCTTCTCCTACTGGCTCTGCACAATGTGAATCCAAAGTATTGATAGAGCTTTTCATCTCAGTCTGATCAGTTAGGAATACCACAGTCTTGGAACGTACACATCCTCAGCACCTACTCCTGACTTGTGAATCTTATTTTGTTGAGCTCTTTTTTAAAAACAGTTCTTGGATTTGCTATTTTTGATTTCACATATTTCACATTAGCATGTACATTTACTGCAGTGCACAGCTCAGCCAGCTTGACATAGGCCTCATGCTTTTATAATCTGTCAGAATACTCGTTTGTTTTTGTTTTCCATAGACATGGCATTCCCCTATACATGTCTATGCACTGTGGTAGGAAATCTGGTGAAGTAAATTTATCTGCCATCACTCCTGAAAGACAAAAAAAAAAATTTAGATAACATTTCAAGCAAAGGACAGTATGCAGTCACAAAATATACAAACATTCCCAATATCTCACAAGCTTTTGTCCCCCAGTCCACGTGGGAAGAATCTTTCTAACGATTGCTCTCTGCACGGGATCCTCGTGAAAAGATTCTTTTAAAGAAGAATTGTATTCCCCATGGGGCTTTAAAACAGCAATGTGCAAGATAAAAAAGGAAGTTCTTGATAGATGTATAAAATATTTTGTCCAATATCATGGTTTATTGAAGTACAGTATATAGAACATCATCTGGTACAGTAACACAAATCATATTCCCCAGTGCAGTAACAAACACATATTAATACACATTGTTAAATTACATAATGTTACATAGATAGCAAGCCCCGACACGTTTCGACCTGTATGCGGTCTCTTCAGGGGGACAATTGGATCTAAAGAATAATTACATAAATAGAATTAAAATACATAAATATATATATTATTGTGCATCACTTGGATTGTACCAAGATAATATGTCTTTACCGCTCAACGGTGGAATGGGTGCTCTATAATCCAGGATAGGTACTGAGGGCCAATAAGGACACCGGAGGGCTCAGAGGGCCACCCTCAATTTCCCAGGAGAGCCAGCCCCAAGGAGCTTACAAGGAGTCACACTTTGCACGCCCCCGGTGGGGGGGGGAGGGGAAAAAGGGGAGGAGCTCGCACCTGCAACAGAAACCCAAGAATAGCCGTGTATTAGTTAGAGGAAGTTTGATAGTTAGCTTAGTAGTGTGCTAAATATTTCTATTTATCTATGTAGAGACTGACGTTGGATTGGATTTGTTACTGTGTAAATATATTAAAATATTATTTACGTCCCATAAATATAGTCAACAAGATTTAATGATCATATGATCCAACAATGTAGTAGTGTAGTATGTCTTTGTAATTCATAATGAATGGGTAAATAAAATGGGTGAAATGGGTAAGAAAGGGGAAGAGATGTATGTGTAAAACGACAATTGCCTTAGTTGTGTGCAAGAGGATGATGTGATTGGGATGGTGCATGAAGTGATGACATGACATAGTGCCTGCTCGGTGTCTGGCTGTGTGAAAAACAAAAACAAAAAACAAGTGTAAACTAAGAGGTGATGAAATCTAAGAATGGGTACAAACCAATCAAAGTGTGAAAGTGTGTGTGTAGGATGATGTGAAGTGCTGTGTGAAGTGATGTGAACTAACAAGTAGTTTACCTTATCAATGTTGTAGATCGTGTAGGCTGGAGGTTGTATTAGACTTGTAAGGTAAGTCCGATGTAATAGACTTGATAGCGATCGTGCAGAGGTGGGGACTCTAGTAGTAAAAGAACGTGGCTGCAATGGCATCCATCCTGGCCTGTATGAGATCATGATCTGATTCTCAGGCCTCCAGTCTCCCAATATATCCAAGTTTGGGCAAATGGGATAATCATATGCAGGTGCAAACCCCCCACCCCCCCACCCCCACACACCACCCCACCCCCGGAAGGCATAGCGCAAGGACCGCTAATGGAGCGGCCCACGTGTGGCTCCCTCGGCGTCCCGGAAGGCCGTTGGGCCCCGACTGCTGTCGTCATCTCCGCCGCAATAAGCGTGACGTCATGCGCACGCCAGACCCAGGCATGCGCACTCCGCCCAATAGTCCGGAGATGAACACGGGACGCCGTCGGCAGGATGAAGCTCACCTTGGCCACAAAGATGAGCAAAAAAAGGGGGCATGCAAAAGGTGTTTGCATGCCCCCATCCTGCCGGGAAGCCGCGAGGGGCCAAAACCCCCCCCCACCGGGGGCGTGCAAAGTGTGACTCCTTGTAAGCTCCTTGGGGCTGGCTCTCCTGGTAAATTGAGGGTGGCCCTCTGAGCCCTCCGGTGTCCTTATTGGCCCTCAGTACCTATCCTGGATTATAGAGCACCCATTCAACCGTTGAGCGGTAAAGACATATTATCTTGGTACAATCCAAGTGATGCACAATAATATATATATTTATGTATTTTAATTCTATTTATGTAATTATTCTTTAGATCCAATTGTCCCCCTGAAGAGACCGCATACAGGTCGAAACGCGTCGGGGCTTGCTATGTAACATTATGTAATTTAACAATGTGTATTAATATGTGTTTGTTACTGCACTGGGGAATATGATTTGTGTTACTGTACCAGATGATGTTCTATATACTGTACTTCAATAAACCATGATATTGGACAAAATATTTTATACATCAAGAACTTCCTTTTTATCTTGCACATTGCTGTTTTAAAGCCCCATGGGGAATACAATTCTTCTTTAATTCAATTTCGGGGTGTGCAGCCTTTCTTATCTCTTCCTTATGTGTCTTCCTTTTTTCATAGTGAAAAGATTCTTTGAAAATACAGTTCTGTGCATGGGAACGAACGGTCTCCGGCAGGCCGTACTATTCGATCGTTCTCTCGCTACTGAGCATGCGTGTGTGTGTCTCCACCCCTTTTTTCAGCACTGCCGTCCTCTGTAGACGTCCTGGCTGAAAACTGCGCCACAACATTTCCGCCGGTGCTCCTCTCGTTCTGCCACAGCATGAGGGATAGAGAGGGGAACAGGCAAGGACACAATGGATACCAAGAATAAAATGAAGGTGACACCAATAACCAGAGGGGCAATGATCGAGCTTGTGCGCATCTTGGAGAAAAATTATTATGATGGGAAATTCAGCAACTATGATAAGTTCAACTTGAGAAAAGACAAGATACAAGGTTATTGATGTTATTTCACAGGGAGCATGAACAGCTTAAAAAAATCCACAAGATCATACGAAAACGTAAGTGACATAAATATGAAGCCATGCTGTTTGTATTATATGTAATTTACTTGGCCATCTATAATATGATTGATATAGGCCTATAGAACATATAGAGTAGCAAGTTGAAGCAAATTGGGAAGCTGTATCTGAGTTTCTCTGTAAGTTAAACCAAATATTTTGCAGAAGCAGGTAATCATAATTTTCTTTTTGTATTTAAAGGGATTGTAAAGTATCCATTTTTTGCATTTAGGTGAAAAATCTTTTGTGCTGCAGCTGCCCCCAGAGCCACCACTTTCTCTTATCTGAGCCCATCCGTTCCAGCAATGTGTATGAGCCCAGTGGCTCCAGTCACTGTCTCTCTCTTCATTGGATAGCTTGGTAGCACCAGGAGCCGTCAGCTCCCGCTGCTGTCAATTAAAACCTGTGACGCGTGTAGCAGAGATGAGTATTGCTGTCTGTGTCAATGGAATGAGAATGCGCCCACATGGATGACCCCAGGAAACGCAGATCTTCGATGGGGCACCAGAGGAAGGGGGAGAGCCAGGAGCACCACCGGGGAACCCCAGTAGAGGAGGAGGATCAAAACCCTTGCACAGAGCAGGTAAGTATAACATTTTTGTTATTTTGATAATTAAAATAACAAACTTTTACAATCACATTAACCGCTTGCCATCTGCCGTCCGTCATGACGGCCAGGCGGCGCGGCTCTCATTCTGGGAGGGCATCATATGACGTCCCTCCATTTAAACAGGTTTAAATAGGAGATGGTGCACTACCACATACGAGTGTAAGAGAAAATTTATACCCGGTTCACCACATCCCGATAAAACATTGCAAACAATAATAAAAAGAAGGGAACCCTGGGATGGTACGGGTGAAGGGGTAGGGAGTAATGAATGGGTAAATCTAAGTATAGGGAAAAGGAGCGTACTAAAATGGTGTGATTGGTATGAGAGATACCCAGAAATAGTAAAAGAAAAAAATTACTTTATTGGAATATACAAAAATGGGTATAAAATGGTGAACAATACATACAAAATACCTAAACCACACAGATGTGCATACTGGTAAGAGAAGGCATACATATATGTGGTACATAGGAGCCCAACATGTCTCGGATAAGAATAAAAATTCAGTTCCTTCTTCAGGGTTTTCCTGTAAGGATTTTTTGTATGATCTGGGGGAAGTATATTAATAAAACATACCAGTCATAAATTATATATATATATATATATATATATATATATATATATATATATATATATATATATATATATATATATATATATATATATATATATATATATTTATGACTGGTATGTTTTATTAATATACTTCCCCCAGATCATACAAAAAATCCTTACAGGAAAACCCTGAAGAAGGAACTGAATTTTTATTCTTATCCGAGACATGTTGGGCTCCTATGTACCACATATATGTATGCCTTCTCTTACCAGTATGCACATCTGTGTGGTTTAGGTATTTTGTATGTATTGTTCACCATTTTATACCCATTTTTGTATATTCCAATAAAGTAATTTTTTTCTTTTACTATTTCTGGGTATCTCTCATACCAATCACACCATTTAGTACGCTCCTTTTCCCTATACTTAGATTTACCCATTCATTACTCCCTACCCCTTCACCCGTACCATCCCAGGGTTCCCTTCTTTTTATTATTGTTTGCTCCATTTAAACAGGGAATACGCGCTCATCCCTGTTCCTTCGGTGGCGGCGTGTCACGGAGACACCGCTCACCACCGAGGGGGGTGAACAGCCATTGGTCATGGCTGTTTACCACGTGATTGGCCGTGACTTCATCATGGTCGATCACAGATGGTTCCACCCCACTGTGCATGGCGCATGTGCGCGATCACGTCGGTGGCGGCATGTTCCCAGGAACACTGGTCATAACCGACGCTGGTAAACAGCCATTGGCCGGCGGCTGTTTACCACGTGATTGGCTGTGATCCTTTCACATGTCAACAAACCGCGGTAAAGAGATGTTACCAGGTTCTCCTCCTCACACACCGATCGTGTGTGAGGAGGAGATTGCGGGAACATCTCGTTACCGCTTACAGTGTACACCAATTACACTGATTGCACCCCCCCAATAAAGAGGACCTGTCATCACCCATCATAGTACCTGTCACAGTTCATCTGAGTACCTGTCAGTCCATATGAGTACCTGTCACAGTCCATCAGAGTACCCGAGTACCTGTCACAGTCCATATGAGTACCAGAGTACCTGTGTACCCGTGACAGTCCATATGAGTACCAAGTACCTGAGTACCTGTCACTGCCCTTCAGAGTACCCAAATACCAGTCACCAGCCCATCAGAGTACCCCAGTACCTGTCACCAAGCCATCAGAGTACTCGAGTACCTGTCACCAGCCCATCAGAGTACCTGAGTACCTGTCTGCAGCTCATCAAGTTACCCGAGTACCTGTCTCCAGCCCATCAGAGTACTCGAGTACCTATCTGCAGCCCATCAGAGTACCTGAATACCTATTTGCAGCCCATGCCTCATAGAATATACGTTGAGGTGTTTGCTTTCCAAAATGGGGTAATTTTGTGGTAATTCCACTGTCCTGGTGCTCCAGGACCTTCAAAAGTGTGAAAGGTAGGAATGAAATGAGAATTTATGCTCCTAGAATGCCTGAAGGTACTACTTCAATGTTGGGCCTCTGTATGTGGCCAGGCTGTGTAAAAGTCTCACATGTTACATAGTAGGTGAGGTTGAAAAATGACACAAGTCCATCAAGTTCAACCTATGTGTGTGATTATGTGTCAGTATTACATTGTATATCCCTGTATGTTGCGGTCATTCAGGTGATTATCTAATAGTTTCTTGAAGCTATCAATGCTCCCCGCTGAGACCACCACCTGTGGAAGGGAATTCCACATCCTTGCCGCTCTTACAGTAAAGAACCCTCAACGTAGTTTAAGGTTAAACCTCTTTTCTTCTAATTGTAATGAGTGGCCACGAGTCTTATTAAACTCTCTTCTGCGAAAAAGAGTTATCCCTATTGTGGGGTCACCAGTACAGTATTTGTAAATTGAAATCATATCCCCTCTCAAGCGTCTCTTCTCCAGAGAGAATAAGTTCAGTGCTCGCAACCTTTCCTCATAACTAAGATCCTCCAGACCCTTTATTAGCTTTGTTGCCCTACTTGGTACTCGCTCCATTTCCAGTACATCCTTCCTGAGGACTGGTGCCCAGAACTGGACAGCATACTCCAGGTGCGGCCGGACCAGAGCCTTGTAGAGTGGGAGAATTATCGTTTTATCTCTGGAGTTGATCCCCTTTTAATGCATGCCAATATTCTGTTTGCTTTGTTAGCAGCAGCTTGGCATTGCATGCCATTGCTGAGCCTATCATCTACTAGGACCCCCAGGTCCTTTTCCATCCTAGATTCCCCCAGAGGTTCTCCCCCCAGTGTATAGATTGCATTCATATTTTTGCCACCCAAATGCATTATTTTACATTTTTCTACATTGAACCTCATTTGCCATGTAGTCGCCCACCCCATTAATTTGTTCAGGTCTTTTTGCAAGGTTTCCACATCCTGCGGAGAAGTTATTGCCCTGCTTAGCTTAGTATCGTCTGCAAATACAGAGATTGAACTGTTTATCCCATCCTCCAGGTAATTTATAAACAAATTAAATAGGATTGGTCCCAGCACAGAACCCTGGGGAACCCCACTACCCACCCCTGACCATTCTGAGTACTCCCCATTTATCACCACCCTCTGAACTCGCCCTTGTAGCCAGCTTTCAATCCATGTACTCACCCTATGGTCCATGCCAACGGACCTTATTTTGTACAGTAAACATTTATGGGGAACTGTGTCAAATGCTTTTGCAAAATCCAGATACACCACGTCTACAGGCCTTCCTTTATCTAGATGGCAACTCACCTCCTCATAGAAGGTTAATAGATTGGTTTGGCAAGAACGATTCTCCATGAATCCATGCTGATTACTGCTAATGATACCGTTCTTATTACTAAAATCTTGTATATAGTTCCTTATCATCCCCTCCAAGAGTTTACATACTATTGATGTTAGGCTAACTGGTCTGTAATTCCCAGGGATGTATTTTGGGCCCTTTTTAAACATTGGTGCTACATTTTCTTTTCTCCAATCAGCTGGTACCATTCCAGTCAGTAGACTGTCTGTAAAAATTAGGGACAACGGTCTGGCAATCACTTGACTGAGTTCCCTAAGTACCCTCGGATGCAAGCCATCTGGTCCCGGTGATTTATTAATGTTAAGTTTCTCAAGTCTAATTTTAATTCTGTCCTCTGTTAACCATGGAGGTGCTTCCTGTGTTGTGTTATGAGGATAAACACTGCAGTTTTGGTTACTGAAGCCACCCCGATTCACTCGTGAAGACTGAGGAGAAAAATAAATTCAATACCTTCACCATCTCCCCATCCTTTGTAACCAGATGTCCTTCCTCATTCTTTATGGGGCCAATATGGTCTGTCCTCCCTTTTTTACTGTTTACATACTTAAAGAATTTCTTGGGATTTTTTTTGCTCTCCTCCGCTATGTGTCTTTCATGTTCTATCTTAGCCGTCCTAATTGCACCCTTACATTTCTTGTTGCATTCTTTATAAAGTCTGAATGCTGAGGATGATCCCTCAACCTTGTATTTTTTGAAGGCCTTCTCCTTTGCTTTTATATGCATTTTTACATTGGAGTTAAGCCATCCAGGATTTTTGTTCGCTCTTTTAAATTTATTACCCAATGGGATACATTGGCTAATGCCCTTATTTAATATGCTCCTAAAGCAAACCCATCTCTCCTCTGTATTCTTTGTTCCTAATATTTTATCCCAATTTATGCCTTTTAGCAAGGTTTGTAGTTTAGGGAAGTTGGCTCTTTTGAAATTCAGTGTCTTTGTGTTCCTTTTATGTTTCCTATTTGTGTGATTTATACTGAAACTAATTGACCTGTGATCGCTGTTACCTAAATTACCCCGTATTTCCACATCCGTGATCAGGTCTGTATTGTTGGTAATCAGTAGATCCAGTAATGTTTTATTTCTATTTGGTGCGTCTACCATCTGACCTATAAAATTGTCCTGCAAGACATTAAGGAACTGGCGAGCCTTAAATGAATGCGCGGTTCCCTCCGCCCAGTCTATGTCTGGATAATTAAAATCCCCCATTATGATAACACTTCCCATCCTTGCTGCTAATCCAATTTGTGATAGGAGATCCGTCTCCACTTCCTCCCTCAGGTTAGGGGGCCTATAGCATACTCCCAGTATTATTTTCCCCTTAGCTTCATCCCTTTGGAGCTCTACCCATAAGGATTCCACTTCCTCTCTAGCTCCCTCAGTGATGTCATCTCTCACATTCGCATGTACATTATTCTTGATATATGGGCATACCCCTCCCCCTTTTTTTACCCTCTCTATCCTTGCGGTATAGGGTATACCCTTGAATGTTTGCCAGCCAATCATGAGAGCTGTTGAACCAGGTCTCTGAAATTCCCACAAAATCCAAATCCTCCTCGTACAACAGTATCTCTAGTTCACCCATCTTGTCCGCCATGCTCCTGGCATTGGTGAACATGCCACATAGTTTAGACCGGTCGCATATTGTCCTCGTATTGGGTGTTTCGAGATTGCAACTAGGACTTGCTACTATACTCACCTTGTGTTTTTGTGCTTTGGTTAACCTACCACTAATGCCCCCAATACTACCCTCTGGAATATCTTCCGTGCTGGCTATCTCTGTCTCTGGACCCTCCCCCCATCGCCTAGTTTAAAAACCCCTCTAACTTTTTGGCCATCTTCATTCCCAGCAGATCTGCACCCTCCTCATTTAGGTGCAGTCCGTCCCTTCTATAGTACCGGTTACCGACTGAGAAGTCGGCCCAGTCCTCCAGGAACCCAAACCCCTCCTTAGTACACCAGCTCTTCAGCCACTTGTTTACTTCCCTAATCTCCCTCTGCCTTTCTGGTGTGGCTCGATGTACCGGTAGTATTCCTGAGAATACTACCTTGGAGGTCCTTTTCCTCAATTTAGCTCCTAAGTCCCTAAAATCGTTCTTTAGGACACTCCATCTGCCTCTGACTTTGTCATTGGTGCCAACGTGCACCATGACAGCCGGGTCTTCCCCAGCCCCTCCCAGTAATCTGTCCACAAGATCCGTGATGTGCCAAACCCGAGCCCCCGATAGACAACATACTGTTCAGCGCTTCAGGTCTTGGTTACAGATTGCCCTCTCTGTCCTTCTAAGAATTGAGTCCCCTACCACCAGAATCTGTTTTTCCTTTCCCTTTGCTGCCCCCCCACTTTCACTGGAGGAGTTCTTCCCCCGGCAGCTAGGAGAGTCCCTCAGCTCCAACGGTGCTGGTCCCTGACTGGTTTCACCAATGTCACTCAATGGAGCGTACTTATTGGGATGCTCCAGTCCTGGATCGGCCTCCCTGGCACTTCCCCCTCTACCCCTCCTGACTGTTACCCATCTACTCTTTGCTAGTGCCTGCACCTCTTTGTCTCCAACCGCCTCTGTGCTGGCCCCTGCCGGCACCTGCCGTGTACGTTCCTGGCTCTCCTTTAGTATTGAGGGACTTCTCAGTGCTGACAGTTGCTTCCCCAGATTCAGAACCCGGGCTTCCAGGGAAACAATGTGCTTACATTTTGCACAGCAGTATTCGCCCTCGATCGGATGATCAAGGAACGCATACATGCAGCAAGATGTACAAAGAGTCGCCTCTCCACACCCGCCGGGCATCGTACCTATTAAATTTAGTGAGAATTTGGGGATTTTACCCTGTCCAAATTACCTAACAGCTAGCTTCCTGGCACTAATACTCAAGACAATACACAGGTACACAACAAGACAATACCCAGGTACTTACAGACCTACGTGCAATCGCAGAACAGTCGCAAACCTACGTGCACTCGCAATACTCAAGTATACAGTACACAATACACAAGTACTAACGATCCACACACACACTACTCAGAAAACACTCAGGTACTCACACTACAAAGGTACTATGACCCCTGTTATAATCTCCTGTTTTAAACTCTGGTTTTTAAAGCGGGGGTCCACCTATCTATCGTTTTTTTTTTTTTTTTAGTTCATTCACAAACTTTTCTTCTCAGCATTACATACTCACATATTGTGTGTAATATGTCCGCCTGTGTCAGATTTCGTCGGAAAGAATAACTTATATTATTTACTGCAGGCGGTTTCCATCTTCATTGTGGGCATTTGAAGCCCACAAGCATTTATTTCCTGGATGTGGTGAATGCTGTGCTCCCAGCATTCACCGCTCATTCCCGCACATGCTCAGTGGCATCCTGGGAAGCCTGAGACTAGCTCCCAGGAGTCTGGGAGAGGCTAGAAACACGCCTACTCCCATGGGAGGAGAACCAGGAAGTGCAAAGAAGAATAGAAAAATAAAAAAGGTAATTACGGCGATTTAAATTTTTTTAAGCGGCATGTCAGCATCTAGGCAAGGAAGAGAATACATACAGATATTGTTCAAAATTTGGGTGGAACCCCGCTTTAACTCACCACTTAGACCAGTTCCACTTGGACTAAGTTCCACAGCCTCAGACTGAGCAGGCTCAGAATGAGCCCTACACACAGTTATATAGGCACCTGTGAGCAATTAACCACCCCCCTTAATTGATAGCCTGAAGAAACCAGAGAAAAAAAAAAGCTATTTAAAAAGTGACAGAAAAAGGTGATTGAAAAACTAAAAGGAAAAGCCCCAAAAATGCAACCCAGCAAACAAAAAGAAAGACTTGTTCACTCTAACTCTGGTTTTTAACTCACCACTTAGACCAGTTCCACAGCCTCAGACTGAGCAGGTATACATGTGGTATCACCATACTCGGGAAGAGTAGAATAATGTATTTTGTGTAAAAAAAAAAAAATATGTGTTTTCATTTTTTTTCCACATTTTCCAAAAACTTCTGGAAAAAAATGAACCGTTCAAAAGACTAATTATGCCTCATAGATTATATGTTGGGGTGTTTGCTTTCCAAAATGGGGTCATTTTGTGGGCAATTCCATTGTCCTGGTGCTCCAGGGCCTTCAAAAGTGTAATAGGTGGTTGAGAAATGAGATGTGTAATTTATGCTCGTAGAACCCCTGAAGGTGCTACTTCAATGTTGGGCCTCTGTATGTGGCCAGGCTGTGTAAAAGTCTCACACATGTGGTATCGCCATACTCGGGAAGAGTAGCAGAATGTATTTTGGGGTGTAATTTGTTGTATGCATATGCTGTGTGTGAGAAATAACCTGATATGACAATTTTGTAAAAAAAAAAAAAAAAAAAAAAAAAAAAAACACCTTCATTTTGCAAAGAATTGTGGGAAAAAATGACAACTTAAAAAAAACTCACCGCGCTACTTAATTAATACCTTATTAATAGAATGTCTACTTTCGGGGTATTTGTACTTTCCTGACTTGTTAGTGTCTCAAGAAATGAGATTCACCTCATGTACTGAAGGCCTGATCAGATGTGATCAATTTTCAGAGATTGGCACCATAGTTTGTAGACTCTATAACTTTCACAAAGACCAAATAATATACACTAATTTGGGTTATTTTTTACCAAAGACATGTAGCAGTATAAATTTTGGCCAAAATTTATGAAGAAAAATTACTAATTAGCAAAATTTTATGACAGAAACAAAGGAAAGGGCATTTTTTTCACCAAATTTACGGTCTTTTTTATTTATAGCACAAAAAATAAAAAACCCACTAGTGATTAAATACCACCAAAAAATTACAAAATTACAAAATTAAGTGCGCTTGCATTCAGTGACATAAATCGATATTTCAACAATGAAGTGACAGAAAAGTGAATAGAATATAAATGACTGGACTCTTAGGTAAGTCAATATAAGGTGAGCAAGTGAGTTACCAATGATACCAGATTCAAAAAGTGCTTACAGGTAAATAATATTAAATAAGGTATACATAGAATGGCCTAACACAAAAACGACCAATTCCATAATAGGCTAAAAATAAATATAAATAATAAAAATAAAAAATGAAAAATATCCAAGGTCATAAATTGCTAGTGCATTGAAAAGTGCAAGTAGTAGTAGAAATAAGTTCAGTTAATTCATAGAGAGTTCAATGAAGGCAAACCAGTCGCATGAGGGAAGATCACATATCCACAGCTCATTAGGCGCAACCCATGTGAGTGGAAGAAGAATGAAGGGAGTGAGAAAGGAACTCCAAGCCACCAGTGAATCCAGAAGACAATAAAAATGGACCCTTACCAGAAAACGGTGGACCTCCTTAATAGCAAGGTCATAAGCGCATGCAAATATGGCCCTCTGCAGGGACAGGTGGATGGCAGCGTCTGGATCAACCACTGTGTGCCGCGTTCCAACAGGAGGCAGTTCCGGTACATAAGCCTAGAGGGAGGTACTCGCTGTACCAACCGCAGGGGTCCTTAGCACTCTTGGTGGCCTGTGTCACCCCGTGTGAGTATAGTGAGGCCTTTAGCACATGTCTGATGGCTTCCCCATATAAATACCACCAAAAGAAAGCTCTATTTGTGTGGAAAAAAAGGACACAAGTTTCATATAGGTACAGTGTTGCATGACTGAGTAATTGTCATTCAAACTGTGAGAGCGCTGAAAGCTGAAATTTAGTCTGGGCAGGAAGGGGGTATAAGTGCCCTGTATTGAGGTGGTTAAAGAATTAAACAGGGAGGGTTTATATGCATCTATTTATCTTGAAAATAGCGATGGATTATCATGGTTACTGCTAGTATTATTCATTTATTGTAAAACGGTCGTTCTTTTAAAAACATATGTAGCGATACCCCCGAAGGAGCTGCTTAAGTATGTTAAGGCGCAGGGACGTGGGTGGTAAAGTGCTTTAGTCGCACTTTACCGTAGTTTTAGAGGTGCTTTATGGCCGCTAGCGGGGCACTTTTAACCCCCGCTATCAGCCGAGTAAAGGGTTAATAGCACCCGCAAAGTGCCACTACCGCGGCGCTTTGCAGGCAATTTTGCGGCACTGCCCATTGATTACAATGGTATACACCGCTCCTAAAGCGCCTCAAAGATGCTGCTTGCAGGACTTTTTTTAACGTCCCGCAAGTGACAGGAGAGGCTCTTTACAGGCACTATTTTTAGCGCTATAGTGCCTGTAAAGCGGCTCATTGTGAAAGTAGCCTAATAACAGCCCCCTCTGGCACACCTGGCAAAAGTGTAAGTGCAATGACCAATGAGAAGCACACACTTTATAATAAAATACAGAAATTGTCTTTACTGCAAAGTTTCTGTGGAAGGATAACAAACAGTAACAATATATAATCAAGTAATCAACTAGAGATCAATAAATGAGATTTAAGAGCAATATAGCTCTCAATCCTATATTCAAGCAGCCTTCAGGGGATGCCAAACCTGAGAATATCCCCAAGAGTAGAGGAACACTTTAATGGTAAATAAAGCACAAGACAGCACTTCAAATTAAATTGGTTACCTTTATTCAGATTGGCTCTATGAGTCCAGGCAGGAGAGCAGAGGAATTTGTATCAGGCCTCTCTCTACTGTCCCCTGACACCACAGGCCCAACTTTACACACCTATTCAAATCAACAAGTAATGGCTTAACTTTATAGATAAACTGTCCCACACACTCAATGCATATGCAGAGCCCTGAATATGTGTGTGCGGATCCGTATGGCACTAGCTTCAATCCTTTTGAAAAAAAAGATAGGATTCGGTGTCTTCAGCTAGCCACTTTTGTTGGTGCACTTTAACTCCTGTATAGCAGGGCTAAACAACAGAACTGGCCCATATTATCAAGTGAGACAGGTAGGGTTTTGTTCACCAAGGTAAGAGGACAATGATATCTGTATATAGTGTTCCAGAAATGGATAGCCTTATCCCTCTTCCCTGTGGTAGTACAAGTGTCAGAAAGATGACTACCAGCAATAATGTCTGTATACAGTATTCATTTCCTTCTGTAGTGAAGTGTCTCTGTTCCCTGCAGATGGGCAAAAATGCCCTCTCACCCAATCTCCTGGAACAGGCAGGTTTTCATGGCGACACGACTAGTAGTAGTAGGGGAGTCCGGGGGTACATTCTGCCCCGTGACACCCTTGTCGGACAACTCAGTACATTTTGCTGCCAACTGGTTCATCACTTCCATCATCTGAGATACCTGCAATTTCAGTGCAGCTATCTCAGACTTGGGATACAACAGTTTGGTCATCATCTCTATCAGCTGTGACACCTGAGTCTTGAGAAGTTCGACCTCAGAGTTGTCACTGGCCACTCTGACCTCAACAACCAATTCAGACTTTTGACTCTTCTTCTTGTTCTCCAGCATGGCCTCTTCTTCCCGCACAATCCTGATCAGATCTGGAATCTTCAGGATGCCACCATCTTGCCGGTTCTCAGCAGGATGGTGATGGGGTCCAAAGGCTGGGAACCCCGCAAGATTTGTTGTGCACGGACCTCATCTACTTTCCGGGGATCCAAGCCCTTCTTCAGTAGGATTTGATGCAGTATCATATCCAAACACCTCACATAGTTGGATAACTTTTCCCCTGCGTCCTGGTAAGTATGCTCAAACTGGTACATGAGGTCTGAGGCTTTTTCAGTGCACTCAAACACATCCTGCAGAATGTGTGTATGTATGTATATATATATCTTCCAGAAAAAGATATCAAGTTGTTCCATATCAGAGGAGTCTACAGTGGAGGGATTGACAGAAGTATTAGAAAAGGAAAAATGGGGAAGTTGGCGCTGCCCTATTAATCAATAGAAATTTACCAAACCTTATAAAATTATAAAATTGTGTGTAAAACAAAAAAGGTACTTTTATAGGTAACTAAACCCCTTCATTGGTGCCAAAATTTATAAATATATAAAAAATGTTTCTTTAAAGTGAACGTGCTGATCCTCTGTGTTTGTTAAATACTTATCACGGTGTGTGGGTTTGGTTTAAATTTGCTTCACCTCTGTTACAACATATCAACTTTGTTAAAAATTGTCATTCAGTAGCCTCCTATAGTATTAGTGTCACAAAATTAGGGGCTAACAGTAACCATGTGAGGGTCTCCTTATATCCCTTTTAAATACGGTACCAAAAGTGCACTGTGCATAAAGTGAAACAAAGGTGCATTGAACTATAAATACTAAAATACATATAAACTAAATTCATATAAACAAATCCATAAAAGACATAAGTCCAGACCATTAGTATTAGGGATCCCACCATCTGCACCGACTACAGCGGAGAAGAGGCGGGGGATTACAGAGGAGCAACCACACCATCATCTGTGTCCCAGAATAGTACCCATCACCATAGGGGATGTCCTCATTCTACAGGAGGATTTAACAGCACGGAGGTGGAAAATAGTGGAAACATCCAGACTCGGAGAAGGGGATCCTCACTACCAGCACATAAGAAGGAACCCATAAATGAGCAGAGCGGTAGAGGGACATCCAACAGAGGCAGTCATCCTGAGGCACCCACTCTCTTGCCTAATACCCCTTTGAGGGCGACGGATTCTGGTGAGTGGGGGAGCACGGGGGGGAGCACTTGGAGTCACCAGTTTCTATACGCACAGGAGTCACCTATTACCACCCCTTGGACAGCTGTGAATGCATGCTAACCGATCCTGACGTTCCTAAACATCCTTTCTTCTAATATTAAGACTTTTTTACCCTGTTTGGGTTTATTTCAGGGACTTTCATTTCCCACAGATGTACTTTTTATAAGAATACTAATGGTCTGGACTTATGTCTTTATGGATTTGTTTATATGAATTTAGTTTATATGTATTTTAGTATTTATAGTTCAATGCACCTTTGTTTCACTTTATGCACAGTGCACTTTTGGTACCGTATTTAAAAAGGGATATAAGGAGACCCTCACATGGTTACTGTTAGCCCCTAATTTTGTGACACTAATACTATAGGAGGCTACTGAATGACAATTTTTAACAAAGTTGATATGTTGTAACAGAGGTGAAGCAAATTTAAACCAAACCCACACACCGTGATAAGTATTTAACAAACACAGAGGATCAGCACGTTCACTTTAAAGAAACATTTTTTATATATTTATAAATTTTGGCACCAATGAAGGGTTTTAGTTACCTATAAAAGTACCTTTTTTGTTTTACACACAATTTTATAATTTTATAAGGTTTGGTAAATTTCTATTGATTAATAGGGCAGCGCCAACTTCCCCATTTTTCCTTTTCTAATACATCCAATTAACTCCTAATTAGGAATTAAGGGGAGGCAGCAGCCCTTCTAATATCCTAAGCGCAGACTCTCAATTTATTATTGACAGAAGTATGTCTTCATCATGATGAACAGATGCCTGGTAGCTCAACTCCTCAAGCACAGACTTTATTATTCAATGTTTGATCATTGTATTAAACACAGATGGGGTCTCTGTCAACATGCAGTCTCTTGACATCAGTCTGTTTAGCTGGATGGGACCTTTGTGTTTATGTGGCCCATGGTGCACTATTGACAGGAAGAGATTGTCAATTCTGAAGAATAAACAATTACCCAGACATCTGTGCATGATGCATGCATGGTTACTAGCATGGAAAGGTTACCATACAAGATTGTGATATTGAAAATGCGGACGATATGTGTTTCAAACATGGAGGGATAGGCAAGTTGAGATGTATTGTAAGATGATAGATGTTGTTATGACTGAAGTGTTCTTTTGCAGCTGTGTATCTTGTAATCATCTGTGGTGTTTCTCCAGTGTTTGGATAGTTTCTAATTTCCTTTATTTAAAAATGATAGTTATTAGATGTTTGGGTGCTTTTTGTTTTTTTCACATTTTTTTAAAACGCATAATTCATTTTTAAAATTGTTCACATTTCAAACACTTACAATGGGGGAATGCGTACTGCGGAATTTTCAAGCCATGCAGTTCTAAAAAAAATGAACACTGAAAGCATGCCTCCTACATACTCAGCACTCATGAAAGGCTTTGGTTGACAGCAGCAGGAGCCTAGGGCTATATTAACCGATGAGAGGAGGACGCTACTACGAGACACAGCACAGGAGAGTGCAGAATCTTGTGCAGATCTGCATAGAAACCAATAAGCTTTCAGTTTTTTTTTTGTCAAAGACTAATTGAAGTTATAAGCTGATTGGCTACCAGGCACAGCTGCACCAGATTTTGCACACTCCAGTTTTAGAAAATCAACCCCTCAGTGTCAAGCGCTCGTAAGTATCTCACAGAAACATTACAATAATATACAATATGTATATTTTATAATATACCTCCCCCCCCCAAATTCTTCCTTTTTTTATTAGATCATGAGTTGGATAGTGCTACTGCAGCCAAGATCACTGTTGAGCAGCTGAAATATTGTGAATTAATGGAAGACATGCAAGATGCACTCACAGCTATGCAACAGAGACTACTGAAGGACTGTGTTGATATCCTAAACAATGACTAGTTAGAATTACATGGTTGTGATGTTTTATATTGTACGTTTTGCAATGTGTGGTATTAAAAAGAAACTATCCTAATGTTTTATAACCTAAAAACAACAACTATTAATATGGAAGTAAACACACAAATCCCTGTTCTGTTAGGGGAGAGGAGACAGATCATTTGTCTCCTCCCCCAGTCAGTCACATCCTCCCACAGTAAAAAAAACTAACTAGGGAACAGATTTAACCCCTTGATCGACCCTTAGTGTTAACCCCTTCCCTACTAGTGACATTTACACAGTAATCAGTGCATTTGTTTATTTAGAATTTTTCATTTGTGTTTACAAAACATTGTTCTTGAACACTGCTTCTGGGTCATCGATTTCCGCTCATGCGTGATAATGATCAAGTTTTTTTACTGATGACCTTCACATCAACGAATAAAATATTGTTCGTTTGCAATCGCTACAACACAATTTTTCAATTTTTTTCAATCAGTCTTTTTCATTCACAATATTGATATCGGGTATTACTTACTGGGCATCAACGAGTAGAAAATCGGCCGATCGTTCGCAGAACGTAAATTTTCACCCGATTTTCTTATCGTGTATTCCTGCCATTAGTGTCTTAAGAAATGCGATAGGCTGTCAGTACATAAGGTGTGATCAGGTGTGATCAATTTTCCATGATTGGCACCATAGCTTGTAGACTATAACTTTCACAAAGACCAAATATATACTGATTCGGGTTATTTTTACCAAAGACATGTAACAGTATAAAATTTGGCCAAAATGTATGAAGAAAAAAATACTAATTTGCAAAATTTTATAACCAAAATGAAGAAAAATGTATTCTTTTACAAAATTTACAATTTTCTGTCTTTTTTTATTTATGGCGCAAAAACCTTAAAAAAAAAAAAAAAAAAGTGTTTAAATAGCACCAAAAGAAAGCTCTATTTGTGTGAAAAAAAAGGACAAAACTTTCACATGGGTACAGTGTTACATGACTGAGTAATTGTCATTCAAAGTGTGAGAGCACTGAAAATTGGTCTGGTCAGGAAGGGACTATAAGTGCCCAGTAGGCAAGTGGTTAAGAATAAGACTAGCAATTGTAGCCCCAAGACATCTCTAATAAACTTTGAAAGGGACTTTGTCCATACCAAAAATGAAAGGAAACCTGGGAGAAATGTAGGCGACACTGATCTTTTTGTAAAAGGAAAACGCCTGACTTGCCATACTGGTCCTCTGGCTTTGATGTTTTTCCCAGTCCCTAACCTAGAACAAGTAGACAAAGTAAAAGAGAAGTCAGATCTCTTGATCTACATACTTGTTCCAGGTTGAGATCGCAGAAAATGTGGAAGCCAGCAGATCTGCACGACAGCCAGGCAATCACCTCTTTTAACCACTTCAATTCTGGACACTTGTACCCCATTTCTGCCCAGGCCAATTTTTAGCTTTCAGCACTGTCACAATTTGAATGACAACTGACTGAAATGACAACACTGTACCCGTCTGAATTTTTTCTCATTTTTTTCACACAAATAGAGCTTTCTTTCGGTCCTATTTAATCACCACCGGGTTTTTTTATTTTTTTTGCTAAATAAAATGAAAAAATACTGAAAATTAAAGAAAACAAAAACTTTTCTTCGTTTCTGTTATAACATTTTGCAAATACTCTTTCTTCATAAATTTAATCCAAACTGTATTCTGATACATTTCTTTGGTGAAAATAACCCAAATCAGTGTTTATTATTTAGCCTGTAGGAGAGTTATAGAGTCCACAAACTATGGTATATATATCAGAATATACTGATGGTCTATCTCATTTCTTGAGGTCTGAAAATGCCAGGACAGTACAAATAACCCCCAAATGACCCCTTTTTGGAAAGTAGACAGTCCAAGGTATTTACTAAGAGGCATGGCAAGTTTTTTTGATGTTAAATTTTTTTTTGTCCCTTTTTTTGAAAAATAAAGATATACATTTTTTTTTTTTTTTACAATTTTTTACATACTGTCACTAGTGCAGTACAGCATCATTAAAAAAACTGGCGTGGTGGTGATCAGGGACACTGACTGGTGACAGTATGTAAAAATAAATTAAATATATATATATATATATATATATATATATATATATATATATATATATATATATATATATATATATATATATATATATATATATATATATATATATATATATATATATATATATATACATACACACACACACATACACATACACATACACATACACATACACATACACATACACATACACATACACATACACATACACATACACACACACATATATACACACACACATATATATACACATATACATATATACACACACACACACACACACACACACACACACAATTCACCAACTAAAACGGGAGTGAGTCAGCGCTCACTGACATAAGATGGTATCTGTATATATAATATATACTAATTAGCAGTAAAATAAAAAAAATAATGCAAACTATTAAAAACAGAAAATTAAAAGTACTATACAATGATTCAAGTTCAACTAAGAAGTAAGAACCACAATGTGAAAAAAAAAAAAAAAGACAGCAGGTGGTGACTGGACAGGATATATACAAGCTGAAAGCTCCTAGTTGAGGTTTGGGATTCCCTCAGAAACAGAGATAAAAAGGAGAAAAACAGGGTGCCAGGTCAGTGTAAGTAAAACCAACAATACTTTATTCCAATATCCACTTACATCTAATGCCCCGTACATACCGTAGGAATTTCCGACAGAAAAAGTCCGATGGGAGCTTTTGATCGTATATTCCGACCGTGTGTATGCCCCAACTGACTTTTTACGTCGAAAATTCGGACGGACTTAGATAGAGAACATGTTCTATATTTTTCCGACGGAACAAATTCCTATCAGGAAAACCGCTCTTCTGTATGCTGTTCCGACGGACCAAAAATGACGCATGCTCTGAAGCAAGTACGAGACGTCGTATGTGTTGTCCCATCGTACGTGTTGTACGTCACCGTGTTCTTGACGGTCGGAATTCGGTGTGACCGTGTGCATGCAAGACAGCTTGAGTGGAATTCCGACGGCAAAACCGGTCATGTGTACAGGGCATAAGAAGCTTAAAAACTGCATGTAGAGGTGCTGTGGTATCGTGTGTTGATCCAGGACGGTAGACAAGGTGAACTGGAGGGCTGCTGTGAGTGACTGGACTCGCTGGTGAAGACAGCTGAGGCTGACAGCATCAGCAAACTCCAAAAGACTCCCACTGCCAAAAAGCCGAAAGGTAGACACACCAAGGAACCACCACCCACAATAGCCGGGACCCACTCACGACGATATACGTCGGTACTTTGGAGGATATCGTTGCTATGGTTCAAACCACACATGTGAGGTATCACCGCGATCGGTAGAGTGAGAGCAATAATTCTAGCCCTAGACCTCCTCTGTCACTTAAAACATGCAATCTGTAGATTTTTATAAACGTTGCCTATGGAGATTAAGGGTAAAAGTTTGTCGCCATTCCACGAGCGGGCGTAATTTTGAAGCGTGACATGTTGGGTATCAATTTACTCGGCGTAACATTATCTTTCACAATGTAAAAAATTGGGCTAACTCTACTGTTGTCTTATTTTTTAATTCAAAAAAGTGTATTTTTTCCCCCCAAAAAAGTGCACTTGTAAGAGCGCTGTGCAAATACGGTGTGACAGAAAGTATTGCAACGACCGCCATTTTATTCTCTAGGCTGTTAGAAAAAAAATGTATAATGTTTGGGGGTTCTAAGTAATTTTCTAGCAAAAAAAAAAAAAAAACCTGTTTTTAACTTGTAAATAACAAATCTCAGAAAGAGACTCAGTCCTTAAGTGGTTAAAGTTAGCTTTAAAATTAAAAGTAAGCTTTTAAATATTTGTTTCTTTTTTATAAAATTTTTTTTTTTCTTTTTTTACAATTTTTTTTTTACATACAGTGAACAGAGCAATACAGTGTTATCATAGGGACACTGTACTACTCTAGGGAGGTGATTAGGATTTTTTTTTTTTTTTTTTACACGCTATGATTGTTTACAGTTATAAACAACCATTTTTTCTAAATGAAAACTATTCAATTGGTGTTTACTATTGTGATAAGTTGTGAGTGACCACAGCTAATCACATGGTACAGATGGGCTGTGATTGGCCCTGTCTGTACCATGTGATCACTGTGACCAATCACAGAGCTAATTACAATAGTACACAGTGAATGGCATGAACTAAAGCCATTAATTTTGTACAATTTGCATGTGATCTGCTGTGATTGGTCACAGCGATAACAAAGTACTGGCAGTGGGCCAGTACAGTGATCTGTCATCAGTTTTGTCCAGTGGACACAGCAGATGACAGATCTCCCCGAAGCGCGTGGGGTTCTTACTTGGCCATCAATAGGCCGGGTGGGAAGCAGTTGAAGAAAAGGTCAACAATCATGACCTACATATTTCAGCTAAGGTTTTTATTAGTAAGTGAAATCTGAGGATGTTTACTGGCACCAAACCTCCCTATTTTTCTGCAGTGGAGCACTAAGCAAAGATCTCACTTTTTAAGTGTTAACACACTTTGGGGAAGATTTACTAAAACTGATGCACACAGAATCTGGTGCAGGTGTGCATAGTAACCAATCAGCTTCTAACTTCAGCTTGTTCTATTAACCACTTGCCGACCAGCTCACATCAATATATGTCGGCAAAGTAGTTTGTTCCCGCGAATCGCCGTAAAGGCGATAGCAGGCACGTGCCACTGGAGGGGCATGCGTGTGCCCGCTGCATGGCGGGGAACCGGATGTGTGTGGCTGGTGGGCGCGATCGCCGTTAGCCACACAGGATCATGTGCACGAGAGCAGGAACAGGGATTTGTGTGTGTAAACACACAAAACCATGTTCTGTCAGGAGAGGAGAGACATATTGTGTGTTCCTACTAAGTAGGAAAAACAATCTGTCTCTTCCTCTAGTCAGTCAATGTACCCCATATTCATTCACATAGGAGGGAGCTTCCAGATTCTGATAAGCCCGAAGACCCCCACAACCACAGCCCAGAGTTGTGGGGAAGAGGCCCTTCCGCATCAACATGCGGACAAGGTGCTTTGGGGTGAGCATGGTTCAGGAGGAAGGGGTGCTCGCTCGTCCCCCTCCCTTTCCTGACCTGCTGCATGCTCGGATAAGGGTCTGGTATGGATTTTGGGGGGACCCCACACTTTTTTTTTTTCTTCATTTTGGTGGCATGGGGACCCCCCCCCCAGTCCATACTAGGCCGTTAGGGTCTGGTATGGTTTTTAAAGGGAACCCACACCGTTTTTTTTTTTTAAATAGTTGGGTGCCGGCAATTGCAACCGCAAGTGAATTTAAATGTGATTTGACTCGTTTTTTTTTCTTTAGAAATTCAATTTTTGCTGCAGCAGGTTCTATACATGCTACAGATGCGCCACTTTACAGGTAGACTAAGGGGAACCCCCAGGCACTATATTTAGAGGAATTTTTCATTTTTATTGTTTCACTTTAAGCATCATTAAAATCACTGCTCCTTTAAAAAGAATCATTTAAAAAAATGTTTTTTCATTTATACATAGGGGGAGATTTACTCAAATTGGAGCACTCAGAATCTGGCTTCTAACTTCAGATTTTTTAAATTTTGGTGTGGGGATACACACTCAGTCACAATTCAGCATGTAGAGTTGCTCACTGGCACAAGCATATGAGAAGCCTAAGACAGTTGGCTAACAGGTTTTCCCTGCTAGTATACCAGCACAGCCAAAATTGTACCTGAACCCTTTTCAGGAATTCAACATATGATAGTTTGCTTGTAGACATGTGCAGGATATATTCTCCACTGTAGGTGAGAATATAGAGAGGAGAATAAAGAGGAACCTGGTACTTCTATGGTTTCCTGGGTCACAGGGGTCAGCTATCCAATTGGATACTGGTGTCCCATGTGACTATGGAAGCTTGGGTCAAGCAAAGTCTACTTAAGATCCTAGCACCCCAGGCTGGGTGCCCATTTCATGTGTGGCTAGAGTAGGGATAGGTTTCCCAGCTGTCAGCATCAGGGAAAGGTTCCAGAGGAGTAGGGAAAGCGCATGGACACGCCATCCTTCCTGGACGCCTACCCACTTGGGTATGGGCTGGCCAGACAGCATTCTGCTCCTCAAAACAGATGCAAAGCTGTGACCTTCTGGTACTGACACATCACTGTTGCATTCTGTGACTGCTCCGGGTCAGGTTGCCTCCCCATCAGGCTTGTTGTGCATTGGCCAACTTCAATTACAATATATTCATGTTACTCTGCACCTGGACTCCCAGTGTTTTCTGCCGCCACACCACTCTGTGCCTTCCCACATGCTGTTGTGCTGCAGCCTGCTGCAGCACAGGGGCACTGCCATAGTGTGTGCTGGGGTGGTTAAAAAAAAAAATCTATAAAGCCAACCACATAAAAAAAAAGTGCAATGAAGTATAAAATGAGAAGGGTAATTGAAGGGAATGTTGTCAATTTCATCTCTGCATTTTGGAACAGAGAGATGCAAAGACATTGATAATGTGTACAGTATGCAAATGCTGCATAGACTCAATACTTCACTACAAATGGATTGTTCCTTTTTCAGTCCCTGCTCTGATGACATTTCGTGTTTCTGCTGATCAGCAACAAATATGTATGACTCAGTAAAATACCTCACATTCCTCATTTTTAATAATAATCTAAATTACATTTTTTAACGTTCTGAAATGATATGCTTTTCCTCTAATACCTCAGTGGTCAGATGATGTGTTTTAAGTTCCAGTTCGCACTGGCTTTAACCAGTGTAGCAAAGAGTAAAATGATACAACAGATTTACTATACTTCCAGGTTAGATTATGGCACAGGTGTGCATTGCTCAACAACACCTTTTAGGTGTGGCCTACTCCGTCTGCACCTGGAGGTACCTCTTCTCCTGTCTGTGCTCACCAATGGCTGGGACCAGGTGGGCCATTAAGATGGAGCGCTGGATTAGAAGTGAGCCGTACACTCTGTGCAGCTGAAAAACAACACGCCAAATCCTCCTGTGACGCACTCTCTTCCAAAACACTGCACACCTTGTCCTCCAGAATGTAGCATTTATAGGGGGAACACCACTGAGCTTGCGTCTCTCTCCACCATCTCAGCTTTTCTCTGCCACCTCACAGTGACGGAATTAGGTCCTGCCGTGCACTAAGACCCCTTTCACAATGGGGCGGTTTGCAGGCGTTATTGCGCTAAAAATACCGCCTGCAAACCGCCCCAAAACAGCCTCCACTGTTTGTTCAGTGTGAAAGCCCAAGGGCTTTCACACTGAAGCGGTGCGCTGGCAGGAGAAGAAAAAATCTCCTGCCAGCCGCATCTTTGGAGCGCTGAAGGAGCGGTGTATTCACCGCTCCTAAACCGCTCCTGCCCATTGAAATCAAAGGGACAGCGCAGCTATACGAGTGGTTTTAACCCTTTTTCGGCCGCCAGCCGGGGGTTAAAACCGCACCGCTAGCGGCCGAATACCGCGGTAAAACAGCACTAAAAATAGCGCTGTTTTACCGCCGACGCCCCCTACCGCCCCAGTGTGAAAGCAGCCTAAGAGCGGATCTGATGCATGGGTTTAATTAGCTCTGCCAACTCCCCCGTACTGCACAGCTAGGTTCATAGGGTCTCCCTAACTTGGGTCCGATTGTTTTTTGGGGAACCCTTGGGGGAAGCCGGAGTACCAACCCTCTCACTACCAGAGGACCTGTCACCCATGCCTGGTACCATTTTTCTTTTCACATTTTTTTTTTTTTTTTTTTACATACTGTCACCAGTGCAGTACAGCATTATCATAAATGGTGACAGCATGTAAAAAAAAAAAAAAAAATTTTATTATTTTTTTCTTATTTATTACTTTTTTCTATTTTTTGCATTTTTTTTAACATACGGTGACCAGAGGAATACAGTGTTACAATAGTAACACTGTACTACTCTGGCTCAGGAATTTTTTTGTACACATTATGATTGTTTATATCAACGAAATTCGCTAGTATAAGCAACCATTTTTACTGAATGAAACAAATTAATTCAGTGTGTTTTGTTGTGATTAGCCACAGTTAACCACATGGCATAGATGGGCTGTGATTGGCCCTGTCTGTACCATGTAAACTATGTGACCAAATTCAGCTAGCAACATAATTGTATACAATTGATGGCATGAAAGGAAGCCATCCATTGTTTACAATTGTCATGTGATCTACTGTGATTGGTCACCTCCTGTCAGGAGGCTCCTTAAATAGCCCCCCAAATCCTTCCAGAAGATTCTAAAGGTCACCTTATCCTAATTGACCAATCCCCATTTATCCTCCTAAACTTCTGGACGCTTCCATGTCATGTTACCTTATCCCACCTATCAGAATAATCCCCATTCAAAAACCTTTTATTATTAATAAAATAGCCGACTTTGCAGCCCCATGAGTCAAAGGGGGAACTAAATAGGCTACCCCCTTTCCCCCCCCCACATTCTCTCGTTCTGCACGATATGTAAATGCCTGAGCTTTTTCAAGCTGCAGTGTGCAAGAGGCCTTACTGCTGCTCTGATCGTTCTGTGTGCTCCCCACCCCTGAAGCGCTCCTGGCTTCCCCTCCTCTCCCACCCGTCGACTGCAGCTTCTGCATGGCACAGGAGGATCAGGTTCAGTACCACATCAGGGGGGGCAGTAAATATGTCCTATTTACTGACCTCTCCAATTTTCTGAATGAATACAGTCAGTGATCAGTACCGATCAATCCTGTTTTTATTCATAACTAAAGCACAGTCAACTGTGTTGACTATACTTTAGCTTGTAAATGAACAGGAAGACTCTGTACAGAGCACTTCCTGTTCATTCATCTCTTGTGTAACTGAGACTGCAGAGAAAGGGATTGAGGAATCTACAGTGCCTTGAAAAAGTATTCATACCCCTTGAAATTTTACAAATTTTGTCATGTTACAACCAAAAATGCATTTTATTGAGATTTTATGTGATAGACCAACACAAAGAGGCACATAATTGTGAAGTGATAGGAAAATGATAAATGGTTTTCAAAATTTTTTACAAATACCTTTCAAAAAAGTGTGGCGTGTATTTGTATTCAGCCCCTCTGAGTCAATACTTTGTAGAACCACCTTTCACTGCAATTACAGCTGCAAGTCTTTATGGGTATGTCTCTACCAGCTTTGCACATCTTGGGAGTGACATCTTTGCCCATTCTTCTTTGCAAAATAGCTCAAGCTCTGTCAGATTGGATGGAGAGCATCTGTAAAACAGCAATTTTCAAGTCTTGCCACAGATTCTCATTTGGATTCAAGTCTGGACTTTGACTGGGCCATTCTAACACATGGATATGGTTCGATCGAAACAATTGCATTGTAGCTCTGGCTGTATGTTTTGGTTCGTTGTCTCGCTGGAAGGTGAACCTTTGCCCCAGTCTCAAGTCTTTTGCAGACTTTTACAGGTTTTATTCAAAGATTGCCCTGTATTGGCGCCATCCATCTTCCCATCAACTCTGACCAGCTTCCCTGTCCCTGCTGAACAAAAAGCATCCCCACAACATGAAGCTGCCACCACCATGTTTCACGGTGGGCATAGTGTGTTCAGGGTGATGTGCAGTGTTAGTTTTCCGCCACATATAGCGTTTTGCTTTTAGGCCAAATAGTTCAATTTTGGTCTCATCTGAACAGAGCACCATCTTCCACATGTTTGCTATGTCCCCCACATGGCTTCCCACAAACTGCAAATGGGACTTTATAGCTTTCTTCAAATCACTCTTCTATAAAGGCCAGATTTGTGGAGTGCATGACTAATAGTTGTCCTGTGGATAGATACTCCCAGGGCTTTTTTTCAGCTGGAACTTGGTGGAACTCAGTTCCACCACCTCTGGCTTGGGCCCTCTGCTCCCTGCTCAACACTATCACTTATAAACACAGAAGTCCGGCTTCTTTGTCTCCCAATGGCTCCCACAGATCTTATCTCCTGAGTGGCCCCCACTGAATGCAGGATGGGGACAAGGGAGATTCAGGTGCTCGGGGTGCAGTGCAGATGCTGACACCCCCACTGGATAATCTCCTTCTAGGTGAGCGAGGTGGAGCCAACTACACTGTGTGGGGAGGTACAAAAGCCAACAGGATGCTTCAGCCTAATACAGAAACAAAAGTAAGACACGTGGAAGATGGTGGAGCTTTTAAAGAGGTGGGGAGAAGATGGGGGGCAGAGGAGTGATAGGGGGTGGATATTGCATGCAGAGGTTAGAGCTGAAAAGGGGTGAAAGTTAGATGGGGATGCAGAGGTAAGCAACTGTGGAAGAAGGCTGAACTCTGCGCTCTGTATGCAGTGCACCCCCGAACACTGCACTCTGCTTGTAACCCCTTCCCGAACTCTGCATGTAATGCACTCCTTTAAGACCCTTCCACTGTTAGTGACATTTGACAACACCCACTATTTGGTTTTGGAGGGTGTGGGGGGAGGGGTCTTTTGAGGGGGTCGTGTTAGAGTTCCTGTACCTATTTTCTGAGAAAAAAAGCCCTGGATACTCCCACCTGAGCTGTGGATCTCTGCAGCTCCTACAGAGTTACCATGGGTCTCTTGGCTGCTTCTCTGATTAATGCTCTCCTTGCCCAGCCTGTCAGTTTAGGTGGACAGCCATGTCTTGTTAGGTTTGCAGTTGTGCCATACTCTTTCCATTTTTGGCTGATGAATTGAACAGTGCTCCGTGAGATGTTCAAAGCTTGGGATATTTTTTTTATAGCATAACCCTGCTTTAAACTTCTCCACAACATTATCCTGACCTGTCTGGTGTGTTCCTTGGCCTTCATGATGCTGTTTGTTTACTAAGGTTCTCTAAAAAACCTCTGAGGGCTTCACAACACAGCTGTATGTATACTAAGATTAATTTACAGACTTACTGATTAAATTACACACAGGTGGACTCCATTTACTAATTAGGTGACTTCTGAAGGCAATTGGTTCCACTAGATTTTAGTTAGGGGTATCAGAGTTAAAGGGGCTGAATACAAATGCACACCACACTTTTCAGATATTTATTTGTAAAAAAAAAAATGAAATGTGAAAACCATTTATCATTTTCCTTCCACTTCACAATTATGTGCCACTTTGCGTTGGCCTATCACATGAAATCCCAATACAATACATTTAGGTTTTTGGTTGTAACATGACAAAATGTGAAAAATGTCAAGGGGTATGAATACTTGCTCAAGACACTGCAGTAAATATTTGAAAATTGATCAATCTTAATGTAATGACACCTCATTTCTTGAGGCCCCAAAATGCCAGGACAGTAAAAATACCCCCAAATGACCCCTTTTTGGAAAGTAGACAGTCCAAGGTATTTAGTAAAGGCATGGCGAGCTTTTTGAAGTTGTAGTATATCACAATTTTTTGAAAAATGTGTTTTTTTTTTTAACATACTGTCAACATTACAGTACAGTATTATCATATAACTGTCATGGCAGTGATCAGGGCCACTGAGTGGTGACAGTATGTAAAAAAGAAAAGCGTAATCTTGTTTTCAATTATTTTTTCTTTATTACATTTTCTTTTCTTTTGTTTTACATTTTTTTTCCTAACACAATGACCAGAGCAATACAGTATTACCATAGTAACACTGTAATACTTTAGGAAAGTGTTCAGGATTTTTTTTTTTTTACATATTACGATTTCTTATTCCAGTGAATTTCATTGGTATAAGCAACCATTTTTACTGAATAAAACTGATTAATTTAATATCTTTTGTTGTGATAAGCTGTGATTGGTCAAAGCTAATCGCATAATACAGATGGTCTGTGATTGGCCCTGATCACTTTGACCAATCACAGCTAACAATACAATTATTTACAATGGATGGAATGAAAGAAAGCTATCCATTGTCTACAACTGTAATGTGATCTGCTGTGACTGGTCACAGCGATCACGTTACCGGCAATTTGTAGGTGCAAGATTCTCAAAAACAAAATGGGGGATCAAAAAAGAAAAAAGGACCAACAAACTGCAGCATAGCACCAAAACCCTGTTCCCCCACATATACATTTCTGATTATAGTAAACAGGAAGCTGCATTTCTGTCTACATGATTAAGCAAAGTTAGAAGCTATAAGAGTAGAGTAACAACAAGAAAGAGGTCAGCAGATGCTCAAAAACGTATGGTCAGACAGGGTAAATACACACAAAATTGAAGCCATACCCACAAAAATCCACTTTTGAGAAAGAAATGCACAATTATAGCAAACACACATCAACGCAGTCTTAGTGGGGTGTTGGTCATTATGCACAATATCACCCCCCCTCCCCCTCCCAAAAAAGAAGGTTAAAATATGCAAGCACTGACCACAAATAATCTGGCCTCTTCTCAGGCAAAGGCAAACTCCATTACTGCAGTCCTTTATACAACATTGGATTGTGAGCACGCCCAATAAAGAACATGTCCACCAGTGTCATTCAATATGTTTCTCCATGAATGCCTAAAATGTCTGCACCTGTGTTAGGCCTTGGCTATGTGCATCAATTCACACACTACAGACCAAAGATCTGATTCTATTACATGCATAGAAAGAATGCAACAGTTATATAAGAATATGTACCTGTGCTTGCACAACAATAAATGTGAAATGTTCAAGTGCCTGGACATGCTCAGTGCTAAAAAAAAAAAAAAAAAAAAGTTGTAAGTCCTTGGGCATGTTGAGGGTACAAAGCAGGAAAACTCAAATTTGTGAGACCTGCTTCCCAAGCACATTCATCATCAGCATCCAAAACCCATGTCCAGTATTTCCCATCTTTTCCAAAGGCCCTAGTTCACCCCAGTGCAGCCCAGTGATCTTGTGCAGCCCCCCAAATTAGAACACGATGAATGTGTTCTTATTTGTAATGTCAGCTCTTTTGTTTCCATTATTTGAAACCTTTCTAAAATGTACCAGATTGCAAAAAACACATAAAGGCTTCATGACTGCTGAGGTGCAATAAGCCCAGGTCCCAACCATACCACTTGTCATACCTTACCCCTTCCTCTCATCCAATAAAAAACCACATACAACCATTAACGTTGGAAAGGGCAAGGCCACAGCTTTATTTAAATCAACATTAACATTAACCTTTAGGACCGTGCCAGTCACAGTTGTACTGTGAGCACTCAACTACAAATGTAAAAGGGAGATGAAGGAGGGGCCTGTCCTTACCATCAGTGCCGGACCGGCCGTCAATCTCCCAATTACCATCCGGGCATCAAAGGGGTTCCATATTTGCTGGCAAGGTCACCAAAACCGCCACCAGCCAGTCAGTGATCCACTGACGGGCGCCCCACCGCAGCCAGCGCCTGTTCCACCCCCCTCTGAAGTCCCAAGTTAAATATGTCCATGCCAATGTCGTTGAGATGAACACCATCCCTCCTCAACAAGTCATTGTTGTTTCCCTCCAAATCCTTGTGACGGACAACGACCCCCCCGATCCTCCGAACAAATTTGGACACTTGGGCGTTGACCTTCCTCCGAAAATTTTCTAAACAGGGTCCCGGAACTTCTCTAGCCCAAATAGAACGAGGGACAATCTCTGACCATACGAAAGTCACGCTGGTAAACATTGCAAGGCATTGAGCAATGTCGCCCTTTATGGCAGCAATTAGATCCAGGGACCGGGTGTAACCTACGTCATTCCCGCCGGCGTGAACCACAAGGACAATGTGACCGGACACGCGGGTACGGAGGTGCCAACATTCCCACAGTACCTGATGCCAACGCAGCCCGCGCAGGCCCAGCCAGCGAATCCTTGCCACGTCTGAAGAGAGTCCTAAATTTCTCCCATAGTTTCGGATCTCCGCGCGACGAGCCGCCCAGAAGACAAAGGAATCGCCCAGTATCCATACTTGAGTCGGGGGGAAACCTGAAATTAACACAAAAGGTGAGGGCGAACATACAGCGAAAAACGAGACGACTCCCATCTACCCAGCCGCTGAAGTTCCGTATCGGAAAACCCTAAGCCAGAAGCGGCGGTGGCAGCGCCTATGCGAAATGAGTGAGTTGAAAAATCGCCCGCTGGTAAGCCTAAAGCCTCGAGGCAAAAACGAAAAACTTTTAAAAATTGGAAGCGACTCAAAGAGGAGGAGTCAGCGTGCACGAAAAACATAGGGGATGGGGGGCGCGCGGAAAGAAAAGGAAAGGCCAGAGACACAGGACAGAATGGGCCGCCACAGTGGTGCAGCACCACTCGGCGGCCCCTGCCAAAACTGTCAGTCTTCGAGGAGCGCAATAAAATGGTGACACTGCGCTCCGACAGGGCAACATCCTCCGATCGAATACCCCCAGTAGAAGACCTGGACTTCGCAACTAATTCCCCGATGCGAAAAGCCCCAAAAAACGCCCATGAGAAAGCTACTCGGAACAGCAAAATCTCAAACTCGGATGAGCACACCTCCGGCAACATAGCCAAAACATCCGATAGGATCTGTAAAGAAATGGGGCGCCTGGAATCAGGCAGATGAGTGATGCGTTTCCAGCCCCTCAATATCCGACGCACTGAAAAGGCTTTTGTGACATCCCCCCACCCCAGGAGCTGAAACCAAAATGATAAGGCAGACATAGCCGAAGAGACAGTGGAACCCGACACTCCCTTATCCTGTAAGTGGACCAGGTAAGCAAATAAGATCAAACGTCTATCATCCGGAGATGAAATAGAGAACTCACCGCCCGACGCTTGTGACCACTCGTGCCAGACCCGACAATACGACGCCCACGTCCGCGGTGAAAGCGACGACCGAAGCAGTTCTAACAATCCCTGGAAACGAGGTTCCATAAGTGGGCCGGACAGGGGAGGCCCTCCAGCGAAGCCGACGGAGCCAGGGAACGAAAACGGGGGTACTGTTGGCGGGAAAGAGCATCGGCAATGTCATTAGAAACTCCCGGAACGTGTTTTGCCCTAACATAAATGTTAAAATGCAAACATCTTAAAACCAAAAAACGCAACAGTGACACAACCGGGGGGGAACTGGCCGATTGCTTGTTCACTACCTGCACTACGCTCATATTGTCTGACCAAAAGATCACCTGACGATTGCGCAACTGTTCACCCCAAAGCTCCACCGCTACAATGATCGGGAAAAGCTCCAAAAGGGTGAGATTGCGCAATAAATCCATGCGGGCCCATGAGGCCGGCCAACATTCCGCAGACCACTCCCCCCGAAAGAAGGCACCGAAACCACAGGAGCCTGCCGCGTCAGTGTACAACTCCAGCTGTGAGTTCGGTACCTCCTCCTGCAACCAACAAGACTGTCCGTTGTAGGATTGCAAAAAGGTTAGCCAAATGTCCAAATCCGCCCGCATGGGCTTGGTGATCCGAACGTGGTGGTGCGGGGCCGTAACGCCCTTCGTGGCCCAAGACAAGCGCCTGCAGAAAGCCCTCCCCATGCGTATGACCCTGCACGCGAATACTAGGTGCCCCAGCAGAGATTGTAGCTGTTTTAGCTGAAGTTTTTTTGGACCCTTTCGCCAAACGAACCAAGGATAGAAGCCTGGTCAGCTTCTCCCTCGGCAGGCGAAAGACCATGGCCACTGTGTCAATCTCGATACCCAAAAAAGATAGTACCGTTACCGGACCCTCGGTCTTGTCCACGGACAGTGGGACGGCGAAACGCCGACAAACATCTTGAAAAACAGAGAGCAAGCATTGACACTGCCCACTGTCCGAGGGACCCACAAAAAGGAAATCATCCAAGTAGTGCAGCATGGACTGAGACCCAGCCTCCCGGGCGACTACCCACTCAAGGAAGCTACTGAATAACTCGAAGAAGTAACACGAAATGGCGCAACCCATAGGCAGGCACATATCGAAGAAATAGCTTCCCTGAAAGTAGCAACCCAGGAGGTGGAAACAATCCGGGTGGACCGGGAGAAGGCGAAAAGCGGATTCAATGTCCGCTTTTGCCAAAAGAGCGGAACGCCCTGCTGCCCTGACGAGGTGAAGAGCCTTATCAAATGACGCATAATGCACCCGCGATTCCTCGCGATCAATGCCGTCATTGACAGAGGAGCCGGAAGGGTAAGATAAGTGATGAATTAAACGAAATTTACCACTCGCCTTTTTGGGGACCACGCCGAGTGGGGACACCCGCAGGTTGTGAAATGGGGGAAGATCAAAGGGGCCCGCCATGCGCCCCAGCTCCAGCTCTCTCTGGAGTTTCTCGGCCACTACGGATTCAAATTCCACAGCCGATTTTAAATTAGCCGACATGGTAGGAGCGTCCGACGGGGAAAACGGTATCCAAAAACCTCGATCCAGGCCATCCTTTAGGATCAGGGCCTCCCTACGAAGGGGGTACCGGTCTAGCCAGGGCAACATCTCTAGGACGTTCACCGGCGTCCTCCGGCTTAGGAAGGTCGGTCTTGGCTCCCGCTCTGGAAAGTGTCTGTTTTCCCTTCCTGAAACACCGGCTGGAGGGGTGAGCGCCCCCACAGCTAGAGCACTCATGCCTGAAGCGACAGGCGGAGTACCACTTACAGTGGCTTTCATTGAAAAGCCAACAGACACCTTTTTTGGAGGCGGCCGACGCTCCGGATTGATGAGCGCCGACCGCGGACTGAAAGGACGCTGGCCTATGAGGGCACATTAGCAACAACCATAGGCTACCATCCTGACAGTCGAAACGAAGCTCCTTGCGCGCCGCCATCTTCTGTCGAAACTGGGTGTCATACTGGAACCAGCATTGACCCCCATAAACCTTGTACGCTCCCCAGATAAGGTCCAAGTAGCAGAACAAGGAGGTCGCCAACTCTGGGTAACGCTCACAGAGCACACCCGCGTAGGCACAAAAACCTTGCAGCCAGTTCCCAAATGTTCTAGGAAGCTGCTTGACTTTTTCGCCCTGTGTAGCGACGTCTACCCGCCGGGATTTGTCGACCGTTTCCCTGTCCGACGGAACTAGAGCGAGGAAATCAACGAAATCCCGACGCCATATTCTTTCCTTCGTCTCCTCCGGTATGTGGGCACCCGTGGGAGCTACAGCCCACAAGGCCCCTCCGGAAGGAGGGGAAAGATTTGCCGCCGCGCCCGACACGCCCATACTAGAGAGAACCGACCTGACCACCGACGCTATACGGTCTTCAGGGCCCGATACGGAATCATCAGCTGACCTCCCCCAAATCAATTCACAATCATACTCACTGATCCTTGGGGGCATCACCGATGACGGGCGATCAATGGGCGAGGCGGTGTCCCATGCGACTCCGGAAGACTGCAGGCTGGAACGGCCAGCACCGTGAGGAGCAACAGGGCCGTGTATGTTCGGGCCGTCTCGGCCGACTGACAGATCCAAAGGTGGGGGTCCCGCCACGGACACTGAAGGGTTCCCTTGGCCGAGGGCAGTGACTGTGCAGGTGCAGGAGTGTCTCTGGATTCTGCCCGGCTGATCCGGGGCGGAAGCTGCCGCCAGCCCGGATCCGGAATCTCCCGCCCAGCCGGGCGCAGGGAGACTGGCGTTACCCGCCATGTTGACCGCGTAGGAGGGGTTAGACCCCGGTGACTGGAGGGGTGGAATCCGCGAGCCCTCCGCCCGACCGGGCGCTGGAGGGCGTCCGAGAGCACGGGGGGGATGGCGTCCGAGAGGGCCGAAAAACCCGCACCCGCCCTGCCAGGCGCAGAGGGGGCACATCCCATCCGGGATGCTAAATGGCATGGCGCGGCCTGGGTGTGGGACCTGTCCCCCACCCGTCCGGGCGCAATGGGAGTCCCGCCCTGTGAAAAGCCCACTCCCGATGGCCCAGAAGCCGCCGAGGGCCCCGCCCATGAAGGCGCAGGGGGACCTTGCGACCTGGCCACGTCTGTATGATTCCCGTCCCGGGATGAATTACCCCCCACCCAGCCGGGTGCTGAAAGGGCCGCGTCTCGCAAGGCGCCCTGGCCATATGAATCCTGGGCCAGCTGCGACCCCGCCCAGGAGGGCGCAGGATGAGGCAGCCCGCACCCACATGCACCCCTATGATTTCCCCCACTATCACCCCCCGCCCAGCCGGGCGCAGAGGGGTGCTGGGCACATGCATTATTTGTGTTGTGCACGGCCAGTTCGAATACTCCCGCCTGGCTAGGCGCAGGGAGTGAACTGGCCGCTAGGGGGAGCCGGTACCGAGCCGAGGCGCCGCCGACGCTGCAGACGCCGCCGTCCGATGGATCGAAAGCTGCCGGAGCAGGCGAGCAGCTCCGGCCCCCTCCAGCCGCCCTGCGAGAGGACAGCCTGGCCGAGGAGCGGAGCGGCTGCACGCCCGCCGCCCCCCCCGCTGCTAGCAGGGGCGGAAGCGGATACCAAACAACGCGAGGCCGTGGGCTGGGGCGCTCCAGCTCCATCCAGGCCTCGCGCCATACACAGGGAAGGGAAGGGGGGCGAGGGGGGGCTGCTGAGCGGGGGCTACGAGAACGGGGACACCGAGGGGGGGGCCGCACGTTATTCCGGATGGCCGGGGAAGGCGACCGACGGGGGGGCACGCCGAGAGCGGGCGGCCGACCCCCGCTTCCTGGCTGCTGGAGCCCTGGGAACCCGAACTGGAGAGGAATGGATGGGGGGAGGAGGGGGGGAGCAGTGAGAGGCCGCAGAGGGGCTGGGGCAGAAACGAGAAGGTGGACGGGCACGTCTGCGGGCCCTGCGTCCATCCGTCTCGGGGGGAGGAACAGGGGAAGGGGCAGGAGAGGGCACCCCAGGGGATAAGAGGGCAAAGAGCCAGTCAGCCTGACCCCTGAGGGCCAGCTCACGGACCTTAGCCAGGAGGTGATCCGTGTCCATAGCTGGAGCCGCAGGGTCAGGACCGAGCTCTTCCATGCTTCCGTCCGAAAAGGACCATAATCCCCTGGGGTACCAAACTCCTGAGCTCAGGCCCAACCCTTTTCCCCCTTGTACCAATCCTGAGTTATAACAATTTTACTGCAACTCCTCCCTGGCCATGCCCCCATCAGTCAGGGCTCTCTTTCCTGATGGGCTCAAGAGGCTCTCATTATTATTGGTTCAGGTACTTATATAGCACTGTCAATTTACACAGCGCTTTACCTATACATCAGGTCCTGCCTTCAAGAAGCTTACAATCTAAAGTCCCTAACTCATATTCATACACATACTAGGGACAATTTAGACAGAATCCAAATCAACTATCAGCATTTCTTTGGAATGTGGGAGTAAAGCCCACACAGGCACAGGGAGAACATGCAAACTTCACGCAGGTTTTGAACCAACAACTCTAGTGATGCTAGACAGAAGGACTAACCACTTAGCCATTGTGCTACCACAAGCATGTAGTCTGCATCTCTGTGATGTGAACCAGCCCTAGGTTCAGAGGGTGACACCACCATTCCAAAATGACACATGCGAACAAGAAAATGTAAAAAAAATACAGCAGGGATTCACTGTTTTCACCTCGCCTCCACCATATACAGTAAGCCATGTGATTTATTCCTGTACTTATGTGATTGAATGCACTATATCTATTAAACAAAATCTGCAGGTTGCACTAAAGAATGCTTGCTTATCCCTTACATGCCTTAATGTACATGGGGGAGTGGAGATGCAAACAGTGAATCCCTGCTGATGTACCCTGGAGTTCCTGAGTGCCATTGAACAACCTGTTTCTGTGATATGTCATATGCAAGGCTGTAGATGAATGATTACTGACAACATGCTGCTATAAGACCACCTATAATTTAGGTCCTAGCACTTGGTAAGAGGCTGCAATTGGTGTTGATATAGAATTCACAAGGCTGCTTATTGTCATTCATGAGTGAAAACATATGGCAAGATTTGCAATGATGGTGGAACCCTCCTATACATAACTACTTCTTTTATTTGGACATTTACAGATACAGTGCCTTGAAAAAGTATTCATACCCCTTGGCATTTTCTACCTTTTGTCATGATAAAAACAGAAACGTAAATGTATTTTATTGGGATTTTATGTGATAGACCAACACATAGTGGCACATAGTTGTGAAGTGGAAGGAAAATGATACATGTTTTTCAACATTTTTTACAATATATATCTGAAAAATGTGGCATGCATTTGTATTCATCCCCCTTTACTCTAATACCCCTAACTAAAATCTAGTGGAACCAATTGCCTTCAGAAGTCGCCTAATTAGTAAATAGAGTCCACCTGTGTGTAATTTTATCTCAGTATAAATACAGCTGTTCTGTGAAGCCCTCAGAGGTTTGTTAGAGTACCTTAGTGAACAAACAGCATCATGAAGGCCAAGGAACACACCAAACAGGTCAGGGATACATTTGTGGAGAAGTTTAAAGCAGGGTTAGGTTATAAAAAAATATCCCAAGCTTTGAACATCTCATAGAGCACTGTTCAATCCATCATCCGAAAATGGAAAGAGTATGGCACAACTGCAAACCTACCAAGACATGGCTGTCCACCTAAACTGACAGGCCGGGCAAGGAGAGTATTAATCAGAGAAGCAGCCAAGAGGTCCATGGTAACTCTGGAGGAGCTGCAGAGATCCACAGCTCAGGTGGGAGAATCTGTCCACAGGACAACTATTAGTGCTGCACTCCACAAATCTGGCCTTTATGGAAGAGTGGCAAGAAGAAAGCCATGGTTGAGAGAAACCCATAAGAAGTCCTGATTGCTGTTTGTGAGAAGCCATGTGGGGGACACAGCAAACATAGAAGAAGGTGCTCTGGCCAGATGAGAACAAAATTTAACTTTCTGACCTAAAAGCAAAATGCTATGTGTGCGGAAAACTAACACTGCACATCACACTGAACACACCATCCCCATTGTGAAACATGGTGGTGGCAGCATCATGTTGTGGGGATGCTTTTCTTGAGCAGGGACAGGGAAGCTGGTCAGAGTTGATGGGAAGATGGATGGAGCCAAATACAGGGCAATCTTAGAAGAAAACCTGTTGGAGTCTCCAAAAGACTGGAGACTGGGGCGGAGGTTCACTTTCCAGCAAGACGATGACCCTAAACATACAGCCAGAGCTACAATGGAATGGCTTGGATCAAAGGATATTCATGTTTTAGAATGGCCCAGTCAAAGTCCAGACCTAAATCCAATTGAGAATCTGTGGCGAGACTTGAAAATTGCTGTTCTCCATCCAATCTGACAGAGCTTGAGCTATTTTATAAAGAAGAATGAGCAAAAATTTCACTCCCTAGATGTGCAAAACTGGTAGAGACATGCCCAAAAAGACTTGCAGCTGTAATTGCAGTGAAAGGTGGTTCTACAAAGTATTGATTCAGGGGGGCTGAATATAAATGCACGCCACACTTTTCACATATTTATTTGTAAAAAAAATTGAAAACCATTTATCATTTTCCTTCCACTTCACAATTATGTGCCACTTTGTGTTGGTCTATCACATACAATCCCAAAGAAAAAAATTAACATTTTTGGTTGTAACATGACAAAATGTGGAAAATGTCAAGGGGTATGAATACTTTTTCAAGGCACTGTAGGTGGTGGACTTACACCAGGATTTATGTTTATTTATGAATTTATATTTTTCTTTAGTGGTGTGTCACTGTGAATTAATGGTGTCACCCTCTGTTTTTTTTTTTTTCATTTGTATGTGTATTTATGATGTTTTTTGGAGTAATATGATTCTTGTATTGGAATACATATAACCAACACATATCGGATTTAGTAACACAGCGCTTTGTATTCCCTTTAATTCCACTTCAGCACTGGTATTATGTGCGGTTCGTGAAGACAGCTGTGGTAGTTTTGATTTAGATTTTTGTTAGATGCTGAGCACCAAGAGCAGTTTTTCTACCATTTAGGTAATATATCTCAAACGTCTAAAAGTCAAAAGGCATGCTCAGTGCACATGGCAGTACATACATAAATATACAGTATATACTGCAGAAAATATATGCTGCAAAAAAAAAAATTAAAACACTGGCATTGTTTAAAAAGTGAGAAAAATAAATATTGTATAAGAAGCTAAAAAAAAAACATCTACGGTAAATACAATTACAATGGAAATGTAAGAATATCTATGTTGGTGTTTCTGTGCATAGAAAAAGTTCTATAGTTACAAGTATTGGTGTATTTTGTTAAATATATACAGTATCTCACAAAAGTGAGTACACCCCTCATATTTTTGAAAACATTTTATTATATCTTTTCATGTGACAACACTAAAGAAATGACACTTTGCTACAATGTAAAGTAGTAAGTGCACAGCTTGTATAACAGTGTCAATTTGCTGTCCCCTCAAATTAACTCAACACACAGCCATTAATGTCTAAACGGGGTACATCCCTACATCCCTAAGTGAAAATGTCCAAACTGGGCCTAATTAGCCATTTTCCCTCCCTGGGGTCATGTGAATTGTAATGCCCTATACACACGGTCGGATTTTCCGTCGGAAAATGTGCGATTGGAGCTTGTTGTTGGAAATTCCGATCCTGTGTGGGACTTTTTCGGACTTTTCCATTGGATTTTCCGACACACAAAGTTTGAGAGCAGGCTATAAAAATTTCCGACAACAAAATCCGATCAAGTCAATTCCAACCGTGTGTGGACAATTCTGACATACAAAGTGCCACGCATGCTCAGAATAAATTCTGAGACGGAACTGCTCGGTCTGGTAAAATTAGCGTTCGGAATGGATATAGCACTTTCGTCACGCTGCAATGTTTTAAATAGTTTAATGCAGCGCTCTCTGTTCTTCTTTATAATGCTAGAAGAATGACGTTGTTTTGCTGCCCATATTCACACAGACTTCTCACAAACTTCTTTCTTTATTATTTATTGTGATTTCATCAATATATTTTGATTTGTCACATCTGACTCAAAAATTTTCTTTTTTTTTTTTTCAAGCCTGCTCTTGTTTTTTTTTTTTTTCTCCAGAATATTTTTGGGTGTGTGTTGTGTGTCAAGTTACCACAACACCATTATTATCTTGTATTATTTAATCTCAAGGAGATTGCTTGGTGTTGGTGTCTCTTGTTAATTTCACATTGTATTTTTGAAAGGTACCTGCCTCCTCACAAACAAACTGTCCTTTTTGAAGGAAAACACACATAGGCAAGTATACTGTAATTGAAACCAAAAAACCTTTATTAAGGGCTCATAACCAAACAAAGAGGGAGGCAACACTGGAGAAACAGCAGAAATTGGCAAAGCCTTTGGCCCCCAGGGCAGACATCAATTATTTCCAGGCAAAATTGGTGGCCTGAGGAGTCCTTATCTAAGGGAGTTCAATCTGGTCCACAAGTCCAAGAGATCATGAACAGCAGCAGATGACATGTATGTCCCCAGGCTGTGGTCATACAAGAGCCTGCATCCTTTGTCAGACCAGACTGAACACAGGTCATCACTCTCTGGTCTTCCTTCCACGCATCCTTCCATGATGTGTCTGTGGTGGTGGAGGTGTGGCAGGAGGAGGTGGATGGTCCAACTCACACAGGTGGGTATTGGGTGTGATTTTGCCCCTCACCCCCTTAGTTAAGGTTTTATAAAGAATGTCCTCACACATGAGGCGTTGGCCCTCCTGCATGTCCTTCAGTTTTGTGGCAGCCATGCAGGCAAAGGCCTCTTCACGAGTGGGGAAGGCTCTGAGGGATGCAGAAGCCTCCTGAATCAGCCTGAGTGCTGAATCCTGCACGTCACTCCCCTTCCTGGGTCTTTGGTTTGGAAGGCGGAGGGAAGGGACTTGCGATTCTGTCAGGCTCCTACTGGGCCCAGGCTTCTCCTGGCTGCCACTTAGCCCCGCCTCCTCCTGGCTGCCACTAACCCCCGCCTCCTCCTGGCTGCCACATTCCACAGCCTCCTCCTGTGTGCCACATTCCACAGCCTCCTCCTGGCTGAGGTCTTCCTGTGTATGAAAAAGGGACATCGTTTTAGTTTTTTCTTCATCAATCACACACAATTTTCACCTCATGACTGTTGCAAATTGAATGTTAACAGATATAACAGACTATCATTCTGAGCCCAGCATTTTTCATTCTTGTCCCAATTATTTTTGCCCACTACTGTCTATTGATATGTAAAACACTTTATTAAATCAGCAATTAGTGATCAATAATAACATCTAGTAAACATCATTTATTTATTGACCAGAAATCTGTAGAACAATGCTATACCTGACTCCAGCTGAGCTCCTCCACTTCTTCCTGGCTGGAAGTCCCAGGTTGGACATTGGAAGCCTCAGCTGGGGTGGAAGATAGGGTGGAAGGAAGAGTGGAAGGAAGGGTTTAGAGGGATTCCCTGACTTCAGTCTGGTCTGTCAGAAATCGCAGTCTCTCATAGTACCACAGCCTAGGGACATAAATGTCATCTGCTGCAGCTCCTGATCTCTGGGAATCCATGACCTTCTTGCGCTCCCTAAGATAAGTGCTCCTCAGGCCACCAATTTTGGCTTTTAAATAGGGGATGGTTGCCGTGGGGACCACCGGCTTCACCAACTCCAGCAGTTTCTCCAGCGCTGCCTGCCTCTTTTGTTTATTATTGTATTGGGGGTGTTTGAGCTGCCACAGACAGGGCTATGAAGTTTGTCTATGAACAGGGGGAGGAAGTTGTGGTCATTGAAGCCATCCATTTTATCTGCAAGACACAACACAAGACAAACCCTAATGTCAGGCTAAACTCTCCTAATCTTGTCACAATATAGGCCTCAATCTAGAAGCAGTATAGGCCCAAGTTTAAATCTTACCTTCGTTATCACGATCGGCGCCTCTGATACTCCTTCCTCTGCTCACAGATCGTACGTACTACACACGCGTGTTACGCTTTATATGGCGTTCTTTCTAGTCTATTCCCCGCCCCTTCTCGTTCGGCGCAGTGGGGAAGAGCACATGGCGGAGACAGAGCAGGTGCGTGCTAATTACAGCAACGAGGAGGAGGAGGAAAGCCCGGAGCCAGAAACGTCCCAATCCCGGAGGAGAGGATTTAAGGCCTCAAATATGTCCTTTGGGGAGATGTTGGAGATGGTGGACATCCTGAAGAGGGCCGACTATGACGGGAAGTATGGACCTTACCCCAACCCAATGTCAGAAAGGCCAAGATCATGGCGAAAGTAGTCAAGAGTCTGCACAGAAATTTTGGGGTATGACGATCGAAAGATCAACTCAGGAAGCGGTGGCCGGACCTCAAATTAAGGGAGCACGAGCAGTACAGAAGGATCAGGAGAGTGCTGCAAAAAAGTAAGTAGTTGTCCTGTGTTCCTATTCTTTATTTTTATAACGTTCGGGCTGCTCCATGTGCTTTTCTTAACTGTTGTACAGTTTAAAATGGCAACTTTCATGTTCATGGGCACCTTATTCGTTCGTATGAAACATTGTTCGTTCGGCATAAAAAACACCATGTTTTGGACATATGCATTTGAATACATTTTTTCTGGCCTACTTCTCTTCAAATAATTTTGGTGTCTAGATGGGTTGGTAACTAGAATGAAATGCAAACTAGATTCTGTGTAAGGAGTGGACACTCAGCAGCTGTTTACACATCAGGATGCAGGAGCACTAGTGTGGGACACAAGAATTACCTTTTTATTAGGGGTCACACAGGTGCTCCAGTGTATACTATAGGAGTGACTCCATCTGTGAAGCTTGTACAAAACAGGTAAGTATTTAAGCTTGACAAAGGAAAAAAATATTTCTTCATCTTGCAACTGCCAAAACAGACAATTGTACCCCACTTCCAAGCAATGTTTCATATTCCTATTTCTGTCATAAAATATCTGTGTGCTAAGTATACCTATTTTTTTTTTTACATAGGGGAGAAAAGACTCGAAGGACACCACTCATCCGAGGAGACCACAGACCCCCCACCTCAGGAAGAAGGGGAAATCCCCCTAAGCCAACAGGAGGAGGAGGAGGGAGACGTGGTGGAAATTGTCACCACAACAGGTGAGTGTCTGCGACCACAGGCTCAGGTAAGAGATGGATGCCGGCATATTTATAATACATGGTGTGGTTTTTTTAATATATTTTTAGGTGATCGTGATGTTGTGGATGAAGGTCATTTCACCAGTGAAAGTGCCCAGATCCTGATCGGAAAACATCCAGAAAAACATCAATGATGTTAAAAACAAAATGAAGAACATCATTGATGTTTTAGGGAGAGTTTAAAACCCCTCGAAATCCCTAATGTAGTTGGCATTTTTTCCCCCAAAAATTGTTGCACCTTTTTTTACATATTGTCGAAAAATTTTGAAGATGCACACAGTGTGTCAACATGTGCTATCTGCCATCACGGGAGATCAATGTAGGCGTTTTGTGGGTGCAACCCCTTCCTCAATAATAAAGTAGCTGAGAGGAAGGGGTTGCACCCACAAAACATGTCCCTTGATCCCCCGTGATGGCAGCTAGCACATGTTGACATTCGGGAATTTGTGTGCATCTTCAAAATTTGGCTTTTCCAGGGGTGACTTCACCCCATCTGAATGCAATATCAAACACAGTTTATAAATACTCATGTCTGATATTGCCTTCAATTTCTAACAAAGTTGAACTTTGTAAGTTCAAGATTTGTGTATTTCTTGTTGGTTTTAAACATGCCTGTTTTACCTTGAATGGACATTTTTTCTTTTATCAATGTGACCCAAAAAATTGTTATACAACAAACATGTTGGTTTGTTTTAAAAACATTTGAAAAATGCACATGTGATTGTGCTTGTATTAAAAAGATTGATAATTAAAAATGTGTGGCTTCTTTTTTCAATGCTCCAAAAATTTATTTGTGGTAAAATTGGTGGTTTCTGTGACAGTGGGGGTTAGTTCCTAAGGGCAAATCCACTTTGCACTACAAGCGCAGTTTCAGTGCAGTCTCAAGTGCACTTGTAGTGCAAAGTGTCTTTGCCTTTAGTAAATAACACCCAATAGTGCTTTCTACTGTTACACAATCACGCCATTTTCAGGACTCCCCAAATTTATGTCAGGGTCAGCTAAAAGAAAGACAAGCAGTAAATGTCAGTAAATATTTTAGTAGTTAAAATTTGTTTTTTATTTCAAAAATGTCTTGTAATGTTTATAATTTATTTTTTTTTTTATATTCAAAAAGGCTCAGACATTGTCTGGCATATTGATGGCCCCCCTACCTGCAAAGTATTCCATGTATCTTAGACGGACCTCGCGGGCACTCAGGGGGGGCAAGCCAGGACGGCCGGCTTCAAGCGCCATCAGGGTTGGTTCATTTACATGAATTCCGGATTCAGGCCCAACTGAGCCAGCATAGTTCACAGAATTTCTCCTTAAAAAGTTGTGGAGAACACAGCATGCCAGGATGATATAATTGAGTTTATACTCCACCATATGTATGGGTGTAAGAAATAGGCAGAACCGGCTGGCCATTATACCAAACATGTTCTCTACCTCTCTTCTGGCTCTGGCCAGCCGGTAATTAAAAAACCTCTGGTCCGGGGTGAGGTTCCTCATAGGGAATGGCCGCATAAGATGGTCCCCAGAGCAAATGCTTCGTCCACAATGAAGACGAATGGGAGTCCTTCCGCACTGTCTTCTGGAGGTGGTAAGTCCAATCTGCCATTCTGGAGATGCCTGTAGAACTCCGTCTGGGCGATGACTCCACCATCTGACATCCGGCCATTCTTCCCCACGTCCACATACAGGAACTCGTAAGTAGCCGACACCACCGCCAACATCACAATTCTATTGAACCCCTTATAGTTGTAATAGTATGACCCCGAGTTGAGTGGTGGGACGATGTGGACGTGTTTCCCATCAATTGCCCCTCTGCAGTTAGGAAAGTCCCACTGCTGGGCAAAGTGGGAAGCCACAGTCTGCCATTCCTGTGGGTTGGAAGGAAACTGTGGAGTCAAACAAGAAAGTAAAATTTATCATTTTGTACATAAACATGGAAAGCAGATTAGACACAAACATTCTTGGCCAACATCAGTATAACATTTATTTTAGGGACTATTTAAATACAAAGGTATAAGGTCCACCTATCAGATTCCTCCTCCCCCCTCTCATGGGCCATTTGTAAAATTTTATGGGGGGGAGATGTTTTGGACAGGTAACCCTCTCCACTTCATTGAGAGATGAATGCATAAATAATGTGTATTACTTTGGCCAGCCCCTCCTTACTTACACTATTGGCAGCCCACTGTACAGGTAAGAAGTGTCATAATACAAAGATATAAATACACACTGTACACATTTTAGCACATTTTTACATTCTGCTATTACCTATCAAGATAATAATAGGATACAAAAACTTTAAACAGTACCATTTGAAAGTATTCAGGCAGGCCCTTGCACTACATGCTTTGGGGAATTCATCCATAAATATGACCACAAAAGAGGTGGGTATAGTGTGTATGTGTTTGGCAAAGTCAGCAGATAGAGGATTGGTATCAGCTGAGTTAGCAGTTGGGGGGGGAGGGTTCAAAAAGATTTTGTGAACCCAAAAGAAAAGCCTCTGGCACTCTGCCAGAATTTCAAGCACACATCACAATTTTAAACATTTTAGGGGGTATTTAGGGTAAAGCACTACTATGGAGCTGACAAAATACATTGCTAAGTGACTACATGAGGTGAATATAGGCCCAGGAGAGCATGCTGGGGAGGTAAGTGAAGGCAAATATGTATGAAGGACAAAAAAAAATTACATAAAAATCCAGCATGCATGAGGACAAAGGGGACATTCACAGCATATTACAATCATGGTAATTAGGGAACGAGGAAAGAAATACAATACATTATCAAACATTAAATACAATAAAATGTGATGTTAAAGGATAAAAATCTTACCTTAATATAGTGCTTCTGCAGGACCTGGATGATGGCAGAACAGGTCTCCGGGATAATGATCCCCAGAGCCTGGGGGGAGATGCCTGTCGAGAACTTGAGGTCCTGTAGGCTTCTCCCCGTCACCAAGTACCGCAGGGTGGCGACGAGTCTCTGCTCCGGAGTGATGGCTTGCCTCATGCAGGTATCCTGCCTGCTGATATAGGGAGTCAGCAAAGCCAACAAATGGTGAAATACGGGGTCCGTCATCCGGAGAAAGTTCCTGAAATCGTCAGGATAATTCTCACGGATCTCACGGAGCAAAGGCATATGACAGAATTGGTCACGCTGGAGCAACCAATTTTTAGTCCATGAACTCCTCCCCACCCTGTTCATGGACTGGGCTTGTGTCAAGGTAAGGACCCCAACACCAAGCCCCCGCACAGCATGAACTCTACGAGGAGTATGTATACGCAACATGGCTAGAAAACGGTCGGCTGCTCAGAACGAAGTAACAGAACGCACTGAAGAACAGCAAGGCCTGTAAAGAGCGACCTGAAAAACAGTAACGAACGAACAAGAACACAATGACAGAGTCAAGGGTAACTCGTTGCACGCACTGAAGACCAGATACAAACCCACAAGCACAAACTGAACGGCAGAAATACGATCTGAAAACCATGAGTCTGAAAAAGCACGAATCGTCTCTCACCAAACTTTTACTAACACGAGATTAGCAAAAGGAGCCCAAAGGGTGCCACGCTTGGTTCTGAACTGCCCTTTTATAGTCTCGTCGTACGTGGTGTACGTGACCGCGTTCTTGGCGATCGGAAATTCCGACAACTTTGTGCGACCGTGTGTAGACAAAACAAGTTTGAGCCAACATCCGTCGGAAAAAATCCATGGATTTTGTTGTCGGAATGTCCGATCAATGTCCGATCATGTGTACGGGGCATAAGTGTTACAAGGGAAGGTGTGTTAAATTTGGTGTTATCACTCTCACTCTCTCATACTGGTCACTGGAAGTTCAACATGGCACCTCATGGCAAAGAACTCTCTGAGGATCTGAAAAAAAAAAGAATTGTTGCTCTACATAAAGATAGCCTAGGCTATAAGAAGATTGCCAAGACCCTAAAACTGAGCTGCAGCATGGTGACCAAGACCATACAGTGGTTTAACATGACAGGTTCCACTCAGAACAGGCCTCGCCATGGTTGACCAAAGAAGTTGAGTGCACGTGCTCAGCGTCATATCCAGAGGTTGTCTTTGGGAATTAGACATATGAGTGCTGCCAGCATTGCTGCAGAGGTTGAAGGGGTGGGGGGTCAGCCAGGTCAATGCTCAGACCATACGCCATACACTGCATCAAATTGGCCTGCATGGCTGTCGTCCCAGAAGGAATTCTCTTCTAAAGATGATGCACAAGAAAGCCCACAAACAGTTTGCTGAAGACAAGCAGACTAAGGACATGGATTACTGAAACAATGCCCTGTGGTCTGATGAGACCAAGATAAACTTATTTAGTTCAGATGGTGTCAAGCGTGTGTCGCGGCAATCAGGTGAGGGGTACAAAGACAAGTGTGTCTTGCTTACAGTCAACCCTTGTGGTGGGAGTGTCATGGCCTGGGGCTGCATGAGTGCTGCCGACACTGGAGAGCTACAGTCCATTGAGGGAACCATGAATGCCAACATGTACTGTGACATACTGAAGCAGACCATGATCCCCTCTCTTCGGAGACTGGGCCACAGGGAAGTATTCCAACATGATAACGACCCCAAACACACATCCAAGACGACCACTTGTGAGTGCAACTTTTTGTTTTTACTCAAGATTTTAAGTGAATAAACATTATCACACTAGGGCAGCTGTGTGCTCTCTTTCTCTTTATATGTGTTACAGATTTTAGTCCACCACCCAGTGGATTTTTAGGGAGCAGCAACACCTAGATCAAGAGAACTGTTAAACACTGATCGTTATCCACTTAAGAAGTGTCTGTGGGACCTGCGCTGATTGCAGATTTTCCAAGCTGACCACTGCCTTGCTAAAGAAGATGAGGGTAAAGGTGATGGACTGGCCAAGTATGTCTCCAGACCTAAAACCTATGTAGCATCTGTGGGGCATCCTCAAACAGAAGGTGGATGAGCGCAAGGTCTTTAAAATCCATCAGCTCCATGATGTCATCATGGAGGCATGGAAGAGGACTCAAGTGGCAACCTGTGAAGCTTTGGTGAACTCCATGCCCAAGAGGGTTAAGGCAGTGCTGGAAAATAATGGTGGCCACACAAAATATTGACACTGGACCCAATTTGGACATTTTCACTTAGGGTACTCACTTTTGTTGCCAGTGGTTTAGACACTAATGATTGTGTGTTGAGTTATTTTGAGGGGACAGCAAATTGACACTGTTATACAAGCTGTACACTCATTACTTTACATTGTAGCAAAGTGCAATTTCTTCAGTGTTGTTACATGTAGCGGTACCCCCGTAAGGGCAGCTGGTGATTGTGGTTCGTCTCCCACCCTGAACAGCCAGGCACATGAATTTCCAGACACACCTTAGCCAAGCCATTTACCGGCCTCTTCCTTTTCTAAATGAATACAGTGAACACACTCACCCTGTTTACTATGCTTCAGTTTGTGAATGAACAGGAAGCTGCTTAGATCAAGTCCCTATTCATTCACAGTCCCATGCAGCTGAGGCTGCAGAGAAAGGCATGTGTGTTTGAGCTTTGAGGTGCACACCCTAACGCAATAGGCTGCGCACACCTATGGTTACAGAACATTCTAGAAATAAGGGGGAGGGTTCAGTGATGCTGTCTGTGAGTCATCCAGTTCTCCCTGGATTTCTGCCCAACCCCAGGACAAAAAACACAGACAGGCTTGGCTGCCAGACAAACCTGCATACATTTACCAACTCTTTACAAAAAAACTCAAGCAGTCTAGCAACACAGCTAGGGGGTACTACATATTATTCAAGAAAACAGATGGAAATGCCTATATCCCTTATTAAAGTTGCCTATGCCATTTATGGCTGAGGGCTATTCTGAAGGGCCAATTTCTTCATATTAGACATAACTGTACAGAGAAAAAAGTTTTTTTACTACAAGCGCCCATATTAAAGATTAGATTTTTGGAAAAAGGGTTTTCTAGTGAAGCCTTAGACCATGTAATTAATGAAGTGGGAAATATGGATCTAAAAAGTCTGTTGTACTGAAGTATCTAGAAATAAGATTGCACGTTTACCACTACTTTTTCTAAGCACTATAAGGTTTTTGAAAAACGGATGCTGAAACACTAGGGGGTACCTAAAAATTACAATGTTCTTGGTCCTCAGTTATGTCACTGACTTAATATTATCTTTAAGAAGAATAGAACCCTAAGGGACTATATTTCACCAATGGTGTCTGATCCATCCCCTTTTGGATGTTTGAAAGGTTTCTATCTATGTACATTGTCAGAGAACTCACAGTTCCCTTCTCCGTGCAGCAGTGACTAACGACCATGCGCGGTGTCCCCGACAGAGACAAGCGAGTTTCGGATCGAACATGCACACCCACGCACCCGTACGGGTGTACATTCTCACGCACGCACATTCACGTCCACCAATCCTGGGGCTCAGCACCATATAAAAACAAGGTCTTTGCCTGACATTAGTGCTGGATCATCTTCAGCTAGTTCCTAAGTTCTTGATTCCTGTGTGACCTGTTACCTTGCTCCTGACTACCCGGCTTCCTTGACTACTCTCCTGGATCTCCCCTGCCTGTTACCTACCTTTGCTGATTATACCGACCCTGGCTTGGACTCTCTACTACGGCTCTGCCTGCTGACTTGGTACCTCGCTGCCTGCCCGTTGCCGACCTCTGCCTGAGCTTGACCACGAACTTGCCTCCTGTTTAGGATACCTTGTTGCCAGCCAGTTGCCAACCTTTGCCTGTCCTGATGTTTCAGCTGTTCTTGAACCCATAACTACCTGCCAGTTCTGGTGATCAGTCTTCCCATCTTCTCCAAGAGGATCCTGAATCTCCTAGTTCCAGTTTCCAGCCACAGGCACCTGCACCCTTCCGTCCCCCGGCACTCCCTGTCCTGTGCTTTCAAAAATGCCTGCCAGCTATACTTCCTGCTACAGCCCCGTACTTTCACTTTGGAGAGCACCAAGGTGGGGTTCATCGTCTCACTACTCCAGGGGGAACCCCAAACCTGGGTTCACCGCTTACTGGAGCAGGCCAGTCCGCTATTACACACTATGGACTCTTTTCTGAATGAAATGGCCAAATTGTATGATGACCCTCAACATGCCACCACCGCAGAGGTCAGTCTTCATGCCCTCCAGCAAGGACATAGGCCAGTGGAAGACTACGTAACAGATTTTAGGCAGTGGAGTTCCGATACCCAGTGGAACGATGCCGCCCTCCGCTATCAGTTCCGCATCGGACTCTCTGAGGCACTGAAAGATGAGTTGGCCCATGTTGGACTTCCAGACTCTTTGGAGGACCTGATCCAATTGTCCATCCAGAAAGACCATTGTCTAAGAGAGCGGAGATCTGAGAGAACCATTCAGATGCGGCCCATGTGGATGTTGCCCAAAGTTCCTAGCAATCCTCCTATGTCCGCCTCCCATGTACCTGCTGCCACCTCCGAAGCTCCGGAGCCAATGCAGATAGGACTGCTCCGTTCACCACTGCCACCCAAAGAAAAGCAGCGTCGACGCCAGAACAACCTCTGCCTCTATTGTGGGGAAGCTGGCCACTATGCAAATATGTGCCCAAATAAGACCCGTAAGTTTAACTCTCTGCCTCATTAACCTAGTGCACTACCTGTAAAAAGATCTGCTCACAATGCTGTCCCTGTTTCCTTGCAGCTTCCAGAAGGATGTTTTGCTTGCGTCTATCTAGCAAGGTTACTCTGTGGTATAAGCAAGGAAGCTGAGATTTCTGCAGTGTGTAAATGTGCTTTTTACTATACAAAGATGCTGTACATACGAAACTATTACAATATTAGGAATACAATACAAGACTGACAGATATCTTTAACAAGCAAAATGCCTAGCAAACTGAACAGCCTATGGTCTATAATAGTACAAATACACTTAAAGGTTACTTATCTTCTGTTACTGTATGTTCCTGATCTCCATTGGCAACAATTCTCCTGGAGCATCAGGCAAGTTTCTTCTATCATGAGTGGCGTCAGATGTTACAGCATGATGGTGTGTGTGTGTGTGTGTGTGAGTGTGTCCCTACTCACCCCTTTTATGTGTCAGGCTGTTTACCATAATTACCAAACAACAGAAAACATACCTGTTTACTGTAGCTGTAGAAACAATGGACTGTTGCAAACTGTCCATTGAATACAAAAATGATATCTACGTACCATTGTCTAATCAAGCCAACACCTAACAGTAATCTAACAGTCATTCTTTCAGTTTGAAAACCTCAAACACTAAATCTCTTTCTTATGTACTATAGCAATAGAGATAATAGCCTGTTGAAAACTGTAACAATACAACAATACCCATTGTATCCAGCATTAGTTTGAGAAAGTCTGTCTCTGTGACACCAGAATGCTATGAGTCTTATAGAAAAATTATATTTTATATCAAACGCAACACAAAGGAACACTCCGGGTCCGGGCCATAATTGATTCTGGTGCCTGCAGCTGCTTCGTAGATCGTGCCTTTGCCCTGCAACATAACATTCCATTAACACCCAAGCAACAAAAACTCTCCATACGGCTAGCAGAATGGTCAAATATTAGATCCGGGCCTATTACTCATGAAACCCAACCACTGCCCGCCAACATACTACCCAACCATCAAGAACTACTATGCCTGGACGTCATCTCATCCCCATTATTTCCAATTATTCTGGGAATGCCGTGGCTGCAAGCCCATAATCCTCAAATCAATTGGGTTACGGGTGAAGTAGTGTTCCAGTCTATCTATTGTCTCCAGAACTGCCTTAAGGTATTCCACCATGTGACCCCAGTTATTGGCTGTTTAAAATCTACATCAGAATCCCAAAAACTGGTCCCATCTGTGTACCATAGCTTCCTGGATGTGCTTGACAAACAGAAAGCGGATACTCTTCCTCCCCACCGGGTTTATGATTGCCCAATCGAACTATTACCGGGAGCAGAAATTCCGTTTGGAAGGATCTTTCCTCTGTCGGAACCCAAACTCTTGGTCCTTAAGGAGTACATTGACGAAAACCTCAAAAAAGGTTTCATCCGACATTCCTCTTCTCCAGCTGGTGCTGGAATATTCTTCGTCGAGAAGAAAGATCATTCCCTCCGCCCATGTGTGGACTACAGAGACTTAAATAAAATAACGGTTAAGAACTGCTATCCTCTCCTATTGATCCCAGAACTATTTCAGAGACTTCGCTCGGCACGGATATTCACAAAGCTGGATTTGCAAGGTGCCTATAATTTGATTCGAATCCGTGAGGGGGATGAGTGGAAGATGGCTTTCCGGACACGCTTCGGCCACTTCGAGTACCTAGTTATGCCATTTGGACTCTGTAATCCACCGGCTCCTTTCCAACATTTTGTAAACAACATTTTTAGAGACTTTTTGGACTCATTGGTAATTGTCTACTTGGATGATATTCTGATATTCTCAACCTCCCTAGAAGCACATTGTGACCATGTGATACAAGTTCTTCATAGATTGAGACAAAATGGGCTTTTTGCCAAAGCCGAGAAATGTGAGTTTGAACGCCAGAACATTCACTTTCTCGGCTTGGTAATATCAAATGGGGGTGTGGCAATGGATCCTCAGAAGGTCTCAGCCATCATGTCCTGGCCACCCCCAACCGATAAAAAAGGAGTGCAACGTTTTATTGGATTCTCTAATTTTTACAGAAAATTTATTAAACATTTCTCCAGTATTATAGCACCCATCACACAGCTCACAAGGAAGCAAAGCTGTTTTCAATGGACCACAGCAGCCCAAGCTGCGTTTGACAAATTAAAAGAGCTTTTTACCTCCGCCCCGGTGTTGAAACACCCTGATCCTGCCTTGCCTTATACCCTGGAAGTGGATGCATCGGAGAGCGCTGTGGGGGCCATCCTGTCCCAGCGCCAAGGGCCCAAATCCTTAATGCACCCTGTGGCTTTCTTTTCCAAGAAATTAGGTGCATCAGAGAGAAATTATGACATTGGGGACTGAGAGCTCTTGGTGATAAAAGCAGCCTTGGAAGAATGGCGGTATCTCCTGGAGGGAGCAGCGCATCCAATATTGATCTTCACAGATCATAAAAACCTAGAGTATCTCAGGACTGCCAAGCGCCTCAGACCCAGACAGGCAAGATGGGCTCTTTTTTTTTCCCATTTCAATTTCCACCTTACCTACCGGCCAGGGTCTAAAAACATCAAACCCAATGCGTTATCCCGCATGTTCACGGAGGCTGAGGTTTCTTCACCACCAGATACAATCCTGCAAGCTGGAAATTTCTTATTAACCCAATCTAGCTTTATATCACAAATCCGTCAGGCATCTCTAAGGACATTGATACCCCCAGGAACTAACCTCCAAGAAAAAGACGGGCTCTTCTGGCAAGAAAATACAATTTTTGTCCCTCAAAATCTACGTACCACCACCCTACAGGTCTGCCATGACTATCCCTTAGCGGGCCACTTTAGGGGTCACAAGACCATGGACCTAATTCAAAGGCATTTTTGGTGGCCCAACCTTGCAAAGGACTGTAGGAATTATGTAAACTCTTGCTTGTTCTGCCTTAGGAATAAGAGTAGCAAGAATAAAGCATGGGGGCTATAGAGACCACTGCTCATCCCTGAAAGACCTTGGGATAAAATTGCAATGGACTTCATTGTCGAGCTCCCTCCTTCTGAGAGATTTTCATCTGTCTTCGTGGTAGTTGACCGTTTTTCCAAAATGGCACATTTTATTCCCATGAAAGCGACTCCGTCAGCAACCGAGACTGCCAGGATTTTTATTAAAGAAATCGTTAGACTTCACTGAATTCCCAGTGACATTGTTTCTGATCGTGGAGTACAATTCATATCTAAATTTTGGAAATCATTGTGTGAGGCACTAGGCATCAAACTTAACTTTTCTTCAGCATATCACCCCCAGACCAAGGGGCAGACTGAACGCACTAATCAAACGTTGGAACAGTACCTACATTACTTCTCTTCTTTTTCCCAGGAGGATTGGGCCTCATTGCTGCCCTTGGCAGAATTCGCATTCAACAATTCTATGCACTCTACCACAAACCAGTCACCATTCTTCTCCAACTACGGGTTTCACCCCTCCTTTCTGCCAATACTCGTACCAGACTTTCCTGTACCCGCTGTCCAGGACAGACTCAATTTCTTTGTCGCAAACAATCAGTTGCTTAAAGAAACCATCTCTAAGGCACAGGAAGATAAAAAATTATTCGACAAGAAGGGGAGAATTGGATTTAAAGGTTGGTGATCGTGTGTGGTTGGCTACTACAAACCTGAAATTGGCATGCCCTTCTAAGAAACTGGGACCCAGATACTTAGGGCCCTTCCCAGTCAAGAAGAAAATCAATTCAGTCGCCTACGAACTTGAACTCCCAAATTCATTCAGGATCCACCCTGTTTTCCATGCTTCACTACTCAAGGTCGATGTACCAAATTCATTTCCGGATCGGGAGGTAAGACCCCCTGAAGCTATAGTCGTGGATGGGGAAGAGGAATTCCAAATTGAAGCCATTTTGGACTATAGGAAACAACAAGGGCAAAATCAATATTTAATCAAATGGAGAGGCTTTGGCCCAGAAGAGAATTCCTAGGAGCCCGAAACAAATCTCCATGCCCAGAGACTCATACGGGCCTTTCACCGCTCCCACTCAGAGGGTTCGGTTTCAAGAGGCATCCGGAGGCTGCCCTTAAGGAGGGGGCAATGTCAGAGAACTCACAGTTCCCGTCTCCGTGCAGCAGTGACTAACGGCCATGCGCGGTGTCCCCGACAGAGGCGAGGTAGTTCCGGATCGAATTTGCACACCCACACACCCGTACGAACGAGTGGGTGTACGTTCTCACGCACGCACATTCACGTCCACCAATCCTGGCGCTCAGCGCCATATATAAACAAGGTCTTTGCCTGACACTAGTGCTGGATCGTCTTCAGCTAGTTCCTAAGTTCTTGATTCCTGTGTGACCTGTTACCTTGCTCCTGACTACCCGTCTTCCTTGACTACTCTCCTGGATCTCCCCTGCCTGTTACCTACCTTTGCTGATTATACCGACCCTGGCTTGGACTCTCTACTACGGCTCTGACTTGATACCTCGTTGCCTGCCCATTGCCGACCTCTGCCTGACCTTGACCACGAACTTGCCTCCTGTTTAGGATACCTTGTTGCCAGCCAGTTGCCAACCTTTGCCTGTCCTGACGTTGCAGTTGTTCTTGAACCCATACCTACCTGCCTGGCTTTTACTAAACAGTTCTGGTGATCAGTCTTCCCATCTTCTCCAAGAGGATCCTGAACCTCCTAGTTCCAGTTTCCAGCCGCAGGCACCTGCACCATTCCGTGCCCCGGCACTCCCTGTCCTCACTACCAGGGGTGTCGGGACCGGAACCGTGCGAGAGGCCTCCCTCAGCATTTCAGACTCCGCTGTAAGGTACGTGACATAGATGGTAGAAGATGTGTAAACCCTTGGGAAGGAACTGCATTCGCTATGTATACTTGGTACTTCTGATGTGTCTGAGGATTGTTCAGCCTGGACCAGTGATGATAATATCCCAGTGGTGATAACATCCTGTTGCCCTGTGTGGGGAAAAGCATGCTATGACCATCCTGTTGATTCAGGGATAATACCCATAAGGTTTTATTTCTGTCTGTGGCCCCTTTGAGGAGATTTTCACTTTTTACCTCCCTTACAGTCTGGCTTTCACTCGCAGCACTCCACAGAAACTGCTTTACTAAAACTCGTAACGATTTACAAACTGCTAAAACCAAATGGCCACTGCTCCATACTCCTACTACTTGACCTCTCTGCGACCTCTGATACTGTTGACCATCCGCTCCTTCCATACCTCCCAACTTTTTGAGATGGGAATGAGGGACACCTACTAGCAAAAGTATGTTGGCATAGGACATGCCCCCTACCACACCCCCTTAAAGGAGAATTAACCAACAACAAAAAGATTAGTTTAAAATTGGATTAAAGGTTTAGCACTGGGAAACACTTTTTGAAAAATAAATAATGCATTTAAAATACAACTATATAGATCAGACCGAAATTGGGAGGAAAGAGGGACAGAGGAACAGTGCTCCAAATCAGGGACAGTCCCTCAAAATCAGGGACAGTTGGGAGCATTGTCCTTCTTAATAAACTCCTTTCCCTTGGCCTCCAAGATTCTGATTTATCCTGGTTCTCCTCCTACTTATCACAACGCTCCTTTAGTGTTACCTACAACTCTGTCTCCTCCTCTCCATTTCCTCTTTCTATAGGGGTACCCCAACGCTCTATTCTTTGACCCCTTCTCTTCTCTATCTACATCTCCTCCTTTGGTCACTTGATAACCTCCCATGACTTCCAATACCATCTCTACGCCGATGGCACCCAAATCTATCTCTTTGCTCCTCAAGTCACTCCTTCAGTCACCTCTCGCATTACTAACTTACTAACTGATATATCAGCATGGATGTTGCACCACTTCCTTAAACAAAATCTATCTAAAACCAAGCTGATAATATTCCCTCTTCTCCGTGCCCCCCTCCATGACTTTTACATGTAAATCAATAATGCAACCATCAATCCCTTCCCTTACGCCAGGGTACTAGGTGTAATCTTAGACTCTGACCTGTCCTTTCAGCCCCAAATTCATTTGTTGTCAAAAGCTTGTAGACTTCACCTCCATAACATCTCTAAAATTCATACCTTTTTAACTAATGAAACCCCCAAGCTACTCATTCACTCTTGTGTTATCTCTCAATTTGACTATTGCAACTCCCTCCTCATAGGCTACCATTCCATAGGCTATTCCCTCTTCAGTCTATCATGAATGCTGCTGCCAGACTTATCTACCTTACCAACCACTCAGTGTCTGCCACCCCTCTACACCAATCTCTACACTGACTTCTGATCACTCAGCGAATTAAATTCAAAATACTAACTATACATACAAAGTAATATTAGGTAAAACAAATGCGTTGCTATTGAGATTCAGTGTAATACGTGAACTAAATCATATAAACAGGAACTGCTTCTACCACCCAAAACAAGTACTCAAAACACTTGGGTAAACAAAAATAATAATGACACAAGTGGTGTGCTGTTCTAAATATTAATAAACACTGAATAATCTAATAATTCAGAATTACTCTTACTAGGTGCAACAAACAATGAATAATCCAAAACATCATATAATAAATCAAATAGTATCCAAACTGTCCGTGATATAAGTGCTCAATAATCAAAAACAAAAAAAAAAATAATCAAAATTAAAATAAAAAAATTGTTTTAATATAACATAAAGTCCTTCTCTCCCAAATGCTTGTAAAGAAAACACTCATGCAAATCAGTGCTCCCATCAAAGAAATACAACCTTATCCATGCTTCCCAGTGCTTGAAAAAAGTGATTAATATTCCAGCCACCATCTAATCAGCTCCAACACCCTATTAGATTGTAAGCTCTTCTGAGCAGGGCCCTCTTAACCCTCTTGTATTTTATTGTATTGTAACTGTATTGTCTCCTTTTTATATTGTAAAGTGCAGCGTAAACTGCTGGCGCTATATAAATCCTGTATAATAGCAATGTGTGGAACTCCTGCTGTGAAGGTAACTAATGGTTTGGTGTACGAGCAGCTATCAGTTTTGGCCGCAGTAAGGTGGGGGTTGTGATGCATGTTTCAGTGCATTACAAAGTTCCCTTTTTTTTCTTTTCTTTTTTTGAGCTTTATTTGATCTCTACAAAGTGACACTTTATTCATGTCACCTCAGGGCAGTGCGTTGCGCTGTTGTGCGGTAACACGCATTGCCTACCTGTGAACTGCGATAAAATGAAGCATGTCTGCATCTTGTCGCAGCTCACCGCACCACACCCCCGGTCTGTGATGTAGTGTGAATGGGTTAGAAAGAAAACATTTGTTTTTTATGCGCTCTAGCAATGAATGACGTTCTATCACTGCAGAAAAACGAGTGCCTTAAAAAACTTCAGAAACTTTTGATTCATATGCTTTCAGATGTCATCATTCAAATCTATAGGGACAAAAATGCTCTGTTCTGCCTCAGCCCCCATTCACAGTACAGTATACATATATGTATTTTCATGCATTGTCACAGTTTGTACATAGGGCAGCTCATTCATTTCAATAGGCTGCCCTACATGTAACAAATGCAGGAGAGAAATTCCTGGACTTTCCCGAGCTGTGGTTTGTGATTGTGATGACATGTTACCTTTGTAACAGTCTAACCTTCTATAGGTGACACACCTACTGTACTTCTATTTTTGTTTGCAAACAAATTTCTTGTGACATGCTACAGACATGCATGCTTTGTTTATTTGTGCTACTGACTCAGCATTTCTTCATTTGAAGATAGAGTGGACACCCTGAAATTCAGCCACACTTTTCTTCTTGTGAATAGGAGAAGAATTAAAATTTCAGTCAGGTTTTATGGACAAGAGGACAAGGAAGTGGATAAATGACATTAGTGTTTTTTTCTGAATGACCACTGCAGCTCTCATATCCACGTGAGCCCCGGAAGATTTTCCCCCCTTCCTGACCAGAGCAATTTTTACAATTTGGCACTGTGTCACTTTAACTGACAATTGCGCGGTCGTGCGATACTGTACCCAGACGAAATTTGCGTCCTTTTTTCTCACAAATAGAGCTTTCTTTTGGTGGTATTTGATCACCTCTGCCGTTTTTATTTTTTGTGCTATAAACAAAAAAAGAGCGATAATTTTGAAAAAAGAAAACTATATTTTTTTACTTTTGCTACAATAAATATCCACATTTTTAAAAAAACAAAACAAATGTATTCATCAGTTTAGGCCAATATGTATTCTTTTACATATTTTTGGTTAAAAAAAAAATGCAATAAGCGTGTATTGATTAGTTTGCGCAGAAGTTATAGCGTCTACAAAATAGGGAATAGATTTATGGCATTTTAATTTTTTAAATTTTTTTACTAGTAATGGCGGCGATCTGCGATTTTTATTGGGACTGCGACATTGTGGCGGACAGATCAGACACTTTTGACACATTTTTGGGACCATTGACATTTATACAGCGATCAGAGCATAAAAATGCACTGATTGCTGTGTAAATGTCACTGGCAGGGAAGGGGTTAACACTAGGGGGCGATCTACGGGTTAAATGTGTTCCCTCGTTAGTGCTTCTAACTGTAGGGGGATGGGACTGACTGGGGAGGAGACATATCACTGTTCCTACTTAGAAGGAACAAAGGATATGTCTCCTCTCTCCTGACAGAACAGGGATTTGTGTGTTTACACACACAAATCCCCATGCTGGCGCTCATGCACGCGATTGCGGGTAGCCAGCGGCGATCGCGCCCGCCAGCCACACGCATCGGGACCCCCGCCTAGCGGCTCCTAAAGGGTACAAAGTACCCATATGGGGTTTTCCCCAGGGGTGCCATTCTGCCGCAGTATATAGACGTGAGCCGGTCGGGAAGAAGGCCAGAAGAATAGAGAGAATAGAGAGAGCTGTGCTATCTGGCATGAATAAAAGTAAAAATTTAGAAGGACAGAGAAGTGATCCTGTCACAATTTTGTAATGTTGCACACCAGAAATGTAAATGATCCCTCTGTCTGGCACACCTCTCTAAAAAAAAATGCAGCCAGCAACAATGTGCAAAAAGTATATGCCACCGGTTAACAGTGCAGTGAATGTGGACAGGCAGTGAACAAAATAAATAGCAGCCAACAAAAATTAGGAAATATGCCCTTGGAAAAAAAAATTGCAGCCAGCAAAAAATAGGAAATATGCATTGTGAAAAAAAAACATGCAGCTTGTTATGACTGTAGAGCGTGCATGTGGATAGGATGTAAAAAGCTGCAGGAAACAAATCAGAAGCATTAGACGGCACTATATAAGTACCTGTAATAAATAAATAGGGATTGATGTGAATGTACAATGTATATGTAAAGCGCTGCGTAAATTGACGGCGCTATATAAGTACCTGAAATAAATAAATAAATAATAAATAAATAAATAAAATTATAATGTAAATATCTGCCCCTCCCCACCCCCAAATTCTCCAAGACAGACAGATGTTTGCTTCCTAAAGGACATTCAGTGATGGTTTACATCTACTTTAAAGCCATGGTAAAGGATGCTTTGTGATTTTTTCTCTATTATAAGGCTTACCTGTAGATAAAATGAATATCTCCTAAATGGGAGATAACGTTTTTTTTTTTTTCTTATACTGCAGCGGATTAAAACCACTTTAAGGGACCAGTGCCAACAAGTCCCATATTAATCTGCCCACTATGCACTTTATAGCAGCACTCCCTATGCTTTTCCTTTCACAGCTAAGTACATTGTTAATATGGATGCTGGGAAATGTATCTTTTATAGTTATGGGGCTGGCACATAACAAATTCCCTATTATTGGAGATTCTAAGCCACTGAACCAGAAAGTTCATTACTGGTAGTTGGTTGATATGATGGCAAAAGTCGGCATTTGTTCATTGGGGAATTAGTTTGTTTCACCGCAGACATGTATTATGCCAGTGCCAGTATGCCAGTAAGATGTCAGTCATTAATCATCAGCCGAGCATATATTGAGAGAGGAACAAATCACTCAATGCGCAATTTCCAAGATAGTCACGTTGCCCCAGTGACGACGTCTTCTACGACAAAATGTCCGTTAGGCAGAGGACATAGCGGTGACACCAGCACGTCCACCGGGGCGCAGGATGGCTATACACTGAATGCCTGTTGTTTTTATCATACCTGTGAGTATATTACTGTTTTAATAAAATATGCCTATCTTGGAAACTGCGCAATAAGCGTTTTGTTCCTCTCTCTATATACACTTGGCTGATGATTAATGATTGACATCTTACTGGTTGCATGATTTGTAGATTCTATTGATGATCCAACTGCCATGCGGGCCCTCTAAAGGGAGCCTGTTTTTATACCCTGCATCTGCTAAGAAACCATATATCACATTATGATGGAGCACCTATAAGTGAACACTTGAAGTATTATCTGGACAGTATAAGCACGCATGCAGCACTAATTTCACCACTAGCAGTGGACTTGGGACTATCTTTGCTGTTATTGCCAAATATTTCTTCGTGCCATGTTTGTGGATCTCTCTCATGAAGGAACCTTTTGTTCATATGTTGGCACTAATGATTTCGTATTTTGTTTGCATATTATATTCACGATTGTATATAGGCACATATGTGTACATATATGAATTTTTGTTGCACTTATAAATACTTTAATACTGACGGAGTGGTAGCGCCGTAATATTTTGAGTACTTTTTAAGCACAGTAACAGTGCAACACTACATTTTTGGCTTATTTATTGGAATATTGGTGTGAGCTATACAGTGAGTGCAGCTGTTTATTATAACTTTTATGGCATTACACACAGCGCAGATTACTTTTCATTTTTGCCAGTATGAATATGTGCTTGTTGCCAGTGCCTACATTAATCCCTCATCTACGGAGGTATATAGCGGTACCCCCGAAGGAGCCAACAATTTTGTAGGTCCCTAGGTCTTTTACCGTAATTGACCTACAGCCAGGCACACATGCACAGTCACCCTGGTGGCTCAAAGAAACAGTCTAGATGATTTTCTGATGCTTTATCAAATATTAAACTTGGATAGGAGTGGGAAGTGGTGGGATACTCCAATATAGCCCCATGTATGAGCTGATGGCAGACAGGCTCAGCAGTAGCAGTATTGAAGAGATTAAATCTTCCTCTGTGGAACAATCCAAGCAAAGTCCCCTCACAAAGAGTTAGACTATGCTCTTCAGGACACCAGTTACAGTGTCCCCTTTTTTGGAAACCCTCAACTGACTCTCTAACACAGGGGTCCCCAACCACCGGGCCCTGGCCTCTCTGCAGCTGGGCCGTGGGTGCGGCAGGGGGCAGAAGGCATGAAAGCCAGGTGAGGGGGGGCGGATGAGAGAGCCAGGTGGATGAGAGAAGCAGGTGGGCGGATGAGAGAAGCGGGCGGGTGAGCAGCCCGCATCAACGCTCTTCCACCCTCACACCCCGCTTCTTCAGTGTTGGAGGTGCAGCAGGGAGCAGAGAGATGACATCATCTCTCACCGCCCACCCTGCATCACCACTCTCCTGCCCTTACTCAGAATCGACCACTACACAACTTTTTGAAATGGGAAAGAGGGACACTTATTAGAAAAAGTATGTAGGCATAGGACACACACCCTGCCCCGCCCCCTTAAAGGAGAGTTACACAAAAAATTTTTTTAGCTAAATCCACAAGTGCTTTTTTTTACCACTACTATTCCTTTTGGTTTTGGTTTGTGAAATTTACAAATGCAACAACATAAAAATCAGATGGAAAGTTTAGCAGTGGGAAACACTTTTTGAAAGATAAATAGTGCATTTTATATACTATATGGATCAGATCAAAATGAGGGAAAAATTAGGAGGAAAGAGAGACAGAGGGACTTTGTTTCAAATCAGGGACAGTCCCTCGAAATCATGGACAGTTGGAAGCTATGCTCTAGGATTTCTGACCCTTGTCTGTACTCACTGAAACCTCTGAATGTAATGGTTGCCTCCTACCAGTATATCGCAGGCACTTGCTCCCAGTAGTAGCAGACCAGATCCTCAGATGATAAATCCCTCCATCAGCCTCAATATTCTTCAGCAGGTCCAGTCCCTCCAGCCAGCCAGCTGAGGCCTCCACATGGCAAGTACATGGCAAAAGTGCCCAGGGAGAGCAAACAGCCCTCCTAGGCTGTGATTTTCCTCTGATGGAAAAAGCTCCACTGCTCTAGGCTCCAGGGTATTTATGCATTCTCCCAGAATCCACTGACACAAGTTAAAATACATTGGTATTAACCGAGTTTCCTCCAGCCGGAGTTCCCAGCCACGAGCGCTATCTTGGTGTACGGGGTGATGTCACATCCCAGCTCCTCCCTATGCGTTTCGTAATTAGACATTGTCTGAAAGCAGAAGGAAGCTTCTGCTTCCCTGTGACATCTCATGATGAAATGCGTGCTGTGGAGCTAGTACATACTGTCACCACGAACGCCGAGATCGCGCTCGTGGCTCAGAACTCTGGCCGGAGACAACTCGGCTAATACCAATGCATTTTTTACTTGTGTCAGTGGAGACACACGTGAATGTAAGTGGAATGTATTGCTTTTAGAAAATAAACATTTTTAAATGGTTTTATGCTATGTGAGCTCCTTTCCTTCCTCTTGTTCCTTGTATATGAATGTCGAATATATGCAAGTTTATTACAGAGTACAAGGTTGGGGATATCGACTGCAGATTATTTATCCCAGGAGTAATGCGCAGTTGCTGGTTTATAATTTTACTAGCAATAATTTCTGGTGACTCCATCTAATATGTGTGGTGGTGGATTACACTGGGTGTTTTTTCAGCACACACCTAAAGGTCCAGATTGAAAAATTCCCTTGAAGCTATTTATTTCGCCTTTGGTGGCGTTTGGGACTTCAATTTATTGATCAAATTATCATTTTGAAATTTGACACACATGATTTTTTTTTGCATTTATGGTCACTGATGGTTTTTTTTGTATGTATCATTATTTTTATTAATACTTTTTGCACATATTGTACTTGATCAATTTGGTATAAGTTTGTGATTTTTATCAATGATCTAGGTTGGTGTAGATTGCACAGGGCACTTTATAGATTCTTTTTGAATTTTTTCGTTTACAAAAGTTTTATTGGAAGATTCAGTACAAAAGCGTTACAAAGTTATAGTGATTGAAACAGTTGAGTACAAAATGATGTATATAAGAGACAATATACAGTATAATTTGTGTAGAACATAAATGTAAAGCAAGTGAAGATACTATGACATCTGAGGGAGAGTATGCAATAGGCAGAATAAAGTATAGTAAGTTTTAATCACAAGTCCATAGAGACCATTTTCCATCAAAGGTATGCATACTATCATGTAGGATATGATGGATTCTCTCTGAAAGTTTGAGCATATCCATCCTAGACATGACTTGAGGCCAAGATAGGTTTTGGGATTTCCAGTTTAGGGCTATCATCCATTGGACAGAACTAATTAGGGAATGAATCAGTCTAACACATGAAGTTGGTATGTCAGGAATTGTTGCATACAGTATACATAATTGTGGGGAGAGGTTGATTTTTTTTTTTGCTATAGATTCCATTTTACTTGCCGCAGCTTTCCATATAGGCTCTAGATATACACAGCTCCAAAATATGTGAAGGAATGTGCCAGGTACATTACAGCCCCTAAAACAGTTAGGAGAGGCAGTTGGATAGAAGGAGTGGATTTTCGAGGGTGTCAGGTATAATCTAGAGAATAATTTCATTGGCGATTCTCTAAATGAAGCTGCAATATTACATTTGCGAAGGTTATCTATCATGGTATTCCAAGATTTTAAGGAGATAGGAATGTCTAAATCAGCTTCCCATTGTAACATTGGGCCGGACTTTTCAGGTAACATTATATCGTTAAGATATCTATAAATTATAGAAATCAGGCCTTTGTCCCTTGGGGACAAATATAAGGTCGTTTGAAATTGAATGTTTAATGAGTAGTGTTCTATATAGAAGTTTCTGATCTGTAGATAATTTGTGAGTTCGGAAGAGGGAAAGTTGTATTTAGATTGTAGGGTTTGGAAGGAGATGAACGTCTTGAATGGGAGTAATGATCTTAAGGTAGTCAGACCACTATTACGCCAGTGAGGGAATGAATTATTATTGTTATGGTTTTGTATAAGTCTGGGGTCTCCTAAAAAGGATGCTAGAGGGGGAGTGTCTGATGATAGATTAAAGGTTTTATTGATTTTAAGCCAAAATTGGAGATGGTGGGCCACAATATTATTTAGTTTGAGGATTTTGTGGTGGGGGTTTGGATTGGACCATAACAGGCCCTGTATGAAGTATGGAGAGATTGAGTTTGATTCGAAGTTTAGCCATGGGATGTTTGAGTTGGTGGTAAACCATTGGGCTATTTGTGTGAGTTTGGTTGCTATAAAATATTGCCAAATATTTGGGAGGCCAAGCCCACCTTTATTTTGGGGTCTGAACATGAGAGAGTAGCTGCATCTAGGTTTCTTGTTAGACCAGATAAATTTATTAATTTCTCTTTGTAGAGCTTCAATTCTGGATTTGGGGACATTGATAGGTAAAGAACGGAAATAGTATAAAAGTTTGGGAAGAATCGTCATCTTAAAAGCACATATTCTACCAAGAAGAGAGATGCGATAAGAGGACCAAATTTTTAGAAGAGAGCTAATGTGTAAGAAAAGAGGTGTGTAGTAAGTTTTATATAAAAGTTTGTGGTGAGATGTGATTTGGATACCAAGGTATCTGAATGATTTGGAGCACCATATGAAGTTGAAATTTTGCTGTAGGTTTGTGGTCGAGTTAGGGGACAGATTAAGGGGCAGGGCTGAGCATTTGTTGATGTTGATGCCTAGGCCTGATAGAGTGTGAAAAGAATTGAGCTCGGATATAAGGTTGGGTATAGATATGAGAGGGTTTGTAAGGAATAGTAGAGCGTCATCTGCATAGAGACTCAGTTTGAATTCATTTGGGCCTTTACTATATCCATTGATGTTTGGGTTATTTCTTATAGCTTGGGCTAGGGGGTTCTATTGCTAATGCAAATAATAGAGGGCAAAGGGGGCAGCCCTGTCTGGTTCCTCTACTTAGAGAAAAGAAATCTGAGTTATGGCCTGGGATTTTTATTCTGGTTTGAGGAAGGTGGTAAAGAGCATTAAATCCATGGATAAATTTATCTGTGATGCCGAATTTAGGGAGTAGGTGGTTGAGGTATGACCAGCTTACGCTATCAAAAGCCTTGTGTATGTCAAGGCTGAGAAGGCAGATCGGGCGGGAAGAAAGGTTGGCGTCCTGCACTATATTAGTGACAAGTCTAATGTTATCTGTAATCTGTCTACCGGGAATAAAACCCGTTTGGTCAATGTGTATAAGAGAAGTAATGACTTTGGCCAATCTGTCGGCCAAGAGTCTGCCGAAAATTTTTAAATCATTATTGAGAGCTGAGATGGGGCGAACATTTTGAGGAAGGGTATGATCCTTAAGAGGTTTAGGGATAAGGGATAAATTTGCTAAAAGCATCTCCTCTGGAAACTGGCCACCCATCACAATGTGGTTAAATAATTTAGTTAATCTGGGGGCTAAAAGGGGAGCAAATTTTTTATAATATAATGAGGAGAAACCATCTGGGCCTGGTGCTGTTGAGGTTTTCAGGGATTTAATTATATTGATGATCTCGGTGTCAGTGCATGGATCATTAAGGGAAGAGGCTTGTTGATCATTGAGGGTGGGGAGATGTAATTTCTCAAGCCACTTAATTGAGGTGTGATGAGGTTGGGTTTGGGGGCCTGAGAGAAGATCTTTATAGAAAGAGGAGAATATGTCTAGAACCTCCTTGGGGTGCGTGACCAAGTTACCTGATTGATTGCGTAGTTTGTATATATGAGGAGGTTTATGTTCTTGATTGAGTTTTTTTGCGAACATGGTAGAGGTAGAGTTACCATGTAATAGAAATTTTGCTCTAGAAAATCTGAGGGATTTTTCAGTATCTGTTGAAAGAATCGTATCTAGGGCTTGACGTTTGGATTGAATTCGTTTTGTCGTTTCAGGGGACGGGGATTGGTTTAGTTTAATATATAGAAGGTCTAGGTCTTTTGTGAGGCTTTTGATGTCAATGAGTTTAGCTTTGTTTTTTGCTGCAGTTATGCTAATCAGATGTCCCCTGATAACTGCTTTATGTGCAGACCAGAGTGTAGTGGGGGAGATGTCATTAGTTGAATTATTTTTAAAGTATTCCTCAATGTGTGTGGTTATATCTTGAATAGTGGATGGGTCTGATAAGATCGAGTCATTCAGACGCCAATTAAATGGGGTAGGGGCAAGACCAATATGAGAGGTTTCAAATTCAACCATGTCATGGTCAGACCATGGATAGGGGTGGATTCGGGCTCTTGATGAGTTTGCCAATATGATGGGGGTAGTGAAGATGTAATCGAGCCTAGCATAACAGTCATGTGGGTGGGAGTAGTGGGTGAAAGCCCTAACACCAATATTATGGGCTCTCCAGGAGTCTATTAGTTGCAATTTACTGAGTGAGCGATTCATTGATTTAGTAAATGCTTTCGTCGTAGGGGCAACTTTGCTTCTGTCTAAGGAAGGATGGGCGGCCAGGTTAAAGTCCCCTTCTAGCACTATATGGGGGGAGCTAAGGCGGTCTAGGGTTTCAAAAAATTTATTAAAAAAAGATGTTTGAGACTCGTTGGGGGCGTATATGGAGGCGATTGTAAGTGAGCGTTTGTTCAGTGTGCCTTTCAGTATAATGTATCTGCTATCAATGTCTTTGTAAATGTGTTGTATCTCAAATACTATAGAGTTGCGGATAAAAATCGCAACCCCCCTGGATTTGTTGGAGAATGTAGTGAAATACATTTGGTTATATGTTTTGTCGAAGTAGCACGGGTGGTTATCAGTAGAAAAATGGGTTTCTTGAAGGAGGATAATATCTGCACCCAGTCTTTTATAGTGTCTGAAGGCCTTTTTACGCTTATGTGGGGAGTTAAATCCTTGTGTATTGTGTGAAAGTATCTTAAGGCCCATTTCTAATTGAGGTAAACGTGTAGATTATTTTGATTGGGCTAGAATAGAATCTATATGGTGAGTAAGTTGAGACCTGATATATATTATAGGATATCCAGTTATTACTAGTGTCAGAATAACCAACATAGTCTATAGATATGCAATATAGTAAAAAGCTACAGTATGGATTGGTGAAACAACTGTATAGTAAAGGTTTGAAATTCTTCTTGTGTGTACCAGTAAAAGGGTAAAGGTAGAATCTTCCAGAGATTATTACATTTAGAAACAATGCCAACAGGGCAAAGAAAAATTGTAATTTGTAATAAAACATAAGGGGGTCAGATGACTGAGTGTCATCCGACCTTACAAATTTTAAAGGTGGACAAAGAAATGTCCTAGACTCACATACCAAGCCTGCCACGGCATCCAGAACAATGGAGGAGCCGCACCAGGCTATGGATGGGAGCATGGGGGCAAACCAGCGGCGGCGGATGAGCCAGGTAAAAATTATATAACAAACTTTAAGGTGCAAAATTAGTGTAACCTTCTGAACAAAACCTCTAGTGGAACCCAGCAGGTAAATAGCATCATGGGTTGTAAACAGATGGGTTTAAGGTTATAATAACATCTACCTCAATAATAAACCTTTGAGAGAGGAGGAGAGGATAGGGGGGAGGAAAAAAAAAAAAAAGGGGGAAAGAAGTCTCTCGCAATCCAGGTCCGTATGGCTGTTGTAAGAGGGTTCTTGAGATGTGTAACAGTAGTCAACTTAAATGAAATATTGGAAAAAAAAACAAAAAAACAAAAAGAACAGGAGCTCTTCTTGATGAATCTTCTTGCTTTGTTATTAGAAGAACGCAGAACATGTGGCAAAAGGAGTATACAAAATTCTCAGGCTTGGTCTTGGGAAGATTGGCGCCATCTTCTCTGTTCTCTTTGATTGCGGCGGGAAGAGGGAGTAGACCATATGGGGGAAGAGCGGGGTGTAGCAGGAAGGCGATTCGGAGGTTCTGGCTGTAACAGGCCCAATTTGATAAGAAGATCTTTTCCTTCAATGATGTTGTATACTGTGTGTGTGGTACCATTGTGCATCACTGACAGTTTGAATGGGAAACCCCAGCGATATTTGATCCTGTTTGTCTGAAGGATTGTAGTGACCTCTTTCATCCTGCGTCTGCGATCAAGGGTAGCTGGGGAGATATCAGGGTAGATTTGCAATCTGACACCATCAAGCTCAATATTTGGTGTATTTCTGGATGCCCTCATGATGTCCTCTTTGGTCAGAAAATCTTTCATGCATAATATTATATCGCGTGGGGGCTTGTCAGGGGGTGGTTTGGGGCGAAGTGCTCTATGAATCCTGTCGCAGGTGAAAGCCGATATGGGCTTGTCTGGCAAAAGCATGTGGAAGACTCTGGACACCGCAGGGAATAGATCTGTGGTAGATTCAGGGATCCCACGCACTCTAATATTGCTTCTGCGATTGCGATTATCCAAATCCTCCACGTGTGCCTGCATAAAGGAGAAGCTGTCTGCAAGCGTCTCATAGTCTCTCCTGAGGTCACTGTGTGCAAGGGAGAGTTCGTCGTGTTTTGTTTCCAGCACATCTGTCCTGCTTACTATGCTAGCAATCTCCTGTGTCAGGGCATTGGTTGATTTGTGCAGTTCAAGCTGTATTTTGTCAGCCAATCTCTCATAGATGGCTGAGAGACTGGCATCAAGGTCAGCTTTAGTCAGGGGCATGATGTACTCACATTCCTTGTTAGGCATATGTGACGGTGTAGCGCTGTTAGATGCAGCCTGTGAGCCGGCGCCATTTTGGGACATCTTCCCCTGCTGTTGTTCCAGGCCGAGGAGATAGTTAGTTATAGAGTGTCCGGAGCCCCGGTTGCTCTTCTTCTTGCTCGATCTCATGCACCGCTATGTTCCTCAGGGGTGCTAGGGTACTTTGAGCCTAGTGTGAAGGAAAATAGCCCTGGGAATTAGGCCTGGCGATCCCGGTCAGACGGAGCACTCAGCAGACACGTCTGTCCCGCATTGCGCCGCGCATGCGCCCCCTCTTTTTGAATTTTTTATGGCAACTAATATGACATTACACACATTGCACTTATGAGCACCAATTAAGACGCATAAAAGGGTCAGTGCTGTCCGTTCTTTTATTTTTAGACATCATTCAGAATTACAGTACCTAAAATTATGACATGCACAGGGTTTTAGTATAGAAAGTGTAAGACACCGCTCACCCTGCCCGATGCATGTAAGTGTATGTGATGGCCTTAGCTAACGCTGCTCCACAGTCTATGCCCTCTGACCAGCATTAGCCCCCTGGAGCAGTGCTAACTGAGACCATCACATACACTTAGTGTACATGCACTATTTTATAAGTTATTTTAGATTTCATTCACTTATTATTTTTATCAAAGAATCATATATTCCAGGATATGTATGTGTGGGGGTGAGAATATTTAGATGCATTTTGTGTAGTTTGAGAAGGTGGTGCAATAAAGAGGAGGGGAGAGGGAGGGAAAAGGAGGAAAGAGCGATATGTATTTGATTCTGGGGCTGACTCCTTGTGGGGATATTTTGATCTATTTATCTATTAATGGATGTGGGGTCCTGGTACTCTGATGGGGTGGATACACCTGAAATTGGTGTACGTTGACGGGGAGGTGGGGTTGGTATTGATGGAGGAGAGGGAATCTTTTGATTTCCATTTGAGAGATCTTATTACTTGGCCCAGTTTGGCTACCTGGAATATCAATACTTAGGGGGACTGTCCCCTTGATGTGGAATCCCCTCACCCCCTCCTCAAGATAGAAGATGGTTCCCCAGGGTAATGGCCTGGTAGAACCAATAATGAGCTCCCCGTTTACAGTAAGGCAGGGTTAGCAAATATAGTTATGGTTTTAGGTGGTTATGCTGTAGTTGTCATTAGCTTGAATTTTAAGATTGGTGTTTTTTTCTCTCTTTTTTTTTATCCCAACCTGATCATATGGGTATAGGGGCTGTTGCTGTTTATCCATATGATTGTTTCACATTCAGGTTGCTGAAGCTTGCCATGGACTTAGATTCTGCTGGCCATGTTTAACCATTACCCCCTGTTACGCCTGCACCCTCATATCTTGGAAGCTATAAGTAGAGTGTGTAAGCAATCTTGCTTTAGTAACCCTCAAGGAGGACGAGACATTAGGTGTGTCCTCCTCGATTGGCTATAGTCATTTTTTTAAATGATTATTATTATTTTTTCCTCCTCTCTCCCCTTTCCTTTACTTCTATTCCTTTTTTTCTTCCCTCTGGAGCTGGTTATAAGGATGGATAACCTTTGTATAATGTCCCTTAATGTTAAGGGGCTAAATACGCCCGAAAAACAGCATATATTAATTCATGACTTGAAACATTCTAGTGTTGATATTGCATTTCTCCGAGAAACACATTTTTAAGAGAAATGAAGGTATGGCTAGACGGGTTGCATCAGATGCAGCACCTCATCCCAAAATAACTTAGTAACTGATCAATAGGGAGAGCAGGGGATTATAGCGGTGCCAAAGAGAAAAGTATGAAGATAAGATAGTAGATGTAAAATTACAAAAAATACTTTATTTAGCACAATTCAATACATACAAGAAACGATAAAATCATTGGCTGCAATTAACATATATATTGTACATGACCACAATGCAGTAGGGTGGGCCAGGTAGAGACGGCCTTCAAAGCAAGAGCTCAGTTTCCTACATGTTTCGCCAAGACATTGGCTTCCTCAGGGAATGGTAAGAGCTTGTTGCAATATATAAGAATCTATGCATAGAGATACAAAAACAACATATAAACAAACAGATAAATAGACATTGGGATGTAGGCTGTTATGAACAATGGTATATGTTGGAGTACATGGCTAGACTGACTCACAAAGGGAGGTGACCCTAAACCCCAGGATCCCGAACATACCTGGAAATCAGACATCCAGGGGAGGCCCGGCGGGGAGACCCCAGCCTAGGAAAGACCAGACTGCACCGTATCTATGTCTGCAGGGGGCACATAAAAGACCTGGCAATCAAATGTATTAAAGATTAAAAAATAATAATGGCTATACAGGTTTGAAGTGTATGTAATACACACAGTATTTTTAGGACATAAGTAGGGCCACAGACCGCACGTAAATTAAATTGGGCATCAAAGCCTCAAAAAGACTCACACTTTAAAAGCAGATTGGTTGATAAGACGAAAACGCCTGGAGATGGATTGGGAGACAAGCTTAGAAGACTAGTGAAGATAATGGATAGTAATCTGAAAAAATGCATAAAATAAGGAAAGGTTGAAAATAAGCCATTTGGGGGGGCAGGAGGCGGAGCCTAGCGGAGCAGACATGCATTGTTAGAGCTCCACACCGCTGAGGAGAGAAGAGAAGGACAAAGCGGAGCCTGCAGGCTCAAAAGGTATCCATTTGAACCTTTTTGCCCCAGGGAACAAACTGTGAAAGTTTGGGCAGGAAATATGGTACTGGGAGGAAACCGTGGCAGAAATAAAAATCACCTCACAAAGAGCTCACAGGCACTCACTGCAGCTGAAGCAGCTCCAGTCACCTCACAATATACAGCATCAGGGCGCTCTCACAGACAGAAAATGTCACAGCAAGACTCTCCATTTGAGTCAGATACAGAACAAATCCTCTCACAAACTTCTCCACAAGCCTCCTCAGCATCCCCAGTAATATTATTACAATTTGAAAAGATGCTTCATAAGGCTTTAAAACAAACCTCAGACCAAATAACAAAAAGCCTAACCAAAGAAATAAGAGAGCTGGGAAACCGCACCGCAGCCTTAGAAATAAAAATGGATGAAATTGAAATTACAACCCAAGAAAATATAACAGAATTGGAACAATTAAAAGAAGAGAATTTAATACTTCAAACTAAGCTCGAAGATTACGAAAATAGAGCCAGACGTTCAAACTTGCGCATAAGGGGAATACCTGAAACTGTGACAGACCTGCAATCTACTATTACTGCTCTATTACAAGAACTAAAGCCAGATATCCCTATTGAACCTTTAGAACTGGACAGAGTACACAGAGCCCTCACAGCCAAAAAGAAAGATGGACCCCCACGTGATATAATCACAAAATTTCATTATTACAGAACGAAAGAACAAATACTAATTGCTGCAAGAGAAAAAAAGTAACTTAATTTTCAAGGACACAATTATCAAATTTTTGCTGACCTATCCCAACTTACTATTACTAAATGACGATCCATGAAACCCCAACTAATGGAACTGCAACGCCACAACATTATGTATCAATGGGGCTTCCCCTTTTCAGTCAGATTTAACTACCAAGGTACAATTTACAGAAGCAGATCAGCAGATGAACTACAACAAACTCTTTTAAAATTAAATCTGACAGAACCCACAAGCAGCAACACTCCCACACGCAGAAGAATGGCATCATCTTCACCTTCAGGCAGCACCCAGAAAATTTCAGAACAAAATGGGAATCATCATTCTCACAAAAGAGGCCGTTATGCCACATCATCCATGGACCAAGAAGATTCAATGGACTGACATCCTAATTCCTGATATCTCTTCATTTATTATACTAAGAGATGGTTCTCTATAAAAAACCTATATTTATAACTGAATGTAACTGCATTCTGATAGTCACACACTGTATGGGATCAAGTTACATTCCAGTTATATTTCTTATTACTTCTGATTCATATAGCCTTAGAATATATAAGTGAAATAAGGAAATTCTTGTTCAGTTATATATTATCAGGTAATAACAATAGATTTATTACTTTTTAGGACAAATATGTTCAATAATCCAGAAGTAATGGAAGCTTTTTCTTTCTTTTCTTAAAACAAATATATTATTACCTAACTAGTTCCTAGAATTATGTTTTTGTTTATTCTAATCTGAAGCAATACAACCTCAATTTTATGAGTTAACATATCTAAACAGTTACATATGAATAAAATATGTAATTGTTTACTCTAAAAGGGTTAAAATCCCAAAATAATTCAAACTATCTTCATCAATACCAAAGTTATTAACAGTACCTTTCTAACTGAATTATTTAGCCTAGGGCAAGACTAACCATATACAACCACCCTGGAATAAATCATTTCAACAAAAACTATATTCTGCACTCCAATTAATGAAACATCATTTTGATGTCTTTTGACATAGCACTTCTCTCCTATAAGCGGAAGATCCGTGTACCCCCATTAGCCCTCCTCATTCTCCCAACCATATTATGTGGGAGTGTGACGAAGGCACTTATTCCCCTGAGAGAGATATTTATTCTCTTTCAAGGGTAAATTGTGATTACTTGCAAAAAATAATTTATACAATGTATCATCTAATCTCATATGTTCTTTGTTTACTCTTTACTCCAGAATTCACTGGTTTCTTTTCTATCTATTCATCTCTTCAGTCCACACAGGTTGATCTGCGCAGTCAGCTCTGCATAACAAAAAGTAAGTCAAAACTATTTGATCTATTGCCATGGCACCACTGAATATACTTTCCCTGAATGTTTAGGGAATAAATGTCCCTCAAAAAAGGACCAAAGCCTTCCGTACTTTCCATAACAAGAAGGCCCACATAGTATGCCTCCAAGAAACACACTTCACCAAAGATTCTACTCCAAAATATATTTCTCCTTTTTATCAACAAATTTACACAGCTTCTGCCTGTACCAAGCAAAGGGGAACTCTAATTGCATTTCACCGATCCACACCATTCACCTTATCATCAGAAATTAAAGACCCAGAAGGTAGATACCTGATACTCATGGGTTATATAATGGATACAGCAATCACGGTGATTTCCTACTACGCTCCTAACAAACAACCTACACCATTCCTCTCACATATATTACAAGTGATTAATACACACAAAATAGGAACAGTGATAATGTGTGGGGATTCGAACCAGGTCCTCCTCCCATTTCTAGATAAATCACCTTTTACACCATCCAAAATAACCTCTAGATTACCTTTTTCTCAACTTCTTTCCAAATACAATCTGGTAGATTCGTGGAGAGAAAGTAACCCAATGAAAAAGAAATTCACTTATTTCTCGCACCCTCATCAAACCTTCACCAGAATAGATCATATTTTTCTAACAATAGGAATGATACCAGAAATTATTGCATCAGATATAATTCCGATTCCGTGGTCTGACCATAATGCAGTATACACTACTATAGCCTCAGCCATACCAAAAGCGCATGACCCAACGTGGTACTTACCGGACATAATGCTCAAACACCCACTACATCAGATGGCCATTGAACAAGCTTTAAAGGAATACATATCAATTAATAATACAACAGACATCTCCCCAATAACACTGTGGGAAGCTCATAAGCCTGTCTTGCGTGGTACAATACAAAGACAAATGGCACTATTTAAACGGGAACGCAATAATCTAGCAAAAAAACTAGAACTCAATTTTAATGCAGCCTACATATCATTCCAAGATAATCCATCTCAGAGTACAAAATCTCATCTGGAAAAATCTAGATTGGAATACGATCTATTTCTCACTGAGTCAGTTGATAAATCCCTCAAACGCTCCAAACACAATTTCTACATGAATACAAACAAACCAGGTACATATTTGGCTCGGGCATTAAATTCAACTAACAAATCTTTCAAACCAATACGTTTGAAATTATCAAAAAATGTTTACACTTGTAATCCAGTTAAAATAGTCCATAAATTTCACTCACATCTCGCAACTTTATACAAGACAAACAATGAATTTAATCCTACAGAGGCTGAATCCTTCTTCTCAAAAATAACCTTACCTGAGTTATCTCAGAATCAAAAAAGCAGTTTGGATGAGTCTATAACTATAGATGAAGTTGCTAACGCCATAAAAGACCTAAAACTTAACAAAAGACCAGGCCCAGACGGCTACTCGGCTTTATACTATAAAACATTCTCAGAAATACTCTCTCCCATTCTCACTGAAACTTTTAACAAACTTCTAGATGGACATTCTTTTCGGCAAGAAACACTAATGGCAATTGTTTGTATGATCCCAAAACCCCTTTCTGATGATACTTCCTGTGTGAATTATCGGCCTATCTCTCTGTTAAACCTCGATATTAAATTATTAGCAAAAATAATAGCAAAACGCCTCAATAGCATTATAGGAAAATTAATACATAGAGATCAAGTAGGCTTCATGCCAAATAGACAGGCAGGCGATAATATACGCAGGGCAGTGTTATTGGCACATATTGCTAAAAAACGATAAATCCCTTTATGTTTTCTATCTCTCGATATTAAGAGGGCATTTGACACAGTATCCTGGCAATATATGCAATATTCATTACAAAAATGGGGTTTTGGACCCCACTTTTTAACATGGATCAAAGCATTATATAATAAACCCAAAGCCTATATAAAATATGCTGGATACAAATCTGAAGCCTTTAATATCGAAAGAGGTACCCGACAGGGTTGCCCATTATCTCCCTTATTATTTGCCCTTATACTCGAACCCATGGCCCAATACATCAGAACAAACCAAACTATAACTGGCATTGAAGTAGGAGGTATTATACACAAATTATGTATATTTGCAGACGATATATTACTTTTTCTATCATCACCACAGGTCTCTGGTCCTAACTTAATACCAGCTCTTGATGGATTTGCAGCCCTATCCGGCCTTATGATTAATCCTAAGAAATGCCTAGTGCTTAATATTTCACTCACAAACATGGAATTGATCCCGGCTAGGGCTGCACTCCCATTCACATGGGCAGAAAAATCAATCCCATATCTTGGAATTCATTTAACAGCATCTCATTCTGACCTATTCTCAACCAATTATCCTCCTGTATTAAGACAGATCACAAATCTAATAAAACAATGGTCGCAACTTCCTTTATCCTGGATAGGGAAGATTAATGCAATCAAAATGACTATTCTACCCAAATTGCTTTATCTATTCAGAGTCCTCCCTATTCCAATTCCTTCCTATTTTTTGAGAATAGTACAAAAAAGAGCAACTTCGTTTATATGGGGCTCTTCTAAACCACGTATACCTATACACACACTACATCTTCCCAAAAATAAAGGAGGCCTGGGATACCCTAATTTTACTAACTACTACAGAGCAGCACATTTGGCCAGTCTGTCCAAATACCATGCAAAACAGGAAATCCCATTATGGGTATTTATAGAGGCTTCAGAAAATGACCCTCTATTAATATCAAATTTATTATGGCTTGATCCTAAAGACCGCTTTAAAATTCATAATCCCATAACTAAACACTTCTTATCTCTCTGGGATAAACTAAAAACCAAATATCAGTTACAATCTCTACACAATCCTCTCCTTTCTTTTATCAGAAATCCGGCCTTTTATCCGGCATGGATCTACCCAAATTCTTTTAAAGCTTGGACAACATCAGGCATTCAGACACTAAATGACTTCATAGCATCTAAATCATTCCTTTCATTCCCATCGCTTAGAGAAAAATATGATCTACCAAACTCTGAGATATTTAGATATCTCCAAATCAAAAATTTCTATACACCATTCCTAAAGGGGGATACACCATTATCCCAATTATCCATTTTTGAATCAATCTGTACAAAAGATCCATTTGCTAAAGGTACAATTTCATCACTTTATAATCAATTATATGGAGTAGCAAATCTTAATAGACCCTCTTACGTTCAGAGGTGGGAGGAGGACCTGGGACGAACTTTGGAAGACACGGACTGGTCTAACATATGGCTCACATCTAAGTCATCTTCACCCAACATCTTAGCACTGGAGACAAATTATAAAGTCCTAACTCTCTGGTTCCTTGTACCCGCTAGAGTGGCAAAATATTCACCTAATACCTCAGCTCTTTGTTTTCGAGGATGCCCAGAAATAGGCACATATTTACACATATGGTGGACGTGCCCAGTAATCCAAACCTTCTGGAAGGAAGTCTTCGTGATTGCATCTAAAATATTTAAAAAAATAATACAACCAGATCCATATTTAACTTTACTTAATCTAAAACCGAAATGGTTAACACTCTCTCAATTCAAACGTATGAACCAACTAATAACGGCTGCAAAACAAACAGTGGCCAAGGCATGGAAATCTCCTACATTGGTACTAGCAGAAACAATTCACAGAATGAATAATACAATGTCCCATGCTAAGATGGTAGCCATCGATCAAAATCAAATTCCAAAATTTGAAAAACTTTGGCATCCTTGGATAAAACAACAGTTCCTGTCAAACTTCAATGACTCTGTCCTGTTGCCATGGTAACAGATTAAATGACTTACAGAGACACCCATTCTAAGGCTTCAAAGAGAACTAAAAAGAATAATAAACTGACGAGCGGGACAACCTTGTGGACCATACCTCTACCTTTCAACCCTTTTTCTTCTTTCTCTTTCCTTTTCTCCACCTTATGATTAAAGCTCATTATCAGAATTTATTTGACCTATATACACTCTACTTGTAAACAATATGTATAGTAGGTATAAATCATTTAAATACCTACAAAAGTAACTAAGGAAATGATATATATCTTTAATTTAGGTTTACGTGAACCCAGTGTTTAATATTAGAAATTTCATGATATTTACCTATATAAACCCTACTGTAAAACAATGAGCTTACTTTATAGATCCTTTGTAAACTTACTTTATGTATCTTTATAACATTGTATACTCAATAAACTTCTTTTGACAAGGAAAATAAGCCATTTGACCTTAAAAAAGAGGTAGTGGCAACACTCCTATAAAGGGGTAAGAGGTAATGATAGAAAAAAGCTTACCAAATGGACTATTTATGGGGCATGTAGCTAAGGAAGATCGTTACTCATATTGCATATAAGAAATGATAGTTGGAAATTAGTCAGTGGCAGAGGGTTGATGCGTCCTGAAAGAGGGTGAATAAGGGCAAAGTTAGGAATAAAGAGGGGGATTGCTTAAAAATGCTGAGGGGTGAAAAGCAGTTGAAAATTACCTTGCCAGTAAGTACAGAGCTTGTGCAGGCGTTTGTCATGTCCAGCTGATTGAATGGACAGGCCGGCTTATATATCCCCCCCACACCTGATCGAAGATCGATCAGGTGTGCGGACGCTGAGATGAGGCGTCCGCGCATGCGCACTAGGCAGCATCCCGGAGCCTACAAGGTCCGAAATGCACCGCGGGCGCACGCTTGAATCACCCCTGGGTGTCTGGTTTCCAGGTATGTTCGGGATCCTGGGGTTTAGGGTCACCTCCCTTTGTGAGTCAGTCTAGCCATGTACTCCAACATATACCATTGTTCATAACAGCCTACATCCCAATGTCTATTTATCTGTTTGTTTATATGTTGTTTTTGTATCTCTATGCATAGATTCTTATATATTGCAACAAGCTCTTACCATTCCCTGAGGAAGCCAATGTCTTGGCGAAACATGTAGGAAACTGAGCTCTTGCTTTGAAGGCCGTCTCTACCTGGCCCACCCTACTGCATTGTGGTCATGTACAATATATATGTTAATTGCAGCCAATGATTTTATCGTTTCTTGTATGTATTGAATTGTGCTAAATAAAGTATTTTTTGTAATTTTACATCTACTATCTTATCTTCATACTTTTCTCTTTGGCACCGCTATAATCCCCTGCTCTCCCTATTGATCAATTACTACATTTTTAAGAGAACCTGCCTTGCTCTGGTTGGGTATCGACTCTACCCATTGACTTATCATGCCACTAACCCTGATGCTAAGTCTAATGCCTTGTACACACGACCGGTTTTGCCGTCGGAATAAACTCCGAAGGTTTCTCCGACGGAAGTCCAACCATCAAGAACGCGGTGACGTACAACACGTATGACGGGACTAGAAAAAGGAAGTTCAATAGCCAGTAGCCAATAGCTTCCGTCTCGTACTTCCTTCAGAGCATACGTCGTTTTTGGTCCGTCGGAACAGCATACAGACGAGCAGTGTATCCGTTAGGAATTGGTTCCGTCAGAAATATTTAAAACATGTTCTATTTCTAGGTCCGTCAGAATTTTCTAAAAAAAGAGTCCGATGAGGCATACACATGATCGGAATATACGACGAAAAGCTTCCGTCTGACTTTTTCTCTCGGACATTCCGCTCGTGTGTACGTGGCATTAGAGTGTGTCTATTTTGATCTTCTGTAAAGTTCCATGGTCTTGTTCAGATTCTCTTGTGGATGATGGGGGTCGCTACCTATTCCTTAAAGGTGTGATTGGAGTGGTTAAAGTAACACTGGCTTCTTTTTATGTTCCCTGTCACGGAACGTCCCTCACTCCGCTTGAGTGTTTCCGTCAGTATACCACTTCCTCCCAGTTTGGACTCAGATATCAGATATTCCAACCACTCCCAAGCACAAAACAAGACTTGCTTAGATGCTAACATGGACTATTTTATTTAGAATCAAAATTACAAGACTTTATATGCTGTTGGAACCTCCTCTAACAATACAACTGTAACCTAATTAACATGAGCTAGTTTACTAAATCATTTACCCAGACTAGGTGACTATTCAATACACATTACCATAAACATCAACACAGGGTTAATTAGAACAAACAACAATGTGTGGAATACCCTTAGAACCTGTGGTAAGCCAGACTAGACTGTTCGTCACCTAGCCAGTCCTGGAGGCTAATGTGATTAGCTCACTCAATTAACAGGTTGAGTTCAGAATCAAACAAACCAATAATAGTCTCTACATACATGCTGGGAGATATTGTGGACAAATATTACTGTCCCATTTTAAGTAGTCTAAGATATATTTTCTCACTCACCCTGTGCCAGGATAGCACAGGGTGACTTAGACATAAGAGGTGTATGGGGAGCTGAAACAAGGGCATCCCCTACTTTCCAAGGGATTCTGAGTTCCACGGGCCCTCCCTTCACATTCCCAATGTGCACCAGGATTTTTTTTTCTTAGAAACATCCTGGATAAACTGTCAGAGTTTTCAGAGGGTGGTGATCTTAAAGTCCCCTTTGATACCCAAAGAGGATACCTCCACAGGTTCCTCCTGGATTCTACCTGGTACTCATAAGAGAATCTCTCAATCACTCTATGGGGCATGATTAGTGGATGTATGGCGACTTTTTCATTTGGGAAAAAGAGATTATACTTTTTATTCTTCCCTACATATGTTTTTTTTTAACCCTCATGATCAATTACATTCTGTTCTTGAGACCACTATTGGGTTGATTACCTGGTCGGACCAGGCTTCAATTTTTTTGAAATATAACCTTCTAAATACCCAGCGATCTGGCTCTGCCATGTGGTGGCTTAATGAAAGCCTCCTGGTGGACCCCATTGTTATCGCAGATGTCCTTACGGAGGTGAAGTGGTTCTTTCAGACCAATGATACTCCCGATTGTGCCCCTGGGGTGGTTTGGGAGGCCCATAAGGTGGTGATTCGAGGGGTCCTGATTAGACATGGTGCCCGGATTAGTGGAATGACATCTTCTGAGCTCTTGCAAACAGGTTTCTGATCTGCCCCTTTATAGGGCTAAAAGAGCATTACAGGCGGGGAGGAAGCAGATTTTTGAGCTTGGTAATAAATGTGGTAAATTCCTAGCTTGAGCCCTGAGGGATCAACAGTCAGCGACCTTTATTCCATCGATTTTGGATGCTGATGGGGAGAAAGCTACCTTACCTAAACAAATAGCTCAGTCGTTTAGTGACTACTATTCATCTCTTTAAAATCTGCACCCCTTCCCCTGTTCAGCACACGATAGATGATTACTTGGTAACCTCTGCGATGCATTGTCTTGCATTTCCTACACAGCAGGATTTGGAAGCCCCAATTAGGCTAGAGGAACTAAAAGCTGCAGTGGGCTCAGTAAAGATAGGTAAAGCCCCTGGCCCAGATGGCTTCACAGTCCAATATTACAAGCTTTTGTTACCTACGTTGGGACCTTACTTGGTTAGGATATTTAATGGCCTGAGTGACCTGACCTCTTTCCACGTAGAAACTTTGAAAGCCCTTATTTTGGTCATACCTAAGGAAGGTAAAGATCCTATGCAGTGCAGGAGTTATAGACCGATCTCCCTATTAAATGTAGACTTGAAATTTTTAACCAAAATTCTTACTACACAACTGCAGCAACATCTACCTTTCTTGATCCATCTAGATGTGCATGCACGTGGGGTCACCGGAGGCCGCCCCTTATGACGTCACCACTCCATCATGCCCTGGGCAGTGACATCATAAGGGGTGGGGCCTCCAGATGACATCACACAGTGACCCCGCCCCATGCCAGTATAAGTATAAGTATAAGTAGTTGCACACCGCGCACCCAGCATTAGAGCGGGAGAGAGCATCTATTCAACATCGGAAGAAGAATAGAGGGAGAACACAGCGCAGAAGAGCCAGCAAAAGAGCAAGAAGATAGCGGAGAAGACCAGCAGAGGAAGAAGATAGCGGACAGAGGGAGAAGAACCGGGGAGAGAGTGGAGAAGACCCGGAGAGGGGAGAAGAATCGGCAGAGGCAGAAGACGTCAGCGGAGGAGACAGAAGAGCCGGAGAGGGGAGAAGAAATCGGAAGAGATGACAGAGCTGCCTTAAGAAATTACTTTAAAAACATGTGTAAAGTGTATTATTTTTGACACTTTTTTAGGTGAATGGGTAGGGGTACAATGTACCCCATACTCATTCACATAGGGTGGGGGGCTGGGATCTAAGTGCCCCCTTGTTAAAGGGGGCTTCTAGATTCCAACAAGCCCCCCGCCCGCAGACTAAGGGAAGAGGCCCTTATCCTCATCAACATGGGGACAAGGTGCTTTGGGGTGGGGGGCGCAGAGCCCACACCAAAGTTCTGTACTGTGCTCCTACTCTTAGACCTCTCTGCTGCCTTTGACAGTGGACCATGCCCTCCTCCTCAAAAAACTCTGTGCCTTTGGTCTCTGTGACTGTACTCTTCGTTGGTTCTCATCTTTTTTATCCAACCGCACCTTCAGTGTCACTTACTGGTACTCTACCTCCTCTCCTCTACCTTTTTCTGTCGGGGTCCCCCAAGGTTCTGCTCTTGGACCCCTCTTATTCTCCATCTACACCTCCTCCCTGGGTCAGGTAATAGCCTCCCATGGCTTCCAATACCATCTCTATGCTGACGATTCCAAATCTCTCTACCCCTCAGCTCACTCCCTCAGTCTCCTCACGTATCACTAATTTACCAACAGATATATCAGTCTGGATGTCACACCACTTCCTCAAACTCAATCTATCCAAAACCAAACTTATAATTTTTCCTCCTCCTCATGCCCCTTCCCCTGATTTCTCTGTCAAAATCCCCGCACGCCAAGGTTCTAGGTGTAATCTTGGACTCTGATCTATCCTTTAAGCCCCACATCCGATCACTGTCCAAATCTTTCCGCCTCAACCTCTGCAACATCTCCAAATGCCCCTTTCTAACCAATGATACCCTAAAGCTCTTAATTCATTCTCTGGTCATCTCTCACCTCGACTACTGCAACTCCCTTCTCATTGGCTAAACTATAGCATGATTTGACACATAAATGGAGTCTGAGAAGCTGCACAGCCTATATGGTAAGTCTTAAACAAGCAGGAAGTTCCCCCGTGGGGTTTTCAGGCAGCAATTTGAGAGTCGCAGACAGTATTTTATAAAAAAAAAATTATTTTATTTTTAATTAGACAAAGGACAAATGAACAACACTATATTAAAGTTAAACCATGAGCTCTGGTTTACAAATACGTGAGACTACTAGAAAAAGGAAAAATGAATGGACAAGGATAATAAAATACAATTATGTCAACTTGTTGTATTAACCACTTCCCACCCGGCCACTGCACTTAAACGGTCGGGTGGGAGCTCCCTCCTTCTGACTGGACGTTCCCGAACATCCCTCAGAAGGAGCAGGATCGCGCCACGATCCTGATGCGCGCGTGTCCCCCGGACATGCCACATTTCGGAACGGCAGGAGGGCAATGTGATGTGTGTGTAATCACAGCCATCGTATAGTAAACATGGGGGAGGGGTGGCATTTGACAGGAGATCGCGCCGCCATGTGCCTGCGCAGCGGTGCAATCCCGATCTGCCTGTGCCCCCCAGAGACAGTGTAGTATTATAACACAGGAGGGCCCTGTGATTGGCCCTCCTGATCACATGACGACTGTGTGTCCAATCACAGAAATAGGCTTAGTCATAAAAGGGTTTATAAACTCAGAGTGAAACTGCAGAGGAATGTCTGGAACTTTGGACTTTCCCCAGCTATTGTTTGTGATTGTGCTTACAGTTTTGTAATGCTTCCTTTGTATCAGTCTCATCTTCAACAGATGTCAAAGCTGTACAGACCAGATCAGCAGACATATCATTTCAGCTTCATTAAGGTGACACGCCTTCTTATTTATTAGATTTCTTGTGAAATGCTATAGAAATGTAAAGTGCAAGTCTACAGAAATACATGGTTTGTTTCTGTTTCATCATTCCATTTCATCATTGACTAAATAGTTAAAGCCTAAATTTTAGCTACACTTTTTTGCTTTGGATAGAATGGAGAAGAGTTCAAATTTCAGTCAGGTTTTAATTTCTTATAAACAGAAGAAATAATTCAGCGCAATCAGACAAATATACAATACAATCACCAACAAGGTATTGCCAGCTGAACACTTAAAGGTGCATTTCACATAACCTTCAAATACTAGTTCTAAATCATGAAAGTGCAGCACAATAATTCTAATAAAAGATGTTATAAAATTTATATAAAGTTTGTGTAAAACAAATCTTCTGCCAAGGTAGAGATAAACCAGTGAATGAAAATTGTGTCTTATATATCATTCAGGTGATCCCATCACCAGAGGCAATCCTGGATGCTCACGTAATGGGTAGACATGTGCACTGTCGAATAATTAGTTTTTTTTTTTTTCGTTTCATTCATTTTTGTTTTCAGATCATTCGTTATGATCGATATTCGTTATTTTGAATTAATTTGTAACTTTAGATAAATTTGAATTTGTTCAATTCCATTCGTTTAGATGCAGTATCCGTTATTATAATAATTCGTAATAATTTGAAAGTCCAAAAATTCGAAAATCCGAAATTCAAAAATCCAAAAATTTGAAAGAATGAAAATCCAAAATTCAAAAATCTGAAAATTTGAAAGAACGAAAATCCGAAATTCGAAAATCCAAAAATTTCGAAATTCGAAAATCCGAAAATTTAGAATGGAAATCCGAAAACTAGAAAATTAGAAAGTACAAAAATCCAAATTTAAGAACGAAAATCCGAAAATTTGAAAACGAAAAAAACATTCGGATAATTTCTATTATATTTAAAATATTACGTTTATTAACCATTATTATAGTTTTTTTTATTATAAAAACTATAATAATAGTTATAAACTATTAAATTATAGATATTGTCATTTCCTTTCAAATTTGTCCGCATCTAAATGAATGGAACATAACTAATTAATAATAAATAAAAATACTAATAATAATAATAGAAACTATAATAATAGTTATAAACTATTAAACTATAGGTATTGGAATTTTCTTTTCAAATTTGGCTGTTAGTGAAGGTAGCGAATACGAATTTATCTGAAGTTATGAATTACCCACCATTCGTTATTTCGGATAATTCATAACTTTGGATAAAATTGTATTCGTTACGTTCACTAACAGCCAAATTTGAAAGGAAATTACAATACCTATAATTTAATAGTTTATAACTATTATTATAGTTTTTATTATTATTATTTATTATTAATTTGTTACGTTACATTCGTTTAGATGCGGCATTCGTTACAATACCTATAATTTAATAGTTTCGGTCTTTCGTTCTTTTGAATTTTCATTTTTACCTTGTTTCGAATTCTTGGATTTTCCAATTTCGGATTTTCATTCTTTCGGATTTTCGAATTTTCAGATTTCTAATTTTCATTCTTTTGAATTTTCGTTCTTTTGGAAAATTTGTTTTTGAAAAAAAATTGTTAAACGGTCTTTTCTGGATGTTTTTGAATTAACGAATATGCAGAATTTTGACAAAAAAAAATTCGGAACTAAACAAATTGAACATGTCTAATAATGGATATGACCCCTGAATCAACAGGATGGTCATAGCTCACTTTTCCCCCACACAGGGCAACAGTTAGTATATTTTCACCACTGATCCAGGCTGAATGATCCTTAGACACGTCAAAAGTACCAAGTATACATAGAAGTCAAGAAGATGAAATCCACTGACGAAGTCCTGCCCAGGATGTAACGTGTACGGGAGGAGGAGTAACACCACTGGCAGCTATCTTCTGAGTCCCCGTGGATTTGTTTGCACTGAGCGCTTCGTTTTGCAATTTTGGAGAAAGTGCCAGTTTTGTAAGTGAGTTTTTATTTCTGATTTTAGTCAAATACATTTTAGCAGAGAACACTATTTGTCTTCTTCTTGACTTCTATGTATACTTGGTACTTCTGATGTGTCTGAGGATTGTTCAGCCTGGACCAGTGGTTATAATAGCCTGTTGCCCTGTGTGCGGAAAAGCGAGTTATGACCATGCTGTTGATTAGAGATGAGCCGAACACCCCCCGGTTCGGTTCGCACCAGAACCTGCGAACGGACAGAAAGTTCGCACGAACGTTAGAACCCCATTGATGTCTATGGGACTCGAACGTTCGAAATCAAAAGTACTCATTTTAAAGGCTAATTTGCATGGTATTGTCCTAAAAAGTGTTTGGGGACCCGGGTCCTACCCCAGGGGACATGTATCAATGCAAAAATAACTTTTAAAAACTGACGTTTTTTCGGGAGCAGTGATTTTAATGATGCTTAAAGGAAAAAAAAAAAGTGAAATATTCCTTTAAATATCATACCTGGGGGGTGTCTATAGTATGCCTGTAAAGTGGCGCGTGTTTCCCGTGTTTAGAACAGTCCCTGCACCAAATGTCGTTTTTAAAGGAAAAAATCTCATTTAAAACTGCTTGCGGGTTTAATGTAATGTCGGGTCCTGGCAATATGGATGAAAATCAGTGAGACAAACGGCATGGGTACCCCCCAGTCCATTACCAGGCCCTTTGGGTCTTGTATGGATATTAAGGGGAACCCCGCACCCAAATTAAAATAAGGAAAGGTGTGGGGCCACCAGGCCCTATATACTCTGAACAGCAGTATACAGGCGGTGCAAACAAGACAGGGACTGTAGGTTTGTTGTTAAGTAGAATCTGTTTGTCATTTTGAACGGGTACATTTTTAACGTGTTTAGTTCCAGCCAAAAAATCTTTTTTAAGCTTTTTGGAAAACATAGGGAAGGGTTATCACCCCTGTGACATTTGTTTTGCTGTCTTTCCTCCTCTTTAGAAGATTTCACCTCACTTTTTGTCCCAATGACAAATGTTTTTTGAGAATTTGGTGTTTTTTGTGGAACAAGGATTGGAAAGCATTAGTGGAAAGGAGAAATGTTTTTCCCATATTAACTCTTACAGGAGAGAATTTCCCTTCCTAGGGGTAGATTTCATCTCACTTCCTGTTGTCTCCTTCCGTTTGCAAGTAGGAGTCGTTTGTAAGTTAGATGTTTGAAAGTAGGGGCCTGCCCTATATACTCAGCAGAAATTTGGGCCTTAGGTGTTGTTGTGGCCACAACAACGTAAGCCCTCACAGGGCCCTGCTGTGAAATATTAGATCAAGAATTGTAATTACATGCCCCTGTTGAACAGGGGCAGAAAAACTGGGCCTTTGGTGGTGGTGGTGCTGGTGCCACAACACTGTAAGTCCTCACTCGCTCTTGGTGGGTGCAGAAATGGGCCCTGCTGTGAAATATTAGATCAAGAATTGTAATTACATGCCCCTGTTGAACAGGGGCAGAAAAATTGGGCCTTTGGTGGTGGTGGTGGTGGTGGTGCCACAACACTGCAACCTCTCACAGACACTCTAGTTGGAACGCAGGAACGAGCCCTGCTGCAAAGTATTGCATCAAAAATTGTAATTACACGCCCCTGTTAAACAGGGGCAGAAAAATTGGGCCTTAGGCACTGGTGCTGGTGCCACAACACTGCAACCCCTCACAGACACTCTAGTTGGAACGCAGGAACGAGCCCTGCTGCAAAATATTGAATCAAAAATTGTAATTACACGCCCCTGTTAAACAGGGGCAGAAAAATTGGGCCTTAGGCACTGGTGCTGGTGCCACAACACTGCAACCCCTCACAGACACTCTAGTTGGAACGCAGGAACAAGCCCTGCTGCAAAGTATTGCATCAAAAATTGTAATTACACGCCCCTGTTAAACAGGGGCAGAAAAATTGGGCCTTAGGCACTGGTGCTGGTGCCACAACACTGCAACCCCTCACAGACACTCTAGTTGGAACGCAGGAACGAGCCCTGCTGCAAAGTATTGCATCAAAAATTGTAATTACACGCCCCTGTTAAACAGGGGCAGAAAAATTGGGCCTTAGGCACTGGTGCTGGTGCCACAACACTGCAACCCCTCACAGACACTCTAGTTGGAACGCAGGAACGAGCCCTGCTGCAAAGTATTGCATCAAAAATTGTAATTACACGCCCCTGTTAAACAGGGGCTGAAAAATTGTGCCTTAGGCACTGGTGGTGGCGCCCAGAACCAAAAATGTTCTTACAAGCTATCAGCGTGATGATTGAGGAGGAAGAGGATAATTACTCAGGGATAGTCACTCAGCATCAGCATAGGCAGTCTTTGAAGGGATCTGAGATTTCCAAAAAAATTATTCGGTTACATCAGTATCAGGTGCTTGGTAGCTGGTGGTGATCCAAGACTGATTTATTTTTATGAAGGTCAGTCGATCAACCGAGTCGGTGGACAGACGCACCCTGTGATCAGTTACCACGCCTCCAGCAGCACTGAATGTGCGTTCCGAAAGAACGCTGGATGCAGGACAGGCCAGTAGCTCAATTGCATACTGTGCAAGCTCTGGCCAGTGATCCATCCTCAAGACCCAGTAACCCAGGAGATTTTCGGTGGGAAAGGTGTCCAAGTCTGATCTTGCCCCTAGGTATTCCTGCACCATGTAAAACAGACGCTGGCGATGGTTGCTGGAACCGATCATACCTTGGGGCTGCGGACCAAAAAATTGTCTGAACGCATCGGTCAGACGGCCACCTTCTCCACCGCTCCTTCTTTGACTGACCGAAGCCTCAGCAACACGTTGTCCAGAAACAGGAGTTTGTAACCTCCCAGTCTCTGAGAACGCGTTGCACAGACATTTCTGCAAGGCCTCCCGAAGATGTTTCATCCTCTGCTCCCTCTGCGATGGCAAGATAAGGTCCGCAACCTTACCCTTGTAACGTGGATTAAGGAGGGTTGCCAGCCAGTATTGGTCCTTCTCCTTGATACCACGAATACGAGGATCCTTACGCAGGCTTTGCAGGATCAGGGAGGCCATGCAGCGTAGGTTTGCTGAGGCATTCGGTCCGGAGTCCTCTGGGTCACTAAGGACGACATGGTCCACAGCCACCTCCTCCCAGCCACGTACAAGTCCATGTGTTTCTTGGGACTGACCCCTTAAAGACTGCTGCTGATGCTGAGTGCCAGGCTTCACCTCCATACTGACACAATCTTCCTCCTCCTCCTCCTTCTCCTCCTCGTCCTCTTCCTGTGTGATCGGCGGGCACGCAGGAACACTGTCTGGATAAAGGGGGCCTTGAGAGCTAAGGAAGTCCTCCTCTTCCTGCCTCTGTTCTGCCTCAAGTGCCCTGTCCATTATTCCACGCAGCGTGTGCTCCAACAGGTGGACAAGGGGGACAGTGTCACTGATGCATGCACTGTCACTGCTCACCATCCTCGTGGCCTCCTCAAATGGTGACAGGACAGTGCATGCATCCCTGATCATGGCCCACTGGTGTGGGGAAAAAAAAACAAGCTCCCCTGACCCTGTCCTGGTGCCATAGTCGCACAGGTACTCATTGATGGCCCTCTGCTGCATGTGCAGCCGCTGCAGCATGGCCAACGTTGAGTTCCACCTGGTGGGCATGTCACAGATTAGGCGGTTCTTGGGCAGGTTAAACTCCTTTTGGAGGTCCGTCAGCCAAGCACTGGCATTATATGACTGGCGGAAATGCACACAGACTTTCCTGGCCTGCCTCAGGACATCCTGTAAGCCCGGGTACTTGCCCAAGAACCGCTGCACCACCAAGTTAAGGACGTGAGCCAAACAGGGCACATGGGTCATTTGTCCCTGTCGGAGGGCAGAGAGGAGGTTGGTGCCATTGTCACAAACCACCATTCCTGCCTTAAGTTGGCGTGGCGTCAACCACCTCTGAACCTGCCCCTGCAGAGCTGACAGAACCTCTGTCCCAGTGTGGCTGCTGTCCCCCAAGCACACCAGCTCAAGCACCGCATGGCATCTTTTGGCCTGCGTACTTGCGTAGCCCCTTGAACGGCTACGGAGCACTGCTGGTTCTGAGGACAAAGCACAGGAAGAGGCCATGGAGGAAGAAGAAGAGGAGGGGGTGGAGGAGAGAGGTGTGTCACAATCATTAGCATTTTGGAGGCGTGGTGGCGGAACAACCTCCAACACTACTGCACCTTGTCCTGCATCCTTCCCAGCTGCCAGCAGAGTCACCCAATGCGCCGTGAAATTTAGGTAATGTCCCTGTCCATGCCTGCTGGACCATGAGTCAGCGGTAATATGCACCTTACCGCTGACCGCCCTGTCCAGCGAGGCATGGACATTGCCTTCCACATGCCGGTAGAGAGCCGGAATCGCCTTCCGTGAGAAAAAGTGGCGTTTGGGTACCTGCCACTGAGGAACCGCACATTCCACAAACTCACGGAAGGGGGCAGAGTCTACCAACTGAAAAGGCAGCAGTTGAAGTGCTAGCTATTTTGCCAAGCTAGCATTCAACCGCTGGGCATGTGGATGGCTGGGAGCAAACTTCTTTCGGCGGTGCAGCAGCTGGGGCAGGGAAATTTGCCTGGTACAATCTGACGTCGGTGTACCAAAAGCAGATTGCCCACAAGTACTTGGATGTGACACACCTAATTTTACACCTTCATTCCTCTCAGTGCAGGTCTCAGAGAGGACTGAAGGTATAGTGGGGTTGGAAATCTCAGCTGATGAGGAGCAAGGAGAGGTCCTCTTTGTTCTTTGGTGTGGGTCTTTTAGATACGCTTGCCAACGAACTGCATGGCAGGTCAACATATGTCTGGTCAAGCATGTGGTACCCAAGCGGGAGATGTTTTGGCCACGCGAGATACGCTTGAGACATATGTTGCAAATAGCAGCAGTGCGATCTGATGCACTCGTCTCAAAAAAGGCCCACACCAAAGAACTTTTTGAATAACGTGCAGAGACTGCAGCGCCCTGCACATGTGGAGCTTTGGGGTGTGATGCAGTCAATGTGCTGCCCTTAGGCTGGCCCCTGGAGGGCATCCTGCCTCGTTGGTGATGTGCCGCCTCCTCCTCCTCTCTCCTATCAGGCACCCACGTTGAGTCAGTGACCTCATCATCCCCTCCCTCCTCATCACTGGAGCAAACCTGGCAGTATGCTGCAGCAGGGGGAGCATGACTGCCAGATTGCTGTCCTTCTTGGGCGCCCCCTCTGTCCGTGCTCATGTTACTGCCTTCATCGAGCTCAGTATCATCATCAGAGCCTTCCAAATGCTGGGCATCCTCCTGGAGCATGTACCCAACACTGTGGTCAAACAGTTCGAGGGACTCCTCAGGAGGACATGGTGAGGCTAGGGAAGGAGTCACTGATGACATTGAGCCGAGGGAAGAGGCCGCTGCTTTGCCAGACAAAGTACCCTGGGCATGGGTGAGAGAGGATGAGGAGGATGAGGAGGATGAGGACGGCTTGGTCATCCACTCGACCAAGTCTTCCGCATGTTGCGGCTCAACGCGGCCAGCTGCCGAAAAAAAGGCCAAGCGTGTCCCACGGCCACATGCTGATGAGGATGCACCGTCTCCACCACCAGCACTAGACACAGAGCCTGCTTGCCCTCTCTTATTGGCTTGTGACTGTCTGCCTCTCCTTCTTGGCCTTCCAGACATACTAATGGCCTGTAGCTGTATTAAGCTGGGATATATATATATATATATATATATATATATATATATATATATATATATGTACTGATACTGCAGCTAGCAAAATCAACTGCCTGCCTGTAGTATGAGAACACCACCAACCTTCTACAGGTAGCTTTAGCTAAACACTGTGAGGTGGACGCACCCCACTAACTTGTAGGTTTAGCTGAACACTGTGAACAGGACGCACCCCACTAACTTGTAGGTTTAGCTGAACACTGTGAGCAGGACGTACCCCACTAACTTGTAGGTTTAGCTGAACACTGTGAGCAGGACGCACTGCACTAACTGTAAATAGTCTAGCTGCCTGACTGTGGTACTAATAGGATCAAAAGAACACCAGTAATTTTCTTCAGGTAGCTGTATATACTGTAACAAGACAAGCCTGCCTGTCAGTAAGAAGATAACAGGAACGGATCTAGCTGAACACTGTGAGCAGGACGCACTGCACTAACTTGTAGGTTTAGCTGAACACTGTGAGGTGGACGCACCCCACTAACTTGTAGGTTTAGCTGAACACTGTGAACAGGACGCACCCCACTAACTTGTAGGTTTAGCTGAACACTGTGAGCAGGACGCACTGCACTAACTGTAAATAGTCTAGCTGCCTGACTGTGGTACTAATAGGATCAAAAGAACACCAGTAATTTTCTTCAGGTAGCTGTATATACTATAACAAGACAAGCCTGCCTGTCAGTAAGAAGATAACGGGAACGGATCTAGCTGAACACTGTGAGCAGGACGCACTGCACTAAACTTGTAGGTTTAGCTGAACACTGTGAGCAGGACGCACCCCACTAACTTGTAGGTTTAGCTGAACACTGTGAGCAGGACGCACTGCACTAACTGTAAATAGTCTAGCTGCCTGACTGTGGTACTAATAGGATCAAAAGAACACAAGCAATTTTCTTCAGGTAGCTGTATATACTGTAACAAGACAAGCCTGCCTGTCAGAGAGTTCCCTTGGGCAGATGCGCTGTTGGTGGGCATCGCGGTGCGTTGGGGCGCGTCGGCGCGTGCGCGCGCGCGTTCCCGTGCACGCCGCCGCAGGTGCCGGTGTGCGGGCGCGTGCGTCGGCGCGCGTCGGCGGGCGCCCGCGCCCGGTGTTTGGCGCCAACCTGCCTATTTAGGCCATCTGCACAGAGGGCTCGGTGCTGTCCGATCTTCAGCTCCCAGTATCCCTGCACCTGCTTCCTGCTTCCTGCTTCCTGTTTGTTTCCGATCTCCTGTCCACCGGCCTGTCTCTGATCCTCCTTGTTTGCTGCCTGCCACTGATCCCGGACCGTCCTGACTACGAATCTGCCTGCTCCTCTGTACTGCGTTGCCCGCCTGCTGCCGACCTCTGCCTGTGACCCGACCAACCCGCTCCACTCTTGCTCTGCACCCACTGCCTGTGCTCCAGTTGACTGGTGATCTCCATACCATCTAAACCGGGATCTTCCTGCAGCTACCCGCCAGGCTCTCATACCACTCTGTGCTCCCGTGCCTCCTGTCCATTCTACCAGGGGCTGGTAACCAGATACGTAAGGGAGGCCTCCCCCTGCTACATCGGGCTCACCTGTCTGCTACGTACAAGTCTGACAGTATCGGACAGCCATGTCCGAGCCCGAGCAGGGAACCTCCCCCATGGAGGAACTGTGTAGACACCTGGCGGGTCTCACGCAAGCTGTGAAGAGCCTTCAGGAAGGTTACACAAGGTTGGAAGAACAAGTCCAGGTCCTGTCAGCTCCAACCCGTCCACAAGCTGCTTCATCGGCCGGAGCGCCATCTGCGCCCTCAGTAGTTATGCTACCTCCAGAGCCTAAGGTACCCGTACCCGAAAGATTTGCTGGGGACCGCAGCAAATTTCGGGCCTTCCGCAATGCCTGCGAGCTATACTTTGCCCTGCAACCTCGCACTTTTTCCTTGGAGGCGACCAAGGTGGGCTTTGTGATCTCCCTCTTGTCTGGTGAACCACAGACCTGGGCTCACCGCCTCCTGGAACAGAAGTCTGGAGCACTGGACGACCTTGATGCCTTTTTCACCGTCATGTCCCAGTTGTATGAGGACCCCCAGGTAACAGCGACTGCCGAAGCTGCCCTGCACGCCCTTCAACAGGGGCGTAGAGCCGCAGAGGACTATGTGGTGGAATTTAGGCGGTGGAGTTCCGACACTGGTTGGAATGATGCGGCTTTACGTTATCAATTCCGCATGGGGTTGTCTGATCCCCTGAAGAACGAGTTAGCACGGGTCGGTGTACCCCAAACCTTGGATGAACTCATCAATCTGGCTATTCAGATCGACCGCACCTCAGAGAGCGTCGCTCCGAGAGGTCTACCAGCCAATTCCGCCCTACCTGGATGCTACCCAAGGTTCCAAGCTCTCCCAGCCAGTCCTTCCCGGCACCGGCCACACCGGTTCCAGACACTTTCGAACCAATGCAACTCGGGCTATTCCGCCCTTCTCTTGATCCAGAAGAACGCCAACGCCGAAGAGTTAACAATCTCTGCATGTAATGTGGGGAGCCTGGACACTACGTGAGGTCTTGCCCAAACAAGACACGTAAGTCGCTTAAGTCGCTGCCCATCTCTTCAATTTGTGCTCCTGCTCTCTCTAAACCTGTTAATCATCTTGCTCTTTCTATCACCCTACAGCTTCCAGGAAAGATTATTCCAGCTACAGTCATCATTGATTCCGGAGCCTGCAGCTGTTTTATTGATCTGACCTTCGCTGCCAACCATCACATTCCTCTCCAGTCCAAAGTCCGGGGACTCTCGGTACATCTTGCGGATGGCTCCTCTCTTCGCTCCGGCCCTGTCACGCAGGAAACCATTCCTTTGTTGGTCACCATGGGCCCTAACCATCAAGAACTTCTTCGCCTGGATGCCATCTCCTCTCCCCTTTTTCCCATCATATTGGGGATGCCATGGTTACAGGCCCATAACCCCAGCATTGACTGGTCCAGTGGAGAAGTCAAGTTCTTTTCTGATTACTGCCGACAACACTGCTTACATACAAATTCTGCTGAGTCTACCCAATTACTCTGTTTAGACACCGAATCCGAGCTTCAACAGGTGGTCCCTGCACCCTATTGGGACTTTCTGGACGTCTTTAGCAAAAAAGGAGCAGAGGCCTTACCTCCTCACAGGCCTTACGATTGCCCAATCGAGCTATTACCTGGAGCAGAAGTTCCCTTTGGAAGGATTTTCCCACTGACAGAGCAGGAGTTGGATACTCTAAAAATATACATCGACGAGAACCTGAAGAAAGGGTTTATCCGCCCATCTACCTCTCCGGCCGGGGCTGGTATATTCTTTGTGGAGAAAAAGGACCATTCCTTGCGTCCTTGTATCGATTATCGGGAATTGAACAAAGTAACAATCAAGAACCGTTACCCTCTACCTTTAGTGCCCGAACTCTTCCAGAGATTAGGATCCGCAGTAATCTTTACCAAGCTAGATCTCCGTGGTGCCTACAACCTGATCCGCATTCGAGAAGGAGATGAGTGGAAGACAGCTTTTCGCACCAGATTTGGACATTATGAATACCTTGTCATGCCCTTCGGTCTGTGCAATGCACCTGCTACGTTCCAACATTTTGTCAACGACATCTTCCGTGACTTCCTGGATCTTTATGTTATTGTCTACCTAGATGATATCCTGATCTTTTCCTCCTCAGTCTCAGATCATCGCAGGCATGTCAGAAATGTGTTAGCTCGTCTCAGGCAGCATGGACTTTATGCTAAACCAGAAAAATGCCAATTCGAACTTCAAAGCATCCAGTTTTTAGGCCTAATCATTTCTGTTGATGGTATAAAAATGGATCCGCAGAAAGTATCTGCCATTCTGGAGTGGCCCGCTCCCTCCGATAAAAAAGGGGTTCAAAGGTTCATCGGCTTTTCGAACTTTTACAGGAAGTTCATTAGGGGCTTCTCTACAATAATTGCCCCCATCACCGAAATAACCAGACAAGGGAATCGATTCCAGTGGTCCCCTGAGGCACAATCTGCCTTCGAAAAACTCAAGGAGCTGTTCACCTCCGCTTCAATCTTAAAACACCCGGATCCTGCTCTACCATTCGTCCTTGAAGTGGACGCTTCAGAGGTCGCAGTCGGAGCTGTTCTGTCCCAACGGCAAGGCCCAAAGGCCCTTCTCTACCCAGTGGCCTTTTTCTCTCGCAAACTCTCTTCAGCGGAGAGAAATTATGATGTTGGCGAACGGGAGCTTCTGGCCATTAAATCCGCTTTGGAGGAGTGGCGTTATTTACTGGAGGGTGCAGCACACCCTATCCTGGTCTATACGGACCACAAAAATCTGGAGTATCTCCGAACTGCCAAAAGACTGAAACCTCGACAAGCAAGATGGGCTCTATTCTTCTCCAGATTTCAGTTTCATATAACGTACAGACCGGGTTCCAAGAATACCAAGCCGGATGCTCTTTCTCGTATGTTCCCTGATTCCGGCAAACCTGAGCATCCGGACACCATTCTTTCATCCGGAAATTTTCTTTTGCTTCAAGTGGATCTGTTATCCCGCATAAAACAAGCTTCTTTAAATTGGACCCCAAGTTCCGGAGAGGTGGTGAGGGCCCAGGATGGTCTTTTTTGGCACAAGGGTAAAATCGTAGTCCCTGAAGATTTGAGGGTGGCAGTGCTGGAGCTCTGCCATGATCATAAGATGGCTGGACATTTCGGTGTGCTGAAGACAACGGAGTTAGTGCAGCGCACATTTTGGTGACCATTGTTAGTGAACGACTGCAAGAGCTATGTAGAATCTTGTACCACCTGTGCCCGGAACAAGAATAGCCGGACTAGAGCCTGGGGTCTGTTAAAGCCATTACCCGTCCCGGAAAGACCGTGGAAGATGATATCAATGGATTTCATTGTAGAGCTTCCCCAGTCAGAGGGCTTCTCTACCATCTTTGTCGTCGTAGACAGGTTAACCAAGATGGCTCACTTCCTGCCGATGAAGGGCACACCTTCGGCCATGGAGACAGCAAGGGTCTTCATTAAAGAGATTGTCAGGTTGCACGGAGTCCCATCGAACATCATATCTGATCGTGGTGTTCAGTTCACCTCTCTGTTCTGGAAGGCTCTCTGTAACTCCCTGGAAATCGAGCTGGCACTCTCCTCCGCTTACCATCCCCAGACTAATGGGCAGACGGAGAGAACTAATCAAACTTTGGAGCAATACCTCCGTTGTTTTTCATCTTTCTCTCAGGACAACTGGGTTTCTCTGCTGCCAATCGCTAAGTTCTCCTATAACAACTCTGTACATTCGGCCATTAAGCAAACACCGTTTTTTGCCAATTACGGATTCCACCCGTCCTTTCTGCCCAAGTCTTTACCTGAATGTGCGATCCCTGCGGTCTCTGAGACCATGGACTTCTTTCTTTGTAACAACAAACTCTTGCAGGACACCATGGCTAAAACCCAAGAGTATAATAAAAAGATGTTTGACAGGAAGAGGCGGGGAGAGCTCATCCTGGAACCTGGCAACCAGGTTTGGTTATCCACGACCAATATAAGAATGGCCTGCCCTTCAAGGAAATTGGGCCCCAAATTCTTGGGTCCGTTCGCAGTCAAGAAGAGGATTAACAATGTGGCCTACGAACTCAATCTACCTAGTACTCTGAAGATTCATCCGGTCTTTCACATTTCATTGTTGAAACCTGTTGTACCCAATACTTTTGCTGGTCGAAGTACTGACCCACCAGAACCCATAATTGTCGATAGCAAGGAAGAAATCGAGGTGGAGGCTATTTTGGATTGCAGGAAAAGATGCAACCAGTTGCAGTATTTGATCAAATGGAGGGGGTACGGACCAGAGGACAACTCCTGGGAGCCAGAGGGCAACTTACATGCCGAAGAGCTTCTGAGGTCTTTTAGGAGTACCCACGCTTCCAAATTGGCACAGTTGGACATCCGGAGGCTGCCCTTGAGGGGGGGGCACTGTCAGAGAGTTCCCTTGGGCAGATGCGCTGTTGGTGGGCATCGCGGTGCGTTGGGACGCGTCGGCGCACGCGCGTTCCCGTGCGCGCCGCCGCGGGTGCCGGTGTGCGGGCGCGTGCGTGTGTGCGGGGGCGCGCGTCGGCGGGCACGCGCGCCCGGTGTTTGGCGCCAACCTGCCTATTTAGGCCATCTGCACAGGGGGCTCGATGCTGTCCGATCTTCAGCTCCCAGTATCCCTGAACCTGCTTCCTGCTTCCTGTTTCCTGTTTGTTTCCGATCTCCTGTCCACCGGCCTGTCTCTGATCCTCCTTGTTTGCTGCCTGCCACTGATCCCGGACCGTCCTGACTACGAATCTGCCTGTTCCTCTGTACTGCGTTGCCCGCCTGCTGCCGACCTCTGCCTGTGACCCGACCAACCCGCTCCACTCCTGCTCTGCACCCACTGCCTGTGCTCCAGTTGACTGGTGATCTCCATACCATCTAAACCGGGATCTTCCTGCAGCTACCCGCCAGGCTCTCATACCACTCTGTGCTCCCGTGCCTCCTGTCCATACTACCAGGGGCCGGTAACCAGATACGTAAGGGAGGCCTCCCCCTGCTACATCGGGCTCACCTGTCTGCTACGTACAAGTCTGACACTGCCTGTCAGTAAGAAGATAGTAGGAACGGATCTAGCTGAACACTGTGAGCAGGACGCACTGCACTAACTGTAAATAGTCTAGCTGCCTGACTGTGGTACTAATAGGATCAAAAGAACACCAGCAATTTTCTTCAGTTAGCTGTCTATACTGTAACAAGACAAGCCTGCCTGTCAGTAAGAAGATAACAGGAATGGATCTAGCTGAACACTGTGAGCAGGACGCACTGCACTAACTGTAAATAGTCTAGCTGCCTGACTGTGGTACTAATAGGATCAAAAGAACACAAGCAATTTTCTTCAGGTAGCTGTAAATACTGTAACAAGACAAGCCTGCCTGTCAGTAGGAAGATAACAAGAACGGATCTAGCTAAACTGAATACAGTGTATATATATATATATGCAACACCTGGGATGCATATATATACACAATACACTGTAAGTGCAGCTAACTGACTGACTGTTCTGCCTAATCTATCTAACTCAAATCAAATGTCACTGTCTGTCTCTCTCTCTCTCTCAATGAACGCCGGAACACACACTACACAGGGCCGCTGTGCAGGCAGCCTCATATAGTGTGGGGCGTGTACTAAATCCCCTGAGCCATAATTGGCCAAAGCCTCCTTGGCTTTGGCCAATTACGGCTCTCTGTTCAGGCGGCGCTGTGATTGGCCAAGCATGCGGGTCATAGTGCATGCTTGGCCAATCATCAGCCAGCAATGCATTGCGATGCCGCAGTGAATTATGGGCTGTGACGCGCCACACGAATTTGGCGCGAACAGCCCATATAGTTCGCAAATCGGCGAACGACCGAACAGCTGATGTTCGAGTCGAACATGGGTTCGACTCGAACACGAAGCTCATCCCTACTGTTGATTAAGGGGTCATACCCATAAGGTCTTTATTTCTTTATTAGCCCATTTGAGGAGATTTTCACTTTTTACCTCCCTTACAGTCTGGCTTTCGCTCGCAGCACTCCACAGAAACTGCCTTACTAAAACTCAGTAATGATTTACTAACTGCTAAAAACCAAAGGCAACTTCTCCATACTCCTACTACTTCACCTCTCTATGGCCCTTGATACTGTTGACCATCCGCTCCTTAATAAACTCCTTTCCCTTGGCCTCCAAGATTCTGATCTATCCTGGTTCTCCTTCTACTTATCACAACGCTCCTTTAGTGTTACCTACAACTCTATCTCCTCCTCTCCATTTCCTCTTTCTGTAGGGGTACCCCAAGGCTATGTTCTTGGACCCCTTCTTTTCTCTATCCACACCCCCTCCTTTGGTCACTTGATAACAACCCCATGGCTTTGAATACCATCTGTACGTTGATGGCACCCAAATCTATCGCTCTACTCCTCACCTCACTCCTTTAGTCTCCTCTCGCATTACTAACTTACTAACTGACATATCAGCAGGGATGTCGCACCCCTTCCTTAAACTAAATCTCTCTAAAACCGAGCTGTTAACATTCCCTCTTGGCCGTGCCTCCCTGAAACCACCAAGCTACTCATTCACTCTCTTGTTATCTCTCGCCTTGACTATTGCGACTCCCTCCTCATAGTCTACCTTTTCAGCTATTCTCTCTTCAGTCTATCATGAATTCTGCTGCCAGACTTATCCACCTTACCAACCGCTCAGTGTCTGCCACCCCCCTTCACCAATCTCTACACTGGCTTCTGGTCACCCAGCAAATTAAATTCAAAATACTAACTACATATACGAAGCTATTTACAAATCTTCCCCGAGCTACATCACCAATCTTATCTCCAAATCACCCAAACCATTCTCTCAGCTCTTCTCGATACCTCATGCTCTCAAGCTCCCTTGTCTCCAGGACTTCTCTAGAGCCTCTGCCATCATCTTGAAATCTCTACCTCAGTCTGTCTGGCTATCTCCTACTCTGGCTGCCTTCAGGGAACTCCTCTCTTCAGGGAAGCCTATCACACCTCTAACTAATCTCCCATCACTTCCATTAGCTCATTCCCCACAGTTACAACCTTTTGCCCCACCCTATTAGATTGTTAGCTCTTCTGAGCAGGGCCCTCTTAACCCTCTTGTATTTTATTGTATTGTAACTGCATTTTCTCCCTTTTATATTGTAAAGTGCAGCGTAAACTGTTAGTGCTATATAAATCCTGTATAATAATAATGTGACAGTGGGACTCCTGCTGTGAAGGTCACTAATGGTTTGATGTGTAAGCAGCTGTCAGTTTTGTTTTCAGGTTTGAAGAAGCACTGAGGTCAGTGTGAAATGCACACGTCACCTCCTGGGTTTGGACACTATTTCTTTTTTGGCTGTCATTTGCTATTTTTGGAATAAAATTGTTGGAACATTCCTGTGGTGTGCAGCCATTCTTTTTTTCCTAGCTGTCAGCAGTGACAGAAGTATAGGGGTCACTGAGGTCGCCATGGCAACCGGGCCCCATGCTACAGGGGGCTCTTGAGGACCCCCTGTATATCTCGATAGGAGGAGCGGCAGGGGCGGCTGAGACCGAGCTCCCCGATCCTCAGCCAAACTGTAATCGGCACTGTGCGGGGAGCTGGTCACACTGATAGACCTAAAGTGAAAGCACTCTGGGGTTGATTTACAAATATATTGTCGCATTTGAGCGCGCAGAAACAATTATTGTGACATGGTGTATACTTAAATAGAAAACAGCTGTTGACTTGTGCCGGATGCGTGGAATCGCTGCGCGCATGGCGCAGACACAATCTTAAATACAGAACAGGCATCAGGCACTTGCTCATTGTAATGCTGCTCATCTTAATGAGCTTTTCTTTAGCACATGAAGTATATTGCTTCCAGTTTTATTCCATTCATTACCTTCTTTTTGAAACAACTCAATTTTCAATCTAGAGATCTTCCTCCTATCAACAACTGTGCGGATGTTCCCTTTGACTTGAATGTGTTTTGGACCGAACCAGAGCCGTTCGGTACTTTTGTTTCTGTCCCCCTGGCCAAATTAACCTTCAATGTAAAAGTGTGCACACTTGAAGCAAATTACTGACACATACACGAGTTCAGTAGATTGATACTTCTGCTTTTATTACTTCCTGGACACCAGCTAATATACCGTGAGCCGGATATTTTGTTATCAAATCAAATAAGACAAGCGTATGCAGACCACAAGATATACATATTCATTATTGTGACAAAGTATAAGCTTTTAGCTGGGTTATATCTATATAAGGGAATAGCAGACTATCATAGCTAAATAGGGTGTCTTGTTTCCAGTTCTTGAAAACAGGCGCAGTCTTCTTTTAACTTGTTCTTAACTCTTGCAATTCTGTTCCACAAAAAGGGGGAAGCTGGCAGACATCTAATTGAGCATGGTTAAGGCTAATAGCTGGTTATATGAGATAAGCACTTATATCTATGCGATTATATTAGAAATAGGCATTTCATCATGGCACTCATAATCACATCCACTACAGTCCCCCCTTGAAATGCTTATTTATTTATCTCCCAAAAACTGTCCCTAACACTAGTAAACCACCTATAACCACCCGGCCCATTTGCCTCTGCAACTCTTTTAAGCTGTATGTAGAGAAAGGGCAGTGACTAGCTCACCACCCCCCTCGATACAGCTGGCGAAATGTAGCCAGGTGCTATCTGTCCCTATAGCCCTACGGTGCTGCATCTCGGGGAAGGGTGACTGTAACAGAGTGTAACACATAACTATCATCATAATTTTCATCAAGCCTTACATAGACATCGTCATCATCATCTGGTATCTCTTGGTTCACGAACGTAGGGGTAGTTTGATCGACAGCTTTTTCTACACACTTCCTAATGCAGGGGAGAAGACAGCAAATTATGGCAGCTTTCACCAGGATAGCTATCCCTATCTGGGTCAATAGTCCCTGCCATCCTCCATTTATCCAGGTAAAATACTGATCCCAGGGGTTGGTGAGCCCTGAATTCTGTTTTAATTCTTTGGACAGGTCCTCTAGTTTCTGGATTGCTAAAGTCACTTTACCTTTTGGGCTGGTGTTGTCTGGGATGTAAGTACAGCATGTCTCGGGGATCATCTTACATACACCCCCCTTTTCAGCTAGGAGCATGTCTAAGACCATACGGTTTTGGAAAGTCATGTGTGAAGTTGCCTCTAACTGTTTGGCCAAATCTTGGAGTGCGTCTCTGGTGTAATTAACAAATCTTTGCTGGTTATAGTAGATGTAATTTATCCAGTCTACATTCTTATTTACAGTGATAATGGGTATCAGCGACTCAAAACCTGCTGCTAATTGGTCTCTTGCTTTGAATTCATCTGGGACCCCCCTTGGGACCCCTATGGCGTCTATATATACATGGGGGTCAAAACTTCCTGCTGGGGCACTCCTGCGTCTCCTGTTGGGTTTGGGTACATCGCTTGCTTCTGGCTCTGGGTTCTCTGAGAGAATATGCAGGGGCATTATGGTTTTAGCCATTGCACATTCTCCTGTTCACTGTCCTGTCATTCTACTTCTAATTTTCATGTCTCCACAGATCCAGTACACGTCCCCTAAGGACTGAACTTGATTTTGCGCTAGATCTGCAGACACCTCACTGTAAGACTCACAATAATCTTTGGTGAAGTATTGATCTTAGTGCTTGTTGATTGTCATTCTATCTAAGAGTGACTTCAATATGTGTCAGTGACACATACATACACAGTCATGGGACCTATTGCTCTTTCATTGGACCGGACACTGTAATCAGTACCTGGAAGTATCTTACTGTAAGGGGATATGAAAGTGGCAACATGTGTGTTGGATGAATTACACCAGAATTGGGTTATGCCATCTTTCTGTTTGATGGCTACTTCTTGTGCCTGAACAACAATCACAATAAAAAGGATAAACGGGATCATGGCTTGGTCTCCTCAGCCTCTTCCTCGGGCACAGGACTTGCGGTGAGAGGCGTGTATCCACGAGTTCCTTCCGGCCACTTTTACTGATGTGGTGGTTGTCAGAAGGACTTGGAAAGGACCATCATATCTGGGTTCAAGGGTGTGTTTCCTCACAAACTTCTTTACCAGGACCCAGTCACCAAGGACCAACTTGTGCGATCCTGTGTCTAACTCAGGATCTGGAATGGAAGAAAACACTTGCGCATGGATACGGGTTAATTCTCGAGATAAAGCAGTCACATAATCAGTTAATACATCAGATTGAAGTTGCAACTGTTGTGGAAAATAACAACTCAGTCTGAGGGCTGAGCCAAACAATATCTCATAGGGTGACAAACCATGATTTCCCCTCGGGGTGTACCTGACACTGAACAAGGCAATGGGTAGGCTGTCTGGCCAACTCATTCCTGTTTCCTGAGACATTTTCAGCATTCTAGACTTTATTGTGCCATTTAGTCTTTCCACCTTCCCACTACTCTGAGGATGGTACGGAGTGTGGAAAGCTAGTGTGTCCCCTAAGGCTGTCCATATCTCTTTGGTTACTGAGGCCGTGAAAGCAGGCCCCTGGTCACTCTCTATTGACCTCTGGGACACCATATCTGCACACTATTTCTGTTAAAAGTCTTTTAGCTGTGGTCTTCGCCGTCATGTTGGTAACGGGATAGGCTTCAGGCCTACGTGGCAGATGCAGTCTCTTGTTTAATTCCGTGATTCCTTCAACTTCTGTGGCTCCTTTTTTGATCCACACTTCTTTTTCTTCTTTGTCAGCTGTCTCTTGTTGCTCCTTGAGGTGAGTCCTGTTTACAGGAAGGTTTTGTAGAATCATAGTGGTTTGTACAGTCTCTTCAGGGGTGTCTATTGGGTCATCCAGGAAAGGTGCATTCACTCTGCTGACCACTTCTCGCGTTCGATCTGCAGCTTGTTTCCCAGCGGAGTAGGGCATCCATTAAGTCCTTGATAGCTGCACTGTATTTTACAGGTGTTCCTGCTGCTGTCAGGAACCCTCTGGTTTTCCGGATGATCCCAAAATTTCCTTCTGCCAATTTGAATGCTGTTTCACTGACTGTCGGTAAGTGTGTTGTGTCCATCTTCATCACTTTGAAGCAGTCATGAGCAGTGAGATGAGAATCATTTTCCAAAGAGGTTCCCCCCTCGAGAAGAGGAAGGAGAGTGGATGGGTTAAGGGTATCACATTGGAGGATGGTGATGTTATCGGGGAGAAGCAAGGCACACTGAAGTCTGAGGTGTCTTGCTGAGGACAGGTATTTGGGCTGTACTTGGTTCAGTATGGCAGTTATGTCATGAGGGGCATTGGGCTGCACAGACGGCTTTAAGGCAGGAGGGTCCCCCCCCTGGCCACTGAGTCCAGTTGACAGGAGTGATACCCTGAGTCTGTTATCATGGGCCTGAGCCAAAACTCCTGTGGCATGTCCTTGTCTCTCTGAGACAAACAGTTTGAAAGTCTTTTAGTCCCAAAGCAGAGGCTGTTGAGAGGATCTCCTTCAGAGTTTCAAAATTGTGTACAGCTTCTGGAGAAAGCAGGAAAGGGTCAGATATCAGGGCATCATAAAGGGATTGCTTGACCTTGAGGCAAAGGGATGCCCTTGATTGCAGCAACTCTTTCTTCAGTGAGATGTCAGGTACCTTGGGAGATGCAGAGGCCTGGGAAAATCACCTTCTTTCTGGACTTTTTGCTTTTTAAGGCCTTGCAACCTTGCTCAACCAGGTAGTGGAGGAGTAGATTGAGGCAATCACAAGCAGGAGGTCATCTACATACTGAAGGAGTACAATGTCTGGGTGTAACTTCATCCAGGTGTCCAGAATGAGGGCCGTTGCCTTGGCGAATTGGGAGGGGGAGTTCTGGGCACCTTGTGGCATAACAGTCCAGGTGTAGCTGGCAGGTAAAACAGGCTTGCCTGAATCCTTGTGGAGAAGGTCCATGTGATCCAGAGAGGTAGGCGAGGTAAGGTGTCATGTCCCTGGTACTGGGCGCTTTCATGTGGACCACGGTTGGGGCTTGGTTGACTGTGGGTGAATTTCCATGGGCTTTGGTATTCCCTTCTGGAGTGGCTGGGTCTTTCGCAGTTGTAGCAGACACGTGGAGATGGTACTGGTGGGCGCAGATAGGGTGTGTCAGAGGCCATCATGAGAGGAGCTACTCTCTACTGTTCTGTGAAGATTCTGGACCTAATAACTACTAATAACAACATCTCAAGCTCCAAGGTTGTGGGTTCTCTATACTCAGACCCTTTCGGATTGACTCAAGACCCGAAATAAATGCAGCAGCTAACATGTGTCTATGCGCTCTGTTCAGCACGCTAAAACCCAAATCAGTAAACTTCTTGTACACATATTGACTTCAGGCGTTTTAGAGTAGAGATGTGAACCATTTCCATACAGAATTATTTTTTATAGGGAGCCTCGGTCCAGCCGATCTCCACAACATACATATTTATTTTTCTTTCTAAACATTCTAATTAGATACTGAGTCTTTTTCTTTTTTTTTTTAGAATACAAAACGCTCAGATGTGAATGGGGCCTACCTAAATCTAGCACATAGATTTAAGCAAAGAAAGCACTTCCTCTTTTGCTCTTCTGGCATAACGCCTAGAATACATAAACTTCCTCTTTATTGCTAATACAGCTTAAACACAATTAAAACCAAAAGAAACACCTTTTAGCTTCAATAATGCAAGGGTAAGCAATTACAACTAAATTCAGACTCTGACTAAAATATTCAGAAATATTCAATACATCCTATACATAAATTATTTATTTAATTAAAATGCTACATTGGTTGCTACTATGCTCCATCACTGGAAACATGTGGGTGGGTTTCGGTGTGGAAGGCTCATGGGGCAGTGGCATAGGGCGTGTTGCCACAGGGGGAGGTGTCACTTAGAACAGAGGGGCGGTAGACGAAGGGCAGTGTCTACTTCCTGGAGACCAGACGCCATTATAGGGCGGTGGCTGACTACTTAGCTTCCTCTTTTCTAGTTTTCTTGTACACGTACACAATGCAACCATTTTGGTTTGTTTCCTGTTCCATCCACCCTCTTCTTCATGAATAGCGTTTGCAACTTTAAACCAAGCATCTGCTGCTCGTAGCAACCCATAATCTGACAACAGACCTTATTTACGTTTCAAAAAACAGTACGCCATTCATCTACTTTTAATCTCCCACCCAAATGCATATCAATCCCATACACTTTTGCTAATTTCTTTCCCTTTTTCACAACATCCTTTCCCTCCCGTTCTAATACCAAATCACAGGCCAAACTGCCCTTTTTTGGCTTCGCTAACCTGTGTCCCATGTCACAATTCTTAGGTTTGAACAAGAATGAGACACAGGAGAGAGAGAGAGAAAAAGAGAACTGAATAGAAATACACAGTGGTGTGGAGATGAGGAACTGAGAAGATCTCTAATAAAACACTTAATGAGCAGACATGAAACACCAGCAGCTGATATTTACACTACATACATTCAATCTAAACACCAATAAATGCGCAGTATGTGGCAGTAGGGGTTTGTGACCGAGAATAGATCTCTTATAACCTGGTTCTACCTTTGTGACCAGGCCCTAGGCCTCCTCATTAATGCCAAACAACAGTCCACAGACACATCTAGGACATGACATTACCAACAACAATTGATGTGACGACTGGAGTGAACTCTGGACTTAATCAGATCCTCACGGGATCCCCACGCCACCGCTGGGCGTATTCCTGATGCCCCCTCCGGGTAATCTGTGCTTTACCGCACAATTATTTCCCCCAGGAGGAGTTTAACCACGTCCTGACGCCCTCTCCTGATATCAATCCTCAGGAGAAGTTTAACCATGTCAGTTATTCCATCCGTGACTATATAATCAATCCCTCATTCCCAACTGCCGTCACACAACACAACATCAATCGACAAAACAAAACACAATATACTCCAAATACAGGCGGGTCAGAAACAATTGCATGTTCGTACTATATAAATAGACTCGAGACAAGATATATACCTGTCTTTGTGGACCACGGGAAGCCGATGCGGAGACAGAAATTAACCAAATACGGATGCGGATCAAACAGCAGACAAATTATTAAGGAAAATGTCTTACCGTTTTCTCCAGAGTTGATCAGGCTCTGCTCCGCCCGTATTTTGGTTCTCTTTCAGTGTCCTCTTAGTTCGGCTTCCTTTTGGGCCAATCTCGAGACCCACTTTTGGGCGCCAAATATTTTGGATCGAACCAGAACCGTTCGGTACTTTTGTTTCTGTCCCCCTAGCCAAATTAACTTTCAATGTAAAAGTGTGCACACTTGAAGCAAATTACTGACACATACACGAGTTCAGTAGATTGATACTTCTGCTTTTATTACTTCCTGGACCCCAGCTAATATACTGTGAGCCGGATATTTTGTTATCAAATCAAATATCAAATAAAACAAGCGTATGCAGACCACAAGATATACATATTCATTATTGTGACAAAGTATAAGCTTTTAGCTGGGTTATATCTATATAAGGGAATAGCAGACTATCATAGCTAAATAGGGTGTCTTGTTTTCAGTTCTTGAAAACAGGCGCAATCTTCTTTTAACTTGTTCTTAATTCTTGCAATTCTGTTCCACAAAAAGGGGGAAGCTGGCAGACATCTAATTGAGCATGGTTAAGGCTAATAGCTGGTTATATGAGATAAGCACTTATATCTATGCGATTATATTAGAAATAGGCATTTCATCATGGCACTCATAATCACATCCACTACAGATGTGAAATGTCATAATTGCCGAAATGGAATTGTGAGCATTTTATGGTTATAGCCTATAATCATTGGTGGACCCGAAACTTCCATGAAAACATCTTCTCAATACATGTCTGTGTATTGTGCATTCTGGCCAATTCATTTTCCCATACACTGTGCAATGTGATTGGATAACATCTAAATCCACTCATCTGTCTGAGCAATTCTTTTCCCCATACACTGTGCAATGTGTAAAGGGTTAATACCCAAAAAGAGAAAGTAGCTTGTGTCTGGTGGTGTAGCTGATTAGTAACTCCTATTCAGAATGCGTCAGTACATAACCAGATGCAGTTCCGTGGGCTTTTTTTCTGCAATAGAAATGCATGCACAGTGTTTTCCATGTATTGCAATGGCTCTAGTTCACACCATGCAGTCAGTTCCAGTCAGTTTCCGGTGCTGAAACTGACCGGAAACTGACTAGAACTGACCTAAGGGCCATTGGAAAATGGAAAACACATTTTTTTTAGTGCAGAAAAAAGCACATGGAACTGCATCTGGTGTGAACTGGCCCTCAGAACTTTAGTTCTTGAAGAAACCAAAGGTAGTAAGTAATACATTGCTCACACAGAGAGGAGTACTTCCAGCATATTATCTGTGTGATCATGTGTGTCTATGGGTAGTTTGCCTCCCCTCCAAAAAAAAAAAAAGATCTATCTATATTAGAGTTAGCCATCATATGTCATATATTTCTTCAAAACAAACTGTAGCTATTTCTCTTGATCTTTCTATCTCTATAAATCTACATATGATACACACACACACACACACACACACACACACACACATATATATATATATATATATATATATACATATATACATATACATATACACCCTTTTGACAAAAATCAGACGCTCGGTTGGCCTTAATCGCACCGTGTGTACAAGGCTTAAAGGGGTTGTGAAAAAACACCGGCAGTCGCGGGCCCCCAGCCCCCTCATTTTACTTACCTGAACCCCTTCATTCAGTCGGCGGGGCGCTGTCCCTCTCGCCACGGGGTCCTGGCTCTTGATTAGATAGATTGATAGCAGCGCAGCCATTGGCTCCCAATGCTGTCAATCAAATCCAATGACGCGGGTGCTGTGGGGCGGGGCCGAGTCCTGCATTCGGCCTCTATGGACGCCGAGTGCTGGACTCAGGAGCGCGCCCGCTAGTTAATCCCCCGGGAGAGCGCTTCTCCTAGAAGGTTATCTGATGCGGGGAGGAGCCGCGAGAGCCGCCAAGGGACCCCAGAAGACGAGGTTTGGGGCCACTCTGTGCAAAACGAGCTGCACAGTGGAGGTAAGTATGATATGTTTGTTATTTAAAAAAAAAATTACCCTTACAATCACCTTAAGAACCCATACACACTATACAACTTTTGTTGTCAGATTTCCTTCAGATTTAACAAAACCATGTAGTGCAAGGGCCTGCCTGATTGCATACAAATGGAAACTCGTAAGGTTTGACCTCATATTATATGGTTTTGGTAAATCTGAAGACAAAAATCTGCAGAACATCGAACAGTGTGTTCTCGAATAGTGTAATCGAATAGTGTGGGGTCTAAAGCCTCGTACACACGGTATGATTGTTGGCCAACCGAGCATCTGGTTTTTGGTAAAAGGGCATGTGCCAGGAACTTGTCTTGCATACTAACGTTACACAATTGTCGTGCCACAAACACGAACGTAGTGACATACCATGAGGAATTTCAGCTCTTGAGCGCCACCCTTTGGGCCCCTTCTGCTAATTTCGTGTTTGGTGAGCATTGATTCCGAGCATGCGTGTTTGTACTTTCGACTTTTGTGTGACGGATTTGTGTACTGACCATACGAAAATCAGACGTCAAGCCGCTGTCCGCCGAAAATTTACTAGCCTGTCAGCCAACATTTGTTGGCCGAAAGTTGGACAACAATTGTCAAATGGAGCGTACTAACAGTAAGATTTTAGGACAACAGTCTGTCAATAATCCCCTGCCAACAATCGTACCGTGTGTCCGAGGCTTTAGCCTCAAACCATTGGAGACTGCAACCAATACAAACATTTCATGTACAATCTCTGGCATGTAAACTCCCCTCAAAGTAAACTCAAGACAACAAAAAACAGGGAGAGTCTTTGCGTTTCCAACTTAAAAAGGAATATATGATCTGTTTGTAAATAATTTAACACATGCTATGGGGATTGATATCTGAGTTCACCTTGACTGGTGTATGTTTTTTTCCACCTGTTACCCCCAACCCTTGCATTCTTCCCCTTACCATCCTTAATAAACACGCCACACCTTCTGGATTAAATGGCCATATGGCCCCTTTATTAACAACCATAACAAACTCTATAAATTGACTTCCATTTTATTTATATATATATAATGGAAGTCAATTTATAGAGTTATAAACATATATAACAACCTTTTTTATATATATATATATATATATATATACTGACTGCTATGTCTGATGTTCATGAAGGTAGGTATTCTTTCGCATCGGCTGTACCACCACCACCTCCGCATCCTGGCCCCTAGCCGCGAACCCACCAGCTCAGGGACAACTATTGCCATCTTCTTGCCCAATGCAGCCCGAAGACCGATAGCTCATAATTACCATATAGGGAAGGTACCCATACCAAGATAGGCCCAACCCGTTCCACACCATATATTGTATAGAGATGATATGGTATCATCCGCTCAAAGAGGGGCTTAAACCAGAGTGCTTGTGTCTCATTACCTCCAGGAAGAGAAGAGCCCCAGGTGCTGGCTAAATGCTGATGCAAGTAGAAGAGAACAAGAAGACCTGAACAGCCGCACACCGGAATGGATAAATCCGTCTTTTTATTGAAAATATAGGATCATGGGGTACACAAAACACAACTGTGGGGTGTTACAAAATACTGACGCGTTTCGCACTTACACCAAGCGCTTACTCATGAGTAAGCGCTTGGTGTAAGTGCGAAACTCGTCAGCTATTCTTGTACCACCCCACAGTCGTGTTTTGTGTACCCCATAATCCTGTATTTTGAATAAAAAGACGGATTTATCCATTCCGGTGTGCGGCTGTCCAGGTCTTCTTGTTCGCTTCTACCATATATTGTATACCTTCCACCATTCCAACCTTCAGGAACCAGAGACCCCTGCATACAACCTGACACAAGAAAACATATCATTAAACATACCAAGATCTACTACAGGGAGGGAGGGAAACAGAAGGTTTCTATGGTGTTGCCTCTTCTCCTGCTCACCCCCTATTAACTAACCCCCACCCCCCTAGGCATAAGCAATACCTAAGCCACACCTAGCAGCTCAATCATTGCTCCACACCTATTTCCCCCACCTCTTGACCTGCCCCCTTTTAGGAACAAACCCGTGCAACCTTTAACAGCAACCCCCAGTCATGTGGGCCCTACACCCAGGTTCCCTTTGTTCCAGGCCTGTTCTTTATCATGAAAAAGACCCCCCCCCCCCCCCCAGAAAAAGCACTGCAAAGCAGTTTACAACTTTATTTGAGAAACACAGTAAAAGTTCACACAATAAATAAATTGCCTATGCACAGAAAAACAAACAAAACATACCACATACAAAAGAGATAACACTTAGGACAAAGAGTCTTTAGGACATAGCTAACAAAATCAAGACAAATTCATATACTTGCAAACAGCTAAATAAGTACCGTATATCAAATAAAAGGCAAGTCATTAGTCTAAACACACATCCCTCCAACTACATACATATACCTCCCCGTCTTGTGTGTATCATGCTACACTTTATAAGTAGTAACCGTGATTCCCATATATTCTGAATAATCTAAATTCTATGCAATAATAAAATGGATGCCTGCATAACAAATTATACACACAGCAAGGTGGCCTAACTTTAGGCAAATGTACACAAACCATATTCCCCCCTTATATAACATAGGAAATGCTGTTTGGCGCGAGCATGTGCGCATGCGCAATGACAATTCTCACGTGCTGCCTGTTCATTTGCGCACGCACAATTAAAAATTCTTCACTTAGTTTACCTAACTTTTCTTACGGGAAAAGAATTGCTCAGACAGATGAGTGGAATCAGACGTTATCCAATCACATTGCACAGTGTATGGGGAAATGAATTGGCCAGAATGCACAATACACAGACATGTATTGAGAAGATGTTTTCATGGAAGTTTCGGGTCCACCAATGATTATAGATTATCACCATAAAATGCTCACAATTCCATTTCAGCAATTACAACATTTCACATCCAAGTCAAAGGGAACATCCGCACAGTTGTTGATAGGAGGAAGATCTCTAGAATGAAAATTGAGTTGTTTCAAAAAGAAGGTAATGAATGGAATAAACTTCCTATTGATTCCAAGAGCTCAAGGCGACCCCTGTGAAGCAATATAAGCGGCGCTAAATGACAGTGATCACCGTCCAAAACAGGATTCTAGTGCATCTATCTATACCCAAAATAATAAAAAAATAAAATAAAATAAAAATATAAAAATTATTGCATGTGGTAATCTGTGTAAACAATTTTCAGTATACAGTAAACCAGTGAATATCAAAAGAACCTAACAGTGTATATTAAAGTGTATCATACACCCAGTAATATCAATTTGGCAAATAAATCAAAAGTGAAATCAGGCAGTATAGTCCATATGAAGTCCATAGACAGGACACCGTGCAGGAAAGGTGATAAGCTGGAAAACGTCCACCACTTCACTTAGTGAAGTGGTGGACGTTTTCCAGCTTATCACCTTTCCTGCACGGTGTCCTGTCTATGGACTTCATATGGACTATACTGCCTGATTTCACTTTTGATTTATTTGCCAAATTGATATTACTGGGTGTATGATACACTTTAATATACACTGTTAGGTTCTTTTGATATTCACTGGTTTACTGTATACTGAAAATTGTTTACACAGATTACCACATGCAATAATTTTTATATTTTTATTTTATTTTATTTTTTTATTATTTTGGGTATAGATAGATGCACTAGAATCCTGTTTTGGACGGTGATCACTGTCATTTAGCGCCGCTTATATTGCTTCACAGGGGTCGCCTTGAGCTCTTGGAATCAATAGGAAGTTTTTTGCACTGATTATTTAATAAGTGGCAGCTGTGGTTTTATCTTATTTTACTTCATTTATGAGTTCATTTCACACAGGTGTTTCATACACAGTGTCAGTTTACACCTTTCATAGGGGGTCACACCCCTTCATCTGGCATCGAGCGCAGTGGTGAGAACTCAAGAAGGGCGCGTTGGGTCGAGTTTTCAATTTTTGACAATGAATGGAATAAAACTGGAAGCAATATACTTCATGTGCTAAAGAAAAGCTCATTAATATGATCAGCATTACAATGAGCAAGTGCCCGATGTACATTCTCCATATAGAGAACATGTGTGCGTACATGCTCAATAGAACCACACAATTATTGATTTCAATGATGTGTAGTGCGATAGCTGCAGACGTTTCCCAACCACATTGCACAGTGTATGGGGAAATGAATTGCTCAGACAGATGAATGGATTCAGATATTATCCAATCACATTGCACAGTGTATGGGGAAATGAATTGCTCAGACAGATGAACGGATTCAGATATTATCCAATCACATTGCACAGTGTATGGGGAAAAGAATCGCTCAGACAGATGAGTGGATTCAGACGTTATCCAATCACATTGCACAGTGTATGGGGAAATGAATTGCTCAGATAGATGAATGGATTCAGATATTATCCAATCACATTGCACAGTGTATGGGGAAAAGAATCGCTCAGACAGATGACTGGATTCAGACGTTATCCAATCACATTGCACAGTGTATGGGGAAAAGAATTGCTCAGGCTGGTAAGTGGATGCAAATTTGGCCAATCAGATTGTACAGTGTATGGGGGAGTGATATGGCTACACATCTGGTACTGTGTAGAAGTAGTTGAAAATAGTAGAGTTTTAAGTGTATATATATATATATATATATATATATATATATATATATATATATATATATATAGTTTATGTAAAATGTAGAAGCAGTTTTGCTTGCTGGAGAATGCAAATGCGCTCGTGCGCAACACACAAATTTAACAAGCTAAAGCGTGTGCTCCCTGTCAGGCGAGGATGAAATGGTATGGTCTGTCAATGCACATGTGCAGTTGAGTAAGCTGAAAGAAGGTGTAAAAAGGCTTGATTAGTTGTAAGACAGATCTACATTTTCTGGGCAGAAATTGTGCATTTAAACAAGATTATATGCATACATTTTAGCTTGGTAATAAAAGATGGAAAACTGTAGTAAAGTTATCCACAGTATTCAGACAAAAATGTAGAAAATTACATTGGTTGCGCTTGCTAATGGCAGGTAGCAATAGCGCTTTTGTAAATATGGTTTGGTGCATGTGAGTGCACCATCATTTTTGATAAATGTCTTGAGTCCCGTATTTTTTTTGCAATTGCTCCAATTTCTCCACTGCACCAAAGGCGTGGGTTTTTAGTAAATCACCCTCAGTGTGTGCTGTGCTCTTTGTCTCCTCCTACAGTGCAGTACCCGGCAAGAAGAGGTAAGGTAGAGCACTGCCAAATTTTGAAAGGCTTTCTGTATGTATGTATGTGTGTGTGTGTGTGCGTGTGTATGTGTGTGCGTGTGTATGTGCATGTATGTGTGTGTGTGTGTGTGTGTGTGTGTGTGTGTGTGTGTATTTATATATGTATGTGTGTGTGTATATATATACAGTATAGGTGTGTGTATTATGTGTGTGTGTTTATATATGTGTGTGTTTAGATGTATGCATGCACATTTTATATATACGCGTTTAATCCTGACCCCCTATATGTGTACAATCAGAACAGATTTTTTTTTCTTGCTTGTTCAAAGTACCAGCAAAAAATTTTGTTCCTCTGAAAAGCGAACCATGCTCAGATCACTTTTTAGAGGCATTTGACAGCCGGTAAAGAGGCAATATATTGCCTCCCGACCGCCTGTTTTAACCCCTTAAATGCATCATCAATACGCTGCAACTGCATGCAATGCATGCAATGCACACAGTTGCAGAGTGGTTGCAGTGCAGCCCCATTCACCTAGGGGTGTTTTGCCACTGGGCTCGGAGGAAAGGGCCCTGTCCGGGGGTCAGGGGGGCCCTCATGGTCTCTTGCATCGGGGCCCCAAAGGTTCTAGTTACACCACTGGCTGTCAATTTTGGCCGCAGTAAGGTGGGGGTTGTGATGCATGTTTCAGCACATCACAAAGTTCCCTTTTTTTTTTCTTTTTTTTGAGCTTTATTTGAATTGTACAAAGAGACACTTTATTCATGTCACCTCAGGGCAGTGCGTTGCGCTGTTGTGCGGTAACACGCATTGCCTACCTGAGCACTGCAATAAAATGAAGCATGTCTGCATTTTGTCGCAGCTCATCGCACCACACCCCCGGTCTGTGATGTAGTGTGAATGGGTTACAAAGAAAACATTTGTTTTTTATGCGCTTCCACTGCAGAAAAACAAGTGCCTTAAAAAACATCAGAAACTTTTGATTCATATGCTTTCAGATGTCATCATTCAAATTTATAGGGACAAAAATGCTCTGTTCTGCCTCAGCTCCCATTCACAGTACAGTATACATATATGTATTTTCATGCATTGTCACAGTTTATACATAGGGCAGCTCATTCATTTCAATAGGCTGCCCTACATGTAACAAATGCAGGAGAGAAATTCCTGGACTTTCCCGAGCTGTGGTTTGTGATTGTGATGACACGTTACCTTTGTAACAGTCTAACCTTCCATAGGTAACACACCTACTGTACTTCTATTAATGTTTGCCAACTAATTTCTTGTGACATGCTACAGACATGCATGCTTTATTTATTTGTGCTACTGACTCAGCATTTCTTCATTTGAAGATAGAGTGGACACCCTGAAATTCAGCCACACTTTTCTTGTTGTGGCCCCTTTGGGTAAATTTTCACTCACTTCCTGTCCATTTAAATCCTGGATTAGAAATAAGGATAAGGATTGTGACCGGCATAAGTGTGCGCAGCCTATTGCATTAGGGAATGCACTCCAAATCTTGAACACACATTATAATAAATAATAATTTCCCATTGGCATTAATAAAGTATTCAGAATCTGAACATGGGTGTGTGTATACACCATATTGCCAAAAGCATTGGAACACCTGTCTTTACACACGCATGAACTTTAATGACATCCCAGTCTTAGTCTGTAGGGTTCAATATTGAGTTGGCCCACCCTTTGCAGCTATAAGAGCTTCAGCTCTTCTTGGAAGTCTCCCCACAAGGTTTAGGAGTGTATCTATGGGGATGTTTGAGCATTCTTCCAGAAATGCATTTGTGAGGTCAGGCACTGATGTTGGACGAGAAGGCCTGGCTCGCAGTCTATTTTATACCAAAGGTGTTCTATCGGGTTGAGGTTGGGACTCTGTGCAGGCCAGTCAAGTTCCTCCACCCCAAACCTACTCATCCATGTCTTTATGGACCTTGCTTTGTGCACTGGTGCGCAGTCATGTTGGAACAGGAAGGGACCATCCCAAAACTGTTCCCACAAAGTTGGGAGCATGAAATTGTCCAAAATGTCTTGGTATGCTGACGTCTTAAGAGTTCCCTTCACTGGAACTAAGGGGCCAAGCCCAACCCCAGAAAAACAACCCCACACCATAATCCCCCCTCCACCAAATGATTTGTACCAGTACACAAAGCAAGGTCCATAAAGACACGGATGAGCAAGTTTGGGGTGGAGGAACTTGACTGGCCTGCACAGAGTCCTGACCTCAACCCGACAGAACACCTTTGGGATGAATTAGAGCTAAGACTGCGCGTCAGGCCTTCTCATCCACATCAGTGCCTGACCTCACAAATGATGCTTCTGGTCAAACATTCCTCTAGACACACTTCTAAACCTTGTGGACAGCCTTCCCAGAAGAGTTGAAGCTGTTATAGCTGCAAAGGGTGGGCCAAGTCAAATTAAACCTTACGGACTAAGACTGGGATGCCATTAAAATTCATGTGCGTGTAAAGGCAGGTGTCCCAATACTTCTGGTAATATAGTGTAAATGTAAACTGAACCTCTAAAACGTCATAATAACTATTGGGCACTTTGTATTATGCAATGCCAATGTATTGAAAGGTTCACAGATTGCAAAGAGTTCCATGAATTGCCAAGAGGACAAGAAAGTGGATAAATGACAGGACCAGTGTAGATAAGATGTCCAACCTTCATAAGACTGCCACAATTATCATACTCCAAAACCCGTCCCACTTATCATTACCTACTTAACGAGACCACACTTGAACCGGCGTATAACTGGTCATAGCAGCCTTTTTATTAACAAATATTTAAAAATATATAAACATTTTAACCATAACAGTAAATTCCATAATATCAGTTGCTCCCCCCGGTGGTCTTTGACGGCACTTCCCAACATAACTTCATTCCACTTCCAAACTGCAGGCTTTTGTGCATTAGGCCTCTAGCCGTGTCACACCAGCTCAGAGACAAACCCATTCCCGCAGTGCCACCATTACCATCATCCAGTAAACCCGTGTTAACCGAATACACCGCGGGCCCATACCACCGATTGGTCCCCCACACTTCCATCTCATAGGTTACTTGCCACCATCAAGGACCACCACCGCCATCTCCTTGCTGCCATGACATGACCATTTTCACCTGAAATAAAGAAAAATTAAAACACAAAAAACAGGGAGGGAGGGTGGGTGGGAAACAGTTCCTTTGACAAGATCCCCTGCACTGTTGCCCGTGTCACCCCCCCTTGCTCCTTAAATAAACTAAACCCCACCTATTCCCATTTCTCCTCCAATCATTAATCCCCCAACTTTTCACTATTTTGTTAACCCATGCTGTTCCCTTATCACGCCGGCCCTCTGCTAGTCCTTTTCATTCCCTCGCTCCAGGCCTCTCTTGGACCAGTGTAGATAAGATGTCCAACCTTCATAAGACTGCCACCATTATCATACTCCAAAACCCGTTCCACTTATCATTACCTACTTAATAACAAGACCACACTTGAACCAGAGTATAACTGGCCATAGTAGCCTTTTTATTCACAAATATTAAAAAATATATAAACATTTTAACCATAACAGTAAATTCCATAATATCAGTTGCACCCCCGGTGGTCTTTGATGGCACTTCCCAACATGACTTCATTCCACTTCCAAACTGCAGGCTTTTGTGCATTAGGCCTCTAGCCGTGTCACACCAGCTCAGAGACAACCCCATTCCCGCAGTGCCACCATTACCATCATCCAGCTAACCCGCGTTAACTGAATACACCGCAGGCCCATACCACCGATTGGTCCCCCACACTTCCATCTCATAGGTTACTTGCCACCATCAAAGACCACCACCGCTAACAAGGGTGACCCCTTACCCTTGGGAGCCCCTCCACACTCTCAAAGCCCGCTGTAACCCATCCTGCAGTTCCAGGGATCAAAGATCAATGCCCACCGCTGACAGGTGAACCCCATCCCCTCTGAGATACGGCCCAACATCCCTCTCCAATTCCCTATGGCGGATCACCAAGCCCCCATTCCGAACCACGAAACGGCCCACCATTTTATTAACCTTTATGTAGGCTTTTTTTAGTTTATCCACTGACCTCACCAATTGCCAAGTCGTCCTGGCTACAATGTCCGACCAAACGATCAAAATGTCAGGGAAGGTGGTCCTCATCCGAAGGAAGTCAAGCTTAATGTGCTTAATAAGTACCCGAATGGCATGACCCCCAAATTCATTCCCCCCCAACGTGAAGAACCAAAACGTCCGGAGGCCTGTCCAGACATGCAAAAACAATGCACCTCTGGCCGAACCCTGCTCCACAACATGCCCGAGTGGCCTAACCAACGTATACACGCCTCCCCCCTGGAAATCCCCAGTTGCCTGCCATTAGGCCTAACATCTGCTCGCCTAGCCCCCCAAAACACGTAGGAGTGGCCCAATATCCAGACGAGGCGCATCTGGCTTCCACCTGAAAGAAAGGAAGAAAACCACAAGATAACCATGATACCACTACACACAATACTCACCCATCTTGAAAACTTGAATACGTGCCCATTCGGCAACACAAACACGCCCCCCTCCATGTCATACCCCAATCTGTGTCTTCCTCCCTCTACTCAATCGCTAAATGCAGTTGGATGTATGTCCGGAATCTCCCTGATTCCCAGCGACCTATCCGCTTTACAGCCACCTCGTCCAACTCACATCGCGCGGCCTCTGTCGCCACGCCAATGCGGAAGGAGTGCGAAGCATACTGTAAGCTATCCAAACCCGCTGCTTTCAAGTATTTCTTAAAAACGGCCACAAACTGGAATTTAGACAATGGGGCTCCATCCCTGTGCACAAGCAAAACCCCATCCGAACTAGGGCGAACTCCCAAAAATTCCCTCACTGTCACCACTGGGCATACAACAGAGTCCGGTAATGAATACAGCCGTACTTTAACCCCTTTGCCACCCTGGTCTGTCTTGGACCGGCGTAACAATACCTCAATGCACGCCCCTTTGCACTCCACATCCTGAACCCGTAAACCCCCCCAGAACCTTCTTGGAAGGGCTAACCAGCTCACTAATCCTAAAGGCTCCAAAAAATGCCAGCAAAAATGCTGCTCTAAACAAATACCCTTCATATGCCAAAGAGCACACCCCACCCAACTGAACAAACAGTGACTGTAGGTTGTCAAAGGACACTGGCCTCCTGGAATCCCTCCGTTTATGTTGATGACGAAAACCCTTCATGGCCTGTCGGACGCAGAAATCCTTTGTGAAACCTGCCCCACCCTGCAATTTAAATAAGAAAGCGAGCCCCGCTAGTTTGCGGTCCATGGCCGACACTGACACCCCTCGTTCCAAATTCCTGGAGACAAAATAATAAACCAGCAACCTTACCTCAACGGCGTCCTGATCCACTCCATTCCTGCCATACCTTCTCGTAAGCAGCCCACGTGGACATACTGTCCTTATTCATCCTGTGAGGACACCAAGGCGATCTCCCACAGCCATTGGGGACACAGCACCCCTTGTCGGTCTGCCCCTGGAGCCAGCTGTTGGAACTTGTCCCACTGAAAGCGAGAAAAAGCATCAGCCAAAGTGTTATCCATCCTCGGGAGATGCACCACATACAGAAAAATGTTGAACTGTAGTTATCGCAGCACCAGGTGGCGTAATAGCTGTATTACCAGCTGTGACGATGCTGAGACATGGTTAATGACCTAAACCACTCCCAGGTTGTCACAGTTTAACCTCACCTTCAAATTCCTGAAAGACTCACCCCATACTTCCATGGCCAGAACCACTGGAAACAGCTCCAGGAGCACCAGATTTTTCGGTAACCCTGCGTCCACCCACGCCACTGGCCAAGGACCGGCACTCCAATGACCCTGATAGAAAGCCCCGTAACCTGTTTCCCCTGCAGCATCCGTAAAGAGCTCCAAATCCCAGTTAGTCACCGGGCCCGACATCCAGACTAATCTGCCATTGTAGTCCATCAAGAAGGTATCCCACACCCTCAAATGCTCGCGATGCTCCCTGGTAATCCGAATGAAATGAGTGGGGGACCAGACCCCCGCAGTGGCTGCCGACAGCCGTCGGCAAAACACCCTACCCATGGGAATAATGCGGCATGAAAAGTTCAACTTTCCTAATAAAGATTGCAGCTGCCTTAGCTGAATCTTCCGTAGCCCTAGAATCCCTTGAATCTCCAACCTCAGTGCACCCAACTTCCCCTCTGGTAATCGACACTCTATAGCTTCCGAGTCAATGACAATGCCCAAGAATCTAAGAGCGGTGGTCGGGCCCTCTGTCTTGTCCTCTGCCAATGGGATTCCGAATGCGTCCACCATGTGTTGCAGTGTGGATAACAACACTGCACACATGGTAGACGACTGCGGGGCCCTGATTCGGGGCCCTCGCTGGCGACATTAGCTTCATCCAGAGGCTAATGTCCTTGTGATCCATTCTTAGGGATGGACGAACGGCCCTGCGCTGTCTGAACTGTTCATCATACCTCAGCCAGGCCGAACCTCCGTAGACTCTGTATGCTTCCCTCACCACGTCCATGTAACAGAAAAGGGGGGTTCTTTTTGCCTATCACGCTTGCCATAATGGCAAACGCCTGCAGCCAATTTGTGAATGTGCGCAGGATCAAATGGTATCTCCGTTTTTCCTCATCCTCCTTCATGCTATCGTCTGGTTTAACCCTGTCCAAATTAAACTTTTCCAGGGGCAATAGAGAAAATATCTCCACGTACTCACCCTTCACTATCTTGTCTCTGACATCCAGCTTCAGGTGAGAGCTCAGCGGGCCCTCACAACAGACGTATACCTTGCATTTTGCTGTGTCTGCAATGCAAACCACATCTGTGTTGCCCCCACTTTCCTGCAATGTACCAGCTTTTTCCCCCTCCACAGCCGTTGGCAGCCCAGGAGCCATGGACCCAGTCAAACCCGCGGCCCTATGAGGCTCCGCAAGAACCACTAAAGGGGAGGTGACTGACCCAAGGGTCCCCTGCACCACTGCAGCCGAGGGAGACCTGCCACTCGGCGGTACCCATGCCGCCACCTGTTGCACCTGCCCCCCTGTCCCTACCGCAAACTGTTGTACCAAGCACTGTAATCCGTCCAGTAATGCCTGCAAACGCTTGTCAGACCCCGCGAGGGCTGATACCGAATCTGCCACCCGGGGGGCCCCCACTACGGCCACAGGGGCCTGTGTTGCCTGTTTTGCGGCCCTTAACCCCCCTGCAACGTCACTCCTGACAACCCCTGCATAGTGTTAGGCCTATATATAGAGGACAGACATGGAGACTTACCAGACTGACCATAGGAGGGCACCCCCGCCGCCGTCACTCCGGAATCCATGTCCCTGCGAACGGCGCTATGTTGCCCACGCTGCCTGAGTGACTGAGTGGAAGGTGGCTTCTCGGGAAGGAGGACCCAATCACGTCAGCTACAGCCACCTTCCACTCAGTCACTCAGTCTCTCGGCAAGACGTGCTGTGAAAATGTTTGTAATCTTAGCACTGGATACTCAGTGCTGCTCTTGTGAGTAGACCTTTTAAGATTTAATGAATTTCTGTTGGAAAATATAGAGAGCACTATGCATATCTTTTGATTTTACATGGTAACACGATTGTATCCAAACAATGATTGTGAGATCTGATCCGGATCCGGTATTCGAATTGGAGCAGTGGAGCCTATTATTAGCAGGAAACAAGGAGAAGCACTGGTCATTTGTGTTACCCCAGTGGTGGTGAATGCTTAATTAGACCTGTCTGTTAGCTCAGAAGGTCCATAGTGTGAGGTGAGCGGCTTGTACTACTGTCGCTGAAGGATGATTCACTTGAATGCACACAGATGAAAAGTTATTCATATAACACATTATATCACAGCTGAGGATTCCTCTGCATATTTATTGTTCCTGTTCTTTGTTATATATATGCATGGACTCTCTCTCTGTTTGTCAAAATACTTTTACATAGATGTAATTTTTATGAATTTATTAGGTCTATATTATTGGCTTTAGCTATTTTAGTAGTTTAATTTAGCGCTGCACTATCTGTTTGAAAATTCTGCATATACAGACAAGTTTTACTGTTGTGGGTTTTGTAACACTTCAAGGGTATATATCTTCGGTGACTTCCATCATTGGTTTCCACACGGCGGCTGGATAAGCAGAGGAGGTCTGTAACCAGTGTGAGGAGAAAAGCTCACAGATGCAAATACAGATCTTGATAGATCTATTGATCTGGTAAGAATATATATTTGCCCTGTTTTTTCCTATGGAGAGCAATGGGTGTTGCACCTAATAAGAACCGGAGGACACAATTTTTTGTATATCACTATATGGGCTTTATGTGGTTTCTGGACACTAAATTAACCAATTTTAATTTTTTGGACATTTTTATGATTTATCAATAGTATCAAGTGTGATAATTGTTACACCATTTATATAACAGCGCAACACATTTTTTATTTTTATACACTGAATGCCTGTTGTTTTTATCATACCTGTGACTATATTACTGTTTTAATAAAATATGCCTATCTTGGAAACTGTGCAATGAGTGATTTGTTCCTCTCTCCATATACACTTGGTTGATGATTAATGATTGACATCTTACTGGCTGCATGATTCAGAGATTCTATTGATGATCCAACTGCCATGTAGGTCCTCTGAAGGGAGCCTGTTTCTATACCCATGATGAAGGGTTTGCTCACTGCTGCGTGGCTGGACCTTATAACAGGGGTCTCTGCATCTGCTAAGAATCCAAATATTACATTATGGTGGAACACCTATAAGGGAGTACTATCTGGACAGTATAAGCACGCATGCAGCACTAATTTCACCACCAGCTTGGGACTATCTTTGCTGTTATTACCGAATATAAAAATTCTTTATACCATATTTGTGGATCCGTCACATGAAGGAACCTTTTGTTCATATGTTGGCACTAATGATTTGGTATTTTGTTTGCATATTATATTCATGATTGTATATAGTCACATATGTGTACATATATGCATTTTTTGCTCTTATAAGCACTTTAACCCTTTTGCTGCCAGGCCCTGTGCTCCATTTTGTACACTCAGGTGGCCAGAACATTTTTGTAATTTTTCCTTTGTTTTTTATGTTTCACTTTTAGAATTTGTGAAAGACCCCCACAACCATATATTTTCTGAAAGCACATGATCAGTAGAGTAAAAAGAAGGTGCTACTATTGGTTTATCAAACCAATATGTTTGCAAAAAATACACTAAAACCATTATTAGCAGATAAAAACACAGCAAATTTTACAAAATTCCTACTAAAGCTTAACCTGTATTGAGTTAATAAATAATAAACATTTGTAACTTTTAAATTGCGCCTTTTTGCGAAATGGTGAAAATTGAACAGACGCAAAAGTATAATTATCCAAATTTCTCTAAAAATCTAAAGGTTTTAATTTTTACCTTATAGCTTTCAGAATTTGTGAAAGACCCCCAAAACCAGATATTTTCTGAAAGCATATCACCTCTAGAATAAAAATAGGGTGCTACTTATTTTTTAGACCCCGTGGTATTTGCGCAAATGTTTATCAAACCAATATATTGGCAAAAAATACACGAAAACTATTATTAGCAGATAAAAACACAGCTAATTTTACAAAATTCCTGCTAAATTCCTACTAAATAAAAAAGCTTAACCTGTATGGAGTTAATAAATAACAAAAAGTTTTAATTTTTACATTGCGTCTTTTTGCAGAATGGTTAAAATCGAACGTAAGCAAAAATGTAAATATCCAAATTTTTAAAAAAATCTGAAGGTTTTCTATTTTCCCTTACAGCTTTCAGAATTTGTGAAAGACCCCAAAAGAATATATTATCTGAAAGCATATGACCTCTAGAATAAAAATAAGGTGCTACAGATTTTTTAGACCCTGCGGTATGTGCGCAAATGTTTATCAAACCAATATATTGGCAAAAAAATACAGGAAAACTATTATTAGCAGATAAAAACACAGCTAATTTTACTAAATTCCTGCTAAATCCCTAATAAATATAAAAGCTTAACCTGTATTGAGTTAATAAATAACAAATTTTTGTACATTTTAAATTGTGCCTTTTTGCAAAATGGTGAAAATCGAACGTACCCAAAAATTTCTCAAAAAATCTGGAGGTTTTCAGTGTTTACATTACAGCTTTCAGAATTTGAAAAGACCCCTCAAACTAGACATTTTCTACAAGCACATGACCTTTATAAAAAAACAAAAGTGCTACTGATTTTTTGGGCCCCACAATAATTGTACAAATGTTCACTAAAAATACCACTAAAATCATTAATATTGCATATAAACACAACATAACTTACAAAATTCCTGCTAAATTAGTACTAAAGCATCGTTCACATGTGGCATACTAAAGTGTATGCCCATGGGAGGCCATGTTTACCCGCATAGGAACGCACAGGTGTTCCATGCATCCCCATACAGGCAGTTCCATTTGTGAATTGGGATATAATATGTCAATTGGGATGCAACGTCTGTACAGGCATAGCTGCTGTTCCCAATCTGACATCCGTGTAGGTGTGGGTACATTACCCCGAACGCAGACAGTGTGAGCTCAGTGACATGCATGCGGACCTACATGGGTGTAAAATTGGGAGCAACGGCTCTGTTGGTGCAGTTGCTACATCCCAAATGACATCAATGGTAATGCCTGCACAGAGAGATGCATGGAAAACCTGTGCATCCCCGTAAAGGTACGCTGTGTATGCCCTGTGTGAACAAGGCCTTAGGTCCCTTTCACACAGGTCTGCCTGTCAGTTTTTCAAGCATTTTTCCACCCACTGTTCTCTATGGAGAGACTGATATAAATGGACATGTGTCCGTTTACACACGCCTGCATCTGATCCAGTCCGCTAAAAACAGACAGATAGGGATCCCATTCCCCATCCATCTAGCAGATTGGATCGGATGGCATCCAATGGAAATAGACAGGCGGACTGTTTCCATCCAACCATCCCATAGAGAACAGCGGGCTGTGTCCGTGTCCGCTCTGCATCAGCGGAGAGGGCACGGACCTGTCATCCGCCTGCTCAGTGGGGATCAGAAGACAGATCCCCCGCTGAGCAGGTGGATCTGTTTGACAGAGTCCGCTCCATGTGAAAGGAGTCTTACCAGGAGCGGCCGGTCCATTAGGGGCGCAGGGGCACCGGACTATGTCTGTATGAGTTTTTTTTTTTCCAAGCCACATGATTAGATCCTGAGGCTCTAATTGGCTTGAAAAAGGTTGGGCTTGGGGTGCAGAGCATTGCACCCCGAACCCACCCACTTGTGATAATAGCGAATATTCGCTATTGTCTTCCGGCTTCTCTTCCTGGCCAAATCAGGATGGATCGGGTTGGCCGGGAGGAGAAGCTGAGGTATCTGTGGAGGGGAGAGCCTGGGGGGGGGTGGAGTCACCATGGAGGGGTGAGTGCGGAGGGAGGGGGGACCGTCCCCATGGAGGGGTGAGTGCGGGGGGACCTAGGGGTCTTCCTTTTTATGTTTGTGTTTTTTTGTTTTTTTTTTTACTATTTTTTCTTTACAGTCATCTAAACAGACCCTCATATCTCTTTTTTTGAGACAGAGAAAGGGACTGAAGATAGTCCTTTTCTCTGTATCACTTTTTTTTTTTTTCACAATAGATTCTCTGTATCACTTTACTTGAACGAATGAATGCATGGAACCTGTATAGAGATTCCATTCATTCATAAACTTTACTATTATCAGATGTCAGTGGGCATATAGGAGCGATCATAGTGATCGCTGCATGCGCCCAGGGTGCCACACTTAGGGAGGTGGTAAACACAAGTTTACCAAGCCCCCCCAAGCATTTTCCACACCACTCCCCCCAGCCCCCCCCCCCCCCTTGTCGCAATCTCCAGCTTGTCACATTGCCAGAGCAGAAGTTGCAGGCTGCGGAAGGAGAAGGAGGGATGCCGCCGTAGCAGGGATGGATCGGGGGTGTGGGGGCCGGTATGGGGAGCTATCTGAGTGATGGGGGGGACACATCAGGATTCCCCCCAAGCCCCCAGCACCACCTGAAGCCGGTGGGAGCGACAGAGGAGGGATGCCGGGTTATGATGGTGGCTGCGGGGGGATCAAATTTGGGGGGGGTCGGATCGGGTGGATGGGGGTACTCAGTGCTGGGGGGGTTGGAGGGGGGTGAAGGGGATAGGAGAGGAGAGTGGGGGGAGTAGTTTCTGGTGACATTTAGCAGCAGAGGTAGAGAGGCAGGGGACAGGGAAGCGGCGGCATGGGTGGGGAGTCGGTCACATTAGGGGTTAATAACTCTGATCAGCGGGTTGTAATCCGCTGATCAGAGTTATAGAATTGTTCAGCAGAGTCTGCTGAACAATTCTGATATAAGCTTATGGTCATTGAAGTGGTCATACGCCTTACTGACCTGGCCACCTTCAGGCACTTCTGTACGTCCGTACGGCGTACGGACCTGGCAGTGAAAGGGTTAATACTGACGGTGTGGGAGCACCGTAATATTTTGAGTACTTTTTAAGCACAGTAACAGTGCAACACTACATTTTTAGGTTATTTATTGGAGTATTGGTGTGAGCATTACAGTGAGTGCAGCTGTTAATTAGCACTATTATGGCATTACACACAGCGCAGATTACTTTTCTTATTTGCCAGTATGAATATGTGCTTGTTGCCAGTGGTTACATTAATCCCTCATCTAAGAGGTATATAGCGGTACCCCCGAAGGAGCCAGCAATTTTGTAAGTCCCTAGGCCCTTTTCCCGTAATTGACCTACAGCCAGGCACACATGTACAGTCACCCCGGTGGCTCAAAGAAACAGTCTAATAGGGCGTACACACGGTCGGACTTTGTTCGGACATTCAACAAGATCCTAGGATTTTTTCCGACGGATGTTGGCTCAAACTTATTTGGCCTACACACGGTCGCACAAAGTTGTCGGAATTTCCGATCGCCAACCACGCAGTCACGTACACCACGTACGACGAGACTAGAAAAGGCCGGTTCAGAACCAAGCGCGGCACCCTTTGGGCTCCTTTTGCTAATCTCGTGTTAGTAAAAGTTCGGTGATAGACGATTCGCGCTTTTTCAGACTCGTGGCTTTCAGATCGTTTTCTGCCGTTCAGTTTGTGCTTGTGGGTTTGTATCTGCTCTTCAGTGCGTGCAGTCAGTTCGTATCAGAGTTTTCTGTGTGATCTTGCCTGCTCGTTGCTGTTTTTCAGGTCGCGCTTCACAGGCCTTGCTGTTCTTCAGTGCGTTCTGTTACTTCGTTCTGAGCAGCCGACCGTTTTCTAGCCATGTTTCGTATGCGTACTCCTCGTAGAGTTCGTGCTGTGCGGGGGCTTGGTGTTGGGGTCCTGACCTTGACACAAGTCCAGTCCATGAACAGGGTGAGGAGGAGTTCATGGACCAAGAATTGGTTGCTTCAGCGTGACCAGTTCTCTCATATGCCTTTGCTCCGTGAGATCCGTGAGAATAATCCTGATGATTTCAGGAACTTTCTCCGGATGACGGACCCCGTATTTCACCGTTTGTTGGCTTCGCTGACCCTCTATATCAGCAGGCAGGATACCTGCATGAGGCAAGCCATCACTCCGGAGCAGAGGTTGGTCGCTACCTTGCGGTATTTGGCCACAGGGAGAAGTCTGCAGGACTTAAAGTTCTCGACAGGCATCTCCCCCCAGGCTCTGGGGATCATTATCCCAGAGACCTGTTCTGCCATCATCCAGGTCCTGCAGAAGGAGTATATGAAGGTAAGATTTTTATCCTTTAATATCACATTTTATTGTATTGAATGTTTGCTAATATATTGTATTTCTTTCCTCATTCCCTAATTACGATGATTGGAATATGCAGTGAATGTCCCCTTTGTCCTCATGCACGCTGGATTTTTATGTAATTATTATTTTATGTCCTTCATACATATTTGCCCTTCACTAACCTCTCCAGCATGGTGTCTCCTGCCCTATATTCACCTCATGTAGTCACTTAACAATGTATTTTATCAGCTCCATAGTAGTGCTTTACCCCAAACACCCCCTAAAATGTTTGGAAATGTTATTTTTGATTTAAATTCAGGCAGAGTGGCAGAGGCTTTTTTTTGTGGTGTCCCCAAATAATTTTTAGTAACCCTCCCTCCCCCCAACTGCTAAGTCAGCTGATTCAAATTCTCTATCCTCAGTCATCTATCTGCTGACTTTGCCAAACCCATACACACTATACCCACCTCTTTAGTGCTCAGATTTATGAATGAATTCCCCAAAGCATGTAGTGCAAGGGCCTGCCTGTATACTTTCAAATGGTACTGTTTAAAGTTTTTGTATCCTATTATTATCTTCATAGGTAATAGCAGAATGTCCAAATGTCCTCAAATGTGTACAGTGTGTATTTATATCTTTGTATTATGACACTTCTTACCTGTCCAGTGGGCTGCCAATAGTGTAACTAAGGAGGGGCTGTTCCAAGTAATACCCTGTATTTAGGCATTCATCTCTCAATGAAGTGAAGAGGGTTACCTGTCCAAGAGTCCCCCCCCCCTATAATGTTAGAAATGGCCCATGAGAGGGGGGGAGGGGGAATATTATAGGTGTACCTTATACTTTGGCCTTGTTAAATTCCCCTTAATAAATGCTATCTGGAGGTTGCCCCAGAATGTTTGTGTCTAATCTGCTTGCCATGTTTCTGTGAAAAAATAGTAATGCTTATTGTTTTTTCCTCAACAGTTTCCTTCCACGCCACAGCAATGGCAGACTGTGGCCTCCCACTTTGCCCAGCGGTGGGACTTTCCTAACTGCGGAGGGGCAATTGATGGGAAACACGTCCACATCATCCCACCACCCAACTCAGGGTTGTACTATTATAATTACAAGGGGTTTAATAGTATAGTGATGTTGGCGGTGGTGTCGGCTAATTACGACTTTCTGTATGTGGACGTGGGGAAGAATGGCCGGATGTCCGATGGTGGAGTCATCGCCCAGATGGAGTTCTACAGGCGTCTCCAGAATGGCAGCTTGGACTTGCCAGCTCCACAGGACAATGTGGAAGGTCTCCCATTTGTGTTCGTTGCTGATGAAGCGTTTGCGCTGGGGGACCACCTGATGTGGCAATTCCCGATGAGGACCCTCACCCCGGAACAGAGGGTTTTTAATTACCGGCTGGCCAGAGCCCGAAGAGTGGTGGAGAACACATTTGGAATCCTGGCCAGCCGGTTCCGACTATTTCTGACACCCATCCATATGGCGGAGTATAAACTGAACCATATAATACTGGCGTGCTGTGTTCCCCATAATTTTTTAAGAAAACATTCTGCCAACTATGCTGGCTCAGTTGGGCCTGAGGCCGGAATCCTACATCCAACAACACTGACGGCGCTTGAAAGTGGCCGTCCTGGCTTGCCCTCCCTGAGTGCCCGTGATGTCCGGTTACGATACCTGGAGTTCTTTGCGGGTAGGGGGGCTATCAATATGCCAGACAATATGTGAAGCCTTTTTATAATAAAAAAACAAAAGAAATTCTTGGTGGACATTTACTGCTTGTGTTTGTTTTAGCTGACCCTGACAGAAATGTGTGGAGTCCAGAAAATGGCGTGATTGTGTAACCTTATTATACAAAGCACTGTTGGCTGTTATTTACTAAATGCAAAAACACATTTCACTACAAGTGCACTTGCAACTGCACTGAAACTGCACTTGTAGTGCAAAGAGGATTTGCCCTTAGGAAATAACCCCCATTTTCTCATAAAACAACAATTACATCACCCCAAAAACGTTGTAGCGTTGAGACAATAATCCACACATTCTTGATGAACAATCTTTTTAATACCTGCACAATCACATGTGCATTTACCCAAGGTTTTTCTGACAAACCAACATGTTTGTTGTATACCAATTTTTGTGGTGGCATTATACAAAATCAAAATGTGCATTTTATAGAAAACAGGCCTGTGTAAAACCAACAAGAAAGACACAAATCTTGATCTTACAAAGTTCACATTAGGTAAAACCTGAAGGCTATATCAGACATCAGTATTTAGGAACTGTGTTTGATATAGCGTTCAGATGGGGGGAAATCACCCCTGGAAAAGCCTAATTTGGAAGATGCACACAAATTTAACAATGTCAACATGTGCTATCTGCCATCAGGGGGGATCAAGGGACGTGTTTTGGGGGAGAAACCCCTTCCTCACCGCTACTTTATTATTGAGGAAGGGGTTGCACCCCCAAAACGCGTCCATTGATCTCCCGTGATGGCAGATAGCACATGTTGACACACTGTGTGCATCCTCCAAATTTGGCTTTGGGAAAAATCAAAAAAACATTTCGCACATTGTAGCACACAAAAGAAGAAAGTGATTTGGAGGGGTTTTAAACTCGCCCCAAAACATCAATGATGTTTTTATATTCTGGAATAACATCATTGATGTTTTGCTTGATGATTTCCAATTGTAAATTACACCCCATGATCTCCCCGATCAGGATCTGGGCACTTTCGGATGTGAAAAGGATCTTCATCCACAACCTCACGATCACCTAAAAAGAGAGGAACCCCAAAATAATTTTTGTTTACAAAAAATGCCGCCATCCATCTCTTATCTGAGCCTGTGGTCGCAGACACGGAGGACACCCCTCATCTGAGGAGACCAGAGACCCCCCACCTCTGTGAGTGTCTGCGACCACAGGCTCAGATAAGAGATGGATAGCGGCATTTTTTGTAAACAAAAATTATTTTGGGGTTGCCCTGTTGTGGTGACTAGTTCCACCACGTCTTCTTCTTCCTGCTCAGCTTGTGTTGGGGGGATTTCACCTTCTTCCAGAGGTGGGGGGTCTCTGGTCTCCTCAGATGAGGGGTGTCCTCCGAGTCTTTTCTCCCCTATGTAAAACAAAAATGGTATAATTAGCACACAGATATTTGATGGCAGAACTATAAATAGGAAACATTGCTTGGAAGTGAGGTACAATTGTCTATTTTAGCAGAGTTCCAAGATGTAATTTTTTAAATGCCCTTTGTCAAGCTGCAATACTTTACCTGTTTGGTACAAGCTTCACAGATGGAGACCCCCCTATAGTATACACTGGAGCACCTGTGTGGCCCCCCTAATAAAAATGGTGTTCTTGTGTCCCACACTAGTGCTCCAGTGTCCAGATGTGAAAACAGCTGCTCAGTGTCCTCTCCTTACACACAATCTGGTTTGCATTTCATTCTAGTAACAAAGCCATCTACACAACCCAATTCTTTGAAGACAAGTATAGGGCCTCAAAATGCTGGCCAAATGCATATGGGCTAAACAATGGTATTTTATAGTCCGAAAGAAAAATGTGTGATCCGAACGAATAATGTGCCCATGAACATGAAAGTTGCCATTTTAAACTGTACAACAGTTCCTAAAAGCACATGGAGCAGCACGAACGTAATAAACATAAAGAATAGGAACACAGCACAACTACTTACTTTTTTGCAGCACTCTCCGGATCTTTCTGTACTGCTCATGTTCTCGTAATTTCAGGTCCGACCACCGCTTCCTGAGCTGATCTTTCGATCGTCGTACCCCGAATTTCCGGTGCAGACTCCTGACCACTTTCGCCATGATCTTGGCCTTTCGGACATTGGGGTTGGGGTAAGGCCCATACTTTCCATCATAGTCAGCCTTCTTCAGGATGTCCACCATCTCCAACATCTCCCCAAAGGACATATTTGAGTCCTTCAATCTCCTTCTGGATCGGGACGTTTCAGGCTCCGGCCTTTCCTCCTCCTCCTCCTCGTTGCTACAATTAGCACGCACCTGCTGTCTATCCACCATGTGCTCTTCCCCCACTGCGCCGAACGAAAAGGGGCGGGGAATAGACTAGAAAGAACGTCAGGGGCGGGCGGAGTTATACGCATGCGCAGTGTGTATAAAGCGTAACACACGTTTGTCTTACGTACGATCTGTGAGCGGAGGAAGGAGCATCGGAGACGCCGATCGTGCTAACGAAGGTAAGATCTGAACTTGGGCCTATACTGCTTCGAAATGGAAGCCTATATTGTAACAAGATTAGGGGAGTTTGGCCTGACATTAGGGTTTGTCTTGTGTATTGCAGAGAAAATGGATGGCTTCAACGACCACAATTTCCTGCCCCTGTTCATAGACAAGTACAGGGAGCTGCCCTGTCTGTGGCAAGTGAGACACCCCCACTATAATCACAAACAAAAGAGGCAGGCAGCGCTGGAGAAACTGCTGGAGTTGGTGACGCCGGTGGTCCCCACAGCAACCATCCCTTATTTAAAAGCTAAAATTGGTGGCCTGAGGAGCACTTATCTTAGGGAGCGCAAGAAGGTCACAGATTCCCAGAGGTCCGGAGCTGCAGCAGATGACGTTTATGTCCCCAGGCTGTGGTACTATGAGAGACTGCGATTTCTGTCAGACCACACTGAAGTCAGGGAATCCCTCTCCACTCTTCCTTCCACGCTTCCTTCCATACCAGCTGAGGCTTCCGATGTCCAACCTGGGCCTTCCAGCCAGGAAGAAATGGAGGAGCCCAGCTGGAGTCAGGTATAGCATTCTTCTACAGATTTCTGGTCAATAAATAAATGATGTTTACTAGATGTTATTATTGATCACTAATTGCTGATTTAATAAAGTGTTTTACATATCAATAGACAGTAGTGGGCACCCAAAATTGGGACAAGAATGAAAACTGCTGGGCTCAGAAGGATAGTCTGTTATATTTGTTAACATTGAATTTGCAGCAGTCAGGAGGTTAAAATTGTGTGTGATTGATGAAAACAATACTTAAACTATGTTCCTTTTTCATACACAGGAAGACCTCAGCCAGGAGGAGGCTGTGGAATGTGGCAGCCAGGAGGAGGTGGGGATTAGTGGCAGCCAGGAGGAGGCGGGGCTAAGTGTCAGCCAAGAGAAGCATGGGACCAGTCGCAGCCTGACTGAGTCTCAGGTTCCTCCCCTCCACCTGCCACATAAACGAGCCAGGAAGACGACTCCGAGTCCCGTCCAGGATTCAGCGTACAGGCTGATCCAGGAGGCTTCTGCGTCCCTCAGAGCCTTCCCCAGTCCTGAAGAGGCCTTTGCCTGCATGGCTGCCACTAAATTGCAGGGCATGCAGGAGGGCCAACGCAGGCTCTCTGAGGACCTGATTTATAAAGTCCTACGTAAGGGGTTGAGTGGGGAACTAACACCCAAGACGGATGTCATTGAGATCGACGATCCTCCTCCTCCTCCTCCTCCTGCTGCCACAACTCCACCACGACAGCCACAGCCTGGAAGGAAGCGTGGAAGGAAGACCAAAGAGTGATTGCCCTGGGTTCAGTCTGGTCTGACAGAAGCTGCAGTCTCTCGTATGACCACAGCCTGGGGACACAGATGTCATCTGCTGCTTTCCGGATCTCTGGGACTTCTGGACCAGACTGCCCTCCCTAAGATAAGGACTCCTCAGGCCACCAATTTTGCTTTTAAATAATTGATGTCTGCCCTGGGGGTCCAAGGCTTCACCCACTTCTGCAGTTTCTCCAGCGTTGCCTCCCTCTTTGTTTAGTTGTGAGCCCTTAATAACATTTTTTAGGTAAATTCTACTCTCCTGTGTGTGTTTTCATCCAAAAAGGACAGTTTGTTGGTGACGATTCAGGTACATTTCTAAAGTACAATGTGAAATTAACAAGGGACAACAACACCAAACAATCTCCTACAGATTAAATAGAACAACATATCAATGGTGTTGTGGTAACTTGTCACAAAAAACACACACAAACATTTTCGGGAGTACAAATCAAAATCACCAAAAAAAAAAAAAAAAAGAGAAACACAAAAAAAGAATCAACATTAAAGCCAAAAAAAAAAAAAATAAAATATAAAAAAAATGTCAGATGTGAGAAATCAAAATATATTGAGGGAATCCAGATAAATAGTAACGAAATACGTTTGTGAGAAGTGTGTGTGAATATGAGCAGCAAAACTACTTAATTCTTGTCACATTATAAAGAAGAAGAGAGTGCGCTGTATTAAACCATTTTTAACATTGCAGCATGACGAAAGTGCTGTATCCATTGCGATCGCTAAGTTTACCAGAACGAGCTGTCCCGTCTCTGAATTTCTTCTGAGCATGCGTGGCACTTTGTGCGTCGGAACAGGCCACACACGGTCGGAATTGACGCGATCGGATTTTGTTGTCGGAAAATTTTATCTCCTGCTGTCCAACTTTGTGTGTCGGAAAATCCGATGGAAAATGTCCGATGGTGCCCACACACGGTTGGAATTTCCGACAACACGCTCCGATCGGACATTTTCCATCGGAAAATCCGACCGTGTGTACGGGGCATAAGAGATGATATTCTGATGCTTTATTAAAATATTAAAACTTGGATAGGAGTGGGAAGTGGTGGGATACTCCAATAACTCCTAGCAACCAGACTTGAGGACACTGAAATTACTTCTTTGAACACTGAGTATGGCCCCATGTATGAGCAGATGGCAGACAGGCTCAGCAGTAGCAGTACTGAAGAGATGAAATCTTCCTCTGTGAAACAATCCAAGCAAAGTCCCCTCACAAAGAGTTAGACTATGCTCTTCAGAACACCAGTTATAGTGTCCCCTTTTTTGCAAACACTCAACTGACTCTCTAACACACAGGAGGAGTTGCAGCATCACTCAGTCTCTAGGACATATCTCCCAACTTTTTGAGATAGGAAAGAGGGGCACTTATTAGCAAAAGTTTGTAAGCATAGGACACCCCCCCCACAACACCCCCTGAAAGGGGAGTTATACAAAAAAATATTAGTAAAATGCACAAGTACTTTTTTTTACCACTCCTATTCCTTTATATTGGCTTATGAAATTTACAATTGCAACAACTTAGAAATTGGATAAAGGTTTAGCAGTGGGAAACACTTTTTAAAAGTTAAATAGTGCATTTTATATACAACTATATGAATCAGATCAAAATGAGGGAAAAATGAGGAGGAAAGAGGGACAGAGGGACTTTGTTCCAAATCAGGCACAGTCAGGAACAGTTGGAAGCTATGCTCTAGGATCTCTGACCCTTATCTGTACTCACTGAAACCTCTGGATGTAATGGTTGCCTCCTACCAGTATATCGCAGGCACTTGCTCCCAGTAGTAACAGACCAGATCCTCAGATGATAACTCCCTCCATCAGCCGTAATAATCTTAAGCAGGTCCAGTCCCTCCGCTCCCAGGCGATGTCTCATGACGAAACGCATACGGCAGAGCTAGGACATGATGTCACCTCATACGCCAAGATCGCGCTCGTGGCTCGGAACTCTATTCAGAGACAACTCAACTAACACCAATGCATTTTTAACTTGTGTCAGTGGAGACACACGTAAATGTAAGTGGAATGTATTTTTAAATGGTTTTATGCTATGGGAGCTCCTTTCATTCCTCTTGTTCCCTGTATATGAATGTTGAATATACAATTTTATTAGAGGAATATACAGATGGGGATATCGCCTGCAGATTATTAATCCCAGGAGTAATGCGCAGCTGCTGGTTTATAATTTTACCAGCAATAAGTTCTGGTGACTCCATCTAATAGGTGTGGTGGTGGATTACACTGGGTGTTTTTTGAGCACACACCTGAAGGTCCAGATTGAAGAAATCACTTGAAACAATTTATTTTGCCTTTGGTGGCATTTGGGACTTTTCAATTTATTAATAAATTTATCATTGTGAAATTTGACACACATTAATTTTTTTTGCATTTATGGTCAATGATGTTTTTTTTTGTATGTTATATATTGCACAGGGCACTTTAGTGTATATTGATTTGAGATTTATAATAATTTTAATTCGTTTTATTGATACTTTTTGCACATATTGTACTTGATGAATTTGGTATAAGTTTGTGATTTTTATCATAAAAATTGTTTTGATTTTTCATAAAAATTGTAACTGCTTCTATTCTACAGGGCCTCTGTTTTCAAAAAATTTAATTTTGGGGGGGGGGGGGTTAAGTATTTTCCTATCAAAAAATGTAAAGGATTGTCTCAGTAGTAAAGTGTTGAGTAGCTGTAAAGCCTCAAGGTATTTTACCTTCATGCATTATATGCATGAAGCTATAAAACCTTCAGTATGCAGCTCTCCCCGCAGCTCCCCCTCCCAATACTTACCTGAGCCCCATCCCGATCCAGCGATGTGCACAAGACCTGCTGCTGTTCCAGCTCTCTGCCTCCTCATTGGCTCAGAGAAAGCAGCGTGAGCCATTGGCTGGAGCTGAGCCCCGTTTTGTGTGTCATAGGATCACACATGAGTGCTCCCATAGTAAGCGGCTTGCTGTAGGGGCACCCAGAGCACCAGCAGGGGACCCAAGAAGAGGAGGATTGGGACTGTTCTGTGCAAAACCATTGCAGAGATCAGATACAGTGCCTTGAAAAAGTATTCACACCCCTTGAAATTTTCCACATTTTGTCATGTCACAACAAGAAACGTAATGTGTTTTATTGGGATCTTATGTGATCGACCAACACAAAGTGGCACATAATTGTGAATTGTAAGGAAAATGATAAATGGTTTTCAACATATTTTACAAATAAATATGTGAAAAGTGTGGCGTGCATTTGTGTTGAGTCAATACTTTGTAGAGCCACTTTTCTCTGCAATTACAGCTGTAAGTATTTTGGGGATGTTTTTACCAGCTTTGCACCTCTAGAGAGTGAATTTTTTGCCTATTCTTCTTTGCAAAATAGCTCAAGTTCTGTCAGATGGGATGGAGAGCATCTGTGAACAGCAATTTTCAAGTCTTGCCACAGATTCTCAATTGGATTTAGGTCTGGACTTTGATTGGACCATTCTAACACAGGAATATGCTTTGATCGAAACCATTCCATTGGTTTGGAGGAACGGCAGAGGATCCCCAAATCCAGGTGTGAAAAACTTGTTGCATCTTTCCCAAAAAGACTCATGGCTGTATTAGATCAAAAGGGTGCTTCTACTAAATACTGAGCAAAGGGTCTGAATACTTAGGACCATGTGATATTTCAGTTTTTCTTTTTTAATAAATCTGCAAAAATGTCAACAATTCTGTGTTTTTCTGTCAATATTGGGTGCTGTGTGTACATTAATGAGGAAAAAAATGAACTTAAATGATTTTAGCAAATGGCTGCAATATAACAAAGAGTGAGAAATTTAAGGGGGTCTGAATACTTTCCGTCCCCACTGTATATGGGCACACTAGTATAAAGATGTTATTGTGCCCATATAGCTGCTATTGTGCCCATATAGATGCATAATAGCATAAAGATGGGCACAACAGCATCTATGTCAGGTATGCTGTTGCTATCATTCCACCTTTGAGTCCTGGCAGCCACAGGATCCACAGCAGCACCACAAGGTCTGTGTCACTGGGCATCATAGGAGACAGTAGCATTTTTATGGCCACAATAGGAGTTATATGGACACAATAGAAGTTATATGGTCACAAAAACATCTTTTTTCTATTGTGCCCAATGCCCATATAGATGCACAATAGCAGCTATATGGGCACAACAGCATCTATATGGGCACAACAACAGATTTATGGGAACACTAGCATAAAGATGTTATTGTACCCATATAGCTGCTTTTGTGCCCATAAAGATAAACAATAGCATAAAGATGGGCACAACAGCATCTATGTCAGGCATCTGTGTCAGAAACTGTGTATGACTACAAAATTTTAAAGAATTAAAAAAAAAAAAAAACGCCTTACTCTTCAATGGTCTTGCTAAGTTATCTCGCTAACAGGACCTTCTGCCTAGTGATCTTTGTTTTCTCCCTTGTTATTCAGGTAGATCTCCACCTCTCTAAGACCCCTTTCACACTGAGGCGCCTGAAAACTGCCTCCCATTCTCTGCAGTGTGTGCTTTCACACTGGGGCGGTGTGCTTGCATGACTTTAGAAAAAGTCCTGCAAGCAGGCGGCGGTTTTGGAGTGCTGTATTTAGCACATCTTTGGGGAGGTTTTGAAGCGCTGTATTTAGCACTCCCAAAATGCCCTGCCCATTCATTTTGAAATGAATGGGCAGTGCTTCCAAAGTGCCTGAAAAGCGCTTCGGAAGCATCGCAACATGGGCATTTTTAACCCCTTCTTTGGGGTTAAAAGTGCCCCACAAACAGTGGTAAAGCACCGCTAAAACGAGCAATGGCCCCAGTGTGAAAGAGGTCTAAGGTTGCCTAACCCTGCTTCCTACCCTCCTATGTTATTTCTACATATTACCCTGAGATGAGCTTTTAAACTCAGTGTGAAACTGCAGAGGAATGTCTGGAACTTTGGACTTTCCTCACTTATTGTTTGTGATTGTGATTACAGTTTTGTAATGCTTTCTTTGTCTAAAAGAAAAATTTGCGCTAGGTGTACAGAAAAACTGTGAATTCAGAAAAATGAAGTGACCTGCAGCTGAACACTGTAACCCTGATAGGGGGCACAAAACAAAAATATATACAAAAAAGTGCAGCGCTGGATGACTACTATACAGTAGTCAATAAACTATAATAAAAAGCATAACAATTTGTGCACATGATTATAAGGATTAGTGAATAAGTGAAAAATAACAAACGCCAAATCAAATTATCATAAATGACGTGCTTAAGTGTCCACATATATATAAGTGAAGATTCTGCTGAGTAAATCCGTGACTTCCACCGCTGATAAAGACCGTCACCACAGAAAGATTAAAGGCTTACCAGACAGCCATTGAAAAACAGCATGAAATATCCTCCACTTTGGATGTTATCCTCCCTGTGGATAGCTCCTAATTGAGAGCGCTGGAAAGGTGGTTTGCAGACTGGTTCTCAATGGTAAAAGGAGGGGGGAGGGGAAATCCCCTCTTGACGATGGTAAATATCCAAAAAGAAGGAAGAGAAAACACTCCAATAGTGTAAAAAAGTTTCAGCTTCTTTTTATTTAAATTGCCATATAGGCATCCATAAAAGTTCCTTGCAAGGAGTATAAAAACCAGCTCCGATACAAACAGAAAGTCCGCGCATGCGCAGTCCGTGCGTGCGTGTTTACCCTACGGCCGTTTCGTCAGAAATGACATCATCAGGGGAACGCCCACACGTCCGCACATGCGCATTAAATACCCGAACGGCGGAACGAAAAGGTTCAGCCATTGGTCACCGGAGCTCACAAAAACAGCTGAAATAAACAGCAAAGAAGAAACACTGATTGATTCAGATAGTAATTAGCCTGGTTAAAACACCTGTGGCTACCTAAACTTTACTACTGCCATCTTGTGGACAATTAGCATATTACCACAAGAAGACAATTATTAGTTTGAACACAAAAAACTTTTAAAATTTGTAAATAAAAATGTGCTAATGGCTGAAGGACAGTTCGCAACACCCTTCAAAGTAGGAACACTTATAATGCAATAATCCTCCAATTAAGAGAATTGTATCCCACAAGATTCTAAAATCATATAGCATAGCACAAAATAATTTTAAATATTTTTAAACATTTTTAAATGACAGATCAAACAGAAGAAATCCAAATAAATTTGTAAAAGGGGGGGTAATCAGCCTTCTATGGTAAAATAATGAAAAATAGATAAAATTATAATAATCACCCTTTTAAACCTCACAAGACATTTTATTTGGAGGATTTTTTCAAGATTTCCTAAAGTTCCAAACAGACTTCCTAATGAAAAACGAGACCAAGATGGGCACCCTTATTTACCAAGAATGTGTGAGGGGACATCAAAAGAGAGAAAATGTTCATCAACCATTGTTAATGAAGCAATTGATGTCCCACTCAACATTCAAACCTCCAGGGACATGACAGTCTAGCTTATATATCCAGTTGGTCTCGCTTCTAGATATGCTACGTTTGCCATTGCTACCTTGCCAGTGTGGTATATATTTCTCTAGGGCGATAAACGTAGTACCAGTGGGATCCCTATTATGTATAAGATCATAATGCTTTGACACATTATGTTTGTCAAAACCCTTCCGGATATTGGTAAGATGCTCCCCCAGTCTGACCTGCAACTTTCTGGTAGTGCGCCCAACGTATTCCAAACCACAGGGACACCTTAACAAGTACACTACGCACTTCGTAGTGCATGTGATAAAAGATTTTATTGAGTATGTGGCACCAGTTCTTGTTGATATGAACTCAGTTAATCTCCTCCCCCTGAAGGAGTTGATGCCACAAACCTGACACTTCCTACATGGGTAAAATCCCTTTAGGTCCCCAAAGAAAGAAGGTCTTGTTGGTGGGTCTGGAACGTTAGGTGCTATAAAGTGCCTAAGATTTGAGGCGCCCCTAAAGAGTACACACGGATATCTCCCAATAGCGGCCCCAGAATTCTGTCATTCTTAATGACAGGCCAGTGTCTTCTAATTATACGTTTTATGGCCCAATGTTGGCTAGAGTAGGTGGTTAGAAAAGCCAGACCGAAGTCTTCCCTTTTCTCCACTTGTGGTGGTTTATCAGCTAAGAGAGTCTGACGATCCCTCATGCCTACTTCTGTTATTAATGAGTCCAGCAACTGACCATCATAGCCCTTATTTAGAAATCTGGATTTAAGAACCTGAGCTTCTTTTTTGTAATCCTCCAAATCGGAACAATTCCTCCTGAGTCGCAAGAATTGCCCCTTTGGAACTGCTGACAGCCAGGAGCGGTGATGGCAAGAGTCAAGCGGAATATACCCGTTCCTGTCTGTCTTTTTAAAATGTGTTGATGTGATAATCCTTCCATTTTCTATACTGATTTTTAGATCCAGAAAATGAATTTGAGTGGTATTAACCTCATGAGATAACACAATACCTCTATCATTGTTGTTTAAAAAGGACAGAAAAGTCATGACAGATTCAATGTCCCCGTCCCATATAAAAAGGACATCGTCAATGAACCTTTTCCAAAAAATAAGTTCATTACGTCTATTATACAGTACCACATCTTCTTCCCACTTGGCCATGAACAGGTTGGCCATACTGGGAGCAAACTTTGCTCCCATGGCCACTCCTTTCATCTGTAGATAGTATGCTCCATTGTGCCAAAAATAATTATGTTTCATCGAAAAATCCAGTAGTTCGACCACGTATTTCTTCTGCGTGATCGAAATACTGGAGTCACGATGTAAGAAGAATTGCACCGCTTCATGGCCTAGCTGGTGAGAAATGTCCGTATAAAGCGAAGCTACATCCGCGGTTACCAGTAAGTAAGTTGATTTCCACTCTATTTCATCAAGCAAGTTAATGACATGCTTAGTGTCTTTTAAAAAAGAGGGGGTTCCCATCACCAGTGGTTGTAAGTACTTGTCAATGTACTTCCCGACTCGTGACGTAACAGAGTCAATTCCACTGATGATGGGTCTCCCTGGAGGATTGGCCAAAGTTTTATGTATCTTTGGTAATATGTACATAACTGGCATTCGTGGTGCCAAAGGTACCAAAAATTCTTTTTCTTTCCTATTCAGAATGCCCATATCATAGCCCTTCTGTACAAGTGTTTTTAACTTCTGTTTAAATTTAGATGTGGGATCAGCAGGTAAGGGGGAGTATGTTTCAGAATCCCCAAGGATTCTTGCCAGCTCATTGGAATAGGCCTCCTTATCCAAAACAACAATGGCCCCCCCCCTTATCAGCGGGGCGAACCACTATATCCTTTCTATTGCAAAGAGACTCCATACCCGCAGCAATGTCTTGCTTAGGCCGGATGGCTCTTGTATTCAAGTTAGTTAGATCTTTAATAAGCAAATCTCGGAAGATGTTAACATTCGGGGCCAAATTACCTGGGGGGTTAAAAAGCGAAGCGTTCGCCAGATTGGAATGAACAATCGTGGAGGTTTCCCTCATTTCTTGTCTAGCTGGATTACTCATGACATACCTTTTGATGTTTAACTTCCACGCATATTTATGTATGTCTATAAAAGTTTGGAACTTGTTAAGGTTCCGTATGGGGGCATATTTTAGTCCCTTACTCAAAGTTGAGAGTTCTTCCTTAGATAGTTCCTTATTGCTAAGATTGATGATACCACTAGTATCTAAGTCCTTCTTCTTTTTGGAGTAAAGTTTCCTCCCCCCTCTGCTCCCTTTCTTCCGTCCCCATTTCTTTTTTGGCCTCCCCTGCTGACCCTCTGAAAATCCCGTTGATTATGGGATGGATGAGGTCCATCGTAACTTCCCCCTGCTCTAGAGTCAAGAGCCCCATTATCATTAGACAATGGAATGAACCTATTCCTAGTGACCACACCATATTGATTCCGTGTGTCATTTTTTCTCCTAGAATCATAGGTCATTGTTTGATTATGATATGTGTGTTGCTCCTCCCTATGTCTCCAGGGTGATGATGATTGGTGTGGAGGACGAGGAAAAGAGCCTCCTCCTCCACCCCTCACCCTAGAGCGGTCTCGCCTTTGTTGTCTACCTTCTCCCCTGGGGAGTTGAGGGGAGGTGCGATACGCACCAACTCCTCTATTAACCACAGGGGCGGGAGGTTGGTCTGCTGGGGCAACTACTGATGGTGGTTCGGGAGGGGTTATGACCTGCCACCTAAAAACCACATTGTCACTGTAGTCCTTTACATCCCTATTATATTTTCTTTTTTTCTTTGTTTTTTGTTCTAATTCCTCTTTAATCAGGATGTTTTTTAGAGCTTCTGATTTTTGCATGTACTCTGACTCTCCCTTAAAGGGTATTAACTTACTTTTGATGTTATTGATTTCTGAATCTAATGTAATCAATTTACGTTTCTTTTTTGCTATTAAAAATTGCAGGAAGCTTACTCCCGCTTCATTAAAATATTTAAACCATTCAGGTAACTCGCTATCTTCCTTTTGGGGGTTAACATCCCATCGAAGACTCCGAGGGACCATGTTTAATCTAACATATTCCTCCAAATATGCTATGTCCCATCTAGTGTGAACCTCAGTGATGGTTAAGTTCTTTAGTTTCAAAAAACAACCTCCTAGGTCATCCCTTGGGTCATCATTACCATCAAAAACACCCTCTGTATTGGTAACGATCTGAGACCTATAATCAAAAATATCCATTACGGATACACCAGCTGCAAATAGTGTGTATCAAGAAAATAAAATTATCTAAAAGAAAAATTTGCGCTAGGTGTACAGAAAAACTGTGAATTCAGAAAAATGAAGTGACCTGCAGCTGAACACTGTAACCCTGATAGGGGGCACAAAACAAAAATAAATACAAAAAAGTGCAGCGCTGGATGACTACTATACAGTAGTCAATAAACTATAATAAAAAGCATAACAATTTGTGCACATGATTATAAGGATTAGTGAATAAGTGAAAAATAACAAACGCCAAATCAAATTATCATAAATGACGTGCTTAAGTGTCCACATATATATAAGTGAAGATTCTGCTGAGTAAATCCGTGACTTCCACCGCTGATAAAGACCGTCACCACAGAAAGATTAAAGGCTTACCAGACAGCCATTGAAAAACAGCATGAAATATCCTTCACTTTGGATGTTATCCTCCCTGTGGATAGCTCCTAATTGAGAGCGCTGGAAAGGTGGTTTGCAGACTGGTTCTCAATGGTAAAAGGAGGGGGGAGGGGAAATACCCTCTTGACGATGATAAATATCCAAAAAGAAGGAAGAGAAAACACTCCAATAGTGTAAAAAAGTTTCAGCTTCTTTTTATTTAAATTGCCATATAGGCATCCATAAAAGTTCCTTGCAAGGAGTATAAAAACCAGCTCCGATACAAACAGAAAGTCCGCGCATGCGCAGTCCGTGCGTGCGTGTTTACCCTACGGCCGTTTCGTCAGAAATGACATCATCAGGGGAACGCCCACACGTCCGCACATGCGCATTAAATACCCGAACGGTGGAACGAAAAGGTTCAGCCATTGGTCACCGGAGCTCACAAAAACAGCTGAAATAAACAGCAAAGAAGAAACACTGATTGATTCAGATAGTAATTAGCCTGGTTAAAACACCTGTGGCTACCTAAACTTTACTACTGCCATCTTGTGGGCAATTAGCATATTACCACAAGAAGACAATTATCAGTTTGAACACAAAAAACTTTTAAAATTTGTAAATAAAAATGTGCTAATGGCTGAAGGACAGTTCGCAACACCCTTCAAAGTAGGAACACTTATAATGCAATAATCCTCCAATTAAGAGAATTGTATCCCACAAGATTCCAAAATCATATAGCATAGCACAAAATAATTTTAAATATTTTTAAACATTTTTAAATGACAGATCAAACAGAAGAAATCCAAATAAATTTGTAAAAGGGGGGGTAATCAGCCTTCTATGGTAAAATAATGAAAAATAGATAAAATTATAATAATCACCCTTTTAAACCTCACAAGACATTTTATTTGGAGGATTTTTTCAAGATTTCCTAAAGTTCCAAACAGACTTCCTAATGAAAAACGAGACCAAGATGGGCACCCTTATTTACCAAGAATGTGTGAGGGGACATCAAAAGAGAGAAAATGTTCATCAACCATTGTTAATGAAGCAATTGATGTCCCACTCAACATTCAAACCTCCAGGGACATGACAGTCTAGCTTATATATCCAGTTGGTCTCGCTTCTAGATATGCTACGTTTGCCATTGCTACCTCGCCAGTGTGGTATATATTTCTCTAGGGCGATAAACGTAGTACCAGTGGGATCCCTATTATGTATAAGATCATAATGCTTTGACACATTATGTTTGTCAAAACCCTTCCGGATATTGGTAAGATGCTTCCCCATCTGACCTGCAACTTTCTGGTAGTGCGCCCAACGTATTCCAAACCACAGGGACACCTTAACAAGTACACTACGCACTTCGTAGTGCATGTGATAAAAGATTTTATTGAGTATGTGGCACCAGTTCTTGTTGATATGAACTCAGTTAATCTCCTCCCCCTGAAGGAGTTGATGCCACAAACCTGACACTTCCTACATGGGTAAAATCCCTTTAGGTCCCCAAAGAAAGAAGGTCTTGTTGGTGGGTCTGGAACGTTAGGTGCTATAAAGTGCCTAAGATTTGAGGCGCCCCTAAAGAGTACACACGGATTATCTCCCAATAGCGGCCCCAGAATTCTGTCATTCTTAATGACAGGCTGCACTTTAATGCTTTCTTTGTACCAGTCTCATCTTCAATTGATGTCAAAGCTGTACAGTCCAGTTCAGCCTTGTAGCAGACATATAATTTTAGTCTCATTAAGGTGACACACGGCTTAATTCACTAAGAATAAGGAGAAAATGTAGTTACTCTACATCTAGTTACTCTCAATTAAGCCAATTAAGACCTTATCTATGTGAACATGCGAATGGGTAAGTGAGCATTAGTAAATTACAATTAGGTATAGTCGCGGTTCCATAACCGGCAATTGCCAGTGAGTCTCCTATATGGAACTCCACTGCAGTATTTAGCTATGATCATGTGTGTACATGTATGCCAATAAACCATTCTTATATGGGGTGTGCTCTACCTTGTGTGCAGCTATTTATTTATATTACAATTATTGTACATAGTTTGTTTTCTTCATTTGCTAACGAATTCTGTTCTGAATGATTATTACAGAGTAATGGCTGCTATTCCATAAGGTTACATGTATTTTTCATTTACAGTTACATATCTGTTATATGTTAGTTTATTTTTTTCATGTGACATGTCTTTATTTAGGACACTATAGAATTCTAATTATCTATGTTCATTCCTTAATCATACTAAACTATTATGCAAGTCTAATTGTACGCAGCACATAGTGGCCTGCACTAATGAACAAAAAGCACTTAGGTCATGAGTTCAAATCCCAACCATGCTAACACCTTGTGTGTTCACTAGTGTTTGATTATTTTATTTCCACACAATAATATTTTTGAAAAAACATACCATTGTATGCAATTGAGCATGCAAATTATGGAAACAACCATGCTGATGTGGCAGTGGCGATTAGGCGTTTGCCTATTTTCAGCAAACTATGCTGTTTAAAAGTTAAGCAGGTGATACCAACTTGGGATTTGAAACCATGGTCAGAGTCTTGCCAGTTAGGAGTGCTAACCACTAAGCCATCGAGATGAGCACAACTTTAATTAGAATATACAGCAGTACAATTATTAACGAATGAACATAGATCAAGAGAATCTATATTCTCCTAAAATACAAATGCAAGATCATTGCTAAATCATCAAAGGTTAGCAGATGTGACTTATTTTGCTTCTTTTGCTGATATTTATATTATTATCATTGATGTAAGAGTTGCATCTCTATTCTATATATGTCAAACTTCTTTTTATGTCTAATTTGTATTTTATGAAAATGTTGAGTTCTATTTATATATGTGCATTCTGTAATCATAGTACTTCTTTATTCTCCAGGCATAATTGTAATCTCAGCACAATGGCGTAATCTTTAGCACCCTTGGCTAGCAGCACTTAGGTCATGAGTTCAAATCCCACCCATACTACCGACTCCCTAGACTTGCAATGGCAAGTTCATATGTGCTTTGGCGAATGCAGAAGTGCCATCAGCAAGAGATAAATTGTATCACGCTGATGGCAAATTTGATTTTGTCTATGTACACATCCATTCACCATTGAAACTTTAGGGAGGTGGTAGGTATCATAGATGGGATTTGAACCTATAACCTGACTGTTGCTAGATCAGAGCACTAAACACTAATACACTGTGTTGATCAGATTTCTAGCTAGAATATATAGTAGTGCCATGATGAAAGCATAAACATATATAACTAGTAGTCAACATTCTAATTAAATTCTATTTAGACATTAACAATTATGTATCATATAATAGAGACCTAAGAGCCTTGTTTGGATTGGGGACCCCCACGCTAATTTTTTTTTGATCAGTTTCATGTTTTTACACCCACTTGTGACAGGCAGCACAACTCCACTCCACAAAGCTACGCAGAGTTCCCTGGACACAATTAAGACCCCTAACCTTGTAAATGTTACTAAAGTGGATTTATATTTTGAAAATGTTGTTGCAAAGCAAACAAGGATTAGAAGTAGTTAGCAATTAGTTCATTTTAGGTGGCTAAAGGTGGCCATACACTATACAATCTGATTGTACAATCTCCTTTAGATTTACCAAAACTATATAATGGGAGGACACACCAGCTATCCGATTACTTTATATCCAATCAGGAAGGCCCTTGCACTACATAATTGATGGCAGATCTAAAGGAGATTGTACAGTGTATGCTGAGCTTTACAGAACGCAGGACATGCTTCTCCTGTTTTCAGTACGACAGCTCTATCCATTTAGGCTGTTATCTGATCACTAATTTCCTGCACTCTCCAGGGGTGACAACCTCTTTGATAAAGACCTGAGCGGACTCGGCTGCAGATGGAGTTCCTTTCAGGGGCAGGAAGTGTGCCATTTTCGATAAGCGATCCACCACCACAAAAATAGCAGAGCAGTCTTCAGAAGGTGGAAGCTCGACAACAAAGTCCATGGCGATCATCTTCCAAGGCCTATCAGGTATGGGTAAGGGTCTGAGTAGGCCCCAGGATTTATTTTGGGTACACTTGTTCCGGGTGCAGATAATACATGAATTGACGTAGGCCCTGCAGTCCTTCTCCAACCCAGGCCACCAGAATGTATGTGCATGTGTGTGTATATATACATATCTTTTTCTATTTTTTACCATCAATATATATTCTAATAGTTTATCAATTGTGATTTTTAAATCTTTTTAAAAAATTGAACTTTTTATCTTTAATGCTAAATGTATAGAATCAATTTAAAAAAAATCTTTTATACCGTTTAAAACACTTAATCATGTGTATATTTAATGTGCATTGCTTATATGTGCACGCTTTTATCTTTGAATATATGTCTATGCTTATGTGTGCGCACTTTTGTGTATACATATAAGTGTATTTATATGTTCGTGCGTATGTTTATATACATATGTACACTGTCCCCTTTAGCTACAGGTAAATACTATTAATGTTCCCCTTCCATGTACATTATTCCTCCTTTTTTATATACACACATGTGCACACTAGTAACTATGTTCATTTTAATATATATATATATATATATATATATATATATATATATATATATATATATAGTTAATTTTGGAGCTCCTCTGTTAAGCTTTGCCTCTCATTGGACCGACCACGGATGTGGGTGGGGCACCGGAGCTGCTTAGGGATGTGCTTTGTTGAGGAACATTATCTGTATAAGTAGCTGTAGGAGATAACATTGCTAGGCTCTGAGGAAGAAAGTAACTCTTCGAAACGCGCCAGACAGCAGTGGTTTGCACGCCCTCTCTTTAGGATCTGGAGACTGCTATCAGTAGACGGATTGTCATAAACCAAAGACTGTTACATTGTGGATTTCTTTCTATGCTTGTGAGTAGTTTTTAATATTTTTTCTTTTAATAATTACATCAAAGGATAATGCACAAGGCTGGTGCACCCTCTCTTTTTTCTATTTTCTTTTCTGACTGCCAGGATACCCCTATCCTGGAGGGCAGCAAGGCCTGAGATATTATCCACTCTGAACTTTGGATCACCTTGTCAACACATTTGTGCGCAAGAGTATTTGTTTTGCCACCAGAATGTATGCCGGACCAATTCTATGGTCTTGTGGGTACCGATATGGCCTGCTAACGGGTGGTCATGGCAGAATCCTAGGACAGCCACCCTAGCACTTTCTGATACAAAAATTTGCCCTTCTTTCCATAATAGTCCATTCTTTGCCTGCAAGGTGACCCCTGGAGGATTGGATGTGCCTGCTGAGGCTTGTTGCAACTGAGGTAGTTAGGCCCGACTGTAACAGAAGGAAGTTTCCAGCTGGTAAGATGGTGTCTAGTGGAAGTATGCCTTTTGGATCATCGAACATGTTTGATAGCGCATCGGGTTTAGTATTCTTCGATCCGGATCTGTAAGTAATGTGAAAAACAAACCTCGAGAAAAAGAGGGCCCAACAGGCCTGACGTGGCCTCAGACGTTTTGCAGTTCTTAAGTACTCAAGGTTTTTATGATCTGTGAAGATCAATATCGGGTGAGTGGCTCCTTCTAGCAGGTACCTCCACTCCTCTAATGCTGCCTTGATTGCTAGGAGCTCCCTATCTCCCACATCGTAATTCCTTTCTGGTTGGGTAAGCTTCCGAGAAAAGAAATCGACCGGATGGATCACATCCTTTGGGCCCTGTCGCTGCGATAAGAGACTGCTCCGACTGCGCTCTCTGACGCATCCATTTCCAAGATGTAGGATAGGTCAGAATCTGGATGACTGAACAGGAGCAGTGGTAAAACATTCTTTCAGGGTTTCAAATGCAGCTTGTGCCTCTGCAGACCAGTGGAAACGGATGCCTTGTTTAGTAAGTTGAGTGATTGGAGAGATAATGGCTGAGAAGTTCCTAAAGAATTTACAGTAAAAATTGGCAAAGCCTACGAAGCAATGGATTCCTTTCTTGTCAGTAGAGGCTGGCCAATCCAAAATTGCGGACACCTTCTGAGGATCCATTCTGATTCCCTCAGTGGAAATAATTAATCCAAGGAACTGGATGCTCTGCTGCTCGAATCGCACTTCTCCACTTTGGTGTAAAGTCCGTGCTGGTGGAGCCGGAGAAGTACGCTCTTGACATGTCCTCGGTGGATCTCTAATGAGATGGAGAATATCAGAATGTCGTCCAAGTACACAACGACAACAATATAAAGGAAGTCTCTGAAGATGTCGTTGACAAAATGCTGAAAGGTGGCCGGAGCATTACATAAGCCAAACGGCATGACCAGATACTAATAGTGACCAAAGTAGGTACGAAAGGCGGACCTGGTTGTAGGCTCCTTGGAGGTCAAGTTTGGTGAATACCCTGGCGGACTTGAGTCTCTAAAAGAGTTCCAGGACCAAGGGCAGGATTGGCAGATATGTTGGGTTGTGCAGCTGAAGAAGGAGGAAGACTTTTACGGAGCTTAGCCTGGCAGGTGCATATGTAGTGACCAGACTCCCCACAGTAGAGGCAGAGGTTGTTCGTCCGTCGACGTTGGCGTTCCTAGGGGGTTAGTGATGGTGGATCAAACTCAACTGCCTTAGTTTGGGTGCCACTGGAAACAAGTGGACAGGATTTCCAGACTCGGGGTCAGCAGACCTGAGTGACTTGGGAAATGTCCATGTTGATCCCAATTACTGAGAAGACCTCTCAAACCTTCGTTCACTTAGTCGGCGATCGATCTGAATGAAAAGCGCGATCAAAGTCTCTAACGTACTTGGTATTCCTTCCCGGGCCAACTCATCCTTAAGTCCTTCCGAGAGACCCAGACGGAATCGGTGACACAGGGCTGCGTCATTTAAGTCGACGTCCACACTCCATCCCCTGAAATCTGTGACGTAGTGTTTGACTGGTCTGCGACCATGCTGCAGGGTATGTAAGGCAGATTCTGCAGTGGTGGTTCGTTGTGGGTCGTCGTATAGCAGCGACATGGCTATAAAGAATAGTTTCAGAGTATTTAGCTATACGTTCTTTTCTTCCAGTAGGCGATGAGCCCAGGACTTTGGTTCTCCTCGAAGCAAGGAAATAGTAAATCCTACTTTTGTAGTTTCCAGAGAGAATGTCCTTGTAGAGCTGACAGGCATTCCAAAAAGCTCTAAACTGGCTTCAATCACCTAAGAACTTCTTGGGGGCTGGAACTCGAGGTTCGGGGGGTGCTAACATTACAGGAGGGCAAGCAGAGACCCCAGTGGAAGTAGCAGAAGTTGCAGCAGAAGTAGCCAGTCTTTGAACACGATCCTCTAGCCGAGTATAATCTTTCTGCAAGGATGTTATCACCTGGGAGAGAGAAGCTAGATGCTGGCAAATCTTTTCTAAGGAAGAGGATCCTCCTGCAGGCTCAGTCATGGCTGTTTGGTATTGTCACGTACCTGGATCGTGAGCCTGACTTGTAGAGGAGAGCCTCTCTTGCCGCACCGGCTTGTGGGACCCCAAGGTTAAGACAGTATCCACAGAAGCACGGTGACGCAGGAGTGGCTATGATCAGTCCAGTATTTGGTATGGCTGGATGTTCGTGGCTGGTGATGCAACAGGCAGACCGGCAGGGCTGGGTAGACCAGAGATGTGGCAGGCTGGATCACAGGTGAGACAGGAACTGGTGTGATTTGCAGAGCAGAACAGCAGCAGGCATAGAAGCAGATGCAGAGTCAGGCAGGCAGGGTCGGTAACGTTCTGATGGATCAGGCAGAGCAGCAGGCAGAAGAGAAGTCCAAAACAAGCTGAAGTCAGGGTATCAAGCAGAGAAGGTTAGTGAGAGCAAGCCGGGTTCAAGACCAGGGGTCAGCACAGGTAACAGGTTTCAGACACACAGAAACTGCAGACCAAACAGCACAGAGTCCTTGGTGCACTCACTTTAAATAGCCCTTTTGGCACCAATGTTGGTGACAGGCGCACATGTGTGCACAGGCGGCGGTGTGCGCACGTTTGCACGCACTGACGCGGCGTGAATGCGTTTGTCTGCCGTGCAATTCCTGCTGCATGGCTATGCCTTCCTGACAGCCCCCTTTAACGTCAATGACAGCTTGAAGTCTTTTGTGGTATTTGTAAATGAGGCTCTTTATCTTCTCAGATGGTAAAGCTGCCCATTCTTCTTGGCAAAAAGCCTCCAGTTCCTGTAAATTCTTGAGCTGTCTTGCATGAACTGCACAACTGAGATCTCCCCAGAGTGGCTCAATGATACTGAGGTCAGGAGACTGAGATAGCCACTCCAGAACCTTCACTTTATTCTGCTGTAGCCAGTGACGGGTCGACTTGGCCTTTTGTTTTGGATCATCGTCACGTTGGAATGTCCAAGTACATCCCATGCGCAGCTTCTGGGCTGATGAATGCAAATGTTCCTCCAGTATTTTTTGATAACATACTGCATTCATCTTGCCATCAATTTTGACCAAATTTCCTGTGCCTTTTGTAGCTCACACATCCCCAAAAACATCAGCGATCCACCTCTGCATTTCGCAGTAGGAATGGTGTACCTTTCATCATAGGCCTTGTTGGCTCCTCTCCAAATGTAGTTTTTATGGTTGTGGACAAAAAGCTCAATTTTGGTCTCATCACTCCAAATGACTTTGTGCCAGAAGGTTGGAGGCTTGACTCTGTGCTGTTTGGCGTATTGTAAGCGGGATACTTTGTGGTATTTGTGTAGTAATGACTTTCTTCTGGCGAATCGATCATGCAGCCCATCTTTCTTCAAGCACCTCCTTATTTTGCATCTTGAAACAGCCACACCACATGTTTTCAGAGAGTCCTATTTCCCCTGCAGTTATTTGTGGGTTTTTCTTTGCATTCCAAACAATTTTCCTGGCAGTTGTGGTTGAAATTTTAGTTGGTCTACCTGACCATGGTTTGGTTTCAAAAGAACCCCTCATTTTCCACTTCTTGATTAGTTTGAACACTGCTGATTGGCATTCTCAATTCCTTGGATATCTTTTTATATCCCTTTCCTATTGTATACAGTTTAACTACCTTTTCCCGCAGATCCTTTGACAATTCTTTTACTTTCCCCATGACTCAGAATCATGAAACATCAGTGCAGCACTGGATGAAAGATGCAAGGGTCTGTCAGAAGTCCAGAAACTCATTGACCTTTTATACACACACAAACACACACACACTAAATACAAGCAAACAGATCACAGGGGAGGAGGCTTACCTTTAATAGCCATTCAAACCCCTTTGTGTCAACTTATGTGCATGTTATCAGGCCACAAATAACCAGGGTATGTAAACAGGGTCATTTGGGTAGTTTCTGTTGTGATTATGATTTAAAAAGAGTAAACACAATTGATTGATACTAAATGGCTTCAACCAAACACTAACCATAAGTTAAAAAAAAGAGTTTTTGTGTTATCATTCATATTCTCTGAAAAATGGCCAAGAACGCATAAATTCTGTCAGGGTATGTAAACTCATGAGCACTGTATATCGAATATGTTAACAAAATATATATAATTATATCCATATCTATCTATCTATCTATCTATCTATCTATCTATCTATCTATCTATCTATCTATCTATCTATCTATCTATCTATCTATATATTATATATATATATATATATATATATATATATATATATATATATATATATACACAGTCAGGTCCATAAATATTGGGACATCGACACAATTCTAATCTTTTTGGCTCTATACATCATAACAATGGATTTGAAATGAAACGAACAAGATGTGCTTTAACTGCAGACTTTCAGCTTTAATGTGAGGGTATTTACATCCAAATAAGGTGAACAGTGTAGGAATTACAACAGTTTGTATATGTGCCTCCCACTTTTTAAGGGACCAAAAGTAATGGGACAGATTAACAATCATCCATCAAACTTTCACTTTTTAATACTTGGTTGCAAATCCTTTGCAGTCAATTACAGCCTGAAGTCTGGAACGCATAGACATCACCAGACACTGGGTTTCATCCCTGGTGATGCTCTGCCAGGCCTCTACTGCAACTGTCTTCAGTTCCTGCTTGTTCTTGGGGCATTTTCCCTTCAGTTTTGTCTTCATCAAGTGAAATGCATGCTCAAATCGGATTCAGGTCAGGTGATTGACTTGGCCATTGCATAACATTCCACTTCTTTCTCTTAAAAAACTCTTTGATTGCTTTCGAAGTATGCTTCGGGTCATTGTCCATCTGCACTGTGAAGCACTGTCCAATGAGTTCTGAAGCATTTTGCTGAATATGAGCAGATAATATTGCCCAAAACACTTCAGAATTCATCCTGCTGCTTTTGTCAGCAGTCACATCATCAATAAATACAAGAGAACCAGTTCCATTGGCAGCCATACATGCCCACGCCATGACACTACCACCACCATGCTTCACTGATGAGGTGGTATGCTTTGGATCATGAGCAGTTCCTTTCCTTCTCCATACTCTTCTCTTCACATCACTCTGGTACAAGTTGATCTTGGTCTCATCTGTCCATAGGATGTTGTTCCAGAACTGTGAAGGCTTTTTTAGATGTTGTTTGGCAAACTCTAATCTGGCCTTCCTGTTTTTGAGGCTCACCAATGGTTTACATCTTGTGGTGAACCCTCTGTATTCACTCTGGTGAAGTCTTCTCTTGATTGTTGACTTTGACACACATACATCTACCTCCTGGAGAGTGTTTTTGATCTGGCCAACTGTTGTGAAGGGTGTTTTCTTCACCAGGGAAAGAATTCTTTGATCATCCACCACAGTTGTTTTCCATGGTCTTCCGGGTCTTTTGGTGTTGCTGAGCTCACCGGTGCATTCTTTCTTTCTAAGGATGTTCCAAACAGTTGATTTGGCCACACCTAATGTTTTTGCTATCTCTCCGATGGGTTTGTTTTGTTTTTTCAGCCTAATGATGGCTTGCTTCACTGATAGTGACAGCTTTTTGGATCTCATATTGAGAGTTGACAGCAACAGATTCCAAATGCAAATAGCACACTTGAAATGCACTCTGGACCTTTTATCTGCTCTTTGTAAATGAGATAATGAGGGAATAACACACACCTGGCCATGGAACAGCTGAGCAGCCAATTGTCCCATTACTTTTGGGCCCTTAAAAAGTGGGAGGCACATATACAAACTGTTGTAATTCCTACACCGTTCACCTGATTTGGATGTAAATACCCTCAAATTAAAGCTGAAAGTCTGCAAATAAAGCACATCTTGTTTGTTTCATTTCACATCCATTGTTTTGGTGTATAGAGCCGAAAAGATTAGAATAGTGTTGATGTCCCAATATTTATGGACCTGACTGTATATATATATATATATATATATATATACATATACATATACATATATACAGTCAGGTCCATAAATATTGGGACATCGACACAATTCTAATCTTTTTGTCTCTATACACCACCACAATGGATTTGAAATGAAACGAACAAGATGTGCTTTAACTGCAGACTTTCATCTTTGATTTGAGGGTATTTAGATCCAAGTCAGGTGAACGGTGTAGGAATTACAACAGTTTGTATATGTGCCTCCCACTTTTTAAGGGACCAAAAGTAATGGGACAATTGGCTGCTCAGCTGTTCCATGGCCAGGTGTGTGTTATTCCCTCATTATCCCATTTGCAAAGAGCAGATAAAAGGTCCAGAGTTCATTACAAGTGTGCTATTTGAATTTGGAATCTTGCTTTAACCATGACTACTGATTTAGTCGGTAACTGACTTATGTGACCTATAGTAAATTTGATTTTGCGACTATTTTCTGCGTGCTATAGTGAATACCTTTTCCGACTAGATTTAGTGGTTTTCTATGGATTTTAGTCATTTGTGACCATTTGTTCCCCCATTTGCCGACTAGGTGCTATAGTAAATAAACCCCACCTACCTATGTTTTAGATTACCACTAAATTTCTTGTGACTTGCTATAGAAATGTAAAGTGCAAATCTATAGAAATGAATGCTTTGTTTGTTTTTGTTTCATCAATCTATTCCATCATTGATGAAATAGTTAAAGCCTAAATTTTAGCTACACTTTTTTGCTGTGGATAGAATGGAGAAGAGTTCAAATTTCAGTCAGGTTTTATTTGTTATAAACAGAGGAAATAATTCAGCACAATCAGACAAATATACAATACAAACACCAACAAGGTATTGCCAGCTGAACACTTATGCCCCGTACACACGGTCGGATTTTCCAACAGAAAATGTTCGATGGGTGCTTGTTGTAGGAAATTCTGACCGTGTGTAGGCTCCATCGGACATTTTCCATCGGAATTTCCGTCACACAAAATTTGAAATCTGGATCTCAAATTTTCCAACAACAAAATCCGTTGTCATAAATTCCGATCGTGTGTACACAATTCCGACGCACAAAGTTCCATGCATGCTCGGAATCAAGCAGAAGAGCCACACTGGCTATTGAACTTCATTTTTCTCGGCTCGTCGTACGTGTTGTACGTCACCGCGTTCTTGACATTCGGAATTTCCGACAACATTTGTGTGACCGTGTGTATGCAAGACAAGTTTGAGCCAACATCCGTTGGAAAAAATCCATGGATTTTGTTGTCGGAATGTCTGATTGTGTGTACAGGCATTAAAGATACGTTTCACATAACCTTCAAATACTAGTTATAAATCATGAAAGTGCAGCACAATAATTATAATAGAAGATGTTATAAAATTCATATAAAGTTTATGTAAAACAAATCTTTTGCCACGGTAGAGATAAACCAGTGAATGAAAAATGGTGTCTTATATATCTTATATATCATTCAGGTGCAGAAGGTGCTCAATCCCATGACCAGAGGCAATCCTGGCAGCTCACATAGGGTATGACCCCTGAATCAACAGGATTCCACACACAGGCAACAGTTAGGCTCGGTTCACACAGGGACGACTTGTCAGGCGACCTAGTCGCCTGACAAGTCGTCTCCCGTTCTGTGCTATGGAACCGTTCTAAGGGGGAGCGACGCAAGTTGCTCCGACTTAGAAAAAGGTTCCTGTACGACTTTGGGGGCGACTTGGGGCGACTTGCATAGACTTGTATACAGAAGTCGTTTTGCAAGTCGCCCCGGCAATCATGTGCAGGTCGCCTCGGTGAGGCGACCTGCAAGTCGTGCCGCCTCTGGTGTGAACCGAGGCTTAGGATATTATCACCACTGATCCAAGCTAAACGATCCTCAGGCACGTCAGAAGTACCAAGCATACATAGAAGTAGAAATCCGCTGACGAAGTCCCGCCCAGGGCGTAACATATACGGGAGGAGGAGTCACACTACTCAAAGCTATCTTCTGAGTCCCCGTGGATTTGTTTGCACTGAGCGCTTGTTTTTGCTTTCTTGGAAAAAGTGGCAGTTTTGTAAGAGAGTTTTTATTTCTGATTTTAGTCAAATAAATTTTAGCAGAGAACACTATTGTCTTCTTCTTTACTGCTATGTATACTTGGTACTTCTGATGTGTCTGAGGATTGTTCAGCCTGGACCAATGGTGATAATATCCTGTTGCCCTGTGTGGGGAAAAGCAAGTTATGACCATCCTGTTGATTCAGGGGTCATACCCATAAGGCTTTTATCTCTGTCTGGGCTCCCTTTGAGGAGATTTTCTTTTTACCTCCCTTACAGTCTGGCTTTCGCTCACAGCACTCCATAGAAACTGCCTTACAGTAATGATTTACTAACTGCTAAAACCAATGGCCACTACTCCATACTCCTACTACTTGACCTCTCTGCGGCCTTTGATACTGTTGACCATCCACTCCTTCTCAATAAAATCCTTTGCCTTGGCCTCTGATCTATCCTGGTTCTCCTAATACCTATCACAGCGCTCCTTTAGTGTTACCTACAACTTTGTCTCCTCCTCTCCATTTCCTCTTTCTGTAGGGGTACCCCAAGACTATATTCTTGGACCTCTTCTCTATCTACACCTCCTCCTTTGGTCACTTGATAACCTCCCACGGCTTCAAATACCATCTGTACGCCGATGGCACGCAAATCTATTGCTCTACTCCTCACCTTACTCCTTCAGTCTCCTCTCACATTACTAACTTACTAACTGACATATCAGCATGGATGTCGCACCCCTTTCTTAACCGCTTCAGCCCCGGAAGATTTGGCTGCTGAATGACCAGGCCATTTTTTGCGATTCGGCACTGCGTCGCTTTAACTGACAAGTGCGCAGTTGTGCGGCGCTGCACCCAAACAAAATTGACGTCCTTTTTTTTCCCACAAATAGAGCTTTCCTTTGGTGGTATTTGATCATCTCTGCGGTTTTTATTTTTTGCGCTATAAACAAAAAAGGAGCAACAATTTTGAAAAAAACTAATTTTGTACTTTTTGCTATAATAAATATCCCCATTTTTTTTTAAAAAAAGCTCTTTTTTTTCTCAGTTTAGGCGGATATGTATTCTTCTACATATTTTTGGTAATAAAAATTGCAATAAGCATATATTAATTGGTTTGCACAATTGTTATAGCATCTACAAAATAGGGGATAGATTTATAGCATTTTTATTTTTTATTTTTTTTTCACTAGTAATGGCGGCGATCTGCGATTTTTATCGGGACTGCGACACTAACTGAAGGGGGGATGGGGCTGTCTAGGGGAGATGACAGATCGCTGTTCATACTTTGTAGGAACAGACGATCAGTCTCTTCTCCCTTCAGAGATCCAGGATCTGTGTGTTTACACACACAAATCCCGGTTCTCGGTGTGTCACGAGCGATTGTGGGAGCCCAGTGGTCATCGCGACCGCCGGGCACTCGCATCAGCTCCGGGGCGAGCAGGGGGCGCGCCCCTAGTGTCCACAGGGGGAAGCGACATAATGTCGTTTCGCCAAGACGTGCCATTCTGCCACAGTAAAACTGTGGTGGCTAGTCGGCAAGTGGATAAAGTAAATCTCTCTAAAACCAAGCTGATAATATTCCCTCTTGCCGCGCCCCCCTCCATGACTTTTCCATCAAAATCAATAATGCAACCATCAATCCCTCCCCTTACGCCAGGGTACTAGGTGTAATCCTAGACTCTGACCTTTCCTTTCAGCCCCAAATCCAGTTGTCAAAAGCTTGTAGACTTCACCTCCGTAACAGCTCTGAACTGGACCCTTTTTAAAGCGTTTGTTACCCCCCCCCCCCCCAAAAAAAAAAATCCTGTTCCTTTAAAGCATGTTATACAGCACAGTGCTTGTGCTGTGTCATTTGGCCCCCTGTATTACCTGTAATACCTGTCTGATCCTGCCAGTTTCTGCCCTCCCCTATCTGTGTTGACTCCCTTGTACCACGGCTATAGACCCCTGACTCCGGGGTCTGTGCATGTCTCCGTCAGATGCTGCTATCTGCAGCTCTGCCTGTGTCTCCCTCTGTCCCCCTCCTCCACCCTCCTCTCTCTGCTCTCATTGTCACTGATCTGCTCCTCTCCCCACAGTTTCTAAACATTAGATCATCCCCTCTGTCACATAAAAACCTGCAGCCTGGTGCCTGTCTTTTATAAAAAAAAAAAACACGTTTTCTACCCTGTTTCCACAGTGCCCTCCAGCGATCACATGACTCCAGGCTCTCTGCTCCTCTCCTCCCCTCCTCCCTGGCTGACATCAGCAGGGGAATCTCGGCCCTGCCCACTGTAGATAACACACCAGGAGAGCTGACAATCTGGAGTCATCTTATGGCTGAAAGATATTGTGAATACAGGTAGAGTTTGTTTTTTTTTTTATATATAAAGTACAGGCAGTAGGATACAGCTTTTTATCTGACAGAGGGGATGATATAAAGAGGAGATAGTGGCTTAACAACTAATGAAACCACCAAGCTACTCATTCACTCTCTTGTTATCTCTGGCCTTGCAACTCCCTCCTCATAGGCTTTCCTCTCCATAGGCCTTGACTATAGGATTCGTAAACTTACGGTCTTATGCCCCGTACACACGGTCGGATTTTCCGATGGAAAATGTCCGATCGGAGCGTGTTGTCGGAAATTCCGACCGTGTGTGGGCTCCATCGGACATTTTCCATCGGATTTTCCGACACACAAAGTTGGAGAGCAGGAGATAAAATTTTCCGACAACAAAATCCGTTGTCGGAAATTCCGATCGTGTGTACACAAATCCGACGGACAAAGTGCCACGCATGCTCAGAATAAATAAAGAGATGAAAGCTATTGGCCACTGCCCCGTTTATAGTCCCGATGTACGTGTTTTACGTCACCGCGTTTAGAACGATCGGATTTTCCGACAACTTTGTGTGACCGTGTGTATGCAAGACAAGTTTGAGCCAACATCCGTCGGAAAAAATCCTAGGATTTTGTTGTCGGAATGTCCGAACAAAGTCCGACCGTGTGTACGGGGCATTACACTTATCATAATCCTATAATAACCACACAACGCTGCGTGACATGGGTTTAAATGGCCACATCAGCCCTTTTATTAAACAAATTAATAACAACAAACAATCAGAACAATTTAACACCAGAAGGGGGTCTTTGGGGTTCCATTTTGATTATTACCAACTGTGTCCTCAGCTGTGCCCCAGCCGGCTCGAAGACGTTGCGACTTTCAAATTTTTCTTTCCCATGGGACCTAAGTCCTGGGAGAACCACCAACAACCAACCAAGGTGGGATCCCATACCCTGTATGGGTCCCCCAAAATTTCAATAATCTGTTTTAATTCTTGACCCCCCAAAGACCCCCTGACCCGCCAGCTGTTGTGACAAATGCAAAATTTGTTTATTTTTTTTTTATAAAACCCCTCTTTCATTTTACTCTCTTTTTTTTTTTTTTTTTTTTAGAAAAACCCAATTGTCCCCCCCCCCCACCCCCTTCTTATACCACCTCCTAACCAAAATGTAGGGCGGGAGGGAGGGAACTCTTCAATCAAGAAAAACTTCCAGAATGATTACCTATCAGCCTTTGCTCCTACCCAAACCCCCTTTCTGGCTCCACCCAGACAACCTGACCCTTGCTGCTCCAATAAGGTAAGCTACACCCCTACCTAAACTACCTTAGTTAATTCTTTAACCCTTTACAGACCTGTTCCTCCCATAGTCATGCCGACCCTCCGTCTAATTTTTCTCCTCCGGGTCGCACTTGACTATAGGATTCGTAAACTTACGGTCTTACACTTATCATAACCCTATAATAACCACACAACGCTGAGTGACATGGGTTTATATGGCCACAACAGCCCTTTTATTAAACAAATTAATAACAACAAACAAACAGAACAATTTAACACCAGGAGGGGGTCTTTGGGGTCCCATTTTGAATATTACCAACTGTGTCCTCAGCTGTGCCCCAGCCGGCTCGAAGACGTTGCGACTTTCAAATTTTTCTTTCCCATGGGACCTAAGTCCTGGGAGAACCACCAACAACCAACCAAGGTGGGATCCCATACCCTGTATGGGTCCCCCAAAAATTCAATAATCTGTTTTAATTCTTGACCCCCCAAAGCCCCCCTGACCCGCCATGGGAGCTTGAGTGACACCTTACTAAAGCGAGTCCCTCCACACCTGAAGAGCCCTCTGAACCCCTTCTTGTAATCCCAAAAAACAAAAATCTGTTCCAACCGCATTTAAATGCACTCCATCGTCCCTCCAATAACGAAAAGACAAGTCTTCCAGATCCCGATGGCGAACCACCACACCCCCAAGACGAAACAAAAAGCGCCCTATCTCCCTGTTGGCTTTGATCCTGGCCTAATTCAAGCGCTCAACAGAACGGGCATGATGCCAATTGTGTCGTGCCACTATGTCCGACCACACTATGACAATACCAGGGAAATCACGCATCAATCGCAAAATGTTGAATTTAACATCCCGGACAATATCTCTAGCAGCCCGAACCCCGATGTCATTCCCTCCCACGGAGAACACCAAAACATCAGGAGGCCTATCAACTCTAGAATAATAGTGAAATTCAGGAAGAACCCGGCCCCACATCATGCCTCTAACTCCCAGCCATTTGCAGACTGCTTCACTCCGGGGAACGCCAAGCTGTTTCACTTCGGGTCATGCATCCGCTCTGATTGCCCCCCAGAATACATAAGAGTCTCCCAAAATCCACACCAGGCCCTGAGGAAAACCTGCAAAAGACAAACCAAAGAAGCCACACAAACGAAACTCCAAAAAACAAGTAAACATCCATAAACAAACATTATAGCAAGTGCGGGCGAACATAAATTTTAAAACGGTCAGATTCCCACCTCCCTATACGCTTCACTACTTGTGGACTCAATCCCCACCGAGCCGCCTCAGTAGCTGCCCCTACTCTGAATGAATGAGTATTGAATTGAGATGCTGGCTTGCCAACCGCCACCAAACAGCGTTTAAAAATTGCCACAAACTGGAAACGCGACAAGGATGAACCATCCTCATGCTGCAAAAACGTCCCCTGTACACCCTTCCGAACCTGTGCAAAACGCTCTACAGCAAGCACCGGACACACCGTCTCCGGAAGCAGATTGAACAATGTCACGTAAACCCCTTTGCCCAGCTGATCAGTTTTTGATATGCTGATATGAAGCTGGACGCTATCCGCAGCGATCTGTACCTCCGAAAACATCAAACCACCCTCACCGCGTTTGTTTTTACTCACCAACTCCCCAATCCGCAGGGCTCCAAAAAAGGCCAAAGAAAAAGCTGCCGTAAACAGTTGAACCTCATAAGGCGAGGAACAAACCCTGTGCAAGATTCCTACCAGGTCCTGAAGCAGCCCAAAAGACACCGGGCGCCTGGTATCTTTTACCACGTGCCCGCGCCAAAATCCTTTCATGGCCTGACGCACCATAAAATCCTTCGTAACATCCCGAAGGCCTTGTAGCTTGAAAAGAAAAGCCAGCGCAGCCAATCTCCGGTTCATTATAGATACGGACTCTCCCATGGAAAACTGCGTCCCAATCATATACAACAACAAGGAGCCTGTCCCGATCCGAAAAACAACCCCCCATGGAACTTACCAATCCATCCCAGTCACGCCAAACCGATGAGTAAGCCGCCCATGTACCCACACTCACCAAGGTACCAGCTATTCTAATGCCAGTCTCCACAGATGCGCAGGACAAGGAACCGACCTCTGCTCCGTGCCAGCTTCCGAAACCTGTCCCACTGAAAATGAGACAAGGCATCAGCAATGGAATTCTCTGCGCCCGGTACATGTACAGCTTTTACAAAACAGTTCAAGCTTAAACAACGAAGAACCAAAAAAACGCAATAAGCGCACTACCGGCGGAGACGAAGCGGACAGATTAGACACGACTGCAACCACCCCCATGTTATTGCAATGAAAGCAAACCCGACGATTTCGAAATCGAGACCCCCAAATGTCCACCACCACCACAATCGGGAAAAGCTCCAATAACACCAGATTACTCAAGAAACCTGCGGCATGCCAGTCCTCCGGCCATGCCTCTGCGCACCATGCCCCTTGACAATAAGCCCCGAAACCCAAGCTGCCAGCCGCATCAGTATACAAGTCAAAATCAAAGGCCGACACCACCGGGGCCATCCACAAGGACCTCCCGTTATAAGAGGCCAGAAACTCATTCCACACCCGCAAATCAGCCTTGTGTTCGCCCGAAAGACGAATGCAATGATGCGGCAATCGCACCCCAGAAGTAGCGGCACTAAGGCGATGACAAAAAATGCGCCCCATCGGCATGATGTGGCAGGCGAAATTAAGCTTCCCCAGCAAAGACTGCAACTGTTTCAGCCTAATTTTCTTCACCTGCAGGGCCGCACCAACCATCAATCGCAGGTCCTCCAATTTTGCAGGCGGTAAGCGACACTCCATCGCTTGCGTATCAATGATGACACCCAAGAATTGAATCTCAGTGGAAGGACCTTCCGTTTTTTTCCGGCGCAAGAGGAATCCCGAAACGCTGCGCAACACCTTCCAACATTCGTAACAGGATCGAACAAACCGTGGACTTTGGGGGGCCGATAAAAGAAAATCATCAAAGTAGTGCAGAACCGAGCGCACTTGCGATTCTTCCCGTACCACCCATTCAACAAAAGTACTAAATGTCTCAAAATAGGAACAAGAAATAGAGCAACCCATGGGAAGACAACGGTCAACTGCCCACCCCAAAAACATCCCAGCAACGGCTGGCTGTCCGGATGAACCGGCAACAGACGAAAAGCGGACTCGATGTCCGTCTTTGCTAACAATGCCCCTTGCCCATACCGCTGAACCCAACTGAGGGCCGCATCGAACGACGTATAGGACACAGAAGTTAAATCAGGCTCAATCGCATCATTCACTGAAGATCCTTTAGGATAAGACAAATGATTTATCAGCCGGAATTAATGGGGTTCCTTCTTAGGAACCACCCCCAAAGGGGACACATGCAGCACTGGTATGGGTGGGTGATCGAAGGGGCCGGACATCCTGCCCAGATCAACCTCCTTAGCCAATTTCTCTGTCGCCACCTGAGGAAACTGATATGTAGATTTTAAATTCTTGGGCACAGATGTCCCAGTCAAAGGTAATGAACAAGGAATTCAAAAGCCATTGGCAAAGCCATCGGCAAGGAAAACCGCCGCCTCTCTTCTGGGATACCTATTTAGGTACGGCAGCATCTCGGACAGGTTTACCGGTGTCCTCCCTTTTTGAAGCAAACTCACCGAATTGGAGCTTCCCCTTCTTAAAACACTTGGCATAACCGTGAGAGCCCCCGCATCCGGAGCACTCATGACGGAAACGACAGGCCGCGCCAAAACAGCATGTTCCTTCGTTAAACTGCCAACAATAGTTTTTTTGGTGTGTGGCCGACTGTCCAGCGACACCTGAACCGCCGCCCCCCCCTGGAAAGGGCTGACCCGAAGCCCACGCCTGCACCATGAGCTTCATCCAAAGCCCAATATCCTTATGGTCCCAGCGTAGCTGAGGCCTAACAGCTTTCCGCTGACGAAACTGTTCATCATAGCGAAGCCACGCCAATCCTCCATATACCCTATAAGCTTCCCCGATAGCGTCTAAATAGCAAAAAAGCGCAGAACAATTCTCCGGTTCCTTTTTACCAATGACGCTGGCCAGTATAGCAAAGGCCTGCAGCCAACTGGAAAAAGTCCTAGGGATAAGCCGCCAGCGACGCCTCTCCTCCTCTTCCTTCTTACTCTCGTCCGCTTTTCCTTTATCTATGGTAAACTTCTCTAAAGGCAAAAGGGAGAATATTTCCACGTATTCTCCACGCCAAATCTTTTCCCTGACTTCGGGCTTAAGATGCACCCCCAACGGACCCTCGAAGCATACATAGACCCCGCCATGTGCTTTATCCCCCAAACGAACCCCATCATCCCCAGACTCCCTAGCCTTACGCGACTCTGAGCCGCTGACCCTCACCGTCTGGGAAGCAGACTCAACTACCGCCGAGGATAACGCAAATTCGGTACCCACCGCCGCGTCCTGTTGCCCGTCCCGCTGTGATGCCGTGCCTACCGCCGGTGGCAGCTCAGAACTAGGCAGGATGGAGACATCACGGCCCAAACCAGCCGACGTGGTCACGGCCGGGACCCACGCCCCCGTTGGCCCCAAAACAGGTCCAGAAGGCCCGGGCGGAGCACAGCGGTCCAACAACTCACTAAAACCCGCAAAAAATTCCGCCAAACCCCACACACCATGGTCCCTTCCTGGCTGACCCAATGTCACCCTGCCCTGTGACCCCCCCGTCCACCCGCAACAATCCCAACACCCTGATCTACAGAAGAAGCAGATATAAAATTCGACTTACCAGGCTGCCTGCGTGCCGAATCCCAAGCAGCCGCACTTCCGGATCCCAGCTGGCTCTGCACAGTAGGGCGCACAGCCGGTGACTGCCCATCGCCGTCATCGCTGGATACCTCGCCGGATTCGTCAGAAGACTCATGGAGCGAAGTTGCCGCAGGCATCCTTCCCACCGAATATTCAGGCTCCGCACGCCCCGGCGTATCACCATCCAAGTCCGGCACCACTGGAAAGCTGCGGGGTCCCTGTGCACCCCCAACTGCGGAAGGGGGTCGCCTACCCTTTAATTGAGCATGGCCACTCCCCCGTGTAGCTGTCACTCTGTCCCTGGATGATTCACTCTGCACTGCCATAGTAGAAGCAGCAGAGGGCGCTAAATGCCTTCTGCTGCCTGACGCTGGAGACTTCCCATGCCGAACCTCACTCCCAGCCACAGGGGAGGGGGCTGATCGCTCTGATGAGGCAGTCGACGAGCGAAGCGACCGGAGCTCCAGGCACACTCGTCCACCCGACCTCCCAGCTCCAGAAGGGACAGGGCTCCCGCCCTTCCCTGCAGCCGACCGTGTCCCGCGCCGAGCCGGCCTCCTGCTAGGCACCTCAGCAGGAGGGCCGGCTGCCATGTCCCGAGGTAAAGGAGAGGGGGAGGAGGGGGGGAAGAGAGCGTGGCGTCCCCACCTCCCACGGGTCCCGCCGTTGTAGGGGATTCCTCCCAGGCCCGCCGCTGGAGCCAGAAGCTGTTGGCACAGCAGGGGACACTGAAGGGTTCCTTATGGAGCTCCTGTGCGGCCGCCGGACCCGGGGGGTGTGTGAAGGGCTCAAGCGCTCAGGAGGGCGAACCCTCCTAGCACGTTTTGAGGAAGGGGGGGACCCAGGAGGAGACGGATCAACCCCCGACCCCCCTAGCATGCCTAGCAGCTGTTGCTGGAGCCACTGCGGACCCCGTGTAGAAGCTGCGGCCCTGACCTGGTCCCATAAGGCCTCCAAGTCGCTCATCCCGTCCTGTCTTCTCTCCGCAGGGGAACAGCAGAACTCTTCAATCAAGAAAAACTTCCAGAATGATTACCCATCAGCCTATGCTCCTACCCAAACCCCCTTTCCGGCTCCACCCAGACCACCTGACCCTTGCTGCTCCAATAAGGTAAGCTACACCCCTACCTAAACTACCTTAGTTAATTCTTTAACCCTTTACAGACCTGTTTCTCCCATAGTCATGCCGACCCTCCGTCTAATTTTTCTCCTCCGGGTCACACTTTCCCTCTTCAGTCTATCATGAATGCTGCTGCCAGACTCATCTACCTTACCAACCGCTCAGTGTCTGTGACCCCTCTCTGCCAATCCCTACACTGGCTTCTGATCATCCAGCCAATTAAATTCAAAATACTAACTATACATACAAAGCCATTTACAACTCTACCCGAGCTACATCACCAATCTTATCCCCAAATATCACCCAAACTGTCCTCCCTATTCCCCTTGAGAGCTCCTGTTCTTAAGCTCCCTTGTCTCCTCCTCCCATGCTTGTCTCCAGCACTTCTCTAGAGCCTCTGCCATCATCTGGAACTCTCTACCACAATCCATCTGGCTATCTCCTACTCTGGCTGTCCTCTAATCACACCTCCAACTAATCTCCTATCACTTCCATCAACTCATTCCCCACAGTTACAACCTTTTGCCCCACCCTATTAGATTGTAAGCTCTTCTGAGCAGGGGACTTGTAACCCTCTAGTATTTTATTGTATTGTCACTGTATGGTTTCCCTTTTATATTGTAAAGTGCAGCTTAAACTGCTGGCGCTATATGACTCCTGTATAATAATTATGTGACAGTGGGACTCCTCCTGTGAAGGTAATTAATGGTTTAGTGTAGTGGTCATCAACCCTGTCCTCAGGGCCCACTAACAGGCCAGGTTTTATGTATTACCTTGGGGAGATGCAGACTAGAATACTGCAATCACTGAGCAGAAAATGATATCACCTGTGATGTATTTCAGTTATCTTGCAAACCTGGCCTGTTAGTGGGCCCTGAGGACAGGGTTGATGACCACTGGTTTAGTGTACGAGCAGCTGCCAGTTTTGGCCGCAGTAAGGTGGGGGTTGTGATGCATGTTTCAGAGCATCACAAAGTTCCCTTTTTTTTCTTTTTTTGATCATTATGCACTGTAATAAAATGCAGCAAGTCTGTATTTTGTTGCATCTCACCGCACCACACCCCCAGGCTGTAATGTAGTGGGAAGGGGTTACAAAGAAAACATTTGTCTTTTATGCACTCCAGCAATAAATGACATTCTTCCACTGCAGAAAAAGGAGTGCCTTAAAGCGGAGTTCCACACAAAACTGGAACTTCCGCTTTTCGGAACCCTCCCCCCCTCCGGTGTCACATTTGGCACCTTTCAGGTATTTGCACCCACTTCCTGGCATAGACTCCCACAGCAGTCTACGCCTCTTCCCGTCCCTCCACACTGTCTCCTGGGAAGCACACAGGTCCCAGGAGATATCGGGGACCAGTTACGATGCGCAGCACGACTCGCGCATGCGCAGTAGGGAACCGGGAAGTGAAGCTGCAACGCTTCACTTCCTGATTCCCTCACCGAGGATGGCGGTGGCAGCTGCCGAGAGTCGAGCGAGTGATCGGCGTCGGCTGCCAACATTGCTGGACCCTGGGACAGGTAAGTGTCTATTTATTAAAAGTCAGCAGCTGCAGTATTTGTAGCTGCTGGCTTTTAATATTTTTTTTTTAGGTGGACTTCCACTTTAAAAACATCAGAAACTTTTGATTCATATGCTTTCAGATGTCATCATTCAAATCTATAGGGACAAAAATGCCCAGTTCTGCCTCAGCTCCCATTCGCAGTACAGTATACATATATGTATTTTCATGCATTGTCACAGTTTGTACATAGGGCAGCTCATTCATTTCAATAGGCTGCCCTACATGTAACAAATGCAGGAGAGAAATTCCTGGACTTTCCCGAGCTGTAGTTTGTGATTGTGATGACACGTTACCTTTGTAACAGTCTAACCTTCCATAGGTAACACACCTACTGTACTTCTATTAATGTTTGCCAACTAATTTCTTGTGACATGCTACAGACATGCGTGCTTTATTTATTTGTGCTACTGACTCAGCATTTCTTCATTTGAAGCTAGAGTGGACACCCTGAAATTCAGCCACACTGTTCTTGTTGTGAATAGAGTGGAGAAGAGTTAACATTTCAGTCAGGTTTTTATTTCTATCTGTGGCCCCTTTAGGTAAATTTTCACTCAATTCCTGTAATTTAAATCCTGGATTAGAAATAAGGATAAGGATTGTGACAGGCATATGTGTGCACAGCCTATTGCATTAGGGTGTGCACCCCAAATCTCAAACACACATAATAATACATAATAATTTCCCTTTGGGATTAATAAAGTATTCAGAATCTGAACATGGGTGTGTTTGTGTATATACACTATGTTGCCAAAAGTATTGGGACGCCTGCATTTACACACACATGAACTTTAACCACTTCCCGCCCGGCCTATACAAAAATGACAGCCGGGCAGCGGTTCGGTTATCCTGACTGGGCGTCATATGGCGTCCAGCAGGATAACTGCCGGTGCGCGCCCGTGGGGGCACGCATCGCAGCGATCGGTGGTGCGGCGTGTCAATCTGACACACCGCTACACCAATCTCGGCAAAGAGCCTCTGACGGGGGCTCTTTACCACGTTATCAGCCGTGTCCAATCACGGCTGATCACGATGTAAACAGGAAGAGCCGTTGATTGGCTTTTCCTCACTTGCGTCTGACAGACGCGAGTATAGGAGAGACGATCTGCGGCTCTCCTGACAGGAGGGGTCTGTGCTCTGATTGTTTATCAGCGCAGCCCCCCTGTGGATGCCCACCAGGACCACCAGGGATGCCACCATACCACCAGAGATGCCCACAAAGGTACCCCAAAAGGTATTAAACACACCCTAAAGAGTTAAACTACATAATTTTAATAGCTATAAATAAGCAAGATACAAAAAGGCAATAAGAATATCCCTTAATCCCCTATAAATAGACCAGAAAGGAAGTCCCGCAGAGATGGGAACCTTCCAGGTGGTCTATAACCTCCCAGAAAAAAACTATAAAAACAGATGATCCATATAATTCATCGCCTCTCAAAATAAGAATAAAGATCTGTAGTCCGTGGATCCCTCCCTCCCGCTATGTAGAGCACTCCCCATAAACACCTGTTAATACCCCCAGCGACCTGAGTGAGGACTAAACTATAAAATTCCTGAAAAGAACAGTGTGATTATGTTAACACAGAAATGTTCACACTGTTCCGTTTTGTGGAATGATACAGTTATTCCAATCACAGAAAATACAGTATGCACATGTCATCACCCAATGGTCAGTAAGGATCAATGAAACAGTCATGGAAAAGACAGGGGACACAGCTGAATAATGTGTGGTAATCCAAGCAAAAGACTGGGGGGGAGAAAGCAATGTACTCCTTTCGGTATTGAATATGTCCTCAAGTATGGGTAGTTCCTGCTGTTCACATCCTGCAATCCAAATAAGAATCTTTGTGCAATGACAGACACTAATTTAAGCTGGATGGATCACTTGATACTGCAGTCCAAACTGGTCAGGTATACTATCACAGAGATGGAAACAAACTCTCAGATAAATATTCAGTGTAACCATATGCCCACAGCATGCAGGTGTATCCTCTAGGCAATTATAGCAATAAAGGTTGATTGAAAGCGCTGTTTCGGTTACTTAGACCCCATTCACACAGGGGCAACACGACTTGCAGGTCGCCTCAGCGAGGCGACCTGCAAACGACTGCCCGGGCGACTTACAAAACGACTTCTGTATAGAAGTCTATGCAAGTCGCCCCAAGTCGCCCCCGAAGTTGTACAGGAACCTTTTTCTAAGTCGGAGCGACTTGCGTCGCTCCCCTTAGAACGGTTCCATAGCACAGAACGGGAGGCGACTTGTCAGGCGACTAGGTCGCCTGACAAGTCGTCCCTGTGTGAATGGGCTCTTACTGATAGCTGGTTATTGAGATATCTCTCCAAAGTGCGGTGAGATTCAATCTGCTGGTCTGTGTACGTACCATGGATCTCCAGCTGATTATCTGTGATGTTTGTAAAAATTCCAATTCAGAGCGGTGTCCCAGTACATCTCACATAGGGTGATAGAAATCCAAGGGATGGTTTTAGTCCATGTCCATAGTGTCTGTTGATAATAAATGGTTATCCATGGAAACCCATATGGGAATCATTTAGGCTGGTCATTCCCAAAGTAGTGTTATCAGGTAACAGTTCGATGTCCTCAAACGAGTGTTGGTTGGGATAGGTGAGTAGTGGGGATTGTCGTTTTCATATCTGTTTTTATTTAATGTTTTTGTATTTTATGGTGTTAGGTAGCGAGGAGTGAAATAAAAAATGTACGCCCTTAGAAGTCCTGAAGGCGGTGATTGGTTTTTGGGGTCCTGTACGCAGCTAGGCTCCCAAAAAGTGTTACACATGTGGTATCTCCGTACTCAGGAGAAGCAGCAGAATGCATTTTGGGGTGTAATTTCACATATACCCATGCCATGTGTGAGCAATATATAATTTAGTGACAACTTTGTGTAAAAAAAAAAAAATTTTATTTTCCCTAAATTTGGATTCAACATGCCTTTCAGTAAATAGCTTGGGGTGTCTACTTTCCAAAAAGGGCTTATTTGGGGGGGGGGGGGTGAACTGTCCTGGCATTTTATGCCCAACATCACCCACTCTTCTAACCACTTGAACCACCAAGTCCTTTCTGACACTTTTTGTTTACATGAAAAAATATATATATTTTTTTGCTAGAAAATGACTTTGAACTCCCAAACAGTATATATTTTTTTAAAGCAGAGGCCCAACAGATTAACATTGTGGGTGTTGCAAATTTTTTTTTCACAAAGTATTTGTGCAGCGTTTTTTTTTTTAACACAATTTTTTGGGAAAAAAAACTATGTTTGGAATTGTAATGCACAAAAACACACTATATTGCCCAAATGTTTGGTGAAATATAAAAGATAATTTTATGCCGAGTACATAGATACCAAACACGACATGCTTACGCACACCCATGCAGGGGCGACAAACTATATACATTTTTAAAAGCCTTTAAAAGCCATTACAGGTTACCACTTTATATTTACAGAGGAGGTTTACTGCTAGATTTACTGCCCTCGATCTGACATTCGTGGTGATACCTCACATGCCTGGGGCAATTGCTGTTTACATACGACACAAGACCGACGCTTGCATTCACCTTTGTGCGCGTGCACGGGGGGGGGTTTAAATTTTTTTATTATTTAATTATTAATTTTGCTTTTTATTTTATTTTTACACTGTCCCTTTCATTTTTTTTTTGTTTTAATCATTTTTATTGTTATCAAAGGGAATTTAAATATCCCCTATATTCTTCGACATATATGCTCTTTTTTAACTGTGGTGGTGAAAGCACCTCCTATGGCATGGGAGGCGTTGATTTACGTATCATGAGAGCAAACGCTGTTGCTATCAAGATAAATAAATCAGTGCTGCAGCTGAATAGCGTACCTGCAAAGAAAATAATGGTTAACAATTAAACACAGTAAACAGAAAAGTATAAAAGAATTACCATATTTTTCGCTCCATAAGACACACCTGACCATAAGACGCGCTTAGGTTTTAGAGGAGGAAAACAAGAAAAAAAATATTCTGAACCACATGGTGTACTAAAATATTTAAAAAAATATAACAATGATATTTCTACACTGACAACCAATGTAAGAGGACACCCTACACTGATCCCCAATGTAACTGGGACATTTACACTGACCTCAACACAACAGGAATATTTACATTAGCTACCAATGTAACTGAGACATTTAGACCCCTTTCACACTGGGGCAGTTTGCAGGCGGTATTGCGCTAAAAATACCGCCTGCAAACCGTCCCTAAACAGCCTCCGCTGTTTGTTCAGTGTGAAAGCCCGAGGGCTTTCACACTGAAGCGGTGCGCAGGCAGGACGGTGAAAAAAGTCCTGCAAACCGCTTTTTTGGAGCGGTGAAGGAGCGGTGTATTCACCACTCCTTCACCGCTCCTGCCCATTGAAATCAATGGGACAGCGCGGCTATACCGCGGCAATACCGCGCTGTACGAGGGATTTTAACCCTTTTTCGGCCGCCAGCGGGGGTTAAAACCGCACCGCTAGCGGCCGAATACCGCTGCAAGAACGACGGTACAGCAGCGCTAAAAATTTTTTGCGCTGTTGTACCGCCGACGCCCCCAGCGCCCCAGTGTGAAAGGGGCCTTACACTGACCAGCAGTGTAACAGGTGTATTTACAGTAACCCCATCCCTCTGCTAATATCTGCATTCTTATTTCCTTATCAGTATAACTCTGCCCCTTCAACTCATCATCTGCTAACCTCTGTCCCCCAAACCCCTACTCTGCTAACCTCTGCACTCCAACCCCTCCTTCCCATTGAACTCTGCAAATCTCTTTGATTACCTCTACATGCCCTCTATGCTCACCTGTATGCTGTTTACATCCTCTAGGTAGGCGGCATGCAGAGGAGGGGCCGTGATTTGCATATGAATTGCGGCGGATTGCCTCCCTCATTTACATATAAATACCCACAATTTACATATAAGTAGCGGGCAATTTACATGTGAATGCTGAACCTGTGGGGTTTATTGCAGAACATTACTTTTTATTTCTGTCCCTCTAGCAGCTGAAAGTGGGGGAGAAACAGGCTTTCAGCTGGTGCAGAGAGCTGCACAGGGCATCGTTCTGCCACCGCAACAATCCCCCTATCAGTGGCTCTGCTGGTCAATAGTCGCTCCATAAGACGCACAGACATTCCCCCCCCCCTTTTTTGGGGGAAAAAAGTGTGTCTTACGGAGTGAAAAATACAGTACATACCTGCAAATCAAACATGATAAAACATAGTAACAATAAAACATTGCAGTTAAGCATAAAATACAGTAAAACAGAGCAGAACAATAGAGAGAGAAGAACAAGAAAATTACAACTATTTTTGGCTTTTTTATTTTATATATATTGTGGAGAGTCAGCCTGGGGCAGGGTTAAGAAGGGGTTAATTGAAGAGCACAGGTACTTCCCCTTCAGACCTGCTTATTGCCAGCTGAGTTGAAAATGTCAGAGAGGAGAAGTGTGTTTGGAGAGAGATGGCTGTTGAGCTATCTAAGCTGAGAGGAGCTTGAAGCTGGATGGACCCGTTACCTATGACTTGATCCTGCTGGGTGAGTTTGCCTGAACTGGGACTTTGCTATTTTATATGCTGTGGCTGGGATGAGCATTATTTAAAAGGACTGTCTTCTACTGCTAAGAAGAGTTTTTGTGTTGTTTGAACTGCCTATAAAGACAAAGCTTGTCAATTTTCTATTGCTTTTTGCTGAATAAAGCCTTTTCAGTTGACTGAACTGTCTAAGCCGGCTTGTCACCCCCTGATCCTTTACAAATTGGTGGAGGGTGCATTGGGCAGTTTGAGGGGTCCAATTCCATGTCCTGGGTTAAAGCTGCACAACTGGTGAAGTCTTCTGAACAAGCCATAGAGGATGTGGTTAAAGTGGTTGTAAACCCTTTTTTGGGGACTTCTACCTACAGGTAAACCTAGACTAAGGCTTACCTATAGGTAGTGGAAATATCTCCTAAACATGCGCCATCTAGGAGATATTTTATTTTTAGTCTGCCGATAAAGTGAACGGTGCATGCACGGGGAAGAAACGAAACTCCGTGCCGTTTCTTCCCTAGCGTGTGCCGTTACTGTGCGCATGCGTGGGAGTGACGTCACACGGCTCCGGCGAATCATAGAGTCGGTGGCCCAGAAGGAAGAGGGGCTTGAAGATAGACGCTGCCTACACAGGGGACATCGCTGGATTCTTTTGCAGGTAAGTGTCACATAATGGGCTAGTATACTACAAGCGCAGGCCCACTATGAGGAGGCACAGGTCCGTCAGGAGCAGATCCTGGTACAGACAGTCGCTGTGCAACAGGAAACAAACCGCTTACTGAGTAAGCAGATAACAGGATTGCAGAAGGAGGTGACCCAGCAGGCTGAAATAATGAAAGGTGACCCCGCTGTAAAGAGTGACCCCCGGAAGGCAGTGTAGCGGACTATAAAAAAAATGATATCCACAGATAACGTGGAAGCTTATATGGCAATGTTTGAAAGGATTGCAACAAGGGAAGGTCTCCCTCAGAAAGACTGGGTGGATGTGCTGGCTCCTTTCCTGACTGCAGATCTTCAACAGGCCTATTGTGATTTGGCCTCTGAATCAGCACGGGACTATAAACTGCTTAAGGCAGAAATCCTAGGTGGGAGTGACTGTGGCTCTAAGGGCAAACCATGTTCATGAATGGCGCTTTGACAGAGCTAAGCCTGCCCGTGCGCAACTGTATCATCTACTGCACCTGTTCCAGGATTGGCTGAAACCAGAGGAGACCCCCAATCAGATTGTAGAGCGAGTTGCACTGGATTGCTTTTTGCATGGCCTTCCTAAGGAGCTGCACTGATGGATGGCTCAATCTGAGCCTCAGTCGCTGGATAAGATGGCTGCTGCTGTCGAGTGCTACAGTTGTGCCGAAAGTGTCCCGGAGAATCCCTCTGTTACCAGAGAGCTGGCCCGTTTTAAGGAAGTGCGTTCCAGCGCAGAGATGGCACCGGTTGAACGCATGGTGTCTGCTCGGGTGTCTGACACTCCCACAAGGAGCACCCTAATGTCAAACCCTCCCGAGAGTCGGCAGGGAGAACGGGAACCCCGTGAGGTTTGCTGTTGGTCCTGCCAACAACCGGGTCATATGGTGGCCCCGTTGTCCAAGGCGGGACGAGCCAGTGGAATGTGACATGGCTCTATGTTTGCTTTTGTATGATATGTTTGATATTTTAAAAAAAAAATGAGTGTTCTTAAAGGGATTGTAAACACTCCCAGAACCCAGGACATTCTTCTCCTGCTTTCAGTATTACAGCTCTATACACATAGGCTGTTTATCCGAATGCTCAGCTCCTACACACTCTCCCAAATGAACGATCACTGCCTGTGTATTTAGTGAGAACAGTATTCACTGATTGCATTTAGAAAACATGCACCTGATGGTGGGTGGTAGTGATGTGCTGGAGTAAGAGTGTAGATGATGCAGTGTGTGCTCATGAGGTCATCTGGTAATCTCCTTCCTGTGTTACGTCCCAAGGTCTGTCCAGGATGTAATAGAGAAGTATTTTTATGTTGCCAGCTGGACGGTAAGTTAAGTTATTCAGAAAGTTTTTGTTTTTTTTTATTTCTGCAAAAGAATTACATTAATGGTATATCAGTAGGGGACCTGGAATTTAGAACAAAAAGGTGAACTTGGCCTTTTAAAATTCATAGTGATCTATCTGCATCTAACAATAATATAAATTGCTAGGTAAAATTCCTAAAAGAATGTGTGCAGTTGGCTCATCTGATGTATGTGAAAATGCCTTATATGGACATATGAACTGAGGTGTGTGCAGTGTGGTGTGTGTTTTTTTTTTTTTTTTTTTTTTTCCCATTTCTTTAACCACTTCAATACCAGGCACTTTCCCCCTTCCTGCCCAGGACAATTTTTAGCTTTCAGCACTGTCGCACTTTGAATGACAATTGCGTGGTCATGCAGCACTGTACCCAAACTAAATTTTTATAATTTTCTTCCCACAAATAGAGCCTTCTTTTGGTGATATTTGATCGCTTCTGCGGTCTTTAATTCCTGCGATATAAACGAAAAAAGGGTGGCACTGGATAGGCAGCACTGATGAGGAGCTACTGATTGTCACTTTGATGGGGCACTGACAGGCATTACTGATGGGCCACTGATTGGCACTGTTGTGGGCACTGACAGGGGACAGGCTGGCAGGTGTTGAGCACTGATTGGTAGCTGATGGGCACTTTTTGATGGGGGCTGTGCTGATATCAATAAGCCGATAAACTCTCCCTGTCAGCGTGAACCGAGGAAAGCCGTTTACCATCACTTCCTGGTTCACGCGATGATCAGCTGTGATTGATCACGTGGTAAGAGGCTCAATACCAGGATCAGAGTTGCGGTGTGTCAGACTGACACACAGCACCTCTGATCGCCGTGCTGCACACCCCCGTGGGCGTGCGCTGGCTGTGTTATCCTGATCACGTCATATGACGTCCGGATAACACAACCACTTTGTCGCTGTCGTTCTGCTATATGGCGGGCAGCAAATGCTTAAATGTATTTTGTTCACTAAGTTGTGTTTACATGCACATGTTGTGTTTGCATGCATCCATGCGTATTTGCAGTGCGTGCGTTATCTGTATTTTCCAGTTTTTTTACAACACATGAAAGAACAGCAATGGTGTAACCTAGGCTCATTGGAATACATTCATTTTTTTTCTTGCATATGCATTTGTAGGCTCAACTTCCTATTTTTTAATGCCTCCCAACAGCAAGTCTAAACAAGCCCTTAGAGAGATTTTCCCTTACTTCCTATCCTACTTCCAATGATTTAGCAGGAAGTAAACATAACTCTCCCACAACAACCCAGTTTATCACTCTTGAATGCTCGCGGGGGCATGCCGCGTGGCAGTCGTGGCGTGTCCCTAGCACACGGCGTGACCTTGATCTGGATAAAGAGCCGATGACGTGACTCTTTAACCATGTGATTGGCTGTGTCCAATCACAGCTGATCACATGTAAACACGAAGTACAGTTTTTTGGCCTATCAGTGTCACATATCATTGCAGCTTATTAGGGCCGCCTCATCAGTGCAGCCTCATCAGCACACATCAGTGAAGGAGAAAAATTCCTTATTTATAAAGTTTACTGACAGAAACTAAGAAAAACTTTATGGTGCTTCCGGTGCCGCATGGAGTAGCTGCTCCCGCAGTGCGACCCAAAACCAGCTTAAAAAGCCTGCCTGACCCACCTCATACATAGGCAGCCTCCTCCAGGTAACCCATGCCAGCCCATGGACCGGTTTGTGGAAAAAAAATCGGCGCCCGATCACACATGGCCCCGTCGGCGCAGACAGCCCAGCCGCAAATCCAGGCCCTGGTCTCGGCCTACCCGAATCCCTCAGTAGATACGTTGACACTGGATATGGAGGTAAGCAGCGGGCGGCCTGGCCTCCCCCCTCATCACAGCATGCCTCCCTTCGCCTCACAGTAGGGACCGCAGCACAGGCTGTAGCAGCTCTCCTGACCCCCATGATAGCTGCCTCTGTGGAAAAGGCAGTAAATGCAGGGATGCAGCAAATCAAGGCCCAACTGGGGGAACACACCACCAGATTAAATGAGGCAGAACACTGCATATCAAACATGGAAGAGGAACTATACCAGGCACAAGCCACTGAACAGGCTGAAGATAAAACATACCAATACATTCTGCAAAAATTGGACGATTTAGAAAATAGGTCCAGAAGGAGCAATCTGTGCTTCATGGGCATTCCAGAATCCTTACAAACATCAGCCCTCACAGATTTCAGCCCGAGGCGCATCCCCAAAGCACTAGGCCTCCCAGGCCCCTGCACAGTGGAATGAGCCCGCCGCATGGGAACCTTTAACACTGACCACAAATCATCCTGACCGATAATCACCAAATACCTGAATTACTCAGACAAAGCCTTCATTCTACAGAAATTCAGACAATCCAGATTGATGGAATGAGGATCCTGATTTTTGCAGACTATTCCATTGAAGTATCCAAAAAAAGAAAGCATTCCAACACACGTGCATCCTGCACGGAACTTTATAAACAACAAACCAAGTTCACCCTGGCTCTTCCAGACACCCTTCGGCTCAAAGCCCCGAATGGTGACCAGCTGTCCTTCCAAGACCCCTCCGAAGCAGAAGCCTTCCTACATTCTCTACACGCAGGCCCGCACCTCAGCCCCTCATCCAGGGCAGCTCCCATCAATTGCTCTCTAGACCAAAGGAGCCCGCATAAACTCTCCCGAGCGATTTCAGGTCTTCTTGCCTGGACCAATATCGCTCCTCTCCTCGCTGAGACGGTATACGCAACACCAGTCCTGTCTCCATTACGGGCACTTCTAAGCTGCCTCACAGGTTAAATCGAGTCTAACCGAGTCTAAAGGCTAACCCTTTCTTTCCTGGTTTAGATGCTTTACTCGCCATCGTTATGGTAGGCCAAGTGTTTTACTGTTATGATGTTATTACTACTGAACTGTTCTTTGACCCACTTTACCCCATATGGCCTCACTGCACACTGCTGATATCTCTTCCCATACATGGCCCGAGCTAGCCACAATAATCATCTCTCAACACGTGGGATTTCATACACAGCGATACTTGGGTCTGTACTGGAAGCTGGCTTACACAGTGACTCCATGCGGAAAAAAGTGAAGTTTATCCGATATGATGTATTGTTCTTGCTATGTCCCCCCCCCCCCCCCCCCTCTTTTCTCGCCTACGTTCACCCCCTGGCACGCTTAGAGCACCAGGCACTCAGTCATCACCCACCTATCCAAACTGTTCCAAACTGTAATGAGCCCATCACTATAAAATAACCCGAGACAATTATACAACACCGGCCCAAACCTCCCTCATGGCCCCCGAATACGAAAATAGTCTCCTGGAATGTGAAAGGACTCAGATCCCCCAATAAGAGAATGAAAATCCTTCGCCAACTTAAAAGACTCAAAACCAACATTGCCCTAATCCAGGAAACCCACCTTTCCACCCCCCGACTTTCATCACATGAAAAAATTGTGGATGGGCACGGTCCTAGGCTCCAACTCAAACGGCCACAAAGCAGGAGTTATCTTGCTAATACATAAATATCCCCCCTGCACAGTCTTGTCTGTTGATTCAGACAGCCAGGGGTGATTCCTATCAGTGCATATTCGAGTAGGGAATAAAGACCTAGTGATCTCGAACATATACGCTCCTAATAGCCCCAACAAACCATTCTTTAGTTAACTACCTACCTGGCTACTTTGCAACCCCCACCTCCCACATATAGTCGGCAGAGACTTCAATATCACTCTTCACCCGATAGATGACAGATCCTCCCAAAAATGTCCCGAACTGTGTCTGACCCCAGTGATCCGACACACTTCGCATCTACTATGGATTCCCTCCACCTCCATGACTTATGGCGCCTCCTACACCCAGCTGACAGAGAATTCACCTTCTACTCTAACCTTACAATGCTTTCACCAGAATTGACTACCTCTTCTTCTGCTCAGATAACCTAGTCCCAATGATATCTGATGCGGACATACATGACATTGCCATCTCAGACCACGCACCTGTCTCGGCGACACTTGACAATCCTGACCTACACCCAAATCCCAAGCTGTGGCGTTTCCCATCCTACGTCCAAAACAACTCTGACTTCCAACAGTACATGGAAAAAGCATGGACTGAATATTCCACAGCCAACGCACCACACTCTGACAACCCGAACCTTTACTGAGAAGCTGGCAAAGCCTTCCTCAGAGGCCAAATTATTTCCTATACGGCATCTTTCAAAAGAAACACACTAGTGAACTACAAAACGGCCAGCTCCCGACTACACCAAGCACAACGTTCCCTGTATGCCGTAGAATCCCCTGATAATCGGAAGGAATGGCAGATAGCTAAGAAGGCTTTTGACACTTGGGCAGACACACTCGAACTAACACAAAAAGGCACATATGAATGCCACCCTTTATAAGTTTGGCAAAAAAGCTGAAAAATTGTTAGCAAGGTTTTGTAAGGGGCCCCTTCCGCCCGACCTATATTGCCTCTCTCCGAGATACTTCAGGCAACATTAAAACCTCACAACAGGACATAAATAGAGTTATGATACAATATTACTCACTATATGCTACAGACCCTATAGACAAGTTGACAGCACACTCCTTCCTTGAGAAAATAGCCCTTCCTAAGGTCACCCCCCTCACAACTGGAAGGCCTTAAAGCACCCATTTCTCTCCCCCAAATATCAACCACGATTTGCAACCTAGCCCCCTCTAAAGCCCCAGGCCCCGATGGGTTCACCGGCAAATTCTACAAATCCCTAAAATAAATACTAGAACCCAGCCTCCACAAGGTCTATCACAGCATATGGTCTTGTGGCCTCTACCTGCCCACGGGGAACCAGGCCATCATCAAACTGTTATCTAAAAAGGGTAAAGACCCCCAAGATCCAGGCTCCTACAGACCTATTTCACTATTAAACCTCTCTGTCAAAATCCTCTCCAAAATTATTGCCACCCTCCCTGATACACACTGCCCAATCGGGATTTGTGAAAGGTAGAACAGTCACCCTAAACATCAGAAAGGTGATGATGGCCCTAGAGCATGCCAAATGTAACCCAGGAGGGGACTATGCCATCACCCTGGATGCGGAGAAAGCCTTTGATAATGTCAGTTTCGAATGGCTCTCCATGGCCATGTCAAAAATGGGATTCACCGGCCCCCTCGCCCACCTCATTAATGCCATGTACACGTCATCTGTGGCTAGACTGGTGGCGGCAGGCACGAGGCAAGATTTCGCGCCCCCCCATCCCCGCTCCTTTTTAACATCGCATTAGAACCCTTGTCCAGATACTTGTCTCAAAAAGCCCCATTGCATCAACGTCAGCAAACATGAACTGCATACATCCCTCTTCGCTGACGATGTTCTTTTATTCTCAGCGGACCCATCCTCCATGTCCACAATCAAAACAATATTTGTCGAGTTCAGATTCTGCTCGAGCCTTTGCATAAACTGCAAAAAAAGTGAAATTCTCCCCATAGGCACCCTATCCAACCCATCCTGGACCCACCATTCATTCGTCACAATTGCTAAGTCCCATATAACCTACCTAGGAATCAAAATAGGGAAACTACCCTCCTCTCTATTACCTCAATTACCCCCCTCTGATCACACAAATTTCCCAGGAACTAAGACAACTGGATGGATTTTCCCCTCTCGCTCCTGGGAAGATGCCACCTAGTGAAAATGGTTAGCTTTGCCCGCCAACTCTACCCACTTTAAACTATTCTTCTACTTCTACACCATAAGGATACAAAAATTCTCAGCAAAGCCATCTCTAAATTTCATTTGGCAAAACAAACGTCCGCGCATAGCTTTTATGAAATTATATCTTCCCAGATGCGAAGGGGGTATCAGCCTCCCAAGTGTTAGAATAATTTATCATGTTTACTGAGGACAGGTCTGGACCAGATAACACAATCCTCCTGCTATTCAAACTACTCCATGGAATCCGCAATGGCCCACCCCTACTCCCTAGTAGCCTTCCTTCTCTGCAAGTGGAAGTCTGTCCCACCTCTCCTTGAACACAACCTCCTATGATGGGACACAGCCATCGCTTAGAGAGAAGTCAGAAAAAGCCTCAAACTCTCCATCCACCTTCCAATACAAGGAAACCCAAGCTTGCCTCCAGGATAAGAACATCAATCCTACGTCATCTGGCAGCAGAAAGGCTTCAACAAAATTTTCCTCCCTATGTGATGCGGAAACTGGTCGCCCTCAACCATAGCTGATATGTTCTCACTCCCCCAATCCCACGCTTTTTACTTTGGAAAATGCATCAGTTTCTTAAGGAATGCATGCAGAGAGGACAGCAAAAGGTTCAAACCGACCATCACAGATATACTTCTTAAAGATGGCTCCTACAAAATCTCAGATATACATCAAACTCTTCTACAAAAAAAACACCCCTACACTAGCATCCTCATCAGCAGCCAATTGGGGCAAGGACTTTGCAGATACGGAACTGGTGGACAAACTCCTACAAGGATTCAATAAAATACAACAATTGATTTCTAACGAAGCATAGAGAGAAACCCAACTAAAGATTATACACCTGGCCCACATACCCTTCCTGATCCTTTTTGGTTGAGATGACACTTCTACCTGCCCTCTCTGCCACCAGCCCAGGCCTTCTCTGACCCACCGTTTCTGGGCATGCACCTACATCTCTACTTTCTGGGATCAGGTCCTATCCTACATCTTTGACGTAACCCTGCTTCTCATCTTCAGTCATTGGGACCCTCAATTATTGCCTTAGTCCCCAAATACCCCCTCCCATACAAGGACTGGTCTATGATTTGTCTACTAATCGCCAGAAGATCCATTTTGAAAAACTGGACTTCCACCCTCTGCCCTAAAATTTCACAAGTTAAACAAGAACTTTTACACTTACTATTCAAGGACAAACTCATTACCGACTTCACACATGAAAGAGCCAAAACACGCTTCTACTCCAGCTTTTATGGTCTCAACATTAACTTCAGCAGATCTGTCTAATTGCGGACAGTATTCATTCTCATATTATAAATCTTTCCCAACACCCCCAGGGAAGGCAAACTCTCCTACTGATCAACCCACAACCAATGGAACTCAACTTCTAATTGGACACAACGTCCATCAACCTCAATTTTCCCCACCAACCATACGATGGAGAGTGCCTCGCACAATACCTCAGTCACACCTCTGGTGCCTCCTCCCCTCTCACCTCCATAGCAAGAACTTGGTGCTCAACCCCCCCCCCCCCTTCTTCCCTTTCCCACACCCCCTTCCTCGTCTTTTTTGTTTTCCTTTTGTTCCTCCTTGTAGTCCTAGGAAATCTCCTCCATAAAAGATCCATCCAGGTACCCCTTTTCATGATTATTACTATTTTGATTTGTTGTTTCTTATACCTGTCATCATCCCACTCATATACCTATGTACACAACCCCTGGTTTGCATGGCACACTCAAATTGCTATGTAAAAGGATATTATTACTATGTAACAAAATACTACTATTTGCTACAATCTGTATGGTTTTTATCTTTCAATAAAACCTTTTGAAGAAAAAAATTTAATTCTGGCTTATTTTTTGCTAAAACAAAAAAAGAAACCCCAGAGGTCATTAAATACCATCAAAAGAAAGCTCTATTTTGTGAGAAGAAAATCATGAAAATGTCATTTGGGTACAGTGCTGCACGGCTGCATGATTGTCATTCAAACTGCAACAGCTCTGAAAGCTGAAAATTGGCCAGGGCAGGAAGGGGGTGAAAGTGCCCAGTATTGAAGCGGTTAATGTGTATGTGTTAAAACATACACAACATAAAAGAAAAAACATTTTCATTTGTTTGACACTAGAAGCCTTATTTTGGTGTCAATATAAAAGTGGCAAATTGCAAATGACACTAGCTAGCCCTTTATATACTGTGGCAGCACTTGTTTTGAAATGATCAGTGGTCATACCAGAAAATGGTCTCATACTGTACTGGATCTCTGTTTAAATTCTCTGTTTTTGTCTTTAAGTTTCTGTCTCTAAACTCTCTTCAAATTTCAGGGATGACATTACCATGAAAATAACCCAAATCAGTGTTTATTTTTTTTTTCTCTTTTCCCTATCCTCTTTTTTTTCCCCCTATATTCTATCTAAGATGTTCTACCTTCTCAATCCATGGAGTCCAGATTTTTTTTAAATTCCTTTATATTCCCTCCTCTAACATAAACTGTCTTTTCCTTCCCTATGGTTTCTGACACCGTTCTAACCCAATCCTCTACTGAAGGGAGTTTCTCTGCTTGCCATCTCCTAGCTATTTCCTTTCTTGCCTGATAAAGGCATCTCCGCACCGCTTTACTCTTGGCCTTTCCATTACCTAGATTCCCCACTACCCCCAAAATACATAATTTCGGGTCTATATTAAGCTTTAGATCGAAAACCTTATTTATACTCTCAACTACTTCCGCCCAATAGCGAAATAGCTTGGGGCATTTTCATATCATATGTAACATATCTCCTGTTTTTTGACATCTGGGACAATCAGCGTTTACCCTTCTCCCATACTTGAACAGTTTTTTAGGGGTATAATATGCCCTATGTAGATGTGAGAATTTCTGGGCCGGTGAAACCGACACCTGGTGACCCCCCCCCCCTTCCAGAATCTCTTTCCATTGGGTATCCGATATTGTCCCCAGGTCCCTTTCCCGTTCCCTTCTACACTTAAGTTTATCTGGACCTTCCCTACTGTTTTTAAAAATGTATTGGTAGAATTCTGTTATTAGCCCCCTTGCTCCCTCAGTGCTCTCTATCTTTTGGGAAATGGGAGATTGGCTCCAGTTCGGGCCTTTTTCTCCAAATTGGGCCTGCAGTGCGTGCTTGATCTGTACATAGTTAAAGTATGACTGATTCGGAATACCGAATTCCTCCTTTAACGCAGAAAAGGTCTTTAACATATTACCGTTATATAGTTGCTCTAATTTTACTATCCCCTTTAATTCCCAGGTCTTAATTTTACCTATCTGTAATAGTTCCTGATAGTTCTTATTGTTCCATAAAGGGCTGTACCTCGCTTCCCCCTCCATACCCTTCATGCCCTTAATAAAGTTCCACACTTTTAACATTTAGTTTAACCGTATGGGTCCTGTAGATAAATGAGTTTGCCTCTAATACCTCCAAAATCCGCCTATGAGGTGCTCCAACAATCATTATTTCCGTGTTGTTATTACCCCCATACCCACTACCTGATCTCAGATGTTGCAATTGGGCTGCCAGGAAATAGTTTTGAGGATGCGGAACCGCCATACCCCCCACACATGTCGCTAACTGTAGTGTCTGTAGGCTTACCCTGGCATGCCCTCCCTTCCATATCAGCCCTCTAAACAGCATATCTATTTTTTTTAAACCACTTTCCAAAGATCCATACTGGTGAATTTTGCAAAATGTACAATAGCTGGGGCAACCATAGCATTTTTAACAGGCTGCACCTACCAGCTACCGACATGGAAGTCTCCTCCATATATCAGTCTTTTTCCTAAATTTCTCCAACAGTGGGCCCAAGTTATTATTTAGGAAGTTACCCGGTTCTTTAGTTATGTGAATGCCTAGATATTTCGTTTTTTCCACAATTTTTAGTGCGGTTTCCTCCAAAAGGGTACCTTGCTTAATCGGGTCTATTGGCAATATCACCGACTTCTCCCAGTTTATGGAAAGGCCCGAGATCCCCCTAAACTCTGCGAAGATACCCATCACCCGACCAAGTGAACCTTCTGTATCTCCTAAGAAGATAAGTACATCATCCGCATATAATGCGATCCTCTCCTCCCCAGTGCTTCTCCGGAAACCTCCCATACTCCTGTTTTGCCTTATAGCGGCAGCCACTGGTTCCATTGCTAAAGCAAAGATCAGAGGCGACAAGGGGCACCCCTGTCTGGTGCCTCTCTCCAAGCAAAACTCGCTCGAGAGTACATTATTACTTCTGACCCTTGCTTTAGGTTTATTGTATAGAATTTTTACCCACTTACTAAATGAGGGACCAAACCCATATACCTGCAATATATGCCATATAAATTCCCATTCCAGGCTGTCAAATGCCTTTACTACATCTAACATCAGGACAGCTCTGGTGCCCGAGTTTTCAAATAAAATTATAACTAGGCTGAGGGAGTTTATAAGTGTAAATGAGGACACCACAGCAAGAGGGGTAATGTGGGATGCCCTGAAGGCATACTTGCGGGGTCTGTTGATCCAGCAGGTATCCAGGTCAAAAAAAGCCTTAATGGCAGGGGAAGAGAAGGCCAGGGAGGAGCTTCGAGCGGCAGAGGGGGGAACTTGTGAGAGAACAAACCCCGGACAGTCATCAGATATGGGAGGATAAACAGTTAAAATATAAAGAGGTAATAACTAGGAAATCTGAAAACAAGAGGCTATTTCAAAAACAAATGTTATATGGAGAAGGAGAGAAAGTGGGGAAGATACTGGCCCATATTGTTAAATCAGATTCTCCCCCCCGACGATCCCCGCTATTAGAACCCAAGATGGTGCGATTACATCCCATCCAGATAAAATCAATGAAACATTTAAAACATATTATGAGGAATTATATAATTCCCGGGGCTCAGCGGAGGGGGCAGATATGGATGGCTTTTTTAGGAAAATAAAGCTGCCCTCCCTATCGGGGTTGGAGATTGAGGCATTGGAGGCCCCGATTACATTAGAAGAGATTGGTATAGCAGTAAAGGCATTGGCCAATAAGAAAGCCCCTGGGCGGATGGCCTCCCGGCGGAGATCTACAAGAAGTATGGGGAGATATTGTTACCGGAACTTTTAAGGGTATTTGAATGGGCGTATCAGGAGGGGAAACTACCTGAGTCAATGACTGAGGCTATAATAATATTACCTAAAGAAGGGAAGGACCCCTTGGAACCTGCTTCTTACAGACCGATTTCTTTATTATGCTCGGATGCAAAAATCTTGGCAAAGATTCTGGCTACCAGACTTCAAAGGATGAAACATGGGTTGATCCACCCGGATCAAACTGGGTTTATTCCCCAGAGATCAGCTAGTGAAAATATAAGGCGGTTCTTTTTGAATGTCCAGTGTTTATTATTTAGTCTGCAGGAAAGTTAGTCCCAAAACTACTATATTGGTATAGTAATATTGATCAATCCACATGTACTGACAGCCTATCTAATTTCTTGAAGCCCAAAAACACCAGGACAGTAAAAATATTTCCCAAATGACCCCTTTTTTTGAAACGTAGACAGTCCAAGGTATTTCGTAAGAGGCGTGACGTAGTTACATAGTAGGTGAGGTTGAAAAAAGACACAAGTCCAACCTATGTGTGTGATTATGTGTCAGTATTACATTACATATCCCTGTATATTGCGGTCATTCAGGTGATTATCTAATAGTTTCTTGAAGCTATCAATGCTCCCCGCTGAGACCACCGCCTGTGGAAGGGAATTCCACATCCTTGCCGCTCTTACAGTAAAGAACCCTCTACGTAGTTTAAGGTTAAACCTCTTTTCTTCTAATTGTAATGAGTGGCCACGAGTCTTATTAAACTCTCTTCTGCGAAAAAGTTTTATCCCTATTGTGGGGTCACCAGTACAGTATTTGTAAATTGAAATCATATCCCCTCTCAAGCGTCTCTTCTCCAGAGAGAATAAGTTCAGTGCTCGCAACCTTTCCTCATAACTAAGATCCTCCAGACCCTTTATTAGCTTTGTTGCCCTTCTTTGTACTCGCTCCATTTCCAGTACGTCCCTCCTGAGGACTGGTGCCCAGAACTGGACAGCATACTCCAGGTGCGGCCGGACCAGAGTCTTGTAGAGCGGGAGAATTATCGTTTTATCTCTGGAGTTGATCCCCCTTTTAATGCATGCCAATATTCTGTTTGCTTTATTAGCAGCAGCTTGGCATTGCATGCCATTGCTGAGCCTATCATCTACTAGGACCCCCAGGTCCTTTTTCCATCCTAGATTCCCCCAGAGGTTCTCCCCCCAGTGTAGAGATTGCATTCATATTTTCTCGAATCGTCTTCCAGGGCAGCATCCGAGAGATAGGCTCCTCCTCCCTAAAACAGGAAACACATTAGTCCACCATTATAAATTTCACACTCTTACCTGTGTGCCTCAGTTGTTTGTGTTTCCTCCGGACCCACAGGAGCTGCAAGAACGTTTGTTATTTTATTTTCACCTGTCTCTGTGCTTGTTGCAGGAGACCCCCTGCCAGCATCCCATACAGCCCAAGGGGCTTTGGGAGGGCGAGCAGGCGCAGCACTGGGCAACATTGCTCAAAGCCTGAGATTTCGCCCCTACTGAGGGGTCTGCAATCATCCCCCCAGGCTGCAGGAGGACTCTGTCATCCCCACCCCATGCCGCTGTTAGGCCTGTGTATGCTTCCGCAAGCACCCCCCTCTGGCTTTCCGCAGAATCTGGAGCCCGCCAGGGGGGATGGATACATGCATAGATGGGCGCCCCCCCCCCCCCCCCGCCGCCGCCGCCGCCCGCTGCCGAAAACCTCAGCAGCAGAGGGTCTAGCAGGGAGGGTTTTGCACCTTCTAAATTAGGTCCCTGGTGGCTGCGGCTGTCCCCCCAAACGAATCCACCGCTCTCCGGGCGGCGCAGCAGCGTCCTCACCGCCACAGGCCGCTACAGGAAGTCGGGGGTGTACCAAGATGGCGCCGAGGAAGTTCCGCTTCCGGGTTGGCGGCCATTTTCCCGTAGTCTATCTACTACGGAGATAGAGCAGGGACACCTAGGGGCGGGAAGTTTAAAAAAAAAAAAAAAAAAGGAGAAAGAAAACAGAATACAAATAGCAAATTTGTTCAATGCTACCCTTCACTACCAGCACAGTTACTCTACAATACAGCGGCATGTACAGGTGTGTCCACCAACCTGCACGGGGTCAGCCGGGGGCGGGGCCGGAGCTTATGCAGGAAGCAGATAAAAAGGCCTCTAAGCAGAGGATCCTGGTGGCTGATCATGTCTGACGCTTCCCCACCCTGCCCTGCAGATCCTGCAAATCAGGACAGCTCCAAGGTAAGCCAGAATATTCTTGAATTATCTCTGTCTTAACCTCTTTACTGCCTATCTACAGGCAGTTCCTTTGACCACCTGAACTCACGGGGTTTTTTTGTTCTCTATGCTCGCTTGCAGGCAAAGACCCCTGAGGAAAGGAAGGCTAAAGGCAAAACATGTGCCTCATGCAGCCACAGGCTTTCCCCAGATTGGAAAAAGCCCCTGTGTCAGAAATGCTTAGACAAAATGGTGGCAAAAGAATCACAGGGATTTTTGAAAGACCTGCTCAATTCTTTTAAGAAAGAAATTCAGAGCACCATGGCACCACTACGCTCAGCTATAGAGAAATTAGAAACGCCAGCAAGTGTCGCTCAGGCCAGTATCCCATCTACCAGCGGAACACACATTCCAAGGGAGAACAAGGTACAGGCAGAACAAGAGGTGGATTCAGATGAATCTGAACAATCTGAATCAGAAGACGGTATCTGTTCAGACTCAGAGGAGGAAGATGACACGACAGACTGCAACCTGTTTCCTTCTGAGGACACAGACAGTCTTCTCAAAGCCATCACTGACACTCTAGGCATTAAAGAACAGAAAACCGCAGAACTCACTATGCATGACAGAATGTACAAAGGGCTCCAGCCCAAGAAGCCAAGAACGTTCCCGGTACACCAAACACTTAAAGACATAGTCAAAAAGGAATGGGAAGACCCAGAGAAAAAGCTTTTCATCCCCGCCACAATCAAACGCAGATACCCGTTTGCAGAAGCAGACACCAAAACCTGGGCTAAATGCCCCAAGGTGGATGCCTCTCTGGCAAAAATCACGAACAAATCGGACTTGGCTTTTGATGACGCAGGTACCCTCAGCGACCCCATGGACAAGAAAATAGAAGCTCTCCTGAAAAGGGCATGGGAAGCAGGGGCGGCAAACCTAAATCCGGCTATTGCTTCCACCTGCACAGCCCGAACCTTGCTAATCTGGCTAACCCAGCTGCAAGATCTATTGGAGAACGACACACCCAGGGAAGAACTAATTAAAACCATCCCCACACTAACTAGAGCGGCAGCTTTCTTGGCAGATGCTTCAGCAGAAACTGTCAGAATATCCTCTAGGACCACGGCACTACTAAACTCGGCCCGCAGAGCCCTGTGGTTAAAATCCTGGGGGGGGGATGCACCTTCCAAGAACCGTTTATGTGGCATACCATTCACTGGAGACCTACTGTTTGGTCCCGAACTAGAAACAGTCCTGGATAGGACTGCAGCAAAAAATAAGGGGTTCCCTCAAACCAAGAAGAGACAAGGGAAGGCGCCCTTTCGGCATTTCAAGAAATTCAATAAGCCAGGGGCAAAAAAGCACTGGGGTCAACAAAACAAGAAAGGCAAAGGTGAATTCATCCTCAAGCCTAATACCCAAAAGAACAAAAAACAATGACTGCCTTCAGGTGGGGGGCAGATTGGCGGCTTTCTCCCACCAATGGGAGGAGATAACAGAAAACAAATTCATACTGCGCACCATAGCGGACGGTTACGCAATAGAATTCTCCAACCGCCCCCCAACCAAATACTTAGCGACCATGCTACCCAAGGACAGCAATCAAGCAAAGGTGTTTCTAGAATCCCTACAGAAACTATTAGATCAGAAGGTGATTTGTCACGTTCCCCAAGAGGAGGAACAGAAGGGCTTCTACTCACACATCTTCGCAAAAAGAAAACCATCAGGCAAACTAAGGCTGATACTAAACCTCAAACCACTCAACCGAGGAATAAGATACAAGAGATTCAGAATGGAATCTATCTATTCAATCAGGAACATCCTACCGCAGGAGACATTCATGGCAACACTAGACTTACAGGATGCCTACCTACATGTCCCCATAAGGAAGGATCACCAAAGGTTTCTAAGGTTCGCAATCCAGGGGCCAGCAGCTACGCTGCACCTACAGTACACAGCTCTCCCCTTCGGAATCTCCTCAGCTCCAAGAATATTCTCAAAAATAATGGCGGAAGCGCTAAAAGGTCTAAGACAGGAGGGTATTGGAATAATACCATACTTAGACGACCTCCTGTTCTTTGCGGACTCAGCAGCAATCCTAGAAAACAACCTGCGCAAGAGTATGATCTATCTGCAAAACCTGGGATGGTTAATAAACGCAGAGAAATCGCAAATGATCCCAAGCCAGAGAGTAGTGTACCTGGGATACGTGCTGGACTCCAGACTGTCAAAAATTTTCCTAACAAAGGATAAAGACGTAAAAATGACACAAGCAATTACGTCCCTGCTAAGGAACCATTCCACAACGATCAGGCACGGAATGTCCGTACTAGGACTGATGACGTCTTCCATTCCAGCCATCACCTGGGCACAAATTCACATGCGACCCTTACAGAACTACATTCTGTCCCAATGGGATGGCAGGCAAGCATCCCTAGAAAAATCCATTCCCGTCCCCGCCACAGTCAAACAAACACTGTACTGGTGGCTCAACCCACTTCGGGTCATCGAGGGGCGCAGATGGGCTCAAGTCAATCCAGTCAGCATCACCACCGATGCAAGCGCCCTAGGATGGGGAGCCCACATGGAAGGGCGGTTCTCGCAAGGGAAATGGACACCCAAATGGGCACGAGCCTCCTCAAACTTGAGAGAGCTGAAAGCTGTGGGGGAAGCGCTAAAAACCTTCAAGCCAGCATTACAGGGGAAGGATGTAAAGATACAATCAGACAACGCAACGACAGTCGCATACCTAAACAGACAAGGGGGCACAAAATCCCAAAAACTGATGAGACTGACACAATCTATCCTACTGTGGACAGAAGTGAACATAAGATCGATATCCGGTATTCATCTAAAAGGAACAGACAATACAGTGGCAGATTTCCTGAGCCGGAAAACGATAAAACACACGGAATGGTCGCTAAACCAAACAACCTTCACTCAAATCACCCAGAAGTGGGGAATACCCGAAGTAGACCTATTTGCTTCCAGGGCGAACGCAAAATCTCCGATATTTTTCTCCCTGGACCCTACAGATGGCAACAGCGGGGTGGATGCTTTCAACCAAAACTGGAAATGGCATCTGTGCTATGCATTCCCTCCAACTGCCATAATCCCAAAAGTAATCCAAAAAATCAAGGCAGAGAAAACAACAGTGATACTAATAGCACCACACTGGCCCCAGAGAGCATGGTTCAGTCATTTAAAAAATCTCAGCATACAACCTCAGCTGACACTGACGGACCGCCCGGATCTACTGTCACAAGGCCCAGTCAACCATCCGAACCACAAAATCTTGAAGCTCTCGGCTTGGTTACTGAGAGGGTAAAACTCCAGAACAAAGGCCTGTCAGACAGAGTAATCAACACCATCTTAAACAGCAGAAAGCCGGTAACGAGAGCCATCTATGAGAAAATAAGGAAAAAATTTGTTTCTTGGTACGAAGACAGACCAATCTCCAACGGTGGGATAATTCCAATAGTTTTGGACTTCCTACAAGATGGTGCAGACAAAAACATATCACCAAGTACCCTGAAAGTACAAGTTGCAGCACTTTCCTCGGTCATGGATACTAGACTAGCGGAAGACCCGCTGATAAGACGATTCCTCATAGCTCTTAAAAGATCCAAACCAGCCAAATTGTACAAAACTCCCACCTGGGACATGGGCACAGTACTTAAGGGCTTTCTTTCCCCTCCGTTTGAACCTATCGAGGACAGCTCAGACAAAAACCTCACGTTAAAAACTGCGCTCCTTCTGGCCTTAGTATCCGCCAGAAGAGTGAGTGAGATCCAAGCTCTATCCTCAATAGAACCATACTGTCTAATACATCTGGACAAGATAATTCTCTCTCCAGATCCGGCCTTTCTACCCAAGGTCTCTTCTACATTTCACAGAACCCAAAACATCGTCATACCCTCACTTCCAACAACCATGGATAGTAGGAAAAGAAACATTTACAGCAAACTTGATGTAAGGAACACGCTCATAGCGTATCTCGAAAGAACAAAAGAATGGCGTAGAACGACCTCCCTCTTCATCCTCTATGCAGGAATCAACAGAGGGAAACAAGCTTCAAAAAGCACCATCAGCAGATGGATAAGGATGGCCATACAGATTACCTATAAGGCACAGAATCTCACTCCACCTAGTGAAATCAGAGCGCACTCAACTAGAGCCTGGGCAACCTCGGCCGCAGAGAAAGCAGGGGCAACTCCGGAGCAGATCTGCAGGGCAGCGACATGGTCGAGCTTCAGTACTTTCGCTAAGCACTACCGCATAGACCAGCTGCCTGACCAAGACCAAGCATTTGGTCGTAAAGTGCTCCAGTCTCTAACCCCACCCTAGTAAGTATTGCTTGATATATCCTCTCGGATGCTGCCCTGGAAGACGATTCGAGAAAACAGAGTTAGGTACCTGGTAACTCTTTTTCTAAGAAGTCTTCCAGGGCAGCACTAGTTCCCACCCTTGAAACAACAAAAACCAGGTACAGAGGGGGAGCTTGCAGCTTACAGGGAATTCCTTCGGTGCTTTAACATAACTGAGGCACACAGGTAAGAGTGTGAAATTTATAATGGTGGACTAATGTGTTTCCTGTTTTAGGGAGGAGGAGCCTATCTCTCGGATGCTGCCCTGGAAGACTTCTTAGAAAAAGAGTTACCAGGTACCTAACTCTGTTTTTGCCACCCAAATGCATTATTTTACATTTTTCTACATTGAACCTCATTTGCCATGTAGTCGCCCACCCCATTAATTTGTTCAGGTCTTTTTGCAAGATTTCCACATCCTGCGGAGAAGTTATTGCCCTGCTTAGCTTAGTATCGTCTGCAAATACAGAGATTGAACTGTTTATCCCATCCTCCAGGTCGTTTATGAACAAATTAAATAGGATTGGTCCCAGCACAGAACCCTGGGGAACCCCACTACCCACCCCTGACCATTCTGAGTACTCCCCATTTATCGCCACCCTCTGAACACGCCCTTGTAGCCAGTTTTCAATCCATGTACTCACCCTATGGTCCATGCCAACGCACCTTATTTTGTACAGTAAACGTTTATGGGGAACTGTGTCAAATGCTTTTGCAAAATCCAGATACACCACGTCTACGGGCCTTCCTTTATCTAGATGGCAACTCACCTCCTCATAGAAGGTTAATAGATTGGTTTGGCAAGAACGATTCTTCATGAATCCATGCTGATTACTGCTAATGATATCATTCTTATTACTAAAATCTTGTATATAGTCCCTTATCATCCCCTCCAAGAGTTTACATACTATTGATGTTAGGCTAACTGGTCTGTAATTCCCAGGGATGTTTTTTGGGCCCTTTTTAAATATTGGTGCTACATTGGCTTTTCTCCAATCAGCTGGTACCATTCCAGTCAATAGACTGTCTGTAAAAATTAGGAACAACGGTCTGGCAATCACCTGACTGAGTTCCCTAAGTACCCTCGGATGCAAGCCATCTGGTCCCGGTGATTTATTAATGTTAAGTTTCTCAAGTCTAATTTTAATTCCGTCCTCTGTTAACCATGTAGGTGCTTCCTGTGTTGTGTCATGAGGATAAACACTGCAGTTTTGGTTACTGAAGCCCCCCGATTCACTCGTGAAGACTGAGGAGAAGAATAAATTCAATACCTTTGCCATCTCCCCATCCTTTGTAACCAGATGTCCTTCCTCATTCTTTATGGGGCCAATATGGTCTGTCCTCCCTTTTTTACTGTTTACATACTTAAAGAATTTCTTGGGATTTTTTTTGCTCTCCTCCGCTATGTGTCTTTCATGTTCTATCTTAGCCATCCTAATTGCACCCTTAGATTTCTTATTGCATTCTTTATAAATTCTGAATGCTGAGGATGATCCCTCAACCTTGTATTTTTTGAAGACCTTCTCCTTTGCTTTTATATGCATTTTTACATTGGAGTTAAGCCATCCAGGATGTTTGTTCGCTCTTTGAAATTTATTACCCAATGGGATACATTGGCTAATGCCCTTATTTAATATGCTCTTAAAGCAAACCCATCTCTCCTCCGTATTCTTTGTTCCTAATATTTTATCCCAATTTATGCCTTTTAGCAAGGTTTGTAGTTTAGGGAAGTTGGCTCTTTTGAAATTCAGTGTCTTTGTGTTCCCTTCATGTTTCCTATTTGTGTGATTTATACTGACCTGACCTGTGATCGCTGTTGCCTAAATTGCCCCGTATTTCCACATCTGTTATCAGGTCTGTATTGTTGGTAATCAGTAGATCTAGTAATGTTTTATTTCTAGTTGGTGCGTCTACCATCTGACCCATAAAATTGTCCTGCAAGACACTAAGGAACTGGCGAGCCTTAAATGAATGCGCGGTTCCCTCCGCCCAGTCTATGTCTGGATAATTAAAATCCCCCATTATGATAACACTTCCCATCCTTGCTGCTAATCCAATTTGTGATAGGAGATCCGTCTCCACTTCCTCCCTCAGGTTAGGGGGCCTATAGCATACTCCCAGTATTATTTTCCCCTTAGCTTCATCCCTTTGGAGCTCTACCCATAAAGATTCCACCTCCTCCCTAGCCCCCTCAGTGATGTCATCTCTCACATTCACTTGTACATTATTCTTGATATATAGGCATACCCCTCTCTATCCTTGCGGTATAGGGTATACCCTTGAATGTTTGCCAGCCAATCATGAGAGCTGTTGAAGCAGGTCTCTGAAGTTCCCACAAAATCCAAATCCTCCTTGTACAACAGTATCTCTAGTTCACCCATCTTGTCCGCCATGCTCCTGGCATTGGTGAACATGCCACATAGTTTAGACCGGTCGCATATTGTCCTCGTATTGGGTGTTTCAAGATTGCAACTAGGACTTGCTACTATACTCACCTTGTGTTTTTGTGATTTGGTTAACCTACCACTAATGCCCCCAATACTACCCTCTGGAATATCTTCCGTGCTGGCTATCGCTGTCTCAGGACCCTCCCCCCCCATCGCCTAGTTTAAAAACCCCTCTAACTTTTTGGCCATCTTCATTCCCAGCAGATCTGTACCCTCCTCATTTAGGTGCAGTCCGTCCCTTCTATAGTACCAGTTACCGACTGAGAAGTCGGCCCAGTCCTCCAGGAACCCAAACCCCTCCTTACTACACCAGCTCTTCAGCCACTTGTTTACTTCCCTAATCTCCCTCTGCCTTTCTGGTGTGGCTCGATGTACCGGTAGTATTCCTGAGAACACTACCTTGGAGGTCCTTTTCCTCAATTTAGCTCCTAAGTCCCTAAAATCGTTCTTTAGGACACTCCATCTGCCTCTGACTTTGTCATTGGTGCCAACGTGCACCATGACAGCCAGGTCTTCCCCAGCCCCTCCCAGTAATCTGTCCACAAGATCCGTGATGTGCCGAACCCGAGCGCCCGGCAGACAACATACTGTTCGGCGCTTCAGGTCTTGGTTACAGATTGCCCTCTCTGTCCTTCTAAGAATTGAGTCCCCTACCACCAGAATCTGTCTTTCCTTTCCCTTTGCTGCCCCCCACTCTCACTGGAGGAGTTCTTCCCCTGGCAGCTAGGAGAGTCCCCCATCTCCAGCAGTGCTGGTCTCTGACTGGTTTCACCAATGTCACTCAATGGAGCGTACTTATTGGGATGCTCCAGTCCTGGATCTGCCTCTCTGGCACTTCCCCCTCTACCCCTCCTGCCTGTCACCCATCTACTCTTTGCTAGTGCCTGCACCTCTTTGTCTCCACCCGCCTCTGTGCTGGCCCCTGCCGGCACCTGCCGTGTACGTTCCTGGCTCACCTTTTGTATGGAGGGACTTCTCAGTGCTGACAGTTGCTTCCCCAGATTCAGAACCTGGGCTTCCAGGGAAACAATGTGCTTACATTTTGCACAGCAGTATTCGCCCTCGATCGGATGATCAAGGAATGCATACATGCGGCAAGATGTACAAAGAGTCGCCTCTCCACACCCGCCGGGCATCGTACCTATTAAATTTAGTGAGGATTTGGGGATTTTACCCTGTCCAAATGACCTAACAGCTAGCTTCCTGGCACTAATACTCAAGACAATACACAGGTACACGACAATACACAGGTACACAACAAGACAATACACAGGTACTCACAGACCTACATGCACTCGCAGTACACAGTACACAATACACAAGTACTAACGATCCACACACACTACTCAGACAACACTCAGATACTCGCACTACACAGGTACTATGACCCCTGTTATAACCTCCTGTTTTAAACTCTGGTTTTTAACTCCCACTTATACCAAGCTCCACAGCTTCAGACTGAGCACGCTCAGACTGAGTCCTACAACCAGTTAAATAGGCACCTGTGAGCAATTAACCACACCCCTTAATTGATAGACTGATGAAACCAGGAAAAAAAAAAAAGCTATTTAAAAAGTGACAGCAAAAGGTAAATTAAAAACTAAAAGGAAAAGCCCCAAAAATGCAACCCAGCAAACAGACAGCAAACAGCAAGACTTGTATACTCTAACTCTGGTTTTAACTCCCACTTATTTCAGCTCCACTTACACCAAGCTCCACAGCTTCAGACTGAGCACATGTTTTTTGAAGTAGTAATTTTTTGTCACAATGGTTTTTTACATACTGTCACCAGTACAGTATCATCATATACCGGGGTGGCAGTGATCAGGGACACAAATCACTGTATGTTAAAAAAAAAAAAAACTTTACTAATTTTTTTTTTTTTTTTTTTTAACAAACTCTCATGACCAACAAAACAGTGTTACCATAGTAATGTGTGGTGTGTGTGTGTGTGTGTGTGTGTGTGTGTGTGTGTGTTTGTTTTTTTACACATTATGATTGCTTATACCAGTGAATTTCATTGGTATAAGCGACCATTTTTATTGAATGAAATTGATTCATTCAGTGTGTATTGTTATGATTTAGCTGTGATTGGTCAGAGCTAATCACATGGTACAGATAGGCCAATCATGGGGACATGGAAAAGGGAAAAAAAGGCTCCACATAGTGCTTTAAATCCAAAAAAGCAGGTTTATTATAAACCAAACAGGGTAAAAATTCAGATAACAGCATCCAGGATAAAAGTGATCACAATAAAGAATAGCGTGGTACCAAGAACAAAAAGATCAATTGCAAACCGACATGTTTTCGGACTAGAGGTCCTTCTACTGGGGCATATTGGAAACACATTTTTTTTCCTTTTCCATGTCCCCATGGTGGCTATGTGAAAGGTGTATTCCCCCAATATACACCGGTTGGAGAAATGCCTGTAACTGGACTTTGAACATCTGCTGTCCCCAGGCAGTTTACCGTTGTTACAGAGGAACCAGTGGAACCTACCGTATACGCCCCTACATCTGTTTGGATCGATCAAGCCTGTATGACACCTAGCCGTACGGCAAACGTGTCCACCAGTTCCGGTAAGCGTATTTGCTCTATCTATTCTTTGCTCTGGATACTGAGTATTGGAACACCACCTCTGTGAACCACGTATCACCCTTGAGAAACCTCTCACTCATCCTAAATGTATACTGTTCACCTTCATTGAACATTCACATGACCATGATGTCTACGTTATTGGTCGTTGATATGATCATGGACTCCTTATAATATTGTATTTGGTTTTTGATATTTTTTTTACATTTAGCTACACACTATCACGTTGCACAGCTGATAGTCACATTTATGTGGATCACTCAATCCTGATTTTATGTTCAGCGCTGCATCGTTTCCTGTTATATTACACACACAAATCTACGGTCCTGCTCGGTTAACGGGCAATCGCGGGTGCCCGGCGGACATCGCGGCCACCAGGCACACGCACCGGGTCCTGAGCGCCCCCGGTGGCGCGCCCCCTAGACGGCCGGGAAGCCCAGGCCGTCATATGACACCCGCCCAGGATGGGAGATCCCATCTGCGGACTTCATTTGAGGTTGGGCAGGTACTGAAGTGTTTAAAGATAATCTGCTTTTAAACTGTGAAAAAAAGATTTCTACACTGAAATATCATTATAAAGGCCCGTACACACGATCAGACTTTTTGACAACAAACATGCAAATTAGCTGTTTTGGAACAACATCCGACCGTGTGTATGCTCCATCGGACAAAATCTTTCTGTTTCCATCGGACTTTTGTTGGCTGTGCGAACGGACAAACTTTCTGGCAACAAAAGTGCGATGGAGCAAAGTCCGATCGTGTGTACACAAAAGCATCGGACTTTTGTACAAACTACAGTACGTGGCCGCGAGAATGTTTCCAGCGCGAACCAATTGCGCTGGTTCTCGGCAACAGAGTACTGTATATCTCGTGCTGGCTGCAATAGGAAAAACACATTTTCCCACTGCGACGAGCACGAGAGGGAATTCCCCTCTGAGGGCATACCAGGCCCTTAGGTCTGGTATGGATTTTAAGGGGAACCCCCTACACCGAAAAAAACGGCGTGGGGGTCCCCCCAAAATCCATACCAGACCCTTATCCGAGCACGCAGCCCGACCGGTCAGGAAATGGGGTGGGGACGAGCGAGCGCCCCCCCCCCCCCATCCTGAGCCGTACCAGGCCGCATGCCCTCAACATGGAGGGTGGGTGCTTTGGGGGTGGGGGGGGCCCTGCGGCCCCCCCACCCCAAAGCACCTTGTCCCCATGTTGATGAGGACAAGGGCCTCTTCCCGACAACCCTGGCTGTTGGTTGTCGGGGTCTGCGGGCGGGGGGCTTATCGGAATCCGGACCCCGGAGCTGCCTAATAAATTAATTTTAAAACCCGTGTAGTGTGTTTTATTTATTGACACTTTTTTCCCGCTGTACCCCATACTCATTCACATAGGGTGGGGGGCCGGGATCTGGGGGCCCCCTTATTAAAGGGGGCTCCCGGATTCCGATAAGCCCCCCGCCCGCAGACCCCGACAACCAACGGCCAGGGTTGTTGGGAAGAGGCCCTTGTCCTCATCAACATGGGGACAAGGTGCTTTGGGGTGGGGGGCCACATGTTGAGGGCATGCGGCCTGGTACGGCTCACGAAGGGGGGAGCTCGCTCGTCCCCACCCCATTTCCTGACCGGCCGGGCTGCGTGCTTGGATAGGGGTCTGGTATGGATTTTGGGGGACGCCGTTTTTTTTCAGCGTAGGGGGTTCCCCTTAAAATCCATACCAGACCTAAGGGCCTGGTATGCCCCTGGAGGGGAACCCATGCCGGTTTTTTTATTTATGGAGTTCCCCCTCAAGATTCATACCAAACACAGTGCCTGGCATTGGCGGGGATCCAAGTTGCCAATAAAAGTGGCGAGATGGACACAATATCAGACAACAATACAGAAGTTGACCAAAGGGTGGTGGTAAAGAGCTGAAAAACCACGTGATTTGGTGAAAGTTGGCTGGAAAAGTCCTGTCGTCTGTATGCAAGACAAACTTCTGGCCAACGCCCTTTGTACAAAAATCCAAGGGGAAGTTTGTACAAAGTCCTATCGTGTGTATGGGGCTTAAGTCTAAGAAGAGATAATTTCCCCGTTTTTTGTACAACTAGCCAGCAAAACTGAGCATGCTCTGACATGCAAACTACTCCCATGGCTTTTTCACAGGGCGCTATAGTAAATGCCAAAATTAGCGCTGGGCTATAATGCGTTTTTGAGAGTGAAAATCGGCGCTATAAAGCCCAATGCAAGTTTCAGCCATTGATTCTAATGGCACAATTGTAACTTCCCCAAATAAAAACTTTTTAATGTTGAGATAAAATTTATCTTTCTCTGAAATTTTACTTTGCAACAATTTTGCTTCTACTTCAACTATTTTGTTTTTAAGAATGTGGAATGTTTTGGTAAAATATATTTTTCTCTTTCACTTGTTACTCTCCATCTCACAAAAATCTTTACCCAAACTCACACAGGTGTCTCTACAAGCCACAAACAATACCATTGCTGATGCACATTTAAAATGAGTCACAATTTTGGGTGTTTTTTTTTTTTTTTATTTCCAAATAATCATAATTTGAGCCCAAAAATTGTGATATGTGTACCAACATCAGAAATCAAAATGTAATTCCCCAAAATTAGAGGGTAACATCACTATTCTACGCTCGTCCACCAAATATCACAGAATACATCAAGAAGAATAACTCTTGAGTAATGTAATTCCACCACCTATATGTCCAAAGAAATGCAGTATATGTGTATTTATGTGTAGGAGGTTTCCACACGTGGCAGCTCTGTGGCTTACAGGTTCAAACTTCTGCTTAGCATCTGAGGATCTGGGTTTGAATCCCAAACATGCTGTTTCATGTAGAAAAGTTGTCTCACCTCCCTATGTTGTTAAACATAACTCCTGACTCAGGTCAGTGCCACGCATGCTCAGAAGAAATTCAGAGACGGAACAGCTCGGTCTGATAAAATTAGCGTTCGGAATGGATAGAGCACTTTCGTCAGGCTGCAATGTTTAAAGTAGTTTAATACAGCGCACTCTCTTCTTCTTTATAATGCTAGAAGAATGCAGTAGTTTTGCTGCTCACATTCACACAGACTTCTCACAAACTTCTTTCTTTATTATTTATCGTGATTCCCTCAATATATTTTGATTTGTCACATCTGACAAAGGAGGGGGAGATAAATGTCATCTGCAGCTCCTGATCTCTGGGAATCCTGGACCTTCTTGTGCTCCCTTAGATATGTGCTCCTCAGGCCACCAATTAGGATCTTCAAATAGGTGATGTCTGCCATGGGGATCACAGACTTCACAAATTGCAGCAAATTATCCAGCCCTGCCTTCCTCTTTGTTTGGTTCTTATAATCAGGGTGGTTTATCTGCCACAGACAGGGCAGCTCCCTGAACATATCTATGAAGATTGGCATAAAGTCATGATCCTTCAAGATATCCATTTTAACTGCAAGACACAACACAAGACAAACCCTAATGTCAGCCTAAAGTCTTCTAAACTTGTCCAAATACAGGCCTCAATCTAGAAGCAGTATAGGCCCAATTTTAGATCTTACCTTCGTTATCACGCTTTGGCACCTCTGATACTCCTTCCTCCGCTCACAGATCGTACGTAAGACGCACACGCGTTACGCTTTATATACACTGCGCATGCGTGAAACTCCGCCCGCCCCTGAAGTTCTTTCTAGTCTATTCCCCGCCCCTTCTCGTTCGGCGCAGTGGGGAAGAGCACATGGCGGAGACACAGCAGGTGTCAGATAATTACACCAACGAGGAGGAGGAAAGCCCGGAGCCTGAAACGTCTGGATCCAGAAAGAGACGATTTAAGGCGTCAAATATGTCCTTTGGGGAGATGTTGGAGATGGTGGACATCCTGAAGAAGGCTGACTATGACGGGAAGTATGGACCTTACCCCAATGTCAGAAAGGCCAAGATCATGGCAAAAGTAGTCAAGGGTCTGCACCTAAATTTCGGGGTACTACGATCCAAGGATCAGCTCAGGAAGCGGTGGTCGGACCTCAAATTAAGGGAGCATAATCAATAAAGAAGGATCAGGAGAGTGTTGCAAAACAGTAAGTAGTTGTCCTGTGTTCCTATTCTTTATTTTTATTACGTTCGTGCTGCTCCATGTGCTTTTCTTTACTGTTGTACAGTTGAAAATGCCAACTTTCATGTTCATGGGCACATTGTTCGTTCGTATGAAACATTGTTTGTTTGGCCTAGAAAACACCATTGTTTTGGCCATATGCATTTGAATACATTTTTTCGGCCCTACTTCTATTCAAATAATTTTGTTGTCTAGATGGGTTTGTAAGTAGAATGTAATGCAAACTAGATTCTGTGTAAGGAGAGGACACTCAGCAGCAGTTTTCACATCTGGAAACTGGAGCACTAGTGTGGGACACAAGAACACCTTTTTTATTAGGGGGTCCCACACAGGTGCTCCAGTGTATACTATAGGGGTGTCTCCATCTGAGAAGCTTGTACAAAACAGGTAAGTATTCAAGCTTGACAAAGGGAAAAATATTTCTTCATCTTGGAACTCTGCCCAAACAGACAATTGTACCCCACTTCCAAGCAATGTTTCATATTCCTATTTCTGCCATCAAATATCTGTGTGCCAAGTATACATTTTATAAATTTTTTTTTTTTTTTTTTTTTACATAGGGGAGAAAAGACTCGGACACCCCTCATCCGAGGAGACCACAGACCCCCACCTCAGGAAGAAGTGGAAATCCACCAAAAACAGGAGGAGGAGGAAGAAGGAGATATGGTGGAAATTGTCACCACAACAGGTGAGTGTCTATGACCACAGGCTCAGGTAAGAGATGGATGCCGGCTTATTTATAATACATGATGTGTTTTTGTTTCTATCTTTTTAGGTGATCGTGATGTTGTGGATCCAGGTCATTTCACCTCTGAAAGTGCACAGATCCTGATCGGGGAGATCATGGGGTGTAATAGGGACTTGAAAAACATCCAGAAAAACATCAATGATGTTAAAAAAAAATGAAGAACATCATTGATGTTTTAGGGTGAGTTTAAACCCCTCCAAATCCCTTCCCTTTTTTTGTGCTTTTTGGAATCTAAACATTTCTCACAATTTTTTATAAATTTTTTTTTTTTTTTTTTTTTTTTTTTTACATATTCTCGAGAAGCCAAAGTTTGAAGATGCACACAGTTTGTCAACATGTGCTATCTGCCATCATGGGAGATCAATGTATGCGTTTTGGGGGTGCAACCCCTTCCTCAATAAAGTAAACTGGGAGGAAGGGTTGATCCCCCGTGATGGCAGGTAGCACATGTTGACATTCGGCACTTTGTGTGCATCTTCAAAAGTTGGCTTTTCCAGGGGTGACTTCACCCCATCTGAACGCAATATCAAGCACAGTTTATAAATACTCAGGTCTGATATTGCCTTCAATTTCTTTAAAAGTTGAACTTTGTAAGTTCCAGATTTGTGTCTTTCTTGTTGGTTTTAAACATGCCTGTTTTACCTTTTTAAATGGACATTTCTACTTTTAGTAATGTGACCCAAAAAATTGTTATACAACAAACATGTTGGTTTGTTTTAAAAACCTTTGATAAACGCACATGTGATTGTGCTGGTATTAAAAAGATTGATAATCAAGAATGTGTGGATTATTGTTTCAATGCTCCCAAACTTTTGTGCTCAAATTGGTGTTTTCTGTGACAATGGGGGTTATTTCCTAAGGGAAAATCCACTTTGCACTACAAGTGCAGTTTCAGTGCAATTTCAAGTGTCTTTGCCTTTGTAATGTTACACAATCACGCCATTTTCAGGACTCGTCACATTTCTGTCAGGGTCAGTTAAAAGAAACACAAGCAGTAAATGTCACCAAAGATTTTAGTAGTTAAAATGATTTTTTTATTTTTAAAATGTTTCAGACATTGTCTGGCATATTGATGGCCCCCCTGCCCGCAAAGTAATCAAGGTATCTAAGACGGACCTCATGGGCACTCAGAGTGGGCAAGCCAGGACGGCCACTTTCAAGCGCCGTCAGGGTTGGTTCATTATGAATTCCAGCCTCAGGCCCAACTGAAGCAGCATAGTTAGTTGTGTAGAACATAGCACGCCAGGATGATATGATTCAGTTTGTACTCAGCCATGTGTATGGGTGTAAGAAATAGGCGGAACCAGCTGGCCATGATTCCAAATGTGTTCTCCACCACTCTTCTGGCTCTGGCCAGCCGGTAATAAAAAACCCTCTGGTTTGGGGTGTGGGTCCTCATAGGGAATGGCCGCATAAGATGGTCCCCCAGCGAAAACGCTTCATCCGCAACGAAGACGAATGGGAGTCCTTCCACATTGTCTTCTGGAGGTGGCAAGTCCAAGCTGCCATTCTGGAGACGCCTGTAGAACTCCGTCTGGGCGATGACTCCGCCATTGGACATCCGGCCATTCTTCCCCACGTCCACATACAGGAACTCATAAGTAGCCGACACCACCGCCAACATCACAATACTATTGATCCCCTTATAATTATAGTATGACCCCGAGTTGGGTGGTGGGACGATGTGGACGTGTTTCCCATCAATTGCCCCTCCGCAGTTAGGAAAGTCCCACTGCTGGGCAAAGTGGGAGGCCACAGTCTGCCATTCCTGTGGGTTGGAAGGAAACTGTGGAGTCAAACAAAAGAAAATTAATCATTTTACACCTAAACAGGGAAAGCAGGTTAGACACAAACATTCTTGGCCAACATCAGTATAACATTTATTTTAGGGAGTTTTGAAAGACCAAGGTATAAGGTCCACCTCAGATCCCCCCCCCCCCCATTGGCCATTTTCTAACATTTTAGTGGGGGGAGATCTTTGGGACAGGTAACCCTCTCCATTGAGAGATGAATGCCTAAATCACGTGTATTACTTTGGCCAGCCCCTCCTTACTTACACTATTGACAGCCCACTGGACAGGTAAGAAGTGTCATAATACAAAGATATAAATACACATTGTACACATTTTAGCACATTTGGACATTCTGCTATTACCTATCAAGATAATAATAGTATGCAAAAACTTTAAACAGTACCATTTGAAAGTATACAGGCAGGCCCTTGCACTACATGCTTTGGGGAATTCATCTATAAATATGACCACAAAAGAGGTGGGTATAGTGTGTATGGGTTTGGCAAAGTCAGCAGATAGATGATTGAGGATAGATAGAGAATTGGTATCAGCTGACTTAGCAGTTGGGGGAAGGGAGGGTTCCAAATGATTTGGGGACCCAAAAAAAAAGCCTCTGGCACTCTGCCTGAATTTAAAGCACAAATCACATTTTTAAACATTTTAGGTTTTTTTTAGGGTAAAGCACTACTATGGAGCTGACAAAATACATTTTAAGTGACTACATGAGGTGAATATAGGGCCAGGAGAGCATGCTGGGGAGGTAAGTGAAGGCAAATATGCTTGAAGAACAAAAAAAATAAGTACATAAAAATCCAGCATGCATGAGGACAAAGGGGACATTCACAGCATATTACAATTATAGTAATTAGGGAATGAGGAAAGAAATCCAATATATTATCAAACATTAAATACAATAAAATGTGATATTAAAGGATAAATCTTACCTTTTAATATACTGCTTCTGCAGGACCTGGATGATGGCAGAACAGGTCTCCGGGATAATGATCCCCAGAGCCTGGGGGGGAGATGCCTGTCGAGAACTTCAAGTCCTGCAGGCTTCTCCCCGTCGCCAAGTACCGCAGGGTAGCGACGAGCCTCTGCTCCGGAGTGATGGCTTGCCTCATGCAGGTATCCTGCCTGCTACTATAAGGGGTCAGCAAAGCCAACAAACGGTGAAATACGGGGTCCGTTATCCGGAGAAAGTTCCTGAAATCATCAGGATTATTCTCACGGAGCAAAGGCATATTACAGAACTGGTCACGCTGAAGCAACTAATTCTTGGTCCATGAACTCCTCCCCACCCTGTTCATGGACTGGACTTGTGTCAAGGTCAGGACCCCAACACCAAGCCCCCGCACAGCACGAACTCTACGAGGAGTACGTATACGCAACATGGCTAGAAAACAGTCGGCTGCTCAGAACGAAGTAACACAACGCACTGAAGAACAGCAAGGCCTGTGAAGAGTGACCTAAAAAACAGCAACGAGCGGACAAGAACGCACTGAATAATCCAATACGAACTGACTGCATGCACTGAAGAGCAGATACAAACCCACAAGCACAAACTGAACAGCAGAAAACGATCTGAAAACCATGAGTCTGAAAAAGCGCGAATCGTCTCTCACCAAACTTTTACTAACACGAGATTAGCAAAAGGAGCCCAAAGGGTGCCGCGCTTGGTTCTGAACTGGCCTTTTCTAGTCTCGTCATACGTGGTGTACGTCACCGCATTCTTGGCGATTGTAAATTACGACAACTTTGTGCGACCGTGTGTACGCAAAACAAGTTTGAGCCAACATCCGTCTGAAAAAGTCCTAGGATTTTGTTGTCGGAATGTCCGATCAATGTCCGATCGTGTGTACAGGGCATTAGTCCGTATGGTTAACATTTGATTTGCCCCACCCTTTGTTGCTATAACAGCTTCTGGGAAGGCTGTCCACAAGGTTTAAGTATGTCTTTGGGAATGTTTGAACATTCTTCCAAAAGCACATTTGTGAGCCCAGGCACTGATGTTGGATGAGAAGGCCTGGCTCACAGTTTCTGCTCTAATTCAGCCAAAAGGCGTTCTATCGGGTTGAGGTCAGGACTCTGTGCAGGCCAGTTAAGTTTCATCACCCCAAACTTCCTCATCCCCAAACTGTTCCCACAAAGTTGGGAGCATGAAATTGTCCAAAATGTCTTGGTATGATGATGCCTTAACAGTTCCCTTCACTGGAACTAAGAGGCCAAGCCCAACCCCTGAAAAACAACCCCACATCATAATCCCGTTCCACCAAATGATTTGGACCAGTGCACAAAGCAAGGTCCATAAAGACATGGATGAGTGAGTTTTGGGTGGAGGAACTTGACTGGCCTGCACAGAGTCTTGAGCTCAACAGAACAGAACACCTTGGGGATGAATTGGAGAGGAGACTGTAAGACAGGCCTTCTCGTCCAACATCAGTGCCTGACCTCACAAATGCACTTATGGAAGAATGGTCAAACATTCCCATAGACACACTCCTAAACCTTGTGGACAGCCTTTCCAGAGGATTTGAAGCTGAATTTTGAACCCTATGGACTATAACTGGGATGCCATTACAGTTCATGTGCATATAAAGGCAGGCGTTCCAATACTTAGGACAATATATTGTATATTGCTTGTGACATTGAGCATGGCTATGGACTTGGGGCTGGTTCACACCACAGAGATGCAGACTACATGTGTGAGGCTAAGTGAGTAGCAATTCCATCTAGCAGCACTCGGGTTGCTGGTTCAATTTCCCAACATGCTAATGCTTGTGTTGAAGTTTTTATGTTCTCCCTGTGTGCACAGCTTCCAACTGTCCCTGATTTTGAGGGAATGTCCCTCATTTTGGTCTGATTTATATAGCTGTATATAAAATGCACTTTTTATCTATCAAAAGGTTTTCCAGTACTAAACATTTCATCCAATTTCTATTATGCTGCATTTGTCAATTCCGAAAGCAAATTTAAAGGAATAGTAGTGGTAAAAAAAGCACTCGTGGGCTCTTCTTCCTTTTTTACAAAAAAAAAAAAAAAAAAAAATTCTCTAAGGGGCGTGGCAAGGGGTGTGTCCTATGCCTGCATACTTTTGCTGATAGGTGTCCCTTATTCCCATCTCAAAAAGTTGGGAGGTATACCTGTGTGGGTTTCTCACCACAATTCAAAGACATGCTGGCATTTTATTTGTCTCCTGTCAAAATTGTCTATAATGTAAGAAAGTTAGTTTCGGACTTTATATTGGAAGCTCATTGCAGCCAGGGACTGATGTTAATGTTTGTTAGCACTAATCATGCCCAGGGACTTGGACATTTAAAACTGTATGGTTTACACTGCACAGGTACAAATGCTTAGAAAAGAAAACTGTTGCTTTGTTTATGTGCATGCAAATGGACTTCGATCTTTGGCCTGTAGCTGGAGATTTGATGCAATTAGCCAAGGGCTAACACAGTTGCAAATAGTATTATGTGTTCCTGCTCACCAGGTGCAATCACTTTAGACATACATGTAGAGACAGATACTGGTGGGCGTGTACTTCTCTTGGGTGTGTGTCAGTGTGCTAACAATACAACCTATCTTATATAAAGGACTGCAGTAGTGGGGGGGGTGTTTGGCCTGAGAAGGGCAGGTTTTTTGCTGTGATTTGTGGGGGTAGAAGGAATTATATTGTGCATAATGACAAATGCCCCCACAGAGCTGTTTGTTTGCTGAAATTCTTGTGCATTCTTTCCATCAAAAGTGGGTTTTTGTGGCCATGCTGTCAATGTTGTGTGTGTATTGTTGCCGTCTGACCATGCATTCATGGTTTGGGAGCATCTGCTTACCTTCTACTCTTTGATCCCATTGCTTAATCATGTACACAGAAATGCAGGTTCCAGCAGAACATGGTCACCAATGTATGTGTGTGGATTGTGGGGTGGTGGTGGGTGTTAGTTTTGAACATGTGCCTTTTTTAATATTATGTTGGAATGCTTTGTAAGAATAATGACTGTTAAGTATCTTTCTATAATCTTGCAGATAAAAATGTGATGTGGGTGAGTAGTTGTACTATGAAATGTGTTGCCAGTTATACCCTTAAAGTAAAGCTGTGTCTACTCTAAGGTTTAGACAAATTTTAGATTGTAAACTCTTATGAGCACCTGCACAGATGTCTCTGAAATTCCCCCTGCAGTTGGGACTGACACGTGGGAATGAAATCGTGTGAGTTCAGCTGAACTCGCACGATTTCCTCCCGCTGTCAGTGTGAACCAGGGCTCAAACTGGGCCTTTGTCTTTGTAATTCACCTGCTGCAATCCCAGGGACACCATTTCTTATCGAACTCCCTTAAGTTTGCCTTCAAATATCGTGTGTGTGTGTATATATGTGTATGTGTATGTGTATGTGTATGTGTGTATGTATGTATGTATATATATATATATATATATATATTTTCACACTTGGGTGAATTTTCCAGCAAATTTGCACCTCCGAGTTGCATGACAAGTTGTACCCCTTGATACTCAATGATAACCATTCATCTCTGTGCTACTTTAAGTCCTGCCAATTTCAAAGTAGTCTCTGTACTACTTTGGTTTGGCTTTCATGCAACTTGAGGTACATAGGTCGCTATATTACACAGGCATTCCCAGAAGTTGGAGCCAAGTTGCAGCGGTAAAGTGGCAGCAAAATAGTGACTTTCAGGCCTCAGCACTGTGAATGAGATTCATGGATAACACCTTTTGAATTTGGCCCCATTGTCACTTGTGCATCCTGAAAGTGGGGCAAATTCATCCCTGCACTACCTTGTTTGGACTTTGATGCGATTTGAGGTCCATACACCACAAGATTACAGACATTGCTTCAAGTCACGGCAAAGCTGTGCAATTTTAAGATCGCACAAGTGCAAATGGGGCCTAGTTCAAAGGTGTTATCAATTAAAGCGGGGTTCCACCCAAATTTTGAACATTATCTCTATGCATTCTCTTCCTTGCCTAGATGCTGACATGCTGTGTAAAAAAAAAAAAAAAAATTTAAATCGCCGTAATTACTTTTTTTTTTTTTTTTTTTTTTTTTCTAATCTTCTTAGCACTTCCTGGTTTTCCTCCCATGGGAGTAGGCGTGTTTCTAGCCTCTCCCAGACCTCCCACAGTCCCCTGGGAGCTAGTCTCAGGCTTCCCAGCATGCATTGTGCAACAGCGTCATCACAACATCTCAGTGAATGCTGGGAGCACCGCATTCACCGCATCCAGGAAATACATGCTTGTGGGCTTCAAATGCCCACAATGAAGATGGAAACCGCCTTCAGTGAATTTTATAAGTTATTCTTTACAACAAAATCGGACACAGGCGGACTTATTACACAGAACATGTGAGTAGATAATCATGAGAAGAAAAGTTTGTGAATGAACTCCAAAAAAAAAAAAAAACGATAGGTGGACCTCCGCTTTAATCTAATTAGGTTACTTTCACACTTGGGTGACTTTTCATGCAACTTTGGACCTCAGACGCATGAAATTTTGCCCCCCCCATGATCTTCATTCATATCTATGCAACTTCACCCATGTTCACATAGCTCTGAGTTGACATGTCAAATTGCAGGCCAAATTGGCACCTATTAAAGGCAATGGAACTGGTGATTCCCAAAAGTAGTTCCTGTACTACTTTGGGCTAATTCAGGGGATGATTTCTTACCTCCCAAATTTTTGAGATGGGAATGAGGGATTAGCAAAAGTAAGTAGGCATAGAACACACCCCATAACATGCCTCCTTAAAGGAGAATTATTTAAAAAAATAATTATTTAAAAAAAAAAATGATTAGTCAAAACCCCCAAGAGCTCCTCCCCTTTTTTTTTTTTTTTTACCAATAATATTCCTTTAGATTGGCTTTGGAAATTTATAAACAAAGCAATTTAGAAATTAGATGAAAGGTTTAGCACTGGGAAACCCTTTTTGAAAGATAAAACGTGTATTTTATATACCACTATATAGATCAGAACAAAAAGACAAATGAGGAAGAAAGAGGGACAGAGGGACCGAGGGACTTTGTTCCAAATCCAGGGACAGTTGGGACCTATGCGATTTTACTAGACATCTGTGCAGGAAAGTGCACTGATGTCTCTGAAATCACTCACAAAGTCGGGCTGAGGCCCCTTTCACACTTGTGCGACTTTACCCCATGATTTTCAATGAGTACCATTCATATCTGTGAGAATTCAAGTCACACCGACTTTAAAGTAGTCCCTGTACTACTTTGGTCCGACTTTGATGCAAGTCAAGGTCCATAGACCAAGTTTACACAGGCATTCCCTGAAAGCGTGGCAAAATTGCCACTGCAAAATCGCTGGAAAATTGCACAACTTTCCTTGTGACTCCTGCGTCCATAGACCTCAAGATTACACAGGCATTGCTTAAAGTCACATCAAAATTGTGGCAAAAAGAGCTGCAAAATCACGCGACTTTCAGGTCGCACAAGTGTGAAAGGGGCCTAAGTCACTGTGCTAAGTACTATTATACCTAGAATATAAAGTAGTCCCACCATCAAACACTAGTAAACGTATGTTCTCAATATGATTGTGCTCAAATGGCTAAAAATCACACAGATGGTATCACCTATTGAAAGCTTGCATTCTACTCAGTAGCAGATGCTGAAAAGAGGCGAACGCCTATTAGCCAATGCCACATCAGCATGGTTGTTACTATAATATTAATGCCTGAAATGCAAAACATTATTGTATAGAATCAAACATTAGTAAATGTATTTTCTATGTAGGCTTGTGCTCAGTCCTGGTACCTACCAAGGTCAATCCATGATTTTGAATTCCACCGATGGTATCACCTCCTGAAAACGTGCATTGTACTCGGCAGCATAATTAGCCAATGCACATCAGGTTTATTCTATAATTTTAGCTCTTCATGCTCTGCATGCAATGATATGTAATTATTTAATAATATTATGGTGTAGAATTCCAAAAATCAAGGAAAAAAACGTTGTAGGGTCCCGCCCCCCCCCCCCAGTATGTACCAGGCCTTTCGGGTCTGGTATGGACTTTAAGGGGAATCCCACACCAAAATTTAAAACATAATTGATGTGGAGCCCCCCAGAATCCATACCAGACCCTTATCCGAGCATGCAGAGGTCAGGATGGGGGGGGACGAGTGGGCACCCCGTCCTGAACTGTACCAGACCACCTGCCCTCAACATGGGGAGGGTGCTTTGAGGTCCCCCCAAGGACCTTGTCCCCATGTGTATGGGGACAAGGGCCTCTTCCAGACAGCCCTGGCAGGTGGTTGTCTGGGTCTGTGGGCGGGGGGCTTATCAGAATCTGGAAGCCTCTTTTAGCAGGGGGGCCCCCAGATCCTGCCCTTTTCTACGTAAATGGGTATGGGGTCATCGTACCCCTACCCGTTCACCAAAAAAAGCAGTGAAATGTAAAAAAAAAAAAATAGACGGTTTTTGACAAGTCCTTTTATTGTAAAATGGCTCCGAGCCGTCTTCTCCTGCCGCTGTCTATTCTACCGCCATCTCTCCTGCCGCCGCTGTCTTCTCCATCTGCTGTGTTCTTCTGCGCTGCCGGTTACCCGCTAATCAAAAAAAAAAGCCGGTCTTCCTCTGCTATGTTGTCACCTGCTGTGTGGCGTCTTACATAGCCATGGGGTGGGCTTTCCTGGTGACATAATTGGATGGCCACGGAAGACCGCCACAGAAGAAGAGCAGCTTTTTTTTTTTTATTAGCGGATAACCCGCTGCGCGGAAGAACACAGCAGCGGCAGAAGACGGTGGCGGCAGAAGAGACCGTTCGAGGAGGAGAAACATCAAACACCAGTAAATGTATTTTTTACATATGAATGTGCTAAGCCCAATAGGCTAGTGGTCAGTGCTTCTACCTTTAAAGGACTCATGGGTTCAAATCTCACAGGGGGATACTAAAAGCTTGCATTAGTGAAAAAAAGTGAATGCCAATTAGCCAAAGCAGCATATGCTGAAAATAGGTGAATGCCAATTAGCCAATGGACTTTAGTTTGGCTGATTATATTATATTAACTCTTCAAATGCATGCAATGGTATGTAAGTATTCACTTCGAAAAAATGTTTTATTTTGAAATGCAAGGGAAATACATTAGATAACGACATCATGTAAGACACAGATTTAGAAATTCACTTAATCGGTACAGATACAACATCAACTGTTACATGTATCCAAGATCCATACCGGATCACCTGAGATAAGAAGACCATGGTGCGACTTGAGAAAGAGGAAAAGTCTTAGTCAGACGGGTGAAGGATCCCCCGCCTTCAGGCACCCCATATGAGAACTAACTGTACCGGATTAGGAGTCTCCAGCTCCCATCATCTACTGACCTCCACCTAAGAGGGTTAGAATATCACCATGGTTCGTGTTACCCATAATCAAAACCTAAATCAAGGATTAATATAAGACAACCTGACGTTTTCTTCTTTAACCACTTCCCGCCTGGCCTATAGCAGAATGATGGCCGGGCGGTGGTTCAGTTATCCTGTCATATGACGTCCTTCAGTATAACAGCTGCTGCACGCCCGTGGGGGCGCGCATTGCGGCGATCGGTGGTGCGGTGTGTCAGTCTCCAGCGGAGGCTCTTTACCACGTGATCAGCAGTGTCCAATCACGGCTGATCACGATGTAAACAGGAAGAGCCGTTGATCAGCTTTTCCTCACTCGCGTCTGACAAACGCGAGTAGAGGAGAGTTGATCGGCGGCTCTCCTGACGGGGGGGGGGGTCTGCGCTGATTGTTTATCAGTGCAGCCCCCCCCTCAGATGCCCAAATTAGACCACCAGGGAAGCCTCCAGCATGTGGAAGGCCAGGTACATCCCCCATGGCCATCCACATGTGAAAAAATATGCCAATCAGTGCCCACAAATGGGCACTGACTGGCACCTCTGTGGCACATTACAAAACAGGGATGCCCAGCAATGTCACCCATCAGTGCCCATCCATGCCACCTATCAGTGACACCCATAAGTGCCCATCAGTGCCACCTACGAGTGCCCAACAGTGCCGCCTATGAGTGCCACATACCAGTGCCACCTATCAGTGCCACCTCATCAGTGCCCGTCAGTGCAGCCATATCATTGAAGAAGAAAACTTATTTACAAAAAAATGTAACAGAAACAAAGAAAAAACGTGTTTTTCCCCTTTCGTCTTTCAGGACAGCCACCATGAGAGATAGTCTCCTCCTCTTCCTCTAGGAAACACTGCGCCAGCCCATAAATTCTTACTTCCCCCTGCCAGACCTCAGTATTAGTGTTTCCTCCGGTGGGGAGACACTGTGCAAGGAACCAGGCCATTCGGTCAGGGTGACTGCGGCTGTTTATATTTTTTGGAGCCTGTAATGGGAGCAGGGGTTTCCTAGGGCATAGGGGGGACTTACCCCTCGTTCTATTGCCACCACTTCCTAGCCGAGTGCGGCTTCAGGTTGGGGGGACTCCCTATCGCAGCTACAGGGCTGCAGCAGGCAAGCGTTCACCTTCCCTGTATTCCATACAGACCGCTCTCCTTTTTTTTTTTTTTCTTTTTTTTGGAACTAGGCGGGCCGGACGACGGGCGACGTCATTTCCGGCGGAAGGGCGAGTGCTTGCCTTTGACCCACGACTTTCGGTTCCGGGTCGCGGCGCTGATAGGGAAGCCAGGCACAGGCTGGAGACGAGTCTGGGACGCGCACAGGCAGCGTGGGACTCGGTAGTAGCAACCACCTGCAAGTCATGTCGGAAGCAGATGCTCAGCCAACGGACACTACCTCCAGCCTTCCTAAGGTAAGAGTGCCCTGGGGAAGAGTACTCTTTATCTAGGATTGTCCCTCCATGTATAGTTCCTGTCATGGGGGGGCAGACACCCTGGGTGGTCAGGGGAGGGAGGCTCAGATCCCCACATATTAAGGAGGGTCTTGTGCACTCCCAGGGTTGTATCCTTGTTTTTTTGAAAAAAAAAAAAAAGTGACAAAATGTTTTTTTCTTTTCATGTATTTCAGAAAGCTACAGAGAAGTCTAGGTCTGCACATAGCTCTAAGAAGAGGTGTGCCTCTTGCAGGGACACTTTAGGGGAAACATGGACAAAGGTCTTGTGTAGGGAGTGCATAGACTCCCTTGTTAAGGAGAGGGACTCTGAACAGGAGTCAGGACTTGCAGCCTCGGTTAAGGAGCTTTCGTCCACCTTCTCTTCATTTAAAGCCTTATTTGAAAGGTTTCAGCCTCCCTTTAGTCCAGTCCCCCAGGATACAACCTCGCCTCAGGCTCAGGGCTCTGCTCCTGCCCAACCTGCAACTTCAGTTAGGGCAGTGGAAGCTCCAGGGCCCTCCGGAGTGGAACAAAGACAACCAGACAGTTCCTCCTCCGATTCCCAGGATGGTTCAGAGGGAGAGGACCTGGACGGGGAGTCCAGGAAATCCTCCAGATATAAATTATCCCTGGAAGAGGTAGAGGACCTCTTAGGGGCTATTTATACAACCCTCGGTATTCAGGAAGACAGGAAACCCCTGACCCTTCATGACCAAATGTACAAGGGTTTAGGGGAACAAAGGAGGAAAGTTTTTCCAGTACATGAGGTACTGGTTGAAACTATTAAAAAGGAGTGGCAGGATCCCGAAAGGAAACCCTTTTTTTCTAGATCCTTAAAAAGGAGATTTCCATTCTCGGATGATCCTACATCTATCTGGAATAAAAGTCCCAAGTTAGATGCTGCCTTCTCCCAGGTTTCCAGACACACAGACCTGGCTTTTGAGGACATGGGGGCCCTGGTGGATGTCATGGATAAGAGAATAGACTCTCTTCTCAAAGACTTGGGATTCAACAATTGGTAATTTAAAACCTGAGTTGGCTGTCACAGTAGTGGCTCGCAATCTGGAGCACTGGCTCTCTAAGATTCAGGAGCATATTGAAGCTGGAACGGCAAAAGAAACCATTCTATCTTCTTTCCCTACGATTCTGCGGGGTATCGCCTACATAGCTGATGCCTCGGCAGAATCAGTCCGTATGTCGGCCAGATCAGCGGCTCTGGCCAATTCGGCCAGGAGAGCCCTCTGGCTAAAAACTTGGCCGGGCGATAGCGCCTCTAAGGCCAAGTTGTGCGGCATACCGTTAACGGGAGACCTTCTCTTCGGCCCAGGGTTAGAGACCGTCTTGGACCGCACAGCAGACAGGAAGAAATCCTTCCCAGTTAAGCGGAAAACCCCTACACAGACAAAGAAGGGGTTTCGTCCGCAAAAGCGTAAAGAAATTCCAAAGCCGGAAGGGCAAAAGAAATTCTGGGGTCAGAAGAAGGGCAGGGGAGGGGCGATTTTTCGCCCTCCTGAACAGCCCCGTAAAAACCAATGACTCCCCAACCAGGGTGGGGGGAAGACTGGGGGCTTTCCTCCCACAGTGGGAAGCGATATCCCCCAATCGCTTTATCCTAGGGATTATAAGAAGGGGGTACCATATCGAATTCACAAATCCTCCTCCACGGAGATTTCTTGTCACGCACCTACCCAGGTGTACAGCAAAAGCCGAGGCTCTGTTGGAAGCATTAAGAGATCTGGTAGATCAAAATGTGGTTCTCAGAGTTCCAAAGACCGAGGAGGGAGAGGGTTTCTATTCACACATCTTCGTAGTGAAGAAACCCACAGGGAAATTCAGACTGATTCTGAATTTAAAGCCCCTGAACAGGTCAGTGACGTGCAGGAGATTCCGTATGGAAACAATTTTCACAGTCAGAGCCCTGTTGCCCCGCAACTGCTTCATGGTATCTCTGGACCTAAGGGACGCGTATCTACACGTTCCTATTACAGAAGCCTCGCAGAGGTTTCTTCGGCTACCGGTAAATGTAGGTGGAACAACGGTACATCTACAGTTTCAGGCGCTGCCTTTCGGGCTATCCTCCTCGCCCCGCATTTTCACCAAGGTTTTGGCGGAGGTGATGGCCTTTCTTCGACTCCAGGGAATATCAGTGATAGCATACCTGGACGACCTGCTCCTGTTTGCACCGTGTCCACTGCAGTTAGTCAGAGATCTAGAACTAACAAAGAGAGTTCTTACAGGTCTAGGGTGGCTAATGAACTTGGAGAAATCCAGTTTGATTCCCTCTCAGCGCATCACGTACTTAGGCTATCTGTTGGACTCAACGCTACTGAGAGTGTTTCTTCCAGCAGAAAAAGTACAAAAACTGGACAGGGCAGTGGCTGTTCTCCAGTGCAGCAGTCAGGTCTCCATAAGAGTTCTGATGTCGGTCCTGGGACTATTAACCGTTACCCTCCCAGCAGTGCAATGGGCAGGTCTGCACTTTCGTCCCTTACAGTCCTTTGTCTTAAGGGTGTGGGATCACAGTCAGAAAGATCTGGACACCTTGGTACAGGTTCCACCCCAAGTAAAGAGATCCCTCTGGTGGTGGAGGAGGGTCTCAAACTTGTCGCAGGGTCGTCTGTGGTTCATCCCAGTTTCTCAGGTGGTAACCACAGACGCAAGCGGCAAGGGTTGGGGGGCGCATCTGGGTTCCCTTTTAGCACAGGGCACCTGGGAGGGCGACGAACTAAGAAGGTCGTCCAATTGGAAGGAGCTGAGGGCAATCGGGCTAGCACTCAGGTTCTTCAAGGAGGAGCTACGGGGCCACCATGTTCAGGTGCGGTCGGACAACTCGTCCGCCGTGGCCTATGTAAACAAACAGGGCGGCACGAGAAGCGGAGTCCTGTCAGCCTTAGCATCAGGCATTCTGAACCGGGCCGAGATTCACACTCTCTCACTCTCAGCAGTCTTCCTGAGAGGAGAAAAGAATGTGATAGCAGATTTTCTCAGCCGAACCAAACTGAGAGAGGGCGATTGGATCCTCAACCAGGAGGTTTTCAATCTCATTTCAGAGAAATGGGGTCCTCCAGAAGTAGATCTGTTCGCGTCAAGAAGCAACGCGAAAGCCCCTTGTTTTTTCTCCCTAAACAGAGGGGAAGGAGCGCGAGGGGTCGACGCATTGATCCAGAACTGGCATTTCAGAATCTGCTATGCCTTCCCGCCCCCAGCATTATTACTGGCAGTTCTCAGGAAGTTCCAGATGGAAAACACGTCCCTGATTCTAGTAGCACCACATTGGCCAAAGAGGGCTTGGTTCTCAGTACTCAAGCAACTAGCGGTCGAACCTCCCTTATTCCTGCCACCTCGAGAGGATCTCCTCTCACAGGGCCCAGTCCTCTGTCCACAGGTTCACCAATGGCAGTTAGCGGCCTGGCTACTGAGGAGGGTATGCTAAGAGCTAGGGGTTTTTCTGAGAAATTAATCTCCACCCTCCTCAACGCAGGAAGAAGGAAACACACCAGATTTATAAAAAGGTCTGGGTACGTTTCAATGAATGGTGTGCGGAAGGCTCCTTTGCGGTACACAGTCCCACAACGGTGTTGGAATTCCTTCAGTGCGGGGCAGATAGGGGTTTATCCATAAGTACCCTTAAAGGTCAGGTGTCAGCACTCAGTGCTTATTTAGAAAAGCATCTGGCCACCAACCCTTGGGTGGTCAGATTCTTTAAGGCTCTGTCTAGACAAAGACCGGTTCAGGGCCCTCCCTTTCCCAAGTGGGACCTATCTTTAGTTTTACAGGGCCTGACGGGAACCCCCTTTGAACCTTTAGAGGAATGTCAACTAAAGGATCTTACGTTAAAAACAGTTTTTTTGGTAGCAGTGACAACTGCCAGGAGAGTCAGCGTCAGGCCTTATCTGTTAGACCTCCCTTTTGCGTTATTTTTCCAGATCGGATTATCTTCAAGACTGATCCAGCATTTTTACCTAAGGTTGCTTCTGGTTTTCACAGAAGTCAGGAGGTAGTTCTACCCTCATTTTGTCCCAACCCCTCGGGGGAAAGGGAATTAAAATTTCATTCGTTGGACGTAAGGAGATGTATCCTTCAGTACCTAGAGCTGACCAAGAGGTTTAGAAAGTCAGACTCTTTATTTATTTTGTTTTCTGGGGCCAGAAAAGGATGCAAAGCGTCTCGACGCACTATTGCCAGATGGCTCAGAGTATCCATTGGCCAGGCCTATACATTAGCAGGGAAAGAAATCCCAATGGGTATAAGGGCACACTCTACTAGAGCTATGGCAGCTTCTCAGGCAGAGAAGGCTGGAGCAACACCAGAGCAGATATGCAGGGCTGCAACATGGTCCAGCTATTCCACTTTCGTTAAGCACTACAGAGTGGACCTGGTGTCGGCTAGTGAGCAAGCCTTTGGGCGAAAGGTGTTGCAAGCTGTAGTCCCACCCTAACTGGTAAGTGCTCGTTCATCCTCTCATGGTGGCTGTCCTGAAAGACGAAAGGGGAAAATTAAAGTTACGTACCGGTAACGTCTTTTCCAGTAGTCTTTCAGGACAGCCCTAGTTACCCACCCGAAATTTTGGGGTGTCTTATAAAAGACCAGAACGCAGCATGATAATGATATGGAATAGTATGTTAATGTGTTCTTGTGTCTCCCCAGCTGACCGGAGGTAATCTTGGAATATACTGAGGTCTGGCAGGGGGAAGTAAGAATTTATGGGCTGGCGCAGTGTTTCCTAGAGGAAGAGGAGGAGACTATCTCTCATGGTGGCTGTCCTGAAAGACTACTGGAAAAGACGTTACCGGTACGTAACTTTAATTTTTTTTTTTTTTTTTTCAAAATTTTCAGTCTTTCTTTTATTTGTTGCGCAAAAAATTAAAATCGCAGAGGTGATCAAATACCACCAAAATAAAGCTCCATGGGGATGGTAGATTGGAAGGGAAAGGGAGGAAGGGAAAGGCGAAAATCTTGAGGAAAGAAAAGAAAGAGGGGGAGAGAAATAAAGGAACATCATACTGAGAGCATAGTATAAATTAAGCTGGTGGTAAATTGGTGGTCAGTGGGGTCCCTACATGTTTAGCCTAGGGTTCCCAGATTGACTCAAATTTACTGGTGGTGTCCAGCAGTATGCTAGAAAGTTTCTCCTGCATCATTATCCAGAAGACCTTCCTGACTACCGCCGGAATGGAGATTTTCTGAGTTTTCCAGGCTTTTGCCACTGTGAGTTTGGCCCCTAGCAGAATGAAGTGAATTAGCCTGGGGGAGGATTTGGAAATTTTCGGAATATAGCCGTGGAGAAGGGCGACCATTGGGGGTTCTGGGAATCTGACTTCCCACAAGCTTGTCGATCATATTAAATATTTTTTTCCAGAAGGAGCGTATTCTGGGGCACTTCCACCAGATGTGGGGCATCGTGCCTATAAGCTGGCATCCTCTGAAGCATAGAGAATCAGCTGCAGGAAAGATAGAGGCCAGTCTTGAGGGAGTATAATACCTTCTAGATATAACTTTCAGACTTGCTTCCGTTAAAGTGGTATTCAAGATGCCTTTGAAGGAATTGAAGCTTGCTTTCTGCCAGACCCCCAGGTCCCACTGGAATGGGAAATCAGACTCCCAGGAATGCATGTAGGACGACTTAGCAGTTGGAGAGGTAAGTGACGAGAAGACTATCGACACCCTCCCCCCCTCTTCTGGTCCATGGCCTGACCACACCATAGCTCATAATCGGTGAACCGAGGAGGAAGGGGTAAGTTCAAGCTTTTTGGTGCAGTGGGTGAGGGTGATAGGACACGCAGCCGTAAAGAAGGTATGTAAGTATTCAATAATATTATGGTGTGGAATTCCAAACATCACACACTACTGTAGTTAACGGAAGTTTACATTTCTTTTGTTTTTTTTAATTCGCTTGTGCACTGAAAAAATTAGCACAGCTGGAGAATGGTAGGTTGGCTGGGATTTGAACTAATACCTTGTGTGCTGTGGAGACATCCGAGCAGACCACCAATCCATTGTGCTAAGTACGCTGAGACTGGCATAATAGTATAGTATGAGTAAAGAATGAACATAAATAATTACTGCTTTATAGTCACCTAAATAAAAATAAATAAAAAAAACATAAGAACAACATACAAAAAATAGGTAATCTAAATGTTCAATACATGTAACTTTACAGAATAGCAGACATTACTCTGTAATAATCATTCATAACTGCATTCGTTAGCAAAAGAAGGAAAAAAACTAGGAATACTAATTGCAATATACATCAATAGATGCACACGACGTAGAGCACATCTCACATAAAAATATTTCTTTCACATACATGGATCATGGTTGTAGTGCAGTGCTATATAATAACTTAGTAGAAATGGGCATTTGCATATCCACGGAATCGCTAATTAGCGCTGATTTCCGAATTTAGTAACGTATGTTCTTTTTCATCTGCACGTTCGCCTGTTGAAATCTTAATTGCCTAAAATGGCCGCTATTACATGTAATAGCGCCCAGTACTTCCTAGCACTATAGTAAATGACCCCCATAGTGTCCATAATACTAGTATGCAGTTGACAGTAGTGTTGTATCAAGGTTCTCTTTTTGTTTTAGATGTGCTTCCTCATAAACAACAACTATGTACAGTATATTAAATTATCCTTATCTCAATATTATGGGGTTTTTTTTTTTTTTTTTTTGCCACGTCAGCGAGAAGGTTTTCCCCGGGAATAAATTTTTCAATTATTTATTTAAAATTCAAAATTTTCCCATCTTATCACATCATAGTGGCCATATAAGTCCGTTTTTGATAGACTAAACCAACACATTACAAAAAGTATTTACTCAACAAGTTGCGATTACTTCCCTCCTGAAACCCCCCCCCCGAGACCGTACCCCATCTATCTCCCCTCATTCTTCTCCTCCAGCCTCCTGTTATCTCTTCCTATCTGCCCCCACTTTAGATTTACCTCTGTATCTTACACTAGAGCGAGAACCCCCACTCTGATCTAAGTGGTCCACATCTCGACTGCTTTTGATGATTCTTTGAATTTTTCCCATTCTCTCCACTTTATTTCATAGGCCCCCATTTTTATCCCTTCACTAAACCTTAAATACTCTAGACAATGTATCTCGTTAATTTTATTAAACCATTCCCTCATCGTGGGTCTTTTCTTTCTTTTGCCAATGCTTAGGGATTAGGCTTTTGGCTGCATCGATAAGATGTGGCAAAAGAGTTCTAAGATATGTTTTAGTGGGCATATCGCTCAGATGAAATAAGCATATCCAAAGGTCGTTCGGTATGTCGAAACTTGTAATCTCTTTGATATATTTTCTTACTTCGCCCCAAAATATTCTCATATGTGAGCCATTGTCCCTAGTTCTTTACAGCCCCTCCAACAATACTGCGACGTTTCCTTTTGAAGTTTATGTACCCAATCCGGGGTCAGATACATTCTAGTCAGACACTTAAAGTTTAGCTCTAACAATTTACTGTTAACCGATGTGGCCGAGACTCTCTTCAATATCAATGAAACTTCTGGAGCTGAAAGTGTTCTCTCTAGCTCCTTTTCCCATTTCCCAATAAAGGCCGGAGTGTCTGGCCTTCCCAATTCAACTAAGACTTTATAAATCCGAGAGAAGCCACCCTTCCCATCTTTGTCAGTACATATTTTCTCTAGTGGCAGGAGATTATCCAATGATCTGATTGGTCGCGGTAGGGAATCTATATAAAATGCTTTAATTGGTTATAGCGCCAAGGATTAATGACTATCATGTTTCTCTTATCTTGAAGCTCTTGGAGTGAGCATATTCTGCCCTGGCACATTACGTCTTTTAGTTGTATATTTTCTTCCAGTAACCACTTGCCAAACCACTCCTCTTTCCCTGGTGCAAAATGGTCTAAATCTTTAAGTGGCATTAAAGGTGAGTTGAACTCCCAGTGTTCCCTTTTTGTGCAATGTGTCCCATATCTTCAGTGCATATCTGGTGATATGAGTTTCAGTGCTATATTTTCTCAATTGAGGTGAAATCCATATTACTTTATACAATTTAGTATCACTAATTTTATTTTCTATTTCTACCCAGTGTTTTTCTTTATTTTTAACCCAGTCTGCATCCCTAGCTAGTGCAATAGCTTCATAATATTTCCATACATCTGGTGCTCCCCATCCCCCTTTACTTTTAGTGTTTGTCAGTTGAGTGAATTTTAGTCGAGGTGTTTTCCCTCTCCAAATCTTAAACATTGAGTGTAAACTTCTAAGGTATGTATGTGGCAACGTTATTGGGAGCATTTGCATTTTATATGTTATTTTTGGCAGTAAAACCATTTTATAAATATTTATTCTTCTCACCCATGATAATTGTCCCAGGTGTATTCTATTTAGTTCTGACTTTACCTCATTCAAGAGCGGTATAAAGTTCGCTTGATATAACATTTCTGTTGATGTGGTAATTTTAACTCCTAAATAATTCAATTCTTTTTTTCCCCACACAAAGGGGAAGTGCTTTTGAAATGAGTGGTCCCTCGCTTTACTAAAGTTTATATCTAATGCTTCAGATTTAGTTGGATTAAGTTTAAAGTTAGATAACTTCCCAAATTCTGTTAGGGTGGCCATGACATTCGGGAGGGAGATCCTTGGGCGTGTTATATAAAGCAAGATGTCGTCTGCGAAGGCAGCAAGTTTGTATTCAACGTTACCTATCACTACCCCACTGATATCCATGTTCTGCCTAATCTTCGAGAGAAGGGGGTTCCAATGACAGTAAGAAAAGCATAGGGGAGATTGGACACCCCTGTCTCGTGCTGTTATACATGTCGAAAGGCTCAGATAGGGTTCCATTTATGTTCACGCTCGTTGAGGGCCTAGAGTATAAAGCCCCTATCCATTTGCGGATCCTCTCCCCAAAACCAACTTCTTCAAGCGTGCTCATCATGAAGTCCCAGTCTACTCTATCAAACGCCTTTTCCGCGTCTATTGAAAGAAGTAGACCTGGGACTCCACTCTTTTTAATTACCTGGGCTATCAGGAGGGTTTTGATACTATTATCTTGTCCCTGCCTACCCAATACAAACCCAACCTGGTCCGGATGGATGATCCTTTTTATTGTTTGCTTCACTCTTTCCGCAATCACTTTTGCCAATAGTTTTGTGTCCACATTTAATAGGGAGATAGGCCTGTAGCTAGAGCATAATGTAGCATCTTTGCCTTCTTTGTGAATAATCGCTATATTGGCTGCCAATGCTTCTCTACTCATTTCCCCTTTTATCCCCTATGTCATTCATATAGGAGCACAATTTTGGTATTAAGTAGTCTTGATATTTTTTATAATAGAGCACCGTCAGCCCGTCCGGGCCGGGGCTCTTACCTACATGCATCTCCCTAATCGCCTTTCTCACTTCGGTCTCCCTAATAGGGGCCTCCATGGAGGTTCGCTCCCTTCCAGTTATTTTGGCCATTCCAACCTCTTTTAAATAGTTTTTCATTTTCACTTGTTTTTGTTCACTCTCCTTAATCGTGTCGTTTTTATTTATAGAGTATAACTCCCCGTAAAATTCTTGAAACGTCTTTGCAATATCTGTATCTTTGTAACTGATCTCATCTGTTCTGGTCTTTATCTTATCGATATATTTGTTTTTCTTTTTACTTAACACCTTGGCCAGGAGTCTACTGGGTCTGTTACTACCTATGTATCTTTCCTTTTTTACGATGTTATACGTCTTTCGATTTTCTTGTTCAATTAGCTGCCGCATAGCCTCCCTACTCCTATAAAATCTTTCCAATATCTTTCCATCCCCCGATATCTTATGCTGTTGTTCTAGTTTAGTAATTTCCTCTTGTAACACACGAAAATTCCTTGCCTGCCTTCTCTTTTTCTCCACTCCCGCTTTTATTATAATCCCTCTGATATACGCTTTGTGGGCCTCCCAGACTGTTGCTTCTGATGTCTCCTCTGAGGTGTTAATTTTAAAGTTGAATTCTAGTTCTTCCTTAATAAGCTTATCTATTTTTCTATCTATGAAGGAGATCCTAATTTAGTCTCCAATTATTACGCAACGGTTTGTTTGCCTAATTTTTATTCGTAGGCTCACGGGGGCGTGATCAAAGAACGTCATTGATCCTATATTTGTACTCTCCACCTCTTCCATATACCAATGCTCCACAAAAAAGATCAAGCCTAGAGTACGTTGCATGTACGGGGGAGTAAAAGGTATAGTCTCTTACACTCTGGTGTTGCATCCTCCATACATCCACCAGTTGGTATTGGCGCAACTTTTTCTTGAGTTTGTTCATCCATATACCTCCAGTCCCCCGGGCACGCGACGTACTATCTTTACCTGGCTCGAGGCATATATTGAAATCTCCTGCTACAATAGCCCTCCCCTTCTTAAAGCCTTCGAACTTTGAGAGAACTCCCAGTAGATACCTTCCTGGGTTAATGTTTGGACAATACACGTTAGCTAATGAACATTCCATCCCATTAAGTTTGCCTTTTAGGAACAAAAAACGACCCTCAGGGTCAGTTATTCTCTCCTCCATCTGAAACCTAACATCCTTTGCAAAACCGATCGCAACTCCTTTTGCTCCCCTTATCGGGGAGTCTCCATAAATCCAGAACGGGAAGTCTCTAGAGATTATTCTCTGGCTCCTACCAAGATACAAGTGCGTCCCCTGTAGGAAGGCCACCTCTGCTTTAAGGGATTTCAATTCGCCCATTATGTCCGCGCATTTTATGGGGGAATTGAGGCCCCTTGCATTATATGTAACTAAATTTATCCCGGACATTTTGTTTTTACCATGTATGGGCCTTTGCATAGCCTTACAGAGCTAAATAGTGGGGAACATTGAGGTATACACCGGTCTCTTCCTTCCCTTAATCCCCATCCCCTCCCCCGATTGGGGGTATCAGACCACCCCTTGGCCCAGTTAACCGTGGCCCCACTAACTCCACCCGGTCCAACGGTTGACCCCCTGGAGGTTGAGCTCAGTGGAGCAATCTCTGAATCCAGTAGCTTCCCCGGGATTAAAGCCAGGCCCCACCCACCGCCCACCCCCCGGATACCCCCACCTGAACCAGCATCCCCCCCCCCCTCCAATCATGAGAATTCAAAGCCCAGAGTCTGTGCTTACTATAAGTCACATTCTAATTATTTTTACTTTGTTTATGTGCCCCTCATTTTAAAGACTGGTTTCCAGGTTTGTGGTTCCTCTGCAGTGTCCTGATTTACTTTTTTTTTTTTTTTTTTTCCCACCATCCTGGAATTTCCAGTAGTGGCACATCTAAGCGCTGGCAGAATTTCTAAGTCTCTTATGGGAATCTCAATGTTACTGAGCGACCGTCTTTACGCCCAATTAAGCAGGCTGGGAAACCCCAAGAATATTGGACATCGTTGGCTTTAATTTGTGCCAATAATGGTTTAAGTACTCTTCTCCTGGATAGCGTCTCAGCAGCTAAGTCTGGATAGATCTGCAGGCATGTCTCTCCATATTTCGCTGGCTGATTCTTTTTCAGACTTGACTTGATCGTCTCCTTGTCTTGATAGTTATGGAATCTCACAATTACATCCCATGGAGCTTCCTCACTAATCTCAGCCGGTTTTCTTATCCTATGAGCTCTATCCAGTTTAATTTTATGACTGTTATCGGATGGGTCTAGCAGGCCTCCAAAGATTTGGTCAATTTTTTCCTGTAGGTTCTCTTTTTCACCCTGTGCCTCTGGAAGGCCTCTAATCCGTAGATTTTTTCCTCCTATTACGGTTCTCCTGGTCTTCCAGTCTGTACCGCAGATTCCTCTGCTCTCGCTGAATCTCCTCCATCTGACTTTTGAGATTTTTTTTATCTCTATTCCTTGCCTTTCTATCGTTGTTTCAGCCTCCTTCTACTCTTCTTAGGATGAGGCTCATATCTTCCCGTACTGTTTCAATTTCACCTTTTAATCGATGTTTCCAATCTAGCGAACATTTCTGCCATCTCACTCTTTGTTGGTAATTGTCTGTCCTGCTGGCGATCCATTGGGGCTTCTTCTATTATCTCAGGGTTTATAGCGTGGGTTTCCATTTCCGCTAGCTGTCTTCTTGTGCTAATTTTGGGTGGGCAATCAGGGGTTTTGCTTTTAGGTCCAGTTGCCTTTCCTGGGCTTTCATTAGTATTTTCATGGACCATGTATTTCCTAATGGTGCCTGGACTAGCACTTGTTCTAGTAGTGTTAGCTGTGGCCCCCTTCCCTGACTTTCCCCTCATTTTCTCCTTTCTTTCCCTTCCCCTTTTTATGTAGTCCTGTTCTAAGTGGGCTACTGGGTTTGATGTAAGTAGGGGATATATAATGTGGGACTCCTGCGCCAGAGGGGTCCCCCAGCAGGGTGAAAAAGTCAGACTTGTTAAACTCCTTACAGGCTATACTGGTGACCTAGACTATGCCAGTTGTTGTATATTTGAGTTATCCTTTGTAGAGTTATTCTATATAGCTTACCGAGTCCCAGTTAGGTCCCCCTTCTACATACTTTTTATACTATTAGGCACTGACCCTGTACAGGAAGGTTACACCCAAAATACTCCATTCACCATCCAAATTACTTCAGGAGTTCAAAACTGCTGTCCCCCTTACGATTCTGACTACAGTCCTGGTTTTGGGGCTGCGCCACTGACTCCACCCGCCACTTACCCTAGTTTATCTGTACATTACCGAAGAACCTCTTAAGTCCAATCCTGTACCTATGTATAGCATACACGTCGGGTTTCCGTTTACATCTGTAGTTTAGGTGAACTTTGACCCCTTAGCCATGAAATATACAAATGAGGGTATCCAGCAAGGGGAGAAAGCACATAGTCTCTATTTATGTAGTTTCAAAAAAAACAAAGAACCTCTTAAAGTCAGTTCTGGTGCCTATGTATGACATACACATCAAGTTTCAGCTTGCATATATAATATCGGTGAACTTTAACCCCTTTAGCCAAGAGAATACAGATGAGGGTATCCAGCGAGGGAAAAGATCACCTAGTCTCTGTTTATGTAATACCGGGGTGGGCTGGAAGCAGTTCTATACCAATATGAACACATAAAATAAATGCATTCATGTCACATAGTCTGATAGTCCCACCATAAGGGTATCAGGCTCAATACCAGCCCGCACTCTGTCCACGGTTATCTTAGTTCTTGATACTACACTTCAAGGTATACATAGCAGCCAAAAAAAACCAAGGAAACCCCAGGATTCATTTAAAGCGGTTGTAAAGGTGTTTTTTTTTTTTTTTTAAAATAACAAACATGTCATACTTACCTTCACTGTGCAGCTCGTTCTGCACAGAGTGGCCCCGAACCTCGTCTTCTGGGGTCCCTCGGCGGCTGTTTCAGCTCCTCCCCGCAAGCATTCACCACCTTAATGCGAGCTCCCTCGCACGGTGGTGAGTGCTTGCGGGCGCGCTCCCGTGATACAGCCGGCGGCTATAGCCGCTCGCTGTATCACTCGGCCCCGCCCCCCGGCGCGTCGCGTCATCGGATGTGATTGACAGCAGCGCGAGCCAATGGCTGCGCTGCTTTCAATCCATCCACTGCAGCCAATCAGCGGCCAGGGTGAGCGGAGGAACAGATGTCGGGAACGCGAAGCTGACTTTCGAGGCGTCAGGTAAGTAAAACGGGGGGCCTGGGGGCGGCGGTTCTGTCAGAAGTTTTTTCACCTTAATGCATAGAATGCATTAAGGTGAAAAAATTTTTACCTTTACAACCCCTTTAAATTGATTTAGGTGGATAGAGGGAACAACAGCATTTGAGCAAAGGTTACCTGAGCAAAGTGAGAGGTGTCCCCGCATAGGCACTTAGTGTGAGACACTTACCCCTACAGCCGGACTCGTTTTTACCAGCCTTACACTCGTCTGGGGGTTTAATGTCATGATCCTCTCCAGATTGTCTCTGTCCCTGGTGTATCTGGTGGCGGGATTACGACCTCCGTACTCCCGTCCCGAACTGGCAATCACCGCTCCCCCCCCGTCAGCTTTGAACGAGAGGGAGAGTGCCGTGCGGTCCAGTGCTCACTTCAACCTGGATGTACTCAGGAGGACGCTCTCCTCATTTGCTCCAGAGACACCGCGCGTTCGCTCCAAGTGCTCGAGGGGTGGGGGGCGAAAACGCCAGATCGGGGGGGTCGGAGCTCGTGAAGAGCCCCGGGGGGGCGGGCGGTCCACGTCTAGCCTGCAGCCGCAGCCAGACTCACGGGGGGAGAGACGCCCGGCATCCCAGGACCAGCGACGGGATCAGCTAGATGCCCACATCCGGCTCCTCCCTCCCAGCCATCTCCAATATTATGTTTTGGATCAGTTCAATTTTGTTTTGTTACGTTTGAACTCTGGGAATAGATTTGATATTATTATTTTGCTATGAATGTCTAAATTTTTCTGTTTTAACCGCTTGCCGGTTGTACTGCGGCAACATGGCTCGGCTGCGCGAAACGCTGTTATGTTACATCGGTAACATAGACGGCCACTAGGGGGCGCGTGCGTGGCTCCCGCTCGGGGCACACGGAGAACCCGGAACTGTGTGTGTAAACACACAGTTTCCAGTTCTCTGAGGGGAGAACTGACAGACCGTCTGTTCATACAGAGTATGAACAGCGATCTGTTTCACTGCACAGTCCGCCTTCAGTTAGAACACTTCCTAGGACACACATTAACCCCTTCACTGCCCCCTAGTTTAACCCCTTCACTGTCAGTGACATTTTTACAGTAATCAGTCCATTTTTTAATCGCACTGATCGCTGTATTAATGCCAATGGTCCCAAAAATTGTCCAACGTGTCCGCCATAATGTCGCAGTCACGATAAAAATCGATGATCCCCATAATTACTAGTAAAAAAAAAAAAATTACTAATAAAAATGCCATAAAACTATCCCCTATTTTGTAGACACTATAATTTTTGTGCAAACCCATCAATATACGCTTATTACGATTTTTTTTTTTTTTTTTTTTTCCAAACATATGTAGAAGAATATGTATCGGCCTAAACTGAGGAAAAAAATGTTTTTTTTTATATATATTTTTGGGGGATATTTATTATAGCAAAATAAAAAATAATGCTTTTTTTTCAAAATTGTCGCTTTTTTTTTTTTGTTTTATAGCGCAAAAAATAAAAACCGCAGAGGTGATCAAATACCACCAAAAGAAAGCTATATTTGTGGGAAAAAAAAGGACATCAATTTTGTTTGGGAGCAACATCGCACAACCGCGCAATTGTCAGTTAAAGCGACGCAGTGCTGAATCGCAAAAAGTGCTCTGGTCTTTGGCCAGCCAAATGGTCCAGGGCTGAAGCGGTTAATTTGTTTGTGAGGGCGCTGTATTCAGGTTTGTCTGTATGTTATAAGCCAAGGTTCACATTGTAGCAGGTTTTGTGTGTCGAGTTTATGCAGGAACAGCCTGTTCATTTGAATGGACTGCTATACCTGTGGTAAATGCAGGAAAAAAGTCACTGACCCTTTTTCTTTCTCGAACATCACGGGACACAGAGCCACAGTAATTACTGATGGGTTATATAGGTATCACTGGTGATTGGACACTGGCACACCCTATCAGGAAGTTCAACCCCCTATATAATCCCTCCCCCTTGCAGGGATACCTCAGTTTTTACGCCAGTGTCTTAGGTGATGGACGTGTAAAGATGTCCTGTGCTGAGCTCCAAAGGGAATATCCTAAGATCCTATACTGGGGCAAGCCAGGCGAACCGGATCCATTCAAAGTGTCTTTTCATGGCCGAATTGAATGGTACCCGGGCCTCGTGTCCGAAGAAGAAGAAACGAGGTTTTACCCGTAATGCTTCTCTTTTTAGAGAGCTGGACCCCGCAGATCAGAAAATGGCTTTAAACTTCCTAATTTCTGGCGAGGTGCTTTACGGTCCCAGAACTGTTGGATCCCCCTACTGATGGGGGCCCCAGTCTCTGATGGTTTTTTCAAACGGAGCCCACCGTGAGAGGTGAAGATTGGGTCTGTGTAAACAGCACCCTGCGGCTGGATAAGGTAAGAGGAGATTCCACAGAATTTTTGAGTTCTAGTGGCTTTTCTCCTTTAAGGTAAATGCATGCTATGCCTATTGTGACCACCGGGGGCTGCCAAGAGCACAAACCTGCACATGCTGACTCTGTCTCAGGTGTTGTAATCGCTGATTATGTCCCAGCGTCTCAAGCAGGCTGCAAACAGGTAAGGTGGAAGGGGGGATTTCTCATGTTTGAATGTTCCCCCCCCAGGCTAGAGAGGGGCCACAGGGGTCTAGAAAGTGGTTAAACCACCCGGGCTCTGCGGCCTAATGGCCACCATCTCTGAAGATAGCCATTCAGGCAGATCTTGTTACCAGCCTCCCTCCTCCCCCCCCCCCATCCCCAGCCTTTCTCCAGAAGCATGACAGGAGAGTCGGCAGTGCGGGAAGCGCTCGTTTTTTTCAAAACTTGAGGGGGGGGTGGTAGAGGAGGGGGCGGGACGTCAGCACAGAGTGCTTAGACTCCCACTCAGGCCAGCTGCAGGCTATTAAAGGCACTCTGTACAGGTGCACTCAGCCTTCTGAGAGACACAGAGCTGACGGTCGCATGTAAGGTGGGACACAGGCATTCTCCTAGGCAGCATTTACTGAAGTAACACCAGACTGAGCATTGGGTAGCAAGGCTTTTAGCCAGACTACATCGCTCAGCGGGCAGTGTTTATTTGTATATCTCACACCTTGTTGCTTTGCACTATGGGTAGAAGAGGTTCAAGCACCCCAGGAACCAGAGACACTAGGGGATCTCATTCAGGTTCTGAGGGCCCCCTGTCGGCAGCATCCCCCCCCCCCTAAAGATGGGCCAGGGACGGCTAGCCGGGGAGAGCCATCGGGGTCAGGGGCTACACCTGCCTCTGGCACTTCAGCCCCTGTATATATTACACAAGAGGTTTTTTTCCTCAACCATTAGTGGTCTAGAGGAAAGATTAATGGCCGTGATTACGTCTTCACCCAGTGGAAGAAAACGCACTAGGCTTTCCTCTGTTCCCCAAGACCCTCAGACAGAGGAGCTCTGGGATAAAGGAGATGAATCCCTTTCAGAGGATCGGGATGGGACGGATGATTCCTCTTCGGGGGAATCAGGTGGAGAGGGACCCTCTGCGACTTCCCAAGAGGAGAAAGTCTTAGTGCAGATCCTCACTGGATTGGTCCGCTCCACATTTAAGTTGCCCATACCTGAAACTGCTAAGAAATACTCTTCTGCTTTGGGGTCACTGAAACCTTTCCAAGCAGCACATGCTTTTCCTGTTCATACTTTACTTGAAAAGCTCATTTATTCTGAGTGGGATCACCCAGACAAACGTTTTTTTCCGCCGAGAAAGTTTTCAACACTTTATCCGATGGAAGAAAAGTTTATTAAAATGTGGGGAATACCGGCTATTGATGCCGCCATTTCCTCCGTAAATAATAGCCTGACTTGTCCTGTAGACAATGCTCAGATGCTCAGGGATCCTGCAGATAAGAGGATGGAATCCCTATTGAAGGATGTTTTCTCCTTAGCAGGATCAGTGGCCCAACCTGCAGTAGCAGCGATTGGAGTCTGTCAATACTTAAGAGACCATGTTAAGCAGGTCATCAAAGTATTACCTGAACAGCAGGCCCAGGGGTTTGCTAACCTTCCAGCGGCCTTATGCTTTGTGGTTGACGCCATTAGAGATTCTATCGTGCAAACCTCCCGTCTTTCACTGGGGTTGGTGCATATACGTAGAATCCTATGGTTGAAAAATTGGTCAGCCGGAGGGCAGGAGGCGGAGCCTAGCAGAGCAGACATGCATTGTTAGAGCTCCACACCGCTGAGGAGAGAAGAGAAGGACAAAGCGGAGCCTGCAGGCTCAAAAGGTATCCATTTGAACCTTTTTGCCCCAGGGAACAAACTGTGAAAGTTTGGGCAGGAAATATGGTACTGGGAGGAAACCGTGGCAGAAATAAAAATCACCTCACAAAGAGCTCACAGGCACTCACTGCAGCTGAAGCAGCTCCAGTCACCTCACAAGATACTGCATCAGGGCGCTCTCACAGACAGAAAATGTCACAGCAAGACTCTCCATTTGAGTCAGATACAGAACAAATCCTCTCACAAACTTCTCCACAAGCCTCCTCAGTATCCCCAGTAATATTATTACAATTTGAAAAGATGCTTCATAAGGCTTTAAAACAAACCTCAGACCAAATAACAAAAAGCCTAACCAAAGAAATAAGAGAGCTGGGAAACCGCACCGCAGCCTTAGAAATAAAAATGGATGAAATTGAAATTACAACCCAAGAAAATATAACAGAATTGGAACAATTAAAAAAAGAGAATTTAATACTTCAAACTAAGCTTGAAGATTACGAAAATAGAGCCAGACGTTCAAACTTGCGCATAAGGGGAATACCTGAAACTGTGACAGACCTGCAATCTACTATTACTGCTCTATTACAAGAACTAAAGCCAGATATCCCTATTGAACGTTTAGAACTAGACAGAGTACACAGAGCCCTCACAGCCAAAAAGAAAGATGGACCCCCACGTGATATAATCACAAAATTTCATTATTACAGAACGAAAGAACAAATACTAATTGCTACAAGAGAAAAAAAGGAACTTAATTTTCAAGGACACAATTATCAAATTTTTGCTGACCTATCCCAACTTACTATTACTAAAAGACGATCCATGAAACCCCAACTAATGGAACTGCAACGCCACAACATTATGTATCAATGGGGCTTCCCCTTTTCAGTCAGATTTAACTACCAAGGTACAATTTACAGAAGCAGATCAGCAGATGAACTACAACAAACCCTTTTAAAATTAAATCTGACAGAACCCACAAGCAGCAACACTCCCACACGCAGAAGAATGGCGTCATCTTCACCTTCAGGCAGCACCCAGAAAATTTCAGAACAAAATGGGAATCATCATTCTCACAAAAGAGGCCGTTATGCCACATCATCCATGGACCAAGAAGATTCAATGGACTGACATCCTAATTCCTGATATCTCTTCATTTATTATACTAAGAGATGGTTCTCTATAAAAAAACCTGTATTTATAACTGAATGTAACTGCATTCTGATAGTCACACACTGTGTGGGATCATGTTATATTTCTTATTACTTCTGATTCATATAGCCTTAGAATATATAAGTGAAATAAGGAAATTCTTGTTCAGTTATATATTTTCAGGTAATAACAATAGATTTATTACTTTTTAGGACAAATATGTTCAATAATCCAGAAGTAATGGAAGCTTTTTCTTTCTTTTCTTAAAACAAATATATTATTACCTAACTAGTTCCTAGAATTATGTTTTTGTTTATTCTAATCTGAAGCAATACAACCTCAGTTTTATGAGTTAACATATCTAAACAGTTACATATGAATAAAATATGTAATTGTTTACTCTAAAAGGGTTAAAATCCCAAAATAATTCAAACTATCTTCATCAATACCAAAGTTATTAACAGTACCTTTCTAACTGAATTATTTCGCCTAGGGCAAGACTAACCATATACAACCACCCTGGAATAAATAATTTCAACAAAAACTATATTCTGCACTCCAATTAATGAAACATCATTTTGATGTCTTTTGACATAGCACTTCTCTCCTGTAAGCGGAAGATCCGTGTACCCCCATTAGCCCTCCTCATTCTCCCAACCATATTATGTGGGAGTGTGACGAAGGCACTTATTCCCCTGAGAGAGAGATTTATTCTCTTTCACGGGTAAATTGTGATTACTTGCAAAAAATAATTTATACAATGTATCATCTAATCTCATATGTTTTTTGTTTACTCTTTACTCCAGAATTCACTGGTTTCTTTTCTATCTATTCATCTCTTCAGTCCACACAGGTTGATCTGCGCAGTCAGCTCTGCATAACAAAAAGTAAGTCAAAACTATTTGATCTATTGCCATGGCACCACTGAATATACTTTCCCTGAATGTTCAGGGAATAAATGTCCCTCAAAAAAGGACCAAAGCCTTCCGTACTTTCCATAACAAGAAGGCTCACATAGTATGCCTCCAAGAAACACACTTCACCAAAGATTCTACTCCAAAATATATTTCTCCTTTTTATCAACAAATTTACACGGCTTCTGCCTGTACCAAGCAAAGGGGAACTCTAATTGCATTTCACCGATCCACACCATTCACCTTATCATCAGAAATTAAAGACCCAGAAGGTAGATACCTGATACTCATGGGTTATATAATGGATACAGCAATCACGGTGATTTCCTACTATGCTCCTAACAAACAAACTACACCATTCCTCTCACATATATTACAAGTGATTAATACACACAAAATAGGAACAGTGATAATGTGTGGGGATTCGAACCAGGTCCTCCTCCCATTTCTAGATAAATCACCTTTTACACCATCCAAAATAACCTCTAGATTACCTTTTTTCTCAACTTCTTTCCAAATACAATCTGGTAGATTCATGGAGAGAAAGTAACCCAATGAAAAAGAAATTCACTTATTTCTCGCACCCTCATCAAACCTTCACCAGAATAGATCATATTTTTCTAACAATAGGAATGATACCAGAAATTATTGCATCAGATATAATTCCGATTCCGTGGTCTGACCATAATGCAGTATACACTACTATAGCCTCAGCCATACCAAAAGCGCATGACCCAACGTGGTACTTACCGGACATAATGCTCAAACACCCACTACATCAGATGGCCATTGAACAAGCTTTAAAGGAATACATATCAATTAATATTACAACAGACATCTCCCCAATAACACTGTGGGAAGCTCATAAGCCTGTCTTGCGTGGTACAATACAAAGACAAATGGCACTATTTAAACGGGAACGCAAAAATCTAGCAAAAAAACTAGAACTCAATTTTAATGCAGCCTACATATCATTTCAAGATAATCCATCTCAGAGTACAAAATCTCATCTGGAAAAATCTAGATTGGAATACAATCTATTTCTCACTGAGTCAGTTGATAAATCCCTCAAACGCTCCAAACACAATTTCTACATGAATACAAACAAACCAGGTACATATTTGGCTCGGGCATTAAATTCAACTAACAAATCTTTCAAACCAATACGTTTGAAATTATCAAATGTTTACACTTGTAATCCAGTTAAAATAGTCCATAAATTTCACTCACATCTCGCAACTTTATACAAGACAAACAATGAATTTAATCCTACAGAAGCTGAATCCTTCTTCTCAAAAATAACCTTACCTGAGTTATCTCAGAATCAAAAAAGCAGTTTGGATGAGCCTATAACTATAGATGAAGTTGCTAACTCCATAAAAGACCTAAAACTTAACAAAAGACCAGGCCCAGAAGGCTACTCGGCTTTATACTATAAAACATTCTCAGAAATACTCTCCCATTCTCACTGAAACTTTTAACAAACTTCTAGATGGACATTCTTTTCGGCAAGAAACACTAATGGCAATTGTTTGTATGATCCCAAAACCCCTTTCTGATGATACTTCCTGTGTGAATTATCGGCCTATCTCTCTGTTAAACCTCGATATTAAATTATTAGCAAAAATAATAGCAAAACGCCTCAATAGCATTATAGGAAAATTAATACATAGAGATCAAGTAGGCTTCATGCCAAATAGACAGGCAGGCGATAATATACGCAGGGCAGTGTTATTGGCACATATTGCTAAAAAACGGAAAATCCCTTTATGTTTTCTATCTCTCGATATTAAGAGGGCATTTGACACAGTATCCTGGCAATATATGCAATATTCATTACAAAAATGGGGTTTTGGACCCCACTTTTTAACATGGATCAAAGCATTATATAATAAACCCAAAGCCTATATAAAATATGCTGGATACAAATCTGAAGCCTTTAATATCGAAAGAGGTACCCGACAGGGTTGCCCATTATCTCCCTTATTATTTGCCCTTATACTCGAACCCATAGCCCAATACATCAGAACAAACCAAACCAAACTATAACTGGCATTGAAGTAGGAGGTATTACACACAAATTATGTATATTTGCAGACGATATATTACTTTTTCTATCATCACCACAGGTCTGTGGTCCTAACTTAATACCAGCTCTTGATGGATTTGCAGCCCTATCCGGCCTTATGATTAATCCTAAGAAATGCCTAGTGCTTAATATTTCACTCACAAACATGGAATTGATCCCGGCTAGGGCTGCACTCCCATTCACATGGGCAGAAAAATCAATCCCATATCTTGGAATTCATTTAACAGCATCTCATTCTGACTTATTCTCAACCAATTATCCTCCTGTATTAAGACAGATCACAAATCTAATAAAACAATGGTCGCAACTTCCTTTATCCTGGATAGGGAAGATTAATGCAATCAAAATGACTTCTACCCAAATTGCTTTATCTATTCAGAGTCCTCCCTATTCCAATTCCTTCCTATTTTTTGAGAATAGTACAAAAAAGAGCAACTTCGTTTATATGGGGCTCTTCTAAACCACGTATACCTATATACACACACTACATCTTCCCAAAAATAAAGGAGGCCTGGGATACCCTAATTTTACTAACTACTACAGAGCAGCACATTTGGCCAGTCTGTCCAAATACCATGCAAAACAGGAAATCCCATTATGGGTATTTATAGAGGCTTCAGAAAATGACCCTCTATTAATATCAAATTTATTATGGCTTGATCCTAAAGACCGCTTTAAAATTCATAATCCCATAAAACACTTCTTATCTCTCTGGGATAAACTAAAAACCAAATATCAGTTACAATCTCCACACAATCCTCTCCTTTCTTTTATCAGAAATCCGGCCTTTTATCCGGCATGGATCTACCCAAATTCTTTTAAAGCTTGGACAACATCAGGCATTCAGACACTAAATGACTTCATAGCATCTAAATCATTCCTTTCATTCCCATCGCTTAGAGAAAAATATGATCTACCAAACTCTGAGATATTTAGATATCTCCAAATCAAAAATTTCTATACACCATTCCTAAAGGGGGATACACCATTATCCCAATTATCCATTTTTGAATCAATCTGTACAAAAGATCCATTTGCTAAAGGTACAATTTCATCACTTTATAATCAATTATATGGAGTAGCAAATCTTAATAGACCCTCTTACGTTCAGAGGTGGGAGGAGGACCTGGGACGAACTTTAGAAGACACGGACTGGTCTAATATATGGCTCACATCTAAGTCATCTTCACCCAACATCTTGGCACTGGAGACAAATTATAAAGTCCTAACTCGCTGGTACCTTGTACCCGCTAGAGTGGCAAAATATTCACCTAATACCTCAGCTCTTTGTTTTCGAGGATGCCCAGAAATAGGCACATATTTACACATATGGTGGACGTGCCCAGTAATCCAAACCTTCTGGAAGGAAGTCTTCGTGATTGCATCTAAAATATTTAAAAAAATAATACAACCAGATCCATATTTAACTTTACTTAATCTAAAACCGGAATGGTTAACACTCTCTCAATTCAAACTTATGATCCAACTAATAACGGCTGCAAAACAAACAGTGGCCAAGGCATGGAAATCTCCTACATTGGTACTAGCAGAAACAATTCACAGAATGAATAATACAATGTCCCATGCTAAGATGGTAGCCATCGATCAAAATCAAATTCCAAAATTTGAAAAACTTTGGCATCCTTGGATAAAACAACAGTTCCTGTCAAATTTCAATGACTCTGTCCTGTTGCCATGGTAACAGATTAAATGACTTACAGAGACACCCATTCTAAGGCTTCAAAGAGAACTAAAAAGAATAATAAACTGACGAGCGGGACAACCTTGTGGACCATACCTCCTACCTTTCAACCCTTTTTCTTCTTTCTCTTTCCTTTTCTCCACCTTACGATTAAAGCTCATTATCAGAATTTTATTTGACCTATATACACTCTACTTGTAAACAATATGTATAGTAGGTATAAATCATTTAAATACCTACAAAAGTAACGAAGGAAATTATATATATCTTTAATTTAGGTTTACGTGAACCCAATGTTTAATATTTGAAATTTCATGATATTTTACCTATATAAACCCTACTGTAAAACAATGAGCTTACTTTATGTATCTTTATAACATTGTATACTCAATAAACTTCTTTTGACAAGGAAAAATTGGTCAGCCGAAGCACCATGTAAGAAGCTACTGGCTGGGTTTCCATTTCGTGGTGCAAGGTTGTTTGGAGAGGACTTGGATAACTATATCAAGAGAATCTCTTGTGGGAAAAGCACTCTCTTACCTGTCAAGAAGAAGAGTAAGCGTCCCTCTTTCAAACGGACTCTTTCCCCAGCGCCGGGGGCTTCAGCCTCCAGGCAGTCTCGACGGCCGCCTCCATCGGGGTCCAAAGACGAGTCAACCCCAGGGACAAAAGAAGTCCTGGGGAAAGAAGCCTACTAGGCAAAACACTAAGACCTCTGCATGAGGGGGTGCCCCCGCTCACTCGAGTGGGGGGAAGACTGCGACAGTTCTCGGAGCTCTGGCACGAGGACTTCCAGGACAGATGGGTAGTCTCCACGGTAACCTTAGGGTACAAGCTGGAGTTTCAGGAATTCCCTTCTCCTCGGTTCCTCAGATCAAATGTTCCCAGAGACCCAGAGAAGAAGCAGTCGCTCCTTCTAGCGTTAGAGCGACTTTTGTCGCAGGAGGTCATTATGATAGTTCCCGCAAAGGACCAGGGATTGGGCTTCTATTCCAACCTTTTTACGGTCCAAAAGCCAAATGGGGATGTCAGGCCCATTTTGGACTTAAGGGATCTGAACCGATTCCTAAGGATTCAATCCTTCCGCATGGAATCAATTCGAACAGTAGTTCCCACCCTGCAGGGAGGAGAATTTCTGGCATCAATAGACATCAGAGATGCATATCTGCATGTGCCCATTTTTCCTGCTCATCAGAAGTTTCTGCGCTTCGAGGTAGGAGGGCGCCATTTCCAGTTTGTGGCTCTGCCTTTCGGGATAGCCACTGCACCTCGAGTGTTCACAAAGATCTTGGCTCCTCCTCTGGCCAGATTAAGGGCTCAGGGTATAGCTGTCATAGCATACCTAGACGACCTGCTCTTGATAGACCGGTCGGTAGCCTCTTTGAATGGAAACTTGAGGACCACGGTCAGGTATCTAGAACACCTGGGTTGGATCCTCAACTTAGAAAAGTCTTTCCTAAAACCAGTAAGAAGACTGGAGTATTTAGGTCTGATTATAGATACAAGCCAGGAGAAAATATTTCTACCCCAGGCAAAGATCACTGCTTTGAGAGAGCTGATTCTGACAGTAAGGACCAAGAAGGGTCCCTCAGTCCGCCTTTGTATGAGGCTACTAGGGAAGATGGTGTCTTCATTCGAAGCAGTTCCCTATGCTCAGTTTCACTCAAGAATGCTGCAACACAGTATTCTGTCGACCTGGAACAAGAAGATTCAGGCATTAGACTTTCCGATGCACCTGTCGCATGCGGTGCGTCAGAGCCTCAATTGGTGGCTCATACCCGAAAACCTGCAGAAGGGGAAATCCTTTCTACCGGTTACCTGGACGGTGGTAACAGATGCCAGTCTGTCAGGTTGGGGAGCAGTTCTGGAACAGGCTGCGGTCCAAGGGGTATGGTCCAAGACAGAGAGGACCTTACCCATCAACATTCTGGAGATCTGGGCGATACATCTAGCTCTAAAGGCCTGGACTATCAGGCTACAGGGTTGTCTGGTCAGGATCCAGTCCGACAATGCCACAGCAGTGGCTTATGTCAATCATCAGGGAGGCACCCGGAGCCGAGTTGCTCAAAAAGAGGTGAACCAGATCTTAGTCTGGGCAGAGATGCATGTGCCATGCATATCGGCAGTTTTCATCCCGGGAATAGAGAATTGGCAGGCGGACTATCTAAGTCGCCAGCAGTTACTTCCAGGGGAATGGTCTCTGCATCCCGACGTCTTTTGGGCCATATGCCAAAGATGGGGGGTTCCAGATGTAGATCTCTTTGCATCCCGATTCAACAAAAAGACAGATTTGTGGCAAGGACAAAAGATCCTCTTGCATGCGGGACGGATGCGTTGGTGATTCCGTGGCATCGGTTCTCACTGATTTACGCATTCCCGCCTATTCTGCTACTACCACGACTCCTTCGCAGGATCAGGCAGGAAAGGAAGTCGGTACTTCTGGTGGCCCCCGCTTGGCCCAGAAGGACTTGGTATGCAAAAATAGTAAGGATGACGGTAGGTTCCCCGTGGACACTACCGGAACGCCCAGACCTGTTATCTCAAGGTCCAGTGTTCCATCCTGCCTTACAAACGCTAAATTTGACGGTTTGGCTATTGAGACCCACGTTCTGAAGAGTCGTGGGCTCTCAGGTCCTGTCATATCTACCTTGATTAATGCAAGGAAGCCAGCTTCCAGGATGATTTATCATAGAGTCTGGAAGGCTTATATAACCTGGTGTGAATCCAGAGGTTGGCATCCCAGGAAATATGTCATAGGTAGAATCCTTGATTTTCTACAGATGGGATTAGAGATGAAGCTGGCCTTGAGTACCATCAAGGGCCAGGTCTCTGCTTTATCAGTATTATTTCAGCTGCCACTTGCTTCGCATTCTTTGGTCCGAAACTTTATGCAGGGGGTGATGCGTCTTAATCCTCCGGTTAAAGCGCCCCTAAACCCCTGGGACTTGAATTTGGTCCTGGCTGTGTTACAGAAACGGCCTTTTGAACCAATAAGTCAGATTCCTTTGGTCTTGTTGACAAGGAAATTAATTTTTCTGGTGGCCATCTCTTCTGCTAGAAGAGTATCAGAATTAGCAGCTCTTTCCTGTAAGGAGCCTTATTTGATTATACACAAGGATAGAGTGGTACTACGCCCTCATCCTAGTTTTTTACCGAAGGTGGTTTCTGATTTTCATTTAAACCAAGACATTGTTCTACCTTCCTTTTTTCCAGATCCCTGTTCTCCGTAAGAGATATCTCTACATTCATTGGATGTAGTAAGAGCAGTTAAGGCCTATCTAGGGGCAACTACTCAGATCCGCAAGACGGATGTTTTGTTTGTGCTGCCAGAGGGTCCCAATAGAGGACAGGCAGCGTCAAAAGCTACCATTTCTAAATGGATTCGACAGTTGATCATTCAAGCTTACGGTTTGAAACAGAAGATTCCTCTGTTTCAGATCAGGGCACATTCCACAAGGGCTATTGGTGCTTCTTGGGCAGTGCATCACCGGGCCTCTATGGCTCAAATCTGCAAGGCCGCAACCTGGTCTTCAGTTCATACATTCACCAGATTCTATCAGGTGGATGTGAGAAGGCATGAGGATATCGCCTTTGGGCGTAGTGTGCTGCAGGCAGCGGTACAGGGTCCTCAGGTCTGATTGCACCCTACTTGGTCGTGGTTCCCCCCCCCTCAGGTAGCATTGCTCTGGGACATCCCATCAGTAATTACTGTGGCTCTGTGTCCCGTGATGTTCGAGAAAGAAAATAGGATTTTTTAAAACAGCTTACTTGTAAAATCCTTTTCTTTCGAAGGACATCACGGGACACAGAGGTCCCGCCCCTCTTCTAATACACTATATTGCTTGGCTACAAAACTGAGGTATCCCTGCAAGGGGGAGGGATTATATAGGGGGTTGAACTTCCTGATAGGGTGTGCCAGTGTCCAATCACCAGTGATACCTATATAACCCATCAGTAATTACTGTGGCTCTGTGTCCCGTGATGTCCTTCGAAAGAAAAGGATTTTACAGGTAAGCTGTTTTAAAAAATCCTATTTTTAACCACTGGAGCTCCAGAAGATTTTACCCTCTTCATGACCAGGCCATTTTTTGCTAACAAAATTTATATATATATATATATATATATATATATATATATATATATATATATATATATATATATATATATATATATATATATATATATATATAAAATAAAAAAATTTTTTTCACACAAATCAAGCTTTCTTTTTGTGGTATTTGACGACCACTGGGTTTTTTATTTTTTGCAATATAAATGAAAAAAAAAAACTAAATTAAAAAAAATGTTTTTTTTTTTTTTTACTTTCTGATATAAAACACATCCAATAATATAAAAAAAAAAAAAAAAAAAATTCTACATACATTATGGCTGAAATGTATTCTGCCAAAGGGCAGCATACAATGTTTGTATTGCTACAAAAGCCTGTCAGTGACTGAAGACCTACAAGAGGAGATGGCCATGCTACAGGAGTTGTTGGAGACTGGAGTCAAGCTGTCAGACTAGGGACATGTTACATGAAGCTGCTAATGATCACAGCTATTACAGAGTCATTAAAAATCAACCCCCCCCCCTGCTGACTGCTGGGTCCGAGGGCCACATTGCAAACACCAAACGGCCACATGTGGCCCTCAGGCCGCAGGTTGGGCACCAGGCTCTATAAGATTTGTAGTTTGCATAGAGGGGGCACATGACCTTAACAAATGTGCACTGCTTATTCCAAACAGATGGAAGTGAGGAAGGAAAAGAAGAGGTTCAGGAGCTCACAGAGGAAGTTACAAGGAGGCAAAAAAAAAAAAAAAAAAAGACATTTTTTCATAGATTACAGCACTATTACGTAGAATCTATGGATTATTTGTGGAACAAAAACATTAACCACTTCAGCCCCGGAATAATTTACCCTCTTCCTGACCAGAGCACTTTTGCAACATGGCACTGCGTCGCTTTAACTGACAATTGCGCGGTTGTGCGACATTGCACCCAAACAAAATTGATGTCCTTTTTTTCCCACAAATAGAGCTTTCTTTTGGTGGTATTTGATCACCTCTGGGGTTTTTATTTTTTTGAGTTATAAACAAAAAAAAGTGTAAATTTTTTTAAAAAAAGCAATATTTTTTCTTTTTGCTATAATATCCCCCAAAAATATATAAAAAACGGATTTCTTTCTCAGTTTAGGCCGATATGTATTCTTCTACATATTTTTGGTAAAAAAAAATTGCAATAATCGTATATTGATTGGTTTGCGCAAAAGTTATAAAGCCTACAAAATAGGGGATAGATTTATGGCATTTTTATTATAAAATTTTTTTTTATTAGTAATGGCGGTGATCTGCGATTTTTATCGTGACTGCGACATTATGGCGGACACATCGGACACTTTTGACACTATTTTGGGACCATTGTCATTTATACAGCGACAAGTGCTATAAAAATGCACTGATTACTGTGTAAATGTTGCTGGCAGGGAAGGGGTTAAACACTAGGGTGCGATCAAGTGATTAAGTGTGTCCTAGGGAGTGATTCTAACTGTGGGGGGGATGGGCTACCACTGACATGACAGCGATCATTGCTCCGATGACAGGGAGCAGTAGCTCTCTGTCATGTCACTAGGAAGAACGGGGAAATGCCTTGTTTACATTGCATCTTCCCGTTCTGCCACTCCGTTACACGATCCCGGGCCTCCGGCGGACATCAAATCCGCGGGCATGGTCACGGTGTACGTGGCAGGTGCACGCGTGCCCACACTGCCGCATCTTAAAGGGGACGTACCTGTACTCCCATTTGCACAGCCATGCCATTGTGCTGACGTATATCGTCGTGTGCATGGTCGGCATGCGGTTAAGGGGTTGGTTTACTAAAAATGGAGAGTGCAAAATTTGGTGCAGCTCTGCATAGAAACCATTCAGCTTTGTGGGTTAGTTGGTCGGGTCAATCGCACCCCACCTCCCAGTTGGACGGCCCTGCACTTACCCCATCTATGGCGCGAGCAATGCTTCCCTCCAGGCGGTGGCTTCCACCTGCGTCTCCTCTTTGGCATTGGCGGCCATGTTTTTACTCCCTCCTCCTCCTAGACCAATAGGACCGCTTCTCCTTGATTGGCCAGGAGGAGAATCACTGGGTGGACTCGCCCTTTTTTGAAGCCTATTAGAGCCTCTGGCTTCACGTGCTTAAAAAAAAAAAACATATTGGAATCCATGCGTCCAGCACCCCGCATGTAGATTAGGGGGCCGGAGCGCATGGTTAGGGGGGAGCCCCCACTGCACCCAGCATTACAGGCCACCACTGATAATAAAGCTTATCTGTAGGTAACATGAATATCTCCTAAACGTGCCTCATTTAGGAAACATTCAACCTGGATGCAGCCAGTTACGTCACCGGAGCATGCGCTCTGAAGCATCAGAGCTTCGCGCCGGAAACCGAGGGCTCCAGCGCGCATGTGCAGGAGTGACGTCATTGCGGTTTCGGCCAATCACATAGCTGGCGCGCAGGAACCCAGGAGAAAGACCAGGGGAAGATGTCAGCACTCTCAGCGGTGACATTACAGTGCTGGAGGGCTTCATTCCAAGGTAAGTATTCATAATGTGCTAGTATGCGATGAATACTAGCACATTATGCAGTTGCCGTACAGGTGTTTTTATGTTGTTTTTTTAATTTTTTTTTTTTTTTATTTATTTTTTTTTTTTGTTAAACAGCCACAGTTTACTACCGCTTTAATTGAACAAGTTGAAGTTAGAAGCTGATTGGCTACCATGCAGCGCTGCATCAGATTTTGCACTCTACAGTTTTAGTAAATTAACCCCTATGTGTCATTTTACCCATTCCCCAATATAAAACCAAACAAAAACTATATGGTCCTATGTCAAACTAAGCCCAACAGTGGTACTAACTACACAGTAACATGAATGGGGGTTACACCTACCAGGAACTACTGGGCTAAAAAGATAAATTTTATTCAACAAAATTAAAACAGCAGAAATAGTGCAAATACAGCCACTGTGCCCATCATGTGCAGCCACTGTGCCCACCAAATACAGTCACTGTGCCCATCATGTGCACCCACTGTGCCCACCAAATACAGTCACTGTGCCCATCATATGCAGCCACATGGCTCTGACAGACCCCCTGTGGCCAGGCACTTACCACCAGGCAGCACCTCCTCTCCAAGTGCACCAGAGCGGCGGTGGAGGTATCCTTCCTCCAGTCCAGCGTGTGTCTCTTCCGCTCCTCTTTCTAAGAGCCAGGCATCCAATAAGGTGGCCTGGCACTTTGGCCAATCAGAAAACAGGTCTGACGCTCTACCTCCTGATTGGCGGGGAGGAAGGTTAGTGTGAAAATAGCAAAAATTTATTTGCTATCGTTACACATTTGGGTGGGATCAGGGCGCCCCGAGCCCACCCTATTTTGATGCCTATTAGAGCCTCTGGCTCTAATCAGGTGCTTCAAAAAGTACCACCCCGTCCCACCCCCGCCATAGGAATCCATGCATCCTGAAAGGGGCCGAGCGCATGGATGGGGGGGTGGGGCGCCCGTCCGCCCACAATGCATGGGCCGCCACTGACTATGTGGCACTATTTTGGCAATTTTAATTGGGTTGAATAAAGTTGATCAGTGGTTCCTGTTGTGTGGGTAGGTTCACCCCGTTCATGTTACTGCACACTCTCCAATATATCTAAAATGAAAAAAAAATGGCTTTAGATATATTTCAAGGACAATTACATATGGTTAGTAACTGTCTTCTGTATCTGTACAGGTCCTAGCCTGTTTCAATTGGCTTTCTAATTTTTGTGAAAAACTACAATTTTCAGAAGATCCACTGATGTTTTGCTTTGGGTACAAGACCAGTCATACTACACAAGGAGAGAGAGCTGCAGTGACTGGACTTTATTACAGGAAGCCCATGAACAGAGGGAACGTTTTACACTGGATTACTGCACAGATCTGGAAGGATTACACAAAGCACACCAAGAATCAAGGAAGATTGCACATAGCCATTATATTTAGATATAACATCAATCAATCTGTGACGTAGGAGCGGGGGGCAGGGCTATGCCCTGCTGTCTGTGTCTATGGACGCAAGCAGCGGGGCTCGGGAGCGAGCCCACACGTGTTCCCCTATAAGAAGTGGCTTTCTATAGTGGCACTGGATGAAAAGGAGGCGCCAGCGGGGGACCCAGGAAGAGAAGGATCAGGGCTGCTCTGTGCAAAACCATTGCACAGAGCAGGTAAGTATAACATGTTTGGTAAAGAAGCTTTTTAAACACTTTAAGAAAGAAGTAGAAACTTAAAGGAAGAGAATGCACAGAAGCAGAATAATCAAGATCAGTGGCGGCTGGTGGTAATTTTCTTTTGGGGGGGAGAAAACGTTGCACCCACATCCACTCCCCCTATCTGGCTGGTTCTGGAGCACTTACCCCATCTATGGCGGGCATCAAGGGCGGCTTCCCTGCTCTCCTCCAGTGGGTATCATGCATCACGGCAGCTTCCGTCTCCTCCCTCCTCCTTGACGACCAATCAGAACGCTTCTCCTTTAGGCCAAATCGGAAACGGGTCTCAGGCCCACTTCCTGACTGGCCCGGGAGGAGAATCATTGTGAAAATAGCAAATATTCATTCGCTATTGTCACACAACTGGGTAGGCTTGGTTCGCAGTGCTCTGCACCCAGAGCCCACCCTTTTTTTGAAGCCTATTAGAGCCTCTGGCTCTAATCACGTGCTTCATAAAAAACAAACCCCCATTGGAATTCATGCATCCGGCGTCCTACATGGGGGCCGGAGGCATGGATGGGCCACCCCTGATCGAGATGTTCCATAGGCATGGGGAACTATGATTCCATGGTATACACATTTCTGGGATCACGATCACTTTGTACTTGTGCATGCGACACCTCTAAGCACAATGTAATGATTTATTACTGCTTTTATTGATTTGCTTTAGTCAATCAGCCCCAATGAATAGGCACACTAGCTAATCCCAATAAATTTCAAAAAAGGGAGAAGTTTATTGTGTTTCAAGTACCTTACAATGTTCAGAACAAAGAAAGGTTAGATTAGAAATGTGTCAAAATCAAGTTAAAATGCCTGTGTGCACATGCCCTACAAAGAAACTGGAAATGTATTTTTAATATAGTTTTACATATGTATATGCTGTACACCCATATAAATACAATTTTAAATACATATTTTCAAAGTTGCCCAAAAAAAACTATTTAGGTAAAGCCCTACCCTTTAGCAGTGTGGCTCAATACATGATGTAGAACACATTTTAGCGTTCAATAGAAAATGTATTTGTCTGTGAAATAGGTGAAGTCAGTTACTATCAGTTAGTAGTAATTGATGAGAGTGCATGTGTATGTGTTATTTAAATGTTTTAATTGTATTCATAGGAATACACACACACGTGTATGTACTGTATATAGTTAGTCTTTAAGGCACACTTGTTACAGTGTGAAATGCAAGAATAAAGCAATTTATCAAAAGTGACTGATGTTTTATATTTTTCCAGTTTTTTCAAAGAGCATGAGATTACTTGTGTTCCTTAAACTGCTCCCACTAGCCACAAGGAATTCCTGATCTAAATACTGACCTTTAAATAATCTCCCTCCACAGTAATGCAGAGAATTAATTTTAACTGACAGTAACACATGCTCCGTATAGAATGGAACGCGGTTAGAAGTCCATTGCACAGGAGACAGAACACTGGGCACGAATATTCATCGGGTAAGACTTATCATTTCCACATATCTCGCGATCTGTAATGTGTTACATGTTTTATAAGAACTGTGAGATATTATTTTAAAGTACAAACGTGTTCTGTGTATTTATGAGTATTTAATATAGGGGTTGATGTTTAATACACAGGACACGACCTATATGCAGTTTGCATGTTCACCTTGTGATTGCATGAGTTTGCTCTGTGTACTTTAGTTTCTTCCCACACTCCAAAGACATGCTGGTAGGTTAATTGGCTCCTGTATAAATTGTCCCTAGTATGTGTATATATACATATCAGATAGGGTCTATTGATTGTAGGCTCCTTGAGGGCAGGGACTGATGTGAATGTACAATAAGTAAAGTGCTGTCTAAATTGGTGTCACTATATTAACACCAGTAACAAATAAATAAAATAAAATATGCTGGTACAATTGCTAAAGAGGAATTAAAGTCAAAAGTCTAAAAAACGCTGGCAGGTAGGATTTTTCTCAAAGAATAGCTTCCCAGCCTTATAAGCAGTAATGTACACTGAGCCACGCATGCACAGCTCAGAATACATTTACGGCACCAGTCTGTGCCATGATGAAATGATTCTTGTGCTCATGTGTGGGAGTGACGTTATTGCAGCCGCTCATTAACGCGGCTGGATAGAGCGAACCTGGAAGGAAGATCAGCAGAAGATAGAAGCACCTAGGACAGCGGCTTCGTTTGACAGGTAAGTCTGCTATATTGTGCTAATATGCAGGGTATACTAGCACATTATGGCATAAACCTCCTGGAGGGGAGGGGGGGCATTAAAAAAAAGTGTCAAGGTAATTTTATCAGAGTGACTGCAGTGAGTAGAGGCTATGTAGGTCCATATGACATTCAAAATTCTTTAATGCCGACAGCTGCAAAAATATTTTTTTCCGGGGTTGAAGCATGCTACAAACAATGTTTTATCTTGGAAACATGCCCATAAAAAAAGGTAGCAACAGGTAAACATGTTTTCACTTTAAGTATTGATATAAAGGAGCAGTACACGTCTTGTAAGACTAATTTAGCAACCGATGCATTTATAGGGGGGACACTTTCACCATGTAGACCACCACCTACACAGTTAGTATCCAATACATAAATCACAAAAAACAGAGCATAATTGTCAAAATATAGAGAGAAATGCGGTGGAATTATAACGGTGCCAACAGATAATAATGGAAACCAAAATTACTTAAAAATAAGATTTTTTTATAAACATGATTAAAAGCCAATCAAAACAGATCATTGTATTTCATTAAACATCTCTATTACGTGGTCATATAGATGGATTTTCAGTTGTATAGAAGTTATGTGTTCGTATGATATCCCAACATGTTTCGCCTGTTAGGCTTCATCAGGGAATTAACGAACCAACCAGAAGACACGAAGGACAATGCAGACGAATACAAGAAAAGTATCAAAAAACATATATATATATATATATATATATATATATATACATTAAATAACTAAGGAAAAGCACATATAACTCATTTGCCACTGTCCACCCATTCCAGAGCTTACCACCAAGACCAGGCTAACAAACAAAGGAAATAGATTATACGGGTAAAGTCCTAGTCATAGGGCCTTGTTAAAAAGTAGATTATTAAAGCTCCAGGTTGCATATAGCAAAGGTGCATAGAGGGTAGATCTAATGTGTCATTTGTAGTTATCCAATGGGATTACTTACTTGATGAAAGGTTTTTATGTCCAACTTGGATAAATGCTTGTTGCTGAGATCAAAAACAGAAACGGGAAAAAGAAGGGTAGTGTACTACATATTGGTGTCATCTCTTTAAGGCAGTAATAATAATATAATATATCTAAGGGCTTTACTAAATATTACTATTAAATGGACTTGACCATAATAGCATAAATCTGTTCCTTTACTTGATTAAGTAAATAAATATTCTCTATCATTTTTCAATTTGTTTTATAAAACCCTTCTCTTCAGAGAAGCCTACCTTACTAAAAACAACTGTTTTTTCATTTTCTCCATCAGCTTACCCCCCACGGTGATTACCTTTTTTTGTTTCCACTAGATCAGGGATGGCGAACCTTGGCACCCCAGATGTTTTGGAACTACATTTCCCATGATGCTCCACTACACTGCAGAGTGCATGAGCAAATGGGAAATGTAGTTCCAAAACCTCTGGGGTGCCAAGGTTCGCCATCACTGCACTAGATCATCCCTTCTAGATTGTAAGCTCTAACGAGCAGGGCCCTCTGATCCCTCCTGTATTGATTTGTATTGTAAGTATACTGTCTGCCCTCATGCTGTAAATCGCTGCGTAAACTGTTGGCGCTATATAAATCCTGTATAATAATAATAATAATAATAAATAGTTATTTTAGTATTTATTTTATAGACAAATACCAAAAGGTACAAAGGACTAATGTCTCACATAAAAAAAAAAAATAAAATAAAATAAAATAAAAAATAAAATTTAATAATCTCTAGAGAAAAAAGGGAATTTAATTAGATAAGAGTAGTAGTAAAAAATGAGCAGATAGCTAGATAATTAAACAAGAGTATGTTGCATCACAGTCTAGTAATCTCAAAAAGCATATAGGGGAAAGGCAGCTAGATTGGTCAGTAAGCCCAGACATATAAACTATCCCACAAGAAGAAAGTATAAATCGCACATAGTCTCACCTTGCAAACACAGAAGTACCATTTACAGGTCGCCCTCAATCTCTGGCTGCTGTAATGCCTGTAATGCATGAGATGCCTAGACATTAGTCCTTTTGTACCTTTTGGTATTTGTCTATAAAATACTGTAAATACTAAAATAACTATAAAACAAATTAAAAAAACGATAGAGAATATTTAACTACTTAATCAAGTAGGGAACAGATTTATGCTATTATAGTCAAGTCCATTTAATAGTAATCTTTAGTAACGCCCTTAGATATATTATATTCTTATTACTGCCTTAAAAAGATGACACCATTATGTAGTACACTACCCTTCTTTTTCCTTTTTCTGTTTTTGATCACAGCAACAAGCAATTTATCCAAGTTGGACATAAATTGCTTTATCTGCAGGCGCCCTCCTGTGTTCATTTAAACTGATTGTTGCAGCAGCTGTCTGGGTGGCTGGTCTCAGACGATCTTGGAGGTGAAGATGCTGGATGTGGAGGTCCTGGGCTGGTGTGGTTACACACGTTGTCTGCGGTTGTGAGGCCGGTTGGATGTACTGCCATATTCTCTGAAACGCCTTTGGAGATGGCTTATGGTAGAGAAACGAACATTCAATTCAAGGGCAACAGCTCTGGTGGACATTCCTGCAGTCAGCATGCCAATTGCACGCTCCATCAAAACCTCCCTCAAAATACCTTTCATCAAGTAAGTAGTCCCTATGGACAACTATAAATGACACATTAGATCTACCCTCTATGCACCTTTGCAATATGCAACCTGGTGCTTTAATAATCTACATTTTAACAAGGCCCCATAACTAGGATTTTACCCGTATAATCTACACTGAGCAAAATTATAAACGCAACACTTTTGTGTTTGCCCCATTTATCATAAGCTGAACACAGATCTACAACTTTTTCTATGTACACAAAAGGCCTATTTCTCTCAAATATTGTTCACAAATCTGTCTAAATCTGTGTTAGTGAGCACTTCTCCTTTGCCAAGATAACCCATCCACCTCACAGGTGTGGCATATCAAGATGCTGATTAGACAGTATGATTATTGCACAGGTGTGCCTTAGGCAGGCCACAATAAAAGGCCACTCTTCTCAAAAGAGAAGTTCTCACTAACAAAGATTTAGCCCTGGTTCACACTGGAGCATTTTGACATGCGATTTGACATGTCAAATCGCATGTCAAATTGTCGGCAATTGCCGTGAATGGCACCGTCCTAATCGTGTGCGACGCCGCATTTGCGGCGCTGCACCGATTTCAAAAAGTAGTTTCTGTACTACTTTTTGCGATTTTGGGCTGCGATTTACATTTACGTCTAATAAAAATTTCCATTATTATCTGGTGGTAGCGTTAGAATCCTACCCCATTTCTCTCTATATATTTTGGCTTTTCGGGATGAGGAGCCGGATGCACTAAAAGTGTTTGTCTAGGTCAGATAAAATATATAAAAGAGCATAATTGTGTATCAACCAGCATGGTTCCCCATATCAATAATGAATTTACATTTCAAAACCAGCATATTCAGTGTAATGTCAGCTTGACACCTACAATAAAATGCAAAACCGTAGCATTCTATTAAAATATAATTAACAATAAGATCATTTACTAAACAAAAATTAAGCTAAACATCATGCTCAGCAAAATGATTTGAATGTGATGAAGGCCCGGTTCACACTGATGCGAATACATAACGAATGCGATGCGTCAAAAACACTTTAAATTCGCATGTCATTCCTAAAGTCATTGTTTTCAATGACGGTCGTTCACATACATGCGTTGCGATTCCTCTACGAATGCGATGCGATAAAAAAAAGGGTCTTGTGCGAGTTTACTGCGTTGCGAATTTAGTCTCCATAGACATCAATGTATATCGTTCTTGAATCGCATTGATGGTTCACATATGTGCGAATTCGTCACCTACAGCTCCTCCTCCACAGAAATCGCAGTCACCTCCCAAAATGACAACTCATTCCAGTAGAATCGCAGTATATTTGCAACAAACACATAATGAATTCGCAAAGAAGATTTGCAACGCAATTGGGTCAAAATTGTGCTAAATTCACAACGCATCAGTGTGAACCGGGCCTAAAGCCCCACTGACACAAGTGACTGTTATCACCGGGAATAAAAATGAGGAGAAATATGTCATTTTCAGATCTCTCTCCACTCTTTCACAATCTGTTGTACCTTGAAACAGGTGAAGGAATTCTCCCTTGTAAGACACAGAGCGCAAACAAACAAAAACTTGGCAGGGATTTTAACCTCCCTGGCGGTATGATTATGTCAGATTTTTGATGCTGAAAGCGGTACAATGTTTCACATAGAAATTTGGCGTTTTATATTGTAGGCCTGTAATTCTTAGGAATAACAAACTTAAATCTGTCCAAATAAGATTCTAGTAAACATCCCGGGTATGATTATGTTTAAAACACGAAATCATAAATTATAATATAATGAATAACAATAAATAGTTATAACAAATAATAATATAATAACATTTATTCAATAATGTAATCAAATCAAAAACACTGAAATTTGCTCAGTTGCAGAATTGTGGCTGTCATTACTTTCAGTGTCTGATGATGAATTTCCCCGCAAATCACTATCGCTCAATTCTGCAAGTGATTCTAATTTACTATTGCTGTTTTCTAGTTGGTCTAAAACCACTTTTGATGTAGAGGGACACTTTTTGGTTGCCATGGACATTCTCCAGTTTCCAGGCAGAAAGAACAGTATATATAGTATAAAACTACATGCAGGGCACTGGACAAAGCATTAGGGACAAAAGGGAGGTGAAATAATTTGATACAGTAATGTAATCTGTAAAATTACAGTGTATTGTGTGTTTTATGTATTTTTAACTTTCTGAATTTGGTGCTGTGCTCCTACCCTGTGCGTTGCGAAGCTCACAGGGAACAGAGCCCAGCACTATGATAGATCGAGCAGAGGACACGACTCGCGCGCACACACAGCGGGGAGACATCGCAGGATCCTGGGGACAAGGTAAGTAACTTTGCCTGGATCCTGCGATGCGATCCCGAGTGTGGCTCGGGGTTACCGCTTTTGGCATGGAAAATTCATCCCGAGCCACACTCGGGACTACCGCCAGGGAGGCTAATCATTCCTAATGTATCGCTTAACCCCAAGATTTGGGGGTTTAAATATACTTTAACCACTTGCTGCCCGCCCGCCGTCATATGACGGCGGGACGGTGCAGCTGTTGTTCTGGGCCGCCGTCATGTGACGGCGGGACGGTGCAGCTGTTGTTCTGGGCCGCCGTCATATGACGGTGCAGCCTTCCAGGCAGCCCAGGGGGCGCGCGTGCGCCGCCGGCGGCACGCTCATGCGCCCGCCGCATCGTTCGAGTCCCGGTGCACGTGCCAGGCGGCTGCGATGTCCGCCGGGCACCCGCGATTGCCCGGTAACCGAGCAGGACCGTGGATCTCTGTGTGTAAACACAGAGATCCATGTCCTGTCAGATGGGAGGAGACCGATGGTGTGTTCCTTGTACAGAGGAACACCGATCGGTCTCCTCCCCTTGTGAGTCCCCTCCCCCCACAGTTAGAATCACTCCCTAGCAACATGATTAACCCTACAGCGCCCCCTTCTGATTAACCCCTTCATTGCAAGTCACATTTATACAGTAATCAATGCATTTTTATAGCACGGATCGCTGTATAAATGTGAATGGTCCCAAAAATGTGCCAAAATTGTCCGATATGTCTGCCGCAATATCGCAGTACCAGTAAAAATCGCAGATCGCCACCATTACTAGTAAAAAAATAATAATAATAAAAATGCTATAAATCTATCCCCTTTGTAGACGCTATAACTTTTGTGCAAACTAATCAATATACGCTTATTGCGATATTGTTTACCAAAAATATGTAGAAGAATACGTATCGGCCTAAACTGAGGAAAAAAATAAAAAAAAAAAAAAAAAAATTGGATATTTATTATAGCAAAAAGTAAAAAATATTGTGTTTTTTTTTTTTTTTTTTCAAACTTGCCACTTTTGTTTTGTTTATAGCACAAGAAATAAAAACCACAGGGGTGATCAAATACCACCAAAAGAAAGCTCTATTAGTGGGGAAAAAATGATAAAAATTTCATTTGGGTACAGTGTTGTATGACCGCGCAATTGTTATTCAAAGTGCGACAGCGCTGAAAGCTGAAAATTGGCTTGGGCAGGAAGGGGGTGAAAATGCCCTGTATGGAAGTGGTTAAGAAGCTGCACATATAATACATAAAGACTGCATATGTGCAAAAGTCCTGATGGTGTTGGGAAACTAGTCATTAAAGGATGAGTTTTGGAATATGTTACATGCTCCACCTGTATTTAAGGTGGAACACGTAATACCCCAGATAGCAAGCAATTGAGCTGCGAGTTTAAAAATGACTTGCTAAGCTATTGCTAGACCTGCCAGGCTTTACAAGTTCATTGCACAATTGCAGTAAGTCTGCATTGCATGATTCCAAATCAACTTTATTTTCAAACATTCTGCAAGTCTGCTGCAAGTTCTGGTTCAGTTATGTTGTGCAATGGCCATCCCACCACAGGGGTCACTGTGGCTGAACTTTCATGCTGTATACTTGCAGAGCTCTTGCTGTAGATTCACCACTGCAACTTTGCTCTTGCTAGAGCCTTGCCACACAAATTTGCTACAGATTGGAAAAGTGGAAACTAGAGCTTGTGCTTCATGTGTTCTGCAAGTATACAACTTACCAGTGAAAATGTGCAGCAAGTTAGCAGACTTACAATTCAACACTGCCACAAATTTGTGGCAAGTTATCCTTGCAATCTGTGAGGTTCCAGCTCCTGCTTTTACCCCAGATCCCCTCTCTGTGTGACAGCGGGCAGGGGTTCTTCTTCTCGCACCCGCTGTCACAATTTAAAAACAGCGCAACCGTGCAGGATCCCGCCCACATGGCCACATCGTTCATTCACAGTTTCCTTTGAATGAATGCACTACAAGTACCATCATCCACCATGGCAGATGGCCTGTAGTTCTGAATGGAGTGGGCCGCGCTCTGGATCAGTAGCTAACACAAGTGTATGGACTTTCTCCATGAGATTCTCTCAAAAAACTTTTAAACAAAAAACCTTTTTTTGATCTATGTTTGTGTGTGTTTGCCTTTGCACCTACTACCCAGTTTAATTGTAGTTCTGAATGAACTGTGAGGGCACTTGCCAGCAATTGCAATAAGCTAATTTCCTTTGATATGGGTTTCCTTTAAAGAAAGCCAGTCACCACCCCATGCCTACTGAAATAAAACCACACAAGATACATTTCTCACATAATCTTCTGCCTGGCTGCCTTCTTTGGGGTAATTGTTTTGCCCCACCATGCTTTCCTGGCCCTAATGTCAAAGTCCTGGCAGCAGCCATAGAAGCCTCATGCAATCTGCAAAGACTGTTATAGGGTCAGTGCATCCAAAATTGATTCATGTTTTTTTTGGTAGATGGTATAGGGATAAGTCACCTATTGGGTTTGTATAATCCTCATGTCCTCTCCAGGTAAGATATCTGCTCACCTGACTTCACCTACAATCGACATAATATGTTTATGTGATCTTTAACACTATTCTTAATCCTCCATTGTGATACAGGACAATGCTGCTTCTACATTCTGTGTGTGCTTTGCTTCTGTTGGCACCACGGTATTCTTCAGCTGAAGATGACCCAACAGAACCTCAGCGGAATCCCTGTGCCAACTGGATGGGTGGAGCACCTGGTTATCCAGGACACAATGGACTGCCAGGAAGGGATGGTAAAGAAGGGAAGGATGGAGAAAAAGGTGAAAGAGGACAGCCAGGTTAGTGCTGGTTTTAGTACAGGAATGGGGTGTTTAAAAAAAATTATGTGCATCGAATTGTGTATGGTGTGTACAGTGCCTTGAAAAAGTATTCATACCCCTTGAAATTTCCCACATTTTGTAATGTTACAACCAAAAACTTAAATGTATTTTATTGGGATTTAATGTGATAAACCAACACAAAGTGGCACATAATTGTGAAGTGGAAGGAAAATGATAAATGGTTTTCAATTTTTTTTTTTACAAATAAATATCTGAAAAGTGTGGGGTGCACTTGTATTCATCCCCCTTTACTCTGATACCTCTAACTAAAATCTATTGGAACCAATTGCCTTCAGAAGTCACCTAATTAATAAATAGAGTCCACATGTGTGAAATGTAATCTCAGTACAAATACAGCTGTTCTGTGATGCCCTCAGAGGTTTGTTAGAGAACATTAGTGAACAAACCGCATCATGAAGGCCAAGGAACACACCAGACAGGTCAGGGATAAAGTTGTGGAGAAGTTTAAAGCAGGGTTAGGTTATAAAAATATATCCCAAGCTTTGAACATTTCACAGAGCATTGTTAAATTCAGCATCCAGAAATGGAAAGAGTATGACACAACTGCAAACCTACCAAGACATGGCCGTCCACCTAAACTGATAGGCCGGGCAAGGAGAGCACTAATCAGAGAATCAGCCAAGAGGTCCATGGTAACTCTGGAAGAGCTGCAGAGATCTACAGCTCAGGTGGGAGAATTTGTCCACAGGACAACTATTAGTCGTGCACTCCACAAATCTGGTCTTTATGGAAGAGTGGCAAGATGAAAGCCATTGTTGAAAGAAAGTCATAAGAAATTCAGTTTGCAAGAAGCCATAACGTGACACAAACGTGAAAGAAGGTGCTCCGGTCAGATGAGACCAAAATTGAACTTTTTGGCCTAAAAGCAAAACGCTATGTGTGGCGGAATACTAATACTGCACATCACCCTGAACACACCATCCCCACCTTGAAACATGGTGGTGGCAGCATCATGTTGTCGGTATGCTTTCATCAGCAGGGACAGAGAAGCTGATCAGAGTTGATGGGGAAGATGGATAGAGTGAAATATAGGGCAATCTTAGAAGAAAACCTGTTAAGAGTCTGCAAAAGACTTGAGACTGGGGTAAAGATTCACCTTCCAGCAGGACAACGACCCTAAACATACAGCCAGAGCTACAATGGAATGGTTTAGATTAAAGCATATTCATGTGTTAGAATGGCCCAGTCAAAGTCCAGACCTAATTCCAATTGAGAATCGGTGGCAAGACTTGAAAATTGCTGTTCATAGACGCTTTCCATCTAATCTGACAGAGCTTGGGCTATTTTGAAAAGAGGAATGGGCAAAAATGTCACTCTCTAGATGTGCAAAGCTGGTAGAGACATCCCCCAAAAAGACTTGCAGCTGTAATTGCAGTGAAAGGTGGTTCTACAAAGTACTGACTCAAGGAGGCTGAATACAAATGCACACCACACTTTTCACATATTTATTTGTAAAAAAAAAATGAAAACCATTTATCATTTTCCTTCCACTTCACAAATGTGTGACACTTTGTGTTGGTCAATCACATAAAATCCCAATAAAATATATTTGTTTTTGGTTCCAACATGACAAAATGTGGAAAATTTCAAGGGGTATGAATACTTTTTCAAGGCACCGTATGTGTGGCTGTGCATGCACACAGATATATGTAATAGATACTGTAGCTTAGCGTAACAGCCTAACCAATTGTCAGACAAACTGAAAACTTAGTAAAACATATTCTATGTGAATGCATATCACAGAGGAATCACAACTCATAATAATAATAATAATTAATAATAATAAGCTGCAATTACTCACAACCACTGTAGTTTACTTTTTGGAAAATAGTATGGTTATCCTGATAATGTATACATTCCCCAGAAGTAGCAGACCCCCAAATAAAGCAAAGCATCATTGAGTGATGCAGAATGGCTTCAAGGCACTAAAGCTTACTAAAAGCTTTGTCTACATACAAATTATTCTAGCCAAAGTGCCTATCCTATGTATATTTGATCATAATGACCAGAGGAGCCTAAACCCCCTTTCTCCAAAATGTGCCTTGTTGTAGCCTCTGTCTTGGCTACCCCATTCATGTGCCCCATTGTAATGGCAAGCTAAACCTAACTATTTGGAAAATATATGTGTGCTGCTTTACAAGGAATGTAAAGCGGTTTGATCCATATTTTAAATATTTATTATGGACAGGACAAAAATCTATTATAAAAGATAGATAGATAGATAGATAGATATCACTGGCCACTTTATTAGGTACACCTTGCTAGTACCGGGTTGGACCCACTTTTACCTTCAGAACTGCCTTAATTCTTCGTGGCATAGATTCAGCAAGGTTTTGGAAACATTCCTCAGAGATTTTGGTCCATATTGACATGATAGCATCACGCAGTTGGCTGCAGATTTGTTGGTTTCACATCCATATTGCGAATCTCCCCTTCTGCCACATCCCAAAGGTGCTCTATTGGATTGATATTTGGTGATTGTGGAGGCCATTGGTGTACAGTGAACTCATTGGGGTTGATTTACTAAAGGCAGATAAACTGTGCACATTGCAATTGCAGTTGCTCCAGAGTTTAGTAAATGAGAGGAAGCTCTGCTGACTTCCATCATCCAATCATGTGCAAGCCTTTTTTTTTTTTTTTTGCTTTTTTTTTTCTAGCATGTGATTGGGTATTCTTTGCAAAGTGAAGCTTCACCTCATTTACAAAGCTCTGGAGCAACTGCGCTTGCAAAGTGCACAGTCTATTTGACTTTAGTAAATCAACCCCAACGCCCTGTTCTTGAAACCAGTGGTGAGATGATTTGAGCTTTGTGACATGGTGCATTATCCTGCTGGAAGTAGTCATCAGAAGATGGGTACACTGTAGTCATAAAGGGATGGACATGGTCAGCAACACTACTTAATTAGGACATGGCGTTTAATTGATGCTCAGTTGGTACTAAGGGGCCCAAAGTGTGCCAAGAAAATATCCCCCACAACATTATACCACCAGCCTGAACTGTTTACACAAGGCAAGATGGATCCATTCTTTCATGTTGTTTACACCAAACTCTCATCCTAACATCTGTATGTCACAGCTGAAATCAAGACTCATCGGACCAGGCCACATTTTTCCAATCTTCTATTGTCCAAGTTTGGTGAGCCTGTGCGAATTGTAGCCTCAGTTTTCTGTTCTTAGCTGACAGTGGCACCCGGTGTGGTCTTCTTCTGCTGTAGCCCATCTGCTTCAAAGTTCAATGTGTTGTGCATTCAGAGATAGTATTGTGCATACCTTGGTTGTAACGAGTGTTTTTTTGAGTTACTGTTGCCTTTCTATCATCTCGAACCAGTCTGCCCATTCTCCCCTGACCTGTGACATCAACAAGGCATTTTCATCCAGAGAACTGACACTCACTGGATATTTTCTCTTTTTCGGACCATTCTCTGTAAACCCTAGAGATGGTTGTGCGTGAAAATCCCAGTAGATCGTCAATTTTCGAAATACTCAGACCAGCCCGTCTGGCACCAACAACCATGCCGCATTCAAAGTCATTTAAAGCCCTTTTCTTCCCCATTCTGATGCTTGGTTTGAAATTCAGCAAGTTGTCTTCACCACATCTAGATGCCTAAATGCATTGAATTGCTGCCATGTGACTGGCTAATTAGCAATTTGTGTTACAAAGCAAGTAAACAGGCGTTCTTAATAAAGTGTCCGGTGAGTGTTTGTGTGTTGGTGTGATATATATATAAAATATGAGCACTATTGAGATTTCTTTGCATATGCTATCTGCATACCATCGATTGGTGTGTGGCAAGGAAATATTATCGGGGGTACACAGGAAATCTTTTTTCTAGCCCGGGACGTACCAGCGAAAGGTTAAGGAACCTGCAGCCATTCTAGCCCGGGAGAAGCTAAAAGGCCCATTTTGACCAAGCTTAGTTGCAAGGTTGCATTGCTGAAGGTGAGAGTTCATCTGAAGGGGGCGCACTTTGTGGTGATACACTGTTTGCATACCAAAGCACTACAATGGGAGGTGGATTGAGAAGCACCTATAAAAGGATGGTGACGGCTCGTGGGATGAGCATCACAGTTACTGTGAACTGCACCGTTGTGGACTATATTCTAATTTGATTACTACATGTGTTCAAATGCACTGGTTAAGCATGGACTCAATGTTTTATTTGTGAACAAAAATTTTTGGGATCTTCGCGGAGTGACACAATTATCCACATTTTAGGTTTTGTAATATTTTATCTTTAATTTTTGTAACACGTTTATTTATTATAGAACAGCACGATTGAATATTGAAATATGAAACTGCAATTTTTTTTCAAACATTTAATTCATTTTCAGGAAAAAATATAGGGATAATTAGCTTTATTATGTGTTTTTCCTAACTGCAATCTTTTATGCAGCAATATGGCCAACTAGTCTCCTTTTCACATATACCGCTATTTCAGCTTTACTTAAAAAAGGAAGTAAACTGCGCCAATTATTTATTTTTTTAAAACCCTGCAAAGTAAAGGCATAATATGCTATTATGCATCACATAATAGCACATTATGAAATACCTTCTTAGAACGAAGCCCTGCATTGCTGCGCTGTGAACAGACGCTTCCATCTTCACCTGGTCTTCCTTCCGGGTTCGTATCCTCTGGCCGTCTGATTGGCTGTGCCACGATGACATCACTCTCACGCATGCGCACAGGAGTCACTGACCGCGGCATGGAGCTCTGAAGGGATGGCCCGGGTATACCGTCCCTTCAGAGCACGTGTGCCAGTGACATCACCAGTTGCATTAAGTGTGAATATCTCCTAAACTGGGAAAGTTTAGGAGATATTCATAATACATACAGGTAAGCCTTATTATAGACTTACCTTTATTTACTAGTCTACAAAATGGGCTTACATCCACTTTAAAAAAGTGCCTTGTTTATTTCACTCAGCAAACTATTAAGTGGCATATTTTGCTCCGGGAAAAAAAAAAAAAAGCTGCAAAGCGAGCTTCATTTGCAGTGCTATCTCTTTAGCTAACCCATACTGTTTTGGGAATTTTTTGTCATGCATTAAATGTTCACTTGTAAAATAAAGGATGCACAGAAATCATAAAAGCACATAAAAGGTTAAAAAAACTATAATACTAAACAAAAAAAATTAAAATAAAGTTGACCCAGTACCAATATAGTTTCCCTTTTAAAAAGAACAGAAGTAAAATGTAAGGTATTCTATCTGTCATTTACAAAGTTATATTTACAATAGTAATATGAATATCAATATTTTTAGGTGTTCCTGGGCAAAAAGGAGAAGCTGGAGAGCACGGACCCCCAGGAGCAGAGGGCCCGCGGGGATTTCCAGGAGCCCGAGGGGAGATGGGGGAGAGCCCATTCTTACAACGTTCAGCTTTTAGTATGGGACTAACTGGCAGAGTTCCCACCCCAAATGTTCCTATCCGCTTCACCAAAGTCTTTTACAATGAGCAACGCCATTATGATGACAGCACAGGCAAGTTCAGCTGCCATGTTAAGGGCCTTTACTTGTTCACCTATCATCTGACTGTTTATATTAAGGATGTCAAGGTTGGGCTTTACAAGAATAGCAAGCCCATCATGTTCACCTTTGACCAGTTTCAGTCCAACAACGTAGACCAGGCTTCTGGCACCATCTTATTGCACCTGGATGTTGGAGATGAGGTTTGGCTGCAGGTTTATGGGGATGAATTTGGAGGCATCTATGGAGATAATCTCAATGACTCTTCTTTTTCAGGAATTCTGCTGTATCCAAGCCAGACCTCCAACTGATTCTCCTCTATTGTTAAATGACCATGGGCTTTTTTTCTCAGCATGAACTGATTGTAAAGTCCCAGATTACCTAGAACTATCACAGAATTACAAAGTCAAATTGCTCTAAATGCGTCTTCTTAATTTCTTAAATACCAGGAAAAACCCCCCACTTTGCATACAAAACTGCTTGTGGCAAACGTAAAAATGTGCATAAGTGTTTGGCTTTAATTTTTAAACATGCTTCCCATTTCTTTGCAATGAAAGAACAAACACTCGGGCTGCATTCACACTAGTGCGAATTGAATGCGGGTTTCACCGCATCCAATTCGCATGAAGAGATTGTGGCCGGCTCTCTATGGAGCCGATTCACATATCTCTGTTGTGGCTGCGGAGTCCTGTGTGTATTTGGCCCCATTTCAGGGCTGAATTCATGCAAACATTCGGCCCTGATTCATTCCTAAAACGGAGAATAGGGACGCACCGGACCCCTGCTGTGAACCGCATCCAGCAGCAATGTGAACCCAGCCTGAAACACAGGAAAACACATAATACCAGCATCGAAAGCAATTACATAGTGGTTTTTAATTCTATTCCACTCAGAATGTGCATCAGATTTTTCATTATTATTCAGAGGAAAATTCAACCACATTCAATCAATTCTGCAAAAAGTAAAAGTCAGCATTAAAGGCTAAGTTCACCTTCTTTTTTTCTAAATTCCAGCTCTCCTATGTACCAATATAGCATTATTGTGCATCTTTTGCTCTTTTATGGCTGTTTTAAAACAGTGCTCGACTATTTCTGCCTTACTTCCTGGACAGACTTTAGGACACAGGGAGGAATTGACCAGCTGAGGGTAGATGATGCAGGGTGTGTGGTAATGAGATCAGTTGGTCAACTCCTTCCTGTGTCATGACAAAGTCTGTTCAGGAAGCAAGGCAGAAGTAATCGAGCAGGGCTTTGAAACATCCATAAAAACAGTGAGGTAAACGTGTGTAGAATAAATGGAAAGCTGTTTTATTTTTGCAAAAGAAGTACATTAATGCTATATTGATACACAGGGGGGCTGGAATTTAGAAAAGAAAAAAAAGTGAACTTATCCTTTTAAAAGTCTTTGTAGCTGCTGACTTTTAGTATACAGACACTCACCTGTCTAGGGATCCAGTGTCATCATCACCCAAGCTGGTTCTTCACCGGTCTCATAGTTGCCAACATTGTCAAAAAATGTATAGACGCTTTTTTGTCGGTAGGCGGAGTCTTATTATAATTAGGGGGCAGGGCATTAATTTTAGGTGTGCTGTAGCGGGGAAGAGAACACTGTGGCGCGTCGCAGTGAAAAGTGGGTGTGGTTTAAACTTAATGGTGGGTGTGGCTTGAAAGGGTGTGGCTCAAAGAGGGTGTGATTCAAGTCTGAGATGAATAAGGGATAGAAGAAGAAAGAAATGGGGAGGGAAGGAAAGAGGGATGGAGGTACAGCAGGCCCAGATCCTACACCGCAATAGAAATATGTACACCTCCTTACATCAGGTGTCCCCAGCAGAGTCCCTCCTTACACCAGGTGTCCCCAGTTATCAGTGGCATCACTAGAGTTGGTGTCACCCGGCGTGGAAAAACATGGTGTCACCCTCCCATCCACTATAGTCCTCCCTCAATACAGAGACCCATCCTGCACTATAGATCCCCCTCCCGCAGTGCAGACCCCCTCCCACAGTCTAGACCCCCAATCAGTATAGACCCCCCTCCATCAGTACAGATCCCCCTCAAAATAAACCACCCCCCCTCAGTACAGACCCTCCCTGGACAAACCACCCCGCCCTCACATCAGTACAGACCCCCCCCCAGGACAAACCACCCCCCCTCCTCGAACAGTACAGACTCCCCAGTACAAACCACACCCCCATCAGTACAGAACCCCCAGGACAGCCCACCCCCTCCATCTGTACCGACCCCCGCAGGACAACACCCCCCCTCCATCTGTACCGACCCACCAGGTCAAACCACCCCTCATCAGTACAGACCCCCCAGGAAAAACCACCCCACCATATGTACAGACCCCCTAGGACAACTCACCCCCCCATCAGTACAGACTCCCCCCCCCCCCCCCAGGACAACCCACTCCCCTCCATGTGTACAGATGCCCCTAGGACAACCCACCCCCCAAATGTACAGACCTCCCTGGGACAACCCACCCCCCCTCAGAACAGCTCCCCCCAGGACAACCCACCCCTCTCCAAATGTACAGACCCCCCCTAGGACAACCAACTCCCCATCAGTACAGACCCCCCTAGGACAACCCACCCCCTCTATATTTACAGGGAGGAGGAGGAGGAGGAGGAGGAGTTTAAACTCTTGCCTAATAAACACACACCAGCATGGTAACCCATACCTCCCAACATTTTGAGATGGGAATGAGGGACACCTACTAGCAAATGTATGTAGGCATAGGACACACCCCCTCAAAGGAGAATTAACCAAAAAAAGGTTAAATAAATCCACAAGGGCTTTTTTTTTACCACTACTATTCCTTTATATTGTCTTTTAAAATTTACAAATGTAGCAATTTAGAAATTGGAGGAAAGGTTTAGCACTGGGAAACACTTTTTGAAAGATAAAAAGTGCATATTATATGCAACTATATAGATCAGACCAAAATGAGGGACAAATGAGGGGGAAAGAGGGACAAATCAGGGACAATCCCTCAAAATCAGGGACAGTTGGGAGCTATGGTAGGATGGCAAGGAACTCCCCTGCTCTTCCACCCCTCCCTTCTCCAAGCTAATAACAGGATGCACGTGGCCTCCACTCCACTTTTTTTTTTTTTTTCTATTGAACTTTATTGTGAATCTCTGCAGCTGGAGCTCCACTACAGGAAGTGGAGGACACATGATTCCTGTACATGATTTCTGTATAGAGTGGAGCTCTAGTGACTGCAGTCTGCAGCACATACTGAGCCATTTTGTTGTTACTATTAATTAAACCTGAGATTTGCAGAAAGATATTTTTGGTAGGTTTAGCTTTCTGTTAAAGTACTCTCCTTGTAAAAGCAATTGTTTATTATTTACCAATTAATATTTTTGGTGATGATGGAAGTTCATGTTTATCATACCTCCCAACATTTTGAGATGGGATTGAGGGACACCTACTAACAAATGTATGTAGGCATAGGACGAACCCCTTTATCACACCCCCTTAAAGGAGAATTAACCAAAAAAAAAAGGTTAATTAAATCCACAAGTGCATTTTTTTAACCACTACTATTCCATTTTATTTGCTTTTAAAATGTACAAATGCAGCAATTTAGAAATTGGATGAAAGGTTTAGCACTGGGAAACAATTTTTGAAAGATAAAAAGTGCATTTTATATACAGCTATATAGATCAAACCAAAATGAGGGACAAATGAGGAGGAATGAGGGACAGAGGGACTTTGTTCCAAATCAGAGACAGTCCCTCGAAATCAGGGACAGTTGGGAGCTATGTGTTTATGTTGGAAGAAGAATGCAATCCACATCTCTAAGCACAATCGCATTGTCTTTTTTTGCCCACTTTCATGCCAACAGGGCCAAGATTGAGACACACATGGATCTCCACACAAAAAATGTTTTATGGTTCAATGGTATGTTGGCATTAAACCTCCATCTTCTTGAAAATCATATATGTTCTGGTGCAATTATTATCTACTTAACCCCTTCCCGCCGACGGTACACACATATGCGGCCTCAGCTTTAAGGGGTCATACCGGGATATCCCGGTACCATTCTTCAGAGCTAAAAGCCGCTCTGCTGTTATATCAATGGTGCGAGAGGGGACCTCCCCCGCCACCTTCCACCGCTCTCTCCAGGCCTCCCGTCCCACTGGGAGACTCGATCCATGATCCAGCACTTCCACCGGCTAGAGTAAGATGGGAAGGAAGCCGGAAATGGCTTCCCTCCAGTCTTCTTTCTGTAAACACGGAAGCAATGTCACGTTCCTTCCGGTTTACTCGGCTGCCAATGGCACTGTTTTTAAAAAAAATGACAGTATTCAGAATCACTGTTTTTGGCGATCTGAATACTTTGAAGTGCAAAGGAGGGATTTGGTGTCTTTTAGATCCCCAATCCCACCATAAGGAGTACCTGTCACCACCTATTACTGTCACAAGGGATGTTTACATCCCTTGTGACAGCAATAAAAGTGATATTTTTTTTTATTTTTAAAGTGACAATGTAAAAAAAGAAATGAAATAAATAAGAAAAAATTAAAAATTTTATAGCGCGCCAGTCCCCGTGAGCTCACGCAGCAAAGAAAACGCATACGAAAGTCTCGCCTGCATATGTAAACGATGTTCAAATCACACATGTGAGGTATCGCCGCAATCGTTAGAGTGAGAGCAATAATTCTAGCACTAGACCTCTCTAAATCTGACCTGGTAAATGTTAATTTTTTTCCTATGGAGATTTTTAAGTACCTTAGTTTGTTGCCATGTCACGAGTGTACACAATTTCACAGCATGACATGTTAGGTATCTATTTACTCTGCGGAACATCATCTTTCACAGTTTCCAAAAATTTGGGCTAACTTTACTGTTTAGTTTTATTTTTTAATTCATGAAAGTGTCTTTTTTTCCCAAAAAATTGCGTTTGAAAGATTGCTGCGCAAATACAGTGTGACATAAAATATTGTAACGATCACCATTTTATTCTCTAGGATCTATGCTAAAAAAATATATATGTTTGGGAGTTCTAAGTAATTTTCTAGCAAAAATTACGGATTTTAACTTGTAAGCAACAAAAATCAGAAATAGGCTTAGTCATGAAAGGTAAATAATACAAGGGGTAAGGGAAGGGATGGGGAACAAGAGACACCTGGAAAATGTAATCAATCAAGTGCAAGCTGTAACCATAATACACAGAAAAGAAAGGGGGGGGAAAGTGCCCGGTACTAGTGTCCGGGAAAGGGGTTACTTTAACAGCACTAATTGAATATCAATTATTCAATAATAACCAACTAAAATGCCGTAAATAGATTAAATATATCACTTTATTAAGTATTTTAAAGTCATGAAAGGGTTTACAAATGCCCAGCCGCATTGTACTGAGGACGGGGGGAGCTGTATGCAAAGCGATGTGCTGGTACATCACTGCCTACTTCCAGGATTAGGGCGTGTGCATGTTCACCCCCACCCGTCTCCCGCTGTGATTGTTGACAGAGCCTATCAGCAAGTCCCGACCAATGATTCACACCCAAGACCAGGTGATCAGCTGTGTCCAATCACAGCCTAGAGCTCTGTGTTGGCCGAGGGTGACGTCACAACGCTTCCTTCTTTCCGGAAAGAAGGAAGCATTGTGACGTCACCCACAGCCATCTCGCATCCTTTACACACACTTTAGCATCTGGCACTGGATGAGTGCCTTGTTTGTAAGTTCAATACCTGTTATTTTATTTCATTAAAGTTTACATTGCGGAGAGCACTATGTTGTACCCTTTTCTATCCACATGAATCATATGCTGGGGGAGTTGCCTATGCTGTTTAATGCTCATCCTTTTTCTGCTACCTGACTGATCTGGATCTGCTGTGAACCATCTTTATTTGACCCGTAAGGGAAAGTGCATTTGACCCTCTATAACGAAAGGGTCCCTGCGCTGAGGTGAGAGGCCATCTTTTTACATTGGTGAAGGGATCACACATATCCACTGAGATTCCAGCATGATGTCACATCACTTATGATCGTTTGGATTTATTGTCTTATAGACTTTACATTGTTTTAACTTAGCGATGCACCATGTACAGAGGAAGAACTGGGGGAAGACTCATGTAGTCCAATGTGAGTTAGAGGAATTTCTGCAATATCAGTTGTTGGCTAAGCGTAGTGGACTGAGCTACAGTTTATGTGAGCACCTCCGCTCACTAGATTACTGTACAGGAACTGTTGCAGAGGTATTCCTTCAAGAAGACATCTTGAGGGAAATGGGGCTCCTCAAATTGTAAAGAGGCAAGAACCGCTCAGGTGGCACATGTTCCACTTTGTGTGATTGTGAATTTTGGTGGCTCATCATCGCAGATATGTCTCTCCATTCATGAGCCTGAAATACACAGTTTTTGCCATCTTGGCAGAATAGTTGTGATCTACAATAGATAGAAGAATGCCTGGCATAGTGCCTGTGCAAAGCCAAGAACATCATGTCAAAAATATTTCAAAATGGCATATATTTCAAACAGTAGATGATGGGATCAGTACTGGAGAAGGTGCAGTAGATGAAGGATCTACACTGGACAGGGTGCAGTGGATGATGTGACCGGCACTGGATAGGGTGCAGTGAATGATGCGATCGGCACTGGAGAGGGTGCAGTGGATGATGTCATTGCCACTGGAGAGGGTGCAGTGGATGATGTCATTGCCACTGGAGAGGGTGCAGTGGATGATGGGATCGGCACTGGAGAGGGTGCAGTGGATGATGGGATCGGCACTGGAGAGGGTGCAGGGGGTAGCAATTTCGGCACTGCAGAAACTTCACACAACAATAAATGTCTTTCCATATCCACCGTGTGTATAATTGTTCTTCTACAAAGGTGGCAGTGATAATGTTCCACTGGCCAGCATGAAAGGCTGCACCGCCATAAGATTTTGTCTGTAATAGAAATAACATATTAATAAGCTGCAAATAAAATATAAGCAATTCATACAACTTTCTCAGTGTGCACATTTGTAGACTTAAAGGGTAAGTTCACCTTTACAGAAAAATCTGTAAGGTGAATTTACACAGGATGCCCAACCCCCCCCCGCCCCTAAGTCCCGCTGACCTGGAGTGCTGTGACCACCTGCACTGACACATCTGGTCGCCGCCTCACTTAGAAATCCCTGCGGATTAATCTCTAATCTCCTTGTCAGGAGGTACATTTAGGATCATTCTAATTGGTCAGAACCCGTGTAGCCCGTCCTGTCACTGCAGTTGAACGGGAAAGAAAGATGTGGGAATTTCAAATCCCCGGTATAGCGGCGATACGGGCTGTCAGTGCGGGTGATCGCCGGACTCCAGGTTAGCAGGACTGGGGGGGATGGGGAGGGGGTCCAGTGTAAGTTCACCTTACAGATTTTCTGTAAAGGTGAACTTACACTTTAAACTTTAAAATGTAACTATCCCCTGTAATAAAGAAAAAACTTTCTGCTTAAAAAACATAACAAAAAAAAATAAAAAATTTGATTTATAATTTATTTCCTAAGTGGATTCTTCTACATGTTTTTGATCCAAAAAAAATCACAATAAGTGTAAATTGATTGGTTTGCTTGAAAGTTATAGCGTCTACAAACTATGGGATATGTACTGGAATATTTTTTTTTTTTTTAATTTTTCTGCTACAAATGGCGGAGGTAAACGACTTATAGTGGGACTGTGATAGTGCGATCTGCCACTAACTGCCACTTGGGGGAACTGACTAATTGCCACTGACATCACCAGTGACACTAATGCAATGGTCAGTGCTAAAAATATGACACTGGCTGGGAAGGGGTTAACATCTAGGGCGATGAAGGGTTTAAATATGTTCCTTAACTAGGTGTAATGTGTGCACAGTGTGCTGTTTTATACTAATGATCACTGACCGATCACTCCCTCTGTACAGAGCTATGTGTTGAATTTCAACACAGCGCTCTGGGCTGTGATTGGACACAGCCGATTAGCTGTGTAGTGATTGTACACAGCATTCCAGGTGTGAATCATTGGCCAGGATGCTGTGTACAATCACAGCAGGAGCCGGGTGGGGCCAAACATGCACGCATCCTAAACCTGGGAGTAGGCAGCGACGTACCAGCACATCGCTTTGCCTACAGTGGCCACACGTCCTCAGTCCAATGCAGCTGGCCGGTCGTTAAGTGGATAATATTTGCACCAGAAAATATATGAGTTTCAAGAATGCGATGCATACTAGCCTATTATGCTTTTACTTTGCAGGGGAAGTACTTTCAAGAACTAATTAACAGTATTATGGGAAGGATTACTTCAGATTCAGGGGAAGTCACAAATGGAACATGTTTATCCTGTGGAAGCTCCAAGTCTTTTATACTGCCAACATGCTATGAATGCTTGGTGCCATCTTGCCAGAAGTGCTGCACCTATTATTCAGAATCTTCCCTGGCGTTTCCACTTCTGTTGGGTCCAATTATCATCTATTCTGGCACTGCAAACACAAAGCAGCACATAGAGTAAGTTTCTAGACTGTTGAATGTGTAGGGAGTCAGGATGTAGAGAAATTGGGTCTAGCTAGAGAGTAGCTACTGAACTGTGTCATAGTGACCAGGCAACAAATAGGGGATGACACAGAAGGCTCCAGCCACCTCTCCTGTAGTATACTGTTGGGAGCACTGGCAAGGACAGAGCTCATCCTAGCTCCAATGATACAAGAGATAAAAAAGACATGCTTCACTCCACCCGCATGATTAAGCTCCAGGGGGTAGTGAAACACATTGGGGTCATGGCTTGGCTGGAGCCCAGGCTGAGGCTGTCATTTTACATAGCCACAGGGTCTTGCAGTGATTTGCGGCACATAGGACCTTTTTTGTCTCTTGAACTGTGTCATACTCATCAGCTTCCTACATGCATGACATACATACTTGCCAATAGTCCCAATTTTCCTGGGACAATCCCGATTTTTGTACCCTCATCCGATTAAAATCCCAGGATTTTGCTTTTGTTCCGGGAAATCTGGACTGTTTTTGGGAAAAACGGCAGCGGGCTACAAAAAGATGGCCACCGCCGCGAGGACTGTATCCCCGTGTGTTCAGTGGAGAGGGGAGGGGCAGCCAATCGGCTGCTCTTTTCAGTGTACAAGTAGACAATTCTCTTCTCACACTGAAGCTGATTGGTTGCACGGATGAGAGGCCCCTCCCCTCTCCACTGAGCACACAGGGAAAGCCAGGAACTCATGTAGCTCCCGCCAATCCTCCGCCTGCCCTGTACCTGACGAGAGGAGACGCCAGATGTATCGTGGGGCTCCGCTTCTGGGGACACTGATGTAAGGAGGGGCTCCGCTGCTGGGGACACTGATGTAAGGAGGGGCTCTGCTGCTGGGGACACTGATGTAAGGAGGGGCTCTGCTGGGGACATTGATGTAAGGAGGGGCTCTGCTGATGGGGACACTGGTGTAAAGAGGGGCTCTGCTGGGGACATTGATGTAAGGTGGGGCTCCACTGATGGGGACACTGATGTAAGGAGGGGCTCTGCTGGAAGCACCTTATGTATGGAGGGGCTCTGCTGGGGGCACCAGATGTATGGAGGGGCTCCGCTGGGGGCACCTGATGTAAGGACAGACTCTGGTGGGGGCACCTGATGTAAGGATGGACTCTGCTGGGGGCACCTGATGTAAGGGCGGACTCTGCTGGGGGCACCTGAAGTAAGGACGGTGTCTGCTGGGGGAACCTGATGTAAGGACAGACTCTGCTGGGGGCACCTGATGTAAGGGGCGGACTCTGCTGGGGGCACCCGATGTAAGGAGGGGCACCGGATGGCATCTGGTGGCAGGCGACGTGGCAAGTGACACACTCAGGGCTCCCACTGATTCTGCATTATGGTGAGTTAAATGATTTCATTTTATATAAAAATGTAATAATAGAAATAATGCGCTTCAATCATCCTGCCATCATAACAACCATGGTGCCGTGATCATTGAAGCGCCAACACCAGGTGTTTGGAGTATCTTTGTCTGCTGATTGTTAAACTTTCTGGAATACACATTTCTATTGTGGTGTAGGATCTGGACCTGCTCTTCCTTCCTTCCTTCCTTCCTTCCTTCCTTCCTTCCTTCCTTCCTTCCTTCTTTCCTTCTTTCCTTCTTTCCTTCTTTCCTTCTTTCCTTCTTTCCTTCTTTCCTTCTTTCCTTCCTTCCTTCCTTCCTTCCTTCCTTCCTTCCTTCCTTCCTTCCTTCCTTCCTTCCTTCCTTCCTTTCCTCTCTGACTCTAACCACGCCCATTTAAGTCACATCCAATATTCGGTGTAAACCACGCCCATTTTTTCGTTGTGGCAAGCTTCGCGCAACGCATTTTTATTTCCCTGCTATGCCACACCTACAAATGAATGCCCCGCTCCCTAATTAAAATAAGACTCCACCTACAGGCAATAAAGTGCCCCTATAATTTTTTTTTTACAATGTTGCCAACTATGGACATATAAATATGTTTGTCATGCGATCTGTTCAGTATTTTATTAAGTCAAAGAAGGCTCAGGGAGCAGTATTTGTCTGTGCTATTACTGGGCAGGAATTCAGCAACGTCCCTGAATGTATATGCAAATATCATATTTTTCGGTAAAAGTTTTCTCAGTACATTAGGCCTTAGAGAGACTCAGAATTCAGATATGGAATAAGTTTGACTTTTGCATGAGAAGTCTCTGCATTTATGCTTAGTTACTTGTGTCTCTGGATCTACTGACTGATCTGCCATGCGGTTTTCACATAAGTTTAATTCTGCTTTTTTGATGAAATACACATTCAAAGTATCTGGGTTTGTTAACAGTTCACATTAAATATATTTTAGTCTTGTACATTGTCCTAAAACATGCATATATTTATGCATGAATGTTGCTAAGATCATAAACCATCTCGCAATTTATGTTTAGCAAACTGTAATTAAATTCACACACACCCCTCCAGACATATTAGCTGTGGATAATAACACAAATTATTAATATTTTACAGGATTACATTTATTCATATATCACCATCATGTAATAATTAGAAATACCTTTTTTTTAATCTATTTAAGTCAGGTCATGTGAACATTCGTGAACAGCTGTCAATCAGCTGGAGCCACCCTGCCAGGCATTCCTGCATACCACACTCGGATGAGGGAGTGTTTAATTATATTGAGATAAATGGGGATGTGGGAGAAGAAGCCGTCAGTCACGGCAGACAGGTGGCAACTAGTGATGGGCCCAACACCCCCCCGGTTCGGTTCGCACTAGAACTCACGCCAGTGTTGCCAACCGCCCATTAATTTACTGGCAGCCCATAAATTTAAGCCCATTTTCGAGCTGCCCGTAAAAGGCAGCACTGCCCATGAAAAAGATGGCCGCGAGCCGACCATGCAACTACACATGGGCCATTCCGAAGCCAGCCAAGCTCGGGAATGCTCGTACATGCTCGACCGGGCAGCGCATGCGCAGTAATGTAATGGCACCATTTTTAAATAGAAGCCAGTCCAGTCCACTTGTTTTTGGCAGTGCTGCGGCAGCATCTCATGCACTTGCCACAGCAGAGGAGGAGCCGAGGAGGGGTGAGGTGAGTGACACTGTGTGTGGGGGGGATAGCAAAAAGGGGGCAGAGGAGGACATTACTGGCGGGGTGAAGCCGTGCAGGGGACAGAGATTAACACTGATGAGCTGCCCTGTGTAGAGGTGAAAGGGGTAAAGGAGGAGGACACACTGATGTGGAGAGGTAATATAAAGGTGGACAGAGGAGGAAACTACTGTGAGGAGGACACTATCATGTCTGCAGCCTCTGTCCACCTCCTGTATTATGTTTGCAGGCTCTGTGCACCTCCTGTATCATGTCCGCAGCCTCTGTCCACCTCCTGTATCATATCCGCAGCCTCTGTCCACCTCCTGTATCATGTCCGCAGCCTCTGTCCACCTCCTGTATCATGTCCGCAGCCTCTGTTCACCTCCTGTATCATGTCCGCAGCCTCTGTCCAACTCCCGTATCATGTCCCCAGCCCCGGTCCACCTACTGTATCATGTCCTGAGCCTCTGACCATCTCTTGTCTTTTATCATGCCTGCAGTCTCTAAGGGGGTCCTAGAAAGGAGTCAAGAGTGAGAGCGCTGCCAGGATGGGGGTCATGGGAGGAGACAGACATGTGTGGACTGTGGAGAGGAGACTATAGAATTAAACCAGAGCTGCCAAGCTGGAGCCATCTGACTGATCCCTGCACAGTGCACCTGAGAGGAGGTCAGTGACAGTGCCACCAGGCCAATCTGGGGGGGGGGGGGGGGTAAGGGGGGAGTGAATACAATAATGTAAGGGGGCACTTATATAAAGGTTTCCCCCTATATTCGTAACCCCCCTTACCTTAGTGTATTCACTCTGTGGAAGGTGGTCTCTAGTCACCAGGGCCCCCCCCCCACATCAGAGTTCCCCCTTAGATCATGATCTGCAGCGTTCCCCTTTACATAAGAGTTCCCTTTCACTGTGGGGGGAATCCTGTGCTGGCTGAGTTATAGTAACCTGACCTTCATGTCAATGGAGAAATATGTTTTTTGACTTTTGTTTAATTTAAACACATTGCTAATAGCACTAGCTATGTGTTTATAGTTCAAATATTGATATTTGCACTGTTTAGCACTGAAAACTGTCATTTTAGGTACTTTTTTGCGGTGGCAGTAAAAAATTTAGCTCTGACAGTAAATGTCATGATTTTTGGCAGTAAAAAAAAAAAATTGGTGCTTTTTGTAAATTTTGGCATCCTGCCAGTAAATTTCACTTCAGGGGGTTGGCAACACTGACTCCTGAACAAGTAAAAAGTTCAAAACCGAGCCGCAAACTCTATTAAAGTCTATGGAACCCGAACTTGAAAAATCAAAAGTTACATTTTGAAGGCTTATTTGCAAGTTGTTGGCCATAAAAAGGGTATGGGGGCCCGGGTACTGCTCATGTATCAATGCAAAAAAAATTTTTTTTTCAAAAGATTGTTTTTACAGAAGCAGTGATTTTAACCACTTTACAACCGGCCCATAGTCGAATGACAGCAGCAGGGCGGTTACTCTGGGATCATGTACTATGACGTCCTCCCAAAATTCCCCTCTCGCGCGCACCTGAACACATCCGTGACCGCCGGGTCCTCTGCATCACGGATCCCGGTAAATGGCCGCTAATCGCGGCCGTTTACCATGTGATCGCTCCGTCAAATGACGGAGCGATCACATGTAAACAAACCGGCGTCATCTCATGACGCCGGTTCCTCTCCTCCCCTCCTGTGTACCGATCGGTACACTGTGAGTGGAGAGGGGGAAGGATCGGATGGCAGCAGCGCTGTGGGCTGGATCTGTAGTGCCCACAGCGCTGCTCAGTGACATCCAGCCATCCAGCCATCCATGCTCAGCCATCCCTAATGCTCTGCAATGCCCTGTACTAATCTGCAATGCCCCTCAATACTCTTCAATACCCCACAATACTGTGCAATACTCTGCAATACCCCACAACACTGTGCAATACTCTGCAATACCCCACAACACTGTGCAATACTCTGCAATACCCCACAACACTGTGCAATACTCTGCAATGCCCCACAATACTGTGCAATACTCTGCAATACCCCACAATACTGTGCAATACTGTGCAATACCCCACAATACTGTGCAATACCCCACAACACTGCAATACTCTGCAATGCCCCGCAATACTGTGCAATACTCTGCAATACCCCACAACACTGTGCAATACTCTGCAATACCCCACAACACTGTGCAATACTCTGAAATACTCTGCAATACCCTGCCATACTCTGTGATACCCAGCCATACTCTGCAATACTCGGTGATACCTAGCCATACTCTGCCATACCTAGCCATGCTCGGCCATACCCTGCCATGCTCGGCCATACCCTGCCATGCTCAGCCATACTCGGCTGTACTCGGCCTCTGTCTGTGGCCAGGCTGTGGAAGTCTCACACATGTGATATCGCCGTACTCAGGAGTAGGAGAATCTATTTTGGGATGTCATTTTTGGTATGTACATGCTATGTGTTAGAAATATTGTATAAATGGACAACTTTGTGTTTAAAAAAAAAAAAAAAATGCGTTTTAACCACTTCCTGCCCGCCGGCTGTCATACGACGTTCTTGACTTTGTGCGGGGATATCTGAATGATGGGTGCAGCTACAGGCATCATTCAGATATCAACTTTTTTAGCCGGCGATTCCCTACACCATAACAATGATCATAGCGGCTGTTCTACTGCTTGATCGTTCTTACGGGAGGCGAGAGGGGACGTCTCCCCCTCCCGCCACCCTCCGGTGCTTCTACCGACTCACCGCTACGATCGAACCCAGGATCTTTTTTTTTAATTTTTTTTATTTCAGGCTTCCCAGCCTAGAGGTGAGATGTGAGGTCTTATTGACTCCATATCTCACTGCAAAGAGCACCTGTCATGCCATATTCCTATTACAAGGGATGTTTACATTTCTTGTAATAGGAATAAAAGAGGTGAAAATTTTTTTTCACTAAGCAGAAGAACACATCGTGTACACTCCTCCAATGATCAGACTTGTCCTGACACACGCCCCCTGCACAGCCATTCACTGGGAAGCCCAATGTGCTGCTGGTTCATTTTCCCCAGCTCTCATGCAGCTGAGAACGGAGGGAATGTGATCACTTATAAAAACGGGAAAAAAGGTATTTATAATGTTTTTTTGATATCCATACAAAAATGTTTTGCCTTTCATTTAAACTGAATTGGTTGTTTTACAATGTGATCAATTACAATCACTTTAATGATACTTTAGTCTCCATTGCCACAACCACATTTAAATGTTAGCACCCTTTAAATAACAATAGTCTTTAATGTCATAGCTGCAAGACACATTTAGGCTTTCAGATTTTGAGAGCTGAATTCTGATTAGATCTGATGGGGGCTGAAGCTAATGCAGACTGTTCATCTGTATTGCTATTGATATTAGGCCAAATACTGTAGTAGTTGGGGAGGAGATAACATTCTGAAGAGTAAATTGTTTTTAGTTATAGCAAAACATGTTGTAGTAAATGAAATTCAGTTCAACTTTCCTCATGAGTAAAAACAGAATCATAAATGATAAAGAACAATATATATTATTCTATCAATGCCATGTGTATAAAGTGGTCATGGCCTCTGCTCAAATGCTCCTACCTAAGTAAAAAGATTTTACAAAGGTAATACTAAAAAAGAGTGCTGATTATACTAATGTTCCTATTTCTCAAATATGGTATATTGTTAAAGGCTATAAGCATACAGTATTTAAGCACCACACCCATCAATAATAATCAATATGCTTCAATGAAAATGAATGAATTGTTTCAACAATAAATGAAAACACAAAATCATTAAAAAGCTCAATTTGTTTGTTTTCAACAAATTAAAAATTATATTTTAAACTTCTCTCTAATGATGGCTTCTAGAAGTTCCTTCTCAAATAAGCAAGGTCTCTACAGCCATTACATGCAAAAGCAGAGCATCCCGTGCTTTTGTTCAACCCATGCTCTTCCTCCTCCCAGGTATACTCAATGTAAGTAAATTGAGTGGTGTGGTCCAAACCTTGCATACATTGTTTAGAGCAGTATGAGGCAGGATTCACACCTATACGAATTAGATGAGGCTTTCCCCGCATCCAATTCGCATAGCAGGAAAATGTGACTGGCTCCCTATGGAGCCGGTTCACATATCTCCGTTGCGGCTGCAGAGGGCACTGCACAGAAACGCTGTATGTCTTTGGCTCCGTTTCAGGGCCGAATTCAGGCATAAATTTGGCCCTGATTCATCCCTGAAACGGGGAACAGGGACGCACAGCGCTCCTGTGCGATCCGCAGCTGGTTCCATGGCAAACATAAACATACCATATTTATCTGCGTATAACACGCACCTTCATTTTAAAAGGGAAGTTTCAGGAAAAAAAATATTTTTTAATTAAACCACTTTGAAGCAAAATAATGGTCAGTGCCCATCTGCAGCCTCAATGCAGCCTGATTGGTGCCCATCTGCATCGGACATTGTTGAGACTGTTCCAGGCCTCCCTTCAGCCACTTGTAAAGTGGTCTGGAGGAATGTTTCTTCAAAGAGACTCACCAACAGGTACAAAGATCTGGCATGGATGGCAATCCAAGGGGGGTTGCCACTCAGGACATTCATGCATGCCAGAAACCTGTGCAGATACAGGCACTGCCCCTTTTGCATCATCCAGGCGGAAACTGCTCTGCATGTTTTCTGGGAGTGCCCCTTTGCATAGGACCTGTTGAGGGCCTTGGAACCTGAACTGAAAGACTTTGTGCCAGACTGCCATCACACACTTTGGTGTGTTGAACGGACTCTTCTGTGGAACTCATTCACAGGAGGACATTGATGGTGCCTGGCGGGTGCTGTGTTGCTTTAAGGACGCTTTGTGGTGCACCAGAAAGCACCTCATCCGATGCTCTAATCAACTTGTGGATAGTTTTTGGCTTCCACAAGTCAGGCTTCACTCCATGTAGCCCCAGCTCCCTAATAAACTTGAAGGTGTCCAAGTAGTACCAAGGGGTGTCCCAGTTGTAGGGGATGGAGCTGTCCCATTTGTCCCATCCAAGGGTCCTCCAAAGAGGCAGGAGGAAAAAACGGGACATGGAGTTACCACCAGAGTCCACAGTTCTGTCAACCAATGTCCTGCGGATGCAGTTACAAGCAAAGCACACCCTCAGTAGGGTAGAGATGTCGGGCACGCCCTTACCGCCCTTGAGGGGTTCCTTGAACATAACCGCCGCTTCACTCTGTCCATTTTGGAGCTCCAGATGAAGTGAAACACTGCCCTGGGGGGGCCAGGCCTGGGCGAGGTACTGAACCAGACCCCAAGAATTTTGATGAAGTCTGTCTTGACGCTGAAAGGAATGGGTGCAGAAGAAGGCAGGAACCACTTTCCGAAGAGCATGACTTTTGACTTCCCGCAGTTGACCTTTGCCCCTGAAGCTTGGCCGAAGTCCTCACAGGTCTGGGCGAGTGTGTCGATGGAGTGCCGATCAGCACAGAACACCGTCACGTCGTCCATGTAGAGTGAGCACTTGACCTCCCGTCTGTCTGGTCCATGTGCGGTGACCCTCTGATCTGGAAGTGTTGGATACCTGCAGCAGTCAGAGATCTGCACCATAGTGAAGTTGTAGGACACAAGCCACTATTCACACTCTTCAGCTGCTGTAATCACCTTAGTGTGTGTTCCCCACCAATCACAATATAAAACCAAATGTACTGTTACACAGCTGAGAATTTTGAATAAACTTTTTGCTGTTACCTTCACCACTGTGTCTCTTGTTTTATTTTCACAAACATCCGACAAATAAATTAATAAATAAGTATGTCATACATAAATGTCCATATTATACCTACAATACAGTCCCATATACACTATATTACCAAAAGTATTGGGACACCTGCCTTTAAAAGCACATGAACTATAATGGCCTCCCAGTCTTAGTCTGTAGGGTTCAATATTGAGTTGGCCCACCCTTTGCAGCTATAACATCTTCAACTCTTCTGGGAAGGCTGTCCACAAGGTTTAGAAGTTGTCTATGGGAATGTTTGACCATTCTTCCAAAAGCGCATTTGTGAGGTCAGGTACTGATGTGGATGAGAAGGTCTGGCTCTCAGTCTCCGCTCTAATTCATCCCAAAGGTGTTCTATCGGGTTGAGGTCAGGACTTTATGCAGGGCAGTCAAGTTCCTCCACCCCAAACTAGCTCATCCATGTCTTTATGGACCTTTCTTTGTTCACTGGTCCAAATAATTTTGGTGGAGGGGAGATTATGGTGTGGGATTGTTTTTCAGAGGTTGGGCTTGGCCCCTTATTTCCAGTGAAGGGAACTCTTAAGGCGTCAGCATACCAAGACAATTTCATGCTTCCAATTTTGTGGTAACAGTTTGGGGATGGCCCCTTCCTGGTCCAACATGACTGCGCACTAGTGCACAAAGCAAGTTCCATAAAGACATGGATGAGCGAGTTTGGGGTGGAGGAACTTGACTGGCGTGCACTCACTGAGTCGTCACCTCAACCCGATAGAACACCTTTGGGATAAATTAGAGCAGAGACTGCGAGCCAGGCCTTCTCATCCAACATCAGTGCCTGACCTCACAAATACACAAATGGTCAAACATTCCCATAGACAACGCCCAAACCTTGTGGACAGCCTTCCTGGAAGAGTTGAAGCTGTTATAGTTGCAAAGGGTGGGCCACCTCAATAATAAATCCTACAGACTAAGACTGGGATGCCATTAAAGCTCATAAGGTTTGTTTTCCCTGCTAAGGACATTTTAAGTCAGTTCCATATATTTATTTTGTCTCTGAAGCGAGTCAGTAAGGGGTATATATTTAGACTATAATAATCAGTCAGTTTGGGGTATATGTAAATGCCTAAGTATTTAAAGGAAGTCAATATAGGGATAGGGCAAGGAAGCTATGCACTCAACCCAGGTCCCTCGTCCAGAAGCATCAATGTGGATTTAGACCAATTAATGGTAAGGCCTGAATAGTGGCCAAAATCAGCGATGAGAGACATTGTATGAGACAATGAGTTGTCCACATACTCCAAAAAAGAGGAGCATGTTGTCGGCGTAGAGCATTATTTTCTCATGCAGGTCACCATACCGAAACCCCTTGATTTGTGGACAATCCCGCACCTGGGCAGCGAGAGGCTCAATGGCCAGTGCAAAGAGCAGGAGAGACGGGGGGCAGCCCTGCCTAGTCCCCCTTCCCAGTGCAAAGACAGGAGTCTGACATACGTATGGCGGCCTGTGGAGAACTATACAGTAACCGTGTCCACGCGATAAATCTAGGACCAATCTAAGCCAAATTTGGACAATACAGCCCAGAGATAACGCCAGCTGACACTGTCGAATGCCTTATTGGCGTCAAGAGACAACAATGCGCTATGGCCTGTATCATCCGCTGGGGTCTGCATGTTCAAAAAAAGTCTTCTAAGGTTAGTCGCAGTGGATTTTCGTGGCATGAAGTCCCCTGCTAATTGACTGACAACTTATTTGATCATTTAGCAGCTAAGACTGAGATTTGTACTAAATGTACCTAGACTTTTTGTTCAACAGCTTGGACTGTTACCATTAGTGGAAAATAACAACTGTACTGTTAGTATTAGCAGGTAAAATAATTATGTTACAGGGGGACTCAGAAAGTCAAATGCCAAGCCCCAACTGTATATATTCTGTATTGTATTTGCAAGACAGGGTTTGGTACCTCAGCATAGCTGTAGTTCCTGTTTCTGTCCACAAGATGTCAGTTTTTGTACTTGTAATATTTCTACCAGAAGCATACTAAATCACACAAAAATGTAAGTCTGCTCGCTAGTGTTAAGCTACAGTTATTGTAAACAATAACTGGATGAAATTTGATTTGCTATAGCACAGTTTATTGACAATGCATTTTTTCTTTTCCACCTTTTTTTAATCTATTTTTGTATTACAGGGCTGCTGATCTCCTGCAGCCTCCTTACAGCAACTCCTTGTGTACATGCACCACCTCCTGGGGTGGTTAAACATTCTTGCTGTGGACAGGCTTCCCAACAGGGACAAGCATTATCACCTCATAACAGACGTTCCTGAACAAGGACCATAATGGCAGGAATACTAATATTTTCTTTTAATTAAGATTTAAAATATTTAAATTAAAATGTGCGTAAACACTAACAATGAACTCATTTTTTGCCCCCTTTGATCTGTAAAAAATGCCATTTCAAGAGTTCTATTATATCTGTTTAATAAATGCAAACAATAGGATTTTTGTACTCAACATAAAAGCATTTTTTTTTGAGTCTATTGAAGGACTCGGTGAGTCTTTCATCTTTGGGTTATACTTCCAACTTTGGAAGGATTAGACAAACAAATAAACTGTAGGCCAGCCAATGATAATAACTTCTACTATCAGCATGCATTAGATTTGTGGCAAAGCAGTAATAAGAGCATGATCATAAACACAAAAGGGTGGGACCCGTGTGCCTCAATGGGCTGTAAGAGATAGATTTTACAGCAAATACAAAACCCCATTTTCTTACTTGTTCACTGAAGGACAGCGGAAGCCCTTCATCTTCAGGACGTCCAGCACGCGATTACTACTATGCCCAAGAAAACAACAGAGAAGTAGATACTGCCTGCAGCTCAATGTGCCGACTGCAGGAACTTAGATCCAAAGCTTGCATCAGATGTGACTGAAACATCCACCTTGTACAATGTAGAGAACTTGTGAGTAGACCAGGTGGCATAAAGCCCAAGAGGCAATTCCAAATTTAGTAGAGTGTTCCTTGACAGGAAAGAGTTGAACCTGAGCCTTGAGACTGTAGGCTCAAATGATGGGCTGCCTGAATCACCTAGAGATGGTCGAACAAGAAACCACTCTATCCAAAGAAAGACCATTGAGGATAACAAAAAGGGAAAGAAGAAGTGGCTGTGAGATAGACTCTCACAGTCCAAACCACATTCAGACAATGGAAAGAATTTTTCTTTTGCCAATTTGCTCCTTAAGACAGAAAATTCTAAAGATCTGGCGGACATCATGGAGCATCTACCAGGAGTCATACCAGGTCAGTGTACCTTCCTGGACCAGTCCATTAAAATATGGATTAGCAGAAGGGCCTCTATCTCAATTTTGCAAAAAAGATGAAGAAGACGTTTCTGGGAAGGATAAGCATAGAACAGGGTGTACTGATCCTACAGAGCCACCAGATCATCCACTGGTTCCTCTTGAGGATCCATGTACCTGGAGTCAAATCTGTCAAGTTTGTAGTCGAACATGGAGACCAGGGAGTCCACATTCGGCATTCTTTCCATGCAACATGGGTCCTGGAACACTTCTAGGTATATGGACTATTCTCCATGAGTTCAGATACTGCCAACTGAAGAAGTCTGTAGGAAAGATGATTCGCACTCCGGTTGTTACTCTTAAAAAAATCTTAATTTTATTGAAAAAGCCATAGTGCACAAATGCAGATAAAAACAGTTAAGTTAAACTGAAGTCTGCCTGCCTGTTTACATCTGGAATGTTTACAGTGACCAAGGCAGAAGTGTGAGGTTTTGCCTAGGACAGGATCCAATATACCTCATGCTATGGCTAGATTTCTGCTTCCTCCCTGTAGGTTGATGTACACCACTGCCATGGTGTTGTTTGACTGGATCTGGATCAGAGGACCTTCCAGCAGGAGGGACCAATGCTTCAAAGACAGCCAGAGCGTCCAATGTTTGGTAGCAAAACAATTAGCAAAGGATCCGAGGGTGAGGCAGGGCCTCACGTAATCATGAAAATCAAACAGATGCTACCAGATGAAGGTCGGGTGGCTGGAGTAGGCAGGTAGAAGGAATGGACCGAAGATCACATTTCCACTTGGCTCTTTGCAAGGAGGAACAGATGTGAGAAGATGCTTCCTTGACATTGTATGGCAGGCAAGAGAGCTTGGAGAGTGTGTGTGACACTCTGCCATGCAAATAATGCCAGCGCTCAGTCCCACAGCAATAACCTTTGCTGCAGTGAAAAGTGAGGAATTTAAAGGTGCCTACTGACCAATGTAAATAAGATAGCTCCCAATTCTCAGCCTGACTGGCCTCTTTCAGAGACAGGGCAAGCGCTGAGGCAATGCCAAGGGCTGTACCTGGAAAGTGCTCTTCAGTTAACTTGTTACCAGAACTGAGCCTGGAAAGTGCCCTATACTGAACCTAGTGTCCAAAGGTCACGTCCAAGCTATCCCCGCAATGTGCAGTCCAGTGGGGTTTGAACACAGTGGTCATCCAGGCTGAGGAGAGCTGCACAGGATGCGATTTAAGAGAATAGCTCTAGCAGTATTATAGAGAAGAGTCTTGAATGATTAAAGTGGTTGTAAAGTCTCTTTTTTTTTCAATAAAAATAACATACATATTATACTTACCTCCTCTGTGCAGTGGTTTTGCTCAGAGCAGCCCAGATCCTCCTCTTTTCAGGTCCCTCTTCTGTAAAACCTGGCCCCTCTCTCCTGACCAGTGCCCCCACAGCAAGCAACTTGCTATGGGGGCACCCGAGCCGAGTCACAGCTTCCTGTGTCCATTCAGACACGGAGCTGTGGCCTGACCCAGCCCCCTCTCTCTCCTGATTGGCTGACTGACTTTGATTGACAGCAGCGGAAGCCAATGGCATCGGTGCTGTGTCTCAGGCAACCAGGAGGGAGAATCTGGGATGGCCAAGACACTTGTGGACATCGCTGGACAGAGATGAGGCTTAGGTAAGTATTGGGGGGGGGGGGCTAAGGGGGGCTGCTGCGCACAGAAGGATTTTTATCTTAAATTATAGAATGCATTAAAATAAAAAACCTTCTCACTTTACAATTCGTTTAATTTGAATGAAGAAAAAAATGGTGCTAGAAAAATTAGGTTAGTCCTTTGCATAACAGAGCAGCATGTTAGTAGTAAAATGGGCTATCCTGAGCTGGCCTAGTTTTTGTTTGCCAGTGTCCAGTTCTTTCGGCAGCAGTATAACCAGAACCTGAAAGACTTCTGTGTCTCTCAATGAACGAGAAGAAAAATACCTGTTAATCCTGCCAGAAATCCAGTAAACTTGTATAGTGCTGTGCTTTCTGCCTCTTCTGCACTGTTATCAGTCCTGCCAATTTCCTGTGTGGACTACATAATACGCTATGGTATTGAGATGAGAAGAAGAATAGGTGCCCTGTAGTCCTAACATACTTTCTGTTCTGGGAAGATAACACTGTTATTCCATAAATACAGTTTGGTGAGCAAGCAAACATTGTCACCCTAGCACAGAAAATTTGATTTTGGCAAGATCACCAGATAAAAATAAGGGGGAAACGCCTAAAAAAAGAACACTAATGCAATTGTTATATATAGGGTTTGGTAATCAGCAATGTTTTAATTGTTGGTTTATGAGATTTTTAGCAATTGGGTTTACTTATATAAATAACAGCTATTCATTGCTGTTTTATAGCAATGTCTATATTTTCCCTAAAGAATGAATTAAGTGTACAATAGACAAAAAAGTTTAAAGGGGGATTATTACTCACTTCAACAAGTCAGGAAATAGTGTGCTAAGATTTACTACAGTCTATTCATAGAACATTTTGACACTTCGGTAGTAAAAACACTAACCAATTTAAAGGCAAACTATAATGAGTTTGGGTCACTTTTGATTTTAAGTTTATACATTTTTAACAAGACGGCCATCGACTACTACTAAACATAACCCTAAAATTGGGTCAAAACTGGCGAAAATGTTACACTACCACAATCTGATTGATATATGGCAGGAACTCAACCCTTCCAGGAAGGACTACACGTTCTTTTCCAATGTTCACCGAACCTATTCTAGAATCGATCACTTTTTTACCAATACTGAAACGGTGCCCCTCTTCAGGGCAAGTAAGGTAGTAGACGTGACATGGTCGGACCACTCTTTGATCTGGACATCGTGTGACTCTTTACAAATACACAGGAGTCCTACCTCTGGGAGACTGAATGAATCGCTCTTGAGTAATCCATCAGTCTGTTTTGACATAGAACAACACATTAAAGAATACTTTACATTAAATAAACCAGAAGACACCTCACCAGTGATTAACCGGGCGGCCCACAAAGCCACGATTTGGGGTTACCTGATTCAAGAAAAACTCAAACGCTCTTATCCACGAAAAAGAAAAAGAGTTGTCTGACTTACTGACCCAACATAAACAAAATCCAAACTTAGATCTTAGAGACGAAATAGATTCCATCCAGCTGGAATTGAATCTATGTTTGACAAGGAGAGCGGTAATTAAACAGGCCAAGACCTCTAAAACCCCAGGCCCTCTCTCTGCAGCATATTATAAGAAATTTGCCACTCAGTTAGTCCCCCATCTTCTACAGTTCTTTATGGCAATAAGAGACGGTGCAACCCTTGAAGCAGACTCTAACAAAGCTAACATATGTTTGATACCGAAACCGGACAAGGATCATACTGACGTAGCCAATTATCGCCCAATATCCTTGATCAATAACGACCTAAAACTCCTGACCAAAATATACGCGAATAGATTCAATACATTTTTAACACAATACATCCACATTGACCAGGTTGGATTTGTTCAGGGTAGACAGGCCGCAGATCAGATTAGAAGGGCCATAGACCTGGTCTCCGTGATACGTTCAAACTGGGACGGTGGGGACAATCGACGGGGCATGCTATTTTCACTGGACATTCATAAGGCCTTTGACTCCATATCCTGGTCTTTTCTGTTCCACATATTGCGGAAATGGAACTGTGGACTGAATTTTCTTAATCTAATGACTGCTTTATACTCCAACCCATCGGCTAATATTATTGAGTTTGGTCGTACATCGGACCCTTTGCAAATCTGGAGAGGAACCAGACAGGGTTGTCCTCTGTCACCGCTCCTCTTTGTGATAGCTATTGAGACATTGGCAATAGCTATCCGATCCAATCCCAATATTCACGGTATCGAAAGTGGCGTCAAAATGCACAAATGTGGCCTATTTGCCGATGATATGTTACTATTGATATCGCATCCTATCACGACCTTACCCAATTTATTTGCCTAATGCCCTGTACATACGACCGGTTTTGCCATCGGAATAAACTCCGAAGGTTTCTGCGATGGAATTCCGCTCAAGCGGTCTTGCTTACACACGGTCACACCAAAGTCCGACCGTCCAGAACGAGGTGACGTACAACACGTACGACGGAACTAGAAAAAGGAAGTGCAATGGCCAGTAGCCAATAGCTTCCGTCTCGTACTTGCTTCAGAGCATGCGTTGTTTTTGGTACGTCGGAACAGCATACAGACAAGCGGGTTTCCCGATAGTAATTAGTTCCGTCTGAAAATTTAGAACATGTTCACTATCTAAGTCCGTCAGAATTTGACAGAAAAAGTCCGATGAAGCATACACACGGTCGGAAAATAGGATGATAAGCTCCCATCGGACTTTTTCTGACTGACATTCCGTTCGTGTGTATGCTGCATTAATGTATGACTTTAGAACTTTTTCTGATCTGAGGGTAAACCAATCGAAATCGGAGGCTCTAAATATAAACATCCCGGAAACAGTTTTAGACTCTATACAACCATTCTTTTCATTCAAATGGTGTACTCAGGTGCTCCTGTATCTTTGAGTCAAACTGACCTCTGACATTGCTACATTGTATGGGACAAACTACACTCCTCTTTATGACTCCACAGAGCATGACCTGAAAACCTGGCAAACACATGATATTTCCTGGATGGGTAGAATAGCGGCTGTTAAAATGATGGTTCTCCCTCAAATACTTTACTATTTTAGATCCCTTCCAATTCCTTCTATTTTCTTCTGGAAGTTACAAACCCTGATCTACAAATTTATATGGAACAAAGAGGGATTTTTAATGAATGATATAGACCTGACTGGGTCCACTTGGAGTCACAGGCCAGCCCCACCATCCCCCTAGATCTCATTATGTGGCTCCCTGCAAAAGAACGGCGGGTGGTGCTGAGCCCAACTTTGTCCCACTTCCTGCGTTTGTGGGACACAGCATGTAAGCAGTACCCCTTAAAATCACCCCACTCGCCAGTGGCTCCACTATTCAACAATCCTCATTTCATCCCGGGCCAGCAGATTGCCCAATTCACCTGGTGGGTCAACAAGGGGCTATACAGAATCACTCATTTTATAGATCATAAGGGGGTAAGAAAGCCCAATTACTTTAAGGAAACCTTAGAAATCCCCCCCACAGAGACATTTCATCTCTACCAAATAATACACTTCTTACACACCTTAAAGAGAGAGGTGGTAGATATCACTACAAGGACCATCTTTGATAACAGATGTGTGAAAGGGCTGGAAGCACGGGGAGAGATCATGGAATTATACATGTTCAATCAGGGTACCAAACCCTCCTACCAAACGGCATGGGAGGCGGACCTAGGGGAGATAATTGAGGAGGAGGTGTGGACGAAATGGTCGACCATGATGCACAAAGGAATACTCAACACCTCATTGGTGGAGGCAAATTATAAAGTGTTATCGTGCTGGTACCTTGTTCCGACAAAGCTAGCAAAAATATACCCTGGTACCTCTTCCCTGTGCTTTCAGGGATGCGGACAGGAGGGAGATATGTACCATGTCTGGTGGTCCTGCCCGAAGGTTCTGGATTAGAATGTTTAACCTAATCTACTCCATGACCGGACAAAATATAACTAGAAGGGCTAAAATGGGGTTGTTCAGTGATCTTCTAGGGGAGATCCCCAGATATCTGCGCACTCTCATATCTTTCATCCTTCTAGCAGCCAAAATAACCATTGCACATGCATGGAAATCGCCTGTAATCAATATTGCCCTGGGGAAACACAAGATCTCATGATCAATGAAAAACTGACTAGTATCCATCGGGATAGGCAAACTAGGTTTGAAAAGGTGTGGAACCCCTGGATCGCTTATCTCCAGGCTCCTTGAGAGCGTGACAGGTTTGTGGGGGGAGACCCGGAGTGAAGAGACCCACCCAACTCTACTCTTTCCTGATTCTTCCCCCACCCTTTTTTTTTTCTTTCTTTTCTTTCCTTCTTTTTCCTTTTTTCTTTAAATTTTCCTGTTACCAGCTCTGTAATGCCGTGTTGCAAAATTTTGGTAGGATGCCAATAGGAGACAGTAATATCTCCCCAAATACGCTATATCCTTGATTGCTATAGTTCAGTGATGTTTACTGAGTTAGGAACACTGATTTTATATCCTTGTTGTGATTATTTTATGACGACTATTTGAACGTGAATGTCTGTATGTTGATTAATCTTGTAATAAAAACCATTGAAACAAAACAAAAAAAAAAAAAAAAAGATTACCGTAGACAAATATGAAAGATGTTAAGAGCCTCTTGGCTATACATAGTTGCAAATGTGTGTTGAAGGTCATAAACACAACTTTCCTTACATGCAAGATGATCAGCTTTCATACTATTTTGCAGCCAGTGTTTTGAGAAACTGAGAAGACAGTTCATAAACAAGTGACTGCCTCACAGTGCTACCAATATTCAGACTCTCATAGTGCAGACATCAGGGAGCACTGGGATCCCAGGCTAGGCTGGGGCAAGCCAAACTGCAAAACACACTGGTCCCTTATCCTAAGACATTCAACCTACAATCAGAATAATTATCACATTTATGTGATGCCTACCAGTAAATTGTTTACAATTTTTTAGGCAGGTTGAAAAAAATGCTGTAAAGAAAGAAGTTTGTCAAAAATATAAATTTAATAGTTTATTTTTATCAATATACAAAATGCAAAGTGAGCAACGGGAGAAAAAATCCAAATCAAATCAACATTTAGTGTGACTACCCTTTGGCTTCAAACCAGCATCAATTCTTACATTTGCACACTCGCACAAAGTCTGGGATTTTGTAGAATCAGGCTGGGTTCACACTGGTCCGACAAACGCTCCGACATTGGGAGCTCATGTCGCATGACGTGTGAAATTTAATGTTTCCCTATGGGAGCCGTCCTAACTGGTCCGACACAAGTCGTTCCGACTTTAGAAATGCTCCCTGTACTACTTTGGTCCGACTTTGATCCTACTTCAGCCTATTGACTATCATTGAAGTCGGATCAAAGTCGGATTGCCGTCTCGCATGATCCGACTTCGGCACGCGACTTGTGCTCAGATCATCTTGAGGGGAACTCCGCGCCAAATTTTAGATAAAAATCCGGCATGGGTTCCCCCTCCAAGAGCATACCAGGCCCTTGGGTCTGGTATGGAACTTGAGAGGAACCCCCTACGCCGAAAAAGCGGCGTGGGGGGTCCCCCCAATCCATACCAGACCCTTATCCGAGCACGCAGCCCGGCCGGACAGGAATGGGGGTGGGGACGAGCGAGCGCCCCCCCCCCTCCTGAACCGTACCAGGCCGCATGCCCTCAACATGGGGGGTTGTTGCCTTGGGGGAGGGGGGCGCGCTGCGGCCCCCCCACCCCAAAGCACCTTGTCCCCATGTTGATGAGGACAAGGGCCTCTTCCCGACAACCCTGGCCGTTGGTTGTCGGGGTCTGCGGGCGGGGGGCTTATCGGAATCCGGGAGCCCCCTTTAATAAGGGAGCCCCCAGATCCCGGCCCCCCACCCTATGTGAATGAGTATGGGGTACAGCGTACCCCTACCCATTCACCTAGGAAAAAAGTGTCAATTTAAAAAAAAACACTACACAGATTTTTAAAGCATTTTATTAGACAGCTCCGGGGGTCTTCTTCCGACTTCGGGGGTCTCTCCGGTTCTTCTCCACGCTCTGCGGATCTTCTGCCGGGCTCCTCCGCTCTCTTCTGCTCTTTTGCCGCTCTTTTGCTAAAGCGGAGGAGCCTGGTCTTCAATCTTCTGCCTTCTGCCTTCTGCCCTCTTCTCCTGATGTTGACACGACGCTCTCTGGGGCTAGAATGCTCTCTGTGCGCTCTGCTCTGACTTATATAGGCGGTGACCCCGCCCCCTTATGCCGTCACAGTCCCTGGGCATGCTGGGACTGTGACGTTTTAGGGGGCGTGGTCAGTGATGACCACGCCCCCTAAAACGTCACAGTCCCAGCATGCCCAGGGACTGTGACGGCATAAGGGGGCGGGGTCACCGCCTATATAAGTCAGAGCAGAGCGCACAGAGAGCATTCTAGCCCCAGAGAGCGTCGTGTCAACATCAGAAGAAGAGGGCAGAAGGCAGAAGATTGAAGACCAGGCTCCTCCGCTTTAGCAAAAGAGCGGCAAAAGAGCAGAAGAGAGCGGAGGAGCCCGGCAGAAGATCCGCAGAGCGTGGAGAAGAACCGGTGTGCACAGAGCTAACTACAGCTTTCCCTGAAGCAAAGTTTAATATGCTAGATTTCCTAAAAACAAGACTGCAAATAAAAATTATATAATTTTTTTTTTCGTTCTGACCATACCAAAGAAAGAAAATATATACCAAGCCACTATGAGATACCTTATTAAAATATTTCAAAAATGTATTACTGAACAGAAAGGGCATAAATATTCGTAAATCATGTAAGTATATCTGAAAATCCTTCTGTATCATTTTTACATGAGTTAAAAAGTACCTGTCACCAGCCTATCTTAATACCCGAGTACCTGTCACCAGCCCATCAGAATACCCGAGTACCTGTCACCAGCCCATCAGAATACCCGAGTACCTGTCACCAGCCCATCTTAATACCCGAGTACCTGTCACCAGCCCATCTTAATACCCGAGTACCTGTCACCAGCCCATCTTAATACCCGAGTACCTGTCACCAGCCCATCTTAATACCCGAGTACCTGTCACCAGCCCATCTTAATACCCGAGTACCTGTCACCAGCCCATCAGACTACCCGAGTACCTGTCACCAGCCCATCAGAATACCCGAGTACCTGTCACCAGCCCATCTTAATACCCGAGTACCTGTCACCAGCCCATCTGAGTACCCGAGTACATAGGTGTGAATTATTTAGACGTGCAAGGCTTAATTCACACTTGATGCAGCGCAAATTAACAGCGAATTCGCTGCAAATTTGCATCACATCTAAAAATCGCAAACCTGTTCATGCAAACTAATTGCAGAATGTATGTTAAAGCAGAGTTCCACCCAAAAGTGGAACTTCCGTTTTAAGTACTCCTCGCCCCCTGACATGGCAAAATAAGCATGTCATTTTTTTGGGCGGGGGCTGGGTACCTGGTTTGGAGTGGGACTTGCTGTCCCACTTCCTCCTTCCTAGGTGGCCCCTCCCTCCCGGCAATGTTCTGGGACACGTGACAGGTCCCCGAACATTGCCTGGCCATTGACGGAGCGCAGCGAGGCTCGCCCGGTTGTGAAGCCGTAAACTCTCACAGCCAGGTGCCCAAACTCACAATGTCGGCGCCGTGAAGAGGAGGAGGAGAGAACAGAGGCTTCGGGCAGCCGCATCGCTTTACCGTGGGACAGGTGAGTGTCTGTTTATTAAAAGTCAGCAGCTATACTTTATGTAGCTGCTGACTTTTAATAAACTCAAAGACCAGTGGAACGCCGCTGTAAGTTAATGACACCCCCACAATCCGTTTGCAAAACACAGCATGCTTTGCAGAATCAGATCGCATGGGTGGGAAGACCCATGCGATCTGATTCTGGTGCGGACCAAAAAAGGGTCCTGCACGAGTTTGGTCCAAATGCGATGCAAATTCAGCCAGTGTGTATGGCGAAATTTGCATCGCACAGACATGTGATCTGCACAGCAATGCGGTGCGAATCACTTGCAATATCTGGCATTGCACTAGAGTGAACCAGCCCTGAAACTTAGAGTCTACAAACTATGGCATATAGTATGTATATATATATATATATATATATATATATATATTTGAAATGTATTAACCCCCTGATATACTGACTGCCAAAAAATGCCAGAACTGTAAAACCAACTCCAAAATTAACAATTTTTGGAAGGTAACCACTCCAAGGTATTAGAAGCAGTAAGAAGCACTGTAAGTTTTTTTTTGAAAGTTGTAATTGTAAATTGCAAGTGGTTAGCACTTCTGCCTGGCAGCATTAGGATTGTCAGTTTGAATCCCAGCCATGTCACTGCCTGCATGGAGTTTGCATGTTCTCCCTTTGTCAGAGTGGGTTTCCTCCCACACTCCAAAGACATGCTGGTAGGTTAATTGGCTCCTGTCTAAACTGGCCCTAGTATGTATACATGCAAGTTATGCCGTGTACACACGGGCAGACTTTTCGGCATCAAAAGGTCCGACAGTCTTTCCAACGGACTTTCGAACTAACGGACTTGCCTACACACAATCACACCAAAGAACGACGGATTTGTACGCGATGACGTACGACCGGACTAAAATAAGGAAGTTGATAGCCAGTAGCCAATAGCTGCCCTAGCGTCGGTTTTCGTCCGTCGAACTAGCATACAGACGAGCGGATTTTTCGACCGGACTTGAGTCCGTCGGAAAGATTTGAAACATGTTCCAAATCTAAAGTCCGTCTGATTTTCGACCAAAAAAGTCCGCTGCAGGTCCGATGGAACCCACACACGGTCAGATTGTCCGACTGATTCATCCCGTCGGACCAGTCCGGTCGAAAAGTCCGCCCGTGTGTACACGGCATTAGGGATCTTAGACTAATCTTCAGAGTACGGACTGGCGTGAATGTATAATATGCATGTAAAGCGCTCACAACACAGCATAGGCATGATTATATCCCAAAACATATTCTTCTGTGCCTCCAAGGTATATGGATACAATGTGAGAATTTTTTGCCACGAGAAGCATAGAGGGACCCAAAATCCAAGGAGCACATTCAGGCTTTTAAAATGCATAAATAATGCAATAATTCCTGACTACCTATCACACACCTTGAGGTCCTGAAGGGCCAGCATGAGAAAACATGCACAAAATGGCCATATTTTGCAAAGTAAATCCTCCAATGTATTTAATTAGAGGCATAGTAAAGCCACTAGGTGGCAGTGTAGGGGTTAAGTGTGTTCTGGGGAGTGTTTCTAACTGGGGGGGGGAGGGGCTGTGTGGCCCGTCACTGATCTCTGCTCCCGATCACAGGGAGCAGAGAACAGTGACACTGTCACTAGGCAGAACGGGTAGATGCTTGTTTACATTAGCATCTCCCCGTTCTTCCTCTCCGTGACGATCGTGGATATCCCCACGGACATCAAGTCCGCGGGACCCGCGATGCGACTCACGGAGCTTGCCGCGGGGTGCGCGCCCACAGGCTGCCTCTCAAAGGGCAACATACAGGTACGTGATTCTGCCTGTACAAGCCTTTCTGCCGCAGTATATCTGCGTGAGGCGGTCAGCAAGCGGTTAATGCACAATAAAAAAAATTGTGTAGAATAATACTTGGCTATGTGTTTTACTTCAAATGACAGTTTGGGGTAGGCAGTTACATTATAAGATAAGAAATAAGATAATTCTAGTGCACAGTAGAAGCATATTTAGAATTAGACCCCAAAACCCATTATTTTACTGCACTCAAGAATATGAATACAATGTGCAAGACCTTTTCATGCCTAAAACTCACCAATGGGCCCACAATTGAAGTAGCACCTTAAAGTGGTTGCAAAACGTTTTTTTTTTTTTTTTTTCATAAAAACAACAAAACATGCCTATACTTACCTGCTCTAGACAACAGTTTATTAATACACACAGTGCACCTCAGCCCCGCCGCCACTTCCTCCTAACAGCGTTTGCTTGACAGCAGCAGGAGCCAACAGCTCCTGCTGCGGTCTCTGAGCCTGTGAGAGATGAGGGGGAGAACCAGCACTGAGCAGCGCCGATCCTCTTCTTCTGAGGTCTCCCGCCAGCGCTCCAGTCCCCTCTTCATCGAGAAAACTGCTTTCCCTGGTGGCACCCATGCGTGCTCGCTCCCTAGTCCCGCTGCTGTGTTTATTGACACAGACAGCGGGTTTGCCCCGCATCACCAGATTTAATTGACAGCAGCGGAAGCAAATTGCTCCCGCTGCTATAAATCTGTCCAATGAGGAGAGGGACAGCGGCGGGAGCCACTGCGCTCATGCATATCACTGAATCGGACGGGCTCAGGTAAGGAAAAGGGAGCAGAGAAGGTTTTTCATCTCCATGTATATAATGCATGAAGGTGAAAAACCTCAAGGCTTTAAGGTTTTTAAGAGGCATGCATCTATGGTGATGTTAACATTGGTGTAAAAGCATTTTTTTAACCTGGTCTAGTGATGATGCGACTGGTATGGTAGTGATCAGGAAAGCTGCTTACACTGGTCTGGTGACACTGGGACTCAAGTGATGGCTATCAGTAACATTGTTGCTGGCTATACTAGTTTGGGCCACTGGCACTGGTGTGGCAGTGATCAGAAACATGGTTTGCTTATATTGGTCTGGATCATCAACACTATTACTGGCGTACACTGGTCTGGTGACACTGACTTGTGTGGTAGTGATCATGAGCACTGTTGCTGGCTGCGCTGGTCTGGCAACACTGGTGTTGTTGTAAAACAGGGACACAACGGCTGGCTGGTATTATGAAACTGTACTGGTGTGGAATCATTGGCCCGGTACCCTGCTCTGTGATCGATTTAGCTGGTGAGAGAATGTTTATTTATAGCCTCAGCAGTGACGAGTCTGTCCATTTAAGTACAATGGTTGGGCAGCAAGTGGTTACAGATGAATTTTACCTTACAAGAATGGACTCTTAGTAATGAACAGTAAAGCACAGTTAACACCAGACTCAAGAGTTTAAATACAATAACACTCAGAGAACTACAGTGTATATGTAGTATCGGTGCAACCCCAATTTAAACTGAATTGCTTTTATAGGTTTTCTTCTTCCATGTTATTAAACATAACAACCCCCCCCCCCCTCCTTTTTTGGAGAACCAGAACACTTGCAATTCCATTAGCAGACCTCACTAAAATCTCATCATATTAAGTACGGCTAAGAAATGGCACCATCTGCATCATGTGCATGAATTGTGACTTTAGACAAAATATAGCTTCAGTCTCAGTCTTTGATTCTACACATTACTTAATAAAATATGAGAACAACATCTACAGGTTAGGTAATTTTATTTACATAGCATACATAAATTAAGAACATATCTTGCTCAGAAATTCAGCATCCACCGTTTACCATCTAGACTCAAAATCCATGAACAATGTTGTGATTTTACAAAATTAATCAATATCATCATCATCAAAAAGGTCCCCGAAATCTGAAAAACATGAGCACAGCGTTAGTACAAGCATTATGCACAACAGCCACTGTTTACATTATTTTTACATATTCTGAAAATGTATATATCACTGAATTTTATAGTCAAACCAGCTACACTAACACAATTTGATTGTATTTTCATATGGTATGACATAAGATAGCAGCAGTCTTATAAAAATTGAAAACAAAAAATGCAGCCCTTTTTTTGTTCAATGCTATATTTTTTCCCCTCACCTTAACGCCATCAGTCCACTTTTTATCTAACTTTATTATAGTACATGAATGCATTATCATATGGGGCTTTCACAGATGATTTGTTTGCCTGCTGCACTAATTTGGGCAGTAAAGGGTTAATGGACAAGTTCACCTTTGTTACATGTTCCCACTCCTGCAGCCTTTTCCCAACCCCTCCCACCCTCATTGTGACAATGGAACAGGGATCTTCTCCCCACACCCGCTGTCACAATTTAAAAGGAACAAGTTCTGTGAATAAATGAACGTCAAGGACCGACCACCTTTGCGGCTGACAACTTGTAGTTTTCAATGAACTACCATGGCGCTAGTGAGCACTATAGGTAGTTCATCTAGTCTTCCTGTCATTGTGTAACTGCCTGCTCATTCAAGGTACGAGCAGATAGATACACTGACAGTCTGCTGGAGTCTGAGGTTGCACCTGTGATCTGTTGATCGTGGGTGCAATGCTTTAAAAGCTCCCAAAAAATACAATTTTGGAAGGTGAACTTATTCCTTTAATTAGTGGCTGAAGTGCTTCAGGAGAATATATAAAGAGAGCAGTGTACCCCAACCAGCTTTTCTTGGGAAAGACTGGTGGTATCCAATCTAAACATATTGGTATAGGCAGGAGGTGACGTCTCCATTAAAGGGGCATTGCTGTAGAGTGTGTACCGTCATCAGAATTTCTCTTTCCTGTGGTGTATAAGCTAGTTGTCAGTGGCCAGGGCCTAGCCTGTTAGGGTTAAGTTGATTAGTACTTCTCTTCCTTGCTCTGCTCCTATTGTACCTGTCATTAGAGACACACATGCTAGCACTGCATTAGAAACACAGCTCAGAAGCAACATGCAGATGGCAATATGCGAGTGTCTTGTTTATTGTTATACATGTCATTTTATTCTTTGTGCTTATTTTTGCACAAAGGATTTGTGTAACAGCACTGCATGAATTGTAGTGTTTGATTTGTGCTGCTTTTGGAGGATTTAAGCTACCCCACATATCTTTTTAAAGGAGAAATATAGCCAAAGCTTGTTTGGCTGCACCCCTATGACCCATTTTAAGCAGCTGGCGCCACAGAGCCGTTCCCGGCTTGAAAAAGATCGCAAGCATATGGTCATGATCCGCCCACGTGCCTGGAATGGCACTTGGCTCAGCAAGCCACTGAGAGCCTGAGCCAGCCGCTACCACCCCCCTCCACAGGCCAGCGCTCCAGTGAGTGCGGGGAAGGGGGAGTAGAGCAGAGAGCTTGTGAGAACCAAGCGATCGGCAGTGTTTGATCGCACGGTTCTCAGTTTTAGAGCCGGCGGGGGACAAGTGCAGAATTGGACCGATGCTGCATACAGCTAGGTAAGTAGGATAAAAAAAAAAAAAAAACACACACACACACGCTCTCCTATTTGCACTTGAGTCATTATTGTCAAACAGATATTTGTCAGCCTAAGCCACGGTTCACATTGGAGCGACTTGTCATACAATTTGACAGGTCAAATTGCACAAGTCCCAGCCTATTGCCAGCAATGGCACTGTTCAAATCAGTGCGACACTAGCTTTGTGGTGCCGCATCGATTTGCAAGAGCAGTACATGTGCAATTTCGGGTGCGACATAAATAGACATCTGTGCATGAAGCCGCACAGATATCTTCAAAGTCACACTAAGATACGGCTTCGAAATCATGCGATTTCAGGTGAAGTCACAGTCAATGTGAGCTGAAGCTTATTCTCTATATGTGGACCAGTTGCAAAGCCTGTACACTGGATGTTAAGTGTTCTTGCACAGCAAGGCTGCCAGCAGAATCTTCAGCATCTGACACTTCTGTTACTGTATCCTCCACAGCAATCCGTGGTTCCAACTGCTGGCCACTATCACTAATGTGTCCCTAAGACTCACTGGTGACATAGCAGCCAGCGGGTGGAACCACAGCTTGTGGTGGGAAGTCCAAGCATTCAACAGGTACAGAAGATTCTGCTGGCAACTTTGCTCTGCAAGACCACTAACATCCAAGGAACAGGCTGTACAAGTATAAATAGTATATTTTGAATGGTGTTTATATATATTTTTTTAATCAATGACAGTCTCTCTATTAAAAGAACAGAACAATGAGATGTACATGATGACGTTAGCACAGTAGCATGAAGCTATAATTGACTGTGTATGACCCAGAAGACACAAATTATGCTCTCAAGTGGAGCCTCTTTGATCACCTGTCTGCAGATCTCATGTAAATAATCCTTGTTGACTTCAACAGTGACTGAGCTACCGAAAAATCATTGTGCTGTTTAGACAAAACCTATTTGAATGAGAACGATAAAAGTTCTGCTAATAAAAGGAAAATATAAATCTAGCATCTGCCAGACTACTTGTCAACATCAGTGTATGAGGGGCACTAACCAATGACAACCAGTCACTAATTTCCTTCCTTTATCTTGGCAGCAGTGACATGCATAAACACACAGATCTCTGCTATAATATAATTTTATTTTGGGATCACATTGGTTATTCTGATTCCACGCAGTATTTTGAGTTATTAGCCAGAAATCACTAAAGTCAACCGATAAACAATATATGTTCTCCAAGCCTTGTTGAAGAATATTACTATCACTCACTGTTGAAGTAGTCTAGATGCACAGCTTTCTCATTGGCTGCCAGGTCCATTAGGAGTCCTGTACTTCCCCCAGCCTGTAAAACAAATAACAAAATATATGTTGATTTTCTTTCTATAAAAAAAAATAAAAAAAAAAAAATCCCTGAAATTGAAAAAAGTTATCATAATGATACAAAGCAGGAGAGCAACAAAAGCAGAAGCTGTACTTAGTTCTTCCCATGGGGAAGGTGTATTTTTGAGAAGCATATTTGAGGCTTAGGCAAGGTTTGCGACCCTTCATGGTTGTTTGTATCTAATATGTAACAATAGGTGTTCAGGCAATGAGAGGTTCAGTTATTCAAACGGAACTTCACTCAAAAGGGGAAGTTTTGCTTTTCTTTCCTTTTGTGCATACACCTCCATGCATACAGTGCCCACACCTTGAATCCATGACCCACTTTCCATAGGTCATACTATGCATTGGAAATAATTCAGAGGTCTCCACTAGATCAGATGTACCTTTTACTTCAGTGGACACACCACAGTCACAAATGAGTGTATGCCCCTTTAAAAGGTCTGGGTTTTGCTTGCTGTTATAAACTCAAACATATGCCAAAAAAACCGCCATAGTATAGTACAAGGGTCTCCAAACAAAAGGTCAGTTTACTGTCCTTTAAACTTTAGGGGGGGGGGGGGTTTGGACTGTGGCCATGGGGAGTAGAAAATGTCCTAGTGCCACTGGAAGTAAACAGTGTGCTTTCCTTGGTAATAGGGGGAGGAATTGTGCCCCATCATTAGTGTCAGCGGGAGGAATAGTGCTCCGTTGTCTGTGTCAATGGCAGAAACTATGCCCCACTGTTGCTGATGGTGGGAGAAATAATGCCCCAAGAGCAGGATAAAAGCAAGCAAAGGGTCGCATCCAGCTTCCAGGCTGCAGTTTGGAGACCACTGGTGTAGTGTATTACTGGTGGAGTTGCGGTAACTCAATTTTTAAGGCCCCGTTCACACCTATGCGAATTAGATGCTGCTTACACTGCATCCAATTTGCAGGACATTTTAAAATACATTCATTTGAATGCATCTGGTTCACATTTGTGCGTTGCATTCGCACTGCGCATTGCCCAAAAAACATGTGCATTTTCTAGGCATTGCGGTGCGAATTACAAGCACATTATCTTTTATGGGAACGCATCTGATTCGCAGATGTATTCCATTCTGAACACGAATTCTCTCCTCACTACACCTCCCCCCCTCTCCCTGCTCACTGATCTGCAGCTACAACGGAGAGGAACCGCTGAACAGCTGTTTTTTCTCTTCGCACCGCACATGTGTGAACCCAGCCTAATACATGTTATGCAATGTGGATTTTTATCATGTTTGAGTGCAATTCTATAAAGGAGAAGTACAGACAAAGCGCGTTTGGCCATGCTTCTCCTGTGGATCACTTGAGTGCAGTTCATTCTTCTGCACTCCTGTGACCCATTTTCAGCCGAAAGCTCCCAGCTGACATCACAGAGCCGGTCCAGGCTGGGGAAAGATCACAAAACATATGGGCAAGATACACCCAGAAGCCTGGACCGGCACCTGGCTCAGTCTCTCAGCGATACGGCGAGAGCCTAAGCCACTGCCTCCTGCACTGCCCAGGACTTCAGTGAGCCCAGGGAGGGGGTGCAGAGCAGACAGCTGTGACCGACGGTCAGGGCTCTCTGCTCAGAGCAAACGGGAGAACTGAGCGATCAGCAATCTCATTGCTCAGTTCACAGTCTTAGAGCTGGTGGGGACCAATGCTGCACCCACCTAGGTAAGTATGATTAAAAAAAAAAAAAAAAAAAAACTGTTTATGTCCATTAACCACTTCAATACCAGGCACTTAGACACCTTCCCGCCCAGGCCAATTTTCAGCTTTCAGCGCTGTCGCAATTTGAATGACAATTGCGCGGTCATGCTACACTGTACTCAAACAATTTATCATTTTGTTCCCACAAATAGAGATTTCTTTTGGTGGTATTTGATCACCTCTGCGGTTTTTATTTTTTGCGCAACAAATAAAAAAAGACCGAAAATTTTGAAAAAAAACAAGTTTTTCTTTGTTTCTGTTAAAAATTTTTGTAAATAAGTACGTTTTCTTCTTCAATGATGGGCACTGATATGGCTGCATTGATGGGCACCGATGAGGTGGCATCAATGAGGTGGCACTGATGGACACTGATGATGGGCACTCATAGGCGGCACTACCGATGGACACTGATGGGTGGCACTGATGCCCCTAAGGGTGGCATTGCTGGGCATCACTGCAAAATAATGGTGCCAATCAGTGCCCATTTGTGGGCACTGACTGGGCACATGTGGATGGCCATGGGGTACATACCTGGCCATCCACATGTTTCCCCCTTCCCTGGTGGTCCTAGTGGCGATCCCTGGTGGTCCAGTGTGGTTATCTGAGGGGGGGCTGCGCTGATAAACAATCAGCGCAGACCCCCCCTGTCAGGAGAGCCGCCGATCGGCTCTCCTCTACTCACGTCTGTCAGACGCGAGTGAGGAAAAGCCGATCAATGGCTCTTCCTACTGACACCGTGATCCGCCAGAGGCTCTTTACCAAGATCGGTGGAACGGTGTGTCAGACTGACACACCGCTCCACCGATGGGCGCACGGCGGCATGTTATCCTGCTGGACGTCATATGACGCCCAATCAGGATAACTGAACCACCGCCCGGCCGTCATCTGCTATGGGCCGGGCGGGAAGTGGTTAAAGTGATTAAAAAAAAAAGAAAAAAAAAAAAAAGAAAAAGTTTGCAAATAACAAAACATGTTATACTTACCTACTCTATGCAATGGTTTAGCACAGAGCAGTCCTGATTTTTTTTTTTCTTCTGGGATTCCCCGATAGCACTCTGGCCTGCTCCTCATTTCTGTGAGCCACCATAGGAGGCCACTTCCTATTATGGCACACCTGTGGACTTGCTCCCAAGCTGCAATGTCTACGTCTATAGACACAGACAGTGCGGTTCGGCTATGCCCCCACTCCCTCGTCATACAATTTGATTGACAGAAATGTGAGCCAATGGCTTCTGCTGCTATCAATCTGCCCAGTGAGGAGTGAGAGAGCACAGAGAGAGCCACTGCACTCATGCACTGTGCTGAATCGAGACCAGGTTCATGCAAGTATAAGGAGGGGCTGGGGGGGGGGGGGGGGAGATCCAAGACACAGAAGCTTTTTTTTTTTTACGCTCGTGCAGAATTTTTCTTCTGATTTTCTCATAGTGTGTACACTTTACACAGGAGGTCTGGTACTAGAATTACTGCCCACAATCTGACGTTCATGGTGATACCTCACGTGTGGGGTGTTTGCGCATGTGCAGGACGAATGTGTGTGTTCACCTTTGTGTGCAAGCATGGGGGGACAGGGACGCTTAAAAAAAATTTTTTTTTTCATTATTTTTACACTGTGGCTTTAATTTTTTTTTTTTTTTATTACTTTTATTGTTATCACAGGAAATAGAAAATTGAGTACTGTCCGTGATACTTTTTTTATTTGCACTAACATACAATTTTTCAGGACAAGCTTTAGCTGATAGCAATAGGCAGTGACAGGTACCCTTTTGGAGAGATTGGGGTCTATTAGACCCCAGATGTCTCCTCTGCCCTTAACCACCTTGCCTACTGAGCACTTTCACCCCCTTCCTGCCCAGGCCAATTTTCAGCTTTCAGCACTGTCACACTTTGAATGACAATTGCGCGGTCATGCAACACTGTACCCAAACAAAATTTTTATCATTTATTTGAAAAAGATATAGCTTTCTTTTGGCGGTATTTGAAAATGAAAAGTTTTTCTGTAATAACATTTTTTTAAACAGTTTCACTGATGTGCGCTGATGAGGCTGCGCCAATGGTCACCGACAGGCAGTGCCCTGATGATCAGTGTCCCATGTGTGGATTGTCACTTACCGGCTCTCCGCTCCTCAGGCGCTGTCAGCGTAAAGCGAGGAATGTCGATAACCAGCAAATCCTGTTTACACTGCAATGAGCTTTGATTGGACACAGGTGATCACATGGTAAAGGGGAGGGGGGGAGATGTCCCCTCCCACTGCAATCCAGTGGCTAATTAGCTGCTAGGACTGCTTTTACAAGACAGCCGACCGCCGGTTCTAATAAACTGGTACCAGGAAGATAACTGCGGGCATCTTCCCCGTATAACCACTGGAGCTGAAGTGGTTAAAATTAATTTTAGTGCATTTTGTTCTGGAAATTACAGATTTGATAAACAAAAGGTAAAATATATTGCAGTACAACAAATGCAATGACTGCAACTACAAAGGGTCAGCATAAAGTTCATATATAGGTGTGTGTGTACTCCACGTATCAGATCAGTATACCGTGGAGGAGTGCAAGCTCACATTTCCATTATTTCTAAAAAGGCAAACTAAGGCCATTTCACACTAATCCATTTTGCTCCCGCTTCTGCATTAAAAAAAGTGAAAAGAAAACCGTGTGACCATGTAATTCTACGGAACTCTTCAAACTGATCCATTGCAGGTCCACTGCGTTTAGTAAAATCCTGCTTGCTACATTTTTGGTGCGGTAAAATAAAACACACCTCCCCATTGAAATGCATCTAAAATGTACCCACAGTTACTTTTTTTGCGTCACAGTTTTTTTTTTTTTTTAACAAGCATAAAATGCACCGACAGGCAGTGTTTCCAACCGCCTGTGTTTTTACAGGCAGCCCATAAAAACCGGGCAATTGTTTCATGCCGTAAGCTGAAAAGCCTGCCAGTACTAGTTAAAAAAAAAATGCTTTCAGCCTGTGATGCTCTTGGCTCGGAATTGTGCATGTGCAGTTGCGAACCGGAGGCGGCTGAGAGTCTCCGGAGATCATTACGACTCTGAGTGCTGCTGCTACTTGTACCCTCCTCCGGCACGTCTTATTTCATCACAGGAGATGCCGGGGGAGGGAGGAGTGGACCATAAAATGTAGTGATGTCTTAATAGGAGGGGAGGGCAGCAGAGGGGAGAATGGACTCTCTGTAGCAAGCTCCTGTCTGATGCGGTTGTTTGTGTGTATGAGAACTGATCTGCTTAAGGGAGGACCTTTTCTGAGATCTCCCCCAATCTCTATTACACCTCCCTAGAGTCCCTACCCATTACCTGCTACCAGTTTAGTACACAGGCACAGCCTCCTCTCCTGCATTACCAACTCATGTGTCTGTGGCACTACAAGTCCAAGCATGCCAGTAGAGGGGAGGAAGCAGCAATATGATAGATCAGACTGAATTGTAGATGAAAAGTGCTGGTGTGTATTTGTAAAGTGTGCCTGTATAGTTTATTATCATGTGTGCCCACACTGCCACTCATCAGAAGTCAAACAGACAAGTTCACTTTCAACGTGTGCTGTGTTGCTGACTGCCCATAAATGTCCATACACTGGAGAAAAAAAATGACAGAAAAAAATTCATTCACTTGTTGCCATTTGGAGGCAGCTGAATGGTTAACGGTCGAGCTTGTCCTCAGATCTGGCAGCAGTATAAATGTACATCTGTGCGGTGACACCACGGCTTTTATTCACACTTCCCACTGCCTGATACAAGACTGAGCAAAGCAGTTCACCATCCAGCTGCCTCCACAACTGCGCATGCAGTTCAGAGCCGGCAACAAGTGGATTTTTTTTAAACATTTTCCCACCAGCCATCTGCCAAACCGAGGTAAAAAGGTGTGTGAGGTGACAATCATATAAGGGCAACTCTGCACAATCTGATGCATAGGGAGAAAGCTGGAGAAAGTGTCTGCAGAAGCCTGATATTGCACCCCTGATCCACTAATCTACTGATCACAGGTGTAATGCTCTGCAGGCTCCTGTGTAAACGAAATAATTGCACTTTTTGTTTTCTGCAAAAATATGTGCATTGTTATTTTTTCCTTAACCACTTGCCGACCGGGCCATAGCCGAAAGACATCAATAAAAAAAGTGTCCTTCGCGCTCGTCGGACGGTAAAAATAAAAAGATGTGTGAAAAAATCTCAAAGACAGTGAATGGTGAATGTGTAAAAATCACATGTAAAAATAGTTATATTGCAGCAAAATGAGGGTGTTCACACCAACACTTGATAGAGTAAATAATGTATTGGAATTTCGTGCAATATTCTAGTGGGTGGAAGAAATATAGGTATGCCACTACCACCATTATCAATTGTTTACTTACTTCTATGCCATTTTTATTATTTCTAGATACATATTGTATTCACCTTGATGCACTTTATCTATACCATCACCATTAGGTGCTAGTGGCAGCAGAAAAACTGTAGTGTAGAGACAATTGGTCCTTGCAGTGAAGGCTATATATGCCATTATTACCATCTACAATTATTAATTCACTTTTAACACACACTTCATCATTAAAAAATATATTTTGTGTTCACTTTGATGCACTTTATCTTACCTATATTTCTTCCACCCACTAGAATATTGTGCGAAATTCCAATACATAATTTACTCATAGCCGAAAGACGACTACAGAGCGGTCGCCTTATTCTGGGTGGGTGTCCGTGGGAAGGCCTCTCAGAATGTCGCTCTCGCGCGCCCCCTTGGGCGCGCTCCCACAAACATCCATGACCGCCAGGTCCGGAAGACCCAGCGCAGGATTGCGGTAAATGGGCGCTTGTGACGGAGTAAACAAACCGGCGTCATGTCATGACTAGGGCTAGGAGATTTAAAAAAAAAAAAAAAAAAAATCTGTGATTTTCTTTAACCACCTCAATACCGGGCCTATTCTGGCACTTCTCTCCTACATGTAACAACCATCATTTTTTTGCTAGAAAATTACTCAGAACCCCCAAACATTATATATGCTTTTTTATCAGACACCCTAGGGAATAAAATGGCGCTCATTGCAACTTTTTATCTCGCACAGTATTTGCGCAAACATTTTTCAAATGCTTTTTTTTGGAAAAAAAAAACGGTTTAATGAATTAAAAAATAACAAAACAGTAAAGTTAGCCCAATTTTTTTGTATAATGTGAAAGATGATGTTACGCCGAGTAAATAGATACTTAACATGTCACGCTTTAAAATTGCGCACAATCATGGAATGGTGCCAAACTTAACTTAAAAATCTCTATAGGCGACGCTTTAAAATTTTTTACAGGTTACCAGTTTAGCGTTATAGAGGAGGTGTAGTGCTAGAATTGTTGCTTTCACTCTAGCGCATGCGGCGATACCTCACATGTGTGGTTTGAGCGGCGTTTACATATGTGGGTGGGACTTGTGTGCGTTCGCTTCTGAGCGCGAGCTACCGGGGACAGGGGCGTTTTAAATTTTTTTTTTATTTTACACTTTTTTTTTTTAATTACTTTTATTCCTATTACAAGGAATGTAAACATCCCTTGCAATAGGTATCTATGTGACAGGTCCTCTTTATGGAGAGATGCGGGGTCAATAAGACCCCACATCTCTCCTCCAGGCTGGAAAGCATGAGATCGAGAAATTTTTTTTTACTGATCTCATGCTGACAGCCGTGATCGTGGCTTTGGTTATTTCCAGGTACCCGGGCGTGACGTCATAACATCGCGCCCGGGCCTCCGACGGTCATAGAGATGACTGGTGACCATCTGGTCACCAGAAATCTCTATCGTCCTCATCCAGCGCCGGCCGATTCATTCTCCGGGCTCCCGATGGCACGGGAGAGCCCAGAGAAGCACCAGATGGCGGCGGGGGGGGGGGGGGCGTCCCCTCCCGCCGCCTATAAGAACGATCAAGCGGCGGAACTGCCGCTATGATCATTCTTATCGTGCACAGGATAGCCGTCTGAAAATAATGATATCTGAATGATGTCTGTAGCTACAGGCATCATTCAGATATCCCCCCCCCCCCCAAAGTCCAGGACGTTTATATACAGTGGCCGGTTTTGAAGTGGTTAAAAAAAAAAAAAAACCCGATTCACGATTCAAATTTATTTATTTTTTTAGACACTGCGCCGGTCCTGAGGAGCTGCGGGCAGGAGTTTTTAGGCGAGACTGCGGCTTCGGCCTAGTCGGCAGCGTCTAGCCTCGCGGACTAGGCCGAAGCCGCGGCCTCGCCTAAAAACTCCTGCCCGCAGCTCCTCAGGACCGGCGCGGTGAAAAATAAAAAAAATATGAAAAAAAAAACAATTTGCTTAAATTTTGAATCGATTTGACCTCTCAACTCGATTCAAGATTTAAATCGATTTTTTTTCCCCAGCCCTAGTCATGACGCTGGTTCCTCCCTCCCCTCTCTGTACTGATCTGTACAGTGCGAGGGGAGAGGGGGAGGGATCGTTTTTAACAGCGCTGTGGGCTGGATCTGTAGTGCCCACAGCACTGCTCTGTGCCCATACTGTGCAATACTCTGCCAATACGCTGCAATAAATTTTAACAGAAACAAGGATTTTTTTTTTTACCGAATTTTCAGTCTTTTTTGATTTATAGCGCAAAAAATAAAAAACCCAGCGGTGATTAAATATCTAAACTGATCAGAATCCCAAAACTATACCTCTCACACGTGTACAGATAGAGATAGCGGCGCTAATATAAATTGTGTAAAATAATGGGTCAGAGCAGCATAATGCCTATAACCCTCTACTTATAAATAAAAATAATAATAGTGTCATGAAAAATATTATTTTTATCATGAAAAGAAATTTCAAGAAATGAATGAATAAGTTCAACAGTTGTTTTTCAATCTTCTTGTGTGAAAAATCTTCTACTCTTCCACCACACCACCGTGATAGTGACACCACTCCCTCTGAAGAGCGCACTCACCAGATTGTATAGCCTCCCACTCTCGTGTTCGGCAAAACAGCAATTGAACCACACCTGGGTTGCATGTGATGAACCGTGAATCCAATCAAGCCAGCTCCATATGTGAAAAAATGAATAAAGTGCTCCACATAGTATATAAGGATTGATGAACCATCCGTGTAGACAATCCCATTTGAAGAAGTCTTTTTGACGAAACATGTCTTGGGCATGGTTACACGGCATTCCAACGCACTGACATTAGATGCCGCTGTCTGAGGAGGACTACACCGATCGGATGGCTGGGCCTTAGAAGGTTGGGTGAGAGATACACCAGTTTACACTTCAGGTCCGCTGTGACCACGGTGCACCGTTGGATCACTGATCCTGTTGCTTGCTGTGCTTGCTGTGGATTTTTTTTAAAGGCTTTTATGTTTCAGTTTAAAAGTGAGTGTAACCATTGAAGTGTGTTTGAAGTGATTTTAATAAATCTGTCAAAATGGTATCACGCTATGTGGAGCACTTTATTCATTTTTTCACATATGGAGCTGGCTTGATTGGATTCACGTTTTTTTTTTTTTTGGGGGGGGGGTGCCTTTTTACAGGCACCCAGCTCCCCCATCCCCCCAGGGCTCCGCAGCACTGCAAGGAAGTTCACCTCTCTCCCATCTTCTGGGACATGACACAGATCCCAGAAGATTGCCCGGCCAATCACAGCGCGAGTGTCCGATTATTAAAAGTCAGTGGCTTTTTGTAGCTGCGGACTTTTAAATGGGTGGAAGTCCGCTTTAAATACCACTAAAAGAAAGCTCTATTTGTACGGAAAAAAAAATTCCTATGGGTACAGTGTAGCATGAGCGACAATTGTCAAAGTGTGACAGTGCTGAAAGCTGGCCTGGGCAGGAAGGGGTATAAGTACCCTGTAGGCAAGTGGTTAAATATCGAATGTCTTGACTTATAAGGAGAGTTTCTATCATAATTCAGGTCCTCTGTCAGTACATTTTCCAGGTCTTGTCAGCAAAAAAAGTAATTGGGGGTTGGTAACCCTCTTGCCAGGGATGAGGTGTATACAGACTATAGGACACCTCCCCCTCATGTTCACATAGATGAAGAGTGAGTAGCGGGTGAACGTCCTTCTCCAATACACAGGGCACACCTGATAGGGGAAGAGAACAGGCCCAGTATGGAATGTATCAGAGCGCTCCGCCTCACCTCATCCAGGTCCACGTACGGCCCGGCTCCCTCCGGGAACATCTCATCTACGGCAGGCTTCATCTTTCTGCGGACACCACTAGCCAAGACGCCACAACAGGCACTTCCGGGGAACCTCTGCCACACTTCCGGCAGAAAGGTGGGCGGGTCTCTGGATCACTTCCGGCAGGCTATTAAACTTTGTAATATGATAATGATGTGGGGGTTGGGGAGCGTTTTATTTTTCTATTTTATTTTAGAGCAAACCTTTCCTGAGAGGATATTAATGGCTGACAGTACTGACCTCCTTCTATAAGTAGCACTTCTCCTGTGTGATTGTGTCCTCGGTATTTCCTGTGGTGATGACAGGGAGGTAGTTTGCAAAGTCAGCAGCAGTCATTATTTTTCTAGATATTCAGATAGGACTGAAGTAGAACTAATGCCTTGTTTACACTAACGTTGTTCTCTGAAGAGTAATCTTGGTTTGAATCAGTCTTCAGAGAGTGTTGTATATCACCTCTGCATTGCCTGCTTTAACCCCTCAAGCCCTGCACTAATGTGCTGCAACTGAATCATTAGAGTTAGTCTAGGTTCACACCTGACTGAATGCCGCTTTGAAATCGCGAGACTTCGCGTGAAATCGCAGGATTTTAAAGCCGCATGTCAGTGCAATATCTGGTGTGACTTGGCTGACATCTGTGAGGATTCATGCACCGATGTCTATGCAAGTCACACCAGACTTTTTCAAATCGGTGCCAATCGGCATCACACCGATTTGAACAGTTCCATTGCCGACAATAGAGTGCGACTTGTCATGTGATTTGACCTGTCAAATGACATAGCTCCCAACTGTCCCTGATTTCGAGGGACTGCCCCTGATTTGGAACAAAGTCCCTCTGTCCCTCTTTCCTCCTCATTTGTCCCTCATTTTGGTCTCATCTATATAGTTGTATATAAAATGCACTAATTATCTTTCAAAAAAGTGTTTCCCAGCACTAAATCTTTCATCCAATTTCTAAATTGCTGCACTTGTGAACTTTAAAAGTCAATATAAAGGAATAGTAGTGGTAAAAAAAGCCCTTGTGGATTTAATTAACCTTTTTTTTTGGTTAATTCTCCTTTAAGGGGGTGTGACAGGGGGCATGTCCTATGTCTACATACATTTGCTACTAGATGTCCCTCATTCCCATCTCAAAATGTTGGGAGGTGTGGAAATTGCATGACAAGTCACATCGGTATGAACAGGGGATAAGTGGTGTTCAGGGGACAGTACTGGCAGCTAACATGATCATGGCAATAATCATTACTGCAGTGCAAAGGCAGCAGCAACATACTGTATGTACTCCCCCCCCCCCCCATGCCTTTGCAGCATGGGGGGGGGGGTAATACAATCAGCTCTGCGGCACATTTTTACTGCCCCAACACAAGTGTAAACAAACCTTAATGGGTTATTTTTAGTTTTGAAAAGAGTGGAGAGGGATTCATGCCCCTGTCAGGTTTTTATTGGTGCCTGTGTTAGGGAGATTCACCCTCTATTTGTCCTGAATACCATTTTCAAATACATTTTGGGTTGTCACCAGAACAGGAATAGAGGGGGGATTCCTCCAATGAGGACACTAGTTCTAGTGACACCCTGGGATTCTCATTCTTTGGAAGGATTTTCTCTCACTTCCTGTTTTGGGAATGGTACAGGAAGTGAAGGAAAATCGCCAAATGGGACATAGATGGCGAAATTAAAGAAAAAACTACAGGAGTTATATCCCTCCCTTATTCTGTCCAAGTGAAAAAAATAAAAGTTGTTGGCTTTAGTCCTACTATAAAGCACCTGCTCATCCACACAACAAATCCAGTGTTGTTCCGCTGCGATCCACTGTTCAAGTGTCACCATCTTGGTCCTCTTTTGGGTGCAGGCAGCCCACTCCGGTAAGGCACGGGACCAAACCCCCAGCCTTTCCCCTGGCCGCTTTGTATGCTTATCCTGTAGCCTCCTGGAAGATGTGATGTAAGTATCCAGGATGCTGCAGGAGCAGGTATTCGTCATTGTGGCCTAGGCAGGAATAGCAGCAGGGGGCAGGGTTAAAAATGAAAATGGTAAAAATCAACAAAAAAAAAAATCCTGCAGTTCTGCTTGGAGAAGGGCGGGTTTTAAAATGGAACTAAAGCCGGCCATAGACAGTTTGAATCTCACCTGGTTCAACAGGAACCAGGCAAGATTCAAATCATGTATGGACAGGCTGAATGTACCGATCGATTAACTTGGGTAAAACCAGCCTGTCGGATTTTACATGAGATTATTACTATCACAGCCACTAGTAATGATCACATTTTAAATCTGACAGGCTGGTTGTACCCAGGTTGATCGATTGGTACAATCAGCCTGCCCATACATGATTCAAATCTTGCCTGGTTCCTGTTGAACCAGCTGAGATTTGACTCATGTATGGGCAGGCTGAATGTGCCAATCAATCAACTTGGATACAACCAGCCTGTCGGATTTTACATGCAATAATTACTAGCGGCTGTTATAGCTGCTAGCAATAATCACTGTGTTTTCCCTGAGGGGACGACTTCCCCCACCAGGAGAACACAATAGCTCAGTGGGAGGGATTCCCACTGATCTGATCACAAATCGCTCTGTCCATGACCAGCCTAATTCTTCTTAGGGAGTTAAAGTGGAACTAAACCCTCTTATCGTTTACAGCCAAGGAAGCTGCCATCTTAGCCTCTGTTTGATCTGGAACTGCCATGGTGCTGCACATGTGATCAGTTATGATGCCAGCCATTTGATGTTTTGACAGTTTGGTTGAGAAAAAAGCAAATGTGATCGTTACATTCCCAGCATTCCTGGACTGTGACTGTTTTTTGAAACTATTAAATCGATGGCTTTAGTTCTGTTTTAAAGTGGGATTTTAGCTTAAATTTTTTTTTTTTTTTTAAATGGGCAAACAGGCAGGATTTGTAAGGCAGATACAAAGTTAATGACACCCCCAGATTAGTTTGCATATGGCAGTGCAAACTGTCATTTTGGACAGAAATCAGAATCTATGTGATCCAATTCTGGTGCGGACCAATAAAAGGGTCCTGTACAGGGGCGTTGCTAGGTCTACAAAAGATCAGCGCAGTAAAGAAAGTCATACACTTGGGTGGGCATACACATGTATATACAGCAATATAGGTGTGTGTGTGTGTGTGTGTGTGTGTGTGTGTATGTATCCCAGAGAGCCCCCCACTTACATCAGGGTCCCCAGAGAACCCCCTTACATCAGGGTCCCTAGAGAACCCCCCCCTTACATCAGGGTCCATTGAGAGGCTCCCCCTTGCATCAGGGTCCCCAGAGAGCCCCCCACTTACATCAGGCTTCCCAGAGAGCCCCCTTACATTAGGGTCCCCAGAGAGCCTCCCCCTTAAACCAGAGTCCCCAGAGAGCCTCCCCCTTAAATCAGGGTCCCCAGAGAGCCTTTCCCTTAAAATCAGGGTCCCCAGAGAGCCTCCCCCTTGCATCAAGGTCCCCAGAGAGCCTCCCCCTTGCATCAAGGTCCCCAGAGAGCCTCCCCCTTACATCAGGGTCCCCAGAGAGCCCCCCACTTAAATCAGGGTCCCCAGAGAGCCCCCCACTTAAATCAGGGTCCCCAGAGAGCCCCCCACTTAAATCAGGGTCCCCAGAGAGCCTCCCCTCCCCTTGGGGACCCCTGCAGAGACTCGGGGCTATAGCCCCAAAAGCCAACTCCTAGCGATGCCACTGTTCCTGTACCATTTTGGTCCGAATGCAATGTGAATTCAGCCATACAAGCTGTATGGCTGAATTCGCATGACACAGACATTGTATGTGATTTACACAGAAGTGCGGTGTGAATCACATGCAATGTCTGACATCACAGCAGTGGGAACCGGCCCTTAATCCAGGCTCTGGACTAAAAGAAAATCAAGTTGCATATCTTTTTTCCAGCTATCGTTGTTTCGGTGATGTCACATGTTTTCTGCACCCTCTTCTACCTACAGGAGTGAGTGGATTCTTTATGCTGCAGAGAGTGGCGCAGTGTAGTGACATTCCATGCCTCTCTGCAGCATTCTCCTGTAAGTCCAGAGCTGGGGGCAGAGCCTTGATGCACTGGATTCACAAAAAAATGGTTAAATGACATTTGGTGGAGTATTTAGAAAAAGTATGCAGAGTTATTTACCCTGCAAAATGGCATGTACAATCGTTCTGGGCAAATGCTGAAAAAATTGCTATTTTCTCTCCAGGTCAGATGTTATTCTTTCATAAGAATAGTGCAGATCAGGAAAATACTGCATTACGGCAACCAGATGGAGCTGACGCTCATAGTAAATGAGTGTTTATTTCCTATGATCGTAAGCTCCATCTGGAGAAAGATCCAAGAATCTGGAAAGCTGCGCTCCAAGAAACATCCAACTTTATTGTAACTTACAAAAGCACTCCAAAACAGTAGACTGATACTGTGCTTTTATAAGTTACAATAAAGTTGGATGTTTCTTGGGGTGCAGCTGTCCAGATTCTTTGATGTTTTTCTACATTCAGCTAGATGAGCTGAGCGAGCACCCAGGTAGATGAGGTGTAGAGGACTGTGACGGCAAGCTCACCTGGAGCAGCATATTATTCACTATATCAGCTTCACCTAGTGGCCACAATACAGTATTTTTCTGTTTCACTCTATCATGTATAAATGAAAAACCTTCAACCTGGAGAGAAAATAACCTAATAACATTTGTTTTTGCACTCATTTGTACAGAATAATTATACATTCCGTTTCACACGGCAAATAGCTCTGCAAATTACAGTATTTATAAATATACCCTTTGGTGTGTAGATGCCAAGTGGCACATCTCTGCTGTGTACCATTCTGTCCTTATTTTATCATGCACAACATTATTAAACTGTCCTGCTGGTTGCACTTCCTTTTCTAGTTTTAGCTGTTATTTATTTACATATTTGTTCATGGTGTGCCTACTTAATTGTGACAGTATATTTAACGAAGTCTGACTTATTTCCTGTCATATAGTTCCTCTATCGATATGTGTCTTGCCTTCCTGTGTTAGTCTACTATGGTAATTGTAGAATACCTTGTCTCTCATAGTGCATACAGTCAGATTTTCAAGCCATGGTGTTAAAAATCTCTCTTTTTAGTTTATTACAGTTGAAGTTTTATAGTATGTGGGAGGAGCTACTGGTCAAGAACAGAGCTAAGTTTACTACTTTAGTTAGTCCAGAGACACCAGTGGATAACACAATGGACTGGCTCTGTCTGTCTCCCCACAGAAGCATAATTCACCATGTCCGTGACTACTACTGGTGAGTACATAATGACTAATAATGTCTTGTATATGATGTTCTGCCTCCATTCTACCTGCACTCTTTTTTATTGAACATTTTACCATTCCCCTATATCAGTGGTCTCCAAAATGTGGCCCGGGGGCCAGATGTGATCCTTTGCTTGCTTTAATCCTGCCCTTGGGGAACTATTTTCATCCAACGATACCAACGATGGGGCATAATTCCCCCAAACTGATAATTCCTCTCAATGACACCAACAATGGGGCCCAATGACATCAATGATGGGGCACAATTTCTCCCACTGACACCAACAATGGGGTGCTATTCCTCTCACTGACACCAACGATGGGGCATTGTTTATTCCCACTGACGTCAGGATATTTTCTACTCCCAATGGCCACAGTCCGGCCCCCCCCTTAAGTCTCAAGGACAGTAAACTGGCCTTTTGATTGGAGAGTTTGGAGACCCCTGCCCTATAGGATGAAACTATTTGGCAAAACATACATGTATGGGGTTTGTGAAAGTTCTCAATTATCCAGGTCATGGTATAGCAAATAGTTGTTATTTACGTTCAACAGGACTTGTTCTGTAATGTTAAAGGTGTTTATCCAAGCTAGTTCTTCAGTTCTAATGGTAAATCAACCACCATGGAAAGGCAGATATTATTGTCCAAGACCAGGATGGTTCCACAATTTTCATACTTCCAAACCTGTTCATGGACAATAAAATCTGCCTTTCCATGGTGGTTCGATTAACCACTTGCTGCTAGACCACATTACATTTACTGCAGGCGGGCAGCAGCTCCAGGTAAGCGACATATTGGTACATTGCTCAGCACATGTGCACTGGCGCGCCCTATGGGACATGCAGCGGAGCAATCCTGTGACCAGACACAGTGAGTCGCGGTGCTCGGTACCGGCCGGAGTATTATGTGATCGCTATGACAGCTATCACATGGTACCTGTACCATGTGATTAGCTGTAGCCAATCACAGCATCGCAATAGTAAGCAAGCTGTCATGAATGAAAGCCATTTGTCACAGTTAAAACTATTGCTAATAACAGTGATCATCACTGGTATAAGCAATAACAGTTTACAAAAAAAATCCATGATCATCCCCCAGAGTAGTACAGAATCACTATGATGACGAGAGTAAAAAAAAAATCTTAAAAAAGAAAACTAGTGTTTAAAAAATTGAATTAAAAAATATATCTATTTTTAAGTTGTTTACTACAGGTTCAGAGTGCCTTTATCTGATTTAACTGTAATCACATATGTATTGATAAGACAGGCTCACTGATCCATGGATGTATATGCTAAGTTTGTATCTTCTCAATAAAATGTTTATGCAAAAAAAAATATATATATTTTTTTCTTTTCCTTACTGTCACCAGTCAGTATCCCTGATCACCACCACACTAGTCATATGATGTACCGGTAACGGTATGTAAAAAAAATATATATATATATATATATATATATATATATATATGAAAAAAAAAATTCAAAAATTGTGACAACAAATGACAACTTTAAAAAATTTACCAAGCCTCTTAAACACATCAGACTGTCTACTTTTCAATAATGGGTCATTTGGGGGGTATTTGTACTGATCTGACATTTTAGGCCTCAAGAAATGAGAGAAGCTGTCAGTACATCAGAATTGATTAATTTTTATACATATACCATATTTTGTAGACTAATAATATACACTGATTTGGGTTATTTTACCAAATACATTTATTTATTTATTTTTTAATTCAGTGGTGATTAAATAACACCAAAAGAAAGCTCTATTTGTGTGGACATTTTTTTGGGGGTACAGTGTCGCAGGACTGTACAATTGTGTCGGTCAAGGCTCTGAAAAGATCCCAACCATATGGTCGGGATACAGCCAGCTGTCTGGACTGGCAGCTGGCTCAGCCTCTCAGCATGTTGCTGAGACCCTAAGCCAGCGCTCCAGCTGGAGGGGCAGAGCATAAAGGTGGTGACTAACAGTCATCGGCCCTCTCTGCAGCCTGAAGACCAAGAGCTGAGTGATCAGCCGTGTTTGATTTCTTAGCTCTTGGTCTTAGGCTAGGTTCACACATGTCCATCTGCGGTTTGCAGTCTGGAGTCCGGTGCAAATTTGTTCACCATCTCACTTAAATTTGCAATTAAAACAGACCCAAAATCGCACAGGACCCTTTTCAGAAACAGACCGCAGCTCCCCCAGACATGTGTGAACCGGCTCTATTGAAATGGTTAAAAATGCATCCGATTCGCATATATGTGAACTGAGCCTTAGAGCAGGTGAGGGACAGATGCAACATCAGATCTATGCTGCATCCATCTAGGTGAGTAAAAATGTATTTTCCTTACTTAAACCCATACTTCTCTTTTAAAGTAGTGCAGTGCTGAATAGAAAAAGAATGCCTTGGTCATGAAGGGGGTAAAACGTCTTGAAGGTCCAGTGGTTAAGGTGTCTGTGCTATCTATGTGGATATAAATGCTGGGGTATGTCCCTGACAATCATTAGAACCAAAGAACTGGCTTGAATAAGCTTCAAAATGTTTTCAACATTACAGAACAAGTACAGTTGAATGTGACTACTACTAGCTACGTGTATGTTTTTTTTTTTTTTCGGGACAAGCTTGTTATTGAGTATCTAATTCATTTCATATCTCAATGTGCTGAAGGTTAGTGAATGAGGCCAATGTATAGAAAAATATCTTTAACCAGTGTGATGTCTGTGAATATTTTTGAAACCATCATCCATTTAAAGGGTTGTATCATGATCCAGTGATATTTCAGTACTAGGTGGAGTCCACAGACTGAATCGCCCTCTGATTCTATATCTTTTGGGGACTGCAGTGGTAAGAAACCAAAGGCATAATGCCCATGCTCGGAGGCTCACACCTTCTGCTATAACAAGGAAGGTTTTCACTACTTGTAGTTTAAATGACATAAAATGACATATCCACAAGTAGAGCGAAACCTCCTTGTCATGGCTGTAACAAAGTGAAAGGAAGAGACCTCACCACCAGAGTCTTCAAGGAACATAGGAAAGGGTTTTGTGAATTCACTCACCAACATCTTCAAAAAAACTAAAGTAAAGTTTTGGGTGGACTGTTTGATCACATTTTGTTATCACACCAAAATCTCAGTGATCAGTAAATGTAACAATCACAGTTATAAAAATATTTTATTTTTCAAGCCAAATGCCAGTAACATGCATGTTAGGGAGAATACCTGGTGGCCACGGTAAGCATAAAATATAAAACTGATACAAAATAAGTGTAATAGAAAGTGGTATTCCATCACTTTATTGCTTATAAATACAGTGCGGCAGATTTGTCATTTTTACAGAAAAATTACTTTTTCAGGGTCTCTTCCTTGGTGAAGAGGAGGGATGACAGAAGCTGACACCGGCATATAAAGCATAACATTTTCAAGACAGTTATTGGAGGACAGACTGGTGCACCATGAGTGACCAAACTGATTGGATCTTGCATGTGGGCACAGCCAGACATCTCTGGGCTCAAATCTTCAGGGTTATAGTACTTGTGTATATACAGCTATACTAGAGATGAGCAGGGGAGCTGTACGCAGCCTCCTAATGATCGGTATGATCGTATCCCAGAGTTTCTTCAATAGGGTAGTGAGCAAAGAAAGTACGAGCCAGGTCATTGATGTTTTCATAGGCGCCCATTGAACGGAAATGGTTTACATACTGCCAGAAATCTGAGGTAGAGAAGGGCCAGTAGGGGTGTGCAGGGGCATCCAAATATCGATCTGGAAAGAATATTATATAGCATTAAGATTTGTTTAAGTAAGTTTGCTCTGTTTTATTAAGATTAATAGGCACAAATGATCATCTCTAGAGAAGAATAAAATATGAGGAATAAGTATGCATTGATAAGATTAGATACATGACCCTTGATTCATTTTTTTACTTCACAATGAAAAAGAGAGTAAGGTTTTTAGCCTAACCTGGTGCTTCAGGAACAAAAAAGGTGGAAAAGAAAAGAAACTGGTTGGGGGGATACCCTGCTTCTAGATATAAAGCTTAAATAGAACTAATACCAAGTTTTATTTTTTTCACCTTGGATGGAATAAGAGATGATTATAACCTGTCAGTTTTTTTTTTTTTTTTTGCATCTGTGTCAAGGTGGATTTGATTTAAAGCGGAGTTCCACCTAAAATGGAACTTCCGCTTTAAGTGAAGGTGACCCCCTGACATGCCACATTTGACATGTCTTTTTTTTTTTGGGGGGGGGGCGGATAACCTCTTTTTAGAGACATCCAGCTCCCACTTCCTCCCCGGGGCTCCGCGGCACCGGAAGGAAGTTCACCTCTCCCCCCTTCCTCCCTGCAGTCTTCTGGGACACATCACAGGTCCCAGAAGATTGCCCGGCCATTCGCAGTGCGCAGCGCAGCTCACACAATTGTAGTGCGTGCCTGGCTATGAAGCCACAGCCGGGCGCCCACAATCAGAATTCCGGCGCTGCGGAGAGGAGGGGGAGAGGAGCGGTGCTTCGTTCGCCCGCATTCGCTGGACCATGGGACAGGTGAGTGCCGATTATTAAAAGCCAGCAGCTACACTTTTTGTAGCTGCTGACTTTTATATGGGTGGAACTCCGCTTTAAATCAATTCTATTTAAATCACTAGTAAAAAGGCTTGATTGAAATTAACTTCATTTATATCGTAATTTTTAAAGAGCAACTGTCATCTCTGTCCCGCAGCGGCTCCTCCTCTGATCCACTGTTGACTCACGACAGTCCCATTCACTTTAATGAGACGGCTGGTGATGCAGCAGTGACACAACAAGATGAGGGACGTGGCGGCAGCAGGTGAGTGGATGCCCGCTAATGGGCGCTGCCATGATGGATCTGAAATGACAGGTGCTCTTTAAATGTAAGGACTTATTCTTGCTAGTAGTTAGAATTCTTAATATTTGCAAACAAAATGAGGGTTTCCTATTTAGAATAATAAGCCGTCAGGTTAGCAAATATTCCCAAACTGGGTCTCTTTTATGGCCTGCTGCCATTTTGCTCCTCAAGGGAGGAATAAAGCACTTCAAGCCATGTACAGAAAGATCACGAGATTTATAAGCTGCTTAGAAGGTTTCACTTTCATTTTTACTGCTTGCCCTACACTTAGAGACTGGTACAGATGCATTTCTCTTCAAACAATCATACCGTTTGTAGTGTACATGGATGTGCAAAACAATGGGATAAAGGAATATTCCTGAACTTTTATTTCATGGTTACTGTGAAATTGTGTAAATGCATCAATGCGGTGCATGTTATCTCAGCTTGCAGAGCTTGGATTCATTGAATGAGTTTACCAAAAAATGTAAATATTGAAGAATATACAACCTCATGCTACATAACTAAGCTCCATTTCATGCTGAATAAACTAAATTATTAATGTATGTTAAATTGAAAAATATCTTTAGATAGATTTTTACTCCAAAAACATTTTATTAAAATAAATTTGATAAAAATCAAAAAAATCGGATTTAAATAAAAAACAAATCCAATTTAAGTTTTTTTCTTAAAAAATCATCAATTTTTATCCACCCTGATCTGTGTGAAGATCCCATTTTGTTGTCCCATTGCCACAACAGGATGTGATAAGCATTCCCTCCAAAATGAAAGATATGATTGGTTTTACCTAAGACTAATGCCCCGTACACACGGTCGGACTTTGTTCGGACATTCCGACAACAAAATCCTAGGATTTTTTTCGACGGATGTTGGCTCAAACTTGTCTTGCATACACATGGTCACACAAAGTTGTCGGAAAATCCGATCGTTCTAAACGCAGTGACGTAAAACACGTACATCGGGACTATAAACGGGGCAGTAGCCAATAGCTTTCATCTCTTTATTTATTCTGAGCATGCATGGCACTTTGTCCGTCGGATTTGTGTATACACGATCGGAAATTCCGACAACGGATTTTGTTGTCGGAAAATTTTATATCCTGCTCTCAAACTTTGTGTGTCGGAAAATCCGATGGAAAATGTCCGATGGAGTCCACACACGGTCGGAATTTCCGACAACACGCTCCGATCGGACATTTTCCATCGGAAAATCTGACTGTGTGTACGGGGCATTAGGCTGGTCATACACAGTTCCTATTGAGTCTAAATTCAAGCCTTTGGTAGCCCTATCAGCAGTACTACAAATTGATTAAAAATCAAAGGCGCCATGTGGAAAATATTGGAAAGTGCAGTCACTGTTTGGGTATTCAGACTACCACGGGTGCTGTGGCTGTATGAATACAGTAGATGATGGGGAGATTCCTCCATCCACCCTGTTGCGTGTACATGCGGAAATCGAAAGAGAAAACTAAATGTGTATGGCTAGCCTTAGTTCCTTTCTGGAATTTCCTGCTCTGTGTATTGTGTATGCCATATGCTTTAAAGTGACCTTCTCAATATAGGGTCACTTTGTATGTTAAAGTATACTTGTAATAGGCGATATCCTCTGACCTTATTTTTAATATTCTGCCTCTTTCTGCCTCTTTGCTCACCAGTCACTTATGGTTTCTCCCAACGGCTGGTACATCCTGTAGTGACATATAAGCCATTGGCAGAAACCACTGTGTGCAATGCAGGAAACAGGTAATCAACCCATCCAGATGGTTAAATACTTGCAGCAGGCAGCAAGAAGCAAAAAGGCGGCATAGCAACAAAAAGACCACTGGAAAGGTAATTATATTGCCTCTTCTATTACAGGTATGTTTTAACATATAAAGGGATCCTGATAAGGGAATGTGTAATGGTTTTGTAAATATTATGTGTGTTTCTTATCATAAAGACTAAAATATCAATGTAAACAAAAATTTTTCTTTTGTCAGGTAAATATAAAATATTCCTCAATAGCCTCATTCCTAATCAGACGGCTGCATCTAAGGTAAATCTTAGAGGCTTGTTCACACATATTGTGGTGACTGACATTTTTCTGCACTGGATCAAAACTAATGGCATAAGGGCATATAGAAAACAATTTTTCACACCACAGTGTTGACATAATACACAGTGCAGTTCAGGAAAAATGCAGGCATGCTTCATTTTTCTGCAGTGTCTTGCATGGCAGCACAGGTCACCAAGCCACAGCTTAATGTACTGCACTGCTGGGCAGAGACTTAATAGGATCACACACTATGGGGGTTATTTACGAAAGGAAAATCCACTTTGCACTGCAAGTGCACTTGGAAGTAAAGCCGCTGTAGATCCGAGGGGGGCATGCAAGGAAAATAAAAAACAGCATTTTAGCTTGTACATGATTGGATGATAAAATCTGCAGAGCTTCCACTCATTTCAGATCTACACAGACTACACTTCCAAGTGCACTTTCAGTGCAATTTAATGTGCACTTGCAGTGCAAAATGGATTTGCCTTTCGTAAATAACCCCCTATATCCACATCCAGTAAAGTTAAAAAGATGTAAGCAGAGTCCACTGGCTGCACGCTAAAGCAGATTAGACTGATGCTGCATCCAGCTAGGTATGTATGATGCTACAAAAAAATGGATTCCCATACTTCTCTTTTAAATGTTTATTTGTTAACCTGATACCATTTGTGTACTACAGATATAAAACATCATATTAAAACATATAAACTATAACATTAATGTTATGTACAATAACGTTGACTCCAAACCATTAAAAATTACCTTTAGCACAAGCATCGGGAAAAGCAAACATTGCAGTACATTAACAGCTAAATATGTTGTATAATTGCTTGCTTATGATTTGCGAAGTGCAGATGTCCTTTTACCTGCACTCATGGGCGTAGCATAAGGGGTTGCAGGGGTCACAATAGCAACCCTGCCCTAGCTCCAGGGGGCCCCTGCAGCCTCCCTGTCATTTTATCATATCCTCCACAAAATCAAGCTCTGATCTCCCCTAGGGCCTCACAGCCAAGCTCTAGTACTGGGCTTCTACATTGCCTTCCACAGTCCACACCCCTCTGTTCCCATTGCCTAGGGAGAATCTGTGAGCCATTTCCTTAATGGAGAGGAGCACAAGGTGAGAACAACCCGGGATGGGGAAGTGTCTGTGCTGTGTGCTGGCAACATGGAACGGTAAACAAGCTCAGCGAGGCAAGAGAAGGAGAGTGCCGTCCTGTAGCCACGATGGGACCGATGTCACTGGTGAGGTATGACACCGCTCAGTGTCTCCTAGTCACCAGCTGGGATTCTCTGTACTCCCCCATCTGGGGATGTCTACTTACCCCACTTCCCTGACAGCTGTGGAAAAGACACACACCTCAGGGAGGTGACCTTCCCTCAACACCAGCCAACACTGACAGAGAAACCTTCAGAAATTGTTAACACTTCCTCGGGGGGGCCCTGAAGGGCTGCAGGCTCCAGATTTTGTGTCACATGGCTTTGCCCCTCCAGATCTATGTTCCCCTCCCCCCAAAGCCCCCTGACCACCCCCTCCACCCTGCATGCTATGCCGGACTGCTGAGCTCCTTTCCCATTTCAGCACTCTATACTGTTCCTCCTCCGCAGGGCTGAAATCACATTCCTTTACAACACAGCCAGTTAGCCATGATCTGCACAAGGTGGATCTGCCTACTGCAACTACACTGCCTTTCCGACCAGAGAATTTCACAGGTCAGAAGGGCAACATAAAAGCCAGATACACCCTGGGAAGACTGACAGACTGTTTGTAAAGGAATGTGATTTCAGCCCTGTGTAGTGTGGAGGGGGAGCTGTCTACATTGCTGGGATGGGAAAGGAGCTCTGCCATGTGACCTGCCAGGGATCCCTGTCCTCTGATTCTCCAGCGGTGATCCCTGTCCTCTGATTCTCCTGCAGTAATCCCTGTCCTCTGATGTAAAGAGTAACTCTGGGAACTCAAAACTCTTAAGCCACTTTGAGTATCTTGGCATGCGGTGGATGTATCTGCACGCACATTGGAAGTAGTGGGGGGCCCATGTCAACTTTTGCATCAGGGCCCACAAGCTTCAAGCTACGCCACTGCCTGCACTTGTACCACCCTCTAGTACTATCAGCAGTCATTGGTATTGTAAGCGTTTAGGACATAAGGTTTAAATCATGAATGTGTTACGTGACTACCTGTATTTGAACAAATGTAGATGACAGGTTAAAGTGACCCTGTCAGCACAAGGGCACTTGTATATAACATATACCTGTAAAATAGAAGACTCTATATGCTTACAGTACCTTTCTCATGTTCTGTTTTTGAAAGGCCGTCACTTCACTTCTCGCTATACGAAAATATTCATACACTTCCGGGTGTGTGAATAAACTGCTTCTCCACTGCTTTCTGTGTTTTTTACAGCTGGCTCCTACATCACTCTAGGATATCAGTGCCACAGCTTAATGATTATATGCTCTTCTATACTTTGTTAAACATACTTTATACATGCTTTGTACAACCCAAGCATGTATGCCTGCAGCAATGCCCCTGGCTGGCGGGGCTCTTGCCATAGTGGGCAAGTGCTCTCCCTTATCATCGTGACATCTTCTACTGGTCTGTTTCTGGTTCTGGAAACAGGTACATGAATTTGGGGCAAGAACTGACATTTTTTGTGTGGAGTCCAGAAAAATATTCCCAAGGAGCATGTTCCTGGAAATGACTGCAAGGTAAATGGGCGCTGCGGCAACTACCAGTTGTGGACCGGAAAACAGCACAAATTAGAAAATCTGTTGCCAGCACAGCAAGGATCTACAAAATAACATCCAAACGGTTTATTAAAAAGACCCCATCACAGCATAAAATAGCCATGTTATGGAACCACACAGGACCCTTCCTCAGTCATGAGAGTAGGATGGTTATATGCCTAAGAAAGGGGTCTTGCGTGGCTCCAAAACTTTGCTACATTATGGTGTGATGTGATCTTGCTAATACACTGTTTGGACATTATTTTGGAGATCCATGGTGTGCTGGCGACATATTTCTAATTAGTTTTGTGGCAGCGCAATGAGGCCAGAGTGTCCATATGGATAATTCGTCCACAGAGTAGCACAGTTCTGAATAGGGGGCAACTGCAGAGGAGTTTTTTGGCTGGGTGGGCGGAGCCTGATGGGGTTTTAGACACACTAGTTTCCCACCAAGTCCCCTCCCCTTGTGATTGACAGCAGGCAGATTCCTTGGCCAATAGACAACCTGCTATTGGCTATAGAATCCGCCCACTACCTGCCATCAATCGGAAGGTGAGAGTAGACCTGACGGGAGACCAGTCCCTCACCTTCTCCATTGCGCTCCACCTGCTGTCAGCAACACCGGTTGCCAGGAAGCTGTCAGCTGTGAAGCCGACAGCGTCCTTGACAATTAGTGACAGGAGGGATTGCACCAGCAGACATGCTGCCCTATTACACTGCATACAGAGACAGGCACTCTCCCTGTCTCTGTATGCCAACTTTTTTTTAGAGTTTGTCTTAATTACCTCCAGTTATGTATGAACTGGAGGTAACATTTTTGAATTTGGTGCAGACATAGTGCCACCTTGCAAAAGTGGTGCTGGGGAGAACTACCTGAATATGTTATCACAGTAAAGAACAGAGAGAAGCACACCGCTCCAGGCAAACTCAGGTGCAGGATGGATCACAGGTGCAGACCTCGGCTCACCACCGTGGAAGACGAACAAGACAAGGAATGGGTTGTGAACAAGCAAGCTATCGCTTGTGAAACGTCTACCATTGCCTGTATCTGTCTGACCCTTTTTTGACAATAAAGATGGCATCGAGATAATTTGGAGTTCCAGTGTGCGACCAATTCTTTGTCTTGTTTACCTGAATATGTTGCATGCTTCGGAAAAGCAACTGAAACTGGTGGCAGGATGTTTTAAAGGGCTATATCTAATGTTTTATGAAATCCTCCTACAGAAATTATTTTGCAGTGAAAGCCTACCTGCTAGGCAATTTTCACTAACGAACCTTTACTTTTGCTTTAGGTGAATAATGAATGTAATGTTTATATAGAAGTATTAGTTGCAGAGAAAGTAAACAAAGTGTAGAAACAGTCTTTACCATCCTCCTCGTGGATAGGTCTGGCATCTGCAAATAAACATGGAAATGTTATGTGAGAGAGGCATGCATTGGACAATGGAGACTTTCATAGCACAAAGTCTGAGTAGAATTCTAATGTCAGCAGGAATTCCTAACAGCACAGTACTGTGTCCTACATAATAGGGTCCTGTGTTCACCGACTGCGTGGCACTTCCCTTCCACCTGAGAGAAGACCTGTCAGTGAAGAGGATGGGAATCACTAACACCATGCTTTGAGTGAATACACAGGATGTGTGTTGGCACCAGAGACATACAGCTACAGACCAGAACTCTCCGTATGTTTTATTTAGGGCTTTCTACATTGCTAATTAGACAAAAATAATTTAAGATTTTGCAGCTGAGATGAGTAGAGAAGGTAAAAGGTCTACAGCACTCCATTTGTTAAAGGTAAACATACTGTATATACCAAGTTTTTTCAAACTTTACAGCCAATGCCACTTGGTTGGCGTATTCCTATAGAAACAATTGAATCCTTATGATCGCAATGGGAACTTTAAAACTGGGACCCCAGTATAAAAAAGAGAATTGCATGCTGGACATAGGCTACTTGTGTAATGGGGCAGCACAGCGGTTAAGTGCCCAGCACTTTTGCCTTGCAGGACTGGGGTGCACAGTTCAGATTTCACTACATGCATGTAGTTTGCATGTTCTCCCTGTGCTTGTGTGAGCATTCTCCCACATTCTAAAAGACAGATTAATTGGCCCCTGTCAAATTTAGCCCTAGTAAGTGTGTGCATTTACAGTATCTATGAGGTACACCTTAGATTGTAAGCTCCTTGAGGGCAGAGACTGATGCAAATGTATGTTTCGTAAAATAAGTAAAGCTGTTAATGTAATATAAATGCCTGTGATAAATTAATTTAAAAAATATATAGTTGTCATTAATAGTACAAACTGGTAATTTATTTTAGCACTGTACAAAATGTAATGAATAAAGGTATGTTGTAATTTAAACCTGTAGAAATTAGTGCTGACATTTTTTTCTATAATTAAAAAAGCTATTAAATCAAGATGCTGGATATATGGTAATCCTACAACTGTAGGTACATTTAAACATGCTTGGTATAAACATAGGTCTAAAAAAGACTTGATGGACATCTTCTATGTTGGCATTACATACAGGAGAGGAGTGTTTAAAAAAAACAGTATAAAGTTAGCCACCTTTTATTCACTGGGAATCTTAAAGTGATTGTAAAGGCTCATTTTTTTATTTTTTTCAAATAACAAACATGTTATACAGTACTTGCCTCCTCTGTGCAGTTGGTTTTGCACAGAGCAGCCCAGATCATCCTCTTCTCGGGTCCCTCTTCGCTGCTCCTGGCCCCTCCCTCCTTTAAATACCCCTCAGCCAGCAGCTTGCTACAGGGGGCACCCAAGTTGAGTCAGAGCTCCGTATATCCATTCAGACACGGATCCCCAACCTGGCCCCTCCCCCTCTCTCCCCTGATTGGCTGACTGACATTGATTGACAGCAGTGGGAGCCAATGGCGCCGCTTCTCTTTCTCAACCAATCAGGAAAGTGTCCTGGATGGCTGAGGGGATCATGGACATCGCTGGAGAGAGAAGGGGCCCAGGTAGTCAATTAGGGGGGTGCTGCTACACACAGAAGGTTTTTTATCTTAATGCATAGAATGCATTAAGATAAAAAAACCTTCTGCCTTTACAACTCCTTTAAGAGTAGCAGTATTTAAGTCAGCACTGCACATTACCATACCCAGGTACATATTATTGCATGATGTTAACACTGTTGTGCACTAATGCCCCTATATGTTGTATATACACAACAAGAACATAATCACATTGGTGAACCATGTTGGACCAAGGACTACAGCTGTCATTAGGGCAGGTTGATATATTGCCTGGTAGTTTATTCATATGGATGTCAAAGCAGATACGAAAAGACAGCACCCCAGATTAATGGCCTCTAGCAATGATGGAGTGAAAACCCAACATGCAATGTTTGTGCAAGAGGTTTATCCAAGCATATGGTCATGTCCAAGAGAATATGGCCACCTTAATGTCACATTATCAATTAACTGATAGCAACAGCAGATATGATATAGGTTAAATAGGAAGCTTCTATTTTGTTAAAGCTGGATACACACCATACAATTTTCTGTAGATTTTTCCTCCAGATTTACCAAAACCATATAATATGAGGTAAAACGTAAAGAGTTTCAATTTGCATGCAATCTGGCAGGCCCTTGCACTACATGGTTTTGGTAAATCTAAAGGAAATCAGACAACAATAGTTGTATAGTGTGTATGGGGTCTTAGAGATGTCCATAAAATCCTGATGCCACTCTTAGACCCATACACACTATTAGATTTTCTGCAGATTTTTGTCTTCAGATTTACCAAAACCATGTAGTGCAAGGGCCTGCCTGATTGCATACAAATTGAAACTCTTAAAGCGTAACTCCACTTATGTTGAGAAAAAAACATCCTGGGTGATCTATGTACATTGCAAGGATTTTAACAACCTTTGTTGTAGATTGCTACCTTTTGTTATTCTGAAGAAATCCATGTGTGTTTGTCTGTGCCTCTGTACTGAGTGGGTCTAATGGGAGTGGTTTCATAATTAACTGTCAGGTGTGCAGCTGCAGGGCACTAATGAGGGAATCTACTGGATCCCTTTAGACGCGCTCCTATTGAAAGTACCTCTCCAAAAATGACATTTTGGGATGCCTGAAATCTGACTTGTATCTTAGGCAGACTTCTGGGAAAATCAGTGAGCCAATCACACAAGCAGGAAATGATGTTTCTGGGGGTGGTCAGTACACACTCTGTGTAGAGAACACCTCCGGATAGCCATATTGCAATGTATTCTCAGTAAATTACATTGGCTGCAGATTGAAAAGGAAAGGTAATTTTTAATAACATTCAATTACAATATGATTAGTGTTGCAATTATATGTGCTATAGTATTTTTTTTTTATGTGGTATTTTTTCCCCTGTGAAAGTTGAGTGACCCTTTAAGGTTTGACCTCATATTATATGGTTTTGATAAATCTGAAGACAAAAAACTGCAGAAAATCTAATAGTGTGTATGGGGTCTTAGTGGCAGGTTGCAGACAGTTTATGGTTATCCCTACAGAGCTTCTGGCAATGGAAGGGGTCTTTGTTGAGTTGGGAAATCTCCATGCGACCTTGCCGATCCTTCCTTCTTATCAATGAGTAGAAGGAATGAAAGTGTAAACAGTGTGTTGCTTCAGTTTATTGGGTGAGTCCATTAAGATATAGCAGCAGACCCCCAACTACCACGTTTAGGTAGACATTCGCCCATCTATTGCTAGTTCAACATTGTTTAAAGCTGACTTGGCTTTTCTTTATGTTAAATTCTCTGTGTTACCCCCCCCCCCCCCGTACCATTTTGCTGGGGTTCTTGGGCAAGAAACGTGTAACACATCATGTTGTTTGACTTTCAGTCAGATACAGACTTTATCTTTGTGACTTTGGCAATAAATTTCAAAAGGTGGCTATAAAATGATAAACATAGTTACAGGCATGCAGCTGCTGAATTAATTCACTTTTGTTTTATCCTTTTTTATTGGGAAAGATTAAATTAACTACAGCATAAAGTAGCTGCTGAGCTTTACTGATATGGGAAAACACATGAAGTACAAGTTAGATGAACATTGAAAACTCAGAAAAGAGATTTTAGAGTGATTAAAACACGCTACAGTATTTTGTTTTCTAGTTCATACGTTTTCTACAGTGATAAACTCAAGGTCAGATTCAGGAATGTAGCCTTCTAAAAGTCATTCAAAGCTATTTAAAGAAATAAAGAAATGTTCATCGCATAATTCATGAGTTCATTTTTTTGGTTAGCTGCCAGTTTGACCTACGCATGTAAAAACATTCTCATTTTTAGAGAGGTTTATATACTTTTTTTTTTTGTACAGCATGTATAGTGTCTCATAATAAGTAAGCACTGGGTAATTATCTTCATAAAAAATTACAGCAGGCTAAAATAATTCAACGAATTTGATTTTAGTAAATAAAATCATGTATCATTTAAAAGCAGTGTGGGTCTAGCAGGGTACTCCATTAAAATATAAATAGGTAGGTATAGGGATTGATTTACAAGGATTTAAATAACATTACATTATGTTTCAGATCATGGTCCAAGTCTATTTAAATAATGCCCCTTAAAAAAATGGCAAAGTACAATATGAAAGACCCTACAGCAACTAATCAGAAATTAAACCAAGCTGCTGAAAACTGATCGGCTGCTGTGGTTTGCTGTAAATCACAGCTGATTGTTCTGAGTTAGTTTTCTAACCATTATTGTAGGCACCAAATATGTGATAAGATTGTATACAAAGTCAGTATATAGAAAGACTTACCAAGGATAGCACCCAGAAGGATACAGGAGAAATATAAACCAATAAAAAGTAGCTTCATCTTTATATATAGTGCTGTAAATGAGAATAATCAGATTTGTACAAAAATGTTACTATAGCAGCTTATAGAAGTATGTTTAGATGCACCTTTATCACTGTATAATTCTGCAGTAAGTATGAATGTTATTTATAGTTACCATATACATTTTACATGCACTAAACATATTCAAAGCACTGTATAACTTCTATGCAATCCATTATGTGTTGCATATTAAACAGTATAAAAGTAGTACAGGTACACAACATAATAAAGCATACAACATAAAAACTTTCCACGGCTATGTATTTCAATGTGGTGCTCTGTTACCTGCTCTATATGCTGATGCTTGCTGAAGTCCTGCTAAGTCTTCCTGCACAGGTTACCTGCTGCTTCTATTGCCAGCCTGGCTGCTCCTCTTACAGCTGTTCCCAGCCCCCCTTGTATAAAGGGGCTGACTGAGGAAAGCACAGCCGGCTACATTTTTTTTTTTCTGATTAGAAATATAACCTCAATTATACAAGTCCCTGGTTATGGAAATATTGCTAGTGACCAGTGAGTGAGTTATGGATTAGGTGAAAACTTAACCAATGGTTTAACAAAAGTCCACATAAAAGGAGACCTCAGTTGTATTTATGTATGTGTGTGTGTGTATATATATATATAAAGTCCTTAACACCAGAGAGTTGAAACTGATAGGACTCCATCAGGTCTCTATATAAATTTAACCTTGAGCTACTGATCTGTGTAGCCAGCAGGTCTTTTTTTTTTTTTTTCAAATGAGAGGTAAATATATAGTGATTAAGGTGGTCAAGGCTCAACTCCAGCATTTTTGTGCCCGCTTGCGTTCTTCTTTTGCTAGACTATGTCAGCACCTCCCCAACTCCTCATTCCCATAGTTCCTCTTTGTTTACATTCACAGCACTACATCCCTACCCAGATTTGGTGCTGCAGAAGCAGTGTTATCAGCACACTATAGGAAGTTAGGAGCTGGCTACATTTCTGGCAGAATCGCACAGTATACCTCCCTGACCGACTGTTAATTTTCCGATTTGTTCTCTTACCCTGCTAAATTAATGCTATGCATAATTAAGTGTCAAGACCAAAAGATATTGGTCAGGGTAAATGATTACACCTGATCTTACCGGTTCCTACCTGATTCTTCCCTTATGGGATACAGCAATTTTCTTGCTGTTGTTGTAAGGTTTTTTTTTGAGAGATTTTTCAAAGAAATAGAAAACATTGCATATGTACTGTAGTTAGGAGAAGGCCTAAACATACCCAGAGTAACATACTCAACACGACGTATTCTAAGATATTCAAGTTCGTTTTTGCATCTCCTGACAGTATCACTACACTGGAATTTACATTTATGATATGAACTTGAATGCGAAAATTTAAAGAGAGAAAGAAGATACAGAAAGATAAGGGGTAGAGGGTGGAGATGGATGAAGAGAAGAATCCTGGGAAGTATATTCATTTTAATCACATTGGTTATACCTAGCCAGCTGCGTACCAATGTTGTTGATCACTGTGTATCTGGTTTAACCACTTGCCGCAAAATCACATACCTGTACGTCATTTTGCTCAAGTGGTCTAGGAGAGACAGTCTGTAAGCAAGTGTTGTGCTGGAGCTGAAGTGTGGAGTTGCATATACCGGATGTATATATAATTGGTCCCATATATTTTCCTGCAATCAGTTTGGGCTTCTCATGAATATCCCATCCTCGTCCAAGTTAAATTCCCTCAATAAAAAAACAAAGTTCAAAGACTGTTTTTCTGCCTGAGGGTGAATGAGCTGTGTGCCTGGCTGGGCAGGGTGACGAACGGACCACAACACACAGCAGCCCTTACGGGGGGGGGGGGGGGGTACTGCTACATATATATATACACAACCATCACCGATTGACACAAGTCACCGCAAGACAATTGGCTTGCTTAAATTGTGCTTCAGCAGACTACTATCATAGTTGCCAACAGCTCTGATTTTACCGGGACAGTCCCGCTTGCTAGTTGCTTGCCTCTGGATATTTGTGCCCCCCCTTAGCTTATTGTGCAGGCACCGGATTACTGTTACAGTGCATGTGTCAGCACATTTCTGCCCTTCTTCCATCTACACCTGCCTGCATGCAGCGAAAGTCAAGGCACGCACAATACAGTTGCTGGGGAGAGGGGCAAGGAATCTTTCCCTGCCAGAATGAGGTATGAGCTGCATCCAAAGAAGAGCTCAGCGGCATGCTGCTACCTAGTTGAGAGTAGAAGAATCCTGTGTGGTCATAGCCACCTGAAGAGGTCTGATATTAAAATATATTTGGAAAACTTCCTTTTGATGTCATGTGAACATTTATATGTAAATGGTAGTGTAGTGACGTCCTATGGATTATTGCATATATCATAGCTCCCAACTGGGACTGTCCCTGATTTGGAGCAATGTCCCTCTGTCCCTCATTCCTCCCATGTCCCTCATTTTGGTCTGATCTATAAAGTTGTATATAAAATGCACTTTTTATCCATCAAAAAGTGTTTCCCAGTGATAAACCTTTCATCTGATTTGTAAATTCCAAAAGCCAATATAAATGAATAGTAGTGGTAAAAAAAAGTACTTGTGAGTTTAACCAATCTTGTTTTTTGTACAATTCTCCTTTAAGGGGGCGTGGCAAGGGTGTGTGTTCTATGCCTGCATACTTTTGCTGATAGGTGTCCCTCATTCCCATCTCAAAAAGTTGGGAGCTATGCATATATCCATAATTAATATTGTCACTCGGTTTCTATTGGAGATGTCATAATTTCATTGCAGCTGGAGGAATGGGCTGTATATGTCTGCCTGCTCTCAGTCTCTTGCCCCCTCTCCTGCTGCTGCACTGAGACATAGTGAGCTGTATGTGTGAAATCTCCCACTTCCCCCGCTCCCTATTGGCAGCAACTGTGAACTTGTGAGAAGACTTGATGATGCTGCAGGGAGGAGGATCATGGAACATGTAGTCCCCAAGGAGCACAGTACAATGCACATGGATATGGCTGTGGACTTCACTATCCAGACTGCCATGCACACAGCCAAGAACAGCTATTAGTGCTCCTGCCCATCCTCTCCCCCTGGATGACACAACAGTGCATGGGACACTGGGATATTTAGTTCTTAAGGAGCGCTGCACAGTACATTGGATGGAGCTGTGGACTTCAATATCCAGGATTCCCTGCACACAGGGGAGGAGGAACTTTTTTCGGGCAGTTCTGGAGAGATCAGGGTCTTTTGCGGGAGGAAGCCGAGCTGTACAGACTAATTCCAGAGCTTCTACAGTGCAAGGACCATAAGGTGCAGAACCAACACAGGGGTGCCTGTGTCTACACCAGAAAGGACACTGACCCATTTCTGGCGACTAAGCTTTGCACCAGTGAGTCTGAGACACAGAGAGCGCTTGCGAGCTGGGACCAGAGCTGGAGGGACCTGTTGTCGTGAGTGTCTACAGTATGGGAGAACCAGCAAGGACCAGAGCCGGGTCCTAGGTACCAGAAAAGCAGACTGTCAAGTGATCTGGACTGGATTCCTGTGTACCAGGAGAGGTGAGCTGAGCCATCTGTGCTAATGCAGTAGAGACTGGGCCTAGTTGAGCAGCCCATCAGCCATCCATTACACACTCTTAAAGGAACAGCTCCACATGCACCACCTTACTGAAGGGCCCCAACGAAAGCTAGCTAATACTGAAATTTGGCCCCAGGTAGTTTATAGCCACCTCCAGGAGTACCCCTTTGTTAGAAACGTATACACCCACTCTCTATTGGGGCTGAGTGCATAGTGTGCACACAAGGACCTTTACTTTTTGGAGGTTAGTTGATGCCGATATGTTTAACCATGTGTTCCATTTTCCATTTTATTAGACAAAACTTAATTGCTGAACTTATTTGTTTTGGTGTCTTTGTATGTATGGATTGCATGGGTTGTTTACCGATATGGGGTTAACATTTCATGTCAATAGCACCTTTAGAAATATATTTACCAAGAAAAATGGTGACGTGTTCAATATATACTTTTTTATAAGATAACAAAATTGTTATACTTACCTGCTCTGTGCAATAAAATTGACAATAGACTATTGGCACACACATTGCGGCTTAGCCCCACCGCCACTCCCTCTTAACAGCTTTTAATTGACAGTAGCAGGAACCAATGGCTCTTGCTGCAGTCTATAAGCCTGTGAGAGGGGAGAGAGAGAATCAGCACTGCTGTGGACAGGCACAGCACTGGATACAGGACTCAGGTAAGTATTTAGGGAGGGGGTGGTAGGAACAACTAGAAGTTTTTTTTTTTTTGTTACCTTAAAGTGATTGTAAAGTTTTGTTTTTTTTCTATAAAAATAACAAACATGTTATACTATGATTTTACACAAAGCAGCCCGGATCTTCCACTTCTCGGGTCCCTCTTCGGCTCTCCTCCTTCCTCCCACTTGTCGATTCACAGTGCCGAGCTCCATTCCCTGCGAGCGTTGCGACGCACGGGGACGGAGTTCGGCGGTAAATTCAAAAGTGAAACACACAGTATAGATACAGCATACTGTAATCTTACAGATTACAGTACTGCATCAAAAAATACATATCTCCTTTGTCCCTAGTGGTCTGCCCAGTGTCCTGCATGCAGTTTTATATATATAAAACTGTTCTTTCTGCCTGGAAACTGGAGATTGTCCATAGCAACCAAAACTGTCTCTTTACATCAAAAGTGGTTTTAGAGCAGCTAGAAAAAAGCGATAATAAATTAGAATCACTTGCAGAATTGAGCGATAGTGATTTGTGGGGAGATCCGTCATCAAACACTAAAAGTAACGAAAGCTAAAATTCTGCAACTGAGCAAATTTCAGTGTTTTTGATTTGATTACATTATTATATAATTTTTATTATTATCATATTATTATTTGTTATAATTATTTATAGTTATTTATTATATTATAATTTTTTATTTCGTTTTTCAAACTTTATCATACCCGGGATGTCTACTAGACTCTTGTTTGGACAGATTTAAGTGAACTATTCCTAAGAATTACAGGCCTACAATATAAAACGCCAAATTTCTGTGCAAAATAATTGTACCGCTTTCAGCACCTAAAATCAGAAATAATCATACCGCCAGGGAGGTTAAGGAGGGAGAGTCCTGGGCGGCTGAGGCACTCGTGGACACCGCTGAACATGTGGATATTTATTTGGGTTTGTTATCATTGTTTATAAAAATCTTTACTAATAGTTCTAAATAAATATACACATGCTCACATTAACAATAATACATATATAGCATAGTCACAGTGCATATGGTCATTTTAGCAGTTTTTCATGTCTTCATACACATCTTGATGATACCTCTAATAGCCACCTAATATCTTAGTGATAATCATAATAGATACATGCAGCAGCATTGCTAGCCCTGGACACCCAGGGAATCTCCTGCTGGGTGCCCTAGGCCCCTGGCACTGCGTTCACCAACACCGCATACTTACCAGTTGTTCAGGATTTCCTTGGACAGTTCCTCTTTTTAGTCAGTTGTCCCATGAGTACTGTGTCCAGGGCTTTGTCATGGGATCACAGAATGAGGCTCGCTGAGGGTTACTGAGTATGCGCAGTAACACAGAGCCAGCTCTGGAGTGGAAGTGACTCTGCTTCAGCCACCAGAAAAAACAAGATGGTGCTCCAGAGAACTTACATTGTTGCAAGAAGGAGCAACGGGTGCAGACAATGAATTCAGAATTCAGGACAGCCCACTTTGTGTGCATTCAGCAATGATCATCAGGCTGTGCGATCAGCCAGAAATAGCTGTGGCTGCTGCCAACCTGACATTAAAGGGTACAGGCTTGGCTCGGCCACAGCTAGCCGCTCAAAGGTTTTAAAAAACGGCAGCAAGAATCAGTAGATTCCTGCCGCTGCCTTTTACACCAGGGCAAAACGCCCCTGCAAATGTAGCCTTACACTTTTCACCCACAAAGACGTTCAACTCATCAGCCACAACAAATGTCACCAGCAGAAAGATTGGTGTCAAAATATGTTTTTATTTTACACCAATTATGTTTGCAGTGTCTGCAAGAGCTATTGTGTTACTACACTTTAAAGTGATTCTAAAAAATCAATTTTTTTCCTAAAACAAAAACATGTTATATTTACCTGCTCTGTGCAATGATACTCCACAGAGTGGCCTGATACTCCTCTTCTGGGCTCCCCAAACAGCGCTGTCCCCTGCTCCTCTTCTCCTAGATCCCCCTCAGCAAGCTGTGCTAAAGGGGCACTCGTGCGAGCTTGCTCTTGAGCCAGGCTGTGTGCGCCTATAGACACGTGCAGCACAGCATAGCTCCGCCCCCGTGCCCTCCTCATAGGATTCAGTTGACTGCAGCAGGAGCCAATGGCTCTCACTCCTGCCCCTGTGTCCCACGGGAAGAGGAACAAAGAGCAGCAGTACTGCAGATGGACACCTTGCTGGATCAAGACAGGTACGTTTTTAGAACCAAACCCATTCTAAATAATTGGCCCACCCTTAATTAACCACTAGTAGACCGCCCGCAATAAAGTATAGACAGGCGGCCTGTATAACCAATGATTCATGGCCGGGACCTGATGCTCGACATTTAACACAGAGCTTTGTATGGAGAGAATGGTCTCTCTGTTTCTCATCCTGCAAAGCAGGGATGGGAAACGTAGAGATCTATTAGTAAAAGCAGCACACTTTACACAAATTACACATTGGGGTTGATTTTCTAAAGGCAGATAGACTGTGCACTTTACAAATTGTAGTTGCTCCAGAGCTTAGTAAATGTGCAGAAGCTCTGCTGACTTCCATCAACCAATCACCTGCAAACAAACATTTTTTTTAATGTTCCTTGCACATGATTGGGTATTCTTTGCACAGTGAGCCTTTACCCCATTTACTAATCTCCGGAGCAACTGCACTTGCAGAGTGCAACTGCACTTTGCAAAGTGCACAGTCTCTTTGCCTTTAGTAAATCAACCCCATAGTTAGTCACGCATTTAACCCCTTGATCGCCCTAGATGTCAACCCCTTCCCAGCCAGTGTCATTAGTACAGTGACAGTGTGTAGTATTATCACAGATCCCTGTATTAATGTCACTGGTGATGTCAGTGGCAGTTAGTCAGGTCCCCCCAGCGTCAATTAGTGTCAGATTGCAGTCCAGTTATAAGTCGCTGATCACCGTAATTAGTAGTATAAAAAAAAAAATTCCAGTATACATACCATAGTTTGTAGATGTTATAACTTTCACGCAAACCAATCAATATACACTTATTGGGATTTTTATTTTTTTATCAAAGACAAGTAGCAGAATACATTTTGGCCAAAGTTTATGAAGAAATTATTTATTTTTTATGAGATATGTTTTTTAGCAGAAAGTAAAATATATTGGGTTTTTTTTTGAAAATTTTCAGATCACCCAGTGGTGATCAAATACCACCAAAAGAAAGTTTTATTTGTGTGGAAAAAAATTATATAAATTTAGTTGCATGACCACGCAATTACCAGTTAAATTAGCACAGTGCTAAATAGCAAAAAATGGCCTAGTCATGAAGGGGGTAAAATCTTTTGGAGATCAATTGGTTTAAGTACATTCCCAACCTACAATGGTTTTCCGAACGCACAGCAAAAAGTGTGTCTCTGGAGATTGCTTTGAAATTTTGGCAACTATGCACTTTGCAATACGGATAATATTAACTTTGCGCTGCAATTCACAATGCAACACAATGTGGTTGATTTACTAAAGGCACATAGACTGTGAACTTTGCAAAGTGCAATTGAACTCTGGAAGTGTAGTTGTTCCAGAGCTTAGTAAATGAGCAGAAGCTCTGCTGACTTCCATCAGCCAATCATGTGCAAGCAAAAAAATTTTGTTGTTTTCTTTTTTTTTTCTTGCACATGATTGGGTAGTCTTCGCAAAGTGAAGATTTACCTTATTTACTAAGCTTTGGAGCAACTGCACCTTGCTAAGTGCACAGTCTATTTGCCTTTAGTAAATCAACCCCAATGTGCTCACATTGCACTGTGGGATGCAGGAGATGGTGAGATTTGTATACTGTGTGCATTTCAGTGTTCAGTTGCTTCAAGAACACACTAGAACAGAATTTTCAAAACCTCTGTTACATACTGTAGAAAGTAACAGTTTGTTCAAATTATATTTAGTTTAGTCAAATTATTGTTATAACAGGTTATCTCGAACTTTTAGTGACAGGTTGTCTCGAACCTTTAGTGACACGTTGTCTCGAACCTTTAGTGACAGGTTGTCTCGAACCTTTAGTGACAGGTTGTCTCGAACCTTTAGTGACACGTTGTCTCGAACCTTTAGTGACAGGTTGTCTCGAACCTTTAGTGACAGGTTGTCTCGAACCTTTAGTGACAGGTTGTCTCGAACCTTTAGTGACACGTTGTCTCGAACCTTTAGTGACAGGTTGTCTCGAACATTTAGTGACAGGTTGTCTCGAACCTTTAGTGACAGGTTGTCTCGAACCTTTAGTGACAGGTTGTCTCGAACCTTTAGTGACACGTTGTCTCGAACCTTTGGTGACACATTGTCTCGAGCCTTTAGTGACACGTTGTCTCGAACCTTGCACTTTTGGGGCACCATTTAGAAAAAGGCTTTATGTGGGACAAAAAAAAATTACAGCATAGAAACACAGAACGATCGATCCATGGCAGCACAGATTATTTTTTTTCAGCCATTTCTTCTTGCAAATACCAGTCCTTTACTGCTTCCATGTGGCAGCTGTTTGAATTACAAGTGATTGTAATTTGGCTGGGCAACAGTACTCAAAACGGCTTTACTATTACATAAATAACAAACAATAATTCAGATTTCCACAATATTCTATATACAGCTATTGAAAATATTCATGTGTGTTAATGTTGTTTGAACATGTGTATGGAGATAGCCTTACTTGATCAGGGCCGGACTGGGTATGAAAACCAGCCCTGGAAAAAATGTCATACCAGCCCCATAGCATTATAATACCAGCCCAACAGCATAACGTCATTATTTTCTTGTTCATAAAATGGAAAACCATGCATTTTAAATCACATTTAAAGAGTGCATTATATATAGATAAGACACATATAAAAGCACATAGGGCTATATATATATATATATATATATATATATATATATATATATATATATATATATATATATACACACTGCTGTGCGTTCGCTGCTTACACAGTGCTGTGTTAGGAAATCAAATAAATCGCTTCCCTAACACTGACCCGCCTCTCAGCCAATCAGGTGCACTGGGTCTGGTTACCTGTCACCTGATTGGCTGCGACAAGCGCTGTGATCGGAGGGAGCGTGGAGCAACGCGCTGACCTGAGACAGGTAAGTGCCGGGCGGGTGGACACTGGCAGGAATTGATGGGGCAAACTGGCGGCAATTGATGGGGCAAACTGGCGGCAATTGATGGGGCAAACTGGCGGCAATTGATGGTTACAGTGGCTGCGTTTGATGGCATAGTGGCTGCGTTTGATGGGCACAGTGGCTGCGTTTGATGGGCACAGTGGCTGCGTTTGATGGGCACAGTGGCAGCATTTAATGAGCACAGTGGTGGCGCTTGATGGGCACAGTGGCTGCGCTTGATGGCACAGTGGTTGTGTTTAAT